>NC_064617.1:748647701-751147701 GCF_023898315.1 Schistocerca nitens
TTTCTGCAGTTACTGTTACATAACATCTTACGTTACGAAAAACCGAATGCCTAAACGAGATTTTATGTTATTTTCATGTGAATACACGAAAAAGTGCAGGGTCTCAGCCGGTTTTCTACGCGAGGGAAAGCTGAGTGGTTTTCTAACAATGAATTAGATGCTTAGCAGTAAGTACTTTTCTATTTTGTTCTAAAAAAACTTCCTTAAATTGTTCTTAAGTCTATAACCGTTGCTTTACCACGCTAATATCTGAATCTGAAACTTTATGGCTGATTGAATTTTTAAGTCAGGCTGTGACTCGAATCTGAGACCCCAATGCTGTGGATAACGTAAGCATTGTCTCTGGAATATCTTTTCTTCCGCGAGTACTTGTAACTGAGCCGTAAGCTGCAAGGTGGCTTGAGCTGTACAGATGCAGATGTAGTCGTAGGCCTAATACGTGAAAATGAAAAAAATCACGAAATATTCCACGATACAACCATAAGATGCCTTGCTAAGAAGACGAAACGCGTGTCAGTCTACAAGTAAAATAAAAATTGCTGTCCAACCTGACTTTTCCAGAGTTTAAAACTGAATGTGCAACATGCAAAAGTTGTTTTCCTCGTAAACTGTTGCAATTTGTATATCATCTCCTACGAAACTGATTAGTGTGTCTCACAATAATCGTTACTTCACTTCCGGTTGGTAGATGCCCCTGATACTAGCCGTTGCTTGCTGCTTGTACTGAGAGAGTCTGCAGTTCTGAAGCAGAGACTGTAATTACGCTGCCAGCTCTAGGGATTCGATAGTGACCCCTTGGGCTTGCGTTGTTTCTGAAGAGATTTATGTTCTCTATTTGGTGACCATTTCATTTATCGTTATCCTGTGCTACGGAGGGATCTTGACCACTGCAGTGTTCTGTCAGATTGCGCCATCTTGGTTCTCAGTAAATTGTACTGCGATTTGAACCCTTGACACCATGCGTGCGCGTTTGGACTGTTCTGTGTTCAAATAATGTGAAGGAGTAACTCCTTGCTTTGCCAAGCTCCGTGATTCCATGCAGGCAGGTTTAATTGTGATGTGATTAACTTCCTGCAGTTCAATAATTATAGGCTAATGGCTGAGTAAACCAACAACTGCATAAGCTATGTTCTGGTTGCGATCGGTGTAAATGTATTCCAGTTGGCCAACAGAACCACTGACGTTTATTTCGATTGGTGTTTAACTTGTTTAAGCAGTAGAGACTTGGTATGATTCTGTCGTTCACTTCGAATATCGGTCAAACGAAAGCTAGTGAATCATAAAATTGGTTATCTTATTGATGTTAAACTTAGTTCTGTTTAATATATCTATTAAATATTGGTCACGTCTTTAAAGATTTTGGTGTGCTGGACTCAGATTTGCTGTAACGTACATTAGAAACGATGAAACCGAGAGTCGTTAAGCAGAAGCCGTTGCTTTCCGAAATTGCTGTGTGTAACTGACTGGTTGTTGTCGCAATCAAACTGAGATATCACGATTTGATATCTAACTTGTCTAAGAGATTAGAGCTTTAATATTAGTCACTTGTAACAGTTGTAATTTATTTTGCAGGTCTGAAGGGGAGTATTTTTTTTATACAGTGTGTTAGGGGTATAAGAGCAGGTATTTTTATTCGTGATTGAGGGCGGTGTACTGAACGCATAACATCAGATTTTATAGGAGTGGTTAGTACCACCGGGTTTATGTGGCAAGAGCAAGTCATTAATGCTTATTTTCCCCTGGGCAGCAGGTGAGATGTTGAAGGAAGTCTGTTGGATGCAGACAAAAAAACCACACACACACTAATGTGGATACATGTTAAATGTTAAAGTACCACTGACCGCAATATCTGCATTGTATTCCCCTAACACTGTTTATGTTGTTAACTCATCACTGTTCGTTTTCTGTGATCAAAAATTTTGGTAATACGGAACTTAATTTATTAGACAATCGTAATATTTTCAGTTAGTTAAGTGTTACATTTAAGTTTCATGGCTTGCAAATAAAATTTTAACTGTTCTTGATATTTGCTTGTGGAGGATCTCTTACAAGCTACTAAACGGGATTGCACATTGATGGTTATTTATAATAAACGAACTGACGTTCACAGCACACTACTGGCCATTAAAATTGCTACACCACGAAGATAACGTGCTACAGACACGAAATGTAACCAACAGAAAGAAGATGCTGTGATATGCAATTGATTAGGTTTGCAGAGCATTCACACAAGGTTGACGCCGGTGGCGACACCTACAACGTGCTGACATGAGGAAAGTTTCCAACCGATTTCTTATACATAAACAGCAGTTAACCGGCGTTGCCAGGTGAAACGCTGTGATGCCTCGTGTAAGGAGGAGAAATGCATACCATCGCATTTCCGACTTCGATAAAGGTCGGATTGTAGCCTATCGCGATGGCGGTTTATCGTATCGCGACATTACTGCTCGCGTTGGTCGAGATCCAATGACTGTTAGCAGAATATGGAATCGGTGGGTTCAGGAGGGTAATACAAAACGCCGTGCTGGATCCCAGCGGCCTCGTATCACTAGCAGTCGAGATGACAGGCATCTTATCCGCACGGCTGTAACGAATCGTGCAGCCACGTATCGATCCCTGAGTCAACAGTTGGGGACGTTTACAAGACAACAACCATCTGCACGAACAGTTCGACGACGTTTGCAGCAGCATGGACTATCAGCTCGGAGACCATGGCTGCGGTTACCCTTGACGCTGCATCACCGACAGGAGCGCCTGCGATGGTGTAATCAACGATGAACTTGGGTGCACGAATGGCAAAACGTCATTTTTTTCGATGAATCCAGGTTCTGTTTACAGCATCATGATGGTCGCATCCGTGTTTACCGACATCGCGGTGAACCCACATTGGAAGCGTGTATTCGTCATCGCCATACTGGCGTATCACCTTGCGTGATGGTATGGGGTGCCATTGTTTACACGTCTCGGTCTCCTCTTGTTGGCATTGACGGCACTCTAAACAGTGAACGTTACAATTCAGATGTGTTGCGAGCGGTGGCTCTACCCTTCATTCGATCCCTGTGAAACACTACATTTCAGCAGGAAAATGCACGACCGCATGTTGCAGGTCCTGTGTGGGCCATTCTGGACACAGAAAATGTTCGGCTGCTGCCCTGGCCAGCGCATTCTGCAGATCTCTCACTAATTGAAAACGTCTGGTCAATGGTGGCCGAGCAACTGGCTCGTCAAGATACTGTGAACTGTGGTATCGTGTTGAAGCTGCGTGGGCAGCTGTACCTGTAGATGCCATCCAAGCTGTGTTTGGGTCAATGCCCAAGCGTATCAAGGCCGTTATTAAGGCCAGAGGTGGTTGTTCTGGGTACTGATTTCTCAGTCTCTATGCACCCAAATAGTGTGAAAATGTAATCGCGCGTCAGTTCTAGTATAATGTACTTGTCCAATGAATACCCGTTTATAATCTGCATTTCTTCATGGTGTAGCAATTTTAATGGTCAGTAGTGTATGTTTATATTTAAATTGCTTCTAGCAACTACCACTTAACCACCCAACTCTCTACCGTTACATATACTTAACGTATCAAAGAAAACGTTATGTTGTTCCATGTCCGAGCCATCATTTTCTGAGAAGTGGAAAGGTCTTATCACAACAACGGAGAAAGGATATGGAGCAAAATAAATCGTAGAGTGTCAAGAAACGTTATTCAGCTCAAGCAACCCTCGCAAAGCTATGTCAGTTACACGAGAGAGGAGTATATTGGCTCTTACGTTCGCGGGAGAGACAGATTCTGATGTGTTACTAGCAGGTAAAATGTCGCTTCTGCTGCCTTGACAGCGTTGTTGGAACGCCACTTCGCAAACGCGGTAGCCTAGCGTGGTGGCACGCACCCTAGTGTCGGGCGCTAGGCTGAGACAGCAGAATTCCTCGCGCGTGCATCGAGACACGGCTACACTCGACTCCCGCAAATTGGACCGGTGTGCACTGCGTCTCCTGCCGCTTCACCTCCGTTCGTCTCCCTCCCTTTCAGTCCTTTATCCCTCTGCATCTTCCATCCCTTCACCTTCTGCCGCTCATCCTCCACGAGAAGGGTGCTATTCCACGAGTCCACTGGAGCGCGTCGCGCTATAGCTCATTCCTCCGTCCCCTCGTCCGCGTTAGCTGGTTACGCATGTGCTTACGCACACGCGCACGGCCCTCGATTGAGCCGGTGCGGCAGGTAGAGGGGGGTAATTGTGCTTCCGGTGGCGCCGCTGGCCGCACGGCGCGCTCCCCAGACTCTATCGATACGCGGCCGGCGCGTTGTGACGTAGCAGGAGGCGGCCAGGCCGTAAAGCCTCCGGCAGCCGCCGTTAAAAGCGACGCCCCCTGTTTACGACGCCGGCGGCGGCAGATGACCCGCGTAGCACAGCGGTGCCTCGAACACCACGCTGGTGGCTCGGCTCCGACGGTTCGCTGCCCTAAAATTTTATCAGCTTCTCTCACAGAAATCATAACATGAGGCACCAGTTCAGCTTAAAGATCAGGTAGAAGAAATGTCGTGAAAAACGTACATATCGTGACAAATGACTGGTATGTTTCACAGTTAATTTGAAATCAATAAAACTGCGAGGAAGTACAAAAACGTTCATGGTAAGTAGTACAGGAATATTAATCACTTGGGAATGAGATAGATACGAAGTCCTGGGAACCCAAGGCGAGCACGCTACATGAAATATGTGAAGAAATCGAAAAACTAATTTTTGTCTGACGGGTCGACTCTGCATGTAGAAAAGTCAAAACCACCTTTGGTGAAGCTAGAAGCAGTGATAACTCCGCTGTTAGATGCTGAGGAGAAAGGGGATTTGTAAAGAGTGGAAAGAGTACATTAAGGGCCTCTGTGAGGAGGAGTACGTGTCTGACGACGTGACAGGAGAACAAACAAGAGTCGACAGCTATGAGACATGCGATATAGTATTGGAATCGGACATTAAAAGCACTTTCAGGGACTTAAAATCAAATAAGGCAGAAAGAATCGACTATATTCTGCCACAATTTCGAAAATCATTGGGAGCAGTGTCTACAAAAAAATTATTACGTTTGTAGAATTTATGAGATTGGCAATATGACCATCTTTCGGAAAAACATCATTCACACAATTCTGAAGATACCAAGACCCGACAAGTGCGAGAATTATCGCACAATCAGCTTAACAGCTCATGCATCCAAGTTGCTGGCAGAAATGATATACAGAAGAATGAAAAAAATATGATAATCAGTTAGATGACGATGCATTTGCCTTTAGGAAATGTAAAGTCACCAGAGAGGCATTTTACGTTGCTGTTGACAATGGAAGCTAGACTAAAGAACAATCAAGATACATTCATACAATTTATCGACATGGAAAAATGCATTAGACAATATGAAATGGTGCAAGTGTGACAAGTGTAACATACCCTTTATTTATCCGCTCGTTCGGGATCTGAATAGCAGCCCAAATTTAGATAATTACTTAATGTGACCGTGTACCTAATGGGCTGGCAATCGGATTGGACTGCTCAGGGGATGTTATATTCCGTATTGTCCTCCGCAAATACTGTAATAAGTACTGTTTGGTGGTAAGAAGGACACAACACAGTTTCACAAACAAGATCTATATTCTTAGCAAAAGCACAAAATATGGAGACAGCCACTGCCTTCGTCAATACACTGTTAATGACGGCTAATCTCAGCACAGGTTTCTTTAGTTACTCTTAATCGTCACACGCAACATCCAATCACTGTAATCCAAGTAATGCCGGCGCGGTAGACGCGGGAGTTCAATAGCGGCACTCAATATCACTGAAATCACTCTGTAATTAAACTCTCTCACTTTCCCGTATAATACTAACACAAAAGGGGTTAAACCACGGCGATGGCCACTCCCTTTGTCGATAATTTACATTAATTCAACTGCTGGCTTCTGCACAGCTCTTCCCGCCTCGCGGGAACCTACCATACCCCGACTCGGCACTCTCCACACTAACTCACCGCCCAGTTCTTCCCGCCTCGCGGGATCTACCCAAGCAGCACTCGGCACTCCGGTGAACCCCCTCTAGCTCTCGCGACCTGCACACACACTACTCGATAGTTGCCCTGTCGACCTGTGTGAGCGCAAACTTAGTAGTAAGGGCCTACGGACCCCTTACATCCCCGCCCTCAAAAACTTCTTTTGAACCGCAGGTGAAAAAGAATCGGCAAGGGATTTAAAAACATGGTTACATTTGAACAAAACATGCAATACAAATAATTAATGAATTTACAATTTGTCAAAATAATCCTGGACTCCGGTAGTGGGCTGCCTCCACAACAATTTCTACAAAAGGTTATTACATTACGTAAATGGCATTGTCCAAATTTACAATTTTTCATCTCAACCAGCAATAGTCCTCTATAGTCCAATATCAAAATGAAAACACACAACATATACACTCAAAAATTATTATCTAAACCCAGAATATATGAACACTACACTACCATTTAGCTATTACAGGTTTTATATTCATTCTTAGATAGTCTTTGACATGAAATATGCAACTCTAAATGTAATACATCACAAAGCACAAATGTAAATAAACCCTTGCCTCTTTCAATTGTCCATTTTATAGCTAATTGTCCTATCCATGCCTTAGCAGGTTTATTCGGGTCCTTATAGCCCTCACTTTTGACCGGACCTCACCTGGAGTGTCCTTCGGTTTTTCGATTCCTCCGCCTCTTCCTCGGAAATCAGACGAATGATTAATATGAATCCTTGGGTCATTACTCCCTTCTCTGTTTCGATCACTAGCTTGCTTGTATTTCTGTGATCGAACACATTCCAACTGTTCCAGTATCTTCATCAACGCCTCCCTATCTTCAATTAGGCTCCCAGATACAGTTTCTTGCATTCTCTGGCTCATTCTTCTTTTTATTGCCGATATCATTACGTCATCACTCAGGGGTTGTTCCAGGGTCTCGTTCAATTCCCACAAGTGTTCGGCAAACTCTCTCAATGTTCCCCTCTATGTACTAAGTGATTTGCGATGGAGTAGGTCTTCAATTGCTGCCCATTGATGACTTGTGGACCAGTATTTCTTCAAGAATTCCTCTTCAAACTGGTCATAACTAGTAGTTCCTTCCTTCTTCCGGACTCCCCAAGTGAATGCCTCACCTTCCATTCTATCTATTGCAAACTGAATCCTTAAGATGTGCTGGGAAAACTCCTTTTAGCCATTTCATAAATATCATTGGGTGCAACCCTCCTTTCGGTCTAAATTTCTGCCCTGTATTACTTTGGATGCACCGATTATCACTGCTTATCAATGTAACGACCTTACCTCCCCCAATTGCTAAGGTGGCATTGCTAATTCGTTTATCAATTTCTTCTGTCTTGCTCTCCAATTGCTGCACTCTCTTATTATCCTCTTCTCGTTGCACGGCTATAGCATTTCTCAGATTGACAGGTAGTTGGTTCTGCCTATCTCCTATCCCCTTAACCGCCTCGTTGCATTGTTTCTGCATCTGCGTCACCTTGGCGATTCGATGATTGCAATTTGTTTCCACTTCGTTGATTCTTTCTCGGAATTCGGCTTTCGTTTCTTCAATATTATCTTCTATCTTTTTTGTTAATTTTCCTTCCACTTTCTCCACGGCTCCCTGGACTTGGTCTATGTTCTTCTGTAGCTTCTTCTCTCTCTCGTCGATGTCCATCTTCAGTCGTTCTTGCAGCTCCTGCATTTCCTTCTTCAAATTATACTCCATCTACATTTGTGATGTTTTGATCTCTTGTAAATCTTCCTTTAATGATTCTCTCGTTTCTTGTGAATTCTTCTCTAACGATGCGTTAGTTTCTTGCAAACGCTTCTCTAACGATGCGTTATTTTCTTGTAAACTTTTTAGTGATTCTCTCGTTTCTTGTAAGCCGTTCTCTACTGCTTCTCGGAATATTCTTCCTTCTTCTCTATTTTCTTGTAATTCTTCCTTTAATGATTTTCGGAGTATTTCTCCCCTTTCTCTAGTTTCTTTTAGCAAGGCCGCCAACATCGACCGCATATCTGCATCCTCTGAAACTGGCCTAGCTCTCATCGCTTGTCCCGGTGTCTCAGGATAATTAGTTGAATGTGCTAGTGGGCTATCTAATGACACTCCATAATCACTGAATCCTGAATCATCCCTGTCTTCTTGTCCTATCCCTTTTCTTTCAATTACTGCCTCACAGACCTGCTTATCTTCAAAAAACATTTTTGGTTTATATTTAATGCCCAGGCAAGTAACACAAAATAATCTTTAATAACCCAAAACACTCCTAATTATCATGAAACTAATCAAACAGTATCTGCAATCCTTTCATTTAGTTCCCAAAATGATACAACATGCCTGAGTACTGAACATAACAGCTCTCACAAACCTAAAATTTCAATAACAATTTTCACATATACAATTTATATAAAAAAATGTTTTAAACAAGATAATCATAACACTCACAAAACCTATAAATGCAAAATTACCAAAACAATTACCATTTATACAGTGCAGTGTGCATACGTAAGCATGCTATACTTCCGAGTATGTTTCACAACTTTTCGGAAATTACTGCAATTTAGCATTTTTCCTAACGTAAATATCATTTAAAAATTGTTTATTTATCGCGAAGACTGCACACTGCAATTTACTGTTATTTTAACCCGTCGTCTTCACTCACCAACCGACGTTACCGCGAGTCGCGATGTTTTGACGTTGGAGATGGGCGTGGCTGTGCCACCGCTGGAGCTCGCGTGAAGTTGAAGATCAGCTGCAAGGCGACGTAGTTCCCCGTCGGCCGCTCCGTGGCGCTGCAGGCGGGCGTAGTTCGTAGTTCGGTCGCTAGATGCTGGAACTGCGCTCGTTGTCTCGAAGTTGCGTCGCTCCGTGGCGCTGTAGGCGGGCGTAGTTTGTAGTTCGGCCGCTAGATGCCGGGACTGTGCTCGTTGTCTCGAAGTTGCGTCGTTCACCGTGGTGTCATGTGAAATCACCTCGCGGATCGAAGCTCTTTGGTGCAACTGCTACGTGGCTCTGCGTGACGTCACTCACTAATTGCGTCGCCACCATATATTATCGTCAGCGTACCAGTTTATGGGTCCACACTAAACCGTCCGATTTTCACCGTTCACAAGGCAATTTCGGTCAACATATTACCACAAAACACCTTTCTAACAACTTGTGTGACGAAATCTTGGCTCGTTTTGCTATTTTACTGTTCACACGTGTCTTTCTTTAGCGTCCACTTTTCACAGTTTTTCGCGCGAATTTTTGCGTTTGCACTTTACAACACAGTTTAATATGGCCAGCAAAACAGTTTAGTCACAATCGTGAGATATTATTACTTCGTATTGTTCAAAAAATGCACTGTTCCTTATCGCGATTTTAACGTTCATGCACTGTCCCGATTCCACATTGAAAAATTAGTACGACTCGTCCGAAAATTGCACTTGTCCTTTCATGGTAAGCCAAGGGTGTAACATACCCTTTATTTATCCGCTCGTTCGGGATCTGAATAGCAGCCCAAATTTAGATAATTACTTAATGTGACCGTGTACCTAATGGGCTGGCAATCGGATTGGACTGCTCAGGGGATGTTACATTCCGTATTGTCCTCCGCAAATACTGTAATAAGTACTGTTTGGTGGTAAGAAGGACACAACATAGTTTCACAAACAAGATCTATATTCTTAGCAAAAGCACAAAATAAGGAGACAGCCACTGCCTTCTTCAATACACTGTTAATGACGGCTAATCTCAGCACAGGTTTCTTTAGTTATTCTTAATCGTCACACGCAACATCCAATCACTGTAATCCAAGTAATGCCGGCGCGGTAGACGCGGGAGTTCAATAGCGGCACTTAATATCACTGAAATCACTCTGTAATTAAACTCTCTCACTTTCCCGTATAATACTAACACAAAGGGGTTAAACCGCGGCGATGGCCACTCCCTTTGTCGATAATTTACATTAATTCAACTGCTGGCTTCTGCACAGCTCTTCCCGCCTCGCGGGAACCTACCATACCCCGACTCGGCACTCTCCACACTAACTCACCGCCCAGTTCTTCCCGCCTCGCGGGATCTACCCAAGCAGCACTCGGCACTCCGGTGAACCCCCTCTAGCTCTCGCGACCTGCACACACACTACTCGATAGTTGCCCTGTCGACCTGTGTGAGCGCAAACTTAGTAGTAAGGGCCTGCGGACCCCTTACACAAGCCAAGAACGAAGTGCTCGGTTTAAAAAGGGTGTAAGGCAGGATGTATTCCTTCAGCCCTGCTGGTCAGTCTATACATGGAAGAAGCAAAGACGGAAATAAAAGGAAGGCTGAAAAGTGGAATTAAAATTCAAGGTTACAGGGTATCAACGATAGCATTCGCTGATGGAATTGCTATTCTCAGCGAAAATGAAGAAGACTTAGAGTATTTGCTGAACAGACTGGTCTAATCAATACGGACTGAGAGTAAAGCGAAGTCTGGTGCTGCAGTCCGGAACCGCGGGACTGCTACGGTCGCAGGTTCGAATCCTGCCTCGGGCATGGGTGTGTGTGATGTCCTTAGGTTAGTTAGGTTTAAGTAGTTCTAAGTTCTAGGGGACTTATGACCTAAGATGTTGAGTCCCATAGTGCTCAGAGCCATTTTGAAGTAAAGCGAAGAACCGCAAAGGGAATGAGAAGTAGCATAAATAAAAACAGGGAGAAACTTAACATCAGGATTCATGATCGCAAGTAGTTAAAGTTAAGGAATTCTACTACTTGCCCAGCAAAATAAACCTTGATGGACGGAGCAAGGAGGACATAAAAAGCGGAATAACTCTGGCGGAGAGGGTGTTCTTGGCTAAGAGAAGTCTAGTGGTTTCAAATATATCCCTTAATGTGAGGAAAAACTTTCTGAGAATGTATATTTTCAGCACAACATGGTATGGTAGGGAAACATACACTGTGGGAAAACCGGAAAATAAGAGAATGGAAGAATCTGAGATGTTATGCTACAGAAAAATGTTGAAAATTAAGTGTACTGACGTACTGACTGTAGCTCGTTGTTGTGTCAAAATGTTGTTATCAGAGCCAGCGGGTCATGTGACCGAAGAGATGAAAATCAGGGGGAGCGAAGTCCTAGTTGTGTGGCGTGTGGTCAGACGCTTTCCATCGAAAACGCTGCAGAAGCGTTTTCATTGTCCCTATAGTTCGCAGCCAAGAATTACCGTAAAGAAGGAATTGCATGACAGTTACATTATGTGGGCTGCATGGAATTAGGCGAAATCTCCCAGCAGGCACTCGTGCTTGGAAGGAGACGCTATTTGCTAGGCAGCTTTACGTGGTCATTGGTCGCCCAGAACATAAAAGAGCAAAGACAGTTTTTACGGGCATACTAGAGACACTGTGATATACTTCATAGGACTGCGGCTGTGCTTCCCATTTCGCGAACGATAGGATTTTAATAACGAATAGTACTTCCCTCTGTTGCGCAGTGCGCCCGCAACGGCACCAGGTGTCATTCGGTCTTGCGGTTTACAGTGATCATAAAGTTATCGCACATCTATCAAGCTAGTCTAGAAGGGTTCAACTCCCTGAAAAAATCCAGGGGCGATTAATGGATCGATTGTTCTACTGCTGCCCACTGTCTTACTTATGCTTTTTTTCTCTCTTTTCTTCGAACACCCGATGTCAAGTAAAAGTACAAACTTTTTTTTCTTATGATTTAGCTTGTAAAGTTTTGCGGTCTGCGCTCAATTTTAAGTTTAGACTTCATCTTGCCGCTTTGCTGGACTTAAGAAACCTTATCCACTTGAATCACTGGCAGTGTCTTGGCTCTTGCGACCAATGTCTCCCATCTCAGACAGCACAGCTACTCCTTAGCGGAATAAATGAAACATTTTGTATGATTCTGAAATGGTGCTCGCATCTGTTAAAATATATGTGCAACTAGGATCTCCACGAGGTCAACTGAAGTACTTCAACACCACTGATGTGATCTTTAATCTAATGAAGAAGCATTCATATAACCAATAAGGGTCAAGGTACGTTTTCAATTGTGGATAATTGTTTTGAAAGTGGCGTTTCCATTTTTAGAGATTATGAAGTTGTTTCATATTTAAACTATAAATAAGCTTTGATTCTTCGTTACTCTCGTCTTTGCACCCACTTTACATATGTCATCTTTGACAGCTGGATTAAAGGCATTAATTTTGTTTTACCCTTTCACTGTTTAAGAGAGTGTTTGATATATATGTTATAGCGGTCAACTTGCTCTTGCTAGGCTTCTTGTCGCCTGGGACTGGGACTCAAGAGCTTCGCCTCACGTTTGTTGTGCCGCCAAAGGGCTTGTTCCTCAATCTGACATCGGGCTGGTCAGTTGTAATTTATTAAAGTTTCATGATTTTGATCTTTTATAATCATTTTAAAATTATGAAGCATGTATAAATTCTTTAACATCTGGTATTTAGAGTTGAATAATACACACATCAAAAGAAATTTTGCACCATCCCGGTTCGCAGAACTCCTGAAGGTAGATGTTGACTGTGGATACTGTATCACAGACACATTTCATTTGACTGACACTAAACCCACCCTAAGATGTAAACAGCCATACATGAGAATCGCCTACTCGACGGAGGGGGTCAGACAGCCTATTAGTTCCAGTCATTCCACCAGGATGGAGGTACACAGCTCGTGTTGTCTGTAGTTCAACCAAGCCTAGATGGTCAATATAGCTGTTCGATCGAGTCCGCATTGTTGCTTTGTGCCAGAAAGGGCTCTCAACAGGGGAAGTGTCCAGGCGTCTCGGAGTGAACCAAAGCGATGTTGTTCGGACGTAGAGGAGATACACAGAGACAGGAACCGTCGATGACATGCGTTTCTCAGGCCGCCAAAGGGCTGCTACTGCCTTGGATGACCGCTACCTATGGATTATGACTCGGAGGAACCCTGATAGCAACGCGAACATTTTTAATAATGCTTTCCGCGCAGTCACATGGTGTCGTGTTACGACTAAAACTATGCACAATAGGCTGTATGATTCGCAACTTCACTCCCTAGGTCCGTGGTGAGGCCCATCTTTGCAACCACGACACCGTGCAGCGCGGTAAAGATGGGCCCAACAACATGCAGAATGGACCGCTCTGGACTGGCATCACGTTCTCTTTCGATGAGTGTCGTATATGTCTTCAACCACACAATCGTCGGAAACTTGTTTGTAGGCAACCCGGTCAGGTTTATTGCCTTAGTCACACTGTACAGCGAGTGCAACAAGGAGAGGTTCCCTGCTGTTTCGGGGTGGTATTATGTGCTGCCGACGTACGCCGTTGGTGGTCATGGAAGGCACCGTAACGGCTGTACGATAAGTGAATGCCATCCTCCGACCGGTAATGCATCCATATCGGCAGAATATTGGCGAGGCATTCGTCTTCATGGACGACAAGTCGCGCCCCCATCATGCACATCTTGTGAATGACTTCCTTCAGGATAACGGCATCGCTCGACTAGAGTGGCCAGCATGTTCTCCAGACATGAATCCTATCGAACATGCGTAGGATAGATTGAAAAGAACTGTTTATGGACGACGAGACCCACCAACCACTCTGAGGGATCCACGCCGAATCGCCGTTGAGATGTGGGACAATTTTGGCCAACAGTGCCTTGATGAAGTTTTGTATAGTATGCCGCGACGAATACAAGCATGCATCAATGCAAGAGGACGTGCTACTGGGTATTAGAGGTACCGGTGTGTACAGGAATCTCGACCTCATGATTGTGGTAGTGCTTACTCTCTCAGCTACGGATGCCTTAACTGCTAGTACTGGCAAGCATACGAAATTCAACGCAAGCCTAAAATTTTCTAACTCGTATTTCTCGAAAACTGTTGAGATATGCGTCTTCCTGTCTACATATATTTATATCCCCGTCGTGCCCTACACACAATGATGATATGAACCAGATCCGTTAGGGAAGTACCTGAGGTAGCCTTGATAATGTTGACGTCTTTGCTTTTAATTTCACAGAAGACTGTTTTTACTTTTATGCATATTGGATCAGTTCTTCCGACAATCATTCCTTTCAGAGTTTTTCACACTAGCGCAGGAGAAGAATTCGTGGCGGCCAAAATCAAATCAGGCAGAAGGCGGGAGTAAGTTCTCAAACTGTTTAAAAATAGCACGTGGCAGAGTCATCTCTCCAAAGCAACGTTTTTGTCAGCCGCACGAAGGAGGTGTGCAGATTAAGAAACAAACGCACGACTGCAGGAAAATACATTGCATGTTTTCCGAATTTAGATAGATTACAAGTCGTCTGGTCTGCGTCCTTCCATCTGTATTCTATGTTGATCTGAGTCTTGTCACGACTGGCGATAGGCGGGACACCTTTGTTTCATCATGCTAAAAGTCTCATAGACGTTATTTAATGCAGGGGAAGTTATTTTATAAAAGTGCAGTGGTTGTCAGTCAAGGCTTATAGTTTACATTCTAAAAGTGTGTGAGAACCGCTCACAACGCACCCAGTTCTGAGAGGGACAGGGGAGACCAAACGGCACTCAGAGGCTTTGTTCCGGGTTGCACGTGTCAAAGAGCCACGTCAGGAGGCTCGTGGATAAGACGGGGTTCACTGTATTCGGCACGGTTCGGCTCTGTAACAGGCTGAGGGCGGTATTCTCAAGTGCTGGCTGCCATTTAATAATTTATGGTGAGAAATCACAAGTCTTGGAATGTCTGGGCCTACATGGTGGGAGGAGAAGCCTCGCGGAGTTCCCATCACATTGGTTAAGGTTCTGGAAATTCAGAAGCGTATAAACAATGCTCTGATAAGCCCGTCACCTACTGATGTCATACGGGAATTCATAGACCAAACTGGCGAGGACGATGTGCTCTGATTGACATGCGTCTGGAGACATCCTGTCTCGGGAATTTATTAAACTTTGCAGCCCTCACGCTTTTGGCGGAAAGAAGTAACATTTTTACTGACTGGAGATTGCGGCCGGCACTGCGCAAATAGCATAGCCGGGAGCAGGGGTACACTATGGGTTCGGATGTGGAAGGAAAAAGGTCGCTGGTTTTAGACGTCGAGGACTCTGTCAGATGGTGGGTAGGATTTCACGGCGTCCAAGCCCTGACTAGCGAGATTCTGGTTCTTCACTGCGACCGTGCACGGCCGACTTAACGCCACAGCAGATTGGTGAGAATATGCATCAAATCTGACGATTGGTGGGCGTTGATATTTGCAATGGGGAAGTACCGTTGACACAGTACCGGTGAGCGCCGGCACAGTGATAGTGGCCGGCCTAAGTGGCCGAGTGGTTCTAGGCGCTTCAGTCTGGAACCGCGCGACCGCTACGGTCGCTGGTTCGAATCCTGCCTCGGGCATGGATGTGTGTGATGTCCTTAGGGTTGTTAGGTTTAAGTAGTTCTAAGTTCTAGGGTACTGATGACCTCAGAGGTTAAGTCCCATAGAGCTGAGAGCCATTTGAACCATTTTTGGACAGTGATAGTATCGTTTTCATTTGTCACTCATTCAACCACAGAAGTAACTAAAACGTTCAGTGGGTTGCCTTCGTATTAGTGTTTGAATGTGGAACTAGGATACCGTCGTGCTCCGCTGAATTGCTTCATACCTTTATTGTAATCACCTTTTAGGACAGTCATGTCACTGAGTCCATATGTATTTAATATAATAAAACATCAGTTTAATGTTATTTGTATTTCGTATGAAGGATCTTGCACTTTCCTTCAATTCATTATTACTACTATTACTATTGTTATTAATATTATTACTTGTCTATTGAGTAGAAATAGTCATTTAGCAGGATTTTAAAAAACTTCCTTATGATCTCATGTTAGTGTCATTTCTGAGATAGCTACTCCATTGGGCAATTAAAATGTACCATCGGGTCTTAAGACGTGTTTGATGGAGTCTGCGCAGTTCTAGCATTCCGGTACGATTTCTCAACTACACACCTTGGGATTTTGCAGTTTTTAAAGACTATAATTTCAAAATTTGGAAAGTAAAGGTTTAGATTTCGTCTGCAATATGCTACATTATGAGAACTCCAAGACTGCATTGTGTAAATCCAGAATGGAAGCTATTGGGACGACCGAAATCTTGTGACCAGTTCGGAGATGAAGACACTCTGGAATTAACTTAATATAATAGTTTTTTTTTTAATTGACGATGGCTCTGTTTCTGACATAAGAATCCTAGTGTTCAGTTGTGAAGACGTGAACATTCCAACGCTGTTCGAAACAACTGAAATATGTATACACCGTACACACTAACATGGGAAGCGCAGAAGATGAGATGAAGGTGTTTTCTGTTTTGTTTGCTTTTCTCTCAGACAAAAGCCAAATTACATAGGAAAGAATTTTTTATTTACTGAAAAGTAAGATACCTGGATGCGCATCAAAATACGCAATGCTAGTTTTGACACAGCTACAATTAAAGTTATGAAAAAAGTGTTACTCGAAGCATCCCTTTCAGGTTGAAGTTTTCAGCTTCTGCCAATGACTGGACGAAAATACAGGAACTAGAATTAACGGAGGAATACAAGGATAGAGAAGGAGTCCGCTGTTCGGTTACATGCGTGCGCAGTGGCAAATATCCCACAAAACTCTGTTCATGTAGCGTGAACGGTAATACTGGATGAAATGCCCGGTGGAGAGAAAGTGATGAAATTTGCGGACTATGTGTCAATCAATGGATGGAAAATCATAGTGTGCCAATGAAATGTGGAATGCTTTTAACCAGAGACACAATGCTGTCGAAGTTTGGTACACAAAACTGCTCAATAAACCATAAACATCCGAAATTATACTTTGAGATAAATAAGCTGAACGAGGAAGCAGTAAAAGCTACATTTGAAATAAAAAATATATCCCATTGGTCTACCTGTTCGAAAAAGAAGAAGAAAGATAAATAGATCTTTAAAAAAGGTTCGGTGTTTGTGTGTGTGTGTGTGTGTGTGTGTGTGTGTGTGTGTGTGTGAGTGAGTGAGTGTGTGTGTGTGTGTGTGCATATGTGTGTGCGTATGCGCGAAGCGCAAATTTGTGCGTTAGAGATGCTCAACGACAAAGTTATCAGCACCCATGCAGAGGTTAAGAGACAGGAACGTGGTTAAAAGAGAATCCGAGAAAAAGTCGCACTCTCTCTCAGTGTCTCGCTTACGTTCACGGGCACAGTCACTAGCTCACAATATTTAAGATTGTCTTAAACTGGCCAAAGTTATAAAACCTTCAATTAAAACACAAGTAAGACAAGGGAGAATTTAAAATATTTCTATTCGCAGGAATACATGGCTGGTTGATCAGTTTCAAAAAACATGGGTAATCCAGCCGCTCGTGAAAACAATTTAAAATTATCGGCCTAAAATTTTAGGGAACAATCCGAGCATTGCAGAAAACTTAAAAAGACATACGACATTAGTGTGATTGTTATGTACAATAGAGGAATAATAAGTTTATAACTGAGCTGCTGCCCTCTTATCTGAATATAAAACACGGTGTACTAAAATGTGGCGCATAGTGATCTGCACGTCACAAGTTCCACACAGTGGGGGGCTCTATCACAGGAGGAAGTAGCTACGCCTGAGAAGACTCGAGCCAGAAGGACCCCATACCGTCTGTGCGGTTGGGAGAAGATAAGCTGTGGACGAGTTGTGGACTGTTTCAGACGCAATTTGTTGTCTCTCTCTTCTAGCCGACAATATAAGAATATATAAGCTGAAGCAAAATTCCATCCAAAAACTTTTTGTGATTGTTGTATGGGTGTAACCAAGAAAAAACTGTCTTGTAAATACGAGTTCAAAAACAGTCTAGTAAACACGAGTTCAAAACTCTATACCTTAAGAATTATGCACACTTTTCTATTTTTGCTACTGTGAGATATCTCTCATCCTGAAGGCAAGAAAATTGTCTGATAAATATGCCCACTAAAATGCGTACCTTAAGAGCTGTGAGCACTTTTTCATCTTAGCTACTGTGAAACAAATCTCTTCTACCCTGCTAGACATTTTTTACATGTTGTGGTCCGTACTACCACTTTTGTATTCCGCCTGGAAGGCGGCGCGTGGGTCTGCTCCTGTAGGAAGTGAGTAGGAGCAGGAAAAGGTAAAACACATCGGTACTGCAAATACAGTTAAAGCACCTGTACTAGAGTATAAACATATGCAAACATATTAAATAACTTTAGGTGATGAGCGCGTAGGTGCGACGTCGTAGACCCATCGTACTGATGCAAAGTTTCATAGCAAACTAAGCTGAAGCGATGTTTCCTGGCTGTCTGCACTTGATGAAGTGGGCAGACTGCAGCGGCGCTCGTAGACCTCAACAGCTCCTGTTGGAGTGCGCTGTCGTCAGTGTCTCGTAGTAGTGCCAACTTAACTTACGCCGTGGCGTCGTAGCTATCGATACCACATCCCTCCCCCCCTGAAACGGCGCACCGTCGTTGCGTGCGGCTTCCGACGGTGGTTCGAGGGACCCAGGGATGGCGCAGCTGAGGGTGCGGACAACGTCGTTGTCCACCCGCGACCCCGAGTCGCTCGCGAGGTGGTGAGGAAAATGCCCCGTGGAAAAACTGCCCAGGCCGCGCACCGCCACTGGGTATGCTTGGATGAGGAGGCGAGGAATGACCTCCATGGGCGACGGCGGCGGCGGCGTGACTGCCGTCTCAGCGTCCATCGGTTCTGGCTCTGCGGAGGAACGCAGTGGCGTCGGCGGCGGCGGTGGCACCAGCGGCCGGAGGTGGGGCCGTGGCGGCGGCGAGGGGCGTCCATCCGGTGCAGGTAACCGGATCGGCAGCGGGGACGACGGCAGGCGAGTCCCCAGCGGAGGCGGCGCGAGCGGCGGGGGCGCCATTGGTGGAGTCGTGTGCTGACGCAGCGGAAGCTGCGAAGCCTCCAATTCTGCCGTAAAACAACCAGCGGCAGAAAACCGAGGATGGCACAATCGAATCTGGTTCTGGTGTCGCTTGACAGTGCCGGAGGGACCAGAAATGAAAAATAAGGCGCAGCCAAGCTGGCGAAGAATGCGCCCGTGCTCCCAGCACTGCCTGCCAGAGAAAACGCGATATAACACCAAATCATGCGGTGCCAAGCCAGAACGAGGCGAAGCAGCGGGAGCGCGTGGCGGCGGGTGCAATAGCTGCAGGAGCGACCGATGGGCGCGGCCATGTAGCAATTCCACTGGGGAACGGGTGCCACGCCACTAGGAGGGGTATGAAGCAAGGAAAGTCCTGAGCGCGCCCTCGCGAGAGTGCGTGGCTCGCAAATTGCTTATCTGCGACTTAAACGTATGCACAAAGCGTTCAGACTCGCCATTCGACTGGGGGTGGAAAGTGGATGAGGTCAGATGGCGAATGCCTTTATCAGCACAGAACGCTTCAAACTCTGAGGACGCGAATTGGGGGCCATTGTTGGAGACAATAACTTCAGGAAGGCCCTGAATACAAAAAATAGACGTCAAAGCCCGAACAGTAGTGGCAGATATAGTAGAAGACATAGGTACATCAAAAGGAAAGTTGCTGTACGCATCAATGACTATCAACCAGCGGGTGTTCCAGAAAGGAACCGCAAAATCAATATGAACGCGCTGCCAAGGCGCAATAGGAGTCGGCCACGCAAAGAAGCGCTGCCGGGGAGCAGACTGATGCTCCGCGCAAGAGCGACAGTTAGCAAGCAAATTCTCAATTTGTTTATCAATGACGACCCAAGTGCAGTGGCGACGCGGTAATTGCTTCGTCCGCACTATACCCCAATGACCAGCGTGCAGCAATCGGAGAATTTCCGACTGCAACGAACGAGGTACGACCACACGAGACTGATCATTGTCAGTTCGTAACAAGATAACACCGTGGTGTACAGACAAGTTGTGACGTTGCGCAAAGTAACGTTGAACAAGTGGATCACCAATTTTCATAGCAGATGGAGGCCATTGAGTGCGAATATACTGCAAACAAATCAGCAAAGAAGCATTGGCGACTGTCGAGGAAACAATGCGACGAAAATCCACTGGAAAAACATCAGCTAATTCCTTACCTTGTAAGTCAATAAAAATGCAGGACAGTTTGGAAGAATCAAACACTCCGTCAGGACCGATAGGTAGACGAGACAAAGTATCAGAATTGCCACGGTGGGCCGTGGGCCGAAACAAGATTTCGAAATTGTAGTTGGGCAAAAACAAAGACCAACGTTGCAACTTTTGTGCAGTAAGGCCGTAACTGGCGTTGACGGGTGGAACAACGACGCCAAAGGCTTATGGTCGGTGACCAAATAGAACTTGCGACCGTACAAATAATCAGGAAACTTTGTCACTCCATATACAATAGCTAAAGCTTCTTTCTCGATGTGAGAATAGTTTTTCTGGGTAGAATTGAGCAACTTAGACGCAAAAGCGATCGGATGATCGACATAATTAATACGATGCGAGAGAACCACTCCGATGCCATGCGAAGTTGCATCGACAGCCAAAACAACTGGTTTGGAGGGATCTAAAGGAATCAAACAGCGATCACTCAAAGCAGATTTGAGCTTGTGCAAAGCAACGTCACATTCCAAAGACCAAACAAAAGGAACGTTCTTATGCTGAAGGTACTGCAATCTGCACTGCATTTGGTATAAACCGAATATAATAGGTAATTTTGCACAACACAGACTGAAGTTCCTTCAAGTTCCTGGGTGCTGGCAAGTCTCTAATCGCACTGAGATGTGACGGCGAGAGGTGGATACCCTGTCCGCTAATCATATGAATCTCAGTTTGAAAAAATTTACACTTGTTTCTGTTACACTTTAGTCCTGCCTGCAAAACTACAGTAAATAAGGCATGCAAATTCCACAAATGTTCGTCAGGGGTGCGACCTGGTGCAACTATATCGTCCAGATAGTTGGAATAGTTGGAACAACCAGGGACAGTGGCACACAACTGCTGCAAGTAAGACTGAAAAATAACAGGAGCCGAAGCACAACGGAACGGAAGGCAGCGAAACTTGAACAAGCCAAGGGGGGTGTTGATAACAAAATAGCTCTGCGACTGTTCGTCGAGCGGAATCTGAAAGTATGCGTCCCGCAAGTCAATCGTGGAAAAGAATTTCCCCGCACCAAGCTTATCAAAAAAGTCTTCAGGACGCGGTAAGGGAAACGTAGCTACCACTGTCTGGGAATTTACTGTAGACTTTAAGTCAGCACAAATATGGAGACGATCGTTTGATTTCTTTACACACACACACACACACGACACTAATCAGTGAAGAGAACATGATACCAATCCTGAGCGGTCCATTCGGCATGTTGTTGGGCCCATCTGTAGCGCACTGCAAGGTGTCGTGGTTTGCAAAGATGGACCTCGCCATGGACGTCGGGAGTGAAGCTGCGCATCATGCAGCCTATTTCGCACGCTTGAGTCGTAACACGACATCCTGTGGCTACACGGAAAGCATTATTAAACATGTTGGCGTTGCTATCAGGGTTCCTCCGAACCATATTACGTACGTAGCGGTCATCCACTGCAGTAGTAGCCCTTGAGCGGCCTGAGGAAGGCATGACATCGACAGTTCCTGTCTCTCTGTATCTTCTCCATGTCCGAACAACATCACTTTGGTTCACTCCGAGACTCCTCGGCACTTCCCTTGCTGAGAGCCCTTCCTGGCACAAAGTAACAAAATGGTTCAAATGGCTCTGACTACTATGGGACTTAACTTCGGAGGTCATCAGTCCACTAGAACTTAGAACTACTTAAACGTAACTAACATAAGGACATCACACACATCCATGCCCGAGGCAGGACTCGAACCTGCGACCACAGCGGTCGCGCGGTTCCAGACTGTAGCGCCTAGAACCGCTCGGCCACACCAGCCGGCACAAAGTAACAATGCGAACGTGATCGATCTGAGGTGTTGACCGTCTGAATACAGACAACACGTGCCTTGTATCTCCTGGTGGAATGACTGTGTAAGTAGGCTGTTTAGGTTTTTTTATTGGTAACGCCACCTCTGTATGAAAATCACTGGCTGTGCTGTGTGCAGTCTGTGGCTGTTTTGCATTGTTGTAATACTCGCCATTGTAGTGTTAGGCAGCTGGCTGTGAACAGCGCGTAGCGTTGCGCAGTTGGAGGTGAGCCGCTAGCAGTGGTGGATGTGGGGAGAGAGATGGCGGAGTTTTGTAATTTGTCATGAACTGCTATATATATTATGACTATTGAGGTAAATACATTGGTTGTTCTCTATCAAAATCTTTCATTTGCTAACTATGCCTATCAGTAGTTAGTGCCTTCAGTACTTTGAATCTTTTATTTAGCTGGCAGTAGTGGCGCTCGCTGTATTGCAGTAGCTTGAGTAGCGAAGATTTTTGTGAGGTAAGTGATTTCTAATGTTAGTCAGGGCCCATTCTTTTGTAGGGATTTTTGAAAGTCAGATTGCGTTGCGCTAATAAAAGTATTGTGTATCAGTTTAAGCACAGTCTTGTATAATTGTTCTGAGGGGACGTTTCATAACTATGCCTATCAGTAGTTAGTGCCTTCAGTACTTTGAATCTTTTATTTAGCTGGCAGTAGTGGCGCTCGCTGTATTGCAGTAGCTTGGGTAGCGAAGATTTTTGTGAGGTAAGTGATTTGTGAAAGGTATAGTTTAATGTTAGTCAGGGCCCATTCTTTTGTAGGGATTTTTGAAAGTCAGATTGCGTTGCGCTAAAAAAAATATTGTGTATCAGTTTAAGCACAGTCTTGTATAATTGTTCTAAAGGGGCGTTTCAACTGGAAATAATAGTTGCTGCTCATGTATGGTTGTCTACATCTTTGGGGGGGGGGGGGGGGGGGGGGGTTAGTGACATATCTGAACTGTAAAAGGGACTGTTTCTGTGATACAATACCCACCGTCAACGTCTGTCTTCAGGAATTCTGGGAACCGGCGTGATGCAAAACTTTTTTTGATGTATGAACAAATGATCGGACATGAACAGTCCACATACCGAAGGAAAGATGAGGTCCTAACTTTTTTTTGTGTATTGTTAAGCAATAGTTGCGTGAACGGTCCCTTGTGCGGTGATAGTTGTGTAAAAGGCAGCTAGGTTAGTCGCACCAATAGGCAGCTGTGAGTAAGATGGTTACGATGCGTTCCAGAGTTTGCAAGATAGGAGTTCGCAATTACAGCGCAGCGGGCATTTCGTCTCAGATTCGGCACTGGATACCAACTAGGAAAACAGTAACCCGTTGGTTTAAGCACTTTCAACAAACTGGATGTCTCTCAAAAGGAAAAACTCTGGTCAAATGCGTGTGTCAAGGTGAATATACAATAGGTCAGTGAAGGTTAACTGACAGCAGCTAATCGATTCTATCGAATGTTGGTTGCATTTACGTTCGGCTTCTCTTCCTCATGGTACCAAGGGATCTTAACCAAGGGGTACCTCTTGTGGATTCACAGTTGGCTCTGATAACATGTCGAGGTTGCTCTCATTTTGTTGCTACGAAGTACAGTCTTAATTCAGATATTAGCGTCTGATGTTATAAAGGAAGAAGACGACTTAGCAGTGGCCGCATGTTCAGCATTCATTTTACTGCAAGAAGCTGATCATCAGAGAAAGAAGAAAATACGAGGCTGGTGAACGAACTTTTTTTAAACGTTTGGGAGCAGTGTGCTGGGACAAAATAAATATCGTACATTAAAGCTGAATTTGAATATAGGCTATTTCATATTTTTTTCGCCAGTGATGGCTACAGATTTAGAAATTTTTATGAATTGTGTAGCCTCTAAAATTTGTATAGATGACAATTTGTTTACGAGAGATGTACACGCAGCAGAAAGATTAATGGTCATTCTCAATATTTTTCCTACTGGGGATTCATATGGCAGCTTAATATACACGTTTAAAATATCGGAACAGCCAATATGCATGATTGCACCTGAAATTTCTTCAGCTATGATTCAAAGAGTGCTGGTATATGTTAAGGTAAGTTTACGGGGAAAAGTTGTCAGTAAAGTCTTCAATTTCTTTTTCGCATCGGACTTATCACTCTATAAAAGCTTGCTTATTTCCCTCCAATTGTCTAATCCTTTCAATTTTATTTATAATAGCAGTTCGTACGGGAGCGAAAAATTTCCCGCACACGATAAAAAATTATGAACCTTAATTTGGTCTCTGTATTCTACTTCTTCGGTACATTTAAACATAATAAACAGACGCCTCATTAGCTTCTGAAGGTCGAGGTTCACAATCACTCACTCCGTAAATCACTAAAAATTTATGTTCAGACACATTGTTTACATATAAACTAAGACTTTTTTTTACGATGACATGTTTACATGTTGGAGGATTTTAATATCTGCCCATAGGCGGAAATTTGCACTTCTGAAATAAATAAATGGTACAGTCAACAGTGAATGTGATGTACCTAAAAAAATACACACCCGTTCAACAGATACAGCAAATGGTTACTGAACAAACGAACACTGGACCCGACATCGACACCTGGAGAGGAATCCCAAGCCAAACCAACCCACAGAGCTTTTGTGTTACCCACTGCAGTCCGAACCCCTAAGCAAGGTCAACCACTTCGTTTGTTCCTATTTGTTGCCCTTACATACCAAGCAAATGTCTGCGAACGAAGCAGTTGATGTTCGTTGCGCTCTTGTGTACGCATCTTGATAGTATGACGTCAGGCGAATACAAGACAGCTGTGTTTGTCGTCCATATAGGTCAACCAACAGAGCTAGTGTGACACTAGCAATACCCCAACAAAATGCATGGGAGGTGGCGATTGCTCTACAACACCTACTGCTCACAGCTTATGACGGCTTTTCTTAAGAATGACAAAGAACAGCGTGCTGAGTTTCATGGTGATACACTAGAAGTGATCGAGGATGATTCGGTTCTACAGCGGTTGAATTTTAGCGAAGAAGCTACGTTCCATATTAGTAGACGAAAGCTTATTGTCCATTCATTCTTGCGGAAAGCACTGTAAGTGGAATAACGTAACTGGAGGCTTTTGCCTCAAATTACCGAAAATTCACGAGGCTTCATGTTCCAATAGGATGGAGCTCCGCCCCATTGGCACAGTCATGTCCGAAGATGTTTACATCAATCCTATTCTAAGCGATGGGTATGTTACAGGGCAAGTCAAGACCTGGTCCAACACTTCTGGCTACAGAGGCCTCCAGATGTCAAGCCCTGTTACATTTTTTGTGGGGCTATAATAAGGAAGCAGTTTACGTCCCACCTCTACCAACAACTCTGCCCCACCTACGGAACTGTGTCACTGCTATGGTGAACTCTGTAACACAAGACACGCTTATTCATATTGGGAACGAGTTTGGCTACCGCTAAGATGTTTCCCGTGAGCAAAGGAGTGGCACATTGAACATTTATAATCTGTCTTAAGGAACTTTGAAACTTCCTCTTTTCATTGATACGTAGTCTCTTCATATATAATTTATACTCAATAAAACACAAATCAATTACACTCAGTCCACATTTTTTAATAACCATTACGTCTTGCAGATTCAGGGGAAGTACGCTTTCTTTCTGTAGTGTCACCATAACCCAGAAACGACCAAGACGCTGGCCTCATAACAGACGATCTTGAGGCGACAAATAATAGATGAAACGATATGCTACCAAACGTTAGGACTAATTGCCTGTTACTTATACATCGACATTTTTGGATAGAGAATTTCTCTGTGATTCCTGCTGATTTTTGTGTTTTTTTTTCTCTTTAAGTTCTCAGGAAATATTCATCGCCTTTTGCAGTGTAGCATCTAAAACACAAATATTTCACGTTAACTGATACCTTAAATTTCATTATATCTCATACCTGATCGTCTAGTGTACATTAAATTGAATTAAAGTGGGAATTCTTTATCGGAACTCTGTTCTCTCTAAATGCATTAAAGATAGAATTCATTTCTTGTTCTCTGCCACATATTCTTTTCCGTAGACTATATTAATCACAGAATGGCTTATGCGAAAAAAAGGAAAACTTAAAAAATGAAAGGTCATAAGTATTAAAATTTTGTTTTTTATCTCGTAAATTGATCTAGATAACCTCAAATTCATAAAATCAGTCACATAGCTCGACATATAACAAGTGATTGATGCCAGGAAGTCCATTAGTCTTGTATTACTATGATTCGAAGAAGAATTTTAGAAAATGAAAAAGTTGGTGTCATGTTTTCAGCTACCGTTCGTTTTTATAATGTCCGTCTGCAGTTTCACCAGTTTAGATGGCATTGTGGAGTTTATGCACATTCCTCTGTGTACGATGTCAAACAAAACGTGTTGCGCTAACAATAGCTAGTTAATAATGTCACATGTCATCTGGAAAGAAATCGATATTCTGATGAGTGATCGTCAAATACCATATAGGGATTACGGAATATTCCACTAAATGTCCTCTGATGTGTTATTGTTGAAGGACCTACTGTGATAATGCAGTGGACCACCTGTTACTTCAGACTATTTCAGGTACACTAGACGGTAGATAGCCTGAACGCTGACTGTAGGGGATAAGATAGGAACTATGTGCCAACAGATTTTGAAACCGAATTCCAACAGTTCAACTGTCGTTTCTATTCTCCATGATTACTGTCTGTCTTTTCGATATCACTCCTTCTATGATGCTTAACCAAGTAATAATTTTAGACCTAAAGTATTCCTGTGTTATGCCCAGTGTTTTTTGTATATCACTACAAATTTTGCAGAAACGTAACATGGTGCAAGATGTCTGAAAGATGAGTAATATGGTGTAATAAATAAGCTCTGTCGCGTCACGCTTTGAATTCCCGTCTTTTCCAGCAAGTTGGGGGTCGTGAACTCCAGTTTCGCGTGAGGGCGTGGGTATCTGCAAGCTGGCAGACGCAGCACAATGTCGAGGCTGTCTGTAGAACTGTAATTCCATCTTGGGCTGGCAACCAGCACTGGGCCGCTCTGAGCAGTGGCTGACAAGTCTTGGTGCGGCACTGGGGCCTTGGGTAGCATGACAGCCGATCTTGTTATGCATCACGCACGCCTGACCACGTCTCGTGGGAACCAGCACTGCATCGTCGTGGGAAGCAGCTGACACGAGAAACAAGGCATGAAAATGATAAGTGGATAAAGACCACTTTTTTTAAATTCGAATTATTAGCAGCAAATACAATTAGAATGCATGCTCCATCTATTGGTGTGTGAATGATACTAAAATACCTCCCACAGAAGGCGCTATATGGATCTGCAAGTTTTCACGTTATAGATATCCACTTTTGATTGAGGATGAGAAGTGGACAAAGACCATTAAAATCCTGTCCTTACTCTGAATGTGATATTTATACTATGGCTACATTTACGTGTTCCTCTGATGAAAGTGTTGATGATCTTAGTTATGTTGTGAATGATTTTAGTGACAGTGGTGTTAATGTTATTCAAGAATCTCCTAAGAAATTCTAGAAAAGAACTAGAAATGTGGCACAATGGGAACAAGTCAACAGAAAACTTAACATCAATAGTGGACAAGCATACATGACCACCAGTGGAAAATTAGTTCCATAACATAAATTGTCAAGTATGGGCTTAGAAGCAGTGTATATTTTCTTGCTTAACTAATGAGCGCACGATGTACATGTACGATGAAGTGACGGAAAAGAAAGGCCATAATGAGACAATCACATGTTTTAAACATTATATAGATAACTTTATACCTCCAGAGGTACAAGCTTTGTATCTCTACAGTAACAGCTGTGGAGGTCAGACTAAGAACCTAGTCACGGTGAAGTTTCTATCTACGTTAGCTGCTAGTGGAAAATTTGACAAAATAATATATCACTATCCTGAACGTGGCCATTAATTCTTGCCTTGTGATAGGGCGTTTGGACTTATTGAGGAATTAAAGAGAAAGAAAGAGTATATCTTCATCCAAGAAGATTGGTATTCTCTAGTAAGGACTGCCCCAAAGCAATTTCAAGTGGTCCTTGTGACTCAAACTTTCATTAAGGATTTCAAAGCCCACCTGTAACCACTTTTTAAGGAATCTGTCAAAAATTATCAACAAACATTCACAATATCCAAATACAGAATGTTTTTATTTTTAGGAGGTAGTATTTCAGTGTCTGAAGTACACAGTATGTTTGTAAATCAGAAATTTGTCACTTTGAAGAAAGAATTGCATCCTGAGGAAATTAATTTGCATTTAGCTACAAATTTATGCAATTCACCATTACCAATAAATCAGAAGGAACTGGATGATGTAGTGTATAAGCAGTGGTATGAACCTACTGGAAATTGGTGTGGATGATCAAAAGAATTAATGAAAAGGCTACCATGTATAATAATGTGCGTTATATTTTCTAATCAATTTGTTAATTTTTTCCATACAGCCACATAATATTATCTGATGCATATTATAACACAATGTAAGTTAAATAATTCAAATCGGTGGTGTTTCAGTTCACACATCAGTGATTTTGTGCTGGAAAATATTCACAACTTTTATTGAATATGAGAACTGGATAAGTCCATCGACATTTTCTGTTAATAACTTACTTAAGCCTGGAATAAAATGTTAAAAGATATCGATAACATTGCTAACACTACAACAAAATACTAAATGTTGAAATAAATTGATTTTTATAGTTTTCCTCGATTTTGTCAGTCGTGGTGAATTTGTCTTTATCCACTTATCATTCTCATGCTTTCATTTGTTCTAAGTGCTTTCACGGGAAATTGCCTTGGCCAGCTAACTTGGGAGCCAGATCGTAAAAGTAATACTGGTCACCAAGAATCCCGAACTTAATTAACGTAGAACAAAGAATCAATGATCATATCGGCATCCCAGCGCAGAATACCAAAGTGATCGCCCCCTCAGCGATCGAGCACGTGAGATTGCACATAAAACAACCAACCCCAGAGTGGTCACGATCGTGCGTCCATGCACCCGACTCCGCCGTTTGCACCGGCAGCAAACACCAATCAAGCTAAACGTTGCTTCAGTGGTTCACGGGATATCATCGGATAGTGAAGTGATAGCTGCATCTTGCGCATCATTATCGAACGCGATGTCCGTGAACCACTGAAGCAGTTATTAGGTAGGGCAAGTCTCAAATAGGCAAAATTTTATTAGCTTCTATCCAAAGCCGTGGTAATACAGTGTTACATAATGTCGCACCACGGAATATATCTAGTAGAGGGCCAATCAAGACTCATTCTCCTCCTAGTGTTGGTTGCAGAAATTCCTAAGAGCCTATAGGCTAATAATAGCATTATTTATACAACTCAAAACTTCCTACACGCCAATCGAACGCGACAGAAAGACCACCATGTTCTGTTCCCACTGCAGTAGGAGTTTAAGAACAATGGGTTCCCTCCATATTTTATCAGGTGGCGGGCCAGTCCTTAAGACTAAAACTCACTATCCGGGTACCGGAGAGTACCATAAGCTACAACATCGAAAATCCTGACCTTCCTTGAGTGACACGAGAGTCCCACGAGGGTCACTCGAGTGTCTCTACATCCGCGCATTCGTGGAAGCCAGGGACTTAATCCCCTGAGTAGCGAGCGGACTGTCCCGTTCTTAGCAGCGTTGTGTGCCTCAACCGATACTCCAACTCCCGTGGAAACGAACTGCAAGGTTTCCCAGAATTCTCTTGGCTGAAGCGAGATAAGTTGAGATAGAACACACCGACACTTCTTATGAGACACAAACTCATAATCAAATACGGTAATAAGAGTTTAATAGAGTGATGAGAATCATGTGTCTCGCATATTTCCAGTCATGACAAGAAGGGCAGATAGTGTTAGCTTATTAATAGAAGAAGGCAGGCTAGGCTCCTTGTAACGTTTCAAGATATTTCAGCTTAGCGAGAGAGACAACAAACATATTTCAGATTACCTCAGCTGCCAACGTGAAAACTCTTCTCCAGCTCCGAGAATATTGAGCAGCGATGGACAAAGATCAGGATCGTTGTACAATCGCTTTGGATGGGTATGTCCGAGAATTTATCAACGATGGGAGACATCCGTCGCGGTTCGACGGCGCTGTTAGAAACATACCACAAAAGCAAAGGGAGCTTCACTGCAAATTTAAATGTAATCAGAGCTTCACACATATCGAAAAATTTGAACAAAACCAAAATAAGCTCAAAGAGAGAAATGCGAGAGGAGTTCAACGAATTTGAAAGTAAAATCGACGTAACAGAAAATAATAATCAAGTTTGGTCCTGTGATCACCGTATCGAAGCCATCTGTCCTCGCGCTCTGTGACTATAATGACCTCGAAACGGAAAATAACAGAGAGAACGCCGAATAATAAACCTCCTTTTCCAAAGCTGTTTCACTGATGCAGATGGAACTATAGTTCCTGCCTTAAATCGTCGTACGAACGTCAGAATGACTGTTATCGAGATAAGTAACTATGGGATAGAAAATCAACAAAAACTGAAATGAGGATAAACCATCGGGCCTCTCGTGATACCAATGCGAATCCACACAATATGAAGGAATTTGTACCCCTTCCACCAGCAGTGCACCGTAGGTCGCTGGAAAAACGAAGCGTTTCTAGAGATTGTAAAAACGCACAGGTCATCCCTGATTTCAATATGAGACGTCGACCAGACGAACTATAGTCCTACTTGTATACACGTGACGTTGGAATGCTGCGGAGTTTTTGAAAATGGCTTATTACCGCGTATTATGACATTTACCGAGACCGAAGATCTGTTTCGGAATAAAATAGGAGTTCCGAAAATAACGAGCGTTTGAATCTCAATGTTGGGTACATAGTTCCGCGTAGTCAGCGCGTACACAACTTTCCCACTAGAGCGCGCCCCGCTAAGCACAACAGCGCAGGCGCAGCACTCGTCCGTCACCGCACTACGAGATGGCGCTATCTTAGAGACGGACCAAATTCTGCTTCCGCCGATCCGTGTATTAATATGTAACGCAGCCAATGAGATTGCTGCTAATTTAGAACATTTTCTCCTCGCGGATCACAACAAAAAATGGCTCTGAGCACTATGGGACTTAACATCTGAGGTCATCAGTCCCCTAGAACTTAGAACTAGTTAAACCTAACTAATCTAAGGACATCACACACATCCATGCCCGAGGCAGGATTCGAACCTGCGACCGTAGCAGTCGCGCGGTTCCGGACTGAGCGCCTAGAACCGCTAGACCACCGCGGCCGGCGCGGATCACATTCGCGCAGTGATACCTGAACGCGTGAGATATTCTAACGAGTGTACAGACCTCCAATTAATCAGTCTGCATTTATCTTCACCTGTCTGTACCAGCCTACAATAGTCTGTACCAGTTTATAGTCAAGTTTCTGTCTGCGCCTAATAAGATTACCATATTCCTGTACATAGCCATGAAGATAAATGAATAGACGCTTTGTCAAGTATCAGAGATATGTGAGAAAAAGATTAACGTACCAAGACCAAAGGAACTTCAGATTATCAATTTTGATCATCGTCAATCTGCTACTCTAAGCGTGCAAGTGGCATTTCTATCGTCTGACCTAACGGCAGAAGATAAACACGTCACGATAATACCACGAGACATATTGCTGACACTCGCCTGCTTCGTTAGAGCGAAAAGTCAGATAATCTGATGGTGTGTGTACCGAAGGTCTTACAGTATGCACACCACACTCAGCCAGCTCTCTTCGTCCACAATACCCAGTACATACGATCTCCTAGGCTGACGATGTGCTCGTTGAATTCTTGAAGCTGTTCGACACGTATCCACACTGCCGCCTAATGATGAAATTACGACCGTACGAAGTACCAGAGCAGCGGTGTTAGTGAACTGAAGAGTCGGTGGCCCACCACTGTAGTGTTGCCTAGCGTGGTGTTGTAGGCAGGATTCTTTACAAGTCTTTCATGTGCCAACCTGCTGTGATCCGGAACTTAATGCGTAACATCGATTACATGTGTAGTAAAGGCCATCTGGAAGTGATGCGTGAAGTCTCGAAATCGATCATGCAAAAAATTTGTAAAACCATAGCTGCAGTCTGAGACTATTTTATTTTTTATTGTGATTGTACACTGGTGCAAAAAAATAGTTCACTGTTTTAGAGGTTTACAATTAACTCAAGAAATGTTGTTGCAACAGTGCATGTGCAGTATATGAAATGACTACATTTATAGATCAGTAGCACAAGCGATACTGAGATACCAGATATCGATCCATGTTGCAACACCCATATTATTATATGGTGTAGCCTCCATGGGTGGTCAATGCAAGGGCTTACTCAGGCATCCAGTCGATCGTATAGATGGGATACGTTTTGCCACGTTGCTCGATGTGTTCACGTAGTTCTGTAACAGTTGTTGGTTGACGAATCGCAAGAGTCTCTTCATATATCACACGTGCTCGATTGGAAACAAGTCCGGAGAGCGTGTTGGTGAGGGATGTTGCTGCAAGCCTTGTGCTGCACGTTGACTCTCTCGGGCAGTGTGTAGGTGAGCATTATCCTGTTGTGAAACATCCTGGCAGATTAAAACTGTGTGCCCGACCGAAAGGCAAGGGTCCCGAGTTCGTGTCTCGGTCGGGCACACAGTTTTAATCTCCCAGGAAGTTTCATATCAGCGCACACTCCGCTGCAGAGTGAAAATCTCATTCTGGAATTATCCTGTTGGACCAATACACCATCCTCGTATTGCGAAAACGGTGAAAGATCGACTCTAACAACTTTTTGCGCGCTCCAGGCGCTGGGTAGCGACCTCTCCAGAAACACCAAACGTGTACGAGAGTTGTAGCTTATAGCACCTAAGACCATAAGGCCCGCGGTGTGGCAATGTATGAGTTGGACGAATGCATTCTACGAGACAGCGCTCACCAGGTCTATGTCGTACGTGCGAACAGGCATCACTTGCGAACACACTGAATCGGCTTTCATCACTGAAGACCCTTCCACCTCCCAAGCGATCTTCTGACGCCAACAGTCATGCCGTGCAAGTCAATGCTGCGGCATGAGTGGAAGACGGGCAAAAGGTGTGCACGCCCTCAGTTCCACTGTTAATAACCGGATCGAAAACAGTTACTGCTCCGCATAAAATACGACGATCTGGCGGATGTCCGTGCTGGGTGGACGTCACAAGATCATTTACGTGTGTCACAATGTTGCAAAAGTTACGCAGCCGGTCCAACTTGTGTGGAAGGACCATCCCGCCACTTGGAAGGCCACAGTTTAAACCCTTCCAAACTTGCTCAAACGGCTGTAGCAAGCATGAGTGCCTGCTTGCATCGCACGTGTGCACCGCTCTGACCCTTCTGGCTCTGAGCATTCCCTATTAAAGGGTACACAAATGGCGCTCTGGTAGCTTTGCCACTGTGCTGTCTGTTGGTGGATGACGTTCAGACCACTATCAGCACATCAGCTATCCCTCAGGGGATCAAAATCGACTTCGTCTTTCCAGGTATACAATTCTTGAGTGGCAGTGCATTTTGTACAAAATACCATCCGTTACCGTCGCACCAGTTACTGTGCCCAAATCTCGGCGACAAATACAAGCTGTTAAGGTTCGTTCTTGTCGGAGTCTCCATACAAGAATACGTCCATCTCGTTGCTGTGCAAAGGACTTGTACTCTCCAGAAAAAATTACATGATTCCAATGTTGTCATTGACCACAGCACTTCCAACCTTCCTCTTTCTACTAGCACCACAAGGGATGTGATAACAGTGGCCGCTAAACTGAGAGCCCTTGGTTCTTCAGGCATTGTCGGAAAGTCCATGAGTATATTTGGTCACTGAAAACCGTTTCCCTCAGTATGTTTAGCTCCTGTACGATCCTGCACGACTTGGTGAACAATAGGCCGATCCTCTCAAGCGCTAGTCGTGTGTGGCCATTGAGATCCTATATCGCATCGGAAATGACACTACTTATTTCATCGATTCCAAAATCACATGATAGCCATGAGATCCTTAACAAAAACGACCATGGAACGATAAACTGCATAATTGATAGTGCTCAGTCCTGCCGCTTTAGAAACCATACAGGAGCTGGTAGACGTTCCTCCTTCTTACATGATGCATAATACAATTTTTTTTAAATCGTCAATCTTGTGACTGGTTTCATTCAGCACGCCATAAATTCCTCTTCTGCGTCAACCTTTTCCTCTCAGAGTAACACTTGCAAGCTATGTACTCAATTATTTGCTGAATATTCCCCAATCCCTGTCTTGCTGTACAGTTTATGCTCTTTATAACTCTCTGTAGTACCGTATAAGCTATTCCATGACTGCTTAACAGATGTACTCTCGTCCTGTCCCTTCTTCTCCTCAGTGTTTTCCATGCATTCCTTTCCTCGCCGATTCTGCAGAGAACCTCCTCATTCCTTATCTTATGTGTCCACCTAATTTTCTTCTGTAGTACCACAATACTTCTTGTCTTTTCTATTCTGGTATTCTCACTGTCCATGTTTCACTACCAGACAATGCTGTGCCCCTAAAGTACTTTATCAGAAATTTCTCCATATGGTACATGTTTGGCACTAGTATAATTCTTTTGGCCAGGAAAATCCATTTCGTCTGTGCTAGTTTGCTTTATATGTCCTTGCTCCTTGCTCCGTTTGTCATGTCTGTCCTAAACTTAATCTACTCCGTGACCATCAATCCTGATGTTAAGTTTCTCGCTTTTCTCATTTCTGAAACTTCTCATTACTTTCGTCTTTCTTCGATTTACTCTCAATCTGTATTCGGTACTCATTAGACTGTTCATTCCATACAGCAGATCCTGTAATTTTTCATCACTTACACTGAGGATAGCAACGTCATCAGCGAATCTTATCATTGGTATCCTTTCACGTACAATTTGAATTTCACTCTTGAACCTTCTTTCATTTCCGACATTGCTTTTTCGAGGTATAGATTGAACAGTAGAGGCGAAAGACTACATCCATGTCTTACACACTTTTTAATCCCAGCATCCCGGACTTGTTGTTCCATTCTTATTATTACTTCTTGGTTGTTCTACATTTTGTTTAGTACCCATGTTTCCATATGGCTCACGCCTAATTTTCTCAAAATTTCGAACATCTCGCACCATTTTACACAGTCAAACCCTTTTTCCAAGTCGATATATCCTATGAACACGTGTTGATTTTTTTTTTCGGTCTCACTTCCGTTGTCAACCACAACATCAGAACTGCCCCTGCGTAATTTTCTTTACTTGCAGAACTCACAAAATGTTACTCGAACCTGGCTTTTACATATGGGCAGAGACGCATGTAGTAACACGCTTGGGAAAATGAGGTTTATTGCATGTGCAGTTTAATTACCAGCAATGTATACAGGGTGTTTTCCAATTCATGTCACATCCTTCTAGAGACTGTAGAGGGGACTTACTGGATTAAGGTTCACATAGGAACCCGTGCTTGGAATTGTCATTCAACGACGCTACAGAGCGCCAAAGTTATAGGCGCCGGCGCCTGTAAGTGTATGCATACGAGGGGGTGATTTGGTGGTGATATTAGATACTTTCTATACTAATGGGAAAGAAAAATGTACGAATTTGACGAAAGGTTTGCTGTAATGGAAACGAAAAGCCGAAACAGTTCTGATGCCGCATATAGTGTAATACATATAGTGGTACTGTTGTTGCTATGACCGTAGGGTAGACAGCTTTGCCCGCATCTCGTGGTCGTGCGGTAGCGTTCTCGCTTCCCACGCACGGGTTCACGGGTTCGATTCCCGGCGGGGTCAGGGATTTTCTCTGCCTCGTGATGGCTGGGTGTTGTGTGCTGTCCTTAGGTTAGTTAGGTTTAAGTAGTTCTAAGTTCTAGGGGACTGATGACCATAGATGTTAAGTCCCATAGTGCTCAGAGCCATTTGAACCATTTTAGACAGCTTTCAGAAATGGTAGTATGGTAAAAACAAGGGAACATTATCCAGTAACGCGGGCTCTAAAATGTATAGCTGAGGAGCTGTGAGCGATTGTTCATCTTCGCTACAGTGAAACACTTCTCCTCTACTTAACAAGTGCTCATAGCTCTTACGGTATGCATTTTGGAGACCTTGTTTAACAGACAAATTTCCTTGTTTTGGTTCATACTACCCCCTCTGAGAGTGGCCTGCTCTACAATCCTAACAAGAACAGTACCTGTACATGTCAGAAGTAACAGAACAGCTTTTGCGTATAAGTTACGTTTCGTTCGTTTTCGGTACGTTGGACCCTTATCTCAAATTCGTACCTGTATCCATCATCCTAAAAATTTTGTAGCATCACCAAGAAACCACACTACATATACATATATCTAAAGGCGGCGGCGCCTACAGCTTTGACGCTGTGTAGCATTGTTGGGTAACGTGTCCGGAGATGGTGTCTTACGTAAAACTTGACCTGCAGTGTCTCTGTATCCGGTATAACCTTCTCTTTTATTCTACAAAGAGTGGTCCGGGAAAAGGACAGATCTATAAGAGCGCCTTGCTAAATGCAATAATACGCAATATCGTGTCCTCTGGTAAAGGGACCGCGTGTGACAGATTGGCCTGTCCTGCGCCACGCCTGCCGTTAGCGCGCTCAGCGGATGAGCGCCGCCTGGAGCGCTGCCAGGCCGGCAACCCGCAGCGCAGCCCCGGCGCGCTGTGGAGACCCGGGCCGGGCGTTGCAGTGAGATACAGCCCCGCGTGCAGCCACCACTTGTTTTTCCGAACTCAGGTAATTATCGGAGAACGTTTACTGCTAAGAGTTAATTCGTCAAAGTCTGGAGAACAGGAAACGAGTGCCGTCGTCGCCGCTACTGCCTGCTTGTCCCTCACACACAATGGAGGAACTCGCGAGTGCAGCCTATCTAAAGTTTCTGCCATGAAACTCTGTAGATGACCTAGAACACCAATTTACAACGGGTGCTATAGCGAAGTGTGGTGTGTGTACTGTAAGACCTTCGGTACACACACCATCAGATTATTTGACTTGTCGCTCTAACGAAGTATGCGAGTGTCAGCAATATGTCTCGTGGTCTTATCGTGGCGTGTTTATCTTCTGCCGTTAGGTCAGACGATAGAAATGCCACTTGCACGCTTAGAGTAGCAGATTGACAGTGGCCTACTTTAAACAGAACTAGATTAATTTTCATACACATTTATTAAAATAATGAAAAGCATAGACATTACGCAACTTGATTCTGGATGCTGTTTACAATTGACAATCAGAAGTTCCTTTGGTCTTGGTACGTTAATCTTATTCTCTCATATCTCTGATACTTGACAAAGTGTCTATACATTTCTCTTCATGGCTATGTACAGGAATATGATAATCTTATTAGGCGCAGACTGAAACTTGACTGCAGACTAATGCAGACTGGTGCAGACTGGTGCAGACTGACTAATCGGAGGTCTGTACACTCGTTATAATACCTCGAGCGTTCAGGTATAACTTCGCGAGTGTGATCCGCGAGGAGAAAAGGTTCTACGTTAGCAGCAATCTCATTGGCTGCGTTACATATTAATACGCGGATCGGCGGAAGCAGAATTCGGTTCGCCTCAAAGACAGCGCCATCTCGTAGTGCGGAGACGGACGAGCGCTGCGCCTGCGCTCTTGTGCTTAGCGGGGCGTGCTCTAGTGGGAAAGTTGCGTACGCGCTGACTACGCGGAACTATGTACACAACACGAAGGATATGAACGTTACCCAAGCGTAAGCTTACGTGAAGTGCATGATATTCAAAACAATATTGCGGCACATGTGAATTTGTCGTCATGTTCTTTTGTAGACCTACGTTTCGGCCAGTGCAGTAAGTGGCCTTCCTCAGGACGATGTGTTGACTACTGCTTAAGTAATAAAATATGCCGATATAGCCTCTAGTAACATTTTGTGGCCGGCCGGTGTGGCCGTACGGTTCTAGTCGCTCCAGTCTGGAACTGCGTGACCGTTACGGTCGTAGGTTCGAATCCTGCCTCGGGCATGGATGTGTGTGATGTCCTTAGGTTAGTTAGGTTTAATTAGTTCTACGTTCTAGGCGACTGATGACCTCAGAAGTTAAGTCGCATAGTGCTCAGAGCCATTTGAACCATGCGAACATTTTGTGTACAGAAGAACATGACCACCAGTCCACATACCCGGGATAATATTATGGATTATTAGTATTTTTTTCTTCATTCACGTAAACCAGTGCATTGACTGTGAATACAGCGAAATAATGCTGAAGGTTACGCTAAAAGTATAGTGTGTTATACTATAACAAGAAACACAGGGCACATCGTAATTCGTAGTAACACAGACACTGCAATATCGTATTTATCCACCTCAACTGGGCAAGCGACTTTTAAGTGAAATGTCTCCCCTGCACGGGGATAAAAGAGATGTACGAGTACAGTTTGTGTACACATTGTTGAGGGTATATGAAAGTTTGGGTGTGGCGCTGCGTCGTGCAGGGATAGCCAAATAGTGAGGTGACCGCTTGCGGTAAGCGGGAAATCCGGTTTCGAGTCCCGGTGCGATACAATATTTCACTTTCGTCATTCTATTCTACAGCTGATGGTAGTCCTTATTCGCAATTGCGAACACATGAAATGTACTGGCTCTCGGCGTCTTTCGCGTCCGGATAGCCAAATGATAGGGCGACTGCTAGCAATAAATAGGAAATCCGGGTTCGAGTCTCAATACAGCACAAATTTTCGCCGTCTTCATTCCATTATCAGCTGATGATTGTTCGCATTCGCAACTGCGATTGCATTTCATCAGATTCTTTTTCTGTGTGTTGACAGTTGTTAGAAGCCACACTGATAATACCAGATTAATGTATGGCGACTGTGTTTAAATAATGAAAAGCCCAGAACAATGAGAGTAAGAAAGAGAAAGAGGCCTATTTAAGCGTATTAACACAATGGGGATATGTGGTAAGTCACATCTCAATGAGATTATAAAACGTGTTTATTTACTCTTTGTTAACAAGTGACGCAGGAATTAATTGGCATCCGGCTGCAGCCTTCACCGCCGCACGAAAAGATAACACAACTGGATATATTCGCCACTGTGTTGACCACGTGGGGATAAAGGATATGGCAAGAGACAATTAACTGCTGTGACCACTATTCGTTAACAATGAGTAAAAGACAAAATACGTTTTGTGTCACTATAACCTTTCAATTGTTGTTTGAGACATCTATAAATTGCATCTGTGTGGCACATATTTACAGCCACGATTGATTACAATAAAAACTATAGTTATTTCAAGTTACTGCACTGCAAAATTTTCTACTTTAGTCTGTGGAGTAAATATTTCTGATATGAACTGCACGTGTTGGTAATGTGATTTTAAGTTATGTGAAAATTACCTACGAAAAGAACCGCCAAATAACTTGAAAATACTGATTTGAAGTTAACAAAAATTACGGCACTTAAGTAGTTGTGCAAGGCGGCCTCTGGTCACTGCATGTTACGTACGTACGAAGTGAGCTCCGAATATTATGGATAAGACATTTCTGAATTGTGGGAAGTGGCTTATAACAAATCAATCATAAAGTGATCTTAGCGAGTGTATATTCCAAGAGCAATCTGCAGTTAATTTAAATTAACTGCCTCATACAACAGAGAGTATTGCAATGAAGTAGCGACATTTAGCAGTTATCCCTGCTTAATAGACATTAAGACTATTCTGAGTTCAATATTACATATTTAGAGAGCGTACGACTGAACAGAACAGAACATGGCCTACCGGTGATCAATGCTTTAATTTGGTCAATGACCAATTTCCATACAGTGCTTAACAATTACTCCTCTTGGATTAAATATTCCGGATGTAAAATAGTCCCCCATTCGGATCTCCAGGAGGGGACTATTCAAGAGGACGTCGTTATCAGGAGATATTTTATAATGGTAAGACAGAGACTTAGGAACCAGGTTTTAAATTGTAAGACATTTCCAGGGGCAGATGTGGACTCTGACCACAATCTATTGGTTATGAACTGTGGATTAAAGGTGAAGAAACTGCAAAAAGGTGGGAATTTAAGGAGATGGGACCTGGATAAACTGACTGAATCAGAGATTGTACAGAGTTTCAGGGAGAGCATAAGGGAACAATTGAAAAGAATGGAGAAAAGAAGTACAGTCGAAGAAGAATGGGTAGCTTTGAGGGATTCAGTAGTGAAGGCAGCAGAGGATAAAATAGGTAAAAAGACGAGCGATAGTAGAAAACCTTGGGTAAGAGAAGTGATATTGAATATAATTCATGAAAGGAGAAAATACAAAAATGCAGTAAATGAAGCAGGCCAAAAGGAATACAAACGTCTAAAAAATGAGATCGACAGGAAGTTCAAAATGGCTAAGCAGGGATGGCTAGAGGACAAATGTAAGGACGTAGAGGCTTATCTCTCTAGGAGCAAGATAGATACTGCCTACATGAAAATTAAAGAGATCTTTGGAGAAAAGCGAACCAATTGTATGAATATCATGAGCTCAGATGGAAAACCAGTTCTAAGCGAAGAAGGGAATGCAGAAACGTGGAAGGACTATATAGAGGGTCTATACAAGGGCGATGTACTGGAGGACAATATTATGGAAACGGAAGAGAATGTAGATGAAGATGAAATGGGAGATACGATGCTGCGTGGTGAGTTTGACAGAGCACTGAAAGACCTGAGTCGAAACAAAGCTCCGGGAGTATTCCATTAGAGCTACTGGCATCCTTTGGAGAGCCAGTCGCGACAAAACTCTACCATCTGGTGAGCAAGATGTATGAGATAGGTGAAATGCCCTCAGACTTCAAGAAGAATATAATAATTCCAATCTCAAGGAAAGCGGGTGTTAGCAAATGAGAAAATTACGGAACAATCAGTTTAATAAGTCACGGCTGCAAAATATTAACGTGAATTCTTTACACACGAATGGAAAAACTTGTAGAAGCCGATCTCGGGGAAGATCTGTTTGTATTCCGTAGAAATATTGGAACACGTGAGGCAATAATAACCATACGACTTATCTTAGAAGATAGAATAAGGAAAGGCAAACCTACGTTTCTAGTATTTGTAGACTTAGAGAATGCTTTTGACAATGTTGACTGGAATAGCCTCTTTCAAATTCTGAAGGTGGCAGGGATACAGTGAGCGAAAGGCTATTTACAATTTGTACAGAAACCAGATGGCAGTTATAAGAGTCGAGGGACATGAAAGGGAAGCAGTGGTTGGGAAGGGAGTGAGGCAGGGTGTAGCTTATCCCTGATGTTATTGAATCTGTGTATTGAGCAAGCAGTAAAGGAAACAAAAGAAATATTCGGAGTAGGTATTAAAATCCATGGAGAAGAAATAAAAACTTTGAGGTTCGCCAATGACATTGTAATTTCTGTCAGAGACAGCAAAGAACTTGGAAGAGCAGTTGAATGGAATGAAGAGTGTCTTGAAAGCAGGATATAAGATGAACATCAACAAAAGCAAAATGAGGATAATGGGATGTTGTCGAATTAAATCGGGTGATGCTGAGGGAATTAGATCAGGAAATGAGACATTTAAAGTAGTAAATGAGTTTTGCTATTTGGGGAGCACAATAACTGATGATGGTCGAAGTAGAGAGGATATAATATGTAGACTGACAATGGCAAGGAAAGCGTTTCTGAAGAAGAAAAATTTGTTAACATCGAGTACAGTGTCAGCAAGTCATTTCTAAAAGTATTTGTATGGAGTGTAGCCACGTATGGAAATGAAAAATTCACAATAAATAGTTTGTACAAGAAGAGAATAGAATCTTTCGCAATGTGGTACTACAGAAGAATGCTGAAGATTAGATGGGTGGATCACTTAATTAATGAGGAGGTATTTAATAGAATTGGGGAGAAGAGGAGTTTGTGGCACAACTTGACTGGAAGAAGGGATCGGTTGGTAGGACATGTTCTAAGGCATCAAGGGATCACCAATTCAGTATTGGAGGGCAGCGTGGAGGGTAAAAATCGTTGAGGGAGACCAAGAGATGAATACACCAAGCAGATTCAGGAGGATGTAGGTTGCAGTAAGTACTGGGAGATGAAGAAGCTTGTACAGGATAGAGTACCATGGAGAGTTGCATCAAACCAGTCTCAGGTCTGAAGACCACAACATAAACAACCAGTATCGATGAAGAGGTAAAGAGTATGTATGAGGACGTTGAATGGGCAATACAGTAAGGAAGTGGAGACGAAAAAGAAAATAAAGAGAAAGAGAGGGGACCTGGAATATTACGAGACAGGAAGGAACGAAAGACAGAGTTATGGTGCAATGCAGAAATGCATGTAGTAGAAATGAAAGAGCGGAAATACTTCCTTAGTTCGCAAAAAACTGCTTAAACCTAGCTAACCTAAGTTCATCACACACATGCATGGCCGAGGCAGGATTCGAACCTTCGACAGTAGCAGCAGCTCGGATCCGGACTGAAGCGCCTAGAACCTCTCGGTCACAACGGTCGGCGTACAAGGATTACAATAGGAGGAGGTCGACTGGGAAAAGACACGGAGCCACAAGAACATGCCAGTTAAATTACATCGTGATGAGACAGAATCAACAAAATCAGACACTTAACTGTAAGACGTACCAAGAAGCAGGTTTAGATGAAATTATGATGAAGAGTGGGTCGGATTTTAAGAGACTTGTAAAATCCATCAGTGTTTAAAATTGGGATACCCAAGTATTGAGGAATGAAGATGTGCACCTGAAGCTGGCAGTAAATACTGCGATTATTACTCTCACTATAGGAAGATCAGCTAAAGTGGGATGGACAACTTTAATGTGAATTACTGAAACTGGAGGAAAAAATATAGCTACAGCAAGTTAAGTACGCAGAAACCGTGGTTAACAGAAGAACGAACCAGATTGATCGACGAACGAAAAAACTACAAAAATGTTGAGTTAATACTGGCACATAGTAGTTTGAATTAAATAAGTAGACAGCACAGGTAAGTTCAAGTGATATTTCTGCAGGGAAGAAATCGGCATATGAAAGAGTCAAAAGAAACTTCGGTGAAATTAAAGGTAAAGCTGTCAAAACTAAGCGTACTAATGGAGTTCTACAGTAAAATCCCGAAACATAGGCGTAAATTTGTACAACGTAAAAATAACACAGCCAACTGGTTGCAAATAATTTTTTAATACATTAACCTAGGTTTCGACAGTTCTAAGCGTGTATTCATCAGAATGAAGTTTTACAACCGTAAAGTTACATTGCGAGAAGGCAGTAGTGGAAGATTCGACCAGACGTGCTCAGATAAAAGATTAACAATTAAAAATATTCCACCCTTTGCTACCTATACCTTACAAAGGAACAATATCATATAACATCGGTACGTGGGTGAACATTATGTTGTTGGAAAGGCTCCCGTTGAATGCTATTCATGAATGGCAGCACAACAGGTCGAGTCATCCGGTTGACGTACAAATTTGCAGTAAGTTTGCGTAAGATAACCACGAAAGCGCTCGCGCTGTAATGCGAAATCGCATCCCAGACAGTAAGTCCAGCTGTAGGTACAGAGTATCTAGCTTGCAATCAGGTTGGTTGTAGGCCCTCAACTGGCCCCCTGCTAACCAACATATCGCCATAGATCCCGCCGCGACAGAACCAGATTTCTTCAGAAAACACAACAGACGTTTACTCTGCTCTCCAATGAGCTCTCACTTCTTTCATCAGAAAACACAACAGGCCAACACTGTGCCCTCAAATGAGCTCTCGTTTGGCGCAACTGAAGGCGAAAATCGCAATAGTTTTGTGTCAGTGGAATGTACATTATAGTGCGTCTGGCTCGGAGCTGTAATTGAAGTGACAGATTTGCAACAGATCTTTGTGCCACCGTGGTGCCAACTGCTTCTGAAATTGTTACAGCAGAAACAGTACAATGCGCCAGAGCCGTACTCCGAACACGGTGGTCTTCTCTCTTTGTAGTGCCACGTGGCCGTCCGAAGCACAGTCTCCTAACGATCGTACACTCTCGTGACCACCGCTGCCGCCGATCATGTACACTGGCTACATTCCTGCCTTCTGCAGTATCGCAGAAGGAACAGACAGCCTCTCCAGCCACGTTCAAAGTGAGTGACGTGTTAATAGTGGTGTTTTTGTCGACTTAAAGATATCCTTGATTTATATCAACTCACCAGGTCCAATCTCAAAGGTAACTGACGCTGATTTTCATCCTCAACCCCAAAATGGCGATACCAGCGCCACTCTTATGGGACTGGTGCGATGTCTGAATAGGCATCATCTTTCAGTTGTAGAAACACGCCCACTAACTTTTCCTTAAGTCGCACAAGTCCTTCTTGGTGCTGCGACAATTTTCCGTCATTGTATATTCATGAGTAGTAGATCAGTACGTATGCTACAGTATGCGATATGTAATATGTTCCAATACGCTGCCTACACAATCGGAATTTTTCAGGGACTCATACAGGGTGTTTCAAAAATGACCGGTATATTTGAAACGGCAATAAAAACTAAACGAGCAGCGATAGAAATACACCGTTTGTTGCAATATGCTTGGGACAACAGTACATTTTCAGGCAGACAAACTTTCGAAATTACAGTAGTTACAATTTTCAACAACAGATGGCGCTGCGGTCTGGGAAACTTTATAGTACGATATTTTCCACATATCCACCATGCGTAGCAATAATATGGCGTAGTCTCTGAATGAAATTACCCGAAACCTTTGACAACGTGTCTGGCGGAATGGCTTCACATGCAGATGAGATGTACTGCTTCAGCTGTTCAATTGTTTCTGGATTCTGGCGGTACACCTGGTCTTTCAAGTGTCCCCACAGAAAGAAGTCACAGGGGTTCATGTCTGGCGAATAGGGAGGCCAATCCACGCCGCCTCCTGTATGTTTCGGATAGCCCAAAGCAATCACACGATCATCGAAATATTCATTCAGGAAATTAAAGACGTCGGCCGTGCGATGTGGTCGGGCACCATCTTGCATAAACCACGAGGTGTTCGCAGTGTCGTCTAAGGCAGTTTGTACCGCCACAAATTCACGAAGAATGTCCAGATAACGTGATGCAGTAATCGTTTCGGATCTGAAAAATGAGCCAATGATTCCTTTGGAAGAAATGGCGGCCCAGACCAGTACTTTTTGAGGATGCAGGGACGATGGGACTGCAACATGGGGCTTTTCGGTTCCCCATATGCGCCAGTTCTGTTTATTGACGAAGCCGTCCAGGTAAAAATAAGCTTCGTCAGTAAACCAAATGCTGCCCACATGGATATCGCCGTCATCAATCCTGTGCACTATATCGTTAGCGAATGTCTCTCGTGCAGCAATGGTAGCGGCGCTGAGGGGTTGCCGCGTTTGAATTTTGTATGGATAGAGGTGTAAACTCTGGCGCATGAGACGATACGTGGACGTTGGCGTCATTTGGACCGCAGCTGCAACACGGTGAACGGAAACCCGAGGCCGCTGTTGGATCACCTGCTGCACTAGCTGCGCGTTGCCCTCTGTGGTTGCCGTACGCGGTAGCCCTACCTTTCCAGCACGTTCATCCATCACGTTCCCAGTCCGTTGAAATTTTTCAAACAGATCCTTTACTGTATCGCTTTTCGGTCCTGTGGTTACATTAAACCTTCGTTGAAAACTTCGTCTTGTTGCAACAACACTGTGTTATAGGCGGTGGAATTCCAACACCAGAAAAATCCTCTGTTCTAAGGAATAAACCATGTTGTCTACAGCACACTTGCACGTTGTGAACAGCACACGCTTACAGCAGAAAGACGACGTACAGAATGGCGCACCCACAGACGGCGTTGTCTTCTATATCTTTCACATCACTTGCAGCGCCATCTGTTGTTGAAAATTGTAACTACTGTAATTTCGAAAGTTTGTCCGCCTGAAAATGTACTGTTGTCCCAAACATATTGCAACAAACGGTGTATTTCTATCGCTGCTCGTTTAGCTTTTGTTGCCGTTTCAAATATACCGGTCATTTTTGAAACACCCTGTATCTTGGGTCCTATACGTTATAGAAAGGTAGGGTTAAAGGTTTTAAATAGTCCTTGAGATCGTACAGTACAGGGTCAAAATATGAATATTACTCTCCACCAAAGGGAAATGGAGCAAATCGTTTGATTCTTTTTGCATTTGACGTGATCTACGACTTGCCTCAACGGGATTCGTGGGGGACCGTTAGTTCATATACGATACCACACCCGTCCAGGAAAAAGGTTATTCTTACCCAAATTGAGCCGCGAATTCCAAGGTAACTATGCACAGCAAATGGCTCAGATTTTAACTCTATATCCCTAAGATCCCATTCTCAACCAACATTGAAAAATTTCTTGATGCGTTTATCCGTTTCCGAGACGCGGTGTACGCTACTTATACAAGTAAAATACGCGTCTAAAACTCGTTTTGAAGCAAAAAACTGTTTTCTTTTTTTTCTTTTTTGTTTTTTTTTGCAGCTCGTAAGTTGGTGATAAATCAAAACAGATTAAAAATAAAAAATCGAAGGAAACAAAACGCATCTTTTTTCTGAGTTTACAACGATGTCGTCCACCGGGCTTTCTTCACTAAGAAAATGATTGCGTGTTCTCGAATAAAAAGAGAGAATAAAAAGAAAATCTCCACTGGTGTGTGTGTGTGTGTGTGTGTGTGTGTGTGTGTGTGTGCGGATGTCTCGGGCGCTTCTGCTCCGGGAACATTGTCTTATAGAAATGATGGAGATAACCGTTTTGTTGTGGTCAGCGTGTTGCTTTTCACCGTGTTCAACATCAGCTGCCCATACCCAGGACATCCGGCTGCGCGGGGGATCTCATAACGCACTCCCCAGGAAATTAGAAAAATAATGTTGGTGTTTCGGGTTGCACGCAATCGCTGTATGTCGGTCGCGCAGGTGGGAATGGAAGTCTAGCACATTCGTCGGGCAATCGTGAAGCACGTAAGGCACCGGATGGGCTAGTATCCATGTCACCGCGATCGTCTTGGCTCGTGGGTGGTATGTTCTGTCCGGAAAAAGAATAATGGCTTGTTGTCCTGCATGGGGAAGGAAGGAAATCATTTTCGTCACTAAGACCACACTTCCACAGACGGGCCGCACATAAAACAGAGGGCGTTGTCAACTGTAACCTGACAAGCTTGACATAATGGGGAGTTCAGCATACTTATGGCGCAGAGACGGGATCCGGTGACTTGGTTACCGTATCTCGTCGTTCGTGTTTCTTTGTCCGGATGGTACGACGAATTGTCCGCAATGTCGCCGTCTATTAGACTTTGGGTTGACGCACTTCCGCAGGATAGGAGGTGAAGCTGCTCGTGAGTATACGATAGATGCTGCGTCCTGTCGGCGGTCTGTTGGTCCGGAGATCGGTCATAACGTTGTTATATTCGAGAAAAATATCTCTGATATGATGAAATGGTTGGGAAATGTTCTTCACCGTCACCGCTGCAATTCTGGAAGTTGCTGCCAGTTCGTCTGTCAAGAGTGCTGACAGACTCGGCTGGTTTCTATCCCATATTTGCGGCATCGCGCTGAGACAAAGGGCCACCGTTCATTCGTGAGCATGTAGAAGAAATGGATTCAGGGCGTCGTATAGGATCTTGAAGAGTAATCTCGCGCTAACGAAGTATCCAGATGCTGCCAGATGCTGCACGTAGAGAGAATACGTGACGAAAAGAAAGTACTTATGTAGACTAACCGTTTAGTCATGTCTAAGGTGCGTAATCTGTTCGCTCTGACACGATTCCGAAAGGCTTGGAGCAACCTCTTGAAGGTGATCGCCTCCGTGCGTCTCACGTTGTTGGTAAAGACGGACCCCAGTCACGTTGTACTGTCCCGTGTTTGAAAAGGTGCAACGCATTCCAGTTCCAGTACTCAAGGCGACAATTTTGTCTACCTTCATAGGGCTAACCTTAGCAGCGAATTATCTATTGTTCCAGTCAAACGCCGCATTTGTGTCGTTGCAAGACTGCACCACCTGTAGTAGGTCGTCTTCATACACCTCGCGCTGAAAGCGTGTCTGCGTGTCGTAAGTCCTCTCAAGCATTTGCTAAGGCCGCTGAGAAGTGGTTCAAGGACCAGTGTATATATGATCGTGCATAAGGGACAACTTTGTCATATCGATCTTGTAATAGTAGAGGGCCCCACCAATTGGCCATTCGTAAGCACTTCACATGTGGTTCCTTGTGGTATGCCCACCATCGTGGCGATATAGGGCTAATTTGTGTCAACAGTTCGGTAATACAGGTATAACTGATGCTGTCAAAAGGTTCGAAGTCTATGGATTTCAGAGCTCCGCGTAGTCCACAAGCTTTCGCCAGTGCGATCGAATCACGCAATTAGCCGAGTGCTGTCTAGATGTTTCTATCGCGGCCTAGGGATATCTGATAAAATAATACCGTGCCGCCATCAATGTGGTCTTGATCTTCTTAAGTATTAAGTAAATTGCCTGTTACGGTACCCATCCCTTGCAAGGTCTTCCTATATTTCTTCTTCCAGAACATATATGATTTAGGGCCCTTACCTGGAATCTTTCTCCACCCATCTGGCCTACATGTTCTTTCTATTTTCTCTAATTTTCCTTTAGTTTTTTTATTTAGGTTACGTTTTTCTAAAAGTTTCCCTGTATCTTCATTTATTTTTCGATCTTCTCTTGTACATCCTTCCACTATTCTTAGAAATCTCGTTTATTGAGACCGTGTTCTACTTTCTTGGCGTCTTGTTGTTGGCCATGCTTCACTTCCATAGGTATGGGTTGGTACTGCTATTTTTTATAAAACATAAGCTGCGTTTCTTTCCTGGCTTTATTCTGTCAAATTTTTACCATGGTTGCACATATGGAAGCACATTTATTAAATTTTTGGTACACATCATGGTTATATTTCTATCGATTCTGTTTCCTAGATATTTAAAATGTATTACTGGCTCGAAGATTTGATTGTTCATGGCTATTTTAGATCTTAGTGTTTCTCTGTACTGAAACGCCATCACTTTCGTTCCATATACCGACAATGTAAGGCTGTAATCTGTGGCTAACTGCTGCAACTTGTAGACTCGCGATTGAGGGTCATCTTCATTCTCTGTAATCAGGGTTAGGTCATCTGCATATAACATTACATTTAATCTCAAGTCACGATCTAAAAGAACTGCATTTATGTTCAACATTTTCCATTTGCTGATAATTTCATTTATATAAGTACTGAATAGTATTGGAGAAATACAGTATACTTCTCGAACTTCTCTGTTTGTTTTCACTGGCCTTGTTGATATATTTCCCACATCTGTAACCATTTCGGTGTTTGTGTGTAGACGCCAAATAACATTTATGTGGTGAGATGGACAACATTGTTGAGCAATGATATTCCACAGCCTATCTCTCTTCACATTATCGAAATATTTCTCAAAATCCACAAAAGCAAGATGGTTATTCCGATCGAACACTCTTCTCTCGTTCTGTAACTTGTTTCAGTGTAAAATCATTGTCAATAGTTGATAGTCCTTTTCTAAAACTTAATTGTAATTCAGTTATTAAGTTTTCCATAATATTTCTAACTCTTGCATTTAGGATTTCGGCACATAACATATAGGGTAAATGCAGGAGGGCCACTTCTCGATAGTTGCCACCTTTATTTTTATCGCCCTTTCTAAAGACAGATACTACTTTGGCTCCCTGCCAGTCTTCTGGTACCTCCTTGTTTCTCCAACATTGAATAAACTTGTGGACAATTCTTAGACGCAGGAATAGCCCTACATACTTCCACAGTTCCGTATTAATACCTCGTAATCGGTGTTTTTCCATCAGTTCTCTTATAGTAGTGTCGTCTAGCCCTTTTGTATCATTTACTTTAGGTAACATATGATTTAAAGTATCATCATAACACAATTTTTTAAAACGAGCTATCCATTCATCCTCTCTCATATGTTTAGCACGTGTACGATCATTTTATTGTCTACAGAGATTTCATCGCTCTGTAAGAGTGTCCGCCATGTAAAATATGCTCTATGTAGTTAATAAAGCGTTCCCATGATTTTGTGTGCTCTTTCCGAGTTACGAATCACGCATTGTTCCTCTCCTCTTTATATTCATTACACTTTTTATAAATGGGATTATTTATGTAGGTCTTGAAATGTAGTTGTTCTCATAATTACCATTTTCAATCTCCTGCATCCAAATAGTTGTTGCTCCTCTACGTTTCTTTATCTCCTTTTCTTCCTCAGATTGTGATTAGCAACATTCCATATGGCTGTTTTAAGTTATTCATTCTTCTCCCAAGTCTTTTACCGTTTCTAAATTTGCTAACGTATTTCTCAAACACTTTTGATAGAGATCTCGTATGATATTATCTTCTAAACTTTAAGACTTAATCTCCTTTTTGATCCTTAATTGTTTGTTTTGGTTTTCTTCCATTTCGTGAGAAAGTGATCTGGTTCAGTATCCACTCAACGATAAACTCTTGTATCTCTAACCTGTTCAGGAAGTCCTCCATTCAATAGTATATGAACAACACACATTAAAATAGTTTTGCATCACCCCGGTTCCCAGAACTAAGATAGCCTTGACTGTGGATATTGTATCACAGACACAGTCACTTAGTCACTTTGACTGTTCAGAGATGTCATTAAACCCGCCCAAAGATGTAAACAACCATGCCTGAGCAGCGCCTATGAGAAGGAGGCGGTCCGACAGCCCATCAATTCCAGTTATTCCACGAGGAAGGAGGTACACGGCTTGGGTTGTCTATTATTCAACCATGCCTAGACGATCAATACCGCGGTTCGATCGCGTCCGCATTGTTACTCAGTGCCAGGAATGGCTCTCAAGAAGGGAAGTGTCCAGGCGTCTTTGAGTGAACCAAAGCGATGTTGTTCAGAAATGGAGAAGGTAAAAAGAGACAGGAACTGTCGATGACATGCCTCGTTCAGGCCGCCCAAGGGCTACTACTGCAGTGGAAGACCGATACGTACGGATTGTGGCTCGGAGGAACACTGACAGCAATGCCACCATGTGGAATAATGCTTTTCGTGCAGCCACAGAACGTCGTGTTGCGACTCAAACTGTGCGCAATGGGCTGCTCGATGCGCAACTTCACTCCCGACGTCCATGGCGAGGTCCATCTTTGCAACCACGACACCATGCTGCCTGGTACAGATGAGCGCAACAATATGCCGAATGGACCGCTCAGAATTGGCATCACGTTCGCTTCACCGATGGGTGTCGCATATTCCTTCTACCATATCACCGTCGGAAACGTGTTTGGAGACAACCCGGTCAGATTGAACGCGTTAAACACTCTTTCCAGCGAGTGCAGCAGGGTGGAGGTTCCATGATTTTTTGGAGTTGCATTATATAAACGCCGTTAGTGGTCATGGAAGGCGCCTTAACGGCTGTACGATACCTGAAAGCCATCCTCCGACCGATAGTGCAACCATATCGGCAGCATATTCGCGAGACATTCGTCTTCATGGACGACAATTCGGGCCCCCATAGTGCACATCTTGTGAATGACTTCCTTCACGAAAGCGACATCGCTTGACTAGTGTGTCCAGCATGTTCTCCAAACATGAATCCTGTCGAACATGCCTGGGATAGTTTGAAAAGGTTTGTTTACGGCGACGTGATCGACCAACCACTCTGAGGGATCTACGCCTAATCGCTGTTGAGGAGTGGGACAACCTGGACAGACAGTACCTTGATGAACTTGTGGATAGTATTTTAGCGGAAGGCAGCCAGTCAGGGAATATTTTAGGGAATTAGTTAAAAAAAATTATTTCAGAGGCCCAGTGGAATGTTTATAAGCTTTCTCCAAGAGTAATTCACCCCATGTCTACGTGACACAAGTTGCTTGCCTTTCCAAACCGATGCGTTTCTGTCCAGTTAAAGCGGCTGACGTCGAACTGAGCCCTCTGCTGAAACTGCTAGCGAATTCAAACCATTGATTTTAGACAATAGCGTGCGCGGGATGCCGATCACGCCGGAGCGTCCTGCGGAGCGGAACGCAGTTGCTTCTCTTTCGCAGTTGCTTCTCCTTCTTGGAATTCAGACTTCGAGTAGCACCGACGTCTTCTTGGAAGGCAGAGCCTCTGGTTCTGTTTCCACGACCGGCCACCAACGAAAGTCAACATGAACCGCTTCGCCCCGTTACCCACTTCAATTAATTGTCCGTCCTCCTTGACTGGCCTAAACCTGCTAACTTCCGACCGTAGGTGCGCCTTTTGTACTTCGTATATTGAAACATATCCTCTTTATTCTACTAAATTCCCTTTATTGTCATTTAACTGCAGCCCTGAATGCCCATATCAAATCCTGACCGCTCGACCTCCTGCACACTGCCGCCAAGAGGCATATTTAACAACCTGCTTTCCCCTTCCCTGACATTTTGTACATTAACATTGGTGTCAGATGTTTGTCTCCCCATCCCCAAACCACGTCCTCTTTTACAATTGATGTCACAAGTGGGATGTAACAATTATATCCCCCTTCTCGGCACGTACTCTTTTACAGTATTCCACGACGAATACAGGTATGCATCAATACAATAGGTCGTGCTACTGGGTATTAGAGATACCGGTGTGTACAGCAGTCTGGATCACCACCTCTGAAGGTCTCGCTATATGGTGGTACAATATGCAACGTCTGGTTTTCAAGAGCAATAAAAAGGTCGGAAATGATGTTCATGTTGATCTCTACTCCAATTTTCAGTACAGGTTCCGGAACTCTCGGAACCGAGGTGACGCAAACTTTTTATGATGTGTGTGTAATAGATTTGTATCACTTTGCTTACTAGGTGAATGTGTGTATGTCTTTCTTCCTAGGTACACTACTGGCAGTTTTTAAACAATTAAAGGTGGCAAAATCTCTGAGTATTTCTCCGCCTTCATTACAAATGTTTCCTCAAATGTGCTTACTATTTTTCTGGGGCATAGGTTGCTATTATCATTAGAACTCTCCTTGGACCTTTAATTCCTACTAATTCAATGCGTTCATTTACATATTCATAGTCAAGTATTTTATCTTCCGCTTTTCTATGAATGTAGAAGACAACAACTTTACTTGCTCTTTGTTCCTGCTTTACTCCACTGTAGATCATAATATAGACGTCTATGTATTTAGTTGCAGACATTTTCTTCTTTGTTTCTGTAATTTCAGCATTTCTGTTTCCCCCTTTTTCAGCTAATTGGGCTTCCTTAAGAGCAGTTCTCCTAGGTTTCAGCTAGCAACTTTTCATCCTCATTAAACCATTTTTTCTTGGTACTATTTCTTGTCCATGGCGTATTCCGGTAATCCGTCCTGTTTCCCAGGCTAGATTGGATACTGAAAGTACGTTTTCTGAGTCCCTGAATGGAACACTATTTCACGTAAGTCTGGTGACGGGACTCCCATCTCTGATCTTTACCACCCACAGCTTGTAACTCACGTAACCGAGTATCGTACAGCATTTCCTCTGCACTCGATGTTATGGTTATACCGCTAATACTCTGTCGTCAGAGCCTTGTCTACTCGGCAGCGTACACCTCTGACAGGTGAGGCTCACAGTTGGATGTGATTGGCTGTATATTCGCATCATCATCCCAACGATTCTGGTGAAAATCTTAAAATCACAGTTAGTGGGCGGTTGTTTCTAAGTCTTGTGCCACCTGTAGGTTTAGGTATTGGAAAAATGTGACCTTTACAAAGGCAGGCGGAAGTGGGACATCGATTGACATTAGTTCGCAGCACATTTCAGTCGACCAGGGAGCCATCAAGTGGTAAAAAGGTCAAACAGAATTCCAATCTTGTTCCGGCCTCTCCGACATCTTATTGGGCGCTCCCTTGACTATGGCTTCTACCATTTCGTCCTCGATAATATCCTCTAATAATACGGCTTCCACCTAGTGATCGAGCGTTCCAAAGAGCGCGTGAGTAACGTCTAGTAGAGCTGTCCCGTCTCGTTCTTCTTCGGTGTCCAATCGGGTATAAAATTCAAAGAAAGCATCTGATATGTCACTTTAGTTTATTCGTAGGTAAGGATGGCGAAATGGGTGGTGCCGTTTCAAAGAAACGATTCCGCCATTTGCCTGAAGTGATATAGGGAAATCACGGAAGACCTATTGCATGATGGCCGGACGCGGGTTTGAACCGTCGTCCTCCCAAATACGAGTCGAGTGTGCTAATTACTGCACTACGTCGCACAGTATCCGTTCGATATATTCCAACCAGTAAAGTAAATGCGCAGTCTGTATCCGTCGAGGCTCTGGAGCTTTAATAAGGGCTACATTCATTTTCCATAGACTGCCTCTTCACCATACCTGCTGTCTTTGGAGAGGTGGGCGAAGGCCACAGTTCTACATCGTGGATGTTAGTTTGGAGGGGGCGTGTGACGTAGACGCGATCGATGCTGATGTCGGGGTGGCTAGTTACATACGTATATCCGATTCGGTCTCCATGGATATGTTCCCACGAATCTACCAACTGCAGAGTTTTTACCAATATTCTCAATTCATGGCATTTGTTATAAAGTGGTAACATCCTTCAGCATCAGCAAACAATTGAAGCCGTCCCCCAGGGTGTAATGAGCTTGCCGTCCTAGAAAGAGTGGTGCTATTTCTTCTGCCAAGAAGCGGAATCATTCTCTTCATTTGTCCGTTCCTGACACTTAAGTCCAGTCACCGCCATTCTGCGTGGCAGTGGTAGATAGGCGAGGTCCTCCGCTATGATGCCCTCCTGAAGACGTATTGCTATGCTATTACCGGTTCCTGAAGTTGGTGACATCAAGTTATTGTAACCATAGAAGGACGGGAATTCGTCGACTGTGCTGCCTGTAAAAGAGTGATTTCTACATCTGCCCCATGTGAGAAGTCCGTGAGTAAGGTCGTCTGGATCCATGATCGCATGGCAAGAGTACTAATGGATGCTACGCATAACGCCAATTGACGTCCTATGTCTTGCAGGGCGCGCATGTAGGGCGCATATTGTCCGTTTTGGTGAGCTGTAAGTCCCTGGCGTGAGAGATTGGGCCATCATCTGTTATAAAGTGGGGTCTGCGGGGGCCGGGGAGGGGGGGAGGGGGATGCTGCAGGTAGCTGGGTTCATTTTTGTGGACTCTTGGGGCCGAACCTTCTCAACCTCGGCTTTCTCTAATGTGCCGAATTCTGGGACATACTGAGGATCTACATGAAAGGTCTCGATGGTGGACAGAAGGCCTTCGCCTTTGGTGGTATAGTGTCGGCCGCCGTTGGAGATCCCAGGAATCTCTACTGTTACGTCGTCATCGTCTGCCTGTTCCCACTTCATCTTCTCCTGTGCAGAGAGAAAGCAGTCGTCCGATGGTGTACGACATCTTTCCTTACTCCGTTTTGGTGACCTCTGTTTCCGCTGTCGTACACCCATCTCTATATCTGAGTGCTGTCTGGAAGGCCCGTCGACTTGGAAGTCGGGGACAAAAGTTTGTGTCGGTACCACCAGCCGTCCGACTTCCATACTCGTCTCCGTTCTCGCAACATCGGACTTCTAGTGCAGCTGCTCAGCGGGGCGTTCCCCGCTTGACATCTCGGACGCATTGTCATCCACCTGTGTCATCTGTTCCACGGGGTCGTTCGTCATTTGATACAATGTGACTTGCAAGGGGGACTTTTCGGAAGACAGCAGCATACGAAAGAGGCACGGATGATGTCGTGGGTGGCGGTACAGCTTCGCCCGTCCATACTTGAATTATTCTCGTTTGGACCAACTCTGAGCATATGTGGCCCTCCTTGGCACAACACGAGCAATTATTAAAAGATCTTGTAACTTGAGATTCGTCTACAACCCACATTGAAAGAGGACAAATACGTTTCTAGATATATAGTTTTGAAAGTCGCAGCTCCTATCGAAGAGGTCCCTAAACTCAGATAAACAACTCTTACTCTCATCATCAATAAATAAGGTTACTGAACTTTAAAAGCAAATTTTTCTTATAGCTCAATGCAGGATTAAACATTGAAACGTCCCCTTTGAACATTTTTACAATACTGTCCTTAACCTGACACACAATATTTTTTTTTTTTTTTTTAGCGCAACGCAATCTGACTTTCACAAAATCCCTACAAAAGAATGGCCCTGACTAACATTAACCTATACGTCTCACAAATCACTTACCTCACCAAAAATCTTCGCTGCTCAAGCTACTGCAATACAGCGAGCGCCACTACTGCCAGCTAAATAAAAGATTCAAACTATGGAAGGCACTAACTACTGATAGGGATAGTTAGCAAATGAAAGATATTAATAGAGAACAAACAATGTATTTACCTTGATATCATCATATATAAATATAGCAGTTCATGACAAATTTCAAAACTCCGCCATCTCTCTCCCCACATCCACCACTGCTGGCGGCTCACCTCCAACTGCGGAACGCTACGCGCTGTTCACAGCCAGCTGCCTAGCACTACAATGGCGAGTATTACAACAATGCAAAGCAGCCACAGACTGCACACAGCACAGCCAGTGATTTTTATACAGAGGTGGCGTTACCAATAAAAAAAACCTAAACAGCCTACTTACATAGCCCCCATGCTCCCCACAAAAAATTGTACAAATTGTGTTGGGCACTGGGCAATACATATTTGTTAAAATTTTTCATAATCGTAATTACAATAACAAAGAAATCAAATGCACACACTTATTGATACAATGTTGGTCAAAAGCTAAAATTTTTTCACAGTCCATAAAGACAGTCCTGATCATTCATCACATTGCAGTGTTTTTCTCAAAGTCTGAGCAGGAAAAGAAAATGCACACGGAAGTAGTGGATTTCCATGCAATCATGAAGAAGTAGCGTTGTCCTTCTAACGGAAAGACAGTGCTGACTCTCGACATGCAGACAGGTCATGGGCCACAACAGAGCAAACCCACAGCGGAGTCAATCGAAGTTTTGAAGAGTATTGGTGGGTAAGTCATCACAGAGCAGACCCACTGTAGTCCTGGTAGAGATTACGGTATTGGTGGGCCACCAGAGGTGCAGACCCAATGCAGTCCTTGTAGAGATAATGGTACTGATGGATCATCAAAGACGTAGACCCACTGTAGTCCTTGTAGAGATAATGGTACTGGTGGGCCACCAGAGGTGCAGACCCACTGCAGTCCTTGTAGAGATGGCCAGCAGCCATCTTTTGTGACTGTGCAGGTGCACAATCACCATTGAAGAGTCTTGCGGATAATATAGCAAGTCCATAACCACCACTTGCGCACTCACAATTTTTTTGGAATGTCCTTAGAACCAGCAATGCTGTTATCCAGTCCCTTGCTGAATTATTAACACACGTGCAAACACTAACAGTCCCCACTTCTCACATATTGTGCATATATTATGACCAACAAAAACGTGTGCAATGAAATGAATGCTTACAAGTTACTTAGTTTGATAAACTGGTGTCAATTACAATTTTATAACATGAGAATACAATTACAAAGGTACAAAATACATCATTAGAAACATAATAATACAGATAACATTTGTAGTAAAACAGGCTTTACAAAAGAATAGAAATAAACATATACATCAGTGTTACAAAAATAATGACATAAGTACATACATAAAAGATCAGAATAGCTTCTGAAACATCAACTTTACACATGAGCATTAAAATAGAACAGAATTACTAATGTCTAACATCTTTACAAAGTAAATAACATATTATCAATGCAAATTATATTTGAGGATAACAGTATTCCTCATCATAGTGAATGTAGCTTAGTATTAGAAAAATTCTACAACATAAGTCTTATCAGATATACATATAAATACAGGAAAAACATAAATACACAAGGGAACACAAACACATAGGGGGATAACACAATGGAAAGGACAGGGTTTGTATTCAGTGCAACATTTGGTACTGCAGTCCAACCCAAAACTTCATTCCATAGATCTTTCGTCTTATTTCAACCTTTGCTTCTACCAAAAAAATCCTATCCAAGCATGCTTTCTGTATTTATTTCACATATTTCTTACCTCATTATTTATTCCCAAGAAAATCCTACCTATACCTGCTTTCTGTACTTTACTCGTATAGCTTCTCAATGCATTTTTTTTCCAATTAATCGCTACTCATTATCTTATAGGCTACCCCCTCTTAAGCTAACTTATATCTACTGAGCTCAGATGTTAAACTAAGGGACGAGGCAATGCAGCATCACATAAAACAATTAATATAAACAGCAATAAAAAAAACGCAGATTTGCGAAGCAGCATTTTAGAAATTAGCGAAGCAATTGCAATATTACAACTAATATAAGGCAATGTGCAGCAAACAATAAAAAGAAATCATTAGTAAAACTGGCTTAACAGAATAATACAAAGTCAAATTCAATAACACTATGCCTGGCAAACAGCAGCAACTTATACCTAAACATGACATAGCTCAAGCAGAAAAAATAGTAGACTAAAGATAACAATGCAGATAAGGGAAATGTATAATCACATCTTAATGTCTAAGTAATTTAAGTGGTGCACCACAAAAACTAATTCTACAAAAGATTCCTAAGTACTAGAAAAGAAAATTATGTATGCAGTTCCTGTTATTAGTCCCTTCTTATTGTTCTTTCCATTCCAAGAGCTCCTATTTCGAAGAATATGGGTCATAAAATAATTATTTAATAGATCTGTTGACAGAAAGTGTTCACATTAGCAAATGTTTTTTTTTTTTATATAAAACCCATGCTGCAACACAGCTGGAAACTAAATATCAAATGAAATAAGCAACTATGAAAGGCAAAGCATAAAAATATCATTCAATAGTCATGTGACATTTCATAAGTTAACTCTCGTAGAAAGACGCTTGTCGTAATCAGGTGTGCAGATGTAAAAATATTTCGCGTCATTTCATTAGGCATTTCTGTCGCCATATGGCATTTCTCTCAACTAGCACGACAATAGCCGTGAAATGTTGCGATGCTTTCTACAAAGGAACGTCAATAGCGATTATAATGGCCTCCCCCTTTTTTTTTCTTCTACCTGTGCTGCTGGAAGGCTAATGGCTTTTTTTTTTTGTTCGGGCGGCTGTCGCCCAGGTGGGTGCCCGCGACGCATTACGTGCAGGTGGTCTCTTAACTTTCGTACGGAAATATTTACGACAGCAGTTTCCACTACAATGGCAGTCTTATATAAAAATATTTCACAGGTCAAGAATTAGCGTTGCAAATCTGTAAAAACAAAATCCTATGAATATAACAGTGTCCAAAAAATTTTCGTCGGCATTGTGATACATTCACGCATTTACACACATTTCATAACTCTTAAAAGTACGATTCGCGGTTTACAACATCCGTTTTCACCAACCAGAGTCCCTAACTTCTACTCATTATTCCTTACCTTATTACACATATATATATCGTCGACACATACTCAAATTCCTCATATAGCATCAGCTTATTGATCATAAACGTACCTCAACAGCATAAAACATATCGTCGTCGTAAAAATAACATCATAATACCTCAGTCAACCCTCAAAATCGTCGTAGCTTCCTCCAATAATTTCAAAACCTAAAAAAAATTCTCTGCTCATGTCAAAAGTGTCATCTACCTCAAATGTACTTTAAAATCATGCTCCCTTACCAAATACATCATTCAAAGCTCTCATAGTATCACAATGGTTCCGAAAAAATATGAACAGTTCACAAAGTGCAGACAAAATACAATTTCATAAGTGTGAAGTTATTCAATTGTGTAATTGCGTAAACATGTGTCACTGATGTAGTAAAAAAAATGTTTATCTCTCAGTTACATGATCAGATAGCTGTGTAATTTATGTGTTGGAGAAATATGGTACCGATGTGTAAAGTTGTATAAGCAAATACCATATTAGCTAGGGTTCCTTGTGGTTGCCACACACATGGTACACAAAGTAAGCGTGTACCCCCCTGAGGATAAATGTAATTATACCCTCAGGTGTTACAAATTACAGCAATGGAATGAAATGTATCTCGGAAAACTTTCTTTGTAATTCAAAAATCTTTAAAAATAAATGTTTTAAGTACAAAATTAATCACTGAAATACGTGTCCTGTAGCGCTAAACTGTGCGTCATGTTGTAAGATAATCTCTGTGGAAGTCTTGTAGTTATCGTCCTCCGAAAGCTAAGTTCTGCAGAAGTCAATGTACTTACCTGATGATACACAAAAGTGAAATGCTTTGCGTATAGATATCTTAGTTATTACGCTTATTGTTGTGATGAAGAAAGTACTGTGCTGTAACGTATTGTTGTGCTACGGAAAAGGCTGCCTCATTGTTGCTATACCACAAAAGTTACTACTAAAACATGTTTTACTTTCCAGAAGAATTCAGAAAAACTGTGCAGATATAAAACAGATACACCGCAAAAGCAACAAGGTGAATTGTGTCACACATTAGTAGCGTCGTGATATAGTCGTGTAGCTGTCAAATAAACTAACCACTCTGTCACCTGGTATCTCTCAGAAAGCACCTTGAATCCATAATGTATTTGCAAGTAAACCAAAATGCTGCATTAAAAAAAAGCAGATTATCTTTCAATAAACGGTTTTACATGTGAAATGTGGTGTAAACCTTTACTCTTCCTAGTACGCAGAGTTTCAACTTCAACGCAATTATCATGTGGTATACGTCGGATTCTGTAAGGTCCATTGTAAACTAGAAAGAATTTGTGACTCAACTGTTTCTTCTTATGTGACAATGAATGAGCTTTAATGAGAACTTTCTGACCAATATACAATTTCTTTGCGTTTGCTTTTCCGTGTAGTTTTCTCCTTTTGTCTGCTGCAGATTTTATATTTTTAAGAGCCAAATCAATTATGTCTTTGTGTCGAAGTTTACGTGTGTTCGGGAAAGGTACAAGCTCTCTGATTCTGTTCGGTGGTTTTTCATTCTTCAGCACAAGAGTAGGTGGTAAAGCAGTGGAGTCATGAGGCATTTCATTCAGCACGTTTTGAAATAAGTGTAAATATCTGTCCCAATGCTGATGCTTTCTGTGACAATAAAGTCTGCAAAGCTTATTGATTTCTTTCATAATCCGTTCGGCGGGGTTACAATGTGGTGAATACAATGAAATAAAAACAGGTTTGATTTTATGGTTGCGAAGCATGCGAGACGAAACAGCAGATCTGAATTGCGGTCCGTTATCTGAAATGACTTTAGCAACGTGGCCAACTTCACGTAAGAAATTTTTAACAAAGGCGTTGGATACAGATCGTCCAGTGGCTTTACGTAACGGAGTGAAAGAAACAAATTTGGAAGTAAGTTCAACAGCGACTAGAACGTACGAAAATCCATTCGATGTTCTGACAAGGGGTCCCAATAGATCAACTGCAGCAAATTCTTTTAATTTAGAAGGAATAATAGGAAACAACGGAGCACGATGTGAGACAGTAGATGGTTTCGCCTTTTGACAAAGTTTACAAATAGACAAAACTCTTCGAATTCTCTTTTCCATATTGTTAAAATAACAAGTCGTTCGAAGAATATGATAACATTTTCGTGGACCAAAATGTGCGTAGCTGAAATGAATGTACCAAATGAGCTTATTAACAAAATCGTCAGGAATGCAAAGTACCCATAGCTTGTCATCAACAGTGCAGCGTTTGAACAGTATATTGTTTCTAACCAGATAATAATGCCGAATCTGTGTGTGTGTCTTTTCATGCCATTTGCTTTTGATGTCTTTCCAAATCGGATCTTTATCTTGTTCATGAGCAATGTCCTTTAAAGATGTGGTGATGAAGTTTTCAAAGGCGACTTTCTGAATGTAAAGAATACTGAAATTTTTCTCGAGGTTGCCTTCTGTGTTACTTTTCTCAAGCCCAGCCGGTGCGCGTGACAGTGCGTCCGCAACAATGTTCTCTTTGCCGGGAATGTAGACTATTGTGAAGTGGAATTCTTGCAGAAACAATGCCCAACGTTTTAACCTGTCATGATTTAATTTTGAAGACATAAGAAATTGTAATGCACGATGATCACTGTATACTTTTACGTGCTTACCAGAAAGAAAGAAACGGAATTTGTTAAATGCCCAAACGATAGCTAAAGCTTCTAATTCAGTAACGGAATAATTTTTTTCAGATTTTGTTAGCACTCGGCTAGCAAAAGCAATGGTTTTCTGAACAGGAGTGTAATTTTCTGTGGCTTCTTGAAATAAATGGGCACCAAGACCGACTTTAGAAGAATCCGTGCTAAGGCAGAAATCTTGTGACAGATCTGGATGAGCTAGAATTGGCGCGTTAAGTAGCGATTCTTTCAAAGAATTGAATTCCAACTGTGCTTGTTCGTCCCAGTTCCAAATAGTATTTTTTCCAGTGAGAGAACAAAGTTTTGGTGTAACAAGAATTTGCATATTCAGAAAACGACGGTAAAAATTTACGAGACCTAGAAAACTGCGGACTTGTCTTTTTGTGGATGGAACTGGAATGGCTCTGATTGCTTCTAACTTTTCAGGATCCGGCTGAATGCCTTCAGAAGAAATAATATGTCCCAAAAACCTCACCTTTGACCTACCGAATTCAGACTTTTCCAAGTTAACTGTAATTCCAGATTCTGCAAAAATACGTAACAAACTGTTGAGGATGCGATTATGTTGTTCCCATGAAGCTTCTGCTATTAGAATATCGTCCACATATAAGGTGATGTGACGTTTTAAGAACTCAGGTAATATGGAATTTAGCCCGCGAATGAATGCTGCTGAAGAAATGTTCAAACCAAAAGGAAGTTTCCGAAACTGACAACAAACGCCGAAACAAAGGAAAGCTGTGTATTTTCTACATTCTGGATGAAGTTCGATCTGATAAAAGCTGGATCTGAGATCAATGGAAGACAACACTTTTACACCATTAAAATTTTGAAGAAGTTCTTCCAACGTTTGCGGCCTGTCTGTTTCAGGAATAATGATCGTATTGATTTGTCTCGAATCTAAGACAAGCCTGATTGATCCATTTTTCTTCTCAACAACATGTAATGGATTGTTGTATGAGCTTACTGCAGGCTCAATAATGCCCTCGTCAAGCATAGATTGTATTTCTGTTCTAACACGGTCCCTATAATGCGCCGGAATTACGTATGGTCTAACACAAAATTTAGTATGCTCACGAACACGAAATTGGTATTGAAATCCCTTGATTGTTCCTGTTTTGTGAGTAAAAACTGTGGAATGTGCTTGTAAAATCTCAAAAAGGTCCTGCCTATCAGTGTCATTACAATTCTCAATTGTTTGAATTTTATTCTGAATTAACTCATAAGTATCAAATGCGCCGTCGATATCACCCCTGTCAGTACTTGCAGAGTGATTGTTAGTGTCAAGTTCCGTCGAAAATTCCGAACTGTTGTCTAACAGGAGGTAAAGCCGATTAATTTCTTCGTCATGGTTTGAGAGCCAATCTTCAAAATTCAAAGCTACTGACTTACCTTCTTTTTCTAAACTTATTTCAGCATCGTGAAAGCTTAAGATTGCTTTGTATTTATTCAAAAAGTCTACTCCCAGTATAATTTCCGTCGACAATAATGGAACAATAAGAAAGTTCATAGAGAAGCTGTGGCTTTGACAAAAGAATTCTAAGTAGGTTTGTTGGCGTACATCTACACTTTTTCCAAAGATTGCACCTTGTAATTTAATCTTACGTAACGGAAGTGTGGGGCAATCGTTCGATATGTTGCATTTTCTAAAAGCTGTTTCACTAATTACTGAAATGGGACTGCCAGAGTCAAGTACTGCCGTAAATTTTACGTCATTTACTGTAATGTGAATCACAGGATATGCAATGTTGTTATGTTTTATGTCGTGTTCTTGGAGTAAGATGTCCCTAATGTCTTCCATTTTTACGTAATTACTTGCTACGGCAGCTGCGTCGTTAGTGTCACACGTGCGTTTCGTGGCTGCCAGCTGTATGAGTCACTGCCTATTGTCTCTTTGTTGGCGCGCGTCGTTATTGGGGTTTGGAGACCTAACTTCTACAAATTCACCGTGACGAGACGGCCCTGCCCTGTTTAAATCCCGCCAGTTCTGATGCAATTCAGGTCTGTCGTTACGATCACATCGTCTGTCGTCATGTTGGTAGTTTCTGTGGTTTCTTTCTTGTCGGTTAAGTGGTGGAGAATTTCTCCCTGAATCGTAACTGCGCACTGGACCGTTGCGTCTAAAGTTATTCTGTCCCTCGTAATAATAATTGTTTTGGTTCCCATATTGTCTGTTTCTCTGATTGTCTCTGTGATAGTCATTACCGCGGAGAGGTGATCTTTCCCTGCAATTATTACTACTCTGCCAACGGTTGTTATACGGGTGGTGTCTGTTTCGGTCACGATTTGTGTTGTGAGAATAGCCTTGTCGCGTCCAGTTATTATTTCTTTCATCGCGGAATTGCGACGGATGTGATCTGTAATTGTTGTGCTCGTGCGTTCCGCGATTGTCAGTGTCAATTTCCAGTTCTTGTAAGAGTCCTTGAAATGCTTCAATGTCGTCTTTGCAACGTCCTGCCAAAATAATATGTCGCAAATGTTCAGGCAGTTTGATTAAGCAAATGAGGATGAGTTCTGAGGGGCTGTATGGGTTTGACAGGTACTGATTCTTGTGCAACATGTCTTCAAAATATTTCACAAGACTGGAGAATTCAGATTGTTCGAAATGTTTCATCATTATGATGCCATGTTTTACTCGGTCTTGTGTGGCTTGAGACCAATATGCTGAGAGGAAGGCATGGTAAAATTCTCCTTCACTATGACAATCGTGAATGACCGAACGCATTCTTACAGCTGGTTCATTCTCTAAATAGCCACACATAAATTCTAATCTGTGTTCTAATGACCAGTTGGGGGGAAAACAATGAGAGAATTGATGGAGCCACGCTTGTGGATGAATGTCGTTGGCAGAATTTTTAAACGTTTTGAATTTACGTGTAGTAATGAACAGCTTATAGTCAAAGTCATCATGTCGGCGAGTCGCATATCGGTCATTGTTACGTCGTGTCGGCGGTTCCATCTCAAAATTCGGTGTGCCTTGCCAATTTCTTTTATAATTTCCGAAGTGTCCTGTGTTATTATTTTGTGGTTGTTCCGTATTTCTATGTCCCTCTTCCTGTATTGGAGCGCGAGTGTCCTCTGAAATATGTAATTCTTGTATTACTTGTGCCAAATGATCTTGTACTTCGCGGATTTCTCTTTGGTGTTGCGTATTAATTTGATTTTGGTTTTGTTTGAATTTTCTAATTTGTTCATACTCTTCTGTGTCAGTGAAGGCTACAGGTCTTGTGTCATTCAGATCATCATCTACCTTTGTAGATAAGTTAGTGACCTGATCCGAAAGTTCGCCTACTTTCTCCGATAGTGAACACATTTCCTCAGTGTGTTTTTCTGAACCAAGTTTCAGAGTGTCCATTTGTGTTGAAATCGAATCTACTGTGTCCTTCAAGTTTTCCTGAATTTTTGCAAGCTGCATAACCGAATCCGTAGATGCAACTGAGTCAAATTTAGCTTGCAAGGTCTCATGATTTTCATGAACAGTAGTTTGCAATTCTTTTATGGCTGCTTCGTGATTCTGTAGTGCATTTTCATGACGCGAAAAAATAGGTTGGAAATGCTCACAAATTTGTGTTTTTACGTCATTACAGACTTTTTGACATTTCGATTCAATGTGATGTAACTCAGTAGTTAAATCTTCACGTGTTTGTTCAACCGTGGAGTCTAACTTTTGAAGATTTTGTTCCATTTGTTTCTGATTTTGCTCAATTGTGTCTAATTTTTGAAGATTTTGTTCCATTGTGTCTAACTTTTGAAGATTTTGTCCCATTTGTTGCATTAATTGCAATAATAATGTATTAGTGTCTGGAATCTGTTCCTCTACGCTTTTCGGCAGTGCATTTGCACCGGCAACATTCACATTTTGACAAGCAGAAAATGTGTCTTGACTTATTTGAGAAAACGGTGAGGATCCAAAACCTGAATCTACAGTATTTGTGAGATCGTCTCGTGTCATTTCGGATTCCTGAGCCGAGCTATTGCCGACCGATCGATCGATAATGCTTCCCTGTTCTCTAATTGTTTCGCTGTCTACACCATTGTTTGCCGCCCGCTCCATTTCCGTATGCACAATTACCAAATTATTACTTTGAACATCAGTTAATTCATTACTCGGTGGCGCTAACACACTGCTTTCGTCTTCGCTGTCATTTCTCAATTTACTTTGGAGCCTAGTATTACGTTTTTCACACGCCATTATTGTCACAGTATTTCACACGACAACACAGAAAAGCACAATTTGAAGATCAAAAATAAGAGAACACATTAACATAACACTGAAAATAATATCTAGTTAATTGCAGCTGCGAAATACTTGGTGCAAATCTACATGCATGCCACACCTGTTTTACTGTACAACAATGAAAAACTGCAACTACAAAGGAAATTCTCTCTATAATTACGCGCTAGCAATAAACAAAATCTACACTAATTACACAAACTACAAGAAAAAATCAGAAGATTCCAGTGAGGTATCCTCGGCTAAGGGTCGACATATGAAACGTCCCCTTTGAACATTTTTACAATACTGTGCTTAACCTGACACACAATATTTTTTTTTTTTAGCGCAACGCAATCTGACTTTCACAAAATCCCTACAAAAGAATGGCCCTGACTAACATTAACCTATACGTCTCACAAATCACTTACCTCACCAAAAATCTTCGCTGCTCAAGCTACTGCAATACAGCGAGCGCCACTACTGCCAGCTAAATAAAAGATTCAAACTATGGAAGGCACTAACTACTGATAGGGATAGTTAGCAAATGAAAGATATTAATAGAGAACAAACAATGTATTTACCTTGATATCATCATATATAAATATAGCAGTTCATGACAAATTTCAAAACTCCGCCATCTCTCTCCCCACATCCACCACTGCTGGCGGCTCACCTCCAACTGCGCAACGCTACGCGCTGTTCACAGCCTGCTGCCTAGCACTACAATGGCGAGTATTACAACAATGCAAAGCAGCCACAGACTGCACACAGCACAGCCAGTGATTTTTATACAGAGGTGGCGTTACCAATAAAAAAAACCTAAACAGCCTACTTACAACATAGATGCTACGTCTCCATACATGTCTCTTCTCTAACTCTGTCTTCCATTCTCGGATACCCGTCATGCTAAGGTGAACCATCACAGTAACCATCCATCTAGCTATTGATCGGTCCTCTTTTCTGGAAGAAAACAATCTGCCTTTCATGATTCGTTTTAGGGTCTTGTCATCCGTCAACCGTATGTCATAACTAGCGTATTCTTTGAGATGTTAAGAACAACACACACACACACACACACACACCCATGCCCGAGGGAGGACTCGAACCTCCGGCGGGAGGGGCAGCACAATCCGTGACACGGCGCCTCAAACCGTGCGGCCACTCCGCGCGCTTAGAACCACTTTTCAGTAATACACTTTATAAAATCAGTACCACACAGTAGTAGCAGATTCATATAACCACGAAAGAGAACATCAAAATTCACACTTGTGAATGTGGAAAAACTGCGGGAAATGTGTGCTTCGTCACAAATGCAGATGTTAGCGAAGCCTGCAGGTTGCGGTGTTGTTTTATACAATTAACGGCACCTGTGCGAAGTCTTCAATAGGTTGCAAGTGTTAGTTGCGGCCAGGAACGCGTTCTGTGTAGTTGTGAGTGTATTATGTCAGAGATAAATGATTTCGAACATGGGAAAATTGTTGGTATGGCGGCTGCTTCCGAAACCAAGGAAGTACCATTTCGAAGATTTATACCGCATACAAGGAAAGTGGATGCGTTTAAGAAAATGGTAATGCAATAAGACATTATAAATTTGCAGAATGACCTATAGAGGACTGATGAATGGCGCAGGCTCTGTCGGTTGACTCTGAATGTAATAGAAAGTAACATGTTGCTCGTATATTGGAAAAGAATCCACTAATATATAACCACACTGTTTAATGAAAAAGTGCTGGAAACAGTATCTACCGCAAAATATCTAGGAGTAACCATGCAGAGCGACCTTATGTCGAATGATCACATCAAATAAATAATATGAAAACCAGATGAGAGTCAGGGGAAAACTTTTAAGAAAATGTAACTCATCCATAAAAGAAGTGGCTTACCATGCGTATTTGCGACCGATTTTTGCGTATTGTTCATCTATCTGGGACCCTTACTATGTAGGACTGATAGAAGAGACTGAGAACATCCCACGACGGGCGGCCCATTTCGTCACCAGATCGATTAGTCGGCGCGAGAGCATTACAGAAATACTTAAAAAAAAACCTCCATTGGCAGACGCTACAAGAGAGTCTTGATGCACGACAGAGAGGTTAACAAATGAAATTTCGAGAGAGCACCTTCTGGGAAAGAGTCGGACACCACATAACTTCCTGCCAAAAACATCTCGCGAAATTACCACGATGGAAAAATTCGAGAAACTGAAAGTAATACAGAGGCTAATTGTCAATCATTCCTCCTATGCAATCTTTGTGAGTGGAACAGGGAAGTCCCTGTTTAACGGCTGGTTCCGGAACTACCCTACGCCACGCACAATATGGAGGCTTTTGGAATATTTTTGCAGATGGAGAAACCGTACCATACCATATTTATCCTCTGCGAGGCGACTGGAAGCTGTTTTGAATGCCAACAGGTTTGCTACACCGTATTAGACACGGTAAAAGGGTTGTGCTTTTGGTGTTTCCCGATATTTTATCAAAACCCTGTATAACTCGAAAAGGATATTATTGCACCTGGAGACGATCAGTTTTTCTCGAGTTTTTGTCCTGATGTTTCACGAGGAGGCTAAGAAGCACTTGATAGTATATGCACAACTGTCTTGGGACCGAGCGAGGTGGCGCAGTGGTTAAACACTGGACTCGCATTCGGGAGGACGACGGTTAAATCCCTCGTCCGGCCATCCTGATTTAGGTTTTCCGTGATTTCCCTAAATCGCTCCAAGTAAATGCCGGGATGGTTCCTTTCAAAGTGCACGGCTGACTTCCTTCTCCGTCCTTCGCTAATCCGATGAGACCGATGACCTCGCTGTCTGGTCTCCTTCCCCAGAACAACCCAACCCAACTGTCTTGGAATCAGTCGTGTTGACAAGCGTTGTCGTTAGTCACCACTGTACTTGTTTACTTAAAAGTTACGGCCTGTTCCTGTTACGGCCATGGGAGGCCAAGTGTAATGATATCGTGGTCGGATAATAGCTTGTGAACACGCAGCGGACCCGGCTGTGTTTGCTGTGTTGCCTATCGCGCGCCTGGCGGGGGCAAGCCGGCTGACCGCGCTGCCTGCCTGCTGCCCGCAGCTTGTCGTGGCTGCAGCTGGCCCCTACCTGCCTCCGGACCCAGGCTTCCTGCTTGCCTTTCCTCGCCTTCCCTCGCCTTTCCCTTTGCCTTCCCTTCCGCTCGGCTCCGTCAGAACATAGCACGGCAAAAATATTGCTGCCGCTCGGCCGCCGTTCTCCTGGAAATAATGCACGGCGTGTATAAAAGATTCCGACGCACACCGACAGAGTTATCGTTTCCCTCCCTTCTTTTGCCGTCCGTTTCCTTCCGCATTTTCGGTGTGCGTAGTGAGGTACTTCTCTTTCCCTGTGTCGGTGTTCAGTGACCCGTTCGCTTCAAGCAGATAGGAAATTAAAGAGTCTCATGTCTGACAGAAACGGGAACTTTGTTATATTAAAGATAGTACCGTTTCAGTACATGCTTCGAATATCTCTGATTAGAAGACTACGCCTTCTCACATACAAGCTTTTGACCAATGAATCAAGTTTAGAAACACAGTCTGACAACAGAAAATGTGTGGAAATTTAACCAAACAGTTAACACTTACTCTATAAGTGCATCGGTTGCACTGAGCACAGTAAAAAGTAATTGAAACTAACTGAGGACGAGCAATAATAGTAGATATCTAACAACCGAAGCGAAGTGTTTCAGCAAAATTCCTTATTGCCATTCGCAATGCGATGGGAGTATTGTTGTTGTTGTTGTTGTTGTTGTTGTCGTTGCTGTTGTTGTCTTAAGTCCAAAGACTGCTTTGACGTAGCCCTCCAAACTATTCTATCCCGTGCAAGCCTCTTCATCGCTATTTCACACTACGTCCTTCTTACTATATTCATGTCTTGGTCTCCCTCTACAATTATCTAGCCCACTCCCTCATTCCACCCCAATACTGAATTGGTGATCCTTTGTTGTTTCAAAATATCACCTACGAACCGAATACTCCTTTTAGTCAAGTTGTGCCACAAATTTCTTTTCTTCCCAGTTCTATTCTGTACATCCTCATTAGTAACATGGTATACCCCTTTAATCTTCACCTTTTTTCTGTAGCATTGCATCTGAAAAGTGTCTATTCTCTTCCTGTCTAAATTGTTTATCGTCCATGTTTCACTTCCATACATGGCTACACTTCAGAAAAATACCTTCAGAATGGCTTCCTAACACAAGTCTAAGATAGATGTCAATTAATTCTCTTCTTCAGAAGGGCCATTGTCAGTTCACATTTTATAGCCTCTCTAATTCAATCACCGGCCATTGTGGCCGAACGGTTCTAGGCGCTTCAATCCGGAACCGCGCTGCTGCTACGGTCGCAGGTTTGAATGCTACCTCGGGCATGGATGTGTGTGACGTCCTTAGGTTTAAGTAGTTCTAAAACTATGGGACTGATGACCTCTTATGTTAAGTCCCATAGTGCTCAGAGCCATTTCTAATTCAGTCATCATCGTTTATTTTGCTGCCCATTTAAAAAAAAAAAACATATCTAATCTAGTTCCCTGAACATGACCTGATTTAGTTCTATTACATTCCATTAGCTTGTGTTACTTTTACTGTTGTTCATTTTATATCCTCCTTTCAAGACACTGTTCATTCTATTCAGTTGCACCTTAAGGTCATTTGCTGTCTCCGACAGGATTTCAATGTCATCGGCAAACTTCAATGCTTTTTTCCTTCTCCCTGAATTCTGATTCCTACTCCCAATGTTCTAAGGTTTCCTTACTGCTTGCTCAATGTGCTGATTAAATAACATCTCGAACAGGCTACAAACGCGTCTCACTCTCTTCTTACTGCTGCTTCTTTTTATGCCCTTACACTCTTGCAACTGCCGTCTGGGTTATGTAAAAGTTGCGAATAGACATTCGTTGCCTACATTTTACGCCTCCTGATTTCAGAATTTCAAAGAGAATTCCAGTCGATATTGTCAAAAGATTTCTTTAAGTCTACATATGCTACAAACGTAGGTTTGCTTTCCCTTAATCTAGCTTCTAAGATAAGTCGTAGGGTTAGTATTTCCTTACGTGTCCCTACATTTATCCGAAATCGAAACTGCTCTTTCCCGATGTCGGCACCTACCAATGGGAGTATGCTCCTATTTTTTTGCACTGATACACAGTATATAAGAGCGATCAATAAGTTTTCATTTGATGACGATACTTCAGCGTATATGAATGTAGCGCAACTCCGATGATGGCAAATAGGCACCAACATGTAGGCAAGGGATTAGTATGGCATTCGTGACTTTGCCGCACGTGTGTGGTAAATGTGGGAAAGTGGACTATGGCGACGCTGTTACCATATGTGTTCAAACAGAGGCAACGAGCTGTTCTCTAGCCGAAAGACAGAAACCAATAGAGATCCATCGGACAATGGAGAAAGTGTGTGGGACAGCACGTCCGTCGTAGGCCAGCGTTGTGGATTGGTGCGCCAAGATACGTTCTGTTCACGATTCGATACAAGACACATGTCGATCTGGGAGACCAGCCTGCACTTGTAGACCACAGTGAGAGACACTTCTCCTACAATCTTGATCTTTCCCCATGCGAATATAACGCCTTCGGTCCCTTGAAAACTCCCTTGAGGGGCCGACGATTTCTGTGAGGCGAGGATGCGCAGCAGGCAGTTACGGACTTCTTCACACAGCAAGACACGGTGCGCATATCTTCAGCGTGGTGCGTCGTTGGGACGATTTCCTCAGTGCTCGAGCCAATTTAGTTTGATTGGCATTCTGGTTCTGGAATCTACGACACTAAAATGGAAAGTATTTGATCCCACCTTATATAAGTAAGACATCGGAAAACACACTTTCTGGAGAAGCAGCAGTGCGGCTCTACCTCCTGTATCACCTCCAAAACCTACCCGTTTTGCTGAAAGCATGGACATAAATGTAAGGTAATATATGTATGCGGTAATTACGGCTATAGTTAATGTAAACTGTAATGAGAAAATGATGAAGCTGTCCCACGTGAAATAGTCATAGAACAAGTTTGCATATCAGGTGAATAAGTCACAATGGTAACTCTTACTTGTGCCTGGAGTACACATGGTCTTACAGTTAGCCACAGAGCAAGGAAGCTGAACAAGTATGATCCAATATAGATCACTTAAAGGTTACAAATATTCACTGTTAAAGTGATTCAATTGAAGATATTACCATTTGGATTCTTTAATAGCAGGCACATTCTGTACCAAGTCTAGAAATGAAGGACCCTCACAAAGAGCCAAAGAGACGACATTCATGTAGGGATATCTAGCGCTTGAAAGTTACAGCCGCTTCACGATTCGAATAAAGAGAACAGCTGAGCCTGGACCACACGTTCCTCACGACTGATTAACAAGATCATATTGCAGTTGCGCACCTTCTGCACGCAGCCTAGCAATACCTTTTAACCTCGCCAACCAACGTTCTGCTATTCGTGGCATTCATCAAAAAAGTACGTCCTTTCTCTACACAGTGCAGCACAAAAGTAGTTTATTCAAAACTGAAGAACAGTTATCCTAGTGCGGCGAGTAGTCGCCTAACTGGATCGCACAGCACGCTTCTCGTAAACCTCACGGACTGCCTCTCCGGTAAACAAGTTGTTGACGGTCAAAACTGTGTACGGAAAGCATCTTTGCACTTAACCTATGAAGTCAAGTAGTGTAATGTGAGAAACATCAAACTGATATATGGAAGTTGCAGTGTAAAAGCCAGATTTCAAGTGCTTGTCATAATGTCCTTCATATAGTATTTACGTTCAGGGTAACACCTCATAATGCAATCCAAGAACACCTCATAATTTACTGTCTTCTTCGACTCCCCACTGGACTCAATAATAGTTTCTATATGAGTACTTCAGCTGTTCATATCGGTGAGCGGAGTATACAGTCGATATTAAAAAAAATGTTAATTAAGCCAATAACCAACGTAAAACATTACAGAATGAGAGCTTATCTAAAGTTTGGAACGTAGGAGACGAGGTACTGGCGGAAGTAAAGCTGTGAGGACGGGGCGTGAGTCTTGCTTGGGCAGCTCATCAGCCTGCTTTAGGCGGTGGCGCGGCACGGACCTGTTGTCCCGGCCGCGGGCGCGCTTGGACGAGGAAGTGTTTACACCGCCGGTACTCGCGCGTATTGTTCTCTGACTCGATCGACATGGCACACAATTTTAGATAGACAACGCTCCAGTTTACGTTCGACAACGAACATGCCAGACCCAAAGCTTTCGAAATATAGCGTTTTTTGAGGGAAGATGTTCATTTACCTGCTACAGACCTAATTGAAATACACCTGTCCACTGTAAGCAGTACAATGTACGTCAAGATGACCGATGAAGCTGCGTGTGAAAGAACTCTCGCTGCTGCTCAAAGAGGATTTAAATTTCGATACTCTGACGGGCATATCAGCGATGTAACAGTAGCTTCTTCAGGCTTGGGTGTGAGGGTCATTCGGATCTTTGAATGGCCGTTTGAGGTGACAGAATCGATGGTTACTGAATCGCTCCGACCATATGGAACAGTACGTTGTCATACGCCTGAACGCTGGGCAAGTTTGTGGGACCTAACCCGTGCTAAACGGCGTCCGGCAGGTGCGGATCGTCCTTCAAAAATATAATGGTTCAAATGGCTCTGAGCACTATGGGACTCAACATCTTAGGTCATAAGTCCCCTAGAAAATGGCTCTGAGCACTATGGGACTCAACTTCTTAGGTCATAAGTCCCTTAGAACTTAGAACTACTTAAACCTAACTAACCTAAGGACATCACACACACCCATGCCCGAGGCAGGATTCGAACCTGCGACCGTAGCAGTCCGGCGGTTCCGGAATGCAGCGCCAGAACCGCTAGACCACCGCGGTCGGCAGTCCCCTAGAACTTAGAACTACTTAAACCTAACTAACCTAAGGACATCACACACACCCATGCCCGAGGCAGGATTCGAACCAGCGACCGTAGCAGACCCGCGGTTCCGGACTGCAGCGCCAGAACCGCACGGCCACCGCGGCCGGCTCAAAAATATATCCCTTCTTATTTATACACTGGAGGATGTCGAGATATTATGATTTACGATGGCCAGCCACGCACACGTTCTGTTAGTTGTGGAGAAGGACATATCCGCTCGGAGTGCATACAACGCTGCGTCGTGCAACTGCCACATAGACAAGCGTCACAGCGAGAAGTTCCCACGCAACTGCCGATGGCGTACGTGTCGGTGGCCCGCCGGGAGGTGTTGCTAATTTCGGAGCGTGACAAGGACTAGTTTATGCAAGAGGAGACCGAGCTAGGGGAGCATGGACGTGACACGGAGAATGACCCTAAAATCACGTCACGTCAGATGAGGGAGGAACCTTTGAACACTCACATGTAGCCCACGGCGTGGAAGTAGAGGTCGAGACAGTGGCGCCGGCAACGGACCAACGAACGATCGACCAACACAGTGAGGCGTCGCCTATGGCAGCAGAGGGCAGAGCACGCAAACAGCGGTCGCCGAAGCGTCGCAAAAAGCGTCGCCGTAGTTCGGGTGACACATCCCCGCCCCCCCCCCCCCCTAGCCTAGGGGACACGGAAGTTATCCTAGCCGAAGAACTGTCTGACACGTAACACGTGCCTTTAGAGGACGCTGACAGGATTACTTCAGATGGCGACCTGATGTCCTGCCTTTCAGACGGTCCCTCTTCATTGACACCGACTGACCCAGCGCTGCCGATGGAGGAGTGAGGGACACCAATGTCCCGGCAGCCACATCGAAATACATCAGAGGACGTTTCTGGGATTGATGGCCACAGCGACTGGGCGGAACCAATCGAAGACATACAGGAATTGGCACCCCCAATTGATGACAACTCACTTACACGATGCACACCACGGAACGAAAACAACATTCGCTTGCAAAGATGCAACATTTCCGGGGTATGATTTACGCCACAGACGTTGATATTCTGCTGGTGCAGCAAACCTGCAATGCTGCTTTTCCCGACGTGCATGGTTACAACACTTATCTAGCGTCGACTCCAGATGGATGACGTGGCACAGAGATAATAGTCCGGGAAGGGATTCCGATGTGTGACCTCGATTACCTTCCTTCGGCTCGGGGTTTGGCTTTCACCGTGAACGGCATTCGTATCGTCAACATCTATGCACCTTCCGGATCTGACAATCGACAGGCGCGAGCACGATTCTACTCGGAGGAGATTGCCCCCTATTCCATGGGAGGTGTGACCACATCTTCGTAGGGGGCGATTTTAACTGTGTTCTCACACCGAAGGATCAAACTCCTAATTTCAGCTCCTGCCACGCATTGAACACGATCTGCCGGGACATGGCACTAATGGACACGTGGGAAAAGATCCATGGGCAGCGAGAGGGCTACACGTATTTTACTAGCCACTCAGAGAGCAGGCAGGATCGGATTTATGTTTATGACAGTTTAAGGGATCACGTATTGGCTGTTGAACGTTGGACCACAGCTTTTACGGATCACCTTGCATATTTATCCATGTTAACCCTCCCACGGCAGCGGGTTTGGCGGAGTCGTAGTTCATGGAAACTTCATTCATCCTTATTGGTGGATCTCATGCACACACCGTCTACCGCTGAACCGTACGGTTCTTCGATGTTGGCTGCAATGTGCAAAACGGTTGATACGAAGAGCCCTCATAACGCATGGCAAGGAAAAAGCGAAATGGCTCCGAAATACACTTGATTATTATTACATGGTGCTTCGCGACCTGTACTCCATGGCCCCAACGCCCGAGCGTCAAGCGGAAGTCCATCGCATTCAGGCGTGCATTTTATCTATCACGAGACTGGAGAGACTTTCGATCCGTGCTCGGCGCTTGGACAACGTTGATGGAGAAAGTATTAGCATGCATCATGTGTCCAAGGGACATGCGCGTAGTCGCCTATCCTTGATCACGGTGCCCCATGATGACGATGGTCGGCCCTTGACGTCACAACAGGACATTGCTGCTGAGTTTCTGGAGCATTACCGCCTCCTTTTCACTAGGACGCCGAAGGACAGTCGGATAGGAGAAGAAATTTTGCGACAGATGCAAACGGAGATGTACGGTCCGTATGCAGAGGCGCTATTGGAACCCCTAACGGAAGCTGACATATTGAGGGCACCCACTAAATGTGCGGTGCAGAAATCCCCTGGGCCAGATGGGTTGGCACTCGAATTTTATCGTGCATATGCGAATGTAATGATGTCCCAGTGGGTGTTGATGTATAATGAGTTATTGAGCCCTGACACGGACGTTCCGTCACAGTTCATAGCGCGACTGCTTATACCAATACCGAAATCGACAGCGAGTGTTAGCGTCCATCAATTTAGACCGCTCGCAATGCTTAATACTGACTATGAGATATTTGCCCGAATGTTGGCGGCAAAGCTCAAAACTGTAATATCCAAGACAATACCACCAGAACAGGCTTGTCTAGGGGTTCGGAGCAACATCCATTCTATCCTAGGCGAATACCGTGACATAATTTCCCTGATGGAAGCTTGTCGCATGCGAGCGCCGTTCGTATCGGTGGATTTTGATCGTTCCTTTGACAGGATCAACCATGATTTCCTTGACTCTACCATGCGACGCATGGCGATACGTCAGGATTTTATTACCTTCCTCATGCGCCTCCTTCGCGGCGCTGCTTCGACAGTGAGAGTCAATGTCAGGAAGGTAGGAACCATTCGTGTTAGCAGCTCAGTTAGGCAAGGATGTCCCTTGTCGATGATGCTGTTCGCAATAGCGCTCGAACCATTAATGCAGACTCTTAGACGGACTCTTACAGGCGTCCGACTCCGTGCGAGCTCCTTCACGTGTCGCGCATATGCCGACGACTTGATGATACTCGTCCGGTCGGAGAACGAAGTAAGGTGGTTACCCTTCATACTACGTACTTAGTAGCTATGGGAAGCAGGGTCAACATGAATAAAACCAAGTTTATGCACATCGGACGAGGGCTGGACGCTCTACACAGTCCGTTTACGAGGGTGGACATCTTGCGATGCTTAAGTGTATTGTTCACCCGATCGCTACGGCAATCAGCGCGGCGAGCTATCGTCGTCTTCTCCAGCACGTCCAACTGCACATACGCAACAATTCACTCCGAACGCATGACCTGCTCCAAAGGGTGAAATACACTAATGTTCACCCGGCCTCGCGACAGCCGCACCTGGCACAGGTACTGCCAATGCCACATGGTATTGCTGACAGATTAATGGCTGCCTTTGGATACTACGTCAGCCAAGGAATGTTGTTTAAGATCAAATACGAGACTTTAACTCTCCCACACCATTCTGGAGGACTTAATCTCACGGATGTGGGAAACAAGGCTGTAGCTCTATAACTGCTAGCGACGCTACGAACTTGGAACACACGGCAACACGCCATCACGTCGGCGATCCTGGACGTGCTTCTTCCCCCGCCCTTTGAACCGCCGGTGGCGGTAGGCACAATATCGCCCTCTTTATCTCACATCGTGTGATTCTTTATTGATTTCAGTTATGTTCAGTTACAGATATCTTCTACAACAACCCCACTAGCCGTGGGATATATCGATACTTGCGGCGTCATCATTGCAGCAATGCTGTCGAACTTAAATACCTAACGCCAGACTGGCGACAGATTTGGCAAGCTGTCCATACGCCTCTCCTCACCACAGCAGCGAGTTCGTCACGGTATACATTAATCAACCGCAATACAGTCAACCGCCAACGATTGTACGACATTCGCATGGTAGATTCCCCGCTCTGCCTTATATCTGGCATGCAGGACACCGCCGAACATTCTCTGCAGTAAGGCGAGGCAAAGGATGTTTGGCGGCTGATGCAACGCATCATGGGACTCCTCCGACGCACCGACGAATCCACGATCACGACGGACGCTTTATTTTGCCCTGACGCTGTCTTTTTCCCCTCACAGAAAACATCGGCAATCCGCTGGATTGGAGGACACGCATCGCACTACGTGCTCTCGCGGACCTTGATATGGGGCATGGACTATTGGCATTATCTACTAGAACAACATGATATCATCCGACGCCACTCTAAATATAAAACGCACTTTGCAACTTTCCTAGACAGCGTGTTTCATGACCCCCCCCCCCCCCCCCCCCGAAGCGGTGGGGAGTCCCAGGTTTACATTGTTTCGAGGGATAGGATTTACTCCCAGTGAAGTGACGAGGATGTCACTTCGGCCCTACATTTCTTTCCTTTCTTTTTCATATATGATTTTTTTCTTGGACATTAAAATTAAATAAATAAATAAAAAAAACTGAAAGTTAAAAGAAAAATAATTACAAACATGTACGATTCCTTCCCGCCCTCTCCCTTTTCCTGTCAGGAGATGGGAACACCGTGGCCAGGCCTCCTAGTACGACACTGCCCACTCTGCTCCTGATCTACTACACCGTTGAAAAAAAAAAAAAAAAAGGTTGGTAGAGCACTTGAACGCTAAAGGCAAGGGTCCCGAGTTGGATTCTCGGTCCGACACACAGTTTTAATCTGCCAGTAAGTTTCAACGTAAGACATTCTCTGTAACTAAAATATTTTGCATAACTCTATGAAGTATTTGGTAAAAAAATTAGTTACTCACCTCTTTCAAATATGCGGTATCTCATACTAGAGGTATCTATAAAGTTTTAATTACAATCTCGAAAAGAAAGATTACTTATTTTTTAACTCCTCTGTTGGCATACTACGGCACTGTGTTGCGATTATTTCGTTGTGAACTAGGATTGCAAACATATACCTGCAAACAATAAAAAAACTCATTGTCTTACATTATTTTTTTAACACTTGATGACTACTCCTCGTGTATTTGGTACCTAGATGTGGATTCAAATGGACTACTTGCGAACCGATTGTGATATGAGGTCAGAGCGTAAAAGTCTGTTACAATTTCATTCCCCTTTAGCGTGACTAAATACTATCGAAATGAGGGTGAATGGAAAGTACAGACACTATATTGCGGAGAAGTAAAATGCACCGAATTGGTAACAACTGGGCTGACGTTTGAGTCTGAGTATCAATGTGGATGAAGACATATGAAATAACATAGTCGCTTTGTGAATTTCATATAGCATTGCGTTTTGGTTCCATTTGCGACTTACTATGGAACTGTGGCATGGGGGATTTCATTGTCTGTCAGTAAGACATGAACGTGCAAACAAATAAACGAAAGTAATAACGTAAATTTAATTTTTAGAGGTGGTAATGAAGCCGCTTCTCGTGCTACACGGAAATGTCAATAATTTTTTTCCAAGAAACGAACGGTAATTAGCCGGGTTCTGTTACATGTTATTGGTTTTCTGTTGTATTTTCGAAGCTGGTTTGTATTTAATAAAATTGTCTATCTTGATCGCTATTCTATATTTTTTTTTAATACACCCTAATGGGTTTCGGTCATCTGAATCTGAGAGATAAACAGAAAAAATTAGAAAAATGGTTCTACATTATTTACAACATTGCACTCTATAAAAACAGTATGAAGTCATACCACTTTTAAAAAACTCGATACAGTATATACCGTCAGTTACATATACATTTGTACCATGACTAGTGCTGTTACTGAGATAGCCTGTCTTATGTGGCCTTTAGGTGGTGTTGAAATCAATGGGATTTGTCAATGATAAATACGAAAGGTATGGTCATTTCATAAAAGTAAAAAATGTAAGGACTTCGAATTGTCACTTTAAAATTCAAAATAACATCTACAAATTCAGCAAACAGTCATTACATAAACAATAATCTACGAAAATAGTGAGAATTACGTCACATATTAAGCATACAGTTATTTCATAAAATTTCATCTGTAAAAATTAAAATGGACAGTTTTATAGACATAATGTTACACAAGGTAGAGCTTAACGTAACAGTCTCTACTTTAAGTTTTGCAAGAATATATTTCTACTTCCTTTTTTTCGTAAGTAGAGGATATCAAAAATAATAACTTTACATTAAAGTACAAAGAAAGCTTTAACATATTAACATGGAAGGAACTGTATGCTTTGGTACTGTAACCGTCTTGCGGCTGATGTGTTTCCTTCTGACGTTGACACTGCAAACGCGGCCACATCTGCCGAGGCGGACTACCGACGCACCCACGACTGACGAAAGCAGATTCCTCGTCCTAGCCCATCCCACACACCACACTGCTACGCTAATAGATTTGGAAAATTTCGAAATACCAATTCAGTCAGAAATAATTTTTTTAGTTAAGGGAGCGCTGTGGTTGTTTCTTGCCGTGAACAAAGATTTGCACTTCCAGGTAGTAGCTTTAGGTGCCTTGTATAAGGTTTCTATACTATCTTGAATAAGGCCTATTTTTTTGCTTAGCGGTGTTAAGAAGGTTACCGAGGGCACTTTTGTTTTGATTATATGCGTTCTCTATAAATCTGATTGCAAAGTTCCTACCAGTTCCTGCTAGCATGACAAATCTAATTCGTTATTTCTTACTTCCATCAAGTAGCCGTATTTCTTTTGTATTTAACATTTACAAATGATATTGCTTTTATCTCCACGTAAGGGCGACAGAGTGTTATTTGAGGCAAGCTGCCTCATTGAACAGCGCTAATTACGGTAGAATTGTTCATGTAACTGACGATATACAGTGTATCAAGATTTTTTAAATGTGATATGTCATCATCCTGTTTTTATACAATGTAGTACTGTAACCACTGGAGAAATATTATTTCTCATTTGTTCTCTTTATCTGAGAGATTCTGATGATGGCTGCTGTCAAAACTGGCTTAAGGTGTATTAAAAAAGAAAAAAATAGTATAATAGCAATCAAGACAGGCAATTTCATTAACTAGTGATAGTGACCGCAGACTTTAACAATGATTTAGCGTCGCTTATAGAAACAACACTTTTTAATGGGAGCAGGGAAGGTCATTAGTGTAAGGCTTACAGCATCACTCATCATTTTCTTCACTTGCTTTCGAACGTACTTCAGTATCTTAATATTTTGCGTTGGTGCAGTGTAAACATAGTAACAAAACCCATAAATATTTCCTATCATATAAAACTTAGTACAGAATCCTGTGTAAGACGTCCTCCATACACCCTCCTCTCAAAAGATCCGCTTTTGTAACACACTGCCATGTCTGAATGCTGCCAGTACGTCACGAGACACGGACATAAACGTATACACTGAATTAAGGAGCAGCACAGGTAAATGAAGGAGGTCGCCAGAAATTTTGATGCGAATCAGTCGCAAGAAGCTGCTAAATTCAATGCTCGCAGCTTCCTTTGATCCCACATTAAAGTTACAGATTCCATTAACACAGCAATGAAGGAGTTATTACAACCGTAGCCCGTGGACTCAGCCCTCCGCAGTCTCCCCTCTGCACAATCACTGTAGCTATCTTTTACAAGACGCTTCGCAGAAATTATGTACTTTGCACTGGGGAATTTAATAGAGATGGCGGCGGGGAATCTGCAACAGCTAAGCTGAGCGCCCGCCGCGCCGCCAGGTTTTAATCAAGGCTTCGCCTCCCCGAGGAGGACAGCACGCCCGCACCTGTGGCGCCTCCCACGCCGTTCCATTGCTAATGCGGCTGATGAATAACACTTCGCACAATGGTGCTTTAATTCACTCAGTTTCTGAAACACCGCTGCCGTCCCAACATTGTGCGAGCAGCGGGTACGTTATCCTCCGCCCCAGTCACTGTGTGAATGACCTCCATTCTAGGGCGCGAACATCAAAAGCCTTCGTGAGCAATTAGGTAACGGTCATATTTAAAATTATCACTGAGCCAAGTAACTGCATTGTGAATGAAAGTAAATGTGACGAAATTATTATGATCATCTCCGCGGCTATTCTGATCAGTACATAATGATTTAATAGAAAAAAATTACTGTAAAGTGTACAAAGTCATTCAGCTGACCCTACCTATGGGTTTTATTCAAACTACAACACCTTCAAAAACCACGTGTGAGATTTTAGTAGGCTCTCGCTCACTACATGTAACTACTAGTCCCACTGGGAAAAGGAACAGGATCCTTTTGCAGGAAATTTAATGCAGTTAAATTTTGTAACGGGTTAAGTTTTCACTGGATATCACGCTTTCGAGTTATCGTATAAAAACGCGCTAGAAGGTCACTTTTGTACGTTTTCTTAAATAATACGAAAATTACGGCATTTAGCGAAAACGTATCTCATTATAAAATTTAAATATATTAAATTTCCTACAAAAAGATCCTGTTCATTTTTTATGTAACTCTAACAGTTTATGTGAAGTGAGCGAGAGAATATAAAAATCATACACGTGGTATCTGAAGGCACTGCGGGTTGCACAAAATCCATAAGTAGAAACAGTTGAAACGCCCTTCATAAAAATTACTGATTTATGGCTATACAAGGGAATAAGCGAGTAAAATTTGATCGGGTCGGCAAAAGATAGTCCTTACTAGCCCATGCATTATGGACAAGTTAGCACAGAAATTATTATCTGGAAACAAAAAATATAAATGTATAGGAAATTAAATTTTAAGTATTGTTCCTTTTGCGCGAAACTCGATTGAAGATCGTGAATATGGACGAAAATTCTACTAAGTAAGTTGCTAAAAATGATTTTCTTAAATAAGTAAAAACTCTTAGCTTCGACAGAGAAATTGTAAAGAAGAAAGATGCAGTAAAAGAAAATGTTAAATTCAAATGGCCCCAAGCACTATGGGACATAACATCTGAGGTCATCAGTCCCCTACACTTAGTTGTACTTAAACCTAACTAACCTAAGGACATCACACACATCCATGTCCGAGGCAGGATTCGAACCTGCGACAGCCAGCAGCGCGGTTCCGGACTGAAGCGACTAGAACCGCGCGGCCACAGCGGCCGGCGAATGTTAAATATCTCTTCGCTATAGCTCGTTAACATTTAGGATCCGTACCAATTTCTACTGTGACTATAACCCGCACTAAGAAAAACAACGTACTTGTTTGCAAAATTAAAAAAAATATATTAATTGTTCTTCGAAATATATCGGCTATTTGAAAAGAAAGGCCCTATAGATAATTTGCTAGATGTTCTCATCAGATGACCCTACATTAACGGTATTAGAATTATTTTCTTCGAAAACAGTTCTGCTGCCACGCTATTTAGTAATTTTTATGATTTTATTAATTGTGAGGGTCAAAAAATGACTTCGAAAAACTTTCACTTCTGTTGGGAGTGTTTTTTTTCCAACTAATAATCTCAATTGTAAAGTCACGAAAATAACTGTTACAGTAGCGAAGCGCTGACATTTTTTGAGTAAATTGTTTCTGTGGAACCGAATGGAGCTTCGATCGGAACTGCAGCTCTTTAGTCATTTAAGAAAACTCGTTTTTCGCAACCTTGCGAATTTTTTGGCGATGCCTGCCATCTTGTGTCCAGTTTCATGAAAAAAAATTTATTTCAAAATTAATTTCCTACTTGCTCATTTTTGTTTGTTAGCAATTTAACATTAAGCTGTTACAATTTTGTGTTACTCTGATACATTATTTGGTGTGTTCTCGAAAGCAACACAGGCTGGTAACAAATAGTTCTACTTGAATCCCTAGAAAAAGCTGTGTAAGGTAAGCAATGGAATTATCTAGAATGAGATTTTCACTCTGCAGCGGAGTGTGCGCTGATATGAAACTTCCTGGCAGATTAAAACTGTGTGCCCGACCGAGACTCGAACTCGGGACCTTTGCCTTTCGCGGGCAAGTGCTCTACCAACTGAGCTACCGAAGCACGACTCACGCCCGGTACTCACAGCTTTACTTCTGCCAGTACCTCGTCTCCTACCTTCCAAACTTTGTCTGTGAAGAGCTGCCAGAAACAGTAAGTACATTTCTAAATAATGGACAGTTTGTACAAACTTGCACGGATTGCTGTTTGTGGAAGACTTACAAATGCTTTAGATGTATATGAATTAGAAGTACCAGTACTGGCAGAAGTAAAGCTGTGAGTACCGGGCGTGAGTCGTGCTTCGGTAGCTCAGTTGGTAGAGCACTTGCCCGCGAAAGGCAAAGGTCCCGAGTTCGAGTCTCGGTCGGGCACACAGTTTTAATCTGCCAGGAAGTTTCATAATGGAATTATCTGTCTGTCCGTGCTGGCAATATCATAGCTCAGGTGCCGTAGCTCGGTCAACCACCGTCTACTATATCAAACCCAAGTAGCACATTTACTGGGCGATCCCTTCTCGCAGTGGATCACCCGTCCATTGACCATAAGAAGACCACAGCCGCTACTGGTGACGATCGCAACACATAGTGCTGCATTTGAGCTATCCGTGTTTATCCCTCTCGGCCAGAATCTTACAGATGTTGTAGCATGTCCACTTACGACATAAAACCTTACAACCGTGTTTATCCCTCTCGGTCAGAATCTTACAGCTGTTGTAGCATGTCCACTTACGACATAAAACCTCTGCTCTGAGCACTATGCGAGTTAACTTCTAAGGTCATCAGTCCCCTAGAAATTAGAACTACTTAAACCTAACTATCCTAAGGACATCACACACATCCATGCCCGAGGCCCCGGCCGGCCGCTCACAAGCGCTACAGCGTGTATTCAAAGCAAACCTGATTTGATTCTTCATACTGGCAGTACTAACGTCATTCTCATGCGAATGGCGCGAAATCTGAACAGATATCATTTTTCAGATATAGAATGACACTACCAGCATTCGTTTATGTCGCCCAATTCCTTCTTGGCGTTGCGATTTTTTCACGTCAGTGCACTGTTCTTGAATGTATGAGAGTGATAGTACACAAATCAAAACAAATTTTGCATCACCTCTGTTCCGAGAGTTCCGGAACCGGTACAGAAAATGGGGATAGAGATGAACATAAACTCCATTTCGTCCTTTTTATTGCTCATAAAAACCACACGTTGCATTTTGTAGCACAATACAGCGAGACATTCAGAGGTGGTGGTCCAGACTGCTGTACACAGCGGTACCTCTAATACGCAGTAGCACGTCCTCTAGCACTGATGCATACCTGTATCCGTCGTGGCATATTATCCACAAGTTCATCAAGGCACTGTAGGTTCAGATAGTCCCACTCCTCAACGGCGGTACGGCATAGATCCATCATAGTGGTTGGTGGGTCACATTGCCATAAACAGCCCTTTACCATCCATCCCAGGCATGTTCGATAGGGTTCATGTCTGGAGAACATTCTGGCCCCTAGTCGATCGATGTCTTATCCTAAAGGAAGTCATGAAACAGATGTGCACGATGGGGGCGCCAGTCGTTAATGAAGACGAATTCCTTACGAATATGATGCCGATATGGTTGCACTGTCGGTCGGAGGATGACATTCACGTATCGTACAGACGTAACAGCGCCTTCCAAGACCACTAGCGGCTTACGTCGTCCCGACATAATGCCACCCCAAAAAAGCAGGGAATATCCACCTTGCTGCACTCGCTGGACATTGTGTCAAAGGCGTTTACCCTGACCGGGTTGCCTCCAAACACTTCTCCGACGATTGTCTGGTTGAAGGCATATGCGACACTCATCGACGAAGAGAACGTGATGCCAATCCGGAGTGGTCCTTTCGGCATGTTGTTGGGCCTATCTGTACCGCGCTGCATGGTGTCGTGGTTGCAAAGAGGGACCTCGCCATGGATGTCGGCAGTGAAGTTGCGCTTCATGCAGCCTATTTCGCACAGTTTGTGTCGTAACACGACGTCCTGTGGCTGATCGAAAAGCATTATTCAACATGGTGGCGTTGCTGTCAGGATTCCTCCGAGCCATAATCAGTAGGTATTGGTCATCCACTGCAGTAGCGGCCTGAACGACGCATATCATCGACAGTTCCTCTCTCTCTGTATCTCCTCCATGTCCGAACAACATCGCTTTGGTTCACTCCGAGTCGCCTGGACCCATCTCTTCTTGAGAAACCTTCCCGGCACACGGATGCGATCGAAACGCGGTATTGATCGTCTAGGCATGGTTGAACTACAGATAACTTGATCCGTGTACCAACTTCCTGGTGGAATGATTTGAACTGATCGGCTGTCGGCCTCCCTCCGTCTAATAGACGCTGCTAATGCACGGTTGTTTACATCTTTGGGCGGGTTTAGTGACATCTCTGAACAATCAAAGCGACTTTGTCCGCGATACAATATTCATAGTCAACGTATATCTTGAGGAGTTCTGGGAACCGGGATGATGCAAACCTTTTTTTTTTATGTGTGTGTGGAGAGTGGCAGTAGTGTTTATTGGAACTCCTTTCCATTGTACCCTCCTCTGTGCTCTACATCATGTCTGTGGTATAATAATGGAAATAGTGACAGGTCTTCTTGTAATGTAGACTATAAAATAACCCATGTAACTACCTCCTAATTCCATAAAAGCGAGCGGAGGGTAGAATAAGAATGATAGCTTCACTGTTTTGTAAGGTTTTATGTCGTAAGTGGACATGCTACAACAGCTGGAAGATTCTGGCCGAGAGGGATAAACACGGTTGTAAGGTCTTATGTCGTAAGTGGACATGCTACAACAGCTGTAAGATTCTGGCCGAGAGGGATAAACACGGTTGTAAGGTTTTATGTCGTAAGTGGACCTTAGAAGTTAAGTCCCATAGTGCTCAGAGCCATTTGAACCATTTTTTGCTTGTGAGCGGTTGTTACCTTTCAGACTGAACGTGGTGACTTGATGTTCCTTCAGAAAGCCTTTAACGTGAAGAAGACTCCTTTATCGGCTCCTCGCTGAATCTGAATGAGGTCGTGTTATAGGACTACGAGAAGCTGTATGTTCCTTCTGCGATACTGTAGAGATACTTGGCAGGAACGGAGCCACCGTACGATATTGCCGGCAGCGGCAGTCAAGGGAATGCACGGTCGCAAAAAGACCGGGCTCCGGATGGCCTCGTTGAACTACCGAGAGAGAAGCCCGTCGTGTTCGGCTCTGGCAATGACACATCGTTCTGCATCTGCAGTGACACAGTGAATTGTTTGTACTCGATTACTTAACGACGGCACCGAGCGACAAACCCTGTAGCGTGCATTCCTCTGACCCCGAACCACCACGGTGAATTAAGTGGTTTCACTGCTAATTGAAGGCCAAGGTAGAGCTTGTCGTGTCTGCTGATGGGAACTTGTTCTGCTTCGGTGTCAGTAACGGCCGTGTGTTGGTTAGGAGTAGACCAGTTAAGGGCCTACAACGAGCCGGTCTGAGTGCTACACACATTGGGCCTATACCTGGAGTTATAATCTGGGATGCGATTTCGTACGGCAGCATAATACAGAGTGTCGACATGTTGCCCTGACATGCTCGGTCACTACATCTGTCTCCAGTCGAGCACACGTGGGATTTCGTCGAACGACAACTCCACCGTCATCCACAAGCAGTATTAACCGTCACTCTATTGACCGACCAAGTACAACAGCCATGGAAATCTATCACACAAACAGAATTCCGGTACCTGTAAAACACAATGAATGCACGTTTGCATGCTTGCATTCAACATTCTTGCGTTTACACCGCTTATTAATGTACCAGCTTTTCACATTTGCAAAGGCTTATATCGCGCATACATTTACATGTTATCTTGCAATGTTAAACACTTAATTGTGGTATCTAGATAAATTTATTGCCGAGTTTTCATGCTCTCCATTAATTTAATTGATGGTGTTGGGGTTTTTATCGTTTCTGAGATAGAACACATTTAGTATTAATTTTACATGTTTTTCTTCAATAATTCGCAAACTGCACCCTCCAGCGAAAACGTGTCGCAGTAAAACATGAAACTACGTTAAATTTCCTACAAAAAAGGTCCTTTTCTCTAGGAATAATAATCTGGACGGAGTAAAGCGAAAACGTGTCGCATTACTACATGAAACAACGTTAAATTTCCTACAGAAAAGGTCCTTTTCTCTAGGAATAATAATCTGGACGGAGTAAGCGCGGGAATAATGAACTACTCGCGCGACGTTCAAGTACTTAAGTACTTTTCGTAGGCCTGTTTGAGGTAGTATTCCGACTTCATAGACCAAAGGGGTCCTATATAAAATTGTTCGTGTTACATTCCCTTACACTACTGGGGTATATTGTAAACAATGACAATGTTTGAATAATACAAAAATTAAATAACAATGTACTCTAATGTGCACAAGTGCAAATTAACACAGACGAGTTCGAGTACAGCATTAGTAATGTCGTGTTTGACATAGTGACTTCGGTTAAATATCTGGTTATAACGTTATAAATCAATATGAAATGGAATGAGAATGTAAGGATTGTTGTAGGGAAAGCCAATGGTCGACTTGGGCTTATCGGGAGAATTTTAGGGAAGTGTGGATCAGCTGTAGAGGAGACCGCCTATAGAATGCCTATGCGACCCATTGTTGAATACCGTTATACTCATTTTTGAGTACTGTTATAGCGTTTGGGACGCACACCAGGTCGGATTAAAGGAAGACTTCGAAGTAACTCAGAGGCGAATTACCAGATTACTTACCGTTAGACTAAAACAACTCTTAAAGAACGATTTCAACAGAGAGCAAAAAACATGAATTAGTTAATTTAGAATGTTTCCAGAAATCCCATTAGAACATTCTGTTCTTCCATACTAAATTTAAATTGCACATGGAATGATATACGTGATTTATTGGTGTGCAGGGTTTCAGCTGCCATGGAATTCGGATGTACCACACTTCTAACTCGAAACCGTCCAACATGCACATAAAAATTGTTCTACAAAAACTTATGCTCTGTATATAATCTTTGTGACTTTGTAAGTACCTTATCTTTTACTTTTGCAATGTTTCTCATAAATTCCTCTTCAGTCAATGTTTATTACACTTAGCATAGTTTGGCTTCTGGCCTGGTGTTTTTTTTTTTTTTTTTTTTTTTAAATGACCAGTAGTGGTATCCGATAAACTGTACGGAAAACTTCTGGTGTGGCTTTACACTAAACTGGTATCTACAACTCTACAACTCCTCATTGTCCCTGCTGATTTGGAGAGCACACTCTGGTTCACATGCAATATTTCATCTAGAATCTTCCATTCCACTTTCCCTTTTTTGAATCATAGCATTCAAATCTTCTCCTTCTGCACTCCTTATTCGCGTTCTCAAATCGAGAAATAAAACGGTATTTTCTCGAGTACAGAGTTTACCAAAACGCTGAATCACGCTCTGATCAATCTTTGGCATACAGCCTTCCAGAGTTAATGTAATGGTGTACATATTTACTTTTGACATAGCACAGTTTGCCCTCGTATCAAGAATCACCTCACCCTAGGTAAGGAAATATCAAAAGATCACGTCTACTCTCTGTCCTGGAACGAACAAAAAGTACGCTACTAATATCTACGATTAACAAACAATTTCATGTCGTGACTGTAACCGGACATCCACACATTTGACATGGACTGTAATGGGAGTACAGGGTATTTTCTGCAACCCTCAATAGACCTTGAACACAGCTTCTCTCCACACAGAGATTCGGTTGCTTGTGTCATGAGTACATGGGTCATCACACTACCTCATATTAATTGTCTTCTTAATACTGTGGTAATCTTTGTGCAGTAGATCTCTGTTTGTCATTTTGCGCTCTTGACTCTTTATCCTGATTTCTTGTCAAATACGTACATTTCCATTCTTTATCTTACGATTCTAGTCGTCGTGCGGGCCGGCTAATCGTACTACCTCTGCATATGCAGGCAGTTCATTGTTTCTGTGTGGAGCACTTTCATTTAATTGCCATCGCCCATCACTGTACCGACGAAGACTCCATTAACGACAACAGATGTTTCTAAACCATTGTGTATTATACTGGCTTTGTGAAAATCGCAATTACCTATTTATTTGATCACTGTTTCCTCGATTCTGAGGAGAACTTCCTCCTGACTATCCCATATTATCATCTTTCTTTGACACATACTCGCATCCTAATTCTTCCAATAAATTTTTAAGTGCTGTAACAATTTCACTTTATCACTGCAGTGGCAACTTTGCAATGAAAATATGTATACGTCCTGCCATATGGTAACGTATGTCTAGCTATTGGTTGCATTTCATCATTTCTCTGCCATTGGTGATGGGATCCTGGTAGTTTGTACCACTGTTGTTTTCCAAAATTAGAGTGGTTAATAGCATGCGATTCCGAAGCATCACATATACTATATAGAATATGTCGTATGTTTTTCAGTGGCCTATCAAAATTTGCGTACCCACAACTGCTTCCTCTCTTAAGTGCCTGCACATGAACTCCTTTTTCATGTTCCAATGAAAGTGGTAACGAATGTTCAGACTGGTCCAGTCACATCTCAGATCTTAAATGGATAGGCGTAATAGCCAACCGTTAGCAGTATACAGGTTTATTGAGCCATGACTATGGTTTCGTCAGAAGGTATTATATGTAGAGTCATATACTGTCTATAACCAACGTGGAAGTCGTTGACCAGGTCTACTACGCGTACGTGTCTTCAACATAATCACCATTTGAAACAGATGGTAATAAAGCGGATTATACGCACATGTAATAGACAAAATCAACGACTGTCACATTGGATACAGATAATATGCGACTCTACATGCAATACGTTCTGAGGAACAACATTTTTAAAACAGTCAAATACATGGTGAAGATTTAATGAACCTGTATTTTGCAAATGGATGACCGTTACTTTCAATCCATTGAAGCTCTTGCTTGCACAGATGCTGAAGCACAGCCATGTTCAAATTCTTACATCCACAGATGCAACAACAAACACTTCAGTATCTATAGCAAGCGCTGAAGGCATTCATCATCACTGGTACCCTAGTTCTGTTCTGAAAAAAGGAACCGACAGGTTCCATGGGAATGTCGAATATTTCGTAGCCGTTCTTAGAAATTTTGGAGTTCCTGTAAACTGATTAGCTTATACTTATTGTTATCACTGGTGCGATCCCCAGCAGGTCTACCTTTTGTGTGTGTGTGTGTGTGTGTGTGTGTGTGTGTGTGTGTGTGTGTGTGATCAGTCTTCCGACTGGTCTGATCCGGCCCATCATGAATTCTTCTTCTGCGCTAACCTCTTCATTTCTGAGTAACACTTGCAACCTATGCCCTACATTACATATAGGATGTATTCAAGTCTCTGTCACCCCCTGTAGATTTTACCTTCTGCAGCTTCCTCTACTACCAGGAATGTCTGATTTATTAAAACATGTACTTTCACCCTGTCCCTTCTTCCTGTCAAAGAGAACCTCCATCTAATTTTCAGCATCGCTCAGTAGCACCACATTTCAAACGCTTCGAATCTATTTGTTCAGGTTTTCCCACTATCCATGATTCTCTACTACACAGTTTTGTGCTCCAAAAGTATATACTCAATAATTTATTCCCCAAATTAAGGCCTATGTTTGATATAAGTAGAGTTGTCTTGGACAGATATATCCATTTTGCCATTGCCAATTTGCTTTTTAAGTCCTCGATCTCCGTCCGTTATGGGGAACTTTGCTTGCAATGTAGCAGAACTCCTTAACTTCGTCTACTTCATAATCACCAATTTTGATGTTAAGCTTCTAGCTGTTTTGTTTTCCTCCACGTCTCATTACCTTTACCATTTTTCGGTTTAGTGTGAATCCATATTCTGTAACTATCACACTGTTAATTACATACATCAGACACTGTAATTCTTCCTTGCATTTACTGGGAAGATAGCCATCAGCTAATCTTATGAGTGAGACTATTTTCACTCTTGAACCTTTCTTTTAATCCCGTCCTTTCATCTAAGATGTAGACGTTGAGGAGTAGGGGTGAAAGACTGCATCCCTGTCTTACATCCTTGTTAATCAGGGCACTTTTGTACATAGTTCATTTTCATCCGGTTGCGTTTGTTGTAAATGGTTTAGTGTCTCCCACTTTCGCCTGCTAATCTCAAACTGAGTTTTTTAAACAATAACAGGGACTACATTTCTTTTTTCTCTCCTGCCGCCACTGGCTGCATTAGATCTAAGCCCCGTTTATTCCTTAACGAAATTTGTTCACTTTTTTCTGCCAGCGACGCTACTCAGTTTCACGTTTTTGCAACAAAATATCCCTTTATGTATTGGTTGGCAAACTGATTCGATGGTTTTCTGTTTTAGTAATAGACCCCTACAAAGACCGACCTGATCGGACAACTATCAGTACTTATCCCATAGGACGTCACTATCAGATAATGTTCGATCACCAGTGACTCGCAATCCCTTTTAATAATTCCTGCTCGTTGTTTCCATTTGGTTATCGCACTAAACTCCAAACTTTCGATGACCCTCATGTCATTGATTCTGTGACAGGCTTACTCTCTGCAATGACCAAGTCAAATCTAAATCCCATTTCTCTAAGACATTCTTTAGAGGTCGTTTTCTGATCACCAAGCTCTTTATCAACCACCTGTTGCCCATGAAATATTTTTGTATTAGAAGCGTCGTGATCACCAAGGTTTTTATCCAATGCCATACAACATTATCACGAGCTTTTCAGCTGGTGACTGCTTGAAGTGTCTGTTGTGACAGCAGCTGGTGGCTCCATCTGTGCAGGTTGCACTCCCAGGATAATAAATGTGTCTTATTCTGTGGCGCTACAGTCCAGGATGAACCTTGGCCTTCCCAACGAGTTTCCGCCATCCATGCTACCCTCCTCTAGTTTCTGCACCCGAGCTTCCATAGATCCTCTTACACTCCATCGAGCCATCTTGCTCGAGGTCGACCTCGTCCTTTTTGTCCTCCTGGATTACCAAAGAGAGTCTTCTTCATCACCTCAGACTTCCCCATTCTTGCCACATGACATGCCCGTCTTATCCTTCCTGATAGTACGATTTTTGTTACACGAGTATCGGCATATATATTGTACAATTCTACATTATAACTTTTCCTCTATTGTTCTCTGTCATACACAGGGCCAATTATTTTCCTCAAAACTTTCCTCTCAAATCCGTCGAGCAGCCTTTCACCGGTTTCCGGCAAGGGCCATGTTTCCGAAGCATAAGTGAGAACTGGTCTAACAAGGGTTTTATAAATAGTGAATTTTGTTAGGCGAATGAGGAGTCTTGACCAGAATAAATTACTCAAGGCGAGATATGCCTTACTTGCTTATATCAGCCTAATCTTAATTTCAAGTGTTGTCATTAAAGCAAGTAACTGTGAAATCAAGATGCTTGAAGCTATCAACCCTTTCAAATGTGTATCCATTCACACTGAAAGTTGACGGCGTATTGCCGGCCGCAGTGGTCATGCGGTTCTAGGCGCTTCAGTCCGGAACCGCGCGACTGCTACGGTCGCAGGTTCGAATCCTGCCTCGGCCATGGATGTTTGTGATGTCCTTAGGTTAGTTAGGTTTAAGTAGTTCTAAGTTCTAGGGGACTGATGACCTTAGATGTTAAGTCCCATAGTGCTCAGAGCCATTTGAACCATTTTTGACGGCGTATTGGCCACAAGCCACGTATTTAGTTTTATTTTCATAAGACCTACCATAAGACCCACCTTCTTACTTGCTTCACTTAAAGCTGTAAAAGCTTCTTTCACTGCTGGTACCGTCCGTACTATGATGTATACGTTACCTGCATATGCTAAAATCTACACTGACTTGTAGAAGATGGTACCCCTGCTTCCCTAATCACCTTCTCTGGTGCTACATTAAGTAATAAGCATGTTAATGCATCTCCTTGACGTAGCGCATTTTTTGGTTCCAGGGGATCTGAGTAATTTCCTCGAGCTCGAATGCAGCTTCTTACGTCAGACTTCCTTTTAACCATTCTCAGGGGCTTTTCATGTATCCCCATCTCCTGTAAGGATGGGGATAAATGTCTCCACCTCTGCCTATTGTGTCAAAGTTGGACACCTCTCCATCGTATTGGCTTACAGCCTCGCCCTCATATTGTATCACCACTAAACAGCCCATGATTCGCTCAGGTTCTCATGCATCGCTTTCTCCGCCCTCTCAAATTGGAAGAAATGAGAAATACTGAGCACAAAACAACAAATAAAAGTTTCATATCGCTATTAGCAAGAATATCAGTTTTAACACCATTTATTGTAACAATCACACGAGCATATCATCTTGAATAAATAACCGCCTAAAGAAGTTATGAAATGCCGTTAAAATGCTGTTATACAACGCTGGAATTATGTAACTAGCAGAATTGTGATGATCTTGAAAAAGATTTGCACATTTTTCAACATCCTAACATCCTCCTGTTCTACAGAAAATTTCCGTAAATGCTTACTCATTTATCTCACCTATCTTTGTTTTTAGCCCACATGTTACTTTCTTTCTCTGCTTCATTAGTGATTAGGAATGAACCAGTAAGCTGATTTTGCGCAGTGGAATAACGTGTAATTAGTGGCCATTTTGCGGTCAGTTACTTAGTGGAGTGCATACAACATTTGGGTCTATTGCACATAATTCAAATTTGACGTTGCTGCACCCTTTCCCTTTCGTATTAGAGGAGGTGGGGGATGGGGAATATTCCGAGAATTCCTGGGTTATGTTTAGATTAACGGTGAAATGAATTTTATGTGACAATCTTTTATTTTCTTTTCAGAACAAGGGTGAGCGCTTCAACATACCTTTACATTAGAAAGCAGACCATTCATAATACACGTCAAGTGGTCCTCTATTACAATGGTTTAGGTTTATTAAGACTTTATTTGAAAATGAAAGGAAATTCAATCATTGGCAAGAGCTCGAGGTAATGCTTTGCCACAAGGTACACATGGAAGGCATGCCATTCTGTTGTTTACTGTTCATTATAATCATACAATGGTGCAATAATGGGGAGAAAGCAATGTGCTTGCGAGGAAACTAAAAATTCCGAAAAATCACTGTTAGGCCGAAATTCTGCGACCACATAAGCACTCAGTCAGTGCAATATCTCAAACTACATGCACTGCATCGTGACAATAAAGCATGCGAATCACCAACATATACCAGTTACTGATGCCAACACAGATACTCGTTATGACAACAGAAAACGCGCCAAAAGAAAATGATGTAAATCTGTTGACAAAAAAATGGTTCAAATGGCTCTGAGCACTCTGGGACTTAACATCTGGGGTCATCAGTCCCCTAGAACTTTCAACCACTTAAACCTAACTAACCTATGGAAAACACACGCACCCATGCCCGAGACAGGATTCGAACTAGCGACCGTAGCGGTCGTGTGGTTCTAGACTGAAGCGCCTAGAACCGCTCGGCCCCGCACTGCCGGAAAATCTGTTGACAAGCAGATTGATTTGTTTCACAGAATATACCATAAGGGATCTCAGACAGCAATCAACTACAAGCGAGTTCCTGACGTGTGACTGACTGTCATGATCTTGAAAGGTCACCTAGCTACATCTTCCTAAGCACGTCAAAACACCACCAAAAACTGAATAAATGTAACCAAACACTTCCTTGTACTAAATAAACTGAAGTACAGGGATTGAAAACGGTAAATCACAAAATAAATTCCTCGTGATGACTGGGTGTTGTGTGATGTCCTTAAGTTAGTTAGGTTTAAGTAGTTCTAAGTTCTAGGGGACTGATGACCATAGATGTTAACTCCCATAGTGCTCAGAGCCATAGTGCTCAGAGCCAACAAAATAAATAGATTGTGATACCTCCCTCGCATGACCACACAGGACTGCTCTGAAAAGCTCTTCTGCTAGCTAAGGGTCTCCTCCTCTTTAAAAAGGTGGAGGGAAGAGAATCATTGAGTCTGAAATAGCCAACTAGCTCTTTCGCCCCAGGCTTATCTTTTTCATCCTTATCAGGGCCTGTCCTCTTCTCTGTCACGTCTAAAACGACGGTAGCTAGAGAGCTGTGCCTCTGTTTAAGAAGGGGAAAGGAGAGATTCTTGGAGTTGAGTACCCGAGCGACTCTCTCGTCTGTGCCCAGATTTTTCATCCTTGTCAAGGTCCGTTCCCTTCCTGCCTTCTTCCACATTTCTTTTCAAACACCCACAAAACTGTCCAACGACAAACGCTCACTGAAAATAATAGTATCTTCTAGGATAAGTAAAATAAAACAAACAGCTTGGTCTGTCCTTTTGCCAGAGTTTTAGCGCAGTCTTGCAATGGAAGATGTAGGTGGTTAGGGACGTAGTGAGAAGGCAACATTAACAATCCAGTGCCTGTAGTACATTACTAGTTGACAGATCCTTGTCTTAGAGAGTTTGTTCAATTTCTTAAAGAATGATACGGATGCAGAAAACAGTCATCTAGCGCAGCGTTTTGTTTTACATAGGGACGACTTTTTCTTTTTCTCCATTTAAGCAAAAGCGTCAGTTTAAAACTTCAGGTGTGTTTCCAAAATCTCAACTGATCAGTATTTATAAAATTATTCGGTCAGTTTCCTTTTTTCGACACAGACACTATGATTTTATGGCCAACTGATTTTTGAGAAAACTTTTCTGACTGCAGTCAGTCATCTAGCGCAGCGTTTTGTTTTACATAGGGACGACTTTTTCTTTTTCTCCATTTAAGGAAAAGGGTCAGTTTAAAACATCAGGTGTGTTTCCAAAATCTCAACTGATCAGTATTTATAAAATTCTTCAGTCAGTTTCCTGTTGTCGACACAGACACTATGATTTTATGGCCAACTGATTTTTGAGAAAACTTTTCTGACTGACTACGCAGACTGTTTTTTTCTATAGCCTGACATTTTGACATGTCGCAAAAGCACTGTTTACTCCACTGCCACGCGGTTCCAACGCAGACGTCCATACAGAACACGTGTAACAGCACTGCTCATATTCCGTTGCAGTTTTTTTCATTAGTGTATAATCTCAGAATATTGGACAAATGTTAGCGCAGTCTTGCTATGGAAGATGTAGCATGGCGGACTCGATAAAGCCGCGAGAGACATGGCACACAAATGACAAAGTAAATCAAGTTACATTAAACGAACCCATGGCCTTGTCTCAGGAACTGTATTACTCAGTTACGTAATTCAACAAAATAGCTTCCTAAAAATCATCTTTGAAGAACATATCCTGAGAAATTGTAAGTAGGCTGTTTAGGTTTTTTATTGGTAACGCCACCTCTGTATGAAAATCACTGGCTGTGCTGTGTGCAGTCTGTGGCTGCTTTGCATTGTTGTAATACTCGCCATTGTAGTGTTAGGCAGCTGGCTGTTAACAGCGCGTGGCGTTGCGCAGTTGGAGGTGAGCCGCCAGCAGTGGTGGATGTGGGGAGAGAGATGGCGGAGTTTTGAAATTTGTCATGAACTGCTATATATATGTGATGATATTAAGGTAAATACATTGTTTGTTCTCTATTAATATCTTTCATTTGCTAACTATCCCTATCAGTAGTTAGTGCCTTCCATAGTTTGAATCTTTTATTTAGCTGGCAGTAGTGGCGCTTGCTGTATTGCAGTAGCTTGAGTAGCGAAGATTTTTGTGAGGTAAGTGATTTGTGAAAGGTATAGTTTAATGTTAGTCAGGGCCCATTCTTTTGTAGGGATTATTGAAAGTCAGATTGCGTTGCGCTAACAAAATATTGTGTGTCAGTTTAAACACAGTCGTATGTATAAATTGATAAAAGGGGACGTTTAATATGTCGACCCTTAGCCTAGGATACCTCACTGGAATCTTCTGATTTTTCTTGTAGTTTGTGTAATTAGTTTAGATTTTGTTTATTGCTAGCGCGTAATTATAGAGAGAATTTCCATTGTAATTGTAGTTTTTCATTGTTGTACAGTAAAAGAGTAGTGGCATGTATGTAGATTTGCACCAAGTATTTCGCAGCTGCAATTAAATAGATATTATCTTCAGTGTTATGTCAATGTGTTCTCTTATTTTTGCTCTTCAAATTGTGTTTTTCTGTGTTGTCGTGTGAAATACTGTGACAATAATAGCGTGTGAAAAACGTAATACTAGGCTCCAAAGTAAACTGAGAAATGACAGTAAAGACGAAAGCAGTGTGTTAGCGCCACCGAGTAATGAATTAACTAATGTTCAAAGTAGTAATTTGGTAATTGTGCATAGGGAAATGGCGCGGGCGTCAAATAATGGTGTAGACAGTGAAACAGGTAGTGAACAGGGAAACATTATCGATCGATCGGTCGGCAATAGCTCGGCTCAGGAATCCGAAATTACACGACACGATCTCGCAAATACTGTAGATTCAGGCTTTGGATCCTCACCGTTTTCTCAAATAAGTTAAGACACATTTTCTGCTTGTCAAAATGTGAATGTTTCCGGTGCAAATTCACTGCCGAAAAGCACTGAGGAACATGTTCCAGACACCAGTGCATTGTTATTACAATTAATACAACAAATGGGACAAACACAACAAAAGCTTCACAAGTTAGACACAATGGAACAAAATCTTCGAAAGTTAGACACAGTGGAACAAAATCTTAAAAAGTTAGACACAATGGAACAAAATCAGAGACAAACACAGCAACAGTTAGACACAATGGAACAACACCAGAGACAAACACAGCAACAGTTAGACGCAATGGAACAAAATCTTCAAAAGTTAGACTCATTGGAGCAAACTCTTGAACAAACACGTGAGGATTTAACTACTGAGTTACATCACATCGAATCGAAATGTCAAAAAGTCTGTAATGACGTAAAAACACAAATTTGTGAGCATTTCCAACGTGTCAATGCATTACAGAATCACGAAGCAGCCATAAAAGAATTGCAAACTATTGTTCATGAAAATCATGAGACCTTGCATGCTAAATTTGACTCAGTTGCATATACCGATTCGGTTACGCAACTTGCAAAAACTCAGGAAAACTTAAAGGACACAGTAGATAATCTGAAACTTGGTTCAGAAACACACACTGAGGAAATGTGTTCACTATCGGAGAAAGTAGCCGAACTTTCGGATCAGGTCACTAACTTATCTACAAAGGTAGATGATGATCTGAATGACACAAGACCCGTAGCCTTCACTGACACAGAAGAGTATGAACAAATTAGGAAATTCAAACAAAATCAGAATCAAATAAATACGCAACTCCAAAGAGAAATCAGGGAAGTACAAGATCAGCTGACACAGGTAATACAAGAATTACGTATTTCAGAGGACACTCGCGCCCCAATACGGGAAGAGGGACTTAGAAATACGGAAAAGCCGCAAAATAATAACATAGGGCATTTCGGAAGTTATGAAAGAAACTGGCAATGTGCACCGAATTTTGAGATGGAACGGCCGAAACGACCTAACAATGACCGATATGCGACTCGCCGACATGATGACTTTGACTATAAGCTGTTCATTACCACACGTAAATTTAAAACATTTAAGAATTCTGGCAGCGACATTCATCCACAAGCGTGGCTCCATCAATTCTCTCATTGTTTTCCTTCCAACTGGTCATTGGAGCACAGGTTAGAATTTATGTGTGGCTATTTAGAGAATGAACCAGCTGTAAGAATGCGATCGGTCATTCACGATTGCCACAGTGAAGGAGAATTTTACCATGCCTTCCTCTCAGCATATTGGTCTCATGCCACACAAGACCGAGTAAAGCATGGCATCATAATGATGAAACATTTCGAACAATCTGAATTCTCCAGTCTTGTGAAATATTTTGAAGACATGTTGCACAAGAATCAGTACCTGTCAAACCCATACAGCCCCTCAGAACTCATGCGCATTTGCTTAATCAAATTACCTGAACATTTACGACATATTATTTTAGCAGGACGTTGCAAAGAAGACATTGAGGCTTTTCAGGGACTGTTACAAGAACTGGAAATTGACACTGACAGTCACGGAACGCAGGAGCACAACAATTACAGATCACATCCGTCGCAATTCCGCGATGAAAGAAATAATAACTGGCGCGACAAGGCTATTCTCACAACACAAATCGTGACCAAAACAGACACCACCCTTATGACAACCGCTGGCAGAATAATAGTTACAGAGAAAGATCGCATTTCCGTAGTAATGAATATGACGGAGATAACCATAGAAACAGACAATATGGTAATCAGAACTATTATTATCAAGGGAGACAGAATAATTTCAGACGCAACAGTTCAACGCACAGTTACGACTCAGGGAGAAATTCTCCACCACGTGACCGACAAGAAAGAAACTGTGTAAACTACCGACAAAACGACAGACCTGAATTCCATCAGAACTGGCGAGCTTCAAACAGGGCAGGGCCTTCTAGTCAGAGTGAATTTGTAGAAGTTAGGTCACCTAATCCCAATAACGGCGCGCGCCAACAAAGTGACAGACAATGACTCGCACCGCAGGCTGCCACGTGCGCCGGCTGGCTCAGAGAAAAATAACATAGACGCTAACCTTGAGAAAAATTCCAGTATTCTTTACCGACGTACACCGCATGACAATTGCATTCAAGTTCAAACTCTGAGTACTATGAAGAGTAAAGGATTTCACCACACTTCACATATAAAACCGTTTATTGAAAGATAATCTGCTTTTTAACGTAGCCTTTGCCATAAAACTTTTCACTTCACATTTCTAGTATGCTTTGTCTGACTTAGAATCTGTTAATACGCAACAATGTTTGAAGTTAAACATCCAGTCTAGAACCTAGGGAACATTTTTAAACAGAAATTACGAGTGCATTGTTATTGTGAACAGACGACACAGTGTTATTGTGTGTGTGCATTCTTGCTTGTTAGTTGCACGATTACGTAACGACTATAAGGCTCACATACTTCGAGCATATACAGGTACTGCTAATGAGATTTTAATGCAACATTTTCGTTTGCTTGAAAATACATCCTTTATTTGAAGTACTTTCTGTGGGATTAAAGATGACTTAGCATTTGGTTTATTTGACAGCTACACGACTATATCACGACGCTACTAATGTGTGACAGAATTTAAATTGTTGCTTTTGTGGTGAATCTGTTTTATATATGCACAGTTTTTCTGAATTCTTCTGGAAAGTAAAACATGTTTTAGTAGTAACTTTTGTGGTATAGCAACAATGAGACAGCCTTTTTCGTGGCACAACAATACGTTACTGTACAGTACTTTCTTCATCACAACAATAAGCGTAATAACTACGATATCTATACACAAAGCATTTCACTTTTGTTTATCATGAGGTAAGTACATTGACTTCTGCAGAACTTAGCTTTCGGAGGACGATAACTACGACACTTCCACAGAGATTATGTTGCGACAAGACGCACAGTTTAGCGCTACAGTACATGCATTTGAGTGATTAATCTTATACTTAAGACACTTATTTTTAAAGATTTTTTAATTACAAAGAAAGTTTTCCGTGATACATTTCATTCCATTGCTGTAATCTGTAACACCTGAGGGTATAATTACATTAATCCTCAGGGGGGTACACGCTTACTTTGTGTACCATGTGTGTGGCAACCACAAGGAACCCTAGCTAATATGGTATTTGCTTATACAACTTTACACATCGGTACCATATTTCTCTAACACACAAATTACACAGCTATCTGATCATGTAACTGAGAGATAAACATTTTTTTTACTACATTAGTGACAGATGTTTACGTAATTACACAGTTGAATAACTTCACACGTATGAAATTGCATTTTGTCAGTACTTTGTGAACTGTTCATATTTTTTTGGAACCATTGTGATACTATGAGAACTTTGAATGATGTATTTGGTATGGGATCATGATTTTTGAAGTGCGTTTGAGGCGGATGACACTTTTGACATGAGCAGAGAATTTTTTTAGGTTTTTAAATTATTGGAGGAAGCTACGACGATTTTGAAAGTTGACTGAGGTATTATGATGTTATTTTTACGACGACGATGTGTATTATGCTGTTGAGCTATGTTTATGATGAACAATTTGATGCTATATGGGGAATTTGATTATGCTATGTATTTATTACGATGAAATAGTGAAGTGTCGTGGCAAGATTGATGTGTCGACGAATATGTATATGTGTAATAAGGTAAGGAGTAATGAAAAGTGATTAGGGGCTCTGACTTGTGGAAAAGGTTGTTGGAACCCAAGAATCGTACTTCAAGGTTATGAAATGTGTGTAAATGTGTGACTGTATCACAATGCTGACGAATATTTTTTTTGGACACTTATATTTATAGGATTTTGTTTCTACAATTTGCAACGCTAATTCTTGACCTGTGAAATATTTTTATGTAAGACTGCCACTGTAGCGGAAACTGCTGTCGTAAATATTTCCGTAAGAAAGTTAAGTGACCACCTGCACGTAATATGTCGTGGGCACCCAGATGGGCGAGAGCCGCCCGAGTAAAAAAAGCCATTAGCGTGTGCCTTCCAGCGGCACAGGTAGAAAAAAAAAGGGAGGCCATTATCCTTGCTATTGACGTTCCTTTGTAGAGAGCATCGCAAAAACGACACGGTCGAACTTGAAAACATATGTTGACACTGTGGAGCTCTTAATTTATGATATTTACAGAAATGCCTAATGAAATGACGAGAAATATTTTTACATCTGCACACCTGATTAAGACAAGCGTCTTTCTACGAGAGTTGAGAGAATGTCTACTAACTTATGAAATGTCACATGACTATTGAATGATATTTTTATGCTTTGGTTTGCGTAATTGCTTATTTCATTTGATATCTGGTTTCCAGCTGTCTTCCAGCATTGGTTTCATAAAATAAAATTAAATGCATTTGCTAATGTGAACACTTTCTGTCAACAGATCTATTAAATAATTACTTTATGATCCACATTCTTCGAAAAAGGAGCTCTTGGAATGGAAAGAACAATAAGACGGGACTAGTAACAGGAACTGCATACATAATTTTCTTTTCAACTACTTGGTAATTTTTTTGGTAGAGTAAGTTATCGTGATGCATCACTCTAGTGTTAAGATATGACATAGGTATTAGACATGGCCATTTTTAGTGTAATATTTTTTCTGCTTGAGCTATGTCATGTTTAGAGATAAGTTTTTTTTTTTTTTGCTGCTGCTGTTTGCCAGGCATAGTGCTACTGAATTTTAATTTGTGTTACTCTGTTAAGCCAGTTTTACTACTGATTTATTTTTCTTGTTTGCTGCTCATTGCCTTACATTAGTTATAATTTATGCTGCTTGCTACGCCATTTGTATTTTTGATCATTGCTGTTTGTGTTAATTGTTTTGTGCTGCTGCATTGCCTCGTTCCTTAGCTTAGCATCTGAGCTCAGTAGATTTAAGTTAGTTTAAGAGGGGGCAGACTATATAAGAGAATGAGTTGCGATGAATTGGTGGAAATGCATTGAGAAGTCATACGAACAAAGTACAGAAAGCAGGTATAGGTAGGATTTTCTTGGAAATAAATAATGATGTAAGAAATATGTGAAATAAATACAGAAAGCATGCTTGGATAGGATTTTTTTGGTGGAAGCAAAGGTTGAAATAAGACGAAAGATCTATGGAATTAAGTTTTGGGTTGGACTGCAGTACCAAATGTTACACTGAAAACAAACCCTGTCCTTCCGTTGTGTTATTCCACTATGTGTTTGTGTACCCTTGTGTATTTGTTTTCTTCCTGTCTCTGTGTAGTTTCATAGAATTTTTTTTTCTTCTAATACTAAGCTACATTCACTATGATGAGGAATACTGTTATCCTCAAATATAATAGGCATTAATAATATGTTATTTACCTTGTAAAGATGTTTAGACATTATTTATTCTGTTTTGTTTTAATGCTCATGTGTGAAGTTGATGTTTCAAAATTTATTCTGATCTTTTATGTATCTACTTATCTCATAATTCCTGCAACACTGATGTATATGTTTATTTCTATTCTGTTGCAAAAACCTGTACTACAAATGTTATCTGTATTGTTATGTTCTGTAATGATGTATTTTGTACCTTTGTAACTGTATTCTCATGTTATAATATTGTAATTGACACCAGTTCTTCAAATTAAGTATCATTTCACTGCACACATTTCTGTTGGTCATAGTATATGGACAATATGTGAGAAGTAGCGACTGTTAGTGTTTGTATGTGTGTTAATAATTCAGCAAGGGACTGAATAACAGCATTGCTGGTTCTAAGGACAATTCCAAAAACTTTGTGAGTGCACAAGTGGTGGTTATGGACTTGCTATATTAGCCGCAAGACTCTTCAATGGTGATTGTGCACCTGCACAGTCACAACAGATGGCTGCTGGCCATCTCTACAAGGACTGCAGTGGGTCTACATCTTTGATGATCCATCAATACCATTATTTCTACAAGGACTGCAGTGGGTTTGCGCCTCTGGTGGCCCACCAATACCGTAATCTCTACCAGGGCTGCAGTGGGTCTGCTCTGTGATGACCTACCTACCAATCTTCTTCAAAACGTCGAAGGACCTGCTGTGGGTTTGCTCTGTTGTGGCCCATTACCTGTCAGCATGTCAAGAGTCAGCACTGTCTTTCCGTTGGATGGGTCAACACTACTTCTTCAAGACTGCATGGAAATCCATTACTTCTGTGTGCATTTTCTTTTACTGCTCAGACTTTGAGAAAAACACTGAAATGTTATTGTGATGAATGATCAGGACTGTCTTTATGGACTGTGAGAATGTTTAGCTTTTGACCAACATTGTATCAATAAGTGTGTGCATTTGATTTCTTTGTTATTGTAATTATGAAAAATTTTTTCAAATCTGTATTGGCCACTGCCCAAACCAATTTGTAAAATTTTTTTGTGGGGAGCATGGGGGCTATGTAAGTAGCCTGTTTAGGTTTTTTATTGGTAACGCCACCTCTGTATGAAAATCACTGGCTGTGCTGTGTGCAGTCTGTGGCTGCTTTGCATTGTTGTAATACTCGCCATTGTAGTGTTAGGCAGCTGGCTGTTAACAGTGCGTGGCGTTGCGCAGTTGGAGGTGAGCCGCCAGCAGTGGTGGATGTGGGGGGAGAGATGGCGGAGTTTTGAAATTTGTCATGAACTGCTATATATATGTGATGATATTAAGGTAAATACATTGTTTGTTCTCTATTAATATCTTTCATTTGCTAACTATCCCTATCAGTAGTTAGTGCCTTCCATAGTTTGAATCTTTTATTTAGCTGGCAGTAGTGGCGCTTGCTGTATTGCAGTAGCTTGAGTAGCGAAGATTTTTGTGAGGTAAGTGATTTGTGAAAGGTATAGTTTAATGTTAGTCAGGGCCCATTCTTTTGTAGGGATTATTGAAAGTCAGATTGCGTTGCGCTAAAAAAATATTGTGTGTCAGTTTAAGCACAGTCGTATGTATAAATTGATAAAAGGGGACGTTTCAAAATCAAGAGGCAGCCTAGAACAGACTGCAGCGACTACAACCTGACATGGAGTTGGTTAGGGACGTAGTGAGAAGGCAACATCAACAATCCAGTGCCTGTAGTACATTACTAGTTGACAGATCCTTGTCTTAGAGAGTTTGTTCAATTTCGTAAAGAATCATACGGATGCAGAAAACAGTCATCTAGCGCAGCGTTTTGTTTTACATAGGGACGACTTTTTCTTTTTCTCCATTTAAGCAAAAGCGTCAGTTTAAAACTTCAGGTGTGTTTCCAAAATCTCAACTGATCAGTATTTATAAAATTCTTCGGTCAGTTTCCTGTTGTCGACACAGACACTATGATTTTATGACCAACTGATTTTTGAGAAAACTTTTCTGACTGACTACGCAGACTGTTTTTTTCTATAGCCTGACATTGTGACATGTTGCAAAAGCACTGTTTACTCCACTACCACGCGGTTCCAACGCAGACGTCCATACAGAACACGTGTAACAGCACAGCTCATATTTCGTTGCAGTTTTTTTCATTAGTGAATAATCTCAGAATATTGGACAAATGTTTCTCTCTTTTTGTACTTTTCAAAATAACGTGAGATCATACTAACCCCAAAAACTGGGATTTTAATCGCCCTAAGAACGTATTTCAATTCTGAGTGTTGACGGTACTAAATTGTGGATTGGCTATATTAAATTGTCGGAGAATGGCAAAATAGAAGCGGTGTCATAAAAATCATTCACAGTAGTTAGTGTTGTGCAGAACATGCTACCATTGAAGTGCATTGACGAATTTCTGCAGCTTATGCTGTGTCACAGGGTAGTTCATTACAATGAAAATGTCATTCGAGATCTCTTAACTTGTTTGACAATGTATGTGTGCTCAGCAAAGTAAATATTTTCGCAACGCAAATCAGCGTTTCACATTAATCAGAGCTATCTACAACAGTCTAATAGGACAAAAAGGGAGTGAAATCCTATAGTGCAGATTCTTTAACGTTAAAACATCTCTTTTCGTTAAATATAGCCTCTATATTGAAGTAACCCTGGGATAAATAACAGTAAGATACTCTACTTTTATTCACTAAATTTACTCTGAAATTAGAGGAAACTATTACCATACTGAAAATTTTTAGTTAGCACAAATTCCCCAAAATTAAATTATCACGGCTGTTGCTGCACCCGAAATTCGGAAAATATCATAATGTATCATGACCAAAGCACAAGTTTTGATACAATCACCTAAAATTACTTGGGAAAACTATCTGATCTGTGCCAAAAACCGTAGAATCTAGATTGCTGCAACACGTTTTTGACACATTTAGCCTAACTCAACTCTTCTCTGCAGAACAGAGCGCAAACGCAAACATGTGCTGTGGTTTACGACTCGAAGCTACGTCTGTTCGAATCCTACTGATAAAAAATTTTAGCTTGCACGGTTTGGTCGAAAAGAGGAGGAAAGATAGGGGCGTAAAGATCCTGACGACCGATTTTTATGTCCAATAATACAATACCAACAGCAGTTATTTAGGTTTTATTTGGTAGGAAACCAGTTTCGACATTATATTATGTCGTCTTCAGACCTGCGTTTATCGAGTAAACCTCGAGTTACAGAACATTGCAGCTGTGTCAACTGGTCTCGTGAAGGTTTTTTCTTTTTTCCTTTTTTTAAGTAACGGCTGTTGGTATTGTGTAATTGGCAATCGACCAGCCGAAGCTCCGCACTCCAGACATAGGATGGAGTTACGTTTCTTAATCTTTGTCAGTGTACTGATTAAATTCAAAACCTCTCCGCAGCGCGGGCCTATAACACTGTTGATGGTGATTTGTCCGTCGTATGGGGATGTTAAGCTCTGCAGTCCCGTTGGTGCATTTTGAGAGGAGTAGGCCACATTCCGGCGTCGTATTTCACGCTCTCCCTTCTCTTAATCCATAACAACACCAACACAACACTACACTGTACAGGCATTCATCGTAGTCATCCACGCGACGAAGATAAATACTTGATACTTCATAACAAGTCGCTGGAGGACAACAACAAACCATCTGCACTGAGACCTAGCACTGAACGTCGGCACAGGATTTCTGCATCTAACCCCGACGCACATTTCCTGCGTATGGGTCTACTCTGAGGCACATGTAGAAACTAAAATAGGCAGTCATTTAACATATGCATGAAATACAGATTTTACACTCAGCTTATTCAATATAAACGTCTACGCAAGCATGCCGAAGTTCATATCTTTAGTGTGAGTTCGTCTACTAGAATCCTTTTTCTTTTTTGGGCCACGGATTGACAATGATGGACGAAGCAGAAACGAGTTTGTTTCGATTTTTTATGTGAGGGTGAGACTCATTTTTTACGTTTGGGTGAGAACATTAAAGAAACAATTTGTCAACATTACTCTCAAAAGATTACTTGGAAGACCAGATACTAGAAGGATCATCGACACTGTTAATTGCAATTATACTTCGGTATCACCAACGAACAGACACACAGTGATGTATTTCTCACTCACATCAATGAATTTTTGTGCTTCTAAAACAATACTGAAATCCTTTAGTTAAAATTTAGAATTGCTCACTAATGAAGGCACCATAATTACTAATGTAAGAAAACACCATAGTTTCTATCGAAATAAACACTGAGCTACAACTGAAGAAATTCTGGGTGAAGGAACTCATCAACGTTGGTTTCAAACAACAATCAGACATTTCAATCTTTTCCTTGAAAGAAGTATTGATGGTGGTACACTATGGAAAACGATTTGTCGAACATGCCAAATCGAAGGGTGAAGGCTAACTGACGACACAACAGTTCAGAACTCGAATTAGCGACGTAAAGTTATGTGGCATCTTATTAAATATATTTTCCAAAAAACGTTATTTAAAATTCGTTGCATCAGTAATCCTGGGAGGCAAATCTACTATGCCTGTCGCAAACAATCTTGTTAGTACACTAAAAACTGGGCCAGGATTCATGAAAGTAGAAGTTGTCAAATTAGAGGGTTTTACTTGTTTTTGGAAACACTTCTTTGTTCACAGTTGTCTCCAATGCACTAGATGGACTTCCAACCGCTTCGATTGTGTGTTACAAGCAGAGTGAAAAACACAGGAGAGACTAAACGTAAAACACTATTAAAGAAAAAAGAAAGTTCACGATAAAGAAAAAAAAAGAAAAAAAATACCCACCAGCTGGTTACTAAAGTAACTCGTTTAACAGTCACCTGTAACTAAGCTTAGTAGCTTAACACCAACTACCATATCTGCTCAAGCGATTTACTTACGGAAAAATTCTGTTCGTAAAGAGTGCATTGGTACGCTTGGCGTTCTTTTTCTGAAACAAATGTTTAAGAAGATCGTAACGTAACCACTATCATTCATTATTTTCCAACGTAATGAACCACAGTTTTGATTATTTATTGAATCTAGGATAAAATACTCTTGGAGCCTTAGGGACCATTCACTCGATAACACACAACAAATATGTTTTTCCCACTGAAACTAGGTAGCATATAAAATAATAAAAGAAAATGAAGGAACCTAGGAGGGATTCCCCAGTCTGTTGGAGGGTTTACAGTGAAAGAAATACGATATCCAGAGCAAATTCGAAATTTAACCAAAATATTTATCTCGAAATTTCTGAAGACTGTACTTAATGGTCTGTAGGGCGCAAACAACATTCCCCATATCATGTAACGTAGTGCCTGTTTACAAGATGGTTGTGTAACACATTCACAAGAAACAGGTTGTCAGCCATATTTGCCAGTACATTCCGTGGGCGACGACATAGCAGAGCAATTTCATCTGTCCCGTCTGCATGCTGGTGTAGCATGATTCAAAACGGGAGGGTTAACAGGTACACACGAGCTCGCCACTAAACTGCGAAAGTTAGACTTTTTATTAGGTCATTCAGTTAATTTTTTGTCATTTGACTGTGTTACAGGTAATGCTGAGATAATTAATAAGAAAACAGGAACTCGGGGAACTACCATGTATAGCATAGTGAATGCATTATAGTAGCCAAGACAGCGAAAAGGCCAACATCTAACACAGTACAAATTTTTATGCGTACAAGCTCCACACATGAAGAGATAAAAGAAATTTTCTAAGTATTTACGGAAGATGAAAATTTAATTTTGATGAGGGACAAATTCGATAGTAGGAAAAAGGCGAGGAGGATAAATAGTACGATTTGGGAGATGAACGAAATGGGGACCAGTTAGTAGAAATCTGCGCAGAGCAAAATTTGTCCATTGGTAATACTTGGTTGACAAATCAATAAAGAAGGGTCTATACGTGGGAATGATCTGCGGAATGTCGCTAATTACCTAAAGGTAAGAAATATTTCGAAAGGAAATTTGAAACAGTAAGATATTTTCAGGGACAGAGAAAACTCTGATCATAATTAATTGATTATAGCCTGCAAATTACAAATGAGGGAATTGTAGAACAAGAAGAAAATAAGAAGATGTGACTTTGATAAGTTGAAAGAGCCGGGAGTTTTTTATTTAGTGGAAGCATTAGGAAACGATTGATAGCAACAAGTACACGGAACACACGAGAAGACGATTGTAAGAGATGGTAAAGTGAAGATAACAGAGCATCAAACAGGAGAAAACAAGTTGCATTATAATATTTCTACAATGCACTGTGTGCTGATTATATTTGACGAATAAAGAAAAAAAAACACACAGGAAACGAAGCGTAGAAGATAACAGAGAAGATTGAAAATTGAGATTGACAGGAAATGCAAAGTGGTAAAACAGGAATGGATAGAGGAGAAATAAAAAGCCGTAGAAGCACGCACGACTATGCAGCCTATAGGAAAATTGAAGACCTACACTCCTGGAAATTGAAATAAGAACACCGTGAATTCATTGTCCCAGGAAGGGGAAACTTTATTGACACATTCCTGGGGTCAGATACATCACATGATCACACTGACAGAACCACAGGCACATAGACACAGGCAACAGAGCATGCACAATGTCGGCACTAGTACAGTGTATATCCACCTTTCGCAGCAATGCAGGCTGCTATTCTCCCATGGAGACGATCGTAGAGATGCTGGATGTAGTCCTGTGGAACGGCTTGCCATGCCATTTCCACCTGGCGCCTCAGTTGGACCAGCGTTCGTGCTGGACGTGCAGACCGCGTGAGACGACGCTTCATCCAGTCCCAAACATGCTCAATCGGGGACAGATCCGGAGATCTTGCTGGCCAGGGTAGTTGACTTACACCTTCTAGAGCACGTTGGGTGGCACGGGATACATGCGGACGTGCATTGTCCTGTTGGAACAGCAAGTTCCCTTGCCGGTCTAGGAATGGTAGAACGATGGGTTCGATGACGGTTTGGATGTACCGTGCACTATTCAGTGTCCCCTCGACGATCACCAGTGGTGTACGGCCAGTGTAGGAGATCGCTCCCCACACCATGATGCCAGGTGTTGGCCCTGTGTGCCTCGGTCGTATGCAGTCCTGATTGTGGCGCTCACCTGCACGGCGCCAAACACGCATACGACCGTCATTGGCACCAAGGCAGAAGCGACTCTCATCGCTGAAGACACGTCTCCATTCGTCCCTCCATTCACGCCTGTCACGACACCACTGGAGGCGGGCTGCACGATGTTGGGGCGTGAGCGGAAGACGGCCTAACGGTGTGCGGGACCGTAGCCCAGCTTCATGGAGACGGTTGCGAATGGTCCTCGCCGATACCCCAGGAGCAACAGTGTCCCTAATTTGCTGGGAAGTGGCGGTGCGGTCCCCTACGGCACTGCGTAGGATCCTACGGTCCTGGCGTGCATCCGTGCGTCGCTGCGGTCCGGTCCCAGGTCGACGGGCACGTGCACCTTCCGCCGACCACTGGCGACAACATCGATGTACTGTGGAGACCTCACGCCCCACGTGTTGAGCAATTCGGCGGTACGTCCACCCGGCCTCCCGCATGCCCACTATACGCCCTCGCTCAAAGTCCGTCAACTGCACATACGGTTCACGTCAACGCTGTCGCGGCATGCTACCAGTGTTAAAGACTGCGATGGAGCTCCGTATGCCACGGCAAACTGGCTGACACTGACGGCGGCGGTGCACAAATGCTGCGCAGCTAGCGCCATTCGACGGCCAACACCGCGGTTCCTGGTGTGTCCGCTGTGCCGTGTGTGTGATCATTGCTTGTACAGCCCTCTCGCAGTGTCCGGAGCAAGTATGGTGGGTCTGACACACCGGTGTCAATGTGTTCTGTTTTCCATTTCCAGGAGTGTATATTAATATTAAGAGCTCAGGTGACAACCCTCTACTCAGCAAAGAAATGCGTATAGAAAGGTGCAATGAATACATAGGTCTGTAAGGAAAATAAATCTGAAGACTATAAAAAGAGAGTACATAAATGCATATGTGATGTGAAATGACATAATGCGAGAAGAGATTGACAGAGCTCAGATAGATTTAGCTTGAAACAATTCCCCTCTTCTACTTCACTTTTTACTACTCGGTTTCACCGTGTAACTTTTTACATTTTCTGGAACCCTAATATCACACAGACAATTTGATTTTGTCCTCCATTTTTGTCTATATGTTCACAAATTTTCATCAATACTTCTTCTCCTGGTAGTGGTCTAAATTCCTTTATTCCACGTGGTCGGCGATCTCCCGTGTTTCTTTCTTCCTGGTGGCTCCGATTCCATAACTCTCTGTGTTAATCTTTCCTTTAACATACTTTCTGTATGTCCGTACTGTAACAGTTGTTTTTCTTCTATAAAATCAGCCATTTGTAACCTCCATTTTCTTCCTGAAGACTTCATTTTTGATTCTTTCTTGCCTACATATCCCTGCGGACTACCTCCAAAAATCCATCTCCGTTGAAATCGACCTTCTTACTATTTGTGATTTAACTGTCAACACTTCTGATCCATATGTGATAATGTTTCTGATAATTTTCTTGAAGATTTTTATTTTTGTTTCCTTTCCAATCTGTTGATCCCATAAAATACCACTTACCTTACCAAAAGTAAACTTCCCAGCATTTATTCTTGAATTAATTTCCTTATCTTCTTCCTTCTTGCGTGATATTGACTCCCAGATATTTGTACTTAAAAATGGTTCAAATGGCTCTGAGCACTATGGGACTTAACATCTTAGGTCATCAGTTCCCTAGAACTTAGAACTACTTAAACCTAACTAACCTAAGGACATCACGCACATCCATGCCCGAGGCAGGATTCGAACCTGCGACCGTAGCAGCCCCGCGGTTCCGGACTGCAGCGCTAGAACCGCACGGCCACCGCGGCCGGCAGATATTTGTACTCTTCACTGTCTTTAATGGTTCCCATCTCTTCTTCCAGTGTCATATCTTGATTTGCGTCTCCTATTACCGTTTATTTTGTTCTATTCCTGTCCCCATTTTTATACTCCTCTATTAATTTCCTTTTAATGCACTCTAAGTCTTATTTATCTTGTGCCAAAATTAGTTGGTCATCAGCAAATTGTAATGAATATCTGTTAATATCACTTCCTGGGATACCCATGTCTACAAAAAAATGGTTCAAATGGCTCTGAGCACTATGGGACTTAACATCTATGGTCATCAGTCCCCTAGAACTTAGAACTACTTAAACCTAACTAACCTAAGGACAGCACACAACACCCAGTCATCACGAGGCAGAGAAAATCCCTGACCCCGCCGGCAATCGAACCCGGGAACTCGGGCGTGGGAAGCGAGAACGCTACCGCACGACCACGAGCTGCGGACCCCATGTCTACATTTTTTTCCAATGCTTTTTCTGTGTATATTTTGTAAAGTGTTGGTGACAGACTGCATTCTTGACGTAATCCTTTCCTAACCTTAAATCTAGGTGAGAGATAATTTTGTACTTTTTGTTCTTGCTATTGAGTTTTCGTAAAGGTTCCAAATTGCTTTAACTACGATGGAAAAAGTGTTAAAGGTTTTGAAGCGTTCCATAAGTTACGTATTGGCATATTATCACACGATTTTCCTATGTCTGCAAATACTAAATGGTTTAAATGGCTCTGAGCACTATGGGACTCAACATCTGTGGTCATCAGTCCCCTAGAACTTAGAACTACTTAAACCTAACTAACCTATGGACATCACACACATCCATGCCCGAGGCAGAATTCGAAACTGCGACCGTAGCGGCCACGCGGTTCCAGACTGAAGCGCCTAGAACCGCACGGCGACACCGGCCGACTGCAAATACTAAATCAAGAGTTTGATTTCTAACTATTTTCTTTTCAGTTACTTGTTGCGAGCAGAATATATGACCTATTGTCGATCTCCCTGCTCTGAAGCCAGCCTGTTCCCCGGCCTCCATTTCCTTAAGTTACGTTTCCGAAAAACGTTTAATAATGATTCCATAATTTTTTCTAAATACATTAGTTATAGTTATTCCTGTGTCGTTCTCGTGCTCACCTTTTCTTCCTTTATTGTGGATTGTTTATATAAATTCTATCTTACAGTCTTCTGGTATGGCCTCTCCATTTTCTAAAAAGGCTTCTCAAAAGTTCATGTAATTTATCTGCATCATATTTTACCAGTTCCCTTGGTAATCCTCCAATCCCAGTAGCACTCCTATTTTTAAAGTTTTAATTGATTGTTTTACTACTTTTATGTCCAGCGAAATGCTGCCATTACTCTGTTTCTTCTATATCTCTATTAATTTATCCAAAAATTTTGCTCTGTTTTCAGTCAATAATTCTTTTAAGTGTCTTTACCAAATCTGGATATTAATTCAGTTAACTTTCTGAGCGTTTTAGAACTTTTTCTTAACGTTTTCAATATCTTCCATCCATCTGAGTTTCTTACCTCCTATTAGATTATAGATTTTATTACAGATATTTTCGACTCTACTTTGTGTGTGAAGTATATCAGATGAGAGAAATACTCACACGCTTCAAGCACAAAGTAATAATTCAAATAAGACAGGTGCTGATAGTTTTTCACATCTCTTATTCCTGGTGCCGAGCACGTATTCTCTTCTCCTTGCGACACTAAGATATCGGCTGAGAAGAACCACAATCGTTCATTAAGCACATACTGGCTCGAAGCTTAATGACGACAGTAAATTTCTCAGGATGAGACACTTCCAAGTAACATAGCTAGATGATTTATGGATAGATCTTCTACGGCATAGTACAGAAGGTAACTGAAAAAATATGTATCGAGATGGAGAAAAATGACACTGTTTTCGTAGACAATTATTACGTTGAAATAACAGCGTTTCGTGACGGTTCTGTGGACATTAGGAAAGGTGGGACACGGTTCGTAATACGGTGTGTGATCACTGTGGACGTCAGTGCATGTTCTACAACGTGGTCCCATGCTGGTCACTAGATTGGTATGGAGTTCTTGTGGCAGGGCGATTCATTCTTCGACCAGAGCGGTCGTCAACTCTCCAACGCGTCCCATGCGTGCTCAGTGGGGTTTAGGTAGGTGGGGCGGGCAGACCAGTCCGTTCACCGAATGTGCTCTCAACCTGCGCTGTTCGATGCGATCGAGGATTGTCACCCATAAAAATGGTTTAGGGGCGACAGCACCCTTGAGAAGATGCACATTGGAAAGGAGTACAGTCTCACAATCAAGTTGACTAGTGAGTGTCCCGTGTTCAAAGGTGAAACGTCCCCTTAGAAAAATTATACATGACTGTGCTTAAACTGACACACAATATTTTTAGCGCAACGCAATCTGACTTTCAATTATCCCTACGAAAGAATGGCTCTGGCTAACATTAACCTATACCTTTCACAAAACACTTACCTCACAAAAATCTTCGTTACTCTAACTACTGCAATACAGCGAGCGCCACTACTGCCAGCTAAATAAAAGATTCAAACTACTGAAGGTACTAACTACTGATAGGCATAGTTAGCAAATAAAAGATTTTGATAGAGAACGGATGACCTGGACGTGTGTCCATCAGAAAGAGTAAATTTGTAATATTGGATTCATGGACTGATATATATATATATATATATATATATATATATATATATATATATATATATATATATATATGAGAGAAAGAAGACAGGAACATTATGGACAGAGCAAAGGAAACAGGAGCACAGCCAAAGGATGAAGAGATTTTGGGAAGAGAAGAGGAAGAGAGGAAAGAAGTGAAAATTGTGTCATCATGTGATTTTCGAGTTCAAACACTGTCCATAAGGGCAACAATGAAATGAATGAAAGGAATATACATATATATTCAAAATTCCGCCATCTCTCTCCCATCCACCACTGCTGGCGGTTCACCTCCAACTACGCAACGCTACGCGCTGTTAACATGCAGCTGCCCAATACTACAATAGCCAACAACAATGGAAACCAGCCACAGACTGCACACAGCACAGCCAGTGATTTTCATACAGAGCGCTACGTGGCGTTACCAGTATAAAAACCTAAACAGCCTACTTACAAAGGTTTCTTAGTTAGTACGCCCATGCAGTATTATGTCCCTACACAGCATTCACAGCATTACACCTAAATTACCAAAACTCATGTTCGACAATATTCCTGGGTGCATTACATGTTTCCAACTCTCGCCAAATGAGAGTATAGGCAGCTAGAGTTTCATCATTAGTATCATTTTTAATAATTTATTTAAAATATAATTTACTTATACCACTATACTAGTGGTTTTAGACATGATTTTTTTGTTTTGTTTTTAGGCCTCCTTCCTCAAAAAGTCGCTGTTGCAAGTAATTAGATCTATATTCAACCTTTTGGGACTTTAATAAAAGTCTTATTCACACCATACGCGTTTCGCTTTATTTCAAACATCTTCAGTGACCACTGTAACACTTTGCCATTGCTCACAAAACTGTTTGTCAATATCGTAAGTTCACATATTTTACGTTAATACTATTAAACATGCTATTTTATAGCAATGCTATATTATAGCAATTTGCCACAGCCACAATTTTGTTGCAGTACACTTCCATTTTCCTCTTTCGCTACCTTATGATCACAGTTCTTTATTTCACACCATCAGCGGATTTTGTTAATACGTCTTCTTGAACGGCTTATTCATATTTACGTAACAGATGTTAGTTGTACACAACCACACTGGGTGACTGAGATTTCGAAGGAAGGTAGGAAAGAAGGACGGAAGACTGGGTTTAACGTCTCGTCGACATCTAGGTTATCAGAGACAGAGCATAACCTCGGATAGAGTCAAGGGTAGGAAAAGATATCGGCTGTGCCCTTGCAGAGGAACCATGCAGGCATTTGTCTCGAACAATCTCAGGAAATCACGGGAAACCTAAGTCTGCGTTACCGGACTCGGGTTTGAACTATCGTTCTCCCGTATGAGAGTTCAGTGTACTAAACACGGCGGCATCTCGCTCGGTGAGAAATTTCGAGGATGTAAGCATATCGTCGAACCAGGAGATCATGCGCCATAACTTACTGTGAACAAAATACATCGCCGGCCGGTGTGGCCGAGCGGTTCTAGGCGCTTCAGTCTGGAACCGCGCGACCTCTACGGTCGCAGGTTCGAATCCTGCCTCGGACATGGATGTGTGTGATGTCCTCAGCTTAGTTACGTTTAAGTAGTTCTAAGTTCATGGGGACTGATGACCCCAGATGTTAAGTCCCATAGTGCTCAGAGTTATTTGAATCAAAATACATCCAAGATGGAAAATTGAAGAGACAGATTCCGATATCGAGCCAATAGAGTCACTAACACACACTGCGGGTCGCGCTACGAGACGCTATCAAATCATCGCAGCTCTCGCTACGAAGTGATCAGAAATCATAATGTGAGGCCTTGAGCTATAGCGCGTGGCCAGTGTAAAAGAAATGGGATGGTTATCTGTATTCCAATATCTGCCGTCCTCTACAGTTTTTATCCTCTACATTTCTGTCTAGCACCGTGGAAGTTAATCCCTACTGTCTTTACTTATGTCCTATTATTCTTCCCCTATTCCTGTCAGTGTTTTTCATATATTCCTTTCCTCGCTGATCCAGCGGAGAAACCCTCGTTCCTTACCTTGTCTGTCTACCTAATTTTCAAAAATCTTCTATTGTACCATGCCTCATATCTTTCTATTATCTTTTGTTCTGGTTTTACCATTGTCCATTTTCCCTACCATACAACCCTATGCTCGAAACGTACATTCTCAGAAATTTATTCTTCTGGTTAAGGTCTATGTTTGATAGCAGGATACTGCTCTTGACCAAGAATGCCCTCTTCTCCAGCGCTAGTCTGCTTTTTACGGCATCCTTACTCCGTCCGTCCTAGCTACATTACTGGCCATTAAAAATGTTACACCACGAAGATGACGTGCTACAGACGCGAAATTTAACCGACAAGAGGAAGATGCTGTGATATGCGAATGATTACCTTTTCAGAGCATTCACACAAGGTTGGCGCCGGTGGCGACACCTACAACGTGCTGACATGAGGAAAGTTCCCAATCGATTTCTCATACACCAACAGCAGTTGACCGGCGTCGCCTGGGGAAACATTGTTGTGATGCCTCGTGTAAGGAGAAATGCGTACCATCATGTTTCCGGCTTGTAGCCTACCGCGATTGCGGTTTATCGTATCGCGATATTGCTGCTCGCGTTGGTCGAGATCCAATGACTGTTAACAGAATATAAAATCGGTGGTTTCAGGAGGGCAATACGGAACGCCGTGCTGGATCCCAACGGCCTCGTATCACTAGCAGTCGAGATGACAGGCATCTTATCCGCATGGCTGTAACGGATCGTGCAGCCACGTCTCGATCCCTGAGTCAACAGACGGGGACGTCTGCAAGACAACAACCATCTGCATGAACAGTTCGGCGACGTTTGCAGCGGCATAGACTATCAGCTCGGAGACCATGGCTGCGGTTATCCTTGACGCTACATCACAGACATGAGTGCCTGTCATGGTGTACTCAACGACGAACCTGGTTGCACGAATGGCAAAACGTCATTTTTTCGTATGAATCCAGGTTCTCTTTACAGCATCATGATAGTCACATCCGTGTTTGGCGATATCGCGGTCAACCCACACTGAAAGCATGTATTCGTCATCGCCATACTGGCGTATCTCCCGGCTTGATGGTGTGCGGTGCTGTTGATTACACGTCTCGGTCACCTCTTGTTCGCATTGGCGGCACTATGAACAGTGGACGTTGACGTTACATTTCAGATGTGTTACGACCCGTGGCTCTACCCTTCATTCGATCCCTGCGAAAGCCTACATTTCAGCAGGATAATGCACGACCGCATGTTGCAGGTCCTGTAAGGGCCTTTCTGGATTCTGAAAATGTTCGACTGCTGCCCTGGCCAGCACATTCTCTAGATTTCTCACCAATTTGAAATGTCGGGTCAATGGTGGCCGAGCAACTGGCTCGCCGCAATACGCCAGTCACTACTCTGGATGAACTGTGATATCGTGTTGAAGCTGCATGTACCTGTACACGCCTTCCAAGCTCTATTTGACTCAATTCCCAGGCGTATCGAGGCCTTTATTACGGCCGGAGATGGTTGTTATGGGTACTGATTTCTCAGGATCTATGCACCCAAATTGCGCGAAAATTTAATTACTTGTCAGTTATAGTACAATATATTTGTCCAATGAATACCCGTTTATCATCTGCCTTTCTTCTCGGTGTAGCAATTTTAATGGCTAGTAGTGTAATTTTGCTGCCTAGGTAATGAACTGTGGCGGCTCTCTGGATATCTACCTTTGCCCTCTGATTTGATCTTTGCTCGTCGGTTGCGATTCGAACTGTTGGTGGCGCTCTGGTAGGGGAAAAAGGGGTCGGTGCAGAGAGGTGAGGCACTGGGAGGCCAACAAGTGCTCTCAAAGTAGTCCTGGGTTAGGCCGGCGTTGGCAGTATCTGTGGTGTGTTGTGGACGAGCCGCGAAGCCTAGGTCTCGGGAAAATTCATGCTGTCAGAGGTGAGCTCTTGGAAATTATTTAACTTAATGTTCCTGCGCTTACGTCGTTTTAGTTGAACATGTTCTCTGTCCTCTATATCTGCAGGTGTGTTTACCCTGAAGTTGTAGTAAGTGCACTTTTGCTGGTTGCTACTATACTCTGTATTCGTACTAATGATCTATTGCGAGGGTCGGTGTTACAATCCGTTAAGTTTGGAGTGCTGGTGTATCGTAATTCGAGTTATCTGTGTCAGGGTTCGAGCTGTTTTTCTGACATTATTACCTTGAAAATCTGTTTTCTTTGTGGGTATTTGTTGTTTTATCCTTTCTCAGTACTGGAGTCTGGTCTGTTTCAGGCAGCACAGTGTATTGCGGTGCTGAGGTGTAGTCGACAGTATTGTTATTCCAACAGACTTACATTGTTGTGTCTAGAGTGGATTTATAATAGAAGATTGTGTGAATACATTTAGGCACATTTGCAAGTTGTTTTGAAGCAAACTTACTAAGATTTACATTTAAATTTCCTTTGGTTTTTCACTTGATTTAGCTGTGACTCCCCCCCCCCCCCCCTCCCTCTTCCGGCCCCCCGGCCACCATGAGTTTGTAATTTATATTCTGCACACGCAGTTGAAATCCTGTCACGCACTTAGGAGTTCAATGGGGTGTTCTGGGAGTAGTTGTATTTATCTGATTTCGTGTGCACGCTGTTGGCGTCTCGGTAATTTAATATTGAGTAATGTGGGCTCTGCACTCGAGGTGTGTACGCTAAATTTGATTGCTTTTGTGCCTTGTACTGCTATGCAGGGGCGAAAGATTACACCCCTGCCCTGTATTACACCCTTTTTAATCAGACGACTTCCTGTTTTGTCTGCCAGTCTTATTGTTTCGTTTAGTTTCTTGTACATATTGTATATTACCCGCTTTTCTCTACAACTTACCCCTGTTTTTCTCGAAATTTTAAACATCTTCAACCAACTGACATTGTCGGACACTTTTCCCAGTTCAGCAGAGTCTCTGAACTTGTCTTGATTTACCTTCAACCTTGTTTACATTATTAACCACAACGTTAGAACTGAATCTCTGCTTCTTTCCCCCTTCTTAAAGCCAAACTGATCATCGTCTAAGAGACCCTCAGTTTTGTTTCCCATTATTTTGTCAACAACTTGGATGCATGAGCTGTTAAGACGATATACGACAGTTCTCGAACTTGTAGGCACTTTCTGTCTTCGGAATTGTGTGGATGTTGTTTTTCCGTGGGTCAGATGGTATATCGCCTGTCTCATACATTCTACATACCAATGTTAATTGTTGTGCCGTCGACACTTTCCAAGGGCTTTTACAAATTCCGATGAAAGTTATCCGTCCGTTTTGCCTTATTTGATCTTACGTTATCCACAACTCTTTTAAATTCTGATTCTAACACAGGATCCTTAATCTCTTCCTGGCGACTCATGTTTCTTCTTCCGCTACGTCATCACGCAAGTCCTTCTCCTCACAGAGGCATTCAAAGTACTCTTTCAACTTATCTGCTATCTCCTCTGCATTTAACAGTAGAATTCCCATTGCTCTCTTGATGTTACAAACATGGCTTTTAATTTATCATGGCTTAGTTTGCCTAATTTGTATGATAAGTGAGTTCTTCCGACAGTCATTTATTTTTCTATTGCTTCGTATGTTCCATGCGGCCATTTCACCTTAGCTTATTTGCACTTCCTACCAATTTGGATCCTAAGTGACTTGTATTTTCGTATTCCTGAATTTCCCTCCACATTTTAGTACTTCCTTCTTTCGTGTTTCAATCGTAGTGTTTCTTCTGTTACCCATAGTTTCTTCATAGTTACATTCGTTATATCAATGTTTCCCTTTCCAAATTCCGTGATTACCTTTTATAGATATTTCCGTTTCTCTTTAACTTTACTGACTGCTGAGCCATTAACTATCGTAATATCCACAGCCTTAGCAAACTTCAAGAGTATCTCTTTGTTCCTTGGTGCTTCCGTACCACAATCCTTTGGGCATTTATTATTCCTGTCAAGTCTCTTGAACTTCAGCCCACTCTTAATCATTTCTAAATTGTGATTTGAGTCTATATCTGCCCTGGGTACGCCTTACAATCCAGCATATGATTTCGTACTCTCTCCCTGACCATGATGTAATCTAACTGGAATCTTTTTATATCTTCCCGTCTTTCCAATGTATTACTCTTCCTCTTATGATTCTTGAGGAAGGTATTCGCTTTTACTAGCTGAAATTTATTGCAGAACTCTATTAGTCTTTCTCCTCTCTCATTCGTACTATAGCCTTTTCTTCTCCTCCTTTCCCGACAAACGCAGTCAAGTCCCCAATGACTATTAGATTTTATTCAGACATTCCACCTCGAAGTCGGCATGTATACCTGAACAATTGTTGTCGGTGTTCGTTTGCTGTCGAATTTTGATCGGAACGAACCTATCACTGAACTGTTCACAATAAATCTCTCTCTCCATTACCAACATTACACTCCTATTCCTAACGATTTGGACTTCCGATATATTATTTTCTGCTGTGGCGTATATTACCCTACACTCATCTTAACAGAAATCCTTGTCGTCTTTTTCATTTCCTTCAATCTTTTTCTCGCGGTCTCCTCCCAATTAGCAGTCCCTCACGAAGATCCTAATGGGGTACTTTTTCTGAAATCTTTTGCCAATGGAGAGATAACCAACACATAGTTTTCATATCCTGTACAAATGCGTCATGTGTTTTTAAAGCAGGGTTTCTACTGCCTGCTGCGTCCTCACGACGTTTGTCATTGCTGATTCTTCCTCTTTTTAGGGGCAGTTTCGCAACCTCTGTCCGTTCCTCGGGCCTTTTTGACAAGACCGTTGGCGGAACGAGGATGACTTCTAATGCTGAAAGTCCTCGTCCGCCATTGATGACGATTTTTATTCAAAATTTGAACAGTTTCCAGGTTCGAAAATGGGATCCAGGACGTTTTCATCAGTGATCAAGGACCCTACTCACAGACACATAGGAGTGAATGTTGCATAATAGAAGTAACATTTCAATAATGAATTTTTCGCAGCATATAATGTGACATCTACATTCACCGCCGATATTTGGGAAGGCACAACTTGTCATTTTCAAGGCGTAAATGCAGAAAGTGAGCACTGTTCAAGGGAACTTAACACCTCGGCATACGGAGAATTTCCAGGAACACACACACACACACACACACACACACACACACACACACACAATCTGCAAACACTAGTGCCACCGTACAACCAAAGATGACGAACGTCACTGTTACCGGTAGCAAACACTATCGTAAATTCTGTGCCTCTGGTTTTCTTCGGCTTAGAGTGCAGGATTGCAATCAGAATGTCAGCAAAATCCGTCATCTCTGATTGTAAGTCACTTGCTAATTTAATTTCAACTGATTTCTTAATAACACTATCCCAACAGCAGGAAGTGCATGTCAAAATCTCCATGTTGCTATATTCCGTAGGATGACGGGTGTCAAGGCAATGTTCTGCAGCTCTAGATTTTGTCAGCTGTTGTAAGCGTATCCTACCCGCATGCACATTGCACTGGTCCTCCACTATCCTGCTGGTCAAACGAATATGTGGCACACCACAACGGCAAGGAATAAGATAGTCAAACATCTTACGCAAAGCAAAATATCCTTTATGAATGCTAGAAGGGCTCTAATTTTAGACAGAGATCAAAACAACTTTTCGCATCAAATATTTTCAAAATACGACAAATCCTGTAAAAAATGCTTCTTGAGTGGGCTTTTGCTCAGTCATCAGTCTTCTGATTGGTTTGATGCGGCCCGCCACGAATTCCTGTCTTGTGCAGACTTCTTCTACTCAGAGTAGCACTTGCATAGTACGTCATCAATTATTTGTTGGGTGTATTCCTATCTCTGTCTTTCTCTGCCGTTTTTACCCTCGACAGCTCGTTCCCTGATGTCTTAACAGATGTCCTGTCATCCCGTCCCTTCTCCTTGTCAGTGTTTTCTACTTATTTCTTTCCTCTCCGATTCTGCGCAGAGCCTCCCCATTCATTACCTTTTCAGTCCACCTAACTTTCAACATTTGCCCGTAGCACCACATCTAAAATGCTTAGATTCTCTTCTGTTCCGCTTTCCTACAGTCCAGGTTTCACTATCATCCGGTGCAGTGGTCCAAACGTACATTCTCAGAAATTGCTTCCACAAATTAAGGCCTATGTTTGATACTAGTAGACACCTCTTGGTCAGGAATGCCCTTTTTGCCAATGGTAGTCTGCTTTTATTGATTGTTTTACTGTTTAGGTAGCAAAATTCCGTGACTTCATCTAGTTCGTGATCGTCAATCGTATGTGAAGTTTCTCGCTGTTCTCATTTCTGCCACTTCTCATTACGTTCGTCTTTCTTCGATTTACTCTCACTCCAGTTTCTGTAATCATTATACTATTCTTTCCATTCAGCAGGTCATTTAATTCTTGTCCACTTTCACTTAGGATAGCAACGTCATCAGTGAATCGTATCACTGATATCCATTCACCTTGAATTTTAATCCCACACCTACATTCTTCTTTTGTTTCCATCATAGCGCCTTCGATGTACAGACTCAATAGTAGGTATGAAAGACTACATCTCTGTCTAGCTCTCTTTTTAATCCTGGCACTTCGTTCTTGATCGTCCACTCTTATTATTCCCTCTTGCATCTTGCACACACACACACACACACATATAACACGTTCCTCCCTATAGCTTACCACGAATTTCTCAAAATTTCGAACATCTTGCACGATTTTACGTTGTCGAACGTTTTTTCCAGATCGACAGATCCTATGAACGTGTCTGGACATTTCTTTAGTCTTGCTTCCATTATCAACCGAAACTTCAGAATTTCCTCTGTGGTGCCTTTACCTTTTCTAAAGCCAAACTTATCGTTATCTTACACATCCACAATTTTCTTTTCCATTCTTCTGTACATAATTATTGTCAGCAACTCGGACGGCTGAGTCGTGCGAGAATTCTTACACTTGTCAGCTCTGGAAGTCTGCGGAGTTTTGTGGATGATATTATTCCGACAGTCAGATGGTATGTCAGCACACTCCGACATTCAGCACAGTAGCGTGAATAGTCGTTTTGTTGCCACTTAACCTAATCATTTTAGAAATGTGATGGAACGTTATCTATCCCTTCTGCCTTATTTCATTTTAAGTCTTCCAATACTCTCTTTAAATTTTAATACTGGATCTATTTCTTCTAAACCGACTCTTGTTTCTTGTTCTATTACATCATACAAATCTTGCCCCTCATAGAGACCTTCAATGTACTCTTTGCACCTATCCGCTCTCTCCTCTATATTTAGCAGTGGAAACCCCGTTGAGCTTCTTATACTACCGCCCTTACTTTTAATTTCACTGAAGGTTGTCTTGACTTACCTATATGCTGAATCAGTCCTTCCGACAGTCGTTTTCTTCTTCGATTCCTTCACGCATTTTATGCAGCCATTTTGTCTTAGCTTCCCTGCATTTTCTATTTATTTCATTCCTCAGTGACTCATATTTCTGTATTCCTGAATGTCCTTGAACATTTTTTTACTTGCTTCTTTCATCGATCAGCTTAAGGATTTCTTCTGTTACCCAAGGTTTCTTCGCAGCTACCTTCTTTTTACCTACGGTTTTCGTTCCAGCTTCAGTGACTGTCGTTTTTAGAGATGAGCATTCCTCTTTAACTGTACTGCTTACTGAATTATTCCTTAATGCAGTAGCTATAGCCCAACAGAACTTCAAGCGTATCTCATCATTCCTTAGTACTTCTGTATCCCACTTCTGTGCGTGTTGATTCTTCCTGACTACTGTCTTAAACTTCACCCTATACATTGTGATCTGAGTGTATCTGCTCCTGGGTACGCGCTACGATCCAGTATCTGATTTCGAAATCTCTGCCTAACCATCATGTAATGTAACTGTAAACTTCCTGTACCACCCGGCCCTTTCCAGGTATACCTGCTCTGCTTGTGATTCTTGAACGAAGTATTCGCCATTACTAGCTGAAATTTATTACGGAACTCAAGCAGTCTTTATCCTCTCACTCCTTGTCCCAAGCCCACATTCTCCTGTAACCATATCTGCATTCCTTCCCCTCCAACTATCTTCTAGTCCCCCTTGGCTACTAGATTTTCATCTCCCTATATGTACTGTATTATCGTTTCAATATCCACATATACTTTCTCTATCTCTTCATCTCCATCTTGTGGCGTCGGCATGTATACCTGGACTATATTTGTTGGTGTTGGTTTGCTTCGAATCATCTCTCAGTCATATTGAAATCCACTCTGTGACTTTCGTTAAAATAATGGGATATTTTTACGGTCACGGCGCACACAGTGCACGGACTGAATGTTCCATATCAAATGCCTTTCAAACAAGCTGGCTAACCTGGAAAAACTGGGGACGAGATGAATAGAAGGTAAGTCAAAGAGTAACACACCCTCTGCCCTACCTTCCTACTGATAAAGAAACCTTCTCCAGTTATACCAATTTCTGCTGCTGTTGGTATTACCCTATTCCCATCTGATTAGAAATCTTTGTCTTCTTCCCGTGTCGCTACAATGTCACCTCGATATTACCGTCACTCACCAGGTGCAAGTTTGGCCGATAGCGCAACACGCGTCCGAACTGTCTCTCACTGTAAACATTATGATGAAATTGGACCAAGAGATGGGTTAACTCAGCTGACATGCTCTCAGTAAGATGACGTGGGTCCTGTGAACTAAGCTAAGGGGTGTGATGACAAATATTAGCCTGTGGATAGAAGTTGGTGTGGGTTGTCTTCCTATCAACTGCTTGTCCCCACACAGCATCAACCTTCCGCTTGACGAACGCATCAATGAAGGGAGGCAGTTCACCCTTTCCACTTCCATCCTGAAGGAAATATTAACTGAACTCATACATTCTTAAAAGCCGTTCAAATTATCACTACCACGAGGCAAAAAAAAAAAAAAAAAAAGAAGAATAATCTACATATTCGGAAAAAAAATACATCTCATGCCGCCAACTCCAAGGCACATTCCTCGGAAACTTCCATAAACATACTGACATTAATAGGTGATAACGGTCCCCCATTGGAGCTCCATCCGTCTGTTCGTAGCACTAGTCACTGAATAAGAAGTTTGTTAATTCAACATCAAACCTTAATTTACCGCAATCATTGAAATAGGGGAATGACAATGAAGACAGAGATCACTCCAAAACTTATTAAATACTCGTACCCGACTCTCTGAAACCCAATCCCCCTAATATACGTAAAAAGCCGTCGAGTCCATGATGTGGCTCACACACTATTCTACTAGTCGGCTCAACATTATAGCAAGGCGTTTTGCTACTTTATATGTCGGAGGACCAGTGTTGCTCGCGATTGGCCTAAGAGAAACCCTTCAGCACGCCATTAAATCTAGGGGGAATAGCTCAGTAGAGACTAAGACCCTTGATACTGTGCTCCTACCAGCAATTTTTCTTCTGCAACTATTGAACGTAGTTCTGCTTTTGCGACTTCATGTAACGTTTCCCATGATCGCAGATATGTTTCGCATACCGAAGTTTTACATTCCCTTGCATAACGCTTTCTTCCTACTTTCGTGCCTTGAAATTAATAGAGTGTACACCTGTCAGAATATCGATGATTGACGGGGCTGCATTCCCGTAAGCTACTCAAACCAGACTCAAATATATACACACATCAAAAAAAGGTTTTCATCACCTCGGTTCCTTGAGTTCCGGAATCTGTACATATAATTGGAACAGAGATCAACATAGGCATAATTTCCGAACTTTTTATTGCTCATGAAAACCACACGTTACATGTTGTACTACCACACAGCGAGACCTTCAGAGGTGGTTTTCCAGATTGCTGTACACACCAGTACCTCTAATATCCAGTAGCACGTCCTCTTACACTGATGCATGACTGTATTCGTCGTGGCATACTATCCACAAGTTCATTAAGACAATGTTGGTCCAGATTATCCCACTCCTCAGCGGGGATTCGGCGTGGATACCTCAGAGTTGTTGGTGGGTCACTATGTCCATAAACATACCTTTTCAATCTATCCAAGGCATGTTCGATAGAGTTCATGTCTGGAGAACATGGTGGGCACTGTGGTCGAGCGATGTCGTTACCCTAGAGGAGGTCATCCACAAGATGTGCACGATGTGGGTGCGAATTGTCGTCCATGAAGACGAATTCCTCGCCAATATGATACCGATATGGTTGCACTGTCGGTCGGAGGATGGCATTCACTTATTGTACAGCAGTTACGGCGCCTTCTATGACCACCAGCGGCGTAAGTCGGCCCCACATAATGCCACCCCAAAACAACAGGGAACCTCCACCTTGTTGCACTCGCTGGACGATGTGTCTAAGGCGTTTAGCCTGACCGTGTTGCACCGAAGCACCTCTCCGACGATTGTCTGGTTGAAGGCGTATGTGACACTGATCGGGTAACAGAACGTGATTCCAATCCTGAGTGGTCCATTCGGCATGTTGTGGGTCCCATCTGTACCGCACTGCTTGATGTCATGGTTGCAAAGATGGACATCGCCATGGACGTGTGGAGTGAAGTTGGGCATCATGCAGCCTGTTGCGCACAGTTCGAGTGGCTGCACGGAAAGCATTATTCAACATGGCGTTGCTGTCGGGGTTCCTCCGAGTCGTAATCCGTAGGTAGCGGTCATCCACTGAACTAGTAGTCCTTGGGCGTCCTGAGCGACTCATGTCATCGACAGTTCCTGTCTCTCAGTATCTCTTCCATGTCCGAGCAACATAACTTTGGTCCACGCCGAGATGTCCCGATAATTCCCTTGTTGAGAGGCCTTCCTGGCACAAAGTAACAATGCGGACGCCATCGAACCGCGGTAGTAATGGTCTAGGCATGGTTGAACTACAGAAAACACGAGCCGTGTACCTCCTTCCTGGTGGAATGACTAGAACTGGTCGTCCGTCGGACCCCCTCCGTCTAATAGGCGCTGCCCATGCATGGTTGTTTACATCTATGGACAGGTTTAGTGACATCTCTCAACAGTCGAAGGGACTGTGTCTGTGATATAATGTCCACAGTAAACGCTAAACGCCTATCTTCAGGAGTTCTGGACACCGGGGTGATGCAGAACTTTTTTTGATGTGTGTAGCTGAGGACGAATGAATTTCAGAATCAACAGCGCTCCTGTGGTTCAACAGGAAATGTAGTAAGTGTGGCGACTACGAGGCGGGATGCAGCTTCGCAACAAGTTATCGTTTCGCTTTGCACGCAGTCCCTCTACCTCGGTGCCGCAGCAGCGCTGGTGTGGTCCCCGTTCTCTCGCACACAAACACAATCAGCACTGCTTTGCAATGTGAATTTTAAACAAGCCTGTTCTCTGCCACTCCGCGCAGCTCTCCCACACTGAAAAGGGTGGGCGTAGGAGGGGATGGGGGAGGGTACGGTGCGGCTTTTCCCGCCCTTCCCCACTCTGGCCCGCTTTATTGAATTTCAAATGGCGAGTCCGCTTGCGCCCTCCCAGGACGTCGCAGGATGCGGCCGACTTAATATGCGCCGCGGCGCCAGGGGTCTTCGCCCCTTCCCTCCACTCCTCACTGCCACCCTCCGCGCCAGTGCTGCACACGTGTTGCAGCCGGTGCAGCCCGACGGAGATACCAGGGCTCATGTAAATTGTATCGGACACGCGCTGACCGCCGCTCCACCAGGTTCGCCCCACTCAGCCACGCCGACCTCCTGCATAACTCGCCATCACCTAGCCGCGCCTCGATTACTGGCGCCCATCGCATGGCTGCTGAATACGAACGAACGGAACCAAATAGCAGTTCCAGAATTAAACTGCCCAGCGGAACCCTACCAATTAACTTTCTCCTTCTTTCCTGGGGTTTCATCTCGTTTCATAACCTACACCACACCAACTCCATACAAATTTTCATATTGTGAAATCACCACCCTTGGATATCCAGGGGAGGGGGCACTAATGAACAATCCTGGAGATTAATGACGGACTAGTGTCGAGTTGAAGGAAGGCTGCAGTCCATGTGCAGGTAGCCTGGTCGCTGGCTGTGCACCACAGACTTTCTTTATTCTTTACCTTTGTAGTGTCATCTTTAAATCAATGGAGGAGCTGTAAGCACAACTGTACAAGCGTATCATTAATTTATACCCTCAGGCGAGAAAAGGAATGGGATAACTATATACAGATACACTGATGGCGGTGTTATCGTGGGTATAAGGTATAAAAGGGCACTGTATTAGCGGAGTTGACATCTGTACTCTGGTGAATTATGTGAAAAGGTTTCCGACGTGATTATAGCAGCACGGCGGGAATTAAAAGAGTCTGAATAAGGAATGGCAGTTGAAACTAGACGGTCCGCAGCTCGTGGTCGTGCGGTAGCGTTCTCGCTTCCCACGCCCGGGCTCCCGGGTTCGATTGCCGGCGGGATCAGGGATTTTCTCTGCCTCGTGATGACTGGGTGTTGTGTGTTGTCCTTAGGTTAGTTAGGTTTAAGTAGTTCTAAGTTTTAGGGGACTGATGACCATAGATGTTAAGTCCCATAGTGCTCCGAGCCATTTGAGCCATTTGAAACTAGCCGCACGGGACGTTCCATTTCGTAAATCGTTAGGGAACTCAATATTTCCAGATCCACAGTGTCAGTGAAATTTGGCATTAGTGGACAGTGGCAGCAGAGGATCGACGCGAGTGCCTTTGCTGACAGCACGACATAGCCTGCAGCGACTGTCCTGGGGTCGTGACCGTATCGATTGAACCATAGACAACTGGAAAACCTTGGTCTGGTCAGATTAGTCACAATTCCAGTTTATAAGAGCTGATTATAGGGTTCGAGTATGGCGCAGAACCCACGAAGCCGTGCAGCCAAGTTTTCGACAAAGCACTGTGCAAGCTGATGTTTGGTGGCTCCATAATGGTGTGGGTGGAGTTTACATGAAACAGACTGGGTCCTGTGGTCCAACTGAACCGATGACTGAAAATGGTTATGTTCGGCTACGTAGAGACCGTTTGCAGCCATTCGGGGATGACAATGTGGCATGTTAATGGGCCACAGTTGTTCGCAGTTGATGTGAAGAACATTCTAGATAATTGGAGTAAATGATTTTGCCACCTCGATCGCCTTACATTAATCCCTTCGAACTTAACCGAGAGATCAGTTGGTGCACAAAATCCTGCGGTTACAACACTACCACAGTTATGGACAGCTATAGAAGCAGGTCGATATTTCTGCACGTTGGTTGTTGAGTCCATGCCACGTCGAGTTGCACTACTTCGGTCGAAAGGAGATATCCCATGACTTTGGCCACTTCAGTGTACTTTCTCAGTGGCACAGAATGGATAATTGTAGATACTTGACAGCGGCGTAACACTGAAATTGCATTATTAAAGTAAAAGGTGAAGACCTTTAAACATAGCTGTGAACTAATATCACAAGCAATTAATGCTATCAGCTCCACCTCAGTAATTTTTCTACTCTTTTGAGCTACTAGGTATCTCTAGGGATTTTTGTCTGTGCAGCCAACTTCTGTAGATATCGTATGATATAGTCTGCCAAAAGTTTCACCCAGTTTCAGAGGGCTACATGTATATGTTCAGCTAGACTAAACAAAGATGAACCGTGGTGTACTTACTACCGGTTTCTCTCTCTTTGATCGGCTGTGGGCTGTTTGACGCGCAGCCGTGTCTTCAGGGGGCAGTGAGGTGCGAGGCGCTTCTATAAAGGGAATGGTTCACCGAGAGAGTTCGCTTGTTGGTGTGTAGCGGACGCGTTTACCTCCTGGATGGTTGCTGCCAGCTGGTAGATGTCGTTGCCTGCTGACTGTAGTGGAGGGAGTCCGCGATTCTGAAACGGAGGATCCAATTACACTGGCAGCTCTAGGGGCTGAAACCATATCGTAGTGGCTGTGTTTATAAGACCTACGATGCAATGTACCTTCGTATAAGTACACATGTCCGAAGAAACAGGCGCAGCGACGATTATAGCTATTATAAAACACAGGTGACCACCAACTGTAGAATCGAATCAAGACATTCAAAATTTGTGCTGGAACGGGACTCAAAGTCTAAATTCCCGACCGTACCGAGGGATCACCTTAACCACCTGGTTCGACTTCCGGTATGGCACTAATTTTCAATTCATCAATTCATTCTACAGTTGGAGATTGCCCGTAATCGCTCTGCCACAACATATCCTGTATCTAAGTGCTGAATTGTGACTGCTTGGCCTTGCACAATTTCTACGGGGATGTGCTTCGTTCGGCGAGCATCTGACTTATCATTATCCTGTGCTAATTACGTTTTCTCACCCTGTTGTGTACCGTCAGATTCCACCACTCTGGTTCTCAGTAAATTGCACTATTAGAGCCAATCACATTTTGTGTGCGCATTCCGATTATGCTATGTTCAAATAATGTGAAGCAGTGACTTCTTGCTTCGCCATGTTTTGTTTATTTGTGAACTGATGGAGTTGTCTCAAATCGTTATTTACGGTCTAGTACATGAGTCTGATAACAACTCCCCCAGTTATGTTATGTTTGTGATTCGTGTAACTGTATTCAAATTTGCAAGAAGAAATATTTACGTTTATTTAGACTGGCGTTTAAGTTACTTAAGCTGTTTAGGTGTTATTTAATAATCTTGGTATGCTTATTTTGTCCACTTCTAATATTGGTCAAACTGATTACAATTTCCGTAGCTTTTGAACAGAAGTGGTAAAGGCTGCCAGCCTTGCTTGAAGGCAGAGCTGACCATTTGCAGCATAGTCGACAGTAATGATTGCGGACCTCTGGTACAGAGCCGAATGGAGAGTCTGAATGAGAGGCTCACACGGTTCTGCGACCGTGTAGGCTGCTGATTCCTCGACTTGAGCCCAAGGGTGGTTGAGTTTCGGGTACCGCTGAATAGGTCAGGTGTCCACTATACGCAGGAGGTGGCTACACGGGTAGCAGGGGCTGTAGGGCGTGGACTGGGCGGTATTTTCGATTTGAAGGTCTCGGGAAAACCCAAGAAGGGCTTCAGTCACAAAGGGTGCAGGCTGAACACAGGACGAACGTAGATACAGAACCATTGGTATAAGAGTTGTAAATTGTCGTAGCTGTGTTGGGAAAGTACCAGAGCTCCAAGCGCTAATAGAAAGCACTGACTCTCAAATCGTTATAGGCACTGAAAGCTGTCTAAAACCGATATATAAGGTCAGCCGAAATTTTTGCGAAGAACCTAACGGTGTTCCGAAAGGATAGGCTAAACACGGCTGGCGGTGGCGTATTTGTTGCTGTCAGAAGTACTTTATTTTGTCTCAAAACTGAAGTAGATTCTTCCTGTGAGGTAGTATGGGCAGAGGTCATTGTTGGCAACCAGAATAAAATAATAATTGGATCATTTTACCGACCTCCCAATTCAGATGATACAGTTGCTGAAAGGTTCAAAGAAAACATAAGTTTGATTTCAAACACCTACCCGACTCATACCATAATACTCGGTGATGACTTTAATTTACCCTCGATATGTTGGCAAAAATACATGTTTAATTCCGGAGGTACGCATAAAATATCATCCGAAATTGTGCTAAAGGCATTCACTGAAAATTATTTCGAGCAGTTAGTTCATGAACCCACGCGAATAGTAAACAGTTGTGAAAACACACTTGACCTCTTCGCAACAAATAATCCTGAGTTAATAACGAGCAGCAAGACCGATTCAGGTATTAGTGAACACAGGGTTGTCGTAGCGAGATTGAATATTGTAATCCCCAAATCCTCGAAAAATAAGCGAAAAGTATACCTATTCAAAAAAGCAGATAAAAATTCACCTGACGCCTTCCTGAGAGAGAATCTCCACTCATTTCAAATTAATAATATAAATGTAGACCAGATGTGGCTTAAATTCCAAGAAATAGTATCGACAGCAATTGAGAGATTTATACCAAATAAATTAAAAAGGAGGGAGATGATCCCCCTTGGTACACAAAACGGGTCAGAACACTGTTGCAGAAACAACGAAACAAACATGCTAAATTTAAACAGACGCGAAATCCCTAAGATTGGCGACCTCTTACAGAAGCTCGAAATGTAGGTAGGACTTCAATGCTAGATGCCTATAACAGTTTCCACAACGAAACTTTGTCTCGAAACCTGGCAGAAAATCCCAAGAGATTCTGGTCGTATGTGAAGTATGTTAGCGGCAAGAAACAATCAGTGCCTTCTCTGCACGATAGCAATGGAGATACTATCGAATACAGTGCTGCCAAAGCAGAGTTACTAAACACAGCCTTCCGAAATGCCTTCACAAAAGAAGACGAAGTAAATATTCCAGAATTCGAATCGAGAACAGCTGCCAGCATCAGTAACTTGGAAGTAAATATCCTTGGAGCAGTGAATCAACTTAGAATCACTTAATTAAAGCAAGTCCTCTAATCCAGACTGTATACCAATTAGGTTCCTTTCGGAGTATGCTGATGAATTAGCTCCATACTTAACAATCATATACAACCGTTCGCTCGACGAAAGATCCGTATCCAAAGACTGGAATATTGCACAGGTCACACCAATATTCAAGAAAGGTTGTAGAATTAATCCACTAAATTACAGGCCCATATCGTTAACGGCGATATGCAGTAGGATTTTAGAACATATATTGTGTTCGAAAGTTATGAATTACCTCGAAGAAAATGGTCTATTGACACGCAGTCAACATGGGTTTAGGAAACATCGTTCGTGTGAAACACAACTAGCTCATTATTCACATGAAGTGTTGAGTGCTGTTGACAAGGGATTTCAGATCGATTCCGTATTTCTGGATTTCCGAAAGGCCTGTGGCACTGTACCACACAAGCGGCTCGCAGTGAAATTGCGTACTTATGGAATACCGTTTCAGTTATGTGACTGGATTTGTGATTTCCTGTTATAGAGGTCACAGTTCGTAATAACTGACGGAAGGTCATAGATTAAAACAGAAGTGATTTCTTGCGTCCCCCAAGATAGTGTTATAGGCCCTTTGCTGTTCCTTGTCTATATAAACGATTTGGGACACAATCTGAGCAGCCGTCTTCGGTTGTTTGCCGATGACGCTGTCGTTTATCGACTAATGAAGTCATCAGAAGATCAAAACAAACTGCAAAACGATTTAGAAAAGAATCTGAATGGTGCGAAAAGTGGCAGTTTACCCTAAATAACGAAAAGTATGAGGTCATCCACATCAGTGCTAAAAGAAACTCGTTAAACTTCGGTTACACCATACATCAGTCTCATCTAAAAGCCGTAAATTCAACTAAATATCTAGGTATTACAATTACGAACAACTTAAATTGGAAGGAACACATAGAAAATGTTGTGGGGAAGGCTAACCAAAGACTGCGCTTTATTGGCAAGACACATAGAAAATGTAACAGACCTACTAAGGAAACTGCCTACACTACGCTTGCCCGTCCTCTTTTAGAATACTGCTGCGCGGTGTGGGATCCTTACCAGATAGGACTGACGGAGTACATCGAAAAAGTTCAGAAAAAGGCAGGACGTTTTGTATTATCGCGAAATGTGTAAGAGAGTGTCACAGAAATGATACAGGATTTGGCGTGGATATCGTTACAAGAAAGGCAATTTTCGTTGCGACGGGATCTTCTCACGAGATTCCAATCACAAACTTTCTCCTCCGAATGAGAAAATATTCTTTTGACACCGACCTACATAGGGAGGAACGATCACCACGATAAAATAAGAGAAATCAGAGCTCGTACGGAAAGATATAGGTGTTCCTTCTTCCCGCGCGCTGTACGAGATTGGAATAATAGAGAACTGTGAAGGTGGTTCGATGAATCCTCTGCCAGGCACTTGAATGTGATTTGCAGAGTATCCATGTACATGTAGATGTAGAATCTCGTACTGATGTAAAACTTAGTTCTGTTTTCTATATCTTACAACTGTTGCTTTTGTTTTTAAAGATACCGGTGTACAGCAGAAAGGTTTGGTGTATTGTACATTAGAATAGGTGAATTTAAATGTGGTTATGCGGAGGACGTTGCTTTCCGAAGTTACCACCTCTAAGCAGCCGGTTGTTGCCTCATTCAAATGAGGCCTTCACGTTTGAAATCTGACTTGCCTGAGACTGGAGCTTTAATCCAAGTCACTTGCAACTATTGTACATATATACTTTCCAGTTTTGAAGTCAGCCAATTTTTGTGTTCTAATATTCCTGATCTCTGATTCTAAGAATATTCAAGTTTAATTGGTCTCTGACTAAACTTTCAAGTGTTATTAATTGCTCCTTGTGGAAGTCTAAGGTACAAAACCGGCTTCTATGATACTGCTTCTCTGGAATAAATGAATTGACATTGAAAGTATATTTTGTATTTAAATTGTGCCAATCACGTTACTAATCCACTACCAACTGCCTACCATAAGAATAGACTTGCGGTAAATTTTAACATGTGCTTGTAAGTATAAGGTTCTCAATTTGAAAACCACTACCCAAATTTACAGCGGTATATGTTGTACATAAAACATTGGGGGTACTTTTTATTGAACGTTTTGTATCACATTTTTCGTTTACGTTTTGTAAATATCCAGCATTTGCTCCACCGGACCCAAAAAAAGCCTCGGACGATAGTGTAACGACACGTCATACTTTGCTGGAAATTAAAAAATGAGTTAAAAAAGTTCAAATATGTTTGTTTCTGCGATAGACGAGCGACGCAGCATGCATGTGGAAGCCGACATCAGTTTTAACAGCTTCAAGAGGTCTTTATATCTCCGGATATATTCTTCCTGCAGTTGACGGCAGTGGAGTGGATTAAGATGCCTGGAGCTCCATTTAATTGCAGCGTTAATTTTTGCAACAATTTAAAAAAATAAAAGAAAATGTATTTAATGGAATGTGTTCAGTTCCGATCTAGCCACAATTACTTTTGAATACAAACTGATTACTTTAATGTTGCCTTACGTGACAGGAGCATGTACGTTGCTCTATGCGTTAAATATGGATGATATGTTGAAGAGGACATAAATGAGTTGGTGCAGTGATTTGTTTGATATTAGCCTAACGAAGTTACTTTTCATGAGTGTCCACTGAGCAGATATTTAAACTAAGTGATAATACTGATTTTAAGCAAATGCAAGTACGTTGCTTGAGAGGTTCTGTAATGTTATATTTGGTCGTTGAACATAGTGACTACTTGAATGTAACATAGAATTCTTTGATGTTTCTGAATGGATACGAGCAAGACATTGACCATTTGTTAAAGGTATAGTAGTTAACTGTCCCAAAAACTACCCCAGGGAACACAAATTTGAAAATACTAGTTAATAGTATGCCGAAATTAACAATTTTGCTTGTCAAAGACCACTGCACGCTACAACACAGCAGTCATAGTGTGTCGTTGATTGAAATAGCAACATAATAATCCGCGCCTCTAAATGTGCGACATTACAGTTGAACATTTTGATAGTTGCTATCGTAAAGCGAATGAGACGTGCTTACAATCTAATCCCAAAAAGTGTTGAAGTACCTGCGTCGAGACAATTAAAACCTTGGTAAGTCAGTGAAGTGCGATCCTGATGGTGGTAGCTACTTTGATAATAACACTACGGTAGCTTACTCGTAAGTCCGGAAGGCCATAGTCATTACGCTGCTTCCTACTGCAGAGGGGTCGTACTACTGCAATAGCTGAACTCCTCCCACACGTTTGCAATTACGTCTGGAGGTAAATCATCCCTTGCTGTGGCGATGTGGCGCCGCAGTTTATCCCAAGTCGCTCTAAGGGCTAGTCACATAGAGTAAGTCTGCCAAAAATCCCATCAAACATTATATAACGTAATATCAGCCACTTTGCGTGTTTTGTCACATGAATAATGCATTGCCGATGTATTGCTGCCACAATTCCTTTAGATATTTATTTGCGGTTGTCAGTAGTGAATTGTATAACGCTCTCCCAGGTTCGCTTCAGTTATGATGATTAAGTGGCCAAGAGAAACTACTTTTCTTTAGGCTTCATTACGACTAATCGTAATGTAGCTGTTAACTTTTGTTCATTACTCAGATAATCAACGGTAATATTCCATCTGGTGACATTTTATTCCAAAAGTGAAATTTGAAATTAAATGTCATACACATTGTTATATACGATGGTTGCTTTCTGGTAGCAAAGAGCAAAAGTCTTTCATCCAAAGTCAGTAAACAGACGTTTTGTCATTATAAACACCAAACACTGTTTTGGAAATATATCTCAGCAAACTATTTTAAGACAAGAGGTATCATTTCTCACTTTTACAACTTCCTTCTATTTACATACGTTTTCCATTGTATTTTCTCACTTGATTACTATGTTCTCAGTAAGTACGTTTGAATATGATCTTTCTCTACCAACATGTCAAGAAATTTTCTTAGCTTATTGATTGTTTCTTGTGGCCACAATAACTTTAACTAAGTTTATTTACTGCCAGAGATTCCAATATTTTGACATATTAAGAACTTAAATATTCTAATAAAATATGAGTCGGTTTGATAGTAATCACAAACAGACTGTTTACATAACATATTAAATTATATTAATAGAGCATTCTTTCAATTTCGTTGTATAATTCTGCTCGCCGCAGGAAGTGTGGGTTTTATGAAAGAAGAAATAAGGCGCTCTATGTGGTTTCTTTAGGTCTGCATCGCCCTCTGTCATCAGATCTACTCACTAACTTTATGTGGTCATCTCCCTTTGATACGTTCATTAGAAGATATTACCAGATGTTTAAGGAACGCTCCAAATCTGTAACATTAAACTTGTAATAGTGTTGAATTACTGTCTTTCCCTCCTTGTCAGTAGTGTAATTACAGCCTCAGCTCTTTTACGTTTTCTTGCTATCGAGCAATGACACTTCCTTGTAGACAACTGTATCTTCAGCGAACAGTATCGTAGGAAATTAGATACAAATTGATAATATATGTTGAGTTCTAAAACGGGTTCTTCTGAATGAAGACTGTCTGAAACCAACCAGTCTGTTTCGTCGCGCCACAAACTTTCTTTCTGCCCATCTGCGTTCAATGCCTTTTCATTAGTTTTCTGTTCCACGTGTCTCGTCTAATCTTTAGGATACTTTTGAAGCACCACACTACAAAGTCTTCTACTTTCTTTATGTTTGTTTATCACGCACATTCACCTCTTCACGTAAGTACACTCCAAGATAAAACTTCTTACCACCTCAGTTTATATTGGATGCTAGCTAACTTTCCTCTTTCAGAAATGCTTTTCTTCCTATTGCCAGGCTGCATTTTATGTCCTCTCTACTTCGTCCAACATCAGTTAGCTTGGTACACAACACAAAAATCTTTCTTCTGCTACAGTGTGTCGTTTCCTATATTGTTCTTTTAGATTTTCCTGATTTATTTCGAATACACCCGATTGTCTTTGTTTTGCTGTTGCTGGTATTTATCACACACTGATTTTGTTCAGATGATATTTCAGGCCATTTTTATTGCTTCCTATGGACTTTAATTTCACCTCTGAATTTCACATGGTTTCCTTTACTGTTTGCTCAATGTACAGACTGAATAACAATGGGGATAGGCTACGAACCTATCTCACTATATTCGCAACCATTGATTCGTATAATGTCTTCGACTTTTAACGGCTGTAGTTTCAGTTCTGTTCAAGTCGTAGATAATATTTCGCTCACAGATGAACTTGTCAGAGTCGGGGGTTCGCAGTTATATAGAATTTTTTAAAAGACTTCATATTCACCGTTGACTGTAGAAATTGTTTACCTCGCAATTGCAAAAGATTTTGCTTTAGGACATGTCATACTTTAAAGTCCTTCGACATGACACGTATACGTATCGGAGAATTTTAAAGTATGTCATGCGTTGAAGCAAAATCTTTTACTGTCCCACTTAAAATAGGTCCTAAGGCCGAAACTGCAATATTGTGAAATAAATAATTTCTACAGTCAACGGCAGATATGATATCATAAATACCTGACATTGTCGGCTGGAGAGTGATCAATTAATTTAGTGTAAAGAAAACTTCTGATACGAAGTTTCTTACTGCTTTTATCGTATGTATGTACAATGGATTACTAGTTTCGACAGGACTAAGCTACCATCTTCAGATCCACACAGTACAGGTTATGAAATCATGCTGTGCGAATAATCACTCAAATACAAAGTTCGAAAGTAGTAATCCAGTTTACATACGTCATAGCAAGAAAAACCATCGTTTCAGAAGCTTTCCTTAACTTGAATATGATGTCTTTTAAAATGTTTTGCTCACTTTTTCTTTATCCCTGTTAACTTTCAAGGAGTTTATATAGGTCAACATTGTCAAAAGCTTTCTAGTAATTTATAAATGCTGTTAACGCTGCTTTGTCTCGCTTCAGTTTGTCTTCCCATTTTACTGCAAACAATTCGTTGTAGTATTTTTCAAGTTTTCTCATTAAACAGTTGATTCTGAAACACTCACAGCTGTCACGGAGCGTCTTTGCAATTTAGCAACATTATGGAAGTCTGAGACCATTTCTCTTATCTCATTTATATTACATACCACTTGGAATAGTTTATTTACAGTCTGTTTTCCTAAGGGTCGTAATCACTCTGGGGAAATGTCATCGACTCCACTTGTTTCTATTTGAATTAAATCTCTCTGTGCTCTGTCAAAATTCTGGTCCGATTTCAAATGTCCAATCTCATCTTCTTCCAGCTCTTTTTCCCTTCAAAAGATTTTCCTGGCGTTCGTTTCCTTTTTAAAGCTCTTTGGTACTTTCCTTTTACATTTCAACCGTCTGTTCTCTGGTTTATACTGAGTTGTCGTCCGAGCTTTTGGTATTTATAGAACAGCTTCTATTTCACAAAAGATTTATTTTATTGTTCTACATGCATAACATTTCTCCTTTCACCATTTCTGCGTTGGCATATTTTAGACACCTGTATTCTGTTTTGCCTGCTTCCATTGTCGCAACTCCACATTTTCTTTTGTCAATGGAATAAAATCTCGTATCTTATACAATAATTCCTACTGGGCGGTGTCCTTCTGCCTGCTTTTTTGCTCTCGAATTTCAGTCGATTGTTGCTGTATGCTGCCCTTGAAACTCTCAGCAAAGCATGGTGTCCTTCAAATTACGCTGGTCGTATCTCCTTCATTTTATACCATGTTCCGCTGTCTTCATTTTCATAACGCAGTTCATATCTCATAAATTATGGACAGAGTCTACATTTGCCCGCAAAATTGTTTTCCAGTTTAAAACGTGCTATCTAATTATCTTTCTTGCACCTTCCGTTGTCTTCAGATCTCTTCCACCTACACAACCCCCGTTCATTATTTTTAAACGAAGTGATTGCAGTCTTTATAATGTGGTCTGTGCAAAATTCTACCGGATGCCTTCTTCTTTCATTTCTTTCAGCCAATCCATGTTCCACTAACGCTGAATTCTGCCGCTATTGAACTATATTCCCACACATTAATAAATATTTGTCTTTCCTAATGAGCTCAATAATTTGTTTTGTTATATCGTACATTATTTCAAACTCTTCACCCTCTATGGAGGTATTAGGCATTAAAAATTTAATGGTGTGCTAAGTGCTGACTTTATGTTGTATCTTGAGTGTCATAATACATTCATTGCGCTGTTCACAATAGCTCTTGTAAATTCCTGTTTTCTGTTCGTTATTATACCTATTTATGAATGACACTGTACTCGCCTGACCAGTTCTGTCCTTCCTGCCATCCGCTTCCGAATTTACCATTGTTGCTTCAACTTATCCGTTTCTCTCATTAAACCCTCTAACCTAGCTGAACATATCAAACAAGCCATTCTTCTACTCGTAGTTCGCTAGAACTGTTGTTTGTGATGAATACCTCCACCTGAGCGATCTGTACCCGGATATTTAAATGGGGATTATTTCACCTCGGACTATTTTACCTAGCAGAATGCCGTCATCATTTAACCATACAGTAGAGGTGATTTTTCCATTGTTTTCAGCCCTTCGCTGTACTAGGATAACTAGGCTATACTTGTTATTGCTACAAGGCCTTATCACTTGGTCACCCTCATGGTTGTACCTGAAGATACTGAAAAAGAGGCTGCCCTTTTCAGGAAAAACCTCTGGAAGACTAAAACAGAGATAGTTTTTAATTGCAGTGGTTCTAGTTTGGAACAGGTATGAGTAATGTTACGAGGGATGATATACTGATGGTCGTCAAGGTGAAGCAGTGTCCGTCAGAGCGAAACACGGCTCTCGAAGCCATGGCCTGAAGGGCGAACGGCACCATAAAAAGCCGGCTGCCGGCCGGCCAATTCTCACCTGATTATCTGGCGCCGTTGTACCTGTTGCTAGGGAACTGAAGAGGCTACCTGTTGATGAGTACCGTGGGGGCGTACAAATCTGACTCAGGTGCCACAACCGCCGGGCTGCTCCCTAGGGATGACTTAGCTCCCAGGACACAAAGGGGGAAACTGCCAGCTCATCAAGGCTTACATTCTGTTGGGAAAACTTCGTCATGAAATTCGCAGTTGAAACATCAACGTTTTATGACGACGAATATAAAAATGAGAAATATTATGTTTGCTTTACTCTAGAGTCGAACTTTTGCTGGGTGAAATTACACTTGTTTCAGATATTAAATACCATTATATAATCAAAAGCTTCACAAAACATAGTTAAAATAATGTTCATCAAATATTTACGAAACATTTTTCTGAACGATATCTGAGATATGGTAGAAATTTCCATTTACAAACGTAGAAAGCCCCTTAATCCTGGCGTGAATTGTTCAAAATCGCTTGCCCACGTAGGTATGTGGTACGAATAAGTAAACGTCAATTGTGTGCGTTAACTAGACACCAACAGGGGCCAGAGCTTTCAAGGGAGTTCTTCCTCTAACGATTTTTTTAAAATGAGTCACACTGTAAGGGATGCGTGAAATGAAATATCACGTAAGGAATGGAATACGAGAAAATAATCTTCTATGTAAACAAAAATGTAAATCTTCGTTTGGTCACAAATGTAAATGTGCGAAAGATGTTCACCGATTTCTTTGAAATTGTCACACAAATTTGCATTCGAATACGAGCGTGTTTTGCACAACTGTTTTGATATATATATATATATATATATATATATATATATATATATATATATATATATATATATATGTGTGTGTGTGTGTGTGTGTGTGTGTGTGTGTGTGTGTGTGTGTAAGTAAATTTGTAATATATAAAGGGGAAATGTTATTACCAAGTGTTCTTGAATCATTTACTTTAAATTTTACATAATACTACAATGAAACGTTGTTAAAAAAAGGAAAATTGTATATATGTATTATCGGCTTATGATTACAGTACTATTACAGAATCTGAAGATTCAATAACACTGAACAAGGCTCCAGGTCTAAGGCTGAAGGAGGAGACTGACACAGGGATGGGTAGAGGAAATGTAGATAGAAAGTGGAAGGGAAGAGATGGACAGAGGGAGCGGAGAGGAGGAGGTTAGAGAGGTGGAAAGGAGGTGGATATTAAAAGGGAGAGGATGTGATGGACAGAGAGAGAGGAGGGGGGGAGAGGGCCGAAGGAGATGGGGAGAGAGGAGGGAGGAGTAGATGGACTGAAGAAGCTGGGAGAAGGTATGGATAGAGAGAGGGGGAAAGAGGAATAGATGCAAAAGAGAGGGGGACAAGGGGATGGACAGAGAGGGGAGGGGGGCGAAGGAGATTAGTATGTATATCAAAATCAGACACTTTTTACAAAATTATGGCTTCCCTTTTCTTTCTTTTCCATTTAACCTAGCTATACCACATTAGTGCGTGGAAGAGAACAGCTAGTAAATAATATATAGTGAATGAAGTAACCTATTTCAGCCATACTGCACCTATCATAGAGAAAAATATTTTATAAAAATGTTAAATGATACACCCAGCGCTTCTTGTTAGAGCAACATAAGGGTGGCTCCCTCATAGACTTGCTAAATATATTAATCCCGTTCAAATTACACTGTAATTTATAATTGTTTTAAAACTGTTTCCTAAAGAATGATTTACTTATGAAGTACGTTGTTTTGGATCATATGATGGTCTGATAATGTTACTTGATACCGGAACTGATACTCATTTGGCAAAATAAAAGTTCTACTATAGAACACAAAAATCTTTTTTCTGGTTGTATTGGCTTCTGCTACAACCAGAAAGTGTAACACATTTTGTTTCCAATTTTTGAGGACCGTAAATGAAGCTCTAACATATCAGCGTTGTAGTTATGAAGTTAATACGAAAATATAGTTCAATAAGCGTGCCTGTTGTATAAACTAATGTAATACGTACATAAACACAGTATATGGGAAGAAAACTACGTTTGGAATTTTAAATTTTAAAAGCTGTCCAGTATTTTTCGATGATGTGTGACATTATGGACGCTTGTAGGTCTACAGATGGGATAAAATTACTAACCTTTATTTCGACTAGGTTGTTTACAATCCATCTTAAGTTTTATGCTGTTTCTCTCTAATTATGGTATAAAGATTTTGAACATTGGCTATATTTATGACGATTGCGTAGTGTGATGCACTCGAATTTAAATTTAGTTCTACAAATAGAAAATGAAACGATTCATTTAATACGAGAGTGTGCACCTTAGCACACATCGAGTTTAACAACCAGGAAGATGCGATGTTGCAAAAAGGTTTAAAGTAAAATTTAGTCCGCAGATCAATAAAACGATTACTTCTATCATCATAGCAGAAGTAAGGTTTACCCAACAATAGCCTCTTACACTCGTAAATCAGAAGAACACAAAATAATGGTCCAAATGAAGAAGTACTTTCACACGTAAAAAGCGAAATGCTGTAGCGTAAATAACCGAGGAAAGCGAATTGCGAAAAAGATTAATCGAAATACTGTGTAAATGGCGGTATTACTTCGAATGGCGGTATTACTTCGAAGATGAACAAATTGATCTGTCATTAAGCTGATCTGAACAACACAGTGTTTTGCTAAGTATGAGCCTTTGGAGGTGGTATGCCATTGCCATCATACGATCACTGAACTAATTTACGCAACTAACTAAATGGGGACTTGCATTTAAACGTGGACTGGGAACCAAGATATAACTCAGCACTGAACGTATCAACAAACATTGGCGGAGGCGAAAGAACTGACAACTCTTAAACTTCCTAGGTCTAACCAGTGTCTGAAACCAAGACCTTTGGTTGTGTAGTCTGGAACTTTACCATTGGGCCACAGAATAGTTCAAATGGCTCTGAGCACTATGGGACTTAACATCTGAGGTCATCAGTCCCCTAGAACTTAGAACTACTTAAACATAACTAACCAAAGAACATCACACACATCCATGCCCGAGGCAGGATTCCAACCTGCGACCATAGCGGTCGCGCGGTTCCAGACTGTAGCGCCTAGAACCGCTCGGCCACTTCGCCGGCCCATTGAGCCACAGACCCACAGTTATTACACACCAGGAGGATTATTTACCTAAGATAAGCCTCTCTTAATGGCATTAACGTTGTTGAAGGAAGAAAGGGTGCAGCCCATGAGGAAATTTTAACTCCAGGTGTCCTATTGTTGATAACAGTACTTTCTTAAAAAAGGCAGTGGAAAAAGACATTAAAACTGTGAAGCTACAGCTGTCAACATCGAGCTCAGCTAATACGACATAAAGAGCGTATGTCGATTCGTCCAATCTTGAACCATACAGCATATTCGTATTACAGCTTATGTAAAGAAGAAAGTGCCTTACGAAAGCAGGAAAACTCAGAAATGTGAACTATTGTAGACCCTGTTGACATTGAGGGACTTCAGATTTAACAAGAAGATATACATAAAAAGATTTAAAACAATGTACACATAAAAAGGGGGATTAGCCAAAGAGAGTCCAGTGGTTGACACAGGTGTTTCCATTTTTTCACATAATTGGAGTGGAGGTTTTTATTAATTTTTTAGTGTCATCACACAAAAACATATTATTTATATCAGGCTTTGAAATACATCCTTCAAGGCCCATAGATAGATTCTCTTGCGATTGCATGTTTCCTACGAGTCCATGGCAGGATAGTGTAATGCAACACGGCGTGGTGGAAACACGATGGACCGCTGCCGAGGGTTTAGTCACGCGTGGACACTGCAGGAATAAACAGGAAACTAGAAATATGGTCATACATCGTCAACAAAAAATTACGCAGCAATATAACCACACTGATCTACTATTCTCTTTGGAAGCTGGATAACATTTAAAATTGAAAGCCTGATACTTCGTCTTCGAACTGAGCCAGTTTCTTGATATAAGATTGTGAACCTGCCCTGCCTATCACTAGACAGTGCACTTAACCCATTAATAAATCAGTCTGAAAACTGTTATCAAGATTCGGAGATGTAAAACTTTCGGGAAGTCTCCCCCCCCCCCCCCACCCCCCTCCCCTCCCCACCACTGTTACTCGAAAGTAACAAAGAAGTTTACGTTAGGGAATTAACTGTAAACATCGTACTACGCTGCCTCAAACTGTAATATATTCTGCCTGATAGGCTCTATTTGTGCAGTACAAATGTGTACATCATTTGTCATCCACACGCTCCAAAACCATAAATATTTTGAACTTGTGTGGTAGGAGAACTAACTCGTAATGACACCGTTTCTGCTGCTACGTGTCTCGAAGTACTGGATTTACGTCGTCTGACATAAAGTGTTATAAAGTTGTTACGAAAGACAGTCAGTTGTATATTGTGCATATCGTAGCACTTGAACTGATGGTCGTATAAGTGAATGGAGCACGATTTACAAAGAAAATCTTAAATAGGGGAGTGTGTTGTGCCTGATGGATAGTGCGCATAGGAACAATTGATGTTTCCTGCTTGATGTTTCAATCTAGTGAGCGCTTTTGGAATTACACGAAGCGGTATGCACTAGAGCATGTTTTACTATTTTTGTTGCTGTGATACATGAGGTTGTGTTTTGTGCAGAATTTGTAAATATTCTCAGTTCTGTACATTTAAATGCTGCATAATACATTAAAGCTATTTTGAAAGTATTGTTAACTCTTCAGGTAGAGAACGTCATTGCGAGTAAAATTCTTTATATTATTAAAACCAGTTGTATGGAGTGTGGACGGTTAAGGGACCATCTTGTGCCTTGAAATGGAAGGACGCCTTCTGCTATGGAACACGCGGTATTCGCAAATGATCTAAGTTTCTTTGATGTCTTCACAAGTTTATCTGTCCTGAGTATGGAAATTTGTGTTGGACTTCAATACCTTTTACCATATTTCTAAATGCATTTAATTTAAAACTTGTTTTTGAAAATAATTTTAATATGATTTCACTTACTGTTGTGGAAGAGTAATAATGTAACAGACTGACTATTAAATACAATCTTGAGAAAATTTTCTTGACTGCAGCACTTTTAAATCTCAGTAGAGTATTTGCTCCCAACCACATGACAATATCGTATCCCGGAACACGTTTTCACATTTACTAAAACCTTACTTTCATATAGAAACTTTCGCATTTTCGAAAAGAAGAATGTAGCTTATTAGAACTGAATTCTGTCATTTGAAAGCGGAGTAAGAAAATACATCAAATTTCTGTCAAAGGACTTACTAGAGCGGAGGTCTAAAAGCGTTCCAAGGTACAACACGCTACCGTACTCGCATATGGAGTTGTGGGAGACATGGTGGAATACACGAAAAAAAGGAAGAGATGCAAGGGTATAAATTCATGAACATCAAACGGATCTCAAACGCAGTATAATGTTTCAGTAGCCAATATTTCTCGTTACCGGATTAAAACGCCTGACATCCCTCTGAACATCATAGCACAAGAAAATTCATAAACAAAAACACACATTTCGGAAACATGATCTTAAGAGTGAGAAAAACAGTGAATCACTTATTTTTATGGATGGCTAACTAAGATATTGATACTGGTTGCCACACGAAGTCAAGAGCGAGGACACAAGCATAACATTTTCCATGCCAAGTTATAATGCAAAATGCAAGCGAAAATGACGCATTTATACAGATTCCAAAAGCACACGATTTCTAATCACGTAAATGCGACTGAAAGCTGGGTGGAAGCTACGTTCTCACCATAGTGCTTATAGTTGTTAGTCGAATGAGGCAGTATGGAAAGCACAAGAGCAGTATGTATGACGTCTTCTCGATTAGCTGCCAGAAACCAGAGCAGTTTGTGTCAACATTGCACAAGGTGTCATACTGGAAAATATCCGGCTAGCGGTCTGCCATCAGGGCACCAGTCCAATTTTTCATGTCTCCTTAAGAGACATCTGCCAATTACTGCAGCAAAGATGCACTGCTCAAGCAGACGGTCGGATGGTGTTCGAGTTGACGTGCGACTCACATTTGGTGCGAGAGTGCATGATTATGGAAGATGCCTGTGTTTCAGTGGCGGTCACGTTTTCCTATCCCACTCGTTAGAAAGAACTGCATTGAATATTTTGTGCTGAAACCACAGCAACGAACTACTATTTCTATACAACATGACCTAGTTTGTGTACAAAGTAATATAAACAAGGACATTACAAAATCCTAACATAAAACAGAATACACTGTCCCTGTGCATAAAGCAGATAAGGAAATTAACACAGGGCACCAAATAAAATCCAAATATCTAAAATTAATAAAGACGAAATCATTAATTAAGCGGAAATAATTAGCTGGAGATACGACCTGCTTTCTGCATATTAGGTAAAACGCTTTTCAAACATATTAATGTGATACATGGACACACACAGACATAGCGATAAAAATGTGGTTTGAAGCTTAACTGTTTTTATAAATGTTCCTTTTAGTCCCTAAAATTTCGCTGATACACTTGAAGTAGTCGCGTGTACGCCAATGACACTGGACCAATAACCTGCAAAGCTTATCTCGGATGGTATGAGCAGAATATGAGCGTCTTGGATAGTAATCTTTACATTTACAGGGGTTTTGAGGGGCTCTTCAGCGGTCAGGAACAAGACTGTCACTCCTTAACATAAGCCATACTCTAGGCAAGAGAAGAAATTAAATTCTTATCTTTTACTAAACAACCGATTATAGAATAAATAGGTCGACAGAATCTGTGAACCATGTTATACAGAAGTAAATTGTTCGAGTCGGCGAGAAGAATGAGAATCACTTAAAGAATCTGATGCATACAACATAACTACTAGCCACGCGTTAACAGTAAAAGTTAAAAACCGCACATGACTGGTTTGTGTGAAGTAATCAATAAGCTGATTGCAACTGCCATATAACATGTGAGCGAAACACAAAAAAGGTAATAAAGGGGAAATCTGTACAAGAATAGAGTTTTGCTTTCCAAAAATGGCAACACCATTAGAGATGGAGCTGAAATTGGAATTGGGGAACAATGTGAAGTTGCACTTCTCTTGAAAGAGAACCATCCTGTCACTCACCTTGGTCGATTTAAGGAAATGACAAAAAAATCTAAATCAGGAGGCCCAGATGTGGATTAGCCTCATCGCTGCACCACTTCACACGGCAGGATGTAAGGATATGACGCAGAAGGTTGCGGTAAATATGTAAAGAATAATGTACAATAAAGTGATCAGGTTGACTGCATGAAACGGAGTATAGCATGTGCTTCGCTCTAGAGGGTTACTGCCTTTGACTAATTGCTGGTCATATCGTAAAATATGAAGGATTTGATATTTAAAAATTGACATACAACGCTCTGTGACTGTAACCTGTCTGAAGTAGCAAATAATGTTGAAAACCTACCTTCTTAAATCTTAGCTTCCTTTCTATGTCCTACAGTCTAGCGGTGAATCACCACTCCCCTTTCTACACATCTTTAACAACGAAATAAGGGGGGTAATCAAGGATGTCAACAAACTAGACACACTAGAAAGTGTGTTCTCGAGGGAAGAACGTCATAACCAGAGAGCTGATGGATGAAAAGCTTCTGTGCTACACAAATTTTGTTAATATTGACTATCTACCAACCCCAAACCTATATGGGAGGAATTCGAAACTACAAACATGTGAAGAAGAAATTAAACACCATATTTAAACGGCTTGACAAAAAAAGGAGGGGGGGATTCATCCAAAAGATATAGTCGGATGTTAATGTACCTACATACACATAAGCACCATCAGATCATTAGGGCTGTAACGCTCTGTGACAGGTAGAACGGCAACTGGAGTTCATTAGTGTTGTTTGTGTTGTTGTCAGGTCTGATAGGGAACATAAAGAGCATTAACACCTTCAGATGTTGATCGGTCACTGTGAAGAACATAGAGATTCTTCGCACTCATGTAAGACTTTATTATCTACACCTGAAGCAGAGAAGGGTCTTAATGAGGAACTCTATTTGGCCGGTTGGACGAAAAGTGCAGTGTTCAGATTTGTGGGGCTTTCGAATGTAACAGTGGTCTCATTTTGGACCGCATGTGATTATGAGGACACGCATACCCTTTTTAAGATTCCAATTGACCTTGATTGACCACCACAAAGGAGGATCGGTGTAATGTGCACCAAGCACATCATATACTCTTTACATTTGCTCTTCCCATCCGACAACAAGTAAACAACACTCTGTGTCGTCTCGCACCAGTTCTCGGAAAGTACCATCAGGGGGACTATGGAGTTGCCGCCCTAAGCGTAGGCTACATTTAACACAACACATTCAGCCGAGTTTGAACTTGCGCCATGACTGAAATGTATGTAGGGCGTCGCATTGAGTCCGACGTTGAGTTGCGGTTCTGCATTGTATGCGTCAGCATCGTCAGCGAATATGACGACGACGTGGGGAGATATCCCGTTCTATCAGTGTTTTGGAGACGCATAGAGGTGCCACTGCCGGTATCATGGTGTGAAGAGCAATTCCGTATGATTTCTGGTTACACCTGTCAGTGACTGAGGGCACTCCGACCTTACGACGATAACAATCGTGTTTCCTCTCATGCGACAGAATCATGGTGTAATTTTACTACAGAACACTGCTTTTCTACACACGAGACGTGTCTCTGTGAACTGTCTGCATGACGTTGAGGTACTCCTACGTCCGTCAAGACCCCCAAGTCTGTTTCCGATTGAACATGTGTCGGACCAGCTCGGACGACCACTTCATCTCGGTGCTGGTAAGCAGAGTATCAAGGATCAGTTACAAAAAATGTGGGCCAGCTTGTCTTAGGGCAGGATACTATGACCTTAAGACACCATTCCTGATGAAATCGAGGCCAGAGAGGGTGCAACGTCGTACTGATGATTGGGCTCAGTCTGCCAAGTTCTTTGTCAATTTGAACCGATTTTGTAATCACCACAATAACATGACAAATACTATGAACACTTTAAGCTTCATTTTCTTTTCCTCTTCCCCCTACAGACGCTTTTCTTTACTGTCAGGCAGGGTATATGGACCTGCGAGTGTCGTATTAGAAAATGATTAGGCCTCTATGTCTATGTCACTGGTTATATTCAGCAGAGAACAATCAACTCTCTCCACGATCGCGAAGAAAGATATTGTCTACAATATCTTCTGTTGTGGTTTACTGAATAGCGGTCTATTTACCGTTACATCCCCAAGGCATAAATTAGAAACTTGATTACATACGCATGAGACGACTGAATGTGAAAATTTCTAACGTTCCAGGATTATTGGCGTGTAAATGTGTTCTCCTTTTCAGTTTTCTACCTACATGTCTGTCAAGCTGAAAAATGTACGGTACTATACCCAATAAAGAGCAACATTAAGAAATATATGTAGTTTGTCTTCTATGATATTAAGAAACAGTGTAGTGCGCATGACATTTCATGCATGCAGGTCCAGCAACCGTTTATCCGTCACATCATTTCAATAGTTTTCTACGTCAACTATAAATTTCTCCACTCAATGAGTAGCAAAGTTCTATCTGCATCACAAAAACGAACTTCAGAAAAAATATTTTAGAACAAATTGCTGCAGGAGAAATGATTTATTCATGTACATCGTATATCGCATATCAAAAATAGTAAAAAGCTAATACCGTAAGTTATATCGCACCGTTGCTATTTCACGAGGAATATAATCATTTAAATATTTTCTGATTCATTTTCCAATTTACGTATGCATTGTCGTATGCATTATAATCTTTGTTATATACAGAGTTTTTGTTGTTAGTTCGTTAATGATATCGTTTATTAGATTACGTGCTATATCCTTCCTGCAGCACATAAGACAAAAATTTTAACACCTTATTGTTATAACGGAAAAGAAGCCTACCGCAAGAGGAGGTTTTCCAACGTGCCCTCTTGTGAATTCGTGAATTCAGTTTTAAATCCCGCAAACCTTTTATTCCTTTCATTAAAAAGATCTCTGGACTGCGGTGACCTCAATAACGGAGCGGTGAAAACGATACTAGGAGCAAAAGAGGCTTTAATTTAAGCGCAATATTTCGTGAATATCTCTCAGGAGCCGTAAATGAAAACTCTCTATATCGCACAGACGCAGGCAGCTCCGTGGCTTTATTGCTTCCCAGAAGATCGAACTACGAATTCAAATAACGACCACACCGGAGGACTCTGATTGCCGTAGAGTTCTGTGGCCCACCGGGCGTTCGCATTTCACTTGCGGAGAATGCGCATCATTGTTAAACGAAGCAACCTACGACCAACTTTTAATCAGACGTGTGTAATGTTAACGCACACGTTTAAACAGTTTCACGCACCTCAGAACAGATATAACAAATGTGAAAATATCGCGTGACTTTTATGCTTCCTGCAGAAATCTACACAGCAGCAGGCTTCCATTCGCTCCTCAGAATCTTTATACGTTCGTTATCGGTGGTTGTTAGTATAAAATTTTTAATTGAAAACTTATATGCACATCGCGAACTCCTAATTAGAGTCTTCTTTCGATGTAAACGAACTTCCTCATTTCTGGAAATGTAACTCAGTCTTGGTGCGTGGGACAGCGGCTCGTCGATAAAATATAATAATACTGTAGCAACAGTCATTATTCTGATATTGTTTTATTAGGCAACCAGTTTCGACGTTAAAATCACTTGACCTTCAGGCCTGTCGCATGAGTGACACCAAGTACCACTCTTGAGTCTAAAAGACAAGGCACCGATAATCGTATCTGGTTCCGTACATATCTGAACTTCATTGGCATGTGTGCTCTTCACACATGTGACAGCAACTGTCCAACAACTGGCGTTGGAAGTTGCTACCTGGTATGCGAAGAGCACACATGCTCATGAAGTTCGAATATCTGTGGGACCAGATAGGAGTGTTGGTGCCTTGTCTTATGCATGCACGAATGGTACTTGGAGGTACTCATAGGAGAGACCTGAAGATAACGTGATTGGAACGTCGAAACTGGTTGCCTAATTAGACTATCTCTAAGTAGTGAGTGTTGGTACAGTATAGTTATGTTGCCTCCTTGTCAGTCTACTTACTTATGGTCGAAGTAGGGAGGATATAAAATGTAGACTAGCAATGGCAAGGAAAGCGTTTCTGAAGATTAGAAATTTGTTAACATCGAGTATAGATTTAAGTGTCAGTAAGTCGTTTCTGAAAGTATTTGTATGGAGTGTAGCCATGTATGAAAGTGAAATGTGGGCGATAAATAGTTTGGACAAGAAGAGAATAGAAGCTTTTGAAATGCTTAAGATTAGATGGGTAGATCAGAAAACTAACGAGGAGGTACTGAACAGAATTGGATAGAAGAGGAATTTGTGGCACAACTTGACTAGAAGAAGGGATAGGTCGGTAGGGCATATTCTGAGGCATCAAGGGATCAACAATTTAGTATTGGAGGACAGTGTGGACGGTAAAATCGTAGAGGGAGACCAAGAGATGAACACACTAAACAGATTCAGAAGGATGTAGGTTGCAGTAGGCACTGGGTGATGAAGAAGCTTGCACAGGATAGAGTAGCATGGAGAGCTGCATCTAACGAGTCTCTGGACTGAAGACCACAACAATAACAGTAACATTACGCCTCTTATGCTTAGATTGTCCTCATTTTTGTGCTCCCGAAGTCTATAATTCACTTATATACAATGCTTCCTCCAGACGTGCGTTCTCAGAAATTTCGCCCTCATATTATGTAGAGCTTGTGTTTGACACTAGCAGTGTTCCTTCGTGTGGAATAGTTCCTTTTACTGTGTTATTTTGCATCTTACGCTCTCTTCACTTTGTCCATCATGAGCTATTTTGTGTTTAGTGCAGCAGAACTCCATTTCTTTCTTTCAAAACGAGGTTACCAAATAAATTTAAGTTCGTAACTTAATATTCGCAGCTCCACAACAGTTTCATCTCTCTTTGCTGTCACTTAACAGGTCTTGTAATTATTCCGTGCTTTTCCAATGTCATTAACGAATCTGTCACTCATATTCTACCACTCCACCGAACAAGGCGGCGCAGTATGTAGCACATTGAACAGGCATTCAGGAGAACCAAGGTTCAAATCCCTGTCAACCTCTGATGTCCCTAAAACGCTTACGGCAAATGCCTGGGTGTTTGAAAGGCCACGGTTGGTTTTCTTCCTCCATTCTTTCGTGGCTCGAGCCTGTGCCGCGTCTCTAATGACTTTGCTGTTGATGGGGCGTTAAACTCTTATCATCTTTCTTTCCTTCCTTTTTCTATCCGCCTGTATTTTAATCCTAAGTTTCTCTTGCAAATGATAATATAAACAGTAATGGGCGATGTTACAACAAGTCGTACAGTCCTAAAACCATCTAAGTGTTACTACCCTTGGAACCAGTACCGGCTATATGTTAATTGCAAGAATGCTATACATGCACGTGTGGTTCTGTGAACATGTCGAGCCTGTGGACAAGTGCACTTCGGATGTCACCCTAGATACTACCAGTTTGGCGTAACGTATGCTACAGCCAAGTAGTGTTACAGTTATAGTAACTACAGTTCTTCGAAAGACACGTTCGACTGCATTCTACTGCATTTTAGAAGTAATTTGCAGTCATACGTTTTCTCTTTATCGCCGGCCGTGGTGGCCAAGCGGTTAAAGGCGCCACAGTCTGGAACCGCACGACCACTACGGTCGCAGGTTCGAATCCTGCCTCGGGCATGGATGTGTGTGATGTCCTTAGGTTAGTTAGGTTAAAGTAGTTCTAAGTTCTAGGGGACTATTGACCTTAGAAGTTAAGTCCCATAGTGCTCAGAGCCATTTGAACCATTTTTTTCTCTTTATCGCATAAATTTCTTTCTTCCCTTTTCGTTATTAAGTCGTTCTGAATAAGCCATTTGAAATACGTGTGTGGTCATGAGACTAGAATCCAGCAACAAAAGGTTCTGGTCAGTACAGCTTGTGGGGAAATATAACTTCTCTCTGTTATTTGACTGCTTCACGTAAAAGTCTAGTTGTTTCTCGCAGTAGAACGAGAAATTCGAGTTATTTGACACCTCCGTAGTCATATAATGCTTTAAGCATCTGGCTGTGAGGAACTTTTCATCTCCTACTTCATTTCAGACAAATGGAAATTTCCCTTACGCAGAAATATACGAATTTCTTGTACATATGCTGGAGTTTTGGAATTATCTCTGTCTGCTCTATTAATAATCTTCTGGACACAGCTGCCAGAACTACTCAGTTGGAAAGTTAAACAAATGCAAGGGGATTTGAATGTGTTTCGTGCGTAGATTAGATTTCCAATACTTTACTGGGACAATGTCAGTACTAAATCCCTTCAGTATCAATTAAAGCATTTCATACTAATTAAATTATTTCAGTATTAATTTAATGATTATTATCGAGCAATAGAATCACCAAATATTTCATTAAATGTAGTGAATCGGAAAATGGAGAGATTGAAACCAGCAAGCGTAATCGAGTGGAACGGAATGACGCAGTAATACACTCCTGGAAATTGAAATAAGAACACCGTGAATTCATTGTCCCAGGAAGGGGAAACTTTATTGACACATTCCTGGGGTCAGACACATCACACGATCACACTGACAGAACCACAGGCACATAGACACAGGCAACAGAGCATGCACAATGTCAGCACTAGTACAGTGTATATCCACCTTTCGCAACAATGCAGGCTGCTATTCTCCCATGGAGACGATCGTAGAGATGCTGGATGTAGTCCTGTGGAAAGGCTTGCCATGCCATTTCCACCTGGCGCCTCAGTTGGACCAGCGTTCGTGCTGGACGTGCAGACCGCGTGAGACGACGCTTCATCCAGTCCAAAACATGCTCAATGGGGGACAGATCCGGAGATCTTGCTGGCCAGGGTAGTTGACTTACACCTTCTAGAGCACGTTGGGTGGCACGGGATGCATGCGGACGTGCATTGTCCTGTTGGAACAGCAAGTTCCCTTGCCGGTCTAGGAATGGTAGAACGATAGGTTCGATGACAGTTTGGATGTACCGTGCACTATTCAGTGTCCCCTCGACGATCACCAGTGGTGTACGGCCAGTGTAGGAGATCGCTCCCCACACCATGATGCCGAGTGTTGGCCCTGTGTGCCTCGGTCGTATGCAGTCCTGATTGTGGCGCTCACCTGCACGGCGCCAAACACGCATACGACCATCATTGGCACCAAGGCAGAAGCGACTCTCATCGCTGAAGACGACACGTCTCCATTCGTCCCTCCATTCACGCCTGTCGCGACACCACTGGAGGCGGGCTGCACGATGTTGGGGCGTGAGCGGAAGACGGCCTAACGGTGTGCGGGACCGTAGCCCAGCTTCATGGAGACGGTTGCGAATGGTCCTCGCCGATACCCCAGGAGCAATAGTGTCCCTAATTTGCTGGGAAGTGGCGGTGCGGTCCCCTACGGCACTGCGTAGGATCCTACGGTCTTGGCGTGCATCCGTGCGTCGCTGCGGTCCGGTCCCAGGTCGACGGGCACGTGCACCTTCCGCCGACCACTGGCGACAACACCGATGTACTGTGGAGACCTCACGCCCCACGTGTTGAGCAATTCGGCGGTACGTCCACCCGGCCTCCCGCATGCCCACTATACGCCCTCGCTCAAAGTCCGTCAACTGCACATACGGTTCACGTCCACGCTGTCGCGGCATGCTACCAGTGTTAAAGACTGTGATGGAGCTCCGTATGCCACGGCAAACTGGCTGACACTGACGGCGGCGGTGCACAAATGTTGCGCAGCTAGCGCCATTCGACGGCCAACACCGCGGTTCCTGGTGTGTCCGCTGTGCCGTGCGTGTGATCATTGCTTGTACAGCCCTCTCGCAGTGTCCGGAGCAAGTATGGTGGATCTGTCACACCGGTGTCAATGTGTTCTTTTTTCCATTTCCAGGAGTGTATAAGTGTCAACCTGGTATTGATTATACGGTTAAAGGAGTCAAATATGTCAAACATTACTCTACGTCATCGTAAGAAAGTTCATCGTAGATATACACCCGTGTGTTTACTATTCGTGTTTCTAGGTACTTGATGACTGGGCAATAATACTGAGCGAAGGGCGGTGAAAAGACTAGCCACAGCAAGTGCATGAAATTTAAATCAGACCTCCGCAGTTCAAATGAGTGAAAACTTAGAGTCATTGAATTAGAATACTAATCACATCGTTTTAAATATTCTTAAGCTATTGATAGATTATATTCCCAAATGCTATTCACAGAACAGTTGTGTTAGTCGTTAAGTTACGAAGAGACGTCATTCAAATCAAAGCCTCTATCTTAGATTACTGTGCTTTATTTTATTTCCTTAGTCTACTGCACAGACGCTTATATAGTCCGCAGCGCATTATGAAACAAACGATAATATCTCATGTATAGTGATCTTAAAACTTTCACAAGAGCAACAACGGTCAGCACTGTTGTAAAAGGTGTCTTAAAAAAATATTAACTCCTGTTACTAACTAAAGCGCGTAACCCCCACATTTCTTTTCCAACATTGATAAAAACCAACAGCGGACATATTTACCCGGAAAGGTAACTTTATTACAACTCGTACTCTTTCCCCCACAATCATGTATTAATTTTTTACCTGACATTATTATTTAGAAGCACGTTACCTCGAACAAAATGTGTCAACTGAACGTATAAATAGCAAACACAGCAAAATGATTACTCAGGAGCCCACAACATATCTGATATATTGACCGGCCCGTAGCACTACGGGTATCATTACAAAAAGAAAGAAAGGCACTCGTGTATTTACAAACGGTGCTGTGTCGCACAACCCCACAAAATGTTCCGAAACGCGTCATTATATAATTATCCCACCAAACAAAATGCTTAAAGTAATAACCCCAACACATTACTTTACATTAGTTTCGTTCTCTGTTTCGATAAAAATTCTACCCTGAACTCGGTTCGTATTTTAGAGCCAGGTAAAATAGGTTAAAAGTTCAAAGAAGCGATTTATTACTATATTCTGTGACAGCATTGTACAAAACTAGAGTTTCTCGCTGTTTTTTTCTTGTACATTCTCTCTCTCTCTGTCCCTATCGTCGTCTCTGTCTCTCTCTCTCCCTCTCTCTCTCTCTCTCTCTCTCTCTCTCTCTCTCTCTGTCTCTCTCTCACCCTTTCATATCCACAAATCAGACACCCACGTCCACACTAGTCTCACAGGGAGACACTATCGTAATAGAAACTAAATACGTCCATGTGAGAAAAACAGTCAGTAAGTTTTTCTTGTTCATTTTAAAATAGCATTATGTGCACTCACAACTGTTTTTCATCGCGTTCCGATTCCAGCAGTGTGATATAAGGTTGAAAATCAACCAGGGGGCCCAATGTTGCCTTACACTCGTATTAGCTCTTCCTACACGAAAACATACCACCAGAGCGATCGTCGAAACGAACACCACGACACTACAATGTCTTACGGCTGCGTCCTCGATATTCTTTATCCAGTGATAACAGGAGAAACCACTCCTAGCACAAACTTCAAAGCAAGGTACATCAGTCTCCTAAAGTAAATTGACTAAGGGGAAAAATCGTGGGGCAATTGCAGTACGTTGTAGGGTGCGTTCAGTGAGCAATGAATGACACATAGAGTTCCATACATGCAGAAACGGTGTATTAGCTGTACTCAGTGGATTATTCTGACACTTTCAGATCACTTCATCGGAGCCTGAGATTCACAGACATGAAACCCACGAAGAGAGCTCTAGAATCAACATTAAGCTCTCTTCGTCAGATCGTACCAACCCTCTTACTAAGAACTGCATGTGTAACCTAATTTGTTTAGAGTGTCATACTAAAATTAACATCACTTTAGCTGGTACGAGACGCTTATATTTGCTTTTAACATCGTCGAAGCCGCGGTGGACATTATTCTTGGGAAAATCTCCCCGTACATGAACTGACTTTAGTATTCTGATAGATTTACTTGTCCGATGAACACTCAAGTGGTACAAAGAACCTTGAGTTATTGCCAGAAATAATATGCAGAAAAGAAAAGAGAATTTTGCAGTCTGTTATTAAATATTCCGTTGCGATCTTAAACGTCATGTAGACAATTTTAATAACTCCGAAACGTGGCAAGGGCAGTGGGAAGCGTCTCGTGACTCTGAACCTACAGTACATGGAGAAGTCTCAGACCACGGTAGATGTGTTGACTGAAACGATGGGAGAAACCAGATTAACCAAAATATCAAGCTCGTGGCAATACAAAATCATTTACAACATGGCAGCATTGTGCAGTACATGTTTTTATTTTTTATTTATTTATTATTTTTTTTAACGCTACAGCTATGTGACTTCTCCCTGTGACATAAGGTTAAATCCAGTACGTGAACTTTATACCCTGTATTTTACCTTATGTTTCTGTCTTATGTGGACGATGACGAACAGTTAGCTATGCCACTATGCCACACGCTAAGTAAAATAAGTAATGTAGGCTGGCTAGTACACATACCAGCACTTTTCTTGATTGTAGCAATATTTTAAGTGTCAAGGTTCATCCAAGGCTTCATTTACAAGTGTGTGAACTAACTTTTGGGCATCTCTGTCTCAATCTGTATAATCGGAACCCTTGGAGGATCACTTTGTTGTCCGTGTGTTTATCAGTCCGTATGTCTATCTGTCCGATTGTTGAGAACGCTTTTTCTCAGGAACGAGTAGACGTATCAAGTTCAAATTTGTCAGATATTGAGGTGCACGAGTTCCGTCGTGCCGACAAGCGGCACAGAAGAGCAGAGAAGGCTGTGAGACGACGTCAGCTAATAGTACGCTGAGTAGGACGTCGCCACGACTGGAGCGGCACCTATACGAAGAGAATGAATGTAAGCGACGCTCCGCCTAGCCGCGGTGCAGTGTAAGACGAGCCATCATACGAAAACTATGGAAACTGCGTTAACATAATTAAGTTTGCACGTACCTTCAGTGTGCGAGTCCTACTTGCAGCTGGCCACCTTTTTATGCGTATTTATTTTTTTTAACCTGCCACTATCTGTAGTTCAATCGTTATTACACAGGCAATGACTGGTACGTTGCCATATACATTCAAGAATAACTGTAGTACTATTTAGTTGCGAAACCCACCATCTCTGATTGCATAAATTCCACTACAAGCTCTATTGTGTCTTGCGGTAGCAAATACAGCAATAAGTTCTCTTCATTGTACAATAATGCCAAGCGTTGAGACAGAAAAGAAAAAGACTGATCGGTAACGTGCCAGACTGGGTTGTAAGAAGGGCTTCGAAAGCGCACGTTGTCGTATGATAAGTCAATGATACGTTCCATTATTTAATAAACAGAACAGTCTAGACCACGTTTTACTAACTGGCGAAGGGGACATAAAGGCGAATAGTGTCAAATCCTGGAAGAAACATTCAGTGTGAATCCTTTCTCTTTGTTTCAGAGCAATTTAAAGAAAGTTTATACCGTTGATTCAAGTAAAAGTTATCATCATGATGGTATAAGATCCTGTCAGTCTAAAATGTATGTCATACTGGGAACACCGTGTTCTCAGCTGTACATTTCAAACAAAATTTATATCACCTGATAAGGATAAAGCCTCTATCATTATGGTATAAGAATCTGTTAGTCCAAAATTTGTTTATGTCGTGTGACCAATACCGCATACTCAGCTGTTCGTTTCTTCTAAAAATTATTACTTCACAAATGTTGGTCGCCAGTAAGAAGTGATTGCGTTTACGGTCTGAAAGCGTTTCACTACGTATTTTCTGTTTTGGCGAGTAAAGCCATATAAAACTAATAGCACTTATATTAAAATTTGTATATTCTAGAAGTATTAAAGTTTTTCGTAACAGTGTGTGGGAAATTAGGTTATTAGGGACATAACTTGGAAGCGATTTTGGATCACTTTCCGGATCGCTCTTGTACTTAGTACCGGATATTGCTATGCATATTGTGTGTCTAAAAAATTTTCTTGATGCTTGTACATTTATGAGGCCTATATAATTTTCACGTTTGTAGGTTAGACCTACATGAGACAATGCCGAGGCATTACACAAGAGATCCTCGCAGGATAGTTCATCATCCAGTAGACAAAGACACTGTGAACAAGTCTTTTGATGTTGCATCTAGAGGAATGACCGTAAGAAAAGTGGGACAACTGTTCAAAATATACTATGTGATCAAAAGTATCCGGATACCTGGCTGAAAATGACTTACAACATCGTGGATCCCTCCATCGGTAATGCTGGAATTCAATATGGTGTTGGCCTATCCTTATCCTTGATGTCAGCTTCCACTCTCGTAGGCATACGTTCAATCAGGTGCTGGAAGGTTTCTTGGGGAACAGCAGCCCATTCTCCACGCAGTGTTGCACTGAGGAGAGGTATCGATGTCGGTCGGTGAGGCCTGGCACGAAGTCGGCGTTCCAGAATATCCAAAGGTGTTCTATACTCAGGTCAGGACTCCGTACAGGCCAGTCCATTACGGGGATGTTACTGTCGTGTAACCACTCGGCCACAGGCCGTGCATTGTGAACAGGTGCTCGATCGTGTTGAAAGATGCAGTCACCATCCCCGAATTGCTCTTCTACAGTGGGAAGTAAGAAGGTGCTTAAAACATCAATGTAGGCCTGTGCTGTGATAGTGCCACGCAAAAAAACAAGAGTAGCAAGCCTCCCCCATGAAAAACCCCACCGCCTCCGAATTTTGCTGTTGGCACTACTCATGCTGGCAGATGACGTCCACCGGGCATTCGCCATACCCACACCCTGCCATCGGATCCCCACACGATGTACCGTGATTCGTCACTCCACACAACGTTTCTTCACTGTTCAATCGTCCAATGTTTACGCTCCTTACACCAAGCAAGACGTCGTTTGACATTTACCGGCGTGATGTGAGGCTTATGAGCAGCCGCTCGACCATGAAATCCAAGTTTTCTCACATCCCGCCTAACTGTTATAGTACTTGCAGTGGATCCCGATGCAGTTTGAATACCTGTGTGATGGTCTGCATAGATGTCTGCCTATTACACATTGCGATCCTCTTCAACTATCGCCGGCCGCGGTGGCCGAGCAACTAGACGCTTCAGTCCGGAACCAGGCGACACCTACGGTTGCAGGTTCGAATCCTGCCTCGGGCATGGATGTGTGTGATGTCCTTTGGTTAGTTAGATTTAAGTAGTTCTAAATTCTAGGGGACTGATGACCTCAGATGTTAAGTTCCATAGTTCTCAGAGCCATGTGAACCATTTTTTCTTCAACTGTCGGCGGTCTCTGTCAGTGAACAGACGAGGTCGCCCTGTACTTTCGAAGTCCGTTAGTTCTTCGGAGCACCACATTCTGCTCTCTCACTATGTCTAATGACTACTGAGGTCGCTGATAGGGAGTACCTGGCAGTAGGTGGCAGCACAATACAACTAATATGAAAAACGTATGTTTTTGGGGATGTCCGGATACTTTTGATGACATAGTGTACATAAATCAGTGCTTCTTCATTACGTGTCAAAACGTCAGGGCACCAAGGTGAAATAGGCTTCAGATATAAGAGCTGCCAAATACTTCTTTCCACTAATGACGATGAAGTTATCGTATACCTAATAAAGTTTGGTGACTGGAAATAGTCTCTTAGTGGAGAAGAATATTCAGAGTCTGATGCAGCTTACACGGAACGTGAAGTATATGTGTAACCAAGAGGTAACTAATGTACATAACGAATCATATGGCATAAATAACAATGAACTCACTAAAGGAAGCTGGATCAAGGTGAATTTCATTATAATGGAGTGTTGTGCTCCTGAACCTTTTCCTTGATGTTGGAGTATAGCCGAAACCGTACAACGAAAGTTTAACCAATTCATTTTGACAAATAAATTTAATTTGACAAACACAGACAACTACGGAAACCTTTTAAACCATTTTGAAACGGATGTTGCAGGTTAACTGCGGCGAAAACAATGCAGCTAAGGTTTAACCAAAACAGTTTGATAAATAAATTTAATTTGTCAAACTCATACAAATAGCAACTTCTTAAACCCTTTTAGAATGGGATATCAAAACGAAAACTTCCTTTCAGTTATAAGGTATAGCACCAACAAGTGCTAAGGTAGCGCAAAATACAATCCTCTTCTCAAAAATGGAGCAGTTCATTGACATATCGCAGAGAACATTGACGTCGAACAATTATGAAATGAATAAGGCAACATAATCCGCTCACAGCAACATCCCTTTTCAGTTTCCAAGTCTCGTAGCTGGACAGCCTTCCCACAGACGCTACTTATATGTCAAATACGTAGTTCACCTTCCTTTCTCACACATTCGAACAGGACCGTCGACTGCACTAAGGATTAATGGAGGGTAGCTGCCGATATATGCGCTCTGCATTCAACACTTGGAGCAATATTCAAAAGCCTTTAACACACACGGCACAGGGCAAGCCAGCTCTCCAATCTTTGTTACAGTGGCCCCGTTACGACAACAACTTCCAGTTCTACAATCCCCACAAACCGGCGCCTGCTTCTCTGGCCGTCAAGAAGCTACTCACCGCAGTCTTTCACTCCGGGCGTACACTCTCTGATAAGTACGAATTCAAGAAAGTAAATGTTGTAGCAGTTCTTCAGAATCCAAAGTATCACAGACAGCGTTACAGGCCTGCTGAAAACACTTGCCAAAACTACACGTATATACACTCTTGGAAATTGAAATAAGAACACCGTGAATTCATTGTCCCAGGAAGGGGAAACTTTATTGACACATTCCTGGGGTCAGATACATCACATGATCACACTGACAGAACCACAGGCACATAGACACAGGCAACAGAGCATGCACAATGTCGGCACTAGTACAGTGTATATCCACCTTTCGCAGCAATGCAGGCTGCTATTCTCCCATGGAGACGATCGTAGAGATGCTGGATGTAGTCCTGTGGAACGGCTTGCCATGCCATTTCCACCTGGCGCCTCAGTTGGACCAGCGTTCGTGCTGGACGTGCAGACCGCGTGAGACGACGCTTCATCCAGTCCCAAACATGCTCAATGGGGGACAGATCCGGAGATCTTGCTGGCCAGGGTAGTTGACTTACACCTTCTAGAGCACGTTGGGTGGCACGGGATACATGCGGACGTGCATTGTCCTGTTGGAACAGCAAGTTCCCTTGCCGGTCTAGGAATGGTAGAACGATGGGTTCGATGACGGTTTGGATGTACCGTGCACTATTCAGTGTCCCCTCGACGATCACCAGTGGTGTACGGCCAGTGTAGGAGATCGCTCCCCACACCATGATGCCGGGTGTTGGCCCTGTGTGCCTCGGTCGTATGCAGTCCTGATTGTGGCGCTCACCTGCACGGCGCCAAACACGCATACGACCATCATTGGCACCAAGGCAGAAGCGACTCTCATCGCTGAAGACACGTCTCCATTCGTCCCTCCATTCACGCCTGTCGCGACACCACTGGAGGCGGGCTGCACGATGTTGGGGCGTGAGCGGAAGACGGCCTAACGGTGTGCGGGACCGTAGCCCAGCTTCATGGAGACGGTTGCGAATGGTCCTCGCCGATACCCCAGGAGCAACAGTGTCCCTAATTTGCTGGGAAGTGGCGGTGCGGTCCCCTACAGCACTGCGTAGGATCCTACGGTCTTGGCGTGCATCCGTGCGTCGCTGCGGTCCGGTCCCAGGTCGACGGGCACGTGCACCTTCCGCCGACCACTGGCGACAACATCGATGTACTGTGGAGACCTCACGCCCCACGTGTTGAGCAATTCGGCGGTACGTCCACCCGGCCTCCCGCATGCCCACTATACGCCCTCGCTCAAAGTCCGTCAACTGCACATACGGTTCACGTCCACGCTGTCGCGGCATGCTACCAGTGTTAAAGACTGCGATGGAGCTCCGTATGCCACGGCAAACTGGCTGACACTGACGGCGGCGGTGCACAAATGCTGCGCAGCTAGCGCCATTCGACGGCCAACACCACGGTTCCTGGTGTGTCCGCTGTGCCGTGCGTGTGATCATTGCTTGTACAGCCCTCTCGCAGTGTCCGGAGCAAGTATGGTGGGTCTGACACACCGGTGTCAATGTGTTCTTTTTTCCATTTCCGGGAGTGTATTTATTCATAAAATGTTTCCAAGTTTTTAATGTCTTCCGTACCTTTTATTAGTTAAAATAAAAATTTCTTATTTTTGTTCACTATTTAATGGATTAGGCACTGTTGCCGGTTTCGGCTTAACAATAGTCTTCAACGTGTCCTGGGTAGTCCTCTATATCTAAACGCACAGTACTGAAGTAGTAGTGTTATAGAAAAAAGTTAAAGTCAAACAGTAAATAAATCTAAACGAAACGAATCAGAAATCAGAATAAACATAGAAGAAAACTGCGTATGCATGTGTGTGTGTGTGTGCTTGCGCACGTGCAGGCATAATGATTTCAATAGAAAGAAGAGAACATGGTCAAAGAATTTCGCTTTACAGATGTGAAGTTCTACATGATGCAAACAACCTAATAGCGTACATAACAACTTAAATTAAATTAGCAGTCACAATAAAACATAATTACAAAAGTCAACAGTAATGGCGAAAACCTAGAAAATGAGTTTGTTAAATATGTGGAGCGGAGCAGAAACAGAGCAAAAATACCACTGACGATTGTAACAGGAAATATGCAAGCTATGAGTAAGTATAACGAATTACACTTATTGAAGGGAAAATGTTTGTATAACAGAACAAAAGAATACATAGTAATTTTATGTACGCCAACAACCATAACAAAATAAATAAATAAAGGGAAAGATTGAGGCAAAAAATGCAGTAAATAGCGTAGGAGGAGTCTACAAAGAGTGAGGCTTAAGAGAATTCTAGGACAGGGGAGATGTGAGCTGTCGTTTTTGGAAATTTGTAGTAGGTCTTACGGGACAAACTGCTGAGGTCATCGGTCCCTAAGCTTACATACTATTTAATCTAACTTAAACTAACTTACGCTACGGACAATGCGCACACCCATGCTCGAGGGCGGACTCGAACCCTGTATACGATCGTTTAATGTTTTATGTTTCAGAAGTTTACTAGTTTGCGGGCCTTTCAAGCAATTCAGTTTCTCCCTTTGTTTCCCTAGTGGAGGGCATGAGACTGTGACTGATAGCTGTGTCCTTCAATCGATACACGCTCAATTAGTGGATTCAGAATTCTGCTGCCTCCAAGTGCATTTACTAAACGTGTTATTTATACAAAAGATGCCAAAAGCGTTAAACGCACAGCCATTGGGCGTGCGTTTGCTCAATATTTTTAAATTTGGACTTGTGCCAAACGACTGCTTTTGTGGTGGCCTTCTGTCTGAAGACAGGGTTGATTCAGCTCTCCACGTTACTTTGCCCTATGATTAGCTCTTCATCTCTGCATAACCCCTGCAACCTACATACATTTGAACCTGTGTACTTGATTCAAGCCTAGGTATTCCTCTACAATTTTACTCCCTACAATTCACTTCATTACTAGATAGACGACTGCTTGATGCTTCGTAATGTCTCATATCCACCGTACCCTTCTTTCAGTCAAATTGTCTCTTAACATTATTTTCCCCCAATTCGTTTTTGTGCTTATAGATTAGTTTTTCGATCTTCGCATATCGTCTTCAACATTATTCTGTTGCATCAAATTTAAAAAGATTTTATGCCTCTCGTGTCTAAATCTTCATCGTCCTCATTTCTCTTACGAACTACGCTACATTTAAATCTATACTCAGTGTTAACAGATTTCTCTTTTCCAGAAATACCTTTTTCCCCCGATTACCAATCTGTATCTTACATCTTCGCTACTCGTCCATCACAGGCTATTTTGATGCGGAAATGCCAAAAGTCATTTACTTACTAATTATCTCATTTCCTAAGCTAATTTTCTCAAAACCGCGTGACTTAATTCAACTACAGTCAGTTAACCATGCTTTACTTTTGTTATTATTCATCTTTACAATCTCTTTCCAAGACTCAACTACTCTTCCACTGCCATCTCTGCCAGAATTGTAAAAGCATCGACCAAATGAAAGTTTTTTATTCCCTTTTCAGGAATTGTAATTCCCTACGTAAATGTCATATCCTGCGACGTAACATGTAAATTAGGCTGATAAGGTAGTCTGGTTACTCTTGTCACTGGCAGTCACATATGAGGATGTTTCATGTGGAACCAAAGCCTATCATTTTGAAACTGAATGCAATATAGGGCTAGGCGGACAATAAAATATATTTAACAGAAAGCAGTTGCCCCAAGGCTATGACTGGAATAATCACAAAGGCCAGTGCAACACAGTAATGTAATTGCAAAGACTGGAAGTCATTAGATGCCGAAAAAAGAGTTTTCGCTTGCGGCATACCAGAAACACACCAGTACTCTGAAATACGTAACTTAAGTCGGATCTACTGTAATACGTAAGAGATGTGAGCATGCATATTCAGCACACTCTCTGATTTTATTCGCAAGCCGGCACATGTCCGCTAAACTAATTCCAGCTAATTATTCACACGACCTTTTCATCCTTTACAAATAAATAAAAATTTCTGGTTACTGAGAGTGGAGATACTAGATTATAACAAATTAAATTACCAGTTCATGCATATGTAGTTTCCCCATGAGATTCAGTGCTATGGTAGTATCACAGCCCATTTCGACAGAACATTTCCCATTATGGTAATGGATTTTTCATTGACTTTCTCGTAAACCAAGAAAAATAAAGTATACACGTAGTGATCTTTAGCGCTTAGCGACGAATACAGAAATTTTACTCTGTAGTTTAACACTGTTGTAAATACATTTTTACACTCTTGTCACTCACGCTGTTTGCTGAAGACTTTATTATTAGTACAAAATGTTGACCGTTCGTCAGTTCCTTAGTTAGCAGCTGTACTGTGTACCACTAGGACATTCGCATTACTGTTTAATATCTTCTCTAAGAGTATTGCTACATGTTTTGTTTGTGGTTCTGAGCGAATCACGGTATTTACTGGAAGCTGCCAATTTTTGCAGGCGGTACTATGCTAATGTAGCAGTTTTAGAGGCATCCGGTATTCAACAACTGGCAGTGTCCAGTGGTACATAGTGGTTTTCAGTTTATGTGCAGTGGTTATCAACCAAAATAAACAAACTAAGGATGAAGATGCGAAGGGCTAGTCACTGATGCCCGAAGAACAGGGAACAGACATGCACTGAGTATAAAAAATAGTGCGTTGATACTAGCTAGGCATTAGCCGAAATCTGGATTTGCGTAATAAAACCTACAAAAAAAGGACGATTGACTTGTGCGCTCTACAATTTATAAATTACGTAACAGTCGCTAAGTTCATCCACTTTCCTAATATAAGGTAACCTGAAGTCGTTAGTTTTCCTTTTATAACGTACGTGAATGCCCGCTCTGGAAACATTAAGTAGGGAAACGTGCTGTAACCTACTTCTTTTTATGGTCCTAACTCAATAGAAATTTGGCTCCTTATTTGAAATCTTGAGCAAAATATGCGACCTTCCTAAGGAATATTTCAATTTATCAACACTGGATTGACAAATTGGAGGTACACGATGTGTAATGGATTACAATTGTTGGATTCAAAAGAAATCCTTTATTGCTCAAGACTGCTATTATTATTTTTATTGATTGCTACTTTTGGCAAAAGTTGCTAGCCATCTTCAGATCACAGAATAAAAACTTTTTTTCTGTGCACAATCGCCAACAGATAGAAAATTCTCTGCCAATCGTAGAGCTTGCTACACACCTCGAAGACACATTAATGTAAAATCATCCAAGACTAAGAGATCGTTGTATCCACTGTGTAAGATAATAATTAACCCACTAAGTTACTCTAGGGGCGTAGCATCAGAAAATAAAACACGAGTTTCACTTAGTATATGAGGATGTCGTATTCATTGTGAAATTATTGTATTACATAGACTCTTGTGATATGAAGATGGCTAACAACTTTGTCCAAAACTATTAATCAATGAAAATAATACGTTATGCTCTTGAGTAATAAAAGATTTTTTCTGAGCCCATTGAACGTAAATTAGTAACATATTACGTTGGAGTATAAATGACAGTCCACAATCGATTTACGTTTAGACACCCAGTTGTAATATGTGTCTAATTTTCAGTACGTTATACGCTACATAACATGGTACCTTTCAAAATCTTTCCATTTCTTTTGTAAACGTCAGTTCGTTTTACCGTTTTCAACGTCTCCAGGTAGAAGTTCACGAGTAGTCGGTTCACTAGCGATAAGCCGCAAGCATTTGCCATAACTGAACGAAGTAAGCTTGCAGTCTCATAGAAGAAACGAGGAGCCATCGAAGTCTCTCTCCACGATCTGCAGTAACTGCCAATCATAAAGGAAAAGGTCGCGACTGTATGGCCAGCTACAGTAGGACATTATGTCTGCCAGAAGCGTAGTACGTAGCTTATGACCGTCCACTTCCTATACGTGTCTCGAAAACTGCGAGTCAGTCGACGTTGTTATCTAGATAAATAAGAGCACCTCTCTTTCTAATAGGCACGATGAAATTACAAAATATCTCGTAAATTACAGAGTCATTACGTTTATCAATAATAATGCGGTCGTAGTCAGTTCCCTTAACAAAATCACATAAATTTTACAATCACGCGAATATGGAATATCTTACTTTTACAGTTGATCTGCATTTCCTCAAAAACTGTCGATTTATGTCTCATTTCCTTAATAGTGTGTGTGTCATTTCTAACATATTTTCCATAAAAATGCTTAGTACGTATTGACACTTAGTAAAATATTTGCGGCAGCTATGCCGCGGTCAGATGAACGTCCTGATAAAACGCGATGTTTTTGTTCCCATCTGCGGTGGGCATCTTCTAGGGGAGCTGTAGATCTTTCGAAGGACAGGTACACAGCCTGGCTTGCTAGTGACTGAAGCAAAATTCCATATCCGCGTACTCCCGGGCAGAGGCGTGATGTCATGTTTTCAACATTTACGTGCAAATGGCCGTTGCCAATTGCTGTTTTCCACTGCTGCTATTGCCCGAAGGTGGATGTCGAGTACGTATGTTCCTCAACAACGGAATCTAGATACCACTCAGTTTCACACTGTTTCCGATTAAATTTTTTGGAATTTTTACTAATTATGCAGCCACTCCCAACAGCCATGTATCATCTTGTAGCTACCACTACCTGAATCCTTTCAAATCGAATCCGGTTGTCTATAGCCTCTAAAGATATTCCGTCACAGCTGATGTCATATCTCTCCTTTTACAATTGCCTTTCTTTTCTTCCCGTAGTTTATCGGCCGTCGTTTTAGAAGTACCCACGTACACGCCTCTACTAATACATGGTGTCCCTTGAATTCCTGCCTTTTGTATTGTTTTACTAGCGTTCATGGCTGACAGCTGCTGTTCGTTTGTCTTCCGGCTGCATTTGTAGAATACAGGGAGATTCCGTTACGTCAATATCTTTCCTACGCTCTCAGTTAACTTCTTTTACGAATGGTAGGAAAAGTTGGGATTTTGCAAATGCCTGAGCACAGATGTAATCTTTACTTGGTTGTCTTAATGCTCTTTTTATTTGATCCGACGAATATCTGTTCTTTGGCAACACGTTGGTGACATATTTCAATTCCCAGTTGAGCAGCTCCGGTTCTCAGAAGTTCATCGCTTCATCTGCTAACGTTTACGTAACATCTCACTTTTGTAGTGGATAGCGATTGGAATCCCGGTGCAGGTGACGGTCCGTATGTGGGCTTTTTCAGTGTGGCAAGAGACCCAAGCTGCGATCTCATTTCTTGAAGAGATGTACATCAAGGGAACGTAATCTGCTATATACCTTCTCGTCGACAGTGAACTGACCTTCGGACTAAACTCTCTGAAATTTTCATGGAAACGACCTGAATCATTTCCATATCTCCAGGACACAAAAGTATCAACCACACAACATAACCATGTACTCGGTTATTTGTTGGCATCTCCTAATACTTGTCCTTTGCATTTTTATGTAAAGAAATTTGCTATCACTGACCGTAAGAAGCACTCTGTAGCTACACCACCCGTGCCATCGGAAAAGTTATCGTCCCGTTTAAAGTACCGTTTAAAGTACGTCTTGCACCATCGGCAGGAAAGATCCGATTCATCCGTTCCAGTACCTTATTAAACCCAGTTTTACTTCAGATAGCAAAGACGCAGTGTGTGCACAGGACCTTCAAAAAACCTTCAACCCTCTGGAGGATGTCCTCCGCAGATGGCAACCAAGCGCAGGATTTCAACAGGAAATTCATCGGACCACGAGACGATAGCCCGTAACATTTTAATTAATGTGACATTCGTGACAGTGTTAGTTTATATTTCAGATTTAATACACGCATCTACACTTTGTCTAGAAAGGAAAATAGTACAAGACTATTGAAGAGAATAGTGCAGACGGAAAGTGCTTTATTTCAAAAAAAGAAACGTATATTACTAAGCAACTCCTATGCACAAGGAAATCGAACAGATAGAAAGTACAAGGAATTAAGGTGTGGTTTTAACGTCACATGGATCAGGAGGTCACCGGAGACTGAACACAAACTCCGATCGGAGAAGGATGCGAACGAAATTGGCAGTGAACTTGCAAAGCAAGCATACCGGAAATTGCCTGAAGCGGTTTAGGGAAATACAAGGAAACATAAACCTGGTTGTCAGTACAAGTTTTGAGTTGCTATCCTATCGAATGGGAAGAATGGAGATATTAGAACTGCGTCATAACAGCAGTACTTCACTACTGAATGAACAGGTAAAGGACGGAACGAAGATGAATGCCAGGATGGAAGAAAGATTGGGATAAACGACCGAAAAATCCGAGAGTTTTTAACATTTTCAAAGAAAGTAGCCTGCTACTCCCGTAATCGATATAGAAATGAAAAAATTTCAAAATTTGAATTATCCGGAGATCCGAACACCGCTCACCCGTAATCCGAATGCAGTGAGAATGTATAATGAGCCATCTCGCTGGTAGAAATGTACCTTTGGAAAGAAAGTAATGAGAAGAATCAACGCATTCGTAAAACTGGTAAGGCATCAAGGAATAAATATTGTGAAACACGAGGGTTAGTACATAGTTCGCAAATTGTTGGAAATGTTAATCGCGGCTTGTAGACAAAAGCGAAGATAAAGTAATGATTGATATAAAATCCTAGATAAAGTTGCCGGGCACAAAACGAAAACAGAAAGTTGATAATATTTCCTGTCCCTCTCTGTCGAACCTTCGATGTGTTTTCCTTAACCTTACACTATTTATTCCGTCCAATAGACTTGCCATCCCCTCTCCCAGGTTTCACCAGTTGCAACCGAAGAATGTAGACACGTGCTACTTTGGAAATGATATCTATCCTTTCCTATGTGCGTTTATCAGTGAACAAAAGATTAATTCACTTCGAACATAACCAAAAAGAAGTTGAAACAATCATAAAAAAATAATGATCCTCTGGTCCTCAATATGAGGTACCTTATATTTCTTGACGTTCAGCTTACATTATTCCACCATAGTATTGGATACCTGTATATATTACGCCATTGTTCCTCTCTAAAATCGTTTCCTTCTACAACCGTTACTCTCCTTACGTAATTTGAAATCCTGCTTTGCGGAAACGATTCCGAATATGATTCATGAACTTTAGCTTACCTTCTACTACTAGGCGAAGTAATGGAAAAGATTTACTACGAATAAAACAAGAGAATTGCTTCGTATTATCTGTAACTTTTCTTTAAATAGATATGACTTCTGCCAGGATGTCTTCAGTTCAAATATTTGAAAGCGTGACGTGTAATATCAGAGTTCGAAAGTTCACATGCTTATCTTTGTATTTTATTTTGCTTAACAGGAATAACAGTTCCCGTATATAAAGCGTATGACATAATCACTTCGTCTCACTTTCTCCAAACAGTTAACCATGTTTGTATCGTGCGTCCAGGAAAAAAAACGTGTAAATCTTCATTTGCCCTGACTAATTTGCTTCATTGTTTTAGATATATTCCTTAGTTTCCTTTATTTCCTGTTGAAGTAAAGGGTTAACTTTTCTATTAAGCTGCCTCCTCTCTTTTCATTCTCTCCACTGTTAGCAGATCGAGTATTTCGATCTCATTGAAATGTCCTTCCCCATCGTTGTTTCATCCATTGCTTTCACTCTTCCCTTATTCCTTAGGATTACAAGTATTAAGACATACTCTTTGAATAATTCGAAATCTTCCTCTGTGGGAACTGTTCCAAATATCATGTTTCAACTTTAGTCACGTCTCAAATTTAGTACAGTTACCTTACGACTCCTGAAACGTGTGTTTGCTGCAAGTTCTTCAAACAGATATTAAAATGCAAAAAGCCCTTATCTAATATAATTTCTTCACTAAAAGCGATGTTCTACCATAACTGTCAACCATTTTCCGCTAAAAATTATGCTTTATTTGCACTAAATTTCCTCTGTGATTAGATTTGCCGCAGACTCTCTTTTCACTTCTGTGTAGCAACTAAGTAAGCATCGCGTATTTGTATTAAAAGTATTTGTTAGCGCATAAAAATATGTGTATTGTCTCCTTCAGTTTATTTAAAGATAGCTCTTACGTCAAGCTGTTTATTGTAAATTCTATTCCATGCATTTGCAATCTTTAGCGCTCATGCGCAATTGCATATTACATGTGAAGACAACGAGAAGGAAACCGATTACTACGCAGTACAATCAGAATTGTGTAATAACATCCGCTTGCATACAACATGAAAATGCAAATTAAGGGTGCTAGTATGAGACAGGATGAAAAAAAGGAAAATGTCCCACGTAAAGTATGAAACGCAATGTTAGCCGCAAAGGACGCACCCGGTGGTGAGATTACTTTATAAAAGTTTCAGCGTTCGTTAAAAAGTCCGTGAGCAGGCAAATGGGCATTTATAACCAGAAAAGATGGCATTAACAAACTAAATTAAACTGAAGAGTTAAAATTTAATTTAGGTCACAGTGGGAAAAATGAAAACGAAATATTTCAACCAACCTAATTACTAACAGAATGACAACTCTCATTATGCATCTCCCCGATATTTAAACACCTGCTTCTCGCAGATTTGTGCCTTCCCCGGACCAACATGCATGAGCACAATTATGACTCTCAGAGGACTTAAAAACAAGAAATTTAACAGTAGTACAAGTTAGTTCTCAAGCAAGGGTGGCATATTTTCGACGTTGCAAAAGTAACGCTGTTTACATGAATTTTAAAGGAGACGTTCTTGTAGCGTTCTGAATAAATTCCTGTTGTCTGCTCTCGTCAGAACTATGATCAACTTATGCATAGTAATAATCTAATTATTTTGTAAATGATGAGAAATTTAAAAGTGTCCTTGGCATTATTTTGTGTAGTCAGTGCTGGAAAACAACAGCATTAAACAATAAACAGAACTTGAAACTTCCTGGCAGATTAAAACTGTGTGCCCGACCGAGACTCGAACTCGGGACCTTTGCCTTTCGCGGGCAAGTGCTCTACCATTTGAGCTACCGAAGCACGACTCACAGCCGGTACTCACAGCTTTACTTCTGCCAGTATCTCGTCTCCTACCTTCCCAACTTTACAGAAGCTCTCCTGCGAACCTTGCAGAACTAGCACTCCTGAAAGAAAGGATACTGCGGAGACATGGCTTAGCCACAGCCTGGGGGATGTCTCCAGAATGGTGCAGTAGTCACCCCATAGCTTATGCCCACCGACAATCAAGAGTTGGAGGATTGGGAAACTACGTCCTCTGTATCACAATAATCCTCACCCATCTCCCCAGTCCCCAAGTCTAACACATAAGGATATCATCCAGTGGTAAATAATAGGGTATTTGACTGATTTCTGGAAATTTTCTTAAATGATTAGTTATGTCATGTTATGCTAACAATGTGCTTCTTCCCTCTTGAATTCCAGTATTCTCTTATAAGAACGGAAATGAAATTCAAATAATTTGAAAGCCCACTTGAGTGCTTCATTCGAGTCATATGACGCCTGTGACAGCACTGGCTAGCTCGCAGCTCCTACTGTCAAACTTCTAATTCATAGTGATGTTTTGCTTTGGAATTTATGTTCCTGAAAATGGGTTGCAAACGGTGTGTAATACAATACTGTAGAAATACATCTACAACAATTCCTGAAAAGTTGTTTTTGAGGAGGTGCGTAAAATGTTGTTGCACTGTACGTCGAAGTACAGGTTCACTACCTTACTTAAAAATTGTGTTGCACTATGAAGTTAACATTAACTTATCTCCTAGATATTCTCTCCCACTGTTACAACGTTGGACAACTCCATCCAACGAAATTGAACTCCTAATGAAAATTTTCGTTTCACCCTGCTGCACCTTAATTATTCCGTAGCTCTGTTGTTACAGCGGTAGACCGTCGAATTTTGTAAGATGAGGTCCATAGATCGCTAGTTCAAATCTAATCCGAAGGAACATTTTATCTTATTTCAAAAATTATTCGCTAGTGCTCTCATACGGAAAACCAAATCACAATTACAAAACTTCACCACGCCGAACAGAAAGATAACGCTATTGTGTTTTTCTTGCTGTTTAGGTGTGCTTAAATTTGCAATCGGTGTCACACACGTCACGTTCAAAAAGATATTTTCCAGTTAATGTGACAACATCTTTTACTTCATTAGAACAATTTCTTTATCTTCGTACTGTCCAGCTAGGATCCGTACTGTTTAAACTTCCGCAGTTTCATCGTCTTACGTAACGATGAAGTAAGTTTGCTTCAGGTTACACTCTTAAACATCACAGTCCTTACGTTTGTGTCAGCTGCATGTTGTGCATGCTTTGTATCTCTTTTCATAACCTCATATTCCTACACTTCGTTGTACTGGAGTGTGTGGTGATATCTTCTACACTACAAACGTTTCCTAAATAAATGAATTGTATGTCCGAAAATTAAATTCAGTTATCCCCTGTTGTCCATTTCTCAGACTAAGACTAATGAGAAGCTATATTTAATACATCCCACAGTCAAAATAACTGCTGCAATCAGTTCTTGCTCACGCTGTTTTCATTTTCGCGTAAAAATTTTAAAAATATAAGTGGCATTTCCAGGTTTTGAACAGCAGCGGTCAGATGAGCTATCCGTCGCGCTACCAAATTCATATTGCACTGCAGACGCTTTCTCTGCTGAGTGTCTGCTACAGAGAAAATCAGCCAAACATAGTTTTTTTGTGCTTTGGGTTGTAGCTCATGACTAATAGTCGACAGTCTAGTTACAATATACGGAACCATTTGCAAAAGTTCTAACATTTCTTGGTTTTCAGCGAGTTTAACGATGTGGCTGTGAGAAGGAGAAAGAATGTCTGAAATTGCACATATCGCCGCTCTAAAAGAATAGAGCGTAAACGCGTCAGCCTTCACAAGGCTTCCATTTCAGCGATCTTAAAATTCCTTTCTCTTGTTATTTGAAAGCTGTAATTGAGTTTTCAACCACTAAATAGGCAAACCATTTGCAGAAAAAGTACGTAAGACCCATATAACTTCGGCTAACTCTCATATAATAGATGTGTAGCTTCGTCTTAGTCCTAGTCTGTGACTTCACCGGAGCATCAGGCAATAACAGAGTGTTTGAGATCACGTGATCAGATCTTGATATTTAATGATTTTAAGCTTTAGTTACATAAAAATAACCGATATTTTGTGAGAATATTGACTATAAAAGCTATTTAAATGTTATAATCGATCAGAATAACAACAATCCGAAGCATATTTTTAAAGTAGGAAAATAGCCCATAAGGCTCTCAACAGAAGGTGATTCAAGCATTACCCCCTCTGCCGGAGCTCCACGATTGTTTTACGTGGCTTTCTGGTACAGGATATTTTACTACTACAGACTTGAATCAGGAATGTCATCAGATTCCATTGACTAACCTCTCCAAACCTGTCATTGTTTCCTGTGTTGGCCGGAACTTATTTGAGCTTGGTAGTACCCCTTTTTGATTGGCCATCGGAGCAACAGTGCTGTCACATGTTCTTGATTTGGTTTTAGAAGACTTGAAGTTCTAGTGGGTGTATAAGTATCTTTATGATCTGGTTATTTACAGTAAAACATTTGAGAAATACCTATTTTACATTGATCAGGTGCTTCGGCTAATAAGGGAAGCGGGTCATACCGTTAAGTTGGCTAATGTTAATCTTATGTGCAGGGAGTTTTCTTTCCCAGGATATATTTTGGCAGAGAAAGGGGTGAGAACTAATCATGACTGACCCAAAGCCCTCCACATGTTTCCCAGACACAGGGATGAGAGACATATTGCTGCACTGATCGGCATGTACCTTCCTTATAAGTTTATACCCAGTTTCATGCAATTACCACACCAAAGTAACTTAGAATACAAAGTGGGAACACTTTCAGTAGGAGGGATCCCACTTGTACACCGATTGTGGAAGTGCTACTCTAGGGTGCCGTTCATACTAAGGCAATATAAGATAAGCGATATATCGTAAGCGACATACGATACACAACACGCACGGACAGACTGAACTCTAAAGAAAGTGACAGAACTCCCCCAGCCCCGCTTGCGGGACTCTGCAGCGAGATGCAGAGCACAGTATTTGGCGCTGTTAACAAGACAGGAAGAAGAGAAGACAAATCTCTACCTCGTTTCATTAATTTAGTGAAAGCTCATCAGTGCATCTGGAATTATTCCATTGCCTCATACAGTAAGACAGATATGATGAAGGCCGAATGGAGGGGAATTTCACCAGAAATAAAAGACACAGGTAAGTGTATTATTTATTACGTAAAAAACAAGTAAGTAATTAAATTGTAATATTACTAACTCATAGTGTAAATATTTTGAAACCCTCACACGAAATAAGTAATTCAATTATATTTCAAATATTAGTTGTAATTCAATTTGACAGAATTATCATTTACAAAAATGTTGCTTCAAATTAAACCTTCATTAACGTGATAAATTTAAGAACCTTATTTTCAATTAACAAATGGTGCTCAACGATGAAGTATGCCCAAGTGCTTTATTTTAAATTTTCGTATTTTTTCATTTTATTTGAACTGTTTATAGGTATTAAAGAATTTGTTGTGCAAAATGGCTGCGTCTTGCAAAGCTACACATCTTAATTGTGTAGGGATTGCACCAGTTGGTCTCAGAAAGTATTCACCTAGTTTATTTCGTAAGCGATTTGTTCGTTCATCTTGTTGCTTTGACTGAACGCACTGCTATCTGGTAATATTGATATCACAGAACACTTATTAAATTGTTGTGGAACATACGGTTGGGCTTCTCGGCTGCATATAAAATTATGAAGCACGCATGCTGCCTTAAGGGGAGGTTTACTATCTTTGGCCCGAAAAAACCATGTTCTTTGAGAATTTTTTTCTCGGGATATGTTATAGATGTTGTTGTTGCGTACTTCAATCCTGAGACTGGTTCGATACAGCCCTCCATGCTACTCTATCCTTTGCAAGCTTCTTCATCTCCCAGTACCTACTGCAACCTACATCCTTCTGAATGTGCTTGGTGTATTCATCTGTTGGTTTCCCACTACGATTTTTACCCTCCACGCTGCCCTCCAATACTAAATTGGCGATCCCTTGATGCCTCAGAGCACGTCCAACCAACCGATCCCTTCTTCTAGTCAAGTTGTGCCACAAACTTCACTTCTCCCCAATCCTATTCAATAGCTCCTCATTAGTTATGTGATATACCCATCTAGACTTCAGCATTCTTCTGTAGCACCACATTTCGAAAGCTTCTATTCTCTTCTTGTCCAAACTATTTATCGTCCATGTTTCATTTCCATACATCGCTACACTCCATACAAATACTTTCAGAAACGACTTCCTGACACTTAAATCTATACTGGAAGTTAATAAATTTCTCTTCTTGAGAAACGCTTTCGCCCGCATCTCGTGGCCGTGCGGTAGCGTTCTCGCTTCCCACGCCCGGGTTCCCGGGTTCGATTCCCGGCGGGGTCAGGGATTTTCTCTGCCTCGTGATGGCTGGGTGTTGTGTGCTGTCCTTAGGTTAGTTAGGTTTAAGTAGTTCTAAGTTCTAGGGGACTGATGACCATAGATGTTCCATAGTGCTCAGAGCCATTTGAACCATTTGAAGAAACGCTTTCCTTGCCATTGCCAGTCTACATTTTATATCCTCTCTACTTCGACCATCATCAGTTATTTTGCTCCCCAAATAGCAAAACTCCTTTACCACTTTAAGTGTCTCATTTCCTAATCTAATTCCCTCATCATCAACCGACTTAATTCGACTACATTCCATTATCCTCGATTTGCTTTTGTTGATGTTCATCTTATATCCTCCCTTCAAGACACTATCCATTCCGTTCAACTGCTCTTCCGAGTTCTTTACTGTCCCCGACAGAATTACAATGTCATCGGCGAACCTCAAAGTTTTTATTTCTTCTCCACGGATTTTAATACCTACTCCGAATTTTTCTTTAGATTCCTTCACTGCTTGTTTAATATACAGATTGAATAACATCTGGGAGAGGCTACAGACCTGTCTCACTCCCTTCCCAACCACTGCTTCCCTTTCAGGTCCCTCGACTCTTATAACTGCCCTCTGGTTTCTATACAAATTGTAAATAGTTTCCACGAGAAGGTCAAATACCTCGGCGTCTGGCGGAACCGGAAACTACTCTGGGGGGACCACATTCAACAAGTGACAAACAAAGCAAACGCGAGGCTCGAACAACTCTTCCCTATGCTTAACAGGCGTAGCACACTGAATAGGAGGGTGTCTAGGTCCATGTACATGACACTTATTCGACCTCTGATGACGTTTGCAGCCCTGTCTGGGGATACGCTGCGCCCACTCACCTGCGCCGTCTGCAGCTCATACAGAACAAAGTACTCAAAATCATAAGCAACGTTCCGCGCTACACAGGCATCGCGGACCTTCACCGGGAATATCGGCTAGATACCATCTTGCAGGTATTCCAAAAACTCTTCACACGAGTGTACAATAACACGAGACACTCGCGCAACTCGTTTATCCTTTCTCTGGGTAACTACGACCACAACCATAGATGGAAGCATAACAGACCAAAGACACTATTGGCTAGAAACTAAACATCTATGGTCCATGGCACGCTAACACGGCAGTACTGGCGAGCCCCTGCAACACAGCTACTACTGGTAACCCCAGATGCTCGACCCGCCGAAAAACAGGCAACCGCAGGGAAACCGTACTGCACACAGCACGCAAACCAGCCACACTTACCCCCTACACTGTCTGTGAGCCGATTTATGACCGATCCCCCACTAATGTGTAACGACCTTGAACTGTTGCAGGGACGCAGCAACTGCAGCAAGCCCCGCAACGACAAAGGTAACGATGCACGATACCTCGCACTAACATAACCACACCTTGCATGCACTGTCGCAGATAGCAAGCCGCTACTGCCCTTACTACGCGTCTTACTGTCGTAGAGGTGTTTTTTTCCCTTGGCGCTTGCCTTGGCACTTTTTTTTCCTCTGCCCTTAAAACCGCTACCCTTCGATCGCTTTCGTCCACTTTCTATCTCCTGATGGACCATGCTAATGAGCAATCTTACCCAGACGCATGGATAACATCACAGACCGAATCCTATGACTCCTGATTCAAAAACTAACATGTTATACGGAGGTGACAGCAGAATTATTGGTTTGGTCACCACGTTGGTGGGGGCGTGGGGGGGTCCCATCCTTTGTGTTGTACCTCGCTTAAGTTATTTGGACCATAGGAAACAAAATGGCGGCCATTTGAAAAAAATTGGATTTTTTCATCGATTTTTAGCCTTCCTCGGCCAAGTAAAAATATTTATAGTTGATGGACCGGAATAAAAGTGGCACAACTCCTAGACCATTTAGTTAGCTTCGTCGGAAACAAAGAATCATGCCAGTCGGTTCAGTAGATTAGAAGTTACCATACCGCGCGTTAAAAAAAAAATCATTACGAGAAAAACGCATTTGAAGTTTTGAGTACACATAAATTCAGTATTATGCAACTTACGTTCAGTTTGCTATTCCGGGTCCATGAACTAGACCTTCGTCTTCCTCATAGAGGGCGTTCTGCTCGAACTGTACCATCCTACGCTGCTCCAGAACCGCTCGTTCGGCCGGTGACAAGCGGTTTTCAGCCGCTTGAATCCGGTGGTCGTCCGAATGCTTGGTGAACTGCGTCGTATAGAGTCCCAGGGTGACGTCCATCGTTGTCATGGTCTTCTGAATAGCTGAATACCCTTCGTCGAAGCTGCTCACTGCCAGGAACGTCCCAATCTCCATAGTCTTCGCATCAGAATGCAAATGTTTTGGGGCTAACTTCCAAACACACGCGTTCAAACTTTCATTTGAATTTTGTGTGTTTCCTCCAAAGCACCGGTACAATAACTCGTCTTCCGAAACAAAGAAACTGGTGTGTAATAAAGGCCGATTTCAGGCAGGTGCATTTTTTTGTTCAACCGCGAATAACAAATATTTCCGTTCCGTATTCGGAAAAACCTTTTCAGGGTTCGATTCTAAACACTTTTATGGATCGAAAAATGCAATTAAAAAAATCGATTTTTTGAACCAAAAGATAGTAAACCTCCCCTTAATTGTCTGCACAGCGTTACTTCTGGTGGTATAAATTGATCGGTCAAATAGACGAAATTTTGAGGTTAGCATTCCAAAGCTGCATTCCACACTTCTTCACCTGTTGATAGACGGAAGTTGAATATTCTTTTCGAATCATTTAAATCTCTTTTTGGAAACGGTCGCATTATATTGTGCTGGAGAAGGAATGCTTCATTCGCCACAAAGTAGAACGGAAAAGGATTGTCATTTGCCCCGCCTGGCGAGGGAGCTGCTTCGGGTATTCTCAATTTATTACTGTGCAATAATTCTCCGAGTGTTGATTTGCAGAACATAGCACCATCACTGTTCTGTCCGCAGTCTCAACCCCTATTGCGGTCAACGTTCAATCTGCGTCATACAAAGCCATTTGAAATATTGAAAAGAATCCTTTATAGTTGTAATCTGTCGACCCAGTATTTGGGGAACACTGAATGCGGAAATGTTTGCCATCGATTGAACCAACACAGTTACGTAAGTTCCATAGCTCATAATAACGTTTTGATATTTGCATCCAAGTGCCCTTCGTTGGTTGTGGCATATACAGTGGTTGTAAGTGAGACCGTATAGCGGCACAAGTTGAATGAACAATATAACTGACAGTTGATTTACCTCTGTAAAATTGGAAGGAAAGATCCTGAATACTGCTTCCAGTAGCTAGATACGTGAAAAAGTTAGAAAAATTTTGTTTCTTCGTTTTTAACCAGTTTTACACTAAAATAAAAACAAAATAAGAACTATAATATAAATATTAACTAAGTAGAAGGTTTTAAATCGTAAATAGTTCCATAAGTTTCACAATGTTTTCATATGTACAAACGACATTGTGTTTTCATTTTATTAAACAACATTTTTAAATAAAGCCTACTGATGTCTACCTTTTAAAATCTTGTTTCAGAAAAGAACTGTCGAGAGCGATGGAAGATTTTCAGAATAGCATATGTGTGTTCGCTGAGACCCCAGACTCTGGTGCTAGCCACAATTTAAAGAAAACGTATTATTTGACTGAGCATTTAACTGTACTGCTCTTCCTCAAATACTGATTCCAACTGTGTTTGATTATTTTCATAGTTCCTGTATTGGGGGACTCTTGAGAGAGTATACAGTCATTCAGAAGATGGAAGAACATTTCACCTGGCCCACCTTCAGTAGGGACGTCAGGAAATTAGTGGCTAAGTGTGAGGAATTTGCCAAGCCAAAACCCAGTCAGAATACCAAACTGGGGAAACAGCTCATACCAAGCTGATCACCCTGAAGACAGGGTTTTTACTGACTCTTTGGGGCAACTGCTACATACCACGCTGGGGAACAGATTCATTCCGGTGATGGTGGATAGGTTTTCCTGTTTTGTATGGTTGTTGTCCAGCACTATAACAACCAGACATTTGAACAACATATTCACCATATTTGGGACACTGCATGTCATCATAAGTGATAATTCCACTGCTTTTAAGTCTTTGGAATTGAAAAGTGCTCGTTTTACCACATAGCCAATACACTCTATCACCCACACCCCTCTTTTGCTGAAAGGGCAGATAGAAATATTAAATGGGCTTTCATTATATTGCATGAGAAATCTCACTTTAAGTGCGATGAGTCTCTGGGTTTGGCCCTTAACTCCACAGTTCATGAACCCACTGGACCTCTCCTGCCAAACTGATGCTTACCTACACAGAGAAATCATCACTCTGTAATTTATCGAAAGTCAAAGACCGTCTTCCAGAGAATAAAATCCCAAACATCATCCACGCAATTGGAAGGCCACTGGCAGAAATACTGTATAAGGCTTTCCATGTAACAAGGGAATATATGCCATCTCACTGTGGATCAGTGACTGTGTGTATGTACAGAACGTTTGGGGCACTGAACTACAGGACACAATACCACCGCAAAAATCACCTCATTATTTGTGAGACATTGTAGAGTGGTCTTGGCGAACTCACCAGTAAAGTTCTTAGTGCTAGATCTCCCCACCAGAAAATTGTTCCGGATGCGCCTTGGCCAACTTAAGATGGCTGATGGGATTAAGGATGCCAAGGAGTGCTCTAATGAAAGATCACCCCCCCTTGCTCTTTTTTAGGGGGGGGGGCGGGGGGCTCGAGATTGTGCTGTGCGCATATAACTGCCAGATGGCAGAAGTTTGATATCGATAGTTTCCATACATATCCTTTGATTTGGTTGGGCAGTATAAGTGACATATAATGGTAGACAGTGTGGAGCATGCTTTGCTATGTCTGGAGGAACTTGATCACAGAAAATAGAAGTTGGCGTGTCTCATGGACGGAGTTTGCTGCAGGGTAGTGTCGACATGGAGTTGGCTGGGTTTGATGAGGAAAGCATTGGCGCAGAAGTGAGGTGTTTGTGCGACTGAGCTGAAGTCATGTGTGTAACTGTATGGTCCTTTGTGGGTTTAAGAGAAATGTTACTGCTACATCAGGCCACATTGTTACTTAAGATTGAATTGTTAAGCCTTACTTCTCATGCTAAGGCCGGCAATTAAGTGTTAGAAGTAATCGATGCATTGTGGGGCTGAACTTCTAGCCATTCTGGCCACATTAGTTGAATTGCACTCTGAAGTGGGCGCTGGATCTTAAGTTTTATATATATACATATAACAGTGCACGCTTTGAACGTCATGTTCAGTTGTAGGGACATGTCATGTATGGTGAATGGTGTACTGGTTGTTTGCCATTTTGTGTATGTAGGTACCAGGTTCCTTACCAGCTAGCATGAGGTAAGTGTTTGTGAATTGTTCCTCTGCTACACCTTTTGGTTATGTAAATATTTTGCGTGACACTAACAATACTATAAACTCAGAGTAAGTGGGTATTATTTATGTTACAGTTTTAAGGTAAATGGAAATGAGCGTTTGGCGTCATTGGTCAGGAGGCCCCACGCGGGGCAGGTCCGGCCGCCTTGGTGCAGGTCTTATTACATTCGACGCCACATTGGGTGACCTGTGCTCTCTGGATGGGGATGAAATGATGATGAAGACAGCACAACACCCAGTGCCTGAGGGGAGAAAATCCACGACCAAGCCGGGAATCGAACCCAGGCCCTTAGGACGGCTATCTGTCACACTGACCACTCAGCTATCGGGGCGGACAGTTTTAAGGTGGTGGTATTCGAATAATTATTGTAGTTATCATAGCCCATTCGTTTCTGTTTGACGCCATACTAAGAACTGCATTGTGGTGTTGTTGGTTGTTTCTATCAGAATTGGGTAAATTTGCATTTACCATCTATGTCTAGGCAGTACTAATGTTGTCGTTTTTTTTCTTCTCTTTCCTAAAAAGCACAACATATTTTACACTAGCTGACTCTGAAAGAACTTACAATGACAAACTATGCTGGACAACACACTCGTGAACGTATTGCACTGTTAGAAGAAGTGGCAGTTCACAGGGGCACATGACCCTCTGTCAGTAATATATTACTTGCCAGACCTGCATTCCCCCCTAGCCCAGCCACACTTGTTTAACCTGTCAAACTCACATGACCTTGCCTCCAATGAAGTCATCAGAATGAGGTAGTGTAGCATGAGATTTCCGCCAAATTAAGTATCAATAGAGCCTCACATAGCGAATTTAGTACACCTACAAATAAAGAGAAACTAACTGTGAGTAGTGCGGCAAAGTACTTTCTGCATCGCTTTTGATTTCAGATTGTATCCTACTGATGATAATGTAATCGACTTAACCTATTACTATGCTACTCGATTTATTTTCCTAATTGATTTATTACTTGCTGAGGATAATCTGTACTTCAGAGAAACTGCTCACTCTTTCTTTTCCCGTCACCCTCCTACCCCACCTCTCTGGGGAAAGGGACTGTAACCCACTCCCCTCCCAAGCTCAGTTCTGAGCCGCTTTACCCCTCTGGGAAATCAGCCAATCTACCTCCCTCCCAACACCTTGTCCTCCCCTCCAAGAACCTTGTGTCACGTCCATATAAAGAAATTGGTTGAGATATCTCAGTTGCAGTACCTCCACTCTTGTGGTGTCATCTCATATTCAGTTGGGGATACTGATGCATTTAGATAAAACTCCTTACTGCGTCAATCCCAAAATCCATGTTTCCCAGATAAAATAGACACTTTCTTTCGATTGCTACAGCTCATTTGCTTATTTGCCAGAAGATACCTCACAAAATTAACTGGCTATGCGCAATAATGCAGTTTGTGGGGAAAAGCTCACTTAAAACACTCACCATAACTGATATCTGGCGAAAAATTCTTCTGAACCCACAATTTACCAACTAAAGGCATACTGGGACTGCGTCCGATGGGACATTGCGTCTTCACATGCAGACTGGTTAGGAGAGGTGTACTCTTACCTTGACCATATTGGCAGCTGTGTGTCCATCTCCCGTAAGATCTGGACACCACCGCCACCAGCTGGGTAAGGTTCAAACGCAGCAGTCTTCCTGTTCCGGTCTGTGGGAGCTGCCCAACAAAGTCTGACATTCTGCAAATTTCTCTCTAAGGTGATAAAACAAATAGCTTGTACACCAAAGAAAATATCGATTCTTTGTAACCAAGCTTTGCTGTGTGCTGCAGTCCACAGTTTCACTTGAAACGGTCCTACAGTTGCTGCTGGAAGATTTCTCTGGGAAACGAAACTGACAGTTACGCTACAGCCATGGTGCTTGAAACATGCACAGATCATCATTCAGTATATGCTATACAACTGATGGAAAATGCCTCACTACTCTAATTATGTCAAAATTATAGTTCAAAAACATCCACTCATAAACAACGGTTCATAGTGCAACACACATACATACATGAGAATCACACATATACTTTTCAGATGACATTATTTAATTTCGAGAAATAGGAAACACTCGCCATAGGGCTTAATTTATAAGAAGCCTTATATGTACTAACATTTGAGAACACCAGGACTGCCTTCATGCCTTCCATGCAAAACACACAATCGTGAAGGCACCTTATATACAGTTCATCCATTTATATCAACATTTCATTTATGTTGTGTACATTCGTTTCTATTCCATCAACTTTTGCGCCTGAGTTGTTTACTTTCTTTCTCAGAATTCCCCCAGTGTACATCTCTAGTTCCTTAACCCTAACATCTACTCATTGACTAGTCCGAGAAAGAATTGTGCATACGTCTCTGGGTCCTTAACTTTATAATAGAGGGGCTGAAAGTTTCCATCTATGTGTAGACGCATTCTGTGTCAATACACACCTATTCTCTGTCGCTGAGTGCCTGACATACAAGCGAACTTGTACATGATGAGATGTAAAATAATGCACTCATAACTCTTTTCATATCTATACGTAAAGAAACTCGTTGGAGTTGCGTATATACCCACTGTCATTCAATTTTCTTGATTTATAAATAACAAGAAACCTGTACTGTGTATGATTCCACCATTCTGCATATATCTTTACAAAATCACTAAATGATATTTTGGTTCCTACATGCGCCTGGTTAATGTGTTTTAAATTGAAATTGTCTTTTTTTTTCTTTATTGAATTTCAATTCCCCCCAAAGGGGGCGGGCTGGCAGCAGCTGACTACGCCGCTCTGCAGCCTACAGAATTTGTGTTAAAAAGAGGAAGATAATAAAAAATAACAGTTGGCGATAAAATCGGTGACTTAAAGGTAAAATGGCAGAAAATTCTAGAACTTAAAACATAAAACACATGGGTGATGATGCTAAGATAATACACAACAAGCAGAAAAATAACAGACAGACAGTTAAAAAAACACGGCGACAGTCTGGTTTCTGTTCGCAAGATATAAAATGCACACCCAGCGACAGCATGATTTCTGTTCGCAACACTGTGGAAAGACGCACAACACTGAACACTCACTTAAACACGGCACTAAAAAGTTGGCACAAATATGACATACCACAGCCGAGAGCAGGTGGGGGGGGGGAGGGAAACTGGACAGATGATGGAAAAAAAAGGGGGGGAAGGAGAGGAAAAGTGAAGGGTGGGAGGGGGGAAAGAAGCCAATGGAGAAGACCCATAAGAGGGGTGGGGTGTGCTGAGCAGACGTGCCAGGGAGTGGGGAAGGCAGAGGAGGGGAATGCAAAAGGACTCGGGGGGTGGGGGAGGAGAAGGGACACAGGGGGAGGTTGGGCGGGGAGAAAACACAGGATGGAAGGGGGGAGGAAGAGGGAGCCCAGGGAAAGGTCGGAGGAAAGGAGGGGGGTGAGGATCAGAGTTGATAGGAAGGATAAATGGAGGGAGTGAGGGCATCATCAGGGAGGGGGGGTTGACGGAAGCCACCTTGGGAAAGGAGATGGAGGGTGTAGAGATGGAGGGTAGGGGGGACACAACGGTGAAGACGTGGCAGGGGGCGGGGATGGGAGAGGAGAGGAGCAACCAGGGGGTGAGGGGGTTCAAGACGGCGGAAGGTGTAGAGGATGCGGATATGTTCGAGGAATAGGAGCGGATGGGGGAAAGGAATGAGATCATAGAGGATCCGCGTGGGGGACGGGAGGCGGATACGGAAGGCGAGGCGGAGTGCATGACGCTCAAGGATCTGGAGGGACTGATAGAATTTGGGGGGGGCAGATATCCAGGCAGGACTGGCATAACAGAGGATGGGACGGATTAAGGATTTGTAGGTGTGGAGGATGGTAGAGGGGTGCAACCCCCATGTCCGGCCAGAGAGGAGTTTGAGGAGTCGGAGGCAGTTGTGGGCTTTGGATTGGATGGAGCGGAGATAAGGTGAGGTGACGGTCAATGGTGAGGCCAAGGTAGGTGAGGGTGGGGGTGAGGCGGACAGGACGTGCGCAGACACTAAGGGAGAAATCCAGGAGCCGGAAGGAGCGAGTGGTACGACCTACGATGATTGCCTGGGTCTTGGAAGGATTGAGTTTCAGGAGCCATTGGGTACACCATGCAGCAAAAAGGTCAAGGTGATTCTGGAGAAGGCGTTGGGACCGTTGGAGGGTAGGAGCGAGGGCGAGGAATGCGGTGTCATCAGCATATTGCAAGAGGTGTACTGGAGGGGGGTGTTGGGGCATATCGGCCGTGTACAGGAGGTAGAGGAGAGGGGAGAGGACAGAGCCCTGGGGCACACCGGCAGAGGGGTAGAAGTTGTGGGAATTGGCATGATGGATGGTAACATAGGAGGGGCGGTGGGAGAGGAAGGAGGCCACCAGACGGATGTAGTTGATAGGAAGGGCGTAGGTTTGGAGTTTAAACAGGAGACCGGGATGCCAGACACGGTCGTAGGCCTTTTCGAGGTCAAGTGAGACAAAAATGGCGGAGCGACGGGAGTTAAGCTGGAGGGAGAGGAGATGAGTGAGGCGGAGGAGTTGGTCATCAGCAGAGAAGGAAGGTCGAAAGCCACATTGGGTGTTTGGGAGGAGGTGGTTTTGGTGGAGGTGGAGATGGATGCGCCGGGAAAGGATGGATTCCAAGAGCTTGCTGAACACCGATGTGAGACAGATAGGACGATAGGAAGAGGCATCAGATGGAGGCTTATTGGGTTTGGAGAACATCAGGATACGGGAGGTTTTCCACAGGTCGGGATAGAAGCCAGTGGCAAGGATGACATTGTAGAGGGTGGCAAGGAGGGTAAGAAAGGAGGGAGGGCAGTGTTTGAGGTGGCGGTAGGTAACGCAGTCATGGCCAGGAGCAGTGTTGCGTTTAGTGCGGAGTGTGAGGCTGATGTCCTGTGCAGTGATGGGAGTGTTAACTGCAGATGGCGGGGTGTGGCCCAAGTACTGGAAGCTAGGAGCAAGGGGAGGAACAGAGGTATTCGTACGGTCCATCACATCAGGGAAGAGGGAATAATCAAAGTGGGGATCATCTGGAATGGAAAAAACATCAGAGAGGTGGGAGGCAAAGTGGTTGGCCTTACTGAGGTTGTCAGGAAAGGGACGGTCATTACGGAGGAGAGGGTACTGGGGGGTGGGGCGGTTCCCAGTAAGGCGGTGGAAAGCAGACCAATACTTGGAAGAGTTGATGGGGAGCGTGGCGTTGAGTTGTGTACATGTCTGGCGCCAGGCTCGGCGTTTCTTCGCAACAAGCAGGTTGCGGATGTGTCGCTGTAATTGCCGGTGGCGAGTAAGTGTATCCCGGTCACGAGTGTGGAGAAAAGAGCGGTAGAGGCGGCGGGACTCGCGAAGGAGAAGGACGGCCTGTGGAGGCAGGGCGGGACGGTGAGGGTGGATGGCTTTGGTGGGGATATGGGTGGCGACGGCGTCAGACAAGGTCTGGTGCAGGAAGGCAGCAGTGCGAGAGATGTCATCAGGAGACTGGAGGGTAAGGTCGTGGCCGTCAACCTGGGTGTGAATGGAATCCCAGTAGGCATCCCAGTTGGCACGGGAGTAATCATGGACAAGTTTAGGAGGGACGGCAGGGCGAGGAGCGTGGCGGGGATGGCGACCGTTAGAGATAGTGAGGAGGACAGGAGCATGGTCACTGCCAATGAGGTCAAGGACATCCACGGTGATGCGCCCAAGGAGGTTTGGAGAGGCAAGGACCACATCAGGAGTGGTGTTGGATTCGGGCCGGGTGTGCTGAGGCAGGGGAACCAGGTCGCCCTGGAGAGTGGTGAGAAACTGATGCCACCGCCGGAAGTCGGCAGGATCACGGCTGTGGATATTGAGGTCGGCAGCAATCACGTAGGTGGAGAAGGTGCGGTCAATGTGGGCCAGGAAATCGTACGGGATAGGGGTGCGAGGGCGGACATAAATGGTGGCACAGGTGATGGTAAGGGTGGGGAAGAAGAGGCTGAGGGTGAGATGCTCGGCAGGATTGTTAAGGAGAGGTTGGGGCCGGACAGGGAGGTGCTTGAGGTGGCCTATAGCAACTCCGCCACGCGCGAGAGGGTACGGGTTATCGGTGCGGTGTAGGGTGTAAGGAGCCGTGGAGACGGAGATACGGGGTTGAAGGAAAGTTTCATTTAGGACGAAGGCATCCACGCGGTGCTGACGTAGGGTGTGGAGGAAGAGGAGTTTGTGGGTGGGCAGGGAGCGAATGTTGTGGTACAGGATACGGTACGGTTGTTGTACCATGGGAGTGGAGAGTTAGACAAGGGTGGTGAGGGGGGTGAAGGTGAAGTGGGCCTGGTTGTGGGAGTATGTGGCATAGGTGGTAAGATGGAAGACGGAACGGGCAGCGAGGGCGATTTGGGAAAGAGTGTGGGAGCGCTGGAAGGGGTCGATGTTTTGGAGCACAATGGTGGTGAAGCGGATGATGTCCTCAGCAGTAGGGGGAGGGCGGAGCGAGTTGTTGGGGTGGATGGGGTCATCAACAGGACGGACAGCACGGTGAGCTCAGGGGTTACTGGTGGAGGTTTCGCTTTACACTTTGAGGAGTAGGTAGGATGTGGGTCATTGCGAGTGTTGCAGGAGGGGGGAGAGGTGAGGTTGGGGCAATGCTTGAGGAAGTGGGAAGCTTTGCAGTGGGGACAAGTAGGGGGGTTCTTGCAGGCAGAGGTTAGGTGGTCGTTGTAGGTGAGACAGCGTTGGCAGCGGTAGGATTGGACTGGGGAACGGGAGGGGTCCACCTTATGGCGCTGATTGTAGATGAGGGCTCCCTCGGTGAGGAGGCGGTCAATGGAGGATGAGGATTCGGTGAATATCCGCATGAGAAAAGTCGGCCCGGCATCATTGAAGATGCGACGGGCCGAGCGGATTTCAATGTCGGGCCGGGAGTTGAGTTCCGCCAACACCTCAGCCTCCGTGATCACGGGGCTAAGCTTCGTGATCACAGCGGTGAAGTTTGGCGGACGTCGGGGAGGTTGAGGCTGACGGGGAGAGGACGGGGTGTGGTAGGGGGTGAGGGTTGCACGTTGGCCAAATTGGATACGGGGGATGCGGGAGAGGAGATCGGTGTGGAGGGAAGCACTGGGGGATTTTATGAGGACCGAGTCCTTGCGAGGAATCAGTTGGGAGATGGGAGCATTGGGGTAGTATTTCCGGATGGCGAGGGTGAGGGAGCGGGCATCAAGGAATTGAGGGTCAGGATTGGAGAGGACAAAGGTGTGGGTAGCAGGCGTGGCGGGGGCGGGGGTCGGAGCCGCGTCCATGGGGGTGGGTGGGTCACGGGGGTTGGGGATTTTTTTGGAGGAGACTTCGGGGGAAGGGTCAACATTCGGGCGCTTTCAAGGTTTCGTGGGCACGACCGGGTGGAGAGGGGGCAGGGGTACGGGTTGCAGGGGGAGATGGCGGGGGGCAGGACCACCCTGAGCAGTGGATGACGCAGACGGAGGGGGCGTGGGTGTCACTGAGACTGTGGAACGGCGAGCAGAGATCTGTGCTGGCTTGGAGCCTGTCGGAGGCGGTGCGGGGAGCGGCGGAAAGTCAGTAGTTGTCGATGGGGCGACAGTGATAGGGGAGGAGGAGTTGGGGTGGTTACAGCCGAAAGTTGCGCTGGGGTGTGGTGGACAGGGAGAGAAGGAAGGACGGGAAGTGGGGTGGAGGAGGAGCTCCATGTGATGGTGGTTGGAGCTGCGGAGGGAGAGGTGAAAATGATAGTGGTGGTGGTGGTGGGTTGGGACATGGTGGCGGCGCGCGAGAAAGGCGGCGGCGGCGACCAGACGGCGACAGCGGCGACCGGCAGGCGGCGGCGGCGGCGGCGGCGGCGGCGAGCGGCGGCGGCGGCGGCGAGCACCGGCAGGCGGCAGGCGACGGCGGCGAGCACCGGCAGGCGGCAGGCGGCGACCAGGCGGCGGCGGCGGCGGCGAGCCCCGGCAGGCGGCGACGGCGGTGGCGGCGAGGACCGGCAGGCGACGACCAAACGGCGGCGGCGGCGGCGGCGGCGGCGAGCACCGGCAGGCGGCGACCAGGCGGCGGCGGTGGCGGCGAGGACAGGACGGCGAGCAGTATTGACGGCGAGCAGACGACACGGCAAGGAAACGGCGGGAATCTTCCACGTCGATGTTGCACCCTGAGAGTAGCCCAGGCAGTGAAACTCTTCGATGAAGACGAGAGGGAATCCAACCCTCGAATGTTGAAATTGTCTTCTCTGAAAGCTATAAGGGGATTAGCATGTCCCATACCAACTGTTTCACGATGCTGGAGTATGGTTTAAATAAAATACGTCAACACCCATATGACGACCAAAACAGAAATATCGTAATAATATACACAGGGTGGTCCATTGATTGTGACCAGGCCAAATATCTCACGAAATAACTGTCAAACGAAAAAACTACAAAGAACGAAACTTGTGTAGCTTGAAGAGGGAAACCAGATGGCGCTATGGTTGGCCCTCTAGATGGCGCTGCCATAGGTCAAACGGATTTCAACTGCATTTTTTTAAAAAGAGGAACCTCCAATTTTTATTACATATTCGTGTAGTACGTAAAGAAATACGAATGTTTTAGTTGGACCACTTTTTTCGCTTTGTGATGGATGGCGCTGTAATAGTCGCAAACATATGGCTCATAATTTTAGACGAACAGTTGGTAACAGGTAGGTTTTTTTTTTAAATTAAAATACAGAACGTAAATACGTTTGAACATTTTATTTCGGTTGTTCCAATGTGATACATGTACCTTTGTGAACTTATCATCTCTGAGAATCCATGCTGTTACAGCGTGATTCTCTGTAAATACCACATTAATGCAGTAAATGCTCAAAATGATATCCGTCAACCTCAATGCATTTGGCAATACGTGTAACGACATTCCTCTCTACAGCGAGTAGTTCCCCTTCCGTAATCTTCGCACATGCATTGACAATGCGCTGACGCATCTTGTTAGGCATTGTCGGTGGATCACGATAGCAAATATCCTTCAACTTTCCCCACAGAAAGAAATCCGAGGACGTCAGATCCGGCGAACGTGAGGGCCATGGTTTGGTGCTTCGACGACCAATCCACCTGTCATGAAATATGCTATTCAATACCGCTGCAACCACACGCGAGCTATGTGTCGGACATCATGTTGGAAGTACATCGCCATTCTGTCATGCAGGGAAATAGATGATTACGTAGGAAATCAGCATACATTGCACCATTTAGATTTCCATCGATAAAATGGGGGACAATTATCCTTCTTCCTAAATGCCGCACCATACATTAACCCGCCAAGGTCACTGATGTTCCACTAGTCGCTGCCATCGTGGATTTTCCGTTGCCCAATAGTGCATATTATGCCGGTTTACGTTACCGCTATTGGTGAATGACGCTTCGTCGCTAAATAGAACGCGTGCATAAAATCAGTCATTGTCCCGTAATTTCTCTTGTGCCCAGTGGCAGAACGGTACACGACGTTCAAAGTCGTCACCATGCAATTCCTGATGCTTAGAAATATGGTACGGGTGCAATCGATGTTGACATAGCATTCTCAACACCGACGTTTTTGAGATTCCCGATTCTCGCGCAATTTGTCTGCTACTGATGTGCGGATTAGCCGCGACAGCAGCTAAAACACCTACTTGGGCATCATCATTTGTTGCAGGTCGTGGTTGACGTTTTACATCTGGCTGAACACTTCCTGTTTCGCCGGCCGCGGTGGCCGTGCGGTTCTAGGTGACGCAGTCCGGAACCGAGGGACTGCTACGGTCGCAGGTTCGAATCCTGCCTCGGGCGTGGATGTTTGTGATGTCCTTAGGTTAGTTAGGTTTAAGTAGTTCTAAGTTCTAGGGGACTGATGACCTAAGATGTTAAGTCCCATAGTGCTCAGAGCCATTTGAACCATTTTGAACTTCTGTTTCCTTAAATAATGTAACTATCCGGCGAACGGTCCGGACACTTGGATTATGTCGTTCAGGATACCGAGCAGCATACATAGCACACGCCCGTTGGGCATTTTGATCGCAATAGCCATACATCAACACGATATCGACCTTTTCCGCAATTGGTAAACTTTCCATTTCAACACGGCTAATGTATCACGAAACAAATACCGTCCGCACTGGCGGAATCTTACGTGATACCACGTACTTATATGTTTGTGACTATTACAGCGCCATCTATCACAAAGCGAAAAAAGTGGTCCAACTAAAACATTCATATTTCTTTACGTACTACACGAATATGTAATAAAATGGGGGTACCTACTTTAAAAAAAAGTTGTTGGTATTCGTTTGACCTATGGCAGCTCCATCTAGCAGGCCAACCACAGCTCCATCTGGTTTCCCCTTTAAAGCTAGACGAGTTCCGTTCTTTGTTGTTTTTTAGTTTGATGCTTAAAAAATGGCTCTGAGCACTATGGGACTTAACAAATGAGGTCATCAGTCCCCTAGAACTTAGAACTACTTAAACCTAACTAACCTAAGGACATCACACACATCCATGCCAGAGGCAGAATTCGAACCTGCGACCGTAGCAGTCGCGCGGTTCCGGACTGAAGCGCCTAGAACCGCTCGGCCACAGCGGCCGGCGTTTGATGCTTATTTCATGAGATATTTGGCCTGGTAACTATATATATATATATATATATATATATATATATATATATATATATATATATATATATAACAAAAAATATTTGCATCACCTTAGATCTGAGAGTTCCAAAACCTGTACAGAATATTGGAATACAGACTAACATAACCATCATTTCCTCCCTTTTTATTGTTCATGAAAACCACACATTCCATATTGTACCACCATACAGAGAGACCTTCAGACATGGTGGTCTCGATTGATGTACACACCGTTACCTCTAATACCCAGCACCACATACTGTTGCATTGATGCATGCCTGTATTCGTCGTGGCATACTATCCACAAGTTCATAAAGGCATTGTTGGTCTAGATTGTCCCACTCCTCAATGGTGATTCAGTGTAGATCCCTCAGAGTGGTTGGTTCATCACATCTTAGATAAACAGCACTTTTCAGTGTATCTTAGGAATGTTTGATAGGGTTCATGTCTGGAGAATATGCTGGTCACTATAGTCGAGCGATGTCATTATCCTGAAGGAAGTCATTCATAAGGTGTGCATGATGCGGAGGGGAATTGTCGCCCATGAAGACGAATGCCTTGCCGACATGCTGCCAATTTCATTGCACTGTTGGTTGGAGGATGGCATTCACGTATCATACAGCTGTTATGGCGCCTTGTATGGCCACCAGCGGCATATTTTGGCACCACATAATGCCGCCCCAAAACAGCAGGGAGCCTCCGCCTCGTAGCACTCGCTGGACAGTGGGTCTAAGGCGTTCCGCCTGACGGGGTTACCTCCAAACACATATCCGAGTAATGTCTGGTTGGAGGCATCTGCTACACTCATCACTGAAGAGAACGGGATGCTAATCTTGAGCGGCCCATTCATCATACTGTTGGGCCAGTCTGTATCGCACTCAATGGTGTCGTGGTTGCAAAGATGGACCTCGCCATCGACGTCGGGAGTGAAGTTGCGAGCCACGCAGCGCATTTCGCACAATTTGAGTTAACACAACGTCCGGCGGCTGCACAGAAAACATTATTCAACATGGTGGCGTTGCTGTCAGGGTTCCTCCGAGCCATAATCCGTAGGTAGCGGTCATCCGCTGCAGTAGTAGCCCTTGGGCGTCCTGAGCGAGGCATCTTATCGACAGTTCCTGTCTCTCCTGTCTGTATCTCCTCCATGTACAAATAACATAGCTTTGGTTCACTCTGAGATTCCTGGACACTTTCCTTGTTGAGAGCTCTTCCTGGCACAAAGTAAAAATTCAGACACGATTGAACTGCTGTATTGACTGTCTAGGCATGGTTGAACTACAGACGAGGCATGTACCTTCGTCCTGGTGGAATGACTGGAACTGATCGGCTGTCTGACCCTCTCCGTCTAATAGGCGCTGTTCATGTATGATTGTTTTCATCTTTGGGCGGGTTTAGTGACATCACTGAACACTCAAAGAGACTGTGTCTGTGATACAACATCCACAGTCAACGTTTATCTTTAGGAGTTGTGGGAACTGGCCTGATGCAAAATTTTTTTTGATTTGTGTATATATATTAGTAGGCCCAGGTACCGACCGCAGGCCGTGTCGGCCTCAAACAACATGCGTCACTGGATGCGGATACGGAGGGGCATGTGGTCAGCACACTGTTCTCCCAACTGTATGTCAGTTATGAGACCGGACCTGCTGTTACTCTATCAAGTAGCTCCTCAATTTGCCTCAAAATGGGTGAGTGCGTCCCGCTTGCCAACACCAACAGTGCTTGGCAGATCAGATGGTCACACACTGAAGAGCTAGCCCGGCCCAACAGTGCTTAACTTAGATGATCCCATGGGAACTGGCGTTACCACTGGAGCAAGGCTTTGTGCATATATATATATATATGTAACTGATGATGTTGACTGTAGTAAAAAAGTGACGAGATGATTCAGACAGCTTGCTGCTGTTACAGTATTCTAGACATTTCACTCAAAATACTGATAGCAGTAACATTTTTGTGAGAGGTACGAACAAAATAAAAACACTGTTTGTGAGGACATGCATAATTGTACTCAAAAGTCATAGATACGATGCACTACATGAAAAAATCAACTGGTTCTTTCTTTATCATCACACCTGTACAGAATTTCGCAAAATAAAGTTTCCTTGCGAGGCAGTATTCAGCATTTATTTCACTCAAAGTGGTGAGTATCTCTTTAGCTTCTTCTCTGGACATCATATTGTTCTAAAACGTCTACATGCCTACTGTACATACACAGGTATTACACAGTGTCTTTACACACAGTTTGAACATAAGGAAGCCCATAGTTCAGTCTTTCTAACGCAAGGGATAGCACCATCTATAGGCTGAACAAGTTTTTAATAGTGGAGCACTGAAGATAAATGGATCAGCGCCAGCTCTCACCATGAGTGCCACTCTGTCATGGAATGATATGTTAGGTAGCACTGGGCTAGCACCATAAATATCCAGGGGAAGAGAAAACAGACGATACCTGGATGTCATCTGTTGATTAATGTAGGGATCTGCATAACATGTTTCATCCCATTTCATCTCCATGAACTGTACTTTAACACTTCTCAGTGCATTTTCGATCTCTAACACAGCATGCCAGTCATTCTCCACTGATGCTTCTATACAAATACTGTATTTACGAGCTTTGAACCGCCACACGCCGGCCGCTGGTGGCCGAGCGGTTCTGGCGCTACAGTCTGGAACCGCGCGACCGCTACGGTCGCAGGTTCGAATCCTGCCTCGGGCATGGATGTGTGTGTTGTCCTTAGGTTAGTTAGGTTTAAGTAGTTCTAAGTTCAAGGGGACTTATGACCTCAGCAGTTGAGTCCCATAGTGCTCAGAGCCATTTTTTGAACCGCCAACTGTTAAATTATAAGTTGAAGTGAAAAGCAATAGAATAATGGGAGGAACTGGCGGCTTCTCTTCTCTCACATCAGCACAGTGTCCTTGACGTGACACTAGAATGTTCTGGGATGGTACATATGTCAGAGAGAAGCAATGATCTGCACTATGTGGTATATGTCCCCAGCACCATTATTCTGAGAGATGGTGACTGGCTGGGCGCCTTCATCAACAAACAGCTAATTTTCCTGCTCCAACATTCTAAGTCAGGTGTGCTACAAGATCCCATAGTGCTACTCCCGCTGCTGGCCCCAGTAAGGCATGAGGCTGCAACTGGTCAAGATAAAATGAAAGGTGCTGCTGGTTTGGACATACCGGAAGTTGCTCAACAAAGAGGAAGAAACAATAATAATCGCCAGACAAGGACATGGTGTTGAACAAGGATATGGGACTAAACCACAAGTTCTTCTTACCCCTACGCTTCTTCTGTGAGACAGAGTCGAATGGGGATCTTAGCTGCTGTTGACACTTTATGGTCCTTCCACTGATAGACTACAAAAGAGAGCACATCCCCTTATATACCTATGTTGTCCCGATCACATGACCAGATGAAGCGTTCCTGCACTAATATTGGCTCCCATCAATATTCAGATGGGAAAGGAAGCGAATGCTGGGTTCCTATTGGTTCCTGAGGGGACTGATGGGGAGAGCGCCCTCTTTGAGAACTACTCAGTATGCTTTGGACTGCCTTCACGATTGCGTATGTTTGGTGGAACAGGTGGAGAATGGTGCTGATAATCTCAAATGACTGTGCGTAAGGAACTCTCATATATATAGCACTATGAAGCGTTTATTTTCTCGAAATTTAATTACTAAATTGGGAAAATATGTATGTGTTTCTGATGTGCGTGTGTTACATTATGTTCCATTGTTTACGAGTAGTGATTTTTATCTACAATTACGATGTGTAATTATATCAGTGAGACATTTTCCGTCAGTTGTGATAGTGTGTATTAAACCATGAATGTGTGTGTTGGAATCAGAAGGGCTGTAGGACAATTGTCAGTTTGGTTTGCCATAAAACTCTTCCAGCAGCGCTTGTATGACGTTTTCGAGTGGTTTTGTGGACTAGGGGCACACACAAAGGCCTCGTTACAAGGAATCAATGTTTTCTTTGGTGTACAAGCAGTTGTTTCATCACATTAACGTTGTCACCATAGTGAGTTGGAGAGAAAATTGCAAACTGTCAGACATTGTAGGATAACGCTCACAGACATGTACTGGAGGAACGCTGCTTTCGAACCTCCCCTGGCTGGCGGCGGTAGCGCCCGGAGCTTTCGGAAGATGGACGCCCTACTGACGGCGTGGTCAGTGTGTGAGGGGACCCCTCCCGACCAGACCGGCGCGCATGTGAAGATGCAGTGTCCCACCCGGCGCAGTTCCCAGCACTCCTGCATTCCTGTAATCGGCGGACGGAATGATCATAAGGCTGATTTTTCGCTACGTGTGTGAGTGTCTTAAGCGAGCTTTTTCACCCGCAAATTGCAATATTTCGCACAGTCAGACAGTTTGGTAAGATATCTCCTGTCACATATGCAAATAACCTGTAACAGTCAATCAAAACTGTTGCATTGTTTCCGGGAAACCGATGGGTTGTGTGACCGATGCACTATCCACCAGCGTCCACCAATAGGATTACAGGTGACGTCATAAGAGTGGAGATACCACAGTTGACATATGTTGCATGTGAAAATTGACTCAGGGTTTGTGGGAGGGGAGAATGAAGGGTGGGCAGGGAGGAAGGTTGGCTGATTTCTCAGACGGGGCAAATATTACTGAGAACTGAACTGGGGAGGGAAGGGTGTGGCAATTCCTTTTACCAGAGTGGTGGGGGTGGGAGTTGAGGGAGGGGGAGGTGTGTGGGGTTTCTCAGAAGTATAGACTGTCCCCAGCGAATAATAAATAAATTAGCATAACAATACGTATCTCGAGGGAGTCATAAATCAATTAGAATAATCATATGATTAAGTCACCAATTTAATGAAGTAGCGTATCAATTTGATATCACAAGAGCACAGAACGAATTTAATATTGTGGTTAAAGTTATCTAGACTTTGCAGGTCCCGTGTTGTCAAGGAAAGAAATTGATGGAAAGAGAATCAAAGATGGAATTTATCAGAATTCGCAGTGTTTTCTGAAGTACAATTGTGCTGATTTTAGAAGCGGAAAGGCCAATTAGGAAAAATAAAAGGACCACAACACAATACACAATATGTCGGGCAGATGCAGTTAATTTTATTTGCCATGGATGGCTTATCATAGCTCACTGGGAAACTTTCGAGAGCTGGAGATTCTCCAAGCCGACAAATTCTGGTAAATTGCAAGTCGTGATCAATAGGTCATGAGAAGAGCCAGTAGCACAACGCTGTAATAGTGGACATTACAGTGTAGTTAGCCACCCTTTATACTCGAAGCGTTCTGCTGGACACAAGCTTTGCTCTACTGCCTGACTCAATAAAATGGAAGGTTGACTAATATTCTTTTCGTGTGGGTCTGCTGATGCATTCATCCACACGAAACAAGTTGAAGCGGTATAAGCCGCTGGAAAACAGTATCTTAACATTTACTTCATACTCTTTTTCTGCATCCCTGTACCTGCCCCTCCAATTTCCAGACCCAGCTGGCTTAGTCACGGCGACTACAATGTTTGATGGCCGCCGGCCACACCTGACCCCGCACACGTTATCTGGATACCTCCCATTAAGGCCACATGAATGGTATTAACGCGTTATGGTAGTTGGAGCTAGACCCATGGGACATTCCGTTTCGGAAATCAGTAGCGAATTCAATATTCTGAGATCCACAGCGTCAAAAGTGTGAACACACTACCAAGTTTTACCACGGACAACGCAGTGGCAGATGGCTTTCGCTTAACGACCCAGACCAGCGGCGTTTTGTAGAGATTTCAGTTTCACACAAAAGCAACACTCTGTGAAATAACCGCGGAAATCTAAATAGGACGTACGATGAACGTCAGGGCAGTGCATCGAAATTAGGCGTTTACTGACTATGGCAGCAGACGACCGACACGAATGCCTTTGCTAAAAGTGTGACATCACCTGCAGCGCCTCTCCTGGGCTCGTGACAATATCGGTTGTGCCCTACACGTCTGTGAAACCGTGACCTTGTCAGATGAGTCCCGATTTCACTTAGTAAGAACTGATGGTCGAGTGTGGCACAGAACCGACAAAGCTATGGATCCAGGTTTTCAACAAAGCGCTGTGCAAGCTCGCGATGACTCCATAATGGTATTGGCTAAGTTTACTTGGTATCGTCTGGGTCATTGACTGTAAATGGTTATATCTGTCTGCTTGGAGAGTATGTGCTGCCACTCGTGGGCTTCAAGTTCCGGAACAACGACGCAATTTTTATGGATGACAATGCGCCATGTCACCAGGCCACAGTTGTTCACGAATGATTAGACGAACAATCTGGACACTTCGAGCGAGTGATCTGGCCACCCAGATGGCCCGACATGTGTCTCATGGAAAATTTATGGGACTTAATCGACAGATCAGTTCGTGGGCAAATCCTGAACCAAAAACACTTTCGAAATTTTGGTCCACGATAGAGGCATCATATGCTCAATATCTCTGCAGAGGACCTGCAATGACTTGTTGAGTCCACTCCGCGTCGATTTCCTGCCCTACTGCGAGGAAAAGGTGGCCCGACAACACATTACGTTGTATGCAACAGCTTTTTTCTCCTCAGTGTATAACTCAAGCAGCTCTACCACTTATCGTTTGATGGTTTTTCTGTTTTCACCATTCTTAGCGTAAGAAAATGTCACATGAATTAACACGTTTTCCTACAAATTACTTTTTTTAATGATTAAGCTAAATGGGTTAATTCGTCTAAGTAACCACTTGAGCGCGTGGAGTGTCACTATGAAACACTTTACTTCACAAAGTGTTGCACATAACAGGGTTAATAATAATATTAGAAAATTCTATAAGCTGCATTTGGGATTGCAAGTGGACAGATCGAAACTGAATCGATTTTCGACTTTTCTAGATCCAAAGAATGTCTGATTCTGAAGACAAATCGATTTACTTCAGTAAAAATAAGGTAGCTCAGCTGTCTTTTGAACAATGCGATTCTTAATCTTAATTATCGAAAAAAAACAGTTTAAGGATTGTTCATTTTTCTCCAGACACAAAATCTCAAGACTATCTTTGAGGTCTCTGCTGTGAAGTTGCGTTGTTTTATTTTGTGCTTTCCTGTTAGATGATTAGTAATCTCTATATTTAATTGCCCCAATGCATTCAGAGGAGTGACCGAGAGGAGCATGTTGCATTTACAAAATTACAACAGACTACAATAGTTCCTTTCACATGTCACATCAGTCACCAGACAATGGAGTTCTGCAGAGCTACATATACATCATTTTCTTGGTGTTGTTGTTCGTGACTTAATCTTGTGCTGGATTAGTGTTATCAGGAGCGATCAAAAAGTTTCGGTTTGAGGGCGTTGCTACAGTATATCTGCAACATACCATTGACTCTGATGCGTGTACATAAGCAGTGACATTAAGGTAACGGATTAATGTGGTATTCGTGTCTTACTGCTGTGAATACGATAAATGCAGAAACACGAATTATGGCAGCATTAGTGCGTATTACCAAATGTGTCCAAGCACGACCGAATTGCTATTATTTGGTTCTTGGCCGATGAAGGACAAATACTGAAAGACATCCATCGGAGAATGAAGGAACTGTATGGGGCAGGATGTCAGTCGAAAACCTCGTTTGTGGAATAGTGCGCCAAGTTCATTGCTGGTCACGATAACGCATGGCTCCATATCGCAAGTGTGGTAATGCACGAGTTACACCAAGTCTAGTCACTCGAGCACACTCCAAGTAGTCCTGATCTCCCACAAGAGACTATCATCATGCATGTAGTCACTTAAAAAGGCCTTGTAAGGTTGACGATTCTCGGACGATGAAGTTACGGGCTTCTTCACACAACAGAACACGTTTTACCTAAGAGGTATCTTCAACCTGGTGCGTTGGTGAGATGATTGCCTCAGTGGTCACGGTGGTTTTGCCGGATTGATATACCGATACTGGACTGTACAGCCTTCTAATGGAAACTTTTTGATCGCCTTTCACACATCAGTAACACATTTAGAATAATAGGAAGTACAGTCCAGCAAGATATGCAGTAGTGTTTCTGTGGGATGTGACTCAGGGTTCACAGTTCAATTCGGTATACTGGTGTAATGTGTCAGAATGTATTGTAAAGGAAGTTGGGTAGACTGGGCAAATTGACGAGTGGAGTTGCATGGCCAATCACTCAGTTTAAGTGTGTACTTCTGGGTAGCACCTTCATAGCGATCTGTCAGACACTGATAACTCGTACAATGAAGCTTCTGGCGTTCACTTCGGTATGGGTCACATAACTGCCATGTATATTATCTGATGTGTTATGATTTTCAAGACATTAAGCATTAGCTCTAGTGGAATAAGTGGTTATATATTTGGTTAATGTTTGCTCACATGTCTGCCTTAGACAATATGCGTTTCACAGTAACTGTTTACTCATGATTATTCTTGTTAGCTCTACTCGAAGCTCTAATTCTTTTACTATAGCCGATTTGGGTAAGGTGACTGAGGTATTGGCGCAAGTTGACTGAGGCAATTCGACGGGCACAATTTGACGATCTCGTCATCTATTGAGCACTGACTGTTTCGAAGCAGCTATCGTCGGGAATACAGACAACGCGTTCCAAGTTTATGAGATCGATCTTTACCATCTCCTTGTGTTTAACTAGCGTGATTTTGCTGCTGAAAAATCTAGAGATCGTTGTCTTGTTACAGATGATAGCAAAACAGAAAAGAAATTGGCTCAGACTACAAACCTAAATGTTAATCCACAGCATTCATAACATTCTAATGTACCACAATTAAAAACCAATACTCTAAAAAGCATCTACTACATTAAGACCAAATGGTACCGATGTTTTATAGGTTGTAAACCGTTTCCTAAAGGAAGGCCTTGGGTGAAAAAGCTCAAGTGCAAGGGTTTTAATATGCTCACCAGTAAAACTGATGTTCACTGATAAATGAACAAACGTGGTGGAACAAGAATATTTAAATGAAGAAACATAAACTTAGAAAACAAATATAGAATGAACGGGTTTTGATATGATCAACAATTAAATAGATGTTCACTGACAAATAAGCACACATCACAGAACAAGAATATTTAAAACAACAAAAATAAACTGACAAAGTAAATATAGTGCAGTGTCCTGCATATGCTGAGGTCTAAATTGACCCCCCAGTGGAAGACTAGGTCTAATGTAGCAAATACCATAAGTGGTGGGATGAGGACTGCTCAGATTTTGAAGCAAGAAAATTTCTTCTCTTTTCTTTAAAAAATTAAAAACTGTGTTTTAGAGTTATATTAATTTTCAACATATTATTCTTTCATTAAATATAATTCACAGTCAAATTAAGAAGAGACAGACGGAAAGGAGTAGCTCACACGTACAATGTTTCAAAAATAATCGCCATAATCGTTAATATAACTCGTTTGAGCTAAGACGGTCAGTGTTTTCATGTAAAAATGTTTGCGGTTGGCCGGCCGGTGCAGCCGAGTGGTTCTAGGCGCGTCAGTCAGGACCCTCGCGACAGCTATGGTCGCAGGTTCGAAACCTGCCTCGGGCATGGATGTGTGTCTCGTTCTTAGATTAGTTAGGTTTAAGTAGTTCTAAGTTCTAGGGGACTGATGACCTCAGATGTTAAGTCCCATAGTACTCAGAGCCATTTGAACCATTTTTGTTTGTTTGCTGTTGCCTGTGGAATCATGATAGTACCCTAGCGAGTACCTTTCTGTCAACGGTCACAAATGTCTTTCTTCCAGGCTTCACTGCGGTGATAGATTGTTGACGACACCGTATTTTAGATACTTCCGGCTACTTCACCTTCTTGCTGCAGGTTTCCTACAGCTGTCACCGTATTCCCCCTCTACCTCGCCATTCTCCCTCTTCCTCTGTTCCTTCATCATTTCTTGGATACCCCTTAACAACTCTTTCCGAAGTCTTCCTTTTCTTATCCTTACAGGAGGTTAACTTGAAAGTAGTCTCTTGGGCTATATGTCTTCATCCACTCCTTTGACATCCATTAACAAACTTAGCTGCTTTTCTTCTATTCTGTCCGTAATACTGAAATAATTCTGTATCCTTTCTCTTATTTCCTCGTTTCTTACGTGGTCGAGCCGGAAAATTCTGTATACTCTACTCAAATGGTCCTTTTCAAGGTTCTTATTATTTCTGTCCTTGATCTCTCAGCGCTCGATACCATAGCACGTTAATTATTCCATGACGCATTTCCATGAACGCATTTTAACCTCATTTTCAGGACCTAAGTACAGGAAAGGCGGGGGTAAAGTGCAGGGAGCGAAAGGCTATTTACAATTTGTACAGAAACCAGATGGCAGTTATAAGAATCGAGGGGCATGAAAGGGAAGCAGTGGTTGGGAAGGGAGTGAGACAGGGTTGTAACCTCTCCCCGATGTTATTCAATTTTTATATTGATCAAGCAGTAAAGATAACAAAAGAAAAATTCGGAGTAGGTATTAAAATCCATGGAGAAGAAATACAAACTCTGAGGTTCGCCGAAGACACAGAAATTCTGTCAGAGACAGCAAAGGACTTGGAAGAGCAGTTGAACGGAATGGACAGTATCTTGAAAGGAGGATATAAGATGAACATCAACAAAAGCAAAACGAGGATAATGGAATGTAGTCAAATTAAATCGGGTGATGCTGAGGGAATTAGATTAGGAAATGAGACACTTAAAGTAGTAAAGGAGTTGGGGAGCAAAATAACTGAAGATAGTCGAAGTAGAGAGGATATAAAATGCAGACTGACACTGGCACGGAAAGCGTTTCTGAAGAAGAGAAATTTGTTAACATCCAGTATAGATTTAAGTGTCAGGAAGTCGTTTCTGAAAGTATTTGTATGGAGTGTAGCCATGTATGGAAGTGAAACATAGACGATAAATAGTTTGAACAAGAAGAGAATTGAAGCTTTCGAAATGTGGCGCTCCAGAAGAATGCTGAAGATTAGATGGGTAGATCACATAACAATTGGGGAGAAGAGGAGTTTGTGACACAACTTCACGAGAAGAAGGGACCGATTGGTAGGACATGTTCTGAGGCATCAAGGGACTACAAAATTAGCATTGTAGGGCAGCGTGGAGAGTAAAAATCGTAGAGGGTGACTAAGAGATGAATACACTAAGCAGATTCAGAAGGATGTAGGCTGCAGTATGTACTGGGAGATGAAGAAGCTTGCACAGGATAGATTAGCATGGAAAGCTGCATCAAACCAGTCTCAGGACTGAAGACTACAACAACAACAAGTTCAGGATTTAATTTCTGGGTGGCCACGCTTTCCTGCCTGATACGTTGTTGGATATCCCTGTCACATATTCCATCACATTATGGGCTACCACCTATGTACTTTAGCCCTTTACACACGTTAACATGATGTCCGCTTGTGTTCAAGCTGCCTCCCTCCTACTGGTACTGGCTCTGAGCACTATGGGACTTAACATCTGAGGTCATCAGTCCCCTAGAACTTAGAACTACTTAAACCTAACTAACCTAAGGACATTACACAACACCCAGCCATCACGAGGCAGAGAAAATCCCTGACCCCGCCGGGAATCGAACCCGGGAACCCGGGCGTGAGAAGCGAGAACGCTACCGCACGACCACGAGATGCGCGCTGCCCCCCTCCTCGCCGTAACGCATTTATTCCGTATTCTTAAAATTTGTTTTAAATTTTCACTTTTTATACTTTTCCTGCAACTTCCTAAGCAAGTAAGATTCATCCGCCTCATAGTTTGCTGCAACGAGCCGAACATCAGCATAGAAAAGTTTGTACATACAATGGTTCCGTACTTGCATATCGATGCCCATGAACTTTCTACACCATACTTCCAGTGCCTTCTGCAAACACATCTGAAAGAGGTGGGCCACAGACAGGGTCAAGATTCAGTCCTTTAGTTATTCTGGAAGTCTCTCTAAAAATGTCTTTCCCCACGTTAAAGACACATTCAGCCGACTTGTAGAGGTTTATGATACTCCTTACAAAAAGTTTTGTCACTTTCCTGACTATTGCGCCAGGAAAAATAGCTCTTGTGACACTATGTCATATGCTTTGTCAGGACGTATGAACACCAAATGATTATTTTCCAATCTCTCCAAAATCTTCTCCATAATTTGACTTGGAAAGATGTTATCTACACATTACCTGCCTCTTCTAAAACCTCTTTATTCTTAAACTTGATTTAAATCTTCTCCAGTCTGGACTTTAAAATCACCTGTACAACCTTCGAACCGAGTTTGCGTGTTGCAATGCCACGATAAGTGTGTCTGCTACACACTCTCATGCTTCTACACTCCTGGAAATGGAAAAAAGAACACATTGACACCGGTGTGTCAGACCCACCATACTTGCTCCGGACACTGCGAGAGGGCTGTACAAGCAATGATCACACGCACGGCACAGCGGACACACCAGGAACCGCGGTGTTGGCCGTCGAATGGCGCTAGCTGCGCAGCATTTGTGCACCACCGCCGTCAGTGTCAGCCAGTTTGCCGTGGCATACGGAGCTCCATCGCAGTCTTTAACACTGGTAGCATGCGGCGACAGCGTGGACGTGAACCGTATGTGCAGTTGACGGACTTTGAGCGAGGGCGTATAGTGGGCATGCGGGAGGCCGGGTGGACGTACCGCCGAATTGCTCAACACGTGGGGCGTGAGGTCTCCACAGTACATCGATGTTGTCGCCAGTGGTCGGCGGAAGGTGCACGTGCCCGTCGACCTGGGACCGGACCGCAGCGACGCACGGATGCACGCCAAGACCGTAGGATCCTACGCAGTGCCGTAGGGGACCGCACCGCCACTTCCCAGCAAATTAGGGACACTGTTTCTCCTGGGGTATCGGCGAGGACCATTCGCAACCGTCTCCATGAAGTTGGGTTACGGTCCCGCACACCGTTAGGCCGTCTTCCGCTCACGCCCCAACATCGTGCAGCCCGCCTCCAGTGGTGTCGCGACAGGCGTGAATGGAGGGACGAATGGAGACGTGTCGTCTTCAGCGATGAGAGTCGCTTCTGCCTTGGTGCCAATGATGGTCGTATGCGTGTTTGGCGCCGTGCAGGTGAGCGCCACAATCAGGACTGCATACGACCGAGGCACACGGGGCCAACACCCGGCATCATGGTGTGGGGAGCGACCTCCTACACTGGCCGTACACCACTGGTGATCGTCGAGGGCACACTGAATAGTGCACGGTACATCCAAACCGTCATCGAACCCATCGTTCTACCATTCCTAGATCGGCAAGGGAACTTGCTGTTCCAACAGGACAATGCACGTCCGCATGTATCCCGTGCCACCCAACGTGCTCTAGAAGGTGTAAGTCAACTACCCTGGCCAGCAAGATCTCCGGATCTGTCCCCCATTGAGCATGTTTGGGACTGGATGAAGCGTCGTCTCACGCGGTCTGCACGTCCAGCACGAACGCTGGTCCAACTGAGGCGCCAGGTGGAAATGGCATGGCAAGCCGTTCCACAGGACTACATCCAGCATCTCTACGATCGTCTCCATGGGAGAATAGCAGCCTGCATTGCTGCGAAAGGTGGATATACACTGTACTAGTGCCGACATTGTGCATGCTCTGTTGCCTGTGTCTATGTGCCTGTGGTTCTGTCAGTGTGATCATGTGATGTATCTGACCCCAGGAATGTGTCAATAAAGTTTCCCCTTCCTGGGACAATGAATTCACGGTGTTCTTATTTCAATTTCCAGGAGTGTATTTGTATCTCTGGGGCTTAGATACGATAAGTTCCCCTCTGTTAGCATTTCCTCCCCATACCACATACACTTATTAAATAACGTGCTTAGATATTCATACAGAATGCTAGGACCACACCTCACTATTCTGTTCGTATATCTCCCGCATTTGGCTACTCTGTAACGTATTATTTCGTTTTGCAAATATTTAGAAAAAAGCTGAATAACCAAAGACCAAAAATATATGAACGATAATAGACATTGTCTTCATGAATTACGAAGGTTTGTTATTAACTACGCTTCTCTGTGTAGCTATTAGTTACTATTAGAAACATTTATCTACATACTGGAAGCACATTTCCTAAACCACGTATCTTGTTCGTTTTGCCATTCTCTTGCAATTTATGTCAATGGTTATAGTTCCCATTGTAAATTTCTCTAACCAGTTTTTGTAAATGTGCTTTCCTGTTTGTACTGATTTCTTTTTGTTTGTATATGTATGATTTTTCTCTCTCCGGAATAAGCCATTCAGGCGGAAGTAATGAGGGATTAGCATTAATTTTTTCTGTTTATCTCACTCTTCCTTGAACTTTGCTGATTAATATAGGGTAGATCTTGCCGAAATTATTTTTCGTCATTACAAGGTGCTGATGATATTTTGCTGTATACTCATATTCCTGCTCAGTCAAAAGTAATTTGGTGAAGTGTCCAGCATTCACACAAGTCTGAAGTGTTCCATAGAGTGTGAAAACAAATATTTCACTGCATCAGTCTCTCAGTAAATTACTTTTATTTCTCGATACGCAACATTAAAATTATTTACTTGCCATTAATGTCATGAGGTATTTCTCTCTCACAGATGTGTAAATTTACGTCAATCCACACACATCGGTCTACAGGTTCGTATTTCTTCCACAAACAGAATCATTGTACTTCTCTTTCTCCTCGGTTTGATTTGGAGCCGATATGTAGACGAAATACCATATTTCCAAGACAAGGGAGAGTAAACTGAAACAACACGCTGACACCACACACTCGTATTAATGTCACCTAGCTTGGTTCGAATCAACATCTGGCTATCATCTATTGTTTTGCAGAATTACATAACCCTTGCCAGCCTGACCTAGTATTCCATTTTTAATAACATCGTCGTCGGCAGAAAGACCCAATATTCTTTCTCCCTTGATTCCTTCCGTATTCTGGAAATGAAAATCAATCTGACAGTAGCGAATATTAATGACTGATGCACGCAAAATCAAGGTTATGCTGAAGAGTTGTTTACCAGTTTTTAATTTATTTAGTTTTGGAGTCTTGTTCTCTTAATATGTATTAATTGTGTGGGGTTTTATGCATTGTAGCTACCTGTACAAGTTTTTGTTTTGATACAATAACTAATTATTTTGCCTACTTATCCTACTGAAAAGTATAAGAGGCCGCCAAATGAAAATGAGAAACGTGGAAAAAGTGAGTAAACTGTTCTTTATTTCTAAAGTGGTTTCAATAACCTTTAATACCTCTATCCCACTGTGAGACAAGACGGTCACTGCTTCCTTGGAATGATGTTTGCAGTTGCTTATGTAACCATGGTTGTACTCAGCGTGCATCTCGTCGTCGGAAGCAATCGACGGCCACAAATGTCTTTCTTCAGAGCACCAAAAGTATGGAAATCACTTGGGAGGGAACGGGACTCATAGAGGACAACATGTGACCAAGATTGTTTTCACTGCGCTGCAGAAATTTCGCTGGGAAGCCCTTACACAGCCTCCATGTTGACCAGATCTCTCACCATGCGATTTCCTTACTTATGAAGCCCTGAAGAAAGACATTTGTGGAGTCGAATTGCTTCGTACAAAAAGGTACTCGCCAGGGTACTATCATGATTCCATAGGCAACAGCAAATATTTTTCGATGAACCGTCTTGGCTTACACGAGATAAATTAACGATTATGGCGATTACTTTTGAAACAATTAACATTTAAATTACTTTCTTTCCGTCTGACTCTTTTTCACTTGACTGTCTCTTATATTTTAGATATTTTAATTGAAAGACGTTTGCGCATTATCGGTTGTAATCTTAATCTCCCACGCACCACTATTAATTTTTTCTTAGTCTCTTCATTAGTTTCAAAAGCTTCGAGAGGCATAAGATATACAAAAGAAAAACTTCATTTTCTTTTGTTGTTGTTGGCTGCAGTTCTTGCGTCTAGGGGTACATTCTCGCGGCTGAAATTTTGACTTACTGGGTTCGATATGACTAAGTAACTGATGAAGTACTGTTGGTTAATATGATTTTCTTTTATTTTATCTCATTCTTCTATATCACACTGACTTCACAAGCTCCATTCTCATAAAACCATCAATTACATTGCTGTAGACAAAATTAAAAAACACGTGCGCTACTATTAAAGCCATGCCCACTACTCGTCACATTCTGCGATACTCACAATGTTCCAAAGCGTTTACAAAGCGAGAGAGTTTACAAATGGTTCAAATGGCTCTGAGCACTATGCGACTTAACTTCTGAAGTCATCAGTAGCCTAGAACTCAGAACTAATTAAACCTAACTAACCTAAGGACATCACACACATCCATGCCCAAGTCAGGATTCGAACCTGCAACTGTAGCAGTCGCTCGGTTCCAGAGTGTAGCGCCTAGAACCGCACGGCCACTACGGCCAGCAGAGAGTTTACACACTTTCTTGACAAAAGAAGAATCATCTCCAAGCTATAACCATATTTTATAAATGAATCCCGAAGAAAATTTAGTAATTAGAGTTAGATTGTGCAATTAATAATATGAATTTTAAGTATACCAGAAATTTCGTAATTTCAGATATTTCTACAAGAAGAATAATTTTATCTGTAACAACTTAATTTCTTTTTATACATTTTAGCCTGAAATAAAATACATCGTATACAAAATAAAATGTAATTCTTTCAGTGAAGCAACCGTGAATGTTCACCTGGACCAGAATCAAGATTAGTCCTGGTATCGGATACTTCTGTAAAAAAAGGTGATGTTAGGAACAGATGTCCTATTACACAGTGAATATATAAGATATTCCAGTGCCTGTATTTTTATAATTTCGATGCAATGTTTCGTGTTTTTCATAATTTAGACGCAATGTCCAATCCGAAATTCATACGTGTCCGAAAGAAGGAATATATAGTAACGTCACAAGTAACAAAACTTCCTGGATAAACTAAATCCAGCTTTCCACCACAGTTACAGAGTCAAAATGTTACCCTTAAAAACCACCATTTGGTATAAACATAATAAATGGCTTTTGTTGCACTACGTACACACTATTGCTGAATATGCTCTTCACAGACGACATAGTGCTTAAGACACTGGGCACGCATTTCGGCATCTAAATCACTTGAAGGTCACGTGTTACCTTAAGCAAACACTGAACGTATATTCTTCCATAGTTCCTCCTATTTCGGGTCCAGCGATGCTGACGGCAACTGCATATCATACTGCAATATTTATTTGATTCCTTACATTTACCATTCCCTGCAGCTTATAGAACCAAGCGACCTTCTCCAGTAAAAGATAAATCATCCTTTGGCTTTAGTGTCTAAACAATCATGCGTACAGTCATAGCGCCTGTGCAAAGCAGTATTGCTTTTATGTTGAGGACAGAAAGGAGGGAAAGGAGAGGATGAAGTCCGTTGAGAAATACTGAAAGAAACGACGAGTCTTAGCACATACTGGATAACTTATAATCGACATTAACTATGATATGGGGATCAAATGAAATTTGTTATTGCACTTAAGATTAATTGAGAAGGAAGGACGCAACATGTTATCATGATCTGAAAGTCGATAGAAAATGTAGAAGTATCACATGGATCTTGTTTGGAACGTTTCCATTTCATGTTTTATATAAATGACAATATTAATAGTAACCATAGCATTTGTGTAGATGATGACGTTGTACAGTGAAGAATTGTTTGAAAAGAAACTTAACAAATATTGAGTTAGGTCTTGGTAAAATTTGTAGGTGGGACTCGGTTTAAATGTTCACAAATGTAAAACTATGATTTCTATTACTACTGTATCAATGAACCACAACAGAAATCAGTCAAGTCATGCAAATACCTGGGAGTAACGAGTTGTGGGAATATGAAATATAATGATCTCGTAGGAAAAGTCGTAGGCGAAGCAGAACGTAGACTTAAAGTAGTTGGTGAGATAGTGGTAAACGCAGCGTCAGAAAAATAGATTGCTCACAAAACGCTCTTGTGCCACATCATAGGATGTCGGTCAAGTGTTTGTGACTCATACGAAATAGGACTAACAGTATATATTCAACGCATGCAAAAGAGAAACTCAGACCTGCTCCTCCGACCTAGTCCAAGTTTGTAGAGATAAAGAAATACGGTAGTTAGAAAAGTCTTATAAACGACGGAAGAAAGCCTTCGCAAAAGTTCTTATCAGTTTTGAATCCAGGGATTCACTGACACAAATGTTTTAGCTGAAAACAACGGAAGCAATGAGGCACTCGTGGAGCTTCGAATAGCAGAAAATTTCCTACAAATGCACACAATAATGGGACTGAGATAAAAATCTGACTTTCTGAAATCTCTTAGGGATGAATACTAACATGATGAACGTTATTTTCCGTTCATTTCGTCATTCTATAGGTGACTTCAGTATACTGTGCAACGAAATTTATTTCTGTGGGAAGGAGTACATTATTGTGGCTACTCCAAAAATATGTGACGTAATTTTACCACAGGAATGGCATTCGTTGTATTATTACGGGATCCTTAATATGTGAGCGTACACATTTTTGTATTTAGTAATCAACAGTGTTTTAGTTCTCCGTGCTTACCATCTACACTGTAATGGAGCTAACACAAACCGACTGTCCTTCATTTCCTTTGGGACCGTTCGCTAGAATTTACGACGCCCATAAAGTTGGCACTTCAGTCTTACACAGCCAAGTACCTGCCATTCGTGAACGCCATAAAAGTTTCCCGCGAATGCATGCTGGGTATTGCAGATTTCATCCATCGAACACTACGACGAGATATACAGCCCTGTGGTACTGTGCCCCATTTTCTGCACTAAATAATGATAGTAACTCAATGTTATCGTGTTGGCATCTCTTTTCAATGTTTGCCTTATTGCTAACGAATACAGAATTCCTTGTGTCCAAGACTCAGTGTCTTTTCACAATGCAGTAAAATATCATGAAGATAGCATAAGATGATATTTCCCTGTTTGATCTATCAGAAAACAGGAAACTGCTTTGGTTTCACGGTAATGTACAAGTATTAAATTTTTCTACTAGGTTCGTAATACTGCTAAATATTAATAACGGTCGTCGTCGTCGAACGGCCGCAACCATCGACTTGCTACCTTCAACTCCAAAGCCCTGGGTAGTTAACTGAGGGCAACTTATGACCTGCTTACTTCACTTTGGTTTGTCGTCGATGTCAAGGCCTGCGTTTTAGAGCAGACGTACACTACACTTTATCGGTTCAAATGTTCGCTCCTGTCATATCCCAAAATACTGGACATTACTCGTGAGACATCTTGTATAATGAAAACGTAACGTTAACACCAATGCAATGTCGTAAAATATACATGATATGGAATGAATTAAGTATTTTTCTTTTACTGCTAATACTTGTTACTTGTTTATCCCCCCGAAGACTGAGACAGTTGTGGTGGCATTTGACGATGCACTTTCCATATTTCCTAAGTTGTAAGAAAAGAAGAATACATTGGTACAGCACCACTACTTTTTATAGCGCTCCTTTTCGCAACAATAGCCGAGAAATGTAGTAATTTAAGACTAAACACTTCTGCCTTATCACTGTGTTAGCCTACTTAAAGAAATTAACACGGTGAAAATACTTGCCCTGCTCAAGGACTAAAATTTACTGATACCCGCATTTAAATATTTGGCGCTGTTTACAAACTGAACAGCTCAAGAAGGCAGTTCAGTTCAAGAGGAATGGACGTCTCTAAAAAGGACTATCACAGAAATTGGATTTAAATATATAGGTACAAGAAAGGTAACTGCGAGGCAACCATGGGGTAATAGAAGAAATACCTCAGCTGACCAACGAAAGAAGGAAGTACAAAAATGTTCAGGGAAGTTTAGGAACACAGAGATGCCAGTCAACTTAGGATTGAAATAAACAGGACGTGCAGCGAAGTTAAGACGAAGCGGCTGTATGAAAAATGCGATGAAATTGAAAAGGAATTGATTGTCAGAACAACCAACTCAGCACGGACGACCACCAAAACAACTTTCAGCAAAATGAAAAGCAAGAGCGGTAACATTAAGAATGCAGTGGGAGTCCCACTATCAAAGTAAAAGGAGAGAGTGGACAGGTGGAAAGAATTCACTGAATGCGACTATGAGGGGGAGAACGTGTCTGAAGTCCCGTTAGAAGAAGAAACAGAGGGTCAATAGGGAAGAGATGGAGGATCCAGTACTACAGTCAAAATTTAAAGGAGCTTTGGAGGACTTAAAGTGAAATAAAGCAGAAGGGATACTGAATATTCCATCGGAATTTGTAAAATCATTGTGGCAGTGGCAACCAAATGACTACTCACATTGTTGTGTAGACTGTATGAGACTGGCTATATACCATCAGAATTTCAGAAAAACATCACTACACAGTTCCGAAGACAGCAAGATCCGACAAGTGTGAAGATTATCTCACAGTGATCTTAAAATATCATGCATCCAAGTTACTGAGCAAAAGAAGTATATAGAGGAATGGAAAAGAAAATTGAGGATGTGTCAGATGACGATGAGTTTGGCTTTAGAAGAAGTAAAGGATCCAGAGAGGCAGTTCTTACTTTGCTGTTGATATTGGAAGCAATACTGAAGCTCAATCAAGACACATCCACAGGTTCTATCGATCTGGAAAAGTCGTTCGACAATGTATAATGGTGCAATGTGTTTGAAATTCTGCGAAAAGAATTGGTGAACTATAGAGAAATATGGGAAATAAACAATATATACGAGGACAAAGAGGAAACAACAAGGGCGGGAGACGAAGAACTGAGTACTCGAGTTAAGAACGGTGTAAGACAAGGACGCAGTGATTCACCCCTACTGTTCAATCTATACATCGAAGAGCAAAAGACGGAAATGAAAGAAATGTTCAAGTGCGGGATTAAAATATGTGGTACAAAGATGTCAGTGATGAAATTCGCTGATGATATTGTTTTCTTCAGTGAAAGTGATGAAGAACTACTGGATCTGTTGAATGGAATGAACATTCGATTGGTTACTGCGCGTGGTTTGAGTGTAAGTCGAAGAAAAAGAAAATATTGTGAAGCAGGGGAAATAAGATCAGCGGGAAACTTTCTATCAGAATTGTGAATCACCAAGTAGACGAAGTCGAGGAATTCTGCTACCTAGGTATTAAAATAACCTATGACGGACAGAGCAATGGGGACATAAATACCAGATTACCGCTGGCAAAAGGAGCATTCCTGACCAAGATAGATCTACTAGTATTAAACGCTGGCTTTCTCTGACAATTAACATTTAGAACGCACCATTGTTTCGTTGTGAAACATGAATTGTGGGAATACCGGAAAAGAAGTGAATCGAAGAATTTACGAAGTGGTACTACAGAAGAGTCCGCAGCTCGTGGTCTTCCGGTAGCGTTCTCGCTTTCCGCGCACGGGGTCCCGGGTTCGATTCCCGGCTGGGTCAGGGACTTCCTCTGCCTCTAGATGACTGGGTGTTGTTGTGTCGTCTTCATCATCATCTTTCATCCCCATTACGGTCGGAGGTAGGCAATGACAAACCACCTCCGCTTGGACCTTGCCAATTTGGCGATGTGGGTCCCCCGCATCGAACCCTACGCTCCTCGGAGAATGGGACCTCATCATCATCATTACAGAAGAATGTGGAAAATTAGGCACACATAAGTTAAGGAAGGAATGGGAAGGTACTCCAGAGAATTTGCGAGGAAAGGAATACATGTAAAACACTGAAAAGAAGAACGAATTCGGTGACAGGACAGCTGTTGAGACATCAGGGAATAACTTCCATGGTACTAGATGGGCTGTGGAGGATAGAAACAATTGAAAAAGACAAAGAATGGAATACATCCAGAAAGTAAATGAGGTTGTAGGTAGCACGTGGAGATGAATATTTTGGCACAGGAGAGAAACTCGAGGCCGCCAGTAGATTGTTGACTCTAAAAAATGAACTGTTGTAAGCCGCTTAAATACAGGGAAATAGTGAAGTGAATTAGGAGATGTTGTCCATTTCCAAAACGAAACTTTTCAAAATGGTTCAAATGGCTCTGAGCACTATTGGACTCAATTTCTGCGGTCATTAGTCGCTAGAACTTAGAATTAGTTAAACCTAACTAACCTAAGGACATCACACACATCCATGCCCGAGGCAGGATTCGAACCTGCGACCGTAGCGGTCTCGCGGTTCCAGACTGCAGCACCTAGAACCGCACGGCCACTTCGGCCGGCCAAACGAAACTGTGTCCACACCACTATTATTATGCAAGATGGGCAACACCACATGTTACTTACCTGGTGTAAGATTTGTTTTGTGAAGCCGTTGTTAGTGACTGCATCAACTCTAGACAATTTCGCGATTTGTTGCCTTCCAGATCCCATGACTTTAATCCATGAGACTTCTGGTAGTGGTAACACATGAAAGATCGTATCTATTAGGGATTTAACCGGACTCGTCCTGATATGAAGCGTAACATATGATGACATGTCACTCTGATTACACTGGATGTCCTACAACCAACTGTTAAACTTGCCGTGAATGCAGGATGATGCAGAGTGGGAAGAACATGTTGAACATATTTTGTACCTAGTGATCATATCCTTATAAATGTGCCAGAACAGCTGTTATCATGCATTAGATAGCTCCAACCCTTTTCCTGCACCCACGCCTGCGTTGTATACAGCCCACACTGCAGCACTCGTAATACCATCATTTTAATCATAGCCGAATATGTAGTATAATTACATACAGTAATGCTATTTCGATTCCGAATTTATTCCGTCGGACTTGTGAAATATGTTTTTACTGTGCATCTCAACGAATATCACAATAGCTGTTAAATCAGAATGATAAGTCGAAGCTTCTCAAAAATAAGAGTTTCGTTTTTGTCCACACCAATTTAACAATAGCTGTTAAATCAGAATGATAAGTCGAAGCTTCTCAAAAATAAGAGTTTCGTTTTTCTCCACACCAATTTAGCGACATACTTCTACGTCAAAGCTGTAACGATAATTTTCATCTTGCAACCGGAAGGTGAATCAACTGCAAACATGTGACGTGAGAAATGAATTGTCATAGTTTTATTCCAGCTGTTTTGAAAGACATTCTTTAGGTGCACCCAATGTGTTGCATTTCTTGTACGGTCGTATCAGTTCATCCTGGAGGTCCGTTTGCAGACCTTTAGTCTGAGACCTCGTCGTAGGGTTCTAAAAGCCAGTGCAAGTCTTTTGTAATTTTCGCATTATCAACCGAGAAAAACAGCAGCAGCAGCCACACTGCTAAAAAACAGCTGCGTATCGAAATAAAATCTCCCCCAGCCCTTTTTTAAAATCGTGTTCCGTGTATTAATAAATGGCGTATTTTAATTAAACGGCTAATGTAATTAAATGCTTAATACCAGCAAAATTCTCTCTATCGAAAGGATAAAACATCTGCCGAGAGAAAAGTTCTGTACATTATTCGAATATGATGCGATGCGCCACATGTTCCTGATTGTATTTTTGCCAGTTCGCTTTCGTGTAAACAGATATAATAATTAGTGTAGGCAGGTTCTCCGCGGTCCTATTGCTCTTTATTGTTGTGTTAAGGGTTTCCAAAAACAATAACTGTTGTTTAAGAACAGTAACAAGGTGAAATCACGAAGTGATCCTGTGAGCGATGGAGTGCACCAGATTCTAATATTACATTTCCTCATATTGCTTTTTGCCGTAAGAAAAAGTATTACGAAAGATCTAAATGTAGCAACAATTTAGCCAACGTTGCAATCACAAGTTTTCAAGTGTGACTTTCAAAAGATAACCTTTCATGAGCAGATCACCTCCTGTCTGTTGGTACATTTGATTTTCTAATGTTGTTCGTCTTACGAAAGCTACTTCCTACTACAAAACTCAAAACCGCTAGCTTTCAGTAATAGTCTGAATTCGGCATCTTACGCACTTTTACTGATTTTTTCAATGTGCCGTAGAGAACAAGATTTCCCACTCCCAAATCTGTGAATTTTCCTCTTGATCCAGCTTCTTTATATCAAATCACTGTTTGCGGCCCGTGCTATATGACTATGGCAGCAATATCACTTGATTAATTCTGTCAACAGGTGGAAATAGTGTATTCACGATCCCCTAAGGAAACCCCGTCATCTGTGCGAACGCATAACGGGGTTAATGTGCAGCAGCTAGAGCTCGCTTTAAAAATGATAAAATTATTGTCCAAGGCAATTCACGTAAGATGATGCTATCATGGTTATCGTGGAAGTTGAATAATTGATGTAAATATAAATAGAACTCCCACTGACTTTTGAATTCAATGCGAAAACCATTCGGTTACAGTTAATATGAAGACATTTTAAACGCATTTGGATTTTAAACAAAACAGCTAAATGAGATGCCATAAGGGGGACTTCTACATAAAGGTATTTGCTCTGACTTCCTGAAGACATATTTCTTTGAGTAAAAATTTCTGTGCCATGTCTGCTGAAAAGAAGCACTCTAAAATGTAAAATTGTTCATAGTAGTTACTGTTTAAATTATTATCATGAGAATAATGACAGGTAGGTATGCACGGCGAGAAGCTTTGTCATCATTGCTAGAATTACTTAAGTTTTCTTTTGATTTTTCATGTTTTAATTTTATGAGGGACTCCTGGAGTCCTTTAGTGTGCTGATCTGAAACGAATAGTTGGAAGTCCTGTGCAAAACTCTAATTAACGTCAGCGCTTTGCGCTAGAGACGGAGGAGGCTTCCGTGCTGGATAATGAGGGTGCGTCTCCCAGAATACCCTTGCTTTCAACATAGTGTGCCTTTTTACCATCCTGACGATCTGGAAGCCACCTATGGATTAAGAAACCACCGCACTTCTGTGTGTTGAGCACAGTGGGCAACGTGCCATCGTTCTTTACGTACTCATGAGAACTTAAAAGATTTGGAGGTAACATTTCGAGCGCCTGTGATGATACTATCTTGTATAGGCAATGTCGTATGACACTGTGTTTCAAGCACTGATCACATCTCGCTATCAGTAAACAAACTCTGGAAATTTCAGGGAGGCTTAGTGTCAGCAGTTTTACACTAAAGGCAATCAATCTCACGTAACTGACGGTTGTTTGACAAATCGGATAATCACCATCTCCCAGATTCACTATCAGACATGGGTTGCACAAAAATATGGAAACACCTCAAGGAACACATGTTTCAACACAAACGAATCTATATCGACATACACATAACCCTCTCAGTTCACAATTAAGCGTCTGGCAGGTGTGACATCGGACCACACTCAAGCTGTTTCGCTACAGTTCCACTCTCGAACAACTCGCGGGAGAAACGAACACTTAATCTTTCCGTGTGAGCTCTGAGGTCTGTTATTTTAATATAATGATCAAAAATGGTTCAAATGGCTCTGAGCACTATGGGACTCAACTTCTGAGATCATCTCTCCCCTAGAACTTAGAACTACTTAAACCTAACTAACCTAAGTACATCACACACATCCATGCCCGAGGCAGGATTCGAATCTGCGACCGTAGCGGTCTCGCGGTACCAGACTGTAGCGCCTAGAACCGTACGACCACTCCAGCCGGCAATATAATGATCATTTCCCCCAATGTAAGTGTGCAAGTAAATGTTTTCGGATTCTAAGAAGAAAACTGATTACTGAAATTTGACGAAGAGATCCTGCCGCAACGAAGAATGCCTGAGTCAGCAAGGACACAGACAAGGAAGGAGAGAATTCGCAATTGCGGGTGGCAGGAGTCCAAAACGATCTGTACAAAACACTTTCTGATTAATAACAAAGATTCTTTTTATTAAGGTAAGAAACAAGGCTAAACTTTCTGTGCTTCCTGCGAGTATATGAAATTACATTGACCATCTATTACTAATCGTAGAACGTAGGCTAAGTAACGCCTCCTATTAGAGAGTACTGATGCTCTAGCAGTCTGCGACGGAACTGTGACGACCGGCAATGGGAGGCTGGTTAAATGAGCGTTGACAGGGGACACTGTTTTCTGTCTTCCTGGAGGTGTGGCGCTGCCCACTCACTCCATTACGGTAAGAAAAAAGGAATAAATGTGAGAAATTGTTAATACTTTCAACCTTTTTTACCTCCTCTGGATTACTGCAGATGACGTGTCACTGAGCACATTTGTACTGTGCATGCAGTACACGTGAGGTGCCTAGTTGTTTCCACTGCCCTGTGTGGAATACATAAGTTCTTGTACACATCACTAACCTGCTGTCTTCATGATGATGATGTCCCCAGTGCAGAAAACAGCACGCAGGTCGTGGATTCTTTTTCTTGAGGCTGAAATTAACTTTGCAAGGAACTGCTGCTACGAATGAACTATAACTCATTTGGGATGCCACTCGCGTTTTTATTGATATAGACACGAGAAACTATTCTTGATCACAACGTATTGAACATATCTTTCCACAGTCGTTATATCTGGCTAAAATAACGTGAAATACATCCTGCCACAGACAACATGTCTGTCTACTGGAACCGTCAGAACTGGAGAATAAAATTACATGAATCAAATACCACTATTGCAGACAACATGTCTGTACCTAGCGACGGTCGGAACTGTAGTAAATAAAATTGCATGAAACAAATACTGCTATAACAGACAACATGTCTGTCTACTGGAACGGTCAGAACTGGAGAGCCGGACTGCCCGAGACACTTCGCGCCAAGCCAGCAAGGCGTGACCCGAACGCCATCGAAGTGCATCGGCAGAAATATCGTCAGTCTCTTGTTTTAGTAATACTTTGACTTTAATAATTTTGAAATGACTGATTGATATCTGGCTGTTGAGAGATGCTTACTTTAAAAAATGAAGTAATTTGGATGACAGGTTTAATTAATAATAGCAACTAAAGTTTAACGTTTTGGCGCCATACCGCCGAACACAGCAGCCAATCACAGAGCAGCAGCATCATGCAGGCGGCCTTTCTCACGGAAATGGTACAGAATCTAACATCTGTCACCGGTACCTCATCCCACATTGCGTCATCTCTATGCGTCTTGCATCTCCACTTCCCTGGGGATAGCTTCCTGGAGCCTAATATGATGGCTGAATAAGCAAGAAATATTACAACATTCATAATTGCGTTCCTTGACGCTGCGCTGATTAGTGTACAGTCGATGCTTGAGAACTGCGTGTTAATGGGTACCACCGCAACTCACTTATAACATCACATACACTCTCTCCCTTGTTTCGTGATGATTCAAAACGAGCTGCTCCTCTTTGAACTTTTTTCGACGTTCCCCATCAATCCTATCGCATGCGGATACTCCAGAAGACGACGAACAAGGATAGTACAGGTAGTTCTATAGTAGACCTCCTGTATCGCCTGAGTGTTCTGCCAATAAATTGCAGGGTTTTATTAGCATTCCCACCAAATTATTTACGTGATAGTTGCAACTGAAGTTGTTTGCAGTTGTAATACCTAAGTATTTAGTTGAATTCACAGGCTTTAGATTTGCACGATCTGTCGTGGAACCGAAATGTAGCGGATTCTTTTAGTGCTCATGTAGGTGATTTCACATTTTTCGTTATGTCGAGACAAATGCCACTTTTCGCTGTCTAAATCGTTTTGCAACTGGTTCTTATCGTAAGATGATTTACAAGACGGTCAGTGACAGCATCAGCCGCCAATAATCTAAGAGGCCTGCTCGGATTGTCTTCTAAATCGGGTTACATAGGTACTGAACAGCAGAGGGTCTATAACACTTCCTTGTGGAACGCCAGATATTACTTCTGTTTTACTCGACGGATTTACATCAGTTAGTACGAAGTGTGACATTTCTGATAGGAAAACACTAATCCAGTGCACATCTGAGACGGTACTCCGCAGGCATTCAATCGGATTTGAAGTCACCTCTGAGGAACGGCATCAAAAGCCATCATGAGTCTGAAATCCTCTGGCGATAGCACTCATTACTTCGTGTGCATATGGAGCCAGTTGTGTTTCACGAGGTCCATAATTTCTGAATCGGTATTACGTTTTTATCAACAAATCGTTTTCTTCTAGATAATTCATAATGTTCAGACACAGGATATGTTTCAAAACCCTACTACAAATCGACTTTAGCGGTATGAGTTTGTAGTGCAGTGGATTACTCCTATGGAGCTGCTAGCCAAGACTGCAAGTGGCACTGTTATCTTTGACCGCAAACGGCACCTGTGGAAAAACCTCAATACGTTGAGAGTGTCAGTCACGGTCAGAACAGCTTTCTGTGTATTTGTGAGTGCAGTTTGTGGCAGATAACGGGCAAAATATTAGTGCTTCTGTTGTGAGAGTTTTCGTAGGGAAGGGAGGCGAAGTGTTTCGTGCGTCAACACGCACCGTATCGAAGATATGTACCGCACGCAGAGAAAACGGAGAAAAATCATTCGTGAAACTGTTTGCTGAGTGACTGTGTTGAGTGATCACGTCAGACGGTTATTGAAGAGGATTGTGACGAAAAATAAGAGCACGAGAGCTGCAAAAGTCACTCCAGAACTGAATGTGGCACTTGCCAGCTCCTAAGCACAGCACAATACGAAATGATCTTCATACTTTGGGAACTTCAGGGCGAGCTGCAATCAGCAGGAATCACACAACATTGATGTTAATGCCCGTAACAGGAAAACGTGCTGTGGAATCCACAAAACCTGGACTATGGAGCAATGGAAAAGAGTCATTTAGTCGGATTAGTCACTTTTCACACTGTTTCCAACTTGTGGCCGACCTTACGTGAGATCGAGGCCGTCCCATGCCTTTGATGCAGACTGCTGCTGCCAAAAGTGAAACGGGGCCGGGGTTCGATAATAATGTGGGCAGCCACATCGCGGTACTGCATGGGCCTCATGGTTACTGTGCAACGTCGCATTGCTGCCACGAACTGTGCTCCCATTTTGGCTGAAGAGTTTCATCCCACGCTAGAATATTTACTCCGCAACGGCACTTCAGTGTTGCAAGGCGACAGGGCCCTTCTTCACATGACTCGCATCGTCCAGGACGGTTTTGGGAGCAGGAGGGTGAATTTTCGCATCTACCCTGCCACCACAGTCACCAGATCTCAATGTTGTTGAGCCTTTGTGGTCTACCGTGGACAGAAGTGTGCGTGATGCGTTTCCACCTCCATCATCGTCATCTGAATTTGCCACTGTTTTCCATTAATAATGGCATAAGATTTCGTTGAAACTCATTCATGATCTGTATTTATCCTTTCCTAGACGATTGCAAGCTGCCAACGGTGTTCCTACACTATATTAGTCATTGTAAAATTTTGGGTTTCCCGCGTATCCGTAATATGTTTCTCCATACCCGCATTTTCTCTCACAAATTTCGCGCATAAATTATCTTTGATTGTTCTTGAATTTCTCCTTTCTCACTGATTGTGTTGTGTGTTTGAAGTTGATATTGTACAAAAAACGTAGATACAAGTTGAGAATATGAATAAAGAATTACTTCAGATATTAATTAGTATAAGCGGTTGTATCGATTGTGGCGCCAACCGCTGGAACGTTAGAATAATTACGCGGTTCAACTGTCTTGCCCAGAAGACGGAACCTTTTTTGTTGTTTTGGCGGTCCAGATCGAAATCATATCTATCATAGTTGCAGATAATTGTTTGGCACACCGCCATTATTCTATTTTATTGAGATGCAATCTCACTGCGCGTACTCATAGTTACACACAGCAACAGAATTAACGTAAGTGTCAATGCAATTTAATTTAGTGTAATATTTTGTGAATACAGTGATATTATTTAATGTTGTGTTTCATTTGTGTTGCAAGTTATTGTTCCGATTACACGGAGTCTTGGCATGGCAGAAGGTTCCGCGTTACAAATCTTATGAATGGTCCAGCACGAACCGAAGCTTTGGAATTATTCAATATACGAAGTCCGGTACATAAATATTTTCAAAAGGTTCACTCGCGGTCAGACTTACAATGAACGCACCTTACGTAAAAAAGCCATTGCCAGATGCCCAAAGTTTGTATTAAGCACTATTAGAAATTTTACTCTGATCAAATAATATTATCATTATCTATTATTATTTATCTGCTGGTTGATATTCACAAACCAGACCGGAAAATCCTATAAATTAACTGTGTAGTGAGTGACGATGGATATTTCAGTAATTCATCCGGTCTGTTACTTCATAAGGGCATGTAGGTCGTTACTTCTAGGAGAAAAAGAGCATGAACTCAATAATTTTGCCCTAAGACTGCTTGAGACAGAGATGAAACATATTATGTCTCGACCCATGCTATACGGCATAAGCAGGGGAAACTGAGATGAAGAATTAACTCCGTCGAGCCATAAGAATGACACAGTGAAACAGTAGGCCTACAATGACCAGCTACAAGACTCGAACACAGACACACGAATGATGCAAAGAAATTGAGTACGCATCCTTCTATTTATCGAGGAAGCTACAACAGATCAAAACCGGCCGGAGTGGCTAAGCGGTTCTAGGCGATACAGTCTGGAGCCGCGCGACCGCAATGGTCGCAGGTTCGAATCCTGCCTCGGACATGAATATGTGTGATGTCCTTAGGTTAGTTAGGTTTAAGTAGTTCTAAGTTCTAGGGGACTCATGACCTCAGCAGTTAAGTCCCATAGAGCTCAGAGCCATTTGAACCATTTGAACAGATCAAAAATAGTCACCATCCACTTGGGAAAAGGTTTAGAGCCACTACTCAGATAACAATGAGAGTATCGGGATGGAGACAAGTTTCATAACCTCACATATTATGGACGAAACTACGCAATTAAAACAATAGCTATGCCTTTTACAAACTAAAGTGTCTACGGTATGTTGTCCTCTAAGCTGGACACTGCGCAGTATTGTGGGTTCGGGAGTCCACAGAAATGCGCCACCGGCTCAAAATTTAGACTTTCTAGTTTATCGCCTGAAGGACACCGTTCTTCATATCTGACACACTTGATTAATATTTTTAATTTATTTTAAAAAAGATGTAAATGTTGGGGCATCGATCATTAACCACCTGCAATATAATGTGCCAAGTGTGCTGTGATCACTGACATTTTCCATTGTAAATATATCGACGCAGCATCAGTGACGCTAGGTAAGGAGAAATAATAAATGTATATCTTGCCATCCATCTTCATAACTGCTTGACGATAAACCTGATGAAGAAGTACTACATCAGCAAAAGAGTTCTAAAGTTACAGTATAAAAACTTAACTGCCCATCCTGCCTTGTCGTTTGTAGTGAAATGAGATATATGACTAACTACAAGACGCCACACTGCATACTGAACTTATTGCTCGGCAGTATACTCTGGCTATTGCACACAAGAGTGAACTGACAACTGTAAACAATACAAATGTCTGTGCCTTAACGTGCTCCACAACTCCTTAATCGCCTAACATGTGGATCGATGTCGTTTCCGCGCTTTGACAAGACTTCAAACTGAACGAAGACTGATGACCCACCGCCCACTCACCCTCTTTTGTCCTGATAGAGGCACAGAGCCTAACATGTCATAAACTCGAAAAAAATTGTGAGAAAGAACCAGAAAGACAATAGCTCATTGTCGAGGCTTAACGGCGTAAATCAGAACTCAAATGGTCCTAAAGGCTTTGTGTACAGTCGTTGTCGCATGACAGACAAAATAACACGCGGGATAGCAAGATTTCCTCGAATGTCACGGACTTCTTCGGAGCAAACAATTCGACATGTTAAATGTACCTTCATTAGTAACAAAAGCTAAAAATAGAAAGAGTGTAATGGAAATGAATAACCACAGGTAAACTCAAGAAAAATTAAAAACGTAACAAAATTATTTAGAAGGACTAGGGCGAATGTTTTCATTCATTCATATTATTTAGACCACATTCTTGCGAGCTTTACTATTTCTAGGGTACACAACGCCCCAGATTTACGGAAGCACTGTGCGCCATCTGTGGATGAAGAAATGGACATCTTTACATGTCCGTAGTTCACGCGTTAGGTTATCATATCAGACGTCTACAAAATGAATAAAACATTAACACATTTATTTACAATATACAGGGTTATTACAAATGATTGAAGCGATTTCACAGCTCTAAAATAACTTTATTATTTGAGATATTTTCACAATGCTTTGCACACACATACAAAAACTCAAAAAGGTTTTTTAGGCATTCACAAATGTTCGATATGTGCCCCTTTAGTGATTCGGCAGACTTCAAGCCGATAATCAAGTTCCTCCCACACTCGGCGCAGCATGACCCCATCACTGAGTTCGAAAGCATCGTTGATGCGAGCTCGCAGTTCTGGCACGTTTCTTGGTAGAGGAGGTTTAAACACTGAATGTTTCACATAACCCCACAGAAAGAAATCGCATGGGGTTAAGTCGGGAGAGCGTGGAGGCCATGACATGAATTGTTGATCATGATCTCCACCACGACCGATCCATTGGTTTTCCAATCTCCTGTTTAAGAAATGCTTCTGCTTTAGCCTTTTCCGTAAGATTTTCCAAACCGTCGGCTGTGGTACGTTTAGCTCCCTGCTTGCTTTATTCGTCGACTTCCGCGGGCTACGCGTGAAACTTGCCCGCACGCGTTCAACCGTTTCTTCGCTCACTGCAGGCCGACCCTTTGATTTCCCCTCACAGAGGCATCCAGAAGCTTTAAACTGCGCATACCATCGCCGAATGGAGTTAGCAGTTGGTGGATCTTTGTTGAACTTCGTCCTGAAGTGTCGTTGCACTGTTATGACTGACTGATGTGAGTGCATTTCAAGCACGACATACGCTTTCTCGGCTCCTGTCACCATTTTGTCTCACTGCGCTCTCCAGCGCTCTGGCGGCAGAAACCTGAAGTGCGGCTTCAGCCGAACAAAACTTTATGAGTTTTTCTACGTATCTGTAGTGTGTCGTGACCATATGTCAATGAATGGAGCTACAGTGAATTTATGAAATCGCTTCAATCATTTGTAATAACCCTGTATACAAGTTGAAATATTTGAGGTACACGGATAGGCAAATAAAAATGGCGAGGAAAACAGAGTTCCATGGTACAAAGAAATACATCAGTGAAAAGGAAGTACATTACTAACCTGACTATAGCAGATGTTGACAGTGACCACCCACTGTTCTTCTCTGGACGCTTTTGGACCCTGGTCAGCAAGCTGATGAAGGCGTATTGCAACTGGACTGCTACACTATCATAAGAAATGTCCTGCTGCAATTTTTGAAGACTAAGAGGGTTGAAACATCCTGGCAGAGTAAAAATGTGTGCCGGACCGAGACTCGAACTCGGGACCTTTGCCTTTCACTGGCGGAATTAATGCTGTGAGGACGGGGGATGAGTCGTGCTTGGGTAGTTCAGTTGGTAGGGCACTTGCCCGCGAAAGGCGAAGGTCCCGAGTTCGAGTCTCGGTCCGGCACACAGTTTTAATCTGCCCGGAAGTTTCATATCAGCGCACACTCCGCTGTAGAGTGAAAATTTCATACTAGGAGGGTTGCTGCGATACACCTAATACTTGAGAGCTCTACGCACAACGTAATCACACACTGACAGATCTGGTGAGGGTCGCCAGCTAGGGCCGCGACCAGACGACCTCTGCTAACAACTCTGTCAGTCGTGAATATCTTGTAAAGTGTGCTCCAAGGTTCGCCCGACTGTGTGGGCAGTTGCTCCATCCCGTGGCGCGTCACATACCATCATATCCACTCGTCCAGGCCACTTTTATTTGCCCCACACTGTACACAACCTGTGGAATTCTATGAGTCTGTGCTGTGTCAGTTAAATTATTTCATTGTCCTTTATACAAACTGAATAACTTGCTAGCGGTTATAAGATACAATCATTGGTTAACTGTTAAGATCAGTAGCCTTGTGCTTTGGTGCACCATTGTCACATATTGAGGTCAAGGATGATGAGATGGTAAGAGATCTGTGCCACGGTACTGCAGAAGTGTTAGCTGTGGCACGATGGGAGATGGCGCCAACCAAACCAACATCCGCAGATCAGTGTTGCAAACCCCCGAGAACATCTACCAAAAATATTGACAAGGTGTGGATGGGTCTCGCTCTCTGAGGGTTCCATAGAAACTTAAATATGTACATATACTGTTCGTCTACCACAGGACTCGAGATCAAGACGATTTTTGCCTGATGTCGACACTGATACTGGCAAGATATCGGTCCCTGGAGTTCCAAGACTTTCAAGAATGTTTTAATTTTGAGTTGGAAATCGGGCGTACAATGACCAAAATTAATACTTTTTTGTGTGATATAATTACAGATGAACACTTTTCGGTCATTTTTTCTTAGCTGTTATTGTTAGGCCTTGATTCTTGCTAATTATTGCCATATTTCACGATTCTAGGCCAACGGGATGTACCCCATAAGTTTCAATGACAGAGTTTGTAAGAATAAAAATATATGAATGAAATGGCTGTATCTTTTGTTTGCATTGACTAAGACGTTTCAATTTCTTACGTAAAATTTAATACTTGGCATAAACTACAGAGGCTTATCTGGGTTGAGCGTTGGCGTTGCTGAGGACGCTGAAGACTGTACTGATGATGCAGCCTCGATGCCCTGTCACTGGCATCACTGAGATCGGCGACTATTTGAACGGTATTCTCGTAACGATGTATTACGTAGGAGGCTGAACACTTATGAAATTAAGTTAATGCCTTTCGATTTACAATTTAACCACGCTAATCATGTTGACGAATAGCGCATCTCCTGCAGATGTACTCGAGTTTAAAAGTGCTAGCCGTAAAATCCGCAGAACATAGCGCACAACGGCGGTGTTAATAATTGGTTAGCTTTAGGATATTTCTTTAGAGGCAGATTACCTCGTTTCTTTCATTTACAATACATTTGTCAAACGCATCACGAAAATATTCAAAGCACAGAAATCTCTAGCAAGAACTAAAAGTTAGAAACAGTGCACTTTGAATCTTTCACACAAGGAACGAAGCATGTTAACAATGTGAAAACGTTTGTCAAACGCATCACGAAAATATTGAAAGCACAGAAATCTCTAGCAAGAACTAAGAGTTAGAAACAGTGCACTTTGAATCAAGGAACGAAGCATGTTAACAATGTGAAAACAGTAATTCAGAAATCTCTTACTCACTCCACTGTGCGGTAGTTCACACTAGCGCATTAGGCGGCTGTAGTGGGGCAGTGTGCGTGAAAGTTTAAAAGGTGTACTTACAAATGATCATCACTGCATACTATCAGGACTATGGCCCAAACTTCCACGCGACATTAATTTGCTGGGGCCGATATCTCTCAAATGCGCTCTTTTATACTTAAAATAGGTCAAGTTGGCGGTATTTCAGTGCAAGTCTCCACACACTCAACCCTGAGACCTCCAGGTACCGGACAGTTATCAATACCTGTAGATTCCCACTGTAAATTCTTTGCCAGATTATAAAACTCGCCTTCGGAAGTCGAAAACTGCAGACACCACACACTCCAGTGCATGGGACATGTAGTTCTTGCAGTACATCTGCGCCAGAAAGAAAACTTGGACAATCCCTATGGAACCCAGACGTTTCTCTTGTGAAACTAACACATTATCGAAATTAATCACCACATTCTGCGTCGCACTGGACGCTAAGACATAACGTTATAATCGAGAACATCCAATATTTCCATTCTTCCAGCTCAACCACAAGTGACACAGGATCTCATATGAGCGAAATGTTAATACAAGTACAGTAATAAATATTGGAAGTTGCCACACTCTAGCAGAGGCTTGATGATTTTCAAATACTGCTTATGTATCCTACAACAAAAGCAGCAACAGCTCAGATTCGATGTAAATATTCTTTATTGTCAGTTTCATTTACACTGTACATGGAAGGAAAAATTGACACCAGCACTTCAGCCAATTCCAACCTACGGCTATGGTTGCGTAGCCTACAGCAAACAAGAGATCTTCCACACATCTACCGTAATGGCATTGTGGAGAAGTGGATGATTTGCACATCAAGTTCCTTTCTTATAGTCGTATAGTCGAAGATACCACCTGAATTTGGCTGGCCAATTCTGTGCCTCTCCGAAAGGTGTGTCGGTTGCTTAGACTCCTGATCCTGCACAAAAATTATCACGCGCCAAACTACTGGTGAAAAATAATGATTTTAACGAATCTTCATGAGAGCAGTACGGAAAACCATGTGACACCTCACGCTGCATTGTTATAACATTTATTAAAAATGGCGCATCAAAGATGGCGCCAAAGGTGTGGTAACGTCGTAGTGACGTCATGGTATGATGTTTAAATTTTTGCAGGAAAATAAGTCATTTGGGCCACCTCCACAAACCAAACAAATTCCCGTTTAACTCCCCTCGCCTGTCCCCTCCCCATCCCCTCCCCTCCCCACCCTTCCCCTTGTGCAACTGCAAATTAGCGGAAAAGGACTCAGTCTGTGCTGAGCTGCTGTGTATGTTGATCCCCTCCCCATCTCTTCCCTACCTGTAAACTGGCGGGAAAACGACTCAGGCGGTGCTAGTCTGCTGGAAAGGATCAACATAAGCATTTACTTTGTATACATTGCTTATTTAAACAGTTTGAGTTGTCATAAAGAGTAGCTCCCTCCAGTGTGTTCACCATGAGGTCTGAAGTCCAAGAGACCTAGTTACAGCACCACCACCAGAGAGCCCTGTCGTCCCTCGCCATCTCTACTCCTGTGACGTAATCCAAGATGAAGGTCTGGGGAAAAATGGCGGGAAAAGCACTCAGTCTGTATCTAGGTGCAGGATTGGGAGGACGGACGTAATTGTTTCAATGAATGAGATGTCTCTGCTGGAAAAGGAGGTGTATATTAGCTGTAACCATGCATCTGAGGACTGCGACGATAGCAATGATATTTGGCGAAGACAAATACACTGCTGACCATTAAAATTGCTACACCACGAAGATGACGCACTACAGACGTGAAATTTAACCGACAGGAAGAAGATGCTGTGATATGCAAATGATTAGCTTTTGAGAGCATTCACACAAGGTTGGCGCCGATTTCTCATTCACAAAAAGCAGTTGACCGGCGTTGCCTGGTGTAACATTGTCGCGAAGCCTCGTGTAAGGAGGAGAAATGCGTATTTTCACGTTTCCGACTTTGATAAAGATGGGATTGTAGCCTATCGCGATTGCGGTTTATCGTATCGCGACATTGCTGCTCGCGTTGGTCGAGATCCAATGACTGTTAGCAGAATATGGAATTGGTGGGTTCAGGAGGGTAATACGGAACGCCGTGCTGGATCCCAACGGCCTCGTGTCACTAGCAGTCGAGCTGACAGGCATCTTATCCGCATGGCTGTAACGGATCGTGCAGCCAAGTCTCGATCCCTGAGTCAACAGATGGGTACGTTTGCAAGGCAACAACCATCTGAACGAACAGTTCGACGACGTTTGCAGCAGCATGGACTATCAGCTCTGAGACCTTGGTTGCGGTTACATTGACGCGGCATCACAGACAGGAGCGCCTGCGATCGTGTACTCAACGACGAACCTGGGTGCACGAAAGGCAAAACGTCATTTTTCGGATGAATCCAGGTTCTGTGTACAGCATCATCATGATCGCATCCGTGTTTGGCGACATCGCGGTGAACGCACATTGGAAGCGTGTATTCGTCATCGCCATACTGGCGTACCACCCGGCGTGATGGTATGGGGTGCCATTGGTTACACGTCTCGGTCACCTCTAGTTCGCATTGACGGCACTTTGAACAGTGGACGTTACATTTCAGATGTGTTACGACCCGCGGCTCTACCCTTTATTCGATCCCTGCGAAACCCTACATTTCAGCAGGTTAATGCACGGCCGCATGTTGAAGGTCCTGTACGGGAATTTCTGGATACAGATAATTTTCGACTGCTGCCCTGGCCAGCACATTCTCCAGATCTCTCACCAATTGAAAACGTCTGGTCAATGGTGTCCGAGCAACTGGCTCGTCACAATACGCCAGTCACTACTCTTGATGAACTGTCGTATCGTGTTGAAGCTGCATGGGCACCTGTAACTGTAGACGCCATCCAAGCTTTGTTTGACTCTATGCACAGGCGTATCAAGGCCGTTATTACGGTCAGACGTGGTTGTTCTTGGTACGGATTTCTCAGGATCTATGCACCCAATTTGCGTGAAAATGTAATCACATGTCAGTTCTAGTATAATATATCTGTCCAATGAATACCCGTTTACCATCTGTATTTCTTCTTCGTGTAGCAATTTTAATGGCCAGTAGTGTATGTTGCATGATGTAATGAAGATGCAACAGGATGGGGCTAACTTACAAGTCACAGTTTATGCTGATAAATGGGTGTGCGTTAACTGTAGATCGTTTGATAAAAGTCCAGTCAGTGTTCCGAAGTGCAATAGGCAAGACGCTCACTCTGGTGCGGGAGCACTGCTGGAAGAGGTGACACGCGCCGGCTTACAGCTCGACCACGTGGTAGCCACATGAGCAGCCACATACTTTCTGTCGCTTCGAACATAACCGATGCCTGCCCCTTCCTTCCCACACCCCGTGCATGGTTACCCTTTGCCGTTGAACACGAGCTGCTTCACGACTTATTACATCTGGTGTTCCAGAATATTGCCTCATACATAAATTGAAGATATCACAGGAATTAAACGTACCTTTGGACAAAGACAGAGAGAGACAACTCTGCAGAAAAATTGTCAATATTTAAACAATTACCAGTATTATTCCGAGGAATACCACCACCGCCACACTTGAACACGACTATACAAAAAAAAGGTCGCTGTACACTTGTGAAACCCAACTGAGACACTTCACACGCTTTTGCGGGAAATAGACCCCGAAACCGATATCGGCTGAAATGTCTGTTTTTTCACGCCAAAACCATGATATTTGGAAGCCGAAATAAATATCTCTATATGTCTAAACAGGTCGCTCAACACTTTTCGAGTTTTAGCTGCTTCTTTGAAGGACTGCAAGAGAGAGAGAAAAAATTCTGAGTCCTGCAGCTGACGTGGTATTCATCATTTTTCTAAAACGGTGAGTGAGCTTAGTTTTATATTTACTGCTACTGGAGTCCGAGGAGTTATTTGCCTCATTTCTCGAAGCACACACAGACAGGAAAATAAGAACGGCTACACAAATAGAATTCGAAGCACTGTCCTACAGACGATAAAATGTCTGGAATTTTCGGTTAATTTTTATTGTCCCACAGCTGCTGGTCTGGAGATGCCCTAAATCTGCAATGGCAGATAAGGGACAGCATCCCGACAGAGACGGATGTTCCTGTTGTTTTACGTGTCTCTGAACACTCGAACAAAGAAGACAACAATGGCAGGACATTCCACACAAGATATAAAGAACACATCAGAGCATTTAAATACAGTACAAATCATTCAACATTTGGATCATCTAAAACAAGAACACCATAGACCAAGCAATATTGAGAACGATATGAAAATTACAAAAATCAGTAAAGACAAACATCTCCTCCCTTTCCAAGAAATTTTCGACCTACAAAACGTTTTAACACAAAATAAACAGTTGCTTAATGACCAAATAAATAATTTGAACCGGACTCTATAAAGAATAATTGATGAAATTACATGAAAAAGAAAAGAGCCTTTTCCATTCTTCGCCCCGTCCCACTCTACCACAACACTCCCCCGCGCCACTCACAGTTTCATTTCGCTTCGCACTCCTCAATTTCTCCTCAAAATCACACTCCATCACACTGCCATATACTTATGTCCACTCATATGTCTTCCCTTCCCCCAAAACAAAACAAAAAAAAGTCCACCCTCTTCCTTCTCTTCTCTGACACAGTACATAACCTCATAAACATAATTAAATAGAATTATACACATACAATAGTGTAATTAAAAAGAAACGATGTAGGTCAAAGACGAAGTAGTGGAAACGGTATGTTGGCAACACTACAAAACACAAACCACAACACATACCTGAAGTACGAAAACAGAATACAGTGCTGGGCATAAAAGTGTGTTCTAGAAAAAAGAACTGCGTAGTGTTGCAGAACATCTAAACATTAGACCCAAAATTATCAGTGTTCAACACAGAAAAACAACGATGTGCTAGCAGATGGCATTTAGCAATGTAAGTACAAATCAATTTTTCTTAACGAACTGTTTTTCAATCTAAAAGCAAATCAAAACGTAAATAACTTTATTGCAGACCATTGATAATGCTTTACCTCAATAAAGCGAAAAGGGTCTGGTGAAAAATAATCCTGCATTTTTGTAGTTGCAACGACAGAACAAAAATACCCTCAAGACATACATTCTCCTTGCTAGTTTCTCTACTGTAAACTATGGTGATAAACTGTAAAATGAGAAAACTACTTCCTTAAAACATCGATTATTTATGACACATGCACAATATACCTTTCTGTAGGTGTATAGCTGCCACCGTTCACGCCTGATCTCGGTTGAGACACTATAATATGTTCGCATCAGTCCTATAAAGAAACGAACGTTAGTGACGGAGACTACCTCTCACAAGAAAATAGAGAAACGCATAGCAGCGTTGTTTGACATATGAAATTATATGTGATACTAGCACTAGCTCAGTGAGCAGGACATCTGTCAATCAGATGTATACATGAGAATTGCAGTACCTCACAAACACCTGTCGCTAACCTAGAATCACCGTAGTTATGAGAGTGAAGACTAGATAGTACGCTCAAGATGCGGTAGGGAATGGAATACGTCGGATAGATCTTCGCTCGTCTTGAGCAAAGTACCGAAAGAGGATGGAAATGTTTCATCATCGTCACACATGAGTTGGAAGTCTTCGGATGACCGAGACGTTTGCTGTTAACGACCGCAGGTAGATAGTGCTTTAAGTCTCACATAGAACTCCCAGTTTTATATGAGTCAAACGTAGGTTATGCCAATCAGCTGATACACCCCGAGAGAACAACAGAAAAAATGGTTAAATAGCCTGCAACAATATCTCCCTCCCTCTCTAGAATACATCATCAGTCTACCATTATATCATAATTCCCTACAACCGATCAGTCCATCCACTTTCTGTCATCCTTCAAGGCAAATGCAAGTCACTTTAGATGCAGGTGGTTCTCTTCTTTCCAGGAAAGCATCAAAGCCAACAGTCGTCTCGCATGTATCACTATTACCTCAATAGACATACAGTAGAAAGTTTGCCATACCTTTGTTTGTTAGCTGACACTGCGGGGCTGTGATTGACGGACACTACAGATAAGCACATTGTAAATACTATTTGTTACTGTTAAACACCTGATCGGTTCTGCACAGGGTCAAACACGCGATCCATTCTAAAATTGTGTATTGCAGTCCCACAACTAATAATACGAGGGTTGTCCAGAAATTAAGAACCCATTGGTCGCGAAATGGAAACCACTGGGAAAAACCGGTAAAGATTTGCTCAGATGTGTTGGGCAGTGTCTCTAGTATGCCCATCGATCGTGTCGCGTCGCTCTTTTCAGTTTTGAGTGAACAGTGAGCACGTAAAGATGTGTAGGGAATAGCGTCTCCCGCCAAGTATGAGGGCATGGTTAGAGATTTTGCCTGTGTCATGCGGCTGACATAACACAACGGTCGAGCAGTTCCTTCTTCATGCCAATTCTCGGCCGCACACTGCAGGGGCAATGAAGACGTTCTTGCAGCGTTTCCGATCAGAAGTGTTTGATCGCCCGCAATACAGTCCGTAATTGGCTCCCCCTGAGTCTCATCTCTGCTCACAAGCACCGCTGGCTGTGAAGACAAATTTTTTCCAGAGACAACGAGCTGGAGACCAGTGCAGATAACTGGCCGAAAGTACAGGCGGCTGCTTTCTATGACGAGGGTATTGGAAAGGTCATACAGTACAACAATAACACTCGAAGTTGGAGCGTCGACTATGTAGAGAAGAAGGTGGAAGGTGTACCTAACTGTTGCAAATAAAACGTTTCTGGTTTTCACTGCGGTTTCCATTTCGCCACAGATCGTAACCTACTTACTGGACAACCCTCGTACAATGCTCTTTAGCTAGGGACACATACGTCCCGCCGCTCAGAGACTAGTAACACGCATCGACTGCCAGGCCACACCATACCAGTCATAGCGTGCGCTCAGGCATGCGCTAATCCTAGGCACACTTCCGGCCGCTCGGGAAGTACCGATCACGCCACCACCTGAAGCCGGCAGCAGAACCTGAAGCACCACTGCCTTCCTCCCTGAGTCATCCGCGACTCATAGATGTACAGGAAACAGCGCAAATACACTGCAACTGTGTTCGAGTACAGTTCTATACTTTACTGTCCGTCCACAAAAATAGTGCATTTGAGTTAGTTGTTAAAAACAGTACTACTATATTTGCAAGCAATTTTAGTATATGTGGCTAGAAGTGTTGTCTTGATGGCATAGGTAAAAGTGACATAAAAATACATATAAATTAAGGGGAAAAATTCGCCGAAATGCAGGAACACCTGCTCGTCTTCTGCTTGGTGCAGGACAGTTCTTCTACTGACATCAAGAATAAGAATAGGAGAAAAAGTTGACATGGAAGCACCGGGAATTAGGAAGACAGTCATTTTTATCGACGACAGTTATAAGACGGCTGGAATAGAATGTTTAACGTGCTTAACCACCAAATGGAGAGTAATATTCCAATTACAAGCCCAGGTGTGAACTCAAAGTTATCGGCAACGACCTTATAGATTTTTATAAACTGTCCTTACCTATGTCCTTGTAAATTGGCGGGTTGACTCTTCGTACATATTTCCCGCCTTTATTTGGTTGAGAGAACACGGATCGTAGTGTGTATTGTGCGCATCTAGAAGGTAAAAGACCTATGGAAGAGTCATTTGATGGTTCTCTAGACATGAGAAACCCCTTAGTCGAATTTGTAAAGTACAACGAAATAGAATATGTGATATCATTGACAACGGTATTGATTAAAAAAATTCTAGTGAAATGAACAGTTTTCTCCTTTTCTCAAGTTTTTACGTAAAGATCTTCGCAGACGAGATAATTTTCTAGTTAATCAGTGATTTTTACCACCTTACACCTCGCCACATCACGCTAAAGTCTAGGGTTTGTAGAGACATAGTTTCTGCACTCTATCTTCGGAATTATAGCGTGGAAGCGATCGGTAGCAAAATGCTATGTGCTTGATATCGAGAACGATCGTGAGAATCGTACGATATTCTGGCAAAACCATGTGAAAATAAATATGTTCCTGTAATCCCAGATTCTGGAAATCGCTGCAGAAAGAATGGCAGCAAGCAAGAAGCTTGGCGCCAGAAACACTAACGCCTTTGTGCCGAGGGGAACCAGCCCAGTCTTTGCACATCTGTTCTGCGAGTGACCGTCGTCTGTTGAGAGGGCTCTGACTGCTGTGAGTTAACGAGCATTTCGCTCTCATTTAAGTATATGGCCGAAAGAGTCAGTCCTCGGAAACTGGCGCCCAGGACCGTGCACCACAAAGAGCGCAGATTCGCCTCGAAATGGGGAAATTCACAGATGTCTAGTGTGCAAGTGAGACACATGAGAACCTACGTCCTAGGTAAATCCAGGAGAAGCCGTTGTGGCCAAGTAGGCGTAGCAGTGTAAAATATGGCGGACCTAAGATCGGCCATAAAGGGAAACATTTATGAAAAATATTTAATTCAGAATTAATTCAGGGAATGAAGTCATAGTAATTTTAATCTACATCCCTTCATAATTTTTAATGGTGATCCCAATTAAAATCGAATATTGATCATATCTATAATAGTTTATGAATTACTGTTAAAGCGAAATTAACAAGTTTTGTAATAAAGACCTGAACGCTAAAATCTGAACGCTTTGCTCGATCTTAACAATACACATTTCATATAGAAGCGCATCTTTAAAATCACAAATTTTGTAAATATCAACTCCTCAACTTTATTTGTTTCAAAGGTATAGTAAATTCAAATTATCAGTATTTTCAGTTAAGCATCAGATCATCATTTCCTCAACACAAAACACATTGAACGATGACAGCATGACTCCTTATGTATTCATTAGGTAATAGAATATTTCTTGTAAAAATTAGTGCATAATAGTTACTTTTGTTCTTTATTTATTTATCGGAAAACACGTTGGTGCAATGCTACTGGCCTTGAAATTCAAAGTTAAGAAGGAAATTGTATTGGTTTTATGTAAAAGAATTTAACTTTTATTATGAAATGGATACTACCGTTAGTTTATTTGAAACGTGAAAGTGGTCAAGCTTTAATTATTTAAATATGTTAAAATGTAAAATAGTGTAGGATAAGCTGTAGCCAATCAGATGGACGGCTTCAGGAGAGAAAACTGCCCTAGTCAGTTGAGCTACGATATTCGCCGCTCGGGAAACGCGGCCAGAGACGGGCAGAGGGACAGTTCTGGTAGAGACACCAAAGGGTACAGTTCGAATTGAGACGCAAAAGCAGACAGTCAGTCTCTAGGGATAGGAAGTGAAACGACTTAGAAAATTTCGCATTGTAGGGTATCGCGGCACTTAGTGTCTGAGCGTTGAGCAGCCACGCGCATGGTGTGAACTCTAACTTTTCGCGTAGTTAACGGGGTGGAGAATTGGACTTGTGTTTCGCGATGAGATTGTGAATGATCGAACTGTGTCAAATGGATATGCGCTCGAGGGTAATAGTAACTGTAAATACGACCACTTTCGCTATTTGTTTGCTTTCTGATTAACCATTATTCAAATCATACCGCAACTGTGTGGCCTTCGTCATTTGTGGGTCGTTAACTTAGCTCCCAATATTAGTATTACTGTTGTTATATGTCATATTAAAATTGAATGTTTATACAATTTCGCAAACTTGTCATCAGCCAGACAATTTAGCTAAAAGGTCCCAAGTGTCTAATTTAGGGTGTGTAATGGGATACTTGGGGTTCAATCCCTAGACGAGTTTGAGCAAAGACATTTCGATGAAGAAGAACCGCAAGTGAGTCTGACTTGAATGGGATGTTAGCTCACATTGTGCATTGGGGCAGCACGTGTGTGGGCAGCCGACTCGTGTCTATTCACGGCAGTGGATGACAATCCGACTTCGTGAGAATTAGCTAGTCCTGTGAGGACTATATATGGTGCAAGTGCTTATGGTTTTTGGGGTCTGTCTGTCTTTGCGACACATGTACAAGTGTCTGGTGGTCGATAGCTATATGCACGATGCAGAAATGATGATTTTGTGTCGTACAGAATAGGAATTGTGTTTACTACATCGATATGGTACGTGCTGATATATCTCAGTTGAGGGTCGGTTTCACACTGAAAAATTCAGGCTTTCCTTGACAGTAGCAGAAAGTGTAACTGAGGAAGTTCTTTCATGATAGTTTCCATATTTCATGATTTGTAGTCCAATTTTGAAGAGTTTAACTGTCAGTGCAATATGATTTCTGTATTCAGTTTCGATCTGTACAAAATATGTTTGCCACTGAAAATCTTGTCTGCAGGAAATGGCGGATACTTATCTCACACTGGCAGCACCAGCAGGCTGGCGGGTAAATTCAGTAAGAGGCAGTCAGAATGCTCCTCTCCTAAGATATCCTTTGTGTAGAACATAGGAGCCTCCACAGGCTGGTTCAAACAAAATGGGGGAAAGGTACTTCTGGAAAGTTCTGTGACACATGAGAGTAACGTGATGTCTTTTTAGTTCAAGTGATCAGAAACACGTCCAAGCAGACCATGCACCTCTGCCAGGATGCTGTTCCTCATCTGCCGTTGGGGCTTTAGAGTATTTAAGGACAAACAGTTGTAGGACAATCAAAATTCACCGTAATTTCCAGACTTTTTTTTCATCTGTAGCACAGTGCTTCGAATTTTGTTTCTGTAAATGATTTGATTATCCTGTCTGTGTTTCGACGCCAGTGTGTGCTTCGAGAACTGAGGAAAATAACGCCCCTGACACCAGCAACAGCAAATATAAAACTAAGACCACTCATCGTGTAAGGTGACGTGGTCTCCTGACCTTCATTCGAGCCTAAACTCGATAGGTTAGAGTCAATTTTACGTATTTACATTTAAACGATATCCAAATCTAATAAATAAATCGCAAGTGCGCACCGAGAATAAAAAGTCAAGGCTGGCGTACACAAATATTCAAGATACAATGGCCACAGGAGTTTTTGTTCGGCGGAGGGAACCAGCCCGCTGAGAAGTCCGTAGGAGGGTGGGTTGGCACGCAGCTCTGCCAGCCGGCTGACCAACCATGCACCAAAACAGTTTTTGCCAGTGAAATGGGATAATGGTCTGCGAGTTCACTTAAAAGCAAAACCCGCTGTATTGTTTGGGAGAGCCCCAGCATACGCATTTTTCTTACTGACCTAGTGCACAGTTCAGAGTTCTCACAACAGTAAATGCCTAATGCAGATGCTATATATTTCCAGATTGGTTGGCTTAGCCATTCTCCCATTTGTAAGAGTAACGCTGAATGGTGGACTAATTCTAATGCAATGAGGTGGAGGAGCATGGAGGGAAGTCGTTCCGGTGATGCTCTTGTAGTGGGAACACATAGCGGGAGCGAGTGCACTCGTACATGTACGCACTGCACTGAGAGAGCACCTCTGTCGCTAGTGAATTGGAGTGATACTCTATATTGAGTCGCTCACCTTTAAACGTTTGTTCACTGTGTTGGCCGTGGCACTTAATGTGCGGCGTGAACACAGACAGAGTATTAGTTAGCGCCTGCATTGAGTGGCATTGCGGTGGAGTGGTTCTTTGACCAGTGTACCACGCGAATAGTTAGACTAGGGGCAGATAGGAGTCCTTGACTTCGTCAAGGCGTAGTGAGAGTTCGGTTGGCGAAGGTCAAACCAGACAGAAACAGATAGTTTTGATATTTTTCAGCGGCGAACGATGCAGGCAGCAGTCACTGCAGCTCATGGTATTGTGCGCTACAGCGTAGGCGAGCCCCATCTTTCCTCCATTAGAAATAACATACTTCATTCACGTCACACCATTACATTTCTCACACGACAGCCTCGACCGTACTCAGAAAAATTCAATCGGATAATTATTCAAGTTGAGTAGGTGCGGCTCTGAGCCATTCTGCTGAGTAAATAACATTCTTAAAGAAAACGGATAAAAGAGCTTTCGCATACTTCGTATAGAAATGTCATGAACAGGATTCCTATACATAAGAGGTTATCTGCTATTCCGAAGAGAACCCGAAAATTTGTGTATCAGTTCATAAATAAAAGTTTCATTTGATTTTTCTTAAATTTTGCAATAAATAATATTTTCCGTTCGTTTAATGTTTTTCTTACACTAACTAGCAACACTCCAGTACCCAAGTATCCCCCTAGTTACGTAAGAAAATAGAATATTTTTTTGTCTTTTCGTTACAGTGGACGACTCCAGAAGATATTTATTGCTGAAAGTTTTCCAGGCATTTCTTTTTGATACGTTACGAGCGTCTGCTTGACTTCTGAAGTAGTGTAGGGTGGAAATTGCTTCTTGTAGGAGCCAAAGGGTACTTGTCAGATCAATCCGTTGCACAACTCGTCAACATAACACCCACACACTGACAACCGTTTCAGAAAATTGATAAACAGTATAGCAAGTGTGAGACTTAATAATTTATCTCTCCCTCAGACTTTGCCTTCAAACAGGCTGCTGAAACTCGAAAAGCGAGTAGCGTCCTGTTTAGAGCTATAGAGGTATGTCTTTCGGCTTCCAAATATCGTCGTTTTGACGTGTAAAATCAGATATTGAAGCTGGTATCGATTTGGAGGTCTATTTTCCACAAAAGTGTGTGAAGTGTCTCAGGTGGGTTTTACAAGTGTGCTGTTATCTTTTTTTAGAGTCAGTGTGTAACACCATGGCTCAAATGCTCTACTCATCTATTTTGCTTTTTTTTCATTTAATATTACATCGTTAGAACCTGTAAATGTTTTTGATTGAATAGATAACACAAAATTGTATACTCTTTTCTCTGTTAAAACTTTGATGTCGTAGTTTGTTTCAATGCAAAGTAGTGTATCTGTACTGTAAATACTTTGTCCCATTTGGAGGGAACAAAACTTACTGTATATAATTGTAATTCTCTGTGAATAATTTTTTTGTAGAAGTGTCAATATGTGAAAATGTTCTGTTTTATTTAATGTGTTTGTTTGCTATTATGTAAACTGCTGACCTTCACTTAGGGCTCTTAGTTATTCTGTATGTAAAAGGTGTAGTGGTTCCCCTCGGGAACGGAACTGTGTAGCGCGCGCAAATTGTGGTTGGCCTAGGTGGAAAAGGTGGAACAAGAGTCAGTCGGGGACGAGCCAGCAGTCAGAGATGAGCTACGAGTCCGCGCACTGCCGTATAAAAGTTGCATAGTGCTGGTTTCGAGAGAGGCTTTTCTGTTATTTTCCAATGCCTCGGATGGATGGATAAATAGCTGGGCTATTCTGGAATTTGTATCTATCATCGCCACCAAGAAATGAGTCCAGCAATTCTGCCTGCAATTCCACCTACCAACATGCAGTTGCCACCACATTGCGCAATCATTGCAACGTAACACTATAATGATGTACAGTGAAGGATCAGCTTAATGGATGTGTTAGTGTGCTCAAATACAAGGTAAATTTTATCTGAATTTATGTACCTACCTTGATTTTTCTCCTCATCATAACACCTCTCAGGGTCCTCTCCGTTTGAACTAAAGTGATTACCGAGTGTCCTTACTGAAAGTACGTTAAAAATCCAGTTTTCTAATTAATGCCTCTTGAACATAGTAAAGTGAAAGTTAAAGTTAATGTGGCAAGAGAGTGAGTTAGAGTTAATGATGCTTGCTGAAAATAACATTCTTAGTAAAAATGCTTATTAATGTGTTGTTGCCAACTTCAAATTAAAATCTCTCAAGACTGAGGCTTATAGAGTTTTGCTAAGTAAATGATCACATTACTGCCTGTTGTTGATCTCAGAAAGTGGGTCAGTATCTTACATTAGTGTTAATTTTATGTCTCACGGTAGTAAAAAATAGAAAACTGCATAGTAGGAAATTATATGTTCATGATTACTAAGTGCTTGTCTCTCTTGTGTGCATATTAACATTATAAAGACCACTCACTTTGTGTTAGTCCTGAAAGTAATAGTGTGTTTCGGTAGCTGTTGTAATTTTGCAAATAGTTTGTGCTGTCCAGTTGTTAGCTTCAATCTCAAAACATATGTGTGTCAGAGTTCATTGCACTCGCGTGTGGCCAAGTCTAGGTTGTGTTTGTCCGTTATAGTTACTTATACCTACTTTCTTAAACGAGAATGTTAATCATTCTCTTGCCTAGTTAGGCTGGCGGCCGTTTTCTTTATCCGTTGAACAGTGCAGATGGGCAAAATTTTGTTTGGTAATGTTCAAATATTTACGTAATTCTGACTTTCATTTCCGATAAGCCACTTCCGTTAGGTACAACACGGTCAACTTAACAAAATTCCTCCCAGAGGGTAACACTGCTCTGCTGCTTTGTACCATAATTACTTTCACAAAATAGTTTTATGTCACAACCTGTTTCTAGCATTGAGGTTATGGTGCAGTAATAACAGCAGACAGGAGTGTTATAAGTGTTCAAGTGTGGCTTTATACATCGCAAAAATGAAGCAAACTAATGTGCATCCGTCTTTTTGAAAGGGCGTTTAGAAACATATTCAATTGGATTTAGTAACTGCTGGAGCAGTTCGTGCTCGAAAACAAGAGTATTCCCTGCAAAAGCTCGTGAAGTGTCTCAAGGACGGTTTCAGAAGTTCATCGAGATCTTACTAGAGTCCGTGTTTAAGTGTAGCGATGGTGGTATTCCTTCGAATAAAACGTGTAATTGTGTAATTATTCTCGCGTCATCTGCAAAGCTGTCTCCCTGTCTCTATCTTTCTATAGTGGTATATTTAGTTCCTGTGGCTTCTTCGAGTTATGTATGTGACAGTATTCCACAAGTTGTAACAACTCCTGAAGCAGTTCGTGTTCAACGACAAGGGGAATCCACGCACCGGAATGGGAAGGAGGAGGAAGGTCGCGGGTATTTTCGACGCGACATGATGTACGTGGCCGCTCCTGCGGCTACCACGTGACCGTGCAGCAAGCGCCGGCCGAGGTGGCCGTGCGGTTAAAGGCGCTGCAGTCTGGAACCGCAAGACCGCTACGGTCACAGGTTCGAATCCTGCCTCGGGCATGGATGTTTGTGATGCCCTTAGGTTAGTTAGGTTTAACTAGTTCTAAGTTCTAGGGGACTAATGACCTCAGCAGTTGAGTCGCATAGTGCTCAGAGCCATTTGAACCATTTTTTCGTGCAGCAAGCAGGCGCGTGGGATCTCTTCCAGAAGAGTGCTTGCACCGGAGGGAACGTCTGGCCTCTTGCGCTTCGGAAAATTGACAACTTTTATCGAATAATGTACAGTTACAGCACACGCATTTATCAGCGTAGGTTGCGAAATGTAACGTATCTCCATCCTGCTTCATCTCCATTATTCCACGAAACGTATTTGGCTCCACCAAATATCATTGCTATCGACACAGTCCTCAGATGCATGGCTACAGCTAGTATAGTCCTCCTTCTCCAGCACAGACATCTCATCCATTGAACACAATAAACAGCTACGTCCGTCCTCCCCATCCAACAGCTAGAGACAGAGTCACTTTCCGCAATTTTTCTCCCAGACCGCTGACTTCGGTTAGGTCACGGGTCGGGAGCGGTGGTTCAGGAAAGGGGGGGAGGGTGGAAGGGGAAGACGACAGCGTTCTCTTGTGTTAGTGCTGTGAACTAGGTCAGTTCGAGCATATGAACATCTCGCTTATCGTTAGATAAAGCGATATTAAAAGTCTATTTGTGTCTAGAAAATAACGGCGATAGGTGCCAGTTTCAAATACCGTTAACGCAAAATTTTTTAGCTCGTCATTTCAGTCTCATTTATTTTGATATTGGGGAATAATTTAGATATCGCCCATATTATTGTCCTTCCTTAACTATCGATTAGGTTATGGGCGAGAATCCCTGAACGACACGGAAGTTTACGCCACGTCACTTCATGTATAAAAATGCACTCATTTTGTTACATATGAATTTAATTATTTTAAGAATTTTCGTGGTTTATTAACAGAGACTATAGTTACTCGCTAGGGGCCCCAGATATCAGACCTGCACAAACGTTTTCGTCATGAAATTTGAAGTCCAAACTATATTTTTGAAATGTCATTTACTTCATTAAATTTGATTTTGTATGCTGCAAAGTCTACCATAAATCCTACTGGTAAAGGTTTTGGTAAGTTTCTACCATTCGTATTCTGAAGAACCACGATCGTTACGTACTGTGTGAGATCGATCAAAACCTGTGGTACAGAAAAGCGGTTGTCGCTTTTCGTAATGGGTGGCGGACGACGCTCTCAACAATAGAATAAAGCGCCATACGTCACGAGCAGTTGCCTGGCATCATTACGATTCTTATTCGCGACGAGTGAACTCTTTCTGAGTAGCGAATTGTGCTGTATTAAGTGTTGTGCACTATTTAACTGATATCTTGCAGAGATACTTCCTTTCGAAGTGCGTCTGAACTTTCTCAAATTCTGACAGGAAGACAGAAATCCAGTATCAGACGGGATTCGGTTGAGGAGCAAGTAAGTGAGCAGTCACCATCTTTTCTGTCTTCGCATATCCACTCAATATTGTTCTCATGTGGGCATGCACTATACCCTACAATTGCTGAATGCTGTGATACACTTGTCCAATCAACAGCATTTTTTGTTTTTTTGTTTTTTAAAAGTACACTTCCTTCAGCTAAATTTGACCGATTAGCCGATTCCTTCTAATGATCCAAGTTAAACTACTGGATACGATTTTAATTCTGTAGTTTTACAAATCCGTCTGACTTTGTCCTTCATTGTCGGTTACGAAGTGTACTGTGTAATCATTTTAACATTAGCGTATACAACGTTTTTTAGCATTCTGTCATTAAGATGGACTTTATTTTTTATTGTCATGTGTATTTAGCGACAGCTGTGCTGTTACACAACTTTATCGGGCTACGGTTCATATATTATGCCGATTATCATTCGTATTACAGAAAAGTACATTTTTATTTTGTGCTACTTGATTTAGCAGTTGTAGTCATACTTGCATAATTTGCATAAGTGGTAACTAGTCCTGTATGTGCCATTAAACACATCATTGTATATGCCTTGTGATTACAATAAGCAGATATTTGAATATATTATGCAGCAGGTAGTGAACAATGCGTAAATATCTGATTTTCTTTCAAGAATGAATCTGGCAGTCTGCATCGATGTGTTTTCAAGCCGAAACTGTGCGCGTAGCGTTAACTGAAAACCATTCCTGTGTCTTTCGTCGGCGTCACTATTACTGGTTAAGGTGTTCAGTTTAGTCCCCAGCTGAAATTAATACTTTGGATTCACCTTTCCATCCCCGAACATTTCGCCACAGAAAGAAAACATTATTTTCGCTTCTATACTTTTCCTCAAGCAGGTATTGACTCAACGTTGTCGCCGAAAGGCAAAGGTCTTGGTTAGAATATGGCGCACACAATCTTAATATGTCTGGTAGTAACAGAATCTGTTACTTGCATTTGTAGAACTGCATCATTTACTTAATTCGTGTATGTTTGCATACACTGAATTCAATGCTGCAAAGTCACGTCGCCGAAGATACTACCAGACTTTTCTCGGCTGACGACCGGCTGGCAACAGAACTTTCGATTTTCACAGGGACTTCACCGAAGAGGTTTCCTATACGTGAGCAGCGAAGTTTCTCTCCTCATCTATTTCCCTGCTACGTAGTGCCGTGCGAACTGTGGAACAATAATTAATAAGGATCTAGTACAAAGCTTTCACACACACTTGTCTAGCAAACTGAGAATATTCTTCTTCCAATGAAGGTACTTACCTTTTTTTCTATGAAAAACGAAAGTGCTTTCTGACTTCCTGTATACTAGTTATTCTTCAGTTTCCACCGAACGACAGACACCCAAGTACGAACGTATATCGGAGAATCGGCCCTCTGAATATAGAGGGCACACCATTATCAATATCACGTTCACAGAACTATATAATGACGCGATCTCGGTTTTAAGAAAGGACTGAACTTTGCTCTGACACGTAAAGATGACACCATCGCCGACATCACTAGTGCAGTTGAACAGACAGCGACTTGACTTCCACCTGAGGCAGCGGGAGAGGTGCGTTGCGAAATCTGCAGGGCAATAACAGGAATTAGACCTATGAAACTGAATATTTCCAAAAAGGAGAGGACGGCCATCCCGAAGCTAAAAAAAGATTCAGACATAGTGGTCTTACCGGCAGACAAGGGTTGCTGTTGTTGTTGTGGTCTTAGGTCCTGAGACTGGTTTGATGTAGCTCTCCATGCTGCTCTATCCTGTGCAAGCTTCTTCATCTCCCAGTACCTACTGCGGCCTACATCCTTCTGAATCTGCTTAGTGTTTTCATCTCTTGGTCTTCCTCTATGATTTTTACCCTCCACGCTGCCCTCCAGTACTAAATTGGTGAACCCTCGATGCCTCAGAACATGTCCCACCAACCGATCCCTTTGTGCCACAAACTCCTCTTCTCCCCAATTCTATTCAATACCTCCTCATTAGTTATGTGATCTACCCATCTACTCTTCAGCATTCTTCTGTAGTACCACATTTCGAAAGCTTCTATTCTCTTCTTGTCTAAACTATTTATCGTCCACGTTTCACTTCCATACATGGCTACACTCCATCCAAATACTTTCAGAAACCACTTCCTGACATTTAAATCTATACTCGATAACAATTTTTCTTCTTCAGAAACTCTTTCCTTCCCATTGCCAGTCTACATTTTATATCGTCTCTACTTCGACCATCATCTGTTATTTTGCTATCCAAATAGCAAAACTCCTTTACTACTTTAAGTGTCTCATTTCCTAATCTAATTCACTCAGAATCACCCGACTTAATTCGACTACATTCCATTATCCTCGTTTTGCTTTTGTTGATGTTCATCTTATACCCTCCTTTCAAGACACTGTCTATTCCGTTCAACTGCTCTTCCAAGTCCTTTGCTGTCTCTGACAGAATTACAATGTCATCGGCAAACCTCAAAGTTTTTATTTCTTCTCCTTGGATTTTAATACCTACTCCGAACTTTTCTTTTGTTTCCTTTATTGCTTGCTCAATATACAGATTGAATAACATCGAGGATAGGCTACAACTCTGTCTCACTCCCTTCCCAACCACTGCTTCCCTTTCATACCCCTCGACTCTTATAACTGCCATCTAGTTTCTGTTCAAATTGTAAAGAGCCTTTCGCTCCCTGCATTTAACCCCTGCCAACTTCAGAATTTGAAAGGGACTATTCCAATCAACATTGTCAAAAGCTTTCTCTAAGTCTACAAATGCTAGAAACGTAGGTTTGCCTTTCCGTAATCTTTCTTCTAAGATAAGTCGTAGGGTCAGTATTGCCTCACGTGTTCCATTATATCTACGGAATCCAAACTGATCTTTCCCGAGGTTGGCTTCAGTTTTTCCATTCGTATGTAAAGAATTCGCGTTAGTATTTTGCAGCTGTGACTTATTAAACTGATAGTTCGGTAGTTTTCACATCTGTCAACACCTGATTTCTTTGGGATTGGAATTATTAATGGCTCTGAGCACTATGGGACTCAACATCTGTGGTCATCAGTCCCCTAGAACTTAGAACTACTTAAACCTAACTAACCTAAGGACATCACACACATCCATGCCCGAGGCAGGATTCGAATCTGCGACCGTAGCAGTCGCGCGGTTCCGGACTGAGCGCCTAGAACCGCTAGACCACCGCGGCCGGCTTGGAATTATTATATTCTTCTTGAAATCTGAGGGAATTTCGCCCGTCTCATACAATCTGCTCACCAGATGGTAGAGTTTTGTCAGGACTGGCTCTCCCAAGGCTGTCAGTAGTTCTATTGGAATGTTGTCTACTCCATGGGCCTTGTTTCGACTCAGGTCTTTCAGTGCTCTGTCAAACTCTTCACGCAGTATTATATCTCCCATTTCATCTTCATCTACATCCTCTTCCATTTTTCATAATATTGTCCTCAAGTACATCGCCCTTGTATAGACCCTCTATATACTCCTTTCACCTTTCTGCTTTCCCTTCTTTGCTTAGAACAGGGTTTCCATCATAGCTCTTGATAATCATGCAAGTGGTTCTCCTTTCTCCAAAGGTCTCTTTAATTTTCTTGTAGGCGGGATCTATCGTAACCCTAGTGAGATAAGCCTCTATATCCTTACATTTGTCCTCTAGCCATCCTTGATTAGCCATTTTGCACTGCCTGTCGATATCATTTTTGAGACGTTCGTATTCCTTTTTGCCTGCTTCATTTACTGCATTTTTATATTTTCTCATTTCATCAATTAAATTCAATGTTTCTTCTGTTACCCAAGGATTTCTACTAGCCCTCGTCTTTTTACCTGTTTCATCCACTGCTGCCGTCACTATTTCATCCCTCAAAGCTACCCAATCTTCTTCTACTGTATTTCTTTCCTCCATTCCTGTGAATTGTTCCCTTATGCTCTCCCTGAAACTCTGTACAACCTCTGGTTTAGTCATTTTATCCAGGTCCCATCTCCATAAATTCCCACCTTTTTGCAATTTCTTCAGTTTTAATCTACAGTTCATAACCAATAGATTGTGGTCAGAGTCCACATCTGCCCCCGGCAATGTCCTACAATTTAAAACCTGGTTCCTAAATATCGGCCTTACCATTATATACTCTATCTGATACCTTTTAGTATCTCCAGGGTTCTTCCATGTATACAGACAAGGGTAACGCTACGATAATCTTGTCCCACCAGGATTACACCAGGAAGATGGGGGACCTGCTAGATGACACCGCATACCACAAGAGTGACACCTATCCTACCAAGATGGTCGAAAGGAAAACTTTTGCGCTTCTCAAAGATTCCGGCTTGCCTGAAAAGGGCACAAAGAAGTTACGACCCAGGGCCCCTGTACCTCCGAGGCTGTACGGCTTACCGGAAGTCCACAAGGAACACGTCCCTTTACGTCCTATTTCACTGTTCGACATGGGTTCTATTTCTGATATTAAGGTATGTGCTTCTAGACCATTTTACCGTGGGAAATTCAAATATGTAAACAAAAAATCGTTGTCAGGGATACTTTTTATGTAATATATATATATATATATATATATATATATATATGTGTGTGTGTGTGTGTGTGTGTGTGTGTGTGTGTGTGTGTGTGTATGTATGTATGTATAGTCACAATTCATGGCAAACACAGAGATGTTTTGGAGAAATACGGGTATGTTGCCGCATCCAGTAGTGATAGAACGTGATAATTTCTTGTGCAACAGCAGGTGGGAAGAATCAATCATTAGGTTACCCCCGCCACACATATGTCATTTAGACCACCTGAAACATCTCATTAACTCGAACGGCGACAGCCGGTCCCTGCCTCGGCAGTAAAGCTTCACGCCTCCTAGGGGCAGGTGCATCGAGTTTACAACAGTGGTGTTAGCCGCAGTTTGTGTCAGTCTTAACGAGTGGGTGTTTTTGGTGACAAGTAACTTCTGTCGTATTTCCGAGCACGGATGAATTTTTTAATTCCTGTGTGTAAACTGATTGAGCCTGGTGCTGAAGGTAAAACGACTGCTTGTTTTTACACATCAGCGTTACTCTAGTTCCCTACTATTAAGTTAATACAGGTGTATTACCAAAGCGGTATTTTTAAATTTGCAGAAATACCACGTCGTCGTGGATGTCGATATAAGCCGGACAACTTCTGCTACATCTGTGGGAAGTTCACTTTTGCCAGAAATAGGAAGAAAATTTCTTCAGTCATAAAGAAAGCATACAAACATTACTTTGGAGTATAGGTGGAGACCAAGATAAAGAATGGGCACCACATTTCTGTTGTGCTACATGTTACTGCAAACTAATTTAGTGGTGGAAAGGTAAAGAGAATGTGGCGATGTTTGCTGTTCCCATGGTGTGGAGGGAGCCTAAGGATCATGTTACTGATTGTTATTTCTGTCTAACAAAAATTCAGGGTTTTACAAACAAAAAGTCGAAGAGGCACATTGTTTACCCAGATCTGCCTTCAGCGAGAATGCCAGTGCGGCATTCGGACAACCTTCCAGTACCTTCAAGAGCTCGAGATCAAATTCCGAGTGACAGTGAAATAAGTAGTACTGAAGAAATCACAGATTATGATTCTTTATATCACTGCACAAGTGAGTCATCGCCACATTTGTTAACACAGGCAGATTTAAATGATTTAGTACGTGATCTAGGGCTAAGTAAACAAAAGACGCAGCTGCTTGGTTCAAGATTACAAGAGTATAATCTACTGCACCAAAGTACTAAAATCAGTGTGTTCAGGCACAGAGAACATGCCTTTATTTCTTATTTTTCAACTGACGATGCACTGACATTTTGCAATGATGTTGCTGGCCTGATGAAAGTGCTGAACTTCACTTATATTTCACAGGAGTGAAGACTTTTCATAGATGCATCGAAAACAAGTCTGAAGGGTGTTTTGCTCCATAACGGAAATAAAATACCCTCTGTTCCAGTAGCTTACGCTAGTTTGACAAAAGAGAATTACGAATTCGTACAAAGGATGCTAAATTCATTAAAATACAATGAACATAAATGGAAAATATGTGCAGATTTCAAGGTAATTGCTATGGTACTGGAAATGCAACAAGGCTACACAAAGTATGCCTGTTTTCTTTGCGAGTGGGATAGTCGAGACCGAAATTCTCACTTCGTGAAAAAGAAATGGCCTAGGCGGAGATGGAAAGTTGGCGAAAGTCTGGTAGCTCCTGAATATATACTACTTCCACCGCTTCACATCAAACTTGGCCTGATGAAACAATTCGTGAAGGCCATGGATCCAACAGGCTGTGGCTTTGCATATCTAGCTACCAAATTCTCCCGTCTTTCAGCTGCAAAAATAAAGGAAGGTGTATTTGTGGGCTCACAAATCAGGGAGCTGCAGAAAGATGCAAATTTTGAAGCATGTTTAACTGATAAAGAAAAAACCGCATGGGACTGTTTCAAGATGGTGTCGGAAAAGTTCCTCGGAAGAAAAAGAGCTACTAACTACAAAGCAATTGTGAAGGATATGATCAAAGCATATCAGGATTTGGGGTGCAATATGTCTTTGAAGGTACATATGATGGACTCTCATCTGGACTACTTCACAGAGAGTTGTAGTGACGTATCGGATGAACATGGGGAAAGATTCCATAAAGACATTTCTACCATAGAAAGGCGCTATGAAGGGAAGTGGGTACCTTCTATGTTAGCAGATTATTGCTGGAATATCATTCGAGAGAAGAAAGATTCACAATACAAGAGAAAAAAGTGATGTGCATTACAAGGCAGTTGTTTGTCAATTTTCTGCAATTTCTCATGTCAAATAAATGCTTCTAAGCGTATACACATTGGTTACTGTGTTATATGTTAGATCCCACCCTCCATTAATGTGATGAACTTATAACATCATAAATATGTGCATTTGTTTGTCGAATTTCACCTCACGTTTGCTGCACTATATCAGAAACTGAAAAGAGAAATAAAATTGCGATTACTCATAAACTATCCCTGACAGAATAAAACCAAAAACATTTTTCAATTCAGCACTCAAAATACAACTAGGATCACAATATTTTTTATCAGAAATAGAAAAAAAGTTTTTTTTTGTAGAACAGTGTTTTCAGCAATATTGGTGCCCCGACGTATCCTCTCGCCAAGTACCTCAAGAATCTGCTCAGCCCTCACGTGAGGACATGCCCACACCATATCCGTAACTCTTCGGATATCTTGGGACGCATCAACCACCTCACGATTAAGGAATTTGATATACTTGTGAGCTTCGACGTGGTTTCCCTGTTTACTAAGGTTCCGTTACCCGAATCTTTGCAACTCATCGGCCGGATATTTGATGAGAAAACCATCGATCTGTTCAGACATGTTCTAACGTCAGCATATTTCAAATTTGACGGTGACTACTACGAGCAGACAGAAGGTGCTGCTATAAGCAGTCCTCTATGTCCAGTCGTAGCTAACATGTACATGGAACATTTCGAGGAAAAAGCCTTGGAGTCAGCGCATCTAAAACCTACCTGTTTCGTCAAACACGTGGAAGACACGTTCGTTATTTGGTCACATGGAAGAGACAATCTGACGGAATTTCTCGCTCATTTCAACTCAAGACACAAGAAAATCAAGTTCACCATGGAGGTAGAATCGGATGGGATGCTCCCCTTCTTGGATGTTCTCGTCAAAAGACGAGATGACGGCAGGTTCGGGCACAGCGTGTATAGAAAGTAAACTCACGCCGACTTATACCTACAAGCGGATAGCTGCCAGTATCCTACGCAGAAGGACGGCGTGCTAAAAACTCTTGTATACAGAGCTCGCACCCTGTCTGATGAGCACACTCTCCAGCAAGGACTGGCCGATCTGACGTCTGTGTTTCTGAGGAACGGTTGTAAGCAAAGGCAAATCCGGAATGATCTATGTCCGACACACGCAACACAACCGGCAGAAACTAATGCAGAACCTGAGGAAAACACGGCCATGGCATTCATTCCGTTTTGTGGGACCTCATCGGGAAAAGATGGACGCATATTACGCAAAAATCAAGTAAAAACCGTCCTCTGCCCTCCAAATAAAACCAGAGTACTTCTTGGCAATGTTAAGGACTACCTTGGCCTACGTTAGCCAGGGGTTTACAGAATACTATGCCAATCCGGTAAGGAATACACGGGTCAAACAATTAGCACCAGTGAAGATCGATGCCGTGAACACCAACTGCACACGTGATTTCAACAGCCTAATATGTCTCTAATCGCTGAGCATTGCCTGTCAGAATTTCGCGGCATGGATTATGACAAGACAAAGGTCCTAACACAGACTTCGAAATATTGGGGCTGTATCATCCAAGAAGCTATCGAGATTAGAGCAATAAAACCTGAACTGAATCGTGACAGCGGCTATTCCCTTAACCAAGCTTAGGGACCAGCCATTACCCGGATTAAGGAGAAGATAGAAATATCCCAGAATATACTGACTTCGAAGGCAGGGGGAGGAACCTCAGAAACGCTGCCGGCAAAACCTCCCTGGGCGCCGACCTACGAGGGAACACCCAGAGGCTCGCTCGCTTCGCAATTCACGGAACTTTGTACACCGATGTGTTGTGGGATGGGCGGATCACGTCTTTCCTACTTCTCCCTGGAGTTGTTTTATGTGGCCTTCTCGTTTGGCATCTTCGTCACGGTTGCGTTGCTGTTATGAGGTCTTCTTGGCTTGTGTTGCGGCGTTTCGTTACACCAGCAACAGGTATGGCCACCTTTGGTCGAGCGCCAGTGCACTTGGTTGCCCAAGGTGTGCACGAGGTCGTTCTCAGACGTTCGCGCGGCCGCATAGAAAGGTTGCGCCTCTTGCCGGAATCGATGTTTTAGCAACGGTACTCCCGCTGCTCTGTGGACGTCTCCAGTGCTGAAGTTTCGTGGCAAATGAAGCGCTAACCTAAGCGTCTTGTTCTGGACCGTCTGCAAATTTTCTCGTGGTCGTGCGGTAGCGTTCTCGCTTCCCACGCCCGGGTTCCCAGGTTCGATTCCCGGCGGGGTCAGGGATTTTCTCTGCCTCGTGATGGCTGGATGTTGTGTGCTGTCCTTAGGTTAGTTAGGTTTAAGTAGTTCTAAGTTCTAGGGGACTGATGACCATAGATGTTAAGTCCCATAGTGCTCAGAGCCATTTGAACCGCCTGCAAATTTGTAATTGACGAGTCAGCAGCGTTGCCCCACACCACGGCTGCATACTCTAACACTGGCCTGATAGGTGCAGAGTAATGCCGCAGTGCGGGGCCAGGGTCGTCGCTGGGTTGAGTAATGGCTATAGTAAGCGCAGTCTGCCTAGCGCTTTTCCACTTACTTCCCTGGTGTGCGTCTTCCACGTCAGGCGCCGGTCCAGAGTGACACCTAGGTAGCGTCCACTGTTCGACCATGGGATGGGGCCTCCCATGATGCTGAATGGCTGCAGGTCGGCAGGAGTCTTTTTCCTTGTGTAGATCACCGCCTGAATTTCGGCTGCATTAAACTTGAGCCGCCATTTGATGGCCTAAGCCCCAAGGACGTCGCAAGGCGATTGCATGCGGTGAGGCATCAGCCTGGCGTTGATGCTTCTTTCGTATAGAGCCGTGTGTCCGCGTAAAGCCAAATATGGACACCCAGCCTCTTCGGGACGTCAGCGGTGTATAGTGAGTAGAGCAAGGGGCCGACGAACTGAGCGGGGTGGCGCAGTGGTTAGACACTGGACTCGCATTCGGGAGGACGACGGTTCAATCCCGCGTCCGGCCATCCTGATTTAGGTTTTCCGTGATTTCCCTAAATCGCTCCAGGCAAATGCCGGGTTGGTTCCTTTCAAAGGGCACGGCCGACTTCCTTCCCCGTCCTTCCCTAATCCGATGAGACCGATGACCTCGCTGTCTGGTCTCCTTCCCCAAACCAACCAACCAACCAAGGGGCCGATGACGGACCCCAGCTGCATTGAGACGCGCTGTCGTCGACGTCCCGTCGTGTCGCGCCCGTGGAAGGTGCTTCAAGTCATGTAGGATTTGAGCAGGAGGTCGTGCGACACCGGTAGCCCTTGTGTAAGTAGTTCATACTCAAGGCCGTCGTGCCACACACTGGCGACGGCTCTGGAAACGTCCAGGAGTACCGCCCCAAGATACTCGCGGCGTGCCAACGCCCCCATCGCCTGCTCTACCAGTCGAAGAAGCTGATACTGTGTGGAGTGGCCCCTCCTGAAGCCGAACTGCTCGTCAGGGAGCAGGCCTTCCTCCCCGACGTGTCACCACAGCCTCTTAACGTACAGCCTCTCGATAACCTTCGAGACTGCGGGCCACAGGCTGATGGGTATGTGGTTTTGCGACTGCCGCAGGTCTTTTCCGAGTTTGGGGACCGCTACAATTTCCGCATGTTTCCATGCAGATGGCAAGCTGCAGTCCCGCGCACGGAGATGAATATCCTCGTTAGTTGCCGCACATCATTCGGCGGCAGCATCTTCAGCAGCTCGCTGCTGATGCCTGCAGGTGAGCGAATTGCTGCGCGACTTCATCCTCTTTCACTTCTGCAATGGCGTCGTCCATCTGTCTGTGCGCCAGGTACACAGGGGGGCGCCGCTCTACCAGGCGGACGTGTCCTTCATATACGACGTCCTCCACCGGCGTGAAACTGGCGGCGAAGGCGTCGGCTAACGCACTGGCTTCGGCATCAGGCTCAGTGATGACATCACCTCCCACCTGGAGCGGCGGCACTCGCTGGCGCTGTTGCAGGAAGCTTTTTGACATCCTCCAGGCTGCTCCGTCTTCTATCCGGAGAGTGGAAATTTTGCCGGTCCAACCAACACCGACTCAAAGGAAGGCCTCGGCGCTTGTTCGTGACGTCACGTCAGCTAGGCACGGCGAAGGCCAGGTCTGTTGCAGGCATACTCATAATGGTGGTGTCTCCCTCCCTGACACAGGAAAATGTGAAACTATTGGTGGTAGTTGACCAACACACATTCTTCTGAGAGATTTCTGCAATCAATTAATTGTGCAATTCATTACACTTCTTAACAAATAGTGTACTCCTGAATTTAATTTCGACCTGTTGTAAGAATTGACATACAAAAAGAACTTTATGGTCCAGCAGCAACAGAATTCGTGCTTCTTTACCTTATTTGTAAATCTGAGGGCGTTAAGTTTGTACTGGGTTGCTTTCTTTAGGTATCTTGGTTGACTATGGGGTGAGGAGCACTGAATGTCAATGAAATATCTTGCGATTGTTTACGTTGGAGGAGTGGTTGGGGGACAGAAGAAGAGGCAAAAGAGAGATACTTGTTTTATCAAATTAACTTTTTTAAAATCTTATAAAGTTTCTCCTTTCAGTTGCAAGAGGGGAATATTTATCTTTTTTAATGTGCATGTTTAAAAAAGTTAAGCTCAGCAGTATTTTCGATGTATGAAGCTATTTTGTTTCCTGTTTAGAACTGCTTTCGCTGAAAACTACTGTAATCTAATGACTGGCAACAGTTGGACATTTACACATGTAAATTAGTTCACATTTCCAGTAAAGATGTCAAACGAAAATAAATAAATAAATAAAAGAAACGAGTTCATTGTAAGGGGGTTGGAGTAAGCTTCGATAACAAAATGGATCAAGTAAATATAGTTACTCGAATGTAAAATTTCCGAAGCTTGCAATAGGGAAAAGCGTCTTTTCATACTGATCTACGTTTGTTTCGTCAGGATTAAGTAATACAGAACTATGATCTTCATTTGTAGCTTTACGATAGTAAGAAAATCTTTCATCTAAATAAAACTGCAGAATCCAAAACAATATGAAACATTTTGTCCAAAAATAAGAGATTAATAGTGGTAAGCACGCCCAGGCATTTCCGCCTGCAACAGACCTGGCGTTCGCCGTGCCTAGCTGACGTGACGTCACCAACAAGAGCCGAGGCCTTCCTTTGAGTCGGTGTTGGTCCAACCCAGACGCTGCGCCACAAGCCGGGCGTCGAACATAAGCGCGGACGGCCGAGAGAGCGCCCCGGGGAGGGGGAGGGGAATCTGACATATACCTCACCCCTGCCGTCCCTTGGCAGTGCATCAGCACTCCTGATGATGGTAGCAAGGTCGATTGCAAAATATTGCCTCCTTTGTACACTCACACCAGGCTATTTACCTGAGATATATTTCGTTCCTCTATATTTTTTCTCATCTTTTCTCGATTCCACCTGACATGTAGACTTTAACGGATACGATTTCAATACCAACACCAGATACGAGTGCCCGTAGAATTTATCGGGAGTTGTGATGAACAGACTCGTTCATCAATGGCGTGCTTGTGGGTGTTCACTGGAGTTGTTTCCATTCTATGCACATATTAATACAAAAACTCAGATGGATAGAAAAAAGGACCCATTTAATCAATCACTCAAAGATAATCTCATTTATAATGGTGAGAGACGTTAAATACCGATATGAGTTAAACTGCGTGAAATTAATTCTAGGAGCTAACATTGTAATTGAAGTTATCAAATCAAAAACGTCGATAATTTCTTATGCCTCACATTCAGTATCAAGTGTGTAGAAGATTCTCCTACCAGTTGCAATTTACAACCAACAAAAAAAAAAGTTGTTCATTTGTTCATTCGAACTTCTCCGGCCTGTCAGTATTCTAGACTTGCAATTCACCGTGTATGTTACGCTGATAGATGACTCTTTACCCACTGTTAACAATACTAACATTAACTTCAGACAGAGTCAAATGAAAAATGGCTCTATGCAGGTTTAAAAACAGAAAAATGAAGTCAATGAAAGAAGCTTCCTGGAATTTCAAATATACGTGACAAAAATACACTACTGGCCATTAAAATTGCTACACCAAGAAGAAATGCAGATGATAAACGGGTATTCATTAGACAGATATGTTATACTAACATGTGATTACATTTTCACGCAATCTGGGCGCATAGATCCTGAGAAAGCAGTACCCAGAATAACCACCTCTGGCCGTAATAACGGCCTTGATACGAATGGGCATTGAGTCAAACAGAGCTTGGATGGCGTGTACAGGTACAGCTGCCCATGCAGCTTCAACATGATACCACTGTTCATCAGGAGCAGTGACTGGCGTAATGTGACGATCCAGCTGCTCGGCTACCATTGACCAGACGTTTTCAATTGGTGAGAGATCTGGAGAATGTGCTGGCCAGGGCAACAGTCGAACATTTTCTGTATCCACAAAGGCCCGTACAGGACCTGCAACATGCGGGCGTGCATCATCCTGCTGAGATGTAGGGTTTCGCAGGGATCGAATAAAGGGTAGAGCCACGGGTCGTAACACATCTGAAAGGTAACGACCACTGTTCAAAGTGTCATCAATGCGAACAAGAGGTGACCGACACGTGTAACTAATGACAAGCCACACCATCATGCCGGGCGATACGCCAGTATGGCGATGACGAATACACGCAACCGATGTGCGTTCACCGCGATGTCGCCAAACACGGGTGCGACCATCATGATGCTGTAAACAGCACCTGGATTCATCCGAAAAAGTGACGTTTTGCCATTCGTGCACCCAGGTTCGTCGTTGAGTACACCATCGCAGGCGCTCCTGTCTGTGATGCAGCGTCAAGGGTAACCGCAGCCATCGTCTCCGAGCTCATAGTGCATGCTGCGGCAAATGTAGTCGAACTCTTCGTGCAGATGGTTGTTGTCTAGCAAACGGCCCCATCTGCTGACTCAGGGATCGAGACGTGGCTGCATGATCCGTTACAGCCATGCGGATAAGATGCCTGTCATCTCGACTGCTAGTGATACGAGGCCGTTGGGATACAGCACGGCGTTCCGTATTACCCTCCTGAACCCACCGATTCCATATTCTGCTAACAGTCATTGGATCTCGACCAACGCGAGCAGCAATGTGCGATACGATAAAACGCAATCGCGATAGGATACAATCCGACCTTTATCAAATTCGGAAGCGTGACGGTACGCATTTCTCCTCCTTATACGAGGCATCACAACAACTTTCACCACGCAACGCCGGTCAACTGCTGTTTGCGTATGCGAAATCAGTTGGAAACTTTCCTCATGTCAGCACGACGTAGGTGTCTCCACCGGCGCCAACCTTGTGTGAATGCTCTGAAAAGCTAATCATTTACATATCACAGTATCTTCTTCCCGTCTGTTAAATTTCGCGTGTGTAGCACATCATCTTTGTGGTATAGAAATTATAATGGCCAGTAGTGTATTAATACATAAATAAAATAGGGGGAACTCTCGAAAGCAATATAATCATGTTTCCCTTTTCCCGCGTAATATCGGCAACTCCTTTCCCCACAGCTTAGTAGTGACAGTACAGTGCAGGTAAGTGAAACAAAATGACAAGTAATGGTTAAATTCATTCTATGTTTCAGCGTTGTCTGCAGCAAGGTTGAGGTTGCATAGGTTTTATCATTTAGTTGAAGTATATGGAGGTATTTTATGCCTATTTAAATTTTTAATGTTACTGTTGGTCCAGTCAGACGAGTTTGAAAGTCCGCCGGATGGTATGGAAGTCGATAAAGGCTCACAGGCGGCGCGACTTCGTCTGCGGTAGGGATCGGAAAAAAACGACCGGTTAAAACTGAAACCGGTACTTTATTTCTGAATAATCGATACCTTTAGATATTTGTTTGGTCTCGGTAATAACAGATTTTTTTTTTAATTTTTTGTAAAAAAGAAAAGTCCAGTAGCCATAGCACCAGTGCTACAATTTTTCGTTTTTCAAAAACACCCTTTAAAATAAAACAGTAATATATATTTCTGAAATTAGCATTGGTTTGAAATATTGTGTTATTATAGAAAATGGCGAAAGCGATCAGTGGTATTTGAATGACAATGCTGAGAGAAACGAGCAACATTCACATGACATAAGAACTGGAACAGTTTTGCCGAGATAATAATGGCCCCGTGGCCGTGTGTCTTGGCTTCAAGTACGCGTGTATGTGCTGTGTGCAAGACTTGTCCCCGCCTAGTCTATACTGCAGTTCCTACCAGTCGCCACGTATGCGTTGTATTACAGAATGGCCGGCCGCGGTAGTCTAGCGGTTCTAGGCGCTCAGTCCGGAACCTCGCGACTGCTACGGTCGCAGGTTCGAATCCTGCCTCGGGCATGGATGTGTGTGGTGTCCTTAGGTTAGTTAGGTTTAAGTAGTTCTAAGTTCTAGGGGACTGATGACCTAAGATGTTAAGTCCCATAGTGCTCAGAGCCATATTACAGAATGGCAGCAATCAAAGCCCGGAAAGATTTTTAAGAAGTGACGTAGCTTATTAGATTAAATAATTGTCTGCATTCCTATGAGTAAAAGTTAAAAACTTGACAAAAATTCATTCATACTGTACAATAAGAATAGAAAGTAACTGATCTGCTGCCTGTGTCTACATAATGTGCCTTTATCTGTTTTTAGCCCTCTAAAACGGTCAAATTGACATGAAAAGCAGAGCTCTTCACCCTCAGTTTTCACAGTTTATTAATGACTATTCGTAATGTCCAAATAATAGAATAATTTCCGATTTCAACGTGTTTTTAGAGCACATTCTCAAGGAATTAGAATAAACAGGAGAATATTGGTTACTTTTGTAAAATTCAACCAACTATCACTTTTCGATTTCTACGTTTGTTATACAGTAAGTTATAAGAACAGAAACCCGAAAATCGGTTATTTCAGAGACCGATTATTTTGAGCGGTTTTGACACTATGTTAAACTGGCTTGAAAAAAAGAAGCAACGGTATACGTGAAAGCCTGTTGTTCCAGCGATAACCATGATCCCTAGCCTAAAGGACTCTACAACCGTCTCTGCGAGCTGTAAGACACGTCATCCATGCCGAATTGGCACCCGCAGCATCCATCTCATGACGGCAGCACAGCGGCATTGCAGTTCCTAATTATTTTTCCGTGCTACAATATTCATCTCGCTACACATTGTTGTTTTGGTTCTGAATTCTCCGTTGCCTGTCTTTCCCTGCGGCTCGCAGGCGATGCTCTCGGTCAGTCGGCCTGTCTCCGCTGGTTCTCGAGTCGTTCCCGGTTTTGTGTGATTCTGGTCACTGTAACTGGCGATAACGTAAAAAGTTTAGCGACGTTCCATGGATGCCAAGATTGAACAACGCTTGCACCACCAACAGCAACAGCTGCTCCTACAGTATTAATTGCTACAGCAGTTCCAACATCTGTTTCAGCGACCAAATTTTCGCCGGATCGCTCCAAAACATTCAGGCTGTGGTCAGTTCCAAGGTGGTCCCCCCCCCCCCCCCCCACAGTCCCCCCCCCCCCATCACCTATGTTTCATCCTGTTAACCTCGCAAAGAATTATTGATACTCTTATTTCCAGATGCTGAAACATCGCTTCGCTGATTTTCAGGTTCAGGATGACGCTCTGCAACTGTCGCTCTTCCTTTCTTGGGTTTTCTTGGTTAATAAGCTGGCTCCACTCTTGAATCCGATACGTTCGAGAGAATGTGTTCGTTGATACACAATTATTATTTACTATTACACGTCGCATTGCGTCTAAACGTTCCGTCAACACCACAAGCAACCTGGTCGGTCGTGCCACTCGTGGGTTATGGATTTGCAAGGGCTGAGTCTACATTGTGATTTCACTCGTATGATCCTGGCTTGCAAAGCTTCATAGTTCTGTGATCTGATATGTTGTCGTCCAGTCGGCTCCCAATCCGGAAGTACGCACAGTAGCCATCAAACTGTGCAACCCCTCGTGAGACTACATTGAAAATCGCACACTATTTTGAGATCGCACAGGCAGCAAACAAACGCTTAAAGGCTCGACCTCAGGTCGTGATGGTCTAGCCACCGTCTCGGGTGCAGAATTCTCGAAAGTCCTTGTATGAACTTTAGCAAGTTGTTTCTCACTAAGCTTTTTATGGGCCTCGTGATTGCAAAGCAGGCCGACCGCATCCAGATGCTCGTCTTAGTTCATCTTCCATAGTTTGCCACCTCTGGTTACAGTTTTATTCTTTCTAGGGTCAATTCATTGGCTACGCTATATAAAATCAGATCATATGGCTTGTAAATCTGTTTCTTGTTGATAGTCACCTATTTTGGTCTCAATGCCTTCTCGCTGTTTGGATTATCCATCGCTGACGAGGCTTGGATCGTCTCAGACATGGCTCCCTTGCAGGAGCCTGATGACCTCTGCACTGCCCTTTTGCTTTTATTTGAACTTGACCTTGGGCGATCCACGCATTTCCATGTCCACATCTCCAAATATTCAGATTCTGTGCAGAGTATCTGCCAAGCGTGACCTCTTTTTGTTTCTTTTTGGTCGGCTACTAAGCAAAAGCTCGATCGCATCTACGCAGCTGTAATTGAACCTAGCTATACTACTGCTTGGGCCTCACTTAGGTAGTGGTCAACAAACCCAGTGGCTCTCTCTGGGTATGTGGCTTTATTAAATCGATAGTGAATGCCCAGGCACACTTTGGATCTATGATGTTCCTCGATTGGATCTTAACGACTAGCCACGGTAGAATTTCACAATGGTTCTTTATTCCTTTCAGGAAGAAACGCCAAGAACAAAAATTACACAGAAACTTCCTTCCGCTCCACCAGCGACATGACACATGCGCTAGGAATCTGAACTCTGGCTAGCGCCAAAGCTTAAGGCAGAAAATAAACAATCTAGTGAGAAAGTGCTATAAACAGTGCTGAACTTCGGATCTTCGTCTACTTCACTGGCACGCCGACGAGAGCTATTGAGGGAATGCAGTGTAGCTGACGCATGAGGTGTCCAGCTCTCTCCTACGGTATCTGCACACTGTCGTCGCAGCGTCTGTCCATTCTTCCAGAAGAGATGTGCTGCCCTCTCTGCACCCATGACCTGCAGGGGCGTGTCTAGGTGGTACTGCAGTGGTCTCTGACTACGGCTGGTGAGGCTCCTAGCTCCCTGTATGCCTCCTGGTGACTCGCCAATAACTTTGGTGTCCGGCGACGTCGCGGCCGCGTGCATGAGCGGCGCTACTCCTTGCCTGTGAAGCGTTGTTGCCATGAGGGTTACAGGTGGAGCCCCTGGGCACTGTAGCAATCGTTTCCCCCACCGATATGTCTACGCCAACAAGCCCCAGTGGCCTTGATGAAGTTGATGTTGCTACCAGTCTGGGTGGAGGGGTCAGGGTACACATTCATTGGAGTCAGGCAGATGGTATATTTACCAGCAGCATCCATTGGAGGGTCTTGGGCTGGTGTTACAACTAGGAAAGCTATGCTTGCCTCATCGTGGAAATCTGTAATTGATAAATGCTTAAAGAATCTGTCAGCAGGTGTGGTCCATGATGTGCTTGTATTTTGCTGAGATGCTGGCGGCAGCGACCTCCCTGAAGGAGCTGAACTTCAACCATTTCCTGACCGAGTGACCAGACAATGATGGTGGGGCTGCCATGTCAGAAGGCCATGACCATAGGATCCTGTTGAGAGAAACGTTGTCGTTGATTAGACGGTAATGATGAGGTTCTGGTCTTGGGGTACATCAAGGAGAGTTGTGATCGTTAATGCCCGCCATGCCAGTTCTCTGCTGGTGAGGATCCATCCCGAGGTGATGCCTCGTATGATGAGAGGAAAAGTGTCAAGACATCTCAATGGTGTGTTGCCAAACCAGTTTCTCCAGTTGAGACTTGAAGTTTCACACAAACTGCTCAGTCATACCATGGGAGACAGGGTGAAATGGTGCTGTGTGGAGGAGCGCGATGCCATTCGAGGAACAAAAAGCATGAAACTCAGCTGATGTTACCTGAGGACCATTGTTGGAAGCCAATGTTTCCAGTAAACTTTCCAGATCGAATAACCATGCCAAGACCAGAGTGGTGCTTCCTGAGGTGGTAGATTGCATGTGGAACACAAACAGAAACACACTCCCTGAATCCTCAATCATGTGTCACATGGAGCTGAGAAGGAGCCGGTGAAGACCATATGCATAGGTGGCCAAGGGGATGTTTCTGAAAGCAGTCGAAAATATCTGTGTGGGGGTGCTGTTTGCTTACATTGAGAAGTGGAACACCCGCGCACCACCTGGATGATGTCCATATTCAGTATACATACCTGTTGCCAGGCCAGGTGCTTCGTTAGGATGAATCCCAAATGTCGCACATTGATGGGAAGACAGGACATGACATCTGTGTCTTCCTCATCCAGATGTAGGAAAATTTCGGTGTCCTCATCGCAGTTGGGACCCACACAGACAGGCAGGTGTGAGAGGAGGTCTGCATTGGAAAGGGCAGCAGCAGAACGATATAGGATATCATATGCATATCCATACAGGAACAAGGGCCACCATTGCAACTGATGCCCCATGCAGGTCATAATTACTGTTGAAGATCTGAAAAGAGGCGGAAGGGGCTTGTCGTTAGACAGAACTGTGAACCATCTGTTATAGATGTAATAATGGAAACGATTAATTCCAATAATGATAACAAAAGCCTTTTTTTCAATATCACCTTAATTTCACTGTGCTCCCATTAAGGTTTTGGAAATGACATAATGGGGCATTCCACACCATCCACAAAGTGTGACAATACCATGCCAGTCCCATAGTCAGATGCGTCCACCACCAGAACAAGTTATTCCACTGGATCATATGCTGTTAAGCACGTAGGCTGAAGGAGTGTTTGCTTCAAGCTGCAGCATGCCGTGTTACTGTCAGAGGATCACTTCAATAGCATGTTCTTATGAAGCAATCTATGGAGCAGCTCAACGATCACTGCCGCATGTGTGTTGAACTGCCAGTATTAACTGACCTGGCGTAAAATTAAACTGAGCTGGAATATGTCAGTGGGTGCTGCTAACTGCTGAATTCCTGGTACATGTTCTGGTGTGGGCCAAATGCAGAAGGTTGTGAAGATGTAACGTAAATATTCGATCTGGTGGACGAAGAATGAACACTTGTCCGCATTAGAACAATGGTTGGCTGCCACATATTTGGAAAAAAGTGGCCTCAAGGTTCCAGGCAAGATCAGTTGTGTCCTTTCCAGCAGCCAGAATATCATCAAGGTAGATGACAGTCCCTGAAACATAGTGCAGGAGTTGCACCAGATATTGCTGGAAAAATGCAAGGGCTCTGACAATGCCAAATGAAAGCTTGGCATAATGGAACATGCCAAAAACGTGTGTTGATGACTGCTATTCGCCTGGAATTCGTCATCCAATGACAGCTGAAGATCTGCATCCTGGAGGTCAATTTTTGTGAACACCATGCCACCAGTGAAATCGGAAACAATGTCCTGAAGTTAAGGTATGTGACATGTTGCAACAATATACTGGGTTAGACAGTGGCTTTGAAATCGCTGCAGATACTAAGATCGCCTGTAGGTTTTTCTTCTATAACAGTGGGGGGAGGCCCATTCGATCTGTGTGAATGGTATGACGATAACATCGTCCTGGAGACACTGCAGCTGAATTCAGAGCTTTTCCCGGAGGGCAAATTCAACGCTACAGGCCTTTAAAAATTTTGAAACAGCAGCCGATGAAGAGGACTATTGGCATGGGACCCGGCAACGCCCTTTGGTGACTTGTGGAACACTTTTCTAAATTTAGTCAACCCAGCCCAGTGAATGAATGGCCTCAGATGTATTGCGTATTTTGAGAACTTATTAGATTGGACGCCCAAGGGGCGTTCACCACTAGGATTCGAGCTGGGGTCAACATAACACCATGACGAAGTTGGGGTGGAAGTAACCCTTCGCCGGAATGAGTCACTGCTGAAGGGGCACTACTTGGATACAAAAGGCGGGAATGGGAGAGACCCGATAGCTTTGTATATATCTCAATCGATGATCTTTGCTGATGATTCAGTATCAGTCTGTAGGATGACAGTTTCAGGCTCTATCTCTACTTGTATGGACATCAACTTTGTGCACTGGGGAAGGACTGAGTGTACAAGTGCCACATCGGGAAAAACGGGTACAGACGGCTCTTCCTCAAGGATGTCCTGAGTCCAGTCTACAGGGATTTAAGTGGCCTTGTGTCCAGATGTACCTCAGGCAGAGCACTTGGTCTTATGGAACTGACACTGATGGCGGCGATGGTGAACAAAACAATGCTTGTACAATAATAAGAATGTGTCCTAGGAAGATCTTGGTTGGCTTTAGCACCAGCGTACTGGTGTGGGAGAGGGGCTATCAGTAGTGGGTCAGGCTGAATGGAAACAGTTTCTCAGACAAACTGTTCAGGCTCTGATAATAGGGAGACATTTCTAGAGGGAGGGATCCTTTAATGTCAATAGAAGGCCTTCGTCAGGTATATGAACTCAAATCATATCCATAACAAGAGCTGAAGCATAAGAGAGCTTAAGTTGATCATTAGAGCAGTAAAACCAACATTCCTACGAGAGACCATAGGGTTGGTCAATCCACTGCCTTTAAGACTCAGAATGTAGTTTTTGACTACAAAAAACTTGTGCTGAGCTGTGGCAACGTGTATCTGTGTGTCAAAATAGTCAGCCAAACTCATCTTTAGGGAGATGTATGGTGAAGCGTGTTTTTTCTGCCTGTGGATGCAACTGCTGTAGGAGCTGGTACAGTGGATAATGGGACCCACATTGGTCAAAAGGAAAATAGTTGTTCATCGCCACAGACATTATACACTGCAAAATGATATTCTAACCAAGCCACACAACACGTCCATGGCTCAATTTTCCTATCAAAGGTAGGAAAGGTGGTGGTCCCGGTACATCAGAGCGGCCTGGTCCAGTATATGGGGAACTGAACCCTGCAGACATGGGAAGGAATACGTCTTTAAAATTTAGAATTTGCTCGAAGAGAGCTTCATTAACCTGCTGCATCCATTGAAGCAAAAGCAGTGTCCAGGAGGAGCGGCGCATGTGCCACTTGATCCTGTTCAAATGGTTCAAATGGCTCTGAGCACTATGCGACTTAACTTCTGAGGTCATCAGTCGCCTAGAACTTAGAGCTAATTAAACCTAACAAACCTAAGGACATAACACACATCCATGCCCGAGGCAGGATTCGAACTTGCGACCGTAGCGGTCGCTCGGTCAAGACTAGAACCGCACGGCCACTCTGCTAGGTCAAATCCTGTTCTACCAGGAACATCGCACATGGAACATAAGTTGAAAATTGTCCACGTCGTCACTATAATGTTCCTATATTAGGTCTTAACAATTACCTGTTCAAAAATTTTACAATGGCTCTTTGTTCCTTTCAGGAGGAGACACTAAGAACAAAAATTACACAGAAAGTACCTTCCACTCCTCCAGCTGGATCACACCTGCACTGACAAACGAAGACTATGGCTTATGCCCAAGACCTGGACAGAAAATAAACGACGTACACAAATAGCACTATAAACGAAGTTTCACTTTGGATCGTTGTCTAATTCGCTCGCACGCCGACGAGAGCTTTTGAGTGACTGCAGTGCAGCCAACAAATGAGGTGGCCAGCTCTCGTTGACAACAACTGCCCATTGTGATCGCTGCGTCTCCCCAAATATCAATTTTTCTGGAAGATATGTGCTGCCGTCTCTGGACATGTGACTGGCAGGGGCGTAGCTATGCGATAATGCAGTGGCCTCTGGCTACGGCTGGTGAGGCTCCTCACTCCCAGTACACCTCCTGGTGACTTGCCAGTAACTTAGGCATCCAGCGATGTCGTGGTCGCGTGCATGAGCGGATCCCTTTAGAATTGCACTCTGGCAGCTTTCTGGAGGTACCCAGAACAGTTAAACATGTCATTTCATGCTAGTACTAACTATCTCAATGACTTAACTAAGCATCAGGGCTAGCTGCACAGTCTTCGTACCCTGTTTACAAGATTCTGTGTTTCCAGAATGAGATTGCTAGGAAGTTTCATACCAGCGCACACTCTGCTGCAGAGTAAAAATCTCAATCGGGAAACATCCCCCAGACTGTGGCAAAGCCATGTCTCCACGATATCCTTTCTTCCAGGAATGCTAGTTCTGCAAAGTTTCGCAGGAGAGCTTTGGTGAAGTTTGGAAGGAATGAGACGAGGTACTGACGGAAGTAAAGCTGTGAGGATGGGTCGTGAGACGTGGTTGGATATCTCAGATGGTAGAAGACTTGCCCACAAAAGGCAATGGTCCCAAGTTCGAGTACTGGTCTGGCACACAGTTTTAATCTGCCAGGAAGTTTCAACATTCTGTTATGCAGGCTCAAGTGCTGTTTACACAAATGGCAGTTTTTCAGGATCAAGTGCCCAATTAGAATACCTTGCCCAATTGTTCAACAAATACTCGATCCACCACACCACCTGCAATGTTTCTGCCATTGACTCTCTACCCCACCCTCAAAACTTAAAGGAGCAGCAGACTTTTCTAAAAAAGCTGAAGCATATTAGTCGTTCATCACCCTGCCTTTTCCGGTACTCCATCGCATCGACTGGGTTTGGACATTGATGCTTCTCCCTATGGCACAGGCACTGTGCTGGTGCACATTAACAATAACACTACTGACTGCCTAGAACAAAAATGAAAACACGCAGTTAAAAAGAGTATTCAAAGTTCGAAGAAGAAGCTTTTACAATCACACTTGGCATTAAGAAACTCCTCGTTCACCTATTTATGACTCAATACAAACCACCAGCTTTATGACCTGTTCTCGACTTCCAGAGCCGACTCCACAGCGTTGGGTGTTCGTCCTTAGCTCCTATGTTTATGACTTTAAATCAAGTCCACAGCACAACATACGAATCCAAATTCCCTTGATCATTTGCCCTCAGGGACTGACTGGTATTTGACCAACATGAAATCTTCTTTCTCATATTGATGAGGAACAATGGCACAGTTTGGACAGCTTTCCTACAACAGCTACTTACATAGTTCTAGACACATGCCGTTGCCTCATTTTGCAGCGTGTCATGCACTACATGCTGCATTGGTGGCCCACTTCTCTTTCTTAGTCCACTCATCCAAAGCTCTGGGTTTGGGCTCAAATCTCCCATCATTTGTTGGTTGTCTCTGAAGTTCCCCTCCTTGACATGGAGTTGAAAACTCATTTCTCATCAGCACACCTACCTTGAGTCCCAGCATCTGCAGCTGCCTCACTGGGGGCACTGGGGCATGTCAAGGATGAAAGCTCTTGCACAGCGACATGCCTACTGACCTGGACTGATCAAGGATGTGGAGGCCATGAAGCACAGCTGCTCTACTTGTGCCCAGAACCAGGTTGCTGCTCCCCAGCCTTTCTACCCCTGGCTTAGCCCTGTCATCCGTGGGATTACATTCACCTTGAGTTTGCTGGCTCCTGTTCTGGCTCTAAGTGGCTCATTGACATTGGCATTTACTCTAACTATGCTTATGTGGTCAGCATGGAGTCTACCGTCACTGAAGCCACCCTGCTCTCAACCAGATTTCAATCAGTTCTGCACCTCCAATGGCATCAGGAACCTGTTTAATCAACCATTTCACTCATCCACCAATGACGAACTGGAGCATATGATGTATACTTTTAAGCAACAAATGTTTGAAGTGGTAAAATTTCCACCACCGTTGCTGCACTCACATTGTCTCTGAACATGAGCAGATCCATCACTGACCATGACCATAGCCTGCTGAAGATCATCCATCGATGGCAGACCTATACTCTCCTCCATCATGTGTAACTAAAGGCAACAGAACCCCAGATCTGACACACTGGGCAATTCCTACTGGCCTCAGCTGAGTGGGCACATTCATTAAAGCTAGCCTCAGTTGTTGCCAGCCATGGGCTGCGACTTTTGACTGTGATCAAGCTGAGTGATTTGGAGAGCTGGTATACAACCAGCTCCATCTTTGCCTACCAACTATGCCACTACCACTGACTCAATTGGTCATGGAAAACCCGTCCTGGCTCCTCCCATGCCCACACAGGTACCACTAATGCTCTTGGTCCCCAACAGCAATTCCCAATGTCAGATGGTTCAAATGGCTCTGAGCACTATGCGACTTAACTTCTGAGGTCATCAGTCGCCTAGAACTTAGAACTAATTAAACCTAACTAACCTAAGGACGTCACACACATCCATGCCCGAGGCAGGATTCGAACCTGTGACCCTAGATCCCAATGTCGCTGGCACAGAAGTGGAGATCTCCGTGTGACCTCCACCCACATTTCTGTCATCACCCAGACCATCTCGCCCTTGATGCTACACCTCAACACATTGCCACGTGCTCTAGTTTCTTATTCCTTGCCGGAAGTCTTCATTGCTGGGTCTCAAACCATGCCTCTTCTACTCCTTCCCCATCATCTTCCAGAGCGCTTCCGGCCATACGCTCCGATTTCGGAGGAATGGCGGGATTGTAGTTCTGGTTTGTAGTTCCACCGGACGGTATGGAAATACATTACGGACGCTAGACTCCATGGCAGGGTCCACAGGCGCTGCTGCTACTGCAGCGAGCGTCGCCGCTAGACACGTCCTCCATGTTTCACTTTGAAGCTGGCGGAAGGGCTCCTCCATAGCTAATTATGAATTCTCTGCGCTGCAGTATTGATCTCGCTACACATTGTTGTCATGATTCTGAATTCTCCACGTCTTAGTTTTCGATTTTGGTCAGCTCACTGGACTTATTGCCATGTCATGCCATCACAGTCGTCTGTCTTTCTATCGCATTTTCCACCTGTTACTCTGTCGTGGCTCGCTATCGATGTTCTCGGCCACTCGACCAGTCTCCACTCGATCTCATGTTGTTTCTGGTTTTGTATGACTCCAGTCACTACGCTCACTAAAATAGCTTCCTCAGAGGCTAAATTTTTTGCTGAAGCTGAACAGCCCTTAAGAAACATTTCTTGTCCAATCTGGGATCTACTATGTAATGATTTCACTCTCAACCGAGCCACCAATCTTCCTTCCATTCTTTCTTCCTTTCTACAGATACCTCAAACGAGAATATAATGAACATTGTAAATAATTATTTTCTTGAAACTTCCAACACAGATTTTAAGCCCGTTAATCAAAGTAATTGCAGTCCATTCTATGTTATTTTTCGAAAAGCGGTTGTTTGTCCATGATAATACTGCTACAGGCTAAATACTGACACGTTATCATTTGCACAGAAAGCGAATGTTTTTCAACGTTAATGGTACAACAATGAGTTCTCTGATTTAGGTGGTCGAAGGATATTCACCATAGACAGATGGGAATGGGCACTAAACTTGTACAAGGCAATACAACTATTCCCAGATTAAATAACTGCTGCAATTTGGAAGTCTTTCCGACATCTGACTAGGTGAATACTAAGACGCTACCCACGTCGTATCACAGTTACACGATTCGCAAACATTTCGGAAACATTTTCATACCGTCACATGTGATAATAGATGCAGACTGGTCGGGTACACACTGGATACAGAGAAGGAAGGGGAAGGGGTGAGGGAAAGGATGCCGACACCGCAGAAATGCATTACAGGGCTAATAAAAGAGGAAGATGATGCACTTTGGAAGCTTCAGGAAGGAATGAGATCCAAACAGTCTTGATTATGAGTTAAAAAAATGACTCTTGCATTAAAGATTCTCTAGAACTTTGTTGGAATTCACCCAAATCATCAGATCATTTGACAGCTGTAAGGGAAACTGCGTGGAACATCACCCATCGTAGGCCTGGACAACGTAGTAAATCGTTGATAACGTTTTCGAAGCCAACTCCGACTTAATAAAACGCACGCATCTAAAAGTTTTACCAAGTCACTCCCTGTCCTTTGTCGTTCATAATACAAGAATTACGCCCACAACATAGTCCTAAGTCATTAAGAAGACATTATAGTATCATCAGAAATTAATTGCAATCACAACAGACGTCTTGGTTTTCTTCTGGAGTCGTTCTTCGCAAATAGACGCTAGTGCATTTACGATTCGGCTGCAAAGTCGAACTGTAATCACTGCTTCTAGTTTCATAATGAATATTAACTAATGGTGTCACCTGTTCTTGGTCCAAGAGTCGATCATTTAACATGAAGAAAACCTGCTTTGTGATTAAAATCGCATACGGAAAGTATTCCACGCTTCACTATGCTTCTCGTTAGATATATCGTTCGTAAGAATTTGTAAATGAACAATGGAACAAAGGTCTCTTTTTGCGTGTTTATATCTCCAGAACGTCAAGTTACATATTTAGCTCTTCCTGTGTCCTCCTAGTAGCATATTTCTTAACATTTCGTGCGTTTCTATTTCAGAGATTTAATCTCGGCTTTTGTAAGTGTAAATTCATTCAGAGTGTAGAGCAGTAGTTGCTCATTTGTTTTGGTTTGAAGAGAAGCATCCGTTCATTTAGTGAACCAGTGTCCGCCCCCGGTAGCTGAGTGGTCAGCGCGACAGACTGTCAATCCAAAGGGCCCGGGTTCGATTCCCGGCTGGGTCGGAGATTTTCTCCGCTCAGGGACTGGGTGTTGTGTTGCCCCAATCATCATCATTTCATCCCCATCGACGCGCAAGTCGCCGAAGTGGCGTCAAATCGAAAGACTTGCACCAGGCGAACGGTCTACCCGACGGGAGGCCCTCGTCACACGACATTTCATTTCAGTGAACCAGTTCGTCAGTCCCTTGGCTTCGCTCGCTCACATCTCCAGAGTGGCAAGTTATGTACTTAACTTTTCCTGTGGTTTCTTAGTAGTATGTTTCTTAAGCTTCGTGCGTGTTTTCGTATTTAAGTGTTTTAACGTCACGTTTTTAACTGTAAGTGTACATTCAGGTAGTCTATAGCGCATTTTTTATTTCTTCTGAATAGGCAGCTGCACCGCACTTTAAGGCATCAGCGTCCGTTGGTGACACATCAGAAGGATAGCAATTTAGGTATCTAGGTTTATGTCTGCTTCAATGATTTAATTCTTGAGTTAATCTTGTTAGGGTGGATTAGATGAGTGCACGCTGTGTGCGGACGCAGGAGGAGCTGGCTGCATTTGAAGAACAGCTGAATGTGCCATATGGCTACAGTCAACCACCATCAGGCTGCTACGTCAGGGTGCAGTGGTGGCGGAGAATCTGGCACATTGCATGGGATATGCAAGATGTCGCTTGTTTCGCCCACATGCTACACTGAATAGGCTCCTTTCAGTGTGCTCGGCGCGGTGTATCCATCTTCAGAGCAGAGTGAGTGGCTGGTAGTGACGGGTTCGCTTCGCCCGATGCGGAGGGTCAATGTGGAGGCTGACCGTCTGTCCTCACCCATTCGCTCTCTGAGTAGAATAGGTGGCCGTTCCTTCAGCAGGGATTGAGGAGGCACATGTGGGCGGGGGACTGCTAGTTATCAGGAACTGTAGTGTTTGTTGGCTTATGGAGTCCTTTAGGAAGATAGCATTTAGGACTGGGAAAAAAAAAAACGATTGCGCTCTTGTTATGTCTGCCGGATAGCCTCACCCGAGATGTGGAGGCAGCCTTGCATTTGACTGTCGAGGGTGCGGTGTGCAATTGTCTGCTTGTTGTGGCTCACGTCGGCAAAAACGACGCCTGTCGCATGGTTTCTGATGTTATCCTCATTTCACACAGGCGGCTGTTGACCTCGTGCGTGGGATGAGAACACAGCCCACAAATGGCAGCATTGTTCCCAGAAATTATCGCGGTCCTCTGGTTTGAAGCCGAGTGGAGGGACTCTGTCAAACGCTTCGTAGAGCCTGTGTCAGTGTTGGCTGCCGGATATTTGTAAGACTCCCCTTTATAGGTCAGGGCTGCACTACACAAAGGAAGCCGCTACTCGGATATCAGAGCCCTTGTGAGGAGCACATGGGATTTTTTTAGGTTAGGCTTCAGTTTGAGGTACTGTGATGGACACTCGCCAGTCGGTACACAGAAGGGGAAGTCATACCGCGTTCCGAGTAATAACAATTTGGCTGCCAAAATTTTATCAGGAAATTGTCGAAAGATTCGTAACCAAGTTCCCGAATCTACTGCTTTCCTGGAATGTTCTCGCGCTTATTCTTGGGACCGAGAGCTGTACGAAATCTGAAGTAGGATGCTCCGAAATATTTAGCTAGTCATGGAACTATATCGGAAAGACAGATTAGACTTCACAGAAGGAGGAGTACTCATTGCAGTTGTCAAAAAATTTTTTTTTGTATAGAGGTCGAAGTTGAACGCGACAGTGAAGTTATCTGGCCCACGTGGAACAAAGCTAATTGTTGGATGTTTTTATCGGCCACCCGATTTCGCTGTGACAGTTCTATAGTAGTTCAAAGAAAGTCTACACTCAGTAGCGTGTCAGTACCGAGTATAGACTGGGACGTCTATGCAGTCTTTGCCGGAGGTTCATACGGACATCCGTAAGTAATACTTATGATACGTTTTCTGAAAGATATCTTGATCAGTGTGTTTGGTAGCCCACACACAGTGGAAGTATCTTAAACCATGTAGCTACGAACAAGCAGGACATTATCAACAGCCTGCATTTATGGCGAATCTCTCACTCCTGGAAAAAAGCGCAGGTAACTCCTGTACATAAGAAGAGTATAACAACGGAACAGCAAAATTATTTATCTCTATCCCTAACATCGGTATTCTGCAGAATCCTTGAACATATTCTGAGTTCGAATAGAGTAAATGTTCTTGAAACCGAGAAGCTTGTGTCCACCAATAAGAGTTGTTTTTTTTAGAAAGCATAGCTAGTGCGAAATCCGGCTAGCCCTTTTCTCACATGATATACTGCGAACTTGAATGAAGGGCTACGTGCAGATTCCAGTTTTCTAGATTTCCTGAAAGTATTTGACACTGTACTCCACTTCAGACTTTTAATGAAGATACAAACGAATCGAATAGGTTCCCAGATATGTTAATTGCTTGGAGACTTTTTAAGTTATAGAACTCAGTGTGTTCTCCTCGACGGTGAGTGTTGATTAGAGATAAGGATATCGTCAGGTGTGCTGAAGGGAAGTGTGATAGGGCCGTTTTTATTTTCTATATATGTACATAAATGATCTGATGGACAGTGTTTGCGTCAAGCTGCGGTTGTTTGCTCATTATGTTGTAGTGTACGGCAGGGTTTCGCCGCTGCGTGACGGACAGGTAGCTATAAATGTAGAAAAGCGTAGGTTGAGGCATACGAGTAAGAAAAACGCACCTGTAATTTTCAGATACAGCATTACCAGTGCCTGCTTGGGACAATCAAGTCACCTAAACATCTGGGCGTAACGCTGCAAAGTGGTACAGAACGGAACGAGCCTGTGAGGATTGTTGCAGGGAAGGTGAATGGTCAACTTTGCTTTATTGGGAGAATTTAGGAAAGTGTGAGTCATCTGTAAAGGAGAACGTGTGTAAGACGTTCTTGAGTACTGATCGAATGTTTGGGATCCAAACCAGGTAAAATTAAAAGAGGACGTCGAAGCAATTGAAAGGCGAGCTGCTACATTTGTTACCGGTAGGTTCGAACAACAGACATGTTATGGATAAGTTTCTGGAACTCGAATGGGAATGTCTTGAGGGAAGGATACGTTCTTTTCGAGGACCGCTATTGACAACCGGCATTTGAAGATGATTGCAGAACGATTCTCCTTCCGCCAACATACATTTCGCGTAAGGACCACGAAGATACAAGAAATTACGGCTCATACGGAGGCATATAGACAGTCGTTTTCCTGTGAAAAGGAATGAACAGTTGTGGTATAGGGTACCCTCCGCAACGCACCGTATGGTGGGGTGCGGAATATGTATATAGATTTAGGTACTGATGTACGTGCGGGTAATGAATTAAAACAATAAGCTGAGAGTCGTTTGTATTCCCATTCTATACGCCATTACAAGTGAAGAGGAGCCCCTCTGCCTCAGGAACTGATTTACATCTCCAAATGTCGTCAGTAAACACGTATAATTTTGCTTTGATCGGATCACAAACTGTGGTATATGTGAGCTACAAATTGAAGTTATCAGAATACTTACAGTTTCCAGAGCTTTCGATAGCATATTGTTGAGGCGTGCAACTTCTTTTGAAACGCAGTCCCAGAATGCATCCAAAACTTTGCGACTGTCTAGCAGTCTACATCCGAGTTTCTGCCATTGTGCAATACTAATGTATGAGTTGATGACAACACTTGGTGTTATTCTTCTGTCTTCGCAGATGTTCCGCAGAGCCCTTGTCTTTTTCTGTCTCCCTTGTGAATGGAAGATAGCCATAGTGGACATCGATGAGGAGGATGGCCCTGTGTTATTGAACCCAAAGGTGAACAACACCGAGGATATGAAAAATGTAAGGAGCATCCGGATCCTAAACGTGATGGTCATAAACCCCACATTACATTGCAAATGATCGTGACAACTTTACCACCTTTCATACAATCATTTCTCGTCTCTGGTAGCCTCGATTTGACCATCCCTACAACTGTCACACATCAACTAGATTTCTGTCTGATGTCGTTAACTCCATCCGAAATATGCTATGAACAACGGAACGATAACATAGCATTTTAGGCTCTTAATTGCCAACTACACAATCATATTTTACTTCAGGGATTTTGTTTATTTTCTGTGATAGTTTCTCCTCAATTTTGATGCAGTTGAGGTAGTAATTATTCCACACTTCCTGAAGCATGGTCAGGATTTGTTCTCAAATAAATGGACAAATCGTCCACGCACACAGCTGATTACCTCGATCGTCCCAACAATGTCCTGTTCATGAGGGTACTTTGAACGCTTTAGGCTAGATAATCCAAATTACAATTCTTGTAATCATTTTGCTTTTGTGGCCCCCGCGTACATATCAGGCATGTGCATAGAACTCTGAACGGTGTGGTAAAGACAATGGCTCCACATCATAAGATCGGCGGTTTTCTTTTTGTTCCACTGACAAATGACTCATCGGCTTTTGTGTGGTTAGCGGCTTATGGCAGCAGCACATCCTACAGCGTGATCTCGCCCTTCGTCATGCCGCTAAACTCCCTATCGTCAAGAGGATGTTTGGTTTTTGTTTCCTCACTGAACAACGGCATACAGAAGGAGATGAATGAACGTAAGCGAAGAGTATCATCAATGTTGAGTCCCCAGTTAACCTTAGTGTGTTAAGGCAGTCGACATTTAGGGTTGCCTTTAGATACTTCACGGATTCAGTGAGCAGATAATCTTACCCGTATCGCCATACAGATCTGTCAGGACGGCGTATTAACGTGACATGTAACTTATAACAGGAGTTCGCTTGAAACACATTTCCCAGTTGAACAATTTTAATTGTAACTTAGCCCAAGGCTCATGGTAACGTACTGCCTATATTCTTTATATTAATGAAAATACTCCAGCGCAACTCAGGAAAAACTTAGGACTCTTTCCAACTTACGGATTTGCACACACCTCCCGAAAACTGGTTAATGAGCTCAATGTAGGGTTTGAGTACATCTGGCAGCAATGCAGGCCTCACAACAACGGGGCATGCTGTGAGTGATGTCATCAACCTCGTGTTGAGGCAATAACTCCCATTCCTCCTACAAAACTGCTCGCAAGTCTTGGAGAGTGGTTGGTGGATGCTGACGTGATGCAACGTATCTCAGTAGTACATCCATACAAGCCGAATGGAATCGAAATCGAGAGACCGAGCAGGCCACCCCATACGAGCAATACCGTCTGTTTCCAAGAAAACATCAACCACCTGTGCCCTATGAGGTCGAGCATTGTCGTCCATCAGTACGAAGTCTGGGCCCACAGCACTTCGAAACAACCACATCCCAAGATCTTGTCACAATACCTGACAGTAGTTAAACTTCGCCAGTTCACCCATAAAATATCATGAAGAGGTGTTAGAGCGGTCAGCGTAATCTCTGCCCACACCATAAGGAATCCACCTCGATGTCGATCGCTTTCCACCATTTTTGGGTCCCAAAATCGTGTTCTATGTAGTCTCCGGATGTGAATTCGTCCATAATCACTCTCCAGACCAAAAAGGGATTATCTGTGAAAAGAACATTGACTCATTGTTCGACGGTCCAGGTGGTATGTTGAGGACTCCACTCTAGACCATCAGTTCTGTGAAAACATGTCAGAGGTACACATACAGCAAGTTTTTGACAATACACGCCACTCTGCGAAGTTTTCTATATACCGTTGGCCTCGATACAACACGTCTAGTGGATGCTGCCATCTCACATGCCAGTTACCGTGCAATATTAAGGGGAGGTTTACTATCTTTGGCCCGAAAAAAGCATGTTCTTTGAGATTTTTTTTGTAGGGATGTGTTATAGATATCAATGTCAAATTTGGTCAAAATGTTTATTGATATTTCTTCTACAAACTGGACTTTTTTCGACCGGAAGTGACGAAGATCAAAGGCGGAAGTTCCGTCGGAACGAAACAAAATTTCGATGTGGACCTCCATGTGCGGTATGTCACAGGTCAGCCGGCTCGTCTAAAATCAAAATCGAGTTGACGTTAGCGAAGTACATAAGATTCTTTAGGAGTTTTACCTAGCTTAAGTTATTTGGACCATAGGAAAACAGATGGCTGCCATTTAAAAAAAAAAGTTTTTTTATCGATTTTTCCCACTTCGTCGGCCAAGTAAAAATATTTATAGTTGATGGATCGGAATAAAAGTGGTACAACGCCAAGACAATTTAGTTGCTTCGTCGGGTCAGTAGATCTGAAGTTACCATACCAGGCGATAAAAAAATCATTTCGAGAAAAACGCGTTTGAAGTTTTGACTACTTATAAATGCAATATTATGCAACGAACGTTCAATCTGCTATTCCGGGTCCATAAACTAGTCCTTCGTCTTTCTCATAGAGGGCATTCTGCTCTATCTGGGAAATCCTGCGCTGCTCCAGAGCCGCTCGAACGGCCGGTGACAAGCAGTTTTCAGCCTCTTGAATCCGGTGGTCTTCCGAATGCTTGGCAAACTGCGTCGAATAGAGTCCCAGGGTGACGTCCATCGTTGGCATGGTCTTCAGAATTGCTGAATACCCTTCGTTGAAGCTGCTCACTGCCAGGAAAGTTGCAGTCTCCACATTCTTCGCACCAGAATGGATATTCTTGGGGGCTAACTTCCACACACACGCATTAAAACTTTCATTTGAATTTTGTGAGTTTCCTCTCAAGCACTGGTACAATAACTCGTCCTCCGAAAGAAAAAAACTGGTGCGTGGAAAAGGCCGATTTCAGGGAGGTGCATTTTTTTGTTCAACCGCGAATAACAAACATTTCCGTTCCGTATTTGGAAAAACCGTTTCAGGGGTGGAGTCTAAACACTTTTATGGATCCAAAAATGAGATTTTTTGAACCAAAAGATAGTAATCCTCTTCTTAAAGCAGTACTGTCCTGCCTTTAAAGCCAAATGACGGTCCTCTCAAAAATGGCTCAAATGGCTCTGAGCACTATGGGACTTAACAGCTATGGTCATCAGTCCCCTAGAACTTAGAACTACTTAAACCTAACTAACCTAAGGACATCACACAACACCCAGTCATCACGAGGCAGAGAAAATCCCTGACCCCGCCGGGAATCGAACCCGGGAACCCGGGCGTGGGAAGCGAGAACGCTACCGCACGACCACGAGCTGCGGACGACGGTCATCTCTTCCGAGGTAACACGTGGGCAGCCCTGTACTGGTATTCGGGGTACAGTTTTGGTCTCTATAAACTGTCGCCACATCTGATAAACAACAGAACGTTCACACTAATCAATCAGACCACATCAGTTTGCGACTGTCCTGCTTCCAGTCTTCCTATGGCCCTCCACCACCGACGTTCTGGTAGGAGTCTTCTGTGCGCCATACTGCACCGTCTGTGAATGTGTACACGATGACTGCGGATTTATGAAAACCCGGAAGAAACTAGCTTATTTGATAGGCGCCCTGACATCGTTGTTGGCGTGGTTGTTCGTTGACTGGGACGCCTTTTTCTGTGCAAAACCGATCGTACAGACATCTACATACTGTTTCTATGAATATATTGTGAATTAGGCGCAGGACAAGGAAATAGCGGTTTCTTGCTTTAATTTTGAACACCAGTGTACTTGAATCCTTACAACAGCCAAATGCCAGTTCTAAAATTCTGTATATTGTGGCGTTTGATTTTCCTCTATCTCAAACATATTAGTGGTGCCTCTCTCTTGGGATACGAACACGTTACTGGAAAAGGGATTCATGGAATTAGAACTCAATGTCAGAACCATGGCTATGTAACTGAAATAAGTCGTTGACTTAACGAAGTGGTCAGATAATTAGGGAACTTGGTTTTGGCTTCGGACTGAATACAAACTTAAAAAGTACTTTTGCACTAATGCCTTATTGGTGAATCTGTATAGTCTTGGATTGAATGGGTGAGGAGGAGGGGGAATAAAGGAATAAACATCCAGAATCTAAAAACATTAGCTCAGTGTCAAATAAAATCTAAAACAGAACCGAATGTACATCACTGAAATCAAAATTTTGCTGTGGGCAATACTCACCATAGTGTAGCTCCATCCTGTGTACTGTAACGTGCTAGCGACCACCTAGGCACGCTGTAGACAAGATGTTCGTGACGTAGCTAATCAAGATTGTGGCTGTCTTCGACAGTGGTCCTTGACAGTTCATACATTCTGCCAGGACAGTACCTGCGAAGAGTCACTGTAAGTTTCAACATGTGCCAAGAGTATTGAATCGAGTGCATTTTCGTTCTATTTTTTGAGTCACCTTACACTGAATTCCTGAAACAATTCCAGTTAAATTTCTATGTCACACGACATAGTTACATGAAAAGGTAGGAATTTTATTGATAAAGAAACCTACATTTCGTGAATATAAACCACTAACACTCACACCAGGAATTGCACACAAGTAATTTCCCAAAACCGAGCAATGAGATTCAATTCTGAGGAAAGGAGAATTTCATTACAGTGACGCTCATTCCATGTTAGGCTGAAACCTTCACAGCGGGGCTTTCAGCGGAGACAATGCGACGCCGGAGCCACTGCACAGACTCCTGGTGGCAAAAGCCGCCCTTGTCCCTGCGTTTAACGACGACACTTCGGAAAGCCTTACTACAGGAACATGGCTGGAGATGACAAATAAATGTCCGGAGGAACCCAACTCAAAACACTGGTGACTCACTGTAGCCACCTGTGTTAAAAACCGCATGGAAAAAAGCTGTTTGTATCAGTATTACATAGCAGAAGATAAAACCTGCCCTAGGAAAGAAACGACGCCTGTGATAGGCTACAAAAACTGTAATGGGAGAAGTTATAACAAGTATGAGCGCTCTGATTTGCCAAGAAGAAAACGCGTGGCCACCATATTTAATATAAGCAAATGCAGACAGAAAAATCAGCTCTTCCCTTGCAGTAAATCGTCGAGTGTTTGAGCAAGGCGACTCGCGCCGCGCTGATACGATTACGAAAGTAATTGTGTGAACACTTGTTCACAGGCTCGTCTTAGCTCGCATGGAGTTAACCAGCAAAGTCTCCTAGTATGGAGAATCGCACCAAGCACTGACAGTTTACGCTTCCGATCTATTTGAAGGCAACGACGTATGAGCCATTCCAACCAAATAGAATGTACCATGCCAATTAACTTAGCTTGGGAACAATTAGGAGTCTCAGCTTCACCGAAGACGTAGGAAATGTATCAGACTGGTGTTTCACAGTCGAGAGAGATTTAGAATAGACTGTCAGGTTCACAGCTTGCACTGACAGCAGCTACGGCCGCCTCCAATGAAAGGTAAACACACGTGCTTGCGCTATGCCAGCAAGTGATATTCAATGGACATCAGAACTTTGGTCGTCTCCTTCTAAACTACTGTTTATTACATTCAACAATGACTTGTAGTTAAACGTATTCAACATTTTTGGCTTAATTTATGCATAAACCCGAGATATCCGATCCAACGAAAATGATTGACCAGCCACCACAGATGCTTATACTCTGAACTTATTGAACTGTTTTAATTATTCAGTTATCTTTGCAGTGATATTTACTTACCCTATACAGACCCAATTCAATTTTGGATATTTTCATTGTGCATTTTTAGCTTAATTGATATCTTTAGCCCCAATTGTATTTAAATCGGTTGTATTTTATCGACCCCCAGACATGGTCATCAACCATCTTACTATTAAAAACCCTTAGAATAGTTAAGAATTTCGCTTCACACTTGTGAACACCCAACACCAATATTTTATTGTCCTGTACATATTACCATTATGATTGATATCTCATAAAGTCATAATTAGAGTAAAAAATAAAGCTTAGTAACGAAAATCTAAGATTTTCATTTTTTACTGACATATTGTTAAGCATGAACCCGTACACTAATTTCTGTTAGCGATAACGTTTCCTTTGCAGGAAGTATAGTGGAACCAACATTGAGATCATTGTCTGATTACATCACTGTCCATACTGCTGCACTCTTCTGAATTCTGCATGGTGAGCTGGTGTCTTCCTGTCTTGCAGGCTGTAGGTTCAACACAAATTCCTGAAACTCTCATAGAACGTCCTTATGCAACTGTGGTAGGATGATAGATCAAAACCATTCTCGCACATGCTAGAACCTGACTGGTTTGTTGTGGCCTGTCGCGAATTCCTCTCTTGTGACAACCTCTTCATCTCAGAAAAAGACTTGCGCCGTAAGTCGCAATTTTTTTTCTCGCTGTGTTCCAGTCTGTTTGTTCCCCTACAGTTTTTACCCTCTGCAGGTCCTTCTAGTATCATTGAGGTTATTACTTGATATCTTAGAACATTTCTTATCATCTTGCCCCTTCTTGCTCTGAATGTTCGCCACACATGCTTATCTTCCCCAATCCTGTTTAGCAGCTCATCATTCCGTTACAGTCCACTTAATTTTTAACATTCTTGTGTAGCACATTTATTAAACGCTCCGATTCTCTTCTTTCCGGTTTTTCTACACTTATAACTGACTTGCACACAATGCTGTGGGCTCAACGTGCCAGTACAGTCTCAAAAATATATTTCAAAAAAATTAAGCCTGTAGACTTCTCTTGGACAGAAATGCTTTCTTTGCTTATGCTAGTCTGTTTTTTATGTCCTCCATCCTTAGTGCATCATGACTCATCCTGCTTCCAAAGCAGCAGAACACCTCAAATTCGTCTGTTTCGTGATAATCAGTTTTTATCATTTCTATGGTTTCTCATTACATTTCACATTTTAGGGTTTCCTCGTAATCTGTATTCGATAATCGTTAGACGTTTCATTCCATTCCAAAAATCCTGTAAATCCTCATCACTTTCATTGAGGATAGCAATGTTATCATCGAATAGTATCATTGGCATTCTTTCTCCCTGACTCTTAATCCTACTCTTCATCAATTCGTTAATTCTCGTAATTGCTTCTTCAATACGCAGATTGAACACTAAAATGTGTATTTACATAGTGTAATTCCATTTTGTTGCGGCCTATGTTACGACAACCGAATCCGTTTACCGAGACTATTGTTAGCTCATAAAAACGTACTCTAAGCGCTCTGTGACGCAAGTTAAGAACTTAGTACATTAACTTGTTCAGGCGTCTCTGAACGTTAGCTTTATCACTACTGGACATCTATTCCCTCATGTAACTTATTGTTAAAAACAAAGAGTAATTCATTGAGTGAGTCACTTCCTAAATGAATAATGGAGGAAATATTTCCAGTTAGAAGATACTTCTTAAACAACCATACAGAACGGTGTACACTGTCCTAGGTCATTTATTTTCAACTCACTTAGTATGTAAATGAAAAAACAAAGCTTCAGTAATTCCACATTCACAATTCTAAATTGAAAAAAAAAAAATGGTTCAAATGGCTCTGAGCACTATGGGACTCAACTGCTGTGGTCATAAGTCCCCTAGAACTTAGAACTACTTAAACGTAACGAACTTAAGGACATCACACACATCCATGCCCGAGGCAGGATTCGAACCTGCGACCGTAGCGGTCGCGTGGTTCCAGACTTTAGCGCCCAGAACCGCTCGGCCATTAAATTGAAAACCTTCATAGCGGAACACTGATCATTGTATGTATGGAAGTCCCTCTTAGTGGTTTAGAGCCTTACAATTTAATGTATATTTTATTTTGTAGCGCAACCCTTGCTTGAGAATGTAGGCGAAATTTATTATACTAACAACATTTATTTTCTTAAAACAGACTTAAATTATTCTAAACAAGTTACTGATTGAATACTGTAAGCAAGTAATAGGTGATTTAAGACTACACTTGACAATGATCCTGGGTGACACATACAGTTTAACTAGTGGAGTGAGTCAAGTACTCTGGCCCTAAAAATGTGGATAACGCAATCTGAATTGGCGAACAAGCGCCTTATAAGCCACTTCTTTCGTGGATGAGCTACATTTCCCTAAGATTCTTCCGATGAAGCTGTGTCTTGTGTCTGCTTTTCCCAAAAATGTATATACAACAAAGAAATCTGCTATTATTTATTTGAGTAAATGAAAATAGGATAAATTTTTGCCACTCAAATAACGATAAACTTAGCTTATATAAACCGTCCGTTAAAATGAAGTGAAATTATCATTCCTAAATACGTAACTGATAATGGTTTAGTTTACAGTAATGAATATTCCTCCTCTGTCGCGCGACGACTTTGCCACTGGGTGCAAGTCTTTTTATGTGACGCCATTTAGCCGACTTGCGTGTCGATGATGCTGAAAACTACTTTGAGGACAACACAACACACAATCACTGAGCAGATAAAATCTTCCACCCGGCTGAGAATCGAACCCGGGCGCCTTCGGTGGGCATTTAAGCACGTTGACCCTGCAACAACCAAGGCGGGCATATTAAATATGAAGCTTCTGTTATTGTAGTGTCATCAAATAGTCGAAACTGTCTCTGACTCTCTAGTCGCTCGAACAGTCACCGGTAATGTCGAATATAACAGGATGGTCATAAAAGATCGATTCATTTCTAAAAAATAAGTGATGCAGTTACATAGTGCACATATGTGTTTATTGTTTATCTGTTTATATATTTACACAGCATTTCAGCATGGCCCCGTCCATTTCGAAGCGTTGCTCCCATCATTGAAGAGCAGACCTGAACTCATTCTGAAGGATATCTTTTCAAATAGTTGTCACTGCATCCCGGATTCGACCTCTTTCTTCCTGAAAAACCTTTAGTTTGAGTTTGTGCACCCATGGCTCTATGTAACCCCAAGGGAAGAAATTCAGGAATGCCAAATCAGGTGAACGCGATGGCCACAATTTTGCTGAACCTCGGACTATGTATCTGGTGGCAAATATTAAATTTAGGTACTCCCCTATTATTAGAGCAAAATCAGGTTGTGCTTCATCCTGTTGCAACAAAACAGTGTCAGCGTAGCCTTCTTGCTGAAGCTGTGGTACAGGAACTACTCCAGCATATCATCGTGAATGTTCCCTGTGATTGCTTCTTCAGGGCAAATGCAGGTCCATCTTTGTGAACCCTATCCACACTTTGGTTTTTGGTGTGTCTCTTTGTCATTCAGTGGCAGCGTAAGGTGGCTGTTAATCCTTATGCGGCAGTTATGTTTCTTTAATTTCCCGCAGATGTAAAATGTTGCCTCATCAGTAAACTAAATGTCATCTTCGAGGTATTCATTTTGTGTAACTTCTATCAGGATGTAACAAGCAGCTTGGCGAGCTGCGTTATCTTCGTGATCTAGTATGTGAAGCACCTTAACGTGGTAAGCTTTTTTCTTTAGCGCACAGTGTAAAACTTTCAAAGCAGTTGATTTTGGCACGTCTAACACGTTGCTTAAACGATGAGTTAATGCATTCGGACTCCTTTCGCTTGTTTCTCTGATTCACTGAACAGTGTATTTTGGTACAGGAGGCCCTCAGAGCACGATTCATAAGCAAAGTTTCCACTTCTTTGGAACTAATCCACAAGTAACAGATGTTTGCTCTTGTTCGTGCTGGCATCTGAAATTTGCGAAAGCGCTCCTGTGGCACTTCCAGATAAGGTAAACCGCGTAATCGCGCATTAACAACGTCCAAAGTTTTTTTCTTCAACATTCTTCTCATTGTACAAAAAAAATAAAGGCCCACTTTACAAGTTGTATTATAATTATCTATTACATAGATGCATTAATTATTTCTTAGAATTGGATAGGGACTTTATTCCTACCCTGCATTAAATTCCGTATCCATATTTTTCCGAGTCTACATCAGTCTCTTAACTTCGTCTACAATTTTTACTCTCTACGGCTCCCTCTAGTTCCATGTAAGTTACTCCCTGATGTCTTAACGAATCTCCTATCATGCTGTCTCTTCTTTTCGTAAGTGTTTTCTGTATGTTCCTTTCCTCGCTCATTCTGCTGAGAACCTAACATGTTACGAAATTAAAATATTTAATTCAAGTTTTAATTAGAAATGATAGTGTTATTGTGTTTTATAATTTTCATGTGGAGCTACGGGTCGTGAAGTGGCCGCTATTGTGCCTGGCATGACAGGGGAAAATAAAAAAGGAAGAGAAGAAAAAATCTGAGATAATGAAATCCAGGCCGTTGTGCAGCTATTGTTCTTGGATGCTCAACAACACTGTTGTCCGCCATCGCCGGCACGGTAGCTGAGCGTGTTCGGTCAGAGAGGTGGTTAGCCTCTGTAACAAAAAAACTGAGTGGAAGAGTCAACAAACCAACTGAACGGATGTCATTGTGACGTTCGCAACGACCAAACACAACGATCGACGACGAAGAAAAAGAGTGGGCAGCGCGACAGAATGTCAATCTTAAGGGCCGGGGTTCGATTCCCGCCTGGGTCGGAGATTTTCTCCTTTTCTCCGCTCAGGGACTGGGTGTTGTGTTGTCCTAATCAACTCAAAAGACCTGCACCTGGCGAACGGTCTACCGACGGGAGGCCCTAACTACAGGACATTTATTTTAATAACATTGTTTGTTGTTTTTTCGAAAAATGTTTCCAAACAATACCATATCCGTTGAGCAAATTGGAATAATATTCTAAATGTAAAAAGAATTTTTCTATTAAGAGATGACATTAATGAAACATTTAAATGTTAATTGTGAGCTTTACGCGGCAGCGATAACATAAGCTCAAATTTAGTCTTTCTTTTTAGTAGAGTTTGCATAGTGGTTACCTATACGCCAATCGAAAATATTTAGAGAGGGAGCGACACTTCATTTTGACAGCATCATTTTAACAGATGCGATTCAGCAAAAATGTACTTTACTTTTTATTTGTTGATTTATCTACGGTAGCAAGATGATGTCACCGTATGATGGTAGCAACTGCGTTTATTGTTTACTGTTGGTCACTATTAAAAATAAATTCTGGGTGACCTGTGAGTTAAAAAATTTACTTATAGGACGGTGATCATTCTAACTCGCTTGCCGTCTAAGGGAACGACCACGCACCGCCATATCACGTCCCTAAAATTCGGGCAGCTACTGTTGTCAGAAAAGCTTGTTTCTTCAGGACTGTAAATTTTATATTAACAGTCTGCATCGCACAATGATTTTTTACTTAATTCTTATTTACTGAGAAATACGTTTAAGTTCCATCCCTTAGCTATTTAAGCACTTTGTGAACGTGACGTTATGTCTATAAATCCCATTGGAGCCAGAAAATAGGAATGCACTATATAGCTGCCACTCATGTGGACTGGATGTAAAAAATAAGCATTAACGTGTATCCATGACTGTTGTAATCAAAGTTCTCAACCAATTGTGCTGTGTCGCTATCCTCTTGACCTAGTGGCTTGCCACCCCCAGCTACAAAACCACAGACTACATTAGTCGAGTGTTATTGATAATGGCCTTATTAACAACATCTCTATTATAATTGTGCTTACAATAAATGACACACTGTACCCACACACTGTTAATAAGCCCACTCCACACCTTCAAACACATTATTATATTGATAAAGGTATATTGCTATTACTATTTAGTAGCCAACATATTAGTTCAGTGGACCACAGTTAGTGTTCGCAGACAATGACCAAACGAGGTGGCACAGTGGCTAGCACACTGGACTCGCATTCGGGAGGACAACGGTTCAATTACGCGTCCGGCCATCCTGATTTACGTTTTCCGTGATTTCTCTAAGTAGCTCCAGTCAAATGCCGGGATGGTTCCTTTTACGGGGCACGGCCGACTTCCTTCCCCGTCCTTCCCTAATCCGATGAGACCGACAGCCTCGCTGTCTGGTCTCCTCCCCTGAACATCCCAACCCAACCCCAGACAATGAAAAAATTCGGCAATTTTTTGTTACGTTATCACTAAAAATTGTTTTGTAATACGAACAGCTCGTATTTACTTCTTATTCTGTAGTCACTGGATATGGAAATTATGACTTGAGCAAAGCGAGGTTATTAGCAAAAATTGCTATTTAGCAGTGAAAGGGGACATTACATGATAGGGGTCACATGGCTGCTGACCGAAAAACTTGGAAACGTGGTACTTGTACATGAAGCACATAACTATACATTTTCCATAGTAATAGATCACATAGGAAACACACGGTACTGTTTGTTGGCATTACATGGGGAGGAGTGATTTCGAGAAATTCGGCTTCAGACCTCACAGCACTCAAGATTAAAATGTACACAACACACAGTGAAGTGGCTAACAAAGGAAATGGAACAAATGCAAAACTAATAGGAATCAATCCGAAACTCAATGGGAACAAAAATTGAAGCGTAAGGTTGTAAAAACACACTATGGAATTTTGGTATCGCATCTAAACAGGGGAAAGAAAACACCGAAGTGGATCGAAGAATTCGGCGACGTCCTAAAGAAACAAAGCGAAACCCTGAAAAAATTCTGAACGATCTCGTAAACGCATTTGAGGAGAAGTAAAAAAAGTCCCTTCTCGGAGAAAAAACTAAAGCTTTCGTAATTCAGAATGGGAGGATACTGCACATAGTTATGACTATGGAAATGGAAATGAAGTCCTATGCTTCTTTACAGAGCGTAGGGGAACGATGCGGGAGACCCGCACCGCCTTACTAGGCAAGGTCCTAATGGAGGTGGTTTGCCGTTGCCTTCCTCCGACCGTAATGGGGATGAATGATGATGATGAAGACGACACAACAACACCCAGTCATCTCGAGGCAGGAAAAATCCCTGACCCCACCGGGAATCGAACCCGGGACCACGTGCTCGGGAAGCGAGGACGCTACCGCGAGACCACGAGGGGCGGACAGTTATGACTATATCGACTATAAAGTGCTGAACAAATTTCTCCAAAGGAAACTACTGTTGCTCAGAATGGATAACAATGTACAGGAAAAACACTCAAAATTCAACTAACCATGTTTGACGCATATATTAACATCGGAAAAAAAGTGTGACAATATGTACGAGTACAGTATTATGAAGCTGGCTAATGTTGTCAAATCTCGATGTACCTCTACTATACCCCCTAATCGCCCCTTTGATATCAGATTAACTATTCCTTCCCTATTCACGATCCATCATAATCCAGCCCATCTTTCAGCCGTGACATACATTTGTTTTCTCCACAGTGGGATTCAGCACCATTTCATTTGTTACTTGATCTACCTAACTAATCTTCAGCATTCTGCCGTACCGTCACATTTCAAAAGTAACTTCTGTACTGTATGTCGTACATGCTACACTTACATACATGATGAGAAACAATACTTAAACGCTTCTTAACGTCTAAATTTAGTTAGCATTTTGTCATCTGTTATTTTACTCCTCAAATTTCAAAATCTGTGTTCTACTTTTAGTACCTCACTTCCCAGTCCAATTCCCCCAGTATCACCTAATATAACTCCACTACATTCCATTAGACTTGTTTTACTTTTGAATGGTTTTCATCTTGCAACCTCTTATCAAGATTATTATCATCTCGTTCGACTGACGTTGCAAGTCCTTAGCCTTCTTTGACATAATTACATCACTGAGAAACCTTAAAGATTTTATTTCTTCCAGCTGAAGTTCATCTCTTTCTTCAGATTCATCTTTCATATCCCTTACTGTTTGTTTAACATACAGGTTTAATAGCATCGGAGATCAGCTAAAAATTTTAGCGTTTTCGACAACTGCGTACCTTTTATTCTTTGATACCTATAAATGTTGACGGATTTCGAAGTAAATTGTCGAAAACCCATTTGCTCCTTGTGTTTTATTTGTGATTATTTCAGAACTGCGGTAAATGATATACAGGGTGTTACAAAAAGGTACGGCCAAACTTTCAGGAAACATTCCTCAAACACAAATAAAGAAAAGATGTTATGTGGACATGTGTCTGGAAACGCTTAATTTCCATGTTAGAGCTCATTTTAGTTTCGTCATTATGTACTGTACTTCCTCGATTCACCACCAGTTGGCGCTATTGAAGGAAGGTAGTGTTGACTTCGGTGCTTGTGTTGACATGCGACTCATTGCTCTACAGTAGCATCAAGTACATCAGTACGTAGCATCAACAGGTTAGTGTTCATCACGAACGTGGTTTTGCAGTCACTGCAATGTTTACAAATGCGGAGTTGGCAAATGCCCATTTGATGTATGGATTAGCACGGGGCAATAGCCGTGGCGCGGTACGTTAGTATCGAGACAGATTTCCAGAACGAAGGTGTCCCAACAGGATGACGTTCGAAGCAATTGATCGGCGTCTTAGGGAGCAGGGAATATTCCAGCCTATGACTCGCGACTGGGGAAGACCTAGAACGACGAGGACACCTGAAATGGACGAGGCAATTCTTCGTGCAGTTGACGGTAACCCTAATGTCAGCGTCAGAGAAGTTGCTGCTGTACAACGTAACGTTGACCACGTCACTGTATGGAGAGTGCTACGGGAGAACCAGTTGTTTCCGTACCATGTACAGCGTGTGCAGGCACTATCAGGAGCTGATTGGCCTCCACGGGTACACATCTGCGAATGGTTCATCCAACAATGTGTCAATCCTCATTTCAGTGCAAATGTTCTCTTTACGGCTGAGGCTTCATTCCAACGTGATCAAACTGTAAATTTTCACAATCAGCATGTGTGGGCTGACGAGAATCCGCACGCAATTGTGCAATCACGTCATCAACACAGATTTTCTGTGAACGTTTGGGCAGGCATTGTTGGTGATGTCTTGATTGGGCCCCATGTTCTTCCACCTACGCTCAATGGAGCATGTTATCATAATTTCATACAGGATACTCTACCTGTGCTGCTAGAACATGTGCCTTTACAAGTACGACACAACATGTGGTTCATGCACGATGGAGCTCCTGCACATTTCAGTCGAAGTGTTCGTACGCTTCTCAACAACAGATTCGGTGACCGATGGATTGGTAGAGGCGGACCAATTCCATGGCCTCCACGCTCTCCTGACCTCAACCCTCTTGACTTTGATTTATGAGGGCATTTGAAAGCTCTTGTCTACGCAACCCCGGTACCAAATGTAGAGACTCTTCGTGTTCGTATTATGGACGGCTGTGATACAATACGCCATTCTTCAGGGCTGCATCAGCGCATCAGGATTCCATGCGACGGAGGATGGATGCATGTATCCTCGCTAATGGAGGACATTTTGAACATTTCCTGTAACAAACTGTTTGAAGTCACGCTGGTTCGTTCTGTTGCTGTGTGTTTCCATTCCATGATTAATGTGATTTGAAGAGAAGTAATAAAATGAGCTCTAACATGGAAAGTAATCGTTTCCGGACACATGTCCACATAACATATTTTCTTTCTTTGTGTGTGAGGAATGTTTCCTGAAAGTTTGGCCGTACCTTTTTATAACACACTGTAGATGTATGTTGTCATATAATTGCCTTTTTTAACTCTTTATTTATACACATTATGCAAGAATAGGTGTTATTTCACAGTTTCGTAGTTTAACAAACTAGTAAATTCGTATGAGAGCCTCTCTACCCTTAATACTGTAGGGGCCTCTTCAGATGTAGCCTTTCGCAGCGCTTCTTACAACGGATACTTGCCATCGCACCTCACCTGCCGCCGACCCTCAGATTTAGTGGTAAGATGACCCAGTGGATAGCTCATAAAAAACTGAACATAGATGAAGCATGAAAACAGGAAAAGTGTACCGAACTCTGAAAAAAAAAATAAAACAAAACAGAAACAGTGAACGGTCGAAGATGAGAAAGTGCAATAAGGAGGAGGTTGACATAAATAAGGCGTCGTGCGTAAGTGTTCATGGTGTTAAACTGCCGGTCGGGAGAGTCGTGTTCAGACCTCCCTTGTGCCTATTTTTCTTTTTTTCGCAACGTTATGAACTGTCCGTCCGGTCGTTGAAATATTGGTTCTCCTTCTGTAGTCTTGGCAGGCGTCGCATTACACATTCATATGAGTCATGTAGTGAGAATACGTTACCGTCGCAAGGGAATGTGATGAATAGTGGGAGCTGGCGAGATACTACATACACGTGTCACAGAAATGAAAACAACAAGTAACCGGGCGTGAACTATGTTACAACAAAGGAATTCGAGAGCCAGGTCCTCCAAAACGGAACGCAATTTCAAAAAGGTTTAACACCTATGTTTTGACATAGCATAGAGAAACTGCGTGATTGTGAAACTGTTGCATTCATTTGATGCAAGTTTGTGATAAACTATTATTTTTTTTTATCACTTCCTGGGGAGTCATCACATTCACATTCATACGAACACCTATATCGGGCAAGGAGCTCTATCTCACTCACTTGACAGTTGTAGAAATGAGCTACGTCGATAAGAGATTCCTATCATATGACACACGGACTCTCACTAATGCCGCGTATGGCATACCAGACGTGTATTCCGGTGGAGGATTCTGTTGACATGTCGTCTTGTCATCGAACGTTTGCGGTTCCCCTTCGAAAGCCACTTTCTTTCGGCTGCTAGTAGAGTAATGTGCAGAATCAACTGTCATTATAGGTTCTCTCTTACACCTCGCTGTTGCAACGGACATTACACCACGTCACAAACACAAATCTGAATAAAGCGAACGGCGAGAAAAGAAAAAATTACTTGCAGAAGTTAGGTTCAAACAGGGCTCGCCCGCTTGGTTGCTCCACACCGCAAGTACTTTTTTCTTTGTTTTTTAATCACATTTTGTTCGATATTGTTCGCTTCATTTTTTCATGGCGGACGTCCAATGTCACCCGTTCAAGTTCATCGATGATCGATTCACTCGGTTTTTTATTGCAGAGAGCTGCTAACCCTCTGATCAAACACGCTGACCTCCTGTGCATCCAGTATTCAACCACAACGCCATTTCTGTTGCCGGTTGCTCTCTGTGGCCCTTCTTCTTCTTCTTGGACCGTTCGCTGTTCCGATTTTGCTTTTTTTTTACATTCCATTACATCTTCTTCCTGTTTTCATGCTTAATCTGCGTTCGGTTTTTGACTGGTTGCCCAATGGCCCCTCTTACCACTAAATCTGAGGGCGTTGCTATGGGGAGTTTAACTTGCTAACAGTGCTGCTGGTGGCGAATATTTCAGCCATGTGAGCGGTTTCATACACAGCCACAGCCTCAGAACGGTGGTGCTGCTGTCCGTCTGGGTGGCCTCCTTCGCCGCGTGTGGCGACCAGTAAATGTGGCTCCACTCTTGACCATTCGAGCAACGTAATGGTGGCGTCCAGACTGCGCAACAGACGCAACACTCGCTGCTAGCATACTACTCGTGGGCCGCTTTGTCTCTGAAGCAGTAGTTGCTGCGAGGCGCAAGAAGTGGTCCACCTCGGTAGCTACGCGATCAGCGTGGCGGAATGGTTATCGTAGTGGGTCGGAGTTTTCTCCGCTCGGGGACTAGGTGATGTCTTACATTCGTATCGTCGTAGCTGACATATGTGAAGACACAGAAAAACATCAGCACAGCTGTTTTTGTTATTCTGATTTAGAAATGGCCTCCCTTGTGGAATCTGAAGTACGAGATCGCAAAGAAGATGCAAGGTAGTCCGTCATAGGGAAATTCGAAACAAGTTTCACTGACGTATCCACAACAAGGAAAACCTAATGGGTAAGAAAAGTAATATTTATTTCCACTAAATATCATTAATACAGAAAATACTACAGTACCTAAAATACTTCACAAATTCAGTACACGCAAAGTTGTATTTCAAGAAACATTTCAGCTGCATGTTAATCCTGATTTGAAATTTGATGCCATTTAAATTTTTTCTGTGCCCCTTTCATCCAAAAAGTAATCAAGAAATGCTATGTAACTACATTTATTAGCGTTTCCACGAAGAGAGTTGTCTACTCACATCTCATCCATTAGTCCAGCAGTAAAAAATGTGTTCTCGAACTTATACCCACCTTTTTCACTGACATAGCTATTCAGAAGTCTGCAGGTTTCTCTTACAGTTTCTGACAAATCGTGTTGAACATTTAAAGAAATATCCTCCTCTTATCGCTTTTACACAAGGTGACAGAACGTGCAGCTTTTTTTCCCCCTTCATTCTATTTCAATGCCCCATGCGGGGCTGGCTGGCAGCAGCGTATGTGCTGCTCTTCAGCCGAAAGACATTACTTATACACTAGAAGACATTTAAAATTATAAAGGAGAAAATATGGCATACATAAATATGAGAAGGGGAACGTAATGGAAGAGAACAGACAAAACTAGGGGCGACTGCAAAATGGAGATAAAAAACTTTAATAAGTATTGCACACAGAAATCCTCACACTGGGACAGTTAAAAGAACACAAGGCGAAGTATGGCTGGAGCATAAAAGTAACGATGGACGGCGTATCACATAACGATCACTGACAGTAACACTATGTACAAGTCCAGTGCAGAATTAATATCACAGCTCTAGATGCACAGGAGAATGGCACCAAACACAACACTCATGTAGCGCATTGATGCTTCTGAGCAAACAGAGGATCTGCCTGGGGCAGGGAGACGAGGGAGAAGGGAAGAAGGGAGGGAAGGGTTGAGAGGGGGGGATGGGTCGGGGCATGTCGAAGATGGCTGGGAAGGAAGGACATGGGAGGGACACAGCTGAGGAGGGGGTGCAGTGGCTCAGGGGGGGGGGGGGAGGAGGAAAATCCACTCTGGGAGAAGGAGTGGAGAGGAAAAGGGGTGCCCTGGGGAGGGGAGGGAACAATGCCAGGTTACAGTTGGAAGGAAGGATTGATGTCATGATGAAGTTATACATCCGGGAGGCGAAGGTGCTGGAAATTGCCCTGATGAAGGAGATGGAGGGTGTGGAGGCGAAGAGAGTGAGTGATCCAGCGATAGAGGCGCAGCTACAGCTAGGGGGTAGAGAGGAAGGAGGAAACTAGGGGGTTGGGGATGGGGGTAATCAAGCCTGCAGACAGTGTAAAGGATGCAGAGATGTTGGAGGAAAAGGAGGAGGTGGGGAAAGTGGATGAGATCATACAGGAGTCGTGTGGGGGAAGGAAGGCAGATAATGAAAGCAAGGTGGAGTGTATGGCGTTTCTGTATTTGGAGGACCTTGTAAAAGTCCAGCTCGACTGGAGTTTCAGAAGGCAGAGGTGGGAATGGGCTTTCTGCAGGAGGGTGAGGAGGTGACAGGTCCAGGTGAGGTGACGGTCAAGGGTGAGGCCAAGATATCTCAGGGTGGATGTGAGCTGGATGTGATGACAATAAATGGTGAGGTAGAAATCGTGGAGATGAAAGGAGCGGGTGGTGCAACCTATGATGATTGCCTGGGTTTTGAAGGGGCTGAGACAAAGGAACCACTGGTTACACCAAGTGGTGAACTGGTCGAGGTGGGTTCTGAGGGTGCGTTGGGACCGTTGAAGTGTAGGATAGAGAGCCAGGAAGGTGGTGTCATCAGCATATTGGAGAAGGTGGGCAGGTGGAGGTGGATTGGGCATACAGGACATAGAAGTGAGGGGAGAGGACACAGCCCTGGGGGACGCCAGCCGTGGGATGAAAGATACGGTGGTTGGTGTTATGGATGGTAACATAGAAAGGACGATGTGAGAGGAAGGAAGTGACCAGACGTACAAAATTGATAGGCAGGGAGTAGGTTTGGAGTTTAAAGAGGAGACGACGATGCCTTACGTCGTCATACGCATTTTGGAGGTCGAGGGCAACAAACATGGCGGAGCGATGGAGAACTCGCAGCGCCACTAACGTGCCTTTGCAGCGGAATTAAAGCCATAGGAACACGGGACGCGTCAGTTAACTTTGACGTACTGCTCTGCAAGTTTCGTGACGTCACTGCCTCCTATTTCTTATTGGGGAGCCATTTCGTCTCTTGAAACACAAAATAAATTCTGCGATATTTCGGCAACTTGCCACGTAAAGTAGAACCAGTAGGATGCAAGAACGCTCCCTACACCCCAAGGAGAAAGCGAGATGCCATATTGCATTTGATGTGTTTGGTAGAAGCCCATATTCGTTGGATTTTATAAGTTACATCCTGTGAATGTATGTTGTTTCTAAGCACCAGCACACTGAATGTCTTGAGAATGAATCGTTATTGGTACGATCTGTTGAAATAAAATGAATGGAAGTATCGTATTGATGGTTAAAGGATTTTCGTATTCAGTTAATTGGCGTTACAACTCGCGTGTTATAAAGAGTAAGCCGTTTACAGCAACGACCAACAGAAGATTCATGATAAAATGTCGTTCTTGTTAATATTTGTTGTAATTAAATGCCAGTAACACTTTGGTGATTATAGGTATTAGAATATTGTAAAATGAAGTACCTAAACGAGAGGGGCTGTGCACAGCGTAGTTGGCTGAGTTCCCTCGGTGCGGAATCGATGTGGATCAGAGGAGGGTTTACGCTCCCCTGTTGTCATTTTCTTCGCGTTTTCTAAACGGTTGTGTGAGTTTCCTATGAAATTAATAGAACTAATTTCTGTAATATTTGACTTTATGTAAATGTAAGTGAGCTCTTTGTCAGTGGTGAGTTTGTTCGATTTGGTGAACATTTGTAAGTTGATATTCTTCTTGAGCGGACAAGTGTCTTTCTTTTGCGTCTTATTATACGTACGCAGATAACTGAACACAACACGACTATCTTATGGTCAAGGAAGGATATGTGCATCTAAATAGTGCTAAAGTAGGAATTCTACATGAGTCCGTTTCGTATGGTTTGAGCCAAATAGAGCCAATTGCTGTCGCTGGAGTGCGCTGAGAGACCGCAAAATAACGTTTGCCAGATCGTCCCATGTGCTGATAGCTTGTGTCTGATGGAATAGGATATCCTATCTGCGAGAAATTCGGCGTTAGCTGACTCGCCCCGTGTGCCGACGGCTTTGCACGCTTTTGCAACACCACTCACGCTCGTTAGTAGCGCCACCATCAGCGATAGCGCTGTTTGTCAACGAACCACTGAGCAACGGTGCAAAGTGGTCCCGTCTGAAGCCGGTCTCCAATGGCGAAATATCAAAATATTTGCTAAAGGACTCCGGAAATACTGTTACGATGTCTGTATGTGCAAGTTCCGAGAGGCAGTTAAAACAGCCAGCACGTCGCGACACCTCTCGTGACGGCCGCAGTGGCGATTAGCGCATAGGAGACCGATCAAAACCAGCGCCATGTTTGATGCCTTTATTCATAGAGCCAGTGGCGGCTGGTCAGTATACATTCTGGGTGATCAGAAATTTTTAGATTCAGATAAATTTGGGAGTGTGATATTAATAGTATCTGCTGTATAACTGTTACGCGTATCAACAAATTTATACAATTACGGCCACTGCGAATATTAGCAATAATAAAAATAATAATAATAATAAGATGCATGACTTATCTTACAAAAGAAAGAATTGTTTTTGTAAAATTTTGTTCGTAATTAAGTACAGTTTAGGGCGATAAGGAAATAATGTGTAGGCTTTCGCAACTCTCCATTTCGCATTTCTGTGTAAATGGGAGTTTTCGTGCTTTTACGTTGTTTTGGACAAATGTAAAAGACCAATCACAGATGTATTAATTTACAAATTTACTTCCGGGCTGAAAATCAGGTACTCTTACGCTACACTCACACAGCAACCTGTGCTAACTGTACACCTACTTGTTAAATGTTCGCTTATTTGATTTCGTGACTCTTTCAGTCAAAGGATCTGTTCTCGGAGGCCATAGTTTCTTTGCCGCTAACTTTTCCTGGTAATTTAGTTTTCTAGTCCTAGAACAAGATTTTCACTGTGCTATGGCGTGTGTGCTGACATGAAATTTCATCGTAAATTGAGGTTATGTGCCAGAGCAACAATCGAACCCGGGAGCTTTGCCTTTTGCGAGTAAGTACTCTACCGACTGAGCTACCCAAGCAAAACTCAACACCCATCCCCACAGTTTTAGTTTTTTGTTAGTATTTAAAATAGTTTCGACAGGCCGGGCGGAGTGGCCGAATGGTTCTAGGCACTACGGGCTGGAACCGCGCGACCGCTGCGGTCGCAGGTTCGAATCCTGCCTCGGGCATGGGTGTTTGTGATGTCCTTAGGTTAGTTAGGTTTAAGTAATTCTAAGTTCTAGGGGACTGATGACCACAGCAGTTAAGTAGCATAGTGCTCAGAGCCATTTGAACCATTAAGTTTCGACATAATTCATATTTAGACTGCACACGAAAGCCGATTCCCGCACAGAAAGAAACCAATTGCAAACACGAAGAACCGTTTTCAAAAATAATGTAACTCAAGTAATAATGTCTACCAACATAGTCACTTGACTAGAATACGAATGAGGCGCTGAGATCCATAAGGGCCTGAAGCACACCACCGTGAATGTCAGAGAAACCAGCGATACAGCTTTTCGTGTATTTTCATATATAGAATATGCACCTACAGCACAGATAAACCTGACTCACCAAAAGATCAACAGATTTCAGAAGCATGAATAAATGTAACAATCTCACAATAGACGGTGATGTGCTTTAGGCTCTCATGATCTTCGGTGCCTTAAATGGGTTACTGTGTGATAAGATTCATAATTTAATATACCATAACTCATTCAGAAACCCCCAAAATAGGTTTACTGACAGCTAAACTTTAACATACACTGACTTCCAATCTAATTTTAGTACAGTAAATAGTGAGAGAAGTAGCATATCTGAGGAGTGCACTATCATCTAGCAGGATTTATGCCGGTTGAATGCGGAGAAAAGTCTGCCGCAGTGTGCTACCACCTAGTGGCACTGATGTACACTACCAGTCGAGTGGGAAGGCCTACCTGTGCACATGGTGAACCGTGAACGTTGTTTACCTATGCATTTGGCTTGTAAGGCAATTACGTCACGCTAGTCGCGCATGCGCAAAAGCCCCTTAAAACGTGCACAACTGATGGTGTGCTCGCGACCTTGATGCCAAGTATCACGTGTTCTACAGGAGGAGTGGATTTAAGTACTGTATATTTCGGATTGCAGCGTTCATAGAAAAATAACTAACAAATCCGCGGTGTCGAAAGCTAGGGTGTTCACAGACTCTTGTACTCTTACACAACAGCCGCCACTGCATAGAGATGTAGTGTAAAATGACACTGTCGTCAGCGAACTTCCCACCAGAATACGTTTTCAACTCGCGATGAACATTTACCGTGGCAGCTTGTGAACGCAGAAGAGCATGCGGCAAAAATCAGGGAAGTGATGATACACCAGAGGTCTCTCTCTCTCTGCGTGACAGAGCAGAGCTTCTGTGAACGATGACCTCGGACACGGTGTCCCTGAGACGATGGACCACGGCTTCGTTTTACGACCGCCGTCGGTTACTCCACAAGGTCATCACGCTCGGCGACGATTCCCGCGGAAGGAGGGCCCCGCCCGCAGCGGGAAACGAATGCGTGGACGGCTCCCAGCGGCTGGCCGCCGTGCGGTATCTCGTTAGCGCCCTCGGCGCCTCCGGCCGCGGCAGCCATAAATCGAGCAAAGCGAAACCGCAAGGCGGCCGCGGAAACGCGCTCCAGGGAGGAAGAACTCAATTGTCGAGGGAATACTTCGTCTTCTTTATGGCTTCCGCCTACATTGTCCCAGGTTCGTGTGGAGAGCACCACATGGTCTCGTACAGGGAAGGCCCACGCGGATCTGTTGCTCTTTCCCGGCAGACCGAAAGGTTCTAAACTGCTTTGAGAAGTACGAGACGGATATGGTCCATTTGGTGACAAGAACAACGACCCGATGTTGGAGATGTGTGCAGCCACTAAAAATCATAGCAAAAATCTTGGAAGGTGAGGGGAAGGTCAGGTATTACCGAATGTAAGGGTTTTTGTAGTTACTTTCTGATAGATGTATTAGAAATTGGTCAACTTACAACGTTTTGATAAGTTACTTGATCTCTACAGCTTACAAAAATGTACGAGGAGCGTTTGAAAAGTCCGTGCAAAAATAAAAACTACTTACGTGTTTGGGGTAAGCCTTTCTTGTTGTTGTTTTTTGGGGAAAGAGACCAAACTGCAAGGTCATCGGTCTCATCGGATTAGGGAAGGACGGGCAAGGAAGTCGGCCGTGCCCTTTCAAAGGAACCATCCTGGCATTTGCCTGAAGCGATTTAGGGAAATCACGGAAAACCTAAATTAGGATGGCCGGACACGGGATTGAACCGTCGAATGCTAAGCCTTTCTTATTTTTCGACATAGTCTCCTTTTAGTCCTTATAGACTTCGTCCAACGCTGTCCTAATTTATTGATCCCTTCCGAATAATAGGAATTGTCCAAGTCGGCAAAATAGCTATTAGTTGCTGTGATCACTTCCTCATTTGAATAAAATCTTTGTCCCGCCAGCCATTTCTTCAAATTGGGGAACAACTAGTAGTCCGAGGGAGAAAAGTCTGGAGAATAGGGGGGGGGGAGGGGGTGTGAAACGAATTGGAATCCTATTTCCATTAATTTTGCGACCACAACTGCTGAGGTGCGTGCTGGTGCATTTCGTGATGGAAACGGACTTTTTTGCGGTCCAGCTGTCGGCGTTTTTTTTGCAGCTCGGTTTTCAAACGGTCCAATGATGATGCATAATACGCACCTGTAATAGTTTTACCCTTTTCCAGATAATCGATGAGGATTATCCCTCCCGAACCCCAAAAGACAGTCGCCATAATCTTTCTGCCGATGGAATGTTCGTCGCCTTCTTTGGTGCAGATTGTCCCTTGGTAACCCATTGTTTAGATTGTTGTTTGGTCTCAGCAGTATAGTAATCTATCTATGTTTCATCCACAGTGACGGAACCACGCTTAAAATCCTGCGGATCCTTCCTGAGCAGCTGCAAACCATCCTTGCAACACTTCACACGATTCCGTTATTGGTCAAGCGTGAGCAATCGTAGAAACCATCTTGCGGATAGCTTTCTCATGTCCAAATGTTTATGCAAAATATTATGGACCCGTTCATTCGAGATTCCCACAGCACTAGCAATCTCACCCCCCCCCCCCTAACTCTTCCGTCATCCATCACCATATCATGGGTTTTATCGATGATTACTGGAGTCGTAACCTCCACAGGGCGTTCAGAACGTCGTCCAGCATCACTTGTGCCCATAAGGGCACTCCGAAAATTTTGAAGCCTTTTATAAACTGTTCTATTCGAAGGTGCAGAGTCACCGTAATGTTTGAAAGCTACTCTTAAATCGTCTGAGGCGTTTTGCCTTTCGTAAAGTAATGTTTAATTACCACACGAAATTCTTTTTCGTCTATTTTTTGACAATCACTCGACTTCCTTAATTGAAACGAATGCCAAACACAAAGAAATAGACCAATATGGCAGAAACATGGTGTGCGATCTTTCCAAAGATGCTACTAACTAAACATGACCTCGATACGCGCCGGTGATGCCATCTCTCGGACTTTTCAAACGCCCCTCATATGCAGAGGAACTTGGGGCACAACGAGATTCTTAATGTTTGACAATTTTTATAAAGTAAATGAGCACATGAAAACACGTCTGAAATGTAAAAAAAAAAAAAAACACTTTGTAGTACAACCTAACTTTCCTTGCTTGAAAATCACTGAAAACTGTGTATATGTATTTTTTAAATGTTTTCATAAACATACATACTTTTTCATTCTGCTTTATCCATGGGACAGCTGGTATAAGGCAATTTTTTTGTGAAACTGTTGCATAAACGTGTAATTTGTCAGGAATATCTTCTTAAAACTAAGACGTTAAGTTGTTCAATGAACAGTATAGACGAAGGAATATGGAATCTTAAAAAAAAAATTGGTAACAATACGAAAATATTTTAATGTGATTTTCAAAAATGTAAATTTTTGAATGCTTAATACCAAGTTACTGTTAATGTTGCTTGTGCACCAGATGTATTTTCTAGTTTTTGAATAGACAGTGTAGGATGCCTAGTAAGAAATACTATAACCCGTTTCTGCACTGCTAGACACGTTTATTTCTTCAATCTATTTGGTAAGCCATTCCTTTCTTCTGGCTGATAGGCTAATGATCTGACATGTGATGTTTCATCGTTCGACTAAAACTTCTCATCTCCATTTGGTTCAGGTTTGCTACCAGTTCATCTAGTTCATCTTCTTGTTCTACAGTGTAAAAATTTCTAAATTTCTCGCTTGATTTGTCAACTCAGTAGCTGGGATTATTCTTAGGTCTACGAAAACATCTTTCCATTGTTGGTACACGCGTGTCACAATCATTATATTCTTTTAAAAATCCCACTTCAGTAGGTAAAGGGACTGAAAGTGTCATTTCTATTGATTTCATATCCAGTTGCTGCATATTAGTCTTTCTAATATAAGTTTACACCATTTAGAAGACAAGGGAGAAGAGAAATATACAACTGGAAATGTAAATAAATCAAAAACTGAAGACGTAGAACTGGACACTAGTCATACTGCCCCAACTTGCTCTACCCCAAGAGCACATTTCAGATTAACAATCTCTATAGAGCAAAATAGCTGACTAATTTTATCATATTATTTAACTAACGTGCAGCGAATGCCATGCACTTAAAGATTGGATGTCGTTTAAGGGCGTTCAGCTATGAATAAACGTCGTGTCTTACGTTTAAATTCACCAGAGGTTACAGAAACACAACTGAAAAAGTGAAGGACAACCGTTCACCTACAACTCGCACCCTGAACAAAGTCAGAACGGCTGTCGAACCTTGCCTTCCAATCAGACACATAGCTACATGTCTGTATTCTTCAGTCTAGAAAACAGCACATTCCCGTGGTTTCCTGCTATCTCGCTCTGCACCGAGTTCCCTTAACCATGTACGTTCAACATCTGCTAAACTGGTGAATCGATTTCAACCATACTTGGTATAAATACCACTTACTATCTGCAGAGAAGAACAGTGGGTGTAACAAACACCTACCTCAAAAACGGGTTGGGTCTGAAAAAGAAGCGTAATGCACCGCGAACTAACATCCACATTGTATTCGTCCAGTATTTTGAGGATGAGAGCATTTTGCAACTTGCAACAGACTGTACACACAATTTCAAACCGTCAAGAAACTATTCCTCGCTGACACTCTCCACAGAATGATGAAAGGCAAATACTTTATGGCTTACTACATTTTTCCCGTTCAGGCAGTAAGACTTCAGTCATGACGTTTAATTTATTATTTCTTTACCGCGAAATCTATTCGTAAAACTTTTGCAGATAGTATCCATGTAGACCAATAAATGTGTGGTGTCACCGCCAGACACCACACTTGCTAGGTGGTAGCCTTTAAATCGGCCGCGGTCCGCTAGTATTCGTCGGACCCGCTGTCGCCACTGTCAGTGATTGCAGACCGAGCGCCGCCACACAGCAGGTCTAGAGACACTTCCTAGCACTCGCCCCAATTGTACAGCCGACTTTGCTAGCGATGGTTCACTGACAAATTACTCTCTCATTTGCCGAGACGATAGTTACCATAGCCTTCAGCTACGTCATTTGCTATGACCTAGCAAGGCGCCATTATCATTTGCTATTTAACTTGTGATGCATGTACCGTCAGACCGATGTTCACCAATTATGGATTAAAGTTAAGCATTCCAGCAGCTACGTACTTTTCTTGATAGTATAATTACTTTACCCGTTCCAGACCTCACGCCAGCCTGCGTGAGCTTAAACGTGTGCCTTTCGGCTACCTCCCAGTGGCTTGGCTGTCTGGCCAAGTCACACCAGTTTGACGCCGAGGATTGGCGACGAGCTAAATCGCGTTCGTATCTCTACAGACTGATTTACTTGTGTAATGGCTTCGCCACAATCTCCAGATGTACTGTCCGAATTTTATCGCTTGCAGAATCAGCAGACGCAGGCCTTATTGGATGCCCTTGGACAGCTCGTCCAGGGTCAACGTGCGATGCAAAACGATGCGGCAGCCGCCGCTCCATCGCTACAGCAGCCACAACACGCTGTTGCACCATCTTTTCGTCCATTTGATGCTGCACTCGAAAGGTGGACGGAATGGTCACGCCAATTTGGATTCCATCTCGCCACCTACAGAATTCAATGTAATGAGTGGCAGCCTTTTTTGCTTTCTTGTGTCGGAGTGTCCACCTACCGTGCGATAGTGAAATTATTTCCCCGACGCGACGTGGCAACGCTGTCTTACGAAGAAATTTTGTCTGCATTAGATGCATATTTCAAAGAATCAGTCAATGTAGTTGCCAAACGGTATGCGTTCTTTCGTACAAAACGTATGGCCGGACAGACTAATCAGGAGTGGGTTGCAACCTTACAAGGCCTTACTAGGGATTGTGCTTTTGATTGTGAATGTGGACTCCCTTATTCAGATACTATGGTATGTGATGCTATTGCACAGAACGTTTCTGATGTTCGTATACGGGAACAGATTTTGAAACTAGTCAGTCCCTCCCTTCAACAAGTGATGGACATATTGGATCGGCAGGAAACACTTGACTTTGCTCAGGAATCACCTGAAAGTTCGCCAGCCGTGTGTCATGTTACCTGGCTCGCCAGGCGAGCTGCACAGAACAGTAAACAGCCCTCGCGCCCGTCCGCGCAGCTGCCGACAAGCTCTCCTCCACGTGTGCCGCGTAAGCAATCAAATGCGGTGGAAAAATCATGCCCGCGGTGTGCTACTAGACATTCGCGTGAGAATTGCCCATCACGCCAAGCTATTTGCTTTTTCTGTAATAAAAAAGACCATGTTCAAAGTGTTTGCCAGAAAAAGCTTAGATCGAACACTTACAACCATTCCAGGCCCTTTGCTTCGCGCCGGAATCGGGATTGAACCATGAATACTCAGGCTCGTGAACCTTCGCCCATGGAAATTCATGCAGTTCATTCCACTCCACCCAGTGCCACTCTCTCTAACAGTGACTGTGTTCCTCCCACAAATAGTGTGCGTCGACATCGCCGGAAATCCCGTCAAGTCGCAAGTGATTCTGTACCGGTGTCAGTTCATGTTGCACGAGACAGTCGCTCTTGTCGTCAGCAGGACAATAAACTTTTTGTAGATTTGGACATAAACGGCAAAGTGATAGCATTCCAGCTCGATACCGGAGCTGCAGTTGCATTGATCAACCACAACATGTACCGACAGCTGGGCACACCTCCGTTGCGTGCCACAAATGTTAAGCTCAGTAGTTATTCAGGACAAGCAATCCCTGTGTAAGGACAGTGCAGCCTTCTTGCAACATACAAGGGACAAACAAAACCTGTGTCATTGTATGTCCTTCGTTCTTCTTCTGCAGTGAACTTGTTTGGTTTAGATTTATTTCAGTTGTTTAACTTGTCTATAGTAAATCAGGTCCTCTCAGTGAACCAGACTGTGCCTTCAGCCAGTGTTTCTCGTCTATGTGAAGAATTTGCAGACATTTTTGCACCGGGCCTCGGTTGCGCTAAGAACTATGAAGCACATTTGGAACTGAAAGTAAACGCGCAACCAAAATTTTTCAGAGCACGCAATGTTCCCCACACATTGCGTGATGAGGTCGCAAACACATTACACGATTTGGAATCACAAGGTGTGATTGAACGTGTGCAGGCTTCTCTCTGAGCATCACCCTTAGTAATTTTGCCAAAACCTTCCGGAAACTTGAGACTTTGTGTGGACGTCAAGGCAACAGTGAATCCCCAACTAGTGATTGCAACTTTTCCTTTACCCCGCCCAGAAGTTCTTTTTGACAAACTGTGCCCAGGTAAATATTTTTCGAAGTTGGACCTAGCAGATGCGTACTTGCAAATACCGGTGGACGAAGACTCCCAGCGCGTTTTGGTGGTTAACACGCATCTTGGTTTGTACCGATTCAAAAGACTGCCATTCGGGTGTGCATCCGCCCCTGCATTGTTTCGACAATATTTACAAACTGTTGTGCATCGGTCCCTACTGCAGAAAACTATCTGGACGATATTGTGATCTCCGGAAAGACGGAAGAGGAACATTTAGCCAATCTCAGAACATTATTTCTGGTCTTGCGACAACATGGTCTTCGCTTGCGGAAGGACAAATGTGTGTTTTTTGCTCGTGACTTACCATATCTGGGACATGTACTCATTGCCCAAGGCATACATCCCAGTCCCGAGCACCTCCGTGCCATACAAGACTTGCCTTCGCCGCAGAATTTGAAGCAGCTACATAGTGTGCTGGGAAAAATCAATTATTATCATCGCTATGTGCGCCACGCCTCTTCCATTTCAGCTCCACTTCATAGCTTACGCCGTAAAGGTGTTCCGTTCGTCTGGACGACGGAATGCGAACGCGCCTTTCGCCAGTTGAAATCGGCGTTGCTTTCCAGTACTTGCCTTACGCCATTAGATCCCCAGAAACCCCTTTTGTTGAGCATTGGCTCTCGTATTTGGTGTTACTAAGTTTCATGATTTCTTGTATGGTCATCACTTTACCATCATCACAGACCACAAACCTTTGACATCTTTTTTTCATCCGAACAAGCCTATACCTCCACGTACAGCGCAGAAATTCATTCGCTGGTCTATTTTCCTCTCGCAGTACCGCTACGATATCTTGTATCGGTCCACTGCTGAGCACGGAAACGCCGATGCGTTGTCCCGTTTGCCTGTTGCTGAGGATAGGGCATTCGATTCCTCCGAACTTGCTTGCCTGTTCATTGATTTGGAAACCGATGACGTGGTAGAATCGTTTCCGATTGATTTTCGTTGTGTAGCTACAGCCACAGCTGCTGTCCCTGTCCTTGCTACCGTTTCGCGTTTTGTTGCTACGCAATGACCCTTGTCAAAGTCCCAGATCGAGGATCCGTTGGTTCGCCGATTTTTTGCTCACAAGGGGAGACTTTTTGTACGACGTGGTGTTTTTCTGTTGCGTTCAGATAATGATCAGTCCAGGGTCGTGGTTCCACGTTCGTTACAGTCCTCTGTCTTACGGCTTCTCCACCAAGGACATTGGGGTATAGTGAGAACGAAACAACTTGCTCGTCAGCACTGTACTTGGTTCGGAATCGATGCTGCGATTGCGAATATGTGCTCTTCTTGCATGGCATGTGCCGAACAACAATCCGCACCACCGCGGAAATTCTTTGCATGGTCGAAAGCCACTACCCCTTGGCAACACTTACACATCGATTTTGCTGGTCCATTCTGGAATGCTCGATGGTTGGTTCTGGTCGATTCATTCAGTAATTTTCCTTTTGTTGTCCGGATGTCTTCCAGGACGTCATCTGCCACCATCCAAGCGTTATCCGCTATCTTTTGCATTGAAAGTCTTCCACAGACTATTGTTTCCGACAATGGCCCACAATTCATGTCCGCAGAATTTCAGTCATTCTGCAAGGCCAATGGTATTCAACATCTGACATCCGCGCCGTTTTCGCCTCAGTCAGACTGTGCTGCTGAACGATTGGTCTGTACTTTCAAGTCACAGATGTTGAAGTTGGAAGAGTCGCATTCTCGGGAGGATGCGTTATTGCTCTTTTTGTCCTCGTATCGCTCTCAGCCCCTAGATGGTCGCTCGCCGGCTGAGGTGCTCCACGGTCGCCCTCATCGAACATTTATGTCTTTGCTACATCCGCCGCATCAGGTTCCTGTGCAGCGGCAGACACCTGCTTTTGCCCCAGGCGACGTTGTATACTATCGCAACTATCGAGGTTCATGGCGTTGGCTCGCAGGGCGCATTCTTCGCTGCCTCGGCCGCGCGATGTATTTGGTTTTGGGGGCCTCTGGTGAGATGCGTCGGCATCTCAATCAGCTGCGCCTCTGTCGTCGCACGGGATCTGCCGCTCCCCGTCTGCTTTCAGCGTCGGTGCCGTCCGGTCAGCGCCCGGGGGACCCATCTACTGGCTCGCCTCATCCCCAGGTGTTACCGACGCTGTCTTCCATTTTGCCCCATGGCGACGCGCCGCCGCCGCCTATTCTCCCGCCCACGACGCCCGAAGTGGATGCGTCGCTGCAACCGCCGGGCGCCTCCCTGGGTCACGCACCGCCGATCGCTTCCCGTTACCAGTTGTCCTCCGCCATGGAACTCTTGCCCGCTCCGGACCACATGGCGTCTTCGCCCGTCGGGGCCCCGACCCGCTGGAGGTCGACCCTTTGGCCCCTCCAGTCTCTCTGTGGGCGCATACACCGCATGTTGGCGTGCACCCTGGACTAGGTTTTCAAGCGTTTCCTAGCTCCCCTCAGACCGAATGGCAGGGTGCGGGTGGCACAGCCTCGCCTGTTGTTAGGCTCCCCACCTCGTCGCATACGTCAACATGGGGTCCTCCCCACGGCGGGCGGAAGCCTTATAACACAACCGTTCGCCGATTTGCGAGGGAGGAATGTGGTGTCACCGTCAGACACCACATTTGCTAGGTGGTAGCCTTTAAATCGGCCGCGGTCCGCTAGTATACGTCCGACCCGCGTGTCGCCACTGTCAGTGATTACAGACCGAGCGCCGCCACATGGCAGGTCTAGAGACACTTCCTTGCACTCGCCCCAGTTGTACAGCCGACTTTGCTAGCGATGGTTCACTGACAAATTACGCTCTCATTTGCCGAGACGATAGTTAGCATAGCCTTCAGCTACGTCATTAGCTACGACCTAGCAAGGCGCCATTATCATTTGCTATTTATCTTGTGATGCATGTACCGTCAGACCGATGTTCACCAATTATGGATTAAAGTTAAGTATTCCAGCAGCTACATACTTTTCTTGATAGTATAATTACTTTACCTGTTCCAGACCTCACGCCAGCCTGCGTGAGCTTAAACGCGTGCCTTTCGGCTACCTCCCAGTGGCTTGGCTGTCTGGCCAAGTCACAAAAAAATGTGCCTGCAAAATTCTATTATTCAACGACACATAGGCCAGGATATGTGGTGACATAAACAGTGAGATGCGGGAAAAGCAGCCGCATCCTGTATGGCGTTATTATTTATCACTGTACTTGCGACTCCCTATGTGCAAAGTCTGCAGTGAGAAGGATGATACCGCATAACATTTAATCTGCCAACGCCAAGACTTGGAGGTCAAATGACGCAGAAAATTCGGGTTTACTTCCTTATGAAATTGTGTCTGATAAAGAACTAGTAAAACATTTCCTATTACTTTTTAATGATACTTGCTGTTTGTACTAGAATAACAGGGAAAGAAACAGCACAATAAACTCAGTTTCGGTTCGACAGTAGAGCAACAAGATCACTGGGCTAAGGTAACTGTTGTTCTTTCTCCCTGCGTAAATTAATCAATCAGCTGTATCGCAAAAAATTTCATAGCCAGTAACCACATATACCATTGAAGGTACCCGGAAAATTCTAACACTGTACGTCACAGTTCTGTGATACGACGTCATTAAGACAGGTATGCGAAAAAAAATTATTTTTCTTAACAGAGAGAGCAAATTACCTAAATTATACTCATCCAGTGTTTGACAATGAGAGCACATGGCGACTTCCTACAAACGTAAAACATGATCCGAAACCTTTTTAAGACTTTTTCCCTCTTACAAGCTTAGCGTCAAATACTTAACACATACATCAAAAGAAGTTTTGCATCATCCCGGTTCCCAGACCTCCTGTAGATAAACCTTGACTGTGAATATCGTAACACAGACACAGTTCTTCTTACTGTTCAGAGGTGTTACGAAACCCGCCCATAGATGTAAACAACCGTGCATGAGCAGTGCCTATTAGACGAAGTGGTCCGACAGCCGATCAGTTATCAGTTCCAGTGTTTCCACCAGGAAGGAGGTACACGGCCTGTGTTTTCTGTAGTTCAACCATGCCTAGCCTGTCAATACCGCGGTTCGAACGCGTCCGCATTGTTACTTTGTGCCAGGAAGGGCTCTCAACAAGGGACGTGTCCAGGCGTCTCGGAGTGAACCAAAGCGATGATGGTCGGACATGGAGGAGATACAAAGAGACAGGAATTGTCGTAGATACACCTCGCTCAGGCCGCCCGAGGGCTACTACTGCAGTGGATGACCCCTACCTACGGGTTATGGCGCGGAGGAACCCTGACAGCAACACCACCATGTTGAATAATGCTTTTAGTGCAGCCACAGGACGTCGTGTTACCACTGAAACTGTGCGCAATAGGCTGCATGATGAGCAACTTCACTCTCGACGTCCATGGCGAGGTCCACCACTGCAATCACGACACCATGCAGTGCGAAACAGATGGGCCCAAAAGCATGCCGAATGGACCGCTCAGGATTGGCATCACGTTCTCTTCACCTATGAGTGTCGCATATGCCTTCAACCAGACAGTTGTCTGAGAACGTGTTTGGAGACAACCCGGTCAGGCTGTACGCTTTAAACACACTGTCCAGCGAGTGCAGCAAGGTGGAGGTTACCTGATGTTTTGGGGTGGCATTATGTGGGGCCGATGTACGCCGCTGGTGATAATGGAAGGCGCCATAACGGCTGTACGATACGTGAATGCTATCCTCTGACCGATAGTGCAACGATATCGGCAGCATATTGGTGAAGCATTCGTCTTCATGGGCGATAATTGGGGCCCCCATAGTAGTCGCCTTGTGAATGACTTCCTTCAGTATAACAACATCGCTCGAATAGAGTGGCCAGCATATTCTCCAGACATGAATCCTGTCGGCATGCCTGGAATAGGTAGGAAAGGGCTGTTTATGGCAAAGTGACCCACCCACTAATCTGAGGGATCTTCGCCGAATCGCTGTTGAGGAGTGGGACAACCTGGACCGACAGTGCGTCGATGAACTTTTGGATAGTATGCCATGACGAATACAGGTCTGCATCAATGCAAGAGGACGTGCTACTGGGTATTAGAGGTACTTGTGTGCAGCAGTCTGGATCACCACCTGTGAAGGTCTCGCTGTATGGTGGTACAGTATACAATGTGTGGTTTTCATGAGCAATAAAAAGGGCGGAAATGATGTTTATGTTGATCTCTATTCCAATTTTCTGTACAGGATGAGTGTCGCATACGCCTTCAACCAGACAATCGTCGGAGACGTTTTTGGAGGAAACCCGGTTAGGCTGAACGCCTTAGACACACTGTCCAGCGAGTGCAGGAAGATAGAGGTTTACTGCTATTTTGGGGCGGCATTATCTGGGGCCGACATACGCCGCTGATGGTTATGGAAGGCGCCATAACGACTGTACGATACGTGAATGCCATCCTCCGACCAGTAGTGCAACCATATTGGCAGCGTATTGGCGAGGCATTCGTCTTCATGGGCGACAATTCGTGGCCCCATCGTGCACATCTTATGAATGACTTCCTTCAGGAGCCGCCGGGGTGTCCGAGCGGTTCTAGGCGCTACAGTCTGGAACCGCGCGGCCGCTACGGTCGCAGGTTCGAATCCTGCCTCGGGCGTGTATGTGTGTGATGTCCTTAGGTTAGTTTGGTTTAAGTAGTTCTAAGTTCTAGGGGACTGATGACCTCAGAAGTTAAGTCCCATAGTGCTCAGAGCCATTGGAACCATTTTGTTCCCCTTCAGGATAACGACGACTAGAGTGACCAGCATGTTCTCAAGACATGCACCCGATTGAACCTGCGTGGGATGGATTGAAAATGGCTGTTCATGGACGTTGTGACCCAGTAACCACTCTGATGCATCTACGCCGAATCGCCATTGGGGAGTGGGACTTTCGACGAACAGTGCGTTTATGAACTTGTGTATAGTATGCCACGACGAATATAGATATGCATCAGTGCAAGAGGACGTGCTACTGGGTATTAGAGGACCGGTGTGTACAGCAGTCTGGACCACCACCTCTGAAGGTCTCGCTGTGTGGTGGTACAACATTCAATGTGTGGTTTTCAGGAGCAACAAAAAGGGTGAGAATGATGTTTATGTTGATCTCTATTCCATTTTTCTGAACAGGTGCCGGAACTCTCGGAACCGAAGTGATGCAAAGCTTTTTGAGATATGTGTACATCAACTCATATGTAAAGTTATCATAAGGATGGCGCTGTCTGATGCAGGGAATTTCGATTCTTTAAAAAATCAAGGGTTTACTGGTTACTTGCTTATCCGAAAAGAATCTCCTTCATCCCCTAGAGCTAAAAATGAAAAAGGGATGACGTTTGAGGCGTGGCGCTCTACGTCGTGCCTGTTGAGACAGCACATAACAGCTGTGAACATGCGTGCAGTATGAGTCACGCACAGGACATGTGGCGTCAGGTGCCCGAATGTTTGTAGCTTCTGTGTGATCTGTTAACGTCACTAGCTGACGCACACTGTTTCAGCTGTTGTCAAAATACTGTCATTTATTTTTGTACTTGTGTTTGGTTAATTTTCAATTGCTTATTGTTGTAATTGTGCTTAGTTATAAGAGTGAATGAAGGTATGAAAGTGAAATAATGTTTTATGTAAAATTTGTATACTATTCATTGAAGAAACTGGTCTCGTGAGGAATGTTCGAGAAGGACGCGTGTGTTCGTCATTCGTGCAGGGGAATTTGTTATAAACTATTTCGTCCTATTGTGGTGGTAGGGAAATGGGATTAAATTTCGGTGAAGTGATTTTGTTAAGAGGGAGTTAGTTTTATATTTCTGGGTTTTCAAAATTTACTTCTATTAATTTACTGTTCTGATTCAGTGACAAATCGTGATTCGTTCCGTATACATGCGTGGGATTGAGCGAGTTTGATGCTACTTTCCGACTGGCTCTGACGTTTCTCTTCCAATTAGAAATTAGTATATTAGCGCGTATTTCGGTAACTAGAAACTTCTTTTGTGTAGAGAGATAAGGAGAGTTTGGACTTGGATCTAATAATGATCAGATCTACTGATGGATGCTCCAACGAAAATTATTAATATTGTGATATTTTGGTACCAAAATGTTTGAAAGGTGTCGTAAAGTCTGGAAAAGTGTTAGATTTAACGGACGGTGTGAAATTCGGAACTTTTGATGAAGTTTTAAACAACTAAATACCACGTGGCGTGTTGCTTGATCGCGAAGGTTAACATTTATAGCAACATTTGAGCGAGCTTTTCTCAAGGAAATAATCCGTTTATAAACTTTCTGTGCGGGTTAACTAATAATTGGTTATGAATCGTGTGTGCGTGTGGACGTTTCATACTTTGTACAGCTTAGAGTAAAGGCTTGGTAGTAACTGATGCATGCAAGCTTACCGTGATAGCATGAAATTTTACGCACATAAATACTTTCATTTAACTACTGATAACCTTACGCCGGCCGCGGTGGTCTAGCGGTTCTGGCGCTGCAGTCCGGAACCGCGGGACTGCTACGGTCGCAGGTTCGAATCCTGCCTCGGGCATGGGTGTGTGTGATGTCCTTAGGTTAGTTAGGTTTAAGTAGTTCTAACTTCTAGGGGACTTATGACCTAAGATGTTGAGTCCCATAGTGCTCAGAGCCATTTGAACCATTTTTTTGATAACCTTACACCGACAAAACAATTTTTACAGCGACTTGTAGATACAAAGTGTACAATTGTTTTTTTTTTTTTTCTATAGCTTTTTCCGGCTGAGAACTGCATTTCGGTAGCTTCAAGGAGACGTGCATGTGACAACATATTCACCACAAGGTGGGTGAAACTTTATCAGCAACAGAATTGCAGCCCGCTGCCGTAAGTTGAACCATGAATCAGTATCACTTGGAATAATGTCAACCAAAATTTGTTAGCTACGTGACTTGTTATTTGTATAATTAATATTATTGGACTAAGATTACCCACTAGGGATGGATGCAAAGAGGTTACGTAAATATCTTCTAAAATATTCTGTTCGTATTTATCTTCGGTACTAAGTTCACTTGGAATAATTTTATAAGTATGAAGTGCAATTTGTCTCTTATTTATGCCGTTAATAATGTCAACCAGGTCGCGAAAATCAGCACTGTTGCCATCCAGTAACTTTTTCAACGTGTTTTGGGATCTGAGATAAAGCCACACGGCTGAATTTCATGTGAAACGACAAAGAATCACACATAGGCCCATATGTCTGTAACATGTCACATATGTATACGCTTAACATCCCTGCCTACGCCCGTGTACCTATTTTAGCCAAACGTGGAAAAACCACCAACCGTCTATTGGGGAAGGGGTGACAATGGGTTCAAATGGCTCTGAGCACTATGGGTTGGTTCAAATGGCTCTGAGCACTATGGGACTCAACTGCTGTGGTCATAAGTCCCCTAGAACTTAGAACTACTTAAACCTAACTAACCTAAGGACAGCACACAACACCCAGCCATCACGAGGCAGAGAAAATCCCTCACCCCGCCGGGAATCGAACCCGGGAACCCGGGCGTGGGATGCGAGAACGCTACCGCACGACCACGAGATGCGGGCTGAGCACTATGGGACTTAACTTCTGAGGTCATCAGTCCCGTAGAACTTAGAACTACTTAAACCTAACTAACCTAAAGACATCACACACATCCATGCCCGAGGCAGGATTCGAACTTGCGTCCGTAGCGGTCACTCGGTTCCAGGCTGTATCGCCTAGAACCACTCGGCCAGCCCGGCTGGTGGTGACAACGGGGTAATGGACAGAGTCGAAGACTAGGAGGAGGTGAACAAAGAGAGGAGAAGATGAGAATGTGGACAGACAGGCGGAGGCGACAAATAGAGAGAGGTACAACGAGGAGAGGAGAGGAGAGGAGAGGAGAGGAGAGGAGAGGAGAGGAGAGGAGAGGAGAGGAGAAAGGAGGACATGGGCTAATGGAAGAATCATACTTGGGCAACTATTTAATATTTTTTCCACCCACTACCTTTCCGTCGTTCAAATTTTTCGAAATTTGTATCGGACGTAAAATTAAAAATTGCAAAAAAATTTGGCAAAAGTGTTTTAATTGTCTTCATTGGTTGGCTGGTTGTTTTTAAATGGATACAAACTTGTTCAACGGTTCATTTAATTTCACAAAGGATCGTACACCTCATGGATCCAGTTGAGCATAAAATCACAACAAAATTCTTAACAGCTCTCATTTTAGTCTTACTGCAGTGATGATTTATCTTCACATGTTCTGCATATTTATACATCAGATTTAAGAACTCATCTCCTTTCACAGTCATAAGCTAGCTATTAAAATTTCTAACGTGATCATACAATACTGTTTCCAGTTCGTTGCTGAATGTTCTCGGAAAAAGTTGTTACTCCTTAAAACAGATTTCAAGGCCAGTTCTTTGTTTCACCATGAGCCTTAAGCCTGTCACCTACTTTAACTTTTCTGACTTAATATTTCTCACTGTAACACTTTATTTTCATTCCAAAAAGTGCGACTTTTCTACGGATTCCTACACTTCTTTGATTCCATGTCCATCTTCGCCTGGTAAAGAAGAAATGCGTAAAAATTTTAAGTCTTGTGCTATCTGTTTTGCCCATTACAAGCCGAACTTGCTTTGTCATATACAGTTCGTACAGACTACTGTGGGGGTTTAACATTTCCACTGTTATTTCTTGGAATAGATATTGTTACAGTCAAATATGTATATGGTAATAACAATTGTATCTAAAGACACTATAAAACTGTAATACTACTTACTTGCAAAGAAAACGAAACACCCCAAAGCTAAGTCTTTCCATCGAAAAATTTACTAGGATCATGTAACTTTCTTTTACTCCAAAACTCATTATTACTTTGACTCCAAATTGAGTGATTGGTCCTGCTCCTCCATATATCACAGACAGGGATCGTTGTACATCGTGGAAGATGTTTGTAGAAAGTCGCATGAAGTTAGCGGAGCACCAAGGTGTTACCAACAGCCCAGCTAGCATAGGGAATTAAAGGGAATGGGATATAATGGTCCAGCAGCTCCTCATAAGGCACAGTACCTCTAGTCAGTCCTAAGCGTCTCTTGAGGTGCACACTAGCTCCCTCCAAAAGTGTAGTATGCAGCTATGAATCAGACTGTACCCTGTGAGAGTCTGACGGAAGGGTTTGGGTTTGGCAGATGCCTGGAGAACTTTACCTACATTCATCTGCAGTACATACAGTGAGGTACGTTAGAGGTGGTGTTATAGTATGTGGCTGTTTTCTCCTTGCTGCCCTTTACAGACGCTGAATGCGGAAGAAACCGAACACAATTTACAGTAATGCAGACTGTGTAGTACAGGAATAGTTCGTAGTTAGTACTCGTACGTTCGGCGGTAACCGAATCGTTGAGCGCGAAATCCCCGCACATATACTGCCATGTATCAGCATAAAGCAATATTTGTGAGCCAATGTTTTGTGGACAATAACATTCCTGAAATTGTCTAGCCTGCGCACAGTACCGATCTGAACCCAATGGAACACTTTTTGGATGAGTCAGAACATCGACTCCACTCCAAACCCCAGTGTCCAACTTCACCACCTTTTCTGGTTTTGCCTCTCGAGGAAGAATGGAATACCATTACTCCAGAGACATTCACCTTATTGAAAATGTCCCCAGTAGAGTTCAAAGCGTCATAAAGGCGACAGTAGGACCCACCCCACATTAATAAGTGTCTGGATGCTTTAGTCTGGAAAGTGTATTTGGCGTTCTTCTGCTGATGTGGTCAACAGAACTGATTGGTTTTTAGTTGTGGCAACTTTCCACATTTCTTTCGAACCACAGTATACAGGGTGCGTCTAAAATGAATGTAGAAAATGAGAGAGCTGGTAGGCCAGGTGGTAAGAAACATATTATACATAGCAACCTAAGTCCGTATCTCTTAGCTTACAGCTCTAGGCGTCGTTGAACAGCGTCGCGCTCCGCCAAGATGGTAGGCACTCAACATGCCATCCTACCTTCTTCGTTCAGGTTTGCAGGGCAACGATTTTCATGTATTTGCGACATCAAGGTAAAAGAGACGTCGAGGGTTGAAGTTTTATGACCTTTATATGCAAACGCTCTAGACGGCTTAGTTGCGGGCGGATATTGCAGGCGGTACAACACGCGGGCTATGCGCCTCTTTTTGGGACGCGAGCGCGTTGCTTTTGGCTGTGCAAATGCCTCTTTGATACTTGCTGCGTAGAGGGCAGCACCTGTGCACACTGCCGAGTCTGATTCGCCCTGCGTCAGTTTGTCATCTGTGTGGAGCGGACAGGAAATAGAGTTCTACTCTTTGGAGAAAAGTTCTTACGGGGCGGCTGGTGGAAATGCTCACACTGCACAACGTTAGTACGTTCGGCGGTTTCCGAATCGTAGAGTGCAAAATCCCCGCACATATACTGCCAACCACAGGTCCCAACGACAGACGGGTTCACTTGAGGTACGTTTCCCACTGGCACGTTCTCATAATGGCACATGTGCTTTCAAGGCCTACTTCGAAACCCGGTGTATTCACTTTGTGTTACAGGTGAGAAGGCCTGACGGGCGTGATCGTCGACGCACAAACCAAACACTAGGGCTTGAAGGCGAGACGTAGCGCTGCTGGGAAACACATCCTCAAGTAGCTCGTGGTGAGTTGCAAGTGAAGTGAATGTAAGCAATCCAACAATTAGGCGTGCATGGCATGAAGATGATTTGCACCCCTACCTTTTTCGGAAGGTTCAAGTCCTTAACCCAGACGATTTTCCATATCAAATTCAGTTCTGTCAGTGGCTTATGTAGGTGTACCATTCGATATGTTTTATGGATGAGGCATCGTTTACACGAGAGGGTATGTTCAACAGCTACAATCAACTTGTGTGGGAACAGCAAAGTCCGCACGCCTCCTTTTTTCGTGGTCCCCAACATCACTTCACCGACAGCATGTGGGACGGCTTGGTAGGCGACACTCTGTTCAGTCCGTACATGTTCCCCCGGTGACTGAACGCAAACAGATACTTGATCTTTTTACGAGAATCTCTGCCAGTGGCCGGCCGGTGGGGCCGTGCAGTTCTAGGCGCTTCAGTCTGGAACCGCGTGACCGCTACGGTCGCAGGTTCGAATCCTGCCTCGGGCATGGATGTGTGTGACGTCCTCAGGTTAGTTAGGTTTAAGTAGTTCTAAGTTCTAGGGGACTGATGACCACAGATGTTAAGTACCATAGTGCTCAGAGCCAACTCTGCCAGTGTTGTTGAAGCATGTTCCACTCAGCGTGCGACAGCAAATATGGTACCAACATGATGGTGCACCTGTGCACTCCACACATGCAGTGCGAAATCATTTGGATGAAACCTTTGGTGAGAACTGGGTAGGGCTCGGAGGGCCGGTGGCACGGCCTGCACGTTCCCCCGGATTTTCGCCCACTGTTTTTATCCCCTGGAACTACTTGAAATGTGTCTATGGAACACCCATTGAGACTACTGAAGAGCTGATAGCGTGCATGGTGGCAGTCTACGATGCAATTTATACTCCGCCACGAGTGTTTGAAAAAATGCGACAGTCACTCCAGCGTCGTTGCACGGAGTGCATTCAGGGAAGAGGGTGTAATTTCGAGCACTTGTTGTAACTCTTTTCAAATGAAGGTTACAAAACTTGACCCTACTGCTCAATTACTTTGTTGCCCCAGTTACATTAAAATCCTGGCCCTGCAGACCTCCTACGATGACGGGTGGATGGCATGTTGTGTTCCACCCTCTTGTTGGTGCACGACGCTGTTCAACTTTGCCTATCTCCGTACGCTGAGTGCTGAAATGGGTTGCTATCTGAAATATAATTGCTTTGACTCACTCTAACAACTCTCCCATTTTCTACATTCATACACCCTGTATATCTGAACGTCAAGATCTTGTACTAAGCGGGTCTGATGACTTGGTCTCTTTAATTATCCAATAGACCAACCAACTTGACTGAGCTGATAAGAGGTCCACATATGACAAATGGGGCGTCTAACATGGACAATTGTTTTGTGTCTAATCCTCTCTTGGCTTAAAGGTAGGATTCACTTTACTTTCTTGTAGAGGCTTTTGAGCGTTAGTCTCCAGCGGCCAAGGTATTTCCCACTAACGAATTATGTTCTCTCTCTTGGCACATGATCTTGACAACGGGGTATATGTAAAGACACACACATCGGAATTTGATTAACGCATGTGTATAGGCATAAATGGTCCAAGTAAAGGTAAGTCCCGCTCTCATTTCACGCAAATATTGTGTTCTTTTTGTCGGAAATCTCAGTACTTTTTCGGCGACAAAAATAATGCATGTATCCACCTGTGCAAAGGCCGAAACATTAAGGCAGCATTTGCAGTGCAAAAAATTCAAATGGTTCTGAGCACTATGGGACTTAACATCTGAGGTCATCAGTCCCCTAGAACTATGAACTACTAAAACCTAACTAATCTAAGGACATCACACACGTCCAAGCCCGAGGCAGGATTCGAACCTGCGACCGTAGCGGTGGCGCGGTTCCAGACTGAAGCTCCTCGAACCGCTCAGCCACAACGGCCGGCATTTGCAGTGCATTTCAGTAGAACTCGTCGCTTCTTCCATCGTGAACAGTACAATTTGGCTTGTGCAATGTCTCCAGTATGTCAACATGACATGAAAGATTATTTCCAACTTAGACTGTGAGCACACTATCACTTCAAGCAGCACAGTTAGTTTCTCCGTCAATTTTTCATTCACCACAGTGATTTATTTCAAACATTAAAACTCATCGTGAGACGCAAAACATTGAAATGACACATAATGGTCATCTGTTGCTATCGACACTGTCTGACGATTTGGTGACACTGTGAGGAGTTTTCAACAGAAATGTGCATCGTATATTTGGAGGTAAATGGCAAAGCGCGTGGACCAAGCGTGTTCTCCACGATGAACACTCTTTCCGAGTATTGCAAACAATACAAAACTTTCCATTTTCGTGGGGCTCTGTGAAGGTGACAGCTAGAGTAAAGTCTAGATCTACGCTTATGTCGTCGAGTTGTGATCACCGATATGACTGCACCAATTGGTGCTTGATGATCGTCATGTAAATGTATATAGACTACCAAGCATAAATGCAAATCTCAGACATGCAGTCCAACGAATTAATTATAGAGGTGAGTCAGTCATGTTTTGGGCTGGTATAAAGAGCGGACGTTAGACTCTGTCAGCAGTATCGTGCAGGATTTTGCAGTATTATAAGAGTATCCTCCAACTTATTGTTCACACCTAGGTGAACTTTCTCCCCATGAATCTACATTCAAGACGATAACTATCGGGCCACCATGGTGTAACTTCTCCTGGCAAAACACATATTATATCTGGTAAAAAAGAAAAAAAATAATAGAAGTGAATAATTGTAATTTTATTTCTGCGTGGGCAATGATCGTGTGAACTTTACATTAATAAAGAGAAACCATTATGTGTCATACTTGTATACAATTATGTACCGATTTTTTTTAAAGACAATATGTGTGTCGGCGAGTAATGAAACCGCCACAGACGATACTTATTAAATATCGAACAAAGATATCATACTGAGTGTAGATAGTAGTGACCGAGCATTAATTTCTCTGTCGTCTTTATGGAGTTACGTGAGTAGGAAGAGCCTGTGACGCTATATTGTATGCTTGTGTAGCATTCTTTTTTCAAGATTGAGACAAGGACGCCATTAGGCATTGATTTGTAAAGATGTGTAAGAATTTAATCTGTCCAAATGTTTTGTATAGAGTTACTTAGTGAAAACTTGCATTATGATTTGTAATAAGCTTGCCTGGTATTTTATCCCATTCTTTTCAGACATTTTCAGCTCTTTAAATATTATTCGTGGTGCAGAGCTGCCCTACGAACGAACGAGCCGCTGCCGAGGCGCATTCAAACTGCGTTAAATGAAACCAATCATACCGAAAAGAAGCGGGGATTTAATAGTGAACTAAAATTATCTCTTTCAGCTTTCGGGATTGCAGGGCAGAGCGGCATATTTTATTGTATTTTATTGTGTGTTTTACAGGTGGACACGGGCTTCGGATGTTGTTATATTATTATCAGTGCAAAAAGATAATTTTTCTTCATGACATAAAGGAAATCTCGCTGTGCATAGTTCTGGCCCGGCAAACATTACAGTAAAAACATGTTTTCTCTGATAATAGTCTCATGGTCTCGTGTTAGTCGTGCTACTTATTGGTGTTTTAATGTTAACAGAAATCCACTGCAAAATTTTGATGTTGAACAAACATTGCGTACTGTAACATCAGTATTGATAACAAAATAATTTTCAGTAGCCTTCTCAATAACTGCAAAGTAAGAAAGATATGTTGAACTTTTTAGCGGGTTACAGTAACGAAACAATGTTCCTTTTATTGAAAGCCAGATCCAGAATAATAGGAACATAATATATTTTATTTTGTTGAAAATTAATGATCCAACGAAAGTCACAGCACAGTATCCCTAAAAAGTATTTCAGGGCTCCTTCCGTAACAACATATTTTATCGATATAATAGTTGTTGCGCGAGCAATAACAAGCAGAGAGTGAAAATGGGTAAGGGCCTTTGATTGTTACTTAAACCGTTGTAGATCCCGAGTTCGGTCCCATCTACTCCTCAAATTTTCAATAAAAAATCACGGCTGAAACAACGTTTTCTCAGAGCGTAGGGGAGTGGTTAAAGATTCAGTCCTTCGAGTGAGAATTGCCCTTAAGGATCATGCCGATGCAGAAGGCAATGGAACCCACAGAATGAAAGACATGTAATGTATATTCACTGGAAATATGTTCTGTAATGAAAAAAGAGTCGTGAAGATCTCTCCAATTGGCAAAATATTCCGAATTAGTCCCCCAGTTGGTTCTCTGGAATTTTGGACAGACGAATCCTGCGTAAAACCAACATCAGTAGAAAATGGTATCACAGGATTGTGCTACGTTGCGAACTATAAAATAGGGTAGGCAGCATGTCACTGCAAACATATCAGTGATACGATTAGTCCCAACAGAACAGACAGCAAATCAGCACTGAGATTAAGAGGTGTGTATGCCGACTTCATAAGCAGAAGACAAAAAGCTGAAGAGAGAGCACGAGGTCATCGAACAGATAACACACTGTGCAAAACAAAGGCGAAAGGTTATCTATCATAGTATATTTGAACGCTACAAAAGGCGAAAGAAGAGGAAGTCTGAGACAAAGAAAAATACGGACTAGACAGTAAGAAGGAGGCAGGTGCGATGTCCCCTGCAGTTATGCTACAAGTACACAGAGAGTCTTCAGTCTAGGAGCGCATTAACACGGGCGATGACATCTACAAAGAAGTCGTGTCTTCCATCACGTGCGATAAATTTCAGCAAGTAATAGCAAATACATTGTTCAAGAATGACAAGAGCGGAGCTGCACTTAGCAAATGCATAAGGATACAGGCATATAAAAGCTGGACTATATGTAGGTGAGGAGGAGATTACGAACTCCAGTAATGGATTTTAAGTCATACTAATGACCAGTAGAGTGTGTACGCTGATTTCACAATATTGTGATTTCCGAAAGTAGGTTATTGTTTAAGAGAATTTCCAGGAACAGTCGTGTGTGAGGAAATATATTGAAGAACTGGGGGATAATGCTGAAAGGTTTCAGTTCTCTGAAGATGCAGACACATAGATAATGAACACCGCAATAGGCATTTCAGTTGAAGAGGATTTCAAATGGTTCAAATGGCTCTGAGCACTATGGGACTTAACTGCTGTGGTCATCAGTCCCCTAGAACTTAGAACTACTTAAACCTAACTAACCTAAGGACATCACACACATCCATGCCCGAGGCAGGATTCGAACCTGCGACCGTAGCGGTCACGCGGTTCCAGACTGAAGCGCCTTTAACCGCACGGCCACACCGGCCGGCGAAGAGGATTTGATTAACAGGCTCAGTTACAAAAGCAGAGCAAGCAAATTTAGGAAATAGAAATGAAACTGCAACGAAATCTTTGGTTACAAAATACACTCCTGGAAATGGAAAAAAGAACACATTGACACCGGTGTGTCAGACCCACCATACTTTCTCCGGACACTGCGAGAGGGCTGTACAAGCAATGATCACACGCACGGCACAGCGGACACACCAGGACCCGCGGTGTTGGCCGTCGAATGGCGCTAGCTGCGCAGCATTTGTGCACCGCCGCCGTCAGTGTCAGCCAGTTTGCCGTGGCATACGGAGCTCCATCGCAGTCTTTAACACTGGTAGCATGCCGCGACAGCGTGGACGTGAACCGTATGTGCAGTTGACGGACTTTGAGCGAGGGCGTATAGTGGGCATGCGGGAGGCCGGGTGGACGTAAGGCCGAATTGCTCAACACGTGGGGCGTGAGGTCTCCACAGGACATCGATGTTGTCGCCAGTGGTCGGCGGAAGGTGCACGTGCCCGTCGACCTGGGACCGGACCGCAGCGACGCACGGATGCACGCCAAGACCGTAGGATCCTACGCAGTGCCGTAGGGGACCGCACCGCCACTTCCCAGCAAATTAGGGACACTGTTGCTACTGGGGTATCGGCGAGGACCATTCGCAACCGTCTCCATGAAGCTGGGCTACGGTCCCGCACACCGTTAGGCCGTCTTCCGCTCACGCCCCAACATCGTGCAGCCCGCCTCCAGTGGTGTCGCGACAGGCGTGAATGGAGGGACGAATGGAGACGTGTCGTCTTCAGCGATGAGAGTCGCTTCTGCCTTGGTGCCAATGATGGTCGTATGCGTGTTTGGCGCCGTGCAGGTGAGCGCCACAATCAGGACTGCATACGACCGAGGCACACAGGGCCAACACCCGGCATCATGGTGTGGGGAGCGATCTCCTACACTGGCCGTACACCACTGGTGATCGTCGAGGGGACACTGAATAGTGCACGGTACATCCAAACCGTCATCGAACCCATCGTTCTACCATTCCCAGACCGGCAAGGGAACTTGCTGTTACAACAGGACAATGCACGTCCGCATGTGTCCCGTGCCACCCAATGTGCTCTAGAAGGTGTAAGTCAACTACCCTGGCCAGCAAGATCTCCGGATCTGTCCCCGATTGAGCATGTTTGGGACTGGATGAAGCGTCGTCTCACGCGGTCTGCACGTCCAGCACGAACGCTGGTCCAACTGAGGATCCAGGTGGAAATGGCATGGCAAGCCGTTCCACAGGACTACATCCAGCATCTCTACGAACGTCTCCATGGGAGAATAGCAGCCTGCATTGCTGCCAAAGGTGGATATACACTGTACTAGTGCCGACATTGTGCATGCTCTGTTGCCTGTGTCTATGTGCCTGTGGTTCTGTCAGTGTGATCATGTGATGTATCTGACCCCAGGAATGTGTCAATAAAGTTTCCCCTTCCTGGGACAATGAATTCACGGTGTTCTTATTTCAATTTCCAGGAGTGTAAATTATTCAATAGGTCATCGAAAGAAGGAAATAGAAGGAAGGTGTACAGCAGTATAAGAAACTCGTTAATGAAATCTATAGCTTGTAGTGTGTGTTGGTGGGGTAATTACCTATAGCTGAGGTTGGGGTCTCTGTCGTCTATCTTCTTGAGATTCTGAATTAATACGCGTTATCGAAAGATGGAAGAAATAGAGTTCGGACATGTACCAACTATCATTGTTCCTTAGCAGATCGCTCACCTGCTGATCTTCTATTCCTGGCGTCGGACTTCGTTTCTTGCAGCAAGTGTTTAGTCGCCTAGTGAAGAAGAGATGGACAAATATGGACATCGCTCTCAATAATGCATCCTCCGGTCGAGCAACGGACAAGTCAAAAGAAGAGAAGTTCACACAAATAATAACGATTCTAGTACGGGGACCAGTCCCTAGAGAGAGCGCAGAAGTGAATTACCACGAACCACTATGACGAAAGAGTGTAGCCATAGGTCACGAATACGATCACAGTAACAGGGGTCGGACAATAAAGCTTACCACGCCACATGTCTGTTTGCAGCGTCGTTATCACGTGGTGCAAACGTAGCGACAGCACAGTCGCAACCATCGTAGCCGCGGCGTACTTCGTAATTCTAAACATCATGAGCGACTCGCGTGTGGCTAGCACATGGCTTTTTCAAAAGTAATGGGAAAGATACGCACCATAACAAAGCGCTAATTGCTGTACGGTGAACGTCATGATGTCGACACTTTTTGAAACAGCAACGAAATTGGGGAGGGGGGGCAGGGAAGTAGGTGGAGATGCTGTCCGCGTTACGTAAAAACTCGGTCGATAAAGTACGGTGCTCCTCGGCGGTGTACTAATACGTCCTTGTAGCCAAGCTGACAGAGGTAGAAGGTGTAGCCGTTTCCCGTGTTCTGGCCGACTAAAACGGCCAAGTTCGGTGCCTTGAAGTTGCGTGGGTCGAACTGGCGCGGATTCCCAGAACGTGGAAGAGTTTGTGTGTCTCCCCCACCGAGCGCCTTATGACGATTCGAAATAACGGCCGCCAAGTGAATCTGGATTTCGCCATCTTGGACGCTTTCTAAATTAAATAAACAGAGAATCTCAAAATTATCTTACCCTCTCCAACTGATGAACCACTATGCAGACAATACTTTGATTATGTATGTGTACTTGGGGAAATTAATTTAGCAGTATTAAATGAGCAATTAAGATTGACGACTTCTCAATTAATTAATTGCTACCAATTTATTCGAAAGTTTGTTGAGAGTCGAATCTTTGTTAAGAATGAAAAGATTTATTTTACTACTCTCTTCGTTTGTTATGGAGGCTGATCTGGGTGGACGCTGTGGCCTCTCCAAGTGCGTTATGTGCTTCACAAAGTCACTACTTTTCTAACCAGTGTAGGGAAGCTAATGTGACATGGCTGCTGGAAAAATGTGAAGAAATCGGAAAGGCAATAGCCAGCGGAAGGACGGATTCTGCTTGAAGTAAAGTCTGAATAACTTTCGTTGAGAGGAGAGACCGGATCTGTGGAAAGGATACAGTGAGGGCCTCTATGAGGAGAAGAAACTGTCTGCTCAGCTGATAGGAGAATTGTATGTCGATCTGAAAGACACTGCGGATGCAGGTCTACAGGCAAAAAAAGAAAAAGGGGACATGCAGAGTGAAAATTATTCAAATGGACCAACTCTTGGAGGTTTCACGGGACATCGAAACAAATATTTTTCTCTACTGTCGTATTCGGTTGTTAGGGTTCTTTAGATGCAGACTTTTCTCTGTTTGGATATTAATTAAAATAACAAAATCTGGTAGGTTGTATGGGACAGTGAAAACATTGTTTCTGATCTTTCCTCCTGTGACAACCAAAAGTAAAATAAACAAGTATTAATTCTGTATCATCAATAGATAACGAAATAACACAATTACATCAATAACAAGCGAGGCTCAAAAATCTCGCTATTGACTTGCAAACAGAAGTTACACCGGTAGGGCACGTTCTATCTAATACAGTGAAAGGCTGCAGGAGTGGACTAATTCCTACTGTTGCTGCTACTTGCTACTATCCGGGCTCTTCAAAGGGGGTTCTGTAATCAAGGTCGCACACCTCTTCGCCCACAACCAAGTCCAGAGGGGTCACATCAGGGGATCGAGTAGGCCCCCGTATAGGACGAGCAATGGTAATTCAGTTTTCTGGAATTTGTCACTTCAAGAATCGACACACAGTACGAATGAAATGTGCCGGTGCTGGAACCAACTGAGTTGTCTTGCAGCGAGTGGCACGACATCGAGTAATTCTGGCAATGCTCTAGCGAGAAAATTGCTACAATGCCAGTCATTTAATGGTCTACGTAGGAGATACCGCTCAATTAAAGTCACCAACAACATCTGCTCACACATTCACGTAGAACCGCAACTGGTGAGCGCGAGTAAATGTTGCGGCCCTATTAGCCTCACTGGAAATCTGCAAATTGTGGATGCTGAAGACCTCTTGACACCGAACGTTTCTTCATCTATAAACAGCACAGGGAACGGAAGTGTAGGATGCGTTTGACACTGCTCTGAGTGGATAATCATGTCGCTCCAGGCTGTGTACACGCTTTACGTAAATGGATTAGTAACTGCTCCTGTAGGACTTATCTTACCTTCGAGTGATTAGTCCTCATGGTATGAGCAATATCACAGGTACTGAGAGTGATTACGCCATCTATCGGATCAAAAATCCTCACACATCGATGGTTTTAAAAATTTTCACCCTGTATAATAGTGTTAAGTACCTCATTCTCAACGCCTGAAACCAGAAAAATTTCGGAGGCTTCTCGCGTCTTACAGCTTATCTCAGTAACAAGGATACAGCGTCCTAGAAGAAATAGTCTGAACATTTGTCATGCATTAGTTTGATTTTCATAGTTGTCTTAGAGCTAACGATAAATTGAAGTTACCTGTATTCTATGGTCATTACTGTAACTGACACTACAAATGATTTTACAAGAAATCTGGAAGCTGGAATTACAAAACCATTTGGTTATTCATTCTTAGAAATCAGCATTAGATGTTCTGAGAAAGAAACTCTGACGTACACTGCAAGTAGAAGATCGTGAGGGATGAAAAGCTTAAAATGGGTTGATCTGTTTGGTATTTTACTGGGCATGGTGATCTAGTGGCTAAATGTGTACCTGCAAGCCGACAGATCTCGGGATAGTTTCCTGGTGGGACCGCAGATGTTTTCAGTGAGCTGTTAATCTAAGCCAAAAGAGTGAAACTTACCAGTGGGGAATTAAAAGAAGAAAGCATGAAGAGCAGTGAAGAAATAATGCAAATGAAGTGCGGAAAGCACGTTTGAATCCACAGCTGAATGGAATGCAAGGAGTTGCCTGGAAGGACATGTGATTCGAATTGCACTTTAAACTGTGAGCCCTCTTTCGCCGGTTGGATAACTGGGGTAGATTAGACAAACACAGCTTGTCGAAACGGCATCCGACTGAAAGACCTGCTCCCTGCAATTGAGCGACACGGGATTATTATTATCATTAATGTTATTATTATTACTGTCGCATGGACAGCAGCTTTAATTGCAAGTCATATTTGGTCTTGTCGTAGTTCTCCGCAGGTCCTCGTGGTTTTGCTTGCGGGTGGCCCGTTAGTCCGTATGTTAAACAGGGGACGGGTCGCAGTTTGCAGAGGTCGCTCAGCTGAAGAAGGGAGCAGCAGTCGCGGTGTGTCAGTTGCGACACACAAACTCGGAGGGAGGCCGCTGCGGCGCTGGTGTCGCAGTGGTTGCTTTGGCGGCCGGCGGCAGGCTTTTCATCAGAGGGTCCGCTGCATTAGTATTCAAAATAACAGGTGCCTCGCCAAGTTAAATTTCGAGTAATGTTGTTATGCGCCGGCTGATGTTTAATTAATGTCATGCAGATGCGATGTGCCTACGCCGTGCTTGCGTCGTGCATGCGCCGTCGCCGTCGCCGGTTGCTCCAACTTCACCCCCCACTCAGCGACATCCTTCGCCCCCTCCCCCACCCCACTGTCAAGGCCCACCACACCCCGTGTGACACGTGGCTCCCTACAAGTGTCGTCCACCGATGACGGCACACTGCGTTTAACACTCAACATTCATTGAAAGCGCTTTACAGAATTTAACTCGGTTTGATAACGATGTACAAAAAATAAAATCAAGCAGTGCCCATGCCATTTCGTGAGTTAACTCTTCTCTAAATATTTGGCCTTCGCTGGCTGTTCAGGAAACATTCTACCTTGATAATCTTCTCCTCGTCATTCCAATAATGATTGTAACGGAATTTGTTTCCACATCGGAGGAAAATGGAAGATGTGACAGGATGCCAGGATGTCAGTGGGAGGGGGAAAGCAGACTGGTGTGAATGTGACTTATATACAATTTTGGACGTAGTCTTGGAGTAAAAGCAGACTGATCCGTGGGCAGCCCCTACGTTTCGTCTCGATATTCTTCTGTAATCTGATCGGGATATTTCGGTAGTTCACTATCTGTTCAAAAGTATCGGGACACCCCTATGTAATGTGAAACCTGTTTATCCCTCCATGGGATATCAACGTAGGAAGACAAGTGGTCAGGACTAGTAGAACAGCGAACTGTCACCATTCGTTATCTACGCAAAGGCAAATAATTAATTTGCACCATTTATCGGTAAACGTGTCTTAACTTATTAACTTCCACTATTCCTTTCTGGGGACCGGATGGTTCTTGTCCTCTCAGTTGGCAGCGGTGTCTTTGGGGTACTACTAAATGGCCCAGAATAATCGACAACAGATCAACTGATTTTAGTGACAGAGCAGAATCAAAATACTTTCTCCAGTTTCTTGTGTACAGGTGAACAACCTATAAACTGGATGGTAAGTATTGGATACAACTATCACAGATTTTCAATGTCATTAATTTTCGTATTGTTTTTATTATTGTATCAAATGGTGCGATAATATAGCAAATTTGTAGGCTATGGTAGCTCGCAAATGTTCATTCTCCCATTTATAATCAGTAAATAATGTTTTGTTACATATTTTAAAGTGATACCCGTTAGGGGATCGTGGCTAAAACTAAATATTTTCGTACTGTAATGATTGTATTCTCCTTTTTTGGGTACTGGAACCGAAATATCTACATACTGGTCGAGCTAGAAGATATGATAAATAATCCCAATTTTCTCGCCCAGCAGAATGATGATGATGATGATGATGAAGGTAAGACAGATACTGTTAAATATTCCCCTAACAATACGCATGTTGTTTCCTACGCTCAAGAGTTCAGTGAGACATACTGGAAGTCAGCTGTCCCAGTGTTGTTCCTGGTAGGCTGTAAGTTTATTTAAGTGCAATTCCAGTTGCTGTTATCGGTATGCAAACTCAGGTCGAAAGTGACCCAAATACTTCAGGGCCCAAACGATCAAACAAGGATTACTAGAAAGAGAAAAAAAATAGTTTCTGATTGGTAAAATGCTCAACTGGTTACGAAAAGACTTTTGAGGATATGGATGATATTAAGAGAGCTACGGAACAGGGTACTTCTCTCAAAGGAAAATCAGACATCGAAGTATAGGAAGCACAGCTTGACGAAGTAAAATAAATGTTATTTTGAAAGAATGTGTCAAATATGCAGCACAGAATGGATTTATGTTACCTGTAGACTGTCTTCAAAAATTTGTTCGCTTTTAATGCCTCAGGCCACCATTCTTTGCCTCAGGAGCAAATGTACTGGTGCAAAGATAAAGACTTCGACATTAGAAGTGTCAGAAAATGATACTCCAGAAAAATATATATTTAGAGAGAAACGTCTTCATTTCAGTGACAAAGTTAATCTGACAAACAATGGTTTTGCAGTCGCAGATTTCAAGATACGCCGACTCGTTGGTAAAATGCGTCAAAACTATATGTGTTTGCGGTTTTCCCCAAAAAGATATGGAATGTCAGAAACATGGTCAGGTGTTACGATCATCATTATTTCAAACAGTTTACTAAGGGTAAAACCATTTGATTTGGGTTCAAACTACGGACAGTTTTCTGTGTCGGATCAGTATTCTGCTTTCATATAGGGCCTATAATTGTACACTCAAAAAAGGAACGATGACATTGAGGTGCAACATATGGGTTCGCCAGCTACAATGAATAACATATAATTGGTCAACAATCTCTCTAACCGCAGTTTATATTTTGGTCATCTTTCACTACCTTCAGTCTAACGAAATCATTGAAAATCGAAATGTAGCAGCAACAGGAATAGTTCGATGAACCTGATAATAATTTCCTGTCGAAACAGATAAGAAATACAAAAAAGAACGTCATGGAGCTATAGATTACAGATTTGAGGTAACAAAACGAGATATTCTGTGCTGCATGGAAAGATATTAAGTGTGTACGAGTCTAGTCAAGCCATCAAAGAATATATCCGAGGAACAACGTATGCATATGGTCCACACTGGAGAAAAAATAAAGTTGAAATACCTCAGCCTCTCTGTGTAAATCTCTACAATAGATTCATGGGTGGAGTAGACAAAACTGACTGTTACATAAATAAGTATCGAATAAAAATATATGGAAATAAATGGTATTTTCCAATATTCACGAACATAACTGATTATTTTTTATTATTTTATATTTAATTCTGAAGTAAAGACCTGTTATTATACAGCAGGTCATACATTGTGTGATTTTAAACGTTATATCATACAAATTCAGTCGTTTTACTAGTATATTTTTGTTGAAAATTTTACAAAAGAATAAAATTAAAAAAAAACACAAATAAAAATATATATAAATATACATAATAAGTACAAATTCACATAGAGAGTTTTGTTTAAACTTGTTGCCAACTTAGATGATGACAATAATTATGATAAATAATAGGTTCTGGATGTATTTCAAATTGAAACTAAGACAGTATATAATTGAAGAAACAAGAGATGGCAATTTGACTTAGATATTGTGACGTTCTTTAATAAATAAAGAGAAAACTTAGCGATTACGTTAATGAAGTCTGAACTGTGTAATGGATACAGAACTCGAATTGTCGTGTGGCGTGTTGTAACTGTAAGTGGTGTGTTTCCTCTGTGTTATTCTTAGCAAAACTTTACACGAACCGATTGGGCAATGTAACTTCCAGTATCAATAAAGAAATACAGTCACTGCACAATACATTCGGCCCCTTAGGCAGTGAATCTTCTGGCCCTGTTCAAAACTGATAACTTCGGTCCCTGTGCACATAGCAAATAAATCAAATTGTCTTACCTCTAAAGCAGCAACGAGGTGTGCTATATATTCTAATCTCTCTAAAAAAATATCAATATGCTAGCTACAGGCTCAGCAGTGTGCAAGGCTGGCCGTAGTACTTGAGATGCACGTGAAATTAATTTGGCTGATAAACTACAACACTTAAGAAAATCCAGCTTCTTTGAAAAATATGACCTGGACAGGGAGGTGGTACTTATTATAGAGAATTACTAACACTGAGTTCTTTAGCAAAATTATATTGCAAGTTAAATTTGTCTTTTCAAAAGTCTGACAATTGAAGTTACATTATTCACAGTTGATTCTCAAACAATGAGATTCAAACAGCAAGTATTATCTAACTTCATTGATCCTACTAAAATGGATATCATCAAATTAAATATAACTCTGTTGATAAATCTTAGAAACAATACAAAGCGAAATACAGAACCTTTTTATCAAAATGGCTTACATACAATCTGGGGTTTCGCAACAATTACAAATTATAAGCCAACTCATCTATACTCACCCGCTGGAAAAAACAGAAATCATAGTTATTTATTATCTTTACCTTGGTTACATGAAGACTTCTGCTTCCATGCTCAACAATATTGACATACCTTCATTAATCTAACTCTTGGTGGCTCCACACTACACACCACAAGAACTGCCTACTCCATCGTCCTTCCCTAACAGACAGTTACCTAGAACTGTGCGCCCAGCGCTCTCTCAGTCAAATACTACAATATTCTGAGACCAGAGATATTTGGCTCTGCGGTCACGCACAGTCAGCGATAAGCATTATCGAGCTTATCAGAGACTTTCATCGTTTATAGTATACTAGTTTCATTTTAATTTATTACTATTCTTATCTTATTCTGGTACTACAAACAAGTGCGAATCAGTATACACCTTTCACTGTGATGTGACACTGCTTCCCTTTATTCCTTCTGCGTGTATGGTTACATCTGTCACGTATGTTGTCTTGACACCGGTAATACTAAATTTAATGTATTCATTACTTAGATTATGACGTGCAGTGGAGAGTTGCTTTAAAATGTCAACTGCTGTATCAGGTGCGAGGACTTGATCAAACTTCGAATCAATCACACCTGATGCAGCGGGAAAAAAAGGAAATGTCTCATCTTCACATAGTGTTACATGCTATGAATTCGTATAAAAAAACAGCTACATAGAGAGTTACATTTTCAGATTGTCAGTCACACCTGATGCAGCGGAAAAAAAGGAAATGTCTCATCTTCACATAGTGTTACATGCTATGAATTCGTATAAAAAACAGCTACATAGAGAGTTACATTTTCAGATTGATTCTATTTAGTGTTGGAGAAAGTTAGCTTACTTTCGCTATATTTGTATTTTTATCCCGTTTTCACTTTCTGTGTGTGATATAGCATCTGATTGAGTGTCTTTTTTCTATCTGTGTTTTACCATGTACTCTTAATCTGTCAGATGTGAAGCCTGTCTTATTGTAGCATATGGTTTCTCCTGTTTGTATGCCGTATGTAGTGCTCGCGATACTTCGTCTGCGATGTTGTTCTTAGAGTTCCACTCATTTTGATGCGTATTAGCTGACCTATGTCCTGGTTTCCTAAATTCGGTCATGTGTTCTAGGGCATCGCAGATGCCCATAATGTCTTCAGGTGTGGCATTCTCATCTCAGGGAGAAGTGTGAGTTTATTTTAGGCCAAACCTGTGGAGATGCACAGGATACGGGCCATAGCCTGTGAGAAAGTGCACCATGCTGCGTGTTGGATATCGTATGCTGGGGAAGGGAGAGCAGACTCGTCTTCACCTATCAGTTGTGTCCCTTTCTGTCTCTGTCTGCCATGTATCAATTCTCCACTTGTTTAATTTCGGTTTTGTCGGTTATATCTTATCCAGTTATTTCTCTTATTTTGTCTCGTCTTCCCCTCTCCACCCAGTAGGCAGCTGCTCTGTGGCGAATTATCTATAGGGAAACTCCCAGTACCAAGCTCAGTGCCTCAATCGAGATCGTGCCAAAGGCCCCGAGATTCTGAGTACAACACTTCTTTGACAGTGCCTCACACCGGTTTTATGCGTACCTAAGCATTAGTTATGTGCCCAAGCACTAGCCGCAAAACAAGTTATTGACTCAAAAAGTGCTGTCTAATATGACCTAATTTTCTGAAGGGGGTAGTCTGTATCTTATAGTGTTCAGTCTTGCAAGTTTATGCATGAGTTTCGCCACTTCGTTAAATGTCAATCTGGCACATTTGTTAAAGTGTAAATGTTCGTCAATATTAATGCCAACGTATCTTGTCATAGCTTTACTTTTTATATATATCTTGTTTCACTTTGTAACTAGATTTCTTTTCAGTGTGCTTCGTAGAATTAGGTGAACAGTTTTGTTCACTGCTATTGTAAGTTTGTTGTTCGTTCATCATTCAACGATAGACGCGAGAAGCCGCGTGGCTTTGCTCTCTAATTGGGACCTGAAGTTTGCAGATACCATGAGCATAAGGTGATCAGCGTACGCAACCATCCCGTTAGCCATATTGTTGCCTTCTAGGGCATTCAGTAATGATTCTATGGCTATGTCCCATAAAATCGATCCGCCTATTGATCCTTGCGGAGAGTCCTTTGTTACCCTCTTTACAACGTTTTGGCGGCCTGTCTTTCATTCCACTATCCGTTTTTGCAGTAATCATGGCTATTGTACAGAGCCAGTGACACATTTATCTCTCTCACTCTTGTGACCTGAGCCGGCCAGCAAAGGTTGTCGAAAGAACCAACTATGTCAATTAGGATTGCTACTATGTATTTGTCATGTATTGTCTGTGTCATTTCTATGGCCCTATTTACTGGATCGTCGATTGATGTATGTGGTCGAAAACCAATCTGATGTGGGCTAAGGCCAAAGAGCTGCCGATGTGACTGAAGTCTGTCGCACAGCAATCTCTCCTGTACCTTTGCCAGAAGCATATTGGTCTGTATGTCTTAGGATCAGCCTGGTCTTTGTCCTCCGCTTTCTTGATTGTAACTGCAGTTGCCGTTTTCCATGTATTCGGTTTCAGTCCTTCTATTAGAGCATCATTCAGTAAGTCTGTCAGGTATGGTACAATAACTGGAATAGCTTGTTTGATGGTTTCGGCATGGATGCCATCAGGGCCCGGAGCCGATTTGCTCTTATTTTTGTGTACTGCCACTGCAACGTCCTCACCAGCAAAGGGAATGGTGACACCGTCGTTTTCGTATTTGTCATTATGTAGTCTGCATGTACATAAGCGATACGACGGTAGTGAATTCGGATTATTATCGTGACATACTAACGGCAACACTCCTCTTTTCCTGTTTGGGAGGCAAATAACTAGAGTATACTTTCTAGAAAGACCCTGTGAAGGAAAACAAACAATATGTACAATATGCAAGAGAAATGTAACAATACAATGTAGCAAATCTAACGTTGGCTTACATACGGAATTAGAAATTTTATATGGCAATTCTTTACAGCTGCACAAATACATCTTTATTCTCTACTAGTCTGGGTTAAATTATCGTCTTCACAGGAGGACGATAAAACATAGAAACAGATGAAACATATGTGGTACACACAGGTAAAAGAAGCACATATGTGAAGAACAGTGAATAAGAAAGTACATAAAAATCCGTACAGTGATAAGTCACGATTACAGTACCTTCTACTCAGCTTCAGTCGTATGTTCATACAGTTGCTCCATAAACTCAGATGATTATTATTTAAGTTCACCTCTCCAGCACGTTGTTGTTCTGTTGCCCAAAGTCTAGGTTCAGTATGCAAATGGAATGTGTTACATTTTGTTTATCAAAACTCTTGTCCAGATATTTTGGCACTTGTGATTACTGTTATGTATTACTAATGTTGCACCCTACTCCACATGTTTGTACCATCTATATATTTAAATATTCTTTTAACCACAAAAAAGTTTAATATCCAGATATTTTGGCTCCTGTGATTACTGTTATGTATTACTAATATTGCACCCTATTCCACATTTTGGTACCACCTATTTATTTCAATATTTTTTTCACTACAAAAAAGTTTCAGTTGCACAATGCTGTTCTTTGTCTTTTAATGATTGATGTCAGGACTTCTTATAGTGTGGCATTAAAATTCCTTACCTAATAAACGTACTGGTCACATTTTACGTACTTTCCTTCTTTACACATTGATAATGACATTTACAGTGGGTGATGTAGTTAATTGTCGTCTGCTGCACAGCAGTTTTGATACACAGAGGCTTCATACAGCTATACTTATGCCTGAAATATACTTTTATTTTTAATTGTGTGCGGACATTTGTTGTAAAATAATACAAAATGGTAATCTCTTTCCCGACATGATTTTAATTTGGTTTATAGTCAATGTCACCTAACATTACATTTATAATTACAATGTTCTTGGAATAGAGTATGTTATAACAGCTATTGTATATGGTCTTTAGTGAGTAGTTACCTGAGATCTACGTTATTGAGTTACGTTTCTGGCTCATTATGTTGGGACCTTATGTTTAATGAATAACTCCAATTTCATTACTATACATTTCGTGTGTGTCTTACTCACTACTACCTCAACCTGAAGGACAGGACATTTGGTACTTATAGTACTAATATTATACTATAGATGTTAACTGATGCTGGTTTACTTAGGTGCCTGAGGTCAGGTTTTAATGTGCCTGAGGTACAAGCTGAGTTAGTTAACTGATATTCAGATGTTCTGAACATAACTGAATCCTAATTCTGTACTATATTTATCTTTTATCAATTTTTATCCCAGTCGTAGACTGTGGCTATATTTATCAAGAGTAATCTTTATGTTACGTTTTATGCATCGGCTCATTGTCATTTTGTAATGTTCCTATGAAAGGATGATATGAAGTTTTCTTCATATTTTGATAATGTAATTACAGGTTTTTAAATGGTAGTAAGATGTGTATAGGTTTCGATAATTTACTTTGTAATCTATCATTTAACCAATGTGGTTACGTTTCTCTGTCATGTGGCAGCTCTCAGGTTAATACTACTTCATAAACGTTATTCACATGATGTACATCTAAACACGGCCGTTAATATTGTTTTCGTGTGGTATCTATGAGTAGATGTAATCTCACAGTCCGCTTTCAAATAAACATCGCTGTTTAGGACACCACCGTTGTTGACAAATATATTGACGTCCGCCAACCTTGACTAGAACATATTACCTATACTCTTTTAACTGCTGATTGTTGTCGTTTTCCATTATTTTGACAGTACTGCCTTTGACATTCAGTTTGTAATATATACCTCTTCGAGCTTGAAATAATCAGTTGCAGCAGCTAAGGATTAGGTTTCGTACTGTATCGTATTTGTATCAGACAAAATAATTTCAGTTCATCTAAGTTTATGGAACAACTGTATGAACATATTGTAGATGATTTTGAAGATAATGTGTTCATGACTTATCATTTTACAGCTTTGTAAGAAGGTTCTATTTGTCTCTTTTTCACAGGCGTGCTTCTTTTGTCTGTATATGTTGCATAAGTTTTTTCTGTTTATGTATTTTACAGTCCACCTGTGAAGTTGGTTATGTAACTCAGACCAATGGAGAATAAGGCGTAATTGTACATATGATGGCCCAGAGATGCATTTCTTCTTACATATGGAATGTATGGAACAGAGACGACAATGAAATATCTAGCTACATAAATGTAAAGCACGTATGCAAACGAAATGTAATGCAGATTATTTCCAAAAAATTAAAAACAAACGGAACTGCTGCATGTTATCACAAAATATGTTTCCGATCCATGGTTAAAATACAGCATCCCCTGACCTTGTAACCAATCATGGATTTCCAAGGCAGTGGAGTGAACATGTCGAGTATCCTTGTCGAATGAAAATCATAAAGTTTCTTTCCTGAGAGACTCCGACATGGTGAACAAGTGGGCAGTGGTAGACTCCCCTCCTTCACCAAACAAAAAGTGGGCCTATATGGTAATCTTCAGTACTTACGAACCCGGAATATGTGCAGCCAAACTAACAACACTTGATAACAGTTCTAGGAAGCACTGGACGTGAAATCACGATACGCCGCTAAGTTGCGTCCACACTCGTCGAGTAACCAGCCACGACCCATACCCAAGCGCGACTCTTCCATCGTCCTCACAGCTTCACTTCCACCAATATCTCGTCTCCTACACTCCATACTTCACAGAAGTTCTCCTGCGAGACTTGCAGGACTGGCACTCATGGAAGTAAGGATTGTCTTCTGCAGTATCCTTTCTTCCAGCGGAGGTAGCCCGACAAGTTTCGCAAGAGAACTTCTGTGAAGGCTGGAAAGTAGGAGACAATCTATCGTTGGAAGCAAATAGGGTTGGTCGTCAGTCGTGCTTGGGAAGTTCAATTGACAGAACACTTATCCGAGAAAGGTAAAGGTCCCGACCTCGAGTCTTGGTCCGGCATAAAGTTTTAATCTGCCAGGAAGTTTCTTATCAGCGCATACTCCGCTGCAGGGTAAAAACCTCATTCTGGAAACATCCCCCAGCCAGTGGCTAAGCCATGTCTTAGTAATATTCCCTCTTCGAGGGATACTAGTACCGCAAATTTCACCAGATAACTTCTGTGAAGTTTGGTGGGTAGGAGACCAGGTACTGGGGGAAGTGAAAGTGTGAAGATAGGTCGTGGGTAGTGCTTAGGTAGCCCTGTTGGCAGAGCACTTGCCCCCGAAAGGCAAGGTTCCTGACTGAATCTGGGTACTGCTCGCGCTTTTAATCTATCAGGATGTTTCAGTGTAATTTCAGTTAGTATGAACCAGTCCAATCCCAATACAAGAGATGGGTTGTTCCGTCACACACACACCCTCCCCCCCCCCTCTACCCACCACCCTTAGACGCTGATGTCCGGTAGGGGGGTAAGAACTTAAGATCCCATATAAACATTAGTTTCTGGTTTGACAATATATCGAAACATTCTTCACAACTGCTTACAACAGTAACTGCAATTATCAAGAATAAGCAAAGATACACCAACAGAAGAGGGCCGTTCGCAACCATTCCACTCTACCGCTTCTTGGCATACAAACTCAACTCTAATTATTCCAGGTCAACAACCGTTTTGGACATTGCTTCAGTGGAGACAGGTGCGCTCTTGATATTCGTTTGGTATGCGTGTCCTTGAAGAGCGAGGTGAATGGCATCGCTAAGCTCAAAATGTTCACCGGATCCACAAACCAGGTTATCAGTTTTCCCATAACCTGTACGCCCTCGTACTAGCAGAGGTGTAGTGTTTTATCCATACCTGATCCCCAGGCGAAAAGAGGTTAGCTGTCTACCTATATTGAATCTTTACGAGATCCTTTCATGGACAAGCTTCAAATTTTTACGCGCGTTTTTCGGTTCTCCCTAATTAGCAGTGTCGATCCGCTGAGTTAGTAGATCGTTCAACAACACATAAATTCGAGGTGAAGATGTTGGGCTTAAAGATGAACTGCTTATGGTATTCGTGCACTGTCATGCTGAAGGCGTACCCCAACCATGTCAATGAAGAATCAAACGTTCAAATGTGTGTGAATTTCTAAGAGACCAAACTGCTAAGGTCATCTGTCCCTAGACTTAAACACTACATACACTAACTTACGCTTAAGACAGCATACACACCCAAGCCCGAAGGAGGACTCGAACTTCCAGCGGGAGAGGCCGCGCTGTTAGTGACATGGCGCCTTTAACCGCGCGGGCACTTCGCGCGGCTAATGAAGAATCCCATTGTGCGTGATCCGCATGTGTTATGCATTAACAACGGCCTGTGGGCTGCGATTAACTCCCAACGCGATCAATGGATTCGGATAAAGGGATATGGTGGTGGTATAGCAGATGCCTCCCACAAAACAAAATTTTCGAAAGTTCACAGAAGTCAAATTTTGCGCATTGTGGGTGAGCAATACCCTAAAGGGCCCAGATTTACTAAAGATCATCTGGTAGACCTTGGTGGTAATTTGTGATAACATCTCACCTTGCCGGGATCAGTCAATTGAACGGAGTAAATGTATGAATGCATGCTACCGTACAGGGTGAATCACCTGAAACTTGCACCGCAGATATTGTGGAAATAGGCAATGCTATTGATGTGCGGTTTTCACAGAATGGATTGATAGTCAGGGGCTTGTATTGTTATCCAATCAACAGACTGTAATATTAGTTAAAAAGTACATATTTTGTGCAAACTCACAATTCTTTTTACGGAACAGTGCCTATTGACATTAACAGACTAAAAGTAGGGTAAATTAGAATTTCAGTCGTCTTTGTTGCAGGATTCCAGAGCGAGTTGTTTACAAGATACCGTATTTGGAACGTTCCCACTCCGACACTTGTAGAATACCTGTGGTAGCAAACACTAAAGAACAACATAAGTACATACCCTAGTTGTGTGGATTCTGACCTTAACGAGACAATTGACCATCACAGGTTCTGTTCTAAATGACCAACGTCAGTGGCAGTGCACGCTTTCAGTCTGCTATGGAACGACTGCTGTACACTTGCTAGCATTTCAGCGGAAATATTCAAGGTGGCTGCAATAATACGTCTTTGTAAATCATCGTTTGTAATTGGTACGACGTTGCAGGCATTATCTTTCAGCTTTTCCCACCGAAGACGTTGATGGGAATATAATCCGGGCTACCTCTAAGGGACAGGTCCTCTGTGTACAGTCCAGCGATTTGGAAACAATTCGTGAAGATATGGTGTAGTACTACGTACACTGTTGACTTCCCATCATGTTCGTACCACAGGATCCACCCAGTCTGCAGAAAATGTCTTCTAGCATCCGTGGAAGATCGCCTGTTAGGGGGCTGCGAAGCTCGTTCGCACTCAGTATTCCATCGGCCTTATGAGCTGGTGGTTCATTAACCTACACCATAAGTTTACACACCATCGGTGGCGACGTTCCACCTGACGAAGCCCACGGGGTGTGTCAAAAGACGAAACATGCGTTCCGGCGGTTAACCTGGCCATGATTAATGAATGTGGCTTCGTCACTAAACAAGATACATGATACATCTGGAGTATCCTGTCTTCGTGCCCATGTGCAGAAGTTAACAGGATTCTTATAACCTTTCACAGAGAGAAATGTGATATGAATGGAATCTATGCCGAAGGAGAATGTGTAGGACACTTACCTGGCGCACGCAACTTCCTCGTGCGAACGCAAGGGAGATAACGTACGCGTCAGTTGCCACTGCAACAAGAATATTAATTTGCCCCTGTTCTGTCGTCACTTGTTTTCTTCAACGAACTGCAGTATTCTTACACTCTCCATACACCATGAGCATGTCTGCTTTTGCTGCACTGGTAAATCTCATCGTCCACTCACGACCTACTATTGGGACTGCCACACAACAACTGACAAGTAAATCGCAATGCACTCAAGAAACAAACGAGCACACTGTAAGCATACACAAGCAGGTTGAATGGCACGAACAAGTGTCCGTATGGAAACTTTTCAAAATACGATAACTCGTAAAAGACTCGCAGTAGCATTCGGAGCAGAAACGAACCAACGTAATCTGAGTAACACGTCTCCATAGTTGGGTGGTAACATCCGACGCCAGCAATTCTTGGTAGGCCAAGTATCTGGCTTGCTCGTGGCACAAGTTTTACACCCAGCCACCATACCTCACAAATCCTTGTTGAGCCTTCCGTGGAAAATGTTTCCTCAGCATCATTTTGGTTTCAAGCACCCCAAGATCCCCCCCCCCCCCCCCCCCCACATAATACCACTGAAAAACAAGAGGGACTAAATCCTTAGGTAATGCCACAGTAACACCGTGGCCTCACTTGGCCCAATAACGTAACTCATTGCCTCCTAAATGGTAGGGACTAACTATTTCGCCTTTTAAGATCCATTCCCTCAGCTGACTAAGGACGGAATTGGCATCCTGTTGTTTCTCTATATCTCTGAACACGAACAGGCATTCAGACTGCATTACACTCACATGCTCTTGCTCTCACACGACATCCACTTCCACTTCACCAAAACGACGGCTTATTCCGTCAGCTTCGTCATTCTTGCTTGCGCGAACGTGCTTGATCCTAAATTTAAAGGCCGACACCCAGAATCCTCCCTCAACGTGCTATATGACCAGAGTGCCTTGGCTTAGCCAGCACCCCGCTTAATACCTCTTATGGATCTCCAGCTGAAATGTACAACACTCTAAGTAGGCTACACCTGGAATTCTTCTGTGGAAAGAACACACCAACGGTTCGTGTGCTTACACCGAATGTTTTTCTCCAAAAGCAACCAGTGCCCTAGAAGCATTGGCCACAGGTTGCATCTCTGCCAAATTCTCCTGTAGCAGCACTGCGGTCACACCAGACATCGAAGCATCGGTTTGCACTTTGAATTCACGATTAAAATCTGGCGTGGCCAGTTCTAGAGCACACGCTAAAGACGCTTTGGGTCCTTGCAAGGCAGTTTGTTGAGAGGGTCCGCTCTAGAACTTCTTCCCTTTCTTCCTCAAGTCGTTAAGTGACGCCGAAAACTGGCGATATTCTGCATCAACCATGGAAGAAGTCCGTCGTTATGATGAACTGAGCTACCTCCTTCACATTCCTAGGGAACCGGCGTGAGTAGATGGCCTCATTGCACTGCTGATCCATACAACTATGTGTGCGCTCAAGGATACCTCTATCTATACCTCTGGCTGAGCAAACTTAAACTTTGACGGCTTGACTGTAAACCCAGCCTACCTGAGACGTCGTAGTGTCTCCCTATTATTTGCTAATTGCTCATCAAGGTTTTCACTGAATATAACCACGTCGTCAAATTAATGATGAATGCAACTAAATTTCATCCCAGAAAATATGCTGTCCGATGTTCCACATAATACGGTGGATCTAGTTGACAATCCAAACAGAACCTGTCTGAACTCACAGTGGTTCCAATAAGTTGTGTTGGCCTCAGCCAAGGGAATTTCATAAGATGTTTGACTTACGCAGAGGTTAGTAAACACCCTCACCTTTTGGAACCACCCGACACTTAAGTGCAGATCAGGCAATGGAATAGACTAATGTCCTATTTATTTAATTCCATACAGTTCATTACATATGCAACCATGGTGTAGGGGTAGCGTATTTAATTAGTAACTGAAACATTCATGATGCGAAACGCGCCATCGCTTAAATTTTGGTTAATAATCACCATTGGTGGCCAAGACTTCCGGCATAAGAAGTCACCCTAATTCTGCCAGCGGCCTTGTCAAAGAGGGCGGGGGAGCGCAGAGAGGTTCAGGGGACTCTTTTGTTCTTGCTGTGTCAAACTGCCCTTAAAGGCAGAAGAATCAGCAATGACCACAGCATGAGGATGCCGAAGTCAATGGAAGCCTCTGCATTAAAGACATAAATTGTATCCACAAGACATGTGGCCTGTAATTCCTAAATTGTCAAGATGATCTCTCCATTTGCAAAAGATTCCGGAATTGTTCTCAGTTCTGATCTCCGTGAAGGGGGACTTCCCTAGGTGACCGTGAGAAAAAGGTTGACTAACCAATGTAACAATGACGTTCTACGAGTCGAGACATGGAATGTCAGAAGTCTGAACGTGGTAGGCGAGTGTAACGTCTCCTGTCAAAACACATATTATATGTGGTAAAAAAAGGAGAAAAGAATAATTGAACTGTATGACTGTAATTGCGTGGACAATGATTGTGCGAACTTTATGTGATGAAGAGAAACCATTATGTGCCATGTTTTATACTTGTAGATAATTATGTACCATTTTTTTTAAAGATAATATCTGTGTCGGCGAGTACTGAAACTGCCACAGACGATACTTGTTAAATACCAAACAAAGATGAGAATATCTCACAACGAGTATAAACAGTAGTGACCGAGCATTAATTTCTCTGTCGTCTTCTTGTAGTTACGTGAGTGGGAAGAGCCTGTGACGCTATATTGTATGTTTGCGTAGCATTATTTTATCAATATTGAGGGAAGGACGCTATTAGGTACTGATTTGTAAAGGTGTGTAAGAATTTAATCTGTGTAAATGTTTTGGATAGTGTTACTTAGTGAAAACTTGCATTATGATATGTAATAAGATTGCCTGGTATTTTATCCCATCCTTTTAAGACATTTTCAGCTATTTAAACATTATTCGTGGTGCAGAGCTGCGCTACGAACGAACGAGACGCTGCCGCGGCGCATTCAAACTGCATTAAATGAAACCAATCATACCGCAAAAAAGCGGACAAGTAATAGTGAACAAAATTTATTTCTTTCAGCTTTCGGAATTTCAGGGCAGAGCAGCAGATTTTATGATGTGTTTTACAGGTGGACGTGGGCTGCGGATTATATATTATTAACAGGGCAAAAAGATAATTTACCTTCATAACATTAAATAAATCTTGCTGTGCGTAGCTCCGGTCTCGGAAACATTATAGTAAAAACACCTTTTTCTCTGATAATAGTCTCATGTTCTCGTGTTAGTCGTGATACTTATTGGTGTTTTACTGTTAACAAAAATCCACTGCATAATTTTGATGTTGGTTCAAAGAATGGTTCAAATGGCTCTGAGCACTATGGGATACAACTGCTGAGGTCATCAGTCCCCTAGAACTTAGAACTAATTAAACCTAACTAACCTAAGGACATCACACACATCCATGCCCGAGGCAGGATTCGAACCTACGACCGTAGCGGTCGCGTGGTTCCAGACTGTAGCGCCTAGAACCGCTCGGCCACTCCGGCCGGCTTTTGATGTTGAACGAACATTACGTACTGTAACATCAGTGTTGATAACGAAATAATTTTCAGTAACCTTTTCAATAAATGTAAAGTAAGGAACTTTATAGCGAGTTACAGTAACGAAACAATGTTCCTCTAATAGAAAGTCAGATCCAGAAGAATAAGAACATAATATATTTTGTTTTGTTGAAAATTAACGATCCAAAGAAAGTCACAGCACAGCACCCCTAAAAAGTATTTCAGGGCTCTTTTTTCTTAGCAACATATTTTACCTCATATATTAGTTGTTACGCGAGCAATAACAAGCAAAGAGAGCCAGCGATACGAGCTATAAAATCTGAAAAGGGAAATGCAAAGGGTTAATCAAGATATAGTGAAGGTCAGTGAAGTGGAATAGAAAGACGACGAATATTTATGGTAAGATGAGTATAGGCTAATATCAACAGCAGCAGATAATGGTATATCGGGAGGAGGATACTTTAACCCTAGCATTACCAACGTATTTTTTGTTACATGTAATACCAACGGGGGGGCCTCAAAGGCCCATAAAGAATACCACAATTTATTTTATCATAAATCAAGTTTATTTACTTCTGATACCTCTAATAACAATTCAAAATGCTTAGACATTGTTTTTGTATACTGGATAATAAAAGATGTTATTATAATAGGAATAAAATGAACAAATCACGAGATTCAGTTTATATATTTTTTGGAATAATGTTTCAAAATAGTGTTTTCTTATAAAAACGACTTTTTTAATTCGATACACTACATGAAGCAAACAAAATTTACTGTCTCATTCTGCAACGCATTTTTCACACAACACTGTCTTCCTGCAGTGTTTCCCACAGACGTGTTTGTGGCACTGAGAGCAGGTAACAGTTGACTTTCCCAGCTTGTTGTACTTGATCTTTTTAGATGCAGCTTCTTGGCAGCATAGGTGGCACCGTCCACGTGTTCCTGGTTCTGCTGTTGAAGATGATGGTTCTACAGAGCAGCTGAGCTTCCCTTGTGTGATGCTTTCCATTGCCATTACTACTGGCTTCTGAAGTCCATACAAATTTTGTGCCCGTTTATTTACTTGAGATCTTATTAGTTCGAGACCTAAGTTAGTGATAAAAACTCTTCTGCGGTTTAGCAAATTCTTTTTCCAATTCGGAAAGTTGAGGAGGAAGAGTGAATATGCATTTATTGCTGCTATGTCAATGAGTGTGTAGAAGAGGGACAAAGGCCATCTTCTTGTTCCTCTCTTTGTGCTGTAGTGTCTTGCCATCTGGTCTATGGTGTCCACGCCTCCCTTTGTAGAATTATAAAAAAGATTTATGTTAGTCTTTTTTGAGTCTTCATTCAACACCCCTTCTGAGTGATAAGTTGAAAGCATCAACAGCAGTCGTTTTGGCTTCTCGCGGACTAGCGTTGATGCAAGAGTAACTGGTGGCCTCTGTGTCTCAGGATCAGTATAAGGAAAGATGGAAGAGTGTAAACTGCGGCCAGTTGTAGTCTTCAGCTCTTCAGGTATGTGTCGTCTGTTAGACTGTAGGGTGCCAACAAGTGTGAGGTGAAAATCATTCCATAGAGTCTCAGCAAGCTCCACTGAAGTATAGTACCGATCTGTGGTAACATTACGGCCTGATTTTTCAATAGGTTTTATTAGTCTCTTTACAATTTCCATCGGTCCATTTGAATGCTGTGTATTTCCTGACTTGCCTGTATAGATGTCCATGCTGATCACATATCTAGTCTCAGAATCAGACAGCATTCGAATTAGAATGCCGTATTTTCCAGGTTTTTCTTTTAGAAACACCTTGAATGGACAGCGACCACGGAACAAAGACAACATCTCATCCACTGTTGTATGTAGACCAGGAATGAAATACAATGGAAGTGAAGAATTGAAGCTTTCAAAAATTTCCCTCATTGGAGCAAACTTGTCAGTCTGGCGACGAATTTCTCTTGTGTTCTTATCATCAAACCTCAATATTTTAGTCAATTCGAAAAATCGGGTCCGACTCATTGATCCATAGTACACTTGTCGGCCCTGAAGCAAAGACCATAAATCTTGGACAGGTATCTTATTGTCATGATTTGAACCCATGATTAGCAAGAGTCCTATATAACAAAATAACTCATCTTCATCTGTGTGCTGAATACCTAGTCGAGAAGCCTCTTCATTTGAGTGTAGTTTTATTAGATTCATAATTTGAGGTGTAAAAAAGAGCTCTATAGCCTCTTTCGGAGACGCAATTCGTCCTTGTTGTCCTAGCCCCATTCTTTCTCGCACTATATTTTGTACAGAACGCCGATATTGTCGAGATGGCTTCGTAATATACTCTCGTCCACTTTTTGCAATGAATTTATCACATTCCGTATCATTATCATCTGGTGGGTTGGCTTCAACCTCATCTTCATTCTCAGACGATGAATCAGTTCTAATTTCTTCCACATCATCATCCACTTCACTTTCCTCTAAATCTGATTCGTTCAAAACTTCTTCTAGCACTCTTTCAATGGAACTATCACGTAAACGATGTCTACTCATGTTGCTGGTTCAACAGCAGCAGAAACACTGAAAATAACAATGGTCCGCTTCATAATAATATGTCTGAAGGCAACAATGCCAAAATTCGTTTCATGGTAAGAATTTGAAACGAGAGACTCAACCTCGTAAATCTTTCCTTGCTATTACCAACGGGTGGACTTCTAAGGCCCACAGAGAATTAAATCAAGTAAATGAATTTTAATTACATTTTTATTCCGAAATTCTGTAATGACTCAATAGTACATTCAACAACGAACAATTACCTTTGCTTTCAAGTTCATATATCAAAGGGTGTGGATACAACATAGAAAAACTGAGTCAGTGGGCCTACGAGGCCCCCCCGTTGGTAATGCTAGGGTTAAGAACAGTGTGCTGGCCTATGCTGGCGTCAGCACACCGTAGGTTAAGAGAGCATCGATAGAGGCCAACGACAAGACTCGCTGGAAACACGCCGACAATCCTGTATTAAGGATTGCCGCCGTGGACCGGAGGGACAGTTTAGCCAGTTAGTTCGAGCCTGTTACGCCAGTTCGAGTCTGTACGCCAATTAGTTGGAGCCTGTACGCCGTGGAGTTCCAGCGTGTCACCGAAACGGAGCTGCAGACTTAGCCTCTAGTACACAGACAGGCACCACATAGTACCTTGCAGGGAACATAGCGGACTTCTGCTCTGACAGCATTGAGGCTACGGGACCTATGCAGAAGAGAGCTTGTACCACGGCTCACGGAAACTTAAGTAGCTCTTCCTTTATGAACAAATAACCGAGTTATTAATTGCATGCAGTTGATGTTATAGCAAGAGGATGCCGGCCACCAACCAACATCCTCTCCTTGCTTCCCATGGTACAGCTACACAGATACAACAAGACGACATAAGTGACTAACGAGAATGTAACAAACAGGAAGGTATGGCAAAGAGTATATTAATGTGAACAGTTCAGTTATAGGGTTGTTCTTATCAGGATCGACAGGAACCCAAAAACACAACGATGGTTCTGGTATAAATGCCGACGTCGCCGACTGAAAAAATGGTTCAAATGGATCTGAGTACTATGGGGCTTAACATCTGAGGTCATCAGTCCCCTAGAACTTAGAACTACTTACACCTAACTAACTTAAGGATATCACACGCAACCATACCCGAGGCAGGATTCGAACCTGCGACCGTAGCAGTCGCACTGTTTCGGACTGAAGCGCCTAGAACCGCTCAACCACCGTCGCCGGTTCGCAGACTGAAGATGAGAAAGTATTTGACGATACTGAAAGGTTAATACAGTACGTAAAGCGAGATGAAAATCTAATAGTCATGTCCAACTGGAATGCAGTTGTAGGAGATGGAGTAGAAGAAAAGTTACAGAAGGATATGGGTTTGGGGCAGGGTTTGAGACGGAGAAAAACTAATTTAATTCTGGAATAAATTTCAGCTAGTAAGAGCGACTACTCTGTTCAAGAGCCACAAGAGGAGGAGGTATACTTGGATAAGGCAGGGTGATATGGGAAAGGTTTCAGTTAGATTACATCGTTGTCAGACAGAGATTCCGGCAACGCGACTCCAGTGTTAAATTCATAGGAGAGAGCGGATAGGTCGAAAGAGTACATTGAAGACTCATATGAACTGAAAGATCTGTCTAATGTGATGAGAATCAATTTAGAAATAGAGCATCCAGTTTTAAAATCAGAATGAAAGAGAGGTTCTGAGAACGTATAAGTCTGGCGAAGTACCATCTGACTTTCAGAAAAATATCACCCACACACATTTCCGAAGACTACAAGAGCTGACAAGTGCGAGAATTATCACCCAGTCAGCTTAACAGCTCATCCACTGAATTTACTGACAAGAGCAATACAGAGAAGAGTGGTAAGTAAAATTGTGGATTTATCAGATGATGATCAGTTTGGCTTTGAGAAAGATAAAGACAGCAAAGACGCAGTTCTTACGTTGCCGTTGATAATGGAAGCAAGACTAAAAGGAAATCAAGCCACGTTCACAGAATTTTCCGATCTGGAAAAAGCGTTCGACAGCGTAAATGTTCGAAATTCTAAGAAAAATGTAGGTAAGCTGTAATGAGAGACGGGTGGTATACAATTTGTACAAGAGCAGAGAGGGAACAGTAAGAGAGGACCACCAAGGAGGAAGTGATCGGATTTAAAAGGGTTTAAGACAGGGATGTAGTCGTTCGCCTCTACTGTGCAAACTGTACATCGAAGGAGCTATGATTACAAGCTCCCTACTCCTTGGATATTATATGGGTTAATTAATGATTATTATGTTACAATCCTCTTGTTGTAGTTCACCGTGTATATCGAGACTTCGTTCTTTGTTAAATGCAATGGCGTGGTACTATCTGATGGAGATGCATTAAGAACTGGTAAAATTTAATTTATTTAATTAGTAACAATGCACAAACATAAACACACTATTATTTCAAACTGTGTGCCACTGCTATTAAACATAGAGATAAATCCTTCGCTGCTCAATCGCCTTTGGCTCACGCAGCCTACCCCTTCCACAGCCTCTCAACTACCACCTCTGCTTGCGACTGTCAGCGCCACTGGGCATTGTCGCACTCTAGAGCTAGGTTACCTTTTGAGGGGACTCAGAAGTCCTAGCGAAAGTTGTACAATAAGAAATCAAAATTTGAAAATTACACTAATTAGTATTTCATGTCAAAGTAGTTGCAGTAAGTATCTGACCCTCAGAACAAATGACTTTCAAAATATAACTAATGTTAATTAACCTTACCTCCACGCACATAAAACATGATCAATGAACATAGCAACTTGAAAATTATTTAATGTCAGCAAGAAATTTAAACAGAATTTACTAACTGTCTGTTAATCAGCAAGAAAAGTGTAAAAAAAGATAAGATAATGTGACTGATATAGTCTCCCTTTTGTGGGAGATATCAAGCATATTAGTAGAGGTTACTCTTAATTACACACATGAATCACAGTCGCTCCGTTGTCCACTGCTGCGCCTGTCACAGGACATAAGAGAAATCCACACGATATCAAACACAGAGAATAAAATGCACTCACTGCAGTTACCGGCTACAGTCTTCAACATCTCACAATAGCTACCGACTATTGTCCAAGGGTTTGTCCATCAGTAACGTAGTATATTTATAACTAAACATGGTTCACTAATTGACATTTCCTTGTGATAGTTCAGGACACTTATACAACTTAATGTTCTCAACACGTTGTAGGCTATGATATTTTCCAGATTTAATCACTTCTACCTCCACTGAATTCTGGTGAACAAGCTTTCTAATCTTCAATGGTCCTTTGTAATCAATTATCTGACTAGCCAACATCCTTTTGATTTCCTTGTTCGCCACTTCTCTTTTCGCTAAAGGTATTGCTCACGATTATAATTTTGCAAACACATCCTTTACTTAATCCAGGTAATTTTGAAAACAGGTCAACATCGCATCTCAGCACTTCCATCAATTCCTCTCTTTTTGCTTCCGTCAAGTTCACTGACGTCCGAATCTTGATTCGAATACCAGTCAGAGCATCTTCATCATTATTCTTCTCTCGCAGAGCAGGATCTTCCTCAGAATCATCATAAGTCGCCAGTTCCTCTTCTCCTTGGAAACGCATTAGCCTCATCTTCACGCACGCAGCGCCGTTATTTTCTTCATTAATAAATCCTTTAAACATTATCTTCTTCTCGACATTATTTATTCTCGTCCGCAGACAGCCCTTTTCAAATTCAATACTGCATCTCATTTCAGTCAACCAATCGATTCCAAGAACTAATCCGACATTAAGAGATCCAACAATTAATACACTCTGCTCATACTCGTCTTCATTGATTCTAAACTTCAATAGAGCTTGACCTTTAATGGTTTTGCTTCTATTACCTACAGCACTGACAATACGTACGCCGTTCACGGGAAATGTTGGAAATGCCACCAGATTATTTAATTGTGAAAACAGATTTTCTGAAATTGCACTCACTTCGCTCACTGAGTCCAGTACTGCGTCCACAATAAGTCCGCATACCTCCACCTCTAAAAAAGGCATTAAGAGTTCTTGATCATTATTTTCATCCTCTCGGTACAAATCGTCTTTAATATCATCTACTCGTTCACACTTTTTTGCGTTAATCGCTACATCCGACCCATTTCTTGTAACTTGAGTTTTGGAGCGGGTCCTCTTCGAAACTTGACTTAGTTTACTGGTTCATGTTCCTGTGGATTACGCTCTGGGCTCCTTTCTTGTTTCGGCGATAGTTGTTGTCTTCTGTTTTCTTCATATTGTGATCGATCTGAGTACTGATTGTAATTAAATTTGTTCGGTGCGTCATATTCATTTCTTCTTTGTTTTCCGTCCCCTGTTCTATCAAATCTGCTTGGTCTTCCATTAGTCATAAATTCTTGTCGGGGTGGGCCATTACCACGCGAATGACGATCGTCATTATTTCTCTCGCGCTGTTCGCGTTCATGGTTAAGTACATCAGTTCTATCGATCAATCAGTGCTATCGATCATTAGGCAGGTCTGCTGCATGTTCAGTTTTGGAGTGAATGCTAACTTTTCACGTAGCGCGAAAGGTAGCTTCTGTATCAAAATTAACATCAATTCATCTTCCTTAACTGGACCATCAAGATAGGCATTGTCGTTCCAAAATTTCTGCGTATATTCACGCATTGTTCCATAATGTCTTGCGTAGTTCGGCGGTGCGAGAATCTTTGGTTTTACATCACATTGTTTTTCTCGCGACCAAAATTTACTCAAGAATGCAGATTTAAATTCTCTGTACTGTGAATAATTTTCTGAAACACTTATGCCCCAGATATGTGCTTCGCCTTTCATGTGGCTAATGCACGTATCAATTTTCGCACATTCCGTATAATGTCTTGGAACCGCGTGTTTAAATTGCTTAATAAAGGCCAGTGCATAGATGCCTTGTTTCGGAAAGTAATCTTGAAAGTTGCATACGTTCAATCCATTATCTACAATAACTTGAGGTACGTTAACCATACTGTTATCAACTTTGGGTAACGCTGCATTGATTTCCTGACGTACAAGGTCTTTATTGACAGTGTTCAAACCATTTTGGGATGACATTACCTTTTGGCGAATTTCACCTACTTCGGTACTCAGTTCAGTACATTGCGTCTGGCCGGCCGCGTTGGTCTCGCGGTTCTAGGCACGCAGTCCGGAACCGTGCGACTGCTACGGTCGCAGGTTCGAATCCTGCCTCGGGCATGGATGTGTGTGATGTCCTTAGGTTAGTTAGGTTTAAGTAGTTCTAAGTTCTAGGGGACTGATGACCACAGCAGTTGAGTCCCATAGTGCTCAGAGCCATTCTTTTACATTGCGTCTGTACGCCTTGAACTAACTTAACAATTGTTTCTTTGTTGCCTTTACATGTACTCTGAATTTTAAAGATTTCATCGTTTAGAGCCTTAACGGGCCCCAAAGCAGAGTACCCAATATTTCCTTATTGTGTGAAAAGTGCTCAAGCCAACAAAATGTCTTTTGTTTATAAATGATTCACTCAATGTAACTTGATTGTAAATGAAAAATATTTCTTTAAAGGTATGTACTCATTTTTCTATAAGTAGTCTGTGTGCTGTGGGCCAATTTACAAATTTCAATGGTTAATTGATAAAATGTTTTATGCCTGTAACTGTAGTTTTGACAGATGCATAGTGTCAATGCTTTTGTTTATATAGGTTTTACATATGTATTGGGTTATTTAAAATTAGGCTCATTTATTCAGATTCCATTCCTTAATGTCAATTATATTCTTTACTGTGATTCATGTGTGTAATTAAGAGTAACCTTTACTAATATGCTTGATATCTCCAACAAAAGGGACACTATATCAGTCACATTATCTTATCTTTTTTACACTTTTCTTGCGTATTAACAGACAGTAAATTATGTTTAAATTTCTTGCTCTCATTAAATAATTTTCAGATTGCTATATTCATTGATCATGTTTTATGTGCGTGGAGGTAAGGTAAATTAACATTAGTTATATTTTGAAAGTCATTTGTTCTGAGGGTCAGATAATTACTGCAACTACTTTGACATGAAATACTAATTAGTGTAATTTTCAAATTTTGATTTGTTATTGTATAACTTTCGCTAGGACTTCTGAGTCCCCTCAAAATGTAACCTAGCTCTAGTTTTGTTTCGGTGCGGATGTGAGGGTACTGGTGTGTAGTATCTGCAAGTGGTTGTTCTTTGGAGGGCGACAATGCCCAGTGGCGCAGAGAGTCGCAAGCAGAGGTGGTTGTTGAGAGGCTGTGGAAGGGGTAGGCTGCGTGAGCCAAAGGCGGTTGCGTAGCGAAGTACGTATCTCTATGTTTCATAGTAATGGCACACAGTTCGAAATAATAGTCTGTTTATGTTTGTGCAGTGTTGTAAAGGAAGTGAATTAAATTTTACCAGTTCTTAATGCGTCTCCATCAGTTAGTACCACACCATTGCATTTAACAATGAACGACGTCTCGATATACACGGTCAACTATAACAAGAGGATTGTAACATAATAATCATTAATGAACCCATATAATCTCCATAGATGCAGGGAGCTTATATATATTATAAGATGTAAGTAAAGGAAAGGATGAGAAGTGAAATTAAAATTTAAGATGAAATGATATCAATCACACTATTCGCCGACGACATTCCTATCCTGAGTGAAAGTGAAGAAGAATTACATAACCTGCTGAGTGGAATGAACAGTCTAATGAGTATAGAATATGGATTGAGAGTAAATCGAAGAAACACAAAATAAATGAGTACAACGAGAAACTTAACATCATGGTTGATGGTCACAAAGTGGATGAAGTTAGGAATTTCTGCTACTTAGGCAGCAAAATAACGAATGACGAGTGGAGGAAGGAGGACATCAAAAGCAGACTAGCATTGGTAAAACGGGCATTCATGGCCAAGAGAAGCCTACTACTATCATACATCGGCCTTGGTTTCAGGAGAAAATTTCAAAGAGTGTGTGTCTGGAATACAGCACTGTTTGGTAATGGAACAATGACTGTAAAAATCGAAACAGTAGAAAACTGAAGCGTTTGAGATGTGGTTCTATAGACGCATGTTGAAAATTAGATGGACTAATAGGGTAAGGAATGAGAAGGTTCTCCGCAGAATTGGAGAGGAAAGGAATATGTAGAATACATTGACAAGGAGAGGGGACTGGATGATAGGACATATGTTAAGGCATCAGGGATTCACTTCTATGACTCTAGAGGGAGCTGAAGAGGCCAAAATCTGTAGAGGACGATAGAGATTGGAATATATCCATAAAATAATTCAGGACGTACGTTGCAAGTGCTACGCTGAGACGCATCAAACCAGCCAGAAGACTGATGACTCAATCTTACCCCTTGACAACTATAATATGGGCCCCTCCTAAGGCTACGTCTATGGCTTACCTACACCTTCTGCTACCATCTTATCAATGGCGAGCTTAAGCTGTTTAATCCATGGGGTTGGAGAACAATCTGTGGGGAGAATGTCTGATAGCAATATTATCTGTCATCTGGATCTCTTACTCTTCACACTGCACCACTCAAAACCAGTTTGACAACACATCATGGAGATCCTCACATAATATACTCAGTTGCTGAGCTAGTCTAGGTTCAAGATGCTCGAAAATGTATGGATCAGATGTAGCCGAATTTCCAGCCACACCACGCGACTCCATTTCTCCCTTCCGTGTAGATGCTATCAAAGACGTAGGCTTAGTGTTCCATGTGGAAAGTAACTGAAATATGCCTGGCCTCTAGTCCGGAAATGAGTCTATGTGATAAGTTAGACACAAATATGGTGGACATAGATATCTCGCACTCAATGTTCACCTTATATTTCCACGTGAGATTTTGAATACATATCTTTATCCGAAACTCCTCCATAGACTTAATTTCCCCAAAATTATCCACCAATAGTGAAGTCTTGCGACCCCCAAGTTTGGTAAATTGTCCAACCTTGCAATTAGCGATGTACCAGGTCTCGCTAATCGAACTAAATGAACTCGAATCTCAAAGGGCACACACTGGCTCTTCATTGAATCTCCCACACACAAACAGTACCTTCTTTGAGCCGGACGACGTCATGACTCGCCTCGAACACTGCACCTTTGATACTGTGCCCTTTGCCTTATGTCAAATGCCTCCTTGTCTATATGACATTTCTGCTGGCACCAGTAACACCTAGCGTCATTCCAGCCTGCCCTACCGTTCTCTTCCTTTCTGTCCGACCCTCTACCCGCTACCTTGATACGTAATTGCACGTGGTCGGCATTTGTAATTACTTTTAGTTCATTAATCACTGCCTGTAATAGCTCAAAACTGAGAAGTCTCTCACAAAGGTAATCCTAGATCGATCTTTGAGGTATATGTCTCCAGTGTGTTAGACACAACCTGGCGTTCAGTAAATTTCAAACACATTCTTCGTACAGAGTCTCTTAACTTTTTCATATAATCTTCTCACAGTTCTCATAATCCTCGACATTTAGATACTTCCTCTCAATTAACTGGTGGCGTGCAAGATCCGCTAAGAAGTTCCTACGGACTTAACGTTTAAAATCTTCAAAATAAACAGGATTTTACACAGTCTGCCTCATTAACGGTTCACGCTTGCCAGACAGAATAGGCCCCACAAAAAAAAAAAAAAAAAAAAAAAAAAAAAAAAAAAATTGCTCAGTACTAAAATTCAACATTTCAGACCGAGCTTGTAACTCGAGAAGAATATGTAATGCTTGATCCACTTCCTCGACTGATACAACCGAGAACACACCCCTTCCTCTCCACTGGCCGTGTAAGGGATACGATATATTAGCAAACATGTTGGTGTGCCACTGCCTCAATTCTTTCTTAACTCATTTGCTAGCTTTCTCTTTTGTTTACGAGGGAATTCCCTCACTATCAGTCATTTTAATGACATTGTTCATTCCTTGCAGTAGTTCTAGCGAATCATTTACTTTCCCTACCGGTGTGGCCGAGCGGTTCTAGGCGCTTCAGTCCGGAACCGCTCAGCTGCTACGGTCGCAGGTTCGAATCCTGCCTCGGGCATGGATGTGTGTGTTGTACTTACGTTAGTTAGGTTTAAGTAGTTCTTAGTCTAGGGGACTGATGACCTCAGATGTTAAGTCCCATAGTGCTTAGAGCCATTTGAAACATTTTTTGAATCATTTACCTGACCTTGAAACATGTCAGAGGAGCCTTGCCTCAGTTCTTTCTCAACACTGTAACTATGTTTCGGATTTGTGGACGAGACAGTTCTCTCACTATTGATCATTTGAATGAGACTGTTCATCGCTTGCACTAGTTCTAAAAAATCATTTATTTGACCTTGCAACTCCATGCAAAACGATTCCTTTATCTTGGCGCCCAGTTGCCGTATCCAACTCATTAATTCATCACCTTGCTATTGTAACGATTCAGAAACTTACTCAGTCACATTGGTAATACACAAATCTTTGTTCACGTAATGGACAGCATGTGCCCCAGTTCTGCCAAGTTTTATATATAACTTACTATTCGCTAAAGCTAGTGCAAGTGATCAACAATGCCATTTAAATGACATATACATGCCAATGGCCTTGCCGCAGTGGTAACATCGCTTCCCGTCAGATCACCGAAGTTCAGCGCTGTCGGGCTGGGCTACCACTTGGATAGGTGCCCATCCAGTCTGTCGAGCGCTGTTGGCAAGCGGGGTGCACTCAGCCCTTGTGACGCAAACTGGGGAGCTACTTGATAGACAAGTAGCGGCTCCGGTCTCGTAAACTGACATACGGCCGGGAGACCGGTGTGCTCCACATCCGCATCCAGTGACGCCTGTGGGCTGGGTATGACACGGCGGTACCGTTGGGCCTTCCAAGGCCTGTTCGGACGGAGTTTAGTGACACTCTGTAGGTTAAAATTACCGTGGCTAATCGCCGCATCTGAAGGTGGCGCGATTGTAACTAATGCCTGGTCGACCATAATTGCAGTGTTACTGTGGCGGAACCTGGACCAGCGTCGATTGGAGAGTAGTTCTTGGTATAGGACCACCGATAACATCACTCCAGAATGGAGCATCGAGGAGGTGCATGTCATTGATGGTGCAGAAGGACACCTGAATTTGTTTCTTGTGTTAGTAGCATTTTAAGACGAAGCATTATGATTGCTGTGGGGGTTGACTTTGGCTAGCCAATGGAGACCTGTGGCCTGTAGGGATGCAACCAACTACTGTCAAATTAAACCGATGTGTGGCAGTCGTTCGAACAATAGGGCCACTATGAACTGCAGGCATTTGCGTGTCTAGGTAATGTACATTGTGTTTATGTGTGGCAGGCATAGCCCCACCTCGTTTCGGTGTAAGAGATCTTGTATGCATGTCTCTCCTCCTAGCACCACCACTCTCCAAATACCAGTTCCACCTCACATTGTGAATCTGTGTTGGTAGAGATTACGTTCAGTTCACCACCACTCCCCAAAGGCCAGTTCGACCACACACAGGTAGCAGAGCATGGTTCTGTGGTGGTGGGAGGCACATACATTCCAGCAAAAAAAGAAAAAGTCAAAGTCGGAAACGTGGTGGTACGCATTTCTCCTCCTTACACGAGGCATCACAACAACGTTTCACCAGGAAATGCCGGTCAACTGCTGTTTGTGTATGAGAAATCGATTGGAAACTTTCCTCGTGTCAGCACTTTGTAGGTGTCGCCAATGGCGCCAACGTTGTGTGAATGCTCTGAAGAGATAATCATTTGCATATCACAGCATCTTCTTCCTGTCGGTGAAATTTCGCGTCTGTAGCACGTCCCCTTCGTGGTGTAGAAATTTTAATGGCCAGTAGTGTACATTCACTATCTACGTTCTTCATAATACCAGTCTTCACTTCTAAGTTTCGTTTTTTCCCCCAATATTTCATGTTCTGTTGTCGGAATGACGTTTCTGATAGACTCCCATTTTTGTCTGTTCTGATAATTCTGAACAGTAGATCTGTCTTTCAGGTTTTCTGTATTCTATTTCTTTATTCTTGTTCTATTTCCTATGGGAGCCATAGCAAGTTCCTGCCTCGTTTTGGCTCCCGCTAGATAATGATCAGAATGAAATTATCTGCTCAGAAAGAGCACATGTATTCCATGTCAGATGCCCACCTCTTCGATACCAATAAAGGGCCTATTTGGTTTGTTTCATTTGTGCCCATTACTTTACAGGTCCCTCTGCACAAATTTTTCCTTGGAAAACAGGTAACTTCCTGACTTTAATTGGTTCCAGATGGAAACTGGACAACCCTCATACAGGTTATTACCAGTCTCATTATGCAGACTTTTCTTACTATACACTGCTCTGAAAGCCTCTTCTTTGTACCATTTGGCACTATAGCCCCCAGGGAGACTATTTTGGAGTCATATACAGTTATTCTATTACAAATCTCCAGTAGCTGATCACAGAGACCATCTTCGCAGGATTCTCCTACTGGCGCATATACATCTACGAAGTCACATTGTGAAATTTGTGTATCATACGCACAGTACATATTCTACCGTTATGTGACGTGAAAGCAGTAACAGATCTACGTTGATCCCGGTGGACTGTAAACCAAGTTCCATGGTCTCCTTATCTTGTATGGGATCTGTGAGGCCCGTTCAAAAGTTAATGCAGCACACTTTCTTTTTCTGAAAACAGGTTTCTAATAACCCATATTCTTCCCCACTCTCTTAGCTACAAAATCATGATTTTGTACATAACCTACACTGAATGCAACTGCCTTGCGCCACCTTCGTGAGATTACCCGTATGCCCAAATGGTACAACTCTACCGAACGGCGTCTGAGTCTTGCTGTATCAGTCTTGCTGTATCAGTGACTTCCCCATCATCTAGTAATTGTTTCCGCCGAGTGTATCCTTCATAGGCCCTAACTGATGGTATGCGGAATATGCGAGATCGGGATTGTACGGTGCGCAAGGAAGAACACTCCGGGTGCACAGATCAGTGTGAGGTCTGTCGTCGTCACAGAGAAGGAGAAGATTGCATTTTTGTGGCACCAAACACGCTGTGGTCGTTTTTTAAGTTTCCAGAAAGTAGCACGGTACACTTCAGAAGTTATCGTTTGCCCAGAGGGACGCCATCAAACAGAATAACCCCTTCAGAGTCCCAGAAGTTAGTCGTCCTGATTTTACCGGCTGAGGGTGCTACTTTGAACTTTTCTTCGAGGAGTATTGATGTGGCGTCAATCCATTGATTCGTATCTGGTTCGAAGAGATTAACCCATGTTTCACCGCGTGTGACGATGTTCCACGAGAGGTGGTGTGGCGTCAGTCCATTGATTCGTAACTGGTTCGAAGAGATTAACCCTTTTTCACCGCGTGTAACGATGTTTCACAAAATATTGTCACGAGCAGCCTCGTATCGCACAAGCAATTCCTCACGCGTGGTCCCTCGTTGCTCTTTATGGTCTTCTGTCAGGCGCCCTGCGCGCACAAACCTCTGAGTACCTCAGTTGGTTTAACGAGTGTATCAGCACTGCCAACAGAGACGTCTAGTTGAGCAGCGAGGTGTTTGAGTGTGGACTGTCGATAACCTCAAATGAGAGTAACTACACTTTCTAACAGTGCAGGAGCCACAAATGTGTGCCACCGACAGGCACGCGGGAGATCAGAGAGGTTTGCACTGCCTGGTTGCGATGATGACAGACGCCATGCCACACCTGCTCTCTGTAGACCTTCGACAAGCGCCTGTGAATACCTGCATTTCTGTGGTTTTCCACCAAAATAAACTCAGTGGCAGCTCCCTGCTTGGAACGCATCTCTGTTGCACACTTGTAACGTTACACGCTTTTAGGTGAGCTAATCGCACGCCCAGTATCGGTATAAGACGAATGTGCTGCACGGCAGAGCAATGGTGGACAGCCCACGGCTGGGACAGCTCCGCGGCCGGTCGAGACGCAGCCACCGTTGGTGGAGAGCCAAGGTGCAGACAAAAAGGCTTGGCCGGAAATGGGGAAAACCACCGTACAGCGAATTTTGACGCTTAAGAAACACTTCACCAGGAAATGACAGAGTATCACACAAGCTGTAAGTTGGGTTCTTACAGCTCTTTGGGACTCTATAAAAATTTGTAGCCAAATGTTAATGCAAATTTGAATACACCGGCGATATCAGAAAAAATGAGGCGCACCCAGTGACGAAATTCAATATCTTTAAAACTACATAAGTTAGTATTTCACAGGGGAAACCGTATATTCCCACTGAACTACGAGTACCTGAATTGAAAACTTTTAAGTGTTTCTTGCGATTTCAGTAATTATCATCCCAGAGATACATTTATCTATATCTACTTTATTTACTGACTCATAGCGTCTTTTGTACCTTTCTATCGAGTAAAAGTTCGTCAGAACATCGTACTCTCCACATTTGCACAGAAGATGAACACAGCATGAACACCTCGCATTTTGTCATATTGTGTATTTATTTAATTAATAGTTTACTATTTCACCAGTAACGTCATTTAAATATTAATTACAACTATTAATAAAAAGTTATGGTAATTTCATAAGTGATGAACAGAATGTGTTAGCTGACGTTACCATTGTTAAAGAGTGCCAAAAGACGCTTCTGACAAGCCGGCGTAAGTAATTGTTTTTAAAAAAATTACGACAATCTGCTGTCATTTATCGTGAAAGCACTAGTGCTAGATTTCCGGCTCATTTATTTATGGACAACCCTGTATTTATATTTGTTGTCAATATTCTGAGTGTGACAAAATGCTTGTGATGTTTCTTTATTTAAATTATATTGCAATATATTAGTTTAGTCCGACGAGTAATCAAGATGAGTCAAACGATGTTTGTTGGAACGTAAGAACCATGTATTTTCGGTGGAGAAAGCAAACAACATCAGAACGCTACAGGAATCAAGTGGAGACTAGGACTTTTCGCATGAGGAGCTCAAGGGAGCGATTGTACATATTTTCTGCTCAGTTTTGGAAAAAGACGGATCTGCCTATGGTAAGATGCGTGACTCAGTCGTATACATGTCTGACTGGGCGGTGTACAGCCAGTACACTATTTTTACAGGGACTATATATTTGGAGTGGTCTGAATGTGCTCTAGTGGGCCTCTAACAATGAGTCACTATTCTCTGTTTCAAGTGTGATTTTTTGTAAATTATCTTGTTAAACTCTCAACTGGTTTGAGATGGTGAATATTTCATGTATCGTGATTACGAAATGGACTTAGTTTTCGCGTATCTTTGATGACTATTTAGTGTGGGTGTCTCGCTATCATTCTCGTAATGCTCTACACGTAACTTCACTGCATTTGACATGGGTGATTTCCGTCTATGTTTAATTCAGTATTGTAGGACCACTTACCTTTTACTTTACAATTACAGACCTTACTACAGAACCCTTGTCATTAAATTATCAGTTTAACTTTTATGTTGCATTTCTGTGTATTTTATTAACTTGCAATTCTAGCCAAAGCAAAGATTATTTAACCGCAGGGTCACAGCTAGAGGTTATCGTTTACGACGAGTTAGCTGTGGGAGACGAGAGAAGGCGCTCCCGGTTCGACCCTGCGACTACATCGACCTACTCCTGTTGAACAAAGCCATGCATAGCCATTCTACCTGCAATATCAGTCACCACAGGGAAAACGCAAACGGTTTGCTCTTGTGGGAGGCCGTTTGAAAGGGAAACTACATTAGCAGTAACCGTCAGGTACCGTTACACACGCCATTTTGAAGGGTATATATAGCAGCGCCGTCTGTCAGAGCTTCATGAAACTACAGGGGCCGAAGAGGGAATATTCACGATATACCACAACAAATTTCGTATTTTTTTCAACCGAAATTGGCCAAGAGAAACAAATGTGTTGTATTATGTATCCAATGCCCCGAGCACTTATACACATACATACATACATTTCTGAAATGTGGATGGACATACATAAAATATATTTGATATGTGCGTACGTGGGCAAAGCCGTGGGTAAAAAGCTTATCCCAAAGTTTGGAACGATTGCAGTCAATGTTGGTACACATACTAGTTTCTATCAAGAAAGAAATACTCTGAGAGTGAGAAGAACCTGCTTCTTCCTTGAGGGGAGAGGGGTGATAACATGGAGAGCGAAGGGAGCAGGAGGAGGAGTTATACCGAGAGGGGAAAGGAATAGACAGACGACCTGTGAGGGGGGGGGGGGGGGGAGAGGTGAAAAAAAGGCGAGTAGGAAATTCTCAGAGAGCAGGGATAGAAGAAGATGGATAGAGAAAGGAAAGAGGAGGAGATAAATAGAGAAAGTGGGAGGAAGAGATCAACACAGTGAGGGAGGGGACGAAGTGGACAGGGTAAGGAAGAGGGGGAGATGAAGAACGAAAGGGAAGAGTATGAGATTGACAGAGAGAGGGGGGAAATAAACAGAGAAATGGAAGAGGAGATCATGGACAGAGAGAGGAGGGTGGAGAAGCTGAACAGCAAGAGAGTGGAGGAGTAGATGGACAGGGGATGGGGGAGGAGGGAATATAGAGAGGGTGGAGGAGGAGATGGACAAAGAGATGGTGGTGTAGGAGTTCAACGAAGGGAAGGGGGGAGTAGATGTCAGTGAGGGGAGGGGGACAGGAGGAGATGGATGGAGGAAGGGTAAAGGAGTAGATGGATTAATGGAAGGATGGAATAAATACCACCTAACACCAGCTACTCAGGTAGTATAAGACAAAGTAAGCAGGGCCGAGTTGTTGTTCAGTTATGGGTCCGATTTCTTATAGATGGGAAAGATTCAGGGCACTACAACCAATGTCACATTATCTTATGAACTCATAGGCTGAGATTTAATGTAGTGGCAAGGTTTCAATGTCGTTTGTCACATCGTTATGATGAACCGTCTGAAAAAACTCGTCGATTGATATATTTCCGATCGTTCAGTTACCGAAACGAAATGAGGTGGTAAAGGAATACGTCGATTGGCGACCGTGACAGGAGGAAGCGTTTGGGGTTTAGGCGACAGCGGGGATAGCGTTTGTGCGCCGGGATGCGAGTCCCAGAGCTGGCTCACCGCTGCCGAATTCAATTGCCACCGGCAATCGCGTTCGGTGGCGGTGATCCGCGACCACTCGCAGGCCCGCCAGAGTGTGCGGGGCGGGGCGCCGCCGCCGGCCGAATCAATTAGCACTGGCCCTCGCCTCGGCGACACAGTGGCTCGTTACGTCACGCTGCGCTCGCCTGTGTTTCGTTTCGCCGGTCCGGCCCGCAGGCCAGGCAATGGACCGCGATAACCGGCCCCGCCAGAGAGAGAGAGACCAGCGTCCGCTTTTATTGCAATTTCTTCGGAACGTTTCCGGGACCGTGCCTTTGCTGCGGCGTCCGCTGTCCGCTCCCTTTGTGTTATCAAATGATTACCATAGCCGTGCCGCAAAACGCGTTACAAAAGTGGCGGAGCGTTCCGCTCGCGGGCGCCGGAGACGCGTCACCGGCGCACTCGCCGCTCTAACCGCGACTTGTTTCCATCGTTCCGCCGCCCTAATGCCCGCTTCCCTTTCTTCTCCGGCCCGCTCCTCGTTCTTTGTCCCGTTCTCTTTGTTTCCGGGCCGCGGATCTTGCCCCGAGCAACCATATTTCTTGCTGCTGAACTAAGGCGGCAGGGCGCGATAACACAGAGCGGCTAACAAAATAACAGTCACAGAGGGAACTTCTATTTCAGTTTTCCGCCAGAGTAATTTGCTGCCTCTCGCAGTTTCTGCTTGTATTTTTCATACGCAGTCGGATCAAGCCTTTCTAAAGGCGTAGTTCACGAGACACGCGACTGTTTTGTTATTTCGTAGAGGAAATAAGATATTATATTAAATGGATACAGTTACTTTGTTATTTCGTAGGAGTCTGTATCGCTTCTTAAGTACACAGAGCGGTGGTTGTGCACTGAAGTAGCATTCTGAATGATTGGGTCTTATATAAAATTGCATACGTCACACCAGAACCCGAGAAAAGGAATAGGAGAAATACGCTGAATTAAAGGCCCACATCGCTGACATCGATTTGCAGTAGGATCTTGGAACGTATACTGTGTTCGATCAAATCGATGTACAGCCAACACGGATTCAGAAAATATGGTTGTTGTGAGACACAACTAGCTCTTCACTATGACGTAGTAGTTAGTGCTATCGACAGGGGATATCAAACTGATCCCATTTTTAGATTTCCAGAGGGCTTTTGGCACCGTTCCTCACAAGTGACTTCTAATCAAATTGTTTTCCTGTGAACTATCGTCTGTTCTGCGACTGGATTCGTGATTTCCTGTCAGAAACATCACATATCGTAATAACTGAAGGGAAGTCGTCGAGTGAAGCAGAAGTAATATATTGCGTTCCCAGACAAAATGTTACAGACTATCGGCTGTTACTGATCTAGATGAACGATGTAGCAGACTGTCTCACCAACCATGTTAGATTGTTGTCTGATGATGCTGTCATTTACTGTCTTCTAAGGTCATCAGATACTCAATTGAAAAATGATTTAGACAACATACGTGTGTGGTACGAAAAGTGCAAATTGACTCTAAATAATGAGAAATGTGAAGTCATCCACAGGAGTACTAACAGGAATCCGCTAAATTTCGGTTACAGGAAGAAACACAGAAATCTAAAGGTTCCAAACTACACTAAACTAAACTCCGCCCGAACAGGCTATGAAGGCCCAGTGGTACCTACTGGCCGCCGTGTCATCTTCAGCCTATAGGCGTCACTGGATGCGGATGTGGAGGGGCATGTGGTCACCACATTGCTCTCCCAGCCGTATGTCAGTTTACGTGACCAGATCCGCTACTTCTCAATCAAGTAGCTCCTGAATTCGCCTCACAAGGGCTGAGTGCATCCCACTTGCCAACAGCGCTCGGCAGGCGGGATGATCACCTGCCAAAATGCTAGCCCAGCCCGACAGCGCCGAACTTCGGTTATCTGACGGGAACCGGTTTTACCACTTTAGCAAAGATTTTGGCTTAGAGGCTTCAGGTTCAGTTAAATACTGAGGTATTACAATAAGGAATGAGTTAAATTAGAACGATCACATAGATAATTTTGTGGGAAAGCAAACCGCAGACTGATATTCATTGGCCTACACCAATCCGCCCTCTTCTGGAGTACTACTGTGTCGTGCGGGCCCGCGTCCGATACAATAGACAGACGGCATCGAAGAAGTTCAAAGAAGAGCAGCTTGCTTTGCATTAGCGCGACTATGGAGGCAGACTGTCACAGATGTGATACGCGAAATGGTGTGGCTATCATTAAAACAGGCGTTTTTCCCTTCGCCAGGATCTTCTTATTAAATTTCTGTCACCAACTTTCTCCTGAGAGTGTGAAAACCCTTCGTTGGCGGTCTCTTTCATAATGGCGTATTATCATCATAGTAAAATAGGAGAAATCAGAGCTCGCACGGAAATATTTAGGTATTCGCTTCCAGTACACTGTTACAGAGTGGAACGGTAGAGAAATAGCTTGAAGGTGGGTCGATGAGCCGTCTGCCAGGCACTTAACTGTGAATTGCAGAGTAATCTTGGAGATGTAGATATTACTGCCAGTTTTATTGTGATTTAGAATTCTTGTGATTCCACTAATTTATAGTAAATAAATCCTGGTACAAATCCTTTAAATAAAATTGCACTCCTACTCTCCTTTCTTATTCTGGTGGAATAAGTAATTGAGCTCCGTCTCTAACGACCACGATGTCGACGGAAACTAAAAATCATTTCTTTCTCCACGCCCGAGTCTTCTCCTAAACCGTCAGTTCATATCTTTGTCATGGATCACCAGGCGACTCTGAGTTATGTGGAGTATTGAGCGAATGTCAGAATATCTAAGTAGCAACATGTTCATTTTTATTTCATAATATTGTCAGAAACATGCAACTGAGTGGACTGACAGTTAAATGAAAAACTAGGAATAGATTGAAGAGAAAAGACATGTGAAGCTATGTCTTCTTATCACATGTGGGCAGAACTTGCAAACTTTAAAGCACTGTTGATGGCATGACTGACATCATCGTTTGTGCACTATGTTGGGCGCAGAAGGCACTGATTCGTTTGGATTATCATTTACTGTTGTCCTAGTTTCATTAACAGCAAAACCCATTTTCCATACCGTTCTTAGATCTTCCTACTCCGGATTGTAATATGTTTGGAAATTTCCATTAAAACCAGCTTTCTCTTTGTCCAGGGGTAACTTCCTATCTGCTGACATCCATCTATAAACCTGCAGCCTCTCTCCAGCGATGCTACCTGGCCTTTTCGTAAGGTACGTTAAGCTTCCAGTTCTAGGTGCTTGGATCTCAGTACCTGGAGATGCGGTGTGGTTGGTGACAGTTGAGATATCTTGAATTAATTGAAACTATGGTAACAATTATTAAACTGCCAGTCATTTGACTTGTTCCCGTAAGGGGCTGGTGATTTTAAATCTCGCTTGTGATTCTGCTATATTCCCGAAAGCGGCCAGCGTCAGGCTTCATCGCGTCTAGCCTGGGTTTCAGTATTCGAACTGGTAATGAAAGGGGACAAAAGAGGAAGGCTACAAACACAGGAAAAACAGACCTGGTAAAATGCTGCGATATTGCCCCAGAAGAACACAAGAAATGAGAGGTACCCTGTTAAAAGGGAATAATGCTTACTAAACAGAAACTGATCTAAGAAACTAGCGCAACTAGTCTCTCTGTTAAGCAAGAAACAAGAACAGTTAAACAGGAAACGAGTTATGGACATTGCGATGAATGGTCTAACCTCCGAATAAAGAGAGAGTGCGCCGAGAAATACTTGAAATACCAAGAGTCATGAAAACTGAGGAAGACTACGTAGGGTGGCGTGGTTTAGATTGCTATTCTGGAAACGAAGTGATCACCGCGTCTAGTATTCGGAGCAGGCGCTATTTCATCACGTAGAAATCATTATCGATTCGCACACGGAGACTAATTACTGATCGTAATGAGTCGAGTCATGCTAGATGGCCGTTAACGTTGAAAGAAGGTTGCACATCCGTGGGTGTTGGTAGCAGCTCACTGGCTGACGATGATTACTAAACTGGTCCAACTAAGAACTCACTGCATCTGGGCCGGCGACGGCGTCTCGTCTCTTATGTGTACCGAGACACAGCGAGGCTGTATACGTCCATCAGCAAGAAGAGGAGCAACGTGACCGACCTGACAGGAGCTCCACTTGCGAATTTGTTCCTGTCCGTTAAGGCAGTGCCTGCACCCCACAAGTTAGCAGGTTAGGAGACCAGAAGCATCGGGTCTTGAAAGGAAATGAGGGGTGGGACGTGTGCTCCGCAGCTCGTGAAGAAGGAATGAAATTTAAACTACGGTTAGCATGGTCTTGCAGAAATATGCCATACTGAACAAAATTAAACTAGTCATCACAAAGCTATAATCTCTTCATGAGTTGGGAGTTCTTTGATTATGCAAGCCTACGGAGGTCCCAAATTTTTTGGAGAACATTGATTTCATGTGGTTCAATCGGCATTTAATGAAACTGACTTTTTAATTTCTGTGCCGATTCGTCCATAAATCGACTTTTAGTTTGAAGAAAAAGCTGAATATCTAATCAGAAGTAATAATTAAAATTTATTTGCAGACTCTCCTTTTGATAGAGGGCTAGACCAGCTGCAGTCGTGCTTCCACATGCTTTGTGGCTAGAAAGCAGAGTATACCAATATGTCCGCGAATTTTAAAGGTGCTATCCTGTTATACTTCAGGTATTTACTTATCAACTACTATTTCTCTTCGTATTGTTGCCGTATTTTAGTTGGAATCTCAAGGACAGATAGAAGATGAAACACTTCAGCTAATCTCATTGACTACAAGACTAACTGGGATAATGTCTTTAACAGATTGCAGGTTGTTCACCTGTGTAAGTAATGTGACGATATCAACGCACCATGAATGAGCGAGGGTCAGTATATTACACAACAAATACATGAATCTGATTCGTAGATATGCTGATGTGGTAATCAAAGTATACATTGTTTGAAAGCTGTTGCAGTTCAATTAGAGAAACATGAGTGTGATAACCGTACATGAATCCTCGCGTGGGCACGCCTACTTATGAAGTCCGCCAGATTGTTTCACAGCTATGGGCCCTTACCCATTCCTTCATTACTGCTTCAGCTAACACATTGATAAATAGCTTTGTCATATGTCCAAATGAGGAGCAGTAAAATAAAATAAACAGCAATCTGAATCAGAAAAGAATTACGATCTGTACAAGGAAATGATCCATATTAAGAGCTAGCAGTAGGCTCCAACAATGTGGCAATTGTCTAAGAGATAATGTGTGACTGAGTAGACGGTGGGCTGGGATGTGATGCAACTGTGTTGTTTAATGTTTTGAGTGTGTCATTACTGTGGGGTAACTCCTGTCCATGACAACAGAGTACACAATGAAAATTTACTCCAATATTGTTTAATTAAACACTGTTTTAGATATTATTATGTAAGTTTCTCGTTGTTTGATTAAATTATGATGAAATTATAATTTTCCTCTTACATGTTTACCGTCATAACACAAAGAAAGCTAATTTTAGGGAGCTATTTTTAGAAAGATATTTTTTATAGAATGAACCTACAACCGACAATTCATCTGTAAGCACTTTTTACTGTGAAAGTCTCATAGGTACAATATAAAACTTCATGCAGGTATGCCCATTTTCATAGCACAAGCGGGCATGAGGAATTCTTTTATGTGTCTGAAGGAATTCCTCGTGCCCGCCTGTTTTATTAAAATCGGCAAACCAGCTTGAGGTTTAATATTCTACCTATTACACTGTCACCAACCTCAAAGTGCGTATAGATGATTTGTTGGTTGTATGTTCACTCTACAGATTCAAATAATAGGTATTCTATCCTTTCAAACAGTAGTTTCCAGAACTGTACATAGCACATAAGCCAAACATTTTGTATGGAAGTGATGGAAAACTAATATATATACTGTCAATATGTAATGATTTCAATTAGCAATGTTTGACTGGACATTTACCATTGTCACAATGAAGTGTCAGGCTGTCCAAATACATTTGATGGCATGTAAGTATTGCAAATATGCATAGTGTATGCGTGTCCGAGGTTACCCCACTTCTTTTTTATTTCCAGATGATATTGTGGAGTACCAACTGATGAAGATGCCTCAACTGTATCATATATCCGTTTTCCATGTGTGTTTCATGTTAAATAGGAGTCCAAGTAAATGTGTCAGTATTGGGGTGATATCTGATTGTGAGTTCAAGCCTCCTATTTTTCTGAAAACTCTTGTTATTGTGGTGCTGAAGTGATATTATCCCATACAGAATGGTGTGTACTGTGTGGTAACTCAACTGAGTGGTATGGTGCAAGAACCAGTTAAGTACATGAAGGTACACTTTGAGTAAATGCAAAAACAACGTTCAGCATTCATTAAAAGAAGTTATTTGTAGAGACTGTATCAAAATAGCTATGCTAAGCAATTTTTGTAAGAGTATGCCTTAGGTGTATCATGTATTAATGTTAACTTTATGTGTGAATGACCTAAAACTAGCACCACAAATATTGTAGAAACAGAAAGTGCTATTGATTTGCAGGTTTCACAGCTTGTAATAATACTTATAAAGTGTGTTTTTGTATAAAGATACACTTTTTTAAATTGAATTATAACTAGTGACATTAAAAAACCAAAATTAGGATAAATTAGAATTTCTGTGACGTTTGTTGCAGAATTCTAGTGCGAGTCGTTTATGAGATGTTGTATTTTTAGAAGTTCGACACCAACACTTATAGAATAGCTGTGGTAGCACACAATGAAGAACAATAAGAGTCCATATGCTAGTGATGTGTACTATGACCAGTAAGGCGACACGTGACCAGCGCTGGTTATGGTCAAAGGGACCACCAACAATGAAAATACATATTTCCAGTCTGATGTGCTGCACATATAATGCTGCCAGCATTTCAGCGGAGATGTCTGAGGAGGCTGCAGTAATATGTCATTGCATATCATGAGGTGTAGTTTGTATGTCATTGTAGGCAGCGTCTTACAGCTTTCTCCACAAAGAAGTGTCCACAGACATCAAATCTGGGGAATGAACTAGCCTATATGCAGGTCCTCTACGTCCAGTCCAGCGCTTTGGAAACAATTTGTGAAGGTATGCTGCAATATTTCGTGCATTATGGGCTAGGCAGCCATCATGTTGTTACTGCAGGTTGCGCATAATCTGCAGGGGAATGTCATGAAGCATCCATGGAAGATGTTGTGTTAGGATGCTGCAATACTTGTGGACATTCAGTGTTCTGTCTATGAAAAATGGGCCAACAAACTGATGGTCCACTATCCCACAGCACATATTAATACTTCATGGACACTGACATTCTGCGTGAGGAAACTAGCAGTGGTTGTCAAGAGACCAGTAGTGTATCCTGTCTTCATACCCATTTAAAAGATTAACAAGATTGGTATAACTGTTTCTATGCCAGTCTTGATGGAGAGAGATGTGATGGTGATGTTGACATTTAATGCATAGGATACTTGCCTGAATCATGCCACTTCTTCATGTGATTGTGTGGGAGTGAATATGTTTATCAGCTGCTACATTGGAAATACATTAACTTCACCCTCTTCTGCCAGCACTTCTTTCCTGTTATAACTTTATCTAGGTGTTACACTACCACTTCCAGGTAACTGGAGGAGGTTGATGATTAACTGCCAAGATGGTTGGCATCTGTTAGGATACCCTGCTTCAAACACCATACAAGAACAAACTGTATTCCTCCTTCACTTGCCATACAGCATAAGTATATGGGCATTCTCTGCATTGGGAAACAGTCCCATTGTCCACTCACGACCTAATGCTTGGACTGTCATACACTGACTAACCAGCAAGTCACAAACACTCAAGGAACATACAAACACAGTGTAAGCAAACGTAACAACAGCATACCTGGCAACTACAGAGACTGAATGACATACACCCCAGTATCAGTGTGGATTCTTTTCAAAATATGGCATCTTACAAATGACTTGCACTATAATCCTGCATCAAACACCACTGGCATTCTGATTCACCCTAAGTTTAGTTCTTTTAATGTCAGTAGGCACTGTACCATTAAAAATGTATGTTTGCGCAAGAGAAGCACTTTCTAAGTATTATTACAATCTGTTTGCTGGCTAACAGTACGAGCTCCTGAATACCAATACATTCTGTGAAAACAATACATCTGTAGTACTTTCCATCTTCACAACATTAGAGGTGCAAGTTTCAGGTGATACACCTTGTATATGCATTATATATATTCTAAGATCAACATTATAATACTTTGGAATTACCTTATTTTAAAATGTAAACTTTCACGGCCGGAAATATCATGTCCATTATAATTATCCGGGCTGTTATGCCGTGCTCGGTTGATGAATTCCGTATTGTTTCCCAACGTTTCGTCTCCGACTGCGGGAGACATCTTCAAGGGGGTCCGTACCTTGATGGAAGGACCAACACACACACTGGCTCACTACTGACTGAGCCAGTGTGTGTGTTGGACCTTCCATCAAGCTACGGACCCCCTTGAAGATGTCTCCCACAGTCGGAGACGAAACGTTGGGAAACAATACGGAATTCATCAACCGACCACGGCATAACAGCTTGGATAATTATAATGGACATTACCTTATTTTGGCACAAAATATCAAAATCAATCGAATTCAGATCATCAGCTTAAAGATATAATTATTTGTGAGTAGGAAATAATCATAAAATAAATTTTGAGCAATAATGAACTATATTATATTGATAACTACCAACCATATTGCATAACTATCGAATTACCTTACATATCATTCATGTGAATTATTCACCAATAGAAGACACTTGTTAGTACTGGCATAAAGTTTCAGATGTATATAAAAGTTTACAGATACTATGAGATTAGATTGACAGAAACACAAAATAGTCATTATTTGCTGATTTCTTCACTTATATACATGTACCAACACAGTTTACATTTCAGTATCTCTCTTATTCGTTCACTACAAATTCACTTTCTTTGTATGAATATCTTTAAGAATGATACAATTTCTCATAAAACTCCATATCTACAGAAGTTATATATTTCTTTTTCAATGTCATAAGTCATCAAATTTAACATTTTAAATAGACAAAAGTCCATTACACAGTGATTTATGAGTGATGCCCAAGTCACAGCTGAAGGTTTTGTTGAGTGGGAAAAAGTTAGGGTGATAGTCACCTGTTAGTCTTTACTTATTTTGATAGTAACTGGGACTAAAATTGTTTTGGAATACTTTGTACTGAGAAATCAAGAATGAATCATTATACCTTGTTTCCATGTTTGCTTTAATGCAGGTTTTGAAGTGTGATTTAAACTTTTTGAATATGCTGTGACAGCTATAAACATTTTAGAAGATTTCATAACATGTGAATGCCACTTTTCAGCGATCTGTAATCTGCCTTCAACTCTTTCTTTCTTTTCAGTGTTATTAAACATTTTATGGTAACAGTTATTGCAGACACAACTGAATGATGATTGACACTGTTAAAACTACTACAAACTTTTAAAAGTTTCCTCTCTCCCTCTCTCTCTCTCTCTCTCTCTCTAATTTTCAGCGTAATTACTTTTAGAGTAAGGTTCGCAAAAGTCGTTTTTCTCTCATTACCACAACCGGACGTTTAAATTAATAATGTTAACGAAATAATCGACTATAGCGTAATAGGCTAATCAATAGAGACCAATAAAGGTCGAATATCGCGAACTGCTCGTATAGCCAGAAGTTTTTGTCCTGTAGTAGGACGGAGAGCCACAAATAACATACCAGAAATCCTGACTGGTGAAAATTAAAGCGGGACTGGAGGTGTCTTTGAAGCTCACTTTTGTACGTTTTTCTTGAATAACTCGAAAACCGTGGCCTTCAGTGAAAACGTATTCCAGTAAAAATACAACTACATTAAATGTCCTGCAAAAAAGGTTCGGTTAATTTTTTCTGTAGGACTAACATACTAAAGAGCCGAAGAAACTGGTACACCCGCCTATTATTGTGTAGGACACACGTGAGCACCCAGAAGTGCTGCAACACGACGTGGCATTGACTCGGCTAATGTCTGAAGTAGCACTGGAGGGTACTGACAACATGAATCTTGCAGGGCTACCCATAAATCCGTAAGAGTAGCCAGATCTCTTCTGAACAGCACCTTGCAAGACATCCAAGATATGGTCAATAGTGTTCACATCTGGGGAGTTTGGTGCCAGTGGAAGTGTTAAAACTCAGAATAGTGTTCTTGGAGCTACTCTGTAGCAAATCTGGTCATGTGGTGTATCGCATTGTCCTGCTGGAATTACGAAAATGCGTCGGAATGCACAAAGGACATGAAGAGATGCAGGTGATCAGACAGGATGCTTACGTGTCACATGTCAGAGTCATATGTAAACGTATCGGGAATGCTATATTACTCTAACTTCACGCACCCCACATCATTACAGAGCCTCCACCAGTTTGAACAGTCTTCTGCTCACATGCAGGTCCAATAGATTCATGAGGTTGTCTCCATATCCGTACATGCCCATCCGCTCGATACGATTTGAAACTAGATTCGTCAGACCAGGCAACATCTTAGCGCTCATCAACAGACCAATGTTGGTGTTGACAGGCCCGGGCTAAGTGTAAAGCTTTGTGTCGTGCAGTCATCAAGGGAACAAGAGTAGGCCTTAGGCTCCGAAAGCCCATATCGATGATGTTTCATTGAATGGCTCGCACGCTGACCCTTTTTGATGGCCCGGCATTAAAATCTGCAGCAATTTACGGAAGGGTTGCACTTATGTCAGGCTGGACGATTCTCTTCAGTCTTCGTTTGGTCCCATTCTTGCAGGATCTTTTTCGGGTCGCAGCGATGTCGGAGATTTGATTTTTTACCGGATACCATACATTCACGGAACACTCGTGAAATGGCAATGCAAGAAAATCCTCACTTCATTGCTACCTCGGATATCCTGTGAGCCATCGCTCGGGCGCCGACTATAACACCACGTTCAAACTCACCTAAACCTTCCTAACCAGCAGTAACCGGTCTAAGAACTGCGCCAGACACTTGTTCTCTTACATAGACGTTGCCGACCGCATCGCCGTATTCTGCAGATTTACATGTCTCTGTATTTTAATACGTATGCCTATACCTGTTTCTTTGGCGCTTCAGTGCAGTTTGCACGTAGTTAGCAAGAGAATATGAGAAAACTGGCTCGGTGCCAGATATAACATTGCGGTTTGCATAGAACGACACTGTTAGGGGCAGCTGTAGCACCGTACATGGAAAATTTTCGACATCCATCACAAATAGCCTCTTCAAAGTCATTCGCCTTTGAGAGGCATTCGAGAGATTCTGTAGCAGTTCTAAACGCTTCTCTCAGGCACTGGTCTCTTACCGGATGTCTTGACATCAGCAATCATTTTTCTCCTGGACAGTCTTGCGCGCTTCAACGACTGTACGTTTTGTCTGTATTTTGTTACATACTAACTAAACCTGGACAGTCTTGCGCGCTTCAACGACTGTACATTTTGTCTGTATTTTGTTACATACTAACTAAACCTTCCCCCATGAACCATGGACCTTGCCGTTGGTGGGGAGGCTTGCGTGCCTTAGCGATACAGATGGCCGTACCGTAGGTGCAACCACAACGGAGGGGTATCTGTTGAGAGGCCAGACAAACATGTGGTTCCTGAAGAGGGGCAGCAGCCTTTTCGGTAGTTGCAGGGGCAACAGTCTGGATGATTGTCTGATCTGGCCTTGTAACATTAACCAAAACGGCCTTGCTGTGCTGGTACTGCGAACGGCTGAAAGCAAGGGGAAACTACAGCCGTAATTTTTCCCGTGGACATGCAGCTTTACTGTATGATTAAATGATGATGGCGTCCTCTTGGGTAAAATATTCCGGAGGTAAAATAGTCCCCCATCGGATCTCCGGGCAGGGACTACTCAAGAGGACGTCGTTATCAGGAGAAAGAAAACTGGCATTCTACAGATCGGAGCGTGGAATGTCAGATCCCTTAATCGGGCAGGTAGGTTAGAGAATTTAAAAAGGGAAATGGATAGGTTAAAGTTAGATATAGTGGGAATTAGTGAAGTTCGGTGGCAGGAGGAACAAGAATTTTGGTCAGGTGATTACAGGGTTATAAATACAAAATCAAATAGGGGTAATGCAGGAGTAGGTTTAATAATGAATAAAAAAATAGGAGTGCGGGTTAGCTACTACAAACAGCATAGTGAACGCATTATTGTGGCCAAGATAGACACAAAGCCCATGCCTACTACAGTAGTACGAGTTTATATGCCAACTAGCTGTGCAGATGATGAAGAAATTGATGAAATGTATGACGAGATAAAAGAAATTATTCAGGTAGTGAAGGGAGACGAAAATTTAATAGTCATGGGTGGCTGGAATTCGTCAGTAGGAAAAGGGAGAGAAGGAAACATAGTAGGTGAATATGGATTGGGGGGAAGAAATGAAAGAGGAAGCCGCCTTGTAGAATTTTGCACAGAGCATAACTTAATCATAGCTAACACTTGGTTCAAGAATCATAAAAGAAAGTTGTATACCTTGAAGAATCCTGGAGATACTAATAGGCATCAGATAGATTATATAATGATAAGACAGATATTTAGGAACCAGGTTTTAAATTGTAAGACATTTCCAGGGGCAGATGTGGATTCTGACCACAATCTATTGGTTATGAACTGCAGATTGAAACTGAAGAAACTGCAAAAAGGTGGGAATTTAAGGAGATGGGACCTGGATAAACTGAAAGAACCAGAGGTTGTAGAAAGTTTCAGGGAGAGCATAAGGGCACAATTGACAGGAATGGGGGAAAGAGATACAGTAGAAGAAGAATGGGTAGCTCTGAGGGATGAAGTAGTGAAGGCAGCAGAGGATCAAGTAGGTAAAAAGACGAGGGCTAATAGAAATCCTTGGGTAACAGAAGAAATATTGAATTTAATTGATGAAAGTAGAAAATATAAAAATGCAGTAAATGAAGCAGGCAAAAGGGAATACAAACGTCTCAAAAATGAGATCGACAGAAAGTGCATAATGGCTAAGCAGGGATGGCTAGAGGACAAATGTAAGCATGTAGAGGCTTGGCTCACTAGGGGTAAGATACATACTGCCTACAGGTAAATTAAAGAGACCTTTGGAGAGAAGAGAACCACTTGTATGAATATCAAGAGCTCAGATGGCAACCCAGTTCTAAGCAAAGAAGGGAAGGCAGAAAGGTGGAAGGAGTATATAGAGGGTTTATACAAGGGCGATGTACTTGAGGACAATATTATGGAAATGGAAGAGGATGTAGATGAAGATGAAATGGGAGATAAGATACTGTATGAAGAGTTTGACAGAGTACTGAAAGACCTGAGTCGAAACAAGGCCCCGGGAGTAGACAACATTCCATTAGAACTACTGATGGCCTTGGGAGAGCCAGTCATGACAAAACTCTACCATCTGGTGAGCAAGATGTATGACACAGGCGAAATACCCACAGACTTCAAGAATAATTCCAATACCAAAGAAAGCAGGTGTTGACAGATGTGAAAATTACCGAACTATCAGTTTAATAAGTCACAGCTGCAAAATACTAACGCGAATTCTTTACAGACGAATGGAAAAACTGGTAGAAGCGGACCTCGGGGAAGATCAGTTTGGATTCCGTAGAAATGTTGGAACACGTGAGGCAATACTAACCTTACGGCTTATCTTAGAAGAAAGATTAAGAAAAAGCAAACCTACATTTCTAGCATTTGTAGACTTAGAGAAAGCTGTTGACAACGTTAACTGGAATACTCTCTTTCAAATTCTGAAGGTGGCAGGGGTAAAATACAGGGAGCGAAAGGCTAATTACAATTTGTACAGGAACCAGATGACAGTTATAAGAGTCGATGGACATGAAAGGGAAGCAGTGGTTGGGAAAGGAGTGAGACAGGGTTGTAGCCTCTCCCCGATGTTATTCAATCTGTATATTGAGCAAGCAGTAAAGGAAACAAAAGAAAAATTCGGAGTAGGTATTAAAATTCATGGAGAAGAAGTAAAAACTTTGAGGTTCGCCGATGACATTGTAATTCTATCAGAGACAGCAAAGGACTTGGAAGAGCAGTTGAACGGAATGGACAGTGTCTTGAAAGGAGGATATAAGATGAACATCAACAAAAGCAAAACGAGGATAATGGAATGTAGTCAAATTAAATCGGGTGATGCTGAAGGGATTAGATTAGGTAATGAGACACTTAAAGTAGTAAAGGAGTTTTGCTATTTAGGGAGTAAAATAACTGATGATGGTCGAAGTAGAGAGGACATAAAATGTAGACTGGCAATGGCAAGGATATCGTTTCTGAAGAAGAGAAATTTGTTAACATCGAGTATAGATTTAAGTGTCAGGAAGTCGTTTCTGAAAGTATTTGTATGGAGTGTAGCCATGTATGGAAGTGAAACATGGACGATAACCAGTTTGGACAAGAAGAGAATAGAAGCTTTCGAAATGTGGTGCTACAGAAGAATACTGGGAGATGAAGGAGCTTGCACAGGATAGAGTAGCATGGAGAGCTGCATCAAACCAGTCTCAGGACTGAAGACCACAACAACAACAACTAACTAAACAGTGAAAAAGTTTATATCTTATAACCCTTCCACGTTTTTGTTGTTTTTGTTGTAGTTGTTGTTGTGGTCTTCAGTCCTGAGACTGTTTTGATGCAGCTCTCCATGCTACTCTATCCTGTGCACGCTTCTTCATCTCCCAGTACTTACTGCAACCTACATCCTTCTGAATCTGCTTAGTGTATTCATCTCTTGGTCTCCCTCTACGATTTTTACCCTCCACGCTGCCCTCCAATGCTAAATTTCTGATCCCTTGATGCCTCAAAACATGTTCTACCAACCAGTCCCTTCTTCTCGTCAAGTTGTGCCACAAACTTCTCTTCTCCCCAGTTCAATTCAATACCTCGTCATTAGTTATGTGATCTACCCATCTAATCTTCAGCATTCTTCTGTAGCACCACATTTCGAAAGCTTCTATTCTCTTCTTGTCCAAACTATTTACCGTCCATGTTTCACTTCCATACATGGCTACACTCCATACAAATACTTCCAGAAACGACTTCCTGACACTTAAATCTATACTCGATGTTAACAAATTTCTCTTCTTCAGAAACGCTTTCCTTCCCATTGCCAGTCTACATTTTATATCCTCTCTACTTCGACCATCATCAGTTATTTTACTCCCTAAACAGCAAAACTTCTTTACTACTTTAAGTGCCTCATTTCCTTCTTTTTAATTGCATCAGCTCTTGCACTCCGTTTATTAGTTGTCCTCAAAATAGTGTGAAATAAATACTAAATACCTTGGTACTTTGTTGAGTGCTACGAGTCTAGTAGTATGAATTTTAATACTATCGCACTACCTGCATTTTGGTGTCAGTGTTCAGAAAAATGTTCTGTCTATCTCTTGCAGATTGTGAAAAGATTGGATGTGCACATCGATTTATCCATAGCGCTGCGCAACATATAATGTCGTAATGTAATGACCTGATCACAGAAACACACACACACACACACACACGCAGGCCGGCCGAAGTGGCCGTGCGGTTAAAGGCGCTGCAGTCTGGAACCGCAAGACCGCTACGGTCGCAGGTTCGAATCCTGCCTCGGGCATGGATGTTTGTGATGTCCTTAGGTTAGTTAGGTTTAACTAGTTCTAAGTTCTAGGGAACTAATGACCTCAGCAGTTGAGTCCCATAGTGCTCAGAGCCATTTGAACACACACACACACACACACACACACACATATATTCCAGGCAATGAAGGCCAGGAAAGGTCAAATATCGGGAATAGCTTGTGTAGTACAGTGGTAGGAGAGAGCACCACGAAGAACAAAGTAGAAATCCTGACTGCTGAGGAATGAATATGGGACTGTCAGTGTGTTTTAATGTGAATTTTGTACGCTTTTCTAGACTACCTGTGGGCAGTGGCAAAGTTGTAAAAGTATCCAATGACACATACAACATTAATGGTTTAAACGTACCTCAAAAATGTGTTGTATCTGGTTTTCGAATGACGTGTGATACGTAACATGCTTAAAATGGAAATAAGAATGACCAAGTACATAATAACTCTACAAAGACAAATCTGAGAGGGTCGATAAAAGGTTCCTGAAAAAGTTTATTTCGTCAGTAAGTTCTGAGTAAATTTTCTAATGACCTCATTCAGTTGATATACTACTGGTTAACACTATTTGAATAGAGTGCAATATTGCAACTAATCCAGCTCTCAATGACAAATTGATGCATACAATCTATAGTTTCTTACCTTCAGTTGTTGCGCGTTATAAAATTGTAGATATACCAAGCAACCTTATTTACCTTCTAGTAACTCTTCACACATCTAATCATCTCAGGCTGAAGTTTGGGTATCGAAATTATCGTCTCATCAATTTTCAGAATGACGAGATCGTGGTAAGATCACATTTGAAACAGGGTAGTCATACGATGTGAAACCAGTACACCCAGTCAACAGGAAGTCACGTTACAGCCGAAACACGACGACTTAACTCACTATTTATAAGTCATTGGGCTTGCTACCACGCCAGAAGAGTATTGCCAGACAACATAACTGCTCAATTCAAATATGATGAACGAATCGTTCATCAGAAATTCTTCTCTCATCAACCTTTTGTTTCAGCAATGTTCGAGAACAGCTACGTGATTCTGGTTGTGATGTTTTGACCACTTCAAACAACAAACACCCGTATTTTTAAGTGACTTTTACAAATATTGAGGCCCTATTACAACATCATATCTTACATGTAACTCATTCACTTTCCTATTTCAGGGCATAAGATAGGAAATGAATGGTATCCGTCTGAAAGTATGTATCACACTACTCCTAATCCTCCAGTGGGCACGATGTTGTAAAAAGTACAACCACGGTGGTTTTATGCCTTATCGATGCCTCAACCTTGAGCTGTTGAGCCACAGCTGCAATATATTCCTCGTTGCTCATCACTCGATAATGTCAAAACGGCTCCAGTTTTTCTTTTTTTCCTCAGTTGGTTTTCTGAAATGTAAGCAACGAGGTGTTGAACGCTGTAAAAGGTAAAAAGGTGCAACGCACTTTTCTACTGTTGTAACAGTTGCAAGCCTTACTAAAATGTTCTCAAAATAAACTAAAATGGTTAAATCATTTAATACAACAGATGATGATAGTGAATGCGGACTATTTTCTTCAGAATATAATTCACAGTTTCCTCAGCACGGATTTGCTTTTACTTAAAAATATCCGTGTCGTAAATTTAAAACGCACGTCTGCTTCTTGAGAACATTAATCGCACCTGATGGAAGTTTAAAAACATATGATTCAGCGTCAGGATAGGATCTGATTGGTTTAGATAATGCAGGATGCTTTATGGAGAAATCAACATCAGCCGATAAATACTGGCAGCTTAGGCCATGTATACCTTTCCAGATGCTGATGGGACACTTTTGCGGCATTAGGTAGACTGTAGTTAATGTTAAGTAGGAACTTATAATTGTAAGAAATGGAATGGACGGCAATGCATACATTTAGGGATCAGGTGTCAGTCCTGAAGAAAACAAAAATGTGCTTAAGAAATTAGTATGTGGAATTCTCCATGTCTCTCTAACCGACGAAAATCATTTAAATACTGAAAAATACTTGACTCTGGCTTTAAGATGTCTTTAAACTTCGGATCATTGGAAATATTTGAACTTTCTCTGCTTCCAAGCTCATGCCGATAACCTGAGACAGCTAAAACATAAGTTTGCTCAAATACACCATGATTTAACATAGTATTACTTACATTCCAGACTGACAGAAAAGCGAACCTCCAATATGATTCGAGTGCATAAGGCAACTGTGATTCCATAAACTCAGATTTATCTTAATTCTATCTTCTATCTATATGACGACTTACAGCAAAATTTGTGAAATAATGTCCATAACCAAATTTTCGAAATGTATGCAAGGCTCTGTTGAGCTTACTATAAAAGTGAAGGGAATGAGTGGTGGCGGCTCTGTTCCAAAGGGACATAAGAAGTTAGCCATAACTGTCGTTTTAGGTCGCTAACAGAATGGCAGGGTGAATACTGGACCACTTGAGGATTGTATTGAGTTTGTAGCCTCTCAAACTTCCCAGCAAAACAGCAGCATCCGCATTAAAACTGCATGATCCCACCATCAACTACAGCCCACTTACCGAACTGTGTAGAGACTTTTATAAATTTGTAAGTTAAGTATAACAATTAAACCATTTTACTGTGGCAGCTAGAACTGCATGCACCGTGACTTAGACTCAACGATTCGTCGATGACCGCAGACATTTTGTATTTAAAGACTTTACCTTCATCGCCTTCACAGTCAGTGGACGAATTACCACGACGTTTTTTGTACAACAGTCACTTTCAAAAACCTTACAGAGGCGATACATTTTAAAACTCGTAAAAGTGCATTATGGAGTCCAAAATTCTTAGGGTGCGAACCGGGATGATGATGGACTAATTTCTGAATATGTGCCTGCATTACTATGAAATTTTCATTATTTAAAGTCGATTGTTACACGTATAGTACTGACAAATCATTAGGGATACGTGATATTTACAATAATGCCATTGTTTGAAGTCTAGAAACTTATTGGGCATCCGCCATTACATTTCCTCACGCTGAAGAACGAGATGCGAATTGTTTAAAATGTGTTTTAGATAATCTAAAATTACGGTTAAATTGGGGTACATGCAAACGATTTAAAACAATCTCTCGTATCTTTTTATTTAGCAGCATCCCTCCCACACTCACCTCCTGCCCTTACCCCTATCAAGAGGACACACCACTATGCGATCACCCTTGATAAAAACTGCGCTGTACTACTCTACCAGTCTCATCTATTTAAGGCATGCTGTCGGACCATATTTCCCTTCAGTTCATGGTGTTCATGTGTGTCTTTAGCCTCAGAAGGAGCATCATCATGAAGAGATCTAGCAACACTGACTTGTTTCGAGGCTGATGGGGATCATAGCACACCATCACTCCTTTTAAATGAAGAATCGTTTGAAGTATTAATGGAACGTGTCGCAGGCGAGAATCTTACACGCAACAAACAGTTGTTTCCTGTGTGTGTGTGTGTGTGTGTGTGTGTGTGTGTGTGTGTGTGTGTGTGTGCATGTGTAGGTACTTTGTTGTGTTTTAGGAATAACGAATAGTGATAATTTGAGGATAACACCTATATATGAATCTACACTATCTCAGGACCTGTATCATATAAACATCTCTGTATTTTTTGTATTTCACTTGCACAGTGACGTTCTTTTTTTAGGACAGATCAGTTATGATTTATTGATACCTCATCTGTTGTCACCTTTGCCAGAATTGAAGGGCTGGCACTCAAACATTAACAATTGTTTTAACACATACTTGACAATGATGTAGTGGCACAAATTCAGGGTGAGTGTGATATACACATGTATATGTTAGTATCTGTATTTTTAATATATATATACTTAGCCAGTGTCATTGTTGCTTTATGATCAATTAATATTGACATTGTGCCTCCGAATCTGATTTATTGGCAGCGAAGGTTTGTTGCCTTGACGTTAATTGGAGCAAATTGGTGTTGGCTACACCATCTCAATGAGAGTATTGCATAGACTTGTCTGTGCTAATGTCTGTATTTTTCGCATATTACTTACTCCATGTCCCTGATGTTTTAGTATCGATTGGCATCGCCAGTCAACTATTTACTGCATTTTTGGCTTCCCAGCAGGTGAGGGCTGGCATACTTTATTAACAGGTGTATAGAGATGTTGGACACACTGTATTCAGGACCCTAACGATGATGACAGTAAATTTATATGTAATGATTGCATCGAATTCCCCATCAGTCTTTAAGACACCAGTACATTTCAAAGGCAGAATTCCCATATATCTCTTCATGTATATAATCTGAAGCTATGCAGGTCAGATGATGGTATTATTTTGCACAAATTCAACGTCTATATACATATTCCACAACCCACTGTATGGTGCATGGTGGAGGGTACCTTGTATCACTACTAGTCATTTCCTTACCTGTTCACCTCAGAAACAGAGAGGCTGTCTATATGTCTCTGTACGAGCAGTTAATTTTTCTCATCTTATCTTTGCTATCCTTACGTGAAATGTACGTTGGTCAGTAGAACCGTTGTACAGTCAGCTTCAAATGCCAGTTTTCTACATCTTCAGGAAAAGAAAGTTGTGTTCCCTTCATGGATTCCCATCAGAGTTCACGAATCATCTCTGTTTTTCTAGAAATTACTGGTAACAAACCTAGTAGCTTATCTATGAACTCCTTCTGTCTTCCTGTAATGTGACGTGATGGGGATCTCAAACAAACAGCACTCAAGATTCTGTAGCACTAGTGTTCTATAAATGGTCTTCTAGATGAGCTACACTTTCATTTTGACGAATTTCTTCACTTGTACAATTTCCTTTGTCAACGTGCAACACATCCAGATTTGTTGTTAATTTCATAGGATAAGAAATAACAATACCAAAACTTCACTTTGGAGGAAACGTTACTGATGGATCAAAGATATCTCCCATACTCTTTCCTACCAATGTTCAAATAAATAATGGTGCACAGCATAGTTGTCCTAGGTGCTTGAAAACATTTTCGATGAATTAGCCACTAACACTACATCTGCTGGGTTGCTTTACACAGTATGCAGTAGAAATGTCCTGTGAAATGAATAGAATTTTACAGTTTAAAAATTCTGTACAAGGAGTGTAGAGATGGGATGACAACTAGCAGAAGTGATCGATTTTGATGTAACATGAGTACACATAATCAGATGCATTTTTAATCCATTTTCATTTCTGAATACTACAACTTCATTATTAGACTTTTAGTGTTCTAATCCCCCAAGCTATGTGCTAGAGGATTGTCTCTTGTAACGCCGGAAATGCATATCCTCCTATTTCCATCTATTGTACTATAATTTTTTTCCTTGGTTTGTTACCTCAAGATATGTTTCTGTCGTATATATATATATATATATATATATATATATATGCATTTATGTTGGTTTGTTTTGTGAATATTATTTGTATTTATACGCTGGGTCTGGCCTAGGGAAAACTATCGAACGAATACATCGATAGGTCGTGTGGAGAACAAAAGTGTTTAGGATCTTTGGGAGTGTTAACTCTGCCGCGTGGAGTGCGGGCGGAGCATGAGAGAGTCTCGCTGGATTAGCGAGTGGAGCAGGTGTGTGGTGTGAAGCTCCCGCGAGTTGCCGCGCTTTCGGGGTTTGGCAGCATGTAATTGCGCTCGACTTGCGATGATAGTTTCTGACATGGTGTCGCGGACGGGAAGCATTAGCTGGCGCACATCAAGAGCCCGTTTCGTCTGGTGACCGTGTCGAGAAGAAGGCGCGCCAACATCCAGCTTCTGCAACAGCGACGGCCGACAATGAGTGACTGTCGCCACATCCTCGATCGACGGCTCCAAACCTTCAATCAACCAACAAGGAAGACTGGAAGCACGTAAAGTTTTAGAACTGTATGGCAGACCTCAGCTTTTCAAACTTTTAAAATTGTTGCATCACCAAATTACAGCTACTTAGCATGAACCTTTGTTGCTCATTGTCCCAATTGCATTACCAAGCAGGGTCCCTTCCTTTTCCGAAATGAACCCGAGTGTCGTTGAAATTCAAACACCAGCATAATTCCATTTCACTGCTTTAATTTCAAAGTTCAGTTAAAGTATTCATAGCTGGCTACAATACTTAGATTACACAAGCACAAATTAAGAGTGCTAGTTTTGTTACCATATTTTAGCTTACCTGTGACTGCAGCTCAGCTTGGTACGTACTAAATTTTACTATTGTTAATTGTTCAGAATCATTTAATTCAAGTTCAGAGTTAAATCTCTTATTTCTAAATTGCGTAGATTCAAGTAGCTTTTGAAATGATTGTTGAGGTAGTCCAAGACTAACCGTATTTTACTGAATTTCGATGTGCTTCAGAAAGAAAGCTCACTAATAACTTCAGTCACTAAATTAACTTTCGATTTTCCGGTTTTATTAATTCTTTTGCTAAACTAAGTGTAGCGAAATTTATTACTTCTGACAAACTTTCAGTTTTCACACTACACTTGTCAACCTTCAGTTGCCACGCTTCTGGTGCTAATTATATGTGTAATAATCTTTCTTTTTCAGTTACTATAGTAATTGTCCTTAGGACTGGCGACCGTAATTTCCCCCAAATCTCAAATATCTAATTACCGCTAGTTGATTGTTAACGTAATGGCCGCACATTTACTTTCTTTATTAACTTAACCCCTATTTCAAAATTAATTTCCACCAGTTTCATTAGCATTTTTCCTTTCATTTAGATGTAACCCTTTCCTCCCTCTTTACCGACAAATTAACCTCGGTGACGATTGCTTTTCCCAAATTTCCATTAGGTACACGCAGTTTACTTTTTCACTGTCATTAAGGTCGATAAGTGAGGGGGAGGTTACACTCTCACTGAACTGTTAGCATTGTCTCCCAAAACACACGGCTGATCTAAGTGTAGGGAAAAAATTGCAACTGAATGCTACCAACTATTACTGTAAAAAACATAACAACTGTCACCTCACATCAATAATGGATAATATTAAATTGCCATTGCCAGACAACACAATGAGGTTTGTGAATACCTATAAAAATGTAATACGTAAATTGCTAAAAATAGTTTGCTAACATTAACTTTCATTTAAATGTGTGAAAAACTGCTTCATTCCAAATTATGTTATGCTAACACTTGGAGACATCAGGTTATGGGCCAGCTAATTGGCTGTTGAAAACGCAAAACATGATATGGGTGCCTACCGAAATTAAATTCCTGTATAAAATGAAGGATGTAATTAAAAGGCAAGTAGTAGGGGAGCAGACTGAACGTAAGAACGTATTACCTGAGAAGTTATGGGAGAAACTATGATGACAGCTTCATTAAGTGTTACACAAGCAGGTTTTAAAGGAAAAAAGACGAGAAACAGTGTATAGACTCGGCATTAACAGGAACAGAAAAATGAATGAGCAGCAACGGTATTCCATGTATTTCAATTTTTACCTATACATAGTTAAAAAATATACATCACCCTTAATAGCCTAGAAGCTGAAATGTTAAAGGCATAAAGTTTAATGTTGAGCCACCATTTAACAAAAAGTTGGAGAAGGATATGGTCATTCTCACTGAAGTGACAACCAAAGTTGTAAATTCAATAATAACGAATTGGTCAAGTTAGTCACGAGTTACTAAAAGTAGTCAAAACACAACAGTGTAATACTATGGTTCTGATTTATGGAATTAAGGAGAAACCAGTCACTGACTCGTCCCATTTTAGGAATGTACACTACAATGATCCAATTAACAAAACGATCGGAAAGATAGAAAACATTACCTTAAAGACAGTAAAATATTAAGATAGGAATACATTGAAATCACTGAACTTTTGCAGATTACCAAATGTTTCAATAATTTTGCTTTTAATTGTAAGTTGTGCATTCAAAACAATGGTTTATCCAAGGGGTTCAGCCTATCAGACACTAAGGCTGACTTTTGGAAAATAAAATTTTGAAGTCTGACCAAACCAATATAGGTAACATTATTTATTACGAGTGTTGGATACAAGATACATTGTTTGCTGGTTGAAAGTTTTGAGGAAGATACATAAGAAATAATGAAGAAGTTCAACAATGGCCATTGAAACAGCTAGTTTTCCATGGAGCATGAAAAGGATAGCAATTTTAAATTACTCGATTTGATCATTAAAAAGCAGAGCAATCAGCATGCATTTATCATTTAGGAGAAACCGACAACCCTTGGTTCTGTGATTTCTAATGATTCATGCTACTCCCTGACTTACTAATACGCTGCCGTCTGTAGTTTACTATACAAGGTGGTCAACTTGCCAGTCATCAGGAAAGATAGAGAGACTGAACTAAACACCAATAAGAAGATAACAGTTAATAACGGTTACAGTGTAGGTATTGTTAGTAAATTGCTGCATGTAGGTAATAAGAACACAAACAACAGACCCAGTGAAGAAAGTATTACAAGAGTCACCTTGCTCTATTGTGGAACTGTCTCACAGAAGATCGCAAACATTTTAAAACCACATGGGATCCAAATAGCAGTATATTCAAACAATTTAGTGAGGTATGACCTGAAAAATGGCGTCAGCAAAAACATAAATACATTTTAAATATAGGCATAAAATACAGTACACATTCTAATCAAGGTATATTGGACATACAGAAGAAACATCTTCATCCCAATACAAGAATCATAAAGATGAATTTGGACTGGGTAATTATGAATAACTGTCTGTTGTGAGTAATGTGTAGGAAACAGGCTATTCTCTTAAGAGAACTGAACAAGACTTCCACATAGAAAAGAAAGATATGAAATTTGCAGTGTATCACCACTGTGAATCTACTTGTCATGATGTGGTGATATGCATATTATTTGCAGTGATGGGATTCACTTCAGTGGTACAGTTTATGCATATGTTATTAACGTAGTGAAAATGCTTGTGGGTATGAGAAATAATATTATCTGCATTCCATAGTGTCTGTTTGCGTGTGTGTGGGTGTGTGTGTGTGCCAGAGGGAGAGGCAGAGAGTGAGAGAGGGAGAGGGGGGGGGGGCAAAGCAAGGCAAGAACAGAGACAGAGCTTGTGCTTTTATGTAAGAGATTGTGTACTATGTATGTGAGATAGAGTGTACAGTGAGTGTGTAAGTGCATGGGCGAATACATAATATGTATGCTGGGTAGAGTGCATCCTATGTGTGCGAATTAGATTGTGTATGATGTCTGCACACCTGATTAAGTTCACCTGCTGCTGGAAATACCATTGAACTTCATATTTAGTTTAATGTTATGACTAACAAGGGGCTGTAAATATTCTGTAAAAACTTTGTGTAAAGTACATCAAGTGTAAACTGTATCCCAAAGATATGTGAGTCCATCAGCTATCTGAAACTGTGAAAAAAAATTGTAATCTGTGCAAAAGCTATTCAAAGCCATTGGATATATCATACAACTCCATCAATTACAAAGTGTATTCTTAAAAAAAGGATAACTGAATGACCCCATGAGACATATTTTGTATATATTTCTTTCTGTGAATTGTTGAATTATTTTATAAATAGTGCACATTTTGTATCTTGTTTTCTGTGTACATTGTGTAAACTAGTCAAGCTTGTATTTAAAAACATACTGCTTTAAATGTGAAGTGTTTGAATGGTCCAACATGTGGGCATATGTTGTAAAAAGCACATTAGCTGAAATGTTAAACTTAAAAAAAAGTAGGATGACTAAATCATACTGTTGTTAAAACACACACACACACACACACACACACACACACATACATATATATATATATATATATATATATATATATATATATATATATATATATATATATATATACATATAAAGTGCATGGTTCCCGAAATTTTCCAGGAAACGAAAAAATCTATTTATTCGTGTTTATTATATCGATGAACTTACATTATAGATATATCTCAGAGCTGCATATAATTCGTGACAGGAAGATATTTACAAATTAAGATTGGATAAGGCGTGTTTTGGAACTGAACATTGGATAATGAGGTTTTTGGAACTGTCATAATGGATAAGGGCGAGTTTTGCAAACTTAGCTAAAACTTGATAATGATCATTTTCGTCACTAACTGGAATTATTATCGACATTCTTTTGTTATTTATGTTATTTGAAATCACAAAATATTGCAGTCACAGCATATACAAATGAAATGCCAATAATTAAACTCAATATCGGTCATAACATAACAAAATTTTACGAAACCAAAGTAATATGACACTTCACAGTTTCATAACGACACAGTTACGAATAACGTTTGAAACAGTTTAACACCCAAAATGATTTATCTCTAGAATACTCAGTGCCAAAGTACAACAAAGCCAATTCAGTCAAATTGTAGATATGATGTAGTAGGTGAAATATATGGAAAAATTCGTGTCACATTAATCAGCAGAGAACTAATACATCAATTTTAGTGGCACTGATTACTCTGTAATTTTAGAGGAATTTATTCCATGCAATAATGATATGAGGATAATGATAGACAATAATAGTGAATTCACAATTACAATAACAATATCCATCATCATTATTATGTTCACTGGGACAGCCTTTTTCATGCTGTCAGTCAAACGAAGTGTTATTGATTTGTGTTGTTGTTCAGACTATGGGCGACTTGGCGTCAGATAATTCGAATCCTGTACTTACCAAAGTGTAGGATGTGGGAGCGCATTAACAGGATGTACTTGCGGCGGTACGTCATATCGATAACAGTGCTCAAGTGCCTGAAGGTGATATTGTTACTCCTTATAAATCGACTGCATATAAACTAAAACAACAAACCCAGCTAAGTGAAATATTAGCAGTGTTGTCCACAAGAAAAGATTTCATATCTGACATCCCAAATTTCCAGCAGCAGAGTATGTACAGGACAGTAATTTCATTAACTGTTATACAAATTTTCTATGTCAAAGACATGTTAAAACTGCAACGGTTACTCGAGGCTGCTTTGAATTATACTCTTTTGAACAAAATAATTGTGAGAAATATCAGCCACATACCTTCTATTATCTCGTTGCCGATTATAGTGACATCAGTTCGAGACGGGAAAAGAGAATGATACAGGCATTTACTCAAAATTGTATATTTGAAGGGCCTATGAATATCAATCAGATGGCGCTGTTTTACACCAATGGTAACTTTTGCAGAAAACTCTTCAATGCTTGATTTTTATTTTATTATTGTTTACAATGTTTGCTACTTAATGAGTGTTCAGGTTGTTGTGAATATAGCTACGTAGACACTGCATCTGTTGCCACAACGTAACAGATAATATATCCGAAAACGCCAAAGCCTCTTTTCGAAAACTTCATATTTGAAATACCATTCGTTACAGTTTGCGTAATATGAAAACGAGAAATGTAATCATAAACTTGATTATCATCTGAAAAATTCTCCATTCGCGATACTACGAAGATAGTGGGACAAAGTTTCGTACAAAGATATGTTTTCGTGGTTTTTCCGGCTTTGTAGATTTTCTCCACACATCAATGGTTTCTTATAGATGATACATTACGTTGCAACTGGTTGTGTTATGCTCAAAAATTATTTCGTAGTTATTTTCATTTAATGGACGGAACTCTATGCGGATGTGGGATTTATAAAAAAAAAATCTGTAAGCAGGTGGTGATTATTTATGTGACTTCTCTTGATGACACTGTCACCAGGTAGAACCAACGTTACTTACTTGAAAATTTAACATACCCGCATCATACACAACAGAACTTTTGTTGCGGAAGAATGGACAATTCTTCCTGAGGGAGATGAATCCCACTTTAGTGACTAACTGTCTTCTATTTCTGGCTAAGGGAATGAGAGAGTCAAACGACAACTCAGTTTTTGTGTGTTGTTCTAGATCTTACCTTAGCGAGGAATATACAGCATGTTAAGGAGGTAGTTTGCAAGCAACAAGATGTTAAATTTTACTAGAATCTAGACTCCTCAATGTATCTATCGTGGTTTAGAATTTCCGTTTACTTGCTGCCTTTATTATCCTGCCGCCTTACTGGTTTACTTGCTAGCGTATTTACTTTCTTGTCAATTTATTTGTCTTCAGATGCAGGTGAAATATGCCTCGACCGGAACAACAACGCGAGCATCTGCCAGAGCAGGAATGACTGTTACACATTAGGATGCCTGGCGCGCTTTGCCTACGATGCACTCCAGACAGCACGTAACTGCCAAACTTCGTATGCCGTGAGCGGCGCATAAACCTATTTGTAGTTTTACTCGTTCCGCTAACAGTTATTCACACATACTGCGTCATGAAACCCCCAGAAGGTTTCATGCTCTGCTGCCAAGTTTTATCGTGCAGAGAAGAACGGCTAACACAAGGCCGGAGAAACTTTTTTACCTCTATTCACGTTTCACGGATCGTTGCCTTTGGTCTGTCAGGCTGAAGCCCTGATGTAATGCATTTTCCTGAGAACCGCACTTAACGGCATTTTCAAATTAAAATGAGGCTGGCTATGACAGGAAATTATTTCCAGCTCTCCAACGTAATCTTCTTTCATCTCTGCATTTTAGAACCAAAGTTACGAGGCACTCTCTCCCTTGATGATGAACGAGTACCAGTTAACTTGGACGCAAAGTCCAGATACGCTGATTTCTTTGAGGAAAGGTATTAATAATATTAGAAATAACTGATCTACCAATATTGTCTTCATCACGTGGTTTGTGACATAAATGCGCAAAAGATGTCCCTTCAGTCTTATGCTAAACGTTAACTTTAGTATTGCCGTCTGGCAGTTCTACAACTTACTATCAAACACGCTTTAAAGTTAATGGATGCAGTCTTATCGATAAAATCAAATCGAAGACTGTTCCGATTCATTTGTCACACTCCTAGTTTTTCCAGAGCCCACGGTTGACTACCATACAATGCTGTGCCCCAAACGGACATTTCTGAAATTCGTTGCTAATATTGCCCTATGTTTGTACCACTATATTTCTTTCGGTCGGGAATGAATTCTTTGCCTATGCTGACTGCTTTCTACGTCCTCCTTCATTCTCCTGCCACGTGTCATTTTGCTTCCAAGGTAGCAGATGGAGTGGTGACATGGAGGGCGTCTGCGTACACACTACCACCAACATTGTCAAATCCAGATTAATACGCAGACCCCAGTAGGTGCGGGATATGGCCATTATCCCACTTCTTGCAACGTTGTCTCTTCCGAACGTTTGCCTTAAACCTCAATCTACTCTTCGTTATTTTATTTATTTTATTTTAATTGTGTGAAATCTTATGGGACTTAACTGCTAAGGTCATCAGTCCCTAAGCTTACACACTACTTAACCTAAATTATACTGAGGACAAACACACACACCCATGCCCGAGGGAGGACTCGAACCACCGTCGGGACCAGCCGCACTCTTCGTTATTACTAAATGTTGTTGCAACTGCATATCTGCTCATGGGTACATCTTACAATATAATATTTGATTTCGGAATCTTTGACCATGATGTAATCATCCTTTGTCTACGGGTCTTTTCCAAGTACACGTCTTCCTCTTGTGATTTTCAAACAGTGTATTCGGTGTTACTAGTTGAAATTCTTAGTCTGTCTCCTCTGTCATTCCTATTGTTGTTGATGGTGTCTTCAGTCCGACGACTGGTTTCATGTACCTCTCCGTGCTACATTAACCTTCATCTCCGAATAACTTATGCAACTAACATCCTTCGATCCAGCTTTCCATGCTACTCTATCCTGTACTAGCCCCTTCTTCTCCGAAGAACTACGGAAATTCACATCCCTCTGAATCTACTTAATGTATTCATCTTTTGGTCTCCCTCCACAATATTTAGCTCCGCCCCCCCCCCCTCCCCACACACTGACAAACTTCGCTCTGATCCTGAACTGGTAATCGTTGATGTCTCAGAACGTGTCATATCAACCCATATTCTAGCCAAGTTGTGCCCTAAATTTCTTCTCTCTCCAATACTATTCAATACCTCCTCATTAATTATGTGATCTATCCATCTAATGATCAGCATACTTCATTAACACCACACTACAAAAGCTTCTTTTCTCTTCTTTTCTAAACTATTTAGTCTCCATGTTTCACATCCACACATGGCTACACTCCGCACAAAGACTTTCAGAAAACACTTCCTAATACTTTAATCTGTAACTGATATCAACAAAATGTCTTTTCTTCAGAAAAGCTTTCGTCCCTGTGCCATTCTACATTTTATATCTTGTCTACTTCTTCCATCGTTAGTTATTTTGCTGTCCAAACAGCAAAACTCATCTACTAATTTAAGTGCCTCGTTTCGTTATCTAATTCTTTCAAACATCACCTGATTTAATTCGACTACATCCGATTATCTTCGTTTTTGCTTTTGTTGATGTTCATCTTATATCGTCCTTTCAAACATTGTCCATTTCGTTCAACTGATCTTCCAAGTTCTTTGTGGTCTCCATCAGAATTACAATGTCGTTGGCAAACATCAAAGTTTTTTATTTCTTCTGCCTGAACTTTAATTCCTACTCCTAATTTTTCTTTGGCTTCCTTTACTGCTCGCTCAGTGCACGGACTGACTAACACCGACCGTATGCTACAACCCTGACTCACTCCCTTATCAACCACTGCTTCCATTTCTTGCCCGTCGAGTCTTCTGTCCCTGTATTTTATCCCTGCGGCCTTTGGAATTTCAAAGACAGTATCCCGATGTCTTACTATACAAATGCTAGAACGTTCAGTTTGCCTTTTCTTAACCTGCTTGGTAAGGCAAATCGTAGGATCAGGTGGCCTCATGTCTTCCTGCATTTCTCTGGAATGCATACGAACCTTCCCCGAGGTCGGCTTTTATCAGTTTTTTTCGATTCTTCTGTAAGGAATTCGTGTTAGTATTTAGAAACCATGGCTCATTAAACTGATAGTTCTATAATATTCACACGTGTCAGCACCTGCTTACGTTTGAATTGGAATTATTACACTCTTCTTGAAGTCTGACGGTATTTCGTCTGCATTATTCCTGCCGTGAAGCACGTATTCTCGTAACTTTGTATTTTAGCCTTCCCTCTACCACTGCATTACAATCACACATTTCTAGTGAATTGTCATCTCCCTTAATGACCAGTTCAGTTTCCCCATTTACCTTATCTCTTCATCCTCTGATCTGAGGTCAGTGTGTGTACCAGAATACTCATAACGAAAGTTATCCTATTTTCTGCTCCTGTTGAAAAAATCCTACAGGCTTTTGGCCAGGTATCCTTCACTGTTCCCCCTACATCGAAATTGTATTTCTCTTTACAGATTTTCTTGTTTCTTACCAAGTCCAAACTTATGACATTCCACTCGCCGACGCGTAGAAAGTTATCCTTTTATTGCTTATTCAGGCTTTGCCTCATGGTTATCTTGCCCTTGGCAGTCATCCCGGGATGGTCCGAATGGGAGACTAAGGTGGAATCTTTTGCAATGAAAAGATCAACATGACACTGTTTGAATTACAAGTCACATGTCCTGTAGATAAAAATTATATGTCTTTAACGCAGTGTGTTACATTGCCTTGTGAAACATCATGACTCTGATCATTACAGATTCTTCCATCTTTTAAAGCCAGTTTTCCTCTGTAAGGACAAGAGAATATCCGCCTTCTCCGAAAAGGCCGTTCTCAGAATAAGGATGTCTCTTTGGCTGCCATTGCTGATGACTTTTATTCGAACCTTATGTAATAGTTCGGTTCGATCCCGTGACCCTGGACGTTATGTTTACTGGTTGAAGACGCCACTTATAAACCACCGAGAACTACTGATTATTAGCGCAATGACGTATAGCAGAAAGCCTATAAATTAACTATTTATTATAATTTAAAAATTACGCTAAATGTATCCCATATAGAGTGCCTTCACTTGAGGCAACGTAACTAGATGGCAAAGAGTGTAAAGCAAATTAATATTTCGATATTTTGGCATTCAAGCTTGGCGTCTCACCCTAGCCTACGACGGGACCATTAGACACTAATCTTCTTAGCTTATGGCAAAGTGAAGCTGAGTTTTCTTCAATTCTTCATCAACAATGATAAATAACTGACATCTGCCTTTTGAGAGAATTATTACTGTCACGCGTCAGGCGGTATTATAGGAAGGTATAATCCACATACTTAAAAAGCTTTGAGTTGTGACTTGTTGTGGACATTAAATATATTTCTAGGTACATACCCATTAAATGGGTGGAATGGTATATTTAATCATTGTGTCACAGGCAACGTACACCACACAACACATTAATTCACATATTGTTAGTTAATTAAAAATATAGCACATTGTTACTAAGAATAACTTGTTTTGTTAAAGTTTTATTTGCGGTACTTATCATTATATGATTTATTAGTACATTGCTTAAGGGGTGAAGTTAGTAGATCAAAGATTTTGTTCTGTTACGTAAGTTGAACAATAATGAGATGAAGCGAACAATCTACAAAGTATACCTTCTAAAACACGATTATCACATCTATGACGCACAAGACTGAAAACCAAACGACAACAACAAGGAAAAGATGAAAATGTAGTAGTATAATGAAGGAACTCAAAAAGATGCATTCATAATTCTGCCTTCGAAGCCTTAGGAATAAAAAGTAAATAGGGAAGGAAAGAGGTCTAAGGATACGGAATGACTAAGTATCTGTGGCTATACAAGAACGGAAAAAATCATACTAAGCATATCTGCAGACCCAAAAGGAAAATGGTTAACAGAATGACGAGAAAAGCCACGAACAGACCAGGTGATCAGTTTGCTAGTAATATCGAAGATGGCCTTCATGGAAGGCAAACGGCGGCCTACAGGTATGTTCCTGTTGTAGATATGACAGATTATTTTCTTTTTAACCAAACACATTTCACGTCTTCACTTTAGGCTTCATTAGTGGTCTACAAAAGGCAAAACAAGAATTTCACTTTTGCTAGGAGATATATAATCTTTCCTAGCATTAAATTTAAATTATATATTTATCTATTTATATCTATTATAGCAGCACACATTACATTTGGTGTAGTGTTGAATGGAAGCATCAGAGAAGCTGTAGAGGATGAGAGTGAAGTAAAGTGTTCAGATGGGGATGGAGGAGCTTTTGTGGTGTGGTAATAGGGGCACTGTATGTGTGTGTGTGTGCGCGCGCGCGCCCGTGTGTGTGTGTGTGTGTGTGTGTGTGTGTGTGTGTGTGTGTGTGTGCGTGTGTGAAAGAGAGAGAGAGAGAGAGAGAGAGAGTTTTTGTATGCATATGTATATGAGTGCTTGTGTTGGTGTGTATGTGTGTGTGTGTGTGTGTGTGTGTGTGTGTGTGTGTGTTTGTGTGTGTGTGTGGAATATTTTTTTTATATTTTTACCATAATAAATAAAAAATAAAAATCAGTAACACAGATTTCACAGTTAATTTATATATTTTTAAAACATATGAAATAAAAAAGTGAAAACCGAAAGCACACGTTCACACAGAAGCACATGCACGCACGCACGCACACATACACACACACACACACACACATATACACACACACACACACATTGAAGATGGAAAGAGAGAATACCCCCCTTCCAACACCACAACACGTAGCTGCCCCATATTTTATATATAACTGATAATGCCTATTATGAGATAGACGAAATATACATGATTGTGATTAGAAACAAAGTAGATATTGCGTTTCAACAGATTCATAACATTTCTTCTTATCTAGATGATGAATTTAGGAAGACTGGCTGCTAGTATAGGCAATATTAATTGAATACAAGCTAATGGATCATCTTATAAAAGCATAAAAGACACGATAACATAGAAAGAATGAAGGTGAGGGATTGGTTAGCATATTACCAACATATGTGGTATGAGGAAAGCGTACAAAAGAAGCTACATGAGGCCGAAAAAGCTAAGGTAACAGAAGAATCTAATACAGAATTCTCTTACGATGAGGAACTCGATGAAGCACTTAAAAAAGCACCAAGAGGAAACAATTGACGAAGAATTTGTGAAGTATGATGCCTTCTTTCTGTTGCTTAAGAGACTGCATGCTACAAACACAAATCATACATTCATGAATCAATGCCGTTGTTACATCGCTCTTCAAAACAGGACATCGCAATTAATGTGAAAATTACAGACTGCAGGGGTCGAGTCGACCCTTGCAGAGGTGGATAGACAGAGCTGTTGGCAGGTCAAGATTAAGTGCGGGCGTCTCGCATGACTTGGCTGCAGCAGAGGTGGTGGCTGGAAATAAACGGTGAACTGTCAGAGAAACATGCCTGGCTAAGCAATCCTTGCATTTACAACAGTTACATTGACACAATCGAAGCTTTCACGGCAGCATGTGCCCCATTCACCTAGTCAGTCAATGTCAGTGGAGCAAGCTGGCATCAGACAGGGTGGTAAAAGCTGGAGATAGCACATCTTCATAGCAATGAACCAGTATGTGCAGTCAGATTTTGCCAGTGCTGTTTTCTACCTTTACCACATAGTACAGGCTAGTTAAGATTTTTCCCACATGTAACATTGTAGCACAAAATTGTCCAAGTACCACATGGTGTCTTGCTTCCTGTAATGCTGTTACTTCCACCCTAGCATCCCCTATGCTGTATGCTAGGACTCTTGCTACTGCAACTCTAATTATAATTGATCACTTTGGATCTGTATCTTGTTCATATCCCAGTCTCCCATCCCCTTGGTTGCTTTCACGTTCCTTATTATTTCTACAGTCAGTTCCTGCACTGTTCGAATGTTATAGAACACACTTTTGTATAGTTTAGTGAATTCCGTGGTATGACACTCCTTAACATCTCTGTTCGTATCCGCTACCTCCTACCCCAGTCCCAGAATGTGATTCAGTAACCACAGTCCTTAAACATTTCCCACTTGTATCCAATCATCCCCTTTCTTATCACAATAATGTTTTTGGCACAGGACCTATTATATGGTGACCAAGCGTTCATGCACAGGAAAGACGCAATCCTTCGTATTCTCCCTGTAGGTCCTTCCTTTTGGCATAAAGATATAATTAAGTGAACGTCTCCTTCAACCGCTGTATTTAATTCTGTATTCCCAACACGCTGTAAGTCAGTGTCAGTGTCTGATGGTTGCTGGTCAGTACGATGTTTCCCTCTTTGGAAAACAGTAATCCTCCTTCGAGTGACCGGTTCTGCAGTGCATCCATGACTTCCCCACTAAATAGGCGTAGCATCACCAGATGTGTGGCACAATAAGTCGTTATCCTCAGCTCTAGTGCCACTTGGGGAAGTGGTATCCACAAGGCCTTGTCTCCCCCTCTTGGAAGGTGGGACTGCCGCAGTCCACTGAAAAATGTCAAAACTCATTCTGTTACCCTGACACACCTTTCCGTCAGTTAGAGTACCTATCAAGAAATACTTGATATAAGTGCAATTGAAAACACAAATCTGCCACACCAACAAACAATTAGTAAACTTTATAAACACAATTTAGTTCTCCGCCAAACCTCACTGTCAATTCCATACATATTTTATCATATACAATAAATATTCTCTAACTAAACCTTATGAGGTAACGGGCGAATTATGGCGCCCTGAAATTATTCTAAGTTCAGAGTTGGCATGACCGCACTGGCCGCTCTGCAGGCCCGGGCCTGGCAGCAACCACGTGGTGCCAACGGGGTCTAGGCCGAGCACGTGGCTGGGAAGTCCTTCATGTGTAGATGAAACAGACATGTATGCAGGGAGTGCCAAAGCTGGCGGGCTTTGTGAAACCGTCATGGCAGACATTTCACAGTTCGTATAGAAATTAATAGTAGCCAGATGAATCATGATATCTCAGAGAGAAACATGTACGTTACCATTATTTGCATGACGATTCTGATGTTGTAATCAGATTTTCAATACCTTTATTAGTTTAAAGTTTAGAATCTGACAGTAAATTATACAAGTAACACCCAGCAACGAATGTCCAAAATCTAATCGGTTCACACGATTTTGTCGATCGACATGTTTTTAGAAAGCTGTTAGTGTTAACCAAACTTGGTATAAATTACAGGCATGTAACTTGAATAGTATGTGTGTTATTGGAGGTCAAACTGGGCGATTACACCGGCCGGAATGGCCGAGCGGTTCTAGACGCTACAGTCTGGAACCGCGCGACCGCTACTGTCTCAGGTTCGAATCCTGCCTCGGGCATGGATGTGTGTGATGTCCTTAGGTTAGTTACGTTTAAGTAGTTCTAAGTTCTCGGGGACTGATGACCTCAGCAGTTAATTCCCATAGTGCTCAGAGCCATTTGAACCATTTGGCCAATTACTATCGATCGCGTCGGGCCACATCCTTATAAATATATTTATCCGTCTATGTCTATACTATTCATGAAGAAATTGGTTAAATATTCTTTGTCTTTTAGAAAGCACATGGACATTAGGCTACTGCTGTACCTTTCGTGGCTATTCCTTTGATATATGTTTATTTAATTTGTTTATGTATTTAATAAAGTGTTTGTTAGATCGTGTTTATGGTCCAGCTGCAGGAATATTTATTTGATTTCAAGCCATTTAAATGTAAATCCAGTATTTGGAATGTGTTTCAAAATGTTTGTGAGTGTATGTTGGCTTGGAGACATGATGGGAGCACTATCGCCAAACACAGCGGTCGTTACTAAGGGAGGCGACTACCGAAGTGAATGGAGGTGGAGTTCTGAACAGTGTGGCACAAGGGAGGGTCGCACAGGACATGGAGAGAGTGCTGGAGGTGAAGGCCCGACGCTCGATCGCGGGAAAGACTCGGAGAGTGGAGCAGTTTGCGCGTGGTCGCGGGAGATAGAAACATTTCGTTGTGCCGACTTGTGCACTTGTGAGAATTCCGTGGTTTCTGCAGTGAAGACGTAGTATGGGTTAAAAGGGAATATCCCAAGAGCTATGTTGTTGTTCATAACTAATTACGAGGAGTAGGAATCTATTGTTTCCCTGTTATTCAACTTATATTTTATTTAATTGCTGGGCCATCGACACCAATAAGTGTTTTGCAGAAATATACCGCATTATAAAATGTATCTCTACCATCGTAATAATAATTTAAAGTCGTTAAGATAGTACCTGCAGATTTTATTTAATTGGATTCTTTCATTCATAAATTTCTACGTTACATTCGCAATTGCCGAGTGATAGGAACCTTTGACCATTCGATTGATGTGTATACTCATGTTGTATATGTAGACTCACCAGTATTTGGCCTGTAATGCGTCAACTACGTATCCCAGCCCTCAGACAACGAAATCAACAAAAACTTTTAATATATCAATTCTGAGTCACAGGGTATGTAGTTGAGGGCCACCACACCATTTACTATTTGAAAGGCATCAACCTGTAGTCCTTGGCACTGATTTATGCAACCTAAGTTTGTAAGTTAGCTTGCATGTGGCCTGCATGTGAGCTTGTGATTAATATTTTCCTTTCTTGCCACCTACGATCTCTTGAAGTTGTTGTACTAGCACTTGTGGCAGGGCATCTGGAGCACCTTTAAAAGTTGTAAAACAATAAACTGGTAGCCAAGATCGCAGGAAATCTTTTTATTCCATGATTACCGGTTTTGGCGAAACTAAAGCCGCCATCATCGGATCTTAGGACACATACAAGTTACAACATCAAGGCAGGCCGAAACCGGTAATCATGGAATAAAAAGAACACCTGCGATCTTGGCTACAAGTTTATTGTTTTACAACCATTTAGATCGCTCCCACATGAGCACAATGTGCTCCCTACAAAACCTTTAAAAGTTGTAATGCTCTCAATATAGACAATAGTTGTCTGCATTGGCAACTGTAAGTTAAAGTTTACTGAAAATAATTTGACATAGAAGACCATCAGGAGAGAGAGAGATCGTGATGCACATTTTATATGATTGTAATGATTACACAGTTTTTTAAACAGAGTTACCAGTTTCGACTATCTAATAGCTATCTTCAGACTCAACTGCTGCAACATATCAAAACAACACAAATCGTAACATGTTTTGATTTATATTATTTTTGAGTAATATGACTTGTTTCAGTGTAAAGGGAAAGAGAGAGTACCAAGATGGCTACTCCATAGCCAAAACTGGAAAGTCTTTTAAAAAAATTGTTTGATCAAGATAATTATTGATGTTTACTGACAATGTCATCACCACTTGATATGGCCCTTAATACTATGTAAGAAATTTCTTTCCTTCACCTTTCGTTGTACTGCACTAGTCACCAACACCCATTGGCCAACTCTTATTTTCTGGCCACTTAACGATATATTCTCCTTTCTTCTCATGCCACTCAGGCACTTTAATATTCATTTTTGCACACTCTTCAATACATCTTTTAATGTTTTAGGAAAAATATTTTTTTCCTATCTTAAGAATAATTACCTCAAAAGATGATGTCATCTTCCTTCCATATACCTCCTCATTTGGCGAGAAGTGCAAAGTTATCTTGCACCTTGGAACTACACTCCTCGAAATGGAAAAAAGAACACATTCACACCGGTGTGTCAGACCCACCATACTTGCTCCGGACACTGCGAGAGGGCTGTACAAGCAATGATCACACGCACGGCACAGCGGACACACCAGGAACCGCGGTGTTGGCCGTCGAATGGCGCTAGCTGCGCAGCATTTGTGCACCGCCGCCGTCAGTGTCAGCCAGTTTGCCGTGGCATACGGAGCTCCATCGCAGTCTTTAACACTGGTAGCATGCCGCGACAGCGTGGACGTGAACCGTATGTGCAGTTGACGGACTTTGAGCGAGGGCGTATAGTGGGCATGCGGGAGGCCGGGTGGACGTACCGCCGAATTGCTCAACACGTGGGGCGTGAGGTCTCCACAGTACATCGATGTTGTCGCCAGTGGTCGGCGGAAGGTGCACGTGCCCGTCGACCTGGGACCGGACCGCAGCGACGCACGGATGCACGCCAAGACCGTAGGATCCTACGCAGTGCCGTAGGGGACCGCACCGCCACTTCCCAGCAAATTAGGGACACTGTTGCTCCTGGGGTATCGGCGAGGACCATTCGCAACCGTCTCCATGAAGCTGGGCTACGGTCCCGCACACCGTTAGGCCGTCTTCCGCTCACGCCCCAACATCGTGCAGCCCGCCTCCGATGGTGTCGCGACAGGCGTGAATGGAGGGACGAATGGAGACGTGTCGTCTTCAGCGATGAGAGTCGCTTCTGCCTTGGTGCCAGTGATGGTCGTATGCGTGTTTGGCGCCGTGCAGGTGAGCGCCACAATCAGGACTGCATACGACCGAGGCACACAGGGCCAACACCCGGCATCATGGTGTGGGGAGCGATCTCCTACACTGGCCGTACACCACTGGTGATCGTCGAGGGGACACTGAATAGTGCACGGTACATCCAAACCGTCATCGAACCCATCGTTCTACCATTCCTAGACCGGCAAGGGAACTTGCTGTTCCAACAGGACAATGCACGTCCGCATGTATCCCGTGCCACCCAACGTGCTCAGAAGGTGTAAGTCAACTACCCTGGCCAGCAAGATCTCCGGATCTGTCCCCCATTGAGCATGTTTGGGACTGGATGAAGCGTCGTCTCACGCGGTCTGCACGTCCAGCACGAACGCTGGTCCAACTGAGGCGCCAGGTGGAAATGGCATGGCAAGCCATTCCACAGGACTACATCCAGCATCTCTACGATCGTCTCCATGGGAGAATAGCAGCCTGGATTGCTGCGAAAGGTGGATATACACTGTACTAGTGCCGACATTGTGCACGCTCTGTTGCCTGTGTCTATGTGCCTGTGGTTCTGTCAGTGTGATCATGTGATGTATCTGACCCCAGGAATGTGTCAATAAAGTTTCCCCTTCCTGGGACAATGAATTCACGGTGTTCTTATTTCAATTTCCAGGAGTGTATATGCAGCCATGACATAGGATTGATAAATGTCCCAGTCACTGTGGTTTAGTGAACACATTTGGTACTCTCATTAGGTGCAGGTGAAAGGGACTAGTTCTCAGTTACCAGATTTGTGACAGAAGACAAAGTTCTTTTCTTTTTTCTAACATCAACTTGATGCCATTATCAGCAATTATCACATAAGGTATGCCAAAATCCAATAATCGGTGGTTCAGCATTGTTTGTCCTTCTCAATTTGCTTAGTGATTTGGAATGGCAGTCATTGTGTTGTAGCATGAAAAATGTCTGTAATACCTGGCATGTGATGGTTACCCACCTGCAGTTGGTTAAATTGGTCCAAAGTGTCCATCGCTATCATTTAAAATGGCTTGTATGCCTCTGATACTCTTTGAAATGGTATTTATCTGTGTCTGAAATTTGCAAACTTTGCACACAGCTTTCAATTTCCCGTAAACTGGTCAACATCCTGTCTTCACATTCTCCAACCAATATCATTCTGTTATCCTGTGATCTGTTGTTCTTTGTCCTCCATAGCCAAATAACATGTGTCAGCTTCCTTTCATATTCCCTCTCCTAGAGTTGCTGGAACAATGACAGCTGGACCACGTTTGTTTGTCCTACATAGCAATTCATTCTGCATGTCGAACTGCTGTGTCTGAAATTTGCAAACACAGCTTTCGGTTTCCCATAAACTGGTCAATATCCTGTCTTCACATTCTCCACCAATATCATTCAATTATCCTCTGATCAGTTGTTCTTTGTCCTCCATGGCCAAATATCAGTTTCAGCTTCCTTCAATACTCCCTCTCTTAAAGTTGCAGGAACCATGACAGCTGGACCAAGTTTGATTGTCCTACATAGCAATTCATTCTGCATGTCGAATTGCTGCGCTTTGCATAGCCTGCAGTCTGTGTCAGTAGTTTTTGTCCTCTGCCATTCTGCAACACTTCTCCAAAGTGCTCTTTCTGCTTGGCACATCAGCATCACCATATTTTCCGGCTAGTTTGTGAATCCCCTCAAACTGAATTCATTTAGGATCAGCGCCCATTGAATCAAATGCCTCTAAGGAACTTCTAACTGAACTAGTAATTTTAATGTCATATGGTCCGCTTAGATATTGAATCTCCTGCCATGTGGGTAACAGTGAATTATGTGAAACCGTGTATTAATTGAAACTTTTTCTTCTCCTTGATGAAGTCATTTTTTTTTTGCTTTATTTGTCTTGAAGCATGCAATACTGGGTGCTACTTGCTTTTCACACCCTGGTTCGGAACACAACATGCTGCTTGTGTAACAGCAGAGCATAAATTACCTCTCATATGTTGTAAATAATAATACAGAAATGATTGTTAGCACCTCCTTGAATTTTTCGAATGTGCCTTGACATTTCAGCTGTCCGTTGCAATTTCACATGTTTATTTAATAAATGTGTCAATGGGCAGAGAATCTGAAGAGATCCCTTGAGTAATTGTCTATGAAATTGGCTAATATGAAAATAACTGTTGCTGTTTAGTAGTCTGCGATGGTAGGAAGTCGAACACTGTACATGTCACCTTGGGTCCGTCTTTACACCACATTGGCTAATCACTTATCTAAAGCAGTTAGTTTAGCTTAGGTAGTTAGTTTCTGTTAGTATTACATGGCAGGAGTCAATACTAAGTGTTAAGTGTGCTGCGTGCAAGTTCTTATAAGCATCTTTTGGACCATGTGTGTCTTCCTGCAGATCTAGTTATCCAAGTTAACAATACATTGACACAGCTTCAAAACTGTCAACATCCCATCAACTAATGCCGAAGTGTGACCAGTGCATACTTTACAACAGACCGTATCAGCCAGTATTGTTGAGTCTTGTAGGTTACAGTAAATATGGTCTTGGGCAGGTACTCCAGCACTACATATTAATGCTGGTTTTGAAACATAATTACAGTGATATTTAGCACTGGATATGAATCTGTAACCCGTCAAGTGTTTAAATAACAATGAAGACAGCAGAATTTTTTCATACTGGGTGATGAAAATTTGTAAAGAAAAAAAATTGTATGTCTAATTCAAAAGTGCTTACTAGTGCCTCTACCACACACAAAAATCATCCCGTAGTTCAGCACCTACGCTCACCAATAGTACTTTCCAGGTGCCCTTCAGCACTCTGTCATGCAAACTGAAACCTAACGATTGTGTAAGCATTTTACTCGGCTCTACCTTCTTGACATGATAACTTTGTCACAGTTTATCATTGGTAGCAGTCTATGCCACTTGGAAGAACATCACACTGACTTCAATTGCTCACTCTACAAGATCAGTTTCTGCTTAGTATCTGTCTGAGAAATCGAGGCTCAAGACTATAAGTTAGCCTCACCTACATGGGGCATATTTTCTATAGTTTGCTGGAAATTATTCACCCCACTGCAAAAGCTGAACACCACGGAACCTAATGATGTCACGTCATTATTCCCTACTGCAAATAACCGATAATTCAGGAACTTTAGTCTCCTTCTACGCAAGAAGTTCAGACTCATGACAGATAGGTCAGCCCCTGTATCTAATAATGACGGATGTTCTGTATCATTTATGTGCAAAACACATTATGACAAAATTTTCTGCATGCATCTTACACAGTCTTTTCTGTTGCTATCCCTGAACTGAAGAGGGTCATCAAGTTACTTAATCTTCACAAATCGTACTTTTAAATTCCTGGAGCGATCTGATTTCCCAACCAAACCTATAGCAAAAAATAGAGGTGGACATCAAAACAGAAGTCCAATGAAAACACCGTGATGAAAATGACGCTGTTCGCCTTGTTGTCTGCAGCAGTTGCAGTGTCCTCTCCATGGAAAGCTGCTGTTAATGTTGCAGTGACTATTGCTATCACCAAAGTTCTCTGAAAGATGTACAAGGAAATGTGTACCACATCTCGTTTATAGACATATTCCTAAGAGTGTGCACAGACTCCCAAGGGCCGTCATGGACAAGCAGATTGCTGGGACAACATCTCTCGTCAGCAGAGTGTCAGCCAAAAACGGCGAAGGCAGGACTCTGGGCCTGAAGCAACACGCGGTATGCAGTCAGTGAAGATGGCTATGCGTCAGACAGCAGATGGTTCTAACATCAGATGGCCTATTTACACTACTCAACAGCGAGCACATCGTAGAGGGTTGAGTTAAAGCACAGCCTCTGGCATGACTGAAGACGATGGCGTCTGCCCACTCTTGAAGGACAGCAACAAGGGCAGTGGACATTCACAGTACCGCTGGCCATCTAGCTTGCCAAAGCTCGAGCCATGGTTCACCAGGGAGATGGCGGTCAGTAGAAATTAGTCCCAGCAAGTGAGCCACCGATGTGGGGGCGAAAAGTAGGCTGTATATAGACTTAGCTACCTGTGGTGTAGGAGTACGATTTTTGATTAGTGACCTAAACGTCCTTGGTCTCAGGTTCTAACCACATTTCGAACAAAACCATCAGCAATGGCTGTTGGAGACTTCCGGCGTTGGAAGTCACGCTCATTCTACCGACGACCTTGTGAAAATGGGCGAAGAAACTAAGAATGGTTCGGGGCACTCTCTTATTCTTGAGATGGCGAAATGCCCCTAAGGGCGTAGTAATCTGTAATGATCAACGGCATGGGGATGCGAAGGCAATGGAAACCACTGCATTAAAACAATTATGTGTTTCCACAGGACATGTGGTCTGTAATTGAAAAAACTGATGATGATCCGCCACTGGCAAAAGGATCTCTGGGAGGGGACTGTCAATAGGGATGTGACTTTGAGAACAAGGTTGAATAAAACATAAAAGGATAGAGTTCGACGAATCGGGGTATGGAATGCCGGAAGTTTGAAGCGTTAGGAATGCTTCAAAATCTGAAAAGGGAAATACTAATGCTCAGACTAGATATAGTGGTGGTAATTGAAGCGGAAAGAAAACAAGGATTTCTGGTCAGATGAATGTAGAGTAACATCAACTGCAGCAGAAAACTGTATAATGGGAGTGAGATTAGTTATGAGAATGAGTTAATGTAACAGTTCAGAGATAGGATTGTTCTCATCAGATCCGACAGCAGACCAACAGTGACAAAGATAGCTCAGATATACATGCTGACATCGCAAGCCTAAGATGAAGAGATAGAGAAGGCATGTGAGATTATTGAACAGATTATTTATTACATAAAGGGAGATGAAAGTCTGATAGTCATGGGGGATTGGAATGTGTTTGTAGGGGAAGAAGTAGACGAAAAAGTTACTAGTAATCACGGAAGAGAAAGATTAATTAAGTTTTGCAATAAAATTCAGCTAGTGATATCAAACAGCCTATTCAAGAATAGCAAGAGGAAGAGGTAATCTTGTAAATGGCTGGGAGACATAGTAAGATCTCATTTCGATTACATCAGGTCAGCCAGAGATTCCGAAATTAGATATTCCATTGTAAGGCATACGCAGGAGCAGAACAGACTACGTTCGTAATTTGGTTGTGATGACGAGCAGGGTGTAGTTTAAGCAACTAGTCAGGAAGAATCAGTACAAAAAGAAGTGGGATATGGACGCACTAAGAAATAAAGAAGTAGGTTTGAAGTTGTCTCAGGTTATAGACACTGCGATAAAGAACAGCTCAATAGGAATTTCAGGTGAAGCGGACTGGAAATCTCTAAAAGGGGCTACAAAAGAAGTTGCAAAGGAAATCATAGGTACAAAGAAGATAACTACGAAGAAACCATGTGTAAAAGAGGAAATAATTCGCTTGATCGATGAAAGAAGGAAGTACAAAAAAGTTCAAGGAAATTCAGGAGTACAGAAATACAAGTCATCTAGGAAGGATGTGTAGGGAAGCTAATGCGAATTGACTGCATGAAAAATGTGTAGAAATCGAAAGAAATATGTGGGAAGGACTGACTAATTTTACCAGAAAGTAAAAAAAAAAAACCTTCGGTGAAATTAAAAGCAGTGGTTATAATATTAAGAGTGTGGAGGAGAGACCTGATAGGTGGAAAGAGCACACTGAAGGCCTCTGTGAGGGGTCGACTTCTCAGATAACATGACAGAAGAAGAAAGAGTTACTGATATAGAAGAGGCAGGGGATCCACTATTAGAACCAGAATTAAAAACAACTTTGGAAGACTTAAGATTGAATAAGACAGAAGGGATGGATAACATTCCATCAGAATTTCTAAACCCATTTGTTCAGGTTGGTGTGTAGAATGCAGAGTCTGGCGATATACCATTTAATTCCGTAAAACACCATCCAAACACTTCCGAAGATTGCGGTTGATAACGGAAAAAATAATAATGAAAATCAAAGCACATTCATTGGAACTGTTGACCGGGAAATAGCGTTCAACAAAGTCAAATGCTGCAAGATCTTTGAAATTCTGAAAAAATCCTGAGTAAGCTAAAGGGAAAGAAGGGTAATATACAGTTTGTACAAGAGTCAAGAGTGAACAATAAAACTGGAAGAGCAATACCAAGTGGTGGATTAAAATGAGTGTAAAAGGGGAGGTGTGCAATCTTTCGCCCCTACTGTTCAACCTAGACATCGAAGCAGTAATTAGAGAAATAAAAGAAAGGTTCAAGACTGGAATTAAAATTCAAGGCGAAAGAATGTAAGTGACAAGATTCTATGATAACATGGATACGCTCAGTGAACGTGGAGAATTACAGGATCTGCTGAGTGGAATAAACAGTCAAATGAGTACAGAATATGGATTGAGAATATATCGAAGAAAGTCGAAAGTAATGAGAAGCAGCAGAAATATGAACAGCAGGAAAATTAACATCAAGGTTAGGAATCACGAAGAAGACGAAGTTAAGGACTTCTGCCACTTAGATAGCAAAATTCCCCACCACGATGTACGAGGAAGGAGGACATCAATACTGAAACAGCACTGGAAAAAGTGACGATTCTGGCCAAGAGAAGTCTAAAAAATGATTCAAATGGCTATAAGCACTATGGGACTTAAATTCTGAGGTCATTAGTTCCCTAGACTTAGAACTACTTAAACCTAATTAACCTAAGGACATCACACACATCCATGCCCGAGGCAGGATTCGAACCTGTGACCGTAGCAGCAGCGCGGTTTCGGGCCGAAGCGCCTAGAACCGCTCGGCCACAGCGGCCGGCAAGAGAAGTCTACCAGTCTCAAACATAGATTTTAATTTGAGTAAGAAATTTCTGAGAATGTACGTTTGGATCGCAGCATTATATGGTATTGAACAATGGACTGTGGGAAACCGGAAAAGAAGAGGATCAAAGGTTTGAGATGTGCTGCTACAGAAGAATGTTGAAAGTTAGGTTGACTGATAAGCTAAGGAATGAGAAGGTCCTCCGCAGAATTGGCGAAGAAAGGAATACACGGAAAACACTGACGAGAAGAACCATCATGGAATAACTCCAGTGATTCTAAGCTGTTGAGGGTACAAAATTGTGGAGGAAGACAGATTTGTCTGAAGACTGATTACTGGAAAACAAAAAAGAAAAAGAAAGAGAAGTGATCCGAGGCAGAGGTGTGCAGCTATTGACAGTGAAGTCTGTCAGCTGGCTGCTTTATATCTGACTGCAATGATTGCAAGCCATCTGTTTCTCATATTTTTTGTTTGTTGTTGAGCTGGTGTCGACTGCATTGAGACTGGTAGACTTCTCTTGCCGGCCGCTGTGGCCGAGCGGTTCTAGGCGCTTCGGCCCGAAACCGCGCTGCTGCTACGGTCACAGGTTCGAATCCTGCCTCGGGCATGGATGTGTGTGATGTCCTTAGGTTAATTAGGTTTAAGTAGTTCTAAGTCTAGGGAACTAATGACCTCAGAATTTAAGTCCCATAGTGCTTATAGCCATTTGAATCATTTTTTAGACTTCTCTTGGCCAGAATCGTCACTTTTTCCAGTGCTGTTTCACTATTGATGTCCTCCTTCCTCGTGCATGTATACAGTGCAACTCTGAAGTCTAGTGAGCACAAATGGAGGGCACTGAACACCCATTGAATGAGGGCCTAAACTGGGTTGTTTATTTATATGTTTCTCCAGTGGCAGCATTCCCGCCGAGATATAACAGGCTGCAATTGCAGAATGTAATTTTTGCTCAGTTATTATTTCATTTTTCCTCGCATTCCTGTCTGGTCAGTTCTTCCAGAAACTTTGCCTGTGCTGTAATATGTCAACACTTCGACTTTCACAGACTTTTGCTTGCCTCTTCTGCATTGTCATCGTACTGATCGCGAGTACTAACGTACTAGATATACGCTTTTGCTTCACAGAAAGTGGAGTAGTCGGTTCTTCGCCCAGTGTCTCGGTGGTTTGGTGAATCGATTCATTATCGGTTCGTTGCCGCATGCAAAGTGCGATGACAGCTTTAAAAAAGTTATTTGTTTCACTGACACTGCCTTCATTATGCAACAAATGGGTTCAAATGGCTCTGAGCACTGTGGGACTTAACTTCTGAGGTCATCAGTCCCCTAGAACTTAGAACTACTTAAACCTAACTAACCTAAGGACATCACAGACATCCATGCCCGAGGCAGGATTCGAACCTTCGACCGTAGCGGTCACGCGGTTCCAGACTGAAGCGCTTAGAACCGCTCGGCCACCCCGGCCGGCCATTATGCAACAAATGAGTAGCAAAACAATATAGCATAGTATCAAAACCCACAGTAGTTTACCATTACTGAATGCATTTTAGAAAATACATAGATAGCTTCCGTGGCTCATAGCTAGCCGTATCGTTCACAGATTGAAAAACGAATATAAGTACACACCCGTACAGAAGATCTAAAATGGCTCAAAGGTATGTGATAAAACCCAAATACATCAGGCGGTTAGATAAGGGTCTGCCATCCATACTTTTTATTATATTACTCACAAGCGTTTAAGAAATCAGAAATTTTTAGTTCACTCTGGTTTAAAAATGTCAAAAATCACAGAAACAAACATTTAGGATTATTAAGATAAACTGTAGATTGCTGTCCACAAGATGCGGTTACTGTGGCAAAACTGTAAAAACAGGATCTCTACAGAGAGAAACAAAATATTAGTACTTAAAAGTATCGAAGATATGAGAACAATTTTTGTAATTACAAGATAGTAGAATATACATGTTGCAAATCATATCCATTCAAGATTAAGAAGTACATCGAAAAAACAGCAGATTCAAATACATGTGTGGCATTGGAAGCTTAACTTTCAAAACTAGGACGAAAAAAAAAACTGAAATTAAATTCTATAAAATTATGGCAATTGTCTGTGGCTGTGATACCTGGACACTTAACGAATGATATACAAGTAAGACTTAAGGATCTTAAATGGGATTCCAGGAACTTTGCGATTATGTAGAAACGCAGATAAAAATTTAGATATTGGAGAAAAGTCAAAATATAACCAGTAAATGATTGATGGATGAAATTAACCAGTTAACCACCTGGGGAGAATTTCAGAGTTGCGATTACGACGATAAATGTCCCATTTATAAAACAATTATTTGACAATTCAAGAAGAGATGGCATGCCTAATCCCAGTGATGGTCAGGACATCGACCCGGCGAAATGTTGGACTGATGGAACACGGCACTCGTATCCTTGGGGACGGTGGTTCAAATTCCGATTCGGCACAAACAAAGAAACTCTTCATTATTTCCGTTGCAGTCTTTCTTTCGTGCAGCTATAAGATTTGTGTCATCTAAAAGACTTATCTTTGGTGCCATTCCTCCATACAGTTTTATTGGCAACTTAAAATTTTAATCCAAATTGGCCATCGAACGTCTCTAGGACAAATGAATTGAATGTTAGTTTTTGATTTTTCACATTCAGCATACGGATTTTTTTACGTAATGAAATGAATCTACCTATTTCTGTGTTTCAACAACTTCCTTTCAGTATTTTTCTTTTTTTGTGCTGGAGCTTTTAGACCACGGTATGCATTCCATTATCCTAATTTGTACTGCTACTTTTAGCTGGGTCAAGATGAAAGATAGGCCATGTTTGAACTACGCAATAATTTCGTGTTAGTCTGTTTTCACGGTTTCTGTAACAGGTACAGTATTTGTGTGCATAAATTGATTTCAGCATCATTGCAAATTGTTTAATAATGACCAACTGACTGTGCAAATATCTTCTCCAAACTACTTTGTGATGCTAAATATTTTTCATTACAATCTGGCACTTTCTTGATAGGAATTCAACACTATCGCAACGTAGTGAAGAGACAGTGTTACTTGACAGACAAATTTACACGGGATCAAACAAATTAATGTTGCACAACCTTTCCGTAGAAAGTTCCTCCTTTTTTCGTTCATTATGGACTACCAGTACATCTCTCAGTGGAAGACATCTCGTGGTGGCAGAGATAACTGGCAGTGCAGAAGAGCTGTTTGGTCACACTCTTAATTATTGCTGCCATCAGTCTCAATCCACCACCGCAGCGGGACGTTAAGTTTACGAGGAATGAGCCAATTTGTCTTAACTCATCCTTTACCTGTCAAGTGGTCGGCTGTATCCCGCAGCTGTCGGTTATCGTAATAACTTGGCCCTACTAGGAACTCTTGTGCTCCATAACACTCTTCGTTTCGGTAGTCATACGTTTATTTTTCCATGGTGTTTCCAATGAGCGGAAAGCTGACACACATTTCAACGATAGCAACAACCAGTCTTTCATTTTGATCACGCTCTCCGTGAAGACAGATGAGTGAAAACCGCACAAAAGTCCTTTTTCCCACAACTGTGTGCCCTTCCGTTAAAACTCCTCTGTCTCTCAAAAGATTAAATACGCAACCCCGTCATTCGTGTCATTTTGTAACAGCAGTAAATGAAGATGTAAATTGGAAAAGTCGTTTAATAAGCAGTCCAAATTTCATTACACTAGAAAATCACTGTTCACTTTCCAATAAAGATGAAGGTTGCCTTTAAAATGGAAACCATGTCTAGTTTTGGAGAGGAATAATATTGCAGTTTAACCCTTTCAGACCCTCTGGCTACATTTGTGTCTTATGTGTCTTAACTGCAACAAAAGTATTTTTCCCAATGGAAATCTTAGGTATTCATTTGTTAATTTTCAAAACTTTCGTCGTGCACAAGTCAGATAGTCTCTCGTCTCATTCCTAGGACCAAGCTCCTATCCTCCTGTAACCCTTTCTTCTATTCCCTCGCCTAGAGCTGTATTCCAATCCCATGTAACTATTAGATTTTTATCTCCCTTTACGTACTGAAATATCCGCTCAGTATCCTCATATATCTTTTCTGTTTCTTCGTCTTCTGCTTGCCACGTCGGAATGTATGCGTAAGTTACTCTCTGCCATGACTTCCTATTCGTAACGAATCCTACCCCTTTATGCAATTTTCTGGAGTTATTGATATTAACCATTACTCATGTGACCAGAGATTCTTTTCTTCTTCCCATTTCACTTCACCTACCCCCACTATATCTAAAAAAAAAAAGCCCTTGCATTTGCATTTTCAGGATTTCTACCTTTCCTACCACGTTCAAACTTCTGACATTCCACGGCCCGATTCGTAGAAAATTACGGTTTCGTTGGTTATTCAGTCTTTTTCTCACAACTCTCCTCCTTGGCAGTCTTGTCTAGGATATCTGAAAGAGGAAGTAGTCCGGAATCTTTGGCCAATGGAGAGAGTATCTACACACGTTTTCAGTTACTGGCCACATGTCCTGCGGATAGACATTATCCGTCTTTAATACAGTGGTTTCCATCGCCTTCAGCATCTTTGTGCCGTTGACGTTTACTGATTCCTCCGCCTTTAGGGTCCGTTTCCCATTCCAAGGGAAAGACAGTGTTCTGAACCTGTGTCAGCTCCTCCGACCTCTTTGAGGAACCTGATGGCTGAATGAGGGTGACTTCTTATGGCAGGAGTCTTTGACCGCCAATGCTGACGATTTGTTGTTAGAATTTAAGCTGTAACCGGGTTCGAACATGGGACCTACAACTTATCGATTATTAGTGAATGACGCTACCCTTAGATCACAGGTACTCTAGAAGAAACTGCAAGAAAGAGAGATGCACAATGTTGGCTCAAATAGGGCGAATACAGTAATTTGAAGGAGATACCGGTCGCAAGAGCCATATATTGTAAAGGAATATAGTCTTGCATTGATCGTGCGTTTCAAGAAACCTGGAACAGAACGGAAACATGGTGGAGAACTTACGACTTCCTTCCTAATATAAAAGAATGCTCAAGATGTTGTACTTTCTTCCGACCAAGGGAGCTAACTATACACTAACTGTTGGGATATGGTCCATATCCCAGCTACTTGCTGAAAACACGACAAGGCAACACAGACACTTGTTAATGTGAAGAAATGGGCACCACGGACCACATGGACTGGGAATGTACTACTGTACTATATGTTACAGAATCGGACAGGAACGTCTTTCATAAAAGCACAGTTTATAAAATAATAAGGAATGAGGACTGTGGCGTTATCTGAACTCGTTGATAGCTAAAATATCAGCTTATGAACTGCAAGCCGATGAGGCTGAGACACAAGCATAAAGAGTCCATACAGCACGGAAACGAGATACACCACGGCAGAATATGCACCTGCAATAAAATTCCGGGAACAGTAAGGAGATGAACGTCGAGGAGGACCAGGAATGATTTCCTGAGACCCTGACAGCCATCACCGATTCACTTTGGGTCAATTCTGAGCTGTACCTCGGCACGTTGGCGGATAACTGTTCAAACAAATGAGTAATTTAGCTTAGTTCTGATATCGAGTATAGGAGTATAGCGTAATATAGTGTAGTGTGGTGCTGAGTAGTGCAGTGCTGATGTACTGTAGCTCAGATTTATAAATTACAGAATTTGGGATTCATCAAAGCAGCGTAGTGTAACAGAGCAGTAGCAGACGCTTTTGGATTCCAGTTGGACATATACAGATGCATCAAATGGCTAAATGAAGTATGTAGACTTTTCATTTTTTGTTTTGTTTTTGATTATATTTCATCTTCTTTTATGTAGATATTTTACTCAAATTATTTTCCCTTAAACACTACAATGCTTAGTTACACGATGACCTTAGTAATGACGTTAAGATATTATCTGCTACATTCATGCCAACTCATGTGCCAAATTTGGTCTGTTCTTGTATCTAGATAACAGACTAAAAGGAAATAGTAAGTAAATAAGCATGTAGTGAGATCTCTCGTCTCAAAATCCACAGTCACACCCCCACTAAGTGTTATAAAGACAATGTAGTTATACCCAGCAACATTAAAGACCCATTATTCAGATTATTAAATAACTGTTACGAAAGAAGAATCATGTCAGAAAACTTCACACAACGCAGAATCATTACCATACCTAAAATAAGAATAGCAGTTGACCGCTACAGTTACAGAGCCTCCAAAACAAAACTGAAGCAGGATGACTGATGACGTCAGAATTTAGCAGTGAAACAATTTTGGTACCTCGGTAGTATAATCACAAAAGACAGCAGATTCATAATGGAAGGGAATAGACTGATAGCATTGGAAAAGCAAACATTTATGACTAAGAAAACATTTTCACCAACAATATATCAATCTAGATGTTGGAAAATCCTTTGCAAAATCATTTGTATGGATTACACGTCTGTGTGGAAGTGCAGATTGGACTCGACTCAATAGAAAAGTAATCGACCTGAATCTGCGTGTGGACATGGAGGAAAGCAGCAAGAATAAGCTGGACAGAAAGAAAACCTACCTGGAAGTCTTGAGGGAAATCTACGAAGAGAGAAGATTAATAAAGCTAACCGAAAAGAGAAAAATGAGATTTACTGGATGTGTCATGAGACACATCAGCTACATCATTGCCTTTTTGTGAAGGGAAACTGCTGGGAGAGAACGGTAAAGGACGGTCCAGGATGAAGTGTTTGGAAGGAATCTAGGAGAGGATAAGATTTTACAATTGCATGCAATTAAAACGAACAGCCAGTGATAGAATAGAGTGATAGCATCGAAAATGCATGTGTATAGTAGTAGCAGTGAGTGGTTGGTGGAGGAACTGATTACTAGAGGCAGAGATGGATATTGTTGTAGAAGAATGAATGCTCTATTTGTACAGTCTGATGTCCGCAGTCTGATTTTTTGTTCTGACTGAGAAGTAATTCTGATTCTGTGTATTGTCGTGACTTTGTGGGTAAAGAGGCCGAGTATTGTATTTTTAAATAGTTCTTGATACTGCCCCGTTTTTGGATTACTTGTGATTTGTTCAATAGTGAGTTGTTTCGCGATAGAGCTGAAAGGAATTTTCATTCATTTCTGTCATTCTGATGCCCAATTCGTCGACAAATACAGCTGGGCACAATACTTGAAGTGTCTTTTGTTTTCAGTCCTTGCTGTTTGCAGAAAAAACTTGTTGTGTTGTTGTTTCATAAAGAAAAATAACAAAAGAAATAAAACCACGTCTACACAATTTCTACGCTACAGCGGTATTCCTAGAATTTGGGATCGTGTTCGGTGGACTATGAAACACTGATATTGGGCCCGTACTCCGGCATTGTAAATGCAGCTACCTGCAGGAAGAAAGACATTGTGGCAAATTTCACTGTTTTGAACTGCAGAATTCTGATATAATCATTTCTGGGAATGGGAACATACTGTAATGAACATCGTTTTATTGTGGGCATGTAGAGAAAACATATTCAAAATTATTTACTCTGTTTTTGAACATCCTTTACACCGAAATTGTATCAAAATTACCATTTTGGAAACGATATATTCACACACGCTTAGGTAAACATGTTCAAAATCTACACTTCCAATGTTTACGACTTTAAACCTTGAAAAATTACTCTACTCTAGCAGTCTTACCAAACTGTAATTTCGTCGGTTAACATCGAAAATAAAGTGTAAGGATGCGACGATATGATTGTTTCAGGAATAAATGATATCGCTTTCAACTGGAGTAATCTGCCATCAGGTCCAGAGGATCAAGCGATTCCGACCGATCGCCGTGTCATCCTCTGCCGAATAGCGTCGTTTCGTGCGGTATGGAAGGGCATGGAGTCAACATGCCGCTCTTCCAGTCATTGTTGGCTTTCAGACATAGGGGTCACTACTTCCCCTCAAGATCTCACGAGACAGTGGGCACCCCGGTCCAGCTCTCCCAACAATGACAAAATCCATTGAATTTGAAATTCAAAAAACGACGTGACTACTAGGACGTGCAGCTACTATACCTGATACAGCGATCGTTAAATTGCTACGCGAAACTATACTGAAGAACACCAATGGGGAGGCGTCACAACTTACGTGGGTCAATAAAATGTTTATGCAGATGAGAAACAATGTTTATCGTTTACTCAACCCCTGAACAGGTTTGAAATTTTCTGATGATCGACTACCAATTGGAGATCTATGCACGCATGCACGCACACACACAAACACAGGAACACACACACACACACACACACACACACACACACACACACACTAAAAAATCGTCATAATCTCATTCAAAAGAATTAAAATGCAGTATTTTGTTGTAAAGACCCATCACAAGTAACTAAAACTTTTTTGGTTATTCCAATTTTAAGAAGATTTTACACGATGTTGGTTACCAGTGACAGTGCAATGCTACAGCTTCAGTTGATGTCTGACATGAGTGTCTGCTCAGCACAATAGAACACAAAATTAATGTACAGGGATATAATAAATTCGAGCCTGAATAAAATTATCTCTTAACCAAAATTTTAATGTCACACATTTTTTATCAGTTACTGAATTTACCTAATGCTTTGTGCAGAACTATATTGCACTTTATTTGGTGCTTTACGTAGATGCATGTTCTAGTTTTGTTTCAGCATTATAATCGATACATCACTCATATTCAAATGTTAGTGATGTGAGTAGTCAAGTTCACAATGAATGTCCTGCTCCTTCTCTGTGAACAGTACGAATTTAATGCGCTGAAGCTGCCACCGATTAAGTTATGAAACGTCCCCTTTCAAATATTATGAATGACTGTGCTGGTAAACTTCTTACGTTATTTGATTTTCAAACAGCTGAGCAAAACTGAACGTGCTCAGATATTTCTCTGTTTACTTATTCTGATCATCACTAAACTTACACACAATATTTTTAGCGCAACGTAATCTAACTTTCAAAAATCCCTACAAAAGAATGGCCCTGAGTAACAATAACTTATACCTTTCATGAATCGCTTACTTCACAAAACCCTTCGTTACTCGAAATACTGCAATACAGCGGGCGCCAATACTGCCAACTAAATAAAAGATTCTAACTACTGAAGGCACTAACTACTGATAGGCATAGTTAGCAAATGAAAGATTTTGATAGAGAACAAACTTTGTATTTACCTTAATAATGTAACCTCCATCTTTACAAATTTCCTTTTTCTGGCCGACATATGTCCAGATCGTCCGCTTATAGTAACCTCTCAAAACTCTGGCATCTCTCTTCCACATCCACTACTGCTGGCAGCTCACCTCCAACTGCCCAACGCTACGTGCTGTTCACATCCAACTGCCCAACCCTACACAAGCGAATATTTCAACGGTGAGTCCAGTCAGCCACAGACTGCACACAGCGTAGTCAGTGATTTACATACAGAGCGCTACGTGGCGTTACCAACATAAAAACCTAAACAGCCCACTTACAAAGTGTGTACCTGCACTCATCTCTCGGACTGTATGCGTATGATTCTGTTCGTCAGACCAATGTGCAATTTAGTCTTCCAGTCGCAGAATTCTTTCCACTCCAAGCATCTGGTCGACTATTGAGCGGCTCTACCACAGACTCTCATTTGCCACGACCGTACCGTAAGAGCAGTTTTTCGGTGAAGTCTCTGACTTGGTTTCAGCACACAAATAATGAATTTTTAAACAAATAATTGTTGACCACTACTACAGATATTCAAGATCTATAACAGGTTTTTAATTTATTAGAGCTTACATGAATTATAAGAACAATTCTAACATTTCATCTTACATAATAAATTAATTAGTTGCAAAACTCTAGCTTTTTATTAAACTTAAAGTACATGCCCCGGTATCCAGAACATGCCATTCACGTTCAAGAAGGGATATTTCATCTGGTACTGTTTCCTGCAACACGTCCCAGCACATAAAGTCTTGTTGAGGTGTATGCTACGAACACAGGCAGCACCAGCCTTGTCATTGCACTTGGAAACAGTTTATGTGGTTTATCGTCCACAGAGGCGTCACCTGGTTGATGGAATAATTGTTTAAGAACACTGCGCAACACAGCTAAATGGCCACTTTTCCGATATCCGCAATTATCTCCCATTCCAACACAAATATATGAAATTTGGCTCCAAGGTGCGTACAACATTCCTCTGTAACGATGCTAAAGCGTGGCGTACTGTGAAGTCACTCGCGGGCTTGGCGACGACTCAGACAGCCAGGTGTCGACAGATTTCCTTTTTTTTTTTAAAAAAAAAAGTCCGACCTCACAAATTCATGTGAGGTGTAAGTTTGGTTACAGACGTCACATTGGAACGAAATTTCACCAAAATTCTGCCCAGTGAAACGATGAGTGTGTCACGTCATGGGAAGGTCGTCACGCCCTTTCGTCCACATACCACACCTCCTTTCGACACCTCAGTGATGGAGAACAGAACCACGACACCCTGCGTTAAAATCACGCGTTTTCCTTGTGTGTAGCCGAGGAAAACGTTTCTGTTACACCACTGTTCACAGTTGATGGGAAAAGGCCTCAGGAGGTGGCGTAAAAGGCGCCAAAGAAACCACCTACTCCCTTGGGGTGTTGATTACAATACATATCGCTGCTGGAAACGACAGTTCGCAACAGAACGACATTCATGACAACCTTTGCCTTTGCTGACATCCCCGAACGTTTCAACGCTTCTGTAAGGACATCATGAGTCACAAGGTGGTAGGAATGCAATATTGATGTACACATGAATAAAACAGCAGAGAGTACCTCTAAGATCCTTTCACTTCGGCCACAACCTCAGTGTCACCCGCGTACCTTTCTTGAGTACTTTGGAAATGAAGCTATACCGAGACAGTGTAACCTCTACGATCCCACATGCTCACTAGCAGTGACTGGAGCAGCAGTGTAGCCTATATATATATATATATATATATATATATATATATATATATATATATTTGCAAGATGCAAGTGTGCCAACACCTTGCAACTGAGATAGTTTACTGAGCTATGGAAGTAGGGTTAATATGTCAAAGTGTTTTGATTTAAATGTATTTGAAGCAACCACGTACGTCGAAAAATTACTTCCCCTTCTTCTGTATCCCTAACACTGGCCAGGACATATTCGCCTTTTTTGTGCTATAATAGCTGCTTTTTTCATTCTCGTTCCCGACTTTTGCTCTGCAATAATTTTGACATTACACCGCCATAGGTTGGCAAGCGATGTCATTTTCGTTGATTTGGACGACCATCGATCCTCTATAGTTATCTGCCCGGTAAGGTTGAACCTTTCCACTACAACCTACTGTGTAGTCAGTGTGAGCCTCACGGCCATGTCAAACTCATATGCATGTGGAAGGACTTTTGTTTAATTTTTAATCAGTTTAGTTTTTTTTCTTTTATTTTCAACTTCGGCTGTACACATTTTATTCACGTACACATAAGACTGAATACACAAACAAATGAAAAAGAACCATAAAAACTTAATGCAGTGCACAAAATGAGAGTGAACATAAATACGGTACGAAAAGAAGCATTAAATACTGGGCGAAGTTTACGGTAATAATGTACATAAAAAGTCTATATTACGTAGATAAACTTACGATGCGAACAAAAGTGTAGAGTACTCGTACAAGAAAAGACGTAGTCACAACGTTCATGTGATGTAGCAGTTTCTAAACTTAGAAAAGTGTGTGAATCTGTCTGTATCCGCATACTGCTGTTAAGATGTTAAGAAAGGTCACGTAACAACTGACTTCTGGACGGAAAATGGCTTTAGCATTATTTAAAAGTGACATGAGACTGAACAGTATCGAGCTTCTTAAAAGTAGTTACAAAGTAACCCACAAGCTACAATCTGCCATTATAAAAGGTGAACGAGTCTCTGTAATGAATAACGAAGCGCGGACTGGCTATTCGACATTCGCGATTTGACGAACATTACGAAAAAGCATCCTAAGACATAAAATTAATCAACTGATTATTTAATTAGTCTAACTAACTGACAATTCATTTTACCATTTAACTAATTCAGAATTTAAACCGTTGATCAATTAATTGAGGATCAAAATACCCCCATCTTATTGAAAACCCTACTGACCTGTGTTAAATCTAGGTTACCTATAAGCTGAGCTAACTTACCATTTCGAAATTTTTGGAAATTTCCCGAATGATATAAAGAAATGTAGCATCTGAAACAAAATAAGAAAGAAGGTGGCTATGTAATGAATCACACACATTATATATTATTTGGTTATTATAACTTATGTTAAATCTCCAGCCATTGTTTGTTTATAATACGCATTAATGAAAATGAAAAATTAAGAAACTGGCTTTAGAAAAACTCTCGTAAATAATAGGCACGAAATTTTGCAACAACCAATCCGAATTAGATATGTGTATGATTCACTGAAATAAGTAGAAGACCTGCAAAACAACATCCACGACAAAATACTTTCCATTGTTCAGTCCTGTACGGAAATTGACGAACTTACGCCTGTTTTGTCGGTAAATAAATTTTTTACAAGGTAGCATAGTAATTTTTGAATAAAACACAGTAAAAATATTTCAAATTCTTAGAAATATGATGACCTTTTTAATGGCAACTATATTACAGGAATTTTCGTGGTAGTTTAATCCTGTATGTGGCACACACAGAAATATTGTGAAGCAAAATAATAAGTTAGTTGAATTAGATTTGTGTCGTCATTTGAACAGTTTTATGTACGTTGTTCAAAAATACAGTATGTTTCCAATATCATTGCCCACAAAATGCGCACTGTTGCTACAGTAAAAGTAGTACAATGTTGTTGCTGTGGTTGCGTTTTGCACTGCTGCATGGGAGGTGTGACAAATAATTTTTTTTTTCCTGCAAAGCACTGAACACTTCCACATTTTCTGCATTTTGCAGTCGACTATCACTGAGGGCGAAACCTACTTCTTCGCTTTGGGTCCCTTAGTCTGGCCAGTGAACAAAACTGTCATATCTGAATATATCCTTCACTCTGAAAGGAGCTGCTGTTTCCTCACTGACACATTTGTACAGCAAGTGAGCTTCAGGACGTCCTCTTTGCGTTCATCAGCAGTTTTCACAATAAAAAAACTGCGTCGCAAAATCAAATGAAACTGCTACATCTGTAAGTGATGCTCACATGATCTTGCGAGATGTCTGCTAAAGATGCACACTATTCACACTATTCAGAAACTTTTCACCAGAGCCTACAGAATATCTCTATCCATGAGAGTTAAAAGCTTGCTTGCAAGCACCATTACTCATGCGAGAACGAAACTTGAAACATGTTGCAGGTAACAGAGTGCAGTTTGGTTGTTGCTTGAGATCGACATTGCCAAATAAAGTATCAACTTTTTATATGGTCATCAATGAAGCTTTAAAAGTTCGAACGAACAAAAGCAAGAGTAACTTCAGGTGTGCCCCGGGGCAGCGTAATATGTCTTCTGATTTTTACGATTTACGTAAACGATCGGGTTGATGGTATTGACAGTGGTCTTAGACTGTTTGCTGATGATGCTGTAGTCTAAAGGAAAGTAGTATCACAGGAAAGTTGTGAGGATTTGCAGAAAATAAATGCGTGGTGTAATGACTGCCAGTTATCTCTCAATATTATTAAGTGTAATCTACTGCGTGTAACAAGGCGAAAATACCCATTAACGTATGGGTACAATTTAAATGATCAGTCTTTGGAACCGGTAACATCAGTCAAGTATCTGGGTGTGACTATTCGAAATGATCTCAAATGGAATGATCAGATTACACAAGTAACGGTTAAGGCGAACTCCAGATTGGGGTTTATTGGTAGACTCCTGAAGCGATGCAGTCATTCAACAAAGGAAATAGCTTACAACACATTAGTTCGTCCAGTCTTAGAGTATTGTTCGTCTGTATGGGACCCTTACCAGTTGGGTCTCATTCAAGAGATTGAGAAGGTCCAAACAAGAGTGGCAAGATTCGTGACTGGTACATTTAGCCATCGCGAGAGCGTTAAAAATCCCATAGAAAGTTTGAAGTGGAACACACTTGCGGATAGACGACGCGCTAAACTGAAGGGGCTGCTCTCTAAATTCCGAAATCCAATCTTCACCGAGGATGTAGAGCATATATTATTACCACCAACTTTCAAATCGCGTAATGATCATCATTCAAAGATAAAGGAAATATTAGCTCGTACTGAGGCGTTCAGACCGTCGTTTTTCCCTCGCGCGATCCGCGAGTGGAACAGAGGGGGGGAAATATGACTTTGGCGCGAATTGTGCCCTCCGCCACACACCGCTTGGTGGCTAGCGGAGTATATACGTAGATGTAGATATATAACTCTGTACGGTGCTGAGCATGATTTTTCTTTGTTGCATGACTTGTTTTGCACGTTCAAAGATTTTTGAAGATTTTTAATCGTGAATGAAATCTTTTGTACATAAAAAACAGGTTGCGGGAAACTTTGTTTGAGGAGATTATTAAAAGCACCTACGTTTCTATGTTAAAACGAATACAAATGAGGTGCTCCATCAGTATTCGGCGTAGTTCTTTCCTTGGTTATCACACACACACACACACACACACACACACACACACACCTCCGAGAGAATCTCAGAGTGTAACTAAATTGGTATGTTAGATCACTGTTAAACACTTGTAAAATGGTACCCATGTGCTCCAATATCTGCATGTCCGAAATATATACAAAATCGGACGCAACGAAGAGCGTACGATGTTGCTGGGACGTCGGCCAACGAACTACTCCTACTACCAGAGAAATTAGTAAGAAATAGCAAGCCGAAGGTGCGTCGAGTGTCGAAAAAAGACATGCTCAGGTGGAGAGTTTTAAGTCAGCCAAGGTATGCTTTGAGCCAGTATGCTCAGCGAAGCGCGACTGATGTGCCCACCGAATCAGCTGGTGGAAATTAGCAACGAGGAGAATGAGTTACCAATTATCGTTGCTGTATTCGATTTCGCGCTACAGCAAGACCGGGAGCCGCAAGAGGGAAGAGATGGGGGGTGGACCCCCGTTTCCTTCACGGGAAGCTATTAGACCGCGCGACAGACTACTCAAGAGACTGAAGGCGGTCTCGCACGCCGCAGGCAGACTCGGGGAGTTTTGCGAGCCGACCGCACGCTCCGGCACCTCCTTTCACGTTATGACGCCGTTTCTCAGGAGCCGGTAAGGCGGTAACATTTCCAGCGATGGCCGCGGGCATCCTTTGAAAGCCGAGAGGCGGAATATCCTGCATCGATCGTATTGGAGTCCGTAATCTGGCGACACCGTACCGTAAAACACGATATTGGAACCTCGGTGTTATGATTCTCCGATAGGTCTCTGCGCAGAGTCTGCGAAGGTGCTGTTCGGCGCCAGATTTCCTGCGTAGCTCCCAGGTAGGTTCATATGATTCACGAATCACCTTACAAGTTGATGAAATATGAGAAGGCACTTGGGAAGACATAACACAAATCTATATTATTTGAGAAACGAAATACGTTTCGTATGTTAATACGTATCATACATTGCAACATATTGCGCATAAATTCACTATTGAACGATTTTGCTGTTGGTCTAAACTCACTGAAAACGGTAACTACCGTAAAATATTTATGTGTAGCCGTCCGGGGTCACCTGGAGGGAAATAATCACAAAAAGCAATTTTATAGGAAACTCTGTGGTAAATACGTTATTGATAAGGAACATATTAAGGAAACGTAGAAAGAACACCTACTCGACCAAATGCTGAGTACTGCTCATCTGTCCTGTACACTTACCAAGTTTAATGTATAGTAAAACTCGTGAATACCAAACGAAGAAAGACGCTTTTCGTCAAAGAATCGTTTAGGCCGCGTGAGACCATTACCGAGGTCCTCAACGAACTCCAATGGCCGACTTTGTGAGAGTGGTGTTGTGAATCATGCAGACGATAACCGTCGAATTTCCGAAAGCATAAGTTTCTATAAGAGCACAGATACTTCTCGCTAAATGACCCCGACGTGAAAATCAGAGGCATTACAATTTATACGCACCTTTACAGACACAGTTTCTTCCACGTGCCATTTGTGAATTGAACAGGGGAAGAGAGATGGGTTGTGAAGATAGTGGTGTAAGACGTACAGTCAGCCACACATTGTAGATGTAGATGTGAGACACTAATTCGAGACACGAGTGAATGGTACGTTGCTTTTTAAAATATGTTGCACAATTTCTGGTTGTTCGAGTTTGAAGCAGTGGAAGGGAAATAATACTCCTGTCGGTCTTGGAGAGGTTCCGGAGGGGGCTTGCGGGATGCTGGCGATCTCCTTTCGAATTCCGGTCTGGCACACAATTTCATTTACCACGACATACCCATTAAATGCACATCTGCAACCAGTGAAGAACTGCTCCTGTCAGAGCAGAAAAAGGTCGAATATGTCGAATATGATCCTGTTTAAAAGACTAAGGAAAGTAGGGCATCAGGTGCTACATTCTACTTTTCTCAGGTCTTTTCAAAATTTTCGCAAAAAGTTTTGCCTGCCAACATGTTAATGCTTTGTGATTCGAAGAAGCGATGGGTACCCATGCTTTTCAGCCTTCCTGTTTTGAACCCTCCTGTGGAATGTCCTCTCAGAATTGTGACGTTGACACATGCGTGAATAAAACTCCAAAGGGTCACTCTAAAGCTCCCAAATCGGCAACACCCGCATTGCCAGTCGCCCACGTTTGTTGAGCATTTGAAAAATGTACCTGGAGAGAGGAAACCAGTGATGAGAGTCCTAGGCGCCTGCAAGTAGGCAACCGCTTGGCACTCCTCCGTTTTGATATGCCTACTAGCAGGCAGCCAGGACTCTCTTATGCATTTCATCTGTGCAGGTACATTTTAAATGTGCTCAACAAAATTGAGCGAGGGGTACAGATGATATTGAAGAACTGATGGTATCTAAATATGTGACATAAATGACCATATCTTCTGGCTGCACTTACTTAGATCCTTAAATTCTAGTGGTTCTAGGCGCGCAGTCCAGAAACGCGCGACTGCTACGGTCGCAGGTTCGAATCCTGCCTTGGGCATGGATGTGAGTGATGTCCTTAGGTTAGTTAGGTTTAAGTAGTTCTAAGTTCTAGGGGACTGATGACCACAGATGTTAAGTCCCATAGCGCTCAGAGCCATTTGAACCATTTGATCCTTAAATTTTAAACACCGCCAAAGGACTATAGGCCTTTGTATGTGACGTCAGTTTCGAGTTGATACGTCTAGCGGTTCCTGAGAATAATGTGTCTTAGCAGGTGGATGGACAGACAGCCAGATAAGAAAGGACACATTTTTTTCCTTGCCATATAATTACAAATAAACTATTTTAAAACTGTTACCTTTGTTGTACTGCGATAACTTCCTTCTTCTAAAATTTCACATATCTAAGCCAATGGGAATTACCCTAGTTATTTTGATGAATGAGTCTGCATGCATAAAAATATGTGACATAAATGGTTGTATGTTCTCATTGCATTCTCTTCCACCGACGAGGCATCGCAGACCTAAGTATGTAACATAATCAACATGACACGTCTACCAGTTCTGGAGAAAATGTGTTATTAACATTGGACAGACAGATGGACAACAAAGGGGTCCTATAAGGGTTTCGTTTTTAGCGACTAATGTACGCAATAAAACGAATTAAAGGAAATAGAACACTAATAAAGTTTATTTAATGTAGCGAAGGCCTTTGATAGAGATGTTTGGGCTTACTTACCAAAAATATTCATTAAAAACATAAATACATCGTAGAAAGAAATTACAAGAACAGATATTAAACAATAACGACAACTCAATTTTATACTGCCTACAGCTAGTATTTGTACAAAACGAAATCAAATAATCGCAGAATAAATTAAAGTCGTTTTGAATAATATCATAATACGTTTAAATTTTACACTACTGGCGATTAAAATTACTACACCACGAACAAGACGGGCTACAGAAGCGAAACATAACCGACAAGAAGAAGATGCTGTGATATGCAAATCATTAGCTCTTTAGAGCATTCACACAAGGTTGGCACCGGTGGCGACACCTACAACGTGTTGACATGAGGAAAGTTTCCAAACGATTTCTCTTACACCAACAGCCGTGCTGCATCCCAACGGCCAGGTATCACTAGCAGTCGAGATGACAGGCATCTTATCCTCATGGCTGTAACGGATCGTGCAGCTACGTATCGATCCCTGAGTCAACAGATGGGGACGTCTGCAAGACGACAACCATCTCCACGAACAATTCGACGACGTTTGCAGCAGCATGGACTATCAGCTCGGAGACCATGGCTGCGGTTATCATAGACGCTGCATCACAAACAGGAGCGCCTGCGATGGTGTACTCAACGATAAACCTGGGTGCACGAATGTCAAAACGTCATTTTTTCGGATGAATCCAGGTTTTGTTTACAGCATCATGAAGGTCTCATCCGTGATTGGCGACATCGCGGTGAACGCACATTGGAAGCGTGTATTCGTCATCGCCATACTGGCGTATCAACTGGCGTCATGGTATGGGGTGTCATTGGTTACACGTCTCGGTCACCTCTTGTTCGCATTGACGGCACTTTCAACAGTGGACGTTACATTTCAGATGTTACGAACCGTGGCTCTACCCTTCAATCGATCCCTGCGAAACCCTACATTTCAGCAGGATAACACACGACCGCATGTTGTAGTTCCTGTACGGGTCTTTCTGGATAAAGAAAATGTTCTACTGCTGCCCTGGCCAGCACACTTCCCAGATCTCTCACCAATTGAAAACGTCTTGCCAACGGTTGCCGAGCAACTGGCTCGTCACAATACGCCAGTCACTACTCCTGATGAACTGTGGTATCGTGTTGAAGCTGCATGGGCAGCTCTATCTGTACACGCCATGCATCCTCTGTTTGACTCAATGCCCAGGCGTATCAAGGCCGTTATTGCGGCCAGAGGTGGTTGTTCTGGGTACTGATTTCTCAGGATCTATGCACCCAAATTGCGTGAAAATGTAATCACATGTCAGTCCAAGTATAATATATTTGTCCAATGAATACCCGTTTATCATCTGCATTCCTTCTTGGTGTATCAGTTTTAATGGTCAGTAGTGTACATATAGCTCCAGAAAAAATAAAGGGCTACTAAACAAGAAAAACAATTGCAAAATGAGATATCCACACTCTCTCCTTCAGAATTTCCCATCAACCCAATATAGTGGAACAAATGGAAGAAAATCTTATTGGTATAGACCTCTACTAGCCAGTACCGGCAGGAACTACTCGCTACTTCTATAAACAACTTGATTATGAATCTGTCTGTACTCAAGTAATGACTATAAATTCTGTAACTTAAAGGATAGAAAAAAGTCAATTACGGCTTCAGTGTAACAAACATGTAATGTACTGTCGCAAAATATGGGAGACAGCACCAAAGATATGATATACAAATTGGAATCACGGTCGTTAAAACAAAGGTGTTTTCCGCTATGGTAGGAGCTCCTCATGAAATTTCAATCACCAGACTTCTGCTCAGAGTGTCAAAATATTTTGTTGGAGCGTATGTACACAGGGGGAAACGACCATCGTAATGAAATAAGAAATCAGAGCTCGGACGGAAAGATTTATGAGATCGGTTTTTCTCGAGCAGTTAGAGAGTGGAATGGTGGAATGATTCGATGAACTCTCAACTAGGCACTTAATTGTGAATAGCAGAGTAATCATGTAGATGTATAGATGGTAAATATCAGAACAGCATCTACCGCTACTAGCCATCAATGCCAGGAATCAGTCTCTAAACAGAAATCACTAAAAATTTAGTAATTTATGCGTATATACAAAATGAATTGCGCCCTCAGCAAACAATTGATGCACAGGACTCTTGTTCTGAAAACCGTTAACACGCACGAGCAAATTATAAGAAACGAAACAAGACAGTCTGTCCTGCTCTCACGACCACGTCGTGTAATATTATAACAGTACACTCAAACGCAAATACAGTACACCGCACTCACTTGTATGGCTCTGAATCTGAACACTTGTCAACTGTCACAGCCCCATTCTACACAACTAAAACACACATCTAGTGTTTCGCCTTTATAATATTAACAAAAATAATCAGCTAATCATCGTTCTGGAGGTTGCTTTGTACTCTTGTTACAGTTTCCTGTATATACTGAAGTACTGCGTGGTACTGAGAAACTTTATATATGGTGACCTGAATTATTCCGCATTTCTGTCTGCTTTGAGGTGTAAGAATAGATGTTGAGCATCCACACTCAGTTCGTGTGGCTACCTTTGAAGGAGTTATTTGAAAGACACCGAAGGTGAACTATCCGCCAGCACTTGCGATGTGGTGCAAGCTTCGAGGGCATCTCATGGTAATGTGGGATGGCTATGGGCAAGGTATACACCCTTCTTTAAAAAGTCCACATAATAGTTATGGAGGACTTAACATAAAGAAGATCTAGCGTTTCCAGCACTTACTGCTGTCACACAGCAAAATGTTATAAACGTTTTCAATGTACTCGGCGCAGCTGAGAGAAGTTGAGGCATCACCCTCGGGTTTTGCAAGATTCCTGAGAAGAGGGGGAAAGGCAGATGAGCAAGGTGGACAGTACAGCTCGCTGATTCGACGGGAATTGCATTTCTCGGACTATATTTTTGGCACTTCCTTCAAACTACCGCCATGCCGAGTGGCCAGAGAAGCTGAGGTACTGATACAGCAAAATGTTGGGGCGTCCATAGCGTGCGTATCCTCGTTACCTCATACTGAGATCGAGGTTCTGTATTGACTTGAATGGAAGAAACCGGTGCTACAGCGAAACAACCGACGACTAGACTCGTATAAATATTCCTCATTCTCAATCATAGGTATTTTCTGATGATAAGTAAGTGTTCAAGATCACAGCGAAGGTCATCAGCTTCCTATTGACCACGCCCTCTCCCCTCTCACAGAGCATGGAAGCAGTATACCCAGTCTGCCTGCATATAAAGTTATTTATGTGTGTAAGTGTGGAAAGTGTTATATGTCTAGAGCATGGATCTGAGGCGGAACGTCTGAACGAACTCCGTATACACCTAGTGGACTGTGTGGGACCACATGCAGGCTGGCTAGAAAACCGACCTCTTGTCTTTAATTCGCCAGCCGGTTTCGATCTGGGGCAAGCATACCTCCTGTCCCAGAAGGGGATGCATTAATCCTCGCAGCTAACTGAGTGTACTGAGGCATCTCAGTCTGCCTGCATCCAACTATGAGGTGCACCAACGATGTTCTGTAATCCATGCAACAACTGGTTTACAAGCTCCATGTGTCTACATAAATTCTTTGTGGACTGAGGCGCTGCTTTCCTTGGCGCTGGACACGGTACTCTGCAACAGGCTTACCTCTTGCTAGCCAGCAGTTCGTGAACAATAACGTGCATCTGCTCATCCACTCCCACCTGTGCGGGAAACTACAGTTTCACACTTATTCGGGTGTCTAGCAGGCGCCCACCCACCACAGCATTGCCCACTCACGCCCTAGCGTTGTGGTTGATGGACTACCTGACATCGACCCAGCATGACCCATCATAAAAGCCTACTAACCCAACAGCAGTACTATTTCTATACACTTGCGTACGTTCACAAGAAGGGGCATTGTGAACTTACATAACAATGACACTGAACCAGTTCAACGTATAAGATGTGAGCTGTTGTTAGAAATAATCATCACTGGTTCATTGTTAACGTTTAGGTTGGGATAACCTATGATCAGATCATTGGGCTGCATCTGTTTTTTACCAGACTAACTGAAGGATCTACCTCATTCTGCCAGAGACTGTTGGATAAGATTGTATAAAGGGTTTATCAGATAATGTTGCTGAGTAATCATGGAACTCTAGCTCATTTTTATGCAGATGTGCAGCGCCGCCTGGGCGACACATTACCATATACCTAGATTTGTAGATGATTATCTACTCCATGGTCACATACTAACCAATTTACAGGGTAATGGGGTGCATCACTGACTGAGATGCCGAATATTAAATCTCTTGACTAATTTCTGTTCGACGCTCAGATGGTGTGTGCCACTCCTACATCAGAGGACGACTTCATCAACTGAAATACTGATCGCACAGAGGCAACTAGCACGTAACGCCGACGTGCTTTCTCCAGTCAGGCTGAAGGTAAAATGTTGGTTCCCCTTAAGTAAGTGTCAAGCTCCTTTTGGGTTTCCTCAGGTAATGCGGAACACCGACTCATCAGCATACCTGAACGTTCTCTGTGACTCTCTCCAGCACTCTAAGAACGGATATAAGAATATACAGCCTAAAGTTACGGGTTAACTTTATCGTTTACCTAGGTTTCAACGTTAGTAATAACGTCTTCTTCAGAACCTTTTTTTTTCTTTATTGTATTTCAATTCCCCATCGGGGCGGGCTGGCAGCAGCATATGCGCTGCTCTTCAGCTAAAAGACATAGAACAAACAATAGAAGACATTTAAAAATAACAAAGGAGAGAATATGGTGAACATAGATATAAAAAAGGGGGAACATCATGGAAGGCAACAGTCAAAAAACGGGCTGACTAAAATGGAGATAAAAAACTGTTTACAAGTAGCACACACAAAAAGCCACACACTGTGACAATTCAAAGAACACAAGGCACAGTATGACTGGAGCATAAAAGGTAGCGACGTATGGCGTAGCACATAACAAACACTGACGGCGAACCTCAAGGCAGTACACAATTAAAATCACACCTCTTGACACACAGGAGAAACAGCACTAAACACAACACTGATGTGGCACACTGACGGTGATCAAAACGGAGGATCCGCCAGGTGCAAGGAGATGAGGGAGGCCGGAAGAAGTGAGGGAGGGGAAGAGAAGGGGGAGATGAGAGGGGGGCGCGCTGAACAGGGCCAGGTAGGGAGGGATGTGGGAAGGAAAGAGGCAAGTATGGGGTGCAGGGTCTCAGGGGGGAGGGGTGGGGGGAGGAGGAAAATCCGCTCTGGGAGAAGGAGGGAAGAGGAAAAAGGGGGCCCTGCTAAAAGTTGATATTATAATGCGCTAGTAAATTATATTAGATATGGTCATCCTACGGGATGCAACGTGTAGTACTTACATAAAATATTATTTAAATGTTTGACTAAAACAAGCCATGTCCTACGTCAACTTTATAAAACTTGATGTATAACCATAAGGTTTTGTCACTTCTATTAAACAAGCTGTAGCAAATTCACTTTAAGCCCGTTGTATGGGCCTCGTCATGTGACTAGAGACTGCGGACCGCGAGGGCTTCAAGGCCCGCCTCACAGAGGGCGGCGCGCATGCGCGAGATGTATAGAATCAAACTCTTACTACGCACGCGTCAGATACCATTATTGCTATGAATTAATTTTTACTTTACTATTGTAAGTTAACTACAGTATCCAGCATGACTACGTTTCACATTCTACTACAGAGCCTTACAAACTGACCAACAAATCTCGTATGAACATCTGTAGGAAAGGTTCTATTATTACATAAACTGTAATAGTCACATGCATTATGAATTATTGTAAACCTAATACAGGCTGGAAGCCATCGAAGTATGCCCTATTTCTTAGATACAGTTGATCGTTCAGTAAATTGCCTCTATCTGTAATTAGGTGTGCATAAATTTGTAGTTCCTCAAGCGTGTCGAGTCTATAGCCCTTAACTTCATGATGTAGCAGCTCTATGTCACGTAACGGTTTAGGTGTATGAGCCATTTGCACCAGACGTTCCGCAAAGGCTGACCCCCGTGTTCCTACGCCCCTTATTGGAAGATGTTCTTTAAACCTTACTGCTATAGCTCTGCCTGTTTGACCTATGTAATAACATGGGCAATCATCACACATAATCTTATATACGACTGATTTCGTTGACTTATCACAATCTTTCTCAAGGGTATGAACGAAATTTCGCTTTAAACTATTTCTCGTCGTGAAGGAAATTTTAAAACCTGAATTTTTCAACAGGCGCCCTATCTTGTGGGAGACATTACCTATATAAGGAATCGACAAATATTTCTTGGTCTGATCTTGGGTTTGAGTATTTGTGTTTACTAAAGTCGTTGTCCTTTATCACGTTTTGGTTCAAATGGTTCAAATGGCTCTGAGCACTATGCGACATAACTTCTGAGGTCATCAGTCGCCTAGGACTCAGAACTAATTAAACCTAACTGACCTAAGGACACATCCATGCCCGAGGCAGGATTCGAACCTGCGAACGTAGCGCTCGTTCGGCTCCAGACTGTAGCGCCTAGAACCGCACGGCCACTCCGGCCGGCTTTTCGCGTTTTCTTATGATGTAATTGCCTCACTGTCTTTGGATCATAGCCATTATTCTGTGCAATACTCTCGAGAATTTGTAATTCTTTTTCGAGGTTGACATCTGACAACGGGATAGAAATCGCCCGATGGATACTAGAATTGAAATACCCCATTTTATGCGCTTGGGGGTGGGTTGAATCGGCCGGGATGATGTTGTCTGCATAAGTTGCCTTCCGGAATACGTTGAACTCTATTTTAGCATCTTTAATAGTCAACGTTAAATCAAGATAATTTAGTGATCTATCAGCTGATTCCAATTCTTGTGTGAATTTTATTTTTTCATGTAGACTGTTAAACGGTGCGAAAATTTGCTTTATTTCTTCTGGAGAGTTATTAATCAGTAGAAGAATGTCATCCACGTATCTCGCATAAAAGATGATGTTGTTCACTAATTCAGGGTAATTTTGGAAAAAAACCAATTTTAGAGAATTTATAAAAAGTTCAGACATGATACATGCAAGTGGACTCCCAATAGCTACGCCACATGGCTGTGAATATATTTTTTTATTGAATGAAAAATAATTGTATTTAAGAGTCGTTCTAAGAAGTAACATTAGCTCATCAATTTCTATGGTGGATAATTTTTTGTGGTACCTTAAGTTTTGTTTTATAATGTTCAAGGTCTGATCCACTGGTACGTTTTTGTACAAGCTACTAATGTCAAATGACACCAATTTGGTGTTTTCGGAACATGTTACGGTTTTAAGTCTGTTGGCTAGGTCCACTGGATTTTTAATCGAAAAATTATTTTGAAACACGAAATATTCTTTAATTTTATAATGTAAGTGTCTCGCTAATTTATGATAAGCACTATTGGTGCTCCATCAAATTCTCCGATCAACCTCTTAGTATTGCTAAGACTCGCTCTAATATCCCTCTGTATGGTGGGCGTTGGGGCTACCTCTAGTGGTACGATGCCATTCTCTTCAAAGAACATTTTCGTTTTCTGAATATATTCTTTTTCTGTAGAAACGATAATCGTGTTCCCCTTATCAGCCTTAGTTATTACGGCTTCATTATTTCTTAGTTTTTCGTTAATCTTTTTAGCATTGCACATATCTTTCGTGAACGTATTACTACCTATACACTCTTTTTGTATTATTTTACAAGCATCGTAAGCAAGCCTCGTTTGGATACTTTTATCTGCTTTACCGCTAGCAAGGCCAGCCTTAAGATCCACTACCAACTTCCGAAGATTTTGAGGGGTCAGACTAGGTTCTATATTATATTTGAAGCCTTTACTTAACAATTTTTTTTCGTCCTCTGTGGAAATGATATCTGTTTTCTTTACAACGTGTTGAATAAACACAGACTGGGCAGCCTCCCCTTTGCGCGCATTTTGGGATACACCGGAATTAACTCGACTAACTAATTTCTTTAACTTTTTGCCATGTCGTTAAGCAATTTCCATTTTACGTTTATCTAACCATAAGTTGACATGTAACCAGAACCCATCTATCTGAAAATTATAGTTATCTCTATAGGTTTTAGACAAAAATAATTGTAGATCATAAGCTTCAGCGTTGAGGTTATCTTTTTTCGTGTAAAGTTCCGCCGTTCTTTCAACTAAAATTTGCTGTATCAATTTCCGTTTAAGACTAGGCGACTTATTGCACATTTTACTGTTTAAAAACCTTTAACAAATTCCGGAATTACGTTGCAAAATTTACGTTGTTTAATAAAAGTGATGGCCATTCCTGTTTTTGCAGATCTTATACCTAACATCTACATATTTATTAGCTGCTTTCTGGGTCTCGGCTCGCGCGAATTTCATAATTTTTAACATTTTTATGCAGCGACAGCAACTGATGTTGTTTGTATACGAATATACAGCCTACAGTTGCAGGTTAACTTTATCGTTTACCTAGGTTTCAACGTTAGTAATAACGTCTTCTTCAGAACCTGCAAAAAGTTAATATTATAATGTGCTAGTAAATTACATTAGATATGGTCATCCTACAGGAACTGGATGCATAACCAGAAGGTTTTGTCACTTCTATTAAACAAGCTGTAGAAAATTCACTTTAAGCCCGTTTTATAAAGTTGACTTAGGACATGGCTTGTTTTAGGCAAACATTTAAATAATATGTTATGTAACTACTACACGTTGCATCCTGTAGGATGACCATATCTAATATAATTTACTAGCACATTATAATATTAACTTTTTGCAGGTTCTGAAGAAGACGTTATTACTAACGTTGAAACCTAGATAAATGATAAAGTTAACCTGCAACTGCAGGCTGCATATTCTTATATAAACAATAACAGTTGCTGTCGCTGCATAAAAATGTTAAAAAAAACCTACATCTTGATACGGATCTCGTTTTCAAAAACAATCAGTGCACTGTCCAGCTCAACATATCTAGCGGTTTACAGCGTAATGGGATACATGACGGTTTGATATATTACCAGTTTCGAGTACGGCATTCACGAATTTCGACATCCCACAATGCCGAAACAGAAATGGCGTGCCAGAAAGTAATGTCTCCGAATATTTATGTGAAAACTGTTTAACATTTTTCAATAAAATATAAGCTATTAACGTTCTACGTCTTTACTCTCCACGTCTATATATTTATTTCTGAGAAATGTCGTCCTGGCGACGAAAACATTTCTCCAAACGAAAGACTTGTGTGTTGATATCGTCACCGTAGAATGTTTGACTTTGTTGGTGGAGTCATAATGTCACCTCTGCTTACGCTGTTTCATCAGACATCACTATTAAAGCGAAGTTCTTGAATGTGGTCTCTAAGTTCTGGAAGCTGATAGATCACTGATGGGTCCAAGTCGGGACAGCGTGGAGGATAATCGATGACAGTGAACCCAAGGCGTCGTACTATTGCGGATGTCGCAGCGCTCGTGTGCGGTTTGATGCTGTTACACTGAAGGAGAGGGTTTTATATGTGTGAACGAACTTTCGGAATCGGAAACTCGATTACAGCATGCTTTTTCTCACGGACCGACATAGTTACGTTACACACCGCCATGTTAGAATTCAAATTGCTCTGAGCACTATGGGACTTAACATCTGAGGTCATCAGTTCATGTTAGAATTTGGAGCACTCTAGCGGTAGGGGGCTTCGAATATGTACATAAGAAGAATAAATTTTTGTTTAAAATGTTGTAAGAGTTCTTAGATAAAAATTCGGAGGCATTACTTTTCAGTATGCCATTGTATGTATTACCACATGGGTGTTCCCTCCCAGTTTCTCGTCCCGCACAAAATGTTAAGCATCATTGGTGCTTCTGTTGCACACCGTGTACGTAATTAATAAATGAACGGCAATGAAATTAAGGAAGAATGAAATAAGAAATGATATATGAAGACTGAGGCTATAAGAAGAGAACTGCAATTCAAGGAAATGCCATATACCGTCGGAATATTATCGAACCCAGCAACACGTTCGAGCACTGAAGTTACCATGTTCATCCTTGCTGCATTAGAGCGGAATTTGACGTAATATTTATAATTATCGGCGTGTCACGCGCATCTGCTTAGAAACTACTGAAGTATTACCAAAATGACAACAAACACTACGGAAAACCAATGCTTGGTCAAATGAATGGACCGGAAAAGAAAACAGGCGCGTTGGGTTTTATATGTGAGTGTGTTCGTGTGCGTGTGTGTGTGTTCCTTGCACCACATTCTTCGTTATGCTACTCTGCACTGTTTAATTCGTACGTCTTCTCTTCATCCGATCAATAGAAAAGCGAATAATAATATCGGATATATTATTCTCAGGTTTCTTTACACGTCCTACAATCTTTCATCGCGTAATGCAATTTCAAAAGAAACTTTAGTACTTATAAAAGAAACCGAAAAATGTTCTCCGGCAGTTACAAGGAAACTAACGTACGTGATGGGTGTATTCACATGATCACGAACATTACGAGGATAAACTGCGAGGATTACGGAGCGTTAAAATTAACACAGTTAATTGCTGTGCCACAACGTACGGTGCAATCACGCAGTCCGTAGTACTTGCAGCCATATTTCGCACTGTGAACAGCGTTTATGTGCCTCAGACATGCGAATTATAGCTGTCTTCATGTGAATAACAGCTGAGAGGTAAATGTATGTTGCTTCGAAGTTCGGTGCGAACTAACTGCCCCGATAAATTCGACCTTCTGCATGTGGATATGTTTGCTGGACTACGTAAATCCGGGATGGCATCTCAACTTTTGCTACATGGCTACAAACTACATATGGGAACCTGATTCCTGTGATGAAATGAAATCCTCAACGAGTCTCTTGGACAGGTTTTAGTAGCGTGTAAACAACATATTTCTGCACACAGTGATGCAGATTATCCCTACAGGAACGAAACTTAGTTTTTAACATCGTTTATGCAATTACAAAAATATGTCCCAGACGATAATAGCAATAATACACTCCTGGAAATGGAAAAAAGAACACATTGACACCGGTGTGTCAGACCCACCATACTTGCTCCGGACACTGCGAGAGGGCTGTACAAGCAATGATCACACGCACGGCACAGCGGACACACCAGGAACCGCGGTGTTGGCCGTCGAATGGCGCTAGCTGCGCAGCATTTGTGCACCGCCGCCGTCAGTGTCAGCCAGTTTGCCGTGGCATACGGAGCTCCATCGCAGTCTTTAACACTGGTAGCATGCCGCGACAGCGTGGACGTGAACCGTATGTGCAGTTGACGGACTTTGAGCGAGGGCGTATAGTGGGCATGCGGGAGGCCGGGTGGACGTACCGCCCAATTGCTCAACACGTGGGGCGTGAGGTCTCCACAGTACATCGATGTTGTCGCCAGTGGTCGGCGGAAGGTGCACGTGCCCGTCGACCTGGGACCGGACCGCAGCGACGCACGGATGCACGCCAAGACCGTAGGATCCTACGCAGTGCCGTAGGGGACCGCACCGCCACTTCCCAGCAAATTAGGGACACTGTTGCTCCTGGGGTATCGGCGAGGACCATTCGCAACCGTCTCCATGAAGCTGGGCTACGGTCCCGCACACCGTTAGGCCGTCTTCCGCTCACGCCCCAACATCGTGCAGCCCGCCTCCAGTGGTGTCGCGACAGGCGTGAATGGAGGGACGAATGGAGACGTGTCGTCTTCAGCGATGAGAGTCGCTTCTGCCTTGGTGCCAATGATGGTCGTATGCGTGTTTGGCGCCGTGCAGGTGAGCGCCACAATCATGACTGCATACGACCGAGGCACACAGGGCCAACACCCGGCATCATGGTGTGGGGAGCGATCTCCTACACTGGCCGTACACCACTGGTGATCGTCGAGGGGACACTGAATAGTGCACGGTACATCCAAACCGTCATCGAACCCATCGTTCTACCATTCCTAGACCGGCAAGGGAACTTGCTGTTCCAACAGGACAATGCACGTCCGCATGTATCCCGTGCCACCCAATGTGCTCTAGAAGGTGTAAGTCAACTACCCTGGCCAGCAAGATCTCCGGATCTGTCCCCCATTGAGCATGTTTGGGACTGGATGAAGCGTCGTCTCACGCGGTCTGCACGTCCAGCACGAACGCTGGTCCAACTGAGGCGCCAGGTGGAAATGGCATGGCAAGCCGTTCCACAGGACTACATCCAGCATCTCTACGATCGTCTCCATGGGAGAATAGCAGCCAGCATTGCTGCGAAAGGTGGATATACACTGTACTAGTGCTGACATTGTGCATGCTCTGTTGGCTGTGTCTATGTGCCTGTGGTTCTGTCAGTGTGATCATGTGATGTATCTGACCCCAGGGATGTGTCAATAAAGTTTCCCCTTCCTGGGACAATGAATTCACGGTGTTCTTATTTCAATTTCCAGCAGTGTAATTATAACTCAACAAAGAAGAAGTAAACTGCCTGTAAATAATTACAACACTACTTCCGGAGAGTACTAGTGAAAATGCATGTGACTATAATTCCTATGACCACAACAGGTAACCTCCGCAAGCGCAACAGAAAAGAAAAACAGTCATAAGTCTCAGACAGAAATGCCCACTTAGTTCCGCAAGGGAAGTACATAATCCTAAGAAAAAATAGAAATTATCACACCGTGTAATAGAAACTGCCTTATAGACAATCTTAAGTGCTATGAACATTCGTATGAAGTTTGTATAATCAGAAGAATGCAATGAAGTATAAGAGAATCGTCCAGAAGAATCACTGTGGAAGGAAGTCGAAAATTGAAGTACCAAGGAATGATGAGACTTGTTTGAAGTTCGCTAAGAATGTCGATAGTGCGATAAAAACTACCAGAGTAGGCAGTTCGGTTGACTGGGAGAGGACTTATCCAAAACGGCCAATCACAGATGTTGGATAGACAAGTAAAAGAAATGTAACTGCGAAGAACCCCTGGGTAACAGAAGAAATGTATTAGCTGATTGATGAAAAAAAGAAGGATGTTGTTCAGGAAAACAAAGGAATACAGCAATATATATAATTTAGTACTTACATAAACAGAAAGTGCAGGCAAGCCATGGCGAAATGACGGAAGAAAAAGTGTGAAGCAATCTAAAAAAGAAATGAACGTTGGAAGCATTATTCAGTACACATAAAAGTCAAAACACTCATTGGTGATGTTAAAAGCAAGGGCGGCACCAACAAGAATGCAATGGCAATTGCACTCATAAACGCAGAGGAAGAACTAATAGTTGGCAAGAGTTCACTGGCGAGTCCGAAGGCGACCACGTGAGGGAAGAATTGTCTGATGACATGACAGAAGACATTGAAGTCGATGAGGAATATATGGGTGATCCAGTATTAGAGACGGCTCTTAAAGAGTTAAGATCAAATAAGGTAGAAGGAATAGATAACAGTCCATTTCTAAATTAAATGAGGTAATTTGCAATCAAACGACTATTCAAGTTGTCGCGTAGAATCTATGCGACTGGCAAAGTTCAGTCTGACTTTCAGGAAAATGTAATTCTCACAATTCCAAAGACACTGAAGACAGAAAAGTGCGAGAACCATGCCACTATCAGCTTGACAGCTCATGCACCGAATCTGCTGCCAAGGATAATATACAGAAGAGTGGAAAATAAACATGAGGATCAGTTAGACGACGATCGGTTTGGCTTTACGCACTAGGGAGCCAGCTGCACGTCATAATAGAAGCAAAACTGAGGAAAATTCAAGCATGCCACAGGATCTGTCGACCTACAAAATGTGTTCGCCAATGTAAAATGTTGCAAGATATACGAAATTCTGAGGAAAATGGCAGTAAGCTATAGGCAAACACGGGTAACACACAATAAAACTGGAAGACTAAGAACTAAATGCTCGGATAAAAAGGGTGTAACACCCGTAGTTTTTACCCCTTCTGTTCAGTCTATACGATCTTATCGAAGAATCAATGAGGATAAGGAAAGAAATGCACAAGAGCGGGATAAAATTCAGGATGAATGGATATTAACGATAATATTAGCTGATGACACTGTTATCCACAGTGAAAGTGAAGAAGAATTACGGAATCTGCTGAATGGACAGAAATGAGGATAAGGAAATAGATGAATTTCAGGATTCCTCTTCCTAGGCAGTAAAATAATCCTACATAGACGGCGAACACAAAACGCATACTGGCGCTGGCAAAAATGGCATTCCTGGTCAAGAGAAGTCTACTAATATCAAACATGGGCCATAATTTGAGGAACAAAATTATGATATTTTATATTTGGAGCACAGCAGTGTATGGTAGTGAACCATACATAGACTATAAGAAAACAAGAATAGAAGAGAATCGATACGTTTGAGATGTGGTGCTGCAGTACAATGTTGAAAACCAGGTGGACTGCTAAAGAAGGAGAAGAATCAATGAAGATAGGAACATATTATGGAAAACGCTGACAGGAATAAGGGAAAAGATGGGAGAGCATGTGTTAGAATATAATGGAATAGCCCGCGTAGCACTAGAAGGAGTTGTAAAGGGTAAACGCTGTAGGGGAAGGCAGAGAACGGAATATATCCAATAAATAACAGAGGACGTTTGATGCAACTGCTACCTTGATATCAAGAGGTTAGCACAGGAGATGAATTCGTGGCGGGCACCATCAAATCCATCAGAAGGCTGTTCAGTCATAAAAAATTAATAACAACATTCTGAAATAGCTCTGTAACTTAACTGCAAAAACTCTGAACACAAAAAACAAGCATTTCTCTGAACATGTAATGAGAGTTGATACGCGGTTTGTTCTGGCTGTGCTTTTCATTCGCCATTACTCTATTGTCGGTTGTTTGCACAAAATATCTGAAAACATCTAATATGTGTTATAGTAGCACATCGAGACACTGCGGAAATTCGGGGTGTGGAGATCCAATTACCTTCCCAAGGGCACCTACCTGACGACACAGTGTGTAATTGAAGTCACCACAGCCCGCATCTCGTGGTCGTGCGGTAGCGTTCTCGCTTCCCACGCCCGGGTTCCCGGGTTCGATTCCCGGCGGGGTCAGGGATTTTCTCTGCCTCGTGATGGCTGGGTGTTGTGTGCTGTCCTTAGGTTGGTTAGGTTTAAGTAGTTCTAAGTTCTAGGGGACTGATGACCATAGATGTTAAGTCCCATAGTGCTCAGAGCCATTTTTTTGAAGTCACCACACATTACAGCGAAGTGTCATCAGCCACTTCTAGAGACTAAATGATGCAGCGTTGCATCAACTGGGGCTTCATTCCTTCGTAAACAGACAACTAAACACGCGTTATTTGCACGTATTGTTCCAGGGAGAGGTTTCAAGTTGGTGGCCATAACCAGCGGCCGCCATGCTGTCGGACAGCTCCAGCATCCGCTGGAGAGCAGTCGTCACGCATTCACTGGTGTGCCCAGGTCCTGAGTTTGGGAAAATTCTACACCGCCTAGGATTGTGCTCCACGCCGGTAAGTGCCAGCAACCGCCGCGACTGCCTTAGCCGACAGCTGCCGACTCAGCATCTGGTACAACAGCCACATGACCCACCAGGCTGCCTCTCAGACAATGCTTCGCAGCGTGGCGTCGCTTCGCGTGCACCAGAAAGCACCGACCACGCTCGTTGAACATAGGCACTGAATATGTAACACTTCTGTTATTATCTTACAAACTTAAATAGTTGACTGTACAATGTAAATGAGAAATGATTTGATCACTTAATACGTTAACTGTGTGGAAGTTTTACTGGAAAGCTGACACCGTATAGATGGATACCTCATTCGTCCAGCTGTTGCTGCATGTAGGTGTTGATAGGGGTCTACGGTATGAGTTGTTAAAAGTTTTTGACCTGTCCAGGTTGCTGACGATCATCCCAATTTTCGGAGGGTTGTGTTAATGCCATGTTTAAATAAACCATTACAATTGCTTTATATGTAGGTATTTTCATTTCCTTCCAATGTTGGTATTTTAGGTAAGTTGTAAATTAGAATTTCTCAGTGTATCGCAAGTGACAGATGAAGTGCATATTGTGGGAAACTGTATATGCTGCTGTAGTCACCTGTGGTCCAGAGATAGCATCTTTCCACAGTCACTAAAACGCCCTCGGTCCCGGGCTCTAAATCACTGCTTAAAGTTTTATTAATAATCACCATTGGCGGCCGAACCGATAAGAAGTCAGGGTCCTTACGCCATCGGCCTTGTCAAAGAAGGCAGAGGAACGGACAGAGGTTTAGAACTTTCTCTTGTTCTTGAGGTGGGAAACTACCACTAAAGATGGAAGAATCAGCAATGATCAACGCCATGAGGAAGCAGACGGCAATAGAAACAACTGCATTAAATACACACAACGTGTATCCGCAGGACATGTAGCCTGTAACTGAAAAAGTGTCATGATGATCTCCCCATTGGCATAAGATTCTGAAACAGTCCTCCATTCCTATCTCTGTGAGCGGACTACCAAAAGGAAGGTAACCATGATAAAAAGACTGAATAATCAACGAAAGGATAACGTTCCCAGTGTCGGGGGGTCTAGTGCAAGCAGCTTGAATGCGGTAGGGAAGCTAGAAAATCTGAAAAGGGAAATTCAAATGCCGAATACAGATATAGTAGATGGTGGTAAAGAGAAATGGAAAGAAGACAATAATATGTAGTCAGATGAGTATGGGGTAATATCAACGGCAGCAGATAATGGTATAACTGGAATAGGATTCGTTATGAATAGGAAGATAGGACACAGAATATGTTACTGTGAACAGTTCAGTGACAGGGTTTTTCTTATCAGAAGCGACAGCAAACCAACACCGACAATGATAGTTGTAGTATACATGCCGACGTCGCAAGCTGAAGATGAAGAGACACAGAAATTGTATGAGGATATTGTAGGTATTACAGTACTTAAAGGGAGAAGAAAATCTAATACTCATAGGGGACTGGAATGCAGTTGTAGACGAAGGAGTAGAAGAAGAGGTTTCAGGAGAATGTGTGCTGTCAACAAGGAATGAGAGAGGAGAAAGAGTAATTGAGTTGTGTAATAAATTTCAGCTAGTTTCTGCACAAGAATCACAGGAGGTGGAAGTATACTTGGAAAAGGCCCGGTGATACGGAAAGATTTCAGATTACTGAGAAGTACTGAGGAATGACGAGATACCCTTGAAGTTCTCTAAGGCTGTAGATACAGCAATAAGGAATAGCTCAGTAAGCAGTACAGTTGAAGAGGAATGGAGATCTCTAAAAGGGGCGGTCACTGAAGTTGGAAAGAAAAACCTCGGTACAAGGAAAGTAACTGTGAAGAAACCATGGGTAACAGAAGAAACACTTCAGTTCATCAATGAAAGAAGGAATACAAAACGTTCAGGGAAATACAGGAATACAGAAATACTAGTCCCTGAGGATGAAAAAAATAGGAAGTGTAGGGAAGCTAAGACGAAATGGCTACAGGAAGTATGTGAAGAAATTGAAAAAGAAATGATTGTCCGAAGGATTGATTCAGAATGTAGGAAAGTCAAAATAACTTTCGGCCAACTAAAAGCAAGGGTGGTGACATTAAGAGTGCAAGGCAAATTCCATTGTTATATGCAGAGGAGAGAGCAGATAGATGGAAGAGTACATTGAAGGCCTCTATGAGATGGAAGATCTGTCTGATGTGCTAGAAGAAGAAACAGGAGTCGATTTCGAAGAGATTGTGGATGCAGTATCAGAACCAGAATTAAAGAGAGCTGGCGACGTACTATCTGACCTTAGGAAAAATCATCGACACAATTCCGAAGACTGCAAGACCTGAGAAGTCCGAGAATTGTCCCACGATCGGCTTAACAGCTCATGCATCTAAGCTGCTGACAAAAATAATATACGGAAGAATAGAATAGAAAACTGAGGATGTGTTAGATGACGATCAGTTTGGCATTAGGAAAGGTAAGGGCACCAGAGAGAAAATCCTTACGTTGCAATAGATAATAGAAGCAAGACTAAAAAAAAAAAAAGAAAAACCTTCTTCATAGGATTTTTCGACATGGATAAAGCGTTCGACAATGTAAAATGGTGCATAATATTCGAAACTCTGAGAAAAATTGGGGTACGCTATAGGGAGAGACAGGTAACATACAATATTTACAAGAACCAAGAAGGAATAATAAGAGTAAACGACCAAGAATGAAGTGATCGTGTTAAAAAGGATGTAAAACAGGGATGTAGTCTTTTGCCTCCGCTGTTCAATCTGTGCAGTGGTGTAAGGGTCAGGAGAGAAAGTAAAATTCAAGGTGAAACGATATCAGTGTTGCGACTTGCTGATGATATTGCTGTCCTGAGTGAAACTGAAGAAGAACTACATGATCAGCTGAATGGAATGAACAGTCTAATGAGTACAGAATATTGACTGAGAGTAAATCGAAGAAAGACAGAGGTAACGAGATGTGGTAGAAATTAGAGCCATGAGAAACTTAACCTTAGGATTGATGGTGACGAAGTAGATGAAATTAAGGAATTCTGCTAACTAGGTATCAAAATAAGCAATGACGGACGGAGCAAGAGGGACATGAAAAGCTGTCTACCACTGGCGAAAAGGACATCCCTGGTCAAGAGACGTGTACTACTATCAAACATAGGTCTTAACTTGAGGAAGAAATTTCTCTGAATATACGTTTGGAGCACAGCATTGCATGGTAGTGAAATATGGACTGTGGGAAAAAAAGGAACAGAAGACAATAGAAGCATTTGAGATGTGGTGCACAGACGAATGTTGAAAATTAGGTGGACTGATAAGGTAAGGAAAATTAATTTGCCAAATTAAGGCTTGTATATGATACTAACAGATTTTTTGGGCTTGGATGCCTTCTTTGACTGTGATAGTTTGCTTTTTACATCGTTTCCTCGTCCGCCTTTGGGTTATTTGGCATCCAACGAAGCAGAATTCCTTTACTTGGTCTAATTCGTGTTCATCAATTTTGACGTCAAGTTTCTCACTAATATTTTTTCTGCTATTTCATATTAGTTTTGTGGTTTTCCGGTTTACTCTCAACCAATATCCTGTACTGATCAGATTGTTCATTCCATTCAACAGATCTTGTAATTCTTCTTCGCCTTCAATGAGGTTAGTAATTTCATCAATCCGAGCACTTCGTTCTTAGTCTTCCAGTCTTGTCTCTCCTACAGAGCGAAGTGGGACAGTGGTTAGCACTCTGGATTTACATGAAGGACGACGACGATTCAATTCCGCGTTTGACCATCCTGGTTTGGTTTTTCTGTGATCTCCCTAAATCGCTTCAGGCAAATGCCAGGATAAATCTTTGCACGGTAGACTACCTTGCCCATCCTTTCCTGATCCGAATGGACCGATGACCTCGCTGTTTTTTCACTTCCCAAAACAACCAACCAACCAATCTTATCGTTCTCTGTTCATTTTTTCTGATATTTCATATTACTTTTATCTTTTTCCAGTCTACTTTCAACCGATATCCTGTACTCATCAGACTGCTACCCGTCTTTGCCATTAGCTTACTTTTTCTCAAAATTTCATGCATCTTGCATAATTGAACATTACTGAATTTAACCTTTCCTAATTTTTTGGTATATTGTTCTTGTCAGCAAATTGATTGAAAGAGAAGGGGTGGGCTTCATTGGCTGATAGTCGGTTGAGCTCAACCGACTGTTCCTTTAATGTAAATATTTAATAGAAAGTATGTCCGCTCGTGTCTTCGGGACGACTGCTCCCCTATCCCTGATGCTAGTGGCGGCAGAATTGCAGATCGGCTGCGGGTGGAATGCGACCAGACACCACAGACTGTTCACTCTGACGCAGAGAACTGTATAAATAATAAGGCATTTTCTAATTGACACACTCTACATGGCAACGTTGCAGATTTGGAAGATGGAAACAACTTAAATATCCACGTGCATCATAAAACCAGGAAACGTAAATAAATTGCAACAATCTTAACAGTTGGTTAAAATTATTCAGTATCCTTTAAAACGAGCATATTTCCCTAACACACCATGAACTACTACCTTCAATAACACATTTCAATCTTTGATGGACGGCGTCCTTAAGTTGTAATAACGACTTTGTGAACTTTCAAAAATCTACAAGTCGGCAAGCGCCACCACACACACAAACACACCCACCACAAGACAGCACAAACGGACAATCAACATAAGTAACCACTGCTCAAAGCAATCAAAGACTATGTTGATGAATTTACACACGATATCATTACCATATTACCAGTTATTAAAGTTACTGGCAACAAAACCTCACCATCACAACTATTTGGTAGGTTGTGATACATCCAGTGCTTAACCTACTTCGTGCTTTATATGATTCTGAACTTAGCACTAAGCATCGTTAATTAGACGACAATGACCATTAATACTAAGTGTCACTTAAGCTATCGGGCACCAACCCGTTTATTCTGAGACGGAACTACCTACAATGCTAAATGTATCTTACTTAACAGTGGGAAGATAGCCCGTCTCTTCCGACACAGACGTTAGTCTGGATCAATGAATTATAAGTAAAAATTTGATTTGGAACTAGATATTGGTCAGCGCACTAAAGCTATGTGCCACTGTCAAACAGTTTGCGCTGCAATGCCTACATATTAAGATCCAGTTAGAATTAACATGGAAAATATACTGCACTTACATAAACCACGCGTAATAGCCGATTCTCACAGGCTGAAAAAATCTTTATCAAGGACATGATGACCGCAGTGGGCCGAGCCTGTCATAGCCGGACTAGCGACAACAACAAATGTTTCGCTCACAGATGTGCAGTCGGCCTCCTAATGATTCTCACTTTTGTATCGGACAAAATAACACTAGTCGGCACATTGGTGGGTTCCTAGATTTACTCCTGGAAAAGGTCAATTTCATACCACAATATATAAAATATTACATCATTTTATTACACTTGAAGAAGACGAAATAACCGTCTAACAATCCATGTCCACGGGAATGACATTTACAGTGTAGTGACAAAAGTCATGAGTTGGCGGCATGCACCTATGCAAAGAGCGTGTACAATATATGAAAGGGTAGTGCATTCGTACTTGCGTGATTCATGTGAATAGGTTTCCCACGCGATTGTGGCTGCACAACGGGAATTAACAGACTCTGAACGCGTAATTGTAGTCGGAGCTAGTCGCATGGGACATTCCATTTCGGAGATCGTTAGAAAATTCAGTATTCCGAGATCCACAGCGCCAAGAGTGTGGCGAGAATACCAAACTACAGGCATTACTTCTTGAGACCACGGACGACGCAGTGGCCAACAGCATTCACTCAGCGTCGTCTAAGCCCACTACTTCTTTGCCAACGTGACACCGGGTTCACAACGAATGGCCGTGGCAAGCTGTGTCATTGGCCAGCGCAAACCCAGTAGGCCCTCTGCAGAACATATACGCATATTACGATAAAGATCTATCCAAAACAGTACACCATCGACATAAGTGTATCTGCGTGCATGTGTCTGTGGATAAGACAGCACAAAAAAATGGTTCAGATGGTTCTGAGCACTATGGGACTTAACATCGGTGGTCATCAGTCCCCTAGAACTTAGAACTACTTAAACCTAACTAATCTAAGGACATCACACACATCCATACCCGAGGCAGGATTCGAACCTGCGACCGTAGCGGTCGCCCGGTTCCAGACTGAAGCGCCTAGAACCGCTCGGCCACACCGGCCGGCAAGACAGCACAGCGTGATGTTAATGTACCAGTGTAAGCGTCATGTTAATGTACCAGTTTAATGAGGCGAGGCGAAAGGCAGACGGGTTTCTAAGGAAATAAAATTTCATATTTCGACCAGAGAAGGGGAGCAATAATTTCATCAGTTTTTTTAAGCTGTGACGTAATGTCTTGCTCATTAGAGAAGTTGTAACGAAGTATGATGGACCTTGGATGACGAAGTACACGAGTAACCCCAGATGAAGGCCCTACTGCTGTGATTGAAGCGTCGTCAGTTTTATTCAGTTTTTTTTTTTTTTTACGCTAGTGACCTGTTCCGGCTTCGCACGCCTGGCATTAACTATCTGCGGACAGACGACTTGTGTACTTTGACGTATTTAGTCAGCGGGACACCGTGTAGAGTTATGAATAAAATTTAGAGAGTAAAATTCAGTAAATGACTGTTATCAGTTTCATATAATTTAAGCGATGTAAGCAGCGCATGCCTCGAAAGTTATATGGAGGCATCAATGTTATGTGTTCCATGTTCAACTGGCTATTAGAAACACATCTCAGCCGGCCGGTGTGGCTGAGGGGTTCTAGGTGCTTCAGTCTGGAACCGCGGGACCGCTGCGGTCGCAGGTTCCAATACTGCCTCGGGCATGGATGTGTGTGATGTCCTTAGGTTAGTTAGGTTTAAGTAGTTCTAAGTTCTAGGGGACTGATGACCTCAAATGTTAAGTCCCATAGTGCTCAGAGCCATTTGAACCATTTGAACACATCTCATGGCAAACGCTGGTAACACGTCTTGACGTTAGTAATATGTTTACATCGAACGTAAACACTATCAGCGAGTCGTGTGTCTGTCGTGTTTGTGTTTGTGTGTGTGTGTGTGTGTGTGTGTGTGTGTGTGTGTGTGTGGCTGAGAGCGTGCGAGTGTGCATATGTGTGTGCGCACTATTTAGGGTAATGTGGCACACGGAAAAGAAAGAAAAAATCAAAAGCACGCACGATGTACATGTTTAACTCGTGTTACAACACTCCTCTTGTGAAGCTTAGTATTCCCTGTGATCTATTGTTCAGACTCATAGCCGCATTTCTTTGTCGTGGACTCTTTGTGTTGGACTTCTTCGCTGAGCCACGCAAAGAACCATGTCTACATCTAGGTTTGCTTATAGGAAACTAGATAATTCAAATTGGAATCGCCTTCTGCTCTGCTGAAAGAGCGTACTGTATCTAAATGAAGAAAAGTTTCGGAAAACGGTTTACTTGTAGCATAAAAAATTGAACACTACATATTTTAGAAAAATGGTTCAAATGGCTCTGAGCACTATGGGACTTAACATCTATGGTCATCAGTCCCCTATAACTTAGAACTACTTAAACCTAACTAACCTAAGGACAGCACACAACACCCAGTCATCACGAGGCAGAGAAATTCCCTGACCCCGCCGGGAATCGAACCCGGGAACCCGGGCGTGGGAAGCGAGAACGCTACCGCACGACCACGAGCTGCGGACACATATTTTAGATTCGCAAGTCTTTTTCGCTAGGCAATTATAAGACTCACATGAAAGCTTGATCATGAGGTGATTATATTTTCGTTACTGATCATATTTACGAGGTGCGACCATAAAGTAATGAGACTGATTTTCTTTGCAAGAACCCTACAGGCTTGCGTAGGCACAATATCTTTGACCTTGGTCTAAAAGCTGCTTCCAGTCCAAGCGGCACATCGATGAGACTGCTCAGTTGTGAGTTGTGCTGTAATAAGTTAACATGTCTCTCGTCACGGAAATGGAACCGCATAATATTGAGCAACGGCATGCCATTTCTATTTACGTTAAACTAGGTGAAAACACGGCGACAACTTACGGTAAGCTTCAGAAGGCTCTTGGAGACGAGGTTATGTCAAGAGTTCAAGTTTTTCGTTGGCATAAAATGTTTAGTGAAGGCAGAACAAATGTTGAAGATGAAGACCGCAGTGGACGACCATCAACCTCACGGACGGATGTCAACTTGGCCAGGGTGCGTGAACTCGTACGATCTGATCGAAGATTATCCGTGAAAATGATTGCAGAAGAACTGAACATCAATCGAGAAACGGTTCGTCTAATAATAAATGAAGATCTTGGTATGAGAAAGATTTGTGCAAAAATGGTGCCCAAAAATCTCACACCACAGCAGCGAGTAAAACAGAAAAATGTTGCAGCCGATCTGTTAGAGCAAACGGAAATCAATCCTGAATTGTTGACCCGTGTTATCACTAGTGATGAAAGTTGGCTTTGTCAGCACGATCCAGAGACATAACGCCAAAGTTCGCAATGGCGTTCAAAGAGATCACCCAGACCAAACAAAGCTCGCATTGCAAAGTCAAAAGTTAAATGTATGCTTGTATGCTTCTTTGATTCCAAGGGAATTGTTCATAAAGAGTGGGTGCCACCTGGACAAACAGTTAACCAACATTACAACAAAGAAATTTTAGAAAGACTTCGTAAAAAGAGTTCTTCGTGTCCGTGCCAACATTGCAGATAATCGGATTCTGCATCACGATAATGCGCCATCCCATACTGCTCTGTCAGTACAGCAATTCTTAACCTGAACAAAATAAAATAAAAAATTCAGTACCATCACAGTCACCTTATTCACCAGATATCGCTCCGTGCGACTTTTTTCTATTTCCAAGAGTCAAAACGGCGGTCAAGGGACACCATTTTCAAACAACACAAGATGTCCAAAAAGCTGTGACGAGTGTCTTGGAGGATATTACAGAAGATGAGTTCCAGAAATGTTACCATCAATGGCAGAAGCGCTGGAAAAAGTGTGTGCAATCAGAAGGGAACTACTTTGAAGGAGACAACACTAAACTTGACTAAAACGGTAAGCAATCTTTTTTTTCACGTCAGTCTCATTACTTTATTGTCGCACCTCATATTATGGTACTTCCAAGCTGAGTTACTCACTACCCGAAGAATCTGCCGTGCATTAAGAGTGCAAATTGCGACTGCTAATCTGAGGGAAGCAGAAATTGGTAGTTAGAAACTGTCATGATATTTCGAAATGCTTCTCTCAACTACTTCGGAAGTACTTCGAAATCTTCCGTACTCATTCGCAAGAAACTTTTAGATCCCATTCGAGAAAACCATGCTCATGTCTTTTTCATCTTTGAAAGCCTAAATCTGTTTCGGGCCACTGGACAGTCGAATACCACTGCAATTTACAAGTTGAGCGTCTTTCGCCCCATTCACAAGGAATCGTTTTCACGTCTATATTTGACCCAAGGAAACCAGGAAGCTGAAAGCTGAGTCAGCTGATCAGCTGCTTAAAAACTTTCTTTGTATCAACGCAGCAAAGTGCCATCCCATGCTGCAGTAGATTTTCGGGAAACGTTTTGCTTAATGTGTATATCATACGGAACCACAGGTTTTGAATTCGCAATGTGCACTTGTTCTGAAATGACTGCAATCAGCTGGAGGTCACTTACGACACAGGCTAGTCCCTAATCACGTGGTAAAGAGGAGCTACAAGTAATTTGGAATCCGAGACACGATTCGTTTCTGGCGAATCTCCATGTCACTGAGAGGTGAATGCTAGGTTAAAAGGCAGAGTGAAAAAATTACACAATAAGGATTCGATCCCACAACCTCTCGCCTATCAGACTTACGCTCTACCGCTAGCACACCGCAACGAATGCTACTTTGGTCCAGCTTGCTGCTCTCTGGACCCACAGCTGCTCTAGAATCATGGCGACTGTTCACTAGGTGGGAACGGTATCCTTTTCACAACTTAACTTTAGTTCACAATCATTTAGACAATTTGTTCGAAATATTTATAAATTTTGCACAGAAACATATTTCAGGGATCAGTGTATGTTTTAGTGAGAACCAGATCGAAATCCCAACAGCTGCTCCTGATATTAGCCCTCATATACAGGCGGAGCTGTAAAGGAGGCTTCAGTTTATTTACAGGGTGGTCAAAAACATCTGAAAAGCTTGTAGGCGTGTTATGAGTAGATCGTGGTGAGAAATAATTGTTAAAAGAAATCGATACGTTGCGCCGCTTCTGAGTTAAATAGCACTGAAGTTCACGAGTAACGTGTAAATTTAAGTGGTCCACTAGAAAAGGTGTTGCGTAACGTATTCTTCCTTTGGTTTCCTAAAACCGAAAAAGCGAGTGATACGAAAAATTGGCCATGTGATGTTAGTAAGGATCGAACTCGAGGCAAAGCCTGAGGAGTCTGTTGTGCTATCATCTGTGCTATGAGAACAACCGTCACGAATCGTGTCAGGCGGCCTACTTGAATTTGCACGCTCAGTGGTCTGGTTAACTTCAACGCTCATTAACCTGTAAACGTCGCAAAGTATCAAAACCCAATTGTTTCTCTGCACAACCTACGCTTACAAGCTTTTCGGGTTCTTTCTGACCATCCTATATAAATTAGGAATGCTGCTACATACCGTTACGAGGCGGGAAGAAACTCGAGAGCTACATGCTCCGAAACATACCTCAATAGCAAGATGCAGTGTTGGCCACAGAGGAGGCGGTGCGCGACCGACGGAAGCCGTGAAGTTCCTTATGCTGCGCAGGTAGGCGCGCAGCCTCGCACCTGCCGCTCGCGCTGCCATATGAGCGACCTGTCAGCCTTCGTTCACCGCTCCTGAGCGGACAGGACGATCTCCAGCTGTCGCAACGGCGCTGGGGAAGCACAGCTGGCGCCTTCATCTCCGTGAGGACTCGTCTTCCTATACAGATAGCGTAAGGTAATATCAAACTGTCCACGTCTGAACCAGTCACTTTTTCAGGATGCTGGGTGAACTGTGGAGAGGTTGAAGAATGTGGATGTGCCAGGGGAGATTTAGACACAAAAATGTAATCAAGGTGCCAGACATGGTTCGTCACAGGGAATCTCAAATGCCTTTTTTGTCTCTGCTTACTTTAGCGAGGTCCCCTGTACCGTTGGAACCACCGTCGTGTTATGATGTTAGGTTAGAAGTTAGTCCACGATGACAACTGATTTACGGAAAAGCGCTTACGAATTTTGTGCTTCATACGATATAGTTGGTGTTTATAATAAAATTGCAGCAGCACACAGAGATCCACTGTGGGATGTAACTATCATCCTGCAGCGAAGCTTGGTAGACATTTTAACACGTTAATGCGCACCCGATTCACGTTAGAAAACAAAATTGTTCCAATGTTGGCCAATCTTTGTGTGGAACTCTACGTAGTTCCTCTTGCCACACCGAATCAATACCGCAGACATTAGCGAGGGCTCGCTACGATCCGCAACGACATACTGGAGGTCCCCTTACGCTGAGGTTAGTATAGGTTCGAGCTAGCAAGAACTCAGCCCCAAATCGTGACCTTATCAGAATCAGTCAGCAGCACAATATCGGATTTGATAAAGAAAGTTTCTGGTGGACTTCTTCACATGTATGTGGAACTTTGTACTCGAAGAGAACTGTTTGTAAATAGAATGCATCAAGTGGTGCTTTGAAAGTCCATTGCAGTTGTAAATTATCCAGTATTTCCGTGGCGATGACGTGTGTCAAAGTTAGGTAAATCTGTTATTCATTTATGTAATAAAGTGACTAATATTTCGTCTGTTCTAGTGTGATGAGCCTTTTCCAAGAGCAACAGAGAACTCACAATTGTGGCCGAACGAAAGTAATTTCGCCTGGTCACAAGTTTGTATAGCAGTATGACATCCACCCATTGGACAAGCCATAACGTGAGTGAACAGTATGGCTATCGAAAAGAGAGACCGTGCACTTTTAGGGAAACTGTTTTATGTGAACGGCAGCAATTACAGTGCTTCATTGAGAGAGTATAGCTGACTGAAAGGTCTGAGGAGAGGCTCGATGTCATTAAATGGTTTAAAGGAGACGATAGCGAAATTCGAAAACACTGATAAGGTTCGCGCGGCACCAGGAAGCGGAAGGCGTCATATTCCGGTGGAAGTTATTGACAAAGTCGTTGTTGCTGTAACTGATGATAAAACACGTATCCAGGGTAGTTCTACTGCTCGTGCTGTGTCACAAGAATTGTCCACCCCATGGTCAACAGTACGGAAAGTTCAAAAAATGGTTCTGAGCACTGTGGGACTTAACATCCAAGGTCATTAGTCCCCTAGAAGTTAGAACTACTTAAACCTAACTAACCTAAGGAAATCACACACATCCATGCCCGAGGCAGGATTCGAACCTGCGACCGTAGTGGTCGCGCGGTTCCAGAGTGAAGCGCCTAGAACCGCTCGGCCACAACGGCCGGCAGTACGGAAGTGTTGCGGCCAATTTTACACAGGTAATCGTACAAGATCCATACTGTCAGCAACTGAAATCTGATGATCCACAGAAGCGTTCTCAATTTGCTGTCCGGATTCTGGGACGCATCGAAGATAGTGACATTATGACAGAGCAATATTCAATGGAGTGATGAAGAACATTGTACGCCACAGCGTGTACTGAATACGCAGAACTACTGAATTTGGGACACTGTTAACCCGCTTGTCGTGCACGAAGAACCATTGCACTCACCGTTTGTGACCGTGTGGCGTGGATTCACAAGCACCTTTTTCCTTGGTATGTTCCTCTTTGCAGAGAATACACCCAGAAGGCCCGTCATGTGTACCATGCGTCTCCTAGTACAGCTTGTGATTCCTGCTTTTGAAGACCGCATCTCTGGGGAGACCACTGTTTTTATGCAAGATAGGACAACACCTCATGTCGTACACCCACTGAAAGATCTGCGTAAGACAACCTCCCACGTATGTTTTCCTGCAGCATGGCCTGCAAGAGGATATGATTTAAATCCATGTGACTTTTGGATCTGCGGATATCTAAAACAACGCGTTTACCAGCGACACATTCGCTATCTCCCCGTTCTGGTGGTCTGTGGGCGATACAGAAACACGTTGCTCAGATTCCACCTTAAGTGCTTCGAGCAGCTGTCGATCACGGACGCAGCGTCTCGTAGCTGTCTCCGGTGCTCGTACTGAACAAATTGTATAGACGACAGGTAATAAAAAAGTCTGAATTCTGACTTTCTAACTTGTTCGATATTTTATGTCCACGTCCCCTTCCGAATCCATTACATATGGGAACATTTCTATACGTCTTCCTTGCGTTCACAACGCCAGGTTTGTACAGGATGGCCAAAATTGAAATAATTATTTGTACCAAAGTAAATCGGTTCCGCATTAAGCTATAGAATATCAACCAAGTTTTAAGTTTCGCTGCCATTCGATAATTAATAGCTCACTCTCGACCTCTGTTGAGTACCTGCACTTTAATTATAACCACCTAGTCATGCACTGAACACATCACAATTTGATTCACCACAAAACCTATACAAAGTGTCCTTTTCTTACCCATTAAAGTTTTACGAATATGGAGTATCTATAATCACAAATGACTTGATCACATTTGGTGAATTAGACAGATATCCGATTCAGACTCTAAGGAACCATCACTACAATAAAGTAGTCGGTTTGCTCTCATTGCGGTCACATAAAATCAACTCAGTTCATTTAAGTGACCACGGTAAGAGCTAGAAACCGACTTGACGTGTTATTTCTCAAAAAGATACTGTTATGATGATGAGTCATTAGGATCGGAGGTGGTTAAGCGTCAAATCCACCCAATGCTGTCATTTGTCAGTAAATGAGAATTTCGATTTCCTATGAGTATTCAGTTTATTTTAGGCGACAGAACCTCTCATGATTGTCTCTGGACATTATCAAGCCACTCAAAGTGCTTAATTTTTTTAAGAATCTTAGTCACAGGTCCTAGGGATCCGATAACTGTTCCAGTTCTGTAAGACTTTTGTGCCGTGTAGGCCACGTTGTGGTTGGCAGGTGTATAGAACAGTCTGGCCACCACATTTATAGATCCAATATACCACCCACATTGAGAGCATGTAGATTTAGATGTTGACATAGATGTAGGATAGGGCTGCCCTCATAGTACTGACCAGCAGTTCGCAGTATTGCACCTGGTTGCAAGACTACCCAGGAACTAACTTTCACAATAAAATGGATGCAGTAGTACAGATCAGTAAAACTACACTTTATAACATTTTAAACCAGCGCTATAAATACGTTCATGAGTCTTAGCAGGGGGGGACGTGGACTGTGCTGTGATTAGAATTCCCGGTGTCCTCAAGATATGGTTACCGAATAAATTCACTGTGTACGATACAGAAAGAAAAGAAATATTGAAGGTGTTGGGGCAGTTTTATTCGCACTAAGAAATTCCTCATCTGATTAGACTTCGAGGGTACACTAAAAGCTAACCATTAGTCACAACCTTGCACAAAATGGTTCGAACTATGGGACTTAACATCTGTGGTCATCAGTCCCCTAGAGCTTAGAACTACTTAAACCTAACTAACCTAAGGACATCACCACATCCATGCCCGAGGCAGGATTCGAACCTGCGACCGCAGCAGTCGCCCGGTTCTGAACTGAGCGCCTAGAACCGCTCGGCCAAAAGGGCCGGCAACCTTGCACACAATAAACTCTACAACAACTAGGACAAGTGATATTCTGCTGGGTCACATAGCATATTGGCTTTCAGGGCAATGAATTTACAACAATGGTCTGAAAAAATTAAATGTTTATTGTGTTATTGGCTGTAGGATAGTGTGTTCTTCCTTCCTGATAAGTATATTCACAGAGTTCAGGTGAGGCTAATGGATGTGTGTACTCGTATAGCGTAGTGTTATGTTTGCGTTGTAGGATGATGATGATAAGAGAAGGGAGCGGCTGAAACCCAGTCCCAACACATAGGCTACTTCTTTCGATTAGCACCAAGGGGGCCGCCAACCTTAAAGTCTCCAACCGACGGACGGATCACCGTCAAGTGTCAAATGTCCTCAGTTGGTGAGACACTGCGGAGAGATTTTGAACTGAATCCACGACATTGGAGCAAAGACCATGAACAAGAACTTGAAACCACCAACTTTTCCCCTCTAGCCGGTCACAAACTATAAAATTTTCATCCATCACCGGGATTCGAGGAGGGGAACCTCTGACAAGAGGAGGCCGCCAATTGTGAAATTCAGATTCGATTCATACTGCGCATAATAAAAGCTAATGGCCAGAGGTGTAATGTGGCAAAGCACCAAGATGCACTTCTCAGCCGTTGTCGAGAAAATCGACAGTTAAAAGAAACCGTTACGGTGAAATACTCTCTACGATTAATAATCTTCTACAGCGTCGTGGCGCAGCGGTAAGGTTCGTAATCCGAAGGTCGCCGGATCGAATCTCGCACCATGCAACTGTTGTTTTTTATTATTTGTTTTTTGTAATTCAAATCTATACACACACACACACACACATATATATATATATATATATATATATATATATATATATATATATATATATATATCCCGGCAATCAGTTGCCACAATTATGCATATAATAAGTTGTTGAAAGTCGTTTGTCGTGGAAAAATAATACTTGAAATAAAACACAATATCACAAATAATATTCAAGTGGATACAATTTATTGAAATGATCGGTATACACTCGCACATAATTAACAATTAGTGACCAGAAGTAGCTGGAGTATCGCACGAACCAGAGTGATAGTTATCATAGAAACATGGAAAGCAGAAAACAGCACGGCATCGAGCACATCTGATAAACGATGCGTTTTTACAAGAACAATTGTTTTTTAAATTATCTGTTGGGAAACACACCTGATTGACAGTCTGAAAAATGAAACGACTTTCAACAGCTTATTATATGCATAATTGTTGCAACAGATTGCCAGGAATTATATATATAATTTTCTGAGGTAACATGCAGCTCTCAAATTAATTAGGGTATAGATTTTAACTGGGAACGTAGTGAATGGCACTTTCCCGTTTATAGGCATGATCCAGCTACAAACATCTGTGAAGAAGTTATATATATATATATATATATATATATATATATATATATATATATATATATATATATATGTGTGTGTGTGTGTGTGTGTGTGTGTGTGTGTGTGTGTACATTTGAATTACAAAAAACAAATAATAAAAAACAGTTGAATGGTGCGAGATTCGATCCAGCGACCTTCGCATTACGAACCTTACCGCTGCGCCACGACGCTGTTGAAAATTATTACTCGTAGAGAGTATTTCACCGCAACTGTTTCTTTTAACTGTCGATTTTCTCGACAACGGCTGGAAAGTGCATCTTGGTGCTTTGCCACATTACACCTCTGGCCATGAGCTTTTATTATGCGCAGTACGAATCGAATCTGATTTTCACAATTGGCGGCCTCGCCTTGTGAGTCAAGCCTCACCGTCCTGGACTGCGTTGGCGACCTTGGCTATGGAGGTGGGTCATATGGATTAAGGGTAACTGAAAGTGGATGTTACAGACCGTGAAGACATACAACTCACCCTTTAGCAGTTACCTCGGTCATGAACTGAAGTTCTCTTAAAAGGCTCCGTACTACACACAGTCCTCTGATGCATGGTTCTTTTTCTTCAGTAAGAGGACCCACCAATGTCCAAGGCTTCTCATGTATCGCTGACAACATGCCACCTTACAGAATGCATGTTGTTTACTGACATAAGAGGAGCCCTACAGCTACTTGTGGATGATGGTGTGTAAAATAGATATTAAAATTTTCTGAGGTAACATGCAGCTCCCAAATTAATTAGGGTATAGATTTTAACTGCGAACGTAGTGAGTGGCATTTTCCCGTTTATAGGCATGATCCAGCCACAAACATCTGTGAAGAAGTTGTAACTAGTTTTGTTTTAGTACTGAAATCTGTTATTTTTTTGTTTTGAGTAATAAAGAATGTTGAGACATTAAGGAGATGAGTCTGAATGAGTGAATGTGTGAATGACGGCGTACTTTCAAGTGTATGTGTAATCGACCACACACTCATCCGTAAGTTTCAGCACTTGTCAGAGTGCCAGGTTTCTTCCCATGGTTGTTTTATGTTAATGGGCAACCATCCACAATCTTAAGGCATTTGTTTTATCATTGTATTTTTATTGAACATTATTTTATCCTGTGATTATTAGTGTACGTTGAAAGAATGAAGAGGAAAGTTTTTGTTAATTCGTAAGCTCGCTCTTCTGGGGAACATAGCTGCGGTCGAAGAACGTTTTATTATTTTTTAAGTTCTTTCTTCCACGTACATATTTACGGCCTCTAATAATCTAGATGCTGAAGTGCCGCAAGCAGAAACAACAGCACCTTTGAATCTTCCTGACGGATTAAAAGTGCTTGTCGTACCGGAACACAACCTGGGAATGGCACATAGTTGTAATCTGCGAGGTTGTTTCAAATAAGCGTGCTATCCATTGCATAGTGAAAATTCATTCTCGATACAACAGATTTGTTCACAAGTATGGATGGCTAACTGATCATAGATTAATGTATCATAAATTGGAGTACCTGGATAACAGAACAGCATAGCAATTTATCAGTGTATCGTAGCTACATCCTCTGTAACAGTTCTGGCGTGGGTAATAGCCCCAGATTGAAAGACTTGATGACCTGCAGCTCGCAGCTACCTCCAAGCCCATAGTTCTGCGGCAGCCACAGCGAAGATCCAAAGCCAAACTCATTTACCACACGCACACTGGCTTTCTCCTCTATGTGACAAAGGACAAAAGGGAATTAGGAAGCAGGTGTTTCTTTTGTACTCACGCTCTCTGCGAGGCAAGAGGGCAAGCAGTAAAATATTAACACAGTCGTTAACCAGCCTTCACCAGGACACTGTCCTGTATTCTAGGTGAGTTACGTTTTCGTATTGTACTCTTATACATATAGACGGAAGGACACATTTCCTCTTTTTCCGCGTCTGGAACTACTATAATACATTGTTTAAGTGCGATCAGAATATTATTCAAGGGAATTATATGCTTTTATTCTACTTCAAGAATAATATAGGGTGAGGCAGTGAAACGGCACGATTTCGATAGTGGTTGTCGGGCGCGGAGGGGGGTTGCGAGAGTGGGGGAAGTGACCTTGGGCGTCTAGAGTGGTGGAAGTTTCAGTAGCCATGGAGCGTTGGTCGAGTGCGCAACGTGCATATGCCGTAAAGGCATATTACAAAAACGCGGATAGTGTGGTTGGTGCTCAACGCGCCTTTCGTCGTGAATTCAACCTGCCGCCACGGGCTCCCGTGCCATCAAGGAAAGCCATTCTCCTTTGGGTTAAAACCTTTGAAGCTACTGCTAGCACAACAAAGAAAAGAGGCGTCAGCACAAAAACAATCCGGACACCCGAGAACATTAATCGTGTGCGCGAAGCGTTGGGACGAAGTCCGCGAAAATCCGCGAGACGGCACAGCGCAGAATTTGGTCTCAGCAATCGATCAGTAAGACGGATTTTGAAGAGTGACCTTCACTATCATCCATACAAAATTCAGGTACTGCAAGCCCTTAAACCTAATGACTACAATAACCGTATACGCTTTTGCCAGTCAATGCTTAACGTTATTGAACGAAATGAAGAAAGAGTGCATAACTTATGGATGAGTGATGAAGCCCACTTTCATCTTAGTGGGTACGTAAATAAGCAAAACTTCAGATATTGGTCCTCAGATAACCCGCACGAACTTCATGAAAAACCTCTCCATTCTGAAAAAGTAACAGTCTGGTGCGCAATGTCATCTCGTGGAATCGTGGGGCCATATTTTTTTGAAGATGAAGATGGCAACACAGTGACGGTAAACTCTGGACGTTATGCTGACATGTTGACCATTTTTGGTCTGCCTGGAATTGATCGACATGATCCAGATGCTGAAACACTCTTCCAGCAAGATGGTGCAACAAGCCATACTGCTAATGTCTCAATGGAATTGCTCAGACTTGCATTTCCACGACGTCTAATCAGCAGGAATGGCGATTTCCCCTGGCCTGCCCATTCACCAGATCTGACGGCACCAGACTTTTTTCTTTGGGGCTACCTCAAGTGCAAAGTCTTCCAGGAAAATCCACCAAGAACAAAAGAAGACCTGAAGGAGCGAATTCGACAGGAAATTAACAACATTCCAGTACAGATGCTACGAAACGTCATGGGACAATTTCATCTCAGGCTTAGACAATGTGTGCAAAACCAAGGACGACACCTCACTGACACCATATTTAAAAAATGATTGTTTTTAAGTTAAATCTTTAATTTCCACTCTTGTACTTGAGATCCATGTTCAACTATTATGATTTTACTTGTAAATAAATCTTTGGTGGTTTTACAAAATCGTGCCGTTTCACTGCCTCACCCTGTACAAGAAACAAGACTCCAATCTAGATAATCGTGTTTCTTTCTTGAGGTACAATAACTATCAGATCTGAATAAAATTTGTCGAATATTATGCGTGAATGCATGTGCGAATGTACCTTCGGTTTGTATAATTTTTACACCTACATTCTGACACGGTCGTTATTTCATTTATTGCAAAACTTTAAAACGCTGATAGTATGATCCTATATTGAAGAAACTAGTAGTGGATAAATCTTTACATTATGATTCCCTTATATTTTAACTGCTTTAGTCTTTGAAAGAAAAGACATTTACTTAGACACAGGGTAATATCGGACAGTGTATGTTACTGGATATGAGATGTACATCCATATCCATTTCTCCATCTAGATTGTACAAGCCACGGATATTTTTCAGAGTTCCGATGTCACTTTTCCAATAGCTTATCCGTTCTTGTTGCGTGTGGTTCGCGGGAAGAATTGTTGTTTAAAAGCATGCGTTTGAGTCAGAACTATTCTCATTCTAGTTCCATGATACTCTCGCAACATACACGTAGGCAGTTACAAAAACCATAAATTTAAATTTTGTCGATAGTGCAAGACTGAGAGAAAACAACATTTCGATATCGTCATCCATGCAGTCAATATTTAGGAATAATTTCTCAAAATGTATCGCTACAAGCTTGATTTAATATTCCACCTCTAATGAGGTCGATGTCGGCGGGACTGACAAGAATGATTTCTTTTTTCTTCAGAATACTACACTTAATTATGTGATTCATTTCCAGGCTTATCTCTATTTCCGCCGAAAGGATTGTTCATTCTGTTCTCTGTACGTAAGATGCAGCGGAAGTCTTCTACAGTGTATGACAGGATGGCTGATGGTTGTTCTCCACGATACATTTACCTTGGTTACCAGCTCACTAAATTCTCATCTTATGTAAAAGATAACTTACAGAGCGCCAGTCACTTTGCTTACAAACAATTACAATGAGCTAAAGAAACATTTGGGAAAAAAGCAGCTGATGTAGAGCTCAGTAGTACAAAATAACGAACGTAAATTTTCACGGTCGTCTATTGGTAGTGTCTTTCACTAGTAACCAAAACGCCATGAGTCTCTCGTTAATTTTAAATAATAATCATCAGCAAAGGCGGACGATACTTTCGGTATAACGCGTCGTCCTTGATCTGCCACCGATCTTAATAAAGATGGCGGAGGAGAGGGGAGAGATTCGTGGAACCCTTTCCCTCTCTTGAGATGAGATAGAGCCGCTAAAGGAGTGGTGTAATCAGCAATGATCAACTGCATGCAGATGCAGAAGGCAATGGAGACCACTAAATTGTAGATAAATAACGCGAATACACTGGACGTGTGGTCTGCAACTGAGAATGTGTCCCGCCCAGTAGCTAAAGATTTTAAATTAGCTCCCCTTTTTGATTTCCTGGAGGGGATCTCAAGGGTAGGTGACCATGGGTTAAAAACTGAATGATCACCAAAAGGGTAACGTTCTATGAGTTGAAACGTGAAATGCCAGAAACTGTGAATGTGGCAGGGAAATTAAAAAATGTGTAAAAGGAAATGCAATGATTCAATCTACAAACGGTGGGGTGAGTAATGGGAGGTGGAAGGAAGATAAGGATTTCTGGTCAGAAGCATATAGAGTATTATCAACAGCTGCGGAAGATGGCGTATTAGGAGCAGGGTTCGTGATGAATAGGGAAGTAGGGCAAAGCATGAGTCCAGTGATGGGATTATTCTCATCAGAATCGATAGGAATCGTACGACAGCAGTATTTCAGATATATATCCCGCCCTTGCAAATAGTTTGGTAGCGATGGTTGACGTATATCAGGTTACTGAAAGTGTAATTCGTTATGTAAAGACAGCTTAAAATCTAATAATCATGAGTGTTTCGAACGGTGTGACGCGTGAATGAATACAAGGCAGATTCACAGGACTATAAGACTCCGGGAGAAGATTTGAGAATTGAGCAAAACAAATTCTTCGTAAACTATCAATCAATAACAGCGAATACAATTTCTAAAAATCGCAAGTGGAGGAAATATACTCGGAAAAAGCCTAAAAACACGGGAAGACTCCATTTGGACTATATCACTGTCTGATAGAAATTCCGAACTCACATACTTGGTTTTCAGGCGTACCAAAAACATTCAGAGCACAATTTAGCAATGATGAGGAGTAGAAACAGTTTAAGAGGATCGCCCGGAAGAATCAACGAGTGGGATACTGATATACTGAGGAGTGATTAGGTAACTTTGAAATTCTGTGTACTGCAATATGGGGAGGAAGCAGCAACCAAACGACTGCTTAAGTCGGTCTGTAGGTCTGTGATTCTAGAATATATCAGACGTTCCGAAAATAAGTATCTGAACATTACCGAATATGAAAAGGGTAGATAAATGAGAGAGCTATTACATAACCAGCTTAACATTTCATGCATCTACGATGCTAACAAGAATTAAATACAGAATACTGGAAAATAAAAGTACGGCCATGTTAGCTAACGATCAGTTTGGCTTTAGAAAACGTAAAGTCATCAGAGAGACGTTTCTCAAATTGCGCACGATAACGGAAGTGGGACTTAAGAAAAATCAGGATGCGTTAGTATAGTATGCTGACTTTAGAAAAAAAAAGGCTTTCGGCAATATAATTTAGTTCTAGATGTAGCATATTATGAGCAAAAGACGTGTATTCCGTATGGATAGACAGGTAAAAGAATCAAGGGAGAACAATTAGCATAGAAAAACAGAAACGTCGTGCTCGGGTTGCAAAGGTCGTACGACAGAGTTGCAGTCTTCCATCCCTACTGTTTATACGGAAATAAAATAAAGGTTGAGATTGGAATTAAAGTTCAGCGTGAAACGATATTACCGATAGGATTGGGTGATGATATTGCTGTCTTCTGCGAAAGTGACACAGAATTACAGTACCTATTGACAGGAGACAACAGTTTAATAATCACATTCTATTGACTGAGAGTAGTCCGAAAGAAGGAAAAAGTGAAGGAGCATCAGAAATGAGAGTAGCGGTAAACTTAATATAAAATTGGGCGCCACAGAGCAGAGCAAGAAACATGATCCTGTTCCTTTGGCAGGAAGATAATACACGACGTAGAAAGCATAGATGTCATAGAAAACAGAATGGCAAAGGGAAAAAGTACAAAATATGGTAGTATCAAACTGACATTAATTCCAGAAAGAAATTTCTGAGAATGTGCTTTCGGAGCACAGTTTTGTATTAAAGTGAACTTCGGACTCTGGAAAAGCTGGAAAAAATTGAATCTAAGTATATGAGATGTGGTTCTACAGATGTAAGCTGAAAGGTAGATGAACTCATAAGAAACTAAATGATGAGGGTCTCCATGGAATCGGTAAGGAGACGAACGAAAAAAAAAAAAAGCAAGAATAAGGGACAAAATGATAGGACAAAATAAAATCCCTTTCGAGAATCTATCAAACCGAGACGGGTTTCCCTACTGTATTCTCGCTTCCTTTCTATTAATTGTTGTAGTGCAAAACCTGTTAGCAGTTGGCCGTTCCTTTTTAAAAACTGATGATTATTGAGATATTAGTTTCTCAATTGCAGTTTTTAGTTTTGCATTCAGGGTTTTGGCATAGAATTTAGAGGCTGAATCCAGAACGACTGACTATATTCTGAAACGCGTCTGGCATTCGGCTGACATAAGAAGGGGTCACGTGACGTCCCTCGATTGCTACTTTTGAGCCTCCATACAGGGTTCATCATATTTCGATTGTTTCCGTATTATAACTTACGTGTTATTGCAGTATGTTGTTTTATGGCCAAGGTGCAATGAGGCCTTGTTACTCTAGGAGCGATTTCTCATAGTTAAATGTTTGATAATGACACATCAACTGCAGACGTCCTAAGAAAATGTACTATAAACAATTTTAGAAGAGTATCCTGCTTTCACAGGTGATCTAGGGGTAGCGTTTTTGATTGATAATCAAAACGTCCTCGGTCTCGGGTTCGAAACCCGCTATTGCTTAAGGTTTGATTTATAATCAGCATTGGCGGCCGAAGACTTCCGTCATAAAAAGTCACCCTCATTCTGCCAACGGTCTTGTCAAAGAGAGCAGAGGAGCGGACAGAGATTCAGGACACTCTCTTGCCCTTGGAGTGGGAAACGGACCCTAAAGGCAAAAGAATCTGCAACGATCAACCGCATGAGGATGCAGAAGGCAACGGAAACCACTGCATTAAAGACACATGATGTGTATATACAGGACATGTGGACTGTAATTGAAAAGGTGTCATGATGGTCTCGCCATTGGCAAAAGATTCCGGAATAGTCCCCCATTCGGATCTCCGGGAGGGCACTGCCAAGGGGGAGGTGACTATGAGAAAAAGATTGAATAACCAACTGAAGGATAATGTTCTTCGAGTCGGGTGAGGAATGTCAGTAGCATGAATGTGGTAGAGAGCTACAAAATCTGAAAAGAGAAATGAAAAGGCTCAATCTGGGTATAGTAGGTGTAAGTGAAGTGAAATGGAAAGAACACAAGGATTTATACTCAGATGAGCATAACGTAATATCAACAGCAGCAAAAAATGATATAACGGGAATAGGATTCGTTATGAGTAGGGAGGTAGGGCAGAGAGTGTGCTACGGTGAACAGTTCAGTGATAGGGTTATTCTTATCAGAATCGACAGCAAACCAACACCAACAACGATAGTTCAAGTGTAAATGCCAACGTCGCAAACTGATGATGAAGAGATAGAAATGACTAATTGTGTTCTGTAATAAATTTCTGCTAGTAATACCGAATACTCTGTTCAAGAATCACAAGAGGAGCAGGTATACTTGGAAAAGGCCGGATGATATTGGAAGATTGCAGTTAGATTACATCATGGTCAGACAGAGTTTCCGAAATCAGAATCAGGACCATAAGGCGTACCCAGGAGCAGATATAGAGTCAGATCACAATGCAGTAGTGATGAAGAGTAGGGTGAAGTTTAAAAGAATAGTCAGGAAGAATCAATACGCAAAGAAGTGGGATACGGAAGTACTAAGGAATGACGAGATACTCTTCAAGTTCTCTAAGGCTCAGTAGACAGTACGGTTGAATATGAATGGACATCTCTAAACAGCGACATAATAGAAGTTGGAAAGAAAAATATAGGTACAAAGAAACCCTGGGTAACAGAAGAAATAATTCAGCTGATCGATGAAAGAAGGAAGTTCAAAAATGTTTACGGAAATCCAGGAATACAGGAATTCGAGTCGCTGAGGAATGTAATAAATAGGAAGTGCAGGGAAACTAAAACGAAATATCTGCACGAAAAATATGAAGAAATCGAAATGGAAACGATAGTCGTTAGGACTGACTCAGCATGTAGGAAAGACAAAACAACCTTGGCTGAAACTAAGAGAAAGTTTTGTAACTTTAAGAGAGCTACCGGAATTCCACTGTTAAATGCAGAGGAGAGAGCGGATAGGTGGAAAGAGTACACTGAAGGTCTGTACGAGAGGTGAGATTTGTCTGATGCGACAGAAGAAGAAATAGGTGTCGATTTAGAAGAGCTAGGGGGTCCAGTATTAGAATTAGAATTTAAGAGAGCTTTGGAGTGCTTAAGATCAAATAAAGTCATTAGTCGAAAAGGCAACAAAACGACTATTCACGATTGTATGTAGAATGGCCTGACTTTCGAAAAAATATGATCCACACAATTCCGAAGACTGCAAGAGCTGGCAAGTGCGAGAATAATCGCACAGTCAGCGTAACAGCTCATGCATCCAAGTTTCTGACAAGAATAATACACAGAAGAATAAGAAAATGGAGGATGTTTCATATGACGATCAGTTTGGCTTTAGGAAGGGTAAAGGCGCGAGACAGGCAGTTCTGACGTTTCTGTTGATAATGGAAGCAGGACTAAAGAAATCAAGATACTTCCATAGGATTTTTCGACCTAGAAAAAGCCTTCGACAATATAAAAGGGTGCACGTTGTTCGAAATTCTGAGGCAAACAGGGATAAGCTAAAGGGAGAGACGATTAATATACAGTATGTCGAGAACCAAGAGGGGATAATAACCAAGAACTAAATGCTCAGGTTAAAAGTGTGTAAGACAGGTATGTAGTCTTTGGCCCCTTCTGTTCAATCTGAACGTCGAAGAAGCAATGATAGCAGTAATAGAAACGTTCAGAAGGGGAATTAAAATTCAAGGTGAAAGCGTAACAATTATACGATTCTCTTATGACATATCTATACTGAGTGAAAGTGAAGTAGAATTACACGATCTGCTGAATGGAATGGACACTCTAATGAGTACAGCGTATGGATTGAGAGTAGATCGAAGAAAGACTAAAGCAAAGAGTTATATCAGGAATGAGGAAAGCGAGAAGCTTATCATTAGGATTGATGGTTACGAAGTAGATGAAGTTAAGGAATTCTGCTACCTGGGCAGCAAAATAACCAATGACGAACGAAGCAAGAAGGGCATCCAAAGCAGACTTGTTCTGTCAAAAAGGCCATTCCTGGTCAAGAGAAGCCTACTAATATCAAACATATGCCTTAACATGAGAAAGAAAGTTCTGAGAATATACGTCTCGAGCATAGTATTGTATGGTAGCGAAACATGGACTGCGGGAAAGTCGGAACAAAAGAAAATCGAAGCATTTGTTACGTGGTGCTACAGACGAATGTTGAAAATTAGGTGGACGGATAAGATAGGTAATGAGGAGGTTTTGCGCAGAATCGGAGAGAAATGGAACATGATGAAGACACTGACAAGGGGAAGGGACAGGATGATAGGACATCTATTAAGACATGAGGGACTGACTTCCATGGTACTAGAGGGAGCTGTTGATGGAAGAAACTGTAGAGCAAGACAGAGACTGGAGTACAGTCACCAGATAATTAAGGGCAATGGTTGCAAGTGCTACTCTGAGATGATGAGGTTGGTGCAGGGTTAGAAATTCGTGGCGGGCCGCATCAGCATCAAGCGAGTCAGAAGACTGATGACTCAAAAAAAAAAAAAAAAGGAGTCCTGCATTCATTCTGTGTGGCCCTGTGGCTATGACGTACCGTATAGAATTGAGAAGAGAAGGTTCGAATGTGGGTACATTTTTATGTTTTCTTCCATCTTCATGTTTGTAACACATTCTGGGAATGTCTTGCTCTGACATATACTCCTGACACTCCGTTCTTCTCCTACTATCCCGATGGTTTATCCCCGTGTGAGACGTTGTCTGTGGAGCATGTTGTAATGAGGAACAAACCTCAGTATACTGTACCTGCTCACAGACAGTGACACACTGTCTTTTCCCGTTCCTCCAGCTGCCTCGAGTTGTGGGGCCAGAAACATTGGGCACTATAGTCATGCAGAGCTCACGCCATGTGATGTCCAAATTTATGTGGACGAGTGGGAGGCCTCTGACACGGCGTAGTTACGTTACTTTATCCATGTCCTCCATGATCCCAGATTATTAAATCTTCGAAAAATTTACGACTTCAATAGGGTATAAAATAGGACATTTCGCAATTAATTTGGTATGTAACATGCCAATGGTGAGCTAATAATGGTAACAACCTCACGCATGAACTATAAGCTATGACTTCCTTAGAGTAAAATGTGGAGTATTTAAATTTACGATGGTTTATTAGCAATGAAGCATTTTCCCGCGTTTGGTGTTCATCTACATCTACATCTGCGTGATTACTCTGCAATTCACAATAAAGAGCCTAGCAGAGGGTTCAATGAACCACCTTCAAGCTGTCCCTCTACTGTTCCCCTCTCGAATGGGGCGCGGGAAAAATGGGCACGTAACTTTTTATGTGCGAATCCTGCTTTCTCTTATTTTATCGCGAAGATCATTTTTGCCTGTGTAGGTGGGTGCCAACAGAACGTTTTTGTAAACGGACGAGAAAGCGGGTGATTGAAATTTCATCAGATGATCCATTCGAAACGTAAAACGCGTTTTATTGATTGCCACTCCAATTCATATATCATTTCTGTGGCACTATCTCCGCTAGTTCGCGATAATACAAAACGAGTTCACTTCTTTGTACTTTTTCTATGTCATCCGTCACTCCCACCTGATGCGGATCCCACACCGCACAGCTGTACTCCAGGACAAGCCGGACAAGCGTGATGTAAGCAGTCTCTTTACTAGACCTGTTGCACGTTCTAAGTGTTCTGCCAATGAATTGCAGTCTATGATTTGCTCTACCCACAACATTATCTATGTGATAGTTCCAATTTAGGGTATTCGTAATTGTAATCCATAAGTATTTACTTGAATTTACAGCCTTCAGATTTGTGTAATTTATCGCGTAATCGAAATTTAGCGGATTTCTTTTAGTACTCATGCGAATAACTTCACACTTTTCTTTATCCACTGTCAATTGCCGCTTTTCGCACCATATAGATATCTTATCTAAATAATTTTGCAATCGTTTTGGTCATCTGATGACTTTATAAGACGGTAAATGTCAGCATCATCTGCAAAAAAATCTAAGAGTGCTACTCAGATTGTCTTCTGTCTCGTTAATGTAGATCAGGAACAATAGAGGGCCTATAACACTTCCTTGCGGAACGCCGGATGTTACTTCTGTTTTATTCGATGACTTTCTGTCTATTACTACGAACTGTGACCTCTCTGACAGGAAATCACGGATCCAGTCATATAACTGAGGCGATATTCCACAGGCACGCAGTTTGGTTAGAAGACGCATGTGAGGAACCGTGTCGAAAGCCCTCTGGAAATCTAAAAATTTGGAATCGATTTGACATCCCCTGTCGATAACACTCATTTCATCATCAGTATAAAGAGCTAACTGTATTTCGCAAGACCGATATTTTCTGAATCCGTGCTGACTATGTGTCAATTAATCGTTTTCTTCGAGGTACTTCATATTGTTCGAATACAGTATGTGTTCCAAAACCCTACTGCAAATCGACGTTAGTGATATGGGCCTGTAATTCAGCGGATTCCTCCAACTTCCCTTTTTGCGTATTGGTGTGACTTCAGCAATTTTCCAGTCTTTAGGTACGGATCTTTCTGTGGGCGAGCGGATGTATGTAATTGCTAAATATGGAGCTATTGTATCAGCATACTCTGAGAGGAACCTGACCGATTTACAATCAGGACCAGAGGCCTTGGCTTTATTAAGTGATTTAAGCTGTTTTGTTACACGAAGAATATTTATTTCTATGTTTCTCAACTTGGCAGTCGTTTCTGACTGAATTCAGGAATATTTTCTTCGTCCTCTTTCGTGAAGGAGTTTAGGAAAACCGTGTTTATTAACTCTGCTTTAGTGGTACTGTCATCAGTGACTTCACCGTTGTTATCGTGCAGTGAGGTTATGAATGCGTCTTGCTACTGGCGTGCTTTGTGTATGACCAGAATCTCTTTGGATTTTCTGCCAGATTCCGAGACAGAATTTCGTTGTGGAAATTATTAAAAGCATCTCGTATTTTCGTACGCTCTCTACTTAGAACTTCTCCAAAATATTGACATTCTTGGAGATTTTGCGTTCTTTTAAATTTGGCATGCTTCTTTCGCTGCTTCTGCAACAACAATCTGACCCGTTTTGTCTACCATGGGGTATCAGTACCATCACTTAATAATGTATGTGGTATATATCTCTCAACTGCTGTCGATACTATCTCTCTGAAATCATTCCACAACTTTTCTGCCCTTGCACGATCAGATCGGAGAGTGGTCAGCGCGACGGAATGTCATGCCTAAGGGCCCTGGTTCGATTCCCGGCTGGGTCGGAGATTTCCTCCGCTCAGGGGCTGGGTGTTGTGTTGCCCTCATCATCATCGTTTCATCCTCATCGACACTCAAGTCGCCGAAGTGGCGTCAACTCGGAAGACTTGCACCAGGAGAACGGTCTACCCGACGGGAGGCCTTAGCCACACGGGATTTATTTTATCAGATCTGAAGGAGTGAAGACTGTCTCTTAAAAAGGCGTTAAGAGCATTTTATCAGCTTTTTTAAACATATATACTTTGCGTTTCCTTTTGATGGTTGTAGGTGTTACGGTATTCAGCCTAGTAGCAACTGCCTTGTAGTCGCTAATCCCTGTATTCATCACGATACTCACTATTCGTCCAGATTATTTTTTTGCTAAGAGGTCAAGTATGCTTTCGAAACCATTTACGCTTCGAGTGGGCTCATGAAATAATTGTTCAAAATAATTTTCTGAGAAAGCATTCAGTACAATTTCGGATGACGTTTGGTGCCTGCCGCAGGCTTTAAATGTATAATTTTTCCAGCATATCGAGGGTAGATTGAAGACACCACCGACTATAATTGTATGAGTGGGTTACCTATTTGAAATGAGATTCACTTTTTCTTGGAACTGTTCAGCAACTACATCTTCTGAGTCGGGGGGGGGGGGGGGGGGGGGGGTCGGTAACACGATGGAATTACTAGTTTAGTCGATTGTCAGGTATAGCCTCTACCCATACTATTTCGCAGGAACTATCTACTTCAATTTCAATACAAGGAAACTACTTCTTACAGCAATAAATACTCCACTACCAACTGTATTTAATCTACCCTTTCTGAACACTGCTGGATCGTCTAAAGAAATTTCGGCTGAACTTATTTCCGGCTTTAGCCAGCGTTCTGTACCTATAACTATTTGTGCTTCATTGCTTTCTGTTAGGGCTTGGAGCTCTGGTTCTTTCCCAACACAGCTACGACAATTTACAGCTACAATACCGATCGTTTCTATAACTACCTTACTGTGGTTTGCGTGCCCCCTATTAGACAGACGCCCTAGACGCCCTTTGTGTGGTTCCCTGAGACCCTCTAACCTAAAAAGCTGCCCAGTCCCTTCCACACAGCCCCCGCTACCCGTGTAGCCGCCTCCTGTGTATAGTGGACTTCTGACCTATTAAATGGAACCCAGAAACCCACCACCCGATGACGCAAGTGAAGGAATCTGCAGCCTACACGGTCACAGAACCGCCTGGAGCTCTGATTCGGACCCTCCACTGGGCTCTGCGCCAAAGACCACAGTCGGTTTATCAACGATGCCTCAGATGGCGAGCTCCGCCTTAATCTCGGAAGCAAGACCGGCAGTCTTTACCATTTCCACTAGCCACTCGAAATCAGAGAGAATCTCTTCCGATCCAAAGCGACACACGTCACTGATACCGACATAAGTCACTGTAGCGCAGCAAGTTATTACGAGATGACGTTCGTTCCAGTCCAGCCGTCTAGTAAGGTGGCTGCTGGAAGGCTATGTTATTTTATTATATTTTTTTTTTCGCTTTGCTCACAGCACAGCTTACGCTGCCTGCCGTGAGAACTGCGCAGCATAGCAATCAGTCAATACGAATCTAAATAATCCATATTACTTGTTATCCCATTTTGTTCAAATTTGGTACTCAGCCTTTAGCTATTAATGGAATGAAGCTGTTAAAACTTCAGATTTTTATATACTATAGTTTTGGAGATAAAGAGGATTACCTAAAACTCCTAAAACCCACGCTTGTTTGTTACAACCAAGTTAAGAACAATAACAGATTGACTTTCATTATCATTTAAAGACATTACAAAGTCATCAGTGCATAAAAAATGCCGTGTGAGTGCGTGAGAATGTTTGAGAGAGTGTATATGGGACATATGTTAAAATTTAATATATCATTTTTCGTAAAACCTTGCACAAAAGAACCGTTGGAAACTTATGTTACAATCACGATTCAGGTGACGTATGTCGGTGTGTGCTTGCTTTTGTATAAAAGCCAGCAGAATGGCAGTTAGAGGCGGAATGAGTTTACTTATCAGTTTGAAGAATATTTCGCACTTCGTTTATTTTGATTAAACAAAATACAAGAATTTGAAGTTTTGCTGACATTAATTATTATCAAATTACTGATAGGATAAGGCAAGATTTGCCGCGATTATGATCTGGGAGAAACGTTCTGATTGGTCACTTAGATCAACAGCCAATCAGAATAAAGCTGTTCCCGCGCGAAAAGAAGAGTGGGCATGTAGGAGAGTACATCGAGAATAGTCGCTTGCTAGGCGGTCTACGGATAACACGTTGTCAGATCGCTCCTTAAAAATACTCTGTAAGATGAGGAAATAGTGAGCTAATTTCGGTTCGAACATATCGTGACTGGCGCGCCTGGAGTTACGAACATTTTAACGAAAGTATGGTGTTTCTAAGTTAAATAGTTTGAGAGATACGAGCGTGTGAACTTTCTGGCCGTAGTAATAACTCTGCGTGGCGTGTTTCGTGCCCTGTACGGAATATTTTGGCGTGCACCTTTTACGAAGAAGACCACTGAAACGATCGAATGTTTAACTCGAATAGTTGTGGGCCTGTGACTGGTAGAACGTGACAATTAGTCGGGTCGAACTTACTAAAAATTGTGGCTGCTTTTCGAGTGAATATTTGTTATACAGACGTAGAACCTCGAATTGTAACGTTTTACCATATTAAATACGGACTTGATAGCCATTTCCTGTGTTTCAGTATGAATTAAAAGCGGAGTTAATCTAATTTTAAACGCTTTTCTGCAAGTAGACTGAAGATCCCGAAAGCCTCATTTTTAATCATGAACTTTCAGGAACTGACTTTCAACTAGAGTTACGCGGCCTCTGTGTAGTAGGTATAAGGTGCTGGTTTCATCAACGCTGCTTTACACTGCCTAGCACATGGCCGTCGGCAAGAATCCTATCAAGGTAGGTGAACTGAACGACGGCGTTAACATAAACACAGACGGCCGACCCCGCCTCGCCGTGATTGGTGCATTTAACGTCCGGGAATCGTGAAGTTCAAAATGAGTGCGAACTTTATAAGCAGCAGTGTAGCTAACCCGATAAAAGAAAGACACACACGTGTATAAATAAACTTTGAGATAAAGACAGAGGAAACGTATGATCAAGGAAAAAGTGACTCAGAAAGCATAGCAAAGGATATGAGTAGTGGAAGATTTAGTGGCTTGAAGAATCGTTGCAGAAGGCGGCTGACGACGTCAGCAACAGCTGAATATCGAACAACAACAATCAACAGCAGCCGGGAGTCTGCGGCAGTTGGCAGCAGTGGACAGAGTGTGCACCCAGAAACTACATCTGTGGGGCCAGAGCTTGGCGAACGGACCCGCTGCAACATCTTGCAGTGCTGACGACGAGGAAAAAAGCTAAGTTTTATTCTACTTAATATGGTGTGAGTATGTGTGGAAAGAAATTCGTGAATATGGCGGAGAATAATAGCCATGCTATAGTAGACGAGAATGTGGAGAAAGTAATACAAAAAAATGGTTCAAATGGCTCTGAGCACTATGGGACTTAACATCTATGGTCACCAGTCCCCTAGAACTTAGAACTACTTAAACCTAACTAACCTAAGGACAGCACACAACACCCAGCCATCACGAGGCAGAGAAAATCCCTGATCCAAAGTAATACATGCAGATGATGCAGTGACTGATGAATTTAGTTTTGATGCATCACAAGTAAATGATAGTGTCTTGCCAAATTCAATGCATGCTAATTATGAGACAGACAATGAACAAACCCGGTGGAAACCGATGTCAAGTTTATACCGATTTCTGTTTCAAGCCTAAAAAGGGAATTGCGGGTTGAAAATTCCACACCTATCGCTATTCGGGAGGAAAAAAGTGAAGCAGAATCTGAGGTTAATGTTAAGTTTATACCTGTTACTGTTACAGAGATAAAGCAGGAACCATTGTCAGTTGCTTGTGAACAGAAAGATAGTGTCTCAGAAATGTTAGCAAATATTTTGAAACATACGGGGATATGCATATCAAAATGAATTGATTGGATTCGGATATGAATATCAAAATGAAGGAAATGGGTTCTGATATAACGAATTCTTTAAGTTCTGAGAGAAATGGGATGCATACTGAAATTGATGGATTGATTTCTGAAGTTAATCAAGGGTTTACTAACATGCCAGTAGAAATGGAATCCACAATGGAAAACAAAATTTCAGAATTTAGAGATTCATGGAAAAAGATATGATTTTGTTTAGTCACAGTGTAAAAAGTGAAGTTAGTGAAGTAAAACAAGAATGTAATAATGCTGTTGAAATCTAAGATGAACCAAGTTGCTGATCACAGCAGACAGTTAGGGAAACAAGTAAATGTATATTTGAAGGAAATGCAGGAACCAGTAAGCATTGTGGAAAAACAATGTGACGATAGTCAAACTAGAATGGGCAATCAAATCAAGGAAGGAAAGTATGTGTGTGAGAAATTTGGTGTGCAAGTGTCTGCTAAATTAACTAACCAGGGAAATAACATAAGTCAATTTAATACAGTTGTAGTTGAACAACTGCCTAACCATGATAGTAGACTAAAAATAGTAGAACGAAGTGTTATTAACAGTAGTGACCGTGTAACATCTAATTATGTGGTAGAATCCTCAGAAATTGCATATGTGACACATCGGCAGTTTTTGCGATTTGATCGAAGTAAAAATGTACATTGTAAAGAATTTTGGGGCGATTTTGAAGACGTTTTGTCCAAATGATGGAATGATAAGCAAAAAATTGGTTTCATACCGTCAAATTTGATTGGGTGAATCGAGAGTGTGGGGAAATCGGGCACTGAATAAATACAAGATAAAGTATTTTAAACAGGCACTTTTTGAGGAATATTGGGGCAAACTAAAGCAGATGGAACTTTTAAACAAATTCTGGTAAGGTGAAAAATATGATCCGAAGAAAGATACTATTAACTGATTAGTGCAGAAATGGGTCACAACTTTGTCATATTTGAGCTCTAAAGTGGAGACAGGTCAGATCATTATGGGAGCAGAGAATATGTTGCCTTTGTACTGGTGTAATAAAATATCTCGGCACCTAGCGATAATATTGAGAAATTTATTCATTATATGGAGAGGTTAGAAAATCTAAACGAGGAGGAGAATGCCAGGATGTATTATAGGTCTCCCCTTAAGCGAAATGAAAACAGAACCGAGGCACATGTAAATAGAATAGGAGTGCAAAAATCGAGTAATTACATAGGCAGGTACCGAGGGCGAGGGAGTCCTGTTGGAAGCAGACATAATGACACAGACCGAAACGTTGAATATAGACAGCAGCAGTCCGCTGACTGGGTGGAGTGGCGTAGACAGCCAGCCGAGAGAAATATCAGTGGCAAGAATCCTATCGAGGTAGTTGAACTGAATGATAGCGTTAACAAAAACGCAGACGACCGACCCCGCCCCGCAGCATCACCACCTGCATTGGCTGCACCCTGTACTCTCCATGGCATCCGGAAGCACCCTTTCCACATAAGGAATGACTCCCCCCAGTATGCACACGGAGTGCACACTGGCTTCCTTCCTCTCCTTCACAGCCATGTTCCTAAGGGGCCCCATTTCGCGCCTAACATTGGAGCTCTAGGGATAAGTTTTAAAAAGCAGAGTACATAAGCGAAGCAGAGACGAACACGAAATCACTTTAGCCACAATACAGGCCGCAAACGTAGAATTCCACTGGCATAAGTGACACTGACAAGTGACAGATTGTCATGACTCGGAGACTGTGAACGACCTTTGGGGGAAAGGGGAACTGGTTGGATGTCCGCTTGCTACTGTCCTGGGCATCTATGGAAATTAGGTGGGGGATGGTGAAACCTCGAGTAGGATTTCGATGTTCACTCCTCGTCTCAGAACGTGGCCAGCTGATACGTGTCAGATCTAACGAGCGCAGTGGCGGTGCTGGTGCAGGTACTACTGTTTCAGAGCATACCGTAAAATGCGTAAGGTTGAACTTGGTGCTTCGCGTCAGACGGTTCTGAGGTGTTCAGGTGTTGATCCAACGACATCGCCAGTTACTCCTGCAGTGAACACGTGATATTCGAGGCTGGACTGTGGACCAATGGACAAGTGTCGCCTGTTCAGGTGATTCGTGTTTCTTCTTGCACTAGATTGATGGTAGTGTACGGAGACGCCGTCTTCAAAGCGACTGCCTGTCTAAGACAAGAATCACGCCACGGACTTAAGCCAGTAGGGTAGTATATTGCAAAGGGGTACATTCAGTTTAGGTTCCACGGGACCTGTGCAATCGGAGGTACCATGACAACTGTGGACTACGTGAATATTAGCACAGACCTCCTACTTTCCTGCATGCTTCATGTCTTCACGGTGGCACTTTGCAGGACGATAATGGTATGTGTCACAAGACAAGAATGGTACATTGGTTTGAGGAGCATGACGGTGATCCCACTTTTATGTCGTGGCCAACATTAACACTTTCGCCTGCAGTGAATCAGATTGGACAGATATGGGACGTTACAGGTTACGACCCGCGAACTACCAGCCTGCAATTATGGGAACTGCATGACCTGCACGTAAACATGTGGCGTCACACACTTCCAAAACGTATCAAGGACATGTCGAATTTTTGCCATGCACAATCGCTGATGAACTATGTTCCAAAGGGTGCCCAACGTACTATTAAGCAGGTGGTATCGTTTTCGCTAATGATCGGGCATACGAATAAGCATATATTCGAATACTCTGATTCCCCAGGTTTCGAATGGTCGAATCTCTACTGCACTTGAAAATCATGTCGCTTCTACAGAGAAAGGTCGCGCGTAGTGGCACTGACAGCAAAGCTAAAGAAATTTTTGCCTATAAAGAGAGCTGTCGACAACTGTCCTTAAAACACACGACGTACGAATGCGACAATTTATGTCGTCACTCAAGCTGTGAGGTGGATTAAAGATGTAGAGGTAGAGTATTTTCCAGTGGCGTTAGAATCATGACGATCGCAATCGCCAAAAGAAGTGTCGAGTGTGGAAAGGAACAACCGCGAACACAACTTAGAGGTTGCCATCGACAATACAGTTACTCACAAACTGATATGATTCCCTGCTTTATTGTTTTTCCGACTCCACACAAGAGCAAGCGCATTCGGCAAGACGGGATTTACGACTTTTTATACACAGACATCTTGCACACGTGAGATAGTGGACACTATTCTAGAGACCCGAGCAATGCACCGTCTGGACCCCTTGTTTCCAGCTATCATCACTGTTTTAATGGGCGGTGCTAGCACCCTAAATAAACCGGGGATGACCGTTAAAAACGCCAAGCAGGTCGTAAACGTGCAGGGGGAGCCAGTATTCGGTTTATGGTCGGCGGCGGTCACGGGGATACGTAAATCATACTGCGGCAGAGTGCGCATGCGTGGCAGGGCGACGCAATGTTGGGAGAGTGTCACATCGGAACAACTGACTGTCGGCTACCAAGCGTGTATTAATACGTCGCTGACGTAGGTAGACAGTATTATGCGGTGTGTTTGACTGTAAGGACATGCTTGTAACTGTGTCAGAGAGATATCTGAGGAGCATGCTCCAGTATTGTCCTACTTCCAGTAACCGTAGGTCATTTCGTTAACTGTTAGTTATCTGAAAGAACAGATCGGTCCACCAATTCATGTTACACTGCCATCTATATCTACATCCACATCTACGTCATACTAAAAAATCGGTCGAACAAGCACTTTGTAATCCATTTCCTTTATGGATAAGTTCTATTTCCAGAAGATTACTCCTATGAATCTCAATCATGCATCTACTCTTCCTAATATTTGTTTCATATGGCCGTCCCACTTAAGGTCGGTTTGGTTAATTAATCCTAGATATCTTACTGTAGATACTGTTTCAGCAATTCGTCGTCGGTGGTGCAGTCATGCAGAAGGGAATTTCCTTGACTACGTAAGTGTAGTACGTTACATTTCTTTACGTTCACAGTCAAATGCCGGAGCCTGTACCATTTATCAATCCTTTGCAGATCGTTCTGCAAATCGATACTGTTTTATAGACAACTCTATGATCTGCAAATAGTCTTAAGGAGCTTCCGACGCCTTCTGCCATTTATATAAGCTGCAAACAATGACCGTCCTGTCACATCTCTACCGTTAAAGTTCGTATTGAGTTTTATCCGTAAGGAAGTCTTGAAATCAGTTGAAAATCTGGTCCGTTCCTATTTTCACTCAACGATAGTGCGTGACGATGTCAAACGCCTTCCTGAAGTCAAGGAACACGGCATCAACCGGAGAGCTGAAGTTTACAGCGCTATAGATTTCATGGAGGAATAGAGAGAGCTGAGTTCAGCAACATCTCTGTAATCGGAATTCTTGTTGATTTTTGCAGAGGATATTTTCCTTCTCCAGAAACTTGTAAATCTTGAACGTAAAACATGTTTCAGAATATTACGTTGACATCAACTCACGTACACCCTAGTTTCCTATTAATGCAGATGCTCTTGGTGTAACTGTAGAGAGATTTTTCAGAACACCAATGTAGACTGTTCTATGAGTCTACGTATCCCAGTAAATAGAGCCATCCTCCATCACAAAAAGGACACATCAGGATCAACGTCTCCGTCATGCTAAGACTGGGCAGTTGCAGCGCTGCCGGCGAGCAACAGTATCTGAATTGGTCAATAGTTGCACAACCATTACATTGAATGTGGCGCCGTTTTGTTAGCAGACGCAATTGACACACCGATCTGAAGTGCTAAATTCAGACTCTGTTTCCTCGGACTTCTTTCCCAGGACATTCCTAACTCGGCCAGTTCAAATAACCAGGAGGCCACACGAAAGTCGGATTTTTGTATTTTATACATACATATATGGTATGCAAACAACCGGAATTCGAATAGCAGTCTGCCAAAGCAGTTCGACATATTTTCAAAAATTCTCTAGAAAATCGACTTTGAAATTTTCCCATTTCCCTTAATACCCTTAAACCAAAATATCTTTACGATGGACCGCATGCATACCTACTATCGGGGTTGTCTGAGTTCGATTCCCTGCTATGGCAACGTTTTAAACAAAGGAGCAGATTCCATGTTCATTTCCTTGAAGTGTAAAATAGGTAAGGATAAATAAATTTAGAACGTTTATTTTTAATTTAAACAAAGTTTTATGAAATTATGGCAACGAGGAATATGTATTTACAACGGAAACTGGATTTCTGTGTGCGATTTACATGATTTTTTTAAAAATGGATGTATGTATGGTATATTTGTGGTATGTTAATCATATCCTCGTTAAGCGCTGGACCGATTTCAACCAAACTTGGCCCACATATCACTTACTGTCTATAAATCATCACTGTCGGGGTTAGAACCACTTACCTATTAAGGAATTTAGTGATCCAGTACATGACAATGACAGTTTTTACACTCTTACAACAAACTTAACACATAATTTTGGTACACCTTTTGCAGACGGTATCCAGATCTACCACTGAAGTTACCTACAAAAACATGTCGCTGTACGAGAGGTAATTCAGATGATATGACGCCAAATCCAGAGATGCGTGAAAACCTGGCTCATCATGCGTGAAGTTTTAATTTATTATTTATTTAATAATAACTATATTCACAACACATTTCGCAGACAGTAGTCACATATACAACTGCAAAATTACGCTACTGGCCATTAAAATTGCCACACAGAAAAGAATTGCAGATGATAAACGGGTATTCATTGGACAAATATATTATACTTGGACTGACATGTGATTACTTCTTCACGCAATTTGGGTGCATAGATCCTGAGAAATCAGTACCCAGAACAACCACCTCTGGCCGTAATAACGGCCCTGATACGCCTGGGCCTTGAGTCAACCAGAGCGTGGATGGCTTGTACAGGTACAGCTGCCCATGCAGCTTCAACACGATATCACAGTTCATCAAGAGTAGTGACAGGCATATTGTGACGAGCCAGTTGCTCGGCCACCATTGACCAGACGTTTTCAATTGGTAAGAGATCTGGAGAATGTGCTAGCCAGGGCAGCAGTCGAACATTTTCTGTATCCAGAAAGGCCCGTACAGGACCTGTAACATGCGGTCGTGCATTAGCCTGCTGAAATGTAGGGTTTAGCAGGTATTGAATGAAGGGTGGAGCCACGGGTCGTAACGCATCTGAAATATATCGCCCACTGTACAAAATGCCGTCCATGCGAACAAGAGGTGACCGAGACGTGTAACCAATGGCAACCCATACCGTCACGCCGGATGATACGCCAGTATGGCGATGACGAATACACGCTTGCAATGTGAGTTCACCGCGATGTCGCCAAACACGGATGGGATCATCATGATGCTGTAAACAGAACCTTGATTCATCCGAAAAAATGACGTTTTGCCATTCTTACACCCAGGTTAGTCATTGAATACACTATCGCATGTGCTCCCGTCTGTGATGCAGCGTCAGGGGTAACCGCAGCCATGGTCTCCGAGCTGATAGTGCATGCTGTTGCAAACGTCGTCGAACTGTTCACGCAAACGGTTGTTGTCTTGCAAGCGTCCCCATCTGTTGACTCAGGGATCGAGACGTGGCTGCACGATCCGTTACAGCCATGTGGATAAGATGCTTCTCATCTCGACTGCCAGTGATACGAGGACTTTGAGATCCAGCACGGCGTTCCGTATTACCCTCCTGAACCAAACGATTCCATATTCTGCTAACAGTCATTGGATCTCGACCAACGCGAGCAGCAATGTTGCGATACGATAAACCGCAATCGCGATAGCCTCCAATCCGACCTTCACCAAAGTCGGAAATGTGATGGTACGCATTTCTCCTCCTTACACGAGGCATCACAACAACGTTTCACCATCCAACGACGCTCAACTGCTCTTTGTGTATCAGAAATCCGTTGGAAACTTTCCTCATGTCTGCACGTTGTAGGTGTCGCCACCGGCGCCAATCTTGTGTGAATGCTCTGAACAGCTAATCATTTGCATATGACAGCATCTTCTTCCTGTCGGTTAAATTTCGCGTCTGTGGCACGACATCTTCGTGGTGTAGCAATTTTAATGGCCAGCAGTGTATATCATAGTACAGCACAACTTTCAGGAGATACGGCCTCTTAAAAATTTTGTTGCGTGAAACTAGAACTTCAGTGCAAAAGTCGCTATAGATATCGGTGGCATATGCCACTAACACGTGTGAAATATTTGAATACACGTGAAATACACTGAACAGCCGAAACATTACGACCACTGACTACCGTGACGCTGGGTGCCGCCGCCTAGTTGCGTAGCGAGTACATGATTTGGTAACGAAAGTACGTAAGCGGAGCAGACACGGACAGTGGATTACACTAGCGAAGATAGGGGCTGAAAATGGGGAACTCCATTGAAATAAGCGACTTTGGCAAAGGGAATATCATTATTATGCAGAGCTTGCGAACGAGTATCTCGAAACGGCGAATCTGATCGTATGTTCACGTGCTGCTGGCGTTAGTATCTACAGAAACAGGGAGAACAGTGAAACTTCCACCAGACACGAAATAGTTGAATGTCCTCAACCCTTCACATAACGTGGGGTTCGAACTTTTTCTTTCTGTGTAAAGTTGGACAGACGATGATCTGCGGCATCTCTGCCGAAAGAGCACAATTCTGGTTCGTGTACAAGTGTCTCGGAGCACATCGTTAATTGTACAGTGTTTGAACATAGAGCTCGGAAGCAGACCACCCTTACACGTTCATATGTTGACTCAACGACATCGTCAATTACGATTTCAGTGGGACAGGGCCCCGGGCATTCGATCGCCGATCAATGCAAACGTGTCGGCGCTTTATGAATATCATTTTTGCTACACTAGGTCGATGGTCGTCTCCATAAGCGCCGTCATAGAGGTGAACAGTTGATCGAAACGTGCAGCACGTCACGGACGCAGGCTGGTAGGAGCAGTATTATGCTATGGGATGCATTCTCTGTTCCGGCGTAACGTCAAGCGCCGACACGTCGGCACGGAACGTAACCACACAGAAGGCTGTGAGACGACGTCAGCCAATAGTACGCTGATTAGGGCTGCACAACCACACGAGCGGCCTCTATACGAGGACAATATAAGCGCCGCTTCAGGTAGCCTCGGCCGCACTAGAAGAGAGGAAGGGAAGACGTTGCAGAAGACGAGCCGTCATCCCAACTGTTCAGTTGATACTTGTGCCTTATATCAATTGATTGCATGGAAATTTTATCTATCGAAGGACATTGATTATTTACATGTCGCCAATTGCTTGCGACCCAGCCTTGTACATACGCTAGTTAAGTATTGTCAATTCAATTACTGTAATAAACTCCATTAATAAGATTTCTGGATTGTTGTCTAGCTATTCGAGAAAACGGCTTCCTAGGCACCCTATATTATACGAATGGGCAGGATTCCAGATTCTCCTGCGCTTGTGTGGGACATTGGAGGTTGTAATCGAAGACACGCTGTCAACTGCATCCATTCATGCGTGATGTCTTCCCCGACGGCCTTCATTTTTCAGCAGTATTATTGTCCATGTCTCAGAGCCAGAACCGTGCTACAGTGCCTTGAGAAACATTATAGTGAACCCACGTTGATGTTTCAGCGACCAAGTTCGTCTGATGTAAATCCTGTGGAACCTCCGTGTCATTATCGGATGCCATCACGCGTATGTAAATCAGCGCCCGTTGCTTACGCGAATTGCATGACCTATGCATAGACGTCTAATAACAGACCTTCACAAACCCACCAAAAAACTGTCGGATCCGTTATACGAAGATTCAGTGATGTATTACGTTACAAACAGGGACAAACAAACTATTAAGTACGTCGTCATAATGTTTTGCCTCATCAGTGTATATCTGACACACCAATACGCGGGTAAGGCCACAGGTAAAAAGCTCATCCTAAACTCTTGGAACATTTCATTTACAACCAGAAAATAAATACTCTGGGGTAAGCACCAGCTCTATTAAGGTGTGTGTGATAATGTGCAGGGAGAAGGCGGAGAGGAAATCGACAGACAGCGAGGGGCAAGAAGGAGATGGAGAGACACAGTGGGGGGGGGGCAAGGCATAGGGAGAGGGGAAGGAGGAGATGAACAGAGAGGGAGCGTGAAATGAACAGAGAAAGGGTAACGGAGCAGATTGGCAGACAGAGGGGAGAGGAGAAGATGGGCAGAGAAAGGAACGAAGAGAAGATGAACAGAGATAGAGTGCAGGAGGTGGTGGTAGAGGGGGATGAGGGGATGATCAGATTGAAGGGGGGGAGGACAGGGACAAAGAGAAGAGCAGAAGGAGATGGATTTAGAAGTGGGAGTAAGAGATGGGGAAAGGAGTAGATTGACAGAGGAGCAGGAGCAGATTATATAGAGAGTGGGAGGACAGGAAGGGCAGAGCGAGGTGCAGGAGGACATGGACAGAAAGAAGAGGGTGGAGGGGGTAACAAAGAGGGGGATAGAGATGGACAGACAGGAAATGAAGGACAGAGAGAAGGGGAAGATCGAGAGGGACTAACAGAAGTGAGCCGTGAGTGGCTCGCGCTCTTGCCATCTCTTATTTTACAACCAGTTTTTTTCCTGTTGCCACCTCGTTATGTTAGTTTCAATTTCTGTTGTCACTGAGTTGCTGCTTTGTCTGCCAATCAGTGGCAGCAGCAGCGCCTATCGATATAGTCCTCATGTGTTATCTTAGCTGCACTGATATTACTTCCCAGTTGTCATCTGTCGTGGAGTAAGTTGGAATATGCCAGGAGGGCAGTTCGGATCTGCCAGTCGTGGAGTAGGAACGCGCCTCTAGTTCAGTTGGGTTGGAGCAGCAGTGAGGCCTGGATGTCCATGGCTCACCCGACCATTGCTGCCACGCATCACTTCAGCTGGGGTCGGTCTTCGTGGATCGTCGGTCGGGTGTCCTACTGGACGACGTGAATTGGCTCGCCAATCGCTTATGGGTTGGCTGTGTGTGTGTGTATCGACTCCTGATTTGTCTTCGTGATTGCACAGCCGCTGTTGAGTGTCGTTCAAGTATTCATGCAAGTGTAAGTCAAACTGTGCGTGTAGCTGGTGTCATGTCCACTGACAACTTGTTTTAAATGTTGTTAGCATACTGGCAGGCAGTCAGTCGGTTGGAGCGGATCAGCAAGCAAGTCTCCACGCGACGCCGTCGGCTGGGCCTGCTGGCGGTCTCTACACAGTGTCGGAGCGTGTGGGGGCTGTTCCAAGTGCTACGAGGTCCGTGGCTCACCAACCCAGGCATGAAAGTTGAGTGGTGATTTTCTTACTGAAGCCACTTCTGTTCACATTGTCCCCTTGGGGTTGGTGGTTCGCTGTTGGCGGTATTCCTGGGAGCAGCAGCGATTGTTCGAGTTGGTGAAGATTTAGGTGCCATGTGGTGGAATTAACTATATTTGTCGGTTTTAAATTCAAGTGCACCAACGGAATTTTCTGCCTTGTGGCAGTTAGTGTTGCAGTTACCTGCCCTGGTTCAGGCAGTGTCCTTTCCTCACCTGCTGCCGCTGTCCAACATGGTGTGTAGTTTTTGAGAGCTTAATGCATTTTTGACTGTGGGCAGCTATGTCTGTAACGTTTTGGCTTTGGAATTCTCGTATATTGGTCGGTGGTTAGCGAGTTGTTTTGTCGATGGGTGACTGTCTCTTGGTTGTGTTTCTGGATGATCGAGTATAGTTGGGCCGACCTCTTGTCTCACCTAAGCTAACGTTAAGATTTCAAGGGCAGACCGAGCCCCCTGGAAACTTCTGAGCACCGTTGCCAATTCTGCCTTCTTATTAGCGTTTAATTGAGTATTTTTAGTGGCTCATAGCCGATGGTTGGTATTTATATGCTTGTAATTGTGTTTTTAAAAACAAAGGCGCGCAGCCATTTTAAAAGTAAGTTTTTCTAAATTGGGCAATTCTTACGTTGTGTGAAGATTAATCTTGGGCTTTGCGCCTGTTGAAAATTTTTTGTATTGTTTTTAAAAGCGTCGGCCTTCAGCCGCTTTAAGTTTTAAGGATCTTACTTATCAAGTATTTCCTTTTGGAAGATAAAGCTGTGGGCTTTCTGCCTGTTGAAAATTTATTGTAGTGTATTGTTTTTAAAATCATTGGCCTTCAGCCGCTTTAAGTTTTAAGGATCCTCCTTATCAGGTATTACACATCTGAGCATAAAGCTGTGGGCTTTCTGCCTGTTGAAAATTTACTGTCATTGTATTGTTCTTAAAATGATGGGCCATCAGCCGCTTTAAAATTTTGGATTCCTATTTATCAAGCCTTACATCACTTGAGCTTAAATACTATTTAAGGTTAAAAGGTTTGGACCTTCTGCCTTGGAAAACTGGTTTTAGTTTTTTTTTTTTTAACAAAGGCCTTCAGTCGTTTGAAGTAAGGTTTCTTATTGGTCATAAAGCTTGGGCCTTCTGCCTATTGAAAGATTATTGTAGTTATGTTGTTTTAAATTTGTGGGCCTTTAGCCGTTTTTAAAAACTTAATCTATCTGACTAGGCAAGTGCTACATCGCTTGGCGTTAAATACTATTTCAGATTAAAGCCTAGAGCTTTCTGTCTCAGAAAAAGAAAAAAATAATTAAAGCACTTGTATTTAATTCATGGGCCTTCAGCCGTTTTCAAATTAAGTACGTTTTCTGTCGATAGTCAAGCTTAGAAGTTGCCCTGTAATGTTTGGACAACTAAATAAAGTGTTACGTTTGGAATGTAACTGACAGCCGCTCATTCTGGCCCACTTCCACAATTCCTACTATTTGTCCTGCCTGTGGGTTTAGTAGGGCGTTTCAAGAAGATACATCACGGGCAACGCCAGGGTAGTGTAATTACAAATAAGAAGTAGTGCAATTACAAATAAGAAGTTGCAAATTTTTCACAAAAATTACTATTAGTTACCTGTTATTTAGCGTATATTTGATGAATACTACATTCAAATCATGTTTATATTCTAACAATGAAATAAAAATAGTCTCATGCACTACTGACTGTTTGGCTATCTAGACGTACTTTACGTTTCACGGAACTGATTGTAGAATATGTTCTTCTGTTTAAAAATCTGCATAAGGCAGAAATGGAACCTAAGACTTACACATCATAAATGAGCACTCAGCCACACAGCCTGTCAAGAAACACCCGGCCATATTTTAGCGTATTAAACGTGGTTGGAATACTACAAGGTCTATTTTGTCGAGAATTTTTGAGTGTTGCTGCAATCAGCATTACTGGGTTGATATTTTAGAGCTCATCTTCAGTTACCATAAATATAAAGAAATTACAAGAATCCGATTACCGCTCCTCATATGCCCATACGACAACCGTTGGAGACCGAGCTACGTGCCAGTGCGTATGTGTTGAGCTGCCTTCCTGGTAAAGTTTTCAGTGCAACGCCGGACAGCGTGCATCGTACGTTTAACATCCTGTATATTTTGAACAACAGAAATCCTATTACACTTTCGTGGGGCGCGTTGTTACTTTCTGTATAACATTCGCGTTTCATTAGAATGTTTCGGATTCTACGCTCACTAATGAAGTACTAGCTACCCGCTCAAAAGAGCGTACTGGTCACTTTGGAATACTGTCTCAGACGTAAGTCACGTCATTGACGTGTTGTGTGTGGCAGTCGGTTGTATAGAATGAGTGCAGTAAGGTGGGTAATCACAGAGGTGTGACAGATTGGTATAAACGAACTGTCGTATTCGGGGATTAGGCGCTGATGACCTCGACGTTGAGCGCCCATAAGCCCCAACACACACACGTATTCGGGGACGAATGAAGTTATCCGAATTGTTTGTGACCGACGCAGACTGTCTCGCAGCTATATGACAAGACGTAAGAAAAGTGATCCGAACTGGATCAAAATAGAGAGGGACCAGGGACGAATTTTGCACTTTGGCAATGACAGACTCAAGTAAATGGTGCCGTTAATGAAAATAGCCCCGTACCAACCAGTTGTGGAGCGATTGTGAAGAGAGCAGCACTCAGTGGATTCACTGACAAAGGGCCGTTGCTCAAAGAAGTACATACAGCACAGAAATTCCACATTACAAACGACGGCCTAATGACGCGCTTTACCAGTTATTTGGGTGGGTGGAGTTCAGGCCAGAGGTGGGTCTGTGATGTTTTGGAGTGTTTGTCGTAGCAAGACCCAGGACCACTCATTCAGGTTACCGTAAACATGAATCGAGACGATTACTTCAATATAATCAGTGACCACGTTCTGCCCTTTCTCTCTTATGTGGTCCAGTCACTTTAATGAGATCACCGCCTACGTACGACGTGAACGTGCAATAAGCACTCATGCACGGTGTCATCACTAGCAGTGGAAGGTATACAAAGCTTGTGTGGGGAAGGGAGTCGCGGAAGTAAACGTAGTGATTGTCGTAATGCGGATACGTAGTGGTATGTATGACACCGAAAAGGGTTTATCATTGCCTACGGGCCAAGGGTGGAAGCATTTCCGAAACGGCTAAGTTTGTAAGCTGTTTGCACGTCCTCGTGTTTAAAGTACACCTTCCATTGCAAAATGGCGCTATCCAAAACCAGCACTGTTGCAGCTGTGGTGCTTTAGAAGGCAGAGTAAAACAACGGAAACAGAAAGTTCTCGGCGAATAGACGTGCAACTGTTGAGCAACTTGAGAGGTATCCCTAGTGGGACTATTTAAATGCTTGAGACTGTAGGCCGAAGTTAGTGCACTTCTTCTCTCTTGGCTCTACAGCTTATGATGAGCCTTGGCCTCTTCTACAGTTTCCTTCCATGTCCGAAAGAGCAGATACCATCTGGCCATTGACCTTCTTCTTCTGTACTGGATGCACACGCATTGCTCCATTTCTTATGGGACTCGGTAAGATTGTCTGCTGCGAGTAATAAGTGTAATGGGCAGGGGCACTACGAATGTAGTGTGTGGACATTAAGTTGGGAATGTAGGTCTCACGGGGAGCGTGCAAGGGATACATCACTGGAGTCACAATACTCTCTGTGCTCTCGGTGGCTCAGATGGATGGAGCGTCTGTCATGTAAGAAGGAGATCCCGGGTTCGAGTCCCGGTCGGGGCACACATTTTCAACTGTTCCGTTGATGTATAGCAACGCCTATCGACAGCTTAGGGTCTTGATTTAAGTATCATTTCATTCTAAGAGAGCTGTATGGTCACCAACGGTATCTGTTCTTTCGGGCGTGGCAGAAAGAACAGATACAATCTTCACATCTTCTATATTTGATGGGGCAGTGTTCAATACTCAACGTATTGGACATTATACCTCCTATTATTATATTATCTTGTGTTTCGCTCATTTTTATTCTCACCAGCTTTTTCCCCATTCTTTTCTATTGGTTTCCCTGGTACAGTTATTCTACGGTTGAGGGGACTATGGAAATACCTGCACCATCATTCACATATTCCCTTCTGTTCTCTTATTATATTACCTGTCTCACCTTTTATTAAGCTTGTTTTACTATCAAATGGCTGTCGTGCCGCATTCACCTGTTTATAAAATTTTCTTATTTTATATTTGCTTCTCATGAGCTCCATTTCTTTGACACTTGATTTCATTCATTCTCTCTTTTTTCTTTGGTGAGTCCTCTTTTGAATCCTCCGTTTTTCTTTGTATTCTTCTATTATCCCACTTGTACAGTGTGATCTCAGTGTCCTTCTACATGCTTCTTTCTTGTCTTCAGTTGCTATTTCGCATTCAGTATCAAACCATGATGGTCTTACTTGTCTTGTCCCAATTCCAAGTATCTTTCTTGCCGATGTCTCCACTGTATTTTTTATCGCTTCCCACTGATCTTCGATGCTGTCATGGTCTCCAACGTTTTCCAGAATCCGCCTTATTTTCTCCTGGTACTGTTCTTTAACTTCCACTGATTATAAAGTTGTTAAATTGTATTTCTGTACCTTGGGTCGGACACCTTTTACTGCTTTAGATATTCTTGCCCTCACTCGTGCCCATACCAGAAAAAGATCTGTATCTATGTTTGCGCCTCTGAGACTCCTCAAGTCCAATACATCTGATTTATTTCTCACATCTATCAATACATGGTCGATCTGTTTTACTGTGTTTCCATCCGGTGAGGTCCACGTTCCCTTATGTATTTCAATTTGTGGGAACAGGGTTGATCCTATTACCATATTTCTAGACACTGCGAACAGTATAAGCCTTGTTCTGTTCTCATTACTTGTTGCATGTTTGCTGTGGGGGCCAATTATTGGTCTATAAATCTGTTCTTTCCCCACCTGAACGTTTAGGTCTACGGCTATTACTTTAATATTATGCCCTGGGAATTCATCAGATGCTCTTTCCAAAGATTCATAGAATACGTCTTTCTCTTCTTCTTCGGATTCTTATGTTGGTGCAAGGGCATTAATTATGGAATTGTTAAAGAATTTCCTCTTTATCCTGACTGTTGATAATTTTGGACTAATGGGTGTAAAACATATTACCAAATGCTTTAATTGATGATGTTCATCAAATCCTGCCCCAGCTGATGATTTCTTTCGCCGCAGGTATAGAATATATTCACTTCCTTCTTTTCTAAAACTCCACTCCCCGTCCATCTAATTTCTTGTAGTGCTATTATACTTTGCTTCAGATTCATTATTTGATGGAGCATTACTTTCAGTACTCCTGGGCGATATAGGGATCTCATATTCCAAGTACCAATATAGAGATCCGATCCACGCTTTATCTTTCTCTTCTTCCTTATTTTCCGTCTTTCATTTACTTTTATTGCATCCTCTTTGTCCTTTTTCATGACATGTCCGTCTTCCTTCGCCCGTCCGGATTGTTTTTTACAGAGCAGCTTTTACAGAGCACACCCTGCGTCTGACCCCTACTGGGGATGGGTGATTTATAATCAGGGATTTCTTCCCTTAGCCTTTGGAAACCCAACTCCTAACTGCAAGGCAGCAGTTGTTGTGTTGCTAGTTTTTGTCAGCCCCAGGTATTTTATTTCCCTGGTGTCCACCATATCTTGTGAGCGTTCCCCTATCTGCCACTTGGGGAGGCACCCAGTGGGACTCTAGCAATTTCACACGGGGAAGTTAGTATACTAACAACCTTTATTTTCCTAAAACAGACATAAATTATGCTAAAAAAGTTATTGATTGAGTACTGTGAACAACTAACAGGTGATATAATACTGCATAGGACAAGGGAATAAGTCAAGTACTCTGGTCCTAATGCAATCTCAATTCATCTAACGCTAATCAGACTTTGACTGATGAAATCTACTGAAGTTTCTCTACATAGCAGCAGCTGAGAGCAAGTGGGGAGTGAGAACTGTAAGAAATGAAAAATCTCATGGTCCAGCGATCAGGCAGACAGATGGCAATTAACTCTCTACCAGAGTCCTGAAATCACGCAGATTCCAGTGCGTGACAGACCCGTTCCTTGGTGATACCAAGGACCAATTTGGCTCACTTATACGACAGAGCGCACAAGGAAACCAAACGTCAAGACTGCTAAACCAAAATCGAATAAGTGTGCCCTCGGCCAACGAGTAGTCCGAGACGTTTAAAGTCACACTATTGGTAAAGTAAGTATTTCACCACGGGTTCCCCAGGCTAAAGTAGTCACAAGCGAAGTCAGTTTCAGGACAGGTCCCAAGTACCAACCACGCATGCCAGAGCTTCGACCATAATTGCTTCTAGACCAACGTCCCACACCTCTCCAGAAAAAATAATTCCGATTTCCCACAAAATGCATGAATGACACCGACTTCACCACTTGAGCCAATCGCAGGGCCCTAACAGCACTAACATCACAGCACTAACTCATGTCGAACCAGGGCAAGAGCTTGTTAGTCCTAACTATGAGGTGTAATAAAGAGTCGATCTCCAAACATTTCTCAGACGCCAGATTTTTCTTACACAACCGAGGTGGCCAGGGAAGTGGTTCACTGGCCAATTTGCACTTTCAGCAAACACCAAAACATGTGAAATTTTATTATGTGTGGCTCTGCACACAATGCCTGGTTTATGACTCCACTGTTTAGATGCGTTCCTTTAGCCTGTCATTACAGCCCAGGCTTCCGCTAGCGTCACGGCAGGTATCGCAGAATTGTTCTGCTGGAGACCTGACTTGATGAGGGGCGGCCCTGTCAGCTCTGTATGGCTGTGGACCTGTGCAGCAAGACTTACTAAGGGATGGGCTAGCCGCCAATTGCTTTCAACTCCCAACATGTAGTCTCTATGAGCTAAGAATCATAAAAATATCTCATGTTTTTAGCGCCCTACCAGGTTCCATCAACATCTGCTCAGACAGTTAACTTTCTAGACTTTTGATGAAGGTATGTCAGGTTTTATTAAAATCTTTAATAATATTCTGTAAGCGAAAAATAAATGAGAGAGTAACTTGTCCTCTCTCAAACTAATAAACCAGATGAACTAAGGGGCTAACAACAGTTTCTCTTCAACGACCACTGCTGTGTATAGCCTTCACACAGGACGCCTGTTTCATGTTCCCATGCTGACTCCCATGCTGACTGCTGTTCATCAGTGATGAAGGCTGGAATTAGGACCCCATTGCCGAAACTGGATATCCATCTTTTATACTCCACCGGACATATGGCTTTTGGCATGCACAGAGTGAAACATCTGAAAGCAGATACCCTGCATCCACGCTGTGGATCATCAACCGAGAAACCTGAGCAAGTGGCCACAGCTCTGGAGTCAGGATGGCTCCTCATCACTGCTTGTACTATCCAGAACCCCACTGACTCTCTTGCTGCACGCCTCGCACAGCCAGATAGGATTTTTGCAGCTTTTGAGAGGTATTCACGCGAATTAATGTAACTTGATAGTGTATGTTTATAATTGTTAAATCGTAGAGGTTCCCATCTTCGAAGAACTCAAGAGCCTTGTTCACTGGCTGTGCATGTACGTTCCTGATCTGACGAACACTCAAGACATCTCAAATGCCTTTTTAAATCACCCGACCTCCATTCCATGATAAATGTCTGGAACTTGTTGAAGCAGTGAGTGTTACTTAGCAAGCAGTAGCCTCCAGAGGGGTCGCGATTTGTAGCTCGTTTTACATCTCTATTTTCTATAACTATCAATGGGTGTGTAAAGCTAGAAGTAGTATACCTGAAGAAACTACTGGGCCCCCTCTCCCTCTGAAATGAAGCCACTGCAACGAGTAGAGACGGTGATACAGATATCAGCGTGACGTCTTCTGGGCGTGGAAGTGAGGCGGTACTCTTTTTTGCCCGGTGTACTCATTGCAAAGACATTCGTAGAGACAATGTCATATCTGTTCAGTTACTCTTGAATCTCTGAGTGATGTTTATTTTTCTCCAGACAAAGCATGCAGGACGGCCTGACTAAGCGGTATGGGGAATCCTTGTAAATCATGTATTGAAATAAGAGGACACCACACCGCAAACTAACGATCAGTATGACGCCATAATAGGCACAACACACACGTTAGTTCTCAACTATGGCCCATGGACGAGTTTCTGACATGTATTTTGGTAGTGTAATTCATAGATGAAAAGCAGATGATCGATCATTGACCTGGGACTGTCAGTTGAAGTGTACCGTAAATAACTGTAACGTATTATCCATCAGAAGATGGAGAGATTCACTACTGTTTGGTTACAATACTGACAACAAATCACTGGTACAGGAACTACAGGAGTAGCCATTTGGAGCGACATATATTGGAATAAAATCAAATGAACAAAACTGTAGGAAATTCAGATGCAGGTCTGATACTCTGTGGAAGAAAGTAACGGAATACATTTAATCCAGAAAAGAAGGCGCTTACAAAGCACTTCTGTGATTGATCTTTTAGTATCGCTCACTATCTGATTATATTAATATAAGAACGATATAAAACATTGAAGCATGGCGAGTTTCGTCACTGTTTTGTTTAGTCGGTATGGTAGCATTACGAGGATGCTTAACAAACTACGTTGGCAGCCGTAGGAAGAGAGGCTTTTTGAATAACCGGAGAGGTCTACTACAGAAATTCCGAGATAACACGTTCCGTGAAAAATTGCTCCACTGTATGTCTCGCGAAATGACCAGAACCAGAAAATCAGAAAAACTAGACCTCGCATGAATGTTTGGCGACAACCGTGATTCTCACTTGCTATACGCGAACGAAACAGGGAAATGCGACAAACACAGTGGTATGAAAAGGCTTCTCCGCCACACACACACACCATATTGTGGCTTTTGGAGCATAGATGCAGGTGCAGTTAGAGCCAGGATACTCCGTAGCAAAGACGTTGTATTCGCCTTCTGAGATTCAAACCCCTGTCAGACTACCCGTGTTTAAGTTATCTGTGCTTATCCTATATCGCTCGGTAGATGTGCGTTCATTTCCATCTTGAGACTGTCATAAGTTTGCCATGGAATATTTCACAATGCAAAGTCTCAGAGGAATGTGAAATGTACTTCCCACAGACCCAAAGGCCCCTTTTTATCCGAGTACAACATACCGATGACGACTGTACTTGACGCGAACAAAAAGAATATGTGTCAACCTGACCGTGTCATAATGTGTTTACTACACTTAAAGCCAACAGATTTTGTATTTAACACAGTAGAACCTGCAGCAAACCAACTTCTTGGATACATTCGGAACTGGGCCATCTCCTAGAGTTATTACCCTCGGCAGTTCGCTCCAGAGCATGGAAGTTATTCGCTGATCTTAACACATGTCCTCCTCATCATCATCATCATCTTCTTCTTCTTCTTCACTTAATGTACTGGAAAAATAGTGCGTCACGGTACTCCATCTCTCGTATAGTCTTCCTAGATTTCTTCTTTCAGTACATTTGTAACTGAGAGCTTTTACGTGAGCCTTTCTCCACTCTTACGGTCTACATGTTTCTTCCTTTTCCTTCTATATTCCTTTAGTCCTTTGTTTTTACGTTTGGGTCATATATTCCTAAATCTTTGCTTACGTCTCATTTCTTTTGGGATCTTCCCATATATATACATCCACTCTTCTCAGACACTTCATTTCTTGAGCCACTGTTCTGCTTTCCTGGAGTCTTTTTGTCGTCCATGCTTCACTTCCATAAGGGTAACTGCTATGGTCTTTATTTATTATTTGAGAGGTTACTGGTTGTATTCTCTGAAATTTCGTCATTTTCGTTTTATCTGCAGACCATATCAGACTGTTTTTCGGTTGTAACTTATAGATCCCCATCTGAAGGTCATCTCCATTCTCTGCAATCGGAGTTAGGTCATTCGCAAACAAAATTATATATAGTCTAATGTCACGATCTAGACATCCTCCCTTTTTATTCAACTTTTTCCACTTACTGGTCGCTTCATTGACGTATGTATTGAAATAACATTGCCGTGTCCCTTTGTTTGTGTTCACTGGCTTTGCGACAGTATTAGCAATATCTACAACAGTTTCGGTGTTTGTGTGAGATGAGACTGACAATCTTTTTCAGCTATAATATTCCACAGCATTTCTGTAATTCCGATAATACCTGAGCCAAATAACACAATAGGCCTGGACTGTATTGATATGAGAGAACTGATGGAAGCTCTAAAAGTTACAAAGAATAGGAAAGCTAGCTGATTAGATGGTATTAATATGGGACAGTGGAAATATCGTGGGCTACTTCTGCATTTAAGACCTCTTCACATTTTTGATCGAAAACTGAGAAATGGAAAGGTACCAAAAGACTGGTTAAGATCCAAAATAATATCGATCCTTGAAAATGGTGATAAAAATAGCTGTAGTAATTGTAGAGGCGACAGTCGTGTGGATAGGTGTGACTAAAAATCGGAAGTGCATCTGCCACTCGGCTGACATCTGAAGGCTGTCACGTGACGTCCACCGATCTTGTAGTGCGATATGTGTCTTGAATGACAGATTTACTAAAGCGTTGGATCTTGTAGTGCGATACCTGTTTTGAATGAGAGATTTACGAAAGCGTTGTTAAGGATTCGATCGCAGCTAAATACCTGTAGCACGCAAGACTATAAGAAACATTGCTGGCGGTTTACTCGCAACAGTTTAAACTGTACTTTCAGATTCCTGCATAATCACACCTTCAGAAATCCAGATGTATTCGAAAAAAGAGTCCAGTATTTGAGAAAAGAAGGAATATAAATGATTAATGTCATTTCTCAGTTTTATCTTTCGTTGTATAATCAGACTGAAATCAGACAATGGAAGGAACTCGTTACCGAGAGAGTACGCTCTTCTATGTAAGTAACATCGAATATTGCAGAACATACTTCCGTTTTACATGAATAAGAAGGTTCCCGAATCTGTTACATACATAAAGATGAAAGGAAATTCAAGCACGTATCCAGATTTTAACCTAGTTTTCTAAGTTCTATCACAATAGTACTATTTGACATGGAGAGCGTTTCAAACGACAGGCACTGCTTCCAGAAGGAGAGGAGGAGGTGGTCGAACACAGTCAACTATAACGGCAGAATACCGCTACGTTGGGGCAAAATCAATTTGGGACCTGCGTCCAACTGCTAATGCAGTTGCAACCTCATGTAACAGGACTGCAAGGCATGGAGTCTCACGCCCCACACAGTGGCATGTGGGTAGTCTCTGCCCCATAATTATGACACATGTACATCGGTAGCATGGCAAACGATGCCGCCAAGGAAATAGATACTCGACCTGTCACAGATGAGAGCAGCATTTTTGCCTTCTTGCGCCAGCTGTTATGGTTTGGGCGTATTGATCATCAAATCTATGAAAACGGTACACTCACCACTCAACATTACTGCAACAATAAATGATTGCAGCCCACAGGACAGATGCATAGCGGAATACCCCTGGACAGAGAAACAATTTGCCATCAGTGGACAACCAAGGCGGCCAGGGTTCCGTCGTAGGGTCGAGCGCCGGCGCACCAGTCGGAAACGAGAGAGCAGAGGGGGCTGTGAAGAAGACGTCAGCCAACTGCATGCTGACCGACCTCTCTCCAGGACGACAACGCGATAGCAGCGGCCTCTCTGCGAAGATACACTACTGGCCTTTAAAATTGCTACACCACGAAGATGACGTGCTACAGACGCGAAATTTAATCGACAGGAAGAAGATGCTGTGGTATGCAAATTATTAGCTTTTTAGAGCATTCACACAAGGTTGGCGCCGGTGGCGACACCTACAACGTGCTGACATGAGGAAAGTTTCCAACCGATTTCTCATACAAAAACAGCAGTTGACCGCCGTTGCCTGGTAAAACGTCGTTGTGCTGCCTCGTGTAAGGAGGAAAAATGCGTACCATCACGTTTCCGACTTTGATAAAGGTCTGATTGTAGCCTATTGCAATTGCGGTTTATCGTATCGCGACATTTCTGCTCGCGTTGATCGAGATCCAATGACTGTTGGCAGAATATGGAATCGGTGGTTTCAGGAGGCTAATACGGAACGCCGTGCTGGATCCCAACGGCCTTGTATCACTAGCAGTCGAGATGACAGGCATCTTATCCGCATGGCTGTACCGGATCCTGCAGCCACGTCTCGATCCCAGAGACAACAGATGGGGTCGTTTGCAAGACAACAACCATCTGCACGAAAAGTTCGACGACATTTGCAGCAGCGTGGACTATCAGCTCGGAGACCATGGCTGCGGTTACCCTTGACTCTGCATCACAGACAGGAGCGCCTGCGATGGTGTACGCAACGACGAACCTGGGTGCACGAATGCCAAAACGTCATTTTTTCGGATGAATCCAGGTTCTGTTTACAGCATCATGATGGTCGCATCCGTGGTTGGCGACATCGCGGCGAACGCACATCGGAAGCGTGTATTCGTCATCGCCATACTGGCGTATTACCCGGCGTGATGGTATGAGGTGCCATAGGTTACACGTCTCTGTCACCTCTTGTTCGCATTGTCGGCACTTTAAACGATCGACGTTACATTTCAGATGTGTTACGACCCGTGGCTCTACCCATCATTCGATCCCTGCGAAACCCTACATTTCAGCAGGATAATGCACGACCGCACGTTGCAGGTCCTGTACGGGCCTTTCTGGATACAGAAAATATTCGACTGCTGCCTTGGCCAGCACATTCTCCATATCTCTCACCAATTGAAAACGTCTGGTCAATGGTGGCCGAGCAACTGGCTCGTCGCAATATGCCAGTCACTACTCTTGATGAACTGTGGTATCGTGTTGAAGCTGCATGGGCAGCTGTACCTGTACAAGCCATCCACGCTCTGGTTGACTCAAGGCCCAGGCGTATCAGGGCCGTTATTACGGCCAGAGGTGGTTGTTCTGGGTACTGATTTCTCAGGATCTATGCACCCAAATTGTTTGAAAATGTAATCACATGTCAATTCTAGTATAATATATTTGTCCAATGAATTCCCGTTTATCGTCTGCATTTCTTCTTGATGTAGCAATTTTAATTACCAGTAGTGTAACATAATTGTCGCGGCCGACTGGCTGCAGCCGAGTCCTAGAAGAAGCTTCAAGATCACTGATCTTAATAGAAGTGTCAAAGCTCATTACTTTCCCCGTACTTTCTATGTAGTTCGAACCTGGAATTCTTATACTGGAGAGACTTCTTAATTGTCTGTCACCTTTTGCTTGCGACACATCTGTGTATTTCTCGAAGTTTAGTATTGTCATGTACTTTTCGTAATAAAACTCATTAATACGATTTGCTTGAACTGTTGTCTATCGATCTGAGAAAGCTTACTTCCTGGACACCCCATATTGGACGAGTAGGCAGGATTCAACGGCCAGGACGCTCGTTGCTTCTGACTTTCTTTTTGGTCTTTTACTGAATTCCTGTTCTAACCATATACCGCACCAAATTTCGCTATGGACATCCCTTCCGAAGAATCCCACAGATCACAAAAATATCTCACGTTGTTCTAGTCCGGTACACACTCATAGCATTCCGGCCATCTTGGTCTGACTGCAGATCGCTAGCCACTGGTCGCGAAGTACTTTGTATCGACTGCCCTGGACTAGGCATGTGATGCCAGCTTCTGCACGAACATAGGAGCAAAATTTAAAACGATATGCGGTATCCAGGCGTTTGCGACTTATCTACTGAGTTAGCTTCGTAAGACAACTATGTCAGTATAAGAACGATATCCCGAAAATTGACGATTCTCCCCTTTATAAATTTTGTTTGGACGACTATGTTTCTTTCGCAATCGTCGATAATATTTTGTGAAAATGAGCACTACAAAGATCATATGTAGCTACCGAATGTAATTGCTGAAATAGTCATCTCAACTGTTCCACTTCAGCAACGTTATTCATTAGTTAATGCCTTCCCTGGTTTTTAATGGATAGCAATTTATCTGTGGGTCACCTTGCTGTTTTAACCGTAGTCTGTTCTTAAGAAATCAGTGACCTAAGGTTTGATAGACTATAGACGGTCAATTTGAAGATCTGTCACCAATTAACAGCAAGAAAATTCGGAATGAGTGCGACAGAGAACGGAAAGCTCCCCAGACAACGAAAGGAAAATACTATGCGCAAATAACACCAGTGTTGCGATCGAGGCGTTGCTACCATGCACACATGTGCTCACGGAAATTTCCAATTACCATACAGCGGGTGAAGTTCCACCACTGTTGATTTGCATAGCACCTGCATTTTATAAGTATAGTACCATCTTCATTTTGTGACTGCTGTGAAGTGGAAGACGCAAATCACATATTTTACTTTTTCGATGGATCTACCTGTAGCACTTGACATCAAAAACTGTTAAGCAATCTTTTGAGTAAGAAATACCAGTTTCCAATATTTGTGCAAATCAGATACTTTACAGTGTACGAAGATCTTTACTCCTTTCTCAATTAAACATGTAAGAGGTATGCGCTATATGCGCTGCCTGCAACAGGCAAGACTTAGGAGAGTCTCTGACCAGAGAGCAGTATGTAGTTAGTTGTTGCTTGTCGCTAGTTGGCATTAGTCGGCAGTAGTATGCAGTAGTCTGCGTGAGTCGACAGTAGTCGGCGCGTGTCTGCGCTTGTGTGCAGTCTGCTCTGGTCGGGACTCTGGAGGATGAGTATTATTGTAGATGGTAAAGAAGCAGCCTTGCGCATATCTATTAATGTATGTTAACTGTCATCAATTTCTTTTGAAAAATCCCCCAATAATAATTTTTATAATATAAAGTGATTTAAAAAAATAAGAGCAGTCATTTCAGTTTAAAGATTTTATCCAATGAATAATTAATTCCTTTCACGAGTCACAAAGCATAGGCCAGCATTGCACGGAGCTGTGCCGAAAATTTTTTATGTAAGAGCAGATATATTCGCAGTTTTTACTGAGGTAAGAATTTTTGCTTTTTATTCAGAATACAGGGCCGAGGCGCAGCGCTGCTGTCGTCATAAAATTTACCAGGTTACTGAATTTTTTATTATTATTTTGGTTTTTAGGATTTTTTTTGTTTCGAACTTAACATTAAATGATAAAATAATTGTGTGGTTACATTAAATGTGAATGCATTTCTGCAACGAGACTATAAATGGGAACCAATTTTGTTCAGAAGTAACAATATTTAAAAATTCATGTAACTATTATTTCCGTGTGGAGGTTACACTTGGTTCATATTATTTTTTTAAATATTTCTGTGGGGAGGTTACACTTGGTTCATTTAAATATTTGGAGGTTAGACTTGGTTCATTTACAATTTTATTTAAAATTTTCTGTGGGGAGGTTACACTTGGCGACATCCGGCCAGGATCGTATTTCTTTGTGAATCTTATGATAAGTAGTCATATATCTGCTCTTATTTACTTAAATGTAGTTTGCATCTGGCGCAACGCATTTACTAATTTGTCACTCTTTCCTTCACAGATCATTGGCAATTTGTTTCTCTTTGTTGTAACTGTGTTTGTAGCATTTTGCATTGTCCTTGTTTCATTTGTGCTTAATTTTGATTAGTGAAAATGCCGCGAAAAACTGTTAACAGTACATAGCGATGTGTAATGAATGAAATAGCCGATTCGAATATTTTGACTGATAATACTTGCGACACTCAGTGTAATGACGACAATCCTCCATTTTCAGACAATCAGTGCGTACCGACCGCTAGTAATGATTTTGATCCTAATGATGAACAAATAAATTCAATTGTGTCCTCTGTTAATTTAACGACAATTGATGACGCGGGACGTTCTCTTACAATGAACACTGCCCTGTTTAACACACCCGATTTGCAAAATTTGAATTGTGAAGGGATAAATTTTTCTAACGAAAATGAACAGTGTACTCAAAGTAGGCAGATTTATTTGATTCCGAGGTAGTGACTAACAGTGCACATCCGTTTGGCAAACCTTTTCAAGAATTACAGAATAACCAAATGGTTACAGAAAACGTGACAAATGCAGTTACACCATTACACAGTACAGAGAATAGAGCCGATAATTTTGGCTGGGATCAAGTTATGGCATTATTACGACAAATGAATGAAAAAATAGATAGTAATACCAAACAGTCGAATGATAAGCAAGACAGCAATCACAAACAACTTAGTGAAAGTCTCAAACAACAAATTAATGAAATTAATGAAAAATAAGACAACAATTCCAAACAGTTGAATGAAAAATTAAACAACAATTCCAGACAGCTTAGTGAACAGATTACAGCCGTTGCTGCGCAATGTCATGATACTAAAGAACAATTACGTGAGGAAATTAAGGCTTGTGCTAGGAAAAGTAGTGAAGAAATTAGATCTGTTGCTCAAGAATTAAGGAATACGCAAACAGCTACAACAGAATCACTCAGAGACGAAATTAGTTCAGTTGGTAAACAATGCGCTGAAAACGCAACACAGTTACGCGACGAGTTTAAATTAATGTCAGCAGAACTTTCGCGCACAGTGGATGCAAAAGTAGACGCGAAATTCGACCAACAGAACAGTCAAATTGAGGAACGTTTTAATCACCACCTACAAAACAGTGAGACGCGTTACCGTAAATTCATACAGGAACAGAATAAAGTAAAGCGACAAGTCATGGAATCAATTACCGCACAGAGACAGGAAGATAAACGTAAGTTGTTTACGAAAGCAAAAACATACGTAGACAACAATATTGCTACAGTATCAGACGAAATTAATACTATCAAAGAGTTGAATACCGAATTGCGTGATGAAATTTCCGATCTTAGATCAAAAACAGATACACACACAGTAGACTTTCAGACAGTGACCGACAGACTTGAACAATTAGAATTAATACAGGATTCCGATGTCATCAAAGCAGACGTTAAAAAATTGAACGAAATCACACGTAAAATACAAAAACAAATTAATGCTTGTGACACTAAAAACGATGATCAGGTAAAAATACTGACTGAAAAATGTGATGAATTGGCCAGTCGTATTGACGTTATTGAAAGTAATAATGACAGCAAATCATACGATACTTCACCGATTTCGTTCAATCAAACACCCGAATTCCAAAATTTACAGCAGACAATCAGTGAGATAGATTCGTCCAATAATACATTGCGTAGAAAATTGTCAACTTTACAGCAAGAAGTGACAGAGATGAAAAATGTTTCAGTCACTAACACATCACAGCATACGGCACATTCCGAACATTTGTCACACTCACACAGCCAGTATAATTTAGGTAATATACAGAGAGTATGTGACTTAGATTCAGAACAATCACAGACAAATAGATTCTCATACAATCCTGAACCCGTTCAGACGTACAGAGACGATAATTTTGATTATAAACATTTTCTATCAGTGAGAAAATTTAAAGTATTTAAAAATGACAGAACACAGATTCACCCATTGGATTGGATACAACAATTTAGCTTTGCTTTTCCACCGGCTTGGCCCTTAACACATAAACTTTAATTTATTTGCAGTTTTGTGGAAGGCGAACCGGCAACTCGTATGAGACCGATCGCGAGACAATGCTACTCGGTAGAAGAATTTCAGAATGCTTTTCTGTCAGCGTATTGGTCGAAGACGACACAGCGTGGAATCAAGGATCAATTAATTAGTTTACCGAATTATGAGAACTCAATTTTTTCCACTGTCACGCAATTTTTTGAACACAAGGTCCAACAAAACCAGTACTTAAGTAACCATACAGTGAATCTGCACTTATTCAATTATATATTTCTAACTTACCACGATCATTAAGAGTGTCACTTTTAACGGGTCAGCAGAAAGAAAATATTTCAGCATTCAGAGATCTGTCACAGATTTTGGAAGTGCAGCAATCGGATTATTCGTTTATAAACAAAAATTTTTTATATAATAACCAAGGTCAACAAACATATAGCAATTACGATCATCCCCGCAATTTCAATAGCAAAGGTAATAGACGCTTCAGGAACGACAACCACCGGAACTTTAATAACAGACAAAATTTTAATCATCAGTATGTGTAAAATTATCAGCAACAGCAAACACATTTTGGTAACAATAGAGGTTTTTCCCAACAACAGCAACAAAACCAACCGGTTAGCATACCTAACCAATAATGTAAGGTACAGGGTCAACCAAGCTTTAATATTTCGCCGCCTGCACGTTTAGCGTCAGCTCCAACAAATAGTAACGCACAGCAACAAGGAAATCAGTACACTATTTCAGCTCCTATCGCAATGCACCGTATAGAAATGACTATCATGACAGGCGTAAAGGTAATGAGCACAATTTTCAGCGTACATTTAATAATAGTCTGTGTTATCAGCAGCAAAATCATCCGCAACAACATATTATCATGAATGAACCAGACAGTAGATACCATCCCTAATGTAATACGTCAGGAAGAAATAACAGAACAGTACCAATAGTGGAAATGCCACAGCATCCTCCCGCAAATAATAGCACGTCAGATAGAATTTGACTAGATACAGTACAGGTTGCATCTTCCAGTAACGCAAGCAATACTTTTGACAGGCAGAATCTTGTTCACGAGAATGTTATCTGAAACATGCTCTGTTGAATGCACCACTTTTATCACACCCAGATCTTACTAGAAATTTTTCCATTGCCACCGACAGTTCTAACACCGCTTTAGGCGTACACATTTTTCAGGAAATTGAAGAAAATGGCACTACAGTAATTAAAAACATAGCCTTTGCGAGTCGCATTCTGTCACCTGCTGAACGCAATTATTCTGTTGTATGGGCGTTTACGAGATTTCGGCATTTTCTTTATGGAAGACATACGACCGTTTACACAGACCATAGAGCGATACAGTTTTTGCTTCCCGCTAAATTTACACACGACAGATTAAGCAGATGGAAACTTTATTTACAGGAATTTAATTTCACAATTGTTCACATTCCCGGTACACAAAATAATGTAGCAGACGCACTATCCCGTTCTCTCAGCAACAATCAGCAAGACATCGCAACCAACTTCTGCAAAGCAAATTTCACCGTCATGTACATTCAACAAGTTGCATTTGAGAATTTCATTTCGTCGTCATTACAAGACATAGCGCAAGAGCAGAGTAAAGACAACGTATGGAAAGAAATTAAACACCTTTGGCAAGATAGGAATAATGTTACCATTAGAAACCATTACACTGTACGCAATAACATTCTGTTTCGCCGCTCTCACCCTGACAACAACAATTGGTTATTATGCATTCCTGACGAACTTGTTAACAAATTAATTTGGTATACTCATTTAAGTTACGCACATTACGGAGCCAGAAAATGTTTTCTTATACTGAGACAGAACTGTTATTTTATCAACATGGAGAAACGTATTCGACGAGTTTTAGCGTCATGTAAAATCTGACAGAAAGGTAAGTCAGATACGACTTCACATATTCCTCCATTACATCCGATTGTACGTGTTAAACTGAGACACATGGCCGCTGTAGACATTTTTGGTCCGATTCCCAGAACTAATAGAGGTTTTTGCTACATCTTTGTCGCTGTTGAAGTCACTTCAAAATTTGTTACCCTCACTCCGTTACGCAAAGCTACTGCTAAAACTGTTTCGAAAGCATTTGTAAAAAATTTTCTGTTTCATGTAGGGCATGTATTGAAAGTAATTTCCGACAATGGACCACAGTTTCGATCTGCTATATGGACACGTATGTTACTAGCTAGAAACATTTCTCCGATCTATATATCCAGGTACCATGCTTCTTCGAACCCTTGTGAACGACTAATGAAAGAAACTGGTAAACTATGTAGAATATACTGCCATAAAAGACATATTTATTGGGACACACACATACTCTCATTACAGGATGTAATTAATTCCATACCAAATGAATCTACTATGCTATCTCCGACTGTTATACTGAAAAATGTTGAACCACCTAACAAAATTAACGAATTAGTAACCTTTCCTACATCTTGTCGACTACGACACCATGAAATAATTGACATTGCGCTGAACAACATCAAACGTGCCGCAGAGCGCCGGAGAAGACAGCAAAAACAGGTTTGTACACGCCGTGACTTTCACATTGGACAGAAGATATTAGTACGCACACATTATTTATCTAATAGAGGAAAAAGTAGATGTAGTAAATTTGAGCTTCTATATGCAGGTCCATATCGAATTCGCAGCATTCCTCACCCCAATGTAGTACACGTCGAAACTCTGAGAACCAGAAAAACCAAAGTGAATCACCATATCTCCAACATCAAACCCTTTATTGAATGAACATACATTATGATTTATCACACTGAATTGCCAGTTACTGATTTTTATGACCACTTATGCAATTATATTCACATGAACACTTACTGATGATTATCGTATTTTTTCTTGGCAAGTGTACGGCAAGGTAAGGTTAGCAGGTCGTTTTCCTTGTCGTTACGCATCAGACCGTGCACATTTTTCCAGATGAACTTACACATTTTATGACCACTTCTGCAATTCTATTTATGTGAGTACTTACAGATGATTATCGTATTTTTTCTTGGCAAGTGCCCGGCAAGGTAAGGTTAACAGGTCGCATTTCTTGTCGTTACATATCAGACCGTGCACATTTTTCATTCTTCATATATGTATGATTGTTTTACTGTTTTGTTTGTATGCACTATGAAATATTTAAGATGTAACAAACACCAGTTGACTTTGACATTTTGCCTTATGATATCGCAACATCGTGACTATTTTACATTTTTTTTTTTTGCTGCTACATTGTCATACTCTGTGTACATTTTTGCACCTGTACACTGTCTATGTTTTTGACATATTACGTTTTCTGTCATTCTATGCTGTATGCTTAATTATATCACTACAAAACAGCTTTTATTTAATGAATATATGATTTAAATGCAAGACATTAATCATTGTTCATCATTTTCAGAAAGAAATAACGTGTAAAAGAAATAAATTAAACAGAGATGGGAATTTCACCTTCGGAATGAACGAAAGAAGATGCAATACCTCATCACGAAGAGTAAATGGATCAGAATTAACAAGCATTAAAAAGAATATACTATACACATCGTATGATAGCAGTCTTAACTAATTTTTTCTTTCAGAATACGAGGCGATTGATGCAGGCTGTCAGACAGAACTACACATCTTAGTTTTACTGATGAAATATGCTAGAAATAAGAAACTTTATACTATGAATATTTGTATAATGAAGTGTTTCTTTTTGCAGATGATAATGAATGACGATGAATAGTGATGCAGAATATGCTAATATGGATAATGAAGTTTTTCTTTACAGGTGATGATAATAATGGAATTATGTTGATATGGATAATGAAGTTTTTCTTTGCAGGTGATAATAGTAATGATAATGAAGTTTTTCTTTGCAGATGAGGATAATGTTGAAGTTTATGTATTAATGCTATGTAGTTATTTAAGTATTTGTTGCAGTTCGTTTTTAGAGTATGTCTTATGTCACATGGTATGAAGACTGAAGGTTCTGGAAAGGACAGCTAGAGAACTTATGTATTTTATACACATTTCATTACCTGTTAATTCGAAGTTCACTACTTTTCAGCATAATATGCGTTTCTTCTTTCAGCTTAATAATCAATTTTGTATTTTTTGCTAGAGAAATTATAAGCAGTTGGTCATTAAACCTGTGTCATTCATCAATGTGATCACATATACTCTATTTGTTTCATAACCTTGCTACAGCTGACTCATGACGAATGACATTACCCATCTTCATTTGCAGCAATAAGTCAAAAGCAAATATTGTTATGCCCCCAGCAATTAATTATCGATCCCAACGCAATGCATTGCCAGCACAAAAAAAATCTATTACCAGTCCCAAATAATGCTACCAATTTAAAAGAGTTATGAGTAATCCTGAATGATTTCATTTCAACCAAACACTTGAGTAATAGTTACAGTAGGTTACATTTTAATTATGTCTTATGTCACTTAAATGATGAGTTCTGAGTAATAGTGAATGATATTTTGTAATAACGCATGTATTCTCTACACTCTTTAACTCTTGTTTTGACTGATGACTTCTGATGTATTGTAACTGGCCAATCTGTGCCAATAATTATTTTTAAATATGTAATATGTCACTTGAATGATGGAAAATGTTTTGTAATATTGAATACTTGCTGACCAACGAATGCCACTGTTTCTTATACTTCAAATTGATATTATGTCACTTTCATGCTATATGTATGAACTAGCTCCTTTTTTGAATGATGACTTCTGATGATTTGTAACTGGCGAATGAGTGCCAATGTTCTCTGTAAACAGATAACTTACGAATATTATTCTGTAATACTTCATACATGGTACAGAAATATTCAGTAACTGGGCGATGAGTGCCACGAATTACTCAAATTAGTTGTTAGACTAGTGTAATTATCGATGAAGACTAGCATGTGACTTAATGTCCTTCACCTTCGGACCTAATTACCAGAAATTACTGCAATATCCGTTTGTCCTGTCTATCTGCATGCTCATGGAGCACTATATTTGGTTTTTGCACTAATTCTACGTTGGTGTACCTTACAAGAACGTGGTGTTGACACGACATGCTGTCCACCACCTTGAGCGATGGAGATGTTATTATGGTCCCACTGTTTGGTGTACCTAATGTACTACCAAAATGATAACATGGAATATTAATACGACATTTCAGTGTCTTGGCTACACTGATTAATACTTCAGAGAAAGGAACTTCAGATTGTCTCACTTGGTCTTGTGCTTCTGTAGAAAGATATGGACTTTCAGTGCAGCTGCGTGCAACCTAATGTGCTACAACCATGATGCAATCCTTCCCTTTCCTATCCTAGTTCTTGTAAAATAGTAAAAAAAAAAGTACTACAGTGCATGTGCACTTTTGATTTGTACTCATTGCCTATACATTTTGTGATTTCCTGATATATTCTGAACTACAGTGCGTGTGCACTTCATGTCATTTGTTAATATTATTTGTATTCATTGCGTATACATTTTGTGATTTGCTGATATATTCTGAACCACAGTGCGTGTGCACTATACGTCATTTGTTAATATGATTTGTACTCATTGCCTATAAATTTTGTGATTTCCAGATATATTCTGAACTACAGTGCGTGTGCACTTTATGTCATATGTTAATATGATTTGTATTCATTGCGTATACATTTTGTGATTTGCTGATATATTCTGAACTACAGTGCGTGTGCACCTTATGTCATTTGTTAATATGATTTGTACTCATTGCCTATACATTTTGTGATTTCCTGATATGTTCTGAACTACAGTGCGTGTGCACTATACGTCATTTGTTAATATGATTTGTACTCATTGCCTATAAATTTTGTGATTTCCAGATATATTCTGAACTACAGTGCGTGTGCACTTTATGTCATATGTTAATATGATTTGTATTCATTGCGTATACATTTTGTGATTTGCTGATATATTCTGAACTACAGTGCGTGTGCACCTTATGTCATTTGTTAATATGATTTGTACTCATTGCCTATACATTTTGTGATTTCCTGATATGTTCTGTACTACAGTGCGTGTGCACTTTTGTCATTTGTTAATATGTTTTGTACTCATTGTGTACACATTTTGTCATTGCTTGATATGTTCTGTACTCGGTGCATGTGCACTATATTTTATTTCATGTTCTGCACTTATATATATGTATTTATTCTGTGATTGTAAACTTAGTTAATTAGGAAAAATTTGTTGCTCATGGCAAGTCCAATTGACTCACCATCGCTGCCAAATTTTTGCCCCCCCAGTGGAGGGTTATGTAAGAGGTATGCGCTATATGCGCTGCCTGCAACAGGCAAGACTTAGGAGAGTCTCTGACCAGAGAGCAGTTTGTAGTTAGTTGTTGCTTGTCGCTAGTGGGCATTAGTCGGCAGTAGTATGCAGTAGTCTGCGTGAGTCGACAGTAGTCGGCGCGTGTCTGCGCTTGTGTGCAGTCTGCTCTGGTCGGGACTCTGGAGGATGAGTATTATTGTAGATGGTAAAGAAGCAGCCTTGCGCATATCTATTAATGTATGTTAACTGTCATCAATTTCTTTTGGAAAATCCCCCAATAATAATTTTTATAATATAAAGTAATTTAAAAAAAGAGCATTCATTTCAATTTAAAGATTTTATCCAATGAATAATTAATTCCTTTCACGAGTCACAAAGCATAGGCCAGCATTGCACGGAGCTGTGCCGAAAATTTTTTATGTAAGAGCAGATATATTCGCAGTTTTTGCTGAGGTAAGAATTTTTGCTTTTTATTCAGAATACAGGGCCGAGGCGCAGCGCTGCTGTCGTCATACAATTTACCAGGTTACTGAATTTTTTTTATTATTTTGGTTTTTTGGAATTTTTTTGTTTCGAACTTAACATTAAATGAGAAAAGAATTTTGTGCTTACATTAAATGTGAATGCATTTCTGCACGGAGAATATAAATGGGAACCAATTTTGTTCAGAAGTAACAATATTTAAAAATTCATTTAATTATTATTTCCGTGTGGAGTTTACACTTGGTTCATATTATTTTTTAAAAATATTTCTGTGGGGAGGTTACACTTGGTTCATTTAAATATTTGGAGGTTACGCTTGGTTCATTTACAATTTTATTTAAAATTTTCTGTGGGGAGGTTACAAGCAAAATGATAGATGTAAGCTAACTCAAGTAAACTAAATGAGTTTGTGTTATCTCAGTATGTTATTTCAAGTTAACGATTGATGAAAATCACCTCATCATTATTATCACATATTAATTCTGTTACTGTCGGATTCGTTCGTAGAACAACGTCCGATTGTTTGCAGTTAAACAAACAGAAAATTAGGCTAAAGCTGCAGCATCTTGACGAATAAAACAGTCAGCTCACACTGATAACAGCCTTATAACAGTCTTATACCAATAAATGGGTAAAATACAGCTGAGGTGGTTTTCATTAGTCACTATCATTAGTGTCAGCTGTGGTGCTCGACGTTATCAAGATGATTTATGTGTTTTTGCCTTTGTTTTGCATCATCAGTAGTGTTTCCTTACCGACTAGCTATTGTTACGTGTGCCAGTTGCATGTAATTTTGAAGTGTTTATGGTGGATGGCTGTAAGGGGGACAGCATAAGGCCAATAATAAAAAAACAAAACCTAGCCTACAAGTTCTGAGGTTCGATGTATCAATATTTGCAAGATACACATAAGAGTCACTAACATCTAATTATTGCCAGATAACTAAACAAATTTTTAGTAATTCTCCTTCATACTCTCACTTTACTTTTATTTTATTTCACTGGGTTACATTTCTTTTTCTTTCTACTATTCTATCTTGAATGCAAGTGTCACTCTCCTTATCTCAAGGACATCACAACCTTGCGTCAAACTCTGTGTTGTTAGGTTAATTTAGTCATTAGTCCATAATCCATGCTCTCGGGGTAGCGGGTTAAACGAATAATCAAAACATACTCGGTCCTAGATTCAACCCCATCATCGCTTAGATTTTGAATAAATAGTATCAACAGCCGCGGCCGAAGACTTCCTCCATAAGAGGTCACCCCCAATCTATCAACGGCATTGTCAAAAATGGCGGGGAGAGTGGACGGAGGCTCATGGAAGTCTCTAGTCCTCGGGATGGGAAACTGCCCGTAAAGACGGAAGAATCAGCAGTGATAAATGGCATGAAGATGTAGAAGACAATGAAAACAACTGCGTTAAATACACATAATGTGCATCCACAGGACATGTGGCCTGTAAGTGAAAAAGTCCTATGATGATCTCTCCATTGGCAAAAGGTTCCGGTCTAGTCCCCTTTTTCGGATCTGCAGGAGAAGACTGTCAATGTGGAATTGACCATGAGAAAAATATTGAATAACCAACGAAAGGATAAACTTTAGCCGAGCGGTCTAAGGCGCTGCACTCATGGACTGTGCGGCTGGTCCCGGCGGAGATTCGAGTCCTCCCACAGGCATGGGTGTGTATGTTTGTCCTAAGGATACTTTAGGTTAAATAGTGTGTAAGCTTCGGGACTGATGACCTTAGCAGTTAAGTCCCCCAAGATTTCACACACATTTGAACATTTTTTGATAAACTTTCTGCAGATCTGTGCGTAGAATGTCAGGAGCTTGAACGTGGTAGGGAAACTAGAAAATCTTAAAAGAGAGATGCTAAGGCTCAATCTATATATAGTGAGGGTCACTGTAGTGAACTGTAAAGAAGACAAAGATCTATGGTCACATGAGTTTAGGGTAATATCAACAGCAGTGGGAAATTGTATAACAGGCCTAGGATACGTTATCAGTACCACGGTAGGGCAGAGAGTAAGTTACTGTGAACAGTTCGGTAATAGGGTTGCTGTCATCAGAATCGACAGCAAACCAACACGAACAACGATTGTTCAAGTATACATGACGAAGTCGCAAGCCGAAGATGAAGAGACAGAGAAAGTATATGAGGTTATTGAACAGTTAAGCCAGTACGTAAAGGGCAACGAAGACCTAATACTTATGGGTGATTGGAAGGCGGTTGTAGGGGAAAGAGTAGAAGAAATTTTTACGGGAAAATATGGGCTTGGTACTAACGATGAGAGAGGAGAAAGACTGATGGAGTTCTCTAGTAAATTTCAGGTAATAATAGTGAATACTCTGTTAGAGAATCACAGTAGGAGGAGGTATACTTGTAACAGACCGGGAGATACGGGAATATATCAACAGTGTTCTACCAACTGAGCTACCCAAGCACAACTCATTACCTGTCGTCACAGCTATACTTCCGCCAGTACATCTTCTCCTAAGTTCCAAACTCCACAGAAGTTCTCCTGCGGAACTTGCGGGACTAGCACACCTAGAAGAAAAGATGTTGCCGAAGCATGGCTCAACCACATTCTGCAAAATGTTTCGAAAATGAGATTATGCGCTGACATGAAGCTTTCTGGCAGATTAAAACTGTGCTCCAGACCGTGTCTTGAACTCGGGACCTCTGCCTTTCACGGATGCACTTTTCAGGAAAAGACAAATGGCCCGAGTTTGAATTTCGGTACAGGGCACATTCTTATCTGCCAGGAATTTCAATTTCAGCACATTCTCTACTGCAGAATGGAAATCCCGTTCCAGTTTACTTACTTTCTTTCCCTCTGTTTCGTTTTCATTTAATTGCTTTTGTAAAATGTAGAGAATTCTAAAACTGTTTCCGTTAACAGTAAATATAATTGATACTATTGTCAAGGGTAACATGCCTATAAATGTGATAAATGAGTGGACAGGTGCATAGATTGTTACTGAGTTACAATTACAAGAACAGTAGATCAAAGCACAGTTACAGAGACAGTTACAGAGTTAAAACAAATTCAGAATAGTATTTAGAGTACCAGGGATGTTACACTAGGTCGAGGGTTTTCACTTTTGCTCGCGTAGTTTGTAACCGCCTTCTTTCTACAGAGTATTTAGTCGTTCCCGTGTAAGAACTTCTCCTATCGTAACCCGTGTCCCTGCTAGTTTTTTCTTGTGATTAAAGGTCATTCCGATTTTGCAGTATGAGACAGACTTCAAAATTATTGGTCGAGGTTTCATACCACCTGATAGTCTTCGTCACACCCTATGGCTCCTGACAATGTGCACCTAACTGCAGTGTCGAATTTTTCACGGGAAATCTTCATTAGGAGGTTGCCTATGTCATCCCGCTCATCTTCTCCTATGCCAAACAGTTCTAGCTCGACCGTCGTAACAGGTAGTTTTTCTTCCAAATCTCGTGCCCTTTTCTCGTACTGTCACAGACATTTTTGTAGCAATGATTTCAGTAGCAATGCTCCCAACAGTTTCACTAATTTTGATTACTGCACCTGATATTGTGCCAGCAAACAGATCGAGATTACCTTTATTACGGAACGCGGCGCTTACCTCGGAACGGATCAGTTCCGCAGTACCGAGAACCGCAGCCTGAATTTCTGCCAGGAGCCACGCCCCCGTACCTGCAGCTGCCCCGCTCCTGGGTGCGCTGTTATTCTTTTTCCTGTTTGCTATTTTTCCAGTGTATTTATTGATGGGCCATTGGAAAAATATCAGTATTGCTAAGAAAACTGCTGATTACGCGAATTCCACTTCCGTTCAATAGTAACATTTGCGAGAACACCTCTGATTTCGACTGGAACTTGCTAGTAAACTAAGCAAAAGTTGCATTTCAGCCACTTATTGAACTGTACTGAGAATGTAGTTTATTTACATCATAGTTTTTATTTGTGATTAAAATAAAATTCAAGGAGTTTTGTAAGAAGAAAGCAAAATTGTGCAAACAACGAGGGTGGTTCTGAATTATTCGTCATCTTGTCATCACACGACCGTGGCATGGCACCATCCAGCCATTTCACCGAGATGAGATCATTTTAACGAACCTCCAGATGGGGCACTGCCTCCTTTTGAATCAGTTACTCATCCGGGAAGAGAACTTACCAACACTGAGGTGACAAAAATCATAGGATAGCGATATGCACATATAAAGACAGCGGTCTCATCGCTCCCACAAGGTACAAAAGGGCGGTGCATTGTCGGAGCTGTCAATTGTACTCAGGTTACTCATGCGAAAACGTTCCCAGTGTGATTCCCGCACGACGGGAATTGACAGACTTTGAACTCGAAATGGTTGGTTGGAGATGGATGCGTGGGACATTCCATTGCGGAAATCTTTAGTTAATTCAATATTCCGAAATCCACAGTGCGGAGAATACCACATTTCGGACATTACTTCACACCATGGACGACGCAGTGCCCGACAGCCTTCACTTAACGACCGAGAGCATCGGCGTTTGCGTAGATATTTCAGTGCTAACAGACAAGCAACTCTGCGTGAAATAAAAGCAGAAATCAACACAGTACGTACAACGAACACATCTGTAAGGACAGCGCGGCGAAATTTTGCCTTGATGGGCTATGGCAGCAGACGATCGACCCCAGTGCGTTTGCTAAAGAACGACATGTCCTGCAGCGTCTATCTTGGGCTAGTGACCTTATCAGTTGGACCCTAGACCACAGGGAAACCGTGAGCCGATCAGATGAGTCCAGATTTCAGTCGGTAAGAACTGATGGTGGGTCTCTAGTGTGACAAAGACTCCACGAAGCCATGAACCCAGGTTGTCAACAAGCTCTGTGCGCAATGGTGATGTTCCATAATGGTTCTTGGTGTGTTTTCATGGAGTAGTCTGGGTCCTCTATTCCAACTGAACCGATCACTGTCTGGAAATGGTTATGTTCGGCTACTTGGAGACCGTTTTAAGCCTTTCATGGACTTCATCATCCCAAACAACGATGTGCCATGTCAACGGACCACAAGTGTTCGTGATTCGTTTAAAGGACATTCTAGAAATTTCGAGCCAAAGATTTGTCCACCCAAAACGCTCGACATGAATCCTGTAGGACATTCATGGGACATAATCGAGAGAGCAGTTAGAGCACAAAATCCGGCACCGGCAACACTTTCGCGATTATATTTTTGCTGAGGGCTTCCAATAAATTGTTGATTCCCTTCCACGTCGAGATGCCGCACTATGCCCTGCAAAAGGAGTTCTCTACACGGTATTAGAAAATATCTTATGACGTTTGTCATTCCAATGCAAATGTTTCTTTCCGCACACCCTATATGTTTCTGTGTGCAACGATTAAATAATGTGTCTTTTATTTGATAACAAATCATCATCATCATCATCAGCCAATTCAATCATTAAATGATGTGGCCTCTTCGAGTCGTGGATTCAGGTAGGCTTTCAGCAGTCTTCTCCAAGTGGGACGGACTTGGGAAGTTCTCTGCCAGGTGTTACCAGCGATCTTCTTGATGTCTTTGTCCAATCTGTCTGGTGGTCTTCCTCTAGGCCCCCAAGCTCTTTCGGACTCCACTCCAGTACTAGCTTCGTCCATTTGCTGTCTTTTCTTCTTGCGACGTGGCCAGCCCACTGCCATTTCCAGGAACCTACTGTCTCTAAGGTGTCCTTAACCTTCGTCACAGACCGAATGTCATTGCCCTTTTCCTATCCTTTCTTGTATAACTCATCATTGATCTCTCCATGGCTCTTTGTGCTGTCCTAATTTTCCCTTTTGTAAATGAGTTCAGTGTCCATGTCTCGCAGCCATACGTCTTCACAGGAAGAATGTATTGATCAAATACTGCTTTCTTCAGATTTACTGGCATTTTTGATCTGAATACTGTTGAATTCTTCCCAAATGCTTGCCAGCCAGGCTTGATGCGTCGATAGATTTCTGGCCTTATGTCTCCCTTCATATTTATAATTTGGCCACGATAGACATATTCACTGACCTCTTCTAGTAGACTGTCCTTGACTTTCACATCTCCAGCTGGGACCAATTTGTTGCACATTACTTTTGTTTTGGAAAGGTTCATGTTCAAGCCAACCAGCTGACATTCCGATGCAAGATCTGTAACTAAGTTTTGGAGCTCTGCGAAGTCTTTGGACAATAAGACAAAATCATAAGCAAATCTCAAGTTGGTAAGCCTTCTTACATTAATTCTAATGCCCTTACCTTCCCAGCTAAGCTTTGACATAGCCATTTCCAGTACAGCAGAGAACAGTCTTGGGGAGATGGGATCGCCTTGCTTGACACCCCTCATGATGTGGAATTCCTGAGTTGATTCGCCGATAACATAAGCTGAAGAATTCTCGTAGATTTTCCTAAGCACTTCAATGTACACTACTCCCACTCCTTGCTCACTCAAAGCTTGGAAGACAGCTACATGGCTAACGGAGTCAAATGCCTTTTCAAAGTCAACAAATGCAATGCAGAGAGGCAGTTGGTATTCATTCGCTCTGCTTATCACTTCACTAACGGTCAGAATGTGGTCAATAGTGCTAAAATTGCTTCGGAATCCTGCTTGTTCTATAGGTCGGGCTGAGTCAAGGGTGGAACTAATTCGGTTTAACAGGATCTTTCTGAAAATTTTGTACAAAATTAAGAGTTGTCTCCGTTTGCACTCTGGCAAATTGTTTTACTTTTGTGGCGACCCAGAAGGAAAACTCAATGGAGTTGGGTTCTTAATCAACAAGAATATTGATAACAAATGGGCAGCAATAATTTTATTTGCCCCTTATTTAAAAAGACAATGTGATGAATGTGGAAGGACCTATGATGTTTTGTGAACTTTCATAAGGAGACTAGATTACTTAGTAGGACACTTAGTATCCTGTCAGAGTCGCTGTCCCATCCACAGTGTAAGTGAATGGATTTATGAATAAGAGAGAGTATGTGTTATTTTAGCAGATTTTTGTTTCACAAACTCCATCTTAAGCGCCAGTCATTGTTTTAACAGTGGTAACTATGAATCAGTTGAACTAAACCCCGACAGTAAAGGAAGAATGACCGATTCTGTCTGGGAAGGAATCTCAGAACTTGATAAATGTGGAAGTTACGTAAGGTCGTTAATTATTTTTATATATCTTCCGTCGTTATTTATTTTATTTACTTATTGATTTTTTGAATCAACATTCCACAAGTATAATTTCTACTTTTTTTTTATTCCGATTTTGGCCGTCTAGGGACCGCGTTAAACAACTATTTTTCAATGTACATTTCTCCTATTGCGCTCCTCCTCTTTTCTCTTCTACCAATATGTCTTCATCCTCTCTCTGTGCTGCTCCCTTCGGTCTTCTGTCCACACTGTTCCTCCAGTTCTTCTCTTCTTCACTTCAAATCCTTCAAAATGTTGAATTTTGTCTCTCATTAAGTCTCTGTTGGTTATATCATCTTCTCCTATACCCATCTCCTCTAAGTCTGCTTTGACTTCTTTGAACCAGGTAATTTGGGTTCTGGGGTTCTTGTCAAAAAACATGAATATTTTCTTTGTCAGCCTTTCATCATTCATTCTTTTCAAATGGGCGTAAAAGCTTACTCTTCTCTTCCTCATAGTATCTCCCACTTTCTCAATTTTGTCATACACTTCTCTATTACTTCTAAGCTTCCAAGTCCCATTCTCAAACCTCGGCCCAAGTACTCTTCTAATGATTTTTCGCTCCTTTTTTGCTATAGCTTCCATTTCCTTGTTAGTGTTCATTGCTAAGCATTCAGATGCATACAGACACTCTGGCTTAATCACAGTGTTGTAGTGCCTTGTTTTTGCGTTAATTGATACTGACTTCTTGTTGTACACATTCTTTGTTAGCTGGAATGCCATTTCCATTTTTCTTGTTCTTGTTTTATTTCCTTCTTTATCTGAAGCACTGGGCTGGATGATTTCCCCTAAATATTTGAAATCAGAAACCTTCTTTATCTGGCCATACTTTGTAATCATATTGTTCGGTGCCTCTTTTACATTGGTTAGGTATTCTGTCTTTTAAAAGGAGATTTTCAGTCCTGCTTTTTCTGCTGTTTCATTCAGAATATTGATCTGTTTGACTGCTTCTTCCAAACTTCCTGCCAGAATCGCTAAGTCATCAGCAAAAGCGAGGCAATCTACTTCTAATCCATCCTTTATTCTTCCTAATCTGATTTTTTGTATTCCTTCTTCAGTCGTTTTCTTCCTCCACTCTCTAATAACTTTTTCTAAGACAGAGTTGAATAGGGTAGGTGACAACCCATCTCCTTGTCTTAATCCTGTTCTGATTTTGAATGGTCTGGATACCTCACCACGGAACTTTACTTTTGCATAGGTATCCGTAAGTGTTTCTTTGACGATTGCGACTGTTTTCTTGTCTGCTCCAAACTCCCTAAGGATGTTAACCAAGGTTGTTCTGTCAACGGAGTCGTACGCCTTCTTGAAGTCAACAAACGTGATAAAGGTGTCTTTTCCTCTTAATCGTCTATATTTAATAATTAACTTCAAGTTTAAAATTTGCTCCACACAAGATCTTCCCTTCCTAAAGCCTGCTTGATATTCACCAATTTCTTGATCAAGTTGTTTCTCCAATCTGTTTTGCAGGGCCTTAGATAGAATTTTATACGTTACCGGAAGTAAGGATATCCCTCTGTAGTTATTTGCATCGGTTTTATCCCCTTTCTTGAAGGTGGGGTGGAATAATGCAGTTTTCCATTCTTCCGGTATACGTTCCGTTCTTCAAATCTCATTGATTATTCCCAGTAGTTTTTCTTGAGTTGTATTATCCACACTTTTCCACATTTCTGCAATTATCATGTCTTCCCCTGGTGCTTTATTGTTCTTAAGGTTTTTAATGATTTCTCTGATTTCTATGAGGCATGGGGGTTCAGAATTATTGTTTACTGTGTTTGGGGTGTTGGCTGGTAATTTTTCAATAGGTTCCTGACAGTTGAGGAGTTGTTCAAAATATTTTGCTAATATTTCACAATTTTCTTCATTATTCATTGCCAGTTTTCCACTGGTATCTTTAAAACACAGATTTATTTCTTTATCTTTCATTCTTGGTGTGGCCTGACTTGAATTCCTCTCCTGTGCCAACCTCTTCATCTCAGTGTATCACTTGCAATCGACGACCTCAATCATTTTCTGGATGTATAACCCAGCTCTGTGTTCCTCTACAGTCCTTACCTTCTAAAGCGCGCCCTAGTACCATGGCAGTTATTCAATGATGTCATAACACATGTCCTGTCAACCTGTCACTTCTTCTTTTCAGTGTTTTCCACAGGTTCCATCCCTCTCCAGTTCTGTGCTGAACATCTTCATTCCTTACCTTATCAGCCACCTAATTTTCAACATTCGTCTGTAGCACCACGTCTCAAATGCATCAGTTCTCTTCTATTCCGGTTTTCCCAGAGTCCATGTTTAATTACTACACATACCGTGCTCCAAACGTACGTTATTAGAAATTTTTTCCCCTAATTAAGGCCTGTGTTTGATACTAATAGACTTCTCTTGGCCAGGGGTGCGCTTTTCGCCAGTGCTAGTCTGCTTGTTATATCATCTCTGCTCCGATGTAGATTATTTTGCTGCTACTTAGCAGAATTTCTTATCTTCATCTACTTCGTGATCACTTTTCCTAATGTCAAGTTTCACGCTGCTCCCATTTCTGCTACTTGTCATTGCTTTCGTCATTCTCCGATTTACTCTCAATTCATATTCTGTACTCTGTTGGCTATAGATTCCATTCAGCAGATCCTGTAATTCCTCTGCAGTTTGACTGAGGATAGCAATGTCATCAGCACTTAAACGCCGACAGGCAGAGGTCCGAAGTTTGAGTCTCGATGTGGCACACAGTTTTTATCCGCGAGGAAGTTTCAAGTAAGTAAATTGTTTAATAGCTGAAGAGTACTCGCAATAACTGTTAATAAATTTGTGCCACTGTAAGGTATGTGAGCAGGCTCGCATATTCCCAAGGCTGTTTCGATTATTCTGCAGTAGTCTCGCTGGGAAGTCTTTATGCGTACTCCATATAGTCCCGATCTCTCCCCATGTGAGTTCCATATATACATTCATTGTTGTCGAATTGCTTTTGATGAAGAGGTCAAGCCTGGTTACAACCATGATTCCGTAGGCAACCGCCATCAATTCTTCATGGACGCACTAACAGTCTTGTCCCACAGTGAGATGAGTTTATTAACAGTTATGATGATTAGTTTTAAAATAATAAACAATTCACTTAATTTTACTTCATCTGTTTAGTTTTCATTTGATTGCCCCTTAAACGTAACAGTAGTACCGTAATTATTACTCTTATCCTGGTTACATTACTCAGTCACCTTCTTGGTTCGAAATTCCAAGAACAAAATAACATTCGATGTTATACAAGTAATTTCTAATTTTATTGTTAAATTTTTGTTTTAATACTTTCTGTCATCATGCCTGTACTTTCTCTACTAACAGCACTGGCATTTTAATTCATCTCCTCCTTTCCCACCGTGTACTGCAGATTACGCTAACTACTTTTCATCCTTCACTACAGATGGTAAATAATGTTCACACTCGTTACTATTCTCAGCCGTATTTCCTTATAAGGAATACTCTCTGTTTCCGACTCTAGTGTATGCTCATCATACAGCAGACACTCACACCTCTTGGGGTATATACGCAGCCAAGTCTCCAAGTAATTCGTTGTAACCAGATCTACGTACCTGCTTGCTGCTCAAGAAGTAATATTCATGACTTACTCGTTGCAATGTACGAAGAATAAACTGCATTTGGTGACATTTGGAGATTTTTAGGGCTTAAATATATCTGAGCTTAATGATGATACTTATGATATTTCTCTGTATGCAATGGCAGACTACAGCTTTGACATTAACCACGGAGAATCTAATTTCACTGAGAGGTTGAATAATTTATACGATAAACACGCTCCTATAAAAGGTACCAGAGTCAGAAGAAATCCTCTACAATGGCTTATCGATCAACCCAGAAAAAATGTGAGAATCAGAACGCAGCATACAAGGAATATAAACGGCACGCAGTCCTTTGGAATCAGCTCTCCTACAGGCGACTACGCAACCTCGTTAGGCAGTCCGTAAGAGATGTAAAACTCAGGTACACTGAGGACTTTCGAAAGCCCACTGTTATGTGGAAAAATCTGGGTGGCCTAGGAAGAGACAATTCAAATCGGCATCTGAACCTATGGATCGTATGAGGCTCTAAATATTTCTCCTCGCCTATATCTCTACTTCACCAATGCACAAGGACGCAAAGCATTGATTCCCTTAAAGTAATAGTCAGTGTTGCAAACAAAATGTCCAAATTGCTCTAAGCACTATGGAACTTAATATCTGAGGTCATCAGTTCCCTAGAGTTAAAACTACTTAAACCTAACTAACCAAAGGACATCACACACATCCATGCCCCAGGCAGGATTCGAACCTGCGACCATAGCAGCAGTGCGGTTCCGGACTGAAGTGCCTAGAACCGCTCGGTCACCGGTCGGAGTGGCCGTGCGGTTCTAGGCGCTACAGTCTGGAGCCGAGCGACCGCTCTGGTCGCAGGTTCGAATCCTGCCTCGGGCGTGGATGTGTGTACTGTCCTTAGGTTAGTTAGGTTTAATTAGTTCTAAGTTCTAGGCGACTGATGACCTCAGAAGTTAAGTCGCATAGTGCACAGAACCATTTGAACCAACAGCTCGGTCACAGCGGCCGGTTGTTGCAAACAAAAAGTTTTTTTCTGCAACCGTTAAAGGATTAGCACGGTCAGGAAGTCAACTGCGCAAATTCTTTCGGCACGGGAGGGACATGACAGTATTACAACTCAATTGATCAGTTTCCTCGTCAACCCATTACTGCCCCTAATAACGGACATTTTGAGCCTGCCTCTGACCTCCAGCATCTTCCCAATGGCCTGGAAATAGGGGCTTATAAAACCTCTACCCAAAAAGTATCAGCCAAGGAATCATCCGAGTACAAGCCCATTTGCAGTCTGCCAGCATACGCAGTTTATGATCAAATTACCAAGTACTTAACATCAGATAACTTTCTAGATGATTAGCAGTACGGTTTCCAAAACTCGCAGGACGACTACTGTTTAAGACTGACGAAGTGAAACAAGCCAATAACAAACAACTGGAGACTATTTTGTGACTTTTGGATTTCGGAACATCCTTATAAGTGTCGACTTTGATATTCTACTTGCTAAACTCAAAAGTAAAAGCTTTTCCTCAAGTGTCCTACAGTGGTTCCACTCATACTTTACCTTCCACCAGCAGTGTGTAGAAATCAGAACAAAAATGTCACAATTATCTGTGTTGGGCGAACTACTTTCCTCATTATGTGTTACAGATGTATCGAGTATTATCTCCCATTGTAAATATCGTTGATACGCTGACGACCTTCGGTTTCACCTAAGTGCTAGGCCAACAGACCTGCACACAGCCACACCCATCCAGAACGTAAATTCCCTTATCAGAGTGGATACACAACATAGATTTGAAACTTTACTCATATAAAACGTGAGCAGTCTTAGTCACTCACTAAAGACTCATTACCTCTCAGTTCAGAGAGCGTCAACCCTTGACTACTTGTAAGCTCGTGTTATGGAGATGCGTAGCGCAGCATGCTTCATTGACGTGCTCCATCAATATACAAAGCGTGGGGACTTAACTTATATATTAAAAAATGGAAACGTTAATAAGGTGGTTTTAATGCTTCAGGTGTCCTAGATAGTCACACTTCAGATGAGCACGACGCACAGAACGTTCATACAATAGCGTGAAATTGTCAGAAAAGTATCTCATTGTGTTGTTCTGAAACTCACGCATGACATTGGTTTGAATGCCCACAGTGTCGTCAAAGCGTTGACACTTCGTGTGAATTTCTGTATTTTGTCGTTTTGTGGTAGCTCGGTGCTGATAACATAAAGTCTCGTTACAGTGACGAATGTACACATTTTGCGTTTCTACCAAGTGGCAGCGGACGTCAACGCGTCGTTTATCGTTCGGGACAAACTTTGAAGAACTTTTCTCTTGTTCAAAACACTCTGCGGAATGTCTTGAATGTTTGAGTTAGAGATGTTGCTCCTTTGCAGTTTGTGACACAACGACGCTGGAGCACTATAATGTCATGTCCATTACATTAGTGCGTTGAGTATCCGAACTTCGGTCAAACGAACAACACCTTAACCAAACTACTACTCGTTCACCCGCTATGATTTCCCTCTCCCTCCGTCCCCCCCCCCCCCACTCCCCCTCAACCTCAGCAATGAAGAGTTGCAACGTAAAGTAAACTTACAGCATAAAATGTCCAAACGTAAACGTGTTATTCCTTCTGCGAGAGATAGATACGAAATTAGTAGAAGTTTAGAGAAAGATGAATCCGTAACCTACTTATCTAATAGTTACCAGGTCGGTAAGTTGACAATTATGGATGTAAAACAACAAATTTTATATCAAAGCTTGATTCTGCTTACGGATTGACAAGTCATAAAACTGTTATACTGCAAGATAGTACCCCTGACGGACACAAAAAAAAAAAAAAAAAACCGTCCAGGTTCTATCCTGGCAGCTTCAAGAAGTTGAACTGCTTGAGTTAATGATCAGTAGATTCCCAGCTGGGCACAGGCTGTTACAACTTCAGTAAAGGTAGAGCAACCGAGTGGCCAAGTCTGCAAGAGAAGCGTAATGACGTCATGGACGTCGAGAGATACCGTCATACTAGTGACAACGTGACAATAAGAATTCAGGTAGCCAACAAATAGAAAAGAGCCTCTGAAAGGTGATGTTAGAAAGTCTGAAGTCACTAGGAGAGCTGACAGCAAGGGAAAACCAGGACATATGATGTCATAGCCAACCCAACCACCTCAGAATGGCGCCAACATAAATAATCCACACCTTTTAACAAATGTCTTATTTCTGAGTGCTGATTGGCGACTGCCCAGCGTGTATTTTCCGCCCTTGCATCATTGCAGCTATCCTATGAGAGAAGAGGCTATGGAGATCGATAAGTCAGCATGCATAGGTCTCTTTCATCGTCTGTGGAGCCTTGAGTCTGGTGGAAGGACACTGCAGCCGACAGTTGCACTGACAGTATCCGAGGCGACGTGTAAGGGGGCCGGAGACTGTCATCATCTTGCAACCTACTGGAGGCTTGGCCTATGTGACTTGACGCTTCCGTGATCTGTCTTCAAGAGGAAGGGCCAGTATTGCTGCTCATCCGGTTCCTGAGACTGATACTGATGATGTCAGCTCCTATCTATTAAACAGGAGCTGAGAGGGGACCCCCGTGAACCAGCATGACTCCTGTGGGCAAATCTTCGACGTCAATGAGTGCACGTCGGAGATCAATACATAGAAGTGGAGTCAACTGGGGTACAATAGCCAACGGCCACCCCGGTCAATGACCATTCCGTGAAGTAATTGCTGCTACCCGCAACTTAGCTGCGCTGTTAGAACTTGAGCACATGCTGGACCATTTCTTCTGACGGGGCCACAGCTCTGCCAGCATGGCTGTGGTACAGCACTTTGTAAAACAATTCTGTTGGTTGGTTCATTTGGGGGAGGGGACCAAGCAGCGAGGTCATCAGTCCCATCAGATTAAGGAAGGAAGGGGAAGGAAGTCGGCCATACCCTTTCAAAGGAACCATTCCCGCATTTGCTGGAAGCGATGTAGGGAAATCATGGAGAACCTAAGACAGTTCTGTATTCTTGCTTAATAAATGTGTTACTGTCAGTGACGTCTTGTTGCTCTGGAGCACAGCTAGATCCTCACCATCGCATCCCACCTGGCTCTCATGATGACTGTGGATGTCTGTGACCAGACTCCTATAAAACTATCAAGTTCACCAAGAACAAGGATGCAGATGATGCTCTTTACAACTGGTTTATACAAAAGAGGTCTCAAAGAGAACCTACCTCTGGTCCATCCTGTTTGAAAAGTCCATTCAGTTTAATAAAAATCTTGGAGGACTATCGAATTTTAAAGCGAACGTAGACTGGTTAAAAGACTTTAAGGCAAGAAATGATACTCATGAGCTTCAGTTACAAGGAGAATCACAGTCTACTGATTCTTCAGCAGCTTATCCTTTCAAAATCAAACTAAAGGACATACGAGGGAAGAAGATGATTCTCTCGAAAATGATTACAGTGGTGACGAAAGTGGACTCAATTCGAACGTTTTGCCAAGAAAAACTTTCGCTTTAAGTCATGAATTAGCAGGACGTGGCCCTAAAATAAAACAGGATCTTGTAACTGCTTTAGCGTGTGCCGCAAAACAGTTTCTGCTTGAAGTAAAGCATAAATTAACACCACACTGTACACAAATATTGTAAGTGCGATTTTCAACACACTTTGAAGAACAATGAACACATATCTTCCTTACATCTGATTTTATCATTCGGTGCTCTGGACTCTTTGGATTGCAACTGGTCTGCAACCTTCTTGTTGTTCTCACTACTGTTGATAAATTCCTTTGTTGACTTGAATAATTTCCAATTAGATTTCTCGCAATGCACTGTCTGAACTCTAGGGATGATAGTGTTGATTTGAATCCTGATTCTTCTGCCAATTTTGAATATATTACACACGCATTGTTTACACAATTGTCAAGAAGATCAAAGAAAATTCTCAGGTAATACTCTATCTTTGCCTTCCTGTCGATCTCATAAGTCACTTTCTTCTGGTCCATATGTTCCACCCCTCCCATCCACTTGTTGTACCTTCTTATCATAAGAGGACACTGAACATTGACCTTTCCAGAAGAACCAGACTGACGCCTCTTCATTGTCGTACATGGTGTTGGGGAAATAAAATTAGTCAGTAGAAAAACTGGCTTGTTATCCATCCATTTGAGGATTGTCAGACCATTGCTACTGAGACTGTATGAATCACCTCTTTTCTTTTCCTGGTCTGGAGGGAATGTCTATAGGATGTTTTTACGATTGATGCGCACTTTTCCACATGATCTGATATTTTCTAAACCAAGGTAATACTGCAAAGGTGGAGAGTTAAAAAAGTTATCTATGTAAATTTCATATCCCAGTCCGGATAGTGATTTTGTCAGTTGCAGAACTACTGACTCACCAAGCCCTACTTCAGGACTTGAGTTTTTTTTTTTTTTTTGCCAATGTATAAATCACACGCAAATAGGTAGCCAGTTTCCGAATCACATCTGCAACACATTTTGAAACTCCATTTGACTGGATTATTTTTGACATACTGTCGAATAATATTATGTCCTTTGAATCTGATCATATGCTCATTCACAGATTGAGCCCTAGTTGCACTAAGAGATTCCTGGAAGGTTTTGTTCAAATGGGTAGTTACAGGTCTCACTTTGTATCTGCGGTCTTCCTTTATTGACTGATCTGCATTGTTGGAAAAATGTAAGTACTTTCGAATCTCTTCAAACCGATGTAGTGGCATAATCTGAGCTATATAAGGAACACCTAAATCTGGTTCAGTTGCCCAGTAGCTTCTAAATGTAGGCAAAATATGGTACCCCATTACCAGGTTCATACCAAGAAATGCCTTGATTTCATCTTCATTTGTGCTGAATGCGTTGCCTGATTGTTCTGCATACCGAATACTTTCAGGAATTAATATATCATGCACCAAATCTTTTAGGCCAATAGTGGAAGAAAAAATTTCAAATGGCTGTGGCATTTCACGATTTTCACTGACACTAAAGAAAACCACTTTCCCAAATTCATGATTCATGTTATCACTGAACTGTCTTGGTTGGTAAGTTGTGGACCATTTAAATTCTGGTAAATCTGGAAGGAAATCAGGTACTTCAGCAGTTGGTTCTGATATTTAGTCTGTATACCTTCTTTTGATAGGTAGGCTACGTATTTCTTTTTCAGGATCTTCTATAATAACACGTTCTCTTTCACCTTCCATATCTCCTTCAAGAAAATTTTTATCTTCTTCATTCAGTAACAGATTATCTTCGTCATCACTACTGCAAGCCTCCAAAATCTGCATAACACTTTCATAAGTGATGTAAAATTCTCTTTTTCTGGAGCACATAACCTAAAAGCAGTTTTGAAATTATACCAGTAAAAATTTTTTCGGCTTATTTAATAAAATGAAAGATAATATATTTTCAACCGAATTTTAAATACCGTTCTGTTCGTTTTTTTACGCAATAGTAACGATTTCATGACATTCAAAAACAAGTACACAAATTACCATTATGGTACATTGGGACAAGTATGTCCCAAAGAATGAAAATAAAGATTTCCACTGATAAAATACAGTTATTTTCTAAATGAATGGTCTAAAGTAAAAGAGAAACTTACTTGAATATACTTTCAAGCTTTGACAGTAAGGCAGAGAACACAATACGCACACAATAAGTGAATAAATTCGTGTGTCTGCTCGAAGTGAGAACCACCAACAATGGTAGTTATAATTATAGTTATAGTAATAGTTATAGTAATTGTTGCCACCAAAGATGTACGATATTAAAGAAAACAAATATCTCTGTTTCAAGTAGAGCATCTGCAGCACATCAACTCTGATTACAGTCCAATTAATAAGGTGATTTATATGTGGGACAAATGTGTCCATAAGGTAAAGAACACTACTGATTCTTTACAACGCACCAACGCATCCATTGTGTTATATCTTAAACAAAAATGACGAGCTCATAAATGAGATGTTCCTTCCACTTATCGTAACCTCCTTATTACAGACCATGGGAAAGACATTATTGATGATTTCAAACGGTGTTATAAAGAAGAGTTGTTTTGTAAGTCGTTGTTAGAAAGAGAAGAGAAGGAAGGAGAAAGTCTGTTAATAAATCGCAAGAATATTAATTTAAAAGATTCGTCCTACATGATCGCAGCAGCATGGGAATTTCAAAAATTTTGTTATGACCGTAAGTGCCTAATTGGAAATGACGAACAGTATGATGTACGAAATGCTCTATGATGTGATAAAGGAGACGTTCAAGAATGGATATGCAGCATATTATGCAGGACAGCGAAATCGTAAATCTCGTCACTGATGAAGAAAATGAAGATGAAAGAATACCGGCTGCTCCTGAAGCATTTACGTGCGTAAGTATGGCCTTGCGATGGTTTGAAGCTCAAGCTGAAAGAAAAGGTATTACATTTCTGTCCTGAAAAAAAGTGTGTGACTAAGCTGCTTGTAAGCTGGTTGGCTTGCGTAAATGAAAAATATGGATGTACTAAGCTTTAATTCTATATACACATAACGCATATGCATTACATGTGTTTTGCTTACCAGCTGTTCTACATACATTTCTACAGTACTTGTCTTTGTAATACTAAAAGAGGTTAATGTTATCATAAATATATGTAGTTCTTATTGCTAAATTGGTAAATATAAGTATACAGTTAGATTATCCGAATTATACGGTTTTCCGAACACCCATATCCCCCAGTTAATTCGAATTACCGACGCTCCGCTGTACATCGCGTGCCTGTAACTGACTGATCGATTACATGTGTGTTGTTTACAGCTGTTAGCTCAAGCTGCCACCATATTTACCGAACTGACTTCACTTATACATATACAACATTTCGTGCTACAGCCGTCTGAAAACATGTTTGCTAGGTGGGTGCATACGTCGGATCGGCTGAGCCTCATCCACGTGTCTGCAAGGGTTGGAGAAACATGGTTGATTACACGTTTGCAGAATACATCGATATGATTATTCTCTGCGGCGAAGCTCACGGTAATGGAAGAGCTGCTTTATCAAGATCGTTATCGTCTACGTCTGATTCCTTCGCATACCATTTTCGCCACAATTACGCAACGGTCTCGAGAAAGGGGTACCTTCACCGTCATGAAGCGCGACAGTGGTGCTCCAAGGAGACGCCGCACACCCGAACTGGAAGAAGCCGTTCTGCATCTCGTCGAAAAGAACCCGTCACTGAGTACACGAGCAATTGTGGGTGAAATGGTCGTTGCTACCACCTCCTAGTGGCACATTCTGTATGACCAAAAATTACATCCATACCAACTCCAACGGATACTGTCGGCCGATTTAGCACCACGCGTTGAGTTCTTTACAGTTTCCGCGTCGCTACATCAACGAGACCCTAGTATATCCATGGCGAATTCTCTTTACATACGAATGTAAATTTACCAAGAATTGTGTTCTCAGTTCTCGAAATAGCCATCTCTGGGCACACTAAAACCCACATACCACGCATGTCTAGGGTTTCCAACAGTTTTCGTATCAGTGCGTGGGCAGGTATTAAAGATGGTCATGTGTTTGGATGGTACATGCCTCCACCCAGGCTCACTGGTTCCGTCTACTTGACCTTCTTACAACAAGTATTGGGAGTGTTGTTGGATGCAGGAACATTAAACGTCCGTCAGGACATATGGCTCCATCATGGCGGCGCATCCGTTCGCTTTTCACGTCATGTTCGGGAACATCTGGATCAACGATTCGGACACTGATGGATAGGTCAGTGTGGTCCAGTCGCATGGCACCCATGATCATAGAATTTGACTTACTTTGGATTCCTCTGGGTTCGCATGAGAGTTTGACAGAGACAGAAGAAAATCTGGTGGCACAAGTTGTGGTTAGTGCAGGACAGATAGTAGAGACACCAGGTGTGACACAGCGTGTGTATCAAAACATCATTCGTAGGAACAATCTGCTCAGTCCGCACTACAAGTCCGAGAAGTTTGTAAGGGTAATTTTAGAGCACCGTCAATTTCAGTAACAGAATCAGTCTCGTGACCTTCTCGGCGGACAGCGTATATTCGATGTTGACAAATTCCTTTGTTCCAGAAACTCTTCCCTTGCTTTCATCAAACTCCATTTTATATCCATTCTACTTTGACCGTTGTCAATTATTATGCTGCACGAAAAGCAAAACTCGTTTTCTAATTTTAGCATCTCATTCCTTAATCAAGTTCTATCAGCTTGAACTAACAAATGCAAGCAACAAATGCGCACTCGACCAGTCCGTTGCTAGGAAGCAGTATTAAGTACAGAAAGGGCGACTATCTCCATGAGACACTCCAGACCACGCAAACACTTTGTGGTAAGATGGATTTGATGCACTTTTTCTCTCTTTACGCTGCTTCAAGTCTTTTACATTCTGTAGGAAGGATGTATGCAAGTTGGTTACATAGGTATTTAGTGTTGCAGTTATTTTTTTGAAGTAACACTTAGATAACGTTTTGCTCCTCATTATCCTATGACCGTTTACGTTTCTGTTTGCTATGACATTCTCATAGTAGACATCTTCTTTTAAAGACTCTTATATCATTCCAAACTCTACAAGAGTATGCGTTTAGAATCCTTTATTTGTTGACTTTCCTTACTTTTTTTATGAACTGCATGTTTGAACAGTTGACACAGTCTTCACAGTTGAATGTGTTGGGCTGACTAATTTGGTATTTCGCTACATTTCGCTACATTTCGCATATACAGGGTGATGTAACTTAAATAACGATGAAATAGAACGGCTTGGTTGGTGAGTAATTGTGAGATATTAAATACTGTGAGCGAAATTTTCGGTTAATGTACTTGGTTAGAAGCTGCTCCAAGAAGAGAATAATGGCTATGAAATTGATGAATGGGATTAGTGTGAAATACAGACAGATCTCGAAGGGAAAGTAAAGGTCATGTCTGTTTAGGATATCGAAATAATCAGTGAATTTACGTAGAGAAACAGATTCAGGCGATAGTGACAAAAATGTGATGGAACAAATATGGGATCTGTAAATGCAGTTTTAGCTGATTTAGTCAATTTACCATCTATTATTTTTTTAAAGATTGTGGGTACATCTACATTCCAGGTTAGTATTCTATCAGAGGTTAGTCCCGAAATATACACTGGGCCTGGGGAAACTGTGGCGAAAGAAACGTTGACTAGTACAGTGTAAGATAGTGACTAGGTTTAAATGTGGATTTGATTTAAGTTCCATCTGTTACGTCACTCGATGGGGAAATTAAGGTGACGTTGGAGGGATGTATTGGAGAGCTGGAGGGTGTTATATAGATGGTGTCACAACGCAGTGGAGAAGAAAGACAGAGGTATAAACCAAGCGGTCTGGTACAGGATACAGAAGAGAGGGCCCAGTGTGGAATATTTAGTTACTTCAAGTGCATGAAAGGTACCGGAAAACATATAGTTGATAGTGATGTATGACCACAGTATGAAGAAGGTATACTATCAGATGGGCATACCGCTTGAATTACAGATCGCGACCTCACGCAGCACACCACAATACCAATCCCAAGCTCTTCAATTATCGAGGGAAACGAAAACAATTGATTTTGTTTATTTAGAGTATTGAAGATAGAGTAAAATGAAAGTGTTGGTCACTTACTATGTAGTTAATACTCCATTGTGAAAACGAATTGTTGTTGATTGCTACTGAGACATGTGTCGGAAGAGGCCACTTTGAAAGATTGGTGGGTAGGTTGTCACCTGAGAGGAGAATCTAGGATTAAAGTTAGAATTTGAATAATTTTCAACTCTTCTTGATAGAATTCTGTGTAATGGATAGTATCATAAAGAACGGAAAAGGTTTAGAGATACACTAGAACCTTCAGTGAAGTGATGGTACCACTCAATGGATACGGTGTTTCGCTTTCTTGAAAACTTTTATGTAATGTCAGCTCACTAGTATTTGAGATGTTTTGTGTAGGAACTGGAAATTTGGAGTGAAATGTGGAACAGTAATGTTCGTATGTTCTTAGATACAGAACATCATTTAGCGATCAATACTGGGATCAAGCGGGGTGGTGAGGGCGTCTTGTAGGTGACGTTGCGTAGATACTCCGTTGCTGTCTAGTTTCGGATACGAGAGGCGGAACCCTTTCTGAAAGCTTGAGAAATGTTTGCGAGTACTTTGTGAGATTTACGGGCGTTTAGTTTCGTTTATTGCTAGGTATATGCGAATTCTGAAACCGTTTAGCTCGTACGTAGAGCATATGTGTCATCACAAATGTCTAGTGGGTAACGAGTACATAGCAATTCTCCATAGAAACAATGACATTTTCTGAAGTGGTACAAGACATGGACGCAAGGTGGGTCGCTCACATGAGACCCGTCGAGTACTGACTAGATTGCTAAATGCGTTCTTTGTGGCATGTTTTAGTTGTTATACTTACTCTGGACATCGCAAGTATAGAATTGTGGTGTGGATTTGGGTCGCAATCTATAACTGAGTAATCCAGATATTATTGGGATGTATCATTGGTGGGAATTGGGTCCAGTTTAACGCTGGTTGGATCTGGAGAAGAATAAGTTTTCGGCCCCACCTGGATACCCAGCTTCCACCGCAGCTTGTGGGGCAGAAATTTTGTGGGCATTCACGTTTTCAATAAACTACAACAACCTCTGTTTCATGGCGTAAGGGGGAATTTCTTGGATCAGACTTAGGTAGTGGACAAGTTTATTATAAATGTTGGTAGAAAGACGGTGAGAAATAAGTGTTACCGGGAGTGACTGAAAAGTCCAAAGGTTATTTCAGAGCTGGCCAATAGCACCTCAGCCATGGACAATATGTTTTGGATGGATGATACAATCTTCTGAATTATTAAGGCTCTTCATATTACTCTTTATGCATGTTCCACATATCCAGGATTGTCTTCAGCATTCCACAAATCCCTGGATGCCTAAGTGCAGTGAAACTTAAACATTCCGTCATGGAATAAGATTCTGTTGAGCTGTTGTCCACCCAGATACCGTCTTCAGTTTCAAGGGGTAATATTTGTCACAATATCATTTCTTTTCGATTACGCTTACATTCATAGTTAATGGCCAGGTCTTTTTTCCGCCGACTGCTTATGGGACAGAGTGATTGGAACAAGTAAAACTTGTTCTAGTTGTAAATGTTGTATTATTATAAATATAATGTTCATATTATTGGTTTATATTATTATATAAATATAATAATTATTATAAATAATATTTACAAATATATATGTTTCTAGTTATAAATACTCCAAGAGAATATTTAGGCTTCGTGCCATTTTCCTGGTCGAGTTTATCACTCGTTTTATCGTTGCCAGTACTGCTGATGATTTCACGTAGGTAAAGTGTAGAGCTTTGATGCTATATTTCGTCTTGAGGACTCCGAGATTTGTGTTGCAGTTCATATACTGTGCCTTTTCATAAGATATTTCCATACCACTTTAGACTGCGATTTCATTATGTTTTCCTACGGTGTGTCCAGCTTCGGTTGTATTCCTCGTAATTATTGCTAGATCACTGATAAGTGTAAGACGTATAACAGTGAATCTCCTACTTCTTGTTAACATAATTATTCCACACCAGTTCATATCTGTGACTACAACGGAGTTTTGTTATGATGGGTGATGGTGAGTAAGTAAGCTATCGTGAGTGCAACAACGTCAGGAGGCCTTTAGGTGTTTGCCAGTTCGTGTAAGAATAGCTCCTGATATTGACCCCCATCCCTCCCCAACCACCCCAAAGCACATTCACAGACAAACACAGCGAAATAATCGTGGACTGCGTGTAGAGGGGCTTGGGTAGAAGCGCACATTTAAGCAACATGCTACTGAAGTAGCTATAGACCCTGCAAAGTTTACATTGTGTAGAAAACTTAATACGTTCTTGACATGATTATGTTCAATGATGACAAAATGATAATCCATTAGGAGACGATTTTTTTTTTAAATTCTAAGCTACTCTATGTTCTTCTCAGGATTCGAGAAATCTCCGAATCAGACTTTATCGAAATCAGTTCAGCAGATCAGTCGTGAAAATGTAACAGACAGAGTTATTTTCGCATTCAATAATATTGGCATACCAACCAATAAAATCATTTTCACAAATATGATAAATTTCAAAACTCAGAGAGCAAATAGTTTTCTGAAAAAGTAACGTTGTGCCCCTAATTTTCGTGACCAAAGTCATGGGATACCTCCTAATAACGTGTCCGTCCTCCTTTTGCCTAGCGTGGTGCACCAACTTGACATGGCATGGACTCAGAAAGCCGTTGTTGCCGGTGCAGGGTTTTGAGCACTTACTGACTCCTCGAGTATGTATCATACATATCCTATGTAATTCATGTACAGCGATCTGGGCGGTCAAATCATTCGCTCCAACTGTCCAGAACGCTCCTCAAACCAATCGCGAACGACTGTGGTCCGGTGACATGGTGCACCGTTATTTGGGAGCATGAAGCACAAGAAAGGCTGTAAATGGTCACCAGGTAGCCGAACATAACCATTTCAGACATATCAATTGTTAGTCAATGATCGTTTCAGTTGAATAGAGAACCCAGTCTATTCCCTGTAAACACAGCCCATAGCTTTATGGAGTCACCACCACATTGCACAATGCCTTGTTGACAACTTGGATCCATTGCTTCAGGGGCCTGCACCACACTCTAACCCTACCATTAGGTGTTACTAACTGAAATCAGGAGTCATCTGACCAGGCTACGGTTTTCCAGTCGCCTACGGTCCAGCCAAAATGGTCATTAGCTAATGAGAGGACCCGCAAGCGATGTCGTGTTGTTAGCAGAGGCACTCCCGTCGGCCGTCTGCTGCTATAGCCCATAAACGCTGCATTCCGCAGCACTGCCCTAACGGATAAGTTCGTGTTACGTCCCACATTGATTTTTGCAACTATTTCATGCGGTGCTGCAAATCTGTTAGCTATGACAATTCTACGTAAACGTCGGGTCGTTAAGTGAAGCTTCTCGTCCTCTGTGTTGTCCGCGGTGAGAGTTAATGTCTGAAATTTGGTATTATGAGGACACTCTTGACACTGTTGATCTCAGAATATTGAATTTCCTAACGATTTCCTAAACTGAATGTCCCATGCGTCTGGCTCCAACTACCATTTCTCGTTCAAAGTCTGTTAATTCACATCGTACGTCCATAATAACGTCGGAAACCTATGACGTGAATGACCTCAGTAAAAATGACAGCCCCGCCAATGCAATGCCCTTTTATACCTCGTATAAACGAAAATACTGCGTCCCTATATGTGAATATGGCTATTGCATGACTTTTGTCAGCTCATTCATTCTCACACTGAGTTAGAAAAACAGAACCATCTATTGGTTCTCTAAGGTACTTGACCCTGATAATTGTATCACTAAGTTAAACCTCCGAACTGATGAGCTAGAAAGATGATTTGAGAATTTTGAATCACAATATCATTTTTCCGTTATTCAATTTTGATGAAATAAAGCTTGTATGTCACCTCACCCGTGATAGCCCTATAAGAATTGTAGTAGTGGTTCTGGAGATTAGTTGGTTCAAATGGCTCTGAGCACTATGGGACTCAACTGCTGAGGTCATTAGTCCCCTAGAACTTAGAACTAGTTAAACCTAACTAACCTAAGGACATCACAAACATCCATGCCCGAGGCAGGATTCGAACCTGCGACCGTAGCGGTCTTGCGGTTCCAGACTGCAGCGCCTTTAACCGCACGGCCACTTCGGCCGGCCTGGAGATTAGTGTTCTGAAACACACAGACATGGTGGTTTTAAGCAGAGCTTTAAATTGCGGTATCTTTTATTTTCGTGACCCGATTTTGATGAAATCAAGGCCACGTGTTGTCCCAAGTAACGCCAAATTATCTGTGAAAACCAGAATAAGAAATGTTCAAACGTGTGTGAAATCTTATGGAACTTAACTGCTAAGGTCATCAGTCCCTAAGCTTACACTCTACTTAACCTAAATCATCCTAAGGACAAACACAGACACCCATGCCCGAGGGAGGACTCGAACCTCAGCCGGGATCAGCCGCCCAGTCCATGACTGCAGCGCCCAAGACCGCTCGGTTAATCCCGCGCGGCCCAGAATAAGAGTTCGATTGGTAGTTTGGCAGATAGAAGAGTTCCAAGCGACAGTCCAGAGGATTTTATAGTTTCATTACTAGTGTAGAAATGGAAGAAGAGTTAGACACATACTTCTTTCCATACCTGGTCATAACGTTGGTTTTACATCAACACTTTCAGAGATCACGACTATGACTTTTACTTTCAAGGCTGAATTAGGTAAAATGTGTTGCATTAAAGTAGTTGTTTTGTTATCTACAACAAATTCATGGAATACATTGAGCAAGGGGAGGAGAGACGGTCAAACGAGGCATAGTATTTAATGAAGTCTACAAATGTGACCACTGTGCGTCTCGAAATTATTATTATCCAAGGCATAAGTCATAGCCGCATTAATCAAATTTAGGGCGAGGATGGGCTTAGATACAGGCCATGTATCCTTCTGAGGGCGGCAATTAATACTGACTGATTGCTGTATACCACTAATTGCGTTGCATCCAGTCGGCTACGGCGTTAAATGAAAGTAATTTACTGGCAGCCCGGCTAAAACCAGATGAGCGGGGCGAAGCCGACGTACACATTACTTCGGATTTTCGGCCTCCCGAAGCCGTAAGGGGTCAGAGCGCACGGGAGGCTTATATATAACGGCGCCGCCCCAGGCCGGAGCGTCCGGCAGGATCGCCGCGCAGCACAGCGCAGCACGGCGCAGCGCCACAATCAATCGGCCACCCTGCAATCCCGCCGGCAGATGGCTATCAATTAGAATCAGCGGTGGGCCAGAGATTGAGTTTATCGACTGCGGCCGGAAGGATACACAGATCACTGGAAGCAGCGCCTCCGCACGGGGCTAAGCCCCGGGGCACGAAAGGAGCAACGACTTCCCTTCTGATCTGTAGCTCTGGTTAGGTCAGAGTGGCTCAGTCAATGTATTTGACTGAATAGTCAATACTTGCCCTTTGTAGTGATTCGTAATTGGAATAGCACAATGGCTATTCGGACAGTAAGGATGGATTTGTCGCGAAATGGAAACCACAGTGAAAATCAAAACTGATTTATCTGCAACAGTGAGCAGTGCATATGGACTATCAGACCAATTGTGTGATTGGATTGAAGAGTTCCTAGATAACAGAACGCAGCATATCATTCTCAATGGAGAGAAGTCTTCCGAAGTAAGAGTGATTTCAGGTGTGCCGCACGGGAGTGTCGTAGGACCGTTGCTATTCACAATATACATAAATGACCTTATGGATGACATAGGAAGTTCACTGAGGCTTTTTGCGGATGATGCTGTGGTATATCGAGAGGTGTTAACAATGGAAAATTGTACTGAAATGCAGGAGGATCTGCAGCGAATTGACGCATGGTGCAGTGAATGGCAATTGAATCTCAATGTAGACAAGTGTAATGTGCTGCGAATACATAGAAAGAAAGATCCCTTATCATTTAGCTACAATATAGCAGGTCAGCAACTGGAAGCAGTTAATTCCATAAATTATCTGGGAGTACGCATTAGGAGTGATTTAAAATGGAATGATCACATAAAGTTGATCGCCGGTAAAGCAGATACCAGACTTAGATTCATTGGAAGAATCCTAAGGAAATGCAATCTGAAAACAAAGGAAGCAGGTTACAGTATGCGTGTTCGCCCACTGCTTGAATACTGCTCAGCCGTGTGGGATTCGTACCAGATAGGGTTGATAGAAGAGATAGAGCAGATCCAACGGAGAGCAGCGCGCTTCGTTACAGGATCATTTAGTAATCGCGAAAGCGTTACGGAGATGATAGATAAACTCCAGTGGAAGACTCTGCAGGAGAGACGCTCAGTAGTTCGGTACGGACCTTTGGTGAAGTTTCGAGAACATACCTTCACCGAGGAGTCAAGCAGTATATTGCTCCCTCCTACGTATATGTCGCGAAGAGATCATGAGGATAGAATCAGAGAGATTAGAACCCACACAGAGGCATACCGACAATCCTTCTTTCCACGAACAATACTAGACTGGAATAGAAGGGAGAACCGATAGAGGTACTCAAGGTACCCTCCGCCATACACCGTCAGGTGGCTTGCGGAATATGGAGGTAGATGTAGATGTAGAACAACTTTCAGCTACGGCTACATCTGTCGTAGCAATGTATCAAATTTCCAATACCCCCGTCATAGAAGGTGCACCTGTGCTTTTCCGACAGTTTTCTACGCTGGACTGCAGCTCGATGTTGACTTCATAGCCAGAGGTTCATCCGACCAGAGAAGAAAATCAGAGGGAGCCTAGTCCCGGCCGTATGTGGCTAATCAAACATTTCCCATCCCAAAGACTGCATGAGCGTTCTCATTGTCCCTGTAGTTTACGGCCAAAACTACCACGATGAAGGAAATGCATGTGGGTTGCACGAAATCAGGCGAAATCTGGCGGCGGGCATCCATACTTGGCGGGAAATACTACTTTCTAAGCATATTTGCGTACTCACTGTACGCTCAGAACTGCGAACAGCGACAGGACACTATCTACGGGTGTACTAGAGACACTGCCAAACACATCTGTGCAAAGCTTCATCGGATTTTCAATGTGGTTTCCATTTCGCTACCGACCGTTCATTGCTTTCCGAGTAGCCTTCGTATTACAGATGACATTGCTGCCTACACGGTGTATGGGGTGCTCTCAAAAGCTTGTAAGGCTGTTGTACGGTGGGTAGTGCTGAGAAATAATTGTTAAGAAAACAATTCGATTTGTCGCGCAGTTTCCGAGCCAACTAGCACTGAAATTAGCGAAGCAGGCTTTTGCGAGCGCAGATTGACGCATCTATTCACATACAATTAGTGTCAGTTGTTCTCATACCTTACGTGATAGTACACGAGATTGCTCAGCATTTAGCTCAGGTTCGGTCCTTACAATTTCCCCATGTCGAAATTTTTGTATTGATCCCTTGTTCGGTTTGTAACAGAACGAAGAACTGTCTCTGCCGGGTCGCTTAAACTTGTGCAAGCATCGGCCTGACTGGCAAATTTCAACGCTAATTAACTCAGAAATGGCTTAAACTATCGACTTTTTTCATTATTATCTTCTTATTTCAAGGATCAGGTGTCGTAGTCACCTATTCTGGTCTCTATCATTCATTCATCCGAATCTTACAGCGTCTACATAGTTATCTCTTTCCTTCTCTTTTAAGGAAATCTGTTTTCTGACATTCTGTCGGCATACGACAGGACAATGCTCGTCTACACAATTCAGATATCTCTATGAAATGTCTGCATGATGCTGAGATACTACTATTTCATTCTATTATCTTCTGACTTGTTATTAAATGAAAACATTTGTAAACCGGATCTTGTTGTTTCAGTCTTTACTTTACTCACTTTATTACATGCCTCATTACACAGTTTTTGATGTTGCTGAGCAACAGTTATAAAATAATTTTTAAATGAACACACCACGATTTGACTGTATTATTTATATAATTATGACCCAGGTTTCGGCCTTTTATGCTATTTTCAGGTGAATGAGGTTATGTCATTAACATCTTTTGCCGGACATCGGGCTCAAAATTTGCCATAAATTAATAAATATTTTTCTTAAATAATTTATCATCTGCCAGGAACTTAAATGTGATTTTCAGAGTATCCTTGTAGATGGTCATGTAGAATTAATTAAGAAAATGGTTCGCATGGATCCAAGCACATTGCGACTTAACATCTGAGGTCATCAGTCCTCTAGACTTAGAACTACTTAAACCTAACGTCACACACATCAATACCCGAGGCAGGATTCGAACCTGTGACCGTAGCAGCAGCGCGAATCCGGACTGAAGCGCCTATAACCGCTCGGCCACAGCGACCGGCAATTAATTAAGAAATCTTTCACTTAATTTATGGCTAATTTTGAGCCTGATGTGCTGTAAAATATGTTGATGACGTAAACTCAATCACTTGAAAATGGCTTAAAAGGCCGAAACTTGGGTCGTAAATAAGTAAACAACAATAAAGTCAAATGGTGGTGTGTTCATTTAAAAAAAAAAATATGTCATGAACTTCATCTCTGCGGCTTGTATACGCGACTTTTTTTTGGCCATCACTCGGAACGATATACAAGAGTAAGTACAGACACTGAGTTACAAAATTTCATTTCTTGTTTTTCTCCCAAAATTCTTTCGATTGTTCCGTTGATATTTATTAGCCTTCTTGTCAATGTCTTTGTCATAATTACAAATTATACCACATTCTAGATGCTTGTTCCAAAATTTTCTCAATCATTATTATTTTCGATCTGATTAGATTCTTTCCCTTGAAAGCCATTGTCTTTACCCTGTTTGCAGACATAGTTAAGCTTTTCGTTTCAATCTGTATACTGCGCTTTATAAATTATCCTGTATAATTATCCGGTCACTAGCATACAACGGAACATTTAAAGGTAAGCTAGATACTGTTTTAATTCGTAGCTGTATTTCATCTTTCCACTTCAAAACTAGGTCGTATTCATGCTAAACGGAGATGGCGATGGACTGAACTCTTGTAAAACGCCAAGATTTAATAAAATTTTATCTGACGTTTTCGAACCTGAACTTATAACTATTTCTTTCGAGGCTCTCAAAGAAGAAGTCTACATCCTGGTCGCCTGATACTTCTGTGGGTTCATGTACATTGATCAATGAGTAGTTTCAGAATCGGGTCTTCAATCTCATAAGTGAGATCCTAGATGTTATTCCAGTGAATCCACTCACTAGGTGTTCAAACTTTGTCTTACTGCGAACCCTGTACCAAATTTATGGTGGCTCTCTGAACCATGGAAGAAAATTATCCAGCTTCCCACATCAAGCACTCCATGTCCAGTCCATCGTATTTCCTGTAGGGCAATAATGCCTGCCTTGGTTTTATCGAGTTGATCTAGCAGTGACCTCAGGTCCCTTCCCTGTACAGAGTTTGTACTTGCCAGGTTAAAAGAAACACATCATTTTTTTTTGTTTTCGTTTGCCTTTAACAGTGCCATGTTGTCGTCCATAAATCCTTCCGGTTCCTTTACTCTGAGGTTTCTGAACAAGAATTTATTTTTAGAGGAAGGGGTTGTTAGCCCCTTAACCAACTCCCAACTTGGAGGACGAGGATTTGTATGAGGTTTACTCCTTTAGGGAAGTTGGCTTCACTGCATCTATAGAGCTCCCCCTGCCCTATGTTGTGGGACGCACTTTGTCTGGCTGCTTTGTCAAGACCACTCCGGCTTGGTTGACCCTGCCAGTAGCTATGCTCCCGCCGACACAGCTCTTGATTTCATCGGAGCACGCAAACCCTCCCGCCAGGCACTGAAGGTACTTTCGATAAGGCGGTATCCCACTTCTTTCAGAACCTCGAGAGAACTTATGACAGATGCCCTGCGTATGACACAAAAATAATTATTGCAGACCTCAATGCACAGATGGGTAAAGAAGAACATTACCTCCCAGCAATAGGAAAGCACAGCCTCCATGAATACACAAATGACAACGGTTACAGTGTCATTCCGTTTGGACTGTCACATAACACGGCTATAGGTAGCACCATGTTCCCACACAAAACGGTTCACAAAGCAACATGATGTAGCCCTGATCATCATTCCCTCAACCATATTGATCATGTAATTATTGATGGCAGGCATTCCTCAAACTTACTAGATGTACGAACTTATAGAGGAGTCAATGTAGATTCACACCACTACTCTGTAATTGCGAAACTAAGAGTTCTAATATCCAATGCAAGAAAAGTCAAAGGAACAAAGGAACACCTCAGAGTAAGTATATGGTGTCGAAATTAAAAAATGAAGAAATCTCTGAAACGTACTCTGAAAAGGTTGCTGAGAATCTTACTTTATACACCCCTAGTGTAAGAGATAACCTAGATCGGGAATGGAACGCTTGCAGGGATGCAGTCATTAAAGCAACAAAAAAATGGCTCTGAGCACTATGGGACTTAACATCTATGGTCATCAGTCCCCTAGAACTTAGAACTACTTAAACCTAACTAACCTAAGGACATCACACACATCCATGCCCGAGGCAGGATTCGAACCTGCGACCGTAGCAGTCACGCGGTTCCGGACTGAAGCGCCTAGAACCGCTTGGCCACCGCGGCCGGCTTAAAGCAACAGAAGAAGTGCTAGGGAAAGAATGAAAACAACCGAGGAATTCCTGCTTTGATGAAGACTGTAAGAGAATAAGTAAGGAGAAAAATATGGCATACAGGAAAATGGTTGAGAAATCATACACTCGTTTAGCGGTAAGAAATTATCAAGATGAAAGGAAAGAAGAGAAGAAACTACATCGGAGAAAGAAAAGAGAATGGGAAAGAAAGCAGACTGAAGAACTGGAGGCAATAGGAAAAACAAATGTTAGAAAATTTTATCAGAAAATTAATAGTGAAAGAAGAACATTTAAGCCGTGCATCAACCTGTGTAAAAGTAAAAATGGGACACTACTAACCGATGATCAAGAGGTATTGGCCCGTTGGTACATTATTTCAGTGAACTGTTGGTTGCTTCAGAGTCACCTGTTGAAGATATCCCAGTAGCTCCACAAGATGATGCCACAGTACCTCCCCCTTCCTAAGGAGAAGTGAACAAAGCAATTGCCCTATCGAAGAACAATAAAGCACCAGGGACTGACAATATAACATCGTAACTATTGAAAGCTGGAGGAGTTGAGCTAAATCGTAGGATCTACAAGATTTTGTACCTCATCTGGGAAAAGGAAGAGTTATTAGATGGAATGTAGGTATAGTGTGTCTGGTGCATAAGAAAGGAGATATATTTTAATGCAGCAAATACAGAGGCATAACACTTTTAAATATTATATATGAAGTACTATCAAATGTCCTGTTTAGTAGACTTTCACCAATAGTAGAAGATATTATTGGAAGCTATCAACGCGGGTTCAGATCAAGAAAATCAACTGTAAACCAGTTATTTACTCTCCGACACTTTAAATCTGCATATGACACAGTAAACCTGGCCAAACTTTATGAGGCAATGCGAGAATTTCTAGTGCCTGGAAAATTGGTGCGTTTAATTGAGGTCACTGTACCGCGCGAGTGCAGTCGAGGCTATCACTTCAGTTCCCACTCGAAGTCGACTGAGGCAAGGATATGGGCTTTCCTGCCTACTTTTGAACCTGGCTCTTAAAAAAGTGGTACGGGAAGCGGGTATCCAGACAAGAGGAACTATCTACTATAAGTCTGTAAAATTGCTGGGATATGCAGATGACTTGGATTTAATGAGCAGATCACTTACAGATCTACAAACGGCATTTTCGGCTCTAAAACTGAATGCAGAGAAGATGGGCCTGAGAATTAATGAAGGAAAGACGAAGTATATGTATAATGGCACCATCCAATCCTTACAGCCCGCTAAACCCTTGATGGAATGACTTTTGTGCTAGCGGAATGTTTCTCCTATCTGGGCTCAAAAATAGAAGCAAATGGGACCACCTTCACTGAAATTATGGCTCACATAATTGCTTCTAATCGATGCTACATTGGAACGTTGCCACATTTTAAATCCAAGCTTATATCACGAGGGACTAAGTGCCGACTTTACAAAACGCTTATATGCCCAGTACTTACTTATGGCTCAGAAACATGGACAATTACGAATCAGGGTGAAAACAAACTGAGATCACATGAAATAAGTACATTGAGGAGGATTTTTGATCCTGTATATGAAACTGGGATCTGTAGAAGGCGAAGAAATGACAAAATTTATGACTGCTACAAGTATTATGATATGGTAAAGTTCATAAAGCTGTGCAGACTGAGATGGGCTGAACATGTAATGCGACTCGATGAGACAGATCCCGCAAGGAAAACCTGCTGCAGTGAGCCTGGAGGAAGAAGAGCAAGAGGACGACCTAGGTTGAGACAGAGCGACGAGGTTGGAGAGGACGCTGTCCTAGTCGGTTGCCGTATCTGGAGGTCCACGGCAAATTCCAGAGAGAAATTGCAGAAAATTATTGAGGAGGCTAAGTCCCAGCCCGGGATGTAGTGCCAATGGAAGAAGAAGAACAACAATTATAACCATTTTGTGAAACTGTATTTACAGATTTGTATTCACCTGATAGTCATGTCAGTGTTTTAATAACTGTTTAGGAAAACATTTTTCCTGTTTTTTCCAAGAAAGGAGTCTCTTATCAAAGGCTTTCTCATAATAAATGCTAAATGCCATTGTAAGACAGATTCGTCATGTTTTCCAATATTTTTTATTATTGTAAATATATTTTCATTACACGAACGTCCGTTTCAGGAGCTTACTCTCCTGAGATTATTGCATCAGAGATAGTTTGTAACTTCGATTAAGAATTTTCCTACGAATTTGTAGTCTTCATTTAGTACATTCATTCCCCTACAATGTCCTGTGTCTTTCCCAATGCCTTTTTTGTAATGTAGAAGGAACTTTAGCTGTGTTCCAATGTTTCAAGTTCGGAACGGCTCTGGCGGCACATATTTAACAAACTTTTTGCTAACAATTATTGCTCAGCTCAACCTACCCTGTAACACCCCTGCAAGATTTTATCAGACTCTTTCTGATCACCCTGTATATGCTACCCGTCAAAGAAGTGAAGCCTCCAAAAGACAGCGGCGGATGTCAATCGTAAACGAACACACCTTACAGGGATATATGTAAATGATTAGAGCTGCAATTCCCCGTGACTGGTAGAACACTTACCAGACTACAGTTAGTTTTGCTCTTGTTTATTGTTGTTACTGGGCTTCGAAGGGTAAATAATGGTCTCGAAAAGTGGCACATGTTGAGTGGTCGTTGTGAAGCACACAGAGATGAAGCGTTTTAGATTGGGACAGCATTATTACCTCCTGATGGACTCTGAAAGTGGCTTCATTGAGTGTCTCTATTAGCCGGCTAGCTGCGTCTGCTATCCGAGAACAAGTAGTGGACTCCCACCAACACTCTGCGTTAAACAGCATCCTTGATCGGAGGCTGGCGGCTGGCTGCAGTCAGACTAGGGAATTACCGCCCCACATGTAAGCCGCCTTTAACAACACAACACAAACAGCTGCAGCTGGAGTGCTGCCGTGACCAGGAAGCATGGCCGGCTGATGAACGGCGTTGGATTCCGTTCAGCGACGAATCGAAGTGCATCAATACCGGCTGACCAGTGTCGCCGGGTAAGGCGGCAGCCTACAAGGAAGTCTCATTCATCCAGTGTTTTCAAGTAGTACAGCCGTCTTATTCCTGGCGTCATGATATCGGCAGCCTCCGGGTATAGGTTCAGGTCACGGGTGGCAGTGACTAAGGGAACTCCAACGGCCCAACATTGTGTACTCATACGTCAGTACCGTTTTGCCACTTTTCAACAGAACAATGCTCGCCCACGCATTGCAAATGTCTCCATGAATTGTCTGCGTGATGTTGGGGTACTATCGTGGTCAGCAAGATTCCCAGATATGTCCCCGACAGAGATTATGTCAGTGTCCAACATGTAAATCAGCAGCAGTACCAGCTGTGGGTCCCTTTATCTCTGAAGAGCATACAACGGTTTTATGGTGTTTTCCCAGCCAAGTCAGTCCATGCATCCAGGCCAGAGGGAGTGCAACGTCTTACTGATGTATGGGCTCACACCGTCAAATTATTTGTGTATATAAATTGATATTGTAATCACTGAAATAACATCACACACCACCTCAACACTTGAAGTTTCATTTAGTTTACTCGACCCTTTCTCGGTGCTTAAAGTTTTCGTCTAGCAGGAAGTAACGTATGGGATTAACACAATGAGTTTATTATATTCAGTGACAAAGTTTTTACTTGTTTCGTTGCACTTAGGCACAGCAAATCAGAAGAGCACCACCGGCTACTTTGTGTGGTGCGTGATGACTCTTCGCTGGCTGCTGACCCTGTTTCGTCGATGACCGTCCATCGCATTAGAATGCCCCAAGCATTGTCGCATCTCTTGCAACTGTTGTTAAATTACAAAAAAAGTATTCCAATACATATTTAGTGGTTTCCATCTGCAAGTAAACACAACATGATACGTTACGCAAGCCTCCGTATTTCTCACATGTTTTGCCGTTCAAGTTCCGAGCAGGTTACAGCGTAAATTTTGAGAGTTTTGCTTGTTAAAAAGTGAATAAATCGATTTTAACGACGTTTCATTCACAAGTGAGATTCGTAGGAAGAAACCTCTGTGGCCAACCTGCCTTCGGTCGAGGCTCATGGTGCCCGGAATTTCAATGTTTCAAACGTTTCTACGATTGGTGTTATCCAAGGAAATGCACCCAATCTTTCTCAAGAATAAACGTAACAGTAACATGTAAGAGTTAAGAACTGACATTAAGAATGAAATACAACAATACGAAAATTTAAAAAGATTACAACCCCGGAAAATACAATACACAATATATTTTATAATAAAATAGTGAAATTGCTCGTATGAATGAAGAGAAATCCGTTCATCTTATCTAATCATTTCCTATATGCAAAAAGGATATATTCTGTTAGTTCATATCAAATGATGACAGCTTGACATATGACAGAGGAGATATAACCATGTTAATGTAAAGGTCATTGGGAATATCTTTTTCTGTTTAACCAAATACATATTCAAGAAGTTTATACAACTGAGATTTAATGGTAAAAAGTGTTAGTGTACAACTGCTTGCACAGAAAGTAACATGCGTATGCTTCTAGTCAGTCGGATCTTAAATATCGTATGTCTTTGACTTACGAGTAGAACACGGCAGTGCCATTGCCCAGTTATCCAGAAACTTGCCTCAGTGGATGAGGAGTCATAATAAGTGAACATGTATCTCGGCTTATCTGTAGATATTCTACCGTTTCTGAGGAAACGACAGTCAAAAATTTTCGACATACTTTAGATACCTTTCAGCGCACGAAACCGTCATTTATCTACCCATGTCCGTTGAAGCTTGCTACACGAATATTTCTTATCAAGTAAGAGGATACAAGGGCGTTAATTAATTGTAATGTTAGATCTGGGCTTCACAATAAATTACATCTATTATAGAATATATTGTGTATTGTATTTTCCGGGGTTGCAATCTTTTTAAATTTTCGTATTCTTGTATTTCATTATTACTAGCAGTTCTTAATACTTATATTTAACTGTTAAAGTTTTCTCTTCAGGAAGATTTGGTGCATTCCCTTGGATAATACCAATCGTAGAAACATTTGAAACATCAAAATTACGAACACCACAAAGGCAGGTTTGCCACAGACGTTTTGTCCTACGTATCTCACTTGTGAATGAAACGTCGTTAAAATTGTTGATGATTTCACGTGTTGGCAATAAGTTTTCGGCAGACCAAGCATAACAGATTACTTTTCCGAAACACTGGCGCTTGTAGTGGATTGTGAATCAAAATACACGAAAGGAATTTCTGCGAAAACAATTTCAAATATTGTCTCCAGGAACTTCTATTTTTCTGTTGTTATTCCTATTCATTTGTCACACGTACTATTCGTAGATGAAAAGTAAAAACGTTATATCAGAATACATTGGAAAATATTCGTGTAGTAATGTTCTACGGTCATAGGTAGTCAAACGAAAAACACAAAAATTATAAATGAGTTTCGAACACGAGGAACAGAGCTGTCAAACCGTGAAGCTAGCCACCCCGCTCCCGCTTCGGCTAAACGGTTGACTCGTTAAGATACGCATATATTTACCCAAAACCCTGACTGTCGTTTTCTCAGAAACAGTCTACAATCTACAGATAACCATCCCCAAGTGTTCGCTTGTGGCACTTGCCGTGTTCACGTTAGTAAGGAGCGCAAACACTATTTACAATTTAGGTGGTTTTGGAATATCTTAGGAAGTTCAAGTGAATTTGAAACTTATTCTTTCTCAAATGGAGAAACTGCCCCTAAAGGCGGAAGAATCAGCGGTTTTCAATGGCATGAGGTTGCAGAAGGCAATGGAGACCACAGCATTAAAGACAGGTAACGTGTATCCACAGGATATGTGGTCTGTAACTGAAAAGTTTTTCTCGGTGAATACTGACTGCGTACACTACTAATTTGGACGTGTGACACCGGAAACGTCGTTTACTGCAGGCAGCCACAATATCTGTGGTGGACATTAGCGGTTTGTTTCGCCGACAGGGAGTGGGGTGCGGTAGCAGAGGTTTGAAGAGCACTCTCAAACCGTCTCGACGATGTGTGTCCGGACCGTCATGCGAGCCTGAAGGTGATTTCTCTCGTAGAGTACTCATACATGGCGATAGATGGCGTGGACAACGCTTTGTGGAAAGAGATATGTGATTAGCAGGGCTAATGAAGTTATGTGAACCCGTTACAGTGCACATTTTATAACGACAAGCGACCATGGCTTTTGGTTCGACCCTGACCGGAGTGAGATTGGTGGAGTCATTTGAGTTGTACTTCACAGCACATGCTGAGCACTGTCCTTACATACTGACAGAACGCAAGTATCACGCTTGTTGACGACGGGAATAGTTTGTTGGTTCTGTTTGAGTTCTCATTTTAAGTGATCGCTAATGGTGTTAATTTGGATGTTTTAAGGACTTCTGGTGTTTCCAAATTTTAAACTCTGAGCATTTAAAATTGGTGGGCCTTTGCAGTTGTTAAGTGAATACCTGCTTTCTAAATCTAATCTCCATCTTGTGATTTGTGAAACTGCCAAAATTTAATGTCTGTTGGACGACTGTAAATAAACACACCAAAAAAAGTTTTCCATCATCCCGGTTCCCAGAACTCCTCAAGATAGATGTTGACTGTGAATATTGTAACACAGACATGGTTCCATAGGCTGTTCAGAGATGTCACTAGACGCCCAAAAATTTAAACAGCCAAGCACGAGCAGCATCTATTAGACGGAGAAGGTCCGATTGCCGATCAGTTCCAGTCATTCCACCAGGAAGGAGGTACACGGCTCTTGTTGTCTGTAGTTCAACCAAGCCTAGACGCTCAATACCGCGTTTCGATGTCGTCCGCATTGTTACACTATGCGAGGAAGGGCTCTCAACAAGGGAAGTGTCAGGGCGTCTCGGAGAGAACCAAAGCGATGTTGTTCAGACATGGAGGAGATACGGAGAGACAGGAACTCTCGATGACATGCCTCGCTCATGCCACCCAAGGGCTACTATTGCAGTGAATGACCGCTACCGATGGATTATGGCTCGGAGGAACCATGACAGCAACGCCACCATGTTGAATAATGCTCTTCGTGCAGCCACAGGACGTCGTGTTACGACTCAAACTGTGCGTAATAGGCTACATGATGCGAAACTTCACTCTCGACGTCAATGGATCATCTTTGCAACCACAACACCATGCAGCGCGGTACAGATGGGCCCAACAACATGCCTCATGGACCGCTCAAGATTACCATCAAGTTCTCTTCACCAATGAGTGTCGCATATGCCTTCAACGAGACAATCGTCGAGGCGTGTTTGGAGGCAACCCGGTCAGTTTACGGCGATTTGGACCACCACCTCTAAAGGTCTCGCTGTATGGTGGTACAACATGGAAAGTGTGGATTGCATTTGCTATAAAATGGCGGAAATGATGTTTATGTTAATCTCTATTCCAAATTTCTGTACAGCTTCCGGAACTTTCGGAACCGAGGTGATGCAAAACTTTGTTTGATGTATATGTAGTTCACAGGTTCAGTTTGGAGCAATTACAATCCCATGTGAGCAAATAATATTACAATTGTACATGAAATGTGGAAGAGATGTTACCTATACATCGGGTGACAAAACTGCACGCAGACGTAGTTACCGAGCTTTTGGCTAAACGTCTAATGACATATTGTCGTATACAAGCTAAACAAACAGCATGTTTGCTAACAGAATTCAAAATATTAATTGCAGCTCCTGTGGTAGATAGGTACAGTATATATGTCCCAGACGAAAAATATCATATTGTTTAATTGCTCCTCCGATGTCGAGTATTTGTGGATGTAATAAAACTAGCTCGAATATGAGATTATAAAGCAAAGATAATAATTTTTTTAGGAAAGCCTTAGATTCAATTTAAGTAATTTGATATTAAGACTTGTTTAAGAAATGTTTCAGAAATATTTTACCAAAAGTTTATGGGATAAAAGTGAATATGCAATTCTGCATGTAAAGTTGACTTAATGATTTGTTGTAATAACGTTTTTTTTTAATGTTTGATGATTTGGACACTGGACATATTGTGTTATATGATGACATTTTGAAATTCGTTACATAAGATGAATATCACTAGAACACAATTATTTGTTCTAGGACAGGCATATGGAAGAGCTAGCTGGTAAAGTCGGATAATGGGGTCAGTTGAAAAGCGATTGCAATCCTACATTGTAATAATAGTGCATTGGTTGTATGAAACACTCTACATGTGTTCATCTAGATATCAAGTATCAGGTTACACCTAGCCGTTAAGCGACGAGATTCCACCTTGACCTCGAGTGACGTGTTGTCTTGGATAAGCCCATGTAAACGTCGTAACTGAGAACAAAATGACAAAAATTAAATAGCTCCGTTGCTGGTAAACATACTTTTGTGTATTCTTAATGAATTATCATATCTGTGCCAGTAGATATTGAGCTTTCCCTAGATGTATTAACGTCAACCTATATATGATACCGTCAGTGATATTTTATGTGGTTAGAGGTTGTCGTATTTGTTGTGAATTTGTACAAAGGAAAATTTGGTTAAGAGTTACTAAGAATGTGTAGAAAATGTTTTAAAAAAAATCTACATTCTAAAACGATGTAAAAAGATTTATGCATAAATTACGTTTTATGGAAAAATGGAAATGAACGTCTGGCGTCATTGGCTGGGAGGCCCCTTGCGGGGCAGGTCCGGCCGCCTTGGTGCAGGTCTTATTACATTCGACGCCACATTGGGGGACCTGCGCGCCCGATGGGGATGAAATGATGACGAAGGCAGCACAACACCCAGTCCCTGAGCGGAGAAAATCCCAGCCGGGAATCGAACCCGGGGCCCTAGGACGGCAATCCATCACGCTGAGCATTCAGCTATCGGGGCGGACATTACATTTTATGAATAATGCACATGATTTTATGGACAGGTTCTTTTTATGTAGAATACTGTCTTGGCTGCTGTGTTATGATAATAACGTTGGCATATTTAACTATACAAAACAGCAGATCCTTGTTTTAATCTAATGTGAGATGTTAGTATCGATTGGTACTACCAGTGCGCCGCCTAATATACTTATGTGTCACTAAGACTGTTTACGCTGGGAAATGTCATCTTTAATGTGGTGACGAATATGAGCGCTTGAAATCGTTGCTCTAATATGTGTGTACATAGCTGTTATTTAAGACTGACATACCGACTTCTAGAATAATTCGCGATACCTACATGGACATACATTGTACAGAACCACTTACCGTACTGAAGGAGAAGATTGTACAATGAGGCAAACATAGATGTAGGCCTATTGTTATTGCAGGTATTGCAAATTTTTTATATAATTATGTGTGTTCTTACTTTAGTTTTGTATCCTAGCAATTTCGGTCCAATCTTTTGCTGATCAGAAGATGTCAACAGAGAATTTCCAAAACCAGTCATGCACATGATTAAATTATTTGAGCGATCTTGGCAGCTGACGATTTATTCTGTCTTTCTGCCCCCACGCTGACTATGACGTAAGTGCAGATCTGTTGAGTGTAGAAACACCTTCAGTATTTCGTGGTTTAATCAAGAGGTGTAGTGCAGGGTTGTTATAGATCAAAATATCCCCCTTATGGTAAAGTGGTACTGGGGAAATACGTCATGTATTATACCCATGTAGTGGAAATTACACGATACTAGAAGCAAAAAAGTCTCACTAAACATGAATGCGACAATTATTGGGAATTTGCGACTTTGTGGTTACTAGTCACTGCTGACGAGATACCATGTAAACACTGCATACCAATCCATGCTGTGGTTTTTGTTTATAGGTTATGCGACTGATCGTGACAACATGTAACACTGCAATAATGGGGAGTATGAGGATATGTATTTCACGTGTGGTAGAGCTAACGGCAATGCTCAGAAGGCTACACGCTTGTACCGAGAAGTATACGCTACCTCTTCACTTCACGAGTAGAAAGTTTGCGAGGGTGCATCAGCGTCTCCGAGAAACTGGGTGCTTTGCACACGCAAAGGGGGAGGCTAGGTGCTACACGAATTACACTTGTGGTTCAAGATTTGGTGCTAGAAACAACTGAAAACTCAACAACGTGACTTACCACATATATTCCTCGAATGAGCAACAGTAGTGTTTGGAAAATAATGCATGCACCACCTCCAACGATTTCAGTAAGGTAGTGAAGCAGGTTTTGGTCCTACACTGACGATCTGTCATTGGGTTCAACAATAAGCTACATGAACCATAGGTTTGAAAATAAAATTTTATTTATTGATGAAACAGGGTTCTCTCACGTTTGTAGTCATCTAGGCTCCGAATCACGTGCTGTGCATGAGTCTCTACATCAGCGACGTTGCTCATGTTTGGTTAGGGGTGCTAGGTGATCGTCTTATTGGGCCGTTATCAAACTAACAGAATGAATGGAATTACGTACGGTTTCTACAGCATCATCTTGCAGAATATTCTGAGGATGTTTCCTTCGAACAACGTCAGAGGCTGTGGTACGTGCTTGATGGAGTACCTGCACATTTTGCTCCTATGGTGAGACGGTATGTGTTGAGCCGTACGGCCAAAGATTAGGTGGGGGAGGAGGACCCGTACCGTGGTCTCCAATATCACTTTATCTGAACCTAATGTATTTGTGATTTTGAGGATACCTTAAAGACGTAGTGCACGCCTTTCCGGTTAACACGGTTAAAGAACTGGAACAGAGAATTGCCAGTGCTTGTCAGGAATTACAAAACGATCCAGGCGTGTTTCAAAGGATTTGAAATTCACTGAGGCGTCAGGTGTATGGTAAATCCACGTGTAAGTACCGCACTTTGAACACCTCCTTTAACTACGAGTAGAGTCATGTAACATTCGTCGTGTTCATTAAAAACATCTAAGGCTATCTCTAACAACTTACCTTAACTTTATACAGTACTGTTACCTTATCCTAACTGGGTTTACGTTTATACATAATGAAGTCTGTAGTGGGTAGTACATACAAAGTCGCAGTTACTTCGTAAACAGTTCGTTTGCGGTCGCATGATTACTGGGACTTTTTTGTTGCCAATATCGTGTTCTTTAACTGTAGGCCGGCCGGTGTGACCGAGCGGTTCTAGGCACTGCAGTCTGGAACCGCGCGACCGCTACGGTCGCATGGATGTGTGTGATGTCCTTAGGTTAGTTAGGTTTAAGTAGTTCTATGTTCTAGGGGACTGATGACCTCAGCAGTTAAGTCCCATAGTGCTCAGAGCCATTTGAAGCCTTTAACTGTATGTTGTTTGCGCTGTTATTTATCATACCCTCTGTATAAAAGGGAATCATTGTGACAACGATATAATTATTTCCATGTTCAATATGTGAATCATACTGATGCAGGTTCCGCAGCTGTAATACTGATATTGAATAAAATGCCAACACCAATTGAATTTTTCTTTTTAATGTAAGAACCGTCATCGTTTTAGGTCTCCAAGGCTATTATCCAGTGTAGTACATCAATAGCCCTGAGAGAGTATAGAACAACTGATCAGAGTCGTTCTGAGTTTTCTCATGACTCCCAACATGTATCACTAGTTTATGGACTCGGAGGCCGAAAGCGATTGGGGTTTTTATATTTCCAAACTTACATCATTGTTTCTGCTAAAGTCAGTTGGGCGAAGTTAGAATGTATGTTCGAAGTAAACGTTTCTCTGTTTCTATTACACGTCTCTGGCAATAGGAGAGAGCAACCAGGAAATGATCGCAAAAAGAAAGTAATTTTTCTCCTCAAGCTTTACAAGAATGGAACAGGACAGACTGAATAATACTGGTGGTACACGGTAGATCATTTCTGTCGTACTGAGCTTTTCATGTTGAAATTCTATCAGACATATAGGAAAGCGTTTATGTGGTATAAACTCGATGGAGAAAATAATTTACTGCTGCTCAGTCAGTGAAATCTCTCGGGCAATAGTAGGGAGCCAATAGATGGCTGCTACATGTAACATAAGGTGACCGCAAAAATAAGCAGGTAATCACTTCAGCTCTATTCATGACCATGGACCCACGTGCACAGGAAACGCAGCCTTTTAAAGTTCGTTTACGGTAGCGTCTGCTGTTCAGGACAGACGGACATAGCAACCAAGATTGAATTTACTGCTAACAGCAGCAGTTGAGCTGTTGCCGCTGTGTTTTCGCTGTAATGGGCCACGTTCCACTCCCCAATTAACTGGCCCACTTCCGCCTGGAGCCGCCTCCACCCGGCTTACTGTGTGTGGTGTCAATCGAACTGAGTGCACTTTAATAATGCCACTCTGACGGGGAAGTCGTTGCTCCGTGTTTATCTGGCGGTTCGCTGGGGAAGTGCACGGTCTACACCGAAATGCGTTGGCAACTGTGTGGACAGGCTTCTGGATTTCGGCCCGTTAACTGATCTCCATCTTCCATATGGGGACTCAGAATCTGTGACTGGATATCAATTTGATATACTTCACTTAGTCAAAATCCTAGAAAACCTTTATGTAGGCTGCAGGGCTGAACTGCATTGAATATCTGAGGTAATCGTGAACGATATCCAGGAGGTCTCACAATTAATAGTGTAAACTGAACAGGCGAAGGTCATAGCTTCAATAAAAACATTCCAATAAACAAGCTTCCACAAACGAGTCGCTTGCGATATATTTGTGAAATGTGTGTAGTTCGGAGCCGAACTGACTTCACAATTAAATTCTGTCGTAAGTTGTACAAATCTATACTACTCTGTACACTGTAGAATTTTTATGTGCAGATATTTCTTTTGATGCCTGAGGATAGTGTACTGAACAATTTGAAGACTAATAACACTGGTTGACAAAACTGAACTTTTCTTTCACAAGAATAAAAATACGATATTCTAGTAGTGTTTGTCATGCTCCATGCAAATATCATTTCCATTTTCCCCACCAAGCAGAAGTTTTGTATAACATGCATATGAATTTTTGGTAATATGTAATAAAATCAGAAATTAGCTATCTAACACTAAATGATATACAAGTCATTCTGACTTACGTTAAAGGCGGTAGATAGTAATTTTTGGGCATAGTTTGCATCTGGAACGCCTCTCTTCTTGGTCCTGCAGTAGTCAGCCAGCGTATTAGAACTCCACTTACATTGGTACTTCTTCACCATTGTAGAAATTTACTGATGAAAACGCTCACCATTCTCTTCGCTGACAGCTCCAAAATTTGCCGGAAAGAAAGTCTGAGAACCCAAGAAGTGAATTTGTAAGGACATGTTGAATCCCATAGCTTTAAAAGAATGCAAAAGATCAGCCACTATGTCACGATCTTCTCCTACTTCAAGCTTTCAAACTAGATTGCTACATACATATCTGAAAGACTGGAAGGCTGTTTTTTTCCAGTTGATTTAACAATCCTGGATAATGATGGAGAGGAATTCGTGGCGTGCCGCATGTCACAAAAGAAAGCACATATTTGTGATCCCATTAAGCTCTCTCTTTCAGTTTATCATCAGTGACTTGGCGTACTTTCTGTTTCAAACAAAAAAATCCATCAGAAAGTTTATTCACAGCTTTGATGAAATATTTTGTTATTTCTAATTTAAAATCCAGTGGAGGAAAATGTATTTTTTCACGAATAACCAAAGGGACGTGTGACACACTTTTCTGGTTAGGGACAAGACATCAACGTTTAGGCAACGATTTTCTAACGTAGCCACACTTCTTATCTCAGGTGTCCCATTCGCACAAAAGCAACTACGTTTCGTGAAGACAAGTTGAAAACCAAGCCATAAGGCTAAAACCTTGAAAACAGTGCTGATATTCCATTTATATTTTTCATGCTGGATTTTCTCTAAAGCTGATTTCATGTTGACATATGTCCCTTTCATATGAGTGGCATGCGCTGCAAGTATTGATCGAAGTTGATTGCCAATATGTAGAAGCACAGCCTTCAGAATAACCTTAGAGGAGACTACGAAAATCGCCACTGCTCTGACCAGAGTTGATGATCATTGCAAAATATAATACAATTTTCTTCACAAAAGCAGTCTTTGAAACCACCGTGGCGAAGGCGATAACTGCATATTCGGCGGCGATAAGTACATATTCGTACATCAGCCTTTGAGTCTGAAAGTTAAGAATTTAGCTTGCTCTTTAGACAGGTCTAAATCCCGGATCAGGTCATTAAGGTCTTGTTGACTGGGAAAGAATGGTTCTGATGAAGAGCTACTGCCTTTCTATGTAGGATCATTTTTATTTATATCTGAATCACTTTCAGTTTGAGATAGCTCAGAATCAGAGTTATAGTTTGAAGTCGTATCTGGATATACTGGTGCAGAAAGCTCTTCATTGTGTAAGACAAGCTTCTCTGCAGATGGAAAATTCGGATACATAACTGTATGTTTTGATTTAGGATTGATTCTTATCCATCCACCCCTCCAAATCATGGGAATTGCAAATGGCACGTGGTGCGTACCATTTTTCTACCCTGTCAACACTCAAATCGCCAACGTGACACCCAAAGGAAAGTTCATAACTCTCTTTCATAAGTCATTAAATGTCGCCTTGTGACTTGAAGGTCATCTCACCACAAATACAGTGAATTTATCTGCATGATTTACACACTTCTTTGGCATGATAAAACAACAAAACACTAAAACTCAACATACATAATACACTCCATATGGAAAGGAAGGAAATACTATTTAAGTAGTCATATCCGTGCCAACAAGCTAACAGTCAGCTCAAAACTGACGCATCACAACGCCAGAATAACGGGTCTGCGCATGTCAAAACATGAATGACCTTACGCAGTCTTGTCGTTTGCTGCTTAGATATCATTTATATATTCCATAAATAGAACTGGGATAAAATCGCTTCATGAGAGGTACAGGTTCCTATTAAATGTTAAAGACAGTGCTAAGATCAAATTATAAAAAGCAGATGTCACACAAAGACTGGCCCACTGCAAAAATTCTGGCAACATGCGTGAATTCAGTGTAACAACATGCATTGGAGTAACTAATGAAATTTCTTGTGCAGAAACTTTGTTGGCCATTGTTACTATAGCTGTTATAAGTCATATGTTTTTACTCTGAGTAGTACCTCCAAGTACATGGAGCAAGAGAATTCTATTAACGCTTATTTTCCCCTGGGCAGCAAGACAGGTGTTAAAGTGTGGGTGCGTCGATGCAAAATAGTTCACTTAGTGGTGGAATTATGAGTGTGCAGAAAACATCAGGTTGTAAAGTTTGTGACGTGTTTGTGGGAAGACTGTTCAGTGCAGAGAAAAAGCAACCAACACACTGACGTGTATATATTAAGGTTGATGTTGTTGTGGTCTTCGGTCCTGAGACTGGTTTGATGCAGCTCTCCATGCTACTCTATCCTGTGCAAGCTTCTTCATCTCCCAGTACTTACTGCAGCCTACATCCTTCTGAATCTACTCAGTGTATTCATCTCTTGGTCTCCCTCTATGATTTTTACCCTCCACGCTGCCCTCCAATGCTAAATTTGTGATCCCTTGATGCCTCAGAACATGTTCTACCAACCGGCCCCTTCTTCTTGTCAAGTTGTGCCACAAACTCCTCTTCTAACCAGTTCTATTCAATACCTCCTCATTAGTTATGTGATCTATCCATCTAATCTTCAGCACTCTTCTGTAGCACCACAATTCGAAAGCTTCTATTCTCTTCTTGTCCAAACTATTTATCGTCTATGTTTCACTTCCATACATGGCTACACTCCATACAAATACTTTCAGAAACGACTTCCTGACACTTATATCTATACTCGATGTTAACAAATTTCTCTTCTTCAGAAACGCTTTCCTTGCCATTGCCAGTCTACATTTTATATCCTCTCTACTTCGACCATCATCAATTATTTTGCTCCCCAAATACCAAAACTCCTAAGTGTCTCATTTCCTAATGTAATTCCCTCAGCATCACCCAACTTAATTCGACTTCATTCCGTTATCCTCTTTCGTTGATGTTCATCTTATATCCTCCTTTCAAGACACTGCCATTCCGTTCAACTGCTTTTCCAAGTCCTTTGCTGTCTATGACAGAATTACAATGTCATCGGCGAACCTCAAAGTTTTTGTTTCTTCTCCATGGATTTTAATACCTACACATGTAAAATACCACACATTAAAATGTCTGTACCTGTTGCACACTGTACAAAGACTAGTCACTGCCTAAGATTGTTACCAAAATCTCGAAAAGCTCTGGTACGATTTTCATAAACGTCTTACGTGATTCTCTATGGAAGCTGGGTATATATTGTTTTGAATCAACAATGTTAATTTATCAGGTGTCAATGTGTGGTGTGGTCTGTTATCGTGCCATCCGTTTAGCCCATTCTTGTTTGAAGGTATCGGAACTGGTGAGGTGTATCATCATATGCTACAAACATCGATTTTATCAGCCATGGTATGGAAATGAAAGATGGTTCACCGCCTACCACAGACACGTCAGAACCTGCTTGGATGAAAATCAACCTGGACGATAGAAATGTCGAAGAGGAGCAGTTGAATACCCACCACGGTCTCCAGACTTTATATCTCTTGGTATCTACCTATGGAGGCCTTGAAAAATAACGTTTATCAACAGAAGTCAGCTACACTGCAGGAGCTACGACAAACCACAGAGGCGTCCTTTGCGGCTATCACACCGGTAACACTGACAGTTCAGCGACATCGACATTGTTTGGTTGTTAATGTATGTGTGTGTGTGTGTGTGTGTGTGTGTGTGTGTGTGTGCGTAAACAAGCTGATGATATCCAGTTAAAGTGCTACATCAGAATAAAATCATTAAAATTGCTTTTTCCTTCCATCCTAAAATCGCGTTTGCCCATTTATGTGCAAATTTTTATTATATATTGGTGTTATTTAGTAGTTAATTATAGACAAGACGGTCTATAAATACTTTGGCACCACAGTTCTAATTCATAAATATTGCAGAATTTCTTTTTTGCATTTAACCTCGACTAATCCCAACCTTGACTAAACCTAATCATATGGAACGAAAATCAATAATTATACTGACCCTTAGTCCTCCTCCCTCCAATTTGGTGCTGAAACGTTACTGAAAAATAGGTAAAACCATTAGGTGATGACAGTATGTTCTAAGAACCACCAGTAACATTTCTTGAGATTGTGATGTCAGTAAAATGAACTTACTCCAGAGGTGTAGATACCATTGTAACACTTGACAAGCATCAAATACAAATTTACACATGGAAATAATTAATTTGAGGGTGTACGGAAACCTACAGAAAAATGTGGTCTTAGTATTGGAATTAATTACATTCTTCCAGTTCCTCTACTTGCCTATTTGCGGGGAAGATCCACAATTCCTGTCGTATCCGTCCATTTAATTTTCAATATACTTTATAGCGCAGCATCTCAAACACTTTAATTCTCAACACTCTCAACATTTACAGTTTTCCTACCGTCCATGAATCATTTCCATACATTGCTGTTCTCCAAACGTATATTCTCGTGCTCTGCCTGCTGGAGCCGTACTCTCAAGTTGGGAAAATAGCATTTGCAGCCGCGACATGACAAGTTGTCAGCAGAGGGGAAGACCCGAGAGCGGCGATAGTAATAACAAAGTTCTGAGGGTTACTATACTCTCACAGTACACAACTAGTCACTGAAACGTCGTGGAGTTTCAATCTACAGTGGGTGTAATTACACTTGTAAACATGTACTTCCAATACGGTGATAACATCGAGAGACATCTTGACTACCTGACTACAGTAATCACGGCTTTGCAGGCGCAAAAAATGATAATAACTGCTGACATCAATGCAAAATGCCCCCTATGGTACAGCGGCACAAGGGACACTAACGGAGAAAAGGTAGAAGAGTTCATCATGGCTTTGCAACTAGTGCTGACCAACAAGCTCCAGAACACTCCTACCTAGGCCGCGGGAGGAGGACAAGGCAGAAACACTGATGTGACCTTAGTCACATCAAACGCAGTCAACATCATCCAACAATGGATGGTTGAAGAAAATGCCACCACTAGCGACCATAACCTCATAACTTTCACCCTAGGTGATAGACAGTGTCGCTGGGCCATGGGGTGGGAAGTGCAAATGAATTATAAAAGAGCTGACTGGGAACGCCTAGCGAGGGAGTGCGACATTTCTCCTTTGCCAGAGAGTGATATACACCAGGAAATAGACGTAGACGAGAAAGCTGAGGAACTGGTAAGTGTGATAACTAGGGCGGTGAAAGCAGCTGTACCGACTAGGAGGAAGGCCATGGTGGCCTCTCCGTCACCATGGTCAGCAGAACTGGAGGATATGCGCCGGTCTGTCAGAAGGCTGAGGAGGCACTACCAGCGCAGTGTCGTTTGATTAGAACGGCAAAGATGGTTGCTGCAGTATTGGGAGGCCAGGCAGGGGTTACAAAAGGAACTACGAGTGGTAAGGACAAGAAGCTGGGAGAGCTATGTCCTGAATCAATTGCTTTAGACCCATGGAGTACACCTTATAAGTTAGTTGGAGAGAAAATCCGCTCTCCTACGGAGTTGTCAACAGTCAGGCATGGGGACGGGATGAAGGAATCTTGGCAGGACACCACAAACGTCCTCCTCCAGTCCCTGTTGCCTGATGACAGTGCGGATGGAGAAACTGAAGGACAATGGCAGGTACGATATGACAACCTTGGCGAGTATAACAATGATACTGCAGTCTACCCCTTTTCTGGAGAGGAGGTGGCTGCCCACATAAGATCGCTGAAGAGAGGCAAAGCTCCCGGGCCAGACGGCATTGTGGAGGGGTTGGTGCAATTCTTAGCCCCCCCAGCTAATTGCACCACTCACTCATCTATTTAATGAGTGCCTCAGGCAGAGGAAGTTCCCCAAGATCGGGAAAATCGAAAATGTTGTAATCATCAAAAAAGGACCTGACAAAGGCCTGGCAGAAACGAAATCATACAGTCCTATATGTTTTTTGGACCTGCTTGGGAAGATTTTAGAGAAATTGCTGGCTGACTGGCTGCACACCGAGTACAGTGCGGGTTGAGCAGCAGCCAGTTTGGCTTCAGGCCTGGGCGATCGGCATCCGATGCAATCGCCCTGGCGGGTGAGGTCCGAGGCTCTACCCCGTACAAGTTCGTATTTGGCATCATGGTGGGTATCAGTGGCGACTTCGACAACCTGTGGTGGGTTTCGCTCTTCTCCTGCTTGCGGGAGAAAGAGTGTCCAGGGCCGCTTTCTGGTTGTCTGAGGAGCTATTGCGAGGACCAGGAGGTCTGGCTATCACTCTCTAGCGGGAGAGTCGTAAAATCAATAACAAAGGGATGCCCCCAGGGTTCCGTTTTAGGTCCCTGTTCTGGGACATCCACATGGAGCCGTTACTGGATAACTTACAACAAAGTGAAGAAGTGCTAGAGGTGGTAGCGTACGCGGACGACCTCCTGTTGGTTAGAGGACATAGAGCCCAAAATATAAAGGGCTTTAGGTGAACTACAACTATGGTGCCAAAACACAAAGATGAAAGTTTCACCAAGCAAATCCACATAACTTCTGCTAAAAAGACAACTCATCAGAAATCCAACTGTGAGAATTGAGGGCTCACCAGTTCTTCGGCGATGTGAGACGCGGTACCTGGGAGTCATCATTGACGAAAGGTGGAACTTCGGGAAACACATTGACACCATAACCCAGAGAGCCCTTCAAGTACTAAACAATCTCATCGCCATAGGACATAAAAGATTTCATCTTCGCCGGCCGCTGTGGCCGTGCGGTTCTAGGCGCTTCAGTCTGGAACCGCGTGACCGCCATAGCCGCACGTTCAAATCCTGCCTCGGACATGAATGTGTGTGATGTCCTCAGGTTAGTTAGGTTTCAGTAGTTCTAAGTTCTAGGGGACTGATGACCACAGATGTCAAGTCCCATAGTGCTCAGAGCCATTTGAACCATTTCATCTTCCTCCTCATCTCATAAAATTATATCACAATAGTATCCTAACATTAATAGTGGGTTACAGATTGGGAGTCTGAGCACACAGGGTCACGAAGGTAGTTCCCGCCATGACAGTGAGAAAAGTTCAGACAAATGTGATATTGAGATCTGTAGGGGCCTACAGGACATCTCCAGGTGAGATTATTAGCCAAAATGGGGCTCTGCCCCCTTGTCATCAAAATCAGAGATCAGGCTGCGTGGTACTGGGCCAAAAAAGGGAATACTGCGAAAACAGAGGACATATTAGGCATTAGGGTTGAGGATAAAGGTGAGATAAGGCGAAGATGTGAGCAGTTGCGGCAGGAATTGTGGGAAGCAGAAGAAAGAGGTCGTAGAACATTTGAATTTCTACTGAATGTTAGGGAACGACTGGGCATGAAGTACTTTGAGCGAAGCCGAGGACTATTCCACTTTGTCTCTGCTCATGGGCCCTACCTGACATATCTACGTCGGTTTGGGAAGAAGGCTACGCCCGCGTGTGAATGCGTATTGGATGGTACTCCCACGTGGTTTACGAGTGCCCCCTTTTCAATGCTGTAGCATCTACATTACGAGACCAACTACCTGACATTGACACTTACCACTTACTTAGACGAGAAGACGCTTCACAAACTCTGAATAAATTGGCTAACGAGGTATCACGAAAAGTGTTGATAGAATACCTGAGGGACATTACTTAATTAACAATCTGAGACATATCTAATACCAACTGAGTCCAGTGCCCTATTACCATACCGCCTGTGCATGAACAGACCGACTTTCTTTACAGTCTGGAATCCGCCACGTACTAGGGTGAGAGAGGTACAAAACCATCGATATAGGACAAGCACCGAATATGACATAAAACAGTATTAGTTAGTAGGACCTAGAATTAGGAAATTTAGTTTGGAACCTTCAGCGATTAACATTCTTAGCCTGCCCAGTGTCAGGGGCACGCTCATCGGGGTTAGCTCGATGAGCAAAGCTCCATAAATAGCTTTGTATATTGCTGACACACTGTGACGCTCCACGCAGTATAGGCTAGTTACAGGTTGGCTTCCTAAAGAGAATAATAATAATAAATAAGTTGCCAATTGTTAATTAGTTCTGGCTGTGGCTCACTCAATAAAATTGTACGAGGGGCGTTCAGAAAGTAAGCTCCGATCGGTCGCGAAATGGAAACGACTATGAAAATCCGATAAAGCTTTGCACAGATGTGTTGGGTAGTGTCTCTAGTATAACCCCAGTTAGCATCACGTCGCTCTTCTCATTTCTGAGCTCGCAGTGAGTGCGTAAAGATGTCTAGAAAATAGTGTCTGCCGCCAAGTACGAGGGCCTGGTGAGAAATTTCGCCTGAAGCTATGCAGCTAACATTACATAACTGTCGTGCTGTTTCTTCTTCAAGACAATTCTCAGCCGCATTCTGCAGGGGCAATGAAGATGCTCCTGCATCGTTTTCAAATGGAAATGTGAGATTACCCACAATACAGTCCACAATTGTCTCCCCCTGAGTTTCATCTCTGGTCACATGAACCGCTGTCTTTGAAGACAACATTTTGACACAGACAACGAGGTGTAGGCCAGCGTGGAGAATTGGCGGAAAGCACTGGCGGCTGCCTTCTATGATGAGGCTATTGAAAAGTTGGTACAACGCTATGACAAAAGTCTAAGTCAGAACGGCGACTACGTAGAGAAGTAGCTGAAAGGTGTAGCTAATTGTTACAAGTAAAACATTTCTGATGTTCACTGTGGTTTCAATTTGGCAATCAATCGGAGCTTACTTTCTGAACAGGCCTCGTAATTAGCTGCAATCAATGTTTTGTACAAAGTTTTAGGACCCACTAATCACATTTAGGAAGTGGGTTAAGAATGTATAATTAAAAATGGCTCTGAGCACTATGGGACTTAACATCTGAGGTCACCAGTCCCCTAGAACCTAGAACTACTTAAACCTAACTAACCTAAGGACATCACACACATCCATGCCCGAGTCAGAATGCGAACCTGCGACCGTAGCAGTCGCGCGGTTCCGGTTCAAATGGTTCAAATGGCTCTGAGCACTATGGGACTTAACTGCTGAGGTCATCGGTCCCCTAGAACGTAGAACTACTTAAACCTAACTAACCTAAGGACATCACACACATCCATGCTCGAGGCAGGATTCGAACCTGCGATCATAGCGCTCACGCGGTTCCAGACTGTAGTGCCTAGAACCGCTCGGCCACCCCGGTCGCAGTGGTTCCGGACTGAAGTGCCTAGAACCGCTCGGCCACGGCGGCTGGTAATGTATAATTATAAAGGTTTTGTAATTAAAGAATTTTTTTAAGAAAGCAAAGTATATTCTCAGAAACATGTCAACTAAGGGGATATGTGTTACTATAAGTACAGTCGGCGGAAGAAGAGCCCCTGAAAGTTGCAGAGGGCTTGTTGCGGTAATTACGCACGTCGACCCACACTAGTCTTATAAGGTGAATCTGCAGAGGTCTCTACTTCAGGACCTCAGTGTTGCCGCAGCTCTGTATTGTAGACGTTACTGTCGAGGCCTGCAATCGTTTGCACTTCACAGCTGCAAGATGGCAACAGAGTTACCAGTTGGCAAGGATTTCGTTTCACCGTCTCTGTTGTGGTAGACTTCTTTCAGCCAGGAGTCCCTTTTGCCAGTACTTGTCTCCTTCTTCCGCTTCTCCTTGCTTCATCGATCTTGCCTAAGTGTGCTTGCTACGTAGGAGAAATACTTAGTCTAAAGTTTCCGAAAGCTGATCTTAAGTGTATGGCTGATAGCATTACAGGTATTCCTCATTACTTTCTTTGATTTATGCTCAACCCATACTGCGTGCCCATCAGACTCCTAGTTCCGTTTAAGAAGTCCTGCCGTTGTTCCTCACTTTCACTGGACATATTAACGCGTCTTATCATTAATATTCTTTCAAATCAAACTTTAATCCCAACACTGACTCTTAATTTCTGGCATTGCTTATTTGACGTAGAAATTTAACAGTAGGGGTGAAAAACAGCATCCCTGTCCTCCACTGTTCTAAATCCGAGCCCTTCGACCCTGTTCTTCCATTCTACATTATTGTTTCCTTTTAGTTTATGTGAATAATGTGTATTACTAGTCTTCAACTATAGCTTAAACTTATTTTTAGGCGTATTTTTATCTTGAACCAGTCTACATTGTCGAACACTTTTTGTAGGTCCACATATCCTGTGTATGTGTCTTCATTGTTCTCTAGTCTTGCTTCCATTATCAGGTGCTACGACAGAATTGCCTGTCTGGTGCTTTCATCTTTCCTAAGACCAGAAAAATCATTTTGCTTAACTGGTCTTCTGCATATTATTCTAACTACCAACTCTAAGGCCTTAGCTGTTAAGCTGATTCTACGATAATTTTCTCACGTTATGTATTCAAGACGTTCTGCAGTCCTCATGAAATTAATGAACGACATCACTTATATGAATATCGAAAAGTCTGCTTGTGTAACTTTGGTGGACCGGTATAAAGCTAGATGCCAGTCGTCAGCGGTCCTAGAAAAATTACCTGATAATACGCTAGAGTCCAAAATTAAACTAACAGAAGGAAACTTGGTAAAGTTTGCGTTTATTTTGCCACAATACAGCATAAACAGGTGATAGTAAAGTAAAAACAATGAAAAGAATATAGAACGCACACAACTGCCACATGCATAATGGTAGAAGGAAGTGTTCTTCGTTTCTTCCAACTTTACGGATTTACGCACACATCCCGACAACAAGTTAATGTGCTCAGTATGGGATGTGTCCACCTCAGGCAGCAACACAGAATTGACAACGACGGAGCGTGATGTCAATAACGTCATCAATGTCATGTTGAGGCAATAATGCCCATTCTTCTACAGAGCTGCTCGCCGTCTTGGAGAGTGTTTCTTGGATGCTGACGTGATGCAAGCCGTGTCCCTACTGCATCACAGACATGCTCTTTATGATTCATATCAGGAGGGTTCGCAGGCCACGCCATGCATGCAATATCTTTCATTTCCAAGAAAACTTCAGCCACCCGTGGTCTATGACGTCGAATGTTATTGTCCATCATTACCACGTCTGGGACCACAGCACTTCGCAACAATCGCAAATTAGGTGCCAAGATCTCGTCACGATACCTGATAGCAGTTAAACCTTGTCGGTTTACCCGTACAATTTCATGAAGATGGGTCCTCCTCGATCTCGGTCTCTGTCCACAATCTCTGGGTCCCGAAATCGCGTTACTCGTTCCCTCTGTATGCGAATCCATCGAGAACCACTCATCGGACTAATTCGGGACTCATCTATGAAAACAGGATTGGCCCACTGTTCGACCGTCCAGGTGACATTTTGATTACTTCACTCTAGACATTCATTTCTGTGAAGACGCCACAGAGGTACACACACAGCAGGTCTCCGACGATAAGAGCCACTCTGCTGAAACATTCTGCACACCGTTTGCCTCGATACAACACGTCCAGTGGATGCTGCGAGCTCACATCCCTCTCTTCTAAAGTCATTCGTGGTAGGCCCTGCCCTGACATTCGGGATACAGTTTCTGCCTGTAAACTGTCGCCACATTCGAGAAATAACAGAACGATTCACATTAAGCCATCGGGCTAAATCAGTTTGAGACTGTCCTGCTTGCTTTCTTTCTATGACCCTCCACTACAGAGAATATGGTAGTCATCTTCTCTGTACCATACCGCATCGTCTGTGACTGTGTGTACAGCGACTGTGAATGTGGGGCTACCCGGCAATCACTACCTCGTTTCATAGGTGCTCTGACGTCATCGTTGGCATGGTTATTCGGTGCAGAGCACAATCGTGAGGACATATGGTTGACTTTTGGTATGACTGTTTTGTGAATTAGAGACAGATCGGTGAAACAGGAGTTTGTTGCTTTAATTTTGGATACCAGTGTATAATCTTTTGTGGTATGTACCATATGCTATTGGATTTGGGACGTGTTCCGAGTTTTGCGTTACAATGTTCAGTGTTTACATACAGTTTGTGCCTTTACAGAATTTTGTAGGTGGTTTTGCAGGTGTTATTTAAATTGTTCACATGGTTTCGAAGGCGTTCTTATAGCATTATGGATGCTGCAGCGTGTTTTACAATACCAGCGAATAGTACACTCCTGGAAATGGAAAAAAGAACACATTGACACCGGTGTGTCAGACCCACCATACTTGCTCCGGACACTGCGAGAGGGCTGTACAAGCAATGATCACACGCACGGCACAGCGGACACACCAGGAACCGCGGTGTTGGCCGTCGAATGGCGCTAGCTGCGCAGCATTTGTGCACCGCCGCCGTCAGTGCCAGCCAGTTTGCCGTGGCATACGGAGCTCCATCGCAGTCTTTAACACTGGTAGCATGCCGCGACAGCGTGGACGTGAACCGTATGTGCAGTTGACGGACTTTGAGCGAGGGCGTATAGTGGGCATGCGGGAGGCCGGGTGGACGTACCGCCGAATTGCTCAACACGTGGGGCGTGAGATCTCCACAGTACATCGATGTTGTCGCCAGTGGTCGGCGGGAGGTGCACGTGCCCGTCGACCTGGGACCGGACCGCAGCGACGCACGGATGCACGCCAAGACCGTAGGATCCTACGCAGTGCCGTAGGGGACCGCACCGCCACTTCCCAGCAAATTAGGGACACTGTTGCTCCTGGGGTATCGGCGAGGACCATTCGCAACCGTCTCCATGAAGCTGGGCTACGGTCCCGCACACCGTTAGGCCGTCTTCCGCTCACGCCCCAACACCGTGTAGCCCGCCTCCAGTGGTGTCGCGACAGGCGTGAATGGAGGGACGAATGGAGACGTGTCGTCTTCAGCGATGAGAGTCGCTTCTGCCTTGGTGCCAATGATGGTCGTATGCGTGTTTGGCGCCGTGCAGGTGAGCGCCACAATCAGGACTGCATACGACCGAGGCACACAGGGCCAACACCCGGCATCATGGTGTGGGGAGCGATCTCCTACACTGGCCGTACACCACTGGTGATCGTCGAGGGGACACTGAATAGTGCACGGTACATCCAAACCGTCATCGAACCCATCGTTCTACCATTCCTAGACCGGCAAGGGAACTTGCTGTTCCAACAGGACAATGCACGTCCGCATGTATCCCGTGCTACCCAACGTGCTCTAGAAGGTGTAAGTCAACTACCCTGGCCAGCAAGATCTCCGGATCTGTCCCCCATTGAGCATGTTTGGGACTGGATGAAGCGTCGTCTCACGCGGTCTGCACGTCCAGCACGAACGCTGGTCCAACTGAGGCGCCAGGTGGAAATGGCATGGCAAGCCGTTCCACAGGACTACATCCAGCTTCTCTACGATCGTCTCCATGGGAGAATAGCAGCCTGCATTGCTGCGAAAGGTGGATATACACTGTACTAGTGCCGACATTGTGCATGCTCTGTTGCCTGTGCCTATGTGCCTGTGGTTCTGTCAGTGTAATCATGTGATGTATCTGACCCCAGGAATGTGTCAATAAAGTTTCCCCTTCCTGGGACAATGAATTCACGGTGTTCTTATTTCAATTTCCAGGAGTGTATTTTGTCATAAGGAATGTCAAGTATATCAGTTTGTGCGTATTATTTGTGTGATTTTTATGATAGTTATAATCGTTATATTTCATTTCTTGGTGTTGTTTCGTTAATTGATAATGAAGATATAAAATATAGAATACATAATTAATATAAAAGTAAACTGTATAAAATGAAATTGGTATAAGTTATACTTTTTTTTTTATTAGGAAATTTTTTCTTATTCCTGACGAGAATGGTGATGAAATTTTCGCTGATATTTTTGTTTCTTAGATCGCTGTGTTCGTTTGGAATCATACTTGGATTTTTTTCGTCATAATTAAAGATTATTATTTCTTGAAGATTGTTTAGATATTTGTCTCTATCAACTGTGTGTAAAACTGACAGGCCCTGTGTTCTCTTAGATGTCTAATAAACACTGATTGACTATTCTAACTAATATTCCTGTTTCAGTGAATATCGTTTCAACACCCTCTGCTTGACTGATGTATATTTTTTGACACTCCTTAGTAACATTTCAGTTTACAAACTACACAACAAGAAAATTCTTTGGAGTGTTCTAGTGAAAGGCATATGTGTCTTCTTATTGTTTTCTGTGATCTGAATCCGATTTTTAGGTTTGCTTTTCGTACAGTGTACTGGATTTTATTTCTTATTTGTCCCTGATAATGTAGAGAGTGTATTTGCCTTTATTTTGTATTCAGAGAAATATAATTTCAACTTAAAATGTACTTTTGTCAGTTTTGTTTATTTCTGAATAAATATTGCCGACAATTTTAGGATGATAATCATTGTCGTGTACTACAGTCTTTAGTGAGTCAATTCCTGATTTAATGTTACTTGTGGATATTTGTGTATTCTGTTGATATAACATCGAAAATGGACACAATAGACATAAGGTGACAGTTCCAACAGCGACGAAGAATGTTGTGTTGACTACATGCTGACAATTATTTAATAGCTGCAAGATATGCTGCTGGCTGTGCAATGAGTACCGACGTAAAGTGGGAGTACATAGGTCTAAATGTACACCGAGGAGGTAGTAACTACTACAGAACTGAAGGTTGTGAAGAGGTCGATTTCCATGTTAGTGTATGATTCACCATGAATGGTTTGATGCAACTCTTCACGTTAGTCTATCTTGTGAGAGTTTTCCCATATCTGCATGGCTACTGCGCCCCACATTCAATTCAATCTGTATACATTTTCAAGCCAAATGATGTGTCGCATCAGCCTATCCCCACTTTTACCCATGTTGTGACTTGAATCAATTTTGTTCCAAATTTATTCAATATCTTTCCATTACGTACTCGATGTACCTATCTAATCTCCCACATTCTTCTGCAGAACCAACTTTCAGAATATTCTATTCTCTCCTTGTGTATACCGTTTATCGTCCACATTTAATTTCCTTTCCAAAACATCATCCTGTGAAGGTAAGAGTTTTTTTTCTTCAGGAAAGAATTTCTTGCTATTCCCCGTATACGTTCTTAATCTTCTTTACTTCTTCCGTCTCTATTTATTTTGCCGTCCAAACAGAAGAATTTTGGGTGTGCAGTTGATAATTTTATTCCCTCTGTATCTCATGACGTAGTTTGACTACACTTCACTACCCTTGGTTTACTGTTATTTAGAGCCTAATGTACACTGGCTGATCAAAAAAATCCTGACACCGGTTAGTGGATATTGATATGGGATGTATCCATCCTTCGCCTTTTTCTGCAGTTTGAACTCTGCTGCTGTCAGGTTCAGTGAGATGCCTGAATGTCTGCGAAAGAATGGCAACCTAATCTCTCTCAAGAGTCAAAACCAGAGAAGATAGTGGTATTCAGCACTGTGGTCCGGAGCGAAGTCGACTCTTTAACACACCCCGAAGGTGGTCCATTGGTTTCAGGTCGGAACTCGGACACGATTAGTTCATTTCAGGAATGTTATTGTCCACGAACCTCAAAGATGCTGCTTTATGACAGTGTGCACTGCCAGGCTGATACAATAAACGTCTTCGTACTTCGAAGACAAATCTACGAAATGTATTCATATCGTTCCCCAATTATAGTTTTATTAAGTGCAATAAGGGAACCACAACTTATCCACGAGAAACACTCACATTCCGTAATACCGCCTGCTGCATACTACACTGTTGGCTCTACACCCTGTGGCAGGTAACATTCTCCCGACATTCACCAAACCCAAGCACTGCCGACGGATTGACAGAGGGTACAGTGTGACTCATCATTCCGAATCACTACTTTCTAGTCACCCAGTGCCCAGTGGCCCACTCTTTATGCCACCTCAAGTGTCACTCAACACAGACTGCAGCAATGTGTGGCTTACGAGGAATTGATCGACCATTGCACCCCATTCACTAAAAAAACCCTATGCACAGTTATAGTGCTTGCCGGACTACTAGTAGCACTTTGGAACTCACCGGTGAATCCTCCCGATGACTACTAGCGATTTTTTTACACTAACCATCGCCGTGCTCGACAATCCCTCCCCACGAAAACACAACCTTTTCCTTGTCTTGGTTCGCCTGTGATTGCTCTTTTCTCTTTCCACTTCACAGTCATCACTAACAGTCCACTTTGGTAGCGTTAGAAGGGTTAAAATGTCCCTTGTGGACATGTTACATAAGTGACATCCAATGGCAAGACCACGTTAGAATTCACTGACCCCTTCTGCTGTTACTGCTTGTCTATTGACGGCACAATACCCTCAGCCTCTTTTATTCTGGTGGGCACTTCTGTCGCGACGTCTGGTGGTCGATTCCGCGTTACATACTGCTGACCACATATTTCTGATCATACAGAGTATACCACAGCATGTAAGTCTAAAATTATGACATCAATTCAGAAAGTAAAAAACTGCATCAAAGTCCAAGAAGTTATATAAAAGCTAGTACTGAACTATGCTGAAGAATAGTGTAGAAAATGACTATAATGCAATTGAAATTTCGCTACAGATGATGTATTGAGAAATGATTAATTAGAGTGATCATTGAAATGTTAAGTTTTCCAGTTATGCGTTACGTGGTATGGGGATGGAACGTTACTAAATCACCGTTGAAGACGTGTTGTCATGGATCTCCTAGCCCCGTAGCCAGGAACTGTCCTACACCAAGATGACGTCACGGTGTGCTATTGTGTATAAGGCAGCAAATGATAGTGATAGGAAATATGTACGCAAATTGTTGAGAAATGTCAAGCAACAAGTGAATCTGCTCCAGTGGAAATCCTTGGATTTGAACCAATCATACGACGGTCTAAAAGTAATAAAGAAGTACACTGCATGTGGACAAATACGTTTGAAAAAGGGCTTGGACAGAAACTTGTGCCTATGTATTTTAAAATGATTCCCAGTCTCATAGTCATCAGAAAGTATAATGGTGCAGTACTTACTATAAGAATCCAGCTGTCAAACGTTTCCACGCCACGGGTTCTACTCGTTTCCCCAATTAAGGAGGTTTAGTGTAGAAAAGAGCTGACATCTTAAGTAATATGAAAGTAGTCGCAAAGTACTCGATATTTTGCGAAGTTGTAGATAAATATGACAGCTTAGAAAATAGTGAGGTATTACACTAAGCAGAAATCAGTATCCATTTGTAACTTTACGTCAAAACTTCGAGTGAAACAACAATTAACTTCTTCTAACATTTTTCATGAAACGAATTGACCGTAACTTCATGGACAAATAGTAACAGATTTTTTTTAAGTTCACCGAAATTATTACATAAAAAGGAAGGCCATAGCTTTAAAACGGCGCGCTTTCGATCAGTTTACTCATTCATCACAAAAATCATCCTTACTCATTAACTGTGAAATGAATCTGTGAATAATCAGTTCCCTGTCATGTGCATAAGCGTTGTGGGTGAAAACGGACGAAGCGTAACTTCACCACAGATTTCAATTATGGCGTATTATTCAGAACACTTTAAAAATTAACAGGAAATGCCCAAAAACAAAACTGAAGAGTATCGATGCGTTCCACCCGCCTGACGCTCATGTTAAATGTTTTAAAGCCCGTGAAATATTATGCAGTCAAGTTTGAAAGAAATTAAATGAGGGTTTAAACTGGAACGCCAAAATGAATGTTCACTCGACGGTGTAAACGCTACACGCACAAATAAGCAGGCAACCAGTGTACTCCAGCAATTTCCTCGCGGTACGTTTCTGTTTCCGCTGCTGCCCAGCAGCTCCCAACACACCAGAATCCTCCAGAATCAGACGTTACAACTGCTAACACTTATTATATATCCTTCGTCTTCTCTACAAGTAATAGCAACAACGACGTTGAATAAATGAATAAAACTTATAAATGAAGATTCAATGCAAATGTCGTTCTGCTTAACGAATTTCGACAACATTTCCTTGACCGGTGGCTCTACACCCTGTGGCAGGTAACATTCTCCCGACATTCACCAAACCCAAGCACTGCCGACGGATTGACAGAGGGTACAGTGTGACTCATCATTCCGAATCACTGTAAAGAGATAACGTTTCCAGGAAAAGTATAAGAAGTAAAGATATATAGGAAAAACTTGAGTTGAAAATGGAATATTACAGAAAATATCAAATTATTTGATGTTCCCAAGTGCTAAAACTTAACAGCAAATTAAACCCCTGACGGCTTACTTCAAGTTAATAACTTTGATACAAGGCCGAGAAATCTGATGGTAAGCCAGCACGTTGACATGCGGCGGAAGTGATGGACGACGGTGATCTGACTTCGAATACCGATTTGCGCTGTCCTGTTTACACATAAATCTAGATCTAAATTTACTAGCCCGAACAAATGTTGGTATTCTGGGTGTTAGACGTTTTCCGTGCATGATGTCTAAAATCAGCCTTTTCCGATTTCGGCAGCATGGTGAGCTGAAATTGCCAGTACCTATGCAATGAATTTGATAACGGGAGTGTACAAGTTCCTTGTGGATATGAGTGAAAACTCAAGAAGGAAGATGGGGAGCGTGTCTAAGAAATGATACCTCAGAACCTGTTTCATGCCAAATAACGAGTGCGAATCTGATGTGTTTGAATGTCGCTTTTTCACGTTTTTCTTGAATAATTCGAAAACTGTGCCTCCAGTGAAAAGTATCCTGGTGCAAAATGAAACTAAATTAATTTTCCAACAAAAAGGCTTGTTCATTATTCTGTAGAACTAATAGTGCGTTTAGCGAGAGAGAAAATATGAAGATCTCGCTCGTGGTCTATGAAGGCCAGTTGTAACATTACGGGTTGCATAAAACGGCAGCGGTAGGGGCAGATGAATTACCATGTATGTGGTACTTACTGTCAGGTTGGTAATAACAACAGTAGGTTGTTAAAATTAATTGGACCTTATGCAGAGAAAATTACCGTTAACATTCCGAAATGGCAATTAAATTAACGAATATGTAGAAAATACGTTCTTGTTTCACGACCTACCATTAACTACATGATGGAAGTGAAAATGCATACAGCACTATATATCTTTAAAAACACTTTAACAGCAATATTTATGATTGTACATTTATATATTTTACAGTATAATATATGCTAAACGTTTTAAATTAATTCTGAATCCTCAGGAAGCATATTTGGACACGGTTAACTTATAAGTTTCCATAGGCAGTTCTTTACCTACAACAGCACCAAATTTATACATATGATACTTATAGCAGTCATAAGAAATGACTGTTTTGATGATGTGGTTGACGCTTCATAGCCCTACAAAAATCACAATTCGTCACTAAAGAATTAATTTCAAACAATTTTATATTGATGTAGTAACAAAACGTTAAAAATTCTCTACTACGTAAGATATATTTAGTATCCTAATCAACTTAATGTAAGTACAAGTTATAAAGCAATCACGTTGGGATTTATGAATTTTTTAAAATTATTTTATTGTAGTGTAATGTGCTATTGCCCTTACAATGTATACAATTTTACAATAAATTATATTTCATTTAACCGTTCCACACATGTGACATTAAGTTATCTAATAATGTACTGCCGTGGTACTAAATGAAAGTGTTTTGTACATCCATACATGGAGGTGATGCTGATGACGATGTTGGTTACAGGGCGCTCAGCGGCCTGGTAACCAGAGCCGTTGCAATATATGAACGGCGGTTCACGATTTAGAGACAAACGTTTCACATCTACAACTATTTTTTCCCAGCTTCTTTAGTATTTCCTTTTTAATGTAACGCGGAAAAGACACTAAAATAATTTATTGCACGGTTATACTAATTTACAAAAGACATTTATATAGACGAATCTGCCATATCTCGGCTTTAAATTTTCTAGGTACTAAAGCCACTTATACATTATTTAATTTGCTACAGTGTCACGTATACATATCAAATTATAAACTATATGGCAAGTGTTCGCGTATTTCACTAATTACAGGGATGTCGACGTAGCCTGAAATAGAATATTTCTATCCACTGAACTTTTAAAAGTTCAAATCACACCCTATAACGTAGGTATGGACCACTAGCCACCCATGCCACACTCGACACATTAATTAAGCCAGTACAACGATTAAGTCAATAGTGGGCGTACAGTGTGACAGAGAGCCTGTCACAAAGTTTGTTGCTTGGGGGTAGATTGTTACATGTGTATACACTACTTACACAGTAGTTTACACGGTTATATGACAAGAATAGTAGAATGTTGTCGCAGTGCTTCTAAAATATTATTGTTGATCACAACTAGTGAGACTGACGTACGCTGTTAGTGCCAATTGATACGTCTATAAAGTTACAGATGGAAACGTCATACCTTTCCATCGACTCAGACGGTCTCTGGTTCAAATTTCAGAATGTCTTACGATACGTCGCAACTAATGGGAAAGTTGTATTCATACCTCAAGCCACACCCTTCGACCTGGCTTGTCCGTTAACCAGACGTATCACGGACTAAAGTCCTGTGATATATGGACTCCAGAAAAGCGACGTATTAGAGTCAGTAGAGGCCAAAGTCATGGTACGTTGCTTCTCGTGCATCAAAAACGAATCACGAATACTGTTGTAACTAGAAACGTTGTGTGACGACTACTATGAAACAAACGTGGGAAAATTACAGTTGTATTTCCGAGGACATGCAGCTCCATTGTACGGATTAATGATGCCATCCTCTGGGATGAAATGTTCCATATCTCCGAATACGGACCACTCAGGATGATGATGTCATCAAGAAGAACGACAGTGGCATCCTAAGAATCGGAGGGTGGAATATTAAATCTCTTAACTTGGTGAGTACGTCACAAGATTCAAAAAGAGGGATGGATGTGTTGAAATTCAGTATAGCGGGATTTAGCGAAATATGGTGGCAGAAAGAACGGTAGTTCTGGTTGGATCAGTACATGATTTTCGACACAAGTAAAATAGGGTAGTGCAGGAGTATGTCTGATATTGAATACGGGTCAGCTACCCTGAACAACACAGTGAACGTATTATCGAAGCCAATGTAGATACAGAACCAGCAGCAAGTACTGTAGCACAAAGTTGTAGGCAAAGCAGCTTGTAGACGGCGAAGATGTTGACAGAATGTATGATGAGACAAAATAAATTATTGGGACGGTTAAGGGACCGAAAATTTTATTTTGATGGGTGACTGGAATTACATTGTAGGAACAGAACGATAACGGACAGTAGCAGGAGACATGGGCTGGGGGAAATGAATGAGATTGTAAGCCAACCTGATAGAACTTTGCATAGAGTGTAGTTTAGGGGCTAATGCCATGAAACAAGATTGCATACTTGGAAAAGAGACTTAGAGATCAGAGTTTAAACTAAAAAAGACTTCCTGGGGCAGGTGAGGACTCCGAGCATAATTCATTGCCAATGAACTACATACTAAAGAATTTACATAACGGTAGAAAATTAATGAGATGAGATATCGATAAATTGAAAGTACTATGGGATGTTGCGAGTCTCGTAGGAACACTAGTCATACTTGACTAGTAATACAGCAGAAAAATGAGTAGTTGTTAAAGAAGGGGTAGCTAAGGCAGCAGAAGATCAAATAGGAAAAGGACAAGGCCCAATATAAATCCTTGGATAACACACGATACATTGAAGCTAAACGAGGAAAGGAGAAAATATAAAAATGGGACAAATGAAGTAGACGAAAGAGAATACCGACCTTTAGGGAATGAGACTGACAGGAACTACAAAACCATAAAGCAGGAATGCCTGGACAAAACAATGCAAGGCTATAGAAGGAAGCGTGACTAGGAGATAGATACATGCCACTAATATGAAAATGGAAGACGTGTTTGGAGAAAAGAGCATCTGCACGATTGTTAGGAACTCAACCGGCAAGCCTACACTAAGCAAAGAAGGGAAGACTGAAAGATGCAAGGAATACATAGAGGGTAAATATAAAGGAAGATAGTCTGAAGAAATATTCTAGAAAGAGAAGAGGAAGCAAATGAAGTATTTGATAGAGCACTGAAAGACCTAAGCTGAAACAAGAAGCATGGATAAAACGACATCCCTTACAATCACTGAATTCCTTGGGACAACCAATCATGATAAAAGAATTCAACCTAGTGTGCAAGGTATACTGTACGAAGAAAGCAGAGTGCTTCAAAAACAACTTAATGACAAAAATTCCAAAGAAGGCCGCTGCTGATAGGAATAAATATTACCCAATATTCTGTTTAATAAGTCATCGTAGCGAAAAAATGGTTCAAATGGCTCTGAGCACTATGGGACTCAACTGCTGAGGTCATTAGTCCCCTAGAACTTAGAACTAGTCAAACCTAACTAACCTAAGGACATCACAAACATCCATGCCCGAGGCAGGATTCGAACCTGCGACCGTAGCGGTCTTGCGGTTCCAGACTGCAGCGCCTTTAACCGCACGGCCACTTCGGCCGGCCATCGTAGCGAAATACTGACAGGAATTGTTTACAGAATAATGGGAAAACAGGTAGAAGCAAAACTCAGGGATGATCAAATTGAGTTCCTGAGGTATGTAGGAACATGGGGATTAGTACTGACCCTACGACTTGTCTTAGAACATGGGCTGAAGAAAGGCAAACCTACATTCATAGTTAGTAGATTAAGACAAATCTTTTGACAGTGTTGAATGGAATACATTCTTTAAAATTTTGAAGGCAGTAGGGACAAAATACAGAGATCAAAATGTAAAAGACAGGCTACAGTTATAAGAATCGTTGGACATGATGGTGAAGCGACGGTCATGTTGTTATTCAGCCACTGCGTTGAGTATGCTATCAAAGAATCTAAGGAAAAGTTTGGAATGGAAATTAAAATTGTGGGAGAAGAAAACAATTTAAGGTATTGCGAAGAAATTGTAATAATGATAGAAACAGCGTTTCGCTGGAAAGACGCGTTGAAAGTAATATAAATTAAAATGTTAAGATATCTATCCTGAAGGTAGTTTTGTGGATTTCAGCCTTGCACAGTGTCGAAACGTGGACGATATCAATCTCAGACAGAAGAGAAGATTTTTAAACGCGGTGCTACGGAACAATCCTAGACATTAAATGGGTAGGTCGATCAATTTATGACGAGATAGTGAACCGAATTGTACGAAAAACTATTTTATGGCACTGACTGCCCAAAATAAAACATCCAGAGCCACCAAGGAATAAATTTGGCATTGGAAGGTTGTGTCGTGGTTAAAAATTTTAGAGGGAGTCGAAGGAACCTCTATAGTAGACATGTGGATACAGGTTGCATTGTTGTTGAAGATATGAAGAGGGTTGCTGAGGACCAATTATCGTAGTGTGCTGCATCAAACCACTCTTCAAACTGAAGACCACAAAACCAAACCAAATATACAAACTCGTTTGTTCACGAGGTACACTGACGAGCGGCTTCATCCTGACAACGTGTTCAGTTACGTGATGGTCCTCCTCTCGAACGCAATGCAGCAGCGATTTTGTGTAGCAACTATTCTTCAGCTCCTTAGTAGGGGTTCAGGGGTTTGTGGCCTCAGATGTCTACGCACAGATCACGCAATTCCCGTGAATTATAGACCGGTTGTTAGTGGACGCGGAGCTGGCGTCTCAAGGCATTCCAGATGTGTTCTGTTGGGTTGATATCAAGCGATTTTGGTGGACAAAACATCAGTGTGAGTTCACTATCACTCTCCTCGAGGAACTGTGGCACAATCTTGGTGTTGTGGCACGGACAATTATACTGGTGGAAGATTCCATTTCTACAGGAGAAGACATCAAACATGAAGGGATGCAGATGATCCGTAATAATGTTCATGTAGTTCACTACGGCGATTGCAACTAGAATTTCCATGGAAGCCCAACTGAATGTGAGACCAAGCACAAGGATCAGGATTAATATAAGGAAAACACGTGGAAGGGTAGGTCAACTTGATGCGTCATTTATCATTCCCAAACAAATATTTTATCTAACAACAATTCAGTCATAAGCCAACCAGGATTCTCGCGAAGTACGTACAAATAGTTAAGATTTTCAAATTAAATTCACAATGTATAAGGACATTTGCACTATACATAAAATTTCAAATAGTACTTAAAAAACGTCAGCTGTGCTACACAATGGTGGCCGGACTACAAACAGCTAATTAATTAAATAAACCTGCGGCGGCACTCTGACACCGCAACTAGATCACAACTGTCATCTAATCCCTCAACAGGACTTGAATTTAAGTTTAAAAAACATGAAATAAAAGACATTAAAATGCATGTCTCCACTGATTATTCTGCTCTCACATAGACGGCCTAGCGACCCAAAGGCTATCTACATGTAGAACCGAAACAACAGTAGTACGTCACTGATTGGCCACAAGCCTGTCACACATAAATCATGTTAGGTACCTAAATAAACTACTGGGTCCCAACCCTTAATTGTTTTAAAAAATCAAGAAACTCAGTGCTCGGTTTGTCCAAAGGCTTTCATCACACGCCCACAAGGACCTTACAATATCAGAAATTCTGGGTCAACTACTTCCTAACCAAAGGACACATCCGCTGCGACACGATACTAAAAAAAAAATAACAACAAACTATTCATCTTGAGGCTGGCAGGAGATCTGCAGAATCGCCTGTGGCCTGCAACATTCAGGCCTAGTGCGATGACGGGAAAACCGCCGAAGTAGAAGGAAAACGCGTCCCTTCCCCGGGCCAGAGGAACTGCATCCCGTCAACCGCTGCCGATACAAGGCTGTCAACGTATACGAAACAGCAACAGCGCAACAGGTTTGATAAAAATTAACACACACTTTTTCAGTACGGGAGCGGTCCCTTCATTACATTGCCAGTTAGTCTTCCCAGCAACAACAAGAAGCAATATATGAAGTCATTTAAACGAATAATTTCATAATAATTCCCAAAAGTTTAAAAAAATCAAGGAATACCTCTAACGGGACCTCTTAGAGGCTAATGGACACTGTAATGGGTATACGCGCCAGTTGGCTGATGGCCGGTTAAACTGCACAGCCATAACCCGAGGGGCTCCTCAACACTGAGTCAGAGAGTATGCAAGAAGGAGCATGCACCCACACATGACCCACGCGTGCGTACCTTTGGGCTGAGCGCACACAACATTAGTTACAAGCCAAATCTAATAACTCTCCCCAGTAAGGGCCGTGAGTTCTACCCCCCACAAACAGAAATTACAATCAGTAATATCAAATATTCAATACTAACAAATCTTGATTTCAAGTACAAGATTAAAATTGCCAAGTACTAGCTTGGCGCATACAGAAACCTCCATACTGAGATACACAGCCCCAAAGGGGTCAAATAAAGGCATAAGGAAACTGGATTCCTAGCCAGCTCACGACGTGCAGAATTAACAATCTGTACTCACTAAACATTTGAAACAAATGCCAAGGAGGCCAATAGCTTCATAACTCTAGGTGGGCACCGGATAATATTGCCCTGCTGCTCGTGGCTGCTAACAAGCTCTTCAGCACACCTCGGTGTTTTGCGCTCCTAGGCAGACCATATTACATGTGCTCCCTCCCCCCACCCCCCTCCCCCAAAGAAAAACATGTTTTAAATAATAAATATTACCCGAGCACTCCACAATTCCCGTTTTGAGTGGGAGCGCTGTGAGCTCTTTCCGTGCTCTGCTATTCGTTGTCCTGAAGGACGCGTCAGTGGTCTAGTCGCGCTCAATCAAAATGTAATATGTTTCCTGAATGGCAGCGGATAAAACAAACTTAAAACTGCATTGTGTTAACACATCCTTCTGTCGATAGACAACAGAAACGAACACAAGGAAAATAACTTTTATTTTATGGCCTAAAAATACAGCAGAGCGTGTAGGAGACAACTGATTTTTGTTATACGTTCACTTTTAATATGTTCTTTTGCACAAAACTGTTTAAAATTTAAAAAAAAAAGGTGCGTTGCGATCTAAAACTTGAAACGAACGTGTCATACATTAGAAATTAATAAGTACTATTACAGAGATGCATTCAAAATTAAAATTAAACTGTCGTTTTATGATCTAATCACTTGAATGTGTAGCAGATAAAAAAAAGTTCGTTCAGTATCTATAGGAAAGAGAAAGAAATGAAAATGAAATCGAGATTTCGTTGCACGAAATAATAACTAAATAAACACGAACAAACACAGAAACGGATTTGTTATTACATGATTTTACAGACTAATGTGGAAAAATCAAATTTATTTTATAATCTAATAGTTAACATTATAGCATTACGGTCTCTGTATCTAGATGCTGCATAATAAGTGTACATAACACCTTTAATCCATGTAAGGACTGAACAGTTTTGTACTGCAGCTACTGCTCTCACCATAGCTCTTTCTAACGGTATTAGCAAAGCTTTTACGTATTTATCGACAGAACTGAACTACGTTATTTATTAACACTTTTTCATCTGAGCTTACTCTCCGATAACGTATATTTCTGCAATGGAATACATTTCAGCAGACGCCAAGAATACACATCAGTTGTAATACACTACAGTATCAGTATGGCTTCACTGAACAGTGTCGAGCGGCCTGGGTCATTCGGTTACTGTTTAGTATTGTCGGGCGCCTTCGGTCACGTTTGCACGTAAACGAGGTTTAGTTCCGCATTCTGCCATCGACAACTCTAAAATAAACAAGCAATACATAGTTTGTAAATCCAATGAATGTGTTCTAAGTTATAATAAAAACCGCGTTATAATCTTAAATGTTTTAAACTTTTGTTGTTGTTGTGGTCTTCAGTCCTGAGACTGGTTTGATGCAGCTCTCCATACTACTCTATACTGTCCAACCTTATTCATCTCCCAGTACTTACTGCAACCTACATCCATCTGAATCTGCTTAGTCTATTCATCTCTTGGTCTCCCTCTACGATTTTTACCCTCCACGCTGCCCTCCAATGCTAAATTTGTGATCCCATGATGCCTCAGGACATGTCCTACCAACCGTCCCCTACTTCTTGTCAAGTTCTGCCACAAACTCGTCTTCTGCCCAATTCTCTTCAATACCTCCTCATTAGTTATGTGATCTACCCATCTAATCTTCAGCATTCTCTTGTAGCCCCCCATTTCGAAAGCTTCTATTCTCTTCTTGTCTAAACTATTTATCGTCCATGTTTCACTTCCATACATGGCTACACTCCATACAAATAATTTCAGAAACGACTTCCTGATACTTAAATTTATCCTCGATGATACCAAATTTCTTTTCTTCAGAAACGCTTTCCTTCCCATTGCCAGTCTACATTTTATATCCTCTCTACTTCGACCATCATCAGTTATTTTGCTCCCCAAATAGCAAAACTCCTTTATTACTTTAAGGGGCTCGTTTCCTAATCTAATTCCCTCAGCATCACCCGACTTAATTCGACTACATTCCATTATCCTCGTTTTGCTTTTGTTGATGTTCATCTTATATCCTCCTTTCAAGACACTGTCCATTCCGTTCAACTCCTATTCCAAATCCTTTGCGGTCTCCGACAGAATTACAATGTCATCGGCGAACCTCAAAGTTTTTACTTCTTCTCCACGGATTTTAATCCCTACTCCTAAGTTTCTTTTATTACCTTCACTGTTTGCTCATTATACAGGATGAATAACATCGGGGATAGGCTACAACCCTGTCTCACTCCCTTCCTAACCACTGCTTCCCTTTCATGTCCCGTGACTCTTATAACTACCATCTGCTTTCTGTACAAATTGTAAATAGCCTTTCGCTCCCTGTATTTTACCTCTGCCACGTTTAGAATTTGAAAGAGAGTGTTCCAATCAACATTGTCAACAGCTTTATCTAAGTCTACAAATGCTAGAAACGTAGGTTTGCCTTTCCTTAATCTTTCTTCTAAGGTAAGTCGTAAGGTCAGTATTGCCTCACGTGTTCCAACATTTCTACGGAATCCAAACTGAACTTCCCCGAGGTCGGCTTCTACCAGTTTTTCCATTCGTCTGTAAAGAATTCGCGTTATTATTTTGCAGCTGTGACTTATTAAACTGATAGTTCGGTAATTTTCACATCTGCCAACACCTGCTTTCTTTGGGATTGGAATTATTATATCCTTCTTGAAGTCTGAGGGTATTTCGCCTGTCTCATACATCTTGCTCACCAGATGGTAGAGTTTTGTCATGACTGGCTCTCCCAAGGCCATCACTAGTTCTAATGGAATTTTGTCTACTCCCGGGGCCTTGTTTCGACTCAGGTCTTTCAGTGCCCTGTCAAACTCTTCACGCAGTATCGTATCTGCCATTTCATCTTCATTTACATCCTATTCCATTTCCATAATATTGTCCTCAAGTACATCGCCCTTGTATAGGCCCTCTATATACTCCTTCCACCTTTCCTCTTTCGCTTCTTTTCTTAGAACGGGGTTTCCATCTGAGCTGTTGATATTCATACAAGTGTCTCTCTTTTCTCCAAAGGTCTCTTTAATTTTCCTGTAGGCAGTATCTATCTTACCCCTAGTGAGATAAGCCTCTATATCCTTACATTTGTCCTCTATCCATCCCTGCTTAGCTATTTTGCACTTTCTTTCGATCTCATTTTTCAGACAATTGTATTCCTTTTTGCCTGCTTCATTTACTACATGTTTTTATTTTCTCCTTTCATCAATCAAATTCAATATTTGTTCTGTTACCCAAGGAATTCTACTAGCCCTCGTCTTTTTACCTACTTGGTCCACTGCTGCCTTCACTACTTCATCCCTTAGAGCTACCTATTGTTCTTCTACTGTATTTCTTTCACCCATTCCAGTCAATTGTTCCCTTATGCTCTCCCTGAAACTCTGTACAACCTCTGGTTTAGACAGTTTATCCAGGTCCCATCTCCTTAAATTCCCACCTTTTTGCAATTTCTTCAGTTTTAATCTACATTTCATAACCAATAGATTGTGGTCAGAGTCCACATCTGCCCCTGGAAATGTCTTACAATTTAAAACCTGGTTCCTAAATCTCGGTCTTACCATTATATAATCTATCTGATACCTTCTAGTATCTCCAGGATTCATCCATGTATACAACCTTCTTTCATGATTCTTGAACCAAGTGTTAGCTATGATTAAGTTATGCTCTGTGAAAATTGTTCCAGCAGGGCTTCCTCTTTCATTTCTTACCCCCAATCCATATTCACCTACCATCTTTCCTCCTCACCCTTTTCCTACTATCGAATTCCAGTCACCAATGACTATTAAATTTTCGTCTCCCTTCACTACCTGAATAATTTCTTTTATCTCATCATGCATTTCATCAATTTCTTCATCATCTGCAGAGCTAGTTGGCATATAAACATTTGCTACTGTCGTAGGATGGGCTTCGTGTCTATCTTGGCCACAGTAATGCGTTCACTATGCTGTTTTTAGCAGCTTACTCACACTCCTATTTTTTTTATTCATTATTAAACCTACTTCTGCATTACCCCAATTTGATTTTGTATTTATAACTCTGAATTCACCTGACCAAAAGTGTTGTGCCTCCTGCCACTGATCTTCACTAATTCCCATTATATCTAACTTTTCCCGTCCCTGACTACTCTTTCTTTAATTGTTTTTATAAATTGTTAGTCTCTTTGGTTCATTTATTTATTTTTTAATTATTATTATTAGTGTAACAACGCATATATGGAAAGAGTGACGAGAAATTCTTTTAACAATGCTGTGCCTTTAATTTCTTTATCATCGTTACCTTTTAGTAAAATAAAATGTATCTATGGAGGTCTTATTGTTCTGGATCTGGCCTACAATTTAAAGAACGATTTTTAGTAACTGCAACTCATGCTAAGGTTCAATATATCTTTCCTACTTCATAGTTATTCAAAGTTGAAATTACTGTTTTATGATCACTGATGTTACAGTTCGTACAATCGTTCAAAAACACAAGTTTGCAGTGGATTTTATTTCTTACTAGAATGCTGTTTCATACCACGACTAGCCCAAGAACATGAGACTCTCATTAAAGAAAATTACGTTATCACTATAAAATTTAGCCAGATCAGAACGGAGCACAGCAAGATTCCTATCAGATTCGGTAAGTACATTAAATTATTTGCACTGTAATTTATATCTTATCAGCAGCCCGCGTCAACCTGCAACACATCATAAAATCTGCTGATCTTCACTGCCAGTCTGGGAGCTAAAAGAAATAATATTATTCTACTATTATTTTACCGCTTCCTTGCGGTATACTCGACGATATTGTAAGTCGTTTAAATACGCCGCGTCAGCGGCTCTTCTTTCTCCACACAGCTCAGCTCCACAGATAATAATTTTTTTTTATATCTGAAAAATATCTTAACAGGATGGGATAATAGGCAAGCAAGCTTTAACAATTAAATAATACACGTTTTCATTTAAACAACTCTATTGAAACATTTAAATATCTCAACAATTACAGACCTGTGTAAATGCACACGTAATGGCGTACAATTCCCAATCTCGACAAAAGAATGCTACCTTCTCGCTCTCTACGACAACAACAGGAGATCTTTCTCTCACAGCTTCCAGATTAAGAAGACAAAGACTTTACTTTACATCATGCATTATATACTAATTCATTTTGTGATCTCTGTACAACATTTATCTTCTGTGTCGGTCTTATTACTCGCCGACGCAGACGTTCTCAGAAATAAATAATAAAGAAAAAATACATAATTTTACACAATGATACAATATGACACATCTAATATTCTCATTATTACACAATATATTGTCTTTGTTTATTACTAGACGTTACAAACTTTAACCTATTCATTTCTCTTTTTAAATTTAATAACCTGCCTGCCCGTATAAGAGATCTGACATTCCACGCTCCAACCCATAGAACGCCAGTTTTCTTTCTCCTGATAACGACATCCTCTTGAGTAGTCCCCGCACGGAGATCCGAATGGGGGACTACTTTACCTCCTGAATATTTTACCCAAGAGGACGCCATCATCATTTAACCACACAGTAAAGCTGGGTACCCTCGGGAAAAATTGCGGCTATAGCTTCCCCTTGCTTTCAACCGTTCACAGTACCACAACAGCAAGGCCGTTTTGGTTAGTGTTATAGGGCCAGATCAGTCAATCATCCAGACTGTATCCCCTGCAACTACTGAAAAGGCTGCTGTCCCTCTTCAGAAACCACACGATACCCCTCTGTTGTGGTTTCACCTACGGTACGGCCATCTGTATCGCTGAGGTACGAATCCCTCCCCACCAACGGCAGGTCCATGGTTAATTTAAACTAATATGAATAAATTAACAAACTCACCAGTCAGCAAAGTTTGCGCCTGGGTTTGACGGCAGAAAACTCGTTGATCATATATTCATAGTTCAGACAGTTATAAGTTAGGAGGTCGGCTCCGATGTGAAGAATGGACAAGGCGTTCAATCTCTCGTCAGACAATGTAGAACGTAGGTACGATTTCAGTCTTTTAAGAGCCGAAAACGAGCGTTCTGCTGAACAATTTGTAAGTGCCATACATATAAATATTCTATGAGCAATGTCAACATTCGGAAACACCGACTGTAGCCTCTCTTTTCGTAAAAATGTATTCATTTCGACTTGTATATCACTAATCACAGGAGAATTCAAAAAGTTCCGCGAAATGTACACATTCACTAGGGAACGAAGACTCTAAATCTGTGTCATATGAGTCTTGTAGTTTTGCTGCACGTTCAGGAGTATTGTTAGGTGAACTGTTCTTATGGTTACTGAAAACTGTGAAGGAGTCCAACAGTATTCTACAGCTTTCCTTCCTCCTCAATAATTCAGCGTACAAGTTTTGGAGTACTGGGAGAAATGTTTCTACTCTAAATTTTTCCAGCAGTAAGATTATAACCGAATGTAAAGACATTCGATACAGGTTGTTAGGGAAAACTGTTGTTAATTAATGCATAGCTGTAATCGCAGAATAACGGCACTGGATAACGATATGGCACCATGGGAATATTATAGCTCTACAATTACGGCAAGAGCGTCATGCAGCACAATTTTTTGGCACAAGATCCAGCAGCGAAGACCAAGGAGTACTGGACAGTCGCATGATGCGCCCTCGAATCATGCTGTCGAATCCTGCCATTGCAATTGCTAACCAACGCGGGAATACTGTTGGGGCCCCTCAACAGTCTTTAAAGTGTGTATGTGTAACACTTCACATCTTGAGGTCTACGTGGTGGTCTTGTAGGTGTCAGGAAATTTAGAACTAGGAAGGCGTATTAGCTATCTGTGGCTTCAATCGGTTTAGAGGATTTGATAGATGGATGGCGCTGGAATCCTGCAGCCGTCAGTCCGCTGATTTGATTGACCAGGCATTTGTTGGCGATGTCAGGCAGAAGGTAATAGTATACGAGGAAGTTCGCTCCTATTATCGTGTCCGCAACGTCCGCGATAGTGAAGCCCACACAAACGTCTTGCGTATGTCTACGATGTGTCCTGTATTTCGCGATAGAAGAATTGTTTCGGCAGCTAAAGAGAACGACGTATGCTGCCTACACCATTGCAGCACTGTTCGTGTGAAGATACGCATATTACTGCGACACAGACTGGCAATCGAACGAATGGTCCACAACCAACTGCCGCTGGCACTTGGTGTCGTGAGTAGTGGGACTAAGGTCGTGTCACGACACTCTGCATTGTTGCCAAATTTATTCAAGATGGCGGCGATGACGTCATCCAAGATGGTGGCATGTATACTTGGCAACAGTGCATAACGACATCAAATATGGCGGCTTTTGGCGGGAAAAGAGGCCAGTTTGGCTACCTCCACTGACCTAACCCGCAGAAAAATTGCGGGAATTTAGAATTTTGGCGGGAAAATAGTCAATTGGGCTACGTCCACTAACTTAAGCCTCCAGAAGAAGACGGTGCCAAATTTGAATTCCAACATGATAATGCTGGCAAAACCTTACTTTCCTTTATTATAATTCATTATCATTCATTATTATTTATTGTCATTTCTTCTCCTTCTTCTTATTATTATTATTTATTATTGTCGGTGTAGCTCCACTAGAAAATTAGCACTAAATTCAAATTCCAACACGATAATGGCTGAAAAACCGTACTTTTCTTTATTATTATTGATTATTATTCATTATCATTCATCATTTATTATTATCTATTATTATTATTGGCGTAACTCCACTAGAAAACTCGCCCCAATTCAAATTCCAGCACGATAATGGCTGCAAAACCGTACTTTTCTTTATTATTATTGATTATTATTCATTATCATTCATCATTTATTATTATTTATTATTATTATTGGCCTACCTCCATTAGAAAAATGCGCCAAATTCAAATTCCAAAACGATAATGTCTCGAAAACTGTACTTTTATTTATTATTATCATTTGTTATCATTTATTATTTATTCAAGATGTCCGATTCCGGCGGGAAGAAAGCCATTTGCCTTAAATTCATAACAAAAAATCTGTCGCAAGTTCAAATTCCAACACCATAATCTATCACACGTACGAAAAAGCCCACATCCTACGAACTTTCGCGCTCATTTATCCTTTCACTGCTAAGCTATGAAAATCGCGTCAAATAATAAAGAGCACTTATAGTAACCTAATTCACATCCTTTGATTTTATGTGGGGAAAAAAGGGCTGATGTCTATATAACAAGCAGCACCGCCATCACTAGTTCTCCAACACAATCAGTACACATCTTTGAGTGTCGCCACGACGTCCATGCTACAACTGAATTAGTTGTTAGTTGAAATCGTCGCAATACCTGGCCCCGTATCCCAGGCGCCACGGTCGCCGAGGGTGTGGCCGCATAGCCTCATGCGCCACAGGTAAGGGAGCGGCCGCATCGCCCTACGTCCACTCAGCCCCAGCACCAGCATGCTGAAGTGGGCTCTGTCTGTACCTGCACTCCAGCTATTGTCTAACGACGTACAGTGCACAAACGGATTCCTGAATAGTGCAGATCTCTATCCTCCCCAGCATCTCCAACTCGACATATATACAGTGTCTCCCCCAGCCAGCGAACCCGACGTCATTCACGCTGCGCTGACAATTTCCACTCACAAATCTTAAAGACTTGGATATATAAAAGCCTATTCACTCCTCACAAAACTCACTTAATAATAAATAAGCATTCTCCCTTTCTAAGCATAGATGAGTATGCATTTAAAACAAACAGACAAAAAAAGAAAAGAAAAATTACCTCAATTTATTTTATCCGACATTTATTTACATGTCCTAGTGATACAGTCGTAGATGAGTCGTGTCATCTACTCGCTCATTCCTTAAACACACACTTTCACAGAACTTGTTCTACTTATATGCCACACACCCTGTTATAATAATTTTGTACAAGCATTTACCCCCCCCCCCCCTCCCCCAATCAACCAAGCTCAATAGAACATAATGATTCCTTTTTCCACAGGTAGTCATATTCGGTGAACAATTAAACGTCCTAAATTACGCATACATGTAGTCAAATAAGCAAATACTTTTACCGACATACACACCCCTCTCACTGAGGATAGAGCATTTAATATTATATACTTAAACACAGACCAATGATAACAATATTCCGACGTGAACCTGGTCCTTTTACTAAAGATACAATTCATTTTCGTATACGGTACAAAATCACCATTTTATATCAGAGCACTCTCAGTCGACCCAAGTCGCTGTCAGAACAGTTCAGCTAATTCGAGAGCCTTTTGCCATTGGCAGAAACGCGTCAGTCTTTCTGATCAGAGCCTGCTCCATTTTCTACAGACATCTCCAGACTCCAGTAGTAGAAGACCAAAAATGATATTAAGCACAGTCCTAGTACTTTAGCGTGCCATAGGCCTCTGACTAAATAGAATTGCCCGCATCTCGTGGTCGTGCGGTAGCGTTCTCGCTTCCCACGCCCGGGTTCCCGGGTTCGATTCCCGGCGGGGTCAGGGATTTTCTCTGCATCGTGATGGCTGGGTGTTGTGTGCTGTCCTTAGGTTAGTTAGGTTTAAGTAGTTCTAAGTTCTAGGGGACTGATGACCATAGATGTTATGTCCCATAGTGCTCAGAGCCATTTGAACCATTTTTGAAATAGAATTCCTGCCCTGCACAGACATTAACACGGACTGATGCACGGCCTTTCACAGGAAACTATACCCTGCACCTTGCAAATCATATTCTTACAGTCGGTAGCATAACATTGAATGATTTTAAATAAAGGACAGCCACAACACAAGGAAACTAGAAGAGTCTGGTGGCCTTGTGGCGACTTTCCAAACTACCCCCCGAAAGTGATTGATGGCCTCTAAATTTAAAGTCATATGTCGCAATGATACAATTGTTGATAACTCTGCGTTCCATTTCTAGTGATTGTTCATTTTGCACACAAGTACGGGATCACTGTTTTCGGTACTAGCAACCCCAGACGTTGCGGTCCATCAATAACAATTTCTTCCCCAACTCAAATAAGCATTGTCACAATCATTATGTGGTACCCAGTGCACGGATGGGATGGATAAGACACCACTGATCTACTGTAATATAATCCATCACAGCTTATATCGTGAAAAAGTTTGCAGTAAGTCCAACACTGGCCAGTCATGTGACAGCATGTTTTCCGAATTCCAGTATCATAGCTAAACCACACCTCCTCTACTTTGCAAGTATCATTGCGAGCACTGATAGATGACTGCTCAGTACGTCCATTCACACTTAATTCTCGAACACATAAGAAAGATCAGAGTATACCAGACAACGCTTTACATATTTCTAAGACCTCGCGCATAGTAGTCAATCAGTCTCTCAGACGCTCGCTTTGTAAGGTGCAATGGGATTAGTTTGAGCATGTAGTACTTGTTTTGGTGGTTATTGGATTAAGAACTGTAATATTGAAGGTCATGTCCTCAGCGGGAACACTGTGTAATTGAGTAAGACTGTACACGTATTTGAAGATATGTTTTGCAGTTGGTGATGTTAAGTTGATAGCGCAATTTAGCTATCACTGCAAAAATAGCTCTCTCCTGCTGAAAGAAAGAAAGAAAGAACGAACGAAAGGGGTGACCTTGCCCCCAGACCGGATAGATGAGTTATTAGATAAGAGCAAGTGATAGTTGTTGAATGATGCTATGTGTTAAGATATGGAGTGCAAATGAATGTGTATGTTGAATGGATGAAGTGTAATGCATGATGGAAGGAGTGAGACATTAGAACATCGAGGACGAGCGAATTCGCGTCTTTCCTTGTTGTTCAATGAAATGTGATGATGATTACATTACACAAACCCGCGTCGGCGATGTCTTCACAGGCCTTACGCACGCTGGTCGGTTATTCAAATGGTTCAAATGGCTCTGAGCACTATGGGACTCAACTGCTGTGGTCATAAGTCCCCTAGAACTGAGAACTACTTAAACCTAACTAACCTAAGGACAGCACACAACACCCAGCCATCACGAGGCAGAGAAAATCCCTGACCCCGCCGGGAATCGAACCCGGGAACCCGGGCGTGGGAAGCGAGAACGCTACCGCACGACCACGAGATGCGGGCGGTCGGTTATTCATTATCGGGGATAGCGACTGAGGTGTGTCGCTGATAAAAGTTGTATAATGACTAGAGAAGATCAATTTGTATGCTATCGTGAGAGGGTGCAGCTTGATGACATAGATAATTGGACGAGATTTTTTTTATGTGGACATTTATTCAGTCTGTAGATGGCGATATTGGACAGCTAGTGACAACAGTTAAGAGCAGAAAAATAGGTCCAAATCGAGCGCTGGCAGAATGTTGGGCAATGGCAATAATATTTAATTCAAGTTGGAGATGGTAAATGTGGACCAGGCTTTGAATATTAGTGCGAGTGTGGTATGTGCTTGATGGTCTGTATTAAAGTTTCACTCTTTAATTGCGTTTGGTATTTCGGGATGTGTGTAAAATAAATTTTGCTGTTGAAAGTGCGAGAAAGATGAGTTGGTTTTTCTTTAGATAGAGGCTACGTTTGTAATTCGAAAAGATGGGATGAGAATGGTAAATTGATTGATGGACATGGGTTGAGGGGTGATATATGAGCGTCAAGATAGGTTTGAGGACGTTTCCGTATGTTGATGGTGGGATGGGTGTGATGTTAGGTGCAGTGGGAGGAGTAAATTGTAACTTTTTTTTTTAAATGTTACAAAGTAAAAATAATATTGAGAAGGTTTTAGATGTCTGGTCACGCAACGAGGCGAGAGCAGGGAGGTGTAGCTATGTTTAGTGAAAGGGCTATGTAATGTCGTGTCAGGAGCAATGCGCAGTGTGTCATAGGAGATAAAGACGTGCTGCTGCTATGATGTGTCTAGCGTATGGAGGCTGCACTTTGGAATTATGCTACTTTGACATGAAGTTGACTTGCACTCGCGTTCGGTGGTCGCGGTCGGGATTGTGACAGATCGCGGTCCTGGATGGACGTCTGTGTGTGCTTCGACAGCTGAACAGCGCGTCGACCGCGCAAACTCACGCTTGCGGAAGCCGAACAGCGGCTGTGGGCGGTCTGTAGTCAGACGGATGCGTGACTTCACGATCCTGTGTACAGGGTGCGGTGGGGGGTACCTGTGCACGTCTGCTGAGTTATTTTGCGAGCGGATCTGCAGGCTCTGCTATGCATTATTTGGATAGTTTACGAGTAATGAGCGTATCTACACATCTGTGTGATGTATTATTTAGTAGCAGTTTGCCATCGTGTGTACTGAAGTTATGAGTGAGTGTGTGTCTGTGGGCTGTACGACATGGCCCAGGGTACATCTGGGTGGGTGTTTTGTGATAGTGTGATAGATATACTGCATGGTTAAATAAGTTGTTTGAAAAAATAAATCGACTGCTGTCAATAATTACATGCCCGTGCAGTGCAGATCAGAGTGATTGGTTTTCCGTCACCATCTCGGTTGCAGGCGAGTGATAAGTGTTTTCGCGGCGGCGTTAATCGTGTGTGTCAACGAGCTACGGCTATTCTAACAATAGACCTGAAGGCAGGTCCAAACCTGAGACGCCGGCGGTATACATGAGAATAACAATGCAGCTTTCACATGTGTAAGAGGAGAGTGGCGATTCTGGTCGGCTGTCACGAGCACGGGGAAGTTGAACTTGGCTAGAGGCTCTGCAACACCCCCTCCTGCCGACCGCACGCGTGCATGGCCTTCCTCGAGCGTAACCTAAGGCGCATAGGTGACACGAATTCCTCCGGTGTCAGGCGCAAATGCGACTGTGAGGAGGTTATGTTTGGGGCAGGCCGAGCAGAGGCTTTTGGTCGGTTTGGCAGCTGGGGGCAGGGTATTGGGTGAGGGTGTTTGGGCGCATCTGTTGCACTATTTTGCGAGTATGTCAGTGTACTGTGCTGTGGGTTATTTGGAGAGTTTAAGAGTACAGAGCTCGTCTGCGGATATTGTGTACTGCATTATTTAAGAGCAGTTTGCTATTGTGTGGTGAAATTAGGAGTCGTTTACGTGTTTGTGGGCTGTGTCACATGACCACAGACAGATCAGTGTGGGTGTTTGGTGACAAGTATACTCCATGACTAAATAAAAGGGCACGAAATAAATAGATAGGAGTCCTTCCTTACTTCCCCGAGCAGCGCAGTGCAGTCTGGGTGGGTCTTGCGCAAAAACGTCAATCTTGTCAGACTGTGAGAGAGTGAACAAATAACTGGACAAATTTATCTGTAGAGGAGATACAGGCCTGGATTGGAATGAATATCTAGATGGGTGTGGTTGTGTTGCCAAGTGTTGCGCACTACTGGAGTTTAGAACCTGCCTTAGGGCAGCCTTATATATCGAAACCTAATATGCAAACGTTTCAAAAAGATATGTGAAACTATTCACATATTCTGATGTCAGGAGGGGTGTCTTGTGTACTAAGTCAGCTGGACCGTGGACTGAGTTGGAAATACAGAGGGTGGTGGTGCTGTCTAACTCTAGTTGTTTAAACAAAGACAGGTGTATGATTTTGAAAAGTTGACCATTAGGGAGCACGGTATTTTAGATGGATTGTTATTTAGAGAAACTAAGAGTGGTTCAGTTGTATGGGTGTGAATGTTTTGAATTATTTAGTTGTGCTTCACATGTCTGTAGGCTGTGTAGTGTCTTTTTTGATGGTTTACAATTAGCAAGCGTGTGTGTAGAGCCTTATACATGAGTTATGTAGGAGTTGTTTGCTGGTCTGTATGCTGTGGGGGTATGTCAGTGCGTGTGTTCTGTGATACATACACTCCATCCCTAAATAAATTGCTCCCAAGTAAATAAAGTACACTCCTTCCTCCTTTCATCAGCCTAGTGTGGGCTGAGTCCTTTTACCACCCGCCCTCTAGGAAGTGGTGGTGGTGGTGGCACGCTTCATTTTCAGCAACTTTCTTACATTGGTAGCGAAGACGCAAGTGTGCTTTGTTTACTGGCAGATTTCACATTTGGCGCCTGATCCTAGGAGGAAGTGGTGGTCGGATGGATGAGTTTAGTACAAGTGCCCTTTCCTAACGCTCAATTTTCTTAGGTTGGTAGCGAAAGCGCAAGTGACGTTTCTTTACTGACAGAATTCAAACTCGGTGAGGGTTCCTAGGAAGAGGTGGCGGTCAGGTCCTCGAAAAGTAGCTGAAAGTAGGTAGTTGAACACCTTTGCATAGGTATATGAAATTGTAAACTGAATTATTTAATATGATTAAAATTGAAATGTAATTAAGTACTTAGGTAACTGATAGGTTACATGAGCGATGTGGGTGTAAGCATATTTACAGAAGACTATGTCCGTCGCGTGTATGGATGGGGCGATTGAGGGTGTGTGCTGTAAGCAGTCTGACGTCAGCGTGGCGGAGGGGCAGCGCGTGTCCAGTTATAATGCGCGTGCGAGAGAGAGTCAATTAACTTAGCGAGGCGTCTCGTGGCGACCAAATGTGCTGTTAAGCAGTCCATTGCGGATTCCACTGTCGAGCAAACTTTGGCGCCAAAAGTGTAGCATGGCGTTCTCGGTCGCACAAAGAAACGTGGTAGATGGCGAACGGTCGGAATCGACAGGTTTGAACGTGTCCAGTGAATAGCTTTGGCGCCAACTGGTCAGTGGGGGCAGACTCCAATGTCCATGAAAACACATCGTTGACGAGAGCACTGGACTGGCCGTGACGTAGGGCTCCTTTACCTGTGGCGTATGTGGTTAAGCGGCTGCTCGCTCGGCGATGGTGGCACCTGGGGGACGGGGCCAGGTGCGGCGACGATTTCAACTAATTCAGTTGTAGCGTGGACGTCGTGACGAGTGCACTGGGATCTCGAAGATGTGTACTGATTGTGTTGGAGAACAAGTGATGGCCTTACTGCTTGAAATAAAGATATCAGCCCTTTCTTCCCACATAAAATCAAAGGATATGAATTAGGTTACAATAAGGGCACTTTATTATTTGACGCGATTTTCATAGCTTAGCAGTGAAAGGATAAATGAGCTCGAAAGTTCGTACGATGTGGACTATTTCATATGTGTGATAGATTATGATGTTGGAATTTGAGCCGGCCGCGGTGGCCGTGCGGATCTAGGCGCTGCAGTCCGGAACCGCGGGACTGCTACGGTCGCAGGTTCGAATCCTGCCTCGGGCATGGATGTGTGTGATGTCCTTAGGTTAGTTAGGTAAGTTCTAGGGGACTGATGACCTCAAATGTGAAGTCCCATAGTGCTCAGAGCTATTTTTTTGGAATTTGAACTTGTGACAGAATTTTTGTTATGGATTTAACGAAAATGGCCTTCTTCCCACCGAAATCGAACATCTTGAATAAATATTAAATGATAATAATAAATAGAAGTACAGTTTTCGAGACATTATCGTATTGGAATTTGATTTTGGCGAATTTTTCTAGTGGAGGTAGGCCAATAATAATAATAAATAATAATAAATGATGAATGATAATTAATATTAACCAATAATAATATAGACAAGTAAGGTTTTGCAGCCGTTATTGTGCTGGAATTTGAATTTGGAGCAATTTTCTAGTGGAGGTAGGCCAATAATAATAATAATCATAATAACAATAATAATAAACCCTGTGGAGGCCCGGGAAAGGAATAGGCCTCCGGTATGTTCTGCCAGTCGTAAAAGTCAACGAAAAGAACAAACCACTAATAGGGCTAACCCCCCTCTTAGTGTGATTAGTTGGTTCACGACAAAACTAATAAAGCCTCGGACAAGCGCTGTCATGGTCGGGGACGACGCTTGAACCCTATGCTCGTCCACAGTGGTAACGACACTGTTAGCCACACGTAAAATGATTTAAATCCAAGTAGAGGTGTTTTGCAGGATATTTTTCCTGCAACCACTCTAGAAGGAAAACAAAGACAGAGGATGAGATGGTCAGATGAAGCTAACCGACACCTCATGTGCTGTTATTACCAAGCAACAAACTTAGGAACCAACACAACTGGATACAGATCACCAGTATACTCAACATTTATTACCAGATACACAGAATTAAAATTTTTAACAGAACAACGATTAGCTGATCAGATCCGTGTAATAATCAAAAATAACAGAACACCCCAGTCAGAATTAGAAAACATCAAACAAGAAGTACAACAAATGTTGGAACAAAATAATGTGCAATCAGAAGAAGAAGAAAATACAGTAATCGACTTAAACATCCCAGAGCAAACAAACAAAGAACAACACGCATCAATTACACAATCAGAGGAATACGAAATCTTAAGACAGCCCCCAGAACAAGCACAAATAGAACACGAAGTGACACACATGCTAGAAATAGAAGAAAAATTTCAGCTGACATATATAGAATACAAAGACACAAATACAGACATTAGACCATTCTTGCATAGACCACCAAATAACCTACAAGTCGAAACAACAATAACAACTATCAACACAATCACACACAACAAAATAAATAAAAATACAACTATGGAAGAGTTACTACTACTGGTTTATACAGGAGCACTCACTACACTAAATATACACACTAGGCAGAGATCAGAACCAACCAACACCCAGAAGAAACCCACAAAACCAGCATGGCAACACAGACTACAGATAAGAATAGAAAAACTGAGAAAAGACATCCGACAGGTAACACAATTTATAAGAAATGAAATATCAGACAAAAAACGAAAAAGGTTCGGTAAAATCTCACAACAAGAAGCGATAGAGAAATTAGATGAAAAGAAGCAGAAATTACAAGCATTGGCCAAACGACTTAGAAGATACAAAAAAAGTGAAAATAGAAGGAAACAAAACCAAACATTCAACACAAACCAAAAGAAATTTTACCAGACAATAGATAACACACACATTAAAATAAACAATTCACCGAACATAACGGACATGGAACACTTCTGGAGCAAAATATGGTCAAACCCGGTACAACATAACAGGCATGCACGGTGGATACAAGCAGAAACAGACACATACAAGATGATACCACAAATGCCTGAAGTGATAATTTTGCAACATGAAGTCACCCGAGCAATTAATTCTACACACAATTGGAAAGCCCCTGGAAAAGGTAAAATAGCAAATTTCTGGCTAAAGAAGTTCACCTCAACACATTCACATCTAACTAAATTATTTATCAGTTACATTTCAGACCCATACACATGACCTGATACACTTACACATGGAATAACTTATCTGAAACCTAAAGATCAAGCAGACACAGCAAACCCAGGTAAATATCGCCCCATAACATGCCTACCAACAATATACAAAATATTAACTTCAGTCATTACACAGAAATTAATGACAAATACAACACAGAACAAAATTATAAATGAAGAACAAAACGACTGTTGCAAAGGAGGACGAGGATGTAAAGAGCAACTGATAATAGATGCAGAAGTGACATATCAAGCTAAAGCTAAACAAAGGTCGCTACACTATGCATACATTGATTACCAAAACGCTTTTAATAGTGTACCCCACTCATGGTTGCTACAAATATTGAAAATATACCAAGTAGATCCTAAATTGATACAGTTCCTAAACATAGTAATGAAAAATTGGAAAACCACACTTAATATCCAAACAAATTCAAATAATATCACATCACAACCAATACAGATTAAGCGTGGAATATACCCAGGATACTCGTTAAGTCCTTTCTGGTTCTGCCTTGCTCTGAACGCACTATCCAACATGCTAAATAATACAAATTATGGATACAATATTACTGGAACATACCAACACAAAATCACTCATTTGCTATACATGGATGATCTAAAACTATTGGCAGCAACAAATCAACAACTCAACCAATTACTAAAGATAACATAAGTATTCAGAAATGATATAAATATGGCTTTTGGAACAGACAAATGTAAGAAAAATAGCATAGTCAAGGGAAAACACACTAAACAAGAAGATTACATATTGGATAACCACAGCAACTGCATAGAAGCGATGGAAAAACAGATACCTATAAATATGTAGGATACAGACAAAAAATAGGAAGAGATAATACAAATATGCAAGAAGAACTAAAAGAAAAATATAGACAAAGACTAACAAAAATACCGAAAACAGAATTGACAGCGAGAAACAAGACAAAAGCTATAAATATTTATGCTATACCAATATTGACCTACTCATTTGGAGTAGTGAAATGGAGTAACACAGACCTAGAAACAATCAATACACTTACATGATCACAATGCCACAAATATTGAATACATCACATACATTCAGCCACAGAAAGATTCACATTAAGCAGAAAGGAAGGAGGAAGGGGATTTATCGACATAAAAACCTACATTATGGATAAGTAGACAATTTAAGAAAATTCTTTATGAAACAAGCAGAAACTAGCAAAATACACAAAGCAATCACTCATATAAATAGATCGGCTACATCGCTGCAATTTCATAACCGCCTCTTCAACCCTTTAGATCACATAACATCAACAGATAAGAAGAAAGTAAATTGGAAAAAGAAAACACTACATGGCAAGCACCCATATCATCTAAAACAGCCACACATCGATCAAGACACATCCAACACATGGCTAAGAAAAGGCAATATATACAGTGAGACGGAAGGATTCATGACTGCAATACAAGATCAAACAATAAACACCAGATATTACAGCAAGCATATTATTAAAGATCCCAATACCACAACAGATAAATGCAAACTTTGCAAACAACAAATAGAAACAGTAGATCACATCACAAGCGGATGTACAATACTAGCAAATACAGAATACCCCAGAAGACATGACAATGTAGCAAAAATAATACATCAACAACTTGCCATACAACATAAACTAATAAAACAACATGTTCCCACATACAAGTACGCACCACAAAATGTACTGGAGAATGATGAATACATATTATACTGGAACAGAACCATTATAACAGATAAAACAACACCACATAACAAACCTGACATCATACTCACCAATAAAAAGAAGAAATCAACACAACTAATCGAAATATCCATACCCAATAAAACAAATATACATAAGAAAACAGGAGAAAAAATTGAAAAATACATCCAACTGGCTCAGGAAGTCAAGGGCATGTGGCATCAGGATAAAGTTGACATTATACCAATTATGCTATCAACTACAGGAGTCATACCACACAATATCCACCAGTACATCAACGCAATACAGCTATATCCAAACGTATATATATATATATATATATATATATATATATATATATATACATAAATCTGTAATTATTGATACATGGTCTATTACCCAAAAGTTCCTAAATGCAATGTAACATATACCGTACAGTTAAAAGGAAGTCACACTTGATCAAGATCCACGTCACTTTCCATTTTTAACCAGACATAACGTCAAAGAAAGAAAAGAAATAATAATAATAATAATAATAAATGATAATGAATTATCGTGTTGGAATTCAAATTTGCCACCATTTTTTCTGGAGGCTTAGGTTAGTGTACATAGCCCAAATGACCTATTTTCCCGCCAAAATTCAAAATTCCCGCCTTTTTTTCTGGGGGTTAGGTTAGTGGAGGTAGCCCAACTGGCCTATTTTCCCTCCAAAAGCCGCCATCTTTGATGATGTCATGCACTGTTGCCATGTCTGCATGCCGCCATCTTGCATGACGTCATCGCCACCATCTTGAATAAATTTGGCAACAATGCAGTGTGTCGTGACACGAACTTAATCCCAATGCTGTCGTGCAGGATTTGGTACAATGGTATTCTTGATCGCCAAATCTTCTGTGGTACCTACATACTTCAAGTTGTGTTTCTGTCACAATTGTAGGCAGGGTGGTGGACGAACTGCTGCGTGAGTGCATATGGAATGTGGATGCTTCACGGGGAGATAGCAATTGCCCAATCCGCTGTGCCAGTTCGTCCACCTTTGCCTGAGACCACCGCGTCGGCAGGATATACAGTGGCAAACGTGCTTGTGTACTGTCCATTTGTTACACTGATATGCTAGGCCTGCCACTGCATCCAAACGCATGTTATATTGCAACGCAATGATTGCGTTAATGGCAGGAGGCTACCGACTACTCCATACGATTCTCAGCATGCTGTCCTGTACTGTAACAGCGTCTGCCTTGCTTCGCAAGTGCCGCAAGCACTGGACTGGTTTGAGATCCCCGAAGTCTGCCTGCGTCAGCACTCGGCGTAGGTCATCTTCTAGCAAAGCGGCTACACGAAGGATTAACTCTGCCCTGAGACGGTCGCACAAATCACTGTCTGGCAACGAAGTTAGCATATTTTGCAAGTCAGTCACGTGCTGATGGTCAATTTCGTTCACAATGAGCGCGAACTTGGTAGCGGTAACCGTATGGCGAGCGTGGACACAGCAGGGTTGGTCACTGCCGGTCGTTCCGTAATTCTGCAACATTAATTCCTCTCATTTTTGCGTTAGGCAGGCCTAAAGCTCATCGCCGTCACCAATTTGGCCGTAGGGGTGAGTAGTGCCTCGTTCGAGCGGTTAGCCTGCATATACTAAGTGTCAAAAGTATTCGGACACCCTCAAAACATACGTTTTTCGTATTATGTGCATTGTGCTGCCACCTGCTGCCAGTTAGTCCGTACCTGCGACCTCAGTAGTCATTAGACATCGTGAGAGAGCAGAATGGGGCGCTCCGCGGAACTCACGGGTTTCGAACGTAGTCGGGTGATTGGGTGTCACTTGTGTCATACGTTTTCACGCGAGATTTCCACTCTCCGAATCATCCCTAGGTCCACTGTTTCCGATGTGATGGTAAAGAGGAAACGTAAAGGGACACGTACAGCACAAAAGCGTACAGGCCGGCATCGACTGTTTATTGGCAGAGACCGCAGACAATTGAAGATGGTCGCAATGTGTAATACGCAGACATCTATCCAGACCGTCACACAGGAGTTCCAAACTGCGTCAGGATCCACTGCAAGTACTATGACAGTTAGGCAGGAGGTGAGAAAACTTGGATTTCTAGCTCGAGCGGCTGGTCATAAGCCACACATCACGTCGGTAAATGCCAAACGACGCCTTGCTTGGTGTAAGGAGCGTAAACATCGTGCGATTGAACAGTGGAAAAACGTGTGGAGTGACGAACCACGGTACACAATGTGGCAATCCGATGGCAGGGTGTGGGTATGGCGAATGCCCGGTGAACGTTATCTGCCAGCGCGTGTAGTGCCAACAGTAAAATTCGAAGGCTGTGGTGTTACTTTGTGGTCTCGTTTTTCATGGAGGGACCTTGCACCCGTTGTTGCTTCGCGTGGCACTATCACAGCACAGGCCTACATTGATGTTTGAAGCACCTTCTTGCTTCCCACTGTTGAAGAGTAATTCGGGGATGGTGATAGCATCTTTCAACATGATCGAGCACCTGTTTATAATGCACGGCCTGTGGCGGAGTGGTTACACGACAATAAGATCCTTGTAATGAAATGACGTTCACGGAGTCCTGACCTGAGTCCTGTAGAACACCTTTAGGATGTTTTGGTACGCCGACGTCGTGCCAGGCCTCACCGACCAACATCGATTCCTCTCCTCAGTGCAGCATTCCGTGAAGAATAGGCTGTCATTCCCCAAGAAACCTTCCTGCATCTGATTGAATGCATGCTTGCGAGAGTGGAGGCTGTCATCAAGGCTAAGGGTGGGCCAACACCATATTGAGTTCCATCATTACCGATGGAGGGCCTCGCGAACTTGGAAGTCATTTTCAGCCGGGTGTCCGAATACTTTTGATCACAAAGTGTAAATAATGCAGAACGATATCTCCTTGATGGTGATGACGACGACTTCATTCGTTCGTGCACTGTACGCCAAGACAAGAATCTTGAGAAAACGAATAAAACTCTTGTTGACTGGTAACTAAGGGCTATGCACAATGACATTCATGACAGAACTCAACATAGAGTAAACACGAACATACAAATTGCTGTAAAGCAGGAGTAAACAGCATGAACAGGTGGTCGGCACGGGACTTATCTGACAGCACGAAATCGAACATTCGCAGCAAACATTCGCATGTAACATTCACGCACTACACTGTACAAAACTGCTGGCCGCGGTCGCTACTAACTCCAAATATGGCTCACTTTTTTCAAGGAGAGGGAAGCGTTGCAAAGGTGTAAGTCTGCTTGAGGATGGTGCTCAGTCAAAGTATTGGTTTTGAGCTAAACTGGTCACCCATTGTACAAAAAAGAAAAAATGGCTCTGAGCACTGTGGGACTTAACTGCTGAGGTCATCAGTCCCCTAGAACTTAGAACTACTTAAACCTAACTAACCTAAGGACATCACACACATCAATGTCCGAGGCAGTATTCGAACCTGCGACCGTAGCGGTCGCGCGGCTCCAGACTGTAGCGCCTAAGCCGCTCGGCTACTCTGGCCGGCCACATTGTACAGCCTGAACGTTTTTGTTCTAACGAATCAGCACCTGTAAAAATCTAAGTTTTCGTCAGATGACGAAGTTATGGAGGTGATGCAGGAGCGGATGTGCATAGTGCCGCAAAACTTCTTCCAGGATGGAATAACAAAGCTTGTAGAGAGATGTGCCACGTGTATAAAAAATGGTTCAAATGGCTCTGAGCACTATGGGACTCAACTGCTGAGGTCATTAGTCCCCTAGAACTTAGAACTAGTTAAACCGAACTAACCTAAGGACATCACAAACATCCATGCCCGAGGCAGGATTCGAACCTGCGACCGTAGCGGTCTTGCGGTTCCAGACTGCAGCGCCTTTAACCGCACGGCCACTTCGGCCGGCAGATGTGCCACGTGTATAAACTTCACTGAAATGTTTATTTCCGAATAAAATGTTCCTTTTTGAAAAATTTCGTGTATTTTATTTTAATTTCCTCGTATATGAAAACAGCTTCCCAGTTTCCGCCATACGAGAACATGCATGCTGACACTTCGCAAATTAATTCGGAACGAATGAATCCAAAGAAAAGTATATGACTGATCAGCAGGCCAGAGAATTATTCGTTTGCCTATAGCAATCCGTATTTGCTGCGACGAGATATGAAAATCGCACATATGGTTGGTCACATGCCATAAGTCTTACGCTTATCGTAACTAGACATTGAAGTGGCATAACAGCTTTGCCCGGAATTATATAACAAACCTTGCGTCGCCAGATCACATGTAGGCGAGCAGAGCGCTGTTTTATAGGACACACTTTACCTCTCACAGAAGAGATGACAGAATATTTACGATGGCGGTAATACTCTAGGGATTTTCTCGACCGTGAGTAACCGGTGAAGTGACTGCCACACTTCCTGGTCTGTTTCCGACGTGTTTAGGCAGCGAAGTTTCTTCGTGATTGGGTCACGTATTGTGGCAACTTGATTGCTTCTCAAGATGGGAAAAGAAATGGAGACGAGAGTGCAGAAGTGAGGACAGGGGAAGCCGCAGCTGGAAAGTGACAAGAGAAGAGATGGAGCTTCGGGGCAAGAAAATAAAAAATAAGAAAAGAAGGAGAGTTGGTTGGTGTGTGTGGGAGGGGAAAGAAGGGAGGAAGTCTGGAAAGAGAGAGGTGCGAAACATTCAGGAAGTGTGTGTGTGAGAGAGAGAGAGAGAGAGAGAGAGAGAGAGAGTAGCGACGAAGGAAACAAAGCTCCTGCTGGAACCACTTTTATACGCGTATCAAGGGTAATGTGTTTGACAGCTGTGCCGCTAAAAGTCGCTGTGAGTAGTATGTCAACTGCGTGATTTTATTCAGGAAACACGCCAGTGCAGTGGTCTGCTCCCAGATTAGCATCGAACAACATCTGATGTTTCTAACCAGTTTCATTGATACGCCTTCATTTCAGTAAGAGTTTTAAAGCTTTTCACATCTTTCCTACGTCGAATGTAAAGATTGTTTAATGAGTAGACGCACGGGAAACGTCTTCCTCGGTTTTACAGTGCACTTCAGTCACGGATTTATTTTTGCTAAAAACAGTGATAGAAAAGGAATTTGCTATATCCCTGTCTTCGGACAGCGATATGGATAATCTAAGATCACAGCGGCCACAGACTTCTCTGACCCCCAGGACACTGTGTGGGAAGGCGACCACATGGGCGTAACAGTTGGCGTCACACAGCTGGTCAACTCGTCGTCCTTTATAGTACATACAGTATGGATCGAGCTGCGCTTCTCTGACGAGTGTCGCTTTCACAGTGCCTTGCTACACGTGGTTGTGTACTGGACGCCGTCTGTACTTAGTATATTGGGTTCGAGCTTTGACTGCAGAATTTTGGGGTTGCTCTTCATTACACTTACGACAGGGTACTTACTGCTTTCTCGAGCTGTCACTGTATTTTGTGGGATGTAAGAATTGGAGAAACAAATCACTTTCCTTACACCGATTATGTGCTACAGAACTGATTAGTGTATTGTGTAAGATGTAAAGAGTAGTGAAATAAATTACTTTTGTTACTTCGACACCACGTGTTACAGAAGTTATGGAGAAATACCTGAGAGTGAGCTTGTGGGGCACAGAACTGTATGCAAATGAAATACATGTAAGAGGATGAAAGCCGCCACTTCCCTTTATAGCCTTACCTGTTACTGTGTAGCACCAGTATAGTCAAATCTGTGTCTCTTTCCCCTACAGTGTTTGCCGTCTACTGCTTCCTGAAGCATCATGAAAGCTATTTTCTGATGTCTCGACACTTGTTCTACCATATTGTTCCTTCTCTTAATGTTTTCCTTTCCTCGCCAGCTCTGTGAAGTACCGCCTTCTTTCCTATAATATCAGAGCACTTAACTTTTAACACCTTTTTGCTTCACCACATTTCAGAAGTTTAGCTTCTCCACTTTTCCAACTTCCACACAGCCCACGAATCACTTCTACACGAGGCTGAGCTCAAAATGTGTTTTCTCAGAAATTTCTTCTCTAAATTACATGCGATCATTCATAATACTAGACTTCTTTAAGTTACTAACGTTCCATTTCATTGAATTAGTCTGTGTCTCACATCCCCCTTGGTTACACCATCATGCATTGTTTTACTTGTACGATAGCAGAATTCCTTGACTCTGTCCACTGCATAGCTCATAGTTTTTACTACAACCACACTATTGCGCTGGAATTCACAGTTAAGCGTGTGGCAGAGGATTCATCGCACCACCTTCAAGCCGTTTCTCTATCGCTCCACTCCCGAACGGCGCGTGGGAACAATTTGTTGCTAATCAAATTTCTGCTATTCGTTACTTATCTCTTTCCACTTTTCTGCATAATCAATATTCTGTGCTCATTGTGCTGTTCATCCACTCAGCAGCTCCCGAAAATCATCCTAACACTCGCTAAGGATAGCAGTGTAACCAGTAATTTTTTTTTTTTTAATGGACTCTATTCACTCTTAATTTTAATCCCACTCCAGAACTTAAGCGTAGAACACTGCTTCGTTCCCAAACAGCAGCATGTCGGCAAACTGGTCGATAAGGCTCCAGGTGCAGGAAGTTGTCCAGAGACAATGCAGTTGTTTACATAAGTTGAAAAATTGTTATCAAATGCAAGAAGATATGCGGATGATCAGTGCTTACTGTGGTGTTGACAGCATCAGGTGCGCCACGTGCCACACGTAGCTAGGCGAGAGACCCACTGCCAATATGCCGCTGTGCAAGCTCGCTCTTCCAGCGCTACCCGTTCTCCGAGAGGTGGCGCCACGCATCGTGATATGACTTCACTGCATGCGGCCAACAGCCTTGCCGCAGTGGTAACACCGGTTCCCTGCAGATCATGGAAGGTAAACTGTGTCAGGCATGACGTGTACCTGAATGGGTAGCCATCATGGGCTGTCCAGCGCCGTTGGTAAGCGGGCTGCACTCAGTCCTCGTGAGGCCAATTGAGGAGCTACTTGACTGAGAAGTAGCGGCTCTGCTCACGAAAAATGACAAGGGCCGGGAGAACAGTGGCTGGACAAGTGTATCAGCACTCAAAACTGTTAGTTTCTATCAAAAATATTTCTTAATGCCACAGGAGAACTTATAGCGTTCAAACTCATAAATAGAATGTTATTAAGCATAAAATCTTACTGCTGTGTTATCTTTTTGTATATAACGTATTGTGTTAATTGGTCACCTCCACTACAGATACAGCACTTACAAGAAGAGTAACTTTCCTAATGTACCCCGGAAACTGATTTCCCTTCTGGCGACACCTATTCGTTTGAAACTTTTAATGGTTCTATCAACAATGAAGACCTCACTCCAGTCACACTTATTTCAATATGCTGTATGCATATACTTTAAGAGTTGTGGTGAAGAATTATGTCGAAAAAAAGTTCTAAGAGCAAGTAGCCTGTATCAGCTTGACGCTTGTAAACCAAAGTGTAAAAGATGGGGATAAAAAAAAAATTATTTCCTAGCATTTTCGTAAACCGAGTGATATTTATTTGGAAGGGGAGTTTCGAACGATTAAATTATCTTTCCCTTTCTGTCTACTTTCTGCCGATACTTGCAAAGATCTAATGTTTAATTACTTTTGAATTTTCATGTAATAGACTTCATTTCGCACCCACAATACCTAATAGAAATCAGTGTGCAGTTGCAAGAAATCTTTAACACCACTATATGGCTGCGAGCGTAGGAGATGCTATACGGTGCAAGTTGTCATCCACTTGCTGATTGTCCACCTCATGAGAACTTTAAGCTCCCTGTCCTTTTGGTGAGTTTAGGGAGGAGTAGGCCGCGAGCAGGCATTACGTTTTGGTTGTGTAACCATGCATGACAACAAGAACTCTATAATCCAAAAGGCTCACATTTATTTCCTCTACACTTGTTGACGTGGAAATATATACATGACCTATTTTTGTTGCTGTCAGTTTGCTGGCCAGTCCGTGAATATAGACCTTATCGTAATCTGTTCCTGATCATTCACTATTAATATTTACTTGGTGTTCATAACGAATCCTACTCTAGTTAGGCTATATTCTTATGCTGCTGATTATTATCCTATATTCATCTGACCAGAAACCTTTGTCATGAAAGATAGACCAACGTTTCTAATGGTACTGAATACGTGGATCCAGTCTTGTTAATAAAACACATTACTGTAGGTTATAGATCGTGTTAATTTACGGCAACTATTGTAACTTCTCTCTGCTTCAAGTACTCGCGTATGCAACAAAATGATTTCAGATTTGTTCTCAAGTGGAACTCAAACATTACAGAAGATTCATTCGAAAAAATTTACTTCCAGTACAAATCAATCACTTAATCAAAATTATTAATTAGTCGGAGATAGATTCACGTAATTTTAAATCACGTGTTACTGAAGTCTCAAGCTGAATATACTAACGAAAGTTTAATAAAAACGCATATTTCATAGTGATAATGTTCCTAATCTTCCACTCACTCGTTACATTATATATACACTTCATCATACGCAAAACCCACGATATTATGTAAACGATGATAATCGAGTAATAGATGATTAAGACTGAAAAGAAAACTATAAATAAAAAAGTATGAACAATGTCGTATGTAAACGTTTTGAATTAACAGTTTTTGAAAATAAATAATGACGATCTGTTGTCTTTTTGTTTGCTGGTAATTTTAATTTTTAACATCTTAGAGCAATTGAGTGAAGTGTGATGCAGTGTTACTGGAAGATCAATTACACTTAATGAAATCTAAATTTCATCTCACTTTCTCTTTTAAATTTGAAACTGTGTGAGTGATAGAGATTTGACTAAGTAATAGGGTTGTTGTAGCCTTTCAAGCAGAACCAATGATAACATTTTATGCAAAATTGTAATACTTCAGCAGCTCTTTCCATTTTTGAAAAATAGTGAGCAGTTTTACCTTTTCCAGTCTCGTGATAACTGCTATTACATTTCATCAAAATTGGCGCACATTACTTTAATTAACATGAAGTCAAAAAACCTTGGTTCAACTAGCTTCAGTTGATAGCACCTTGTAAAGCCCCCTTACCAGGGTACTGGTGAAGACCTGAATGGCAGCGACAGCAGAGAAATAGCCTTTTGGAACGCTGAAGCTGGTGGAAGAGGCATCGTTTCTCCTGCACGCACAAAGAGTTCAAGTAGCGACTGTATCCTGTAGGGGAAGTTACATACAGCGTCTGCCTCATAGTGAGAGGCGGTTTTTTGGCTGAGCAGCCTCCTGCCTATGTAGCAAGTAATTCCCAAGCACTACATGGTATGTCTCTCTTGTGAAGAGTGTGGATTTAAAACTTCCCATCACTCGGATATCTGGGACAGGAACACATTGAGAGGAAACATATACGAAAGGAAGAAGGGGAGAATTAACTAAGGGAACATAATGATTGGAACACGGAATGTTGGCACACTACTGCAAGCGAAAAGACTAGAAAATACAAAGCATGAGATGAAAAGTAATAGATTAGATGCGCTTGGCATGTTTGAAATGGAATAGAGAGAGAATGTGGAGGTAGAAAGTGGATTTTATATGCTTTTTTACTCAAGAGAAATCAAGAATGGAGAAAACGGAGTAGGAAAACTGTTAGGACAGAAACTGCAAAATAAGTTAAAGAAGCTGCAGTACACTGATGGTAGTTAACTATGATATGACTGCAGGGTAGTCCAAAAGCTGTGGCATTAGCACAGGCAAACATACCAACCAGCCGCCATAGAGACAAGGAGGTGGAAGAATACTGTGGGAAGGTTCAGGAATTTAACTAGAAAGAAAATAGAAATGACTGCGTTATCATTACGGGGGCCTAGAAGGCAGGTATAGGTGAAGGAAGAATTAATACGAGTGGTGGGCGAAGGAGACAAAGATACAGTAGGAGAATTTCATTTATGGATAAGAAATGAGAGAGATTAAATGTTTTTTTATGAAAATCCGCTAGTAGTGGACAAAATATTATAGAAGAATCATAAATAGAGATTTTATACTCGGATATCAAATTTGAGTAGAGAAAGGTACCCGATAGACTACATCGTGATACAGAAAAATTTGGGAATTGTCTGAAGAATGCCAAAGCTTACCCAGGGGCAGACATGAATTCATGCCACAACATCGCAGTGAGAGAAATACAAGTGAAGTTGGAGGAAGTGTGGAGAGATGAGGCATAAGTAAGATTAAGCTGGGAGATAACCCAAGGACGTAGGTAAGGATTCAGAATTGAAAGACATGTTTATGGAGAAATTGGAAGGTAGTAGAGCTGAATAATGTGTAAATGACAAACGGGTAACAATGGGGGAAGGACTCATCGAGTCTGCCAAAGAAGAACTAGAAATCAGAGTGGCTCTGAGCACTATGGGACTCAACTGCTGTGGTCATAAGTCCCCTAGAACTTAGAACTACTTAAACCTAACTAACCTAAGGACATCACACACATCCATGCCCGAGGCAGGATTCGAACCTGCGACCGTAGCGGTCGTGCGGTTCCAGACTGTAGCGCCTTTAACCGCTCGGCCACTCCGGCCGGCAGAAATCGGAGTGTTCAAAAGTATCTATAAAGAATAGATAAGCGAAAATATGTTGAAAAATATGGAGGAATTGAGAAGGCGAAAAAATGAGTAAAAAGAAGAAGGCAGAAAGAGATACAGTAAACTGAATGATGAATTAAGAAGAGAACCTGAAGAAGCAAGAGATAGATGGCTGAAAGAAAAATGTGAGCAAAGAGAGAAAATGGAGGGAGAGGGAAGTATGAAATGAGGTACAGATTGGCTAGAAAGATAGTTTTGGAAAGTAAAAGAAGGAATACTAACATGGAAATAGAAAGAGCAGAAGGTACATAGCTGAAGCGCCACGGGAGGTTTTCAGCCATTGCAAGAGTATATAGAATATCTGTATAAGATGGATCGAATGGCATGTGAAATGAAGGTAGAAGTGGATGAATATTGCGGTGATGATGAAAAGGGCACAGCATCTTCGAAGAAGTAGAAAAGACGCTGAAGTATATGAAGATTGGGAAGGCAATGGAATCGATATCTTTCCAACAGAAGTGTTGAAGAGTTTGGCAAAACAGGGGAAGGAAGACAGTAGTTTATCTCTGTGATAAAATATACGACAAAGGGGAGTGTCTTCGTGACTTTCTTGCAGCGCTAATGTTACCAACTGAAAAAAGACAAATAAAGTGTGAAGAGCATAGGACTGTCAGACCAAGTGCTGAACAGAATGCTATATGGCAAATTGGACAGACGAACTGGCGAGGAACAGGTCGGATTTAGAAGAGGAAAAGGAGTAAGAGATGCTGTTGTCTTGTTAAGAATCACAGGGGAAAGATGTATTGAGAAAGTTGGAGAAATTTATGCTGTTTTATTGATTGTGAAAAAGTGTTTGACAGAGTGCAGGGTGATCATAATTAAACTTGCAATCGGAACACTGAACACATCTTTCAGGTAGCCCCACAGCGAGAAGCCACACGGACTAAGATCAGGTGATCGGGACGATCAGGCTGTAGAGAAATGGCGGCTATTAATTCTAGCATTTCCGACATGGCGCTTCAGCAACTGCTTAACTGGATTTGCAATGTGCGGAGGTTCGCCATCTTGCAAAAAAATGATCCCATCAACATATCCACTCTGTTGGGAGAGCTGAAATGACGTGGTTGAGCAAAAGACACTCATAGCGCTTACCAGTGACGGTACAGGTAACAGGACCGGAAGCAATCGTCTCTTCGGAAAAAAATGGCCCTATGATAAATGGTGCTGTAAACCCAAACCACACAGTTACCTTTCAGGATGAAGTGATACTGGTTGATTTGCGTGTAGTTTTTGCGTTCCCCATATTCGACCATTCAGTGTATTGACATATCCTGTCGGATGGAAGTGGGCTTCGTCTATCCACAAAATCTTCCACGACGAATCATTCATTGTCCACATCCATACGAGCATGTCTCTCTTGCTGTCAGGTCAACAGGTAGCAACTCGTGCACTTGGGTAATTTTGAATGGACACTAAAGAAGGATGTTTCGTAGGATTTTACGCACCGTGCTCACGGGTATGTCCAATGTTCAGGGACTTCTCCATGGATTACAAGTTTGCACACCACCTCTCGTCGTCTCCCGCATTGCTGTAGCCACTGCTTCCACTGACGTCAAACCAATTCGTTTCCTCCATCTACCAGGTTGCACACCAAAAGAACCAGTCTTTTCGAATTTCCGAATCATTTTCTCCAAACTCCGGACCAACGCTTTTTTCAAAATCTTCCGTGTCCGGAACATTTGCAGAGTGACGTGTGCAGTCATCGTTCTTGTAATACAGCTTTACAAGCAGAGCGCGATCCTGCAATGAGACAGTCATGGCGAACGCCGCAGACGCGAAAGGAGGAAAACCTGTGTACCCGGCGTGTTTATACCAACTTCAATGGGTCGTGCGCATGACAGGTGTTTTCATGTACGTATTCTGACACATACAGCGCAATATATTGATAAATTTTCACAGTATATTTTTTCTGCCATACGTTTTCTCCCTTCTCCGATAATTTTCCGTTGCAATTTGACGTCATTCTCACCAGTGGTGTTATTTATACAGCGTTTTGAAAGTTTAACTATAATTATAATCACTCTGTACAATGGAACAAGCTGATGAATATTGTGAAGAGAAAGGAGTAGATTAGAAGGCGAGACAACTGGCACACAATCTATATTCGCAACAGAAAGTAAAAATATGGACTGGAAATGAAATCTTGAACTGAAGCAGCATTGAGAGCGGCGTTAGAGAAGGTTGTTGTCTCTCCCTTTTATTGTTCAACTTACATCTGGAAGTGTTGATTGCGAAATGTAAATAAAATGATAAAATATCTGAATGAAGCTTGCGTGGAATATTGGATGAGAATCAATAAAACAAAAACAAAGAGTATGGTGGTCATGGAAGGATGGAGATTGGCAAATATCAAGATAGGACAACTTATTATTAGCCAAGTAAGAGCCTTTAAATATCTTCGAAGTACGATCAATGAAGACTTCAGATCCCATTAGGAGTTGAAAACTTGCATCGCTATAGCGAAGGAGGCATTCAGTTGGATGAGTATGTTTATTACGTTGCTAACTAGACAAAAGTCTGAAGAAAAGACTTGGTAAGTGTTTTGTGTGGAATGTGAGACTGTATGTGGCAGGAAAATGGACACTGAAACAAGATGAAAAAAACTCGAAGCATAAGGTGTGGATATGGAGGATAATGGAGAGCATAAGATGGAGGGAAGGGGTGTTGGAAAGAGTTGGTGACAGTAGATGGCTGTTACAGGTTATGAGACAAAGAAAGAAGAACTGTGGGGACATTCGTTAAGATGGGAATGCTTCCTAACAGACGCTCTGAAAGGTCTATTTTGTGGGAGGAGGTTGACAGGAAGGAAGTGATAAATGGCATACAACATCAAGGGAAGCGGAAATTACAGACCTGAAGAGGTAGGCAAAAGACAGAGCGTGGAGAGTTAATACACTCCTGGAAATTGAAATAAGAACACCGTGAATTCATTGTCCCAGGAAGGGGAAACTTTATTGATACATTCCTGGGGTCAGATACATCACATGATTACACTGACAGAACCACAGGCACATAGGCACAGGCAACAGAGCATGCACAATGTCGGCACTAGTACAGTGTATATCCACCTTTCGCAGCAATGCAGGCTGCTATTCTCCCATGGAGACGATCGTAGAGATGCTGGATGTAGTCCTGTGGAACGGCTTGCCATGCCATTTCCACCTGGCGCCTCAGTTGGACCAGCGTTCGTGCTGGACGTGCAGACCGCGTGAGACGACGCTTCATCCAGTCCCAAACATGCTCAATGGGGGACAGATCCGGAGATCTTGCTGGCCAGGGTAGTTGACTTACACCTTCTAGAGCACGTTGGGTGGCACGGGATACATGCTGACGTGCATTGTCCTGTTGGAACAGCAAGTTCCCTTGCCGGTCTAGGAATGGTAGAACGATGGGTTCGATGACGGTTTGGATGTACCGTGCACTATTCAGTGTCCCCTCGACGATCACCAGTGGTGTACGGCCAGTGTAGGGGATCGCTCCCCACACCATGATGCCGGGTGTTGGCCCTGTGTGCCTCGGTCGTATGCAGTCCTGATTGTGGCGCTCACCTGCACGGCGTCAAACACGCATACGACCATCATTGGCACCAAGGCAGAAGCGACTCTCATCACTGAAGACGACACGTCTCCATTCGTCCCTCCATTCACGCTTGTCGCGACACCACTGGAGGCGGGCTGCACGGTGTTGGGGCGTGAGCGGAAGACGGCCTAACGGTGTGCGGGACCGTAGCCCAGCTTCATGGAGACGGTTGCGAATGGTCCTCGCCGATACCCCAGGAGCAACAGTGTCCCTAATTTGCTGGGAAGTAGCGGTGCGGTCCCCTACGGCACTGCGTAGGATCCTACGGTCTTGGCGTGCATCCGTGCGTCGCTGCGGTCCGGTCCCAGGTCGACGGGCACGTGCACCTTCCGCCGACCACTGGCGACAACATCGATGTACTGTGGAGACCTCACGCCCCACGTGTTGAGCAATTCGGCGGTACGTCCACCCGGCCTCCCGCATGCCCACTATACGCCCTCGCTCAAAGTCCGTCAACTGCACATACGGTTCACGTCCACGCTGTCGCGGCATGCTACCAGTGTTAAAGACTGCGATGGAGCTCTGTATGCCACGGCAAACTGGCTGACACTGACGGCGGCGGTGCACAAATGCTGCGGAGCTAGCGCCATTCGACGGCCAACACCGCGGTTCCTGGTGTGTCCGCTGTGCCGTGCGTGTGATCATTGCTTGTACAGCCCTCTCGCAGTGTCCGGAGCAAGTATGGTGGGTCTGACACACCGGTGTCAATGTGTTCTTTTTTCCATTTCCAGGAGTGTATGTGAAAACACGCCTATGCGAGGAAAAAAAGACTTCAATTTCCTCATCCTCCTAGCGCCTTTAATTCGGATCAGGCTGCTATCTCTGATATATTAGACTACCGACCACACAGCCATGACGATCGTGTTGTGCCAAGCGGAGACACAAGGAACTCCACCAGCATACACAGAGCATTACAACATTGGATTGAGCTATGAAAGTTTTCGCTGGCTCTCTTTGCTTTGTTTTATTGCTCGCGTAACAACTAATATATGAGATAAAATATGTTGCTACGAAGAGAGCCCTGAAATACTTTTTAGGGATGCTGCGCCGTGACTTCCTTTGGATCATTAATTTTCAACAAAACAAAATATATTATGTTCTTATTATTATGGATCTGGCTTCCTTAAAGGAACAATGTTTCGTTACTGTAATTCGCATTAAAGTTCAACATATCTTCCTTACTTTACAGTTATTGAAAGGGTTACTGAAAATTATTTCGTTATCAATACTGATGTTACAGTTCGCAGTGTTTGTTCAACATCAAAATTTTGCAGTGGATTTTTGTTAACAGTAAAACACCAATAAGTACCACGACTAACACGAGAACATGAGACTATTATCAGCGAAAAAGATGTTTTTACTATAATGTTTGCCAGACCGGAACTACGCACAGAACGATTTCTTTTATGTTATGAAGATAAATTATCTTTTTGCACTGTTAATAATATATCATCAGCAGCCCGCGTCGACCCGTAAAACACATCATAAAATCTGCTGCTCTGCTCTGCAATTCCGAAAGCTGAAAGAAATAATATTAGTTCACTATTACCTGTCCGCTTCTTTGCGGTATGACTGGTTTCATTTAATGCAGTTGAAATGCGCCGCGGCAGCGGCTCGTTCGTTCGTAGCGCAGCTCTGCACCACGAATAATATTGAAATAACTGAAAATGTCTTAAAAGGATGGGATAAAATAGCAGGCAAGCTTATTACAAATCATAATGCAAGTTTTCACTAAGTAACTCTATTCAAAACATCTGAACAGATTAAATTATCACACACCTTTACAATGAGTACGTAATGGCGTACGTCTCTCAATCTTGACAAAAGAATGCTACGCAAGCGTACAATATAACGTCACAGGCTCTTCCTACTCACGTAACTCCAAGAAGACGACAGAGAAATTAATGTTTGGTCACTACTATTTATACTTGTCACATATTCTCATCTTTGATTTTTAATAAGCATCGTCTGTGGCGTTTCAGTACTCGCCGACACAGATATTATCTTTAAAAAAATCAGTACATAATTCTATACAAGAACAAAAACCATTACACATAATGCTTTCTCTTTATTACAAAAGTTCACACAATCGTTGTCCACTCAATTACAATCATCCAGTTCAATTATTCTTTTCTCCCTCTTTTTTACCACATATAATACGTATTTTGCTAAGAGACGTTACAAAGTCCTTGAGCAAATAGAATTTGACCACAACGGCATTCACGACATTATTTTCTCTCCAGTCACTAACTGCAACAGAAGCGCTATGCTTAGAGAATACTGGAGCGCTCACTAGAATTAAGAACTACGTGATCCAGTGTAGGCGTGAAGGGAATATGTCAGTAAGTCATAAAAGAAGAGTATGATCACGATGCAAAAATTCATGTCTGCGTGAAAGATTAAAAAATAAAAGAGAAACGTTTGGCAGGTGCGGGTAGGACTCGTAGACTGAAGGTCTTCTACAAACTTAATTGCGTATATAAACAGGGGTCATCCATTCCGGGAATAAAGGAACTCGACGGTTTTTGTCTGTCATCAACATTCATAGTGGCAAGATATCGGTCTCACTGATTCTAAGACTTTCGAGAACGTTTTAACTTCAAGTCTGACATAGGATAACAAATGACAAAAGAAAATTTTTTCCTTTGATATAATTATAAATTAACGTTTTTCAATTTTTTTCTTTAATTGCATTCATAAACGTTTCTTTGCCTTTCTTCATCAGGGGGAAGTACCCTAAAGGTTTTAATGAGTGAATTTGCGAATATCGAAATATGTGACATTGATAGCCGTATCGTTTAATTGCATTGACGTGGAACTAAACTAAACTACAGGCCTTGAAAGGTCCAACGGTACCGACCGGCCGCCTTGTCATCCTCAGCCGACAGGCGTCACTGGATGCAGATATAGGGGGTCATGTGGTCAGCACACCGCTCTCCCAGCCATACGTCAGTTTGCGATTGACTTAGAAGCTTAACATTTTTACGATACCAAAGGATTATAGTCCTAAGTATGTGACATAAGTTTGAGCTTGATACATCTACCGTTCTTGAGAAAAAAGGTGTCTTAACAGGCGGAGGGAGAAACAGACAAGCCGACAGCAAGTTACCAAAAGATTAATTTTTCGTCTGATATAATCAAAAATTAACAATTTCAGATTTGTTCCTTTAATCTCACTGTAAAATATTTCATCTTTCAAATTTCATTATTCTAGACCAAAGAAAGTTATCCTAAAGGTTTTCATGAGTGAGTTTGCGAGTAAAAAAAAACATATGACATAAATGGCTGCAGATTTTTATTGTATTGACTTTGATGCTTCAATTTTTTACATTTCCAAATGGCCGTACACATTAAAAACAAAGTTATTCTGCAAAAGCTCCGTTTTTACCGATTGAGGTACGGAACCGCGAAAAAAATCTCTTCAACTTCACCTGATGTTGTGTTACGTCCCATTTGGTTTATCATGCTTTGACTGGGTTTACCAACAGCCATATCTCGTTAATAGGTCTGATACCGATTATGCTTTAGAGCAGAGGTAGTCAAACATTTTAGCCTATGGGTCCCCCTAGCTCTTTTACTAAGTCCCAAGTGCGAAGACCCGATAGAGTCGATGTAAGTTTCCTTGAGGCCTGATATCCTAGTATTGCTCGGGACTCCTCAGCACAATTCCGAAGTTTCCGTGACGCTTCGCACTGTAGCCAGTCTTTGCGAGCTGACACTGAGTTCCACTGCAATAGTTATTACGCAGTGAACAGCTCATTGTTTGGCCTTGAGCTACGGCCTTCTTTTAGTTTGACATGCACTGCTACAAATAAATACCACGCATGAAGGCAACTGTGTTGCGCTTTCATGAAATATTGTTACTACCGTGCGTTATTAACATCACAGACTGCAGCGCTAGCTGGATGCTGTATCAGCACTACGGGATACCTTCCCACAGCAACATTCTTCACCACTCGTGGTAGTAGAGATTACCTCTTCATTCCCTGCGGTCACAGCTGAAATGCTCGAGAAACGTTGGACAGATTTATAGTTCATTATACCAGTACACTGTAGTGTTGAATTACACCAAATTTTCCTTTCAGGATTCAGATGTATATGGCACAGGCAGCGGGGATGGACTCCTCTCCGTAATTTCTGTTGGCAGTTACTGGCAGGTGTCCACGTTATTTCATTGCCGCGGTGACAGCCGATGTGCGTGTTGCGCTTCAAGTATTGTTACGACAACTTCCGACTATGCTAAATGTATACAAGTGCCGTTTTCCGATGTGTCGTGAAGCTAAGTGCAGTAGTACAGCACCATCTTGTGGGCAACATGGGCGATCTGTAAAGCAAAATATAATGGGACTGACGTACACTCGTGGTCTGGGAGATACACACCTGGTCTAGGGGTACCGTCTTTCACTAGTAATCAAAACGTCCTTGGTCCCCACCCGCCACCACTTAAACTTTGATTGATAATAAGCATTGACGGCCCATAGCTTCCGGCATAAAATATCACCCTCATTCTGTCAACGGCCTTGCCAAAGAGAGCGGAGGAGAGGACGGAGATTCAGGGCACTCTCTTCTCATTGGGATGCGAAACTGCCCCTAAAGGGGGAAGGATCAGCAAGGATCAACGGCGTGAGGATGCAGAAGACAATGGAAACTATAGCGTTAAAGATACATAATGTATATCTCCACGACATTTGGCCTCTAATTGAAAAAGTGTCAATGGACATCTCTAAAAGGAGCAATTATAGAAGTTGGAAAGTAAACATTGGTACAAACAAGGTAAATGCGGAGAAACCATGGGTAACAGAAAAAATACTTGAGTTGATCGATGAAAGAAGGAATACAAAGATGTTCAGGGTTCAAATGGTTCAATGGGCTCTGAGCACTATGGGACTTAACATCTGAGGTCATCAGTTCCCTCGAACTCAGAACTACTTAAACGTAACTAACCTAAGGACATCACACACATCCATGCCCGAGGCAGGATTCGAACCTGCGACCGTAGCGGTCGCGCGGTTCCACATTCAAGCGCCTAGAACCGCTCGGCCTACCCGGCCGTCGATGTTCAGGTAAATTCAGCAAAACAGAAATACAAGTCTCTGAGGAGTGAAATAAATACGAAGTGCAGGGAAGCTAAGACGAAATGGCTGCTTGAAAAATATGTAGAAATCGAAAAAGGTATGATTGTGAGTGCTCACAATATAGGGAAAACAAAACAACCTTCCATGAAATTAAAGGAAGGGATAACTAATCTTTCCAGTAGAATTTCTCAAATTATTGGTGGAATTGGCATCAAAACGACTGTTCACGTTGGATTGTATGATGTATGAGTCTGGCGAGACACCATCTGACTTTCGGAAAAATATCATCCACACAATTCCGAAGACTGCAAGAGGTCACAATTGCGAAAATTATCGTGCAATCTGCTTAACAGCTCATCCATCCACATTGCTGGCAAGAATAATATACAGAAGAAGGGAATAGAAAATTGAAGATGTATTACATCTACATCTACATGATTACTCTGCAATTCACATTTAAGTGCTTGGCAGGGGGTTCATCGAACCACAATCATACTATCTCTCTACCATTCCACTCCCGAACAGCGCGCGGGAAAAACGAACACCTAAACCTTTCTGTTCGAGCTCTGATTTCTCTTATTTTATTTTGATGATTATTCCTACCTATGTAGATTGGGCTCAACAAAATATTTTCGCATTCGGAAGAGAAAGTTGGTGACAGATATTTCGTAAATAGATCTCGCCGCGACGAAAAACGTCTTTGCTTTAATGACTTCCATCCCAACTCGCGTATCATATCTGCAACACTCTCTCCCCTATTACGTGATAATACAAAACGAGGTGCCCTTTTTTGCACCTTTTCGATATCCTCCGTCAATCCCACCTGGTAAGGATCCCACACCGTGCAGCACTATTCTAACAGAGGACGAACCAGTGTAGTGTAAGCTGTCTCTTTAGTGGACTTATTGCATCTTCTAAGTGTCCTGCCAATGAAACGCAACCTTTGGCTCGCCTTCCCCACAATATTATCTATGTGGTCTTTCCAACTGAAGTTGTTCGTAATTTTAACACCCAGGTACATAGTTGAATTGACAGCCTTGAGAATTGTACTATTTATCGAGTAATCGAATTCCAACGCATTTCTTTTGGAACTCATGTGGATCACCTCATACTTTTCGTTATTTGGCGTCAACTGCTACCTGCCACACCATACAGCAATCTTTTATAAATCGCTTTGCAACTGATACTGGTCTTCGGATGACCTTACTAGACGGTAAATTACAGCATCATCTGCGAACAACCTAAGAGAACTGCTCAGATTGTCACCCAGGTCATTTATATAGATCAGGAACAGCAGAGGTCCCAGGACGCTTCCCTGGGGAACACCTGATATCACTTCAATTTTAGTCAATGATTTGCCGTCTATTACTACGAACTGCGACCTTCCTGACAGGAAATCACGAATCCAGTCGCACAACTGAGACGATACCCCATAGGCCGCAGCTTGATTAGAAGTCGCTCGTGAGGAACGGTGTCTAAAGCTTTCCGGAAATCTAGAAATACGGAATCAACTTGAGATCCCCTCTCGATAGCGGCCATTACTTCGTGCGAATTGCACCAGAACGATGTTTTCTGAAACCATGCTGATTACGTATCAATAGATCGTTCCCTTCGAGGTGGTTCATAATGTTTGAATACAATATATGCTCCAAAACCCTACTGCAAACCGACGTCAATGATATAGGTCTGTAGTTCGAGGGATTACTCCTACTACCCTTCTTAAACACTGGTGCGACCTGCGCAATTTTCCAATCTGTAGGTACAGATCTATCGGTGAGCGAGCGGTTGTATATGATTGCTAAGTAGGGAGCTATTGTATCAGCGTAATCTGAAAGGAACGTAATCGGTATACAATCTGGACCTGAAGACTTGCCCGTAACCGAGCGAGGTGGCTCAGTGGTTAGCACACTGGACTCGCATTCGGGAGGACGACGGTTCAATCCCGCGTCCGGCCATCCAGATTTAGGTTTTCCCTGATTTCCCTAAATCGCTCCAGGCAAATGCCGGGATGGTTCCTCTGAAAGGGCACGGCCGACTACCTTCCCCGTCCTTCCCTAACCCGATGAGACCGATGACTCGCTGTTTGGTCTCTTCCCCCAAACAACCCAACCCCAAACTTGCCCGTATCAAACGATTTGAGTTGCTTCGCAACCCCTAAGGTATCTACTTCTAAGAAACTCATGCTAGCAGCTGTTCGTGTTTCAAATTCTGGAATATTCCATTCGTCTTTCCTGGTGAAGTAATTTCGGAAAACTGCGCTCAATAACTCCGCTTTAGCGGCACAGTCGTCGGTAACAGTACCATCGGCACTGCGTAGTGTACTTTACATACGACCAGAATTTCTTCGGATTTTGTACCAAATTTCGAGATAATGTTTCGTTGTGGAACCTATTAAAGGCATCTCGCAGTGAAGTCCGTTCCAAATTTCCCGCGTCTGTAAATTTTAGCCAATCTTCGGGATTTCGCGTTCTTCTGAACTTCGCATGCTTTTTCCGTTGCCTCTGCAACAGCGTTCGGACCTGTTTTGTGTAACATGGTGGATCAGTTCCATCTCTTACCAATTTATGAGGTATGAATCTCTCAAGTGCTGTTGCTACTACATCTTTGAATTTGAGCCACATCTCGTCTACATTTGCATAGTCAGTTTGGAAGGAATGGAGATTGTCTCTTAGGAAGGCTCCTAGTGACACTTTATCCGCTTTTTTAAATAAAATTATTTTGCGTTTGTTTCTGGTGGATTTAGAAGAAACGGTATTGAGCCTAGCTACAACGACCTTGTGATCACTAATCCCTGTATCAGTCATGATGCTCTCTATTAGCTCTGGATTGTTTGTGGCTAAGTAGTCAAGTGTGTTTTCGCAACCATTTACAATTCGCGTGGGTTCGTGGACTAACTGCTCGAAATAATTTTTGGAGAAAGCATTTAGCACAATCTCGGAAGATGTTTTCTGCCTACCACCGGTTTTGAACAAGTATTTTGGCCAACATATCGATGGAAGGATGAAGTCCCCACCAACTATAACCGTATGAGTAGGGTATTTATTTGTTACGAGACTCAAATTTTCTCTGAACTGTTCAGCAACTATATCATCGGAGTCTGGGGTCGGTAGAAGGTGCCAATTATTAACTTAGTTCGGCTGTTAAGTATAACCTCCACCCATACCAATTCGCACGGAGTATCTACTTCGACTTCACTACAAGATAAACCACTACTGACAGATACAAACACTCCACCACCAATTCTGCCTAATCTATCTCTCCTGAACACCGTCTGAAACTTCGTAAGAATATCTGCAGAACTTATTTCAGTTATTTCAGGCTTTAGCCAGCTTTCTGTACCTATAACGATTTCAGCTTCTGTGCTTTCCATTACCACAACTACAACAATTTACAACTACAATTCCGACTGTTCCTTGATCCAAGCACGTCCTGTATTTGCCATGCACCGTTTGAGATTGCAGCCCACCCCGTACTTTCCCGAGGCCTTCTAACATAAAAAAAAAAGCCCAGTCCACGCCACACAGCCTCCGCTACCCGTGTAGTCGCCAGCTGAGTGTAGTGAACTCCTGACCTATTCAGCGGAACCCGAAACCCAACCACCCTATGGCACAAGTCAAGGAATCTGCAGCCAACACGGTCGCAAAACCGTCTGAGCCTCTGATTCAGACCCTCCACCCGGCTCTGCACCTAAGGTCCGCAGTCGGTTCTGTCAACGATGCTGCAGATGGTAAGCTCTGCCTTCATCTCGTAAGCAAGACCGGCAGCCTTCACCAAATCAGATAGCCGCTGGAATCCAGAGAGAATTTCCTCAGATCCAAAGCGACACACGTCATTAGTGCCGACATGTGCCACCACCTGCAGGTGGCTGCTCCCTGTGCTCTTCATGGCATCCGGAACGACCCTTTCCACATCAGGAATGACTCCACCCGGAATGCACACGGAGTGCACACTGGATTTCTTCCCCTCCTTAGCCGCCATATCGCGTAATGACGATCCGTTTGACTTTAGGAAAGATAAAGGCACCAGAGAGGCAATTCTGATAATCGCAGCAAGACTAAAGATAAATGAAGACACGTTCATTGGATATGTCCACCTGGAAAAAGCGTTCGCACGCATCTCGTGATCGTGCGGTAGCTTTCTCGCTTCCCACGCCCGGGTTCCCGGGTTCGATTCCCGGCGGGGTCAGGGATTTTCTCTGCCTCGTGATGGCTGGGTGTTGTGTGCTGTCCTTAGGTTAGTTAGGTTTATGTAGTTCTAAGTTCTAGGGGACTTATGACCACAGCAGTTGAGTCCCATAGTGCTCAGAGCCATTTGAACCATTTGAAAAAGCGTTCGACAATGTAAAATGATGGAAGCTGTTAGAATTTCTGAGAAAAATAGGGGTTAGCTATAGGAAGAAACGGGTAATATTCAATATTCACAAGAGCCAAGAGGGAGTAATAAGACTGGAATACCAAGAGCGAAGTGCTCGGATTAAAAACGGCGTAAGACAGGAATGTAGTCCTTCGTTCCTGCTGTTCCATCTGTACATCAAAGAAGGAATGATGGAAATTAAAGAAAGGTGCAGGAGTGGGACTAAAATTCAAGGTGAAAGGATATCAGTGATACGGTTCGCTGATGACATTACTATCCTGAGTGAAATTGAGGAAGAATTACATTATCTGTTGAATGGATTGAACAGTCTAATGACCGAGCTAGGCGGCGCAATCCTGATTTAGTTATTCCGTGATTTCCCTAAATGCTGGGATGGTTCCTTTGAGAGGGAACGGCCGATTTTCTTCCCCATCCTTCCCTAATCCGATGGGACTGATAACCTCACTGTTTGATCCCCCCTTCCAAATCATCCAACTAACCGACCACCCAACAGTCTAATGAGAAAAGAATATGGATTGAGAGTAAATCGAAGAACGATGAAAGTAATGAGAAGTAGCAAATTGATAACAACCAGAAACTTAACATTACGATTGACAAAGTAGATGAAGATAAGGAATCTGCTACGTAGGAATCACAGCAACTACTGATGGACGGAGCAAGAAGGACATCAAAAGAAGACAAGCACTGGCAAAAAGGACATTTCTGGCCAAGAGAAGTTCAAATTTATGACAGCCAGAAACTTAACATTAGGATTGATTGTCACGAAGTAGATTAAGATAAGGAATCTGATACCTAGGCAGCACAAGAACTATTGACGGACTGAGCAAGAAGGACATCAAAAGTAAACTAGCACTGGCAAAAAGGACATTCCTGGCCAATAGAAGTTCAATAGTATCAAACATAAGTCTTAATTCGAGGAAGAAATTTGTGAGAATGGAGCATAGCATTCTTTGTTAGTGAAACATGGACTGGGTTAAAACTAGAACAGAAGAGAATCGAAGCATTTGAGATGTAGTGCTACAAACGAATGTTGAAAATTAGATGGACTCATATGGTAAGAAATGAGGGTGCACTGCGAAGAATCAGAGATGAAGGGGATGGGTGGAAAACACTTACAAGGAACAGGATGATAGGACATCTGTTAAGACATCACTGATTGACTTCCATGGTACTAGAGGGAGTTGTAGAGGGGAAAAACGATAGGCGAACACACAGAATGGAATACATTCAGCATATAATTAAGGACGTTGGTTTCAAGTGCTACTTTGAGATGAAGAGGTTGGCACAGGAGAGGAATTCGCAGCGAGCCACATCAAACCAGTCAGAAGACTGGTGTCTCAAAAATAATATTAATAAATAAAAATTAACAAAAATGGTATGTTTTGTGACCACAATTTCTTAGTGATGATACAGTGCATTTAACAGTAAGTACATAATTTAATTAAAGTGACTTAACGATAAAGCCAGTATAAATCTTTACTAAGAACACAATTCTTTACACAGTTTTGGAAATGGATTGACTTGCAATGTGGCAATTTTTATAAAAATTAATATTTGAAGTCATCATTGCTGTAACTTTATAAGACTCTTAGCCTCATACAGTTTGATCAGTTGCATCAGTTTTCTCGTGCTCAAAAATGCTTCAAATGGCTCGGAGCGCTACAGGACTTAACATCTGAGGTCATCAGTCCCCTAGAACTTAGAACTACTTAAACCTAACTAACCTAAGAACATCACACACATCCATGCCCGAGGCAGGATTCGAACCTGCGACCGTAGCAGTCGCGCGGTTCCGGACTGAAGCGCCTAGAACCAAGTTTGCTCGTGTCTTTTGTTCCGCTTTCGGTAATATTTATCCATGAAACACTGTTCTCCAAAAGGAAATCTACAAGAATATTTACACATCTAAACTAGCTGATGAGCATTTGAATTCGCTGCTGATGATTTACAACAATAAATTTTATCCACGAACTCAAACAGCTTAAGTGGGAAATTGTAGTTAAATTACTCTCATTAATCATAATTACTACGTTTATTTTCATTGTGTAAATAGAATTACGTGACTTAGGTAGGGTAAATTTTCAAAAAACATCATGTATTTAATTATAGTTAAAATGTTCAAATTTCTTTTTTTTTTTTTTTTTTTTTTGCTTCAATCTTCTGACTGGTTTGATGTGGCCCGCCACGAATTCCTCTCCTGTGCTAACCTCTTCATCTCAAAGTAGCACTTGAAACCAACGTCCTTAATTAGTATATGCTGAATGTATTCCATTCTGTGTGTCCTTAATTCTTTGCTGGATGTATTCCAGTCTCTTTCTTCCTCTACAGTTTTTGCCCTCTACAACTCCCTCTAGTACAATGGAAGTCATTCCCTCATGTCTTAACAGATGTCGTATCATCCTGCCCCTTCTCCTTATCAGTGTTTTCCACATATTCCTTCCTCTCCGATTCTGTGCAGAACCTCCTCATTCCTTACCTTATCAGTCCACCTAATTTTCAACATTCCTCTGTAGCACCACATCTCAAATATTTCGATTCTCTTCTGTACCGGTTTTCCCACAGTCCATGTTTCACCAGCATACAATGCTGTACTTCAGACGTACATTCTCAGAAATTTATTCCTCAAATTATGGCCGATATTTGATAATAGTAGACTTCTCTTGGCTTGGAATGCCCTTCTTGTCATTTCCAGGCTGCTTTTGATGTCCTCCTTGCTCCGTCCGTCATTGGTTATTTTACTGCCTAGGGAGCACAATTCCTTCATCTCCTGCGAGACCATCAATCCTGATGTTGTTACGTTTCTTGTTGTTTTCATTTCTACTACTTCTCATTACCTTCGAGTTTCTTCGATTTACTCTCAGTCCATACTCTGTATTCATTAGACTGTTTATTCCGGTCAGCAGATCATGTAATGCTTCTTCACTTTCACTCAGAATAGCAATGTCATCAGCGAGTCGTATCATTGATATCCTTTTACCTTCAATGTTAATTCCACTCCTGAACCTTTCTTTTATTTCCAATATTTCTTCCTCGATGTACAGATTGAACAGTAAGGGCGAAAGGCTACATCCTTGTCTTACACCCTTTTTAATACGAGCACTTCGTTCTTGGTAGTCCGCTCTTATTATTCCCTCTTGGTTGTTGCACATACAGTATATGACCCATCTCTCGCTATAGCTTACGCATACTTTTTCTGAATTTCGAAAATCTTGCACCATTTTACATTGTCTAACGCTTTTTGCAGGTCGACAAATCCCACGAACCTTTTATGGATTTTCTTGTCTTGCTTCCATTATTAACAGCAACGTCAGAATTGCCTCTCTCCTAAAGCCAAACTGATCGACATTTAGCGCATACTCAATTTTCTTTTACCTTCTTCTGTATATTGTTCTTGTAAGCAACTTGGATACATGAGCTGTTAAGATGATTGTGCGATAATTCTCGCACTTTTCAGCTCTTGCCGGTTTCGGAATTGTGAAATTCTGATGAAATGTTATCAATCCCTTCTGCCTTATTTGCTCTTAGGTCCTCCAAAGCTCTTCTGAATCGTCTCCTGTTTCTTCTTCTATCACATCAGACAAATCTTCCCCCTCATAGATGCTTTAAATGTATCCTTTCCACCTATCCGATCTCTCGTCTGCGTTTAACAGTGGATTATCCGTTGCGCTCTTAATGTTATCACCCTTGATTTTATGTCACCGAAGGTTGTTTTGATTTTTCTATATGCTGAGTCTGTCTTTCCCACAATCATTATTTTTTCGATGTCTTCACGTTTTTCCTGGAGCCACTTCGTATTACCTTCCCTACACTTCCTATTAATTTCATTCCTCAGCGACTTATATTTCTATATTCCTGCGTGTTCCGGAACATTTTTGTACTTCCTCCTTTCATCGATCTTCTGTTATCCTTGGTTTCTTAACAGTTACCTTCTTTGTACCTATGTTTTCCTTCCCTTTTTAGAGATGTCGATTCCTCTTCAACTGAAGTGCCTACTGAGCTATTCCTTATTCCTGTTTTTATAGCCTTAGAGAACTTAAACCTTATCTCGTCATTCCTTAGTACTTCCGTATCCCACTTCTTTGCTCATTGATTCTTCCCGACCAATGTTTAGCCTGCTCTTCATCACTACTATATTGTGATCTGAGTCTATATATGCTCCTGGGTACGCCTCACAATCCAGGACTGATTTCGGAATCTGATCATGATGTAATCTAACTGAAATATTCCCGTACCACCCGGCCTTTTCAAGTATACCTTCTCCTCTTGTGATTCTTGAACGGAGTATTCGCTATTACGAGCTGAAACTTGTAACAGAACTCAGTTAGTCTTTCTCCTCTCTCATTCCTTGTTCCAAGCCCATATTCTCCTGTAAGCTTTCCTTGTACTCTTCCCCTACAACTGCATTCCTGTCCCCCATGACTATTAGATTTTCATCCCCCTTGTCATACTGTATTACCCTTTCAATATTCTCATACACTTTGACTATATCTTCATCGTCAGCTTGCGACGTTGGCATGTATACCTGAACTATCGTTGTCGGTGTTGGTTTAATGTCGATTCTGATAAGAACAACCCTGTCATGAACTGTTCACAGTAACATACTCTCTCCCCTAACTTCCTATTTGTAACGAATCCTACTCCCGTCATACCATTTTCTGCTGCTGTTGATATTAACCAAGACTCACCTGACCATAAATCCTTGTCTTCTTTCCACTTCACTTCACTGACCTCTACTACATTTAGATTGAGCCTTTGCATTTCCCTTTTCAGATTTTCTAGTTTCCCTACCAAGTTCAAGCTTCTGGAATTCCACTTCTCGACTCGTAGAACATTATCCTTTCGTTGACTATTCAATCCCTTTCTCATGGTAACGTCCCCCTTGGCAGTCCCCTCCCGGAGATCCGAGTGGGGGACTATTCTGGAATGGAAATATCATCATAACACTCCTTCAATTACAGGCCACATGACCTAGGGATACACGTTATGTGTCTTTAATGCAGTTGTTTCCATTGCCTTCTACATCCTCATACCGTTGATCATTATTTCGCTCTTAGGGGCAGTTTCCCACCCCTAGAACAAGAGAATGTCCTGAACCTCTGCCCATACCTCCGCCCTCTTTGAGAAAGCCGTTGGCAGAATGAGGGTGATTTCTTACGCCGGAAGTCCTCGGCACCAATGCTGATTATTAATCAGAATTTAAGCTGCGGCGGGATTCGAACCCACGAGCGAAGATGTTTTGATTATGTGTCAAAGACGCTACCCCTTCTTTCCTTTTTTTCTTTATTGGATCAAATTAATTTATTTATGAGTATACATATATATTTTCCATGTATTTATTTATATTTATATTTTTGGCTTTTTCTTATATTATTGTTATTGTTATTTTTAACTGGATCCTACAACCACCACCAGAAGGTTTCGAGTCGTCTTCGCGTAATGAATATGAGGGGGACTCCATCTAAACCGTTTACTCTGAGGATCAATCGCATGCTGTGAGTCATTTTCAAGTGTGCCTTCAGGTACTCGGAACCGCCCAAGCCCTAGACCACGAGTCAGTTAATGTGTACCTCAATTGGTCATAAAACAAAAAGAACAGTATTCTATCTGTTTAGTGTGCTTCATTTGAATTGTAAGTTTTAGACTGTTACTTCGCTTAATCGCATGATTCGTTCCTGCATCTTACTCGTAATCAGCACTCTGCAAATGAAGCACTTATTTCCGTCGGAATCCAAGTAGATCAGGCCAATGCATTCGATTCCAAAAAATAGGTGCTGAAACAGATTAATGATAACGTACAGTAATTTTTTAATTTATTGTACGGTACATCCTGTGAGAGGCACCCACATGCCTAGCTCATACTGTGGCATCAAGCAGTCAGGCCTGCAAGATGAGTGGTCTGCCAAGCGAGTGGATTCATTCTTATTTATCGAGTAACATGAACTCTCGTACTCACAATTAAGTTACAAATTGTCCTCCTGTATGAATAATACGCAACGGAAACGCACATCTGACTTTCAGTAATTTACAGAACTCTGACTGTTCACTACGCACTGGCAATACGACATTTTCTTTTTGTCTTTTATTTAACGGCTTTTAGCAACACGTGACCACCGCACTGAATATGAATGGCGCACACATTATAAATTCGGGACATCATGACAACATACAATTCGAAGGAAATTCCACCAATCTTTTTCTTTTCACTATCTTATTTATTCCGATAAATTCTATAACCTAAACACACAAATTCTATAACGTACAACAATAACACATGAGAAATTCCGCCCAGTGGGCATGCCTTTACATTGGTGATTCTCTACCTTATGGTCTCGTAATTATTGAACGCTACAGTGCACTTTCTGGATAGGATGGTGGATCTTTTATTATATCTCACACTTCGACTCCCACAACCATCATCACGAAACTTTCCTCCAGATCGAGCGGTACAGAAGGAACAAGCATAACCCACTAATCTTTTGAAACTACCTTGCTACTCTCCCATGCAAACCACACATACCCAAATTACATGACATACACCACACTACAACATGGAATACAATACAATAAATAGTCACAACACTATCACTTTCAGCTTTCCCACTTCAATTAGTATTTATCCTAGTTTCACACGACACTGCCCCACTTTGTAATTCTACTTTCCTACTATGAACTCTGGAGATATATGCACGTCTTCCTGTGCAATGCAAGCCAAGTGGCGTTGCTGGATAGACGGCCGACTCACCTTGCTTCTCTCTCAGAGTTTGAATCTAGCGTCACACGGAATCATATCACGCAAAGTAATATTAAGAACGTATTCATCACACACGCGAGCCCTCAACTGATACTATGGACGAGTACTTCTCTTTATCCTTTGTCTCATACACAGATTGAGACTCACACAGTACTCACCATGTGGAAGTACTCGTCTCTAATTTCAAGTCCTGCACACGCCATTTCTTAACTATTTCAACTTATGTTACACACGCTATTTCTTAAATATTTCAACTTATTGTACACACGCTAGTAATTCAACTTAACTTAAGCACTCGGAAGTATTTCAACTTATTGCTACACGTGGTTTCATTGTGACCATTGGTCACTTCCGAAGATTACTACAATCCCATTAATATTACTTGCCTGACATTTAATTCACCCCACAAAAGTTTCTGAAATAGAGAAATTATTATTTCAAACTACTCTTAAATATTCCACATGCATACCATGTCTCCACTCTTTTGTCTTTACGGAGCACACCTAAGACAGGTCTTAACAACACAAGATCCAGCAGCAGAGTGCTGAAACATGGCCGTTCTTCAGGTTCTCTCGCACCTCTGTCCAAGTGGGGGAGCACCTCGCTACCGTATTGGTCAGCCACATTTCAGGCGCTCAAAGCTCAGGTAAATTTCATCTCTTTGGTCCCACCAAAGGTGGCCAAAGGATCATCTCAAAGATGATAATTTATTCACATTCACTATCTACGGTTAGCAGACGACCATACATTCATTCATTTCACAGATCTCATCAAACTGGATGTAGGGATTTATTTTGTGGAGGTGCACATGTAATCATTTAAATAAATAAATTGTCATTCTTTCCCACACTGGTATCCGGCTTCGCTGTATTAATTGAAATTGAGTTATTATTAGAAAAAAATGTGTTGTTCTGGCAAAAATAATGAAGTATGATGTACCTATTTTCAATGTCGGGCGGTACTGTACTCTTTCACCACCGGCTACCCATGCAGAAAAAAATGGCACGGTATTATCCTTGCAATGTGAGGGTAGTTCCGAACATTTTTTTAAGAAAACTGTATTAGAACAAACGTAGCAATTCATTAAAATAACCAGGAGGAGACCTTAGCCCCTGGTGACCTCAAATAGACGACCAAATGCTGTTACTTTACCAAATTATTGACACAGTTGTTGCATTATTGTACTCTCCACTATCCGGAGTAACGTACACATACATATTTACAACAATCCAAATGACAAATAAAACATCACATCATGCAAATAAAAATAATGGTGAGGTAAAAATTTGCTTAGTTAACGGGATCTTCGTTATTTTTATGAGTAATCCAAACTTCACTAATTGTATGACAAATAAAAAAAATACTAATTGTACTCACGAAATTTTAAATAGCTCACCGTCCAAACACAGAACAAGTAATCTGACATTCATAAATTGCGTTGTAATAATCTTTACACGGCAATGTCTAAATACAAAACAAAGTCAACACAAGAAAATGAATTGCGTACAGTAGTTACATGTAGAATATCAGGCTCCATACCATTACTCTAAAATGTACATCAAACCTATGGAGAAGCCGGCCGAAGTGGCCGTGCGGTTAAAGGCGCTGCAGTCTGGAACCGCGAGACCGCTACGGTCGCAGGTTCGAATCCTGCCTCGGGCATGGATGTTTGTGATGTCCTTAGGTTAGTTAGGTTTAACTAGTTCTAAGTTCTAGGGGACTAATGACCTCAGCAGTTGAGTCCCATAGTGCTCAGAGCCATTTGAACCAAACCTACAGAGAACTTAAACTGAGACAAAAAAAACAATGAAATATACAACAAGTTACATACTGGTTACGTAATATAGTCAATCTAATACATCATGTCATACCTCATTAACTATCATCACTTAAGCAATTGCCACCACTACTCGACTGTGAGTTTAGCCTTATCCTTGTCCCCCAGTACAAATACCTGCTGCTGAGCTAGTCAGTCCATCAACTTTGATCAATACACGCAATAAATAGTTAGCAATAAGTGCTTGAATCCACCAGTAGCTCTCGTATCTTACTCTACTACTCATTTCTCTGTTGTTACACATTTAGACGACAAGAACTTGGATTCGACTAGCCTTCGTTACACTTTAATGTGAAATATCACCACTGTGATAATGAAAATAAGTGGCTTCAGTCAACACACCAACAAGATCATTACTGTCCACGACATCAAAATGCATCAGTTAATTCCGATATTAGTTGTGCAATGCAAACTCTTGTCCTCTGTGACAACCTTACTGACCAAAGCAATAAGAGCTGCTACGTTAGTATTACACCACTGGCTAATAATTAAAGCATCATTGTACCAAATATTCTAATAAACATCCTACGTGAACTGGTACCCTGGGACAAACGAAAAAAAAAATCACTTACTATTCTAAACACAAATGTTAATGAAATACAATTACACTTGCTGTCCCTTCAGGAATGAAACACATAAAAAAAATTACACAATTACTAGTACAAATACATTATTCCCTATCTTGCAAGTCACAAGGAATCATTTCATTCTGTGATTTTCTTGGGGTCAAAAAAGTTGCTGACACGTTCCCCAGAAACACTGTCTCGGTGTCAAAGCTCTCCCATGGTTAACCGGACGAAAGTCTTTAAGTCACTCAAATCGGCATTTTGAACACGCACTGAACAGTAAACTGTATCTCACATTAAACATAAATGTCATAGTCACTCTCAGAGTACCATCCACAAGAATCTGGTCGTCCAAAAAATGGCCCTACAACTACTATTACCCACGGTTCCGTCCTTTAAGTTCATGGTGTAATTGGAAGTCGTAAGTTCCAACAAACAGCACTTACTCCCGCACCAATTAAAGAAATGTCTCCTACTACAAATGCAAATGTCAATGTCCCACTTTAGTTTCTTGCGTTCATACAATAATTAGTCACCAAACGACAACTGTCCTCTTTAAGTATACCAAGCGTCCCACATGCAATTCACAAAGCACACTTAACAAGTCACTGCCAAAAGTTTATGGATCCCACCGTTCAGTGGTCAAGACAAAACAAAACGATCGTACTGTCTGCTAAAGACAAAATCTTTTCCACCACTCACAATGTGGAGACACCAGTCCTTCACTTACCACCTTATGGAGACATACGGGCAGTCATCTTGCTTCACGGCTCCACAGTCCAGTACTAGTTAATAGTTGCTGGTAACAAATGACCGCCGGACTCTGCCCCGCGTAGTTCATTCTGCCGTGGCGCCGCCGGGCGAGCCGTTGAGCAGAGGAAACCACCCGCTGTTGCCTCCGCGGGGTACTTTCCCCAGTCGTAAGTGTGGTGGAACTTATGAATGGCCAGTGGTACGTGCCTGTCGCCCAAGGCCGTTGACCTGCTTTAGCGGGCGCGTGGAGTGTACCCCGACCGGCAGTGGAGTGGGAAGCGCACCGGCTCGGTTGCCGACGTCTGCTTGGCTTATGTGGTACGGGCATGTTCGGTGTAGCCCCTCAGCGCTACGACACCCAATCAGTCAGACCCGTGCATCTCGCAACATTACAGACAAAAGGATATTCTTACAGTATTTAAATACTCATTGATTACATGTATGACCTATTAGATACATTGGTAATAAAAGAATCTTTGTTCTAAAAACATAAAATCATACACCCTTGTTTTCTACACATACAATATCAACATTTATCCCTTTTCTATATACAGCCCACACTTGTGCTATTGATTGTACCTGTCGTCCCTCATACAAAACATGAAAGTGTAAAAAAAAAGAAAAAAAAAGGAATAATAAACAATCTATACAGCTCATAATTACAATATCAAATAGTAGACTACTCTAACATCCTATCACAGTGAAAATATTAGAAACTGTTTATTCTACAACTACAATATACAGTGAACCTTTGTGCTTGTGACAGACTGAAATTAATACCCCTTGAAAGTGTTCTAACAAAAAAATAAGAAAAAATCTACACAGCTCACAATTACCCACCACATGTTATTAAATAGTAAACTACTTTAACATCCTAACACCATGAACATTTTAGAAACTGATGACTCTAAATCTACAACATACAATGCACCTTTGTGCTTGTGACAGACTGAAATTAGTATCTCTTTATATATTTTACATTTTATTATATATAACAACATTTCTAGGACACGTATGTACCATCCACATGTCAGATCCTGACCTGCCATCGAGGTTCATCCCAATCAAACAATAAAACACAATGATGTTTTAGTTATGGATCGGTAGCATCCCCTTTACAGGAGTGTGCGAATTGATCACACTACTCTACGACTCTCACTCACCAGACATCACATTTTCCTTCTCATTCAATCCATTAATACACTAAAAGAATAGGTCTAGAAGTCGGCTAACCTTAACACCACCACACTCACGACAACATACCATACCTATGCTCCCTTATACTCATAACATCACCACACTCACGACAACATACCATACCTTTGCTCCCTTATACTCAACCACATAACACCTGAAGCTGTTTCGGAGATAGCATTCCAGTCTCCGAATTCGTCCTTTCACTCTGGCACCTCTCTCCCATCGGCTTACCTCCGCATTCACTTTACCGACTATTCATCCTGCTAAATATCGCTTTAGAATTGCGACATTTCATCTAAGAACAAGAAATACACAAATTATTCGTCCTGCAAAACAACTGTACACATTCTTGGTACCGTTTTGATTACTTATACTGGTACGAGGCTTCAACAACAACAAAAAATATTATTTTAGCCAAATTGCAAATGTTATGGTAAGAATTAGATTTACACTTATATTACATCTTACGTCAGTATTCCACCATCTGGATCTCATACTCCCTTTATGTCCCTTCACGTCGTGCTGTTGTCCTCATCTCTTCATTCGTATTTCGGCTCTCTGTCCGTCCACTACTTCATCATTTCCTGGTCTTCCTTCGCCATTCGCACCAATCTCGATTGCAGCATACACAGGCCTCTCTGTAACATACATCTAAGACATCTCCACATTATTAATTCTACTCACCTTTATTTACCACTGTCTCATCACGTCGAATCTCTCTTTATTAATTACACTGCTTCACGTCACTTCTCTCCTTAAATATCACCTTTATCAACTACCATTTATCACGTCGCTTCTCTCACTATCTACCATCTATATCCTCTCATTACTCATCACGTCGTTTCTGCTTGATCCTTATTCATATGACAAAAAATACGTACATACACCACTCTGTCAACTCCTGTTCATGACTCAGTCGATCAGTCTATTCCATCATACTTCCTGACATCCCGCCTGAAAATTCTTATGTTCGATTTGACCCTGCACAACATTACACTCCATAAATAAATACACTGACTATCTACCATAAATTGCCTACTTTCGATCTATCCTTAACTTTTCCTTAATTTGATGTTAGAAATGTGATGAAGCCCACGAGATTGTTTTCCCTTGATCGCCTCAATCAGTACAGCATTTTCCTGGACAATTCGCCTCACTCTGAATGGTCCACTATACACAGTAAAGAATTTGCTAGTTAGGAATCTGAGCTTACATGAAAATTAAATATGTGCAGAGAATATACAAGCTGGGAGAAATGGGCAGCCCAAGTGTTAGAAACTTTGGTGCTAGTGGCCTCTTTCCCTAACACCAAATTCCGAACAACCATACGCAGCATCTCATTATAACTGTCACTATGACAATGACATACTACCGATCAGATGGCAGCTAATCCAAAAACTTCGATCACAATATTGACTTTTTACATTTCGTGTTAAGTACCTGCAATAGTCAAATCTCACTAATTAAACTGGACTCATTGGCATTAACCTAACATTTCTAGCAATTGGTTTTTTTGAGGAAACAGTCCTTTTACTTTAGTGTTCGAAATCAAAATTTGCAAATTTTGCTCTGAGAGACCAGCCTAACAGATGCCATTACTGGTGTTTTATTCTCTGATCAGAAGTATGGTATTTGCATTCCTACATATCAGTAGAGTATGTCTGCTACATAGACAATTTTCAGTGCCAGCAGCATGTGTTTTAAAGCAAGATGTTAAGGGTTGATATGTTGGATTAGTTTCTACTATCCTTCAATCCATTATGACAAGAATGAAATGCCAGGATTCCATGCTCTCCTGTAATTCTGATAGTTTCTGCCGTTCCTATCCTCGACACTATCTGACCTATGAGTCGTGTCTCCGTTCACGATGTTCCTCTCATTACCCAGTTCCCGTAACAAGTGCTGAAATGATGCGGAATCGTCTAAGCCTCTGCCTGCTATCACTATATCTCTGCGCAATCTCACTGGCAACTTCGTTATACAGATCCTAATGAACTCCCCAGGTTCGTATGGCACATCCAAATACCTATTTTGTCTCAGCATTTCCTGATAGCACACCACTGGATCTATTATACCACCTTCGTTACAATTTGGCATCATCAATATGCTTTGCTTAACCTGGTCCTGCTCACTTTTCGACCAGAATTCATTTAAAAACTTGTCACAAAATATCTTGTAGCTACTACAGTCTTTAATAACTTCCAGCATTTTCGCTCTAGCCTCATCGCTCAAATGGTTACACGCCATCTTCATTTTGAGGAGCTGTCCCCAAGATGAAGGTAATGAGTCTTGAAATTGAGAGAGCCTTGGACTATACCCAGTTGGGTTTGCCACCTGTTTTATCCGACAGAACCGTTCTTCTGACTCTCTGAATTCGTCTTCCTCTTTCTGCCTATTTTCGTTTTTTGAATTTATCTCACTCTCCCTCTGCAATCTACATGGTGGTGTGTCACGTGCGCTACTGCACGCTAATTGCTACTATGCTAGTTCTTCACTACCTTTCCTACTTATTTTTAATTGCGCCTCTTTAAGCTGTAATAGCGATTGTATCTCCCCCTGGTTGGCATAAACCTCTCGCTGTGTACTGTCAGAGCCTGTTTCGCCTCTTATACTGATCTTTTCTACATCTGCGCTAATCGTATTCATTCTGACCACTACCTCCGCAACTTCATTGCTGTGTTTATTTAGCGCCACTTCTTGCCGGGTGACTTGAGCTTCCACGCTGTGTAATGCCCCTTGTTTATCTGCAAGTAAGTCCTCAACTACCTCTTTGATTCGCTCATCTAGCAACACGTCCCTACGTTCTGTAATATCACTCTCTATTGCAATTATTCATACCTCCAAATTATTGGCTTTTTCTTTCACGGCGTAACACACTTGCTTCAACGCACCCAGATTCTCCTCCCCCTCATCTAACCGATTATTAACTGCTGGCAGACGCTCATCGATAACTGTGTGTAGCTTCCACATTGCCTCTTCATTTCCCTTATCCATTGCCTCCAATCTTTCCTTATTTGATTCCAATCTTTCCTTAGTCTCCCTATGTCCCTCCTTATTATCTCTATCCATCGCTTCCAATCTTTCCTTATTTGCCTCCAATCTTTCCTCAGTTTCCCTATCCATCGCTTCCAATCTTTCCTTATTTGCTTCCAATCTTTCCTTAGTCTCCATATCCATCGCTTCCAATCTTTCCTTATTCTCCCTATCTCTCTCCTTATTATCTCTATCCATCCTCTGTAAAAACTGCAATAGCACATTGTCATTTGCTACTTTTAGTGCGCTCACCTCGTTCACCTGAGAAACCGTAGCTTCGCCAAGGGTAGCTTCACTTTCACTGCATACCTGACCTAGTCCCGGCTCGCCCGCGTCGTCGGGAAAAGCCCCCGTTTGTGGACAAAGCCCGCTGCATAAAGGATCACCTAGCCGCGGTCCGCTGAACAATTCAGCCCCTTCCGAGTGTTTGCCGTTCTCGCTCATTAACCCATGGTCGACAGCTACTTCCTGCTGCACTGCTACGTTCACGCCAGAATCACTATTCCCCATGGTGACTACACTTTTCGACTGCAACCTAGTTACTACGGACATTACGCAAAAAAATTATACAACGATCTTCCAACCTTAGATGACGTAGCAAGCGATTACATAAAAAAGTAAAAGATCCTCACCAATCCAGAAAAAAATTGCATCAAAAAAAAATTTTACTTCTTAGCGCTATCACAATACATTCCATAAAAAATATCTTAACAGCAAACCCTAACAGCAGAATCCTGGCAGGGTCGAAATTATGAGAGGCACCCACATGCCTAGCTCATACTGTGGCATCAAGCAGTCAGGCCTGCCAAGCGAGTGGATTCATTCTTATTTATCGAGTAACATGATCTCTCGTACTCACAATTAAGTTACAAATTATCCTCCTGTATGAATAATACGCAACGGAAACGCACATCTGACTGTCAGTAATTTACAGAACTCTGACTGTTCACTATGCACTGGCAACACCACATTTTCTTTTAGTCTTTTATTTAACGTCTTTTATCAACACGTGGCCACCGCACTGAATATGAATGGCGCACACATTATAAATTCGGGACATCATGACAACATACAATTCGAAGGAAAAGTACACCAATCTTTTTCTTTTCACTATCTTATTTATTCCGAAAAATTCTATAACCTAAACACACAAATTCTATAACCTACAACAATAACACATGAGAAATTCCGCCCAGTGGGCATGCCTTTACATTGGTGATTCTCTACCTTATGGTCTCGTAATTATTGAACGCTACAGTGCACTTTCTGGATAGGATGGTGGATCTTTTATTATATCTCACACTTCGACTCTCACAATCATCATCACGAAACTTTCCTCCAGATCGAGCGGTACAGAAGGAACAAGCATAACCCACTAATCTTTTGAAACTACCTTGCTACTCTCCCATGCAAACCACACATACCCAAATTACATGACATACACCACACTACAACATGGAATACAATACAATAAATAGTCACAACACTATCACTTTCAGCTTTCCCACTTCAATTAGTATTTATCCCAGTTTCACACGACACTGCCCCACTTTGTAATTCTACTTTCCTACTATGAACTCTGGAGATATATGCACGTCTTCCTGTGCAATGCAAGTCAAGTGGCGTTGCTTGATAGACGGCCGACTCACCTTGCTTCTCTCTCAGAGTTTGAATCTAGCGTCACATGGAATCATATCACACAAAGTAATATTAAGAACATATTCATCACACACGAGAGCCCTCAACTGATACTATGGACGAGTACTTCTCTTTATCCTTTGTCTCATACACAGATTGAGACTCACACAGAAATCACCACGTGGAAGTACTCGTCTCTAATTTCAAGTCCTGCACACGCCATTTCTTAAATATTTCAACTTATGGTACACACGCTATTTCTTAAATATTTCAACTTATTGTACACACGCTAGTAATTCAACTTAACTCAAGCACTCGGAAGTATTTCAACTTATTGCTACACGTGGTTTCATTGTGACCATTGGTCACTTCCGAAGATTACTACAATTCCATTAATATTACTTGCCTGACATTTAATTCTCCCCACAAAAGTTCCTGAAATAGAGAAATTATCATTTCAAACTACTCTTAAATATTCCACATGCATACCATGTCTCCACTCTTTTGTCTTTACGGAGCACACCTAAGACAGGTCTTAACAACACAAGATACAGCAGCAGAGTGCTGAAACATGGCCGTTCTTCAGGTTCTCTCGCACCTCTGTCCAAGTGGGGGAGCACCTTGCTACCGTATTGGTCAGCCACATTTCAGGCGCTCAAAGCTCAGGTAAATTTCATCTCTTTGGTCTCACCAAAGGTGGCCAAAGGATCGTCTCAAAGATGATAATTTATTCACATTCACTATCTACAGTTAGCAGACGACCATACATTCATTCATTTCACAGATCTCATCAAACTGGATGTAGGGATTTATTTTGTGGAGGTGCACATGTGATCAATTAAATAAATAAATTGTCATTCTTTCCCACACTTGTATCCAGCTTCGCTGTATTAATTGAAATTGAGTTATTATTAGAAAAAAATGTGTTGTTCTGACAATAATAATGAAGTATGTTGTACCTATTTTCAATGTCGGGCGGTACTGTTCCCTTTCACCTGTTTTGAAGAAAGATATCAAAAGATATCTGTTTACGCCTGTGCTTCATAATTTGGTAGAAAAGAGGCAGCATATCCGTAGCACGCATAGCTACTGCCTTAAGGGCATCTTTAATAAATTCGTATCCATTAAAGATAACATATCAGAATTGGGACTGTTAAACAGATACTGCACGGAAAAGAGTTTGCAACTGACTGAAGAAGAAAAGATCTTGCAAAACCATTTCATAGAACTGCAACATCGTCACGGAAGCTCGACAGTAGTACAGGTGACACCTACTGCGGCGCGAGGTGCGTTGCGATTAATACAGCTGACTGAACACACAGTTGTCGGAGCCTCTATTTTACAGAGCGGTGGCTTATACTAGAACACGTAAATTAATGTTCATGCATTTTGGCCAAAGAGTCCGATCCCGGCCAGAAGATAATTTCTAAAATGTTTATTAAAGACTGAAAAAAAAACTACTATACAGACTGCTCAAGCGTTTGTCAAGCGAGTCAGTTTCTTACATTTACTTCAATTTGCTGTGTGAATCATCCGCTATGGGAGACGCTCGATAAACAAGGTTCGACTGCAATAAAAAAAGAAATTACGGCGGGCCAGATACTTCGCATCTCTGACCCGTTACAGCGGACAGGACTGATGATATTCGCTAACTGGTGTTGACCTGTGGGCAACAGTTTGGAGACCGCTGCTGTAGAGGTTAAGAGAATGTGGCAGATACAGCGGAACATCGTATACATAAACTGCTGCACTGCTTCACAGGTCGCCACCTATTTTAAGTCCAATTACCTTAACGTAGCTACAATAGCGCAGTCACCTGAAGCGGCAACAAAGAGGCGCAGAAGCAACAGGGCTGCTCTTGCTAGCAGCTGCTGCAAATCGCTCGCTTCAGCAACGCCGTCGGAGACGGCGTTGGCATCGGAGGTGGCGGAGGTGGGGGCGGAGGCGGGGGTGAGTGCGTAGCACACAGCGGCAGCGGCAGCGGTTCCTGGGTGCGTGTGCCCAGCGGCGGCGGCTCGCAGCTCGCAGACGACGTAATTAGGGCGCGGCTGTCAGCACCGGCGGCCATCTCCATCCGTCAGCCCCTCGGCGAGCCCAGACCAACCCAGCCCTGCAGCCGCCTCGCCTGTCTCACCCCCACCACCACGACCACCAGAAAACGCCTTACATGCCTCCGGCATCTCCCACGTCTCGGGATTCACTTTGCAACGAGACGGCGCCGGGGAAGGTCGCCGAGCTCGTCTCAGAGCTAAACTTGGAACACAAATCATCCTAAGGCATAACTGCAGAGCTCCTTAAACCAACACAGCTGAATAAAGAGGCTCGAGATCTCGAGAAAGGAGGGTGAAACCACTAGATACAGCAGGTATACTCTAATACATTAACAGAGAAATCCAAAAAGGATTAGCACAACTGGAAGTCAAGAGTGATAAATCTGTGCGTACTTCCACTGTCGTTTAGACACTGAAGAACCTAAAAAACTGATTGTCTCGCCTAATATCATGTAGAGCCCCAGCGAGTACGCAAAAGTGCTGCAACAAGACGTGGCATGGACTCGACCAATGTCTGACACTATAAATCCTTTAGGGTCGTCCATAAATCCGTATAAGAGTACGATGGGTGCAGATCTCTTACGAACAGCACGTTGTAAGGCATCCCAGATATGTTTAATAATGTTTATGTTTGGGTGGTTTGGTGGCCTAACTCAAAAGAGTGTTCCTGGAGCCACACCGTAGCAATTCTGGTTGTGTGGGCGTCGCACTGTCCTGCTCGAATTGCCCAAGTTCACTGGAATGCACTATGAATATGAATGGATGTAGGTGATCAGACAGGATGTTTATGTATGTGTCACTTGTCAGACTCGTATCCACACGTATCAGATGTCCCATATCACTCCACCTGCACACGCCCCACGCCATTACAAAGCCTCCACCAACTTCAACAATCCCTTGCTGACATGCAGGTCCATGAATTCATGAGGTTGTCTCCATACCTGTAGGCGTCCATCCGCTCGAAACAGCTTGAAACGAGACTCGACCGAATAGGCAACATGTTTCCAGTCATCAAAAGAACAATGTCGGTGTTGACTTTCCCAGGCGAGGCGTAAAGCCTTATGTCGTGCAGTCCTCAAGTTTACATGAGTCGGTCTTCGGCTCCGAAAGCCCATATCGATAATATTTCGTTGAATGGATTGCGCGCTGTTGATGGCCTAACTTTGAAATCTGCATCAATTTGCGGAAGGGCTGCACTTCTGTCATGCTGAACGATTCTCTTAAGTCGTCATAGGTCTCGTTCTTGAAGGATCTTTTTCCGGTGGCAGCGATGTCGGAGAGCTGATGTTTTACCAGATTCTTGATATTCATGGTACACTCGTGAGATGGGTCATACGGGAAAATTCCCACTTCATCGCCACCTCGGAAATGCTGTGTCCAGCGCTCGTGTGGCGACTATAATTCCACGTTCAAACTCAATTAAATCTTGATAATCCGCCTTTTTAGCTGCAGTAACCAATCTAACAACTGCGCCAGACTGTTGTTGTCTTGTATAGGTTTTGCCGATCGTAGCGCCGTATTCTGCCTTTTTACATATCTTTGTATTCGAATGTGCATGCCTATACCAGTTTCTTTCGCGGTTCAGTGTATTGTACACAGAGTTAGGCAGTTAAGACAAGACGTCTAAAGCACCGGGTGATCCAAAAAGAAAGAACAGATTTCAATTGTCTATTACACCAAACTATAAAAGGTAGAAACGTATTATGCGTTCCACTGGATGGGGGAAGATTCGAAGTTTTCACACAGCTGCGCTGTTGTTTGTTTCTACCAACAAGTCGACTACACCACAAGAGAAATCGTTTTGTGTTTTGGAATTCCCGAGAGGTCAATCCATTGTGCCAAAAGAACGAGCATTCCACCATCGATTCACCAACAAGCCACCTCCGCACAGGCAGATTTATCACTGGTAGACGAAATTCTTATGCAAAGGGTAGAGCACTAAAGTGCGCGTCATTTATGTTGGCGGCCGAGTTTAGGTTCGTTCTCCGCATCTGACGTCAAAAAATACAGTCAGCCAATGAACAGAGAACGACGTTGACAGATCTCGACTGCAGAGCAGATTACGGACGAGTGTCTTCAGTTTTAGAAACGTTCAGTCATAAATAAAGTAATAGAACAAAAGCAATGTCTTGATAGCAGACTTTGTTTCTTGAAAGTTTGGAAAAACCATTCTTTATACCAATTGCTTCATTTTCTATTAATTAATTAAACCAAACAAGCAATAAGACTCTTAATTCAGGCGATAGCAAGGAAAGGTGTTTGTATCAATTTCACGAACCGCTTTTTCGCAGTAGAGAACAGCGGTAATTGTTTATTTCCTATTGTACAGCGACGAAGTGCGAGTAATTCATAGACATACCAACAGTGTTTGTCAGAATTTTGCGTGAGCTGTTAGAGTCATTATGTTGAGACGTTGCAGGAGGAGCTGTGCTGGTGTAACGGTTAAGGCGTTGGGTTAGGAAGCGAAAGGTGACGAGTTCAACCTTGTGCTATGTTAAATATTTTCTTTATTTAAAAACAATATCGAAGTGTCTTACTTCACGAATTTTATTCGTTTGAATGCAATTTTTTGAGTTTCTAGTGCTTTGACTCTTCATTAACCCTTTCGCTGCTGCAGTCACGTGCTCCCCGCATTCTGCGCTGTGCGCGATTTTGTCATCACTGCACTGCTCGCCTGTGCAGACACATGGTGTTCCCACTGCTTTGACACACTTATCATTCGATTTCACAAAAACTATTTGGCCCAAAAATGAGATTTTTACACATCTTCTTGACTGATACCTTTCTCCCATAAATGACTTAATTTTGTTTAGATGCTCAACGCAGTTATTGTGCAGCATTAAATGTAGTAAACCATTGCACGAAATTCTGAAGAGTTTGCAGAGGTAAAAGTCCATAGCGTATACTTTCAGTATGGTTGATTTTAGTTGCCACAATGTTGAGAATGAAATGTGGACAAGGTACTTAAATTTCATATAAAATTTAGTGTATAACAATATCTCATTTAATTTAAGTACCACATAGGGATCCTATGTAATATTGAGAAATATTCCGTCTTTCGCGACTGTAATAAAAGTTTTATTTACACCGGGCGCGTTTGACTTTATTTTAAAGCACTTCAATCAGTTAAAGGAAGTGGGGGGGGGGGGGGGGGGAAGGTATCAGTCAAGAAGATGTGTAAAATTCAAATTTTTGGGCCAAATAGTTTTAGTGGAATCGAATGATAAGTGTGTCAAAGCAGTCGGAAACACCATGTGTCAGCACAGGCGAGCAGTACAGTGACAAAATCGCGCACAGCGCGGAATGCGGGGAGCACGTCTCTGTAGCAGCGAAAGGGTTAATGCCGCCGTGGTGGCTTTACTTCATAAACTGCGCGCTGCCCCCTAAACGTAAGCTTGCGAACTATACTATACTATGGCGCTGCTTCTCTTGGCACATGCGTCGTGTGCAACTGGCAACGCAGCAATCTCCCGCGTCTGGGCGGGCATGCGCGAGCCGCCAAGATAAAAGAATTCAACTATAGTCGACCATTCACGTCTGATGAAAATGTCCAACGTATCCTTGAAGGTTTCGGACGGAGCGCTAGGAATTCCAGAAGACAGACAGACCAATGAACTTCATCTTCCTCCAGCAACTGTGTGGCATGTCTTGAAACGATGCCTCCATATAATACTTTGCACGTAGCATTTACTGCAGCAATTGCGTCCCAGCAACCATAACAGAAAGTATGAATAGTTCAAATGGCTCTGAGCACTATGGGACTCAACTGCTGAGGTCATTAGTCCCCTAGAACTTAGAACTAGTTAAACCTAACTAACCTAAGGACATCACAAACATCCATGCCCGGTGCAGGATTCGAACCTGCGACCGTAGCGCAGAAAGTATGAATTCTGTATTTGAGTTGTCGAGGTTATGACAAAGAACAACCTTTTTTTCTGAAGGACTGATCTTTTCGGTCGAATCACCGTTTTACCTATCCGGTGAAGTGAACCGTCACACTGTAAGAATTTGGGGGTCAAAATCCCGGCGTCATCGTCGAACGTGAAAGAGGCTCACCGAAGCTGAATGTATTTTGTGGCGTTTATGTTCACTGATTTTATGGTTCTTTCTCTTTTTTCGGAGGGAGCTGTAACAGGAGTATCTTATTTGGAAATGCTGCAAAATGCTTTTTTTCCCTAAACCCATCAATATTCCAAAGATTTTATTTTTATGCGTGATGGCAAGCCGCCTCACTTTTACCTTAGGGTACGGCGTCATCATCTCACAACATTAGATTGGAAGAGGTGGACAATATCATCTTCTTCATTGTTTGTGACCTCGAAGATCACTGCACCTGACACCTTGCGATTTTTTTCTGGGAGGGTACAAAAAAACAGCGCCTTTGTCCACCTATGGCAGGTACTATTGAAGATCTGGGAATTCGAGTTGTTAAAGCCGTCGACTCAATACAGAAGAACATGTTGATTCGTGTGTTATCAAATGTACTCCATTTCGATGTTTCTCAAGCGACGCACAGTGCTCAAGTTGAGTGCAGTGCTGTGAGAACATAAAACTTTGAGAATTTCTCTTTCACAGTTTGTCTGTGTTAAAAAACACAAATTTGTTCTTTGTTCTTGAATCACCCTGAAAACCCTAAAAGACCAAGCATATGGAACTGCGCTTTCCGGTATTAGAGTGTACAATGTGGCAACATTTGTGATGCAGTCAGTTAATTTTTAAAGTTCTTAGCTGCATAAACGTGACACAACCTTTGTTCCTTTTAAATAGACCTGTATTCTTTATTTTCTGAAGATATTTGTTCGGAGTGTAGCTTTGTACAGAAGGGAAATGTGGGCTATAAACAGGTAGGGCCAAAAAAGAATGGAATATTTCGAATTGCGGTACTACAAAATAACGCTGAAAATTTGATGAATAGATCGTTTAACTAATGAGGGCTTATTGAAACGAATTGCGAAGAAAACAAATTTACGAGACAACTTGGCCAAACAGAGAGGTTTCTCTACTGACAGGATACATCCTGAGGCCTCAAGAAATCATGCCAGTGGTATGTGTATTCGTCGGGGGAGGGGGGAGGGGGGATAGGGTAAACGTGAGGCTTAACCTTGAAGAAGACCGTGACTTCAAGCAGCTGGAAATTGATGTGCGTTGCATCATAACTATCCAAAGAACCATGAACTTGGTAGACTAGTATTGAGAGCGGCGTCAAACCTGTCTTCAGCCTATACACCACAGGAATAGCAACAAAAACTCTATAAATTCAAAAAAGGGTCGCCAATTAAACAGAACACTTAGCCCTGAAAGAAGAATTATTGTGAACACCAACGCACTGTAAGAAAACTAATTCCGTTGAGATAGCGTGCAGCTATTTGTACATCCGTCGAATAATCCAGAATCTACAAACATTATAAGGATAAGCACTTCTGAACTTTCCAAAACCAATAAATACTAACTGACAACTGCGGATTGGTCCGTTTAAACTAGCGACCCGGAGCTCGACAGGCTACGACGCTGTTCGACACGCCACAATACATGCAGCACTTATGGCGCCATTGATCCTTCCCCTATAGCAATAACGACCCGGTGATTCAGAAGTTCCCATTTGAAACGACTACAGCACCCTGGATCTTGGTCTCGTCAGTAGTTCTCTGTATGGTGGAGCCTCGAAATCGGGTCAAGTTGTAACATCCTCATCATATGAGGAGCATCAAAGTTGACCCCTCCCACCGACGCTGCGTTATCGTCGAGCAGGTCTTCGGTTTTTTTAAATGAGTTGCCCTCATCGTCGATCTCTGTCTCAGGGCTGTAGTATGGCTTCGTACGAAGGACACAGACGACGGCTTTGCGCTTTTGTCTTCTTCATGAACGGTCAGAATCCTCGACGTCCGAAAACGGATCCGATACGGCTCGACGTAGCGCTTCAGTAATATTTCCGATTGTCTCAATTGTGGACAAGGGTAAAAAATCCATACCAAGTCTCCAGAGCTGTATCTCACTGGCTAGAGTTTGCCGTTATAGCGCTCTCGATCTTTAAGAAATGGTTCAAATGGCTCTGAGCACTATGGAACTTAACATCTGAGGTCATCAGTCCCCTAGAACTTAGAACTACTTAAACCTAACTAACCTAAGGTCATCACACACATCCATGCTCGAGGAAGGATTCGAACCTGCGACCGTAGCGGTCGCGCGGTTCCAGACTGAAGCGACTAGAACCGCTCGGCCACAGCGGCCGGCCTCGATCTTTACTCTGGGCGTCCAGAATCCTTATGCGGGCTGACCGCATAAGGCGAGGTGTTTCACGAACACATTCTAAGTATTATCTGGTTGCAACGAGACCCGTGTATCCATTATCGTTTCGGCCTCGCGACCGCTGAGGAGAGAGAGCAGTGGGAAGCATGTAGTGTCTTGCTTTGCTGTGTTGTTTGTGAATTTCGTGATGGGCAGTAAAATTACCGTAATTGAAGTGGGTGCCTAATTCCGGGTTGTTGAATATCTCCCTAGCTTGGCGATGCACTCCACAGCTCACTCCGAAAACCAGTAGGGAAGGCATTCTGTTACGCTATTGCATGTTAGGTGCTGGTGATATTAAAGTTTCTTTCCCAAAACTATTTTTACATTGCAGTCAAGATAAACATTTTCTAAAGAGGTCAGTTTGGAGTCATTCCCTAAACAAAGTAAGACGTACTTTCAAAGTATTTCAGATGAAATTAGTAGTTCGAAGCACGCTCTTTCTTATCTATCTGATAAAAAGAGCCATCCACAGCTCACTGAAGGGATGCAGTTCATCAGACATCTTGATGATGGCTTTATGAACCGAAGAAGACAGAGAGCTGCCCCTAGCCAAGCCAATTGTTACTCTGCGGCGTTCTGTAATAGCTCCCTGCACCATATGACATAGCATTGAAAGTAATCATCTTGTGGTTTGAAATTACAAAACTTCTTTATTATATAGGAATAGCCCCGTTCTTTGTGGGGCGTCTGTGATCCACACCTAGTTTTCTAGCTAAATGCATAGCATTTTCTTTCTTACTGAAATCTATTCGCTCAGTACGTTGAAATATCTCAGATAACTTAATTTCCCCACTATCAAAGTATTAATTTACAAAAAATTTCTCTGTAGCTATACACCAAAAAATACCACTTCAAAGTTGCAAACCGGTTGCATGATACTTCTAAAGAGGTGCTTCCGCTGGTGTTATGAATTTTGTGCGTCTGCCCACGATGATACGCGGAAAGATTTTATATGTGAATTCTGTACCAAAAAGCACAAAGACTGAACATGTTTCTTGTTGCAGAGTAACCGATAATAATGCAACACTCTTTACTTATGAAATAAACGTGTGGTACGAATAAAGTCTATTACTAACTCGATACATTTTAGTGTTTTTCAACACGTTAGTAGAAACCCGAAAACACGTAACGGGGAACAATATTTTTAAAGGTAGAAATTACACGTTTTAATTCTTGTCCTGTCATTACAGAATAAGGTAACATTCCTAAGATTTTTTGCAAGAGTTTTATTTAAATATTCCCTAGTAATAATATAGCATGTTTTCCCATAGTTCATAGACTGTTGATTCGCTGATAAATTTAAATTTGAGCCGATAAAATTTAATTTGAGAACGGTAACCAATAATAGGGCACTTTCCCCTATTGTATCCCAGTCTCCCTGTTCGGTACAAACGTAAACCGACAGCATATCTGCCACCGTCTTGTTAGAGCATTATGTCAGACCATTCGTCTGTTGGTGATAGGCTCTTGTCATCCTGTGGGTGATGTCTCAAAGTGAAATTCATCTCGACTGGAAAATTTTTCTACACGGGAAAGTGGTAATGTTGCCCATGACGGTGGCGCGCTCCCATATCGCTACGTCCCTATATAGAGCTAAAAGACTGTTAGATACAGAATATTTCCGTTTGTGTAGTATGTTCTCATGTGTGCTGTGAAATACTCACATCTACACTGTCAAAAATCTTTTATTTCAATTTTGTAGTCGGTGTACCTGCTTTGGAACGCGTTTCTGGTTCAGTGTTTGCTTGACTCTTTTTGTCCATTTCCCTCTCTGGGATCGTTTCCTGCAGTTTGTTTCCTTTTAACAAAATCACCCTGTGTAGTTACTACATCCAAATACCTATCTTCTCATCGCCATATCACTTTGCTGCCACTCTTGTTGACCGACTTTACTTCTTTCTGATTTTGTGTGTCATGATGTGTACGTTTTTAGATTTTTTTAATGGATGTACTCCCGTATACGTGTGTTCAGTGACTTAGTTAGGCACTTTTACTTGTTCATATATTGCAGTCTGTAAAATACACCAGATATGTGGCGTCTGTCACTAGTTTTCCGCCTCCGACCAGTTAGTACAAAGTTAAGTTATTTCTGTTTGGGGAAAAGTCTAAATAAGGTGAAATTTTTATATACTGCAGCTTCACGATGACAGAAACATACATACACTTTCTGAAAGTCTTCACATTGCAATCTTTCGAAGTGATCTTAGTTTTGCAGTTACCTTTCGGCAATATTATAGTTTGTCTGGCTTATTTTACGAGGGGCGTTTAATAAGCAATGCAAAACTTTCTTTTCTGAAAGCAGGTTGGCCTTATCCAGGATTCCAATACACCGTGTTATTTCCCGCTCTTTTGGCCACGAAGCCCTACTTTCCGACACAATGTGCTACGTCTTGTAATGTTGCACCATTTTTATTCGTGTATTTTCCTTCTTCGCTGATGTGGACCTAGTGATGGTCTGATTCTAAAACGAAATCGATCATCTTTAATAAAATAAATGAAGATTAAGAACTGCATTATGGAATACCTGTACAGAGCTGTATCAGTATAGTTTATTAAAGACGCTAGAACTCTGCCTAGGATCAGACCCTCAACAGGTCCACTGCACCAATGAAGAAAAGTATACAAACAGCATCACCACCTACACGAAATATTACTTATAAATGTTTTTACGTATCTGTGTATTTTTTTTAATTTTGAAATTGCTCTTCAGCATCCAGTTTTTTTACCAGATTTGGCGGAGGATTGTGCGTTAATAGTAACTCTGCGTCCTCCTCTATTTCCGAAATAAACTAGTTGGGCACCTTTGTTAAAAGCTCTCACAGTGGACAGGAATGCACAATCCAAAAAAGTAAACAAACATCATTTTCAACACAAAGTTAAGTTTTTCTTTTCAAATTTCACGTATATGTATTTGTACCGAAATGAAAATTAGCGGTACAATAAGTGTTGGTAACTGTGGTTTCAGTGTTTTAATTACATGGTTCTGGAATAAGCCATGGGTGTGTGTGGAGAATATTGCATAGACAAACGTTTCATGACAAACGTTTCATCCGTTTCATATTTCACGTCACCAAGAACGGTACGAGAGTGACTTGAATCCTGCATTGCATTCTGTCGTTTTGCACTCCATCGGTTGCAAAGTAATCCTGAATTTATATGTGATACGCTGTTTAAGGACGAGTCTTCGTTCAAAAACATGCCCAGCCTAACTTCCGGAATATGCGCTACTGGTCCGTGCCACTGGCTTCAGCGACTGCTCATCAACGGCAATGGGGTATGAACGTTGGGTGCGGTATCGTTGGTACCCGTAAGTAACTACTCTTTTTCAGTGAACATTAAAAGCACAGGGATGTGCATCATTTCTTCAAAACACTCTACCCCTTCTCGCGCAGGACGTGGGATTGGAAACTCCTCTATCAAAGTGGTTCTAGCATAAGGATGTCCCGCACATTACGCACTTTTATCCAGGAAAATAGAGGAGGCGACATTTCCAAATAGGTGGCTACGACAAGGAGGTTTTGCGAGGTGCTCAGCTCTGTCAGACATTTTGATACCATTAGGGGTGCAGTGACAGACTGTGTGTAACACGAACTCTCAAGAATGTCAGAGAATACGCAACAACATATTACCGTTGTATGTGCGTCAATACCTGTAGAAACTCTAGAATCTATGCAACGCTCATTTGTTATCCGTCTCCGAAACTATATTAATGCAAACGGCGGGCACTATGAGCAATTGTTGATGCGACGGAGTTTCATCGGACGTGACGTTACTGGTTATATGTGAGAGCATTCTTCATGCTGGGTTTAATGTACAAACGTGAAGCTTCTGTGCGCTATAGGCCACTAAGAATTGTTTAGGAAATCAAGTATTATCACTAAATTCTACCACCACCACATACATGAGTCATTTAAATAAACGTAACTTTGTGGTTAAAGCGATGTTTCTATACTTTTAAGGATTCTACATTTTCGAACCCCTGACATATGTGAATACCTAGGAAACTGCATTTTCCGTATGTTATTTCATTTCGGAAATACATAGATGAGGTCGCAGAGTAAGGTGAAACACTCTGTATGTAAGGCTGAGTGTGTCGCCCCGTAAGTGAAATTACTGTCGGAACAACACTGTGCAACAGTATCAAAGGATTACTATTTCGAAAACCCGTAATTCCGACCCATTGCGATTCTTAAGTTTGAAATGTAGCTCAAAGGTGTGCACAACCTCCTTCTTTCATGGTGCAAAAGCGTGGTGCCCTGCAACGACCCCTCTGGGCTAGATGACGCTCCAAACTGTAAGGTGCCGACACTTGCGAATAACAGGCCACAGCTGAGAAGTCCATGCGATGCAAAGGTGGGTTAATGACGTCATGTTGGCACCGTTCTTCACCACAACTCTCTCCACTGCCGCAGTGGACGTGTCACGCGATGGGAATATGGTAACAGCCCCTCTGACCAACTCTCACCGCTTCTTTGATGCCTCTGAACAGTGATGCCCAGCGTTGAAATCATTCGGTTTCCTTACGAGTGGCCGAGAAAAACATTCTGGACACACCACCTTTCAGAACAGACACGAAATGTCATCGTGGAGTGGCATAAAAGATATCAATCAATTCACCTGTTTCCCTAGGGAGTTGAATCTCTCACATTACATAGTCGAAAACGACAGTTCACAATGCGATGAACAACAGAATGATGTCAGAATGAGATTTTCACTCTGAAACGGAGTGTGCGCTAGTATGGGACTTCCTGGAAGATTAAAACTGTATGTCGGACCGAGCCTCGAACTCGGGACGTTTGCCTTTCGCGGGCAGGTGCTCTACCAACTGAGCTACCCAGGAACGACTCACGCCCCGTCCTCACAGCTTTACTTCCGCCAGTACCTCGTCTCCTACCTTCCAAATTTTACAGAAGCTCTCCTGCCAAACTTACAGAAATAGCACTCCTGAAAGAAAGTATATTTCGGAGACATGGCTTTGCCACAACCTGGGGGATGTTTCCAGAGACGAGGTACTGGCAGAAGTAAAGCTGCGCGGATGGGGCGTGAGTCGTGCTTGGGTAGCTCAGATGGTAGAGCACCTGCGCGCGAAAGGCAAAGGTCCCGAGTTCGAGTCTCGGTCCGGTCCGGTACACAGTTTTAATATGCCAGGATGTTTCATATCAACGCTCACTCCGCTGCAGAGTGAAAATCTCATTCTGCATACATCCCCCAGTCTGTTGCCAAGCCATGTCTCCGCAATATCCTTTCTTTCAGGAGTGCTAGTTCTGCAAGTTTCGCAGGAGAGCTTCTGTAAAGTTTGGGATGTAGGAGACGAGGAACTGGCGGAAGTAAAGCTGTGAGGACGGGGCGTGAGTCGTGCTTGGGTAGCTCTGTTAGTAGAGCACCTGCCCGCGAAAGGCAAAGGTCCCGAGTTCGAGTCTCGGTCCGGCACACAGTTTTAATCTGCCAGGATGTTTCAACAGAATTATGGTTCCCACAAACTTTGAGACTGCCGACACCATCGGATATTACAGTCATTCCCTAAGGACATTATGGTGCTGCATCATCATCTGACGGCTTTGGAGGGCAGCACAACATCAATTTCCTTTCTCGTGTATATGTCATCCACAGGGCATGAGGCATGTATTTGAAAAGTGTCATGATGATCTCTTCATTGGCAAACGATTCTGGACTAGTCCCCCATTAGGATATCCGGGAAGAGTCTGCCAATGGATAGGTGATCACTAAAAAAGATTGATTAACCAACCAAAGGGTAACGTCCTACGATTCGGAAAGTGGAATGCCTCACGTTTGAACGTAGTAGGGAAATCTGAAAAGGGAAATGCAGAGCCTCAATTTAGCAATAGTGGGTGTCAGTGAATTACAACGGAAAGGAGGATAGGATTTCTCATCAGATGAATATAGAGTAATATCAATAGCAGCAGAAAATTGTATAATTGGATTAGAATTCGTTATTAATAGGAAATGAGGTGAGAGAGTTACTTATTGTGAACAGTTGAGTGATATTGTTGCTTTCATCAGAATCGACAGAGTTCGCACCGACAACAGTAGCTCAGGGATACGTGCCGCAGTCGCAAGCAGAGGATGAAGAGATACGGAAAATTTATGAGAATACTGAACAGGTAATGCAAAACGGGAAGGGAGATGAAAATCTAATAATCATCCGGGACCGGAATGCGGTTGTAGGGGAAAGAGCAAAAGAAAAGCTTACGGGGGAGTATGGGCTTGGTACTAGGAATGAGAGAGAAGGGGGACAAACTGAGTTCTGCAGTAAATATCACTTAGAAATACCGAATACCTTGCCCAAGAATCAGAAGAGGACGAGTATACTTGAGAAAAACCGAGAGATACGCGAAAATTTCCATGAGATTACATCATAGCCAGTCACAGAATCCGAAATCAGATATTAGATTGTAAGGCGTACCCAAGATCGAATATGGATTCAGGTCACGATTTAGTAATGAGCAAAGGTAGACTGAAGTATAAGGCAGTAGTCAGGAAGAATCAGTGCGTAAGAAGTGGGACACGAATATACTAGGGAATGAAGATATACACTATAAATTCGCTGAGGCTATAGATATTGCGGTAAGAAGTAGCTCTGTAGGCGGTTCAGTTGAAGTAGAAGAACATGAATAAAAAGGACAATCACAGAAGCTGGAAAGAAAAACGTAGGTACAAGGGAGGCAACTGCGAAGTAATCTTAGATAACACAAGAAATACTTCAATTGATCGATGGAAGAAGGAAGTGCAATAATGAGTAGAAAAATTTAGGAACATAGAATTACAAGTAACTTAAGAACGAAATAAATAGGAAGTGCAAAGAACCTAAGGCGAAATGCCTGCACTTGAAATCTGAAGAAATTGAAAAAGATGTTATTGTTGGAAGAACTGATTCAGTGTACAGAATAGTCACAACACACATCGGTGAAAAGTAAAGTGGAATGGGAATTGCACTGTTATATGCAGAGAAGATAGCGTAAACGGGGAAAGAGTGCAATGTAGGCTTCTATGAGAGGAAGGTCTCGTCTGAAGATCTCATAGAAGAGAAAACCCGAGTCGACAGGGAAGAAATGGATGACCCAGTATTAGAATCAGAATTTAAAAAAGCAAAGGAAGACTTACTATCAGATTAGGCAGAAGAGATATACAACCTAGAAAGACAAAATGCCATTTCGTCGAATGGTTTTGAACGGTCCGTTGTGGTTACAGTCTGTACACGACAGCTAAAATTGCAGTTGCGTTGTGCACCAAACGGATGGGATCACGCCTTCTGAGGATGCAGTCCCACAGTGTCCGTAGAGATGGGTTGAAACTCCCGAGGGTGAAAAACGTTTTCGAATTCCTCATCGCCCTGCGAAACTTAGTTCTCGGCCTCGAAATGTGCGTGAATCAACGCCTCAGGAAAATGTGTAGCCCTCTCCATACCAATTCTGAGCTGTGGCGTGTCTCGAGTGTTTTCCTCAGCGATTTATAAGAAGACCGCGTGTTTTCAGCGCTGGGCGTCGCAATTTTGATCCCCACAGAGGCGTCGAAAAGAGGGCTGAAATGTAAGAGGGGCTGTGAGCACATTCTCATCGTTTGAATATCCATGGTGGTACTGGGTTGAATTGCGTTGAAATTTCATGCCAATGTGATATCATCTACCCACCTTAAAAGTTATATAGATTACTGAGCTGTGGTCCTTTTTTCACATGTGTCAACACCTTATGGTTTTTTTAGCGTAGTCGAGCCCCATTGTGACTTCGCAGGGCGTCACGCTTCTACACTGTTGTAGAGGAACGTTGTATACACCTTTCAGCCAAATTTCAAACTTAAGCTTAGCAAAGCGTGGAAATTATGGGTTTTCGAAAAAGTGGTCCTCTAGTTCCATTGTGTAGTGTAGTTGCCGCATAGTGAAGATTTAACAGTTTTCTGTTGATATACATAAAAATGTGAAATTTCTTGGTACTTCATAATACTGGTGCTTGCTGAAGTATTTCCAAGCAACCGATTTTCAGATGTTGACTAATGCCTTCACGATATTACTCTTACCATTCAAATTAGTGATGTGTTTGATTATTGCAATTTGACAACGAACGACGTGAATGTTACGTGTTTAAGTACGACGTGTGGATCTATGGTCGCAGACCTGATGCGTGACAGCTGCTGTTCCGCCTACCTATGGCTGGACCCGACAGGCCCATCCGATATTCCCTCGCCGTCGGTCGCCACGTCCGTGTATGTACTGTGTAATCCAATTTGGATTTCCGATAGAACAATCACTTTCAATCTCTCATCAGTTTTTAAAATTCAACGCAGGCCCACAGCTAACAAGAACTGCGCGTATTTGGTTTCCGTAATTACGGACCCATCCGCAATAACATCACTTTTTAATTTACAATGTTGGCCACATTGACTTTGCTTTCTATTGTTTCAATAATTGAGTCACTAGATTTTTCTATTGTTCTGTTGACTTTGTTCGTGATCAGAGAAGGCTCGTTTCATGTAAAGAGATTTGTGGGATCGTTATTTTTGCTGCAGATTTTCTAACATACTCTCACTCTGTAACTATTTTTTTGAGAGGTGCCTGCTTCATAGCGCTTTCGTCTTGTTTTCTGTGGGTTGCGATACTTACGTTTGCCAAATACTGCTCTAACCAGTTTCAGTCAATCGATTCAAAAAGCATTTAATTGATTGCTGAGACGACCTTAAATATTTGGGAGACGGTTGTGATTTCACTCAAAAGAAATCACGTGGGGCCTTGTGGTTCTGTTTGCTTTTAGTTGTGCTCACTCTGGGTGAAGCAGCTGAAGATACTCTGTGCTGCGTAATTTTGAGAGGAAGGCTACCGTTGTCTTACACAGGTCAGAGTTATTGTACAGATGCAAATATGCATGGTAATTGGCTGAAAATTGCAATTAACTTGTTATAGTGAAAGTAGTTTTCGTGGCGAAGTTAAAGTTACATGAGTTAGTCACAATCACTCCTCGTGTAGGCTTCAGGATACGTGATTGTGCAAAGTGGATTAAGTTCTCAGGTTTCTCAAAAAAATGGTTCAAATGGCTCTGAGCACTATGGGACTCAACTGCTGAGGTCATTAGTCCCCTAGAACTTAGAACTAGTTAAACCTAACTAACCTAAGGACATCACAAACATCCATGCCCGAGGCAGGATTCGAACCTGCGACCGTAGCGGTCTTGCGGTTCCAGACTGCAGCGCCTTTAACCGCACGGCCACTTCGGCCGGCTCAGGTTTCTCATCCCCAGCTGTTTGGAAGTTGATTACTGCATCTCACTTAGATTATCTTCCGTCGTGAAATTGTAAATTTAAGGACGTTACCCTCACCTGAAATATAATGATCAATTTCTCATTCAGCTTGCTTATGTATTATGGAGACAATGTGCTTCCATTCATACATTTAAATCTTGGGAGATCCTCACAGGGTGATAAAGTTATCTTCTTGTCTTTGGTAACAACATATTTCTTATTAATTCATTTCTCTCACTTTCATTTAACCACGAACCTTGCCATAGTTTCCTGTTCCGTCTTTCTGTGTCTGCTTTATTGCTGGGCCGTCGTCTTGTTATCTCATGTGAGCTAAATTCACTACTCACAAGTACTGTGAAGAACAGGCAACCATCTGTGGAGCTCTCGCTTGAGAATCTTAGTAATGAGGAGTCGTGTGCTTGCTATGTGGTTCCAGCTGCTAACAAACGTTAAGTCGACGTGTGCTGCATTTCTGAATGTTAAAATAAAGTACTGTGCTATGCAAATTCAGTCACCATTACGAGATTACGTAGGAAGGATAGTCAGAAACTAAATCTTCACTTGATAATTAACTATTTTTGTATACGAAATTTATGTTTATGCGAGTGAGGAGTCAGCCTCACTGGAAGCTGCAAGCAGAAAGCTAACATACTTTCAGTGCAATCCATTGCCTTTACGAACTGATATATTCACTGTGCAACATGTAAGTATTAAATACATGGCCCCATTTCACTGAATGCACTAAATTTATAGACGATGCATGTTGTCATACTTGTGTATTTTCCTTTCAGTTCATTTATAAGATATCGTTCGTAAGTTGTTTCTGGATTGTTAGAACTATATATTTTGTATGCCTGATTTCTTAACACAGGTCCTGTCATCTTATCCCTTCTTCCTCCCAGTGTTTTCCATATGCCCCTTTCTTTGCCAAGTCAATGCAATACATCCGCACTCCTTAGCTGATAAGTCTACCTGATTTCCAACATTGTTGTGTACAACCAAATCTCAAACGCATTAGTTTCTTTTCCAGTTTTTCCATAGTCTATGATTCGCTACCACACAATCCTCTACTCAAAACCTGAATTCTCAGAAAATTCATCCCCAAATTAAGGACTATGTTTAACACCAGTAGATTTCTTTTGTCCAGGAATGCTCTCTTTGCCTCTAATAGGGTGCTTTTTATGTCCTTTCTGATTCGTCCGTCATGGGTTATTTTGCTTCAAAGGTAAAGGAATTTTGTCCGCATCTCGTGGTCGTGCGGTAGCGTTGTCGCTTCCCACGCCCGGGTTCCCGGGTTCGATTCCCGGCGGGGTCAGCGATTTTCTCTCCCTCGTGATGACTGGGTGTTGTGTGCTGTCCTTCGGTTAGTTAGGTTTAAGTAGTTCTAAGTTCTACGGGACTGATGACCATAGATGTTAAGTCCCATAGTGCTCAGAGCCATTTGTAAAGGAATTCCTGAACTTCGCTACATCGTGATAGCCAGTTGTTTTGATGGTAAGTTTCTCGCTGTTCTTATATCTGCTACTTCTCATTACTTTTGTCTTCCTTCGGTTTACTTCTAATCGACATTCTGCATTCATTTGAATGATCATTCCATTCAAAACAGCGTCTACTTCATGCCATTTTGAAGGCTACGTATAGCGTCACCACCTGTCGGAACTTCATGAAACTATAGGGGCTCTAGCGTAAATGTCCAACGACGTCCCACAACAAGCGTTTAATACGGTGGCCAGAGAGAAACTGTCGTAAATTATTGCAAAACGTGGATGCCCAAACTATTTATTAAACTGCATCAAGACTCTGTATAATGTAACTTGCATTATACTTGACATCCGCCATCCGCAATTACACAGGAAAAATGATAATAATAAACTAAGGAATTAGCCAAGGGTATACTTTCATCGCCTACTTTTTTTGATACTTACGTAGACGATACCATCCGAAAATGGAAAGAAAGAGCTCAGAAGGGATACATGTAAGAAAGAATAAATATATTAACAAACTGTTTAAGGCAAATTCTGTAGACGAACTACAAAAATAAATCCATCTTTGTAGTTAATTCGAAAAGATTATAATTTTAATACAGCAATAAATAAAAGTAAGACAATGGCAGTCCATTGGCAAATACTCAGTTCGGAATGGAGTTATAATTTAAGATCGGATTTTGGAAAAAGCTTGCACTTCATTACTTAGTGATTTACATCATTTTTGAAGAAAATAAGGATGCAGGTAAGTTGATCTAACAAGAAATTAGTCGCGCTAAGAGAAATTCCTCTTCTGGACGTGATAACGACCTGGACAGGTTAGGACGTCAGTCCAAATGTTGTGCAGGTACGTCGCGCCCAGGTTAAGCAACTCGGAGTCGATTTGATCGCGCTGTTCCACCAAATGGTGAGAAAGCTAATGTTGGCGTCTTACCAGCTCTTCCAACATGTCCCACATTTTTATGGCGTTCAAGTAAGGTGTTTCTGCTGGCCAATCGAGATGTAACAGGATGAGGGAGTGTACTTGTTCACTCGCTAACAATGTGGGATGGACCATCATCGTCTGTCTACCAATTCCTTTCGGGTTTAGAAGTGATTTTATAGCAATTGATTTCGGGTTTAGAAGCGAATTTGATTCATGAGCCGTGAAACGCGTCTCGGGTCCCTCTCAGTCAGGATCTTTTTCCGATCACCATCCTGACGAATTTCATGGCCACGTGTGTTACGTCTTTGCTTACAGACAAGTGGACGGTCTGCTGCGAAACATCAACAAATTGAGCAACTTTTCTCGCCGCATGGCCTTGGGCACTGCCGAACACGATTGTCTATCTTAGCCGTTCAGTCACGTCCTTACGTTTACCCATGTTTACGAATAATGTTTCACTGATCGGTACTGCCTTATGACAACGTAGAGGCAGTGTTCGCGCGATTCAGCACGTGACTCAATCGCTGCGCAAGGTGTAAAGACTTACTGATTCACGCGCAGGAGTGACAAACTTTTTGTTCGGTGAGCTTATTAAATTACAGTGATATCAGAGAATATGTGGCAGTATAAAATCACACTCCGTCCGAACAGGCCTCGGAAGGCCAAGCCGACCGACCGCCATGTCATCCTCTGCCGATAGGCGTCTCTGGATGCGGGTATAGAGGAGCATGTGGTCACCACACCGTTCTCCCTGCCGTTTTCAGTTTTCGTGACAGGCAGTACACGCAGAGCATTAAAAATACACTAAGAGACACAAAAATGAAATTCTATAGAGTAACGGCTGTACATTTTTTGCTGTACGGCAGTGAATTCTGCGTTAGGAGAAGGGTTGATTCTAGCTGCACTCGAGTGGCTGCAATGAAATTTTTACGAGCAGTCAAAGGTTGCTTAAATTGGACAGGATTACTAATGAAAACATGAAATTAAAACAGAATATTCATGCAGGGAATGACAAAAAAGATGAACATAAGCAAAATTGGAAAGAACATCCGGAAAGAGTGGAAGAGATAACAATTTCAAAGATGACCTTAGAGAGCAAACTCAAAGTAAAGCTGGACACAGGGCGGCCAGTCAAAAGACCGAACTGAGACCATAACAGGTCGATAGGCGTAGTGGGTGTGAGGCAGAGGAATTAGAGGAACGAGATCTGCAGATTTAATATTTCGATTTTCAACTTTTTAAAGTTTTACCCAAGAATGGGCAATAATTAAAACCTTCCGTCTGGTGAAGATAAAATAGCCCTCTAATGTTTAACATGGCGGTGCTTCTGCTGCTTTGACAACGCTCTGTTGAACACACAGACCTACCTTATTCATAGCGATGCTTACGAGCGGCAAGCTTTGTTTCTGAATGGAGAGTGTGTGTGCATGGAGTAAGGCAACTCCAGAGTGCATCGAGCACAAAGTACAGGCGGCGAGTGCAGTGCAAATAGAGGATTCCGTACACTGGTGCTGGGAATGCGGGATGAGAAGGAAGACAAAAGTAGTAGCGTATCTCAGACGAGGCTGTATCAACGTACCGTTACTTGTTTCTTAGCGGCGCTGTGGAAGGTTCTAAGGCGTGTGCAAAAAAATACCGCAGCAAATATAAACTGCGTCTCGCGTGGGGTAACAGCGTATGCTTTTAGACGTACGATACGCGTTATGGACACAGTCCCAGTCCTTACTGCTAGTTTTATGTCACTTTCGGATGTTCTCTTCTTACAGTTTTTGTAACTACAACCATACGTCGAAAGACCAGACAATGTAAGATTTCTTGTTTCAAATGGTGGCGACTGTCCCCAGCCGTTGACAAAGATAAAGATGGAAGACTGAAACCAATATATTTTACAGCGAAGTCTCGTAATGCTACAATGCATCTGACACGTGGAGTGTCAAACAGGTATGAGTGATGATTTCACAGTCTAAATTCTCAGATTAAAATACCTTAAAAGTTAATTGTTAGTATTTAGTGTTCGCTATTTAATTTTATGCATGGCAAGTTCTTACAATGTACGTTAAGCAAAGGATAAAAATTATTTTCCCTTATTTTTGAATGCAGGATCATATCTTTCAAAGTTTCTAATGTTTTCAGTTCTGTACAAAACTCACTTTCAGCACAAGCGAGCGCCCACACACACACACACACACACACACACACACACACACACAATTACGCCGCTGCCTCAATTCCACACATCCCTCCCAATCATTAGCATAAGGGTGTGAAACGACCGGAACGGTATGCCTTCCCACAAGGCAATGTAATGTGTGAACAACTGTGGCCAGCCGGTGTGGCCGAGCGGTTCTAGGCGCTTCAGTCTGGAGCCGCGCGACCGCTCCGATCGCAGGTTCGAATCCTGCCTCGGTCATGGGTGTGTGTGATGGCCTTAGGTTAGTTAGGTTTAAGTAGTTCTAAGTTCTAGGGGACTGATGACCTCAGATGTTAAGACCCATAGTGCTCAGAGCCATTTGGGCCATTTGAACAACTGTGAAGGAGGTGAAACGTTAAAATATGGTGCAAGTCTAGTATTGGTAGACCGAAGAAAGAGTCGAGTGTAAATAGATACAGAGGCAGAATGCGGTGACACATTCATTCCATGGGATGGATGAGTGTCGAGAGTCGAAAGGATAGAGGACTCTAGTTAAGAGTAGGTGTTTTACGGTAATGAAGTTAGAATATGAAGGAATATTAAGAGCAGAAGTCGTATCTGTGTTGCAGTCTGCTGCGCAGTTCAGTGGTACGACACCGGGAAGAAAATGAGTCAGTGGACAATCTGAAGGAAAACACTGGATCACCGGCCAACTCGCCACAGCCAGTGTGTCAACATCGACGGTGGTAATCAGGTCAGTTACACCAGCTGAGCAACACCAGAAGAAAATGAGATTTTCACTCTGCAGTGGAGTGTGCGCTGATGTGAAACTTCCTGGCAGATTAACACTGTGTGCCGACCGAGACTCGAACTCAGCACCTTTGCCTTTCGCGGGCAAGTGCTCTATCATCTGAGCTACCCAAGCACGACTCACGCCCCGTCCTCACAGCTTTATTTCTGCCAGTACCTCGTCTCCTACCTTCCAAACTTTACAGCAGATCTCCTTAAAGCACTTGCCCCCGAAAGGCAAAGGTCCCGAGTTCGAGTCTCGGTCCGTCACACGTTGTCGCCATCGTCCTGGGACGTTCATTCCACAAACGCCGTGACGAGGGCCGGAGTTGGGTACCCTGGCCCACCAACATCGTACAGCTACCACTGCGGATGGTCGCGGAGACAGGGCACTAATCTGTCCTTCTGAAACGCCTGAAGGCGCGGTCACATCTAAGGCCAGCAGCGTGTGGTTCAGGCCAACGCAGTACGACGCAGCAAGTCCATAACGCAGCAGCCGAGGCAACGGATTCCAGTTAACGTCAGTGCAGCTACAGCCGCTGCAGCGGGCATGCGTGTGCCTATCCCCCGGCCACATTCGTCGCCGCCGACAATATTACGAGCGGAAGCAAACCTCGCCCAGAGGGCCCTCAACCGATGTATTCCTATAAACGTTGTTATTCGGTCAGCAGAAGCCATAAGCCATACGTGGACAAGAACCCCCTGCCCCCCTTCTTCTTCACGCACAGCAGAGATCCCACGTTCAAATCCAGCTATGGACGGTGCAATACCGTGATGGTTACCACGTCCCATTTACAGGTTGTCACTGATCTTCAATTGAAACTTGAGTTTGAACAGCTTTATTAGATCTGCCGATAGTATCATCCTGCGCTGGTACTACAGTGTGGCGCGACCAGCAGCACTCAGCCGCCGACCTCTGCAGACTGCCATAAGGGACGGCCAGCTACGTGGAGAATGGTTGGGAGCGAAACGGAAGAGCGGAGCCCCGGACTGCGTCAACCTGCTACACGACGTGCCTTTGGTCGGTATCGGTGACGTCGTGGATAGTACTGATCATTAATCTTTTGAGTTATAGTGAGCTCTGGTGACTGGAACGATCGTCACCCAGGGATCTGAGTACCCAGCGTGTTCGATGTGGCTCAGCTATAGCATACATGTAACTAAGAGGACTCTGTGGGAGGGGGAGTCCGAAAACTTGTCAACCTACTCGTACATAGTGTATTCAGATGGATATTTTCGTGTCCCTTCCAGAGACAAATTCCGATAGCTGTGTTTTCTTTTGTAACTGTTTGCATTGAGGAAAGACAGACGAATAAGGAACTGCAGTAATTTTGATAGGATGGGCGCATGCGTTGTAGAGTTTTCTCGGCCAAGGTCCCGCATTAAATTAAATTAAACGTTTCATTGATACGTTTTTTTTGACATACTGTTTTAAATCAGTTATTTCGTGTTGTTTTTAAACAACCGACGTGGGTCGGTTCCTTCCTCGTGCAGAGATGTCGTCGCCGACGTGCAAGAGATACCTCAGCATGGGTGGGTCCGAGCCAGTGTGCCCGGGTCGCCGAGTCTCCGAATTCCGAACGGACGTCAAGTTGAGTCGGGCTGGAGCTGCAAGCTCCGGACAGCAAAGACTTGCCCGGCCGTTGCCGACACTCGTAACTAGAGTGGGGACGTACATGTCTGGTCGTTCGGTCGGTCGTCCCATCGGACGAAGTGTATTTGGTCGCCGACCGCTTATGGAATCTCTACGTGTGTGTGACTTGTCAATTCTCCTTGTTGTTCCACGGTGACTGGGTTTAGGATTGTCGGAGTTCTGGGTGCAAGTGTTTAATTGGAGCTGTGTGTAGTTTCGGTTATTTCCGCTCAGCAGACGAATGCTGTCTGCGTACTGGAATAGCCAGTCGGTCGCTTAAGACAGAGCAGCGAGTGGGTGTTTCCTCGCATTTTTGATGCTGTCCGGCACGGCGTGTAGTTAAACAGCCTTGGTTTTCGTTCATATTTTTCAGAGGCTATTGTGCTTTGGCTGTACTAAGACGCCAATTGTCAAGACGTAGGGCTGCTGGGATTTTCGTCCTCCCTGATATTTTCGGTTATGCCGTTGGTCGGGTATAAGGGAATTCATTAGGTTGTTGGTTGGTTCGTCAGCCGTCTCTAGCTCGTACCGCCACCCGATAATTTAGTGTTACGCTTGGCTGCCTGCCTCACCTAAACTGTTGTTCGAGTTTCCTCTACAGGCCGACCCTTCTGAGCACCACTGTTCTGTTGATTGTGAATGTGATTTTCTTTTGTCGCAAGTACTGTGCCAGGCCTTCAGCCGTGTTTTCATTTTGTCTGTTCTATGTTCAGTATATGGCTTTCAGCCGAACCTTATGTGAAGTATTTTAAGATTAGTCCTTCAGCCGTGTTTTATTTAAAATTCATATTTGCTCTGTATTTCGACCTTCAGCAGCATTTTCTTTTTAAATCTGTGGCTTTCAGCCGTAATGTGTAAAGTCCTGTCTGTAAGGTTTCACTTTAATTATCTTGAATTCTTAGAATGGCCTTCAGTCGTACTATGTAAATGCTTATCTTAAGGTTTATATCCTTTTGAATAATTGTTTGGGCCTTTAGCCAAGAAGATATTTTAATTTTACTTAAAGTACGGTCTTCAGCCATTTGTCTAAATTCTAGGGATTTAAAAGGAATTATTTAAAGATATTTTAATTTTACGTATGTAGGGCATTCAGCCATTTATGTAAATCGTTGTCTTTTAAAGAGAGTTATTTAAACTTTATTATTGAGAAGTTACTAGGGTCCCCAGCCGTGAACTGATCCTTGTCGTTTTAAAGAGAAATCCGTGCACTGTGTATTCTTGTGAAACTAACAGTAACTGATCTTCGCCCCTTTCCACAACCTAATCCGCACTGTCCTGCGAAACCGGATTTCAGAGGTGATTGAGGTGTGGGAGTTGTGGAAGGAGGAACTATTGTACGAAGTAAATGTACGAGGTGCCGATAGATCGGTCTGTGTGGCCGAGTTAGCTCGGCGGCTGCGGGAAGTTGTTGACCGTTCGGTTGTACCGCCGCAGTGGAGGAAAGCGATATGACACCGTACTCAGGATTGAGTGTGCGCTAGGCGAGTTACAGTCGATAGTTACCTTCTTTGAATGAGCCGTAACGGTCACAGATTTATAGAGTGACAGCTCGGATTATACATTATCTTGGTAGGATTTGTGTACCGTCTACCGGTCCGAAACCAAGTGTAAAGAATTGTCTGAAGAGTTAAACGCATTATTAGAAAGTTCCCAGGGGATGTTAGTACGTGGAGGAGACGCCATGGGCTGGGAAATATCTCAGACTGCCTTAGGACAAGTTGCGAGCGAGACCCCGTCTATCCCTTCCATAAAAGGTACTGATTTTTTCGCTAAGTTGCCCAACCCCTTAGAAAAATTACTACGGCAGGCAAGAACGGTATCTTTAGATTCAAGTGATCAGGTACTTAGCGCTTTGCATTTTCTATCAAGGATACAGGATAGAGGGGAATTTTTTTACTTGACTGTTATTCATCATTTAGTTACTGAGTTCAATTGTGAGTGGGCGTCTGGAACAACTGCTAATGGACGCTAGGCGTCGTGGGTTGTCGTTCAGTGCATTTCGGGAGTTAATCTGCCGTAATTACTTGTCCCCCCGTGTGCGACATGAAGCTATTTGTATGTCTTATCTTAACGCCCAGCACGATAACAAGCCGTTAGAGAAGTATGTTAAAAGGGTAAAGGACAGTTCCAGAAGCTTATGTATTAATTATAGTGAATTGTCGAGAATATTCTCCAAGGGATGCGTCCTAGCGACCGATGCAGGGCTCTGTTTCGTGAAGGCCGTAGATCTCCCGCCGACCAACATCGGGGTAAGGGAAAAGGTTCTCAACAGCAAGAGCTGGATAATTGTAGCCTCGTACGACAGGAGGGTTCCATGGGAGTAAAGTGCTTTGAGTGTAAGAGCAGTGGGCATGTTGATAGAAACCGTCCTACAGTAAGGTGTTTCAAGTGCATGAACAGGGAGCATATTGCCAAGAATTGCCCTGAAGAAGGGAAGGACAAGAAATTATGACGGTATTGTAAGCGGGGACTGCGTGGTAGGAGATTTTGTAGGAGAATTGAAGCGGTTCCCAGCGATAGGGTTCCTTTTGTTTGCGTAGCACTGAATGAGGAACCCGTGTGTGCTCTCCTGGGCACCGGTAGTTTCGCATCTTTAGTGGATGAAAGATGGGTGTTCGCACGCAGGGTACACTGCAAGTTGCCGGACTTACCTGACAAAATTGGCTATTGCCTACTAGCCAACTCGGACCAAATGCAAATTTTGGGTACACTTAAGCTTAAGGTCCGAATCGGTGACTTTACGTGGAAATTTCCTGTCCAAGTGGCGGTTAATCTGTCGATTCCAGTTATACCGGGTGCCGATTTTATCGGGAAGGTAGCCTTCCAGTGAGGTAGGAGAAAGTTTTATTTCGAGATTTCCAGGTTAAACCCTCACAAGTTGTGTAAACATCGCCACATTAACAGTTCTAGACGCGTAATGAACGCAGTGGGAACTGTTTCCGTGTGTGACCTGCAGCATGTGGTTTCAGAGCAGACAGCAGGTAGTCGAGTTGGGTCCCGAGTTCAGTGATGTCCTAACCGATCAGTTGGATGAGACTAAAGAAGCCGAGAGTAAGATCGAATTAACGGACAACTTCCAAGTAAGGTGCCTACCATATAGGTTATCCCAGCTTAGGATGAAAGTATTAAGGGAATCTATTCGGGAAATGTAATCTTCACCTACATTTGTGGTGCCCAAACCGCATGGGGGACTGCGTTCTGTGGTGCAGTATAGGGCGCTTAATAAGAAAATTGTGCTACTGCCTATACCTCTCCCTGATTTGCATTCGTGTTTTTCCTGGTTCCACAAGACAATGGCTTTCACTACCTTCGACTTGAACCAGCCTCTAGCGGAAGAATATAAACCGGTGACAGCCTTTGCGACCGACTGGTCACTTTATGAGTACAATAGAGTTCCATTTGGATCATCGACAGGTTCTCTGGTATCCTCGACAGAGTTTTTTCGGATCTTAAGTTTGAGAGTGTGTATCATTATTTGGATGATTTGTTGATTTTTAGGGAGAGTTTTAAAGAGCATGGTGTGCCTGTAAGCGAATACTCCAAATGTTGCGACAAGCCGGATGTACTGTCAAACCATCTATAGCTAAATTCGCGCAGCCTGAAGTATCCTTTCTGGGGCATATTGTTTCGCCGAACGGAGTGCGAATTGACCAAAGTCGTACTGAGGCCATTTATTCGTTCGCAGCCCCTAAAAATGTGAAAGTCGTGGCTTGTTTTACAGGAATGATTGATTTCTTTCGAAAATTCATCCGTAATTTGGTCCATTTAGCTGCCCTCTTAAACGAGCTTTGGAAGAAGAGTAGAAAATTTGAGTGGGGACCTTCGCATGAGGCATCATTCGAGGCTTTTAAGAAAGCGTTGGCCACCACCCCTAGTAGCGATGACCAGTTTCAACAAGGAGTTTATAGTTCAGACCGATGCCTCCATGTCAAGAGTTGCTACCGTTCTGTTGCAAGAAGAAGTGTCGGGAAGACGCTCAATCGCTTATGTTTCACGTTGTCTTTCTTCGTTAGAAACCAAGTTTCCATATACGAACGTAAGGCCTTAGCACTCCTGTTCGCGCTCGAAAAATCTAAATTATATCTGGAACACCAACCATTTCTGCTGGAAACGGACAATCAAGCGCTTAGTTGGGTGTTTGAAAGACCGAGGCGAACAGGCAGAATAGCGATGTGGGCGATACGAATTTCGGCGTTCAGGTTCAGAGTTAAACACATTAGAGTTTTACAGCTTAAGCTGAATGCTCGAGCCGGAGTTTGAGGAGCAGCAGGAAGAAGAGGGAAGTTTCGAAGAGGCCAGCGGTCGGGATAACTGCAACTGCATGGTCCTGGGTGATGGGGTTCTGTTGCGAGAGTTCAATGAGCACAGTTGTGCCATTTTGAGTGTGTTGCCATTGCTGTTCAAAGATGTCGCTCTGCCGCAGGAAGAAGACTCCGCACTGCACAAGATGAGACACAGAATACATCGAGGGGAAGTTGTTAGGCCCTATTACCTAAAGGGGAACATTTTGTGTTGTATGACGCGTGGGAAGTGTGACCCCAAGATAGTGCTGCCTCAAACTTTGATCCCTGAAGTCTTCAAATACTATCATGTAACACCAGTAGGTGGACACTTGGTGATTTTTAACACTCGCATGAAAAGAAAGGAGCATTCTACTTGGAAAGGCATGAAGCAGTAGATTAAGCAAATGGTAACAGAGTCAAAACGTGTGGATTTAGCAAGCCAGTGTGGAACACCAAGCAGGGGTTCTTAGCTCCGGAAGAGGCGAGGGAGACCTTGGAGAAGTTGTATGTTATGTAGGACCCCATCTGCGTTCATAACATGGAAACCGTTATATCTTTGTTTGTATAGAAGCGTTCACGCGTTTTTTTTCTGGCTGATGCCTACCTTAAAGCCTCCATACGGTGCTCACAGAGTATCTTTGAGGAGTTAAGACCCTGCCGTGTGTTTGTATCTGACAATGCAATGTCCTTTAAGTCCTTCAATACTGCTACCCAAGAGGCCCATAAGACCACCCCCGCGGGATTAATGTTAGCTTTGAAACCTAATTCTAAACCTATTTGTGGTCAGTGAGTTGTTGCTAGAGAGGGTGGACGGTGCACAAATCCTTGCCAACTGGAAGCATCTGATGAAGAGTTGGCGGAAGGGTCACGAGCAAATGGAAAGGCGCTATAATGCTGGTAGATGGCCGCTCACACGGAATGCGAGCGACCAGGTTTGAGTAAAGAATTTTGGTGCAGTAAGTCGAGTGGCAGATAAAATTACGGGGAAGATATTGCCCTGGTTCGTCGGTCCTGTACAAACCTTGCGCTTCGTCACCCCGGTCACCTTGCTGGTAAGAAACCCGCAAAACAAAAGAATTTTTCGCGTCCACATTTCGCAGACTAAGCCGTACGCAGAGACGGGTGCAACGAAATAATTTTGTTACGTTTCTGTGGTGGAAATTGTGAATCTTGAATATATGGATACCTCAGGGTCTTTAGTCTCCTAAAACATAATATTCGGAGATTTTACACTTAATTTTAATTTATTTATCTCGGCAGATAAGTATTCATGCATTTTCTTAGTACGTGATTCTAGGTCATTAAGGATCTTTAATACCTCTTTCTTAAATTCTTGGTCTTGTTGATCTAGTTGTTTCTGTAATTCTAACATCTTCTACTGAAAAACTTTTTCCGCAAGTTCGCGTCGTTTCTCTTGTTCTAAAATTTCCTCTCTAAGGGTTTTATCTCTAAGATCACGTTGTTTATTTAGCTCTACTTGTTCCTGGCGTGATTTCACTAGAAATTCAAACAACGTATTGATACTAACATCTCCAGATGGCACATTGACCACACTGGTAGGATTACTTTCCTCACAAGTACCTACAGTTTCTCCAAGCTAGTTCTACTCATATTTGACGTTTCAGGTTCCAACAAATCCTCTGTCCTATTAACATCTAAATTTTCCACGCGGTTTTCATCCTCTCTCATACCTTCCGTCCCCAAAGTCAGTAGACTTGTATCTAGATTGGATCTTAAATGGTATCCCCTTTTCATTGTTATCTATACACTCTCTCAGAATAATACCAAAATAATAAAACTCTAACTACTTACACAGTTTCTGCGTCACGGACTTGCCTTATTTATCCACGCAATTAAAATTAAAAAGGAAGCGCAATAAGATACCGTTCAGCCAGTAGTAAAATGTCTTTGCACATACAAGTCCGAGCCGCAGTAACTCAATTGCTTACTAACTTCCTGACGTCTTGCAGTTGCCGGAGGAAGCCACCTCGATGTCGGCCGTACTCGCAGATGCTATCTTCCGTCGGCAATCAGCTCGTGTCATTGCTCGTGCGTCGTGGGTTGTCGTGGTACAGAATATGAAACGTATAATCGGAATTTTTCAGTCACTATTCATTTCACAATCACAACAATTATATTCCACCAGTTTTTATTACGTAATAATTGTTTTCATACCTTTTTTCGAGCCACGCGTCCGTCGATGTGCTGTCGTCGACTTCTCTGATGTAAGATATTGATGTCGTATATGCCCGACTTTTCGTTATATCTAAACCTCAGATGGAGCAGCCAAAAAAATATTCACTGTAACGGCGACTTAGTTTCAGTTTTTCATAATAACAAATATTGACTTCTTGTTCAGTCGATCGCCGTTCATTTGTTGCTGAGATACCGAAGACAACATCTTTGGATGTTAGTTTTTAGTTACTAATACACACGTTATTGTGGAAATTAATTTAGTTCTTTATTAACAACATTTAATAATAACTGAATGATTATGAATGATTGAGTTTTGTATTTAGAGAAAAGAAGGGTTGATCCTACAATTACTCTCAGCAATTACGGCAACTAAAATGTCCGTTCTTCACTCAGAGATATTATAGCCAGGACTATGGTTCATTACCATACTTAGATACAGTCATTCAAACTTCGTACGCTTTTACTTTGACAAAGCGAAGTGTCCTATTCCGTTCTTACATTCAATTTAACGTCCCTGCGTGTACATCACAGATCCTGTTATCGGTTATTCGGCATGTAATAGAATTTAACACACAGCGCTACTTTTTCTCGCGCACACCATTCCTAAGATATTCTTAATACGTGACCTTACGGCAAAAGTCTGTCCCGAATAAATTAACTATAGTCAGTTTTCTTGCAGTTGAACAAAATTGCCCTGATCTCTTCTGTAGCATATCACAAGTAAGTGCCAGCTGTATCGTACGCCGTAGCTACGTAGATTTACTCAGAGCACAGGAAACGAGACAAGAGAACTAATTGTACCCGAACATGATTTATTTAGTAGAATTTAGATATAAAGGTAACGGCGTTAAACCCTCTTTGATATTCCTGAAGTGCTACTTTGCTGCGGGCGTTGTTCTGATGAGAGATTATATATCGATAATTTTAATTAAAACTTTTTCAATGCTATTATCGATAACATCTCCCCTACATGAGAATAAGCCTCATAATATAGTTCTCAGTTAAAAGGGCTTTTATACAACGTGGCAACAATGAACTGGTATCAAGCGAGGCCGTGTTCTGGCGACAGTTGTTACGAGATGCCTTGCTGCCAGCGTCGCATTGGTGGGCAAAAGGTTCCTGCTAACCATAAAGATGACAACGACCTCTAACGGCCGGCATCTTATTAGCGGAACACACTGCTGGAGTGGGGTTGGCAAAAGTTTTATGCGACGCCCTCTCTTAGATATTCCTTTGGTCGGCTTTCTTAATCCTCTCCACACCGGAACCCGGACTATCCAAGTCGCAAGAGGTCACGGGGCTCTCAGCAAATAGAACCCTAGAACTATCCTCCAGATTAATACCTTTCAAGATGGTGTTAGGTTTAGGTAAGAAGCTAAAGCTGCCACACGTGCTTCAAGAATGTAATGAACTAGATCCCCATCCCCCTTCTGAACCTGATAAAACTAATAATTGTGATGGTCGCTCTTTACCCTAACAGAAAAATGCTACCTCGGAATATACACACACAATTCTTTTAAGGACCCACTTCTATCTCAGACCTCACCGACCATTTTGGTCAGGGACCCCTGACACAAGGGATAGATCAGCTAGGAAATGATTTCCTACGAAATCTAGGAAACCTTGACTTTTCCTCTAGTTTAACGAAAAATCACAGATAAGTAACTGCTGCATGTCAACAGCGAGGCGTTCTATGCCATGCAATGCACGAAGAAAAGGATTATGCCAGTTAGCAAATCCAGGGGGAAGTTTCTTCATATCATCAGTTCTGGGAGATAGGAAGTGTTCCTGACGTTGAGTAATTTCGGATTCCCTGGACTCACTAACCCCCTGATCGCTCTCCCACTCTAATACGTTCAAACCACTGTGCAAATTGGCCATCCTGATACAAAGCTGGTCAGTCTCAAGCTTTAGCTGAAGATCAGTGAATACCTGTGAACAGGCTGTGTTAACTGTCACGGTACTCCACTGCCCATTGCCAGGTTTGGATGTCGGTTTTGTGGTGTGTGTGAAGAAAAAGATAGTGGGGGACTCTGCATGGATGGTTCCTGATGACAGAATAACAATATTTATTGCAATATCTTGGTTATGGGCCCTCCGGGTGACGTTTGCTTCCATTCGTAATACTCTCGGTAGTGACGAAGGTGGCCGGCATGCCCGCTGCAGCGACTGTAACTGCACTATGGTTACCTGGAATCCGCTGCCTCGGCGGTGGTGCAACAACCTAGCTGGCAGCTGGAACCATATACTGCGGGCCTCTGTTGTGATCGCGCCTTGGAGGCGCGTGTCATTGGGGCAGGTCATTAACCTGTGCAACAAACGGCAGTTGTGGCTGCATAGGGACGATGGGCCAGGTCCCCTGCCCTGGCCCCAGTTACACCATTTGTGGAGACAGTGGCAGAAAGATGGTAACATGGCTTTTACAACAATGCACCTCAAGCGCAGGACAGGGGGCTGCCTATTGACGGCATCGGCGTCGCTCTGGCGCCTTCTACGTGACGACCTGCATTATGATTGTGACTATTGGGGTGACTGAGATGGTAGTAGCGACTCCGAACTGGTTGCGGCGGGAAGTGACGCAAGTTTTCGTCACTCCAACATCTCATGACAGACAATGTTGAGGAGCTGGCTGCTCCTGATGTCTGTGGTTCTTCTTCTCCATTAGATCAGTGGAGTATATTCTGGCGTTGCTCGGCTGGTGTAGCTGACCTGATTATCACCTACGTGACATGTGGCGAGCTAGCCGGTGAAAAAAAATGTTCAAATGTGTGTCAAATCTTATGGGACTTAACTGCTAAGGTCATCAGTCCCTAAGCTTATACACTATTTAACCTAAATTATCCTAAGGACAAACACACACACCCATGCCCAAGGGAGAACTCGAACCTCCGCCGGGACCAGCCGCTCAGTCCATGACTGCAGCGCCCTTGACCGCTCGTTTAATCCCGCGAGGCCAGGTAGCTGGTGACACAGCGTTCTCCTTGGCGTTGCTTCAACCGTCGCTCCGCCTACCCACTTACTTCATGGTATCATACCACTGAACTGCGCACAGAATGTAACACACATATGACTTCTGGCTCCCAGTATTCCTTCCCATTCTAACCCACTTCATTACTGTAAAACTCCTACTCTTAACTAACTTAATCGCTCTATTAATTCAACTCCCTACATTCACCCCTTCTACGGAATGAATGCATCCCCACATTTTACCTCGGTATCTGTTTACATGGTCTCCCAATACAAGACTTTGAAACGTCCCCTTAAAAAAATTATGAATGACTGTGCTTAAACTGACACACAATTTTTTTTAGCGCAACGTAATATGACTTTCAAAAATCCCTGGCTAACAATAACCTATACCCTTCATGAATCACTTACCTCATAAAAATCTTCGTTACTCGAACTACTGCAATACAGCGAGCGCCAATACTGCCAGCTAAATAAAAGATTCTAACTACTGAAGGGACTAACTACTGATACGCATAGTTAGCAAATGAAAGATTTTGATAAAGAACAAACAATGTATTTACCTTAATAGTGTTCAAAAGTCATAACATCCAGTCTTACAAATTTACTGTCTCTGATGGACAGATCATCCGCTCTCAAAACTCCGCCATTTCTCTCCCCACATCCACCACTGCTGGCGGCTCACCTCCAACTGCGCAACGCTACGCTCTGTTAACAGCCAACTGCCCAACACTACCTTAACGAATATTACAACAATGCCAACTAGCCACAGACTGCACACAGCACAGTCAGTGATTTTCATATACAGCGCTACATGGCGTACCAACATAAAAACCTAAACAGCCTACTTACAACTAGTACAGTATTTACGTGGTTCACTTCCTTTGAAACTATATATTTTGGCTCTTCCCTTCTTATTACACCACAGTTCACCCTCTTATATACAATTGTTTATCACGGTCCCTGAGGACATTTGGTCTTTGCCTGCATGACTTTTCACTCATTACACTTCCTTCTCGTCGGTTTAAACCCGTGAACAAGAAATACGTAACTCTCATCACCACAAGGAATACACAAGAGGTTGATGTTGATGAACCAGTGACTATCAATTGCTGCCGTTTACTTCTGTGTGTGTGCGCGCGCGCGCGTGTTAGTGTGTGTGTGTGTGTGTGTGTGTGTGTGTGTGTGTGTGTGTGTGTGTGGAAGTACAATCTAACTTCTGCACCATTTCAGTGCAGTAATGTGATCATTGTAAATAAGTATTGAAGTAATTCTGTCACATGTTTATTACCTTATAAATAAAATAAAAATATTTTTTTATTTTAAATTCAGTGCATTAGTGTTTGTAAAATTATTCCTTCACATAGTGTTCATTAAAAAATGACTATCATTCAACTTGGGACTTGTGGAAGGTACATTAGCTTATTTGTTTCAGCTGTAAATATTTGTCATGTATTATTGTTTTTCTAACATGTTCTACATCCTGGAGGACCTCCTCACTACAGATCAATTAGAATGAAAGTAAATCCAGTCTAATCTAATCACGTGCTTAGAAATTTTGGGCGGCAATCATCTGATCCAGGGAGGTGAGCAGATCTTCATCAATGGTATCATTAAGAAATGAAAGGTGTTCAGGTGGCAAAAATGAAGAAGGGAGGTGAGGTACATAAATTAAGGTTTTCATTGTTGCAACTGGTAAACGAAAAGTATTTCCTAACGTCAGTCCCGTATCCCTGCTGCAAATCTCAGCAAATACCGATGATTCACCAAGTTATCCTGTTTCCCTTGTTTCACTTTATCCCTCGTTGTCCGTCGTTTCTCTACCCCTTCTACAGAAACTGAGGTCTCACAAGGCAAACTGATCATATTCCCCTTAAATGGCCAAATCCCGATCACATGAACTATCAGAGGGTGGGAGGGGAGCTACTCTTAAACGCTAACTGAAGAAATCATCTCTATTAGCTCGTAATACTGTGACACAGATTTCTTCGTTTTCCCCTTCGCAACATATGTATGCATTAACGTTAACAAATGCCACACATGATACTTGGGTAATGCTGCTTTCGCTTCATGCACCCTTTCTTGTTTCTCTCAAGGCTTCGTATTCATTTTTTTGTACTTATCTGCAGATACGTTTCACTCTCCTAGCGAAATCCTTCACTAATTAGATTTCTCCTTGTGGCGGTACTTTGCAAAACTCAAAGGCAATGGCTTCTTACGCCCAAAAATTGCTTCAAACGGGGATAACCCTATGCTGTGGTGATTTATGAATTGTATCCCGTGATGGCGTAGGCCAATAGGATGTCCTAATTGTTATGCTGGGAATTTATGTAAAAACTCAATATTTTTGCCATTTTCTTGTGGATCATTTTATGCGACCGTTACCTTGAGAATGCAGAGCATTCATCTATAATTCCTTAATGCAAAATAGCGTGCATAGTAGCTGTATTAATTCTGAAGTAAAATTCGCACCCTCATCTGTGATTATGGTTTCAGGTATCCCGAATATGTTCAAAATGGCTCTGAGCACTATGGGACTTAACATCTGAGGTCATCAGTCCCCTAGAACTAAGAACTACTTAAACCTAACTAACCTAAGGACATCACACAAATCTATGCCCGAGGCAGGATTTGAACCTGCGACCGCAGTGGTCGCGCGGTTCCAGATTGCAGCGCCTAGAACCGCTCGGCCACACCGGCCGGCTATCCTGACTAGGGTATGAGCGTTTTCATGGCTTGCTGGTCTGATAAAGCTGTCATGGATACGTAACGAGAAAAATTGTCAATAATGATTTATACGTAACGATTCCTTGGTGGAGATCGTGCTAGAGGTCCTAGGATGCCAAATCTTACGATTTGGAAGGGCTTATCAGCTTCCAGTAACCTCTCTAATTTGATTTTCTGGTGGTTAAGCGCTACTCTTCGAGCACATGGGATACAATTCTTCACGTAACTGTCCACACTCTGCCTTCATGTCATCCACTAATAATCCTGTGCTACGCTTCTCTCCCTTGCTGTTTGACCCGAGTGTCCCACTAAAATCGAGTCATGCAGTTGCCGCAACACTTCATCCCACAAGGTCTGTGGTACTAGTAACCACAGCCCATTTCCTGTAATGCGATACAGTACTCTGTCCTCCTCACAGAATTGTTATTGTTTAGCAAACTGCTGGCAGACCAGGTCAGCGCTTTGTGCTGACCTCCAATCACTTACGACAATGCCTGTGCATTCTATAATGTGTAACTTATGGTTGACAGTGTGCGACTTTCCCGGGGGATGTACTACCTCATAATCGAACTCGCTTAACTGGAAGGCCCATGTTGACAATCTACTTGAGCCACCTGAGCACTGTGTGACCAGTCATCACTTCAAATCGTCTTCCATACTGGTAACAATGAAAATACAAAATTCCAAAGAATCACTGCGAGCATTTCTTTCTCTGTAGTGGAATAATTTCATTCAGAATTATTTATCTGCCATGAATCATGTGCAATTGGGTGCTCCTGTCCGTCTACTTCCTGACTCAGAGTAACTCCTAGCGCAAAATCGCCCCAATCACAAGAAAGAATAAAGAATTCTTCAGAATCCCGATAGGCCAGGACGGGACTAGTTGTCAGCACATCTTTTAACTCAGCCTCACTCTCAGCTGTGCAATGAAATTTCACACTTTTTTGTGGCAATTGCATGAGACGCCTAGCAATTTCTGCAAATTTTGGAGCATACCTATGGTAAAAATTCGCGAGCCCCAAATAAGGTTGCAATTACTTTACCTTGGTAGGTGTTCGACGGCCTCAGGGAAGTAACTTTGGATCAGTACAAATTCCATTCTACCCCATAATGTGAACCAAATACTGAACTTCTTGCAATACAAAATGTCATTTCTCTAAACCCAATGTTAACCGTGATGCGCACAGTCAAGCAAACACTTGACATAACCGCTCCAAATGTTCTGAAATATACTTTGAACACACAGTTGTGTCATCCATGTACACCATGCACTGTTTTGGTTTTAATCCGTGTAACACACTATCCAGCAGACGCTAAAAGGTTCCTGCCGCGTTTTTAAGTCCAAAATGCAAGTGGTGACACTGAACATGTCCAGTTAACGTTGAGCATATTGTTTTCAGTCGATCCTCTAGCGTAACGCTACACAAATACACACAGTTGCAGTTATCCCGATCGCTGGCCTCTTCGAAACTTCCCTCTTCGTCCTACTGCTCGTCGATCTCCGGCTCGAACTTTCGGCTTAAGCTGTCAGCCACTACATTCTCCGACTCCCTAATGCGATTAACCCTGAACCTGAACTCCGAAATTCGTATCACCCACTTCGCTATTCTGCCACTTCGCCTCGGTCTTGCAGGCACCTCACTAAGTGCTTGATTGTCCGTATGCAACAGAAATGGTTGGTATTCAAGATACAATTTAAATTTTTCGAGCTCGAACAGGAATGTTAAGGCCTTAAGTTCGTATGTATAATACTCTGTTTCTATCGGAGAAAGACAACGTGAAGCATAAGCGATATGGCGTCTTCCTGACGCTTTTTCTTGCAGCAGAACTGCAGCAACTCTTGACATGGAGGCATCAGTCTGAACTATAAACTCCTTGTTGAAATTGGCCATCGCTTATAGGGGCGGTGGCCAACGCTTTCTTTAATGCCTCAAAAGATGCCTGCTGCGAAGGTCCATACTCAAATTTTCTACTCTTCTTCCAAAGCTCGTTGAAGGGGGTTGCTAACTGGGCCTGATTAGGGATGAATTTTTGAAATAAATTAATCATTCCTGTAAACCGAGCCACGGCTTTCAAATTTTTAGGGGTTGCGAACGAATAAATAGCCTCAGTACGACTTGGTCAATTCGTACTCCGTTCTGGGAGACAATGTGTCCCAGAAAGGATACTTCAGGCTGCGCGAGCTTAACTTTGGATGGTTTGACAGTACATCCAGCTTGTCGCAACCTTTGGAGGACTTCACGAACAGGTATGACATGCTCCTCAAAACTTTCCCTAAAAATTACCAAATGAACCAAATCATCATACACACACTCAAACTTAAATAAAAAAAAATTTGTCGAGCTTACCAGAACACCTGTCGATAACCCAAACGGAACTCTGTTATACTCATAAAGCGACCAGTCGGTCGCAAAGGCTGTCACCGGTTTATATTCATCCGCTAGAGGCACTTGATTATTGCGCCTGGTTCAAATCGAAGATAGTGAAAACCATTGTCTTGTGGAACCAGGAAAAACACGAATGCAAATCAGGGAGAGGTATAGGCAGTAGCACAATTTTCTTATTAAGCGCCCTATACTGCACCACAGAACGCAGTCCCCCATGCGGTTTGGGCACCACAAATGTAGGTGAAGATTACATTTCCCGAACAGATTCCCTTAATGCTTTCATACTAGGCTGGGATAACCTATATGGTAGGCACCTTACTTGGACGTTGTCCGTTAATTCGATCTTACACTCGGCTTCTTTAATCTCACCTAACTGATCGGTTAGGACATCACTGAACTCGGTATCCAACTCGAAAATCTGCTGTCTGCTCTGGAAACAAATGCTAAAGGTCACACACGGAAACGGTTTCCACTGCGTTCATTATGTGTCTGGAACTGTTAGTACGGCGATGTACACGATGTTTACCGAACTTGTGAGGCTTTTCCATGGAAACTCCCGCCCCACTGGAGGGCTACCTTCCCGATAATATCGGCACCCGATATAACCGGTACCGACAGATTAAGAGCCACTTGGACAGGAAATTTCCACCTAAAGTCACCGATTCGGACCTTAAGCTTAATTGTCCCCAAAATTTGCATTTGCTTCGAGTTGGCTAGTAGGCAATAGCTAATTTTGTCTGGTATGTCCGGCAACTTGCAGTGTCCCGTGTGTGCGGACACCCATCTTTCATCCACTAAAGATGCGAAACTACCGGTGCCCAGCAGAGCACATACAGGTTCCTCATTTAGAGCTGCGCAATCAAAAGGAACCCTATCGCTGGGAACAGCTTCAATTCTCCTACAGAATCCCCTACCACGCGATCCCCGCTTACAATACCGTCATAATTTCTAGTCTTTCCCTTTTTCAGGGCATTTCTCGTCAATATGCTCCCTGTTCTTCCACTTGAAAAACGTTACTGTAGGACAGTTCCTAACAACATGCCCACTGCACTTACACTTAAAGCACTTTACACCCATGGAACCAGCCTGTCGTAGGAGGCTACAATTATCCAGCTCTTGCTCTTGATAACCTTTTCCCTTACCCCGTTGTTGGTCGACGAGAGCTCTATGGCCTTCACAATACAGAGCCCTGCATCGGTCGCTAGGACGCATCCCTTGGAGAATATTCTAGACTACCTCCGCTTCACTGCAATTAAGACAAAATCTTCTGGCACTATCCTTTACCCATTTAACATACTTCTCTAACGGCTCGTTATCGTGCTGGGCGTTAAGATAACCCATACAAATAGCTTCATGTCGCACTCTGGGGGACAAATAATTTTGGCAGATTAACTCCCGAAATGCACTAAACGACAACCCACGACGCCTAGCGTCTATTAACTGTTGTTCCAGACCCCCAACCACAATTAGTCTCAGTAACTGAATGATGAAAAGCAGTCAAGTCAAAAAATTCCCCTCTATCCTGTATCCTTGATAAAAAATTCAAAGCGCTCAGTACCTGATCACTTGAATATAATGATAACGTTCTTGCCTCCCGTAGTAATTTTTCTGAAGGGTTGGGCAACTTAGCGAAAAACTCAGTACCTTTTATAGAAGGGATAGACGGGATCTCACTCGTAAGTTGTCCTAAGGTAGGCTGAGATATTTCCCACCCATGAGGTCTCCTCCACGTACTAACATCCCCTGGGAACTTTCTAATAATGCGTTTAACTCTTCAGACAATTCTTTACAGTGGATGTCGAACGGGTCAACGGTACGCAAATCCTGCACCCTACTAATATAATGTATAATCCGAGCTCTCACTCTATTAATCTGTGACCGTGACGGCTCACAATTCAAAGCAGAGAATGATTGACTGTAACTCGCCTAGCGCACATTTAATCCTGGATACGGCGTCACCTCGCTTTCCTCCACTGCGGCGGTACAACCGAACGGTCCACAACTTCCCGTAGCCGCCGCGCTAAATCGGCCACACAGACCGATCTATTCGTACAATAGTTCCTCCTTCCACAACTCCGACACCTCAATCACCTCTGAAATCCGGTTTCGCAGGACAGAGCGGATCAGGTTGTGGAAAGGTGCGAAGATCAGTTACTGTTAGTTACAAAAGAATACACAGTGCACAGTTTTCCCTGTAAAACGACAAGGATCAGTTCACGGCTGGGGGCCCTAGTAACTTCTCAATAATACAGTTTAAATAACTCCTTTTAAAACACAACGATTTGGAGAAATGGATGAAGGTCTTACTTAAGTAAAATTAAAATATCTTCTCGGCTAAAGGCCCAGACAATTATTCAAAATAATTAAAGACAAACCTTAAGGTAAACATTTACACAGTACGACTGAAGGCCATTTTAAGAATTCAAGATAATTGAAGAGAAACCTTACAGACAGGAATTTACACATTACGGCGGAAAGCCACAGATTTTAAAACAAATGCTGCTGAAGGCCTAAATACAGAGCAAATAAGAATTTCAAATAAAACATGGCTGAAAGCCTAATCATAAAATACTTCACATAGGGTTCCGCTGAAAGCCATATACTGAACATAGAACAGACAAAATGAAAACACGGCTGAAGGCCTGGCACAGTACTTGCGACAAAAGAAAATCACATTCACAGTCAACAGAACAGTGGTGCTCAGAAGTGTTCCAAGTGTCGGCCTGTGAAGGAAACTCGAACAACAGTTTAGGTGAGGCAGCCAGCCAACCGTAACACTAGGCTGGAAGTACGACCTAGGGACGGCTGACGAACCAACCAACAACCTAAGAATTCCGTTCCACCCTACCAAGGGCACAACCGAAAATATGAGGGAGGACAAAAATCCCAGCAGCCCTACGTCTTGACAATTGGCGTCTTAGTAGAGCCAAGGCACAATAACTACTGAAAAATATGAACAAACACCAAGGCTGTGGAACTATACGCCGTGCCGGCCAGCATCAACATTGCGAGGAAACACCCACTCGCTGCTCAGTCACAAGCGACCGACTGGCTGTTCCAGTACGCAGACAGCATTCGTCTGCTGAGCGGAAATGACAGAAGCTACACACAGCTCCAAGTAATCACTTGCTCCAAGAACTCTGACAATCCTAAAACCAATCACTGTGGAACAACAAGGAGAAATGACAAGTCATACACACACAACCACACACACACACACACAGATAGAGAGAGAGAGAGAGAGAGAGAGAGAGAGAGAGAGAGAGTGTTTCCATAAACGGTCGGTGACCAAATACACGTCGTTCGAAGAGACGACCGACCGAATGACCAACCAACGGTCGTTCCCACTCCAATCTCCTTCCATCGGACATTTCATGTGTGTCGCCAGCGGTCGGCGAATACTGGCTGTCCGCACCTCACTGGCGCTGGTGCTCCGTCCCCGACTGAACTCTTCGGACGGACGACGTCCCGTAGACACTGGCTCGGACCCAACCATGCAGAGTGACCACCGGCCCATTGGCCACCCGACATCTCTGCACAAGGATGGAACCGACCAATGTCCCGCAAGATGATCAATTGAAGAGGCCCAGAAGCGATCGGAATACCAAATACACGTCACCTGATGAGACGACCGATCGAACGACCAACCGACGGTCGTCCCTGCTTAAATCTCCTTCCGTTGGACTGTTCATGTGTGTGGCCAGAGGTCGACAAGTATTGGCTGTCTGCGCCTCAATGGCGCTCCGTCTCCGACTAAACTCCAAACTCACAACGACCCGGAAATACTAGCGGTCGCTGCAGAGATAATACGACAATGCTCTTTTCGATAAGCGCTGCGCTGCTACTCACGGGCAGGTAAGACAGGAACTTAGTGACGCCAGTAAATCGAATAAGTAAACGTGGCAGCAGTACCGTAAAGAGAAGACGACAAACAATAACCGGCACGAACACGAGCCGCGCACGGCTCAACCTAAAGTACAACACTGTTCAATCTTAGTGAAACGTCATTAAAAAAATAATATACTTCGTACCCTCCCCCCCCCCCCCACCCCGCCACTCTCCACCACACAACCACGCTCTCTGCTACCATAGTGTAACAGAGCAATAAGTGGAAGGGCGTGGGTTAGGAGGTAGGCGTAATACAGCAGTTCTAAGCATAATTTTATTAAAATTACATCATATTCCGTGGAAGTGTAGGTCTAGTGGGCACTGGCTATGTTAGGTCGATAAGCTTTGTAGCTCGTTCCTCCGCGGCTTTGGCGAATGCACCTTTCGCTCCAAATATGAATTTAAACCTGTAAAACTTGGTTTCACTCTGTAATTAGTGCCCGATCACATTACTGGAGGCTCCGTCTTATCAATTCTGCATTCCTTTATCAGCCATTTGTTTATTATATTTGTACCTTGTGTGCTGGTTGTGAAGTTTAATTTCTATAAAGGAGGTTTTCATGTGCGTATGTTCTCAGGGAATGTTTAGATGCTGAGGCGCTGCTTTTTCAATTAATTGCTTGTTATTTTATTTAGTGCCTCCCTCTACTGGTATCAACTAGATTATTACTTAGTCAGAAGTTAGTGCGCCCGGTGTCTTCATTGACGAGCTTTGAAGTTTTATAAATTGCTTTTATTATTACTTGCCTGCCTTATGTTATGCCATAATGTTATCCCTTGGTATGAATTTATATTGCAAAAAAGAAGTCATTGTACAGGATACTCTTGCGGGTACAGAGTTTGGCAAGTTTCTATTTTATTAAGTATTTAAACCAACAGAAATTTTGTTAATGTTTTATGCGCTTTTTATGCAGATTTTAACAGGGGTTTAAGAAAAAAATTTATTGTGCCCCTATGATGTTGTTAAATCTATCTGTTTTATTGTATTTAAATTGTGTAATAAACATTGTTTTACACAGGCTGTGTATGTTTGATAGTTATGGCCCTGCTGCTCCCTGTCTTATTATTGGACGCAAATAGCACGTACTGTTTTGGTGCAAAATAAATGCAACCTGCAATATTTCATTTTGTTGCTTTAATTTTAGACACCAGTGTTTATTAATTTATTTAATTATTTTTTATTTGCTTATTTCTTTGGCGTGCTCTAGCAAGGGTAAATAACATCAAACACACAAGTACAGTAATTTCCCAAACCAGTAAGGCATTAGTACTAATAGGAATTTGACGTAGAAAGACCACAGGTACATATTTTATTGGAAAAGTAGAAGTAAGGAAAGCGTAAATTTTGACTTTTCAAATCTGACTGCAACAAATTAAAGAGGAATGTGTACTTCGTGCACTGAGTGTTTTTTTCAACCAGAATTCCAGTCTGATACAGCTCTTTACGTTAGTCTCTCCTGCATAAGTCTTCTCGTCCCCATGTACCTTTCGAAATCATACATCATCGCATCCAATAACGTTGGTATGTCTACCTACGTGCCACGAGCTGCTACTTCCAACAAATGTCATCAGAGGTTACCATGCGAACGACCAATAAAACGAGAATAAACGAATATGTGTTACCCACACATTGGATCCAGTGCTTGTTCATACAATAGCGTAACGTTGAAAATTCGGTTTTAAATTTAGTTTCTACTACTAAAACGTTATTCCGCCAGTGCAAAGTGGTGAAGTGTGAGTAGATTCAAGTTACCAAGACACTATTGCATACAAATAAGCGTTGAAGCTGCAGTATGTACTTACAGTATGCCAAGATGACGTCAGATATGACGTTATGCTTCAGGATAGATTTAACGAATTCAAAAGATTCCCCGTAAATAAAACTACAAACCCACTGCTACCTGAGAGGGGAAAAAAGTGAGTAACATTGGAAAACGAAAAAAAAAATTAAACTAGGAAACCAGTTGATTTTGGAGGGTTTTAGCAGACCAAAAAGAAAGAGAGAACAACATTGCTTACTGCCTACGACGATGTAAGAGCTATGCGTAGGGTAACTTATTCTAACACCTACACACTAGTAACTCAGTAGCACAGTACTAATGCCACGAAATTTCTTAGTTTCTTATTCAGAAAAAATAATTAAAAACGCGTGCTGCAGCGGGAAAAGAGACTGCCTCCATTGCGTTTTGTTTTCCGCAACAGGAAAGAGGCACTAGAAAGTATTGCGCGGCAAAGTCTTTGATGCTTTTGTTTCTGTATGCACTCGCAGAATCATAATTACCTTGTGGAGGAGAATAAAAATACTACCCTTATCTTTCCATGCAACCTCCCTCCTCTCCTTCCATCTCTCTCTCTCTCTCTCTCTCTCTCAGTTTTCATATCCGTCTCTAGTATCTGAGCTCTCTTCGCTTTCTCTTTCTCTCTCGCACTTACCCACGCGACTTGCCTCTGGATTGCAGATGTGGTTTGCTCGTCTCTATGAACCTTGCCACTAGAGACATCTGTAGGCGGTTGCATGTGGACAATGGCGCCGCTAGGTCCCACGCTTAATGAACGAGAAACTGAAAATTCGCTTCCGATGAAAGCACATTATAAATTTCCCAGAGGGCTGCCAGTATGGCGGATACATTATACATCACAGCAGGGCCTCAGGGTTATGCGCCGCCAAGCGCTGAGGCAGCATTCTCACCTTATCGGCAGGAGAAGGCCGATACCATGCATCCGCATAACTCGCTCACTACGTCACTAAATTCCTCCCACATCTACATGGATACTCTGCAAATGACATTTAAGTTTCCTTAGTAGATCTGTTACATTTTCTAAGCGTCCTGCCAATAAAACGCAGTCTTTGGTTAGCCTTCCCCCAAAGTTTTCTATGAGTTCCTTCCAATTTAGGTTGTTCGTAATTGTAATTCCATGGTATTTAGTTGAATGTAAGGACTTTAAATTTTACTGATTTATCGAGTAACCGAAGTTAACGGATTCCTTTTAACACTCACGAGGATGACCTCACACTTTTCGTTAGTTACGGTCAATGGCCAATATTCGCACCATACAGATATCTTTTCTAAATCGCTTTGCAATTTGTTTTGATCTTTTGATGACTTAATTCGATAAACGACAGCGTCATCTGCAAACAACCTAAGGCGGCTGCTCAGATTGGCTCCCAAATCGTTTATATATATATATATATATATATATATATATATATATATATATATATATATATATAAGCAGCAGCATAGAGCCCATAATACAACCTTGGAGACCGCCAGAAATCACTTGTATTTTACACGATGACTTTCCGACAGTTTCTAAGAACTGTGACCTCTATGACAGGAAGTCACGAATCCAGTCACATGTCTGAGACAATATTCCATAAGAACACCATTTCACTGCAAGCCACTTATGTGGTACAGTGTAAACCTTCCGGAAATCCATAAATACGGACTCAATTTGAAAATTATAGTCAGCAGCACTCAACACATCATGCGAGTAAGGAGTTAGTTGTGTTTCACAAGAACTATGTTTCCTAAATCCGTGTTGACCGTGTGTCTTCGAGGTAATTCATAATGTTCGACCACAATATATGTTCCAAAATCCTGCTGCATATCGACGTTACTGATATGGACCTGTAATTTAGTGGATTACTTCTACCCTTTCTTCAATATTGGCGTCAACTGTTGAAAGGTCTCTGTTGGATTCCTTTCATGTTAATTTCTTAAATATGTTGTCATTTACGGCATAAATTCCTCTTCTAAATTTACTGTGATGTTTCTGACTATCTGGAAGGAGACTGAGCAGTGGAACGTGTTACTTTTACACATAAACAAGAACGATCTGTCACACTACTACACTTTAAAACACAGTTTATATGTAATTCATGTCACACAGTCTCATACCGAACCTACATCCGCTTTCGTTTATATACTGTATATTATAAGATACTGTCATCCCACTTCCCTTCTGTGTGAGAGGATGAATGAGCAAAAGTATTTCTAGTTGCATGCTTGATGGTAGCAGAGTAGCCTGTCTGCTAGAGAATAGTAGGACCAACGTCGGAACAGGTAGCTACACTTTCTAAAATCACAGAGGTTTCTATTCTTAGTATGGTCCTGTCCGTCCCTTGTCATGTTGGTATAGGAAGCTGCCTCTCTGGTCACTTCAGTTTGTATCTGTGAGGCACCCTCAGGAAGGGACCACGACAGTCTGTCCGCGGCGAGCGTCTGAGGTGGTAAGATCTCCGGCTAAGCGCGTGTCTGCTAAGTCCGTAGGACAATGGATTTCTTAAGTTCAGCCTAACTGAAAATTTAATCACCTTCATTTCAGGTTTAGCTCTAAAATATCTAATGTTATCTTAAATTGCAACGCAGTGTATTTCGAGTGTGAAGTTCAGAATATCTTCCGGTAGTTGCTTTGTCACTACTTTGTGAGTAAAGTGGAACCACGTGTTGATCTGTAACTCTAAGATCACCAATCTTAAATGCGAATGTGCGTGAGATTATAACGTCTCGCCTTGACAATATTTTTCAATATAGCAAGTTTTCTTTATGTTCAACCCACGTGGGGTGTACTTTGTGAGACCAGTAACACGTGAAGCATGTGGTGTAATCATCAAAGTAGCCCTCAGGTATTCTTTTCGGGAAGATGTCACAGAGAGTTAGTATGAATTTAGTATACCAGTGTGTGGTAATTACATGACGGACAGGATTGCGCTACGAACGTAACTTCTTTGGGTGAAAATTGAATCGGTTGGTTGTGGTTAAACCTCTTGCATATGTTTCAACGTGCTTCGCGTGTTATTTTATGAATGCAGTGTTGTATGCAGTCTATATATATATATATATATATATATATATATATATATATATATATATATATATATATATATACCGGTTGTCGTAGTACTATTAAAAGATGATAAATAATGTTAGTCTGGTTGAGAATTTGGTAAGCTAGACTGGATACCTGGTGAAACAGTTGCTCAGTAATGCGAGGTTAACTTGCCCAGACTGCTCACAGCTTTTATCCCACTTTTATGGTCTTGAATATCAGCACCGCTTACAGAGTAAATTAATGCAACAACATTACACTGTGTAGCTTTCCAGTCTTTGGGTAGTGATCTTTTGTCGAGCGAACGGTTGTATACAATTGTTAAGTATGGAGCTACTGAATCAGCATACTCTGGAAGGAGCCTAACTGGTATACAGTCTGGACCAGAACACTTGCTTTTATTAAGTGGTTTAAGTTGCTTCACTACTCCGAGGACATCCACTTCTACGTTACTCATGTTGGCAGCTGTTCTTGATTCGAATTCTGGAATATTTACTTCGTCTTGTTTTGTGAAGGCATTTCGGAAGGCTGTGTTTAGTAACTCTGCTTTGACGGGACTGTCTTCGATAGTATTTCTATTGCTATCGCATGGAGAAGACAATGATTGCGTCTTGCCGCTAGCGTACTTCACACACGACCAGAATACTGAGTAGTTCATTTTCTCTGTTAACAGCTGTACATAAAAAATATAAACGTGGTCTACGAACAGAAGCTACAGATCCCAGGTTTAGCTTCCTTCAGAACAAATGGTGAAAAGAATCCTTGATGCTGAGATGTACATATAATATGAGGTTGCCGCGGCAATAAACATATAAAACAAACCCATATACAATCATCCTAATGACGTTACCCCGTTCTTTGTAACGGCAGTCTTTCTCTTCACACAATGAACAATTTCAGGACCATTTGTCATTTGCTGATGAATCTTCGATGCTGTTTGGTCGTGGTCCATCGTACTTACTTGTTGCTAATGTTTCATTCAGACTCTATTAGACATTTTCAGAGGTCGATGATGTCGCAGCGGGTAAGCCAATGGTTTCTGCGATCGCTAATTTTTGTACGGAAAAATTCGAATAACATAAAACCATCTAGATGGTATCTGTTTTCGTTGGAGGGTTTGTGGTTTAGTCACAAGATAATTTCTGCTTTTGAAAAATTCTGAATAATGTAATTACAAAAATCTAGTTTACAATTAAAATGGAAAATTATAACTGAATATTGTATTTGGATGCTTTGTTATGAGACAGATATTTACGCAAAAAGTCCATCACCCACATGAAAACAGGGGTGTGGTTAAAGGTCTTGCAGAGAGAGTCAAAAATTTTCCGCTCTACAGTAGTTACACTCCGATTTAAAACATGCAAAGCATACAAATGGATTTTCGGGGAACGAAGTAAATAGAGCTCTAAGACCCAGAGAAATGTCGTAGTATTGTTGTTATTTTCTATATACTCAAGTTATCTGGCGGACAGGGTGGGCAGCAACCTATCGTTGTGTGCTGAAGATGCTGTGATGTACCGGAAGGTGTCGAAAATGATACAAGGTGTCTCAGACAAAATTTCTAGTTGGTGTGATGAATGGCAGCTGGGTCTAGATGTAGAAATATGTGAGTTAATGTGAATGAATAAGAAAAACAAACCCGTAATATTCAGTGCCGCTTCAAAAGTGTCCTTGTTGACTTAGTCACGTCGTTTGAATATCTGAGCGTAACGTTGCAAAGCGATATGAAACGGAACGAGCATGTCAGGATTGGGTAGGGAAGGCGAATGGTTGACTTCGGTTTGTTGGAAGAATTTTGAAAAAGTGTGGCTCCTCTGTAAACGAGATCGCATATAGGACGCTAGTGTGACTTTTCTTGAGTACTGCTGGAATGCTTGTGATCCACATCAGCTCGGATTAAAGGAACACATCGAAGCAATTCAGAGGTGGGCTGCTAGATTTGTTACCAGTAGGCTCGAAGCAACATGCAAGTGTTACTTTGATGCTTCTGGAACTTAAATCGGAATCCTCGGAGGGAAGGTGGCTTTCTTTTCGAGGAGCTCTATTGACAAAATTTAGATAACAAGCGTTTGAAGCTGACTGCTGAGTGAACCTACTGCCACGAGCATATACTACGCGTAAGGACCACGACGATATGCGAGAAATTAGGGCACATATGGAGGAGCACTGACAGTTGTTTTTCCTTGGCTCTGTCTGAGGGTGGAACAGGAAAGGAAACAACTAGCAATGGTGCGGAGCACCCTGCGCCACGCACCGTACTGTGAACTGCAGAGTATGTATGTAAATGTAGTAACAGTAAGTCGAAGGAGAAGAATGAGAAACGAAGATGGAAGAAAACATTTTCTCTTTTATCATAAATTTAGCTGATCCAGTCAGGAACTTATAGAGAAACAAAATATAAGGCCTTCTTCTGGACCAACAAAGAACTAATCTGCATAGAATAAACGTCCTCGTCTGTCGGCATGCAGGATATGTGAGTTTCGACCTACGTGTGGTAGGCATGCACAGGTCTCAAACGTGAACAGGAACACGTAAGTATTTGTCAATTAGGGAGAGCAGAAAAATAAACTAGCAGAGCATGCTCATCACTCAGGAAACCAGTAAGTATTCTGAAACCAAAATTCTGTCTACACTGGCGAACTACTACTCATGCTTCCATACCTATATAAAGAAACTTAACGAAAAAGTGAAACACTCAGAAGCAGAGGAGGAAACGAACTGAATTTTCACGGGTTGGAATGTTATGTGACGTTGCTACAGTAATCTCAGATAGAGTCAAATTTATGAAGAATTATAAAGAAATTCCGTATGATATTGCCCCCTTCCACTCCCCCTGTGGTCTAGATGTATATAGTGATTCAGCTGGGAAGGGTTCTCTTGAAACAAGCTGTCCTTCAACTGTTGTAACAGGTAGTTGATTCATTGATACTAACACTGGGACGGATTTGACGTCCAAGATGGCCTGATACATTCCGTTTCGCAGACAAATGTGGGGATCTTTCTGACCACATGAGTACCTTACCATCGCGCAGACAGTTCGTAGAGCGACTGTCATTTATGCAAGAGCAGTGTCCCTTTGAAAAATGTCAGTACAGTAGTCTCGTACGACAAGTAACTGATGAGTACACAGGACGTCTGTCACTAACCATTCTACCGTGGGAAATACCGCCAACCATTACCTTGAGTCATATGCTATAGTTCCTCAAATACAAACGTAAGGAGTAACACCGGTGTGCTTGCCCAAAGCTTTAAAGAATGGAGTCCTCACCGCACTGGCAAACGAAGGGTCACCTGAGGTGGTTTGGAACCGAGACTCATTGCTGAATACAATGTGATGCCATTTATCAGCAGTCCGTGCTTCCTGGTCATGGCACTACTCCAAACGGAGCTATCTGTGTGTGGTGTGACCGGCAGCCTGAGCATAGGTTGGTAATTATCTGGTCTGGCTGTTGTTAGAACCCGACCTACTGGGCATGGACTGTACCCACAACATTTCCATTGTGTTGGACTAAGTGACACACGCGTATGCACATGTGAAGAAATCGGCAAAGCGGAACACATCACATAACATCGCGACATACAACCACAACAGCACGAAAATGACATATGATAAATGATAAGACAGCCAGACGACTGGTTAGAAATAAACATCATCACAGACAAAATTCCACAAGCACTCCACACAGCAGGAACGACCGTACGTGAGAAGGAGAATTATCCTAAAAGACAACACATGGAACGAGTCCGACAACAACACAACCGATCATTCAGGTCCCTCAACAAATTTAGAACGAGATAACATGAATACGTAGAATAATGTATAAATAAATAATAGCGCAATGAACAAATAAAAGTATCTATAGACCATTAGCTAACGACAGAAAATTTGTAAGTATTGTAGTTATGAATAAGTAACACGTAAATAATTATTAAGTTTAATTTCATAACGGCTTACGTTACAAAAATACACTCAGGTAAAGTATCCTGAGGAAGTGAGTCACGACTAACGTCCGAAATTCCCTCCCACAGGAGAAGCCGTAATAGATAATTTTCCATAATACAGTACTAGAAATTGCACTACAGGAGTAAAATTAAATGAGAAATGCATACTAATACACTATATATAATGAAAAATTGTAAATAATATAATTCGATATCATTTGTACTTAAATCTAAGCAAATTGTTGCTCCATCTGGGACTGGCTCGAAGTTGTTCCGATGTCCTCCCACTGGAACAGCCAGGTAGTTCATCAAAAACATCTCCTACCATATATTAGCTTTTAATTATAAAACATTTTTTTATTTACTTTTCCTCAAATAATGTTCATTTTCTACCACTGTTAACTCATTACTGTTACTCTTATTTTATTGCTCAAAACAAATTTTGTTAGAAGTATGGAACAAAGTACTGCAACATGTAGAATTGTAAAACGTACGACCGGCTTTTTAAAATAGGCAGCAGGTTTTTAAATATGCATTAAAGGAAATTGAAAAATGAAATGTGTACCCGACCAATGGTGCAGGTTGATAAAGAATATTGCACGGAGTCTTTTACTTTTTCTCGGAAGGCAATTTCGTCTCTTCCCTGAAGCCAGTAATTTCATCAATAATATGACATTTAGGGCACTAGCGAGATTCATAAGTTTGTGATATTTAAAAACCCGGGCTTTGGCATTTAGGGCACTAGCGAGTTTCATAAGTTTCTGAGATTTAAAAACCCGGGCTTTAACAGTTAGTTAACGTCTTTTGAATCATGGCATAATTACAGAATCCTCATTCAGTGTAGTAGAGAAATTTTTTAAAGCTGAGAACAGCAAATTTAACTTCCCTATAATTAGTTTAACTTTACTCTGTATTGCAATAAGCAAATTGCTTTACAGTTTGAACACTTGTTAACATTTTCGAACTAGGCGTTCCTTAAATTATACTTACTTGTCGCAGTTCACTTATTCTCACACTTTTGTGTAATTTCTCAGACAATTATTTTATTTAGAAACTCATTACTGCTTCCACTGTCATGAGCAAATGATTTATCTTCTGCCTCAGCATAAAACAGTACATTCTGATAGCAAGTAATACGTTTTGTTGTTCTGGTTAGAATTTTCATGTTTTGCTGGTTGAGTGAGAGCATATTCGTAGATTAGAGTTGCTTGTCTAGGTTTTATGTGTTTCTTCCTGTGACAGTGGCAATATAAAGAGTAATCCGATGAAAGACACAGAATTGAGCGTAATCCACGTGTTAGCTTTGTGGAATAAAATTAGATGAGAGGCGACATACGCCGAAGATGGCACATATATTAATATTGGAACTATAGCGTTTTAACGATATAACGAAAGATGTTTCGCCACGTTAGCATTCTCAGTTCTCAGAGAAGGAAACCAGTATTTAGAACAGGGATTAAAGGTCTGGACACTGTTTATCAGCACATGTTTATCCCATTATAGAATCGAGCTCCTTTTACAAGCATTTCAATTTATTATCAACAATATTTTGACCAAGTAACATGACTACTAGTGACCGAATAATTCGCGTTTTAAATAATTGAACTTCGTCAGATTTCAGACTGCAGCGGAGTGTACGCTGATATGAAACTTACTGGCAGATTAAAACTGTGTGCCTGACCGAGACTCGAACCCGGGACCTTTGTCTTTCGCGGGCAAGTGCATTACCACTCAGCTACCCAAGCACGACTCACGCCCCCTCCTCACAGCTGTACTTCTGCCAGTACCTCGTCTCCTATCTTCCAAACTTTACAGAAGCTCTACTGCGAACCTTGCAGAACTAGCACTCCTGAAAGAAAGGATATTGCGGAGACATGGCTTACCCACAGCCTGGGGGATGTTTCCAAAATGAGATTTTCACTCTGCAGCGGAGTGTGCGCTGATATGAAACTTCTTGGCAGATTAAAACTGTGTGCCGAGCTGGGTAGCTCAGTTTGTAGAGCACTTGCCCGCGAAAGGCAAAGGTCTCGAGTCTCGGTCCGGCACACAGTTTTAATCTGCCAGGAAGTTTCGTCAGATTTCTTAATACGATTAAACAGTGCGAACGTCGATGGAGTTCTTTCGCTGTCTTCTTTGGAAACGATTTTGTTCCTCATCGTACTTGATGCAGCATTGTTTGTTTCTGCCTCGGGTTTATCTTTACAGCATTATCACCCGATAGTACCAAACCTCTCATAAAATGTCCCTCAACAAGTTTCCCCTGTATACGAAATATTCGAGAACATAGTTTCACAATGTTACATTACTTTGTACAGTTCTGCATCTTACTACGTTTGACGAATAAACGTAATTATGACGTGAAGTAGAGAGCAGCTCTGCTGCCTTAAATTTTGTTGTGTGACATTCTCGGCAGGGGTGACGGTTTCGTGGCGAGGACAGTGACACCCTCGCAGCGGGGTAAACCGACACAGACAGGCCCGTCGCATTAGACACGGCTAATCCGTATCGACAGGCGGAACCTCGCACGCCCACTGCACCAGCTAACTTGACCATGATAGCACCAACGATGCAAGATCAACCGTTAACTGCTCCAAATATAGCGTAACATCATAAACAATAATGTCTATAGTGGTGCTATGGGATGAAAAGTGTACAACAGAACTTTTTTTGAAGATTTCATTTTCAACTACTCTACAACGATTCAAACCTTCTTCGGTAGGGAATATTTATGGTTCCACTACATATCCTCTTCCCCCCCCCCCTCCCTCTTCCGCCATCCACAAGTTGCTGTTTTCCACTCATAAACGACTATGTTTTCCTGAGCTCTAATTTCTCCGATTTTCTTGTCACATCACGGGACGTATATGGGATGAATACGCTGTTTGGCAGGTTTTCGAACGTATGTTCTCGGAACGTGAATAACAAACCAGTCTTTCAGACACAATGCCTCTTTCGTAGCGTCTGCAACTGAAATTGATTGAGCAGCTCCGTAAAGCTCTCGCTGTTAGCCATTCTGTGACGAAACGTCCCACTCTTCGTTGGATCTTATCCATCTTGGTCGTTAATCCAATGTGGTAATAGATAGATTGATAAGAATTACTAAACAATTGGTTTTATCTGTGTTTCGTAAGCCTCTTCTTTCGTGGGTGAGTTATATATCCTTCAGTCCCTGTGAATAAATTTCAACTTTACGTCTAGTTTTCCTAAAATTAGTTTTATATGATTATTCGATGTTGAACCAGACGAGTCTTCTCAGTGTTTAAATGCTGTTACATTTGACGGTGATCTATCACCAACCGTTTCTAATGACCTAGATATTGATAAGACGTTAATACTGATGTCATCTTCGTCTTGTAGCAATTTTAATGGCCAGCAGTATACGTTTAGCTCCTCCACTAGTCACCGATATACTGCAAGTCTTACTGCATTTCGGTATAGGTATCTCACGTTACAACCTTCCAGAAGACAACATCATCTGTAGACAGCCGCACCGAGCATCCAATCTTATTCACAAGATCATTCATATACATTGTGGAAGTTCCGTGTTTGGGTAACTAATCGGGAAGGTAGTGTGCTCATCTACAACTACATCTACACAGATAGTTCGCAAGCCACTTTAGGGTGAGAGATGGATGGTATTCTCTACTACTACTAGTCGTTTGCTTTCCTTTTCCTCCAGTAAACAGAGCGAGGGAAGAAAGACTATCTATATGCCTCCGTATGAGCCCTAATTTCTCGTATCTTATCTTCGTGGTCCTTAGTGTTGTCAACAGTAAAATCGTTCAGCAGTCAGCTTCAAATGCCTGTTCCCTAAATTTTCCCAATACTCTTCCTTGATTACCATTTGAGATCCCGAAGCATCTCTTTTAACGCTTGCCTGTTGTTCGAACTTAGCGGTAACAAAAACAGCATTCCGCCTCTGAACTGCTTCGATGCCTTCCTTTAATCCAACCCGAAACATTCGAGCAGCATTCAGGAATACGTCGCAGCGTACAATACATGGTTTGCTTTAGAGCTTTTACTTCCCTAAAATTCTCCCAATAAACCGAAGTCGACCAGTCACTTCTCTACCTCAATCCTCATTTGCACGTTCCATTTCATACTGCTTTGAAACGATACTCTCAGCTGTTTAAACGGCGTGACTGCGTCAAGCAGAACACTACTAATGGTGCATCCGAATATTACGGGACTGTTTTTCCTACTCATCCGCATTATTTCACATTTTTCTACATCTGGAGCTAGCTGCCGTTTCTCACAACAGCTAGAAATGTTGTCTAAGTCATCTTGTATCCTTCTACAGTTACTCACCTTCTCCTACAACACTCCACCATCAGCAGAAAACCGCAGATTCCTGCCCACCCTGTCCGCCAGACCATTTATGTATATAGTAAATAACAGCGATCTTATCACACATCCCTGGGACGGTCCTGACGATACCTTTGTATCTTATCAACAGTCGCCGTCGAGGACAACATACTGGTTCTCTTACTTAAGAAGTCTTCGAGCGACTCACATATCTGGGAAACTATTTCATATAGATGCTCGTATCTTCATTAACTGCCTGCCATGTGTCACCATGTGACACCATGTCAGATGTTTTCCGAATATCTAGAAATATGGAACCTGCCTATTGCCCTACTCCATAGTTCGTAGTGTATCATGTGAGGAAAGGGCAGGTTCAGTTTCACACTAACGATGCTTTCTAAAATCATGCTGATTCTTGGACATACGTTTCACAGTCTCAAGAAAATTTATTGTATTCTAACTTAGAATATGTTCAAGAGCTCGGCAACAAATCGATGTTAGGGATATTCGTCTGTAATTCTGCGAGTCCTGTCTTCGACCTTGTTACATACAGGTGTCAACTACGCATTTTTCCAAACGCTTGGGACTTTGCTCTGTGCGACACTTTTCCCGATAAATGTAAACTGGGTACTGGGCAAGTACCGTAAGGTACTCTTCGTAAAATCGAACTGGCGACTTATTTGTTTTCGACAATTTCAGCTCTTCCTGTCATCCTTAAGGTAGTCTCTTCGAGTGTCACAGGACGGTATGTTTTTACAATTCTCCTGTTTGAACGATTTCTTGAACGCGAAATTTTTAAACGTCGCGTTTTGGACTATTGTCTGCAGCTGGCACAGCAGACTGGTCAACGAATGAGTGGATGGAAGCCTTGTGAGGAAACCTTGAGTGCGAAGTCGCATGTTCAATCTTTAGTAAGGTTCGTTTGAAACTGTTGTGTTAATGGAAAAATATTAGCTGCTAATGACTCATCACTGGATCAGGAGGGTGACAGAAAATCTGTGTCCCGAAGATGCAGAGATCAACCTTCTATATGACGTATGGACATATTTGGCATTCAAGAAGTGTTCAAAACAAACAAATAACTTTCACCATGAGCACCGCATGTAAAACGGCGTGCCATGGTAATCACAAGGATTCGCACCATCGAGATCGAAGGCGAACTCCTTGGGAATTACAAACCGTACAGGACGTTCAGCTTGCTATTCACTCTTAAAGAATGCATATTGAATCATACTAGAATTGATGGCACCCAATCGAATGTGAAACAGTCTGTTGTGGAGCTTATCGTGAAAATGGCTGCCCATTAAAGTATAGCTGTGGATAGTGCGATGAGCTATTTTACAGGCAAGTAAAAAAGCAAACATACTTATTTCGAATTTGTCTAGTGATTCCAGATGGCATGATTTGCAATGTCGAACACTTTTCACGATGGGTAGTTTGTTCTAAAGGTATATGACCTTTATAAGCAGACCAGGAGTTAAGGAAGTCATGTTATTTTGACAAGATATACGCCACAAACTGTGCTCATACCATAGCTGTATCTCTTACTTCAATTTTCCCCGTTTTGCTTCTTGTGACTTAACTATTAGGTACTGCCTTTGCAGGATCACGCACGCCAGATATAATTGTAGAGGGCAGAGCCCCTCCTACTTCCCTCAGCACAATAAATAAATATGCAGCCTAATTATATGCGAATGCGTTAAGGCACTGATGTTAGTAGATCTTGATAGGTCTAATTTCCAGGGTTGCTTTCACATGCATTTCCTCTTCAAATCCCTTTTGGTCGGAGGTAGAAACAAGTTCCTTAGCGAACGATGGGATAAGTTTGTTTATCGCATTTAGAGATTTTCCACCGGCCGGTGTGGCCGAGCGGTTCTAGGCGCTTCACTTTGGAACCACGCGATAGCTACTGTCGCAGGTTCGAATCCTGCCTCGGGCATGGATGTGTGTGATGTCCTTAGCTTCGTTAGGTTTAAGTAGTTCTAAGTTCTAGGGGACTGATGACCTCAGTGCTCAGAGCCATTTGAACCATTTACAGGTTTTCGGGCCGATTCTGCTTTTTACTGTGCATCGTCAAGTTGAAAATTTGGTTGCAATTTCGTTATCTTACAACTTCCAATTCTGAATCACTGTTTGAAGTTGTGCAACCACCCACGGCTTCCATTGCAATCACTGTACTCTACATCGCGCGAAATTTGATGTGCATAACGTAGTCGGTCACTGTCATGTAAATCATATCCAGCATACTTGAAACCCTCAAACACGTGTTTTTGTAACTAGTGCGTCTTAATATCTCTTGAATATCCGTATTTTCTCTTATACACTAGACGGTCATATTGGTGCGGACTTAATTGGAAATCTCTTCTCAATTGTTTCTTTTTTCTTTTCTTTTACTGTGCTGTGGATGATCATCAATGGTACCCATTATTTAAATAACGATTGTCCTTTACTACGTTTCATGAAGACGGGATTTGTAGCTCTCTGTCAGACAAGGATGATGAACTACATGGCTCGAAACCTGATTCAGTATCACTTTCACTTGTTAAGCACGTACCGTTATCATTCTAATCCGCTTGTACAATGTGTGCATAGTCGACACCACACATTCCACTGAGTCATCTTGCAGAAACGCTAATATTTCATCTGCCATTTCTATCTCACTCTGCGAAATTTCTTTGGTTCCTTTCTGACGGAATGTCAACTTCGGCAACTGTTGTTGTAGATACAATGCAATGTTTGCTTTCTTTATCGTTACCGTTGCTGTGCTGTATATTAACACCTCCAGCACTGCACAGTTGTGAGTTACTCGCCCGCTGAGGAGTTTAACTGCAGTCTATAGCCTCATGCTCTGCCCGTCACTGGATACCTCCACTCCCACCTACTGTAGTCGTTAGCAGCCAATATTGTGATTACATGGTACAAAATATGTGGGGCGTCGAAGGCCGTCATTGGCCTTGTGCGACCTCGCACTCAAGGGGTTCCTTGTTAGATCTGCTTAGCGATTTTACATAAGACCTGAGTTTTCTCGGGTTCTCTGCCAGATCTTTTCCTAAGGTGTGACGGTAGTAGTTGTAGTATGCTTCAAGCATAAATCTTTTCACAGATGCACGAATCTCTACCAGCTTTTGCCTGTCCTTATTTGATCGTTCTCTTTTGAAAGTGAAACAGTATCTGCTTCCTCAACACTTTATCTAATTTCGTTGTTAAACTGTAGTAGGGATTTTCCGTCCATAATCCACTTACTAGGCACATAGTTCTCCAGACACGTTGTGATATGACGTTGGTATAAAAACGATGTTGCTTATTACCTCTGAATACTATAAGGTCGTTAGCCAAGTTATGATGAAACGGCGAACATCACAGTTATAACCCTAGAAAAAATTGACACAGCCCACCTTAGTCGTAAAATAAAACTATAATCATACAAGAAGAGCAAGCCAGATACTCGATACCTTTACTTAACAACAGGCAATTGATAACTCTGTTTGGCTACTGTGCATTACTCTAGCACTGTCATAGTAAGAACGACAAACGTAGCTGTAAAACGGGTTACATTTGATAATAGTGGGTCACCTAAACATAAAAAGTTTTTAGGACAGTTAAAAGATTTCGTAACTTATGTCAAGCCTCTTATAAGAGAGTTCTATCTGCTCAAATTAATGTCCACAAATTAAAAGAAATTCAGGGGAGCAAAGTTTTGTAAAATTTCGATTGTATTTGCACAAAATGATGCTAACACCAAATTACGTGGAAGACTGTGTGGAGAGAACTCTACAAGATGCATTTTCTGTGCAGCTCACTAATTCAAAGTTAATGAGACAAAATCACAAATTAGAAATGAAATCAGCAACTCAAGATGTGCTCCAGAACAGGTAAGTAGCAAGTTGCACAGAATATGGATCGCGTTACTGTGGATTGCAACACTTACGCTTCCCCAAAATCATCAAAGCGTGGAAACATCGGCACTAGACTGCAGCTGCGAGGAAAACAGCCAGGAATTTAAGTTCTCTCAATTCAACTCTTAATCTACCCAGAAACACTACATGGTGGGGACGACTCACTGCTATTGCCAGTCTAACAGACGACAATAACGGTTATTTCCAAAAATAACAGTGGAATGCCACAAAAACTTTCCACTCTTGGCATTCAAGATGCACATGCATAATGCCGGCCGCTGTTGCCGTGCGGCTCTAGGCACTTCAGTCCGGGACCGCGCTGCTGCTACGGTCGCAGGTTCGAATCCTACCTCGTGCATGGATGTGTGTGATGTCCTGAGGTTAGTTAGGTTTAAGTGATTCTAAGTCTAGGAGCTGATGACCTCAGATATTAAGTCCCATAGTGCTTAGAGCCATCTGAACCATTTTGAACAAACATGATGTAGGTGCTATGTTGAAGCATTGGTTCCTTGATTAGCTGGCTAGTTCAAGCCAAGCCCAGTGGTAAGGGTGTCACATTCAATTTGACACAATAAAATTTTGGGAGCGAAAGCAGCCAAACTACTCACTTGACTGGGCGGCGTCGCGGTATTTTGCCTTTTGATATTCGTGTAGAGAAGGCAAAAACTTCATCCTAAATTATTCTCTGGGGATGACAGTGGCGGCACAGCATCCCCTGCCCTCATTGAGGACGAGTGCTGACTCTGTTTATGAAAAACAGAGCAGGTTACAACACAACTCCACAGAAAACTGCACATTTACCCAGATAGGTTCGCCTCTCCTTATGCAATTCACCGACAGCCTTCTGCCGACAAAGAGGTACCTAATACCACACTGGAAGTGCATCTCCACAGTGAACAAAAGGTAAATCTTTCCTCTGTAGCAAATATATCCAGTATTCACAATAAAATAAACACAAAATAGTGGCAGAAAAATGTAGCAATATTACTTAGAAGCATGTGACAATAATGTTACAACTGTAAATGATAATTGCACTATAACACTCCATTGATGTACTTCTCAAATAATCTACATATCTATCAGTTTCTTGCCATTAAGGACGTGTTGAGATTTATCAGCTACTATCTACTGTATCAAGTAATTTATAGTATCAATTAGATAGCTCCATATCCTTCTTTTTATATATAACTTCTGTCGTAACTTTCAATACTTACGTCTACATTTTCATCAAGACCGGTGACCCATTGTGAAGTGTATGGTGGAGGTGTTTTCCAATGAACTATATATTTTGGCTTCTGCTCGTTCCATTCGCGTATGGGGACCAAGAAGAATGTCTACCTAAATGCCGCTGTGTGTGCAGTAATTAATCGGATCTTCTTTTACTGTTTCTGTGGGAATGCTATGTAAGGGATAACTATGTTTCTTTCTTTAGAACGTAATACTGCTTCTTGAAACATTGTAATTAGTCTTTTGCTCGATAGTTGACATGCATCATCAAATATTTGTCAGTTCAGTTTTTGTCGGTATTTCCTTGTCGCTTTTCCGTGAGTGAGTAACCGGTGATCATTCATGCTGGATATCTCTGTACACTTCTCTGTACACTTCCAGTATCCCCTGGTACTCTGTTTGGTACGGGTTACACGCATTTCAGCAATATTCTGGGAGGGGTCGCATGAAATTTTTACAAGCAACCTCTTTTATGGACTAACCATTTTCTCAGTAGCGACGTATGCCACATATTTCACCTACGATCGACTTATGTGATTATCCTGTTTTGTATCTCCACAAAAGTGGTTTACCAAGGTATTTGTATGAGCTTAGTACCTCCAATTCCGACGCATTGATTTTTCATTTGTAGGAAACTACGTTTTCGTTTCTCGTGAACTGTAAAATTTAAAATTTCTGAACATTTAAATAAATTTCCTTTACTTGAATCACTTCGAAAACTTATGCAGGTCTGGCTGTACATCTGTAACTGTGTCACCTGCATAAAATCTCAGATTAATTTTACAATTGTCTACCCGTTCATTACCACACAATACGTTGCACGACAAGTGACTCCCCCCGCCCAAAAAAACAAAGTTTTATACCAATCACACATTTCGTTTAATATTCTATAAAATCATACTATTGTTAATATAGTACTGAGTCAAATGCTTCTGGGAAAGTCAAGAAATATGCTTTGTCTTGAACCATATAGAATTTAATGTTACAAACATGCGAGTTGAGTTTCATATGAGAGCTGTCTTTATAATCCATGCCGTTTGGCAAGGAAAATGTAATTCCGTTCAAGACATTTTACTACCTTTCACATTATGTTCAACGAATCTGTAGTATGGAGATGCTGATGACAGTGAACTGTAGTTCTGTCGATAACTCCTGCTACACTTCGTGGACATGGTTGCTATCCTTCCTATCTTTCAGCTACTGGGCACCGATTTTGTTCCGGGGATATACGGTGTATTATGGTTTCTCTGAATAGTTTCCTTCTTTCAAATATTAGGAAGCTTGGATCTGTGACTTAGGAAGCTTGGTGATAAGGATGTGAGCCCAACGAAACCGAGATTTTTAACAACATTTATTCCCCTTTATGGCATTTAAAGAAAAATGAGCAATCCAAACCAGGCGTCATAAGAGCAACCGTAAATTATTAATGAATTCCATATTGAGAATGACACATTTTTATTTAGCATTTAGAGAAAATTTTGAAGATTTGTACGTATGAGTTTAGGATACGATGAGTGTTTAAAACAGAACAGATACTTTTAAAAGATTAACCTCCGTAACTTTTAACACACAAACTTTTAAAAGGAGTCATGCAACTTAAAAAGATTAGATATCTTAGCTACTTGAATTCTGAAATAAGCTTTTCATAAAATAATCAAGATTAACGTCTAAATTCTGTTTGCATTTCACAAGTAGGCATAAAATAGGTCAAGTATGTACTGGTAACATGGAATGCTGATCCAGATTGATGCCTAAGACCAATATGACTGTCGCTAATCAAAGCTGTAAGTTGTTGTTGTTGTTGTTTTTGTTGTGGTCCTCAGACCACAGCGTGGTTTGATGCAGCTCTCCATGCTCCTCTATCCTGCGCAGGCTTCTTCATCTCCAAGTAACTACTGCAACCTACATCCTTCTGAATCTGCTTAGTGTATTTATCTCTTGGTCTCCCTCTACGATTTTTCCCCTCCGCGCTGCCCTCCAACACTAAATTGGTGATCCCTTAAAGCCTCAGAATATGTCCTACCAACCGATCCCTTCTTCTAGTCAAGTTCCTCTTCTCCCCAGTTCTGTTCAGTACCTCCTCTTTAGTTACGTGATTTACCCATCTTATCTTCACTATTATTCTGTAGCACCACATTTCGAAAGCTTCTATTCCCTTCTTGTCTGAACTATTTATCATCCATGTTTCACATCCATACACGTCTACACTCCATACAAATACTTTTCGAAAACACTTCCTGACACTTAAATCTATACTCGATGTTAACAAATTTCTCTTCTTCAGAATCGCTTTTCTTGCCATTGCTAGTATGCATTTTATATCCTCCCTACTTCGACAGTCATGTTAGTTTGCTCCCCAAATACCAAAACTCAATTACTACTTTAAGTGTTTCATTTCCTACTCTAACTTCCTCAGCATCCGTTGACTTAATTAGACTACATTCCATTATCCTCGTTTTGCTTTTGTTGATGTTCATCTTATATTCTCCTTTCAAGACACTATCCATACTATTCAGCTGCTCTTCCAGGTCCTTTGCGGTTTCTGACAGAATTACAATGTCATCGGCAAACCTCATAGTATTTATTTCTTCTCCATGGATTTTAATTCCGACTCCGAATTTTTCTTTTGTTTCCTTTACAGCTTGTTCATCATACAGACTGAGTAACATCAGAGATACACTTCAACACTATCCACTCCCTTCCCAACCACGACTTCACTTTCATGCCCCTCGACTCTTATAACTGCCCCTCTGTACAAATTGTAAATAGCCTTTACTCCCTGTATTTGACCCCTACCGCCTTCAGAATTTGGAAAAAGATTATTCCATTAAACATTGTCAAAAGGCTTCTCTAAGTCTACAAATGCTAGGAACGTAGGTTTGTTGTTCCTTAACCTATCTTCTAAGATAAATCGTAGGGTCAGTATTGCCTCACGTTTTCCAAAATTTCTACCGAATCCAAACTGATCTTCCCTAAGGTCTGTTCTGTTTTGCAGCCGTGACTTACTAAACTGATAGTTCGGCAATTTTCAGTCCTGTCAACACCTGCTTTCTTCGAGATTGTAATTATTATATTCCTCTTGAAGTCTCAGGGTATTTCACCTGTCTCATATCTCTTGCTGACTCTCTCAAGGCTGCCAGTAGTTCTAATGGAATGTTGTCTACCTCTGGGGCCTTGTTTCCACTTAGGTTTTTCAGTGCTCTGTCTGACTCTTCACGGAGTATCGTATCTCCCATTTCATCTTCATCTACGCCCTGTTCCACCTCCATAATATTGCCCTCAAGTACATCGTCCTTGTGCAGACCCTCAGTTTATTTCTTCCACCTTTCTGCCTTCCCTTCTTTGCTTAGAAGTGATTTTCCATCTGAGCTCTTGATATTCATACAAGCGGTTCTCTTTTCTCTAAATGCCCCTCTAATTTTCCTGTAGGCAGTCTCTCTTACTCCTAGTGATATATGCCTCTACATCCTTACGTTTGTCCTCTAGACGTCCCTGCTCAGCCTGTTGTCGATCTCATTTTTGAGACCTTTGTATTCTTTTTTGTCTGCTTCGTTAACTGCACTTTTATATTTTCTCCTTTCACCAATTAAATTCAATATTCTGTTACCCAAGGATGGATGTGTACGTGTATGGTGACAATCTCAGGAATCCATAGACTCTGCATGTCAGCAGAGGACTGTTGAAGTCGGTGAAGGCTCTGTAATGGTGTGGGACGTATGCAGTTGGACTGATTTTGGACTCGTGATACGTCTAAATAGGACACTGACAGGTGTCACCTACGCAATCATCCTGTCTGATCACATGAATCCATTACCGTCCATTGTGCACTCCCATGGACTTGGGCAATACCAGCAGAACAATTTGACACGTCACACTTCCAGAACTGTTGCGGAGTGGCTCCAGAAACACTCTTCTAAGTTTAAACACTTCCGCTGACCATCAAACTCCCCAAATATGATCACTATTGATCATATCTGGGATGCCTTGCCACGTTCTGTTCAGAAGAGCTCTCCACTTCCTCGTACTCTTTCGGATTTATGGACATTCCTGCAGGATCCATGGTGTCAGTTCCCTCCAGCACTACTTTTGACATTAGTCGAGTCCATGCCACGTGGTGTTGCAGCACTTCTGCGTGCTTACAGGCCCTACACGATATTAGGCAGGTGTACCAGTTTCTTTGGTCTTCACTGTATATGTGCCCTAATGTGGTTCATGGTGGCTCTGTCCTGGACAAGATAGCTGACTCAGGATATAACTCTGATGATATCATATGAACCCAGAAAACGTGTGAACTTCTTAGCCGATGTCTTTTTTTCACCCTCACTACATGGCGGAAGTTTTTCAAAAAGACTACGCTACCAATGAGGCATCTCCCCCTATCATTCCTTGCAGCTTCCCTTTGGTGCCCGATGCAAGTATTGTTCTTTGCAAATTGCCAGTCTTCTTAATGCTATAAATTATATATCAACGTGTGATGCGTGATATCTGTTCTTTCGGAACCAATGTGTTGCTGTGGTAAGTATATGTGGTAGAAGGGGGGGAGGGGGGAGAAAGGAGAGGAAAAGGAAGGAACTAATGATGTCAGCTACGTCGAGACTTCATGCAGAATCAGTGGCGACGAGCGAAAATGGACGGGAACTGCGGATAGGTGTCGCTAGGTAGGAATGTGTGTCGGGGTCGAGGCGTGCCGAGATGGGCCGGGCAGTTGCGCAAACTCAGTGTCCGTGTGGAGCAGCAGTTAACGCAACTGCCTAATAAGCCACAGGACAAGTGTTCGAATAGCGGTCCGCTGATTTCGTATGAATCCCGATGCAGCTGACATCAGTAGTTCCTGCCCTTTCCTCTTCTCTCTTCCCCCTCCTCCCTTCAGCTTCAATTTACCCAATACAAATTAGATGTATGTGAATTAATAGGATAAATACGAATCACTTGGGGGGGGGGGGGGTAATGTCCTATGGGTTTCATACCTTGTGGTACCAAAGGCAAAATTAAGTCGCCTTATCTGATATCGAGCATGAAAAATTATAAGGGTCTATTCCAAACTACAGCTGATTCGTTCGGCGAAGGATGGGCGCAGGTGACAAGATGTGCTTATGATACGAGAAAGTGTGTTATCACAGCAAAATTTCTTAAATTCCCATGATAAAAAGGTGAGAGTGTTGTCAGTTACTACAACCTTGGGAGACCCAAAAACAGAAAAAAAATTTCCACCTGCTGGATGGTAACTTCGGTTGTCACTGCTTTACTCGGAACTAGTCAAACAAAACGAATAATGTATCATCCACAACTAATCCATCTGTATTACTGTTTTGTGTATGGGAAGAAGCTCAAAATAATCGTCAATATGTTCTTTTCGGTTGGAATGTGAGAAAACCCACCGGGTATTTGAATTAGGCTTTGTCATCCTACCTCCCTGATATTGAGCGACTAATTACCTCATGTCGTAGTTCAAAGTCTCCCAAGTTAACTGTTCCTTAAGTATAATGATTGTTTTGTACGTACCAAAACAGTCTCCGCACTAGGAAGATGAATCCTTAACCTACAATCATAGTGGGTACGTTAACGTTAAAGACTTCTTTTAATAGAACACTCCAAAACTAAGTTGCTGTTTGCTGCTACTTAACTGAGCATCTGATTTTGTGCTTCTCTTAATTACCAAACAACGATTATATTTCATTCACGACTGGAGAAACCCACGTTGGTACCTGTCTGATTTAAGGTTGTTTCGTTATTTCCGGTTCACACTGAAACATAGAACCAAGAGTATCAGTTGTTAAGGTATCGGTGCCCATAATAGTCTAACTAGAAACCAGAAGGCAGAAATCCTGACAGCCTGGCCAGCAATCATAACCGTGTTACGGGGCCTGGTCAACACCCAGCCCAAGATCCGGTCATCTATTTCTAGTTGGTATTTCTTCTGATCAAGATCGAATGTAAATTTCTCAACAGCGAATAGGACAGCCTTGGATTCATACACTGAATATTCAAGTTCAGCAAATGATAAGCTCTTGATGCATAGGACACTGCCTTCTGGTCACCATTTTACTCCTGCAGTAAAACTGTAGCTATCCCGGAATTAGATGCGTCGGTCTGAAGAATAAACTCGTGCTTTAAATCAGAAGCAGCCAGAACAGGGACACTTGTTAGACCTGTTTTCAAGCATCAAAGACGGATTGCTCATTGTCGGTCTACTGGAATTTTTCTCCCAATGCAAATGGTTTAAAGGGAATGCCAATTGTGCGAAACTGGAAATAAATTTTCTACTAAAGAAGTTCACCCTGCCTATAAAACTAGCCACACCGTTCTTATATTTAGTTGGAGGAAACTGACAGCGTTAGTGCGACACTGATCATTTCTGATGCCATCAGCCGAGACAATGTGTCCAAAAAAGATATTTCTCAACGAGATAAATTAACCTCCAATGGTTCTGCAGTTAATCCGGTCTCCTGCAGACTGCATAAAACCTGCCCAAGATGATCGAGACGTTCAGGAAAGATTTTGCTATATATCAGGATAGATGTTGCTGTACATGACATTATGATCTAGATAATTCTAAATGTATCGAAACTCTAGATAATTCTAAATGTATGTAAACTTCATTTCACCTCAAACAGAATCCAGTACATGCGACACACAGCCATCCCAATGGGCAACCTGAAAGAGACACTGTTATATTCTAACATACTCCAGTCCATTTGAGAGGTGGGTCTTAACAGCTGTCAAATAATTGTGAAACTTCTCTGTAGATGACGATCAGCTGTTTATTTCTATGCTCAGTGCTTCAGGTTTCGGTAAGTAGACTATTATCAGGTAGACGCAAATCGTAACCAGTCTGTCACTACAACATTTGGAGTGAACAGAAGCTACGTTTTTCTATCTATATCGAAGATATTCACTTCAAATGTTGTACTGACAACCTGGTTATGATTTGCGTCGACTTGATAAATGTCTACTGATCCAAACATGCAGCGTTCAACATAAAAATAAACAACTGATCATCATCTACAGTGAAGTTTCGCAAATATTCCAATTAATGAAAAGTGGGGTTACAAGCTTGACCTTCAGTTCAACGTGATGATAAGCCCGATTAAAATCAAGAATAGTAAAAATTCTCGACTCCAGCAAACCAAGTGAAATGGTTATGGTGATCGGGCAAAAGGATTGATTCATATACCACCATTTGGTTCAGGGTCGGTGATCCACAACCAGTTGATAATCCGCCGATATTCCACACAGTTAAATTTTGACAATGAAAAGTCAGTGAACTGTACAGTGATACAGTGTGCCTAAATATCCCATTAGTCAACAGCTGGTTTATAATATGACATAGTTACATCATTTTAGGAGACACACAATATGGAGCTTGACAGACAGGAATTTGATCTGTAAGCAGATCCTGGCCAAGATAAGACTACTAGGTATCAAACATATGCCTTAATTTAAGTGGACTCGCATTCGGGAGGACGACGGTTCAATCCCGCGTCCGACCATCCTGATTTAGGTTTTCCGTGATTTCCCTAAATCGCCTCAGGCAAATGCCGGGATGGTTCCTTTGAAAGGGCGCGGCTGACTTCCTTCCCCTTCCTTCCCTACTTCGATGAGACCGATGACTTCGCTGTCTGGTCTCCTTCCCCAAATACAACCCAATCTTAATTTGAGGAAGAAATTTCTAAGAATGTAAGTCTGGACTACAGCATTGTATGGTAGTGAAACATGGACTGTGGGAAAACCGGAACAGAAGAGAATCGAAGCATTTGAGATGTGATGCTACAGACGAATATTGAAAATTAGGTGGACTGATGAGGTAAGGAATGACGAGGTTCTGCGCAGAATCGGAGGGGAAAGGAATATGTGGAAAACACTGATAAGGAGAAGGAACAGAATAATAGGACATCTATTAAGACATGGAGGAATGACTTCCATGGTTCTAGAGGGAACTACAGGGGGAGAAACCGTAGGGGAAGAGAGAGATTGGAATACATCCACCAAATAATTGAGAACGTGGGTCGCAAGTGCTACACTGAGATGAAGAGGTTGAGGCAGAAGAGAAATTCGTGGCGGTCCGCATCATGCTAGTTAGAAGACTGATGACCTCTCCAGCCCCCCCCCCCCCAAAAAAAAAAAGAAAAAGTGTGCAGAATTTTACACTTAATTTTGTTCGTGACCCTTAGACTCGTCATTAAAGACATCGGAAAACTAATAAAGTCACTCAAGTGAGTGGTTCCTTCAGATGAGAGTGTTTAGAAGGAACGACTCTGTCCTGAAAGCAACAAATATTTTTAATATAATTGTGATCGTATCTCTAGTATCCCATGTCAGACTGAAACTTAAAAATACATGTCAGACTGAAACTAAAAAAAATAAATTAAAAAAAAAACCTTTACCCATGAAATCTAAACTGTACCTTGTCTTCCTTATGAAGTCACAGTTAAGAAACACATCAGTTGACGACCACTTCACAACGGTACAACGGTAAAAAGTACTGCCCTTGTCAACCCAAGAACACTCAAACTATCAGGTCTTCCACAAACACGGACCACAATTGTCCACTGACCGTGTGGCATTTCTTGAATATTAATTCTAACAAAAGAAATTGTCAAATGCAAGCATGCTCAGAATATCAGCGATAGTCGTGTACATGAATATTCCTGCATCTTTCCAACAAAGCACATGCCAATTCAAGTGGCGCAGCCACAGTAAACCCAACCTCGAAACAGCCTTTGCTTTATTGCTGCCCTTTTCTGCCCACTGTGGTTCCTACGGCGAGCTACTGGCCGATGACATCAGCTCTTTTTAAACTAATCTCGCTGTACCAGGGAATAGCGTACTAACTAAAGAAATCGAATCACCACATCCGTATCATCAATGAAATTTATGTCAAACGACTAGTTTCGGAGCTACACGTAACCCATCTTAAGGTCTTTTTAATCAAAGAACAATTGATATTGCTACAATGCCTAAGTCTGGTAGCTGAAATAATATAAAAACAAAATACCACAAAATCACTAAAACTGTAAATGGAATAACAACAGTTACACTGTGACTGTATATCAGATACATAACTTCTTTTTGTAGCTGTAACTATACATTTTGTTATGGCCATATGCGAAAAGCGGTGAAGCATTCAAAAGATAATATTTGCCTGACATTAAAAATGTACCAGAACAATACAAGACACTCTACAGAAATTTTAGATTTAACAAAGGGGCTAAATGTCACAAGATCCAACTGAAAATATATACATGAATGTACAAAAAACATATACAGAACACCGAATAAAATTTATGTAAGGAATGAAAGATAGCTGCAGGAAGCCAAAACATGGTAATCACAAACCTAATATAAATGCACAACGACATACGTAAATACAGTGTTTGAAACCGATGATCTCGAAGGACAAAAGTAACAACCTGTTAATAAACTCCTAGTAGATATAAAAAACCTTGAAGTAACTATGGTTACTGTAATCACGAGTTCCATATACACTGTTCTGTCAATACGTAGTAAACACAAACTCTTAATGAGACACCGAATAGTGTTCTATACTTCGATCCCCAATACTATAACAACGTAGTTACAGACAGCCGGGTATTTTGGTACCACACTGTCCACCCACTGTTGCAGGTATGTTGACGGTCACTTTGTTTAACTAATTTTACCTAGGACATTTTCATTAAATGAGGTTGAGGTAAATGAAGATTGTCTCTGGACATTTATTTTTAGTTTTCTTATCATTACGAGTTTGTGTTTATTTCGTACTGACAACATAGTGCACACGACACTCGTGATTCCAACAATGACAACTAAGGGCTTTTTATATCTGCCAAGGGTGTTTGATCTGGTTGTTATTTTTGTTCCTTGGAGTTCGTGTGTCCCAAACATCGTATTCACGCATGCTGTTGTGCATTTATATTTAGCTTGCGATTAGCCTGCACGAATTTGGTTCCTTGCTTCTGTCATTCCTTGCATCATTTTTATAAACTTCTACATATGATTTTGTTCATTAATGCATATTTTCAGTTTGATAATATATGATATGTTACGTTTTTGTTAAATCTAAAAAAAAGAAAAGGGGAAAGAAACTGACCACGTGACTTAATTCATTGTAGTGGAAACATGTTCTACTATCTGATAAAAACTGTTTTCCCTTGTTATCCAGCTACGTATTTTCGGAGGAGTAGGGCTCAAACTTGCAGGCACGAGTGCTGTACTTTTCGTCACTAACCGGATGTTCTCTACTTGTACCGAGTGCCACCTTGTCTAACTTGGCAAAAGTTGCGGGGTTGTTGTGAGTAATACATGAGAATGGCCTTCTAGGTGCATACTGTATGGAATACTATTAACAATTTCCTGTATATTACCGCTAAAGCAAAGAGCTGTCATGGCCATCCGAGTACCCCGGTATATCGGACGAGTAACTCACCATGATTTGATTGGACAATCAATTATTAACACCTGATAAATTTTTACAAACGCAATTTTTCACGAATGTCAACCAACAGTTCACCCTTACCAACGGCTTCGAGTACAGTTCTGCTTAATCTGCCACAGGTTACCAGTACATAATTCTAAATTTCACTAATGGGCAATTTCAGGAACTTCATGTTCAAATGATTCAAATGGCTCTGAGCCCTAGGGGACTTAACATCTGTGGTCATCAGTCCCCTAGAACTTAGAACTACTTAAACCTAACTAACCTAAGGACAACACACACATCCATGCCCGAGGCAGGATTCGAACCTGCGACCGTAGCAGTCGCGCGGTTCCGGACTGAGCGCCTAGAACCGCTAGACCACCGCGGCCGGCCGAACTTCATGTTGATTTTGTAAACATTAAGTTAACTACAAGAGGTCTATAATTTCACAACAGCTTTCAATCAACATTTTAGTGATGTTCTGAAGCTACGGCCTAAGTTGATTACGTGATTTGTTTGACAGTTTCAACCTACCTCCATGATCTCTCTCTGTGATACCACAGTCTTAACATTTAGCAACTGGGTCAGGAGCAAACCAGTCCACTATTATCCTGATCGGTGGTATCTTGCAACTATAGGTAAACCAGTACTAATTTGCAACTGGAAGATTTTATCAAGAAGTGGCTCACTAACAGGGACTTGTTTGGGATCTGTATTCACTGCCCGTAAACCTGAACATGCTTACACGAAGTATTTAAATGAGTACACAGACTTCCAAATACCGCTTTAATAACGTTCATTATTAATAACGATACATGATTGAATTCTGAAAGTATATGTCATGATTAGATCGTTTTCTAAATTGCAAGTTTATTTAAACTGGGTGGCAGTACGCTGCAAATTCTTGCAATATACAAGAGCTTCCAAAGCGAAAAGGTTTTCCCTAAAATACCCATAACCTAACGAGATGTAACAGTATCCACTTATTACGGTGATTTATTTCCACCATGTGTGTATCAAAATCTAGTAAACATCGGCTGCCTGCCGGACCACAGGTTTGTTCCGTTGCCTAACAACACAGAATACTGTCCTGCCAACACACTTAGGCGCGATTACCATGTATTGATTCGGGCAATTAATACGTCTACTTAGGTTAAGTGCTAAGTGCAGGGATTCACCTAAGCTGCTCGCTGTCACTCAGATCAAAGCTGTAATCTCTGTCCCAGCATCAGCTCTGAAGAACGACCTGTGTCTGAATTCTTACCTCAATACATAGTGCACGGTTGTTGCAGCATTACCGTCAATCCTCACAACCTTGAACAATGGTGAAAAACTTCCCTTTCTTCGTCAAAATGAATGAAAGAATCTTCCCTAACTGCCGGAGTGTATTAAATTTGACCTGTAATTAGGAACGATGCAAAGCAATATTTTTTTTGTCGTGAATAATGGTTTCCCATTTTTCTGTTGCAGGTTTGCTCTTTGTTCACTGTTTTAATCTTGTAATATGGTAATTGTAACATTTGATCGAAAGAATTTTCGTATGTACGTTAGGCAGTCTATCACATTTTATTGTGGTATCTCATCAGCGAAAAAGTAAGCCTCGCGCTTCCGACGACTTATACCTACAGTGTTGTAATTGGTGATCTCTTTTGGGAGTGTCGATCACAGATCTTCATATTTCTTTTCTTGACTAACAACAACATGGTGGCCGCCGCAAAGTGTCGCCCGAACACAAAAGAAAATACAATACATTGCCTCCTGCATGTGAGATTCCAGATTACTGGAAAAAATTAACTGTTCCGAAACTAGCTCAAAAATAAGGAAAACTCTGCTGTATTACTTCTAAATTCCAGTTTGATCCGAATGTCGAAAGATACAAGTATAGTGACCGATGTAGACTCTCTAAAATAAAGCTCTTTGCCGTGCTATTGCCATGTCATTACTGATAATAATAATTACGAATAAGCACAGCAGGTTCTCATTGCGCAAATATTGACATTATAATGTGCAAGAATACTTAAATCTCTGTAGAAAGCGTAATGCATTTTACATACTTGGTACGTAAGTGTTTTGAGCGTTTCAAAAGTTATGTTGCAGTTTGTTGTCATAGGGATATTTTCAAATCTTCCTACGTATTTTTTCTATAAGATATTACATATCGAATTTTCAGGAAGATTTTCTTCACTTGTGGATGCTAAATGTAGTTTGTTACGAGGGCAGAGACACATGTTTAAGGTGACAGATAATGGACTTCTGGAATAGCGTTACAGATGTTTGCAGTTAACCGTGGGACACACACAATGAAGGTACAAGACAAACGAAATATTTCTGGAGCATTCAGTTTTCTGTTACAATTTCCAGGAAACAGTCCAAGAGAATGACAGTCTAAGATTAGCTATTTAGCTATGTGATAGGAGATAGCATTCTGGTTACGTGAACGTATTCTAACGGAACAATGCAGTCTAGAGCAGAACTGATAAACTCTGCGTAATACGCTCCTACAATGGCATGAAGTCTATAGCCAGAAAGCAGTAACTGTATGAAGTAAGGGTCGATCGGACCATTTCAAGGAACTGTAAAATAGCTGATGTTGAAGATAATAGAGGTTGTGGACGAGTGTAAGTTTCCATGCTTCAAGACGACAGTTCTCGGTAGAGGCTGCGTGGGTTACAGTAGCTTAATTTGAAGATACTTTTTTAAATAAGGAGCATAGGGAACGCAAGGAAATGTTCGTTCTCGACACTTCTTTAAGACTAGCAATTTAATGTGTCACATTTACAACAGTATGATATATTAACACCCCTAAGTACAAATGCACCGTCATCGAGCAGCAGTTCAGTGTTCACTGCTCACATATTCGTATAATATTAGAAATCCGTTGTTTCTGCCAGGACTTTTTTTGTATTCAATTTGCGTCACCATACCAAGGATATTAGGTCCATTGCCACAACAAATTATAGCTCTGTATACATGGCGAGAGTGGACCAACGTTGACAGGTGGATAGTCATAGTATTCTGACAATGTTGTATAAGAGTTCTCTAACTGTTAGATATGTGGTGTCACCGCCAGACACCACACTTGCTAGGTGGTAGCCTTTAAATCGGCCGCGGTCCGTTAGTATACGTCGGACCCGCGTGTCGCCACTATCAGTGATTGCAGACCGAGCGCCGCCACACGGCAGGTCTAGAGAGACTCTCTAGCACTCGCCCCAGTTGTAAAGCCGACTTTGCTAGCGATGGTTCACTGTCTGCATACGCTCTCATTTGCAGAGACGACAGTTTAGCATAGCCTTCAGCAACGTCATTTGTTACGACCTAGCTATGCGCCATATTCAGTAATTAGAATGTATTCTGAACAGATAATATTGTGAATCATGTAACGTCAAGAGCGACGTTCTTCATTAATGGATTAAAGTTAAGTATCAAACTAATTACGTCCGCTTTCTGAATTCTAATTCCTTGTCATGTTCCAGACCTCTCGTCAGTATAGTCCTTCCCACCTCACGCCAGCCTGCGTGAGCTAAAACGCGTGCTTTTTCGGCCTACTCTAGTAATACGGTGTTGGCTCTTCTGCCAACACAGCAAGATAAGTTGCTTATAGTAGACTTACAGATGAGAGTTGCACCACTGTATATACAGGGTGTTTCAAAAATGACCGGTATATTTGAAACGGCAATAAAAACTAAACGAGCAGCGATAGAAATACACCGTTTGTTGCAATATGCTTGGGACAACAGTACATTTTCAGGCGGACAAACTTTCGAAATTACAGTAGTTACAATTTTCAACAACAGATGGCGCTGCAAGTGATGTGAAAGATATAGAAGACAACGCAGTCTGTGGGAGCGCCATTCTGTACGTCGTCTTTCTGCTGTAAGCGTGTGCTATTCACAACGTGCAAGTGTGCTGTAGACAACATGGTTTATTCCTTAGAACAGAGGATTTTTCTGGTGTTGGAATTCCACCGCCTAGAACACAGTGTTGTTGCAACAAGACAAAGTTTTCAACGGAGGTTTAATGTAACCAAAGGACCGAAAAGCGATACAATAAAGGATCTGTTTGAAAAATATCAACGGACTGGGAACGTGACGGATGAACGTGCTGGAAAGGTATAGCGACCGCGTACGGCAACCACAGAGGGCAACGCGCAGCTAGTGCAGCAGGTGATCCAACAGCGGCCTCGGGTTTCCGTTCGCCGTGTTGCAGCTGCGGTCCCAATGACGCCAACGTCCACATATCGTCTCATGCGCCAGAGTTTACACCTCTATCCATACAAAATTCAAACGCGGCAACCCCTCAGCGCCGCTACCATTGCTGCACGAGAGACATTCGCTAACGATATAGTGCACAGGATTGATGACGGCAATATGCATGTGGGCAGCATTTGGTTTACTGACGAAGCTTATTTTTACCTGGACGGCTTCGTCAATAAACAGAACTGGCGCATATGGGGAACCGAAAAGCCCCATGTTGCAGTCCCATCGTCCCTGCATCCTCAAAAAGTACTGGTCTGGGCCGCCATGTCTTCCAAAGGAATCATTGGCCCATTTTTCAGATCCGAAACGATTACTGCTTCACGCTATCTGGACATTCTTCGTGAATTTGTGGCGGTACAAACTGCCTTAGACGACACTGCGAACACCTCGTGGTGTATGCAAGATGGTGCCCGGCCACATCGCACGGCCGACGTCTTTAATTTCCTGAATGAATATTTCGATGATCGTGTGATTGCTTTGAGCTATCCGAAACATACAGGAGGCAGCGTGGATTGGCCTCCCTCTTCGCCAGACATGAACCCCTGTGACTTCTTTCTGTGGGGACACTTGAAAGACCAGGTGTACCGCCAGAATCCAGAAACAATTGAACAGCTGAAGCAGTACATCTCTTCTGCATGTGAAGCCATTCCGCCAGACACGTTGTCAAAGGTTTCGGGTAATTTCATTCAGAGACTACGCCATATTATTGCTACGCATGGTGGATATGTGGAAAATATCGTACTATAGAGTTTCCCAGACCGCAGCGCCATCTGTTGTTGAAAATTGTAACTACTGTAATTTCGAAAGTTTGACTGCCTGAAAATGTACTGTTGTCCCAAGCATATTGCAACAAATGGTATATTTCTATCGCTGCTCGTTTAGTTTTTATTGCCGTTTCAAATATACCGGTCATTTTTGAAACACCCTGTAGAATACATTCGATTTATACAGATAGGGAATTACCACGTGAAGCAGCGATTATAACGGAAGCTAATTTCTCGAAATGTATGAATGGGAGTATCTCTAAATTCTGCGAATGTTTCTCTGCCTCAGATCATCGCTGGTCTTTCAACTACAGAGACGTAATTCGCAGCTCGGGTGTTAGGGAACCGAGCTTTATTAAAATCGGATTAAAGAATTCTACGCTTGGTGGAAGTTATAAACCCCACCGATTAAGAAAAGAAGCTTCCTGCGGACCATGAAATTACTGGTATTATTTAACGAGGGCAGCTGAGAATGAATACTATGACGCAGAATAACATGCGACGTATCAAAGTGATATTACTGCGTATGACGTAAAAATCCATCCGGAACAGTAGAGATGTAAATCACAAACCAGAAGCAATAGGCTACCATGGCACCACAAAAAAAAAAAAAAAAAAAAAAAAAAAAGAAGATAGAAAACCAAAGACTCGATTCAAAAAGAGGTGTTCTTCGTAAGAATTCAGTAACTGGAAATGACTGATAGTAACACTGTCATATTAGTCTCGGAAGTTTTGTAGGAAAACTACCGGATGCTTCCTTGAATTCATCGCTCTGAAACGTTCCCTCTCGTGGATGTAATGAAGAGTGTTGACAAAGGATTTGAATTGTCAACGATTGGCGAATGAGAAAACTGCTCCCTGACTGAATACTATGAATTTTGTCCCACAGGAGCGGACGTAATTCTCTCCGTATTTGCATGTGATCTTGCTTAATTTGCTCACCCAATCCGCAGAGATACTACTCGAGCAGAAACCATGATTACAGGTGCACTCGCGGGCACAAACCACAGCTCACTTGAAGACGTACCAGCGCCCGACAAAGAGTCCACTTGCAGTCCCGTTATTTCTAACGTCCGGAGACCTACCTACAAAGGCCTCCCCACTTCAGATTTACGTATCAGTGGTCAGCCATAATACTTAGAATCTTAATGGTAATCTTACAATCCGTCTCCAACTCTGTGTAGTGGACTGCGATCATTTTTCAGCGCCCATCTCAAACTGCTCCAACTTTTCGAGAGTTTATTCTTTCCTAATATCAGTCGCCCTAAATAGCTCTCTAGGCCTGAAACCACAACGCCAATCTCTTCCGAACGTTCAGTCTGCGATTCGAGCATAGATTTTCGACCATCTGTTTGACTTGCAATCGTAACAACCTATTCATGTGTCTTATTACTCTTGCTCTAGTTTGACAGCGAGCGAGGTGGCGCCGTGGTTAGCACAGTGGACTCGAATTCGGGAGGACGACGGTTCAATCCCACGTCCGGCCATCATGATTTAGGTTTACCGTGATTTCCCTAGATCAATTCAAGCAAATGACGGGATGGTTCCTTTGAAAGGGCACAGCCGCTTTCCTTCCACATCCTTCCCTAATCCGAGCTTGGACTCTGTCTCTAATGACCTCGTCGTCGACGGGACGTTAAACACTAATCTCTTCCTCCTCTAGTTTGACTCAGTACTCTTCCAGGCCTCGTTGCTCTCGATAGTTACTTGGTCTAACACCTCTACCTGTTTTTGTAAGCCGGCCGGGGTAGCCGAGCGGTTCTACGCGCTACAGTCTGGAACCGCGCCACCGCTACGATCGCAGGTTCGAATCCTACCTCCGGCATGGATATGTGTGATGTCCTTAGGTTAGTTATGTTTAAGTAGTTCTAAGTTCTAGGGGACCAATGACCTCAGAAGTTGAGTCCCATAGTGCTCAGAGCCATTTGAACCATTTTGTTTTTGTAAGTCGAGAGCCTGACCAAGGCGACTAGAAAATTCGTTGCGGCTTACCTAAGGCTCTCCTGGAAATGAATGTTTAACTGTCTCCAAATTCACCTCCAAAAATGCGTGTAATTCTGTACTTAGGGAAGTATGCGAAACAGTGCACGTTGAGGAACACAATTCCTTATTCTCTAAAGTTGCACACAATTCCGTATTTACTTCTTCGTCCTGTGCTGGCTTTGTGGCCAGAGAATAACACATCAGCAGCATCGTGTTAGCGGCAATAGCTGGTTGCATAGCGGTACTTGGCTTTTGATAACTGACTTCTGCAGGCTGCAGCTTCGAGGGCTTTGCGACATTTCTCGTTCCATGAGCGTCTGCGACAGGGCGCTTATGTTGGCTGCATAAGCTGTATTGGCGTTCAGATCGAGGCTAGACACCATGGTGCCGTAGCATTGGCCGGCAGCGCGGTGTCTACAGTCGGGGCATTGGGGTGCAAGTCCACGCCTCAGTATGGGACGTCGATCTACAGCAACTGGTGTTTTTGGCCTTGAAAAAGGCAAAGGCTCCCGATAACGTTGGCGGGTGAGATTGTGCACTTGACGGAGCGTCTCACTGTCCCCTTCCTCATCCACTAAGCCACCTGCTCTGATCCATAAATGTTCCCTCGCGGCTAGAAGTTTGTAGTAAGTAACGAAACAGAAGGAAATTCTCTGGAATTTAGAAGCTTTACACTGTATTTCGATTACCACCAACAGGAAATGATTTGTGGAAATTGGTTAGCATTCCTATCACAACAAAAGGCTTGGCCAGGTACGACCAACAATGAATTCGGGTGTATTACCACAGCTACGGCATAAAGACAAATCAGGACTGCCAAGTTGATATGGCAATTATGAAACCTACTGCAGTCCTGTGACAGCTGCCGCGTCTGTAGTTACTCGATTAGGTGTGGTTACTCGTCACATTTGCAGTGACACCGAATAGAAACGAACGGCATACTACTGTTTCCCCATCAGCGAGGAAGTTGTGCTAACGTGGCAATCTTCCACCCCTGGAAACATCGATTTTCTACACCTACAGAATGTTCTTCGGCGTAAAAGTAAATGATATAAGTTAAAGAAAGGGGACAGTGGGAAAAGATACGTATCACTGACATCACTGACAGCGAGTGTCCGACATTAATTCCGAATGTATAAAAATATGTCACTAAAGTGAAGCAGTTCTGTCTCAATTTTTTAATGAGTTTACTCACAATTCATAGTTATTTCGTAAGATACCACCTCGTTGTAGAATGAGAAACGAAGTGTAATGCGATAACTTCACCTTGCTGCCCAAGTCTTTGTGATCATACTTCGGAACTCATGACTAAGATCTCCCTTTTCCTGAATTACTGCCAGTTCAGCAATTTTATGGACGGGATGCATTAATGTTTAGTTTCCAATGTGTGTTGGCTTGTCTACTACCTCATTTATGGTTCTACAGCAAGACGGCAGCTTGTCAAGTCAATCAGAATTGAGACTGAACTCAATAAAAGATTGAGACAGGACTACTTCAGTTTAGTGTCTTATAATATATGCCACCTTAATTTCGCATACTGGCTGTCACTGATATTGCAGTTTTTCCCAAATTGCCCTTTTCTTCAATTTATATGGTCAACTTTGACGACGAAGAAAACTGAGTAGCTAAAGAGGATCGATGTCTGCACAGCTCAGGGACAGAAGATTACCAGGAAACAGTAATAGGAAGTTCAGTCCCTGTTTCTATTCATTTTCACTACCGATGTGACGACTGATAACGTACCACACCTATTCCAGTCACTGCAGAACTAGCAACTGTCACAGAAGTAGGTTTCATAATCTCTGAATCCAATTGGCAGTCCTGATGTGGCTTATACCATAACTTTTTTTTTCACTTGCAGCCCTGATTTAACGACCCACCACCTGATTGCCTAAGGAGGGTCTTTATTGACCACTTGGCCGCTGCGATCGGTACATGGGCGCTGATGTGGCTGAACCTCCGCACCAGTTCCCGCATCCGATCGCACCGTTGCCCGTATCCCGCCATGTGGAGGAGGGTCATAGTTGATCTTGTTTTGTTTTTGTCTCTTTTGTTTTGTTTTCTTTTAGTTGGTTATCTTTGTTTGCTATTTATCTTTCTTTTCTTTTCTTTATGGCAGCTTTCCCAAACCGTTTAATAAAAATTTACATAATATTTAAATTTTGAAAAAGAAATACAAAAATACAGTTTGGAATGAAAAACAGGAAAGAAGGCAGGAAACGAATAAGTTTAGAGTCACTCCGCCCTGGGGAACTGAGGATGAAAGCCTTGGAATTAATCGTCAAGCCATTGATCCTCAGTCTCCAATCCTTTGCTTACCTTTAACTAAGAAGATCTATGCTAATCTATAATTACTATGCTAATTACTAAAGCTATTTCTAAGATAATAACGCTACTGACAGGTTTAAAGTGCCGTGTTTGCCTGTGGCAACTGCGACGGTGCGCCGACACTGTTTACATCTATTCATGTTGAGCTTTAGTTATGTGTAATTTGTTGTGATATCTGTACATTATGTTTAGACCAATGCATTTCTGTCGGTCTTTTTTCTGTCTCAGTTTTCATCCTCCACACTATGGAGTCTATGCACATGATGCATCTAGGTTTTTCGTCTGTGCCGTCTCTCGCGCCTGTACTCTTTATGGCATTCATCTGAGTTTTTATATGCCAGTACGTTTAGTTCGTACCATAATTCTGGTGTTCTGACAGCATCGTAGACGTGTCGATCAGTTTGAAAGTGTTGCATTGCTGGTGTGTTCCTGTGTTGTCTGTATTACCCGCAGAATAGGATTGTGTGTTCCGGGGTTCCCATACCTCTGCCTGTAAAGACATGCTCAAAAGTATCCGAACGACCTGAATTGCATTTCGCCTAATTCGCGTACAACCCTCATAACGCAGCTAGCAGGTCCTCTAATCGCTCCTTGGTACAGTCGTTTGACTATTGAAAATGGTTCCAACAAATCACCACTAGAAAAAACTGCTCTGTATCGCAATAACTCAACATGAAAAGTAATACCACGATACTACAAATATCAGGGAACACATAATCACAGATAAGACTGCCCTTAAGGCTGGTAAGCTCACATTCATTACAATAAATTACATACCGAAAATCTTACCAGTCTCATTATTACGTCAGATATGTAATGCACTTAGTAAGTTCGTCGTATTCATGACTTCCTCCTCAAAGTAACACACCGTACTTATTATTTAACACAAAATGACATTAAAAATTTAAATTATTCGCGAGCTGCTAGTTGAGATTATGTATGAACTTCAAATGACATGACGAACCGTCTTGTTCTCCATATGGATTCAAACCCAGGTAATGCAGACTAAGCAAAAATTTCGTGACTGACGGAAACTAACAGACATTCCTGACTAGGCATACAGAGAGTGATATACCTCGATTTTAGACAGTATCAGTTAGGAAATATCAACTTCAAACTACATACCGTAAACATTTTTAACGGACGCGTATTCCTACCGAGCATCTATTGTCCCTGTTAACTAACTACGAGAGATGTTAAATATTGCTTCTTAACAAGTAACTTACTTGAAATGCCGTGAGGTAAAGCTTTGTGAAGGACAGGGATTCGAACCCAGAACCTAAAAAGATAGATATCGAAGCACAATCAACTGTGACATATCGGATTTTCTCGGCAGTAGCAAGATGTTTTAACTGAAATGACGAGAGAAAACTTTAATTTTTTCCTTCCCAGGACTCAAAGCCGGCGCCTATCGCTATTATACTCTAGGGAAAACGAACGTTACATATGGGTTTGTTACAACAGCAGCGACATGTGAGCATTTTTTATCTAGAATTAATATGACGAAGAGTTCAGTGCTGACTGGTAATCGAACCCCACGCATATCGTTGTTAACTACACACAAAGAGACGTCATCTAACGAATTTTTCTCCACCAGCAGCGCGGAATAACATCCTTGAACTTACAGTGATCTCACAAATAGTTCTGTGTCTCACTGGGAGTCAAAAACGTCAGATATCGTTAGTGTTGACAACGAATCAAAATACATTAAAAATCAAAATTATTATCCACCAGCACATAAGTGTTCTGATGCTAGTGCTTGATAATGCATAATGAAAACTTTACTGCCGGTTCAAGATTCGAACCCATTTATGCGCAATATGTGGAGATGTTGAGGAATGTGCAGTTTTGAACAAACAACAAATTGTAGTCGAGCTGTATTGTCACGAAGGGATCAAATTCCGCGTTAAGGGCGGTTTGAGTTGCATTCCCAGTTCAGAACCAATTTTATCGACATACAGAAGCTCAAATAAAAGATGGAGTAAGGGTCCTGTGACACTACATAACGTTTGTTTCGTCACTAGAAATAAATAATAAGTATAAGAAAGGTTACTGGTGATAGATTTTCTACATATCGCCACTCCTGACTTTATTGTGGTTCAACCTAATGTCTACTTCGTAGAGAAGGAATATCATGATTAACGGGAATTTCAGACCACAATGTCTTTATACCTTCTTCACTTGGCGTAGCCAGTACAGAATAGAATCTGTCACTCCATATCAAAAATCATCGTCAGAAGTTGGAACCGAACCCAGACCATGTGTATATGAACCTGTCAGCAATCCAACAGCACACTATATCCTCTTCTCTGTGGGACATATTTCTATTGTAACGCCGTTGCACCACACTGGATGAGAATTCTGGCACACAGGCTCCCTGTAGTGGTTTCCAGCATGTTCAGTAGATTCATTTACTTGGTTGACCGAATCACCATGAGCTAGCTGCCTCGGCTACCCAGTGCAAGCATTCGACTCTATTCTGTAATCACCGAAATAAAATCACGTAACTGCCACCTACACAGAACTGACAACAGTGTAGGATGTAGACATTTAAATAGGCAGTGTTCCTTTCCACTTAAGCTACTCTATTGCACTATCTGTTTGTTGAAAATGTCGTGCAGTGCAAAAGAAAAGCTGTAACTGTCTGTCTGCCTCATGCATTATCTCAAAACATTGTGGAATGCGGAAGTTCTGGAGGCATTGTGGTTGACGTCTGCAGCTGCTGTAGTTGCGGTTCAGGTCATAGTGTAACGGTAAATGTAGTGCACTGCAGACCAAACGTTGCGAGTTCAAATTCATTCAATGCCGCATTTTTTACAACACAATTCTGCTGTCTGCTGAACTTATAAATCTAATGAAACTTTGAACATAATTCCCTTCACTTCTCAACCCAAAATAGTCGCATGAGGAAAAAGGGCCAACTATTGCGACATTTTGTTCCTTTCAGGATTAATAGACGGCCAGGCAGCAGATGCGTCTAGAAACATGGGTATTATGTATGGGGAGAGTGCATAGTGCCAAAATACGCCAGAAAAGTATTTTCTACATTAGCTGTCGTCTGGTAGTGGCATTTTATTCTTCTTCAAACCCTTTTTGACAGCTTTAACTCAGAACAAGCTTTCTACATGCATGTAGTCAATAAACTGCATGTGCATTGTCAGACTGTTGTAGATAACATCAGAGAATTCGTATATATCGTTGATGATTAATTTCTCTCTCATGTTTACTATTGGTTAAACAACACTAAAAGAAACCCTACGAAAGTTGTGCACTGTATTATAAGAAATGGAATAAAACTACCCACGATAACCTTATGACGAAAGTCTGTTTTAATAAAGCTGAGTATCTGTATACAAGCGTGCCTCTATCGAACCGAATTAGTGAAATACAATTCACTTAGATTTCGATTTTTAGCAGGTATGCTCTGTCATACTGAAGAGGTATGTAAATATAGCACTTCATAAATAATGTTATTTATTCCTAGAAACCCAAAATTTGCTTGTCAGCAATGGAAAGAGGCTTGTAAGTTTTTCGCCATTGCACTACGAGCCGAAAGTATTTTCTTGCGTTTTCCTTATCGATGTTTGATCTGACTGCTTGTGGCTCTTTCACAGAAGGGGTAAAAAGATCACAGTCAGGGAGCCTAGAACTGCAAACCGGAACAGACGCTTTTTCTACAGGTCAGCGTGTTACCACACAAGCCGGCCGAAGTGGCCGTGAGGTTAAAGGCGCTGCAGTCTGGAACCGCGAGACCGCTACGGTCGCTGGTTCGAATCCTGCCTCGGGCGTGGATGTTTGTGATGTCCTTAGGTTAATTAGGTTTAACTAGTTCTAAGTTCTAGGGGACTAATGACCTCAGCAGTTGAGTCTCATAGTGCTCAGAGCCATTTGAACCATTTTTTTGTTACCACACAGCTAGCGAAGACATATGCTGTGGGGATTCCTATTACAAGGCTAATAGTGGCTAGAAGTCGTAAATCGCTATTTAATGGACAAGATTAGTTGTGATTTCCACGTGCAACGACTTTACTGCGCTGAAAACCGTAAGTTGACAATCTTTTGTTACACCTCAAGCGATAAAAAAAATGGCTCTGAGCACTATGGGACTCAACTACTGTGGTCATTAGTCCCCTAGAACTTAGAACTACTTAAACGTAACTAACCTAAGGACATCACACACATCCATGCCCGAGGCAGAATTCGAACCTGCGACCGTAGCAGTCGCACGGTTCCGGACTGCGCGCCTAGAACCGCGAGACCACCGCGGCCGGCTCAAGCGATAATACCTCAGATTATTCAGTGGTAATGACAGGAAAAATAAAGTGAACTTTGAGGCTTAATTCCGTGCACACCAGGAAGTAACTCGTCGATCACAGAGTTGCCAAACATACATTGCCTTGTTGCCAAAGCTCAGTTACAATACCAGCAGGAAGAAGACGAACCGATGTGAACTTACAGCGGGCTGGGAAGTGACCATAGCTGGTGTCTCCAAGTCACGGCTGTTACTGCCTGGAATACGTAATGCGTCTGATTCGCATTTCTGCAACTACGTTACTAATAATACTCAGAACTGACTGCAAACTAAGCATCATAAATCAGAAACTCTCATAGTTGTTTTTATAATTCTTTCGTAAGTGTACTCAAAACTAAGAAACACATTCACAGTCAAAAAAAAAAAAAATGGTTCAAATGGCTCTGAGCACTATGGGACTCAACTGCTGAGGTCATTAGTCCCCTAGAACTTGGAACTAGTTAAACCTAACTAACCTAAGGACATCACAAACATCCATGCCCGAGGCAGGATTCGAACCTGCGACCGTAGCGGTCTTGCGGTTCCAGACTGCAGCGCCTTTAACCGCACGGCCACTTCGGCCGGCCATTCACAGTCGTTTTCATGCCTCGCCGGTAGTCAAGCACAACAAATAAATAAAAATAAAAGAATAATGTGTGTGTGTGTGTGTGTGTGTGTGTGTGTGTGTGACCGAGAGAGAGTGTGAAAGAGAGAGATAAAGATCAAAAAGAATGAGAGAGAGAGATAAAAATCAAAAAGAATGAGAGAGAGAGAGAGAGAGAGAGAGAGAGTAAAAAATTGTAAAGAAATTGAATCATGGTATGTAATGAAATCATTCATTAAAATGACACACTCCACATCATTATGAAATATCGTAATCATGATCTATGAAACAAGATTTAATCTAATGTAATCTAATCTAATCATATCATATTGATGACTAGCCATGAAGAGCCATGCATTATCGAAATTTTTGCTAATACCAGTAACCAAATCTAAACTTGAAAATAAAAGACGACAGTTTTTGTAATAAACCGAAACTTCTATCAAGACCCTTTCGTCCCTGTTAACTAACCACGAAAGATGTCTGATATACCTCTACTCAAAAGTAACAAAGTGTGCGTGCATTTAAAGATGAAGTGCATGATGTGAAGTTCTGTGACGGAGATATGAACCCAACACATAATCGGATTGTTAACTAAGTAAAATCAAATGTTTCGTATCGGTTTTTCTTACCAGCTGCTGGGTGTTTGAATCTAAAGTAAGGATACAAACATATGTGCCTAAGCGACAATCAGACTGCACACCTACCGTGCATCCACGAATATAGCTTAAGTATCAGTTGCTTAATCACCAGTAGTAAGATGTGTGTGTGTTTGACCAGAAATAACGACATCTATTGCGATCGTTGGCATCACACGACAGGACATTAAGAATGTACTTTAATTTTCACTAACAGGCCGGTGTGCACGTGATAGGGCTTGAAATGAAATTATGAATATTTTTGTACTGGATCAGTATTCGGACCCACATACTTGCTTTTGGAGGAGACCTAGAGAAGATTGCAGTCTTGAGAAAATGAATGAAATGATTGAACTATACTGTTCCGAGAGATTCAGATCCTCGACAGAGGAGATACGAGTTCGAATCACAGTCCAGCACCAAATTTTTCAACATCTCTAGTTCAATCAAGTACAAGTAAAGTAAGAGCCCTGTTCATTTAAATGGCTATCGGTTCATCAAATAAAATAAAATTTTCTAATGTACGTAAGTTTACTGGCGACTGTATTTCTGTTTACCATGACTTCCGCTATGTCATTTCCGAACTTAAACCGGCTCTGCCCAGTTGGTAATGAAGGAACGTGATGTTTAATGCGGATTCTGGATTATAACGTCTTTCTCTTGATGTTACCAGGGGTAAAGTAAATCTGTTTGTTCCTCTTAAAACTAAATGCCTGAACCCACACATTGCTCCTGTGATAGTTCGTTCTGTCAGACCATTGTGGCCACATTTCAGAGCCCCAGGAGTGTACTGTAACAGATTATGTGCTTAGCTTACAAAATTAGTCACAGTGGAAAAAACGCGAGTCTATTAAATGGTTAAGTAGAAGCAAGCTTCTGAAGCGGAGATTATGCTATTCTCATGTCAGTAGGATGTAAAGACTCTTCTAGGCATCATAGACTCGACGTGAAGCCACTTTGAAACTTTCACAAATTCAGCAAATTTCTTAGTTCGAGATAATCCACTGGGAAGTGTGAAGTTACCAGATACTTCAACTATTACCGTCATTATTACTATCATTTTCTTCGTACCGCTGCTGGAACACTGTACTTGAAGATCATTTAATGCCTTTTGGTAACTATAGAAGTAGTTTCCCAAGAACATGTTCTTTCCCTGTCTACGGAATCCTTTTCATGTTAATATCAAACATCAGTAATTACTCGTAGATTACATTAAAACTAAAGTAATTGATGATGACGTTACTTGATAAAAAAAACGCGCTGCCTTTCTTCATTTACTTGCGCCAAGAAATGGCTATCGAGTTCTGTCAAACCAAAAGGCAAGAGATCATACTGCCTCCCGATATACATCGCTGTCAGTTCTTCCACATGATTTGGTCGACATGACCTGTTTCGAGTTGTGTATGACACACAATGTTTTAGAAAATCAATTGTTTTCCCTTGCAATAAACAGAGAGAATTTCATTCTAAGCTATCCAAGTACAATATTTTCGCAATATTAGTTCAAATTTAATATTCGCTTCTATAATGTACGAAAGTATTTCACAGTTGCAAAACTCGCATCTGACTCATTGACCTTACACTTAGTACCTGACCATATATTCTAGCTCAGAGTGACACCAGCTGAAGTAACCTAATGTACCGAAGACTGTTTGCCAGTGCTCTTTCTCACCGGAAAATATGCAATTCACTCATTGGACCCCATACGTACACTGTAACAGTAATTTCTGTGTGTATGCAATGCATTCGGATTAGAATTTAGTGGTGCTCTCTCTTCCACTTTTGTATACAATATGCCTGACCTAAACGGGCCCTTTGTCATTACAGGCCCTGGGTAGTGCAACATCATACTGACAAAAATAATGAAACTTTCTGGCAGATTAAAACTGTGTGCCCGACCGAGACTCGAACTCGGGACCTTTGCCTTTCGCGGGCAAGTGCTCTACCACCTAAGCTACCGAAGCACGACTCAGGCACAGTACTCACAGCTTTACTTCTGCCGGTATCCGTCTCCTACTTTCCAAACTTTACAGAAGCTCTCCTGCAAGGTTCGCAGGAGAGCTTCTGTAGAGGCAAAGGTCCCGAGTTCGAGTGTCGGTCGGGCACACAGTTTTAATCTGCCAGAAAGTTTCATATCAGCGCACACTCCGCTGCAGAGTGAAAATCTCATTCTGGAAACATCCCCCAGGCTGTGGCTAAGCCATGTCTCCGCAGTATCCTTTCTTTCAGGAGTGCTAGTTCTGCAAGGTTCGCAGGAGAGCTTCTGTAAAGTTTGGAAGGTAGGAGACGGATACTGGCAGAAGTAAAGCTGTGAGTAGCGGGCGTGAGTTATGCTTCGGTAGCTCAGGTGGTAGAGCACTTGCCCGCGAAAGGCAATGGTCCCGAGTTCGAGTCTCGGTCGGGCACACAGTTTTAATCTGCCAGAAAGTTTCATATCAGCGCACACTCCGCTGCAGAGTGAAAATCTCATTCTGACAACAATAATGTGCTTATACTGACAACCTGACTTCGTTTTACCTGATTTTGTAGTCATTTAAATAAAACAACATGATCTTCCAGTGGGAGACATTTCGTCCCTCTTTTCCTTCTGTGAAATTTGTCAGTAAGCTTTTTGCCTTCCAACCAGTGAAATGCGGCAGAGTACGGCCGGTAAATGATTCACAAACCACTATCTAGTGCCGTTAAGATGATATATTTAAACGTCACAAGACTGCACATAGATGCAATCGATTTCTAGGTGCAAAGTGTTTGTTATCTTACTTTTGTGACAGGTGGGCATACGTGATTTCCAAAGACTTTTAATTGTACTGAAATAATCTTTTGTCACAAAGTAACAACGTAAGTGTTTTATTCGTATATATTTTGTAGGAAACTGTAATCGTGATGGAAGATTATACACCGTGTAATGGTACTTGAATTACGTAACCATTATGGTACCTCACCTGAACCTCTCGATACCAGTAATGTTCTACTGTATTTCTGATAACTACTTAACATATTTCTGAGACAACATTCAGATTTGATTTCACTTTTTATACATCGATATGTTTATATTGCAAAGATGGTATTCACATGTGTATTCTTTCTTATGTCACTATGATCTTTGACGTACTTGTAACTCTGATTTTTGGGCGCGTAAGCGATAGTTAGTTAGTTGTTGAGTTGTTAGAGAGTCGGGCCTTGAAAAGGTCAAGTCTTTGACGTCATGTTGGAAAGACGCATATTATAGTTGCCTTATAAAATGTGAGGAAGATGTTTTCAAGTATGTTTTGTATTGTGAAGTGATGTTTTGTGTTTACGTGATATTGCAATAAAAGCAACTAAAAGGAAGTGTAACTTAATTTCGGAGTGCTGATTATATTTTTACATCACCATTGTCCAGCAAAAGTGTAATCTTCAAGGATAGTTTGTGAAGCGCATCTACATAACTTTTGAATATAGCAGAATAAAACCTAGACCTTTTTTGCATCCGAGCTTGGAATCATAACCACCTAGATTTTCAACGATTGAGCCATGATTTTACGACGAGACCAGCGTGGGAAACACGAAAAGATGATCGCCTAGTTTTTTGATTATTACATTAAACGACTTTATTAACTGTGCTCTAATGACACCTGCCACATAATATGACTGTTGTTGCCCGAAAAGCCCGCTTCTCGTGGTCGTGCGGTAGCGTTCTCGCTTCCCACGCCCGGGTTCCCGGGTTCGATTCCCGGCGGGGTCAGGGATTTTCTCTGCCTCGTGATGGCTGGGTGTTGTGTGCTGTCCTTAGGTTAGTTAGGTTTAAGTAGTTCTAAGTTCTAGGGGACTGATGACCATAGATGTTAAGTCCCATAGTGCTCAGAGCCATTTGAACCATTTTTTTTGCCCGAAAATGCAGTATTTAGCAGCGTGAGCAACACCACAATCGTTATTAAAATTTTGACGTTGTTGTGGTAGGGTTGTTAGAACCTGAATATTTGTCACAACTGGTAGGAGAAAACGCTGCATATTAACCAAACCACACGCCTGCTCTCCATATCCTCCTATGACACGAGCACGGCATTCTCCTCGCATACCGCTACAGAGCTGCTCCTAGCACAGCTGAGAATTGGCAACATCGTCACAAACATTAGGCAACACTGTGACAGAGCAATAACTTCCGCGTATGGTACTGAATTGACTAGCTAAATTCACTTGATATTCCCTTTCCGTTTGAATGACTCGTGCTATATAATCCTCATGTAAACTAAGACACTGAGACAGAAAATTCAGTTTTTTGCTCAAGCAATGCTATTCTTCACATAAGTGTCAACTTTTATTATTTTTCACGATGCGTTATGAGGCTGAGCGACAAATACCATGATGAGAGTGGCGTACAGGCAGCAGTGTGTCCGTAGCCCGGTGATACTGCCCATGTCTCGGGTCAGAACGACTCAATCAGTCGCCAATTCTAACTGTGGTAGGGCCAGCGTATGCGAGCTTTTTTTTCTGATATATTTTATGGAGCTGCGAATTTCCAGAAAAAATTATGTATCGAAATCGGAAGAAAACTTTTACACAACAAATCCTCTTGGTGTCTCGACTCAGTAAGTTGTGTTAATGGTCATAGATCTTGGCTTTCTGACTGCCAAGCTGCTTCGCAATACCAGCGTCTCTGAAGAAATTCGAATCGACCATCAGCGATACGAATTTCAATATTGTTCTTAAGACTCACATTCCAGGGTGATAAGTACGAAGGAAATTAACCTCTTGATTACTATAGGGTCTCTATGCTAAATTTCCACAGTAGCAATTAGGAACTCCCTGCAGACATTTGCTAACAGCGGCTCTAGCAACTTACTTTTTCTCTGGGTAGCTTCAAATATGGGCAATTTTGTCACCTTAAATCCAATTGAATATATTAAATATCACTTGTGAACAGCGTTCACTTCTCCATTAATTAAGGTATAGACCTGAAAACAAGCAATTTGCCTGAGTAGCTATAGAGCAGATTCTGATAGGTACTGACACAATCCTTTGCATCCATTTACCATAGAGAATCAAAGAAAGAAATCGAACACATTACATTGCATTTACTCTCTGTGCCTTGACTAACACATATGTATCCATGACAATAATAAATTGTTTGAGGAACCTCCCGTGAAAGGAAAAAGAACAGAATGTGACGCTTTAATTGTAGTGCACTGGATCAGAAACAATGGAATTAATTCTGTGCCACATTGATGTATAGCATTCTAGTGTAATAAAATATTCATCAAATAAAAACGGTTTTGTACCTCCTTTGCTATCAAGAGTGAAACACAAATCGTAGACAGATTTTATGGGTCACCAGTCAGCAACATTAAAGCATTTTACATGGTCGAGAGTGCGGAGTGGAGCAGACGTTGTCGGCAGAATGCGAGACAATGCAGTGTCTCAGCCCCCGCCGGTAGGCAGTAAACGGGTGCCAGACAACTCAGACGCATGTAGTGTTCAGAGGCAGATGGTCGGCAAAGAAATCTTTCGCTAAAACATTGTTGGACCAAACTGTTATTAGAAGTGTGACAGAAAGCGAAATCTATTGTAGATTCGCTTGAATTACACTCATAGCTTCAGCACCGAGAGGAAAGAGGCGATAAAAACTTTGTCGACGTGTGCTTTTAGTTACCAGACGTCGTATTAACTAGTCTCGAGTTTTACCTCAAGACTACGTTCGTAGTCAAGAATAAAGTACTAAGACTGAAGTCAAGACTTCCTCTGGGAAGTGACACAGTCTACAATGTTGCCAGATCGAGCATATTTCTGGACATAGGATTCTGAGAGGAGCACGACTGTATTGCCCACCTTACGTGAACGACTCGGCGGTCAATTTTTTGCTCTAAGACTGTATCTACAACACACATTGCACGCTGAAGTCCCAGAAGAATTAAAAAACAAGAGTAGTTTATGAGAGCAATGTTAACTATAGCGTTCGAAGTATTCATAGTATTGTATACGTGTGTGTAAACGCCTTCCAGTGCCCACTCAGGGAAGACAAGGGTACACAGTCTAGCTTCAATATTATAAATTCGCCTCAGTTTGCGGATGAATTCAGAATTATATTGGTAATCATTTTGAATATTTAGCAGTACTGTACCCATTGGTGTTAAACTCGTTTTCTACCAATGATTCCCACAGCTACAGGAACACTACTTGTGATACCTCACAGACAAAATACTTACGCAGTGCTATCAGACGAAAAGATCAACCTGACACAAATTGTGGGAAGTTTGTTTTACAACCTTCGAACCTGGATAATGAACTTTTTCCTATTTGAGATGTCTGTGAACATTGCTGCTTGATACGATTTAAGACGAAACTAAATTCCTTCAGCTACGACAATGTTTAAAGAAACCGTCTTAACGCCACTAAATCGTGGTTTGTGAATCGTTTACCGGCCGTACTCTGTCGCATTTCGCTGCCTGAAAGGCAAAAAGCTTATTGACAAATTTCACAGAAGGAAAAGAGGGACGAAATGTCTCCCACTGGGAGGTCATGTTTTTTTTTTTTTTTTTTTAATGACTACAAAATCACGTAAAACGAACAGTCAGGTTGTCAGTATAAGCACATTATTGTTGTCAGTATGATGTTGCACTGCCCAGGGCCTGTAATAACAAAGGGCCCGTTTAGGTCAGGCATATTGTATACAGAAGTGGAAGAGAGAGCACCGCTAAATTCTAATCCGTATGCATTGCATACACACAGAAATTACTGTTACAGTGTACTTATGGAGTCCAATGAGTGAATTGCATATTTTCCGGTGAGAAAGAGCACTGGCAAACAGTCTTCGCTACATTAGGTTACTTAAACTGGTGTCACTCTGCGCTAGAATATATGGTCAGGTACTAAGTGTAAGGTCAATGAGTCAGATGCGAGTTTTGCAACTGTGAAATACTTTCCTACATTATAGAAGCGAATATTAAATTTGAACTAATATTGCGAAAATATTGTACTTGGATAGCTTAGAATGAAAATCTCTCTGTTTATTGCAAAGGAAAACAATTGATTTTCTAAAACATTGTGTGTCATACACAACATGAAACAGGTCATGTCGACCAAATCATTTGGAAGAACTGACAGCGACGTATATCGGGAGGCAGTAAGATCTCTAGCCTTTTGGTTTGACAGTACTCGATAGCCATTTCTAGGCGCAAGTAAATGATGAAAGGCAGCGCGTTTTTGTTATCAAGTAACTTCTTCATCAATTACTTTACTTTTAATGTAATCTACGAGTAATTACTGATGTTTGATATTAACATGAAAAGGATTCCGTAGACAGGGAAAGAACCGTGTTGGGTTCGTATATCTGTCACAGAACTTCACATCATGCACTTCATATTTAAATGCATGCACACTTTGTTACTTCAGAATAGAGGTGTATCAGACGTCTTTCGTGGTTAATTAACAGGGACGAAAGGGTCTTCACAGAAGTCCCAGTTTATTACAAAAATTGTCGTCTTTTATTTTCAAATTTAGATTTGGTTACTGGTATTGGCCAAAACTTCGGCAATTCATCACTCTTCATGGCTAGTCATCAATATGATATGATTAGATTAGATTAGATTAAATTAAATCTTGTTTCATAGATCATGATTACGATATTTCGTAATGATGTGGAACGTGTCACTTAAATGAATGATTTCTTTACATACCATGATTCAATTTCTTAAAATTTTTTACTCTCTCTCTCATTCTTTTTAATTTTTATCTCTCTCTCTCTCACTCTCTCTCTCTCTCTCTCTCTCTCTCTCTCTCTCTCTCTGTCACACACACACACACACACACACACACACACACACAAATTCTTTTTTTTTTATTTGTTTGTTGTGCTCGACTATCGGCGAGACACGAAAAAGTCTGTGAATGAGTTTCTTAGTTCTGAGTACACTTACGAAAGAAATATAAAAACAGCGATGACAGTTACTGATTTATGATGCATAGTATGGAGTCAGTCCAGTCCCTAAACATAGTTACAGAAATGCGAATCAGAAGCATTACGTATTCCAAACCCTTGCAGCCGTGACTTGGAGACACCAGCTATGGTCACTTCCCAGCCCGCTGTAAGTTCACATCGGTCGTCTTCTTCCTGCTGGTATTGTAACTGAGCTTTGGCAACAAGGCAATGTATGTTTGGTAACTCTGTGATCGACGAGTTACTTCCTGGTTTGCACGGAATTAAGCCTCAAAGTTCACTTGATTAATCCTGTCATTACCACTGAATAATCTGAGTTATTATCGCTTGAGGTGTAACAAAAGTTTGTAACATTACGCTTTTCAGCGTAGGAAAGTCGTTGCGCGTGGAAATCGCAACTAATCTCGTCCTTCAAATAGCGGTTTACGAGTTCTAGCCACTATTGGTTTACTAAGAGGAAGGTAAGACACATATTTCTTCGCCAGCTGTGTGATAACTTGCTGAGCTCTGAAAAAGCGTCTGTTATGGTTCGCAGTTCCAGCCTCACTGAGTGTAGTGTTTTTATCCCTTCTGTGAAAGAGCTACAAGCAGTCAGATCAGGCATCGCTAAGGAAATCTCAAAAAAATACTTTATGCTCATGGTGAAAAACTTACAATGCTGCACAACAGGTAACGCCTCTTTCCGCTGCTGACAAGCAAATTTTGGGTTTCTAAGAATACATAACTTTACTTATGAAATGTCACATTTGCATAGCTCTTGAGTATGACACAGCAAACCAGTTAAACATAGACCCAATCAAAATCAAAATGAGTAGTATTTTACCAATTCGTGACGATAGAGGCACGCTTGTGTACAGATACTCAGTTTTATTAAAGTAGACTTTCGGCGTAACGTTATCGTGGGTAGTTTTATGTCATTTCTTATAATACAGTGCACAATTTCCGTAAGGTTTCCTTTAATGTTGTTAAAACAATAGTAAACATGAGAGAGAAATTAATCATCAACGATATATGCGAATTCTCTGATGTTATCTACAACAGTCTGAAAATGCACATACAGTTTATTGATTACATGCATATAGAAAACTTGTTCTGAGTTAAAGCTCTCCAACAAGGTTTGAAGAAGAATAAAATGCCACTACCAGACGACAGCTAATGTAGAAAATACTTTTCCGATGTATTTTGGCACGATGCGCTCTACCCATACATAATACAAAAGTTTCGAGATGCATCTACTGTCTGGCTGTCTGTTAAACCTGGAATGAACAAAATGTTGCAGAAGTTAGCCCTTTTTCCACATACGACTATTTTGGGTTGAGAAGTGAAGGGAATTATGTTACAAGTTCCATTAGATTGATATCTTTAGCAGACAGCAGAATTGCGTTGTAAAAAAAATATAGCAGTGAATGTACTCGAACTCGCGACGTCTTATTTACGGGCGCGATACTTACCATTACGCTACTAGCTGAGACGGAGCTATGACAGCTACAGAACTTCTGCATTCCACAGCGCTATGGGATAATGCATATGGCCAAGTCAATACTTATGAGAGACAAACAGTTATACCTTTTCTTTTGCACTGCACGACGTTTTCAACAAACAGATAGTGCAAGAGTAGCTCAAGTGCAAAGGAAAACTTCCTATTTCAATTTCTGCATCCTACACTGTTGGCAGCTCTGTGTAGGTGGCAGTTACGTGATTTTATTTTGGTGATTACAAAATAGAGTTGAACGTATGCACTGGGTAACCGGAACAGCTAGATCATGGTGATTCGGTCAACCAAGTAAATGAATATACTGAATATGCTGCAAATTGATACAGGCAGCCTGTGTGTCAGAATTCTCAGCCAGTGTGGCACAACGGCGTTATAATAGAAATATCAGCTACTGAGAAGAGGATTTGGTGGTCTGTTGTGCTGATGATAGGTACGTATATCTATGGTCTGGGTTCGGTTCCAATTGCGGTCAGTGATTTTACATAGGGAGAGGCAGATTCCATTCTCTTCTGGCTCCACCAAGTGAACAAGATATAATGGCATTGTGGTCTAACATTCACATTAAAAATGATATTCCTTCTCTACCAAGAAGACGTTAGGTTGAACCGCAATAAAGTCAGGACTGGCGACATGTAGAAAATCTATCACCAGTAACCTTTCTTATACTAGATATTTATTTCTAGTGACGAAACAAACGTTATGTAGGCTCACAGGACACTTATTCCATCGTTTATCTGAGCTTCTGTATGTCGATAAAATTGGTTCTGAACTGGGAATGCAACTCAGACCGCACTTAACGCGTAATTTGTACCCTTCGTGACAATACAGCTCGACTACAATTTGTTGTTTGTTCAAAACTGCACATTCCTCAACATCTCCACATATTGCAAGTGAATGGGTTCGAATCCTGGGCCGGCACTAAAGATTTAATTATGTATTATCAAGCACTAGCATGAGAACACCTATGTACTGGTGGCTAATAATTTTGGTTTTTAATGTATTTTCATTCGTTGTCAACACTAACGATATTTGACGTTTTTGACTCCCAGTGAGACACAGAACTATTTGCGAGATCACTGTAAGTTCAAGATGTTATTCCGAGCTGCTGGTGGAGAAAAATTATTCGTTAGCTGACGTCTCTTTGTGTGTAGTCAACAATGATATGTGTGGAGCTCTATTCCCAACAGCACTGAACTCTTCGTCATATTATTTCTAGTTCAAACATGCTCACATGTCGCTGCTGGTGCAACAAACCCATATCTAACGTTCGTTTTCTCTAGAATATAACAGCGATAGGTGCTGGGTTGGAGTCCTGGGAAGGAAAAATTAATGTTTCGTCTCGTCATTTCAGTTAAAACATCTTGCTACTGCCGAGAAAATCCGATATGTCACAGTAGATTGTGCTTCGAGAGCTATCTTATTAGGTTCTGGGTTCGAATCCCTGTCCATCACAAAGCTTTACCTCACGGCATTTCAAGTAAGTTACTTGTTAAGAAGCAATATTTAACATCTCTCGTAGTTAGTTAACAGGGACAATAGATGCTGGGTAGGAATACGCGTCCGTTAAAAATGTTTACGTTGTGTAGTTTAAAGTTGATATTTCCTAACTGATACTGTTTAAAATCGAGGTATATCACTCTCTGTATGCCTAGTCAGGAATGTCTGTTAGTTTCCGTCAGTCACGAAATCTTTGCTTAGTCTGTATGACCTGGGTTTGAATCCATATGCAGAACGAGACCGTTCGTCATGTCATTTGAAGTTCATACATATTCTCAACTAGCTGCTCGTGAATAACTTAAATTTTTAATGTCATTTTGTGTTAAGTAATAAGTACGGTATGTTACTTTGAAGAGGAAATCATGAATACGACGAACTTACTATGTGCATTACCTATCTGACGTAATAATTAGTATGACAACATTTCAGGTACGTCATTTATTGTAATAAATGTGAGCTTACAAGCCTTAAGGACAGTCTTACCTTTGATAATGTGGTCTCTGATATTTGTAGTATCGTAGTATTACTTTACATCTTGAGTTATTGCGATACAGAGTAGTGTTTTGTAGTGGTGACTTGTTGGAACCATTTTCAGTTGTCAAACGAGTGTACGAAGGAGAGATTAGAGGACCTGCTAGACAGCAGAGTTATGTGGGTTGCATGCGAATCAGGCGAAATGCAATTCAAGTCGTTCGGATACTTTTGAGCATGACTGTAAAAACAGATATGTCTCTTAGACTCAAGCGGTTCATGTGCGTGGGATAAGGTCCGTGCCCAGTCAAGAAACGCACCATGACGCGGCTAGGATCCGCGTGTTTTATTCTTAACCTTTCCGTGACATCCGGAAAAAAATGTACAGTACTGGCCATTAACATTCCTACACCACGATGATGACGTGTTACAGACGGGAAATTTAACCGACAGGAAGAATATGCTGTGATATGAAAATGATTAGCTTTTCAGGGCATTCACACAAGGTTGGCCCCGATACCGACACCTACAACGTGCTGACATGAGGAAAGTTTCCAACCGATTTCTCATACACAAACAGCAGTTGTCGGCGTTGCCTGGTGAAACATTGTTGTGATGCCTCGTGTAAGGAGGAGAAATGCGAACCATCATGTTTCCGACATTGATAAAGGTCTATCGCGATTGCGGTTTATCGTATCGCGACATTGCTGCTCGCGTTGGTCGAGATCCAATGACTGTTAGAAGAATATGGAGCCGGTGGGTTCAAGAGGGTAATACGGAACGCCGTGCTAGATCCCAACGGCCTCGTATCACTAGCAATCGAGATGGCAGGTATCTTATCCGCATGGCTGTAACTGATCGTGCAGCCACGATTTGAACCCTGAGCCAACAGATGGGGACGTTTGCAACACAACAACCATCTGCACGAACAGTTCAACGTCGTTTGCAGCAGCATGGACTATCCCGGACCGCATCACAGACAGGAACACCTGCGATGGTGTACTCAACGACGAACCTGCGTGCACGAATGGCAAAACGTCATTTTTTCGGATGAATCCAGGTTCTGTTTACAGCATCATGATGATCGCATCCGTGTTTGGCGACATCGCGGTGAACACACATTGGAAGCGTGTATTCGTCATCGCCATACTGGCGTATCACCCGGCGTGATAGTATGATTGGTTACACGTCTCGGTCACCTCTTGTTCGCATTGACGGTACTTTGAACAGTGGACGTTACATTTCAGATGTGTTACGACCCGTTGCTCTACCCTTCATTCAATCCCTGCGAAACCCTATATTTCAGCAGGATAATGCACGACCGCATGTTGCAGGTCCTGTACGTGTCTTTCTGGATACAGAAAATGTTGGACTGCTGCCCTGGCCAGCACACTCTCCGGATCTCTCACCTATTGAAAACGTTTGGTCAATGGTGGCCGAGCAGCTGGGTCGTCACAATACGCCAGTCACTACTCTTGATGAACTGTGGTATCGTGTTAAAGCTGCATGGGCAGCTGTACCTGTACACGCCATCCAAGCTCTGTTTGACTCAATGCCCAGGTTTAACAAGGCCGTTATTACGGCCAGTGGTGGTTGTTCTGGGTACTGATTTCTCAGGATCTATGCACCCAAATTGCGTGAAAATGTAATCACATGTCAGTTCTAGTAAAACATATTGGTCCAATGAACACCCGTTTATCATCTGCATTTCTTCCTGCTGTAGCAATTTTAATGGCCAGTAGTGTATGTACTCTCCGTCCCTTATCTCTTCTTGCTATTTATCGATTTTCCATTGTTTGAAGTCCCGGTTGTTGTTCAGCGGAGAACCAGTTATTATATTAACTTGATGTGTTCAGCCCATCTTTAACCAGTACCGTGCGGCCCGATGCCTAATTGTTACATACTGCTTTTTCATGTTCAATCACTTTGTATGCTAATCCGTATGTGAAAAATCTATGAACTTTGCGATATCTTGTAATGTTACCGGTATCTAATATAGAAGGAGCAGGTAATGGATCAACACGGGTATTAGGAGAATCACCCAGTACATTAGCAGATGGTGCTGCAGTGCCTGTTAACGTTTTTTTTTTTCTTAGATCCACCAGATTGACCTGCTGCAGCCTGTCGTTTACCTGAATCTACCTGCATTGGCGAACTCATACCTTCGTCACTGTCAGAGTATGGTACTAAACGTTGTGGTTCAGAATGTTGTTGTGGTTCTTCTGGTCCTTCTTCGTCTTCGTCTTCTTCGCTATGTGATACTTCTTCGTCCACGTGATGTTCGTCTACAGAACTTGTTCCAGAGGCTGAACCAGATGTTGATGGGCGGTCGTGATCTATAGGCAAACCACGGCGAACACGAGACATTAGCCATTGTTCATAGGCATACCGTTTCTGGCCTTCATGCATAAACTCCCAATTAGACCGTTCCCACGGTGGAATTTCATAATTCTGAAGGCAAGAAACGTTACAATTAAAAAATGTAACCAAAAAATTATTATAAACAACAAAAATTAAATTTACATACCTGTTTTTTCGGCATTCGGTTGTTGCGGGTACAAAGCTTTTCCGATACGTTGTTCAACAGCTGTCTTCAATTTCAATCCGTACTTTCCAACAAATGAATGCCAATTTCGTGTATGACTCCAGTTAATTGCAAAATCAATTATAGCTTTTGCATCCAATCGTTGAACTCGTTGTCTAAATTCTTCTTCTGTAAATGGTCGTTCCCTTGCTTCCTTTAGCAAATTATCGTATCCAACGTCGTGCTCTTTAGCAATGGCATCTGCTCCACTGCGCGGTGCGTCTATATTTATAGGATTTCCAGGTCCTACGTAATCACTACCAGGTAAAGTATATCCTTTCTTCTGTACACGTTCAACTAGTTTTTTAACGCCGTAAGCAGCACCTGCGGCGGCAGCAGTCGTCGCGCCAGCCGCTATCGCTATCTGCCCTGAAGTCGTAACACCAGCTGTGCTAATTGCGGCCCCGTCCGTGACACTCTGAGATAACAAGGGTACTGTTTCGCTAGCGGTTGCTGTATCTGCACGCGGGTGACCTCGGCCACTATTTCGTGGTCTATTTGGGCGGCGCCGCCGCACTCCCAGATTACTTTCTTCTGGCCTTGTTTCTGGCACACGTTCAAATTCAACTGTTTCGCCACTCGTATCCAAATCGTCGTATGCTGGATTTTCTCCATACCGTATACGATTAGCAGCATCTTCTCTTTGCACTGTTCGAATATCATTACTGCTACGTGAACGATTAACATTTGTTAATGGAATTCTTTCCCCCATTTCAATGTCTTCCTCAGGTCCCGGATATAAAACACCTCCGTCGTATTGTATAGAGCCATGGTTGCCCGTACTTAAATACTGATTTACCCAAGACATTTTGCTGACTAAAATAAATAAATAATTGCCGCCTTTTATATACATTACGTTATTGAACAGCACGTGTTGGGCTGTCACTCCTAAAAGACAAGTTTTACACGCGCCAACCTTTTGCTGGCGTGGGTGCTTGCTCAGATAATTGTCCTAAAAGGACAAATTATCTCGGCGGGACAGTGACGCCGCCATCGTGACCTTGGGACCCGGGGGGCCCCTTTTTTTTTATCAGTTGCTGACCCTCATGAATCGAAACATGACTGCGTCGCGTCGTTTCATGATTCGAGGGAGATTCCAAGAACTACACACAGCGCTTCGATCGATGTCGTGCCAAATGCTCCAGATAGTCGCATTGGGACGCTTCTCTGTCCTCGCCTAACCGCTGTTCTGTTTGTGACGAATCTGAGTCTGTGCGCCCATGTACTGGCCGCAAAACTTAGTCCTGATTCGAAGAGTGCGAAGTGGTAGGTGACTGACAAACGAAGTCTGAATTGTCTTGAATTTATCCTTCCCAGTTTGTGCAGTATTTTTTCTGCCTTGATATTCTAATGTGTTCGTGGAAAATCAGACGTACGCCCAAGTAGCGGGTTACTCTCGTTATTTTTATGTTGTTTTCCCATATTTTGACTGATGGTTTGCGTTTTAATTGACCTTTCAGAAGTGTGTATGTTGTTTTGTTACCCGCTAACTTGAGCTTGTTTGTGTTGCACCATTTTGTTATTGTTTGCAATGTGCCACTCGCCTTCTCCTCTAGCTGGGCTCTTGTGTTTGCTGAGATGACCACAAGCGGGTCGTCTGCATATGCGACAACTCCAACTGTCCTGCTGTCCCCATCCAGGAGTATCAGAAGGGGTTCAAAAATTATGTCCCAGAAGATGGGCCCATAGATCGAACCCTGGGGACAACCTTTGGTAATTTTCCTTATTACTTTCTGGTTGCCAACACGCCATTCCACTATTCTATCCCTGTAGTAGTCTAATAGACTATTGTATACGGCTGCGGGTACTTCCATCTGGCGTAACCTCAGAAACAAAGCTGGCCACCACAGGTTATCAAAAGCCCCTGCGATGTCAATCGTAATTGTCAATGAGTACTTGTTGTCTGAATTTTATGTAATTTCGATAGCTCTGTTAATTGCGTCATGAATGGTTTTTGCCTTTTCTAAATCCAAACTGGTGTAGGTTTGGTCCAAGTAGGACTCTGTGAGCCTGCAAGCGGTCACACAGTAGTCTCTCTTCGATTTTTGCCATGATATTCATTAGACATATTGGTCTGTATGATTTAGGATCTGATGGATCTCCGTCTGCTGACTTACGTATAATAACTGCGCTTGAGGTTTTCCAGATTATCGGTACGCGGCCTATCTGTAAGGCGTCATTTAATAGTTCTGTTAAGTAAGGGGTGATCTGTGGTGCTAGCCTCTTAAGCACTTCTGCGTGGATCCGATCCGGTCCTGGTGCTTTCTTATTTTTTAGTTCTCTTATCGCTACCGCAACTTCCTCGTGCGCAAAGGGTCAGGTGACAGTAATTGTGTTATATGGTTCGCGTAATTCGTCCCTTAGTACAGTCTGTTCCTGTGTGTCTGTGTCGATGACGTCTTCCTGGAGGAGTTTGTTCAGCAGATATTGTGCTGTGTTTCTCCATCCCACTGTCATCGTATCGTCATCCTGCCGTAGCGTGCCTAATGCCAATGGGGTCTTAATCTTGTCTGTCAATATTCTGTATTGTCGCCCCCAGATGTTTTGTTGTGTATGTGTAGCCACGTAGCTTTCCCATTGTTGTTGTCTGGTTTGCAGCAAGGTTTTTTTTTCTGTCTGTATCCAAGTTCTCTGTTACAGTCTTCACTTTCTTGTCATGTCCCTCTTTAGTCTGGTTAGTTCGTCTGACCATGGCGTTACCCATTCTTTGCTGGTTTTGATCTAATGGCTGATTCTTGGACTTTTTGTATTATTTCTGTAAGTTTATGTGCCCTATAGTCCACGCTTCCTTGTATGTTCTGTATTTTTTCATGTTGAACCATTTGTTGTAGTCTAATCCAATTCGCCCTTTTGAAATTGATATGTGTTGTGTTGTATTTAGTGTCGTTATTGTTTGCTGTGAGTTTGATTTCAATTATGTTATGGTCGTTAGTAGTCAGAGAGTCGTGAATGGTTCATCTTTGTAACCGTCCTACTGCTTTATCGTTGATTATGGTAATGTCGATTTTGCTACTGGATCCGTCTGCTCCTCTGTAGGTAGGTGTGGGTCTGTCCTCGTTTATGATATGTAATTGTGTCCCCTGTCTATATGATCGCTATAATGTGTGTAAGGTGACGAAATCACCCATGTATCTCCTCCTTTAGTTAGCTCTGCAGAGACCAGATGACTATTGCACAGTTGCGAGATCTTTATCGTGTTTATCTTTCTGTTTAAAACCACCAGGGCAGCCTTGCAATTCTGACTGTCAGATACTGCGACAGCGTCCCAGGGCAAATTTGTCAATTTACCCTTGGTTGTTGCTTAGGATTCCTGCAGGCAGAGAATGTCCGCTTGCAAGTCCAGTGCAACCCGCGGCAGTTCTGCGCTTACAAGCGTACTTCTATTCGTGTTTATTTGAAGTATGTTCATGGGTGTTTTACGCGTAGATAAAATTTACTGCGCCTGTCTGTGTGTAGTCTAAACCAGTTCCGTAACAATGGAAATTCATCTCAGTTCACTGTTGGCCGTGTCTCGCCAAGCCACTAGTGGTATTAGGCGTGCTATGCATTTCTTACTAGCCACCCTCTGTGGATGGCCATATAATTATGGTGTAAAGCTTTTTAAACACCAGAGAGACTCCTTTTTCGTTCATTGCTTTCTGCAATCTCCCAGTAACGAGGGAACATTTATGGAACGGAGCAGGTGGCTTAGTGAACGACGAAGGGGACAGTCAGATGTCCAATGACGCAGGCGTCCAACCCAACAGCCTTCGCAGGAGCCGATGCTTTTTCGATGCCAACAACACTAAATGCTGAAGGCCAACGACCCATGGTGAGGCACTGACGTGCGCCCCAATGTCCTGGCAGATGACAGCGTTCTGCCTGCCAGTGCTTCGGCTCGTGCCAGTATGTGGCAGTCTCGATTTGAGCCACGACACAGGCACCAGGGCCACCGTGCCGCAGACGCTGATGGTGATGGAAACGTCGTAAATCCTTCGACGCTGCCACAGGCATTCTTGGATGTGCAAAGAACCAAGACGAGTTCTGAATAGCAACTTCGTTTGATCAACAATAACGACCATCCGAAGGAGCCAAAAATTCATTTTCAAAAGGCATTCAGGTACACAGTGACGCGTTTTCCAATCACCTCACTCAGGCTATAAAAACGGGAAGAAGTGTTGGAGCAAGTAATTGTCGAGGACAAGGAGGCCTGGACGAGTACTGAGCAAAGTTGAGCACGACTGATGAGGAAATTAATGGGACAGATGAGCAGGTTGTTATCATTGCAAGTCAGATAGGTGGTCATAAATTCATGCTCGAGTTGCAGACTAAATGGGTGGGGTGGACTGACGTCGTCGTTTAACGCCACAGAGAGCTATTTAGCGTGGCTGATGTGAGGAATGAATTAACTATGAGGAAATTGGAAGAGTTTGAGATACGTGCTAAGAAACGATCGCAGTCCAGTACAAAGATTTAGAGACAGATGATAAGATAAGCAGTGTGATTCTAAGTACTATGGCTGACCGTGTATTTGTGAACCCGAAGTGTATATGCTTTTGTCGGTAGGTCCCCAGGCTTTAGAAGTAACGGCACTGCTAGTGGACGCTTTGACGGACGTCGTCATGCGTTCAGGTCCGCTCTGGATTGTGTTCACTGCTGCACCAATAGGCTTAGTTCCTTCTGCGCTAATAACCCTGAGGGTAGAGTGAGAAAATCAAGCAGGATCACATACAACTACGGATGAGGGACAACCGTCCTTGCGGGAACAAATTCACAAAATTCAGTCAAGGAGGTTTACATTTGCCAGTAGTAAATGGTTCACAGCCTGGTTTCGCCCTCTTCCATTCCATTCACAAGTGGGAACGTTTGAGTGGGATGAAGCCAAGGATGCATCAGATTGACTTCCAGCAGAACTTTAGACCGATATGACACTGTCAGGATCAATCCTTGTTAATTATTGAATGCATTCGAAAAGCCTCTCGTTTCTGAGGCGAGTCTTTCGTCGCAGCTTGCTGTTCATTATTGCTTCGATATAGTGAAACTGGCCCGGCAAATGGTCCGAGTGACAAAACTCTCAGGGAGATCATTTGTGTGGAACCACCAATAGACCATGATGACATCCTTGATTTATCATTCGATACCAGCATGAGTAGCGAGTCGACTGCCAACAGTCCCTAGAGATCTTGTCCACCCTTAACGATTTCCACGAATATCGTAATTATTGCCTTCCAGTGAATGATCACCTCTTCACAGTGACCAATCCCAGGCTAGTAACAATCAGACCAGGAGCATGTCTGGTGAAACGATTGGTCAGTCTTTACGAAGTCGTGGAAATAACAACCGTCAGACTAATCAGACTGAGGGGAACATGATGTCTATACAGTTGGCCAATATCTGGAGGAGAAAGCGAAGGTAAACCATGCTAGGAGAAAGTGCGCTACCACTGCCGATAGCTTCCATTATGGAGGTGATTCCGGAAAATTAACAGGCACGCTCAAGTTAATCCCGCTGACTGCGTGCAGTGATTAGAGAAGAGAGGTGAACTGCCCTCAAAATCCTATAGATGAACTGCTGGAGCAAGCTTTGTATAGCATCAGACTGCTTTGGTTGCACTCAGATGATCTTTATTACACGGCCGCCGTTATCTCTCCGATTTCAGAATCCTGAAGGCCTAAGTAAAATTATACATTTCTCCAGTGACATAGGTCAGAGTAAGAAGCACGAATTGCATACGATTCAAATCAGTAAATAAGCAAGTATTATTACAGTGCTTTGCAAGGGTTTACTTGGTAACAGATGAAATTTGCAGTGAATCAATAGTTCCTATAACTTTTGCTGCTGACTGAGTCGCACTGGTGCCATTGTTGAGCGTGAAAATGAATGAGTCACTATTGATATAACCTGAAAAAAGAGTAGTTCTGCCCATCCGTGCGCCACTTGTGGTACATGGGAGTGGTGAGCACTTCCCTGCAGTATGACACGCGCAGGCACTACCGTAGACGGCTGGAAGCTTGGGACAGGCATTCAGTCAAACAGCTAACAACTTGTTTTCTCAGGAATGCATACACCTCACCCGAAGTTTGGATGAGGCCAAACTAGGGTATTAAATTAGTGAAGGGAGCTCTTTATCATTGGTGCAGCAAATTATCTTTTTCAGACAGTGACAACTGACAGTGACAACTGTATACTAGACACTGAGAGAATTACACTGAAGAGCCAAAGAAGCTAATACACCAGCCTAATATGGTGCCTCAGCATGACGTGGCAAGCACTCGAATAATGTCTAAAGTAGTACTGGAGGGAACTGACACCATCAATCCCGCAAGGCTGTCCATAAATCCGCAAGGGAACGAGAGGGTGGAGATCCCTTCGCTCCCAGCTTCAGGCAGTGTTGATTTTGGTCACACAGCTTGAGGCTGTTGCCAATGGGCATCACTGTAGGGTTCCGGATGGGGGTTTGTCGGGGACGGCCAGCTCGTCCCACGCATCCCCCGATCGGACTACGACTGTGGTTGCCCGGGATACTGCCCGCATTGAGGCTGATCCCTCACCTTTGGTAGAGTGCGAGGTCGTCTCAAGGTGTGGCAGGGGGCGAAAGACATTCCAAAGGGCTGAACGGAAGGCCTCTCCAGTTTGTCTGACGAACCGGTTTCAGGCTTTGTCTCAGGCTGATACTGATCTTCGGTCTGACATGGCTGCTTGTCCTGTTCCAGAGGTTGCCCCTCAGTCTGCAAGATCCGGGCGGTCTCAGAGGGTGGGCTTACTGGTAGTTGGGAGCTCCAACGTCAGGCGCGTAATGGGGCCCCTTAGGGATATGGCAGCAAGAGAGGGGAAGAAAACCAATGTGCACTCCGTGTGCATACTGGGGGGAGTCATTCCAGATGTGGAAAGGGTCCTTCTGGATGCCATGAAGGGTACAGGCTGCACCCATCTGCAGGTGGTCGCTCATGTCGGCACCAATGATGTGTGTGGCTATGGATCCGAGGAAATCCTCTCTGGCTTCCGGCGGCTATCTTATTTGGTGAAGACTGCCAGTCTCGCTAGCGGGATGAAAGCAGAGCTCACCATCTGCAGCATCGTTGACAGGACTGACTGCGGACCTTTGGTACAGAGCCGAGTGGAGGGTCTGAATCAGAGGCTGAGACGGTTCTGCGACCGTGTGGGCTGCAGATTCCTCGACTTGCGCCATAGGGTGGTGGGATTTCGGGTTCCGCTGGATAGGTCACGAGTCCACTACACTCAACAAGCGGCTACACGGGTAGCAGGGGTTGTGTGGCGTGGGCTGGGCGGTTTTTTAGGTTAGATGGCCTTGGGCAAGTACAGAAAGGGCAACAGCCTCAACGGGTGCAGGGCAAAGTCAGGACATGCGGGGACCAAGCAGCAAATCGGTATTGTAATTGTAAACTGTCGAAGCTGCGTTGGTAAAGTACTGGAACTTCAAGCGCTGATAGAAAGCACCGAAGCCGAAATCGTTATAGGTACAGAAAGCTGGTTGAAGCCAGAGATAAATTCTGCCGAAATTTTTACAAAGGTACAGACGGTGTTTAGAAAGGATAGATTGCATGCAACCGGTGGTGGAGTGTTCGTCGCTGTTAGTAGTAGTTTATCCTGTAGTGAAATAGAAGTGGATAGTTCCTGTGAATTATTATGGGTGGAGGTTACACTCAACAACCGAGCTAGGTTAATAATTGGCTCCTTTTACCGACCTCCCGACTCAGCGGCATTAGTGGCAGAACAACTGAGAGAAAATTTGGAATACATTTCACATAAATTTTCTCAGCATGTTATAGTCTTAGGTGGATATTTCAATTTACCAGATATAGACTGGGACACTCAGATGTTTAGGACGGGTGGTAGGGACAGAGCATCGAGTGACATTATACTGAGTGCACTATCCGAAAATTACCTCGAGCAATTAAACAGAGAACCGACTCGTGGAGATAACATCTTGGACCTACTGATAACAAACAGACCCGAACTTTTCGACTCTGTATCTACAGAACAGGGAATCAGTGATCATAAGGCCGTTGCAGCATCCCTGACTATGGAAGTTAGTAGGAATATAAAAAAAGGGAGGAAGGTTTATCTATTTAGCAAGAGTAATAGAAGGCAGATTTCAGACTACCTAACAGATCAAAACGAAAATTTCTGTTCCGACACAGACAATTTTGAGTGTTTATGGAAAAAGTTAAAGGCAATCGTAAAATGCGTTATAGACAGGTACGTGCCGAGTAAAACTGTGAGGGACGGGAAAAACCCACCGTGGTACAACAACAAAGTTAGGAAACTACTGCGAAAGCAAAGAGAGCTTCACTCTAAGTTTAAACGCAGCCAAAACCTCTCAGACAAACAGAAGCTAAACGATGTCAAAGTTAGCGTAAGGAGGGCTATGCGTGAAGCGTTCAGTGAATTCGAAAGTAAAATTCTATGTACCGACTTGACAGAAAATCCTAGGAAGTTCTGGTCTTACGTTAAATCAGTAAGTGGCGCGAAACAGCATATCCAGACACTCCGGGATGATGATGGCATTGAAACAGAGGATGACACGCGTAAAGCTGAAATACTAAACACCTTTTTCCAAAGCTGTTTCACAGGGGAAGACCACACTGCAGTTCCTTCTCTAAATCCTCGCACAAACGAAAAAATGGCTGACATCGAAATAAGTGTCCAAGGAAAAGAAAAGCAACTGGAATCACTCAACAGAGGAAAGTCCACTGGACGTGACGGGATACCAATTCGATTCTACACAGAGTACGCGAAAGAACTTGCCCTCCTTCTAGCAGCCGTGTACCGCAAGTCTCTAGAGGAACGGAAGGTTCCAAATGATTGGAAAAGAGCACAGGTAGTCCCAGTCTTCAAGAAGGGTCGTCGAGCAGATGCGCAGAACTATAGACCTATATCTCGGACGTCGATCTGTTGTAGAATTTTAGAACATAGTTTTGCTCGAGTATCATGTCGTTTTTGGAAACCCGGAATCTACTATGTAGGAATCAACATGGATTCCGGAAACAGCGATCGTGTGAGACCCAACTCGCTTTATTTGTTCATGAGACCCAGAAAATATTAGATACAGGCTCCCAGGTAGATGCTATTTTTCTTGACTTCCGGAAGGCGTTCGATACAGTTCCGCACTGTCGCCTGATAAACAAAGTAAGAGCCTACGGAATATCAGACCAGCTGTGTGGCTGGATTGAAGAGTTTTTAGCAAACAGAACACAGCATGTTGTAATCAATGGAGAGACGTCTACAGACGTTAAAGTAACCTCTGGCGTGCCACAGGGGAGTGTTATGGGACCATTGCTTTTCACAATATATATAAATGACCTAGTAGATAGTGTCGGAAGTCGCATGCGGCTTTTCGCGGATGATGCTGTAGTATACAGAGAAGTTGCAGCATTAGAAAATTCTAGCGAAATGCAGGAAGATCTGCAGCGGATAGGCACTTGGTGCAGGGAGTGGCAACTGACCCTTAACATAGACAAATGTAGTGTATTGCGAATACATAGAAAGAAGGATCCTTTATTGTATGATTATATGATGGCGGAACAAACACTGGTAGCAGTTACTTCTGTAAAATATCTGGGAGTATGCGTGCGGAACGATTTGAAGAGGAATGATCATATAAAATTAATTGTTGGTAAGGCGGGTACCAGGTTGAGATTCATTGGGAGAGTGCTTAGAAAATGTAGTCCATCAACAAAGGAGGTGGCTTACAAAACACTCGTTCGACCTATACTTGAGTATTGCTCATCAGTGTGGGATCCGTACCAGATCGGGTTGACGGAGGAGATAGAGAAGATCGAGAGAAGAGCGGCGCGTTTCGTCACAGGGTTATTTGGTAACCGTGATAGCGTTACGGAGATGTTTAACAAACTCAAGTGGCAGACTCTGCAAGAGAGGCGCTCTGTATCGCGGTGTAGCTTGCTCGCCAGGTTTCGAGAGGGTGCGTTTCTGGATGAGGTATCGAATATATTGCTTCCCCCTACTTATACCTCCCGAGGAGATAACGAATGTAAAATTAGAGAGATTAGAGCGCGCCCGGAGGCTTTCAGACAGTCGTTCTTCCCGCGAACCATACGCGACTGGAACAGGAAAGGGAGGTAATGACAGTGGCACGTAAAGTGCCCTCCGCCACACACCGTTGGGTGGCTTGCGGAGTATAAATGTAGATGTAGATGTAGATGTAGATCTCTTCTGAACGGCACGTTCCAAGGCATGCCAGATATGCTCAATAACGTTTATTTCGTTGACCAGCGGAAGTGTTTAAACTAAGAAAAGTATTCCTGGAGTCACTCTGTAGCAATTCTGGAAGTGTGGAGCGTCGCATTACCCTGTTGGAATTGCCCAAGTCTGTCGGAATGCACAATGGACACGAACGGATTCCTGTGATCTGACAAGATGCTTATGAACGTGTCACCTCTCATAGACGTATCTAGACGTATCAGGGGTCCCACATCATCCAACTGCACATTTTCCAGTACGACCATGTCACGAGTGTACCGTGAGTATCATGAATTATGCTAAAACATCAAATCTCCGACATTGCTGCGGCAGGAAAAAGATCCCGCAAGAACGGAACCAACGACACCTGAAGAGAATCGTTCAATGTGAAGGAACTGCAATCCTTCCGCAAATTGCTACAGATTTCTATGCTGGGCCATCACCAAGTGTCAGCGTGTGAACCATTCAACGAAACATCATCGATATGGGCATTTGGAGCCTAAGGTCCACTCGTGTACCTTTGACGACTGCACCCATCAGCACCGACACTGGACTGTTGATGGATGGAAACATGTTGCCTGGTCGGACGAGTCTCGTTTCACTTTGTATCAAGCGGATAGTCGTGTACTGGTATGGAGACAACCTCATGAAGCCATGGACCCTGTACGTCTGCTGGCGACTGTTCAAGCTGGTTGAGGCTCTGTAATATCCGTTGACATCGCAGGTACAGATGGAGCTCGTTTTCTCCTTTCCATACGTGTGGTATTTACGAAGTACATAAATTTTTATCCAGTCGGAAACGCTTTGGTCATTGTCCTTGTGAGTTGCCTGTGGCATTACACAAACACATCTGGTAGCCCCAAAGATATCTTATCTGACAAGGGCACCTAGTTCACCTCTATTGCTTGGATTACTAAGCAGCAGTGGCGGGTTACTAACCACAGAACGAGATTGTGGCAGATGGCATAAAATATTGTTTCTGAAAAATCGAGAAGATGGTTCGAAAACGTTGCTCAATGAGGCAACCAAAATAGAGTATATGAATATATTACTCAGTTTGAGTATCTGTAAACAGTTTAACACACGGCTCCTCAGGTTATTCCACAGTCGAGCTCATGTTAGGCTGGCCAGTAATCATACACATGAAAGCAGCGACCCTACCCAGCGAAATGACACTGTGGTAAGAAACCTTCAGGTCATCCCGATTCAGGTACTCCATAGTTCCTCTAAGTGAATTACTGGAAATGTCAAGATTGCACCTCTGAACAGGATACGTTTAATTTCCTTCGCCATCCTTCTCAAATCAGAGAGTAGGGGCCGTCTCATAGTACCTTGTTACTGATAGGACTTTGAAGCATAAACTGCCTCACAAATATCCCTGTTACTCAGGGTGTATCACAGTTAATGGAGTAAACGCACAGAGAGGCAATTACACGTTACCAAAAGCAAGAGAAGTCTCAATAAACTCTATTCACAAACGAACAGTTTGTGAGGTAGTTGGATTTTGTGATTACTACCACCAGTGACTTGATTTCGTATAAACGTCGTCCTAGATAGCAAATGGAAACGATACTGTGCAATATTGGGATAAGTTATTAGCGGTACATCGTTAGAATTGGAGTGTTCAAAGTGTCATTCTTGTACCCAGATGAAGTTCTGTATCTAGATGGAGTCCTGGTGGTGTCCATGTCAGATGTCATGTCACCGTAGTAGCCAAATGAGACTGTGCTTTATCATGCTTGTACCACGTCCTCAGGCGTTTCTCAAGAGAACCATTACAAGCAATTCTGTAAGATAATGCCACAGAAACCAAAAGTTATTCCGACTAGCTCATTTGTTTGGTAACATGGAAACATGGACTGCGAGAAACCGGAAGAGAAGAGAATCGAAGCAATTGAGAGTGCTGCTACAGTCGAATGTTGAAAAGTAGGTGGACTTGTAAGGTAAGGAATGAGGAGGTTCTGCGTAGAATCGGGGAGGAAAGGAATATGTGGAAGACACTGACAAGGAGAAGGGACAGGACCGTAGGACAGCTGCTAAGACATCAGGTAAAGACTTCTGGGTATGGACATTAGGGAATGCTATTAGAGGGAGCTCCAGAGGGTATAATCTATAGAGGGAGACAGAATTTGGAATATATCCAACAAGTAATTGAGGACGTAGTTGCAAATGCTACTCTGATATGAAGAGGATGGTACAGAAGAGGAATTCATGGTTGACTGCATCAAACCAGTCAGAGGACTGATGACTAAAAATAAAAATAAAAATTAATGAAACACACATTCAATGGCAAAAGTCACTGATGTGGAGACTCATCGACAGCATGTGGGACGAAGCATAGATTATTCCAAATGCCCTCACGCCCTCCTCTGTCAGGCACTTGCTTCTGAATTGCAGCGTAATCATGTGGATGTATATGTATGTAACAAATCCTAACTAAACACGCCATCACGAGTGAACCCTGCTTCAACTGTAAATTATATATTGTTAAATGTAGGTTTCCCTACAGCTTGTAGTTGCTTCCACTGCCAGAACGTTCTCAAGGACCAAAGTCTGCCTCACTAAGACACTGAAATCGCCGGCCGCGGTGGTCTAGTGGTTCTAGGCGCGCAGTCCGGAACCGCGGGACTGCTACGTTCGCAGGTTCGAATCCTGCCTCGGGCATGGATGTGTGTGACGTTCTTAGGTTAGTTAGGTTTAAGTAGTTCTAAGTTCTAGGGGACTGATGACCACAGACGTTGAGTCCCATAGTGCTCAGAGCCATTTGAACCATTTTGAACACTGAAATCGTTGGAAGTCGTACGGGTACTGTGTACTGTGATGCATTATTCTCCAAACACTGCTATCGTTCATTCCAGTAATTTGTGTGCTAAGTCTCATTATCGCGATTCCCGGAGAGTGTTCGACTGTTTCCATCACCATCTCTTGAAGCAAAGATGTAATTCGTGCTGGTCTACTCGCTCCTGCAGTTGTTTGCAGTGTCTCGGGGGCCTTAATACTGCACTGTAAACGTTAAGCTCCCGGGATACCTTCGAGCAGTGTATTCTTGTTAGTACAGGCTTTAGCATTGAACGGTTGTATTGTTACAGTGTAAAGTATGGAAACCTTTGCAGACGGCCGGTGAATGCGATTTAAGCAACGTGCAGTCATTGAATTCTTGACAAAAGAAGGTGTCACCCTTAAGGAGATTCATCAGAGAATGAAAGCAGTTTATAGTGATTGTGTTGATGTGAGCACCGTGCGTCGTTGGGGAGGTAAGTTTAAATATGTTGAGGCTGCTGGATCTGACCTGCGTGACAAACAAAGAGTCCTGTGACAGCAACGACAGAATTTCACAAGCAAAATGTTGACAGATTGATTGAGGACGATCGTTTTATCACTCAGAGAGAAATTGGAAGCACAATCGGCATTTTACGAGAACATGTGGGTCACATTATTGGTTTGCATCAGTGCACGATGGGTACCCCTGATGCTGACTCCTGAAATGAAAGCGCACAGTCTTGAAATTTTCCAGGAAGTCCTCTCGCTTTACGAGAATGAAGGCCACGCCTTTCTCCATTCAATTGTAACAGGAGACTAAAGGTGGGTACACCTTTACGACCCAGAGTCTATGGAATATAGACACAAAGACTCGCCCCAGAAAAACAAATTCAAGACGCAGCCCTCAGCTGGAAAAATCATTGCCACATCGTTCTGGGACGCAGATGGTGTTATCGACGTTGATTTCCTTGATCGTGGAACAACAATAAATTCAGGTCGTTACATCACAACGCTGCGAACTCTGAAACGTTGGCTAACAAGGGTAAGAAAGGTAAAGAGAAATGTTTTCCTGCAGCGTGAAAATGCCGAACCACACACTTCACGTGGCACCACAGCAGAAATTCAGAGACTGTATCTCACCACCCTACTGCATCCTCCATACAGACAAGCTTTAGCACCGTCTGACTTCCATCTGTTCCCGATAATGAAAGACAGTCTGCGGGAACATCATTACACTTCTGATGAAGGCATTGAGAGAACTGTGAGACAGTGGTTGCGGCAACAGATTGTCGACTTCTTCCATGACGGTTTCAAAAAACTTGTTCATCGTTGTCAGAAATGTGGATTATGTGGAAAAGTGGATATTGGTAATTAAAGATCACATTCTAAGGATTATATCTGCGTTTGATTTATTAAAATATTCCCATCCAAACCCAATTAACGAAGGTGGACGCATTGCTTTTCATTCAACCCTCGTATTTTTTATCTACCTCTTCCTCTTTGCTTCACGAGGCACGTTGTGTTGTGTACCACTGCCACTTCCCCACTTCAGTATTCTAGTCGTGAAGGGCGCACGAGAACAAAGATTGTAGGTAAGCCTAGATGTGACACCTAATCACTCTAATGGCAACCATCAGGATCTGTATGCCGTTATGTAATGTCTAACTTACTGAAATGATGTTTAGAAAAGGCTTCGTAAACAATGAACTACCATACACTGTATTTGGTCTTTTAGTTGTGAAATTCATTGCATCTTTTTTTCGTCTTTAATCGTTTGGATTACTGTCAATGATGAAGACTCAGTTCACGAAAGAGCCTCATGCAGAACATGAGTGCATTTCCTTCATATCGTGCAGTTCGTCGAACGGAACTTCGGTGAGTCACTTTCTCACTGTTTTTCCCCATTCGAGGCTATTCTTTAATGTTCTTTTTACACCCAAGACATCATTTTTTTGGGAGCACAGGAAATTATTAACATGAGCATGCACTGATGGAAGCATGTTCGTTGTTAATTCATGTGGGATCTTTAAGTTGGATCTCCTCCGAACAGTATTTTTCTGGAATTGAGAAGAACAGGCAGTTTCGTCATTTAACACTAAATCTTTCATTGGCTGTTTGGGCCTTGGAAGTCGCGAGCAGCTTTTAGTGAAAGGAAGGACATACTGGGGACGGAATGCTGGTCCCAAGAATTTCTCGCAGCAGTATGCAGACAACGCTTTCGGCCGGCAAGACGGAAAAACTGTTTATCTGGACCTACCCGTTAGGCGCTTCTAGCTACGACAAGGGTAGATGTTCAATAGAAACCTATGCATCCAAACCAGTGCCTTTCGACGTGTCGTAAACGCACTTTATGAGCAGGGAAGGGGGCCATAAAAATTCACAAGCTTCCATGTCCCGTTTCGTCTCTCTGCCTCCAGAGTTCAGTGGGAAGCCTCAAGCCTTCGAAACAATTTTTGAGTGGAACACAACATTTATATCGGCTCTGAAATGGTCTATGTTAGGATATAAAGCACTTCTGTTAGTTTAAGTAAGGTTTATGGTCGGACACGCTACAGTGTTCGGGCCGTCCAGATAATGATATCCATTATGAATCTGTTCTTGACTTTAAACTTATACAGAAAATCGCCTAGAGTAGTCATGGATTGGCTGATTCTACCAGAAAAGAGAAGAATATTGTTAACGTAAACTAGGCTTCGCTGATTGGGAGAGCAGGCAAATTATAGGGGAGACATGAAGCTCGTAGAGTCTTGTGATTGGCACAAAACACTCGTGGGGCAGTTGAGTGGCTAGTTTGGTGGAGCTTACCAAGACTTTATGGAAGGTGAGGAGAGGAGAAAAGAGGTTTTCTGATTCAGACTTCGGTCTGGAGAGGCCTTCTGATTCAGACTCCAGTCTGGAGAGGATTCTGGTCTTGACTATTGTTATGAGTGGGCTGCTCTTGGGACACTTGTCCTGAGCTTCGCTTTGCGCTAGCACTGGTCTTGACAGGTGAGCCTGTGGTGAGGACTTAGCTGTACCGGCAGTTTAGGTCTCAGTCGTCTGGGACTACTCGCTGTACTGAGGGCAATCTTATTCGTGACTGGTCTGTCGCCTTGACGTTTGACCTCCACGTGCACACTGCTGTATAAGTGAGTCAAATTGGTACATGATATGACCAGCAAATGGGAGTGTCGCACGCTGGAATCTGCAGAGATTTCAGGGCTCTATTAGAGAGTAATTGCGATTCGCCTAACAGATCGCCAGTCGCAACCCTACATATTTCGTGCCCACGATAACACCACTGGTCTGCAGACGCTTGTCGTACGACCACCACCTGAGACAGCGCTACACATCGGTAAAGGGGTATGGTATTCCTGCTCTGTCTTGTTAGGACAAAACAGAATGAGTCTCGCCACTTGGCTTCAGCTCTACCAACGTAGTATAACTTATGGGTAGAATAAATCCATCAAAGTCTATTCCGGGTTAAATAATTTCAAACTACATTATCCATGGGTTGAGTGGGAGTAAATATTTCAGACAAACAATAGCCTTTGAAAATCAGTTGCCATCCAGTGGAGTGTTAACTATTTGTTCCATCTATCTGTGTTGCCAACAGTTCACATTTTATTTCTTATCACGCATGACATGTATTGTTTGTCCTATTTTTTAATCAATAAACTTGTGTCATGACTTTTACAAAAGATCAATAACATGTTGATGTATTAATAACCGATCAACAATTGACTACAATAATGACAGGGCCCACATTTCTTTAATATTATTTCAGTATTCAAGTTCATTTATTTTCTGATAAATGTGATAACCTCTAATGCAGGCTAACAACAACAAAGTCGAGGGGCAAAATCAGTTCAGAAGATGCATGGGCCTGGTAGTCAAATGGAAGGCTTAGTACTTAAAGTGATTACTGTCAGGACGTAAACTCGTAGCCACCAGCAGCCTTTCAAATCATACCGCACGTCTAGTGAAACCTTGCAAGTTTCTTTGCCTGAGGCACACGGAGCAAATATTAGAGAGGAAACACCCTGACGCTCACCCCTTCCTCACAGGACATAAAGGACACTGAACAGGCTGAGAAGCAGTGTGCCACTGTGTGAAGGCAACCTTACGAGAGGGGGCTTCAGCAGTCGTGATGAAATTTGTCAATGTGGTGACCTGCAGGATCGACAACATCTGCTAGTCTGTAGGAACCTGCCAGATACCTGTACTACAGGTGAACTTGCTGCAGGTAACAAATCAGCTGTCGCAACCAAAAAGTACTAGGTTATATGAAGAGAATGATCTTGGCGTTTGTTTTTTGTTAGCTTTTGTTCATTTTCCTCTCTGTATTTCAAAAATTCTTGCTGGGCGTTTTTATTGTTAGTACTTCCTGTCTTTACTTTATCGAATAATATCTGAAGTCAATACTTCGTATGTAATTAATCTCTGTATGTTATTAATGCTCACTATTATTGTGATAGTTTGATGCCCTGGACCCGTAAAATGAATAAATAAATAAACAAACCTCTAATTTCATCGTCTTCATCAATTCGCGAAATATGTGTTGGTGAAAGCAATCGTTTTAGTTCTCTCTTCTACAATCCGACCTTGGCCTTCGTAACCTGTTACGTCCTCGTCGTGTTTCCGACCAAATATATTTCAAGACAGAAAGGAATTAAAGACATTAGCTGCCATTGGGCATTGATCTATATCAATTGTGAAAGTTGAAAATTTGTGTCTGACCGGGATTTGACCGTGGTTCTCCTGTTTAGTAGGCAGATGTGCTGATCACTACACCTTCCGGACTTCCCGAGGAAGCCGCAACAATGGGGGAGAGACTGATCGGATATTCTACCAAAATCTGGTTCATTGTAACCGTGGTTTTTCTGAGAGTTTTGTGATAGCAACATCTATTCATAATTTATGTAGATATTTCGCTGCTTATTTCCGAACGTGTTGCGATTCACGAGGATGTGGTGAGGCGGGAATCTAAGAACACGGCTTGAATTGCTGCGAGTGAAACATGTACCAATGAAGGTAACACATCACTGTTGCCGCCTCAAAGGAAGCGCAATAGTGGATGAAGCTCTGGTCGGAAACGCCAGGACGAAAAACTGGATGGTCGAAAGTGCCGCAGTACCTGCGGCACCAACAAAAGTGTCGAAACCGCCGCAGTCAGGATGTCCATGGAGCGCTCCATACCTACGCTCTCTTAGACTCAACAATAAACCACGCCACGATGCACGACATGTCCGTTGTGTGAGGGTCGTTCAATTAGTAACGCCCCACATTTTTTTTTTCAAAACATATTTATGGATAAGAGTCAGAATTTGTTGACAACACACATCAATATGTCTTGTCAATGTCCTATTTTTCTATGTAGTCTCCATCACGTTCTATGGCCGTATGCCAACGTTCTGGAAGAGCTTTCTGGTAAAAGCTCTTGTCCTGCAGGCGTAGCCATGTTTTAACTCCATGACTCATACTCTTGTCATCTCAAAGTGTGTTCCCCGTAGGGAATCTTTAAGCGGCCTAGAGATGGAAGTCCAAGGGTGCCTAGTCTGGACTCTAGGGTGGATGAAGCAATGATGTCCAACTCAATTTGGCGATGTGTTCCCGGGTTTCTCAGACTTCCGTGTGGGCGTGCATTATCGTGTTGGAGCAAGATTTCTGCTACATTCTTGTTCGATCGAACACGTCGGAAACGGTTCTTGAGTTTATTCAGAGTCTTCACGCATGCCTCTGAATTGATGGTTGACCCTCTTGGCATCACATCCACGGCAATGACGCCATCACAATCACGGAAGACTGTAACCATGACTTTTTCGGCAGAGGGGTTTGTCTTCAATTAATTCTTTTGTGGTGAATGAGGGTGATCCCACTCCATAGACTGCCTTTTATTTTACCGGCGCAAAGTGTTACCCCCAGCTTTCGTCCCCGTAACTACCCGTGACGGATAGGCCTCTCCGTTCAGATGAAGTGGCCTTTCTTTAAACCTTGTGGTCCGCTGTGAACATTCATGGAACCCACCGTGAGCACGTCTTTGAATATCCAAGAGTGTCGTCATTACAGACGCACTTCCAATGCTGACCGACGACTGTAGAGCCAATTGTCGAACTGTGGTGCGCTGGTGGGCACAAATAATGGCATCTGCACGATTCAGCATGTTTGGAGCAGCGGCTGTGACAGGACGTCCCGAGCGTGGCTGATCATAGAGCTATGTTTCTGCGTTTCGTGAGGCTGTAACTTTCTTTACCCGTCGCCCAACTGTACTCCTATCAACTGCAGTATCGCCATACACTGCACACAGACGTTTATGGATGTTCATCACGCTTCCTTCTTCTGCACACAAGAATTCAATAACAGCACGCTGCTGGTAGCCTGAGTCGTATGTAGACGCCACTTTGACACTGTACTACGGTCCTTCCATCTGCCAGAACGGTTCCAAACTTCACCGGAGCACAGAACAAACATAAAATGTGAAGCACCAATAAGGACGTTTGTCTGTGTATATTAATGGCTTTTTTTAAAAAATGTAGGGCGTTACTTATTGAACGAACCTCGTAGCGTCCGTCATGGGTCGTGGATGTGTTGCTCCTTGACGCTTGAGCACATTCTAAGCGAATTCATGCCTATATCAGCTGCTCTTCGTTTCACCTCTCTTTCCTTTATCTGGCAGCTTCTGAGAATGAAGGACCACATTCATAACTCGGTCGTACGAGTGTTGTGTAAGATTCTTCGTTCGCGGTAGGACAGGTTGGATTTCACTACTCGAGGATCCTTCCAATTAGTCTCAGTACGGAATTTTTCCTACTACTGCTTTTACGTAGTCGTCTGTCTTTAAATCGATCTGTGCAGATGGCTATGGAAATTTAATGAATGTGACTCTCCCTAATGACTGATCGGTAATCTGTATGCAAATAGGTAATGTCGATACTGATTGACTCACTGACTCATCATTGGCCAGCCCAAACCGCTAAGGATAGAAACTTTAAATTAGCGAATGGTATGGATCTTACAATGTAGGTGTCGCTTAAGAAGGGATTGTTCAAAATTTCACTCTAAGACGGTGAAAGAGGAGATGAAAAGGTTTCTGAAAATAAATTAAGGCAATTTCGAAGCTAAAACAACAAAAACTGATATTTGGTTTATCAGAAATTTAAAAAAATACGTTTTAAATTTTTGTAAATTAAGCCGGTAAGTGGGTATATTAATGGGTGACAATTATTTTGAAAATAAATATTATTAGAGAATTTCTAAAGCATTTTTAAAGCTACATCTATGAAAATCGTTATGTGACTTCTAGGATAGAAATAAAATAAGGAAAACAGTTGTTTTAGTGTTTTCGGACATTCTGCCCGCCAAGGGAGTGAGAGAGTGAGATAAGAGATGAAAGCTTGTACGAAATTATTCTGTTATTTAGATCGAGGATAGATCTAAGAAAATTTGCATTTGGCTTACCTCTTACAAATAAAAACTACGTGTTTCACTGTTTTTGGAAGTTGGACACCAAAGGGGTGACATGTCTGTATGAAACACTATTAGTCACGAAGAGTCTTATGCAGGCTCTGACGATATCCATTAGGTAAGCTGCATATACAATGTCTGGAAAGAAAGGTGAAGCATCCAAAATGGCAGGAGGAACCGGTAATTAACTTCAAAGGTTTAGAAAGTATGTGACGTTATTTTAGTAACTACAATTTCGAGACAAATTTACAAAGATCTCGTCAGAACGAGGCCACATACCCGTATGACACTGCACCTACTCTGGCCTATATGCATGTACTGTCGCGGTTGGGAAGGGTGGCATAACGGCTTTATATCCTCTCCTGAAGGAAGATAGCTTACAACTGTTGTAACTGCTCCTTGATATCCCGGATACAAGCGCTGGGACGAATTATGTGTCGAAGGTGGTCCCACATACGTTGTTTTGAAGAGAGATAGAGAGAGAGGAGATGAGTAACACCGCTGCGCCTCTCGAAAACTGTAAGAATGGAATCTCTCCCTAGTTCACCACCATACTCACTGACAATGGCCATCGAGACAGAGTAAAACTGCGATTCATGACTGAAAATAATCCAATGCCATCCTCCAGCAGTCTATGCATCCCAAACACTGCACCCCTCCAAACCCACCCCTTGGTGTTGTGGCCTTAAAAGCAGCCTACGGGTGGAACAACAATTCCCTAGCTCAGCTGCTGTTCGTCCCCAACGAATAGTGCGAGAAGACACAGAATTTTGCAGAGTGTCCATTAATTGTTCTCGGATGGTAAGCGCAGATGTGTAGGATTTACGATAACCTTGATACATATTACAGTGGTCCTCCCTCGTGGTGGTCATAGGTGGTAGACCGGAACCTTATTGACGAGAAAGGCGGCCTCACGTTTCCATGCAGTCCAATATCGGGCCACTTCGCATACGAATGCCCCACAAATACGAATGTTTCATGATTCGACCAGATCGCCAGATGGAGCTAGGCAATAATGCCACTCTCTTTATCTCTCATGGACTGCTAATGTATCGCACGAGTACGTGGCGTCTCCCTGTCCTTCACAGTTGCGAATCAACATATGACCTGGCCTGGTAACAACACCAAACAGGATAAAAATTAATGCACTCTGGTAGTCCTGTGTGAACAGACAACTGCATCTCCGTCATTTACATACCAGCGTATGTTATGTACGTGTACTAAGTTACAATGACATCCGTATAGGTGTGCAGGGTGCTTCATTACTTTGTGTGGCTTTTACGTCTCATTTTCTTCCAATAAGAATGTGATACTGTTCTCTACATGCTAAAAACTCAGCTCGCTCGTATTTTGCATTAGGATGTCAAGAATCACCGCTGGTATCTACGTCTACTGCCTTCTGGGTATCGTGGACGAGCAGGAAGAGCTGGGTTCCCCATTACTGTTATTTAAGGAAATAATGTTGATTCTTAAAGTACGCGATTATGGAACGTGTTCCTAAATTGTACAATAGACCAAACTCTGTGACATAGGTCTATAAATGAGTGCACTATTTTCTATTTTGGAAACGAGAATAACCTCTGCATTCCTCCAATCAAATGGAACGATAGGTCACTCCCTTGCCCAAATACAGACTGCTATTAAAGGAAGAGCAAGCTCATTCGCATCCTGTATGTAGAATAGTACACTACTGGCCATTAAAATGGCTACACCAAGAAGAAATGCAGATGATAAACAAGTATTCATTGGACAAATATATTATACTAGAACTGACATGTGATTACATTTTCAAGCAATTTGGCTGCATAGATCCTGAGAAATCAGTACCCAGAACAACCACCTCTGGCCCTAATAACGGCCTTGATACGCCTGGCCATTGGGTCAGACAAAGCTTGGATGGCGTGTACAGGTACAGCTGCCCATGCAGCTTTAACACGATACCACAGTTCATCAAGAGTAGTGACTGGCGTATTGTGACGACCCAGCTGCTCGGCCACCATTGACCAAACGTTTTCAATAGGTGAGAGATCCGGAGAGTGTGCTGGCCAGGGCAGCAGTCCAACATTTTCTGTATCCAGAAAGGCCAGTACAGGACCTGCAACATGCGGTCGTGCATTATCCTGCTGAAATGTAGGTTTTCGCAGGGATCGTATGAAGGGTAGAGCCACGGGTCGTAACGCATCTGAAATGTAACGTCCACTGTTCAAAGTGTCGTCAATGCGAAGAAGAGGTGACCGTGACGTGTAACCAATGGCACCCCATACCATCATGCCGGGAGATACGCCAGTATGGCGATGACGAATATTCGCTTCCAATGTGCGTTCACCGCGATGTCGCCAAACACGGATGCGACCATCATGATGCTGAAAACAGAACCTGGATTCATCCGAAAAAATGACGTTTTGCCAGTCGTGCACCCAGGTTCGTCGTTGAGTACACCATCGCAGGCGCTCCTGTCTGTGATGCATCGTCAATTGAAACCGCAGCCATGGTCTCCGAGCTGATAGTCCATGCTGCTGCAAACGTCTTCGAACTGTTCGTGCAGATGGTTGTTGTCTTGCAAACGTCCCCATCTGTTGACTCAGGGATCGAGACGTGGCTGCACGATCCGTTGCAGCCATGCGGATAAGATGCCTGTCATCTCGACTGCTAGTGATACCAGGCCGTTGGGATCCACCACGGCATTCCATTACCCTCCTGAACCCACCGATTGCATATTCTGCTATCAGTCATTGGATCCCGACCAACGCGAGCAGCAATGTTGCGATACGATAAATCGCAGTCGCGATAGGCTACAATCCGAACTTCATCAAAGTCGGAAAGACGATGGTACGCATTTCTCTTCCTTACACGAGGCATCAGAACAACGTTTCACCAGGCAACGGCGGTCAACTGCTGTTTGTGTATGAGAAATCGGTTGGAAACTTTCCTCATGTCAGCACGTTGTAGGTGTCGCCACCGGCGGCAACCTTGTGTGAATGCTCTGAAAAGATTGTCATTTGCGTATCACAGTATCTTTTTCCTGTAGGTTAAATTTCGCGTCTGTAGCACGTCATCTTCGTGGTGTAGCAATTGTAATGGCCAGCAGTGTATACCTATTTCAACCCGTGAAGCGTATTCAGTTGATCTACTACATCATGGTCTCTTATTCCGACAACTTCATTTTAGTGTTTGTGTGGAAACGGAAAGAACGGATCATAGCATGATCTTCATCAGAGAAACAATTTGTGGAAACGTAATTTAGTATACCCTCCTTCTAGTCATTCGGATTGCCATTTCGATGTCAGCATGATGATTCAATCGTTGGATTGCTGGCCTGGATCCATTTACTGATTGAACAAGCGATCGAAAATTCTTATATATGTATCCCTTTTAATCGCTTGCTAAGTACACCTACTGTTTTATAGTGTGTCCAAGTGGTTTTGGACTTTTGGGAATGTGCTGATTATCGTACATATTGAAGTACAGACAGATTAGCGTACGTGGTAAATTTTAGCACTATGAACCAAATACAGAAATGATAAAGGAGAATATTTATTAATGACCGCTCGCAACGTTAGTGTTTCTACTCAAGCAGGTCAAAAGCAGTTTCATGTTGCCAGCGATGCTTGGCGGAATGCATCGAGAATAAGATGGCACACAGAGTGAGCTTGTTAGTCGGAGAGTGACCTTTGATAATGAAGGTAAATACGCCACCCGAGCACTGCGGTAAAACCCTTCTCTCGTTTCTTTCCACTCACTTTTTTTTTCTCTTTACTTGACCCTTTAACAACACATAGGCATGAGCGGGCCGGCTCGGAAGTTGTAAATGGGGCGGCAAAATATTCTCGGGGAAGTTCCTCATCAGGGCCGGCTTTGGCCGTTAAGTGGAATTGGAGAGTGCCCATTTAGCGGGGCGGACCCCGGCGCCGGCTGCCCCTCGCAAAAGAGTGCGCAGAGCAGAGTTGGTGCAACTTGGCTGCCACGGTTTGGCCTGTTTGCTCAACCGGAGCCTCGCAGTATAGACCGGCCACCACCGCCGCAGACGCGTGTAAATATTGCACCACGTCCGTACGGGCGTGCACATTTGCCGACCGCTCGTTTTATGAAAAAATTCCGAGGTATACGTATCACCCACCTTTACACTCTGCCCCCCCCCCCCCACCCTCTCTCTCTCTCATGACTCTCTCTCTTTTTCTCTCCTGTTAGCTCTGACAGCCTCAAACGCACACAGACACACACACACACACACACACACCAGAGTAACAGCTGGAAAAATGTTGCAAGATTTCTGCTGTACACACTAAGATATAAAAAAGGAAAAAAAGAAAGCCTGATGTGGCTGGAAGTCTACAACCTTTTATAAAATACACTGACGGAAAAAGTCGTAACAGCAAAAAATAATTGTTGAAGAGTAATGAAATTCTGGGAATACATTTGCCTAAGTAACACATTTAAGTGATTAACATTGCAAGATCGGACGTTAATATAAGCGCGAGGCAAGCCACTGCAAATGCTCAACGTTGGTATATGAATATCGACATAACCGCCACATTACTGAATGCATGCATGCAAACGTGCCTGCACTGTGTCGTACAGGTTCTGCACGTCAGTTTGTGAGATGGAGTTCCATGCCTGTTGCACTTCGTCGGTCAATACAGGGACGATTCATGTTGATTGTGGATGTCGCTGGAGACAGATCTGATGTTCGAGCAGGCCAAGGTAACATGTCGGCACTCTGTAGAGCAAGTTGGGTTACAACAGCATTATGTGGGCGAATATTATCCTGTTAGAAAACGCCATCCGAAGCTCTTTATGAATGGCAACACCACAGGTCCGATTACCAGATTGACGTGCAGTTTTGCAATCAAGGTGCGTGGTATAGCCACCAGAGTACTACTGCTGTCATACGAAATCGCTCTCCCGAAGGCAATTCCGGGTGTAGATCCAGTGTGACTCTCAGACAAGTTGGTAGCAGGTGCTCAAATCGTCACCTTCTAACCGACACACGTCTATAACTTGCACCGGCGCTGAAACAGCTTTCATCAGAAAAGACAACAGACCCCCACCCTGCTCTCCAAACAGCTGTCGTTTGACACCACTCACGTCGCAATTGATGTTGGTTTGAGGTCGGTGAAATAGACTGCTGCGAATACAGTACTATGCCTCAAAGCCATACGCCAAACACTGTGGTCTTCCTCTAGGTAGTGCCGCGTGACTGTCCGGAGTTTGGTCTTCTTGAGACGGTACATTCGCGTGGCCGCAGTTGCGAGCTTCCATGGACAATGACTACATTCCTGCCAAGTCTTTCTGCAGTATCACAGAAGGAAGATCCAGCTTCTCGTAATGCTATTACATGATCTCGTTCGAACTCAGTGAAGCGTTCATAATGGCGTCCTAGTCGCATTAAAAGTTCTTGACTAACATTAACTCACCACTTCCAATCTCAAAGGTAACGTTCGCGACCGTTATAGCATTTACTTAAAGCAAATCTGATTGGCATCCTCGTAGCGGCGCTACTAGCGCCATTCTTAAGTAACTGGCATTCAATTTAAATAGATATCATCTTTCAGGTGAAGGAGCAAGTCTACCACCTTTCGTTCATGTCGCACAATTCCTTCTTGTTGTTGCGATTTTTTCCGTCGTTGTAATTGTTCTGAAATAAAATACTGGCATCGCCTTTCTGGCTTCCTCATTGCCGTTCGGCTTTACCATGTCGACTTGTACGTATAAAATGTTCTTGTCTTCTACCACCACCAATCTCTTCGAGAAAGGAATATCTTTGAGCATGGGCAAGGAGCGCGTTTGAATTAGCTTCTCCTCTCAAAACGAATTAATTTTCGACAATTCTCCGAGGTTCCTGAACTCTAAAGTTACAGGTTCGCATAGGAAAAGTATCACAAGGAAGGGTGGATCGACAGTTCTTGCATCATTTGTCCTCTGAATGATCACATTTATTTACAATGCAAATGATAGTACTAAATGACATACAGTAATCACCAAATATCTCTGAATATAAGAGGTCATTCAATGAACATCAGCCATTTTAAATTTTAACCAAAGGTTGACATGACAAAACTTTCAATTCCTGCTACCTCAAGGAATCAATGACAGTAACAAATAAGAAAATAAATTGTAATAAAACTTCTCTTAAACAATAAGTGAGTAAAGCTAACTCTTTCAAAACCATCTTAAAGTCAACGTTACTAAGTTAAGAACTGGTAATTTAAAATAAATACACAAGCATGGCAAGTCTCACAGATTTTCTTCCATCCGTAGAACGGATACAATAACAAATTAATCTCAAGGGAAGAATAGTGAGTTATAATTAAAAATAGAAATCTAAGGAGATGGCAATTACAATACAATTTTCCTCAGTACACCAAGTATATACGCAAATATTTGAACAGACAGAGAAACTACTTCAAAATTCGCTTACAATGTCGCTCACATATAGGCCTATGGGCAGAACATTTAGAAATTAGAACAAGTACCAAGTGATCAAAAAGACAGTATAAATTTGAAAACTTGATAAACCACGGAATAATGTAGATAGAGAGGTAAAAATTGACACACATGCTTGGAATGACATGGGGTTTTATTAGAACAAAAAAAAAATACGAAGTTCATAAAATTTCCGACCGATCTCTTGCGCGCGTCGTTTGGTGATGAACGTGTGCACAGCCGCCGCTTTCGTCATGCTTGGCCTCCCAGGTTCCCAGACCTCAGTCCGTGCGATTATTGGCTTTGGGGTTACCTGAAGTCGCAAGTGTATCGTGATCGACCGACATCTCTAGGGAAGCTGAAATACAACATCCGACGCCAATGCCTCACCATAACTCCGGACATGCTTTACAGTGCTGTTCACAACATTATTCCTCGACTACAGCTATTTTTCAGGAATGATGGTGGACATATTGAGCATTTCCTGTAAAGAACATCATCTTTGCCCTGTCTAATTATTGGTATTATGATCAGATGAAGCGCCATCTGTCGGACATTTCTCAAATTTTGTATTTTTCTGGTTCTAATAAAACTCCATGTCATTCCAAGTATGTGTGTCAATTTGTACCTCTCTATCTACATTATTCCGTGATTTATTCAGTTTTCAAATTTATACTGACTTTTTGATCACCCGGTACATCAGAGCCTTAAGAAGAGAAATTCGAAACTTAACTTTCAGAAGGGAAGCTGCCAAGGTGAACGGTTCCAGTACAGCGATAGCGGACGGGCCTGGAACACAACCAGAACGCACCTGCAGTCCCTCGCGAGCAGCAACCGCCGAAATGTCGGTCTCGCGCTTCACAAGCCTAAGAGGCGTTGCTAATAAATACCTCGTAGGTGAGATATAGGCTACATAAATACAAATTACATGATTAACAATCGCCACATTCTTAGGGGATCATGGTCATAAGTCTCAATAAAACATCATAAAATAAGGTTGAAAATATTACTAAAAAAAGAAGAAGAAGAAGAAGAAAACTGCCTAAAGGATAAAGATCTCAAATCACTGGTAAGGTTGCTCCAATGGCTCTGAGCACTATGGGACTTAACTTCTGAGGTAATCAGTCCCCTAGAACTTAGAACTACTTAAACCTAACCAACCTAAGGACCTCACACACATCCATGCCCGAGACAGGATTCGAACCTGCGACCGTAGCAGTCGCGCGGTTTCAGACTGTAGCGCCCAGAACCGCTCGGCCACAACGGATGGCTCACTGGTAAGGGAATATAAAAATAGATTCACTAACGTCTCTCTAAACAATTTAGACAAATTTTACAGCTAAATTGCACGACCGGGTGCCTACTTGAATCGAACGGATAGAGCATGTAAATGATTAAGTTCACCCAACCTAGGAATTGGAAACAAAGCTTCCTTGAATCAGTGCTCAGCCTTGACAGTCATCTAGAACCACTTCCAAAGCACGCATATTAAAGTAGGGAAATCTCTTTAAAATAATTAAAAGGCAACATTACAAACCTTACAAGTCATAGAAAAATCTCAGTCTCAGTGAACAGGAATTATGCACTTTGATCATCACAAAGAACTTGCAAGCGGTCGCTTGCTTTATCGTAAATATAATGTTTGTCCAAGTGACGGTAAATGTTATTATCTTTACATTTATAAAAGTATTATATTCTCAACAATCTTCAAAACTTGAGCTACACTCTTTATTTTTATATACCAAATTAGTTAATTTACTAATGTCACTTTGCCTTTGTCTGCGTTCACTTTCAGAACTCAAATTAATAATCAGATTATCTAATTTAGTACGATTGCATTCTTAATTGCTGGTATATCCATGTATGACCACAATAAAATAAATGCAGTGAATGGCAGGGGGAGTATGAGTGAGAGCAGTTGCTTGTTTAAGTTTACAAACATAATGACAAGTTTTTATTCATCCTTTTGTAACAACAATCTAGCTGATAAATCTTACAAAAATAATGAAAAACAAAAATCAGGAAAAAATGGTGCTTGATTGGCAAACCATTCATTGGGGTGGCAATTATACAAGTTATAACCTAAATTAATCCCTTCCATGACGCAATCAGACTTCGTTTACATGAATCCACTGTGAGGCCAAATTCTATTCAAATGGAAAACTACGACCATGTGCACTGCACACTATTGTTCAAGGAGAACGAGGAGCTCTTATATATCTTTTAAAAACCCTACGACGATGCAGTGATTCGTTACCCTTTCACCTCGATTCGTGTGGCAGCAGAGTACAGCATGCAGTGGGCGAGGGGTGGAGCGCGGTGGAAGCTGGTATGTTCTGAATCGACAAACTATGTGGACTGGCATTATAGTCATTATAACGTGGGAAACTGCCCTATCAGAGGCCTGAAATCCCATTAGATCTCAGTGTGACGGGTATCCGTTCGCTGGTCTAGCCAATTAATTGGTCTCTCATGCACGACAGTATCCGCTGAAATTGTGAAACGTCAAAGGGCTGACTCAGGACGAATTAGTTCGTCCTCGTGACACACGATATGTCCAAGATGATATGCAGTCACACTGTAGGTGCAGTTGAAATCTGCCAGTGTCTCTCAGTCCACCACAAGTTGCATACCAAAACGAAACGACCTGTCGCTATCCAACAGGGAGGACCCTACCGACAAATTAAATAAATAACCTCAATCACTTTCCTCCAGGCCTCGTACAGGAGCCGAATTACCAGAAAAAACCAGCCTCCTCTCATTTAACCTCCTCTCTTGACTGTTTTGCCTGGTAACCAATTCAGACACAGCACAGGGGTTCCCACACTGTGGGAGGAAGCCTCTGCTTTGCATATCGTAAGGGAAGCCAATCGGCGACTCAAAATCTCTCTTGTCTGAAAAAAAAAAGATTTTAGATTAGGGAGGCATCGATCTCATGGTGATCACGGCCACGTTTTGGCAAAAAACGTCTACCTTTATGGGACCACAGTCCCTCATTTATGAAGAGATCTAATCCTTCAGGTTGACAATTTCCAGTTTTTGTAGGAAGTCGTACCTGTAATTTGTATGTTTTTCTTTAGCTCGCTAAAAGAGCCTGGCCACTTCCAGGCTCCAGAGTAGTTAGAATCTTGCCTCCACTAAATATGTGCACCAACCACTCTGATCGTATCCTCTCAGCTCCTTACAAGAGAATGCTTAGTTTTATGATTGTCCCACGATTTCCACAAAAGCTCAGATTACATCTAAAACTGGTGTAGTTCCTTAAGAGGTTACCTTTAAACTAATAAAATAACAACAGCAGTGAACAAAGACATAAGAATTAAAAAACACAAATTTTATAAATCTCCTAACGCTGCCAAAATGGGTTGTTACACAATCGCTCATAGAAAACAACGTAACAACCCTTATAACAATTATAGTTGTACTAACTACAGTTACACTTTATTATTATATATGAATTAGATATTCAGCTCTAATTATATCATTTACCGAAAATTAGTGATCAATAAAGATAAAGTCTCAAAAATCAAGAATTATTCTTCCTATAACTGTAACAATTTCCACAATAGGATTGATTTCAACATCAACTTTAATCTCTTTATACTAAGGACTTAAATTAATTAAACTAATAACCTTCAAAGTTATAATAAAAAGAATAATGTATTAGGCCTTATTAAAACTTTACACCTCTAGAATTGCAGTCTATAATCATAATTTGAATGTAAGACCAACCTATGGTAAGAGAGAAAGTTTCTCATAAGTAGATTTACGATCTACCACCTAAAATTCAGCCATCTTACCGCAAAAATTATTATTCTCAACAAATCATAAGGAGAGTGGTACTTTATATTTTTTATTTGGAGCATGAGCAGGAATAGTGTGAACATCAATAAGAATACTTATTCATGCTGAATTAAGTCAACCAGGATCACTAATTGGAGATGTTAATCTTATCAGGATTTGGTATTATTTCACACATTGTATGCCAAGAAAGAGGGAAAATTGTGTCACTCAGACCACTAGGTATAATCTACACCATACTATCCACTGGACTAATAGGATTTATTGTATGAGCACATCATATATTTACAGTAGGAATGGATGTTGACACACGAGCATACTTCACATCAGCAACAATAATTATTGCTGTACCTTCAGGAATTAAGGTATTCCCATGATTGTTCATATTATATGGAACTAAATTCAAGTTTAATCCACCATTATTATGAGCTCTAGGGTTCACAATTGGTGCATTAAAAGGATTAGTATTAGCAAATTCATCCCTTGACATTGTATTACATGATATATATTATGAACTAGCCAACTTCCATTATGTATTATCTATAGGAGCAGTATTTGCAACTATAGGATGTGTTATTCAATGATGCCCACTATTCACAGGGCTAACCATAACTAATACATGATTAAAAATTCAGTTCACAACTATATTCATTGGAGTAAACTTGACATTCTTCCCTCAACACTTCTTACGATTAACAGGATTACCACGATGATATTCAGACTACCCAGATGCATAAACATCATGAAATGTTGTTTCACGAATTGGATCTACGATTTCTATTGTAGGAATCATTGGATTTATTGTAATCATTTGAGAAAGAATAGTTACAAACCGAGCAATCATATTTAGAACTAATATAAGAAGATCAACAGATGATTACAAAACAATCCGCCTGCAGAACATAGTTACTCAGAATTACCATTTATTTCTAGATTCTAATATGGCAGACTAGTGCAGTAGATTTAAGACCTACAAACAATGGTTTGACCTTTTATTAGAAACCCAAAACGGCAACATGATCAAATTTATCACTTCAAGATGGAGCTTCACCATTAATAGGGCAATAATTATTCCTCCACAACCATTTTATGTTCGTATTATTATTATTTACAGTAATTGTGGGCTATGAACTAAGATATATACTATTGCCGACACAACCCAGAATATATTTCATGGTCACCTAATTGAAACAATTTGGACAGCATTACCAGCAATCACTTTAACTTTTTTGCGCTCTTCTCACTACGACTATTAAATTTACTTGATGATTCAGTAGACAGAATAATTACAATCAAAACAATTGGACAACAATGATACTGAAGATATGAATATTCAGATTTTATAGACATAGAATTTGATACCTACATAACACTATAGCATGATTTAGAAAACGATGGATTTCGGCTTCTAGATGTAGATAATTGGATAATTCTTCCCATAAATACAGAAGTTTGAGTATTAACAGGAGCCTCAGATGTCCTTCACTCATGAGCAGTACCTGCTCTAGGGGTTAAAATTGATGCCACACCAGGCCAACTAAATCAAGGAGCATTCACAATAAACCCACCTGGACTATACTTCAGTCAGTGATCAGAAATGTGCGGAGCAAACCACGGATTCATACCAATTGTAATTGAAAGAACTTAAGTAAATTTATTCATCAAGTGATTATCTAAGATAATTTCAGGAGTTAGTTAAAATACATAATATCAGAGTGTCAATCTAAAACAACTAAATAATTAGTATACCTTGAAACATCAGATGCCTGAAAGTAAGTAATGGTCTCAAATAAACCAAACAATAGTAAATTAACGACTACTTCTGGTGGGGAAGTTTTAATCCAAATCCCTCAAATACCTTCTCTCTATTCATTATAATTTCAGCCACTTTAATTCTATTTAATCAAATAAACTTTTTCTCATTTAAACCTAATCTTATTAAAAGAGCAGAAAAAAGAACAATTGAGATAAAAAAATCTAACCTGAAAGTGATAACAAACTTATATCAACATTTGATCCATCAACTAATATCTTAAACTTATCATTAAATTGGTCTACAACATCTCTAGGATTACTATTAATCTTGTCAGTATTTTCTCTTACACCATCACGAATTAATATTGTCTGAAATGAACTAAACTTAACCCTACATAATGAATCTAAAACATTATTAGGACCAAACTCATTTAATGGAACAATGTTCATCTGTATCTCAATTTTCATTATAATATTATTCAATAATTTCATGGGACTATTCCCTTATGTTTTTACTAGAACAAGCCATTTAGCATTAACATTTGCAGTTGCTTTTACCTAAATGATTAACATTTATACTATTTGGATGAATCAATCACACTAATCATATATTCACACATGTTGTACCACAAGGCACACCACCTGCATTAATATCATTTAGAGTATTAATTGAAACAATTAGAAATGTTATCTGACCAGTACTTAAGCAGTATGATTAGCAGCAAATATAACCACTGGGCACCTATTATTAACCTTATTAGGAAATGCAGGACCATCTATAGCAATAAATATAATTTCACTAGCAATTATTGGACAAATATTCCTACTAATTCTAGAATCAGCAGTAGCTATATTTCAGGCTTATGTTTTCTCAATTTTAAGAACTTCTAGAGAAGTATACTAAACTTACTCAACTCACTCAAATCGCCCATTCCACTTAGTAGACAATAGACCTTGACCATTAACAGGAGCAATTGGAGCAATAGTCCTAGTATTTGGATTAGCAAAATGATTTCAGCTATTTAACATTAACTTATTCATAATTGGATTTCGAATTACCCTATTAACTATAATTCAGTGATGACTAGATGTAGTCCTGGAAGGGACATATCAGGGATTACATACAGGATTTGTACCAATTTGATTACGATGAGGAATAATTTTATTTATTGCATCAGAAATCATATTCTTTGTATCATTCTTTTGAGTCTTCTTTGGCAGAAGACTAACACTAACAATTGAACTAGTAATACTATGACCTCCAGTAGGAATTCCATTACTTAATACAGCTGTCCTTTTAGCTGCATGAGTAACCGTAACATGAGCACACCACAGTCCTATAGAATCTAACCACACTCAAGCACTGCAAGGCTTATTCTTCACAGTACTATTATGATTGTATTTTACAATACTTCAGGCATATGAATACTGAGAAGCACCTTTCACCATAGCAGACTCGGTATATGGATCAACATTCTTTGTTGCAATAGGATTCCATGGACTCCATGTAATTATTGGAACAATCTTCTTAACAACATCCTTACTTCGATACTCAATAAATCAGTTCTCACGAAGACATCGATTTAGATTTGAAATGGCAGCATGATATTCACACCTTATAAATGCAGTATGATTATTTCTATATATACCAATTTATTGATGAGGTACATAATTATTTTCTAGTATAAATAGTACATTTGACTTCCAGTCAGAAAGATTGATATAAATCAAGAAAAACAATCCTATTCCTATCTACAAGATTTTCATTACATTTATTATTCCAATAATAGTTATAATCCTTGTAACAGCTCTATCAAAAAATTAATTAATGACTGGGAAAAAAGATCACCATTTGAATGCAGATTCAATACAAAAAGATCAGCATGAATATCATTCTCCCTCCAATTCTTCTTAATTGCTGTAATCTTTCTAGTCATTGATGTAGAAATTGCATTAATCCTAACAATCGTAATTATTTTTAAAACATGAGTCATAGTATTCTGAACAGCATCAACAATATTCTTCATTCTAATCCTATTATGACTATATCATGAATGAAACCAAGCAGCTTTACAATGATCAGAATAGAGGGTTGTAGATAACTATAACATTTGGGTTGCATTCCAAAAGTACTGATATAACCAATCAACCTTAAATAGTATAAGAAGCGAAATATTGCAGTCAGTTTCGACCTGAAAGATAGGTGAATAATATAAAATTTGTGCATCGTGATTATCAACTGATATACAGTTTAGAACAATTTTACTCATTTTCTTATGCTTGGATCTGTCAGTGGAACTTTCGGAAATGCATCCACCTTCCCCTTAAAGATGTAACTCTGCTTGCATGGACAACAGACGTTTTAGTCTCTAAACTTTTACATTTACTGAAGAAGTCATCTCAATGACCTGATAAGGATCCTGGTACTGCATCAAGAATTTGTTTCATTTTTCGCTTATACCTGCAAGGTATGATGACTAATACCCATTGACCCACTCAATATTGTGCCTACTTCTTTGGATGTTGTGTGTATTGTTCCAGTCACTCCAAATTTCTGTATTTGCTTGCTTTACTTTCTGCCATACCGTCATTTCCAGATACACAGTTTGTGACATAACTGCTTCATTCAATCAGATACAAAATTTGTACATTGATACATAACTTGGGTACCACCTACTCTGAATATAAGTATCTGGTTGTTGACTAAATCCTGGGCTACTTTACTAGCCTCCTGATCAGGTAATCAGAAATCGCCATCATTCTCAAGTATCTTGAAAAATTATTTATAATTGCTAGTAAATATTTCTATCCAGTGTGTTTCCTAATAAATGGCTCTAAAACATCGATTTCAATAAGTTGAAAGAGTTTAAACACCTTTTGTAGTGTTTTAAAAGGATGTTTTGATGACTGATATCAGATATTTTTGCACAAGGCACACAATCTCTCATGTATTGTTCGACATTACGTTTCCTTGCTCTCCACCAGAACCTTTCCAATACTTTTCTCTCTATTGTTTGGTGTCCTGCATAGCATAGCAATAAATTTCCATGAATTTGCTGTGGCTCATTATCCTTAATGACCACAGGAACCCATGTGTGTGCTCTGAATTTCGTCATTCTGCAGTACAAGCTCTTGTGCTTCATTAACAGCGGTTGTGACACTTCTTCTCTGCCACTTGGCTCTCTGCCACCCTGTTAAACTTTCGGCCAGTGCATTTAGCACTTAACATTTCTTTATTAGTGTGATACTTTTTACCATTCTATTGACCACATTATGACCAACTCACTGAGTTTGAGTGCTCATCTTGTTAAATTACTCAGTCAGTCTTTCAGTGCCAACAGCTGTTTCAATGAAGAGTGATATGTGATGACCTTCATCTTTTGTTCATATACAGTATACTATTAAATAGATCAGTATACTATAACATACGTCACTTCCAACATTTCCATCTCTGTAATGGTGTAGTTATGCTCCGTTTTGTTCAGTTGCATACACTGCTGAAGCTATCCAAGCATACAGGAAATTTTCATTTGCCATTAATATTACGCACATGCACTGGGCTTCTATGTATGAAGCAGTGTATTCTAGCTCTTGATTTTCCTTCAGTGGCTCTACCACGCCTCCTATAGTAAATCAGTATCAATGGAAATCCACATTACCTTCCCCATTCCTCCAGGTATTTTATCATACAAAATAATTTTTAGCGCATGTGTTCACAGTTTAGTCGGCAATACCTCCATGAGGGGAACGCCTCATGCTATTGTCTCACTTGCAACTGTACTCCCCAATGAAAACGAAGTCCAGCTGAGTTCCACTGTATACTGTGAAAGATCGATTTTGCCATGACGTTTGCCTAGAAAATCTAGCCCAATAATTGCTTGATACCCTTCACCCACATATGGTAACACTTCAGCATACTCTTGAAAAATATTCAGTTCGGATACTGAAACTGAGCAACGTTGTGCCTAAAGAATCTACATTTTTATCACCTACTCCAAGCAGTTTTGAAACATGGGGCCACATTCTCCTCCTGCCTATGAGGTGTCGACTGACAACTGACACATGTGCACCTGTGTTCCTTATCTTTTACACAGCCTGACAAGCAACATACCATCTCTGCATCTGCGTGTACATGGTTACATCCTGTTCGAAATGCCTTTTGACGGTTCACACATCTCCGTTTGCACGTAAAGGCTGCTTTTCTTTATATTGTTTTCACTTCCTGCGCTTCCACAACGTTGTGCTCAGTGTCCAATGTAGCCACACTTGTAGCATTCAGGTTGCTGACACTGCTTTCACATGTCACCTTCATGTCCACATCTATAACATCTGACATGTAAAGAACAACTATGCTAGTTCATAAGTGTCATAGTAACAATGTCAGCAGCAACATGCATTAGACAGTACAGTGGACAAAGAGCGAAAATTGTTGATTTCATCTTTATTTACTTGATGACAAGTCTCAGCTCAGGAACCTCTTTTAAAACATCCCACAGAACAGAATAGCAAAATTAGTCTTGTAGAATAGAGATGTTACCAGATTATTAAGTGCACTTAATAAATACAGTGATATCACTTCAAGATTTACATACCATATTGATGAAATGGTGATTCCAAAGTATGAGAACCATGTCAAGATAATATACATATATGTATAAGTGCAAATAATTGTTGCACAGCACACAGATAACTGAAGTCTACTCCTCTCATTGCTGTAACGGAATCTAGGGAAGGGGTTGCCCCATCAGGATATAGCGAATACCTTTCGTATATGTTACACTATTCTCCAATCATCAAAAATACAGTTAATACAATAACACAACAGGTCACAATAAACTAAATACTTTTAAAATCTTTCTCAAATACACTGAAAAAGTCACCCAACATATGACATGTGTGACGAAGTTATATGCCACAACAGTATAAAAAATTAATTGGATTTTAAAGGCAACGTAGTATTAAAAGAAAAATAATATGACAGTCAAAAATCTTCATCACTTTTAACATTTTAGAAGCTGAAAACTTTAATGTAACAAATCTTGAGAGGTAGCATGCCACTCTCTCACTTTAACAACACTGTTACTCAGATTCATATTCATATTTTTAGGTCTTTATCTCGGTGTTCTCCAGAACAACATTTTGTATGTCTGATTAATGACTTTCTGTGTGAGGAAATTGTGAGCAGAGTGTTCATATAACTGCTTGTATAGCCTTTAGAGATCTTGTACCTGAGGGGTCTTAGAGGAGGAGACAGAGAACAGCGAGAAAGATGGACTGTGAGCCATAAATGCTGTGTCCAGCGACCTAGCTGTGCGAGAGACTCTGGGAAGCAGTGCTCTGTGATTTGTATCTGCAGAGGGACTTTATACCACGGTATTCCCCTCCTCTCACTTAGGTTCGGAGCAGGTGGATGCCAGTTCACAAAATATTTTATCTGGGAAAGGCGTCAGACCGTCATGAAGATGGCCAGTTGGTGGAAGTTAGCGGAAGAAAAAATTTAAGAGAGTCTGCTGTAATCTGCGTTTTTAGGCAAATGGTGGGATGGTCATAAAACTCAAAGCATTCTCATGTTAAAAGCTGGGAGGAAATGGACAGAGTGGCTGGTGCACACAAGTTTGTGAAGCCTAGACTGTAGCTCCAATGGTGCCAGGAATTAGCGAGGTACTTTCAGCGAGCGGCAAAAAACAGTATTTCAGGGAAGCTTAGCAGCCTTCTTTCAGGAATTCGAAATGGTTGGCATGGAAAGATTAGATCTCTCTATGAATGAGGGACTGTGGTCCTGTCTGGTAGACGTTTTTGCCGAAACATGAGCATGCTTACCACGAGAACGACACTTCCCTTGTCTAAAATCTTCTTTCTCAGACAAAAGAGTTTTTGAGTCGCTAATTGGCTCCTCTCATGATATGCAAGGCAGAGGCTTACTGCCCCAGCGTGGGAACCCTGGTGCTGTGCCTGAATTGGCTACAACACCGGCGGAACAGTCAAGAAGGGAGATTCCGTGAGTGCAACTTGTTTGTACAACATGGAGGCGATTTTTCTTTCCAATGCAATATTCCGGAGGTAAAATAGTCCCCCATTCGGATCTCCGGGCGGGGACTACTCAAGAGGATGTCGTTATCAGGAGAAAGAAAACTGGCGTTCTACGGATCGGAGCGTGGAATGTCAGGTCCCTTAATCGGGCAGGTAGGTTAGAAAATTTGAAAAGGGAAATGGATAGGTTAAAGTTAGATATAGTGGGAATTAGTGAAGTTCGGTGGCAGGAGGAACAAGACTTCTGGTCAGGTGACTACAGGGTTATAAACACAAAGTCAAATAGGGGTAATACAGGAGTAGGTTTAATAATGAATAAGAAAATAGGAACGCGGGTAAGCTACTACAGACAGCTTAGTGAACGCATTATTGTGGCCAAGATAGATACGAAGCCCACACCTACTACAGTAGTACAAGTTTATATGCCAACTAGCTCTGCAGATGACGAAGAAATTAAAGAAATGTATGATGAAATAAAAGAAATTATTCAGATAGTGAAGGGAGACGAAAATTTAATAGTCATTGGTGACTGGAATTAGAGTGTAAGAAAAGGGAGAGAAGGAAACATAGTAGGTGAATATGGATTAGGGCTAAGAAATGAAAGAGGAAGCCGCCTGGTAGAATTTTGCACACAGCACAATTTAATCATAGCTAACACTTGGTTTAAGAATCATGAAAGAAGGTTGTATACATGGAAGAACCCTGGAGATACTAAAAGGTATCAGATAGATTATATAATGGTAAGACAGAGATTTAGGAACCAGGTTTTAAATTGTAAGACATTTCCAGGGGCAGATGTGGACTCTGACCACAATCTATTGGTTATGACCTGTAGATTAAAACTGAAGAAACTGCAAAAAGGTGGGAATTTAAGGAGATGGGACCTGGATAAACTGAAAGAACCAGAGGTTGTACAGAGTTTCAGGGAGAGCATAAGGGAACAATTGACAGGAATGGGGAAAGAAATACAGTAGAAGAAGAATGGGTAGCTTTGAGGGATGAAGTAGTGAAGGCAGCAGAGGATCAAATGGGTAAAAAGACGAGGGCTAGTAGAAATCCTTAGGTAACAGAAGAAATATTGAATTTAATTGATGAAAGGAGAAAATATAAAAATGCAGTAAATGAAGCAGGCAAAATGGAAAACAAACGTCTCAAAAATGAGATCGACAGGAAGTGCAAAATGGCTAAGCAGGGATGGCTAGAGGACATTTGTAAGGATGTAGAGGCTTATCTTACTAGGAGTAAGATAGATACTGCCTACAGGAAAATTAAAGAGATCTTTGGAGATAAGAGAACCACTTGTATGAATATCAAGAGCTCAGATGGAAACCCAGTTCTAAGCAAAGAAGGGAAAGCAGAAAGGTGGAAGGAGTATATAGGTGGTCTATATAAGGGCGATGTACTTGAGGACAATATTATGGAAATGGAAGAGGATGTAGATGAAGATGAAATGGGAGATACGATACTGCGTGAAGAGTTTGACAGAGCACTGAAAGACCCGAATCGAAACAAGGCCCCCGGAGTAGACAACATTCCATTGGAACTACTGGCGGCCTTGGGAGAGCCAGTCCTGACAAAACTCTACCATCTGGTGAGCAAGATGTATGAAACAGGCGAAATGCCCTCAGACTTCTAGAAGAATATAATAATTCCAATCCCAAAGAAAGCAGGTGTTGACAGATGTGAAAATTACCGAACTATCAGTTTAATAAGCCACGGCTGCAAAATACTAACGCGAATTCTTTAGAGACGAATGGAAAAACTAGTAAAAGCCGACCTCGGGGAAGATCAGTTTGGATTCCGGAGAAATACTGGAACACGTGAGGCAGTACTGACCTTACGACTTATCTTAGAAGAAAGATTAAGGAAAGGCAAACCTACGTTTCTAGCATTTGTAGACTTAGAGAAAGCTTTTGACAATGTTAACTGGAATACTCTCTTTCAAATTCTAAAGGTGGCAGGGGTAAACTACAGGGAGCGAAAGGCTATTTACAATTTGTACAGAAACCAGATGGCAGTTATAAGAGTCGAGGTACATGAAAGGGAAGCAGTGGTTGGGAAGGGAGTAAGACAGGGTTGTAGCCTCTCCCAAATGTTATTCAATCCGTATATTGAGCAAGCAGTAAAGGAAAGAAAAGAAAAATTCGGAGTAGGTATTAAAATCCATGGAGAAGAAATAAAAACTTTGAGGTTTGCCGATGACATTGTAATTCTGTCAGGGACAGCAAAGGACTTGGAAGAGCAGTTGAACGGAATGGACAGTGTCTTGTAGGGAGGATATAAGATGAACATCAACAAAAGCAAAACGAGGATAATGGAATGTAGTCAAATTAAGTCGGGTGATGTTGAGGGTATTAGATTAGGAAATGAGACACTTAAAAGTAGTAAAGGAGTTTGGCTATTTGGGGAGCAAAATAACTGATGATGGTCGAAATAGAGAGGATATAAAATGTAGACTGGCAATGGCAAGGAAAGCGTTTCTTAAGAAGAGAAATTTGTTAACATCGAGTATAGATTTAAGTGTCAGGAAGTCATTTCTGAAAGTATTTGTATGGAGTGTAGCCATGTATGGAAGTGAAACATGGACGGTAAATAGTTTGGAAAAGAAGAGAATAGAAGCTTTCGAAATGTGGTGCTACAGAGGAATGCTGAAGATTAGATGGGTAGATGACATAACTAATGAGGAGGTACTGAATAGGATTGGGGAGAAGAGGAGTATGTGGCACAACTTGACCAGAAGAAGGGATCGGTTGGTAGGACATGTTCTGAGGCATCAAGGGATCACCAATTTAGTATTGGAGAGCATCGTGGAGGGTAAAAATCGTAGGGGGAGACCAAGAAATGAATACACTAAGCAGATTCAGAAGGATGTAGGTTGCAGTAGGTACTGGGAGATGAAGAAGCTTGTACAGGATAGAGTAGCATGGAGAGTTGCATCAAACCAGTCTCTGGACTGAAGACCACAACAACAACAACAACAATGCAATTCCCAATCTAAGACATGGTGGAAACGAATTGTGATTCTTTACCTTTTTCATCTTCTAGTCCTCTTCTAGTTGAGAACTTAAGGTCCTTCCCTAGCGGGTGAGACGTGAGACTTGTGGTTTGCAACTTGTGGTGGACTAGGAGCCGGCGGCAGTTCCCAACTGCATCTACAATGGAACTACATATCATTTAAGATATACCGTGTGTCACGGGTGTGAACGTATTCGTCTTGAGTCGGCCATCTGACATTTGATAATTCCCACATGCAACATCATGACTGAGAGTCGAATTGGTTTGGCCAGAGCAGCAAATGTGTGCAACTCACACTGATATCTGCTGGGATTTCAGAGCTCTGATAGGGTAATTTTCGTAGATGTATCAAAACATCACAACTACGGAAGCGCACCACTCCTCGCCCACAGTGGGCCATTTTCTGCTGTGATCTGAATCAAGTTCAAACGGTAAGGTGTTGCTACACTGGCGTAGGCTTGTTGAATGATATTCACAGCTCCCTGTTCTCAGTGAGCCATAGTTTGCAGTGTACTTAGATGTAGTTGATTACGTTTGAATATAATTCAGTTTCACAGTGGATTCATACAAAGTCAGATTGTGTTGCACAAGTAATTAATTCAGGGCAGATTTTGTATAGCTTCCACCCCAATGGATGCCTTACCAATCAAGCACTATTCCTTTTCTCATTTACGTTTGTCATTATTTTGTATGATTTATCTGCTCATTACAAGTAAAAAGAAATTAATAAAAATTTGTCATTTTATTTGTAAACTTAAATAATCCACTGTTCTCTTTCAGACTCCATCGACTATTCACTGTTTTTATTTTACTTCGATGGTACACGGATACACTAGCAATTCAAAATTCAATTGCATTAAATATGTTAATTTCATTATTAATTTCAGTTCTGAAAGTGACAGCAGATGTAGGCAACAAAAATGCTATGAGTAAATGTACTAATTTAATATATAAAAATTAAGGGTGTAGCTCAGTGTTGGAATGTTAGTAAGAAGATAACGGTTTTCTTTATGTAAAAATAATAATATACAGCATCACTTTGACATAAATTCATGATTAAAGCACGTGGTGGCTTACAATTTTCAAAACTATATGAAGATAAAACAATTTTTTCATATTTACCAACTAAAACAGACGTTAAACCACAAATTTGTCTTTCACGAACGCACAGAAACTGTACTGGCCATCCTTGTGGAAGGCATAGTATAATCACACCCAGGAGCATATGGGGTTGAAGGTGGAGATGAAACAGGTAGAGGGAATGGGGTACAGATCTGGGGGTGGGGGGACAGTGGAATGATGAAAAAAGGGAGGATGGAAGCATAAAGACGAAGGAGCCCAAAAAGGGATAAAGTGTTGAAATGTATCAAGAATATAAATGATTTACAATCAGTAGTAGTAAAACCAACTTACTAAAATTGGACCAAAAACAACTATTTGCCATATTTATTATTAAATAAATAAGAACTAACATGGACTAACAGGTCCAAGAGAGAATCCAAACATATATCTTACTCAGGAATAACTGTACAGATAATATAGTCTAACAAAAAAAGAACTCAAGCCATTTTTAAAATAACTCATTGGGGTACACCACATAGTCAGCTAGCAAAATGAGCTTCATAATTTGCCATACTTATCATACAGTACATGTGGCATAAAGGTCCAGTAAACATAGAAACCTTATTACCCAACCAGCAGCAACCAACAGGCACCATAGACAATAGTGCATACTCAAATCACAAACTGTACTACTGAGTATATCAGCAAAGAAACACAATAGTGAGGGTGAGCACATGAAAACCAATGGCTTTAGCAAGGACTGAACTACAGATGGTAAAATATGGTATACACACTTTTAAAAGGAGTACTATTGAATGTGGTGTCTATTGGTTGTTCCTAGTTCAATAATAAGATTTCCATGTTTGTTATGTGTTTATACCACATATGTTGTATGATGTGTATGGCTGATTATGAAGCTCATGTTGCTTTATGAATATGTGGTCAGCACCACAAAATTGTTCTAAAAACTCTTTTGATTCTTTTTCGTTAACATATATTATTTGTTTGATCACTCTTGAGTAACATACATTTGCTGTTGAATCTGTTACTCTGTAGTAGTTCTTATTTTTTGATTGTAGCATCAAATAGTCGTTTTTGGTCCAATTTTAATAAATTTGTTTTAGTACCATTGATTATAAATTATTTACATTCTTGCCATATTTTCCCATTTGATTCCATTTTTGGGCTCCTTCACCTTCATGTTTGCCCCACTTTTCCCAGCCTTCCAGCCTTCTTTATCTGTGTCCCAGCTCCCTCTACCTGTTCCTACTCCATCTTCACCCCCATATGCCATGAGTGTGGTTATGCTATGCCTTGACCAAGCATGGCCAGTATAATTTTTTGTCCTTTGTGAAAGACAAGTTTTCTGTTGAATGTTTATTTTTATCTGGGAAATGTCAAAAAATTCTTTTTCTTTCATATAGTTCTGTAAGGTTTGTTATGGTAAATTTTTAACCCTTGTGTAAGGTTGGAAGTAATGAAGACTTTGCAATGTCCTATTATTTGTTTTCTTTTAATACTAATGCTGTGGTTCACATTTGTTGACTTTTATGTAGCATCATGTCAGATAGCTCTGTCATGCACATTGTATATGGCTCTGTTGTCCTTTACTGTGCAGTAATTTAAGTATTTTACTGTATTTAGTAAAGATTTTAAATGTATGTATGTTACTATTGTCTTGTGCTGTTACTGTATTAATAGTATTTTTGATTATTCGAGAACATTGAAATATGTGCAAAACATATTTCCTATATCCTAATAGCATGCCTCCTTCCATATGTTTCCTTATGGCAGCTACCAGTTACCTGTATGCTGTGTATGTGTACATTTGCAAAGTACTATACGAATACGTATTTTACCTTGATATGGTTCTTATATTTTCGAAAATACCATTTTGACATATTTGCATGTATATCTTGAAACGACATGTTAGTAGGGGGACAAAGTTGTTTTAAGCACACACTGTGGGTTGCCCCTACATCAGGAGCAAGTACACATTCAGTGACAAACCTGTTGTTCTCTCTTGATTGACAGGTCCTTAACCTACTGTTCTGCAAAGAGGTATATAATCCCCCTGGAATAATCCATCCTTTTGACTGACAGATGCGTAATCTAGTTTGGTTAAGTGGTTTTCCAAGAAACCCCACCCTTTTCACCTTCCTCCTACCCCTACCCCTCCCCCTCTTCAACTTCAATCACTCTGGGAACTCCTGTCACTGATAGAAGCTCACTTTTGAGATCTATTGATCGATTTAAGTCATTAGTCTGTATCACATGTACAGACACAGACATTCAGAAAACAGGGGAAATGGACTGCAGCTGTGGAATGGTTGGAGGTGGCTGGATGCATTCGAGTACAGTTCCATACTATGCTGTCTGGGCAGAAAAATAGTGCATTTACGCTAAGTATTGGCAACTGTACTACATTTACAAGCAATTTTAGAACATAGAGCGACAAGTGATGATTGCATGGACAGATGTGACATAAAATCTATAGAATCACAATAAATGACAGAAAATACATATAAATTGAGGCATAATACACCGAAAACAGGTAAATTGAGGGAGTACTAGCATGTCCTCTGCTTGGTGCTGGACAATTCCTGTATGCAAGAACAAGAAGAATATGAGAAAAAGTTGACATGGAAGCTCTGTAAACCAAGTAAGCACTCACTTTTTTTCGTCAGCAGCAGTAAGACGACTGAAATAGAATGTTTAATGAGGTTGACTACCAAATGTAGAGTAATAAATTTATATATGTCGGATCAGAAGCTCTGGAGTGGTCCCAAAGTTATCAGCAACCATCTTATACTGTTTTATAAAGTGTCCTTAGCTAAAGAGCGATTTATTACCAGCTGGAGTCACTGCAATATACAACTAGAGAGCGGTTAGCGTGTTTGACCATGTGTTGGGGTTTTGGTGTCTTAAACCCTAAAAGCAGTATGACTGTACTCTCCACTAATCACAGCCTTGTGGTTCCAGGTAACAAACAGTTGCTGTACAGTTCTTTTAACAGCATTCCACTTTATGAGCGTTGAGGTAAGAGTGATACATGCAAGTTTACAGTAGCCTTTGATGCTTTCCTGGAAAGAGACCGATCTGTCTCTAAAGTGGCATGAATTCACGTTAAAGGGCTATAGAAAGTAGATGGAGTGATCGTTTGAGAGGGAGAGGGACATATGTTACTGCAGGCCATTTATCAAGCATTTAACCATTCTTTCCTGTTGCTCTCTTGGGGTGTATCAGTGTTGTGTGGTATAACGTGCGATCGACTTGTATACAACTGCTTGTTCTGAGCACTATCTGGCCCGCATCTCTTGGTCGTGCGGTAGCGTTCTCGCTTCCCACGCCCGGGTTCCCAAGTTCGATTCCCGGCGGGGTCAGGGATTTTCTCTGCCTCGTGATGGCTGGGTGTTGTGTGCTGTCCTTAGGTTAGTTAGGTTTAAGTAGTTCTAAGTTCTAGGGGACTTATGACCACAGCAGTTGAGTCCCATAGTGCTCAGAGCCATTTGAACCATTTGAACCATCTGAGCACTATCTACCTGTGATTGGTAACAGCAAACCTCTCCAAACGACATTCATAAGAAGACTTCTAGCTCACATGTGGTGAAACATGTCCATCGGTGGAAAATCTGCTCTGGTGCCCTCCTTTAGACGAACAAACATGTATGTGAAGTAGTCCATTTCTCTGCCCACATTGGACGAAATTGAGTCTTCTGTTTCATGTAGGTACGTAGTGGATGTTTGTCCTATCCTAAATCCTTGTTAGTGGATCATCAGGGAGAGCTTAAGTCTTGGAATTTTTTAGTTGGTGTATAAGATGCGCAAACAATCTGGTATAAAATCAGACAGCACATGGGTATGTCAAAATGGTTCAAATGGCTCTGAGCACTATGGGACTTAACATCTTAGGTCATCAGTCCCCTAGAACTTAGAACTATTTAAACCCAACTAACCTAAGGACATCACACACATCCATGCCCGAGGTAGGATTCGAACCTGCGACCGTAGAAGTCCCATGGTTCCGGACAGTAGCACCTAGAACCGCACTGCCACCACCATGGGTATGTCATCAATATGACCTTGTACATGAAATCGCTAAAACTCGAGGAAAACGTGGTATAATCACAGAAAATTTATGTGACATACGTAAAATTTGGGGGAAATACCATGAAATATGTAAAACCGTGAAACCTAGCACAATTACAGAAATTGACTGAGAATACATAAAATTAGAGACAAATACCATGAAAAGGGTACTGAACAAAATCAATGAAATTGTCTGTTCTGGAGGAGCAGGTTAAATTGTTGCTACATATACACATCTTAATAGTGGAGAGAGGAGGCATTCTAGAGACGTGGCATCAAGGTGAAACGGCAGTATCATCCTGCACATGAGCAGTACAGCCTAACATCGGGCCATGACTTCTGTGTGCAAGAGGGAGGTGGCAGTAGTAAACTGTGATAAGGCTGTTACATCCCCTCTGGCTACTGATCATGGTGTTTATGTCACTGTTTCTTAGTACACATTTTCGACTGTAGACTATCATTTTATAGGGCTGTTGTGAAGATAACTACCGAATCGTAAATGGGCTTGAACTTTGTAACCATACTCCCCTGGATCCCTATCTAGTGTTTTTATCGATGGTTTCTTTGGTGTGCAATGTACTACTTTTATCACTTTACAGTTTGTTATTATAGTTTACTGTAGATAAACTTTCAAGGAGAATGTATGTCTTGTTTTGCGAATATATTTCTTACACTGGCGTATTAACAGCGTTGCATTCCTCACGACTGATAGGTCAGAAACCGCACCACTCTAGCTTCATAGCACGTTTTAAGCACAAAACTGTGTAGCCTTAGGAATATATGTGTTCATGTTGCACGACAATTTCTCTCCTACCAATACCATCTTTTTACAGGCCTCAGACGCTAGGATAATACTTTAGAATTGATAGCACAGTTGATTTTCGTAAAATGCTTAAAACTGCGTCTATCTGGAGTTCCATCATGCATAAAACCCACCCATTTCTTCTTCTTAACTGTCTGTTATATCATCACAACAATTTCATATCTACTATACACCAATAAGGAGTGCTAACCTCCTCGACATGCGCATCTGGAGAAATCTTGTGGACTTGAATAGATCCCATGAGTAAGATTGGTGCAGAACAGCGGTTACAGACTTGGCTCACCATGTTCCTTCAAGAGATGCGGAATGTAGCTATCTACTTCTGATCAGCTGAATTGGTGACAGTGTTGTAGGAATGGTTGGTCAAAGACAACAGGGGAGAGCTTTCAATCTCTAACTTTATCCGAAGAATTCGAGAATGCTCTGTGACTCCCTTCTGTATAGGAAATGATGGGCAATCGTAATTGTAAATTACACGCTATGATTATACTGCTAGAAGTATTTAGATAGGTATAGGACGATGTTTTTGGTATATATGTGTTCGAAAATTAACAATGAATGGACATACTGTACTGTCATCCATTGACATTCTCAGTCTAGTGTATGGTGCTCGCAATGTATTGGTGGGGTGGTCTAGCAATGACACAGAAATTGGGAAACATGCTCCCGTATCACTGTTTGACGATGAAATCACAGAAAAAGCTCGTAAAATTGCTAAAATTGATCGCACTATCAACTGTAGTGCTCGTTACAGTAGATTCACAGTGTCTTTTCCATTCCATCCATCTGCTGTTACACTGTCGATTAGCACATAATGATTGACTGGCATCACTTGTTTGAGATGGACAGAGAGTCTTAGTGGAGGGGCAACATCTTTCGAGGATGGCCTGCACTGAAACAGTGATCACGTACATGGCTGCGATATTAGGATTCAATCGAAATGGGACACGTAAATATATGCTGCCCATCACTGTGAAAGATAACTTTGAACGCAGAGATTCTCAGTCACCCTTGGACATCTGTTAGAAAGTGCCCATCAACACCGCAAAATTTTTCGAGTTTCCGTATGTCACGATTTTTTCCCCATTTTTGGCCAATAAGATACACCACCCTTGTCTATTATTTCAATCATCCTGTGTATGACGGAAGCAGCAGCAGCATAATTTACACTGTGCAAACTCCAGTTTTCTATAACAGCCAATGGATCAAAACATGATAATGTTGGTTTATTAGATGCGTAACAGTAGAAAAAAAAAACAATGTATCAAACAACGACACAGGATCCCTCTCAGACTGACAGTCTGTGGGATATGATCCTCCGACAGTAAAGGTGGCGAAACTTTACAATGATCTGTGATAGCAACTTTGATCACTGGCCATCTGTTCCAAAGAATGAATATCCAATGAATCAATACCTGTATATTTAATTGAATCGTCACACACATGCTAGATGCCAGCATGCAGACGGTATTTGTTTTCAATATATCTCAAGAGAGGGATGTGGTAACATCGTACTGAGTTCTCTATCAGATGACATTAGCAGTGTTTTTATAGTTCATAGTTTACCTCACTTGGATGGTATGAAATAATAACATCACAGATAATGTCTGGGTGACCAACTTGAATGTACCCTGAGGGATACATAACTTTTTCAGACTGCAGTACCTGTGTGCACTTTGGGGATGAATTGCAATGCAATAACAAAATACTCGTCCATCTTCCAGTTCCTGTATGATGTGAAGTCTCCATAATTTTCCCAATAACAAACATCACCATAAGTGTTTGTACTATTTTTTCTACTACCTCAAGTTGCAGGTGAATGCTTGGTTTTGGTGCTGGCGTTACACAATATATACGGTTGTCGAAGCTACAACAACATGTTCCCATTTCCACCAAGTGGTCAAAACACGGTACTGTAACGTTAACTCAGCTCACCATGTTTTTCCACAGGTAGCAGATGGTTGTACATATAGCATTTTCCGACTTCTGCACATTCCGATTTAAACGGGAATGATCACGTGCATAAAGCTGCAGGGAGGGCGGGACTGAGACTCAGGAACAGTTACAAGATGCAGAGGGACTGTTTAAAAAGCTGCACTGGCGTTTTGCTGTAGCAGATACGTAGATTCGAAATTAGGTGACTCGCTTCGAGGTATGAGAGTTTCACAAATATGATTCACCAATGGTTGTAATCATCAAAAGACATCTTCATAGCATCCAATGCTAGTATATCCTTGATTGGATAGACAAATCCCAGACTGTATTTCGACCAGAAAGCATAGCACTGTCACTGGCTCTTGTACGTGCCTGTAGAATCAAGACCACCTTTTATGCAGGCTGACGGTAACATAGTCATCGTGATCGTGTTTTTAATAGCACGGCAATTAGAAAACTTCTGTGGTCAGCTTCAAATGTTGGTTCTTGGTAGTGTTAGTCGAAGGAACTTCGTCCTCCATCCAGGGATTCCCATTTGATCTACCTGGTGGGTGTAATTCGACTGCTAGAAAAGAATTATTTGCCATGCAAAGTGACTTTCATGATCAATTTAATTAATCAGCCTATTACTTTGATACTCATGACATGCTGCCTGGCGGGCGGAAGATATGCCTGGAGTACAGCAGATATGATCCTTGACTTAGAGGGTAAGCAGGCGTCTTTTCGTTCCAGCGAAATCTTTTAGCGGTATTTCAGTCTCTCACCTACTTTGGGAGAGACGACCATCATTATAAAATCAGATATACTACCGAATTTATATAGTGATGTAGTGTAAACCTGATGTTTACAACTTCTCTGTGCAGTTACCTTAAGACTCTTTGTATGTGACGAAGCATTTGTTACTTTAAGGCAGTGCGAAAGTGAGGAGGCATTCTGTGATAGATGTAGACCTTAGTACTCCGTCATGTGCCAAAAATGAGTTTAATATTCTAGTTCTGTGATGGATGACGTAACAGCTAAGAAAAGATTTATTTCCTACCTGATGAGAAAATACTTGGAGGAAATGTAGCCATGGCATATTGTTACAGGATTTTCAAAAGTAACGATTCTTCAGCGTTGTGAGAACGTGCACAAGCCTCGATTTCTTCTGTCTTCATAAATGACTCATAAGAAAGGGAGAAATCTACATCTCACGTGAGAAATTCGACGTGTATGGTCAATAACATCACTTCCTCGGATTGGTTAAATTAGATTCTTTCTTTATAAACTGGTGGGTATATGTCGGAGTGCAATTGTTTAGAACTACTGTATACGTCCAAGCTGCAGCTTCTTGTTTCGCATCGCACTGCGGCTGGATTTAAGGGCGCTTACGAGGCTTCGGCGACCGAAAGTTGCGGATTAGCTCAGCCTGTGACAGGTAGAAAGAATGCGGCGATCTGTCTGACCTTGTCCACAGCGGCGAGGGCTGACGAAGTGACCAGTGTGTTCGGTAAGCACGACAAAAGCGGACGTGTGTATTGCGTGAGAGGAGATACAACATGAGAGTATGGTTGCGCTGGACGTATTGATAACCTCCGATTTCCTGCCTCTCCTATCATCCCCAGATGTCCTCCATGGCCGGTGGTGGTGCAATCTGGCATACATCGGGACATGAGCGTGCAAGATGTACGAGTCTTTCAGCGATCTCTGACATTTAGTCATGGCAGCTACTGCTACAGACTGGAGCATGGTTTACGTGTCGTGTTTTTGTGCTTCTCAATACGTAGCAGTGAACTCTGACTTGAAGTGGTATTTGCTGTTATCTCTATCCTATCATGAAGTGGACCTTCCTCCTTCCGAATGTGATGGGGCGAGCCAATTTAGGAATTCTATTGTTCTTTAAAAACGCAGTTGTGATGTCAAATTTGCGATTGATAGCGATGTCTGACATCTGGCCATGACAACTTATTACTGCAGATTGGGTTGCGATTTAAGAGTATGTCTGTTAGTGCTTCTCAGTGCATCACAGTGGATTCTGTCTTGCATAAGTACTTGTTGTTGTTGTTGTTGTTACTACTATCCCATCACGTGGTAGACGCATTCCTCCCTCCTTCTTCGTCCTGGTGCAGCAGAGAGAACCCGTCAACTTCAGAATTTTGTAGCGCTTTTAAAAAGAAAATATTCTTAGCAGAGCTATAGTGGTCGGGAACTCTATAACTGTGACGGTATAAATTAATTTGATATTCCAGCTCTCATTTCATACATCACCACTTCCAATCGTGACGAAAAATAATAATAGGTTTGGATTATTCAATGAAATTTCTCATCAACAGTGTCGATCTTTCTTTATTTCGAGTAGTTTTAAACTGTGTGAAGTAAATCGTTTAAACGCAATATTAATGACTTAATTAATGTAAAATCATTGAAAAAACAGTCTATTTCGTGGTGCTACTTTATTAAAATGATCGGTTTCGACCTATACTTAGGTCATCTTCAGACAGAACCATCTGCTGAAGTTGACGATGGATACAACAGCCAGTTTTGACCTCAGTCGTCCAATGCCCTCTTCTCGGTTTCTTGAACCAACACTCTATCTGCTGCTACATGCTGCGTCAACTGTTACGTCTGCACTTTGATCTTCCTGGTTCTATCCGAAAAGCCAGCCAATCGTAAATTATCCTCATGGGCAGGAATCCCATCTGATCAACCACTCACTAAGGCAGTAGCCTCATCATTGTCAATGAAAATTGTTTATGCTTATGATGATTTGCCAAAAAGTGGTGTTGTTAACGTACCCACCAAGGGATCGAAAGAAGGGGAGGGTACACACACTACTGTCTTGTCTTCCTCAGACTTTGCTAAATCACATGTTTAAAACTCCTACTGCATACGAAGCTCCTCATTTTCCTACTGTAGCTGGGAATTTAAACCCGACAATACTTGTACGTGCTCTGTCAGAGCAGTAACAGTGTTGCCTGTAGTAGCAGAACGTATGTCTTGCATTTTGGGTAATTTACTACTGCCGCTTACATCAACAGAAAGTAAAAATAGAGAAAATTTATCTCCAACACATACACAACAATTACACACTAATCTTGCCAGCGTATCATCTCCCAAAGAGATCCAAACCGCTTACAAGCATTGCATGTGGATGGCACAGACGTGATAAATGGCAACTCATGCCCTAACTGTTTACAAAACGTACACCAAACTGGTGTCAAATAAATTTCCCTCATTCTCTCTCCAAACAGTGACAAATCTACAGGACCTTATGGTTTAACAAATAACACCTTAATGGTGCTACTGATGTCTCTGCAATCTGACGTGGCGCAGAGCAGATACTTATATACATTCAGAAGGTAGCCGGCCGTAGTGGCCAAGCTGTTCTGGAACCGCGAGGTCGCTACGGTCGCAGGTACGAATTCTGCCTCGGGCATGGATGTGTGTGATATCCTTGTGTTAGTTACGTTTAAGTAGTTCTAAGTTCTAGGGGACTGATGACCTCAGATGTTAAGCCCCATAGTGCTCAGAGCCATTTGAACACTCAGAAGGTCAACAACAAAGAAATATTTCCGTCAGGTGATAGTCGACGCAGTAGACGTAGCTTCACGGCCACTAAACTGTTGAGGTGACAGCCAATTCTGTCACAAATGTCATGCTGTGGTCTTGTTGACAAGAGATCGAGTGTAGTGCGTGGGTGAGTGGTTCACTTCACACCTGGAGGCGTCAGTGATACAGCAGTATATGTAATAACAATTATTCATCATGCGAACTGCTGACGTGGCCGAGTACTGTCCTGGCGATGGCGATTGGGTGAGGTAAGCACTGCCCTCGTCGCCACTGTAGTATCTTGTACCGCAAGGAGTTAAGGAAGAGGGTGTTGTTATGGGTGGCCGGTATCCTCTTTCTACAACACAAATGCACAAGTGGATTAATACGGTTCTTTATTCACAAGAACACGATGTTGTTACTTAACTTGAATGAAGTCTGTGTGCAGTGGTACAGGCTCATCAGTAACACTCCTCTTGCAGACAATATCGACACTCTTGCTATATGAACTATAGACACTGCTAGGCCCGCTCTGAGAAGGAATGACAGATGCCAAACTGGAATGTGAGTGGAGTCATAGTGTGCCTCTGGTCAATGGCAGAGGCATAAATAAGTGCTGTCGAGAGGGCGTTGGCAGCGTGTTGCTTGTAGGAGTGTCTCTAGCTCTCGTACTCGGCGCGCTTGAACCAGCGCCAACTATCGAACTTCGCGTTGCATCTTTGTTGACAGGTATGCCAGCGTCAGCAAACAGGGCATGTACCATACAGCTACCACTTCAACGCTTTCGGAGTGGGCCTATCATGTGCTCAGTTGGACACTATGATTGTGGTCCAGGTTTGCAGAAGTTGTGAAGACTGGGTCATCGTCATTAACCAAGGATTTAGCAAGACAGCCGCAGATGTTTACCAGTCAGCCAGGACACTGTGCAGATGACCTGCGCCTAATTAGTATGACGATGAGATAGCCTGCAGATCTTTCATGGTGACCCATAATGTAACAGGCAGGCTACACACATCTTCTCTTCTGTGATGCTCTCTTAGGTAGCAATAGAAGACTACGGCTGTGGTGTTCATCAGGTTGGTTGCATCTGGGTGCTGAAGTCAGCAAGATGGTAGCAGTCTGGCCATCAGCGATCAGCTTGTTGTGGTTTCACTGAAACTCAGTGGACTTTTATTCTCTCTGATTCTAGAAACATGGACCGAATGGATGCACGACAGAATGTCTCCTGGAGCTCCAAAAGCCTCGCTATTTAAAGGGCCAATCACTCACTTCTGAGGCGATGGCTCTGAGTGTATGAGAGCATTTCCCCTCGTTTATCGGACTGGTCAGCGCTTCTTGCCTCGCTGTGGTAAATGAAAAACTATTCTGGGTCGCCGAGCTTGGCTCATTCTGTCTACAGTTCATTTTGTAGTGGTGTTCTGGCCGCGAAGTTACCTCCCATTTCCTCGCAGTGTTTTGCTAAGTAGCACAGCAGCACTTGCGTTTCACTGTGTCTGAGGTCTGTTGCAGTGGAGGTACACATTGTTACATACGCATTGGAACAGCACCGCGGCGGTAACCTATACTGGTCTGAACTCGTATGGTAACACATCTAAAAGAAATAACTTGTACAGTAAAGCTACCATGTTGAACAGGAATATGTCGATTGAAGCTGGCTGAGATAGGGATAGAAGGAATAAAGCAAACACAATTAAAGTTCGCTTTAAAAGGCCGTAAGGGCTAAAATACCAAGAAACTTGATAATAGATAACAAAATACCGAAATAAGAAATGAATATAACAATGTTGCTATTGTTATTTATATCAACAATTTCACATAACTAGGGCAGTAGAAATCTGAAATGAGATTTTATCAACGAAAAATATTTTAGAAGTTATCGCCCCATTTTTATCGATCTTTGAAATACATAATTTTAATTAAAATTTCCTATTTCATGTTTAACTAATTATCGTGTTAAATACATTATAGCTGCGATTATGCACGCCTCCAGGTAAAAAAATCAAAATATCTTTAAGATATTAAATTACGCTGCATCAGAGAAAATACTTTAAGATATTGGCGTTTTTGATCCACCGCCGATGGTTTGGTTTTCAGGACGTTACATTTCTGAACATTGCCGCTACATAAATGTACTTCAACTCACTTTCTACCCACTCCATGGTGTCGTGAGCTGCATTTACTTACCTAACGTATGCTCGCCAGTGGCTTGAATGTTAGCCAAGAGAAAGCCTCTCCATTGTCAGGGTGACATCGCTCCAGGTTTTAATACTTTTAAATTAATTTATAATTCCATTTTGGTCCTGATGTTTTCTAAATTCATACATCTTATTGACAATTATTTACTGGACATTTTACAATAGTGTTGTTTTTATTTCATGCCATTTATTAAAGCGACCACTTGGTTTTGTACCCACTCACAAGTTAGTTTGGGTTACGGACTTTACCCTCGATAAGAGCGATCATTAGCTCTTAATGCGATGTTGTGGAACTGCGCTATTTTCCACTGTGTGAATGGGTGAGCCAAGGAATGAGTTACTGTTTTATTAGGCTCTTTATCATCGTGGGTTTGCAACAGTTTTAAGAATCAGTTTTGTTGACATTGTCAGCCAGGAGCTGGTTGGTTGGTTGGTTGTTTGGGGGAAGAGACCAAACAGCGAGGTTATCGGTCTCATAGGATTAGGGAAGGATGGAGAAGGAAGCCGGCCGTACCCTTTCAAAGGAACCATCCCGGCATTTGCCTGGAGCGATTTAGGGAAATCACAGAAAACCTAAATCAGGATGGCCGGACGCCGAATTGAACCACCGTCCTTCCGAATGCGAGTCCAGTGTGCTAACCACTGCAGCCAGGAGCTACTTGATATATTGTAAGTTCTTTATTCATGATAGTAAATGAAAACCCATGAAGTCAAGAAAGCACACGAATTCTTCTTTTTTGGTCTGCCTTCTTAGTTAGGTGGTAACGAGCTTTCTTTCCGTGAAGCGTGCGCGGGTTCGATTCCCGGCCTGTTTGGAGATTTTTTCCGCTCGTGAACTGGGTGTTGTGTCGTCCTCATCATCATATCGTCATTACCCGAACGCAAGTCTCTCAGTGTGGCGTTGAATTACGTAGGACTTGGGCTTGATGGCCAAACTTCCCCGGATGGGGCCTCCCAGCCAACAAATGCCATACGATTATTTCATTTTTTTCTTCTTCTTTGGATGTATTACTACTTTTGGCTAGCAATGTAGCCTCGTAAAAACATAAAATGTTCTTGTTTAGTACTGTTGCCATTACCGCTTCACGCTCGTTAAATTACTTCTTAAAATGACATTAATACGTGACGTAGTTAGAAGCAGCTTTTCTTCATTCCTGGGCAGCGTAACTGAACGATTGCCATAAAACAGTGGTATTGTGCCGTTAAAACTTCGTAACTTACTCATTCAGTATCTCTGTATTATGACCGTCGTTCAATTATACTGCCCACGAATGATGAAAAGTAGTTTTAACTATGTCACGTGTGGATGTTGTCATTTTAAGGGGGACTTTAAGAATATGTGAAGCTGTAATGGCACCAAAACTAATCGAGAATATTTTATTAACTGAAGGTGGTTGCATTGTTAGCCAGAACCAGTAATCCATCGTTCAAAAATGGCTCTGAGCACTATGGGTCTTAACATCTATGGTCATCAGTCCCCTAGAACTTAGAACTACTTAAATCTAACTAACGTAAGGACATCACACAACACCCAGTCATCACGAGGCAGAGAAAATCCCTGACCCCGCCGGAGTAATCCATCGTGTGCGATCTTAATTTCATAGGTTTTCAATCCCTAACATAAATAAAAGGGAGGGCTTCAAGAACATTACAAGAACACGGTTTTGAAATGATCCTAGGAGATGAACTAGCAGGTAACAAGTACAATGGCTGTTAATAAAAGACCTGAAGGAGAGATATTTGGGGGAAAAGTCAACTTATACAGTACAGATTATTGAAGATTTAATTGTGGCATGTAGATTGGATGAAGATAAGAACCAGAATTTTTTGTGTAAGCAGGGTACAAAATTGTGCCTGCAAAGAAGGAATGAATGAAAGATACAAAATCCCGGTCTAGTTACACAGCTTTGCCTAATTACACCTAAAAACGGGAAAGTGCAGTAGCAGAGACCGTGTGAGTGTGTTTACTACAACGTTTGTCGAAATTTCTGCTGAGGAGCATGGCACTGGTCGGTTCACTACTATAGCTGTTGGTGGTGGTGGTGGTGGTGGGAAGGCAGACCGCGACCAGTTCCTAGCGCCTAGCGCCCGCGGCGGCTCCGGTGCCTGGCCCGCTGGCTTTGTTCCGCAGCTCATTAGCATCGCCGAGCCGCGCCGCCCGGGCGGGGGCGGTTGGGGCGGCTTTTGAAGACGGCGCAGGCGCAGCGCCGGTAATAAGTGGTGTCGCGTGGCTCTCCGTCACGTAGCACCGGGAGGACACCACCGGGACGGCATGCCGACTCGTAGCGGGGCTTCCGCCTTCAAAACAACTCGCAAGTGCCACTACTTCCCAATGTGCGCTGCAATACATAGTCGCTTTTATTTTTTCATCAGTCTTCTGACTGGTCTGATGCGGCCCGCCATGAATTTCTGTAGTTGCCAGTTTGTCTTAGAGAACCTATAACGCATGCATCTACAATGAAACAATTCAAGAAGTGCTTTAGGGAATCTGCGACCATGTTGGAGCTAATAAAGTGAAGACAACATGGAATTAATGACATTAGCTGCCAGTGGGCTTTGATTATATCAAAGGGAGTAATGAAAATTTGTGCCAGGCTGGGATTCGAACCCGGGTCTCCTGCTTACTAGGCTGTTGCACTGATCACTACATGGTCCGGACACAGTGGTCATTACACTTGCATGGACTACTCTAGCATTGCGATGACCACTGTGTGTGGATGGGCAATGGTCAGCGCATCTGCCTAGAAAGCTGGAGATCTGGTTTCAGCCTGCCCGTGTTGTCGTGCGGTTCTAGGTGCTTAAGTTCGGGACCGCGCTGCTGCTACGGTCGCAGGTTCGAATCCTGCCTCGGGGATGTCCTCAGGTTAGTTAGGTTTAAGTAGTTCTAAGTTCTAGGGAACTAATGACCTCCGATCTTAAGTCCCATAGTGCTCAGAGCCATTTGAACCATTTGAACCTGGTTTCAGATCCCAGTCGGGCACAAATTTTCAGCTTTCCCCATTGATTTCATCAATGCGCATTGGCAGATAATGTCATTAATTCCTTTGTCTCTTAATTTCATAACGTCTGCTGGATCAAGATTGTGTCTCTTCTTTCGGACATACCTCTTGTCGTGTTCGCCAAGATATTTCTTTTATTTTTCATGGCTTACATCCCTTCTTTCTAACTACAACGTAAAAATGTTTATCTTCTTGCATACGTTGTATTTGAGATCAAAAGTCAAAATTTTAATCACTCGACGTCTGAATACCAATGCCTGAATACCAATGAGCTTTACTTAGAAGCCGAGCTGGAGAGGCTAACTCTAGGGTACATTGCTGTGTTCTATCAAGATATGTTTTTCACTTGTCACGCTCATACCCACCCTTTTTCTGTCGCCGGCCGAAGTGGCCGCGCGGTTCTAGCGCTGCAGTCTGGAACCGCGAGACCGCTACGGTCGCAGGTTCGAATCCTGCCTCGGGCGTGGATGTGTGTGATGTCCTTAGGTTAGTTAGGTTTAACTAGTTCTAAGTTCTAGGGGACTAATGACCTCAGCAGTTGAGTCCCATAGCGCTCAGAGCCATTTGAGCCTTTTTCTGTCTTGAGTCACATGTAATTATCGTGTACCGACTGCTTACGAAATAATAAGTTAACTTTAATTGTCTATCTGTGTTTAATTTCGTAGGGTCATATGGATTACTTTATCTCAATAACATTTTAGGATTACGTGTGTTATTTATGATGTTCAGAGGTTGTCTTCGAAAGGTTGGAGCCGGATTGTCAATGATCAGACTATTCGAGCTTCGTTTATACACTTTAATTAATCATTGTCCTGATAGATAAAGAATATGTCTCCGTTGGTATCGAAGTCCGGCTACACTAATTTCTACAATTTTTCGGTTACGCTTTCACGCTCGAGAGTCACTGAACAATGACGGCAGATAGACAAAATGCATTGACCTGAGATATTTTTGCGATAGAAGTAATCACTACAATTGTTTTCATACTTTTTCAGATACCGTTTACTTGGAGCATTGTTTCTTCGAAGAACTTTATCTATCGACAGCGAATACTCCAGATTTGGCACTAATAAATTACTCATGTCGCGATCGCCAAAATATCTCTTTTATTTTTCACTCCTTGTGATCCGTTTACGTATCGCCATAATCAAGACTGTGGGACAAAATATAAGACATGCCAGAGAGAAATTTTCTATACACTGTTGCAATAGATTAAGTTACATACCTTAACCAATAAACAAAATCTAGTCAGTTGTTGTAAACATTCCTCCATAACGTAGCTTCCAAAACTGACTCATGCCATACAGCATGTTACAAAGTAAACACCCTTTGCCACGAGGTACCGTACAGGTGTCATCAGTAATAGAAAAAAATATCTGTGACGTGTGAATGACTACTTCAAGTAATATGTAAGCTGTCATTATATGTTTTACAGCATTTAAGTAATTCAGTACGCATAATTATATCGTTAAAATTTTAATGGCGAGGCAAGCAGGGGCCCGCCACGAATTCCTCTCCTGTGTCAACCTCTTCATCTCAGAGCCTTCTGTCTCAGTTATTTGCTGGAGATTTCCCGTTCCTGTTTTCCTTACAGTTTGGACCCTTTATAGTTTCCTCTAGTACCACGGAAGTTATTCAGTGACATCTTAACAGATGTCCTACCCCCTGTCTCTTCTTCTTGTCATTGTTTTCCATATATTCCTTTCCTCGCCAAGTCTACAGAGAACCTCATTCCATACCTTACCAGTCCACCTAATTTGCACAATTCTTCTGTAGCACATCACCTCAGATTCCTGGATTCTCTTCTTTTCCGGTTTTCCCCCATACTTGATCTCCTATCTCTTCTATATCGACTCCCGCTTCTTCTTCCATCACGTCTTCCCCTTCATAACTGAGGCTTTCAGTGTACTCTTTTCATCTATCCGCACTCGCCTCTGCATTTAACAGTGGAATTCCCCAGCAGTCTTATTGTTACCGTCCTTGCTTTTAATTTCACCGAATGGTGTTTTGACTTTTCTATATGTTCATTCAGTCCTTTCGGTGATCATTTCATTTTCTATTTCTGAAATTTTTGATCCAGCCATTTTGCCTTGGCTTTCCTGCACCACCTGTCAATTTCATTCGTAAGTGACTTGTGCTCCTATATTCATGGATTTTCCGGAACGCTTTAGAACCTCCTCCTCTCATTCACCGATTGAAGTATTTCTTCTGTTACCTATGGTTCCTTCACAGTTAACCTCTTTGTACCTAAGTTTTTCTTTCCAACTTCTGTGATTGCCAATTTTAGAAAAGTGTAATCCTTATTGCAGTATGTATAGCCTCGAAGGAGTGCAAGCGTATCTCTTCATTCCTTAGTCCTTCCGTATCCGACTTCTTTGCATGCTGATTCTCCAAGACTAGTCTCTTAAGCTACAGAGTATTCTTCATTTGTACTAAACTGCGATCTGAATATACATCCACTCGTTGATCTGAATCTATACCTAATCCTTACAATCCCGTATGTGATTTCGGAATCTCTACCAATCATGACGTAATTCTACTGGTATCTTCCCGTATCGACCAGCCTTTTCCTGGTATACCTCTTCTTCTTGTGACAGTTGAACAGAGTATTCGCTATTATTAGCTGAAACTTACTGCAGAAATCAACTTACTCCTCTCTCTCATTCCTAGCACCAATCCGCTATTCCCTGGTAACCCTTGCTTTCGCTCCTTCTCCTACAACGGCATTCCAATTCCCCATGAGTGTTAGATTTTCTTCTCCCTACATGTTTAATTACTCGTTCAATATCCTCATATACCTTATCAGTCTCTTCATCGTCGGCTGGGTACGTCGGCATGTATACCTGAACTGTTGTTGTCGGTGTTGGTTTGCTGTCGATTCTGATGAGAACGTCCCTGTCACTGAACTATTCAAACTCGCTCTCCACCTCACGCTCGTATTCATAATGAATCCTACTCCCGTTATGCCGTTTTCTGTTGATATTACCCTATATTCATCTGACCAGAAATCCTTATTTTATTCTCATTTCATTTCACTAACACCTACTATATCTAGTTTGAGCCTTATCACTTCCCTTCATTATGGAGACATCCCCTAGGCTATGGCACTAACACCCACTATACCCAGTGTTGTGGATTGGCAGGAGAGCCAACCCAGGATTATAGAGGAAGCCGAAAGGCACGCGGTTTAGCTCACGCAGGCTGGCGTGAGGTCTGGAACAGGACAAGGTATTTAGACTAGAAAAAAAGGATGTAGCTGGTGGAATACTTAACTTTAATCCATGAATGTTGCACGTAGCTCTTGCCTGTACATTATTTACAATATCAATAGTAACTGAACTTGGCGCCTTGCTAGGTCGCAGCCAATGACGTAGCTGAAGGCTATGCTAACTATCGTCTCGGCAAATGAGAGCGTATTTTGTCAGTGAACCATCGCTAGCAAAGTCGGTTGTACAACTGGGGCGAGTGCTAGGAAGTCTCTCTAGACCAGCCGTGTGGCGGCGCTCGGTCTGCAATCACTGATAGTGGCGACACGCGGGTCCGACGTATACTACCGGACCGCGGCCGATTTAAAGGCTACCACCTAGCAAGGTGTGGTGTCTGACGGTGACACCATATTCCTCCCCCGCAAATCGGCGTACGGTTGTGTTATAAGGCTTCCGCCCGCCGTGGGGAGGACCCCATGTTGATGTATGCGACGAGGTGGAGAGCCTAACAACAGGCGAGGCTGTGCCACCTGCACCCTGCCAATCGGTCCGCGGGGAGCTAGGAAACGCCTGAAAACCAGCTCCAGGGTGCACGCCAACATGCGGTGTATGCGCCTGCAGAGAGACAGGAGGGGCCCAAGATTCGACCTCCATCGGGCCGGGGCACCCGACGGGCGAAGACGACATATGGTCCGAAGCGGGCAAGAGTTCCATGTCGGAGGACAACTGGTCACGGGAAGCGATTGGCGGCGCGTGACCTACGGAGGCGCCCGGCGGTTGCAGCGACGCGTCCACTGCGGGCGTCGCCGGCGGGAGAATAGGCGGCGGCGGCGGTGGCGGTGGCGGCGGCACGTCGCCATAGGGCAAAATGGAAGGCAGCGTCGGTAATACCTGGGACTGAGGCTAGCCAGTAGATGGGTCCCCCGGGCGCTGACCGGACGGCCCCGTCGCTCAAAGCAGACGGGGAGCGGCAGATCCCGTGCGACGACAGAGGTGCAGCTGGTTGAGATGCCGGCGCACCTCACCAGAGGCCCCCAAAATCAGATACATAGCGCGGCCGAGGCAGCGAAGAATGCGCCCTTCAAGCCAACGCCGTGAACCTCGATAGTGGCGGTAGCAGACAACGTCGCCTGGGGCAAAAGCAGGTGTCTGCCGCTGCACAGAAACTTGATGCGACGGATGTAGCAAAGACATCAAGGTTCGATGATGACGACCGTGGAGCAACTCAGCCGGCGAGCGACCATCTCGGGGCTGAGAGCGATACGAGGACAAGAAGAGCAATAACGCGTCCTCCCGAGAATGCGACTCTTTCAACTTCAACATCTGTGACTTGAAAGTCCTGACCAATCGTTCAGTGGCACCGTTTGACTGTGGCGAAAACGGCTCGGACGTCAGATGTTGAATACCATTGGCCTTTCAGAATGACTGAAATTCTGCGGACATGAATTGCGGACCATTGTCGGAAACAATAGTCTGTGGCATACCTTCAATGCAGAAGATAGCAGATAACGCTTGGATGGTGGCAGATGACGTCGTGGAAGACATCCGGACAACAAAAGGAAAATTACTGAATGAATCGACCAGAATCAACCATCGAGCATTCCAGAATGGACCAGCAAAATCGATGTGTAAGCGTTGCCTAGGGGAAGTGGCTTTCGGCCATGCAAAGAATTTCCGCTGTGGTGCGGATTGTTGTTCGACACACGCCATGCAAGAAGAGCACATATTCGTAATCGCAGCGTCGATTCCGAACCAAGTACAGTGCTGACGAGCAAGTTGTTTCGTTCTCACTATACCCCAATGTCCTTCGTGGAGAAGCCGTAAGACAGAGGACTGTAACGAACGTGGGACCACGACCCTGGACTGATCATTATCAGAACGCAACAGCAAAACACCACGTCATACAAAAAGTCTCTCCTTGTGAGCAAAAAATCGGCGAACCAACGGATCCTCGATCCATGTTTTGACAAGGGCCACTGCGTAGCAACAAAACGCAGAACGGTAGCAAGGACAGGGTCAGCAGCTGTGGCTGTAGCTACACGGCGAAAATCAATCGGAAACGATTCGACCACGTCATCGGTTTCCGCATCAATGAACATGCAAGCAAGTTCGGAGGAATCGAATGCCCTATCCTCAGCAACAGGCAAACGGGACAACGCATTGGCGTTTCCGTGCTTAGCAGTGGACCGATACAAGATATCGTAGCGGTACTGCGAGAGGAAAGTAGACCAGCGAATGAATTTCTGCGCTGTACGTGGAGGTACAGGCTTGTTCGGATGGAAAAGCGATGTCAAAGGTTTGTGGTCTGTGATTACGGTAAAGTGACGACCATACAAGAAATCATGAAACTTAGTAACACCAAATACGAGAGCCAATGCTTCTTTCTCGATCTGTGAATAATTTCTTTGCGCAGACGAGAGCAATTTGGACCCAAAGGCAATAGGGCGATCATGCGATCCATCTTTGTGCGCAAGCACAGCACCGATCCCGAAATCCGATGCATCCACCATCAACAAAAGGGGCTTCTGTGGATCGAATGGCGTAAGGCAAGTATTTGAAAGCAACGCCGATTTCAACTGACGAAAGGCGCGTTCGCATTCCGTCGTCCAGAGGAACGGAACACCTTTACGGCGTAAGCGATGAAGCGGAGCTGAAATGGAAGATGCGTGGGGCACATATTTATGATAATAGTTGATTTTTCCCAGCACACTCTGTAGCTGCTTCAAATTCTGCGGCGAAGGCAAGTCCTGTATGGCACGGAGGTGCTCGGGACTAGGATGTATGCCTTGTGCATTGAGTACATGTCCCAAGTAGGGTAAGTCACGAGCAAAAAACACACATTTGTCCTTCCGCAAGCGAAGACCATTTTGTTGCAAGACCTGAAATAATGTTCTGAGATTGGCTAAATGTTCTTCCGTCTTTTCGGAGATCACAATATCGTCCAGATAGTTTGCTGCAGTAAGGAACGACGCACAAACAGATGGTAGATGTTGCTGAAACAATGCAGGGGCGGATGCACATCCGAATGACAGTCGTTTCAAAAAAATGGTTCAAATGGCTCCGAGCACTATGGGACTTAACATCTATGGTCATCAGTCCCCTAGAACTTAGAACTACTTAAACCTAACTAACCTAAGGACATCACACAACACCCAGCCATCACGAGGCAGAGAAAATCCCTGACCCCGCCGGGAATCGAACCCGGGAACCCGGGCGTGGGAAGCGAGAACGCTACCGCACGACCACGAGATGCGGGCGACAGTCGTTTGAATTGATACAACCCAAGATGCGTGTTAACCACCAAAACGCGCTGGGATTCTTCGTCCACTGGTAATTGCAAGTACGCATCTGCTAGGTCCAACTTCGAAAAATATTTACCCAGGCACAATTTGTCAAAAAGATCTTCCGGGCGGGGTAAAGGAAAAGTTGCAATCACTAGTTGTGGATTCACTGTTGCCTTGAAGTCCACACAAAGTCTCAATTTTCCAGAAGGTTTTGGCAAAATTGGTAAGGGTGATGCCGAGAGAGAAGCCTGCACACGTTCAATCACACCTTGTGATTCCAAATCGTGTAATGTTTTTGCGACCTCATCACGCAATGCGTGGGAAACATTGCGCGCTCTGAAAAATTTCGGTTACGCGTTTACTTGCAGTTCCAAATGTGCTTTATAGTTCTTAGCGCAACGAAGGACTGGTGCAAAAATGTCTGCAAATTCTTCACATAGACGAGAAACACTGGCTGAAGGCACAGCCTGGTTCACTGATAGGACCTGATTTACTATAGACAACTGAAATAAATCGAAACCAAACAAGTTCACTGCAGAAGAAGAACGAAGGACGTAAAATGACACAAGTTTTGTTTGTCCCTTGTATGTTGCAAGAAGGCTGCACTGTCCTAACACAGAGATATGCTGACTGGAATAGCTACTTAGCTTAACATTTGCGGCACGCAACGGAGGTGTGCCCAGCTGTTTGTACGTGTCTTGATTGATCAGTGAAACTGCAGCACCGGTATCAAGCTGGAATGGTACCACTTTGCTGTTAATGTACAAGTCCACAAAAAGTTTATTGTCCTGCTGACGACAAGAGCGACTGTCTCGTGCAACGTGAACTGACACTGGTACAAAATCACTTGCGACTTGACGGGATTTCCGGCGATGTCGATGCACACTATTTGTGGGACGAACACAGTCACTGTTAGAGAGAGTGGCACTGGGCGGAGTGGAATGAACTACATGAATTTCCATGGGCGAAGTTTCACGAGCCTGAGTATCCTTGGTTCGATTCCGATTCCGATTCCGGCGCAAAGCAAAGGGCCTGGAATGGTTGTGAGTGTCCGATCTGAGCTTTTTCTGGCCAACACTCTGAACATTCCTTTTTTGAAACTTCCTGGCAGATTAAAACTGTGTGCCCGACAGACACTCGAACTCGGGACCTTTGCCTTTCGCGGGCACACAGTTTTTATCTGCCAGGAAGTTTCATATCAGCGCACACTCTGCTGCAGAGTGAAAATCTCATTCTGGAAACATCCCCCAGGCTGTGGCTAAGCCATGTCTCCGCAATATCCTTTCTTTCAGGAGTGCTGGTTCTGCAAGTTTTGCAGGAGAGCTTCTGTAAAGTTTGGAAGGTAGGAGACGAGATACTGGCAGAAGTAAAGCTGTGAGTCCTGGGCGTGAGTCGTGCTTTGGTACCTCAGACTCTAGAGCACTTGCCCGCGAAAGGCAAAGGTCCCAAGTTCGAGTCTCGGTCGGGCACACAGTTTTAATCTGCCAGGAAGTTTCATATCAGCGCACACTCCGCTGCAGAGTGAAAATCTCATTCTGGAAATGTCCTTTTTTATTACAGAAAAAGCAAATAACCTGGCGTGATGGGCAATTCTCACGCGAATGTCTAGTAGCATACCGGAGGCATGATTTTAGCACTGCATTTGCTTGCCTGCGCGGCACACCTGGCTGAGAGCCTGGTGGCACCTGCGCGGCCGGGCGCGAGGCCTGTTTACCACTCCGTGCAGCTCGCCCGGCGGGCCGGTTAACGTGACACACGGCTGGTGGAGTTTCAAATGATTACTCAGCAAAGTCAAGTGAGTCTTGCCGATCCAATATGTCCATCACTTGTTGAAGGGAGGGATTGACTAGTTTCAAAATCTGTTCCCTTACACGAACATCAGAAACGTTCTGTGCAATTGCATCACGTACCATAGTATCTGAATAAGGGAGTCCACATTGACACTCAAAAGCACAATCCCTAGTAAGGCCTTGCAAGGTTGCAACCCACTCCCTATTAGTCTGACCTGCTGTACTTTTTGTACGAAAGAAGGTATACCGTTTGGCAACTACATTGACTGATTCTTTGAAATCTGCATCTAATGCAGACAAAATTTCGTCGTAGGACAGAGTTGCGATGTCGCGTCGATGAAATAATTTGACTATCACACGGTACGTGTCCACCCCGATGGAGGACAACAAAAATGGCTGCCGCTCGTTACCTTGAATTCTGTAGGCGGCGAGATGGAATTCAAATTGGCGTGACCACTCCGTCCAGCTTTCCAGTGCAGCATCAAAAGGTCGAAAAGTTGGTGCAACTGCGTGTTGTGGCTGCATTAGCGGTGAAGCGGCGGCTGCCGCATCGTTTTGCATTGCACGTTGACCCTGGACGAGCTTTCCAAGGGCATCCAGTAAGGCCTGCGTCTGCTGATTCTGTAAGCGATAAAATTCGGACAGTACATCTGGAGATTGTGGCGAAGCCATTACACAAGTAAATCAGAGCAGTATAGTTAAGAACGCAGTTTTGCCTCATCGCCAAAATATTGTGGATTGGCAGGAGAGCCAACCCAGGATTATAGAGGAAGCCGAAAGGCACGCGTTTTAGCTCATGCAGGCTGGCGTGAGGTCTGGAACAGGACAAGGAATTTAGACTAGAAAAAAAAGGATGTAGCTGGTAGAATACTTAACTTTAATCCATGAATGTTGAACGTAGCTCTTGTCTGTACATTATTCACAATATCAATAGTAACTGAACATGGCGCCTTGCTAGGTCATAGCCAATGATGCAGCTGAAGGCTATGCTAACTATCGTCTTGGCAAATCAGAGCGTATTTTGTCAGTGAACCATCGCTAGCAAAGTCGGTTGTACAACTGGGGCGAGTGCTAGGAAGTCTCTCTAGACCAGCCTTGTGGCGGCGCTCGGTCTGCAAGCACTGATAGTGGCGACACGCGGGTCCGACGTATACTACCGGACCGCGGCCGATTTAAAGGCTACCACCTAGCAAGTGTGGTGTCTGGCGGTGACATCACATCTAGTTTGAGCCTTATCACTTCCCTTCATTATGGAGACATCCCCTAGGCTGTGGCTAAGCCATGTCTCCGCAAAATCCTTTCTTCCAAGAGTTCTAGTTCTACTAGGTATGCATGTATTGACGGAATTAAAGCTGTGGGTATAGGTCGTGAGTCGTGCTTGGGTAGTCCAATTGGTAGAGCACTTACCTGCGAAAGGTAAAGGTCCCGAGTTCGAGTCTCGGTCTGGTACACAGTTTTATTCTGCCAGGAAGTTTCATATCAGCCACACTCCGCTGCAGAGTGAAAGTTTCATTCTGGCCGTTCATTTTGTTCGACGTGTGCAGTGTGACTGGATCTCTCTTTGTACCGTTCTGGAAGCAATAGTGTAACCACCTCCAGCAATCACTGTTTTCAATGTCTGTCTCCCTCCAGGTAGGCCACTCCCTTATGTTGAGCTGTCTATCTTAATACAGCAACTCCTATCCTCGTTTCTTCTCCTTGGGGACTTCAATGCCCACCACCCACTGTGGTAGAATGGCGGGTAGGTGTCTCTCAATTCGCCAGCTTATTAAAGACTTCGATTTGTCTCCCTTCATTGACGGTTCCCCTACCATTTCACTGCCGTTCATGCCACCTTTACTGCTATCGCTCTCATGATATCCCCCCCTGCTCTCGTGACTTCCCTACATTGGTCACCTCAGGATGATCTTCGTGACACTGACCACTTTCCGCTGATTCTATCATTCCCGCGCTGCTACCAGGCAGACAGACCCCCACATTGGGTATTTCACAGGTCCAATTGGCCTTTATACACATCTGCTGTACACTTCGACACTTCTCTCGAATTGAATTGATGCGGTCGAGCAAGACATCTCTACCACTATTCTTCACGCTGCTGGCACTGCTGTCACCCTATCCGCAGGTACCCCTCGTCATCGACCAGTACTGTGGTGGACCAAGGACATAACAGCTGCTGTCCAGGGCCACCGGAAGGAGCTGCAGCATATTAATCGCCAACCTTCACAGACTAACCTCCTCGCTTTCAAGCGTCTCCGTTCTAAAGCTCATTAACTTACTAAGCAGAGTAAAAGGGAATGCTGGGAGAGCTATGCTTCCTACCTGGGGACGTATGCCTCTTCGTTGCTGGTTTAGTCCAATCTCCGTAGCCTTCTGGGCCGCTAGTCAATTGTTACCCTGAACAAAGGTGCTCTGTGCTCTGATCCATTGGTCCTTGCAGAACACCTCATAACACACTCTGCAATAGGTGTCGGCCTCTTCTTCCTATTTCACTACCTTTCTCTGGCAGAAACACAGAGTAGAGCAGACCCTCTCTGTTTCATCCCGCACCATGCCGAAATCTATAATGAACCCTTCGCTGAATGGGAAGTCTTGCAGGTTCCGACTTCTTCATGTGACACAGCCCAAGGCCCGGATTCCATTCACAACCAGTTGAGCCAACACTTGCATGTTACCCAGAGTGTCTTCAACTGCATTTAGCTCATGGGTGCTTTTCCATCACAGTGATGAGGCAGTACAGTCATCCTTATCTTTAATCGTGGGAGGAACACAACGTCACTCGATAGCTACTGCCCAATTAGCCTGATGAACGTTCTTTTCAAACTGCATGATAGATGGTTAGCTTCCGATTATGTTGGGTACTCGAACCTTGGGGGCCTTTTGTCCCCGTATCTTTGTGGCTTCTGAGAAGGACGATCTTCAACTGAACATTTAATCAGATTGGAAACAGCGATCCGACACCTTGTCATTGTATTTTTCGACTTACAAAAGGCATACAACATAGCTTGGCGCCATCACATTTCAGTTCCCTCCATGACTGGGGTTTCCGTGGCCCTTTTCCGATTTTTATCCGCCAGTTTTTATCTCACTGGCTCTACTCGGTTAGACTTGGCATTTCACTCAACGCCCCTCGGTCTCATGAGAACGGTAGCCCACAGGGTTATGTGTTAAGTATCACACTATTTCTCATATCCATCAATGGGCCTGTAAACTATGTTGGACTTGTGCTTACCCTGACACTGTACGTCGACGATTGTTGCATCTGGTGGAGCTCCCACTCAGTAGCACTTGCTGAGCGCTGGCTCCAAGGCGCCATCAGACACGCCTCTGCATGGGCCATCTTCCATGGCTTCCCGTTTTTCCACTCCGAAACACAGGTTACGCATTTTTTTCGTCGACCCACAGTACACCGCGATCCAGAACTTTATATAGGTGACCAGCTCCTCGATGTTGTAGCACAGTTCCATTTCTTGGGTCTTATTTCTGATAAAAAAAAGCTGATGTGGCTGCCCCATATTCACCACCTGAAGATTACATGCATGTGGCAGCTTAATACTGTCCACCTCCTGGCCCACACATCTTGCAGTGAAAACTATGCCGCTCTCCTCCACCTTTACCGTGCTCTGGTCTTGTCTGGACTAGGTTATGGTAATTAGGTTTATGGTAATTAGGTTTATGGCTCAGCCACATGACCCTGATCATCATTGTGGGGTGTGTCTGGCCATTGGTGCCTTTCGCCCTGGTCCTGTTGACAGTCTTCTTGCAGAAGCGGGGATTCTCCCTCTACAAATACAACAGAGTTAACTCCTGGTTTCTTACACAATCGCCATTAGTCAATTCCCTGACTTTCCCAAGTACCCTGTCCTCTTTGCAAACGAGTGAAGTCTCCCTCCTGGTAACCACCCATGGTTAGGATTGCCAATTGAAATACATCCGTCTGTTGGGATCTCAAACTCCACTCACTGGAATGCGCCCTGTGCATTCCCCCCCCCCCCCCCCCCCCCCCCCGCGCACCGCTTGGATAGTGCCTAGATCACGGATTAGGACCTATTTCAGGATCCCAAGGTCTCTCTCTAAGGCGAATCCCTGGATGGTTTCTTCGAAAAAAGTTTAAATATCTACTGGTGAATAAATACAGAATGGCCTCAAAGAGAAGCAATGACACTGACCAGGTCTAGGAAACGAAGTAACAGTTGTATTCAGTAATCAGTGCTCGGAGATTTTAATAACGAGACACGAACGGCCAGTCAACGGATCGGCCGCATGTTTATCCTCTGTAGAGGGTCAACGGGCATCCCCTTGCGACGTGTTAGGCAGCTTACGGAAGAGAAACTACGCGTAAATGTTATCTCACCTAGTTCATCTCAACATCTCTGGGGTGTGTCGATGTTTCAAAAAGATACGTTGAGGGGCACCCACATCCCTTGCTCATACTGTGGCATCAAGCAGTCAGGCCTGCAAGATGAGTGGTCTGCCAAGCGAGTGGATTCGTTCTTAATTTATCGAGTAACATGAACTCTTGTACTCACAATTTAGTCACTAATCAACCTCCTGTAAGAATAATACGCAACGGAAACACGCATCTGACTATCAGTAATTTACAGAACTCTGACTGTACACTACGCACTGGCAATACCACATTTTCTTTCTTTTTTATTTAACGGCTTTTGTCAACACGTAGCCACCGCACTGAATATGAATGGCGCACACATTATAAATTCGGGACATTATGACAACATACAATTCGAAGGAAAAATCCACCAATCTTTTTCTTTTCACTATCTTATTTATTCCGATAAATTCTCTAACCTAAACACACAAATTCTATAACCTACAACAATAACACATGAGAAATTCCGCTCAGTTGGCATGGCTTTACATTGGTGAATCTCTATATTATGGTCTCGTAATTATTCAACGCTACAGTGCACTTTCTGGATAGGATGGTGGATCTTTTATTATATCTCACACTTCGACTCTCACAATCATCATCATGAAACTTTCCTCCAGATCGAGCGGTACAGAAGGAACAAGCATAACCCACTAATCTTTTGAAACTACCTTTGTAACATGCCCTTTTATTTATTTTATTGTTCCCGCTCGTTCGGGATCTGAATAGACCTTGCTACTCTCCCATGCAAACCACACATACCCAAATTACATGACATACACCACACTACAACATGGAATACAATACAATAAATAGTCACAACACTATCACTTTCAGCTTTCCCACTTCAATTAGTATTTTTCCCCTGTTTCACACGACACTGCCCCACTTTGTAATTCTACTTTCCTACTATGAACTCTGGAGATATATGCACGTCTTCCTGTGCAATGCAAGCCAAGTGGCGTTGCTGGATAGACGGCCGACTCACCTTGCTTCTCTCTCAGAGTCTGAATCTAGTGTCACACGGAATCATATCACGCAAAGTAATATTAAGAATATATTCATCACACACGCGAGTCTTCAACTGATACCATGGACGAGTACTTCTCTTTATCTTTTGTCTCATACACAGTTTGAGACTCACACAGTACTCACCACGTGGAAGTACTCGTCTCTAATTTCAAGTCCTGCACACGCCATTTCTTAAATATTTCAACTTATGGTACACACACTATTTCTTAAATATTTCAACTTATTGTACACACGCTAGTAATTCAGCTTAACTTAAGCACACAGAAGTATTTCAACTTATTGCTACAAGTGGTTTCATTGTGACCGTTGGCCACTTCGAAGATTACTACAATCCCATTAATATTACCTGCCTGACATTTAATTCTCCCCACAAAAGTTTCTGAAATAGAGAAATTATTGTTTCAAACTACTCTTAAATATTCCACATGCATACCATGTCTCCACTCTTTTGTCATTACGGAGCACAACTAAAAAAGGTCTTAACAGCACAAGATCCTGCGGCAGAGTGCTGAAACATGGCCGTTCTCGAGGTCCTCTCGCACCTCTGCTGAAGTGGGGGAGCACCTTGCTACCGTATTGGTCAGCCACATTTCAGGCACTCAAAGCTCAGGTAAATTTCATCTCTTTGGTCCCACCAAAGGTGGCCAAAGGATCGTCTCAAAGATGATCATATATTCACATTCACTATCTGCGGTTAGCAGACGACCATACATTCATTCATTTCACAGATCTCACCAAACTGGATGTAGGGATTTACTTTGTGGGAGTGCACATGTGATCAATTAAATAAATAAATTGTCATTCTTTCCCACACTGGTATCCGGCTTCGCTGTATTAATTGAAATTGAGTTATTTTACAAAAAAAATGTGTTGTTCTGACAAAAATAATGAAGTATGTTGTACCTATTTTCAATGTCATGTGGTACTGTACCCTTTCACCGTATATGAAAATTTATAGTCAAAAACTTAGGCTGCACACTCAAGTCAGCTTGACAGTGTCGACGTCATCGTTGCTACAGCCATTCTTTATCATCGTTTCTAATTCTCATATGTAAATCTCCATGCTGCCATGGACATTTTAATTCGAGAAAAAACTTTGAAATAGTGGATTTAAACGCAACTGCATGCTTATTATTAAACGAGTCTTTCAATGCTACATTCGTATGTGGCTTAATTACCATCTGTACTTTCTTCTGAATTTTCAGGACGTAGACGTTTAGGAATGTTCGGCAGTGATTTTCACGATTGTAGTGTTCAATAAATCACACTTCAGGCTCATCTTAAATATCTTCGGTACCTTCACATACGTTAAAAGTAAAATCACTTCCCTTTTTTGTATGTTCTAGAGTAAGAGTCTTACTGGGCTCAAATGGACAAAAAATTCACTTTTCACCTGGTCTTTAATCTTCTTTTGATCGCTATATCAGGCCATTACAAATCTCGTGCAAGTTTTTCGCCTCCCTGTTGTTTTAACCTTGCTATTAAACTCACGAGCCGAACTACTGAAAATCTGGAGTCACATACCCATTGCCAATGAGGAACTTACCCAGAGATCGATCTTCCGTCGTTGATAACGATTTTACGTACAAGCGTAAAATGAATGTTTCAAGTGTCTTTCCGTAGATACGGCACTGCACATTGCAATAATAGTTTACCTCTTGGTATTCACTACCTGCATCAGCCAAAATATGTTGAAACACTTGATTACTAATTAATTAGATGACTTCTAATAAACTCAAGAGACATAATCCTGCTTTAAAATTTTGCTACAAAATTTCCGTTGGTGTATAATGTAAGGAAAGGGGAGTGACGAGTTTGTATGACATTTTAAAACTTCTTGCTTTATTTTTTCGACTAGTCTCTTATAACTTTTGTGCAGGTAGAGTTCCACAGCCTAAAGGACTTTTTTTTTAGTGAAACTCGATATTTCAGAACCGCAAAGAACTGCTGATAGAGTGAACCATTATTAAGTAACAAAATTAATTGCAGCCTACTGTGTAACAACTTCCTTACTGTGACATCAGTTGCATCGACTTGTAAAACCAAGTGACGTGAGTGGTTAACACAATGGACTTGGGTTCTGGAGGCCATCTAGACTTCGTGTTTGCCTTGATTTCCCTAAATCGTTCCAGACAAAAATCGTTCCAGACAAATACCGACATGCTTCCTTTGCGAAAAAGAAAAAGGCACGACCGATTTACTTCTCAGTCATATTGTGATCAGAGTTTATGATCCATCTCTAATAGCTTCGTTAGCGACGGGACATAAAACTGTATCTTATCTCCTTCTTTTTTCGATCTTGTAAACAGAAATCATCCGTTTGATCGTTAACATTCAAACCTCATCCACATGGAAGTATGCAATCTGATTGAGAGGTTACAAAGATCAATTGAATACAGCGTTGCGTTTTGCTGTTTAGTAAGTTTTGTGTTCTAACATTGACGACAGGCAGACATTGAATAAATCTTTTAAATTCAGGTATTTCGTTTATACTGGGTGAATCATCAAAAACCTGCACCGCAAATATTGCCGAAATATAAAGGTTATTCATTTGCTATTTTCACGGAATGGATTGGTAGTCGGGGGCTCGTATTGTTACCCGATAATCAGACTATATTAATACTTAAAGTGTACTTTTTGTGCGAACGTATACTTTTTTATGGAATGATGCCTATTGACAATAAGACTAAAAGTAGGGTAAATTAGAATTTCAGTGGTATTTGTTGCAGAATTCTAGTGCAAGTAGTTTACGAGATATCGTACCTTGAAAAGTTTCCACACACACTTGCTCGTGCTATTCAGCCCGCGTAGTTGCTAGGTACGACGTTGTTATGTTTGCTTGTAATGTGTTTGTTTGTTGTTTGAGTGCATTGCGGCTTGCTGGTCAGTTTGTGACAGTCCAAGCAGTAGCTCGTAGCCGGCCGCCGTGGCCGAGCGGTTCTAGGCGCTTCAGTCCGTAACCGCGCGACTGCTACGGTCACATGTTCCAATCCTGCCTCGGTCATGGATGTGTGTGATCTCCTCAGGTTTAAGTAGTTCTAAGTTCTAGGGGACTGATGACCTGAGATGTTAAGTCCCATAGTGCTCAGAGCCATTTGAACCAAGCAGCTCGAAAGTGGACCATGGGATTTACCATTACAGAAAAACCCGACATGCTCATGGTGGAATGAGAATGTGGGAAGAATGCAGTTCCGTGCGGTGTATACGGCAAAATATCTGAAGACGTCAACCATATCTGCAATTATCAATCTCTTCAGCCAGTTACGTGAAAGTAACAAGACAAAACAAGTGATGACAAAAGTGGAGGAAATTGAGGAAATTTATGTTCTTGCTGCCATTGCAGTTGATTCGCAGGTTATCTCTCTTCCAATCTCACGAGGAAATGGCATGATTCAGGCACGTGTACTACACATTTTCCATCGGTATAGGTTTCATCCCCATCACATCTCTCGCCACGAAGAGCTGCATTTAAACGATTATGAGAATCGTGTTAACTTCTGTACATTGGCATTAGGACAGGATGCTGCAGATGTCTCATATATCTTGTTTAGTGATGAAGCCAAATTTACATTCAGGGACAGGTAAACCCCTGAAACATGCACTTTTGGTCTGTTGAAAATCCCCGTTGACTTCAAACTGAACGTCATCTTTCATGGAGAATAAACGTGTGCGGTGGGATAGTGAACCATCACAGGTCAGTTTTTCATAGGCGGAACGCTGAACGTGCACAAATATCACAGCCTCCTGAAAGACCACCTCACAGGGATGTTAGAAGACGTTCTGCTGCAGTCTGGGAGGAACCCGTGGTTACAACATGGTGGTTGTCCAGCGCACAGTGCACAAAGTACTACAGCATGTCTTTACGGCCTGCGGGAGTGGCCGAGCGGTTCTAGGCGCTACAGTCCGGAACCGCGCAACTGCTACGGTCGCACATTCGAATCCTGCCTCTGGCATGGATGTGTCTTTACGACTTGTTTCCAAATCGTTGGACAGGACTCGGAGGACCTGCACCTCGGGCGGCCCATTCCCCGGGTTTGAAGCGTATAGACTTCTTTCTGTTGGGAAAGCTGAAAGACGCAATCTACAGGGACAGCCAACTACACTCGATGATGTGCAACGACGTATTGCTGCAGATTGATCAGATATCTCACCTAAAATTCTAGCAAGTGTGCAGCAGTCGTTCCATACCAGACGGGAAGTATTTATTGCCGCTTTCGGTTGTCATTTTGAGCCAGTGATGATCAGTTGCCTCGTTAATGGTCAGAATGCACATAACTAGTGTATGTACTTACGATGTTCTTTAGTGTGAGCTATCACTGGCATTGTTCAAGTTTCAGTGCGGGAACGTTTTAAAATATATCTCGTCCACAGCTCGCACTCGAATCCTGCAACAAACATCACTGACCACACTTTGTTTCAAATGTTAATATGCACTGTTAGATATTAAAAAGTGTAAGTTTGCACGAAAAATACATTTCCGAAGTATTGTTAAATCTATTTATTGCCTAAAAATGCTAGTCCCTGACTACCAATACATTCTGTGAAAATCGTAAACAAATAGCAATTTCTATTTCCGGAATATTTGGGGTGCAAGTTTCAGGTGATTCACCCCGTATATGTGAACTGTGAGTTCTATTCCTTTATAATTTTAGTGACATAGAGTGCATTCCAAATGGAAACTGGAATCGGATTATGACAGGATACAAAAAAAATTATTATATACATCAATGCCATTTACTGTTGAGTGAGCATTGAGGTCTGCTGTAAACAACAGCCAAACAGAATGAATGTGTGGTGTTCAACTATCCATACATATTATAAAAATGTATGTATTTTCCACATCTCCTCCTAAGCCACTGGACCGATATCTACTAAGCTTGATAAATATATTACAGCCTGTTTGAGAAAAATCGGTGTGGCGGTAAGAAACATCTACCTATCAAAGAAGTCTGGGTGGAAAGCAGTGTAGCATAATGAGCGAACACCAGGATTTTATTTACCTAGTACTTAAGAATGAGAGCATATGGGAACGTGTAACAAACCTTACACATAATTTCAAACTTCTATAAAACATTCTCTCGATGACAATCCCCACTAAAGAAGGAAAAAAAAAACAGGTTTATCGGTTACTACATTTTCGTTGTTCATGCGCTGAGAAATACCGCATCAGGCATGATGAAAGTTTGTGTGTAAAATGGACATAAAGTAATCTAAAATGTCATAAGTGTTGTTTAAGTGCTGACGGAGATGAACTGTTAACTCACACAGTGTCTGTACATACCTGTGTGTGGGACACAAGAATCCGGAAGTTAAGGATACAGAGAAGAAAGACGTGATTCGAACACAGATTGCGAAACTTATCAACATGTGAAATACGTAAACTCAAACGAATAATATAACCTAGGCCGTTTTTAATGGATGAAACAAAATATTTTTGTGCTTCATTTGTTCATTCATTATTAATTGATTCTATTAGCATTATTTATCATTTTGGCTTATAATATAATCAGATATACATTGTAATTATGCATTATTCAAATGCATTACAATATAAAATTGTCATCAAACAAAACACAGCATTATAATCGTAAAGTAAGTTATTTCGTTATGTTACTGTCATCACTAAAATGCACAAAGACATGCGTATAAGAATTAGATAAGTGTCGATAAGAAGCGAACTGTAGTAACATGTTGATGAGTAAAGTGCGTTTCATTCACTTGTCAGGCAGCGACAAGAAATGTAAGATCTGATACTAAAATAGTCTGTGAAACGGGTTCTCGCTTGGAATGCCTGGCATCGAGCAAAAACCACCTCTACCCGACAGAGGAATCATGTCAGAGGAATCATGTAAGCAATAATCCAGTGCCACAAATTCTACCCAACCATAATAATTATTACACTTGGCCTCCCGTGGCTGTTACTGGAAACAAGCCGTCACGTCACTGAAAAGAAGTACAATGCTTACGCAGGAAAAACCGTCACACTCTGAACGCTTTCACGTCAGTTGTACTATCAAGTGTTTCAGCATGTTCTCGTGAAATATCGTCCATAGTACAGTACGTTGTTATTCGTAATCCAGAATTACCCTGATAGTTGAAACAGAGGATAATGTTCCGAAAGTGGACACAGTCAAGTAAAATACAGCTTATATAGAAAGTTGTATGGTTTTTAAAGAAGATAAAAAGCAGAGTATGCTAATTATCAATATACATAACACAATCTTGTAGGCGACTTAAGTGAAAGAGGAGTCAAAAAGAATAATGAAATGAAACCGGAGAAAAACTTAAATCTTAGAAAACAAAGAAGTTCTACGGTAGTAGTTTCTCTAAATGGCGTCGATTAAACACTCATTCGAAGAAAAAGTTTGGAGTATTATGAGCAGAAAAGGCAAATTCTCACGCTGAGAAATTTGCTTATATTTTCAAAAAGCGACCTGAATTCTCAGGGGTAAGGGAAAAATTTCAAACAAATTTTGAAATAGATGGGGTGTGTTTTCAACAAACGTAGAAACAAGCGAATCGTCCTAACAGATTATTCAGACATTGTAGAAAAGCTTGTAGAATACTTGACAGCAATCAGAAATAACGAAATGGGGTTGAATGAACTAGTGATATTCACCGACGAAACGTTAGTGGGTACACATTATAGCTTGAGAAAATCCTGGCAGCATGAAGGACTTACGATTGTAAGCACTAATAGCACTAGAGATCAAAGTGTTATTGATATCCAAAGATTTCCATAGAGGGAGCAGATTATCACGATGATGTGAATAGGAATAATTATCATAAATGGTTAAGATGGCTACAGACTGCAAACAATCAAAACAACAGAAAAGTTTTCAAACATAGAAATTGATTTTAAGAAAAGGCGACTGAAATTCTTTGGTCATCTTAGCAGATTACCAGAAAACCGTTTGACCAGAAAGCTAATAAATTACGTAACCTCACTTAAAGCTTCAACACCTTGGATGATCGAAGTTAGAAAAGACCTCACCAACGCGGATATAACAGCAACCGATATTTCAGACAGAGATACTTTTAAGCACAAAGTAGAGAAGTGGAAAGTTTTACCAGAGCAACCAAAACAAAAACAGTACAGACCGAAGTGGTCAGAAGAGCGAAAGCAAGCCTTCTCAAAAAGAATGAAGATCTATTGGAGCAACAAGAAGAACCAGAAAAAAAGTTGATTGTCATTTGCTTAATGTCATTTGCTTAATGTCTTCCGTTATTGGGAGAATTCATAAATAATAATAATAATAATAAATGGTTAAAACAGAAACTGGTCCGTAATACCCCTACTGGTAGTATTGCTGTTCTTCATAACACACCGTATCGTAACGTTCAGACAAATAAAGCTCCCGCTCTTGTAACTCGAAAAAAAGTACAAAACAGAATGTCTCTTTCAGGGCAAAATCAGTTCGAAACCCAGCTCAACTATAAACGAGCTTTTACAAACTATTCTTTCTAATAAGCCAAAGACTGTTTTTAAAGCAACTGGAGTTTCAAAAGTTAAGTGATACACTCTGAAGCTCCCATTATACCTCTGTGATTTTCACTCTGTAGATATAATCTAGAACGAAATGAAAAATTTGGCGTCCATCCTTCGTAATAGACCATCCACCTCATAACTCCAATCACTGTGATCAGTGTAGTTTTTAATGCTTACCACCCTGTACTTGTAGGGTCCTTCCTTCCTTCCGCAACGCCGGTTAAGCGCTGACTGACGATAAGCAAACCGAAGCGCCGTCTCTCCCGGGTGCAATAATATTCTGTAGACTAATTATCGTCCCTACTACGAGGGTTGGAACTTAACTAGCGGCAACTATTCATTCACAACCGATACAAAAGAGTTACATGTTTGCACCTGTTACTGTCCTTCAAAGTAGTCACCAGTGTTGTGTAGAACCCGTTACCAGCGGTGTGGAAGGCGTAGTATACTGTTAGCAGAGCCTGTTCTGTTGATGGTACGAATGGTGCGGTCTGAAGTTATGGTGATTCTCTTGTACGACTGTGATGGTGTTAACCTAATGCATGACGTTCCTCCACGGCAGACCGTAAATGCACAGTATTACTGTTAGTTTTTGGAGCATCACCTACGACCAGCTTTGCGAAAAAAGCAGCATTTTCTGTGCAACCCACCCATCATTTTGTACTACAATGCGCGGCCGCATACAGCGCAAGCTGTGGCTGCGCTGTTCTATCGATGGGACTAGGAAGTACTGTACCATCCACCATAGTCCCCGGACTTAAGTCCTTGCGGCTTTTATTTGATTCCGAAGGTGAAGGAACCACTTCGTGGCGTTCGCTTCAGTACTGTTCCAGAGATTCGACAGACAGTAGCCGCTCCATTCGCACCATCAACAGAACAGGCTCTGCTAACGGTATACTACGTCTTCCACGTCGCTGGCAACGGGCTCCACACAACGCTGGTGATTACTTTGAAGGATAGTAACTCTTTTGTATCGGCTGTGAATAAGTAGTTGCAGTTATTTAATTTCCAACACTCGTGTGTAAACAAAAATATACAACAGTTATCAAATTCGTATATTTAGGGAATCCTGTAATTGCTTCACATCAATCCGAAGGCGTTTCCTGAAACTCTGCTAGCTCTAGTGATACTGTGATTAATGTTCGATTTCTTGCATTGTCGAGCTTTTTTTGAGTCGTCGGTCTTCTGCATGGTTTGGCTCTGCCCTCCACGACTCCCTATCCTCTGCCAAACTCCTCGTCGTATTACTCTACAGTTTTTGCCCTCTTCTGCTCCCTCTAGTACCTGACGTCATAACAGATGTCCTGTTATCCTGTCCCTTCTACATCTACATCCATACTCCGCAAGCCACCCTACGGTGAGTGGCGGAGGGTATCTTGAGTACCTCTATCGTTTCTCCCTTCTATTCCAGTCTCGTATTGTTTGTGGATAGAAAGATTGCCGGTATGCCTCTGTGTAGGCTCTAATCTCTCTGATTTTATCCTCATGGTCTCTTCGTGAGATATACGTAGGAGGGAGCAATATACTGCTTGACTCCTCGGTGAAGGTAAGTTGTCGAAACTTCAACTAAAGTCCGTACTGAGCTACTGAGCGTCTCTCTTGCGGAGTCATCCACTGGAGTTTATCTATCATCTCCGCAATGCTTTCGCGATTACTAAATGATCCTGTAACGAAGCGCTCTGTTCTCCGTTGGATCATGTCTATCTCTTCTATCAACACTATCTTGTACGGATCCCACAACGGTGAGCAGTATTCAAGCAGTGGGCGAACAAGTGTACTGTAACCTACTTCCTTTGTATTCGGACTGCATTTCCTTAGGATTCTTCCACTGAATCTGTCTGGCATCTGCTTTACCGACGATTAATTTTATAAGGTCATCCCATTTTAAATCACTCCTAATGCCTACTCCCAGATAATTTATGGAATTAACTGTTTCCACTTGCAGACCTGTTATATTGTAGCTAAATGATAAAGGATCTTTCTTTCAAAGTATTCGCAGCACATTACACTTGTCTCCATTGAGATTCAATTGCCATTCCCTGCCCATGCGTCGATTCGTTGCAGATCCTCCTGCATTTCAGTACAATTTTCCATTTTACAACCTCTCGATATACTACAGCATCACAGCCTCCGTGAACTTCCGATGTTACCCACAAGGTCATTTATATATATTGTGAATAGCAACTGTCCTACGACACTCCCCTGCGGCAAACCTGAAATCACTCTTACTTCGGAAGACTTCTCTCCATTGAGAATGGCATGCTGCGTTCTGTTATCTAGGAAGTCTTCAACCCAATCACACAATTGGTCTGATAGTCCATATGCTCTTACTTCGTTCATTAAACGACTGTGGAGAACTGTATCAAATCCCTTGTGGAAGTCAAGAAACACGGCATCTACCTGGGAACCCGTGTCTATGGCCCTCTGAGCGTCGTGGACGAACAGCGCGATCTGTGTTTCACACGATCGTGTTTTTCGAAACCCTTACTGATTCCTACAGTATAGATTTCTAGTCTCCAGAAAAGTCATTATACTCGAATATAATACGACTCGAAAATTCTAGAACTGATCGACGTTAGAGAAATAGGCCTATAGTTCTGCACATCTGTTCGACGTCCCTTCTTGAAAACGGGGATAACCTGTGCCCTTTTCCAGTCTTTTGGAACGCTACGCTCTTCTAGTGACCTACGGTAAACCGCTGCAAGAAGGGGGACAAGTTCCTTCGCGTGCTCTGTGTAAAATCGAACTGATATCCCATCAGGTGCAGCGGCCTTTCCTTCTTTGAGCGATTTTAATTGTTTTTCTATCCCTCTGTCATCTATTTCGATACCTACCATTTTGTCATCTGTGCGACAATCTAGAAAAGGAACTACAGTGCAGTCTTCCTCAGTGAAACAGTCTCCTCCATCTTGCACTATTTCACACTCTCGAACGCTTTTTTCAGGTCGACAACTCCTATGAAAGTCTCTTTATTTTCCTCTAGTCTTGCATCCATTATCAACCGGAACGTCATAATTGCCTCTCCGGTTCCTTTACTTTCATAAAGCCAAATTGGTCGTCATCTAACGTGTCCTCAGTTTTCTTTTCTATTCTTCTGTATATTATTTTTGTCAGCAATTTAGACCCTTGAACTATTAAGCTGACTGTACGATAATTCTCCCACTTACTGGCTCTTGCAGTCTTCGGAATTGTTTGGATCACATTTTTCAGGAAGTCGATGATATGTCGCCAGACTTGTCATTGTACCTATGTTTTCCTTCCCACCTTCTGGGATGGCCGTTTCTAGATATGCCCATTCCTCTTCAACTGTACTGCCTACTAAGCTATTCCTTAGCTCCATATGTACAACCTAAGAGGACTTCAAGCTTATCTCTTCATTCCTTATATCTCCCGTATTTCACGTCTTTGCGTACTGATCTTCGTGACTAACGTCTTAAACTTCATCCTACTTTTCATCGCTACTACGTTGTGATGTCAGTCTATATCTGCTTCTGGGTACGCCTTCAGTATCTGATTTCGGAATCTCTGTCTGACTATGATGTAAGCCTACTGAGATCTTACTGTATCACAAGGCCTTTTCCAAGCCTAGCTCCTCCTCTTGCGATTCTGAATAGAGTATTCGCTATTATTAGCTGAAAGTTATTACACACCTCAGTGCAATATTCCTCCCCTCACTTTCCTTGTCCAAACTCCGTATTTTCCTGTAACCTTTTCTTCTACTCCTTCCCTCACAACCGCATTCCAGTCCCTCATGACTAATAGATTTTCATCTCCAATTAGCTACTGTATTACCTTTTTAATTTCCTCATGTACTGTAATTTCTCCATCTCTTCATCTTCAGCTTCCGACGTCGGTATGTTTACCTGAACTATAGTTGTCAGTGATGGTTTGCTGTCGATTCTGATAAGAACAACCCTATACTGAACTGTTCACAAAACACACTCTCTGCCCTAGCTTCCCATTCATAACGATTTGTACTCCCCTTACACCATTTTCCGCTGCTGTTAACATTACTCTATACTCATATGACCAGAAATACTTATCTTCTTTCCATTTCACTTCACTGACCCATACTGTATCTAGATTCACCCTTTGCATTTCCTTTTCAGATTTTTTAGTTCCCTTCCACGCCCCAAATCGTAGAATGCTAACCTTCCGTTGGTTATTCAATCTTTTTCTCATGGTGACTACCGCCCTTAATAGTCCCCTATTCCAGAATCTTTTGTCAATGGAAAGATCATCATAACACATTTTCAGTTACAGGCCACGTGTCCTGTGGATAAACGTTATGTGCCCTCAGTGCAGTGGTTTCCGTTGCCTTCTACATCCTTATGCCGTTCATCACTGTTGATTATTCCGCCTTTGGGGTAGTTTCCCACTGCCAAGGACAAGAATACCCTGTACCTCTGTCAGATCCTCCGCCCTCTTTGACAAGGCCGTTGACAGAATGAGGCTGACTTCTTATGCCGGAAGTCTTCGGCAGCCAATGTTGATTATTAATCAAAATTTAAGCAGTCGCGTGTTTCGAATCCCTAGGCCACGTGTGCAGCCTCGAACACTTAGGTTTGTAATAAAATTTCATGACATCTTCGCTCAGGATTCATCACCTACTCTCACAACTGAAATGATTGAAATTGGATGACAGAAGGAAATATACTTCCATTTTGTACCATAAGCCAACTTTCTAAGCATTTCAGCATAATCTTCTTTACGTTTCGAACCTGCATCAACAAACAAGAACCTGCAATTGGCATTAACCGTAGCAAGTAGAGCAATCGAAGATCCTTTGTAGTTGGAGGACAAATTCCAGTATCGGCGGGTACCCTCAATCGCATATGCTTACCGTCAACGGCTGCAATACAGGAAAACCTCAACAAGTTAAAAACTTCTTCCTTTCCGTTGTCACTCTTTTCGATCAGTGAGAGGTAGAAATACCGGCACAATCTTTCTCGAAGAGCTCTCAGTATTTGTCACAGAAACATGCTTGTAGATGATAGAGAGGCGGTAAGCAAACACCAGTGACGGCTACTATTCTCCTGCGGTAGTGAACCTGAAACAAATGATTGGGATTACTTAGATTTTGTACAAATGCTTCGTGGAACGAGTACTTTAACATACAACGGACAATTCATAAACATGGTATATGTCGATATTACTTGGGTTATTTGATGCAACAATAAAAATCACGTCAAATATAGTAAGGAGCTTGAGAAAGAAGCAGGTGTTTTTGTTTTTTCGCTGTGTACTCTAACATAAAACTGGTGAGAGGTAGAAATGAATACTGCAGGGGTCGTGGGTACTGACTGCTTGAGACCAGACCTCGTGCGTAAAGATAGAAATTTTACGCGGCAAAAACCAAGGGATGCGTTGAACCTTTTACGCGTCCATGTGTTCTTTGCCTCCGTGTGCCTATAAACACATTGGCAAAGTCCCCCACGGATCCCTTGCTTAAAGAAAAGAGCCATGTCAGCATTGGTCACTAATTCGATGCTGCAATTCGTTTTCTTGAGCATTGCATCCCAATACAACCTAGGCGCCATGCAATAAAAGGCGGGATCCAGAGAATATGTGGTCATGCATAGATTCTGAATTCCTAGAAAGGCCGCGGTGGTCTAGCGGTTCTCGGCGCTCAGTCCGGAACCGCGCGACTGCTACGGTCGCAGGTTCGAATCCTGCCTCGAGCATGGATGTGTGTGGTGTCCTTCGGATAGTTAGGTTTAAGTAGTTCTAAGTTCTAGGGGACTGATGACCACAGATGTTAAGTCTCATAGTGCTCAGAGCCGTTTGAACCATTAAGCCAATTCCTAGAAAACGTCCGCTACCAGCCGCATGTCTGTGTCCATGAAAAGCAGTGCTTGCTCTCCTAAAGTTCAGTTTCGCCATTCCATCGACATACTAATATGGGAAACCCACTTTCTAGTCACAAGTAGAAACTTTTCAAAAAAAAATGGCTCTGAGCACTGTAGAAACTTTTCCTCGACGGGAAATGAAACTCGAGTGATACTGCATACCCTCCGGAGCGCAGTTCTTGGCGTCATTCGTTTGGAGAAGGAAATGTATTTCTCGCCGCTCTTGTGTAGGATAGTGATCCGATTTTTCTCCACGTCGAAATCAGCCAAGGTACCAACTATAAGTTGAGCGTCATACTTGCTTGAATTATGCAAGAAAACGGGTATGTGCCTTGGTAGCTGGTATATCTAATTGCACTTATTGTGAGCTACAAAACGGAAATTCCCTGTAACATGACAGTGGTCACGCTAGGAATTTCCGCTTTTCTCTCTAACGGCAGTTGCGGTTACTAATGGAAGCAAGACTAAAGAAAAATTAAGACACTTTCATAGAATTTGTCGACCAGGAGAAAGCGTTCGACAATGTGAAATGGTGCAAGATTTTCGAAATTCTGAGAGAAGTAGGGGTCAGCTATAGGGAGAGACGTGTCATATACAATATGAACAACAGCCAAGAGGGAATAATAAGAGTGGACAAACAAGAACGGAGTGCTCATATTAGAAATGGTGTAAGACAAGGACGTAGCCTTTAGCCCCTACTGTTTAATCTGTACATCGAGAAAGCAATGAACGGTTCAGGAGTGGATTTAAAATTCAAGGTGAAAGGATATCATTGATACGATTCACTGATGACATTACTATCCTGAGTGAAAGTGAAGAATAATTACATGATCTGCTGAACGTAATGATCTAATGAGTACAGAATATGGACTGAGAGTAAATCGAAGGAAGACGAAAGTAATGATAAGTAGGAGAAATGAGAACAGCAAGAAGCTTAACATCAGGAAAGATGGTCATGTAGTAGATGAAGTTAAAAAATTTTGCTACTTAGATAGTAAAATAACCAATGACTGACGGAGCAAGGAGGACATCAAAAGCAGACTAGCACCGGCAAAAAGGGCATCCTGGCCGAGAGAGGTCTACTAGTATTAAACATAGGACGTAATTTGAGGAAGAAATGTCTAAGAACAAACGTCTGGAGTACGACATTGTATGGTAGTGAAACATGGACTGTGGGAAAACGGGAACAGAAGAGATTCGAAGCATTTTAGATGTGGTGCTACAGACGAATGTTGAAAATTAGGTGGACTGATATGGTAAGGAAAGAGGAGGTTCTGCACAGAATCGGAGAGGAAAGGGACATATGGAAACCACTGATAAGGAGAAGCGACAGGATGATAGGAAATCTGTGAAGACTTAAGGGAATGACTTCCATAGTACTAGAGGGAACCGTAGAGGGCAACAACTGTAGTGGAAGACAGAGATTTGATTACATCCAACAAATAACTGAGGATGTAGGTTGCAACTGCTACTCTGAGAAGAAGAGGTTAGTACAGGAGAGGTTTCGTGGCGGGCTGCATCAGACCAGTTTGAAGACCGATAAAACCAAAGCCAGCCCCAGTACACAAGCTCATCGCTAGCTGCCACTACTGCTACAAGGAAAGAAAGAATTCTGATTATCTGTAAGTTGAGTATGTATTACCTATTTCGCTTCTCGTCCTTGGCATCTCCTTCATCTCCTCATGACGACAAAGGTCATCCTCCATCTCCTCCACCCACTGTGGCATTTCATCCTTGCCTGTATTTGGGAACATCCCTCCATCCAGCTCCCCTATATCGCCTACACCATAATGATCTAAAAATAAAAACATATACACACAAAAACTACGGGAAGCAAATATATTTGTTTTAGAATATACACTCACATGAGATCTGCGATGGTTCGTGTATATCTCCACCACATATCCATCCCTGCCCTGTTCTTTTTCTGCCAAGCAATCACCTACAACAACAAAGAATATACACCATATTACATACACAGTGGAATATAATTATTTATACACAGTATTATGGAGACGAAAAAAATGGGTATACTTAGTCAAATGAGAAAAGAAGTAACGTATATCGATTCTGTTCTTCGAAATTATGCACAGCAACAACATATTACGCAAACGAAGAAAAATAAATATACCACTTACGATGACATTACTGCCACTGTTGGACCTCTGCCTCCAGTTCATTCCACGATTTTATGTATGTATGGTGAAATAACAAGAAAAATTTAACACCTAAATCTAAACTTGGTACTGCGAAAGTTTCTACGAAAACATACACTGTGAAATCCGACCTCATGCTATGAAATTAAATGTATGCTTACCTGCTAACTGCCATTGCCTCGGGCGTTTTCGCCACTGGCATTGCCACTGCCGCTTGTTGCTGCTGATAGCTTCATTCTTTTTTTTTTTCAAATAAACCGGTAGAAGGGTTTATATAACCTCCACCCCTCCACCAGCCGTTTTACCCAGGGAGACAATAGGAGTGCGACCTTCTACCCCACCCACACATGAAATCCTGTCTGAGCTCGCATGACAAGTTGGTGCCGGCCATGGTTTTCGCACGTTCGCTGGTTCAGCTGGAAAAATTCTGCTTCTGGTCTTCACTTTGTGGTGATCTGCAGCCGCTATAAGACTTTCTGCCGCTTTGCGAGTCCCCCAGTTACGACTGTGCCTCATGTAAGAAAGTTCAATAATAGCGTATTTAACAATATTTTGCATGATCGTCTTTAGAGTTTCGACACGATGTATTTGCGCTCATTTATTTTAGCGATGTATTTTTTTTGAGTGTTTTTTGGGCTATTGTATGAGGGTTGGATATTTCCTGATGAGTTGGCAGGAGGAGGGGTAGGGGGATGAGTGTGGGAACAATAGGTTAAGGACCTGTCAATCAAAAGGATGGACTATTCCCAGGAGGTCATAATCGCCCTAGCAGGACAATAGGTTAAGGAACTGTCAGTCAAAACAAAGGCAATTGTCTTGCCCCTGTTTGTGTACTTGCCCCTGACGTAAGCAACATGTGATGAAAACAGTCTTGCCCTACTACTGATTAGGGCTTGCACTTGTAACACAACTGGCCATTATCAAATTGGCAGTCGCTGATAATGTTCATCTTCTGTGAAGGATTTAGTCTTACTGTGACTGTACCTAATGACAAGGAATTGGACTATAATTTCGTAATCGAGGGGTAAGTGAAGCAGTAAGCACAGCAAAGCAAACGGGTGTTGAACTTCTACTAACACGAAAGTAAACTGTAATTATACATACATACGGTCGCCAGCTTTATTAGGCAATGCCGTATAAATTATTATGGCAAAGTGGAAATAAATTTCACCTTAGAAAACTAATCTCACTTGATACCCTAACTAATCTATCAGTTATTCTTACAATTACGCTCAGTATTATACAGCAATTTTCAATAGCAAACAACACAACAGCTACCCTTAAGCAGAACGTAGAATGGTCAACAAATGCAGCAATACAACAACACTTCTTACTGGCAAAAAACTACTATGCAATATTGTGAACAAATGCAGAAAGATGTATGAACCTTAACAAAGTCTGACTGGCAGTAATACGAACTACTATTAATTTAATTAACTGTCACAAAAAGTCATGATTTGAAGCAGTACTCATTACTATGGGCCTCAGAAATTTGCACATGAAGTTACTCTATGCAAATGGGCAGTAGAATTATAATTTATAAGAAAAGTTTTGTGCAGAAAAAAATAGTACTGATGGCTACATTTGCTTAGAAGAAGTCTTTACTTTCATTTATCAGACAAGTAGCTTACGGGGTCCCTTAAACTAGTATGGCTTGAAGAACCTAATCAGTTGTAAATAGTAACAGAAAATTAAGAAAATCGCCAAGATCTTTAGTAACAACATTAAGCATAATGAATAATCCAAAATTAGTTCAACAGTTAACTAGAGGACATAGCAGCTAGTCTCTTATTGGACTCAAAAGTCATACTGGCTTTGTAAATGACTACAAAACTTGAAAAACTACTTTAAAACAGCATGTACAAAGAAACAAACAATTACAAGTTTACAAATCCGTTCAATGTGAAATAATACTGGTCTGTTTTTATAACTTTTATTTACACACAGCTATAAGCACTTTATATTTTTGTCATTAGTAATTTTAATGACAGCTGCTTATTTAATGAAAAGTTGTATTTATGAACACACTTTAGGAAAATGTAAGATGAAAAATTATGTGGAGTAAATCGTTTGCAGCGGTACAGAAAATTAACCAAACCTCATACTCCACAAAGATAATAAAAACTGGAAAAGGCTTTACTGCCAAAATTATTACGTTAATAAAAAACCGGGTACTCGGAATTAAATCACTTGTAAAGAACCCCCTCTAGGAATATGACTGCGGATAATAATGGGTGTGCTCCCGTGATTAAGAAGTTCCACAAAAAGTAATTATTGAATACATAATACCTGGTCCATTGAATGTACATATTTAGATAACAGTTTTGCTTGTGGCAAATTACAGTGACTCTAAAACAGGCGGTAAAGCAACCAAGGCTCTTGATTCTTCCAGTAATTTTCGAGTTTGCAGCGAGATCCCATCAACATTCTGCCACGATACTTCGGCCCAGATACGCCCGGTCATTCTCAGGTGAGTAGAAGAAGTACTGGAGAGACCTTATGCAGTCATGGTATTTATAGCGAATTCCGCGCATACCACTCGTACTGGTGGTTTACGGAGCATACGTTAGGAGGTGACATGCACGAGGCAACCAAGTTGTGTGTGCTGCCTTCTGTGGTGAAGAACAAGCTAATCGCTGGGTATCGACTGAGCATGTAATTTGCCTCTTTTCGACCCGTCATCCGCACTAGAGGAGTCTCGGTAGGTTTTGTGCATTATTGACAGAGAAAGGGATTTGCCGACTGCTCAGTCACTTATTCTCTCTTTGCAGATTAATTTGTACTTCTGTCATTTAATCGTTATTGTGATAAAATATTACTCTGAACTAATATCCGTTTAAAGACAATAAATATAATAACCTGATGACAGGATTGCACTACAGATTCATCAGATAGTCCTACCCTAGTTGCTACCAATCACTATTTTGTCGGGGATATTTTTTATTAATCAATCTATTAGATTAGTATGTAAAGCTAGCAACCCCACTCAGGTCTCGCAAAATGGTAAAACTAAGATAGAATATTGCGTTGTGCTAATCAATGTAGCATATCTTGGACGGAATTTGCATTACAAAATTACATTCCCATCATTTGCATTCCACATGTGTCCTCACTGAGCCGAATCTGGGGATACTATCCACAATTAGCGAACCTTTACTTTGGGAAAGAAGCCATCAGAATCTTCGGACTATATATGAAGTTTCTCTTTCGACCATCAATGACCGGGAAACTTTGTCTTTTTTTTCCTTCTCGTTTTTCTTTTCTTGTCAATTCCGCGTTATCTATAGTTATGCAGGCGCGAATTTATGAACCATTATGTCTTCTTTCTTTTCCATCTAGCAATTACCTTCCATGGTGATTCTGGGCTTCGGTGTTTCTACACCACGTTCACGTTAGTTTTTCTTCTTCTATTTGTATTGAATCGAATCGATGTTGAGTCGCCAGTGTGTGTGTGTGTGTATTTGAGAAAGGTAATTTTTATTGAAATTATTTGGGTAATTACATCCTACACTATGTGGTACGCTCATGCGTAGCATAGCCAAAATTGAATTGAGAATGCTAACGTGTAGCAAAACGCTCTCATTAAAACTGGACAGCCATGGAGGACTTAGTCATATAATGGACCAGTTTTGACGGCAGGGATGAGGACTTTTCGGAGAATGTTATGTAATCCACAAACGAGAAACACTGAGGTCCACAAATGCCGCTGATCAGCGATCACGAAGCACAGTCGTAGTGGAGTGACGCGCTGTTTGAAGAAATAGGACATAGGGAACATGTGGAGAAGATGCTAAAGATTCAAAACCTATTGAAAACGAGAGTATATCAGTCTGTAGGTACCAATGTAACGGAGCCACAACCCAGAGTAGTCCCCCCGGTAAATACCAGGGACTGCGAATCGCCACAAGACCGCATAATGGCTCTCTTCAAATAAATTTAAAGAAAATGGGAGGAAGCCGAGGAAAGAACGGAAGCAAGACGAAAACATCGGGACACGTTTTTGAAAGAGCACAAGCAACGCGTTCCCGATCAGATTAACGAAAGCAAGACCAAATGGAAGAATTTGTCAAGAAGTGTGCAGAGGCACAGCAGACTACCGTAGACGCAAAAACGGGTGCACCTCTGGCTAGGTGGAGGCAATGGGAGCAAAGAAGTTTGTACGTGTTGCAAACAAGCGAGCGGAACGTGCACTCCTCACGGCGAACAAAACCGCAAAGGCACTCGCCACTGAATTGAAACAATGTCAGGAAACGGTTCAATAAATTGCGAGTGAGCTTTCGAATGTAGATGATCGGAGTATCTTCTGGCGCAGGAATTTCTGGTGGATCTGCAACAAGTGCACCGTCGCCGCCACACTACTGTCACACAAGTGAAACAACGCCCCGAAACTTTAACGAAGCTGCAGTAAGCTACGGTAGTGACGGAGGACAGAATATGCCCCATCAAGTTGGAGACGTGAATGTCACAAAAGCTCTGACACAGCCAAGTGCGAGAGAAGAACCTGTGGGCTCAAATGGCTCTGAGCACTATGGGACTCAACTGCTGTGGTCATAAGTCCCCTAGAACTTAGAACTACTTAAACCTAACTAACCTAAGGACAGCACACAACACCCAGCCATCACGAGGCAGAGAAAATCCCTGACCCCGCCGGGAATCGAACCCGGGAACCCGGGTGTGGGAAGCGAGAACGCTACCGCACGACCACGACATGCGGGCGAAGAACCTGTTTTTTCGACTAAAAACACGACTCAGGGAGGGGGAACCATTACAGCCTAAAGCTTGGATCAGGCAGTTTACAACATCAATTTCATTTACATAGCCGGTCACCGCAAAGCCGGACTTCATTTGTACACACCTAGAAGGCACTACGTTGTGGCACGTTATAGTAAATAGGATCAGTTCCAAGACCTTTTTCTCGCGACTTATTGATCGAAGAAGATGCAGAACACATTAAGCAAAAGATCATAGTGTGGCGCAATCTCAAGACATCAGGCTAGAAGAGTCCATTAAAGATGTTTGATGCTGTTGATTCAAAAAAATGAGTATCTGACACTTCTGCTACACGAAACTACCGTCCAATTAACAACAACTATTACCTGGTAAATATGGTGAGGACGTAGAAGCTTTCAAAATTGTACCGAGCAGGCGTGAACTAAGTCGGAAAAAGAAAAACGCACGTGACATAAAAATGGTGAATGAGGGGAATAGCTACTAAATCCGGGGAACGTGAGACACATCGTGCGCCAAAGGAAAGAATGGAACAGAACGAACGATCAAATCAGAACACCAACTTTATGGGAAGACAGTCCACATACGTTTAACAGCAACTGGCGTGATAAAGGAGATGGCCAGCAACGGTCAATGGATGGTGTGACCAACGGCGCATCCAGTGCAATGCCGAGAACTTGAAGTCATGTGACCAAGCCGTCTAATGATCTACAAAGCCGTGCTACAAACAGTAATTGACGCCAGAGACGAGCGGAGCGGGTTCGTAATGACACTGCTGATATATTCGGAAATAGCCAGATACATCTAACAGGGTATGATGACATACGAGAACTACTCTCGGAAGAAAAGGAGCTAATCAGGGAGGACCTTCACCCAGTAATTTCGATTAAGGCGCGAAATGTAGAGATATGTGCATCGTGCACAGCAGTAGCCATATTAGGGCCATTTCAGAATAGCCGTTCCGAAGATATGCAGGAGACAGAAGTTGACCGACTCTCGCCGTGCACAAAACAAACGTTAAATGTGCGATCACAGTCAAAAGCACCGAAATTAATTGGGAACTGAACTTTGTAGTGGCGTAAACTCTCTCAGTACCAAACTTCACTGGTATGAATTTCTTGAAAGATCACTAGGTGATACTTGTCTTAGGAAGAGGCTTGGTCACGTTAAACAAGGGAAGTGAGATCGTCTTCAGGTTCGATGAACAGGCGATTAGGGCGCAACTGCCAGTCGATAGTCTGAAACTATGTTACATACAGATAGTGGAGACAGAAATAATCGACCAGCCAACGGCTGTAAGGACATTTTTGTTGAAAAAAGACCCGCAGTGAACAGACAGAAAACTATCAAAGAGGAGGTATAATCCGCTCAGAACACAGAGATAAAAGAAAGAAAGAACTACGTTATGTTCTGTAATTTTCTTATGACAAAAACTTCGTGTGCCAGTTTCGTGTCAAATTACACGCTAGGTTCTTTATGACGTCATTCGTGATCCCGCATATTTACCGCGATGAAGTTGGCAGTGATATCGCTTGGATGTTAGTAAACGGCGTAACTGAGCCGACTAGATCGACCTCATCTAGATAAACACGGTGATGGACACTGAAACGGACAGGCCGAAAAGGTGGAAGAGTTTCTCCATAGCATTCTTAGGGTATCGGCATTCTGCTCGATCGATCTCATCAGCAGCTACTGCCAGATGAATTAACATCCAAAATGGAGGCAGTGTACTGCCTTCCTTGCATTTTGGAAGTGCTGTCAGTTCAGAAGGCTGCGTTTCGGTCTCATCTTAACAGCTGCGTGTGACTGAGGTCTTTACGGCATTCTTTCCGAGGGAGAAAATCACAAAGAACATGGATGACCTATTCATTGTGGAAAAGGGAAAAGTCTTGTGAACAACACATTTTCGTTCTATAAGATTTGCTTAGTACGTTTAAGCAACATGGTGTAACCACGAATATAGGGAAGTAGTTTATTGGCTCTACAAGTGTTCACTTGGTGGGTCATATAATCACGTGCGATGGCATCTCACCGGCCCTCTAGAAAACAGAGGCAGTAGCACGATTCCCATGCCCTACAACCAAGCGTCAATTACGTGGTTTTCTTGGGGGTCACCAATTTCTACCAGAGGTTCGGGCATAGTAAAACATTGGGCAGTCCGCGATTTGACGAACTCAGAGGGAAGAAAACACCAGGGAGTAATACGAGGCAGCCGAACTGCAGTTACAGGCGCTCAGATGGGTTCTCCTATCCCGTGACATCCAAACCTCAGAGAACACTTGGTAGCTCGTACTTGGTATTAGGCGTGCTTGAAGATGGGTTCCGAAAACATCGATCATGTGAAACCCAATCCACTCTTTCCTCACATGAGACACTGAAAGCTTTGAATCAAGGCAGGCGACAGATGCAGTATTTCTTGATTTTCGAAAATCATTTGACTCAGTACCTCTGTTACACTTTCTGTCATACTTACGATCATATGGGTTATCACGTGAAATTCGTGACGGGACTGAGGATGATTTTCCAGATATCCATGGCTGGCGCAAATCCGGTATGGAAAACACTCGCATTTGGTATCCGTGTACTCAGGTAAGGTGAGACAAATTATTCATTAAAAGAGTTGGAAGCACTCGCCGCGGTGAGGAGTTCCAGGAGTTCAGTTCTTATTATACGGTCGAATTACACGTGTCTGTACCGACTATAGAGCATTGGACTCCTCACGGCTAAACTGAATCAGAGGAAGGTTATCTTACGGGTGCTTTAGCTTTGATTTCCATATTATCCACATCAAAGGGAGCTCTAACACGATCGCTAACGCTCTGTTGCGATCTCAGATAGGATTCGTCGAATGTGCAGAAGAGGAGCTAGGTGACCACTACCGTGAACGATATCCAGAACGAGAAGGAGAAGGATCCAAAACCCGTCAGCCTAAAAGGGAAGGAGGATAGAAAGGAGGCGGCAATAAGACAATTAACCTCCTCAGAAAGCGGATATTGCACCATATGGGGAGCGTGGATGACTTGCTGTGGCATTTTTGACCTGGGTGTATTCCTGAGTACATCGACAGCGTGATCTTGCATACCCGTTACTCCTACGGAAACTCTGGAGTGAGGATATGTTATCTCAGATTAAGGACTATATCACATTTCAACAATAACGCAAGAATAATCCAACACATTCGGTCCGTCTGCGAAGACTGAAAAAGCGAAACATACAACGACCAGCATGCAAGCATCGCTCTACCCTATTTTGCCCCTCAAATTGAATAACGTTGCCGCAACAGACCTGGGGCGATCTCTGTCTCGAACCAAGAGGGAGCACTGTCACACACTTGTATTTATAGATGCAACGTCTCAACTCGTGACGCTAACACGATAAGGGTTACCACGTTACCCGTCTCCCAGGACTTCTGGAGTGACTTCCTCCTGCAAGTGGGAAACGTGGACAAGATGATTTCGGACAATGGTCCGCAATTTCGTGCGCCACTATGGAAAGACACTTTAAATAAACACGAAGTCAGACGTGTCTCTATATCTTCTCACCATCCGAGCTCCAATCCCATAGCACTGGCTATGAGCGAGTTAGGCTAGCTATGCGGGATACACTGATCGAAACATACTTCCTGGACCAGGTCCCCGAAAGAGTTCCAGGATGTATTAAACGAGGCTCCCAATGGCCTCACAAGACTGGCACCGTGACTGTGTTCCGCAACAAGCAACCACAGGACCTAACCAGAAATACTGTATATTTTCCGCTAAGGTCACAGATGCAGCCCAGAAAGGATGTCGGAGACGCCCTTAAACGAGTATTCACAGAGGCCCAGTGTGGTGTCACCGCTAGACACCACACTTGCTAGGTGGTAACTTAAATCGGCCGCGGTCCTGTAGTACATGTCGGACCCGCGTGTCGCCACTGTGTAATCGCAATCCTAGCGCCACCACATGGCAGGTCACAATACACGGACTAGACCTCGCCCCAGTTGTACGGACGACATTGCTTGCGACTAGTCCTACCAAGTCTTCCTCTCATTTGCCGAGAGACAGATTGAATAGCCTTCAGCTTAGCCCATAGCTACTACCTAGCAAGGCGCCATTTGTATCAGTGCTTATAGCTTACTACTATTCAAGAGATGTATTCCAACAAGAGAATAAAAGTTAAGTAACCTCTACGTACTTTTCTTCTTATTCATTAATAAGTCTCATGTTTGACTTCACGCCCGTCTGCGTTAGTTTAGCGTGCACCTAGCTACCTCATTGTGTCTATGCTGTAGGAGCTAGACACAACACCCAGGATAGGATATGAGCAGATAGAAATGCATGTGTGCGTCAGTTCAATATTTGGGAAATAGTTCTGATCAAGCCCTTCCGTCTCTCCAATAAAACGCGATAAAGTGTTACGAATTTTTACTTTTTCTGATTACAACGGACCTCTGCGTGAGGACTGCGCACGCGAACGCGCTTCAGTTACATCCCTTCATGTATGCCACTGAAGCAATTTTTAGAATATACAGTATTTCCGTTTTGCATTCATGTGTGGCATTTACTCTGTAGAGCCAAAGAAACTGGTACACCTGCCTAATATCGTGTAGGGTCCTCAGGAGCAAGCAGAAGTGCCGCATCACGACGTGGCACGGACTCGACTAATGTCTGAAGTAATGCTGGAGGGAAATGACACTATAAATCCTTCAGGGCCGTCCATAAATCCGTAAGAGTACGACGGGTTGCAGATCTGTTCTGAACAGCACGTTGCAAGGTATCCAACCTCAAAAGAGTGTTCCTGGAACCACTTGTAGCACTTCTGGTTGTGTGGGTCGTCGCATCGTCCTGCTGGAATTGTCCAAGTTCGTTGGAATGCACAATGAACATTAATGGATGCAGGTGATCAGACAGGATGCTAATGTACGTGTCACTTGTCAGAAGCGTATCTAGTCGCATCAGGGATCCCACATCACTCCAACTGCACACGCTCCACACAATTACAAAGCCTCCACAAGCTTGAACAGTCTCCCTCTTACATGTAAGGTCTACGGATTCATGACTTTGTCTTCATACCCGTACACGTCCATCCACTCGGTACAATTTGAAACGAGACCCGCCCGACCAGGAAACATTTTTCCAGTCATCAACAGTCCAATGCCGGTGCTCACGGGCCCAGGTGAGACGTAAAGCTTTGTGTCGTGCAGTCTTCAAGGGTAGCCTACACAAGTGGGCCTTCGGCTCCGAAAGCCCATATCGATGATGTTTCGTTGAATGGTTCGCACGCTGACGCTTGTTGATGACTCAGCATTGAAATCTGCAGCAATTTGCGGAAGGGTTGTACTTCTGTCACGTTGCAAGATTATCTTCATTTGTCGTTGCTCCCCTTCTTGTAGGATCTTTCTCCGGCCGCAGCACTATCGGAGATTTGATGCTTTACCTGATTCCTGTCATTCATGGCACACTCTTGAAATGGTCGTACGGGAAATCCCCAAATTATGGCTACCTCGGAGATGCGTGTCCCATCGCTAGTGCGTCGACTATGGCATCATGTTCAAACTCACTTAAATCTTGATAACCGGCCACTGGCGCAGCTGTTAGATCGGTTACTGCTGCTACAGGCACTTGTTGTCATATATAGGTGTTGCCACCCGCAGCGCCGTATTTTGCCTGTTTACGTATCTCTGTATTTGTATACGCATGCCTATACCACTTTCTTTGGCGCTTCAGTGTGTTTGTTTGGAATTAACGTCTATGCTTCAAGAGTTCGTATTGTATATAGGGATACTGGCATGTCTTCCTCTAGGCTAATTCTGTATGCTTTAATTAGGTACATCGATGTTGTCTTTTTATTATTTTTTCCTGTGTGGGAAACAGTCAAGCGACAAGCAGCTAGACGGGATAGGCGCGATAAATTAGTGCCTGAGCGTGATCAATGATCCACCTCCGTGAGGGTTATCACCCTAGCAATTAATTTGCTCGTTTCCTGCCAGTGGTTCTGGTAACAGAAGGAACTACAAAAATCGATAGCTTGTGCCACGCCGGTTTCGCTCGGCGCCTATCTCGTACTGTTTCTAGGCACACGCGACTACTCCTTGTTAAAACGGTCCGTTTCCTGGAGATTGTAATGTGAGAAAGCGGCCACTGGGCCCACCCTTCGAGCAGCAGTGAAGGGCCGTCTAGTCTGATTTTTTCTGTATGAGCCGGAGGCCTCGCCATCAATGGGAGTACCAAATTCTGCAACTGTCTGCTAAAGGTGCCTTCCACGCTAACTTTGTGTGCTTTAGCGTAAGGTAATGGTAATGTCATCATAGAGCGTCTGCCTTGCCACAGCTGCTCTGGGTCGCAGAGTTATTAGGTGTTTTGGTTCTGCACCAAGACGTCTGCGGTCACGTGTGCATGAATCATGCTGCATGGAAAATTGCCCCACAACGATGGCAGAACACTGACCTGAAACAATAGACAACAATGGGAATTATAATTCCGGGCGGGATTAGCCGGGCGGTCTCAGGCGCTACAGTAATGGACTGTGCGGCTGGTCCCGGCGGAGGTTCGAGTCCTACCTCGAGCATGGGTGTGTGTGTTTGTCCTTAGGACAATTTAGGTTAAGTAGTGTGTAAGCCTAGGGACTGACCTTAGCAGTTAAGTCCCATAAGATTTCACACACATTTGAACATTTGGAATTATAATAGCCTCGGGCAAACATTTTTTCTGAGACAAGATAAAAGGGAAATCAATTAGATAATGCGTCGTTTCAGTTCTTTCGGACACGTCCGAAAGGACACACTCCATCTAACTGATTCATCTCGATGGGCAGTGAATCCACAACATTCAGTATGGATGCACTATCGTGTTGGCAGAAGAGCCAACACCGTGTTACGAGAGGAGGCCGAAATGCACACGTTTTAGCTCACGCAGGCTGGCGTGAGGAGGGAAGAACTATACTGACGTGAGGTCTGGAACATAACAGGGAATTAGAATTCACAAAACGGACGTAATTAGTTTGATACTTAACTTTAATCCATTAATGATGAACGTCGCTCTTGACGGTACATGATTCAGAATACATTCTAGTAACTGAATATGGCGCCTTGCTAGGTCGTAGCAAATGACGTAGCTGAAGGCTATGCTAATCTGTCGTCTCTGCAAATGAGAGCGTATGTATTCAGTGAACCATGGCTAGCAAAGTCGGCTATACAACTGTACAACTGGGGCGAGTGCTAGGGAGTCTCTCTAGACTAGACCTGCCGTGTGACGGCGCTCGGTCTGCAATCACTGATAGTGGCGACACGCGGGTCCGACGTATACTAACGGACCGCGGCCGATTTAAAGGCTACCACCTAGCAAGTGTGGTGTCTGGCGGTGACAGCACATGCACAATATCCTACGACCTGAAGCGAGAATCTACAATTAGAGAGCGTGGAGAACATGGACGGGGACTGCAGATAGGTAGCACTAACGTGGGAATGTGGGTCGGCCGGGGAGCGTGCTGAGATAGTCTGTGCATGGGCAATGAATCCTGTGTTCGGATGCCATAGTGATTATCGCAATTGCCTAGTAATCGGGAGCTCCCAGGTTAAAGTCCTGGTCCGTCATACATTTTCACTCATCGCCGCCAATTCCGCTTAAAGTCCTGAGGCATTGCTAACATCGGTTCCTTCTCTTTCCTGTATCCCCTCTGCAGCTTCAACTTACATAAAAGGGAAATTATTTGCCAATGATTTATTGCATATTAAAACTGAGACAAATATCCTGCTGTACTTGCTAAAATTTTCAGGAATACATAAATTTGTCCCATTGACAGTTGGATACAGACTACACTGCGTACCATGAGACCCACGAATGTATTACGCGTCCATACCACGATGCCACCACTATAGGAGCAGACTATGCAGGGAGATCTACAGTGGTATATTGAGTATCAAACGAACATTATATTTTGTGTATGCTTGAAGGGGCTCTTGTTCCAAAAACAAATAAAGGTATTATTTTTACAAAACTGAATTCCGTGTTTGTTATTAATCATACAGACAACTGCGTGGGCATTCCTGGCCAAGAGAAGTCTACTAATATCAAACATCGGCCTTAATTTGAGGAAGAATTTTCTGCGAATGTAATTCTGGAGTACTGCATTGTATGGTAGTGAAACACGGACTGTGGGAAAACCGGAACAGAAGAGAATCGAAGTGGTGCTACAGTCGAAAATTAGGTGGACTGATAAGGTATGGAATGAGGAGGCTCTGCGCAAAATAGGAGAGGAAAGGAATATGTGGAAAACACTGACAAGAAGGAGGGACAGGACGATGGGACATCTGTTACGACATTAGGGACTGACTTCCATGGTATTACAGTAAACTATAGAGGCAAAAACAGTAGAGGAAGACAGAGATTGGAATACATCCTGCAAGTTGGTGAGGACGTAGGTTCCAAGTGCTACTCTGAGGTGAAGATGTTATCACAGGAGAGGAATTCGTGACGGGCCGGATCAAACCAGTCAAAGACTGATGAAAAAAAAAAAAAAGCGCTACTATGTGATAGTCTAAGGTAATACTAAAGGAAGTACACTACATCTTCCATGATCCTTCCATTAGTAGCACGATATAATGACATCCTACTATAGGTAACACACTTCTGATTTACACTTTAGTGAATGTTTTGATTTGTAGTGTAAGGTAATCTTGCTTTATCCAAAAGTTCTTTTGTTGTTTCATTAACAACGTCATAGTTACGAACGTTGCACCAGTGTTGCTGTGTTAATGTTGAACTGGACGTCTGTTTGGACTTGCGAGAGAGTGACGTGAGATTCGTCTCCTGTAGGCTGGTCGAACAACACGTAGGGGGCAGAGTTGGAGCCACATTCCGAGCGGACGGTGGAGAGAATCGTTTTGGTGGTGCAACCCGTCTGAGCGGCTGCTTGGCATGCTTGGCCCGAAGTGGATCCCCGAGCATCCAGGATGAACGATGCTGGGTCTGCCTCTGGTAGGAAGATGAGCCATATTCCTGAGGCCCATCCCTTCACAAATACATAGCGATCAAGACTAGCTGGCGCTGTGCCTCGATGAGCCGAGTGGGATGTGCAATCATGAACTCATTCATGGCCTTTCCCAGGGAAGTGGACGAAAGGACTCCAGGCACCAGGTCCTAGTGGAAGCAGCCTGTAGCGAGCCATGGACCTCACCTTGCAGTGTCTCAGCCTAAGAGCTGGGAACGAGGCAGCTGACAATCTGCCAATCTACCGACATATGCCACTTGCACGTCGACACAGCTGGCCTCATCAGCAACTACAGTGGTAGACAGTCCAGGGGAACACCACCTCAGCATCACCATGCACATTCCAATAATGCAACACACCAGTGGCACGCAAGGCCTCAGGTGGCCTAGCCCAAATCGATCATCACAGTTGTGATCCACACAATGCCACTCTGACTCAAGGCCAATGGGCCATCCGAAAAGTTAATACCTGGTCAATAGCTGCCATGCTACGCCAGCTCCCACAAGGAGCATGTTCCACGGGATCCATCTGCTTCGCACCCTCACACAGACTTTGCATGTAACAAGGTTATACTATGTCTAGGCAGATTTGTGAATATGTCACAAAAACACTTTCTTGTAGTTATGTATCACCCATAAAACAGACAAAACCACAACCCATCAGTCTCGTAGTTTGAAATCTTATTAGTAACTAACACTATCTAAAAATGGTTCAAATGGCTCTGAGCACTACGGGACTTAACGTCTGTGGTCATCCGTCCCCTAGAACTTAGAACTACTTAAACCTAACTAACCTAAGGACAGCACACAACACCCAGTCATCACGAGGCAGAGAAAATCCCTGACCCCGCCGGGAATCGAACCCGGGAACCCGGGCGTGGGAAGCGAGAACGCTACCGCACGACCACGAGCTGCGGACAACTAACACTATCTCCGTATGACTATTTATTATTTGTGTATTTACTTTCTATAAGATTTATGTATTTCCGTTGCACACATCATTTTCAATGTTCACGTGATATGTTTTGTACTAGGCACTTTTCATTTTTTATGTCCAATAACTATCTGTCCACAAATGATATACACACAGATTAGTGCACATCATCACCTACATACACATTTCTGTATACCAAACTTTGGGTACTTTTCTAGAAAGCAGTGTACCAGAACCATGTTAATTGCAAACGAATATAATATTTTGGCTCACTCTCGTTTTACTGACGTCGCTTTTGAGATCAATTTTTGTAGATTTTAACAATTTTCATAGTCCAAAATATTTATCACAGCTGTTTCTCATCAATTCACAAACTGTATCTTGTAATTGTTTTGTATGTTTGCTCAAAAATTTTAGATAAAGAGCATGAGAGTTCTAAAATACAACTTTGGACTAGGTATGTGTATGGCATACTATGCTTGTAGACAAGTACTATCAGGCTGTTAAATAAATGTTTTGAACATTTGAATCCACACCACAGTAAAATCAAATATACAATGGAGTTGGGAGGATACTCTATCAGTCTTCTAGCCTTCATCGTTAACAACGGTAAGCAACTGCGATTATTTAAGACATACCACAGTAATATCGGCCAGCTCCCAGCATCCAATAAGACGCAAACATGCAGCCTTCCACACTAAGGTGCACCACCTACTTTCTGCGCCCCAAATGGAACCATATTTAGAAAATGAATTGTAAAAATTAAAGAAACTACATATAACTGACAACACACTCAGCAAAAAAAAAAGAGATAGATGATAAAAATACTCTTTTACCCACCTCCGACAGCACAAATTACACACACATAACAAATCGGCCCCCAGACTACACGTGGGCAGGACTTCACAGGTTTTTTTCTAGGAAATTAAAATCCAGAAGATATATTCTAGCTTCCTACACTAGAAGTAGTGTTGCCCACTTTCCGTTCAACAGTAAAGACGAGATTCCACATTTACAACAGAGATAAATCTGTGTGGCAAATTATATGTAGGTAAGTCAGGTAGGGCTGTAACTGTTAGACTGGCTGGGCATGAAAGGAGTTGGAGACTGAAAAAGAAAGATTCCTTTAATGCCGCCTGAGAGATCGACCCGCCGGATGTGATTCTCTCGATAAACGTAACAGAAGAACGGCAGTGTAGCCAAAGAGTACGCAGCCAGACGCAGTACTTACGCTGGCCGCTAGGCCACTTCATGTGTAGCAGAAGTGTAGTGCAGTTGTGCCAGTCTACAGCCCGCAGCCGCGCTCAGTGGTCAGCCAGAGCCGATGTTCTACATTTACAGTTATACTCCACAAGCCACCCAACGGTGTGTAGCGGAGGGCACTTTACGTGCCACTGTCATTACCTCCCTTTCCTGTTCCAGTCGCGTATAGTTTGCGGGAAGAACGACTGCCGGAAAGCCTCCGTGCGCGCTCGAATCTCTCTAATTTTACATTCGTGATCTCCTCGGGAGGTATACGTAGGGCGAAGCAATATATTCGATACCTCGTCCAGAAACGCACCCTCTCGAAACCAGGACAGCAAGCTACACCGCGATGCAGAGCGCCTCTCTTGCATAGCCTGCCACTTGAGTTTGCTAAACATCTCCGTAACGCTGTCACGCTTACCAAGTAACCCTGTGACGAAACGCGCCGCCCTTCTTTGGATCTTCTCTATTTCCTCTGTCAACTCGACCTGGTATGGATCCCACACTGATGAGCAGTACTCAAGTATAGGTCGAACGAGTGTTTTGTAAGCCACCTCCTTTGTTGATGGACTACATTTTCTAAGGACTCTCCCAATGAATCTCAACCTGGCACCGCCTTATCAACAATTAATTTTATATGATCATACAATAATCCTTCTTTCTATGTATTCGCAATACATTACATTTGTCTATGTTAAGGGTCAGTTGCCACTCCCTGCACCAAGTGCCTATCCGCTGCAGATCTTCCTGCATTTCGCTGAAAATTTTCTAATGCTGCAATGTCTCTATATACTACAGCATCATCTGCGAAAAGCCGCATGGAACTTCCGACAATATCTACTAGATCATTTATATATATTGTGAAAAGCAATGGTCCCATAACACTCCCCTGTGCACGCCAGAGGTTACTTTAACGTCTGTAGACGTCTCTCCATTGAGAACAACATGCTGTGTTCTGTTTTCTAAAAACTCTTCAATCCTGCCACACAGCTGGTCTATTAGTCAGTCATCGTCTGCAGCTAAGTCATTGCTGCCATCAAGTCTTTGTAGCCCAGTTTTAAAGTTCCGTAACAGTACTACAGTAAAGTCAACAGTACTACGTTGGCAGTTACAAACAATTCTTGACCTGTTCCTTAATGACCAAACACAGTCCCATTACTCACCCTTATTAAAGTAGCAGCAGCAAGTTATTATTTCTCCCACAGTTAAATAAACTTGTTAAAACCCACATTCCTCACACTTCGTTCTCTCCCCTTTTTTCGGCATATTCATCATATTCACCAGTTTGTCCACATGACGCTGTAATCTGTGCCAGTGTACAATAATTTTGGCTTGTAAATGCACATAGTTTTAACATCTGCATATACTGTAATATAAGATTTATTTGTTCAGGGTATTACATTATACTTCTTTAGGCATTACATTGTGTTTCTGTTTTGCTTCGATACAATTATAAAATGTCATTTATCTTTGTACAGTTATGAATTTACGCTGACGTTGTGTGGACAATTTGTTAAGTATTAAGTTATCTGACGGTGGCCTAAAAAGCCGAAAGCTGTTTCTTAACGAACTGCTAAGTAAACAGCATTGTGGAACATTAATGCTCAGTACTGGAAAAGACTATTAGTTCTCCAGTTAGAATTTTTTGGGGATTAAAATTCTGGATGTTCATAAAACTAGTTACATAACCAGTGAACGGTTGAGCCATACTTCATCGGTGGTTAGATTTGTTGCGTCTTGAAACAGGAGGTAGTCTTCTACCATGGAAGTTGAACATTTGATATGGGCAAATAAACTAGGTTTTCTTATGTCTCAAAAATTTTTCCTAGATTAAAAATAGAAATTTGTCTTAGTTATATTTGAAAACTTTTTAACTTGTAACAGGTTTTTGATAATAATTCTTGTTAATTTGATTTCACTTATTCACTATTGGTGTTTTGTAGAACAACAGCGTAACACACAGACAATGAAATACAGTTATCTACAAGACTTTGTTCAATGCAACACTTTTAAATCTCTTTGGAATATTGTTCCTCGATACTGGGTCTTAGAACAATGGATGCAATTGTAGGCAGTGGGGTAATTGAACAGATTGTCAGCTCTCTGTACAGTTCATTTAGGTTGACAGACATGCAGTTTTACTAGTTCGGCAGTACTGTCAAACGAGGAAGCACGTAGTCCGTGAGCCACTCAACAAGTATTCGTCGCAAGTTGAGGTAAGTTTTCACATCTACGATGTAGTTTCTTTGGAACTTTGTTTCTGCTTTTTCGCATGCTGGTAAAATTGAAATGTCCTTGTTAATTTAGTGGTAATGCCTGATGACGTTACTGTTCTCTAGAAACTGTGATTAGCCCAGGATGAATATTCCTAAGTTTGGAGAAATTAAACATATGATAAATAAAAAAATGAGACAAGTGTACAAGCATCTTAAGTGGCATCTGTACGTACAATCTGCTTCTTCTTCAAACTTCTTCAAGGTTACAAGTGAGTCCTCAACTTGGAACATCATTTCCTTCAAATAGTCACACATCACTGTCCGATACCATTTCTACTCCTCAGATACGAAAAGCAAGGAAACGATCTAGGGAAGATGACTTTAACTCCACAAACAAAACAAGTTGCCGCGAGTAGTTCAAAAGGAGGGGAATGGGGCTAATGAGAAGAAACGATGAGTAAATGAATGATTAAAGGCTAAGGAGAGAAAATTTAAAGCTGCAGGAAAGTGGCGACTAACGTTCTCTGTCTCTTCTTCCAATGCGTCTGCTGCGGTATCCCCTCACAATAGTGAAGACTCATGTAATTGGAATGTTTCGTCAGACTCTGAGTTTGATTATAGTGGAACAGCCACATTGATTATGTCTATGAAAAAAGTTTACTTCGTTAGTTTGAAAGTATTTGGGAAAGCTCTTTCGTATATACTTTATGAGGGCAACGTCACAGAGGTCAATCAGTACAGTTTTCAAGAAATTGCTTACAAAAGTATCCCTCAAATATTTAAGTTTAATGGAGACAGCGGAAAAATCTGTTTTCAGTAAGGACAACATTGTGAAGAAACTTTCACAAGCACCGCGATCTATCTCAGGTAGATTCTGAGATGAATTTCAAGACAGTGTTGTCTGTGGTTTATTCAAGTCTCGTTACCAAACATTTACTTTGCAGCTGATATTTACTTATAAATGTTGGAATTTTAATGTTTACTGTGTAAAAAAGGTGATGTCTTTGAAACCGATATTTTAGCCTCATTATCGGAAATTTTTTCCTGAAAAGGGCATGTGTACTCACTAGTGGTGGGCAGGAAATCGCGTATCTGTTAGAAATCACAGTGATTGAGAAGTCACAGATATCACAATAACAACTTTACAAAATCTAACTGCGATTTCAGTCACAGTTAGCAGTCGCAAGTAGCATTTCACATTCAACGCCGTGAGCCATCTGTTGGCCGAATTCCGTACTGCTTTCTGCGATTTCAGTGACAAGTCGCAACAAATAGTCGCAAGTAGCAACTGAAAAGCGCAATTAACATTCTTTTCCTAGTACCATATGTTGACCGACGTACGTACTTCGTTATGAGATCCTTGTGCCTCACGAGATCGATGTGCTGTGTGTGCATATGAAGGGGTTATTTCAATAGCGGTACAAGTCCATTTTTGTTCATTTTGAGATACAGAGTCGTAAAGTTAAATGAGCGCTGAAAAATCTGCAGTTGAGATACCAGAAATATTCAAGCATTGGCATCTTGCTAGAGATGAACCTTTATTTATGTTTGTTTGGAGCATTAATTTCAGAAGCATTATAGACAGAAAAGTGGAGGTAATTGGTGATTTAACTGGAAGATCTGTACTTCCCACTTTCATGTTAACAGCCTCAAAATGCATATTGTAGACTTCGGGATATGTTACAGGTTACAGGTCAGTTTCACACCAAGATTTTGTGGACAAAGGGGGGGGGGGGGGGGGGGGACGGCATGTCACTCTCCAACAAGTGTTTACCAATAAATAAGTGGCGGAAAATTACGGATATAGGACGGCTTAACATGTGAAAAATGAGATTTTCATTATTGACTCACTGTATTTAACATTTATTACTCCTTTAAAATCGCACAACTTCAATAAAACACAGTTTAATCACTCATCTGCACACTTATTTCACAATAATGTCACTTTTAAACTGCAAATCCTCGAAGAGCTGTCTTGAATCTTCACGAGTCTCTCTCAACAGCCTTGATGTGGATAGATACGTACAGCAACCAGGAATCAAGAGTCAGAACTGTGTCTACAAAATCACAAGGATTATTAAACAATTTTTGCTGTCACTAATTACAAGCAATATAATTGACAGCGTAGATTGCTAATATTTGCTGTAATGAAAGCCACTCAATGGGGTATATTTCACATTTGCAAGAACGATCTCACTGAAGTAATTATCTCCATCGAAACACTTAGAAACTAACCTCTCGTCTGACGAAAACGGTCTAAAGAGCAGTGGCAATTTCTGCAGATCTGTTGACAATGATATTTTGAGTTATCACTTTACTGAGTGACTGAAATGTAGTTCTGGTACCTGTGAACATAACAATATGTTAGAATTCATTTTCTAAACACGAACTATTACGGTACTGTATGGCTACTTATATATTAATTACACTATTAATATTTTCACAGTTGTTTCTTTAATACATAATTAAAGCTAACGGAAGAACAAACGTAAAACATACTTACTAATGACAGGTTCATTGAGATGCAGTTTTCTGTGTGGACAGATGTAACTTTTTCATACGGTGGTAAGTCGCAGAAATCGCAGGAGTCACAGAAATCGCAGAAGTAGCAGAAATCGCAGAAGTAGCAAGAGTCACAGAAATCGCAGAAGTAGCAGAAGTCGCAGAATTCGCGCAAGTAGCAGAAATCGCAGAAATAGCAGTGGCGGAGGGATACACGACCTAGGCTCCTTAACTGCGGCGAATCACAGTTAAGAATAACAGATACTGAAAAGTAGCAATCACAGAAATCACTGATATCGGAAAATCGCAGTTTAGCCCATCACTAGTACTCACACATGTACACTCGCCCAACTGGATGGGGTAAGTGTACGCACTGGCATAGCACTGGAAAAATGTAATATACTGATAAATTAAAAAATGTGAAATCATTTTGAGAGATACATTTAGGAGACCAGTACAGCGACCATATACGGTGAAATTTCCATATTTCTGGTTTTCTTTTGATACTCCCCATACGCCCTCATGCAAAATTTGCGTACACTTATACCCTCCTACACTACTTTTAGGAGTAATTTTTGTAATTTCAGAAAAAGTCTGCAGCACACGAAAATTGAATGCTGTCATGTGAAAATGAGGTAGAAAATTTATTAAACTTTTATTACAGGTGTGGATAGACATGAAACTCTGGAAAGCACTCTGAAGTTCAACAGGATCCCCTAGAGTGAAGCTCCGACTCACATTTACTTCTTCGTAAAATGTGTTTCTATCCCTGTCGTTTTGCCTTTCACGCAGTCAAATACCTTTCGCTACGTGCTTTCCGATCTGCGGCACGAATTTCCCCTCCCAAAGCCAGTTATCGCTCGAGACCGAGTGCGAATGTGAAGGACCCGCTTCCAGTGAGACGACGCGAAATTCTCCAACGCAAAGGAGCCCATGTTCTCACGAGCGTATAAGAATTTTACTGCCAACCCGAGTCTTGGATAGATCCGCGGGTAACGGATTTTCAGGACACAGCCTACTGATTATGCATGGAAGCGAATCTGCATGCCAAACAGTGTTCGCGGTAAGACCTCGAGGGGGCCTCGGCGCCCTGTGATGTGCGCATCAGATTCCGGAGACGCGGCCACAACTTTGTTTAGTGCTAACGGTCAATAAAGTTGTTGTGCCAAAGGTCTGAAGATGAGAGAGGGAGAGTTTCGGCCGTAATGCCTACGATAATGAGCCAGAATGTCGAAAAGTGGTTAGCTCGATAGTGGAGGCGTCTGGTTATTTCGTCGATGAGCGTACAAAGTGTCGTTCGGGTTTTGAGGGAACGTGTAAAGCAATTCGTCTTGGACTGCAATTCGTAGAGTTTTATATAACTGGACAGACGTAACTACAACCCCAAATGCAGTTATTCCTAGTGAAAAATTAAACACAGGTACTGTGGTGACCATTTAGCAAACTAAAAGCGTCTTATCAACTTATCGGTTTTTACAGCAGTAACACTCTGTGCAAATTTTCATATAGGGAGATGAGTGGTGAGTGGTCATCAGAGACAAGGGTGTCGTCAGATGTGCCACAAGAAAGTGTGGCAAGACCGCTGTCATTTCCTATATACGAGGGCAGTTCAATAAGTAATGCAACACATTTTTTTTTCTCGGCCAATTTTGGTTGAAAAAACCGGAAATTTCTTGTGGAATATTTTCAAACATTCCCGCTTCGTCTCGTATAGTTTCATTGACTTCCGACAGGTGGCAGCGCTGTACGGAACTGTTAAAATGGCGTCTGTAACGGATGTGCGTTGCAAACAACGGGCAGTGATCGAGTTTCTTTTGGCAGAAAACCAGGGCATCCCAGATATTCATAGGCGCTTGCAGAATGTCTACGGTGATCTGGCAGTGGACAAAAGCACGGTGAGTCGTTGGGCAAAGCGTGTGTCATCATCGCCGCAAGGTCAAGCAAGACTGTCTGATCTCCCGCGTGCGGGCCGGCCGTGCACAGCTGTGACTCCTGCAATGCTGGAGCGTGCGAACACACTCGTTCGAGATGATCGACGGATCACCATCAAACAACTCAGTGCTCAACTTGACATCTCTGTTGGTAGTGCTGTCACAATTGTTCACCAGTTGGGATATTCAAAGGTTTGTTCCCGCTGGGTCCCTCGTTGTCTAACCGAACACCATAAAGAGCAAAGGAGAACCATCTGTGCGGAATTGCTTGCTCGTCATGTGGCTGAGGGTGACAATTTCTTGTCAAAGATTGTTACAGGCGATGAAACATGGGTTCATCACTTCGAACCTGAAACAAAACGGCAATCAATGGAGTGGCGCCACACCCACTCCCCTACCAAGAAAAAGTTTAAAGCCATACCCTCAGCCGGTAAAGTCATGGTTACAGTCTTCTGGGACGCTGAAGGGGTTATTCTGTTCGATGTCCTTCCCCATGGTCAAACGATCAACTCTGAAGTGTATTGTGCTACTCTTCAGAAATTGAAGAAACGACTTCAGCGTGTTCGTAGGCACAAAAATCAGAACGAACTTCTCCTTCTTCATGACAACGCAAGACCACACACAAGTCTTCGCACCCGAGAGGAGCTCACAAAACTTCAGTGGACTGTTCTTCCTCATGCACCCTACAGTCCCGATCTCGCACCGTCGGATTTCCATATGTTTGGCCCAATGAAGGACGCAATCCGTGGGAGGCACTACGCGGATGATGAAGAAGTTATTGATGCAGTACGACGTTGGCTCCGACATCGACCAGTGGAATGGTACCGTGCAGGCATACAGGCCCTCATTTCAAGGTGGCGTAAGGCCGTAGCATTGAATGGAGATTACGTTGAAAAATAGTGTTGTGTAGCTAAAAGATTGGGGAATAACCTGGTGTATTTCAATTTTCAGAAAAAAAAATGTGTTGCATTACTTATTGAACTGCCCTCGTACGTGAATGATCTGGCGGACAGAGTGGGCAGCGGTTTGTTGCTGATTATAGTGTGGTATATGGCAAAATACCGAGGATAAGTGATTGTAGGATGATAAGAGATGACTTGGACAAAATTTCTAGTTGATGTGAAGAATGGCAGCTGGGTCTAAACGTATAAAAGTAGGGGTACATGGGCATGAGCAGGGAAAACCCGTAATGTACGGTTACCGCATTAGTAGTGTCCTATTGACAGATTCACGTTGCTTAAAGATCTGGGCGTAGCGATGCAAAGCGCTATGACATGGAACAAGCATGTGAGGATTGTGATAGGGAAGGCGAATGGGCTACTTCGGTTTATTGGGAGAATTTTACTAAAGTTTGGTTCATTCGTAAAGGACACAGTGTATTGGGCGGTAGTGGAAATTCTTTTTGAGTACAGCTCGAGTGTTTGTTATAAGCACCATTTCAGTTTAAAGGAGGACACTGAGGCAGTTCAGTGGCGGGCCGATAGGTAAGTTACCGACAGGTTCGAACAATTTGCGTGTGTTATGGAGATGATTCGAACTCAAATGGGAATCCCTCGAGGGAAGGCGACGTTCATTTCGAAGAGCACTATTGAGAAAATTTAGAGAACCGTCATCTGTAGCTGACTGCCACACGATTCTACTGCCGCAAACATAGATTTCGCTTAGGGGCCACGAAGATAAGCTACGACAAATTAGGGCTCATACAGAGGCTTAGTCGCTTTTCCCCCGATTATCTGCGAATGGAACAGGAAAGAAAACGGCGACACCTACCACCACGCACCGTACGGTGGCTTACGGAGTATGGATGTCGATGTAGATGTAAATTGTAAGATTTAAATGTAACAGCAGTTTCATATTCATTTTATTTATACAACGTAAAATATTTGTCTGCTGTTATGGTCTTCAGTCCGATGACAGGTTTGACGTGGCCCTCCAAGCTTATCTTGTGTGAGCTACATAATGCCTGCGTAACAGCTGCAACCTACATCCCTTTGAACCTGCTTACTGTAGTCTGGTTTTGATCACCTTTATAATTTTTATCTCCCATACTTCACTCCATCACCAAACTGACGATTTCTCTAAAGAAGTTCCTTTAGACATGCATGCATGTCCAAAGAATAGGTACTTTGGCCACCACGCAGTTGCGAATTCATTTGATGTGTTACTATAGTCAAGTTGTGACATAATTTTGCATTCTCCCCAATTCTATTCTGTAACTGTTCATTAAATATCGGAATTATCTACGGAATCTATAGCATTCTTCAGTAGCACCACAACTTTATTCTCTTCTTGTCTGAACTGTTTATCGTCTCCTTTTCTCTTCAGTGCAAGGCAACAACCCAGACAAATACCTTCAGAATAACACTTAAATTTACACGCGATAAAAATTTTGTTTCAGAAACAATTTTCTTTCTGTTGTCAGTGTGCATTTTTCTTCGGCCGTCGCCATCCAAACAGCAAAACTCGTCGACTGCTTCTAGTGTCTGATTCCTTAATCTAATACGCCCAACATCCCCTGATGCAAAATAACTGCTTATCTAAGTTCATGCATATTGTAACTAGCACTACCATTAGACAGCACAAATGAGCAGTGAGGAGGGAAGGGGAGGGGTTGGCGGAAGGGGGAGGAGGCACTACAGGGTGATTCCGTGATGATGTAACAAACTTTCAGGCATGCTGAATTAGGGTAAATGTATCACTTTGAGGTAAGGGACCAATCGTTCTGATACCACTGACAGTGGACCACTTCTTTGGCAAGCTCTTTGCTTTCAATATTTTGGGAGGAGGTAGCATGCTCCGAAACAAGAAAAACACGTCCAGTAAACATGGGCACTGAAATTCATATCTTAAGAACCATGAGCACTTGTCCAGTAGAAGAGATATGTTTCACAGAAGCGAACGTGGTAAAGTGCTAATAGCCTTTAAGGTAGGCACATTCGAGATAATGTTCATTGCCCATTTTTTCTTTTTTTCTTTTTTGGTCTGTACTACATCCTCAGAGTATGGAAAGCGAAGGGCTTCCAGTGGAAGTCCACCGTCAGGGGTACCAGACTCGTTCGTCTCCTGACCAGGGTCCATTGCCTCAAATTGATACAATTGCTCTTATCCATCACCCCTGAAAGTTTGTAACATAATCGCGGAATTCTCTCGTATGTGGACTTATTCTCGACGTAGGTGAACTGATTTTCTGCGTTCATTGGCTTGCTTTGTTTAAAGGTTCTAATCAAGACGATTCTATTACACTAGTGAGCTGAGCAGCAAGCCTGTATCTCTACAGGGTGTGTCGTATTGTGTGCAGCGAATATTGTATGTGCAGAATAATTTTTTTCACATTCTCTCGCTTCCCCGAGTCGCCTTTTTATTTAGTATGAGTCAGTGTGAAGAAGGCTCCTAAATTGCACCCGCTTTTTATTAGCTGTTGGATATATAAATGTTGTTATCTCGTTCTTCGATGGGACTCTCTTTTGCCACATAGCATGGGCTTTTCCTGGCCGTGAGTTTCTTATTACACAAAGCAGAGCTTGTCATTCACTGACTTCCTCTGAATATCAAGTAGTCTGAAGTTACATAGGCATGAATTGTATTAAACCCGGTATTCTATCATTAAGAAGACGCGCAATGGAAAGATAAGTAACAGACTTCAGACCGACCGACCAGTGACTGAACTTCACTAAATGCTCCCCAGTATCTCTCCCTTACGGGGTACCTGAAGTTAATGATCACAGGATAGCGAATGGCATACTGGTATGCACTTAAGGGAAAAGTTTAACTAAGTTTATTTGAAATCGAAATTTATTCACAAAAAGAAGCGCACTCCTCAACTTCAAACACACATTAAACGTATACTTCCTACCGCAGAGGTCCTGTAAAGGGAAATCGTTGGTAGTTATCATCACTGTTCGTCGAGGATTGGATTAACTAAGGAACACAACACTGACGCTCGATTGCTCGCTTGCAAACATTCACACTCTGTCAACATAACCGAAGGAAAATTCACAAATTTCCAGTAAAGAATGAGCCATAAAAGCTGGCTTACGACTGGAAGCGAAAAGGATCTCGAAGCGTATGCGAGAATACGATGGATGAGGTGAATTGTGATCGGATTTAACGCAAAGTCAGCCCCCATCTACAGTACCACTCATTTATTTCAATAAACCATGATTTATTTTTTTAAATTGTGAACACAAACAAAAGTTAATTTCTCCAAAAATATAAACATATATTCTTGAACAGAAAATATATATTTCAGTTTTATCAAAGTATACTCCCTTTGATTTAATTATTTCCTCGCAAGCTCGAGGTATGCAGTCAGCAAGTTTTAATAGGTATTCCAAGTTCATACATGTTTAATAACATTCCAGAATGTTGCCTTAGTTGTTACGTGAACTTTCCGATACTCTTTCGACTTCATTCCGGACCATTTCAAGAATAACTGAGTCAGGCCTTTGGGAGAGCTGCACCACTACTGTTAACTGGGTATACTATGACCACTCTCACACCAGAAGTTTTACATCTCTCTGATGGTTCTAAGTTGGGTGTTTAATATGTACTGTTTGGGGGCAAAGTTCTATCAGTATAAACTAGGTTGCGCCACATAACGCAAACTTCCATTATTAACCATCGGTATACAGATGAAAGCTCATTTGTAATTGTTAATGTGCCTACAACTAAGAAAAACAAATGTCAGTTACATATTGTTTAGGTTGCACTCTGTTGTGGCTCAGGCAGTGATTACGGCTTAATATATGACGTCAAATATCTCCAGAAACAAAGAATGAAGTTTGTTTGACCACAAGATAAGACAATAAAACAACAATGGCCCATTCCATTCATAATACAGATATCATATGATACCAGTCTACAACTTTTACTTTAAGAGAAACCAACTTGATCTTATAATGAATGGAATTAGTTGGACAGTTACTCCTTTTATAACTTATGGAAAACCTACTTTCTTTTGAATTGAACGAATTATTTAGACACGATCTGCCTTTATAATACTAGGAAAACCAGCTGATTTTACCACTGCCAAAGCTAAACAGGAACCGGTTTTCCTGCAGGACGCAAAGTAAAACCCTACACATTTCCATAGACACAATACGAATTCGTAGTATAAAGACAATCGGTAGTTCAGCCTTACATAACTTTTCTTGATCTGACAGCAACGAACACAATGGGCAAGAAATTGTCACCAGTCCGGGAAGAGAAGGAGCTAACAGCCGACAGTCAGAACGGAGAAAAACTGTACACAGCTTGATATATAGTATGTCCGCGCGTGTCCTTCCGCACAGCGCAAGCAATGCCATCTCATCCAATATCAGTGCGTAGGTCCCACACAGCAGAAGTTTGTTGTTGTGTGCTCTGCGACGTTACCTAACGGATATTTTGCTGTATAGCTTCTCTAATGAGCTTTCCATTCCAGCAAATTATCTGAGACTTTATCTGGCGGCTACTAGTGCCTTAGGTATTTTAGGCTATGTACAACTCACTTTAACAGCTATAGCTCTACAATGTCGTAATGGTACTTGTAACGTTACAGCTCTCTCACGTAACACCAGCTTCGCGGACTGTCGGGTTGATGCGTACCGGTCCACCGCTCACGGGCAACACAACAGTCAGGACTGCGCCTCGCACCACCACCATGGTGACCCTAGCTGTCACCGTATGCAGTTCTGCAGCGTCACCTCTTGGGTTACAGGGATGTGAGGGCCCTGCTGCTGTCGTCCCTTGGAGTCATATCAGCCAAAGCAGCGCCCCCACTGCCATGGAACACAGCTTCTGAAATCAAGTTGTCTTACAAATGTTTACAAAATCTTTTACAGGCCTCAACAAAAAAGAGAAATCATTTCTCTAACAAAGGTGGACCTAAGATTAAGACAAATACACTGGTGCACAATGATGATCACTTGTTACAAGGCATCCTGCAACAGTAAAGGCAATAACGAACAGAAAATAGAGAGGAGCTAGACTGAAGCTACACTCACATTGCACGAGTTACATATCACATACATTTACGAAACAAACTCGTTAATATAACGTTAAAGTGTGGTAAGTAGTAAGTGTTGCAGATTTTGTATCTGATTTCTAGTATAAAAAAATGTACTTGTGCAACATGTAGAGCAGACATCAGTGGACTCTACGTTAAACTCCAATCCACGCCTTCCTCTATAGGAAACCCGTTTGGAACCACAATTACACGTCAAGCAGAAATTTCTCTGGTATTCAGGTTAGCTATGTTTTTTTTAATGAAAGCTCATTTGAATTCTAGAGATCGACTTGCTTTCTATAACTTAGCTAAATTACACAGAACAAACAGTATTTGTTCTAAGACTGTAGTCGAATATCTGTGATTGTCATGGATATGAAACTGAAGCCAATTGTAACGTAACAACAGTGCTACTCAGCAGCTTCTGAGTTAAATGCACAGTGACATCTACAACAATGACAACTCTTTCAGATGAATGCATCTGGGATTTCGTTTTTGGAGTCATCAGTCTTCTGACTGGTTTGATGAGGCCCGTCATGAATTCCTCTCCTGTGCCAACCTCTTCATATCAGAGTAGCACCTCTACAGCTCCCTCTAGTACCTTGGAAGTCATTTTCTAATTTCGTAAGAGGTGTCCTGTCATCCTGTCCCTTCTCCTTGTCAGTGTTTTCCACACATTCCTTTCCTCCCCGATTCTGCGCTGAACCTCCTCATTCCTTACTTTATCAGTCCACTTAATTTCCAACATTCGTCTGTAGCTCCTGATCTCAAACACTTCGGTTCTCTTCTTTTCCGGTTTTCACACAGTCCATGTTTCTATATCATACAACACTGTGCTCCAAACGCACATTCTCAGATATTTCTTCCTCAGATTACGGCCTACGTCTGATACTAGTAGACCTCTCTTGGCCAGAATGCCCCTTCTTCCAGTATTAGTCTGCTTTTGACGTCCTCCTAGGTCCACCTGCTAATGATTATTTTGCTGCCTGTGTAGTAGAATTACTTAACTTCATCTACTTCGTGACCATAGACCTTGATAAGTTTCTCGCTGTTCTAATTTTTGCTGCTTCTCGTTACTTTAGTCTTTCTTCGATTTACTCTCAATCCATGGTCTGTACTCATAAGACTGTTCATTCCATTCACCATATCCTACAATTCTTCTCCAATTTCACTCAGGATAGCAATGCCATCAGTGAATCGTATCATTGATATCGTTTCGCCTTGAAGTTTAATTCCACTCTTGATCCTTTCTTTTATTGCCATAATTACTTCTTTGATCAATGGACTGAACAGTAGGGGTGAAAGATCACATCCCCGTCTTACACCCTTTTTTAATCCATGCACTTCGTTCTTGGGTTTCCTCTCTTATTTCTCCCTCTTTGCTCTTGTAGATAATATATATCACCCAACTCTCACTATAGCTTACCCCTAATTCTAAAATAATTTCGAACATCTAGTACAATTTCACATTGTCGAACGCTCTTCCCAGGTCGGCAAATCTTATGAACGTGTCTTGATTTTTCTTTAGTCTTGTTTCCATTATCAACCGCAATGTCGGAATTGCCTCTCTGGCGCCTTTAGATTTCCAAGTGCCAAACTGATCGTCATATAACACTTCCTTAATTTTCTTTTCCATTCTTCTGTACGGGGTTATCATAATTAATGGCGTAAACGCATACAGTTCAAAGTACACGATACTACAAGCAAAAAAGTCTCAGTAAACATAGGGTCGAAAATACATACCTTAAGAGCTACGCCCATTTTTTCTCCTTTGATACTGTGAAGCAAGTCTCTTCTACTCGAAGCTCTTTGCTTTCCACATTTTCGGAAGTAGTAGTATGGACCAAAACAAGAAAAAATGTCCAGTACATATGTGCTCCAAAAGAGCTATGAGCACTTGCTCATCTTCGCTACTTGGGAACACAACTCTTCTAATGAACAATTGCTCATAAATTTTAAGGTATGCATTTTAGAGCACATGTTTACTGGACATTTTCTTCTTGTTTTGCTCCGTACTACAACTTCCCAAAATTGCTTCACACTATAGAAGATGAAAAATTGCTCATAGCTCTTAAGGTATGTATTTTCGTCCCAATGTTTACTGAGACTTTTTTGCTTCACGTATCGTGTACTTTCAATTGTATGCATTTACTTATTGAAACTTTGTGGCTTCTCCCATCGTGTACATCCAATTGTATGCGTTTACGCCATTAATTATGATACACCCTATATATACGAGGCCTGTTCAGAAAGTAAGCTCCGATTGATTGCCAAATTGAAACCACAGTGAACATCAGAAATGTGTTACTTGTAACAATTAGCTACACCTTTCAGCTACTTCTCTACGTAGTCGCCGTTCTGACTTAGACTTTTGTCATAGCGTTGTACCAACTTTTCAACAGCCTCATCATAGAAGGCAGCCGCCAGTGCTTTCCGCCAATTCTCCACGCTGGCCTACACCTCGTTGTCTGTGTCAAAATGTTGTCTTCAAAGACAGCGGTTCATGTGAGCAGAGATGAAACTCAGGGGGAGACAATTGCGGACTGTATTGTGGGTAATCTCACATTTCCATTTGAAAACGATGCAGGAGCATCTTCATTGCCCCTGCAGAATGCGGCTGAGAATTGTCTTGACGAAGAAACAGCACGACAGTTATGTAATGTTAGCTGTATAGCTTCAGGCGAAATTTCTCACCAGGCCCTGGTACTTGGCGGCAGACACTATTTTCTAGACATCTTTACGCACTCACTGCGAGCTCAGAAATGAGAAGAGCGACGTGATGCTAACTGGGGTTATACTAGAGACACTACCCAACACATCTGTGCAAAGCTTTATCGGATTTTCATAGTCGTTTCCATTTCGCGACCGATCGGAGCTTACTTTCTGAACGCCCCTCGTATATTCATGTCAGCAACTTGGATGTATGTATGGTTAAGCTGATTGTGCGATAGTTATCGAACTTGTCAGCTCTCGCAGTCTTGATGCTCTTCCTAAAGTCAGATGGTATGGTGACAGTTTCATACTTTGACAAACCACCGTGAATAGTCATTTTGTTGCCGATTCCACCAATGATTTTACAAATGCTGATGGAATATTATCTGCCCGTTCTGTCTTATTTGATCTTAAGTTCTCAAAAGCTCTTTTAAATTTTAATACTGGATCCCCCATTTCTTCTAAATCGATTATTGTTTTTTCTTCTATCACATCAGACAAATCTTCCCCTGACACAGACCTTCAATGTACTCTTTCCACCTATCCGCTCTCTCCTCTGCATTTAGCAGTGGAATTCCCATTGCACTATTAATCTTATCATCCTTGCTTTTAATTTCACCGAAGGTTATTTGACTTTCCTATATGCTAAGTAAACCCTTCCGAAAATAATTTCTTTTTAGATTTTTTCACATTTTTCTTGCACCCACTTCTCCTTAGCTTCCCTGCACTTCTGGATTCCTGAATTTCCTTGAAAATATTTGTGCGTTCTTCTTTCATCGATCAACTGAAGTATTTCTTCTGTTACCCACGGCTTCTTCGCTGTAGCTTTCTTCGTAACTATGTTTTTCTTTCCAACTTCTGTGATTGCCCTTTTTAGAGATATCCATTCTTCTCCAACTGTACTGTCCATTGGGCTGTTGTTTATTTCTTTATCTATAGCCTTAAAGAACTTCAAGCGTATCCCGTCATTCCTTAGTACTTTTGTATCCCACGTCTTTGCGTATTGATTCCTTCTGACTAATCTCTTAAACTTCCGCCTACTCTTCATTACTGCTACATTTTGATCTGTGTCTATATCTGCTCCTGGGTACGCCTTACAATCCAGTATTCGATTTCGGAGTCTCTGTCTCACCATTAGGTAATCTAACTGAAATCTTGCTGTATCACCCGGCCTTTTCCAAATATATCTTGATTCTTGAGCAAAATATTCCCTATTACTACCTGAAATTTATAACAGAACTCAACTAGATGTGACTTCGTAGGCTTTCAGGCGTAATAAGTCTTGGAAGTCTCTTCGTGTTTGCTGCCGGATCCTCAGATCCTTTCTGTATTGTCAAATACTTTCTCTAACTCTTCGTCTTCAGCTTGCGACGTCGGTACGTATACCTGAATTATCGTTGTCGGTGTTGGTTTGAAGTAGTTTCTGATAAGAACAACCCTATCACTAAATAGTCCACAGTAACACACTCTCTGTGCTACCTTCCTATCCATAACGAATTCCACTCCCGTTATACCACTTCTGCTGCTGTTGATATTACCCTATACTTGCCTGACCAGAAATCATTCACTTATTTATATTTCCAATTACTGAGCACTACTATGTTTAGATTGAACCTTTGCATTTCCATTTTGAGATTTTGTAGTTTTCATACCACGCCCGAGCTTCTGACATTCCACGCCCTGACTTCTGGAAAGTTATCCTTTCGTTGGTTATTCAGTCTTTTTCTCATGGTCACCTTCCCCTTGGCAATCTCCTCCCGGAGATCCGAATGGGGGACTATGCCGGATTTTTTTTTTCTAATGGAGAGATCATCGTGACACATTTTCAACTACAGGTCAAATGCCCTGTGGATACACGTTATGTGTCTTTAATGCTGAGGTTTCCTTTGTCATCTGCATCCTCATGCTGTTGATCATTGCTGATTCCACCGCCTTCAGGGGTAGTTTCCCACCAGAAGGAGAAGAGAGTGCCGTGAATCTCTGTCTGCTCCTCCGTCTTTCACAAGGCCGTTGGGCAGAATGAGGGTGACTTCTTGTGCCGCAAGTCTTCGGCAGCCAATGCTTGTTATTAATCAAAATTTGAACAGTCGTGGGTTTCGAACCCGAGTACTAATCAAAGACGCTACTCATAGACCATATTAAGGGATACGTTCATTTAGATTTTCTATGTAGAAAATTTGGATAACGTGTAAACAAGCGTCCTCTCTCCTGTCCTTTGATTACAAGACGTACTTGGGATCACTAAAGAATTCGTGTTGTTAATAAATTAGTTCGTCCCCTCGAAGTTTTCCAGTCTCTGTACCCACAGGCAAGGCAGATTGGATTCAGAGCAGAGGAGTCGAGTTGCAACAGAGTCGTTGTGCTGGTGGTGAGTGTGTTGAGCTGCTTCTGCGTGCACTTAAACGCGATTTTGGACTGGAGCTAACTCAAGCTTTTTGAGTTAGGAACTGTCTGTAACTTTAAAGTCTTTCATTAGAATCATTACGGATTTCTCGCGAATGTTAATTTTGCAGTTATTTCACTAAACTCAGATGAGCCACAACTTGTTCATTAACGGTCACGGTTCACCTCATGCATCCTGCGTCCATGTTATACTCCTGACCCAGCCTAATTCCTGCTGAGTAATTGTGATTAATACAGTTTATCCTTATGGAACCACAATATTTTTTACACGTTTCAAGTTCACTGTTATGAACCGATTTGTAAATAAATGTGTTCTACTCATCAATTTACCTCATTACATTTTCCCCCAATGTGCATACCAGCACGCCATTCTTCCTCCTGTGATCACTAATCTCACGCACCCTGTAAGAAAGAGTTGGTAGGAAACAGTTTATAAAGGTCAGCCCCTGATCGATCGATCTGAAGTCCGTTAGTTAGAGTTCCATTACGCGTTTTTCTTTTTTGTAGACACTAGGCCTAAATTCGCGTAATGTTTCAGACACTTCAGACAACATGGCCTTCAGGGGAGGGGAGAAAATTTTAGGCGCTGTATTTCTTCAGTAGGAAGGTCGCGGCCATGAACAGTACCCGTTGCTGGGCGAAATATCGACCCATCAAAGAATCGAACAACAATATTTAGATGTTTCTTAAAGTCAATAAACAGTGGGCGTCTTTTACTTGAGAAGTAGCGGAAATTGGGTACCAGGGCTACACTGGAACGTGGGTGGAACTGGGTAGTTAAAAGCGCTGCGTCCCATATCTTACATATATGATGTAAAGAGACATTTGCCTGGGTCGGCTTGAACAGTTGTTTGTGGTGTGTCGTGTGTGGTAATAAGGAGGCTTATGACTGGCGGTTCTGACATGTTTGTTTGGCGGTCATACATGTGATATTTATTCGTACGCCATGCATTTCTCTTTAAATTTCTCTTGTAAGCCTGAAGTGCTACTTCGAATGAGAAAGGTTGTCACAATGTACATAGTTACTGGATATGCATGTTGTACACTACGTGTTTGAAATATCTGTATCGTTATGTGTGGTAATCTCTACTTCATTAATTTTAATAATAATCTGTTCCTTATGGATTCTGAGCAGTTTGGCTGGAGCTTAGTAAAAGTCTTGTTTCAGTTTGCATTCAAAGATGTTTACATACAAATCTAAGATGAAATCTGTGAAAATCACTGAGAAACCTTACGTCCTTCTCAATCACGATAATTACGGTTTTTGTATAGAACGTAACCAGTTTTTGTATGATTGGCAGAAAATATCAAAACAATGTATCATCATTTTCATTAATATGGTTTATCACAAAATGACACAATTTTTTGCTCATTTACATAAATTATGAACTTCATGACGCACAATCTCAGTCATCCTAAGTACCTGTTACATCCTTCCAAGCCATACTCTGGAATATAGAGCAGGATATCGCAGGATGTGGGTGGATTGTACTAGCGTGGGCTCAGTGGTATCTTTCTGAGAGGTCAGACAGACGTGGTTCCTGAAGAACGGCAGCAGCATTTTCAGTAGTAGTAGAGCCAACAGTGTGGATGCTGACTGGTCGGGCTTTACCTACCATTAACTATCTTGACCTTGCTGTTCTGGTACTGTTAGTGGCTGAGAGCAAAGGGAAACTATAATCGTTACTTTTCCCAAGGACATGCAGTTCTTCTATATCGCTGAAGAGTAATGGCATCCTCAGTCTGAAACCGCGTGACCGCTACGGTCGCAGGTTAGAATCCTGCCTCGGGCATGGATGTGTGTGATGTCCTTAGGTTAGTTAGGTTTAATTAGTTCTAAGTTCTAGGCGACTGATGACCTCAGAAGTTGAGTCGCATAGTGCTCAGAGCCAGTAATGGCATCCTCATGATGAAATTATTCCAGAGATAAAGCAATAGCTATCCGGGACGAAATAAAAACATGCAAGCACTACCCACTCGTCACCCAATAAACAAATTTGTACGATGTCCAATATTCCACTAATAATTTCGCCACTGTACACGATGGAAACACCATCACCCGAAAAAGATCTTAGTGTTTTGTTGATTATATTTGTTAAATAAAGATCGTCTAACCACGAAAGATGTTTTGGCAAGAAGGGGTTACAAATGGAAGCCGATATAACGGCACTAATCATTTATTCAAATTTAAAACGACCGTGGTATTGAAACGTCCCCTTTTTTAACAATTTGTATATAAGACTGAGCTTTTACTGACACACAATATTTTGAGCGCAACGAAATCTGACTTTCAGAAATCCCTACAAATGAATGGCCCTGACTAACATTAAACTATACCTTTCACAAATCACTTACCTCACAAAAATCTTTGCTACTCAAGCTACTGCAATACAGCGAGCTCCACTACTGCCAGCTCAATAGTCATAATATAATTAGCAGTTCATGATAAATTTCAAAACTCTGCCATCTCTCTCCCCACATCCACCACTGCTGGCGGCTCACCTCCAACTGCGCAACGCTACGCGCTGTTCACAGCCAGCTGCCTAACACTACAATGGCGAGTATTACAACAATGCAAAGCAGCCACAGACTGCACACAGCACAGCCAGTGATTTTCATGCAGAGGTGGCGTTACCAATAAGAAAACCTAAACAGCCTACTTACATAGCCCCCATGCTCCCCACAAAAAATTTTACAAATTGTTTTGGGCACTGGGCAATACATATTTGTTAAAATTTTTCATAATCGTAATTACAATAACAAAGAAATCAAATGCACACACTTATTGATACAATGTTGGTCAAAAGCTAAAATTTTCTCACAGTCCATAAAGATAGTCCTGATCATTCATCATAATAGTAATTACAGTTTTTTTTCACAAAGTCTCATTAGTAAAAGAAATTGCACACAGAAGTAGTGGATTTCCATGCAGTCTTGAAGAAGTAGTGTTGTCCTTCCAATGGAAAGACAGTGCTTACTCTTGACATGCTGACAGGTAATGGGCCACAACAGAGCAAACCCACAGCGGAGTCAATCGAAGTTTTGAAGAATATCGTTTGGTAGGTCATCACAGAGCAGACCCACTGTAGTCCTGGTAGAGATTACGGTATTGGTGGGCCACCAGAGGCGCAGACCCACTGCAGTCCTTGTAGAAATAATGGTACTGGTGAGTCAGCAAAGATGTAGACCCACTGTAGTCCTTGTAGAAATGGCCAGCAGCCATCTGTTGTGACTGTGCAGGTGCACAATCACCATTGAAGAGTCTTGCGGACAATATAGCAAGTCCATAAACCACCACTTGTGCACTCGCAAAGTTTTTTAATTGTCCTTAGAACCAGCAATGCTGTTATCCAGTCCCTTGCTGAATTATTAACACACTTGCAAACACTAACAGTCCCTACTTATCACATATTGTCCATATACTATGACCAACAGAAACGTGTGCAGTGAAATGTAACTTACAAGTTACTTAATTTGATGAACTGGTGTCAAGTACAATTTTATAACATAAGAACACAATAACAAAGGTACAAAACACATCATTAAAAACATAATAATACAGGGCTCACCTCCAACTGCGCAACGCTACGCGCTGTTCACAGCCAGCTGCCTAACACTACAATGGCGAGTATTACAACAATGCAAAGCAGCCACAGACTGCAGACAGCACAGCCAGTGATTTTCATGCAGAGGTGGCGTTACCAATAAAAAAACCTAAACAGCCTACTTACAGTATCTTATTAGAATGCGACTCGTGAAAAATAAAAATACAGAAAGATGACGTGAAACAGTGAAGTTAATTATGCGGCACTTTGGGTGACATCATTGAAATGACTGACGAAAGAATAAAATCAAGAGTTGCTAATCTGAACTAATCGAATTTAAAAAGAAAAAAAAAATAATCCAATGAACATCGCATCCAAGATGCGAAAAGTAAATATTTGGCTGATCGCTACTGCCTTATGCTTGCGTAGAGACAGTGGGCATGTGGTTCAGCAAGTGACTCGACCGCTACAGCATTTGTAAAGGCTTAACAATTCATCTGTGCGTGTGCTCTAGGTTGATTATTCTCTTATGTAGTGAACTAACTTGCTACATATCAATTGGGCACTTGCAGGCTAAGACACTGCTGCAGCCGCACATTAGGGATAAACCCCGGAAACCGCAAATCAGGCTTGGAATACGCACCTTTACATAAGAATGTTTCAGTCGACACCCACAGCCAACACTACCCATGAAATAAAATGTAATTGAACTGATACACGGTCGAGAAGCGATCTGTCAAAATCATGTCGCAGTTTGCATCCTACAGGATACGAGTAATCTTTTTTACTTTTTTATTTTGGGCTTTTCCTCATTACAGAGGCTTATCTCCAACATAATAGTTTACTCGGAAATTACAGTACAAAGAATAAACGTTCTTAAACTATATTTTCAAAATATTCCTCCAGGTGTTTCGATCTTGTGAGTCCTCTTCCTCTGCCCCCATTCTCCTCATTGTGTGCTGTTCAGTTTGGAGCCTGGTGGTCGTAGGTCGTCCTCTTCTTCTTCTCCTCTCCGGTTCCCACTCCAGTATCAATTCTGGTATTCTGGCTTTCTCCATTCGTCGTACATGCCCGTATCACTGTAATTTCTTCCTGTCCAATACGTCATATGTTTTTTCTTCGATTTCCATTATCCTTATTATTTCGGTGTTCCTTATCTTTTCTTTCCTGGAGATTCTTGCCGATCTTCTCCAGAAGTCCATCTCTAGATCTTGTAATTTTTTAATATGCTCAGGTTAATTGTCCAGGTCTCCGTCCCATACAGAACCACACTCTCTGATATGGATTTGTAAATTAGTTTTTTAGTTCTGCTCATGAAATTCCTGCTCCATGAGACTTAGTCAAGCATCCCAGTGTCCTTCCGTCCGCTACTAATTCTTTTATTGATTTCTGACTCTGATTTTCCCTCTATTTCTAAAATGGATCCCAACTAAGAGAAGGTGTTTATCTTTTTGATTTTCTTTCCTTCAATGTATAGCTCATCTGAATCAGTCAAGTATTCTGTTTTTCGTACTTGAGCTTCAAACCCCAAGTTTTGAATGATACTGCTAGTTGATTGCACATATAGTTTGTATCCTCCCCATCTTGTGCTACGACTACTTGATCATCAGCAAACAACAATTGATGTAGGTAAACTCCATCTCTCATTTAAAATCCCATACTATTACATTTACGAGACCATGTTCTAAGCTAATATCTATATAAGTTTTAAATAATGATGGTGACATGGGACAGCCCTGTAAAAGGACTTTGCTTGTTCTAAATTTCTTGGACAGTTTATTACCAACTTTCACTTGGCAAATGTTATCTTTATATATCTGTTGTATTATTTTAATCAAGGAAGGGTTTCTGTTTTCCATATGTAATGCTCTCCAAAGCAATTTTCTTGGAACAGTATCATACACTTTTTCTAGATCTATGAAAATCAATACCACATTTTTTTGATTTTTCACTATGTTTCTCCAAAATCTGTCGTAATGTGAAAATATGGTCTACACGTGATCTCCCAGCCGTGAATCCACATTGTTCTTCTTGGGTTCTAAAATTTTTTTCCAGTTTGTTTTTAATTACTTTCGCAAAAATTCTCATTAATGTGTTTGTAACACAAATTCCTCGATTGTTTGAACAAATTCTGCGATCCCCTTTTTTAAATATGGTATTAATGTAACCTAGTTTCGTCTCGTTGGGTATTGAATCTCCTTGTATCATTTTGTTGATGAGCTGTGTTATCAGTTTCACAATTTTGTCAACACCCTATTTCAGACACTCCAGATTGATATTGCCTGGTCCTGGTGATTTACCATTATTTCCTGTTCTCAACGCCTGAAGTACTTCACTTTCTAAAATCTGGATCTCATCATATTCATGTCCTTTTTTTTTCACTGTTCCTTCTTCTAGATATTCTTCTCTGTCCTCATTTAATAATTTTTGGAAATACTATTCCCATTCCTTTTGTGTTATTGGTTGGACATTGGGTTTGCTTTTTGTATCCTGTCGAAGCCCTTTTAATACTGACCATGTTTCTTCTGCTCTCCCAAATCCTAATTTCCTATTAACTTCGCACATGTTCTTTCCTATGCTTCATTTTTTGCCATCCTTATTTTTTTCATGCCGGCCGCGGTGGTCTCGCGGTTCTAGGCGAGCAGTCCGGAACCGTGCGACTGCTACGGTCGCAGGTTCGAATCCTGCCTCGGGCATGGATGTGTGTGCTGTCCTTAGGTTAGTTAGGTTTAAGTAGTTCTTAGTTCTAGGGGACTGATAACCACAGCAGTTGAGTCCCATAGTGCTCAGAGCCATTTGAACCATTTTTCATCACTTCATTCTTCTTTTCCTTTTATACTGATCTTGTTTCTTCTGATTTATCATTCAACCACTGAATAACGCAATTCGTTTTCCCCTAACGAGGACCTCTATTTCTTCTGACCACCACTCTGCGGCACGGTTGTGGTTGCTATCTTTTTTACCCTACACCTCTGTTGCTAAGATTTTTACATTAGTTTTTATATAGTCATATTTTTCTTCTGTACTTTCTTCAAATGATTCGGCCAGTTTCCTTTCCATCCTGGCCACAAATAGTGTTCTGATACTTTCGTCTTGTAGGCTGTTAATATTAATAGTAAAATGCTAAGACAAAGATTTCGAAAACAGATTTTGAGCTGTAAGACAATTCCAGGAAGTACAGATGAAAACTATCGAAATTCCAAAAAGAAGTTACAGAGGTGGTTCTTGGATAAATTAAAGGATCCAGTGTTGTTAGAAGTTTCACAACGAGCATTACGTACCGTTGGGTGAAACAAGGAAAAATGTAATAAAGGATGAATGGGTGTACTAGAGAGATGAATTTCAGAAAATGGCAGATGATCACATAGGTAAAAATACAAGGCTTCATAGAAATCCCTGGATGACGTAGGAGATATGTAACTTAATTGCAAAAGGAGAAAATACAAAGGTGTTGCAAATGAACCAGGCAAAAGGAAATACAGACGTTTAAAATTGAGATTGACAGAAAGTGCAGGATTGGCTGCAAGTCAAATTCTAGGCTGCATAAGCATGCACGACTTGTGGAAAGATACATGCCACGAAGTGAAAAATTAAACAGACTTTGGAGGAAAGATACTCATTTTACCAAAGTTTGAAGCTCCTCTTGACGTTTATCTGTGTTTGCAATTTAAAAATTGGGTTGTTTTGAAAATCAGCCTTATGCAAACACAATTACTTAATTTTTATATATACCTAGACATGTTTAGACACCTACCTATGTTTCATCTTCTATGGCTCAAATTTTTGTTTCTATAAAGTCAAATATCAAATTTATAATAATTTAACTGCTATAGGCATAAGAATTATAATACGCGCAATTTGCTTTGTTTTGTTTAGACATCACATTTAGCGATGTAATTTTAAGACTTTTGTCTGTTTTAGTAAGAACAACTAGGTGTTAGTTAGATGGTCAGCGACAGAACACCTCGAGTTCCTGTTGCTTATGAGAGTACACTGGTCGTTTGTTACATATTTTTACGAGTTTCAAACAGGAGCTACTTCAATAATGGACAGGAACTGTGATTTCTGTGTGCAGATGAGAGCTGAGTTTGTGACCCTTCGCTCACAGCTCCAGGCAGTGTTGACAGCTTGAGGCTGCCAAGGGGCATCACTGTGGGAGGGGGGGGGGGGAGGGTCAGACATAGGGATTCGATGGAAGTCGAGCATGGTACACGTGTCCTCCTATCGGTCCACTGCTGTGGCCACCTCGGGTACTGCCTGCATTGTCGACCCATCACCCGTGGTTGAGCAGGGGCCGATTGTAGGACCTCCCCAGTTCGTTTGACGAACAGGCTTCGGACGTTATCCGTGGCCGATTAAGTCTCTAAGCTGGATGCAGGCGTCCACTCTGTTCCGGAGGAAGCTTCTCGGCCCAGAGGATGGGTTTGCTGGTAGTTGAGAGCTCCAACGTCCCTTAGGAACATAGCTGCCAAGGAGGGGAAGGAAGCCAGTGTGCACTCCGTGTGCATATCCGGGGGAGTCATTCTGGGTATGGAAAGGGTGATTCTGGATGCCATGAAGAGAACAGGGTGCAGCCAACTGCAGGTGGTGGCTCATGTCGGTGGCAATGACGTGTCTCGCTTTGGACTGAAGGAAATTCTCTCTGGTTTCGGTCGGCTAGGGGAAATGGTAAATACTGCCAGTCTTGGTTGCGAGATTAAGGCGAAGCTCACCATCTGCAGCATCGTCGATAGACACGACTGTGGTCCGTTGGCGCAGAGCCGAGTGGAGGGTCTGAATCATAGGCTCAGGCGGTTCTGTGACCGTGTAGGCTGCAGATTCCTTGACTTGCGCCATCTGTTGGTGGGTTTCCGGGTTTTGCTTAATAGATCAGGGGCCCACTGTTCAGGGGTCCACTATACACAGGAAGCGGCTACACGGGTAGCGGAGGCTGTGCGGAAGGGACTGGGAGGTTTTTTAGAGGGTCTCAGGAAACTACAGAAAGGGCGTCCTTCTAAAAGGGGGCAGGTGAAACACAATAAGGTAGTTGTAGAAACGATTGGTATTGTAGTTGTAAATTGTCATAACTTTGTTGGGAAAGAACCAGATTTCCAAGCCCTAACAGGAAGCACTGAAGCTCAAATAGTTATAGGTACAAAACGTTGGCTAAAGACGGAAAGAAGTTCAGCCGAATGTTTTTCAGACGCTCTAACAGTGTTCAGAACAGATAGATTAAATACACTTCGTGGTGGAGTATTTATTGCTGTTAGAAGCAGTTTACTTTGTAGTGAAATTGAAGTAGATAGTTCCTGCGAAATAGTGTGGGTAGAGGTTATACTTACCAATCGGACTAAACCATTAACTGGATCCAATTCTGCCATATGATGACATGATTGGAGACACTAGCTGTTTATTTTGGCTGGTTGCTGTCTCAACACCATCAACATTGATTGGATCGTTTTACCGAGCCCCGACGCAGAGGATATAGTTGCTGAACAGTTCAAAGAAAACTTGGGTCTCATTTCAAATAGGTACCTCAATCATACGATTATAGTCGGCGGTGACTTCAATCTACCCTCGATATCCTGGAAAAATTATACGTACAAAGCCGGCGGAAGGCATGAACGTCATCCGAAATTGTACTGAAAGCTTTCTCAGAAAATTATTTTGAACAAATAGTTCATGAGCCCACTCGAAGCGTAAATGGTTGCAAAGCATACTTGACCTCTACAAACATCAAATAATCCTGGACATACAGGGAGTAACATGACGGATACAGGGATTAGCGCCCACATGGCAGTTTCTGCTAGGCTCAACACCGTAACACCCACAACCATCAAAAAGAAACCCAACGTACGTCCTTCTAAAACATCTGATAAAAATGTTCTTAACGCCTTTTTAAGAGACAGTCCCCATTGCTCTATTCTGATCACATAAGCGTAGAAAAGATGTGGAATTATTTCAGAGAGATAGTATCGATGGCAGTTGAGAGATATATACCACATAAATGAATAAGTAAGCGTACTGATCCCCGATGATAAACAGAATGGTCTCGGAATCTTGCAGTAAAAGCAGAGACATTCTGGTCATACGCGCCACCGCTACGGTCGCAGGTTCGAATCCTGCCTCGGGCATGGATGTGTGTGATGTCCTTAGTTTAGTTAGGTTTAAGTAGTTCTAAGTTCTAGGGGACTGATAACCTCAGACGTTAAGTCCCATAGTACTCAGCGCCCATTCTGGTCATAAATAAAGCACACCAGTGGCAAGACGCAGTCACTACCTTCACTGTGCGATAACAACGGTGAAGTCACTGATCACACTGCCACTATAATAGAGTTATTAAACACGGTTTTCTGAAACTCCTTTACCAAAGTAGATGAAATAAATATTCCTGAATTCCCATTTACAGTCTGGAACCGCACGACCAATACGGTAACAGGTTCGAATCCTGCCTCGGGCATGGATGTGTGTGCTGTCCTTAGGTTAGTTAGTTTTTAGTAGTTCTAAGTTCTAGGGGACTCATGACCGTAGCAGTTAAGTCCCATAGTGCTCAGAGTCATTTGAACCATTTGAATTCCAATCAAGAACAGCTGCCAAGGTGATAAACATAGATGTAGATATCCTCGGTGTAGCAAAACAGGTTAAATCACTTAACAAAGGCAAGGCCTGCGGTCCAGATTGTATACCACTCAGGTTCCTCTCAGAGTATGCTGATACAATAGCTCCATATTTAGCAATTATATTCAATCGCTCGCTCACAGAAAGATCCGCACCTAAGGACTGTAAAATTGCTCAAGTCACACCAATACGCAAAAAGGGAAATAGAAGTAATCCGCTGAATTATAGGCCCATATCACTAGCGTATATTGCAGTAGGATTTTGGAACTGTGTTAGAAAACTAAGAATAACCTCGAAGAAAACGATTTATTGAAATGTAGTCACCAAGATTCAGGAAACATCGTTCTTGTGAAACACAATTATCTCTTTGTACTCATGAAGTAATGAGTGCTATCGACAGGGGATGTCAAATTGATTCCATATTTTTAGATTCCCAGAAGGCTTTAGACACAGTTCCTCACAAGCATGTTCTAAGAAAACAGAATGCCTATGGAATATCGCCTCAGCTGTGTGACTGGATTCGTGATTTCTTGTCAGACAGGTCACAGTTCGTAGTAGTAGACGGGAAGTCATCGAGTAAAACAAAAGTAATATCCGGCGTTCCCCAAGGAAGTATTATAGGTCCTGTATTGCTCCTGATCTACATTGATGACATAGGAGACAATCTGAGTAGCCCTCTTAGATTGTTTGCAGATGATGCTGTCATTTACTTTCTTGTCAAGTCATAAGATGGCCAAAACGAATTGCAAAATGGTTTAGATATGATATCGGTATGACCCTGAATAAAGAAAATTGTGAAGTTATTCACATGAATACTAAACTAAATCCGCTACATTTAGATTACGCGATAACTCACACAAACATGAAAGCTGTAAATTCAACTAAATACTTAGGGATTGCAATTACAAATAACCTAAAGTGGAAAGATCGTATTAATAATGTTGTGGGAGAGCAAACCAAAGACTACCATTCACTGGCAGAACTCTTAAAAGGTGCCACAGGTCTACAAAAGAGACTGCTCGCATCACGCTTGTCCGCCCTATACAGGAGTATTGCTGTGCGGTGTGGGATCCGCATCAGGTAGGACTGACGATTGACATGGAAAAAGTTCAAAGAAGGGCAGCTCATTTTGTATTACCGCGAAATCGGAGAGATAGTGCCACAGACATGAAAGGGAATTGGAGTGGCAGTCATTAAATTAAATGTGATTTTCGTTGTGACGGGAAATTTCAATCACCAGTTTTTTCCTCCGATTGCGAAAACACTCTGTTGGCACCCACCTCCATAGGGAGAAATGATCATCACGATAAAATAAGAGAAATCAAGGCTCGCACAGAAAAATTTAAGTGCTCGTTTTTCCAGCGCGCCGTTCGAGAGTGGAACGGTAGAGAGACAGCTTGAAGGTTGTTCACTGAATCCTCTGTCAGGCACTTTATTGTAAAGTAATATTTAAGGCTCAACTTAACGAAAGGAAGGGATCGATTTGTTGGACATCTCTTAAGCATCAAGGAATAGTGAATTTACTAAAGAAGGAAATGTTGGGGGTAAAAATTGTAAAGGGAGATAAAGACTTGAAAAAAGTAAGCAGTTTCGAACGGATACACTACTGGCCATTAAAATTTCTACACCACGAAGATGACGTGCTACAGACGCGAAATTTAACCGACAGGAAGAATATGCTGTGATATGCAAACGATTAGCTTTTCAGAGCATTCACACAAGCTTGGCGCCAGTGGCGACACCTACAACGTGCTGACATGAGGAAAGTTTCCAACGGATTTCTCATACACGAACAGCAGTTGACCGGCGTTGCCTGGTGAAACGTTGTTGTGATGCCTCGTGTAAGGAGGATAAATGCTTACCATCACGTTTCCGACTGTGATGAAGGTCGGATTGTAGCCGTGCTGGATTCCAACGGCCTCGTATCACTAGCAGTCGAGATGACAGGCATCTTATCCGCATGGGTGCAACGGATCGTGCAGCCACGTCTCGATCCCTGAGTCAACCGATGGAGACGTTGGCAAGACAACAACCGTCTGCACGAACAGTTCGACGACGTTTGCTGCAGCATGGTCAATCAGCTCGGAGACCATGGCTGCGGTTACCCTTGACGCTGCGTCACAGACAGGAGCGCCTGCGATGGTGTACTCAACGACGAACCTGGGTGCACGAATGGCAAAACGTCATTTTTTCGGATGAATCCAGGTTCTGTTTACAGCATCATGATGGTCGCATCCGTGTTTGGCGAATGCACATTGGAAGCGTGTATTCGTCACCGCCATACTGGCGTATCACCCGGCGTGGTGGTATGGGGTGCCATTGGTTACATGTCTCGGTCACCTCCTGTTCGCATTGACGGCACTTTTAACAGTGGACGTTCCATTTCAGATGTGTTACGACCGTGGCTCTACCCTCCATTCGATCCCTGCGAAACCGTACATTTCAGCAGGATAATGCATGACCGCATGTTGCAGGTCCCGTACGGGGCTTTCTGGATACAGTGAAATGTCCCCTTTTTATAAATTTATACACGACTGTGCTTAAACTGACACACAATATTTTTAGCGCAACGCAATTTGACTTTCAATAATCTCTACAAGAGAACGGCCCTGACTAACATTAAACTATACCTTTCACAAATCACTAAATCACTTAACTCACAATAATCTTCGTTTCTCCCACTACTGCAATACAGCAAGCGCCACTACTGCCAGCTAAATAAAAGATTCAAACTATGGAAGGCACTAACTACTGATAGGCATAGTTAGCAAATGAAAGATTTTGATAGAGAACAAACAATGTATTTACCTCAATAGTCATAATATATATAGCAGTTCATGACAAATTTCAAAACTCCGCCATCTCTCTCCCCACATCCACCACTGCTGGCGGCTCACCTCCAACTGCGCAACGCTACGCGCTGTTCCTAGCCAGCTGCCTAACACTACAATGGCGAGTATTACAACAATGCAAAGCAGCCACAGACTGCACACAGCACAGCCAGTGATTTTCATACAGAGATGGCGTTACCAAAAAAACCTAAACAGCCTACTTACATAGCCCCCATGCTCCCCACAAAAAATTTTACAAACTGGTTTGGGCAGTGGCCAATACAGATTTGAAAAAATTTTTCATAATTACAATAACAAAGAAATCAAATGCACACACTTATTGATACAATGTTGGTCAAAAGGTAAACTTTCTCACAGTCCATAAAGACAGTCCTAATCCTTCATCAAGGGAAAATATCAGTGTTTTTCTCAAATTCTGAGCAGTAAAAGAAAATGCACACGGAAGTAATGGATTTCCATGCAGTCTTGAAGAACTAGCGTTGTCCTTCCAACGGAAAGACAGTGCTGACTCTCAACATGCAGACAGGTAATGGGCCACAACAGAGCAAACCCACAGCAGAGTCAGTCGAAGTTTTGAAGAGTATTGATGGGTAGGTCATCACAGAGTAGACCCACTGTAGTCCTAGTAGAGATTACGGTATTGGTGGGCCACCAGAGGTGCAGACCACTGCAGTCCTTGTAGAAATAATGGTATTGATGGATCATCAAAGATGCAGACCCACTGTAGTCCTTGTAGAGATGGCCAGCAGCCATCCGTTGTGACTGTGCAGGTGCACAATCACCATTGAAGAGTCTTGCGGATAATATAGCAAGTCCATAACCACCACTTGTGCACTCACAAAGTTTTTGGAATTTTCCTTAGAACCAGCAATGCTGTTATCCAGTCCCTTGTTGAATTATTAACACACGTGCAAACACTAACAGTCCCTACTTCTCACATATTGTCCATATACTATGACCAACAGACATGTGTGCAGTGAAATGATACTTAATTTGAAGAACTGGTGTCAATTACAATATTATAACATAAGAATACAATTACAAAGGTACAAAATACATTATTAAAGAACATAACAATACAGATAACATTTGTAGTACAGGTTTTACAACAGAATAGAAATAAACATATACATCAGTGTTACAGGAATTATGAGATAAGTAAATACATAAAATAATGAGAATAGTTTCGAAACATTAATTTCACACATGAGCATTAAAACAATACAGAATAAATAATGTCTAAACATCTTTACAAAGAAAATAACATATTATCAGAAAAATTCTACAACACAACTCTTATTAGCTAAACACATAAAGACAGGAAAAACACAAATATACAAGAGTACACAAACACATACCAGAATAACACAGGGGGAAATGACAGGGTTTGTTTTACTGCAGTATTTTGCAAACAAAACTTTCTTTACTTCTCGGAGACCTCCCTTCATTCCTCACTATTTCCAAAAAGTCCTATCTATACCTGTTTTCTGTACATTTTCGTATGACTTCTCAATGCATTTCTTCCAATTCATCGCAACGCAGTCTCTTATATAGTCTACCCCCTCTTAAGCTAACTTAAATCTACTGAGCTCAGATGCTAAACTAAGGGACGAGGCAATGCAGCAGCACAAAACAATTAACACAAACAGCAATGATCAAAAATACAAATGGCGAAGCAAGCAGCATTATTTACAACTAATATAAGGCAATGAGCAGCAAATAAGAAAAATAAATCAGTAGTAAAACTGGCTTAATAGAGTAACACAAATTAAAATTCAGTAGCACTATGCCTGGCAAACAGCAGAAGCAATAAATTATATCTAAACATGACAAAGCGCAAGCTAGTACACTAAAGACAACAATGCAGATAAGGGAAATGTCTATTCACATCTTAATGTCTATGTAATTAAAGTGGTGCACCACAAAAGCTAATTATCCAAAAAATTACTAAGTACTAGAAAAGAAAATTATGTATGCAGTTCCTGTGAAGGTAAATGTCTTTTTGTGCTCCCTCATTTTTTTGAAAAAAATTATTATTTACTCGATCTGTAGACAAAAAATATTTGTATTAGTACATCTATAAAATTTTATTTTTACCAATGCTGCAGTGCAGCTAGAAACTAGATATTAAACGAAATGAGTAAAGCAAGGCGTGAAACGTCATTCACTAGCCATATGGCATTTCATAGTGCCGTAAACAATCTTTCAACTAGAAAGACAATAGATGTGAAATGTTTCTCATCATTTCATTTCATGAAATATCATAAATTAAAAGCTCCACAGTGTAATCATATGTTTTCAAGTTCGACCGTGTCGTTTTTGCGATGCTTTCTACAAAGGAACGTCAATAGCGAGGATAATGGCCTCCCTTTTTACTTTTTTTTTTCTACCACCTAATGGCTTTTTCTCAAGGCGGCTGGCACACCTGGCCGCTCAGCTGGGTGCCCACGACGCATTACGTGCAGGTGGTCACTGAACTTTCTTACCGAAATATTTACGACACCAGTTTCCGCTACAGTGACAGTCTCATATAAATATATTTCACAGGTCAAGAATTTGGGTTACAAATCTGTAGAAACAAAATCCTATAAATATAACAGCGTCCAAAAAATTTTCGCCAGCATTGTGATACATTCACGCATATACACACATTTCATAACTCTTAAAGTACGATTCTTGGTTTCCAACAACCTTTTTCACAAACCATACTCCCTAACTTCTATTCATTATTCATATACATATAAACACGTAATCACATTCCTGATATAGCATCAGCTTATTGATCATAAACATACCTCAACAGCATAATACACATCGACGTCGTAAAAATAACATCATAACACCTCAGTCAAATCTCAAAAACGTTGTAGCTTTCTGCAATAATTTCAAAACCCTAAAACATATTCTCTGCTCATTTCAATAGTGTCATCTACCTCAAACGTACCTTAAAAATCATGATCTCATACCAAATACATCATTCAAAGCTCTCATAGTATCACAATGGTTCCGAAAAAATATGAACAGTTTACAAAGTACAGACAAAATACAATTTCATAAGTGTGAAGGTATCCAACTGTGTAATTGCGTAAACATCTGTCACTGACGTAGTAAAAGAAAATGTTTGTGTCTCAGTTAAATGATCTGATAGCTGTGTAATACTGTGTTGGAGAAATATGGTACCGATGTGTAAAGTTGTATAAGCAAATACCATATTAGCTAGGGCTCCTTGTGCTTGCCAAACACATGGTACACAAAGTAGGCGTGTACCCCCCTGAGGGTTAATGTAATTATACCCTCAGGTGTTACAGATTACAGCAATGGAATGAAATGTATCACGGAAAACCTTTGTATCATTGTACTTCAAATATCTTTAAAAATAAATGATTTAAGTACAAAATTAATCACTCAAATATGTGTCCTGTAGCGCTAAATGTCCGTCTTGCTGTAAGATAATCTCTGTGGAAGTGTCGTAGTTATCGTCCTCTGAAAGCTAAGTTCTGCAGAAGCCAATGTACTTACCTCATGATACATAAAATTTCAAGTAAACCAAAATGTTGCATTAAAATCTCATTAGCAGTACTGGTAAATGTTCTAAGTATGTGAGCCTTATAGTCGTTACGTAATCGTGCAACTAAAAAGCAAGAGTGTACAAATAACAACATTGTGTCTTCTGTTCACTATAACAATGCATTCGTAATTTCTGTTTAAATAAGTTCTCTTGGTTCTTGATTGGATATTTAAATTCAAACATTGTTGCATGGTAACAGTTTCTAAGTCTGACGAAGTGTACTAGTAACGTAAAGTGAAAAATTTTATAGCAAAGACTAAGGTAAAAGGCAGATTATCTCTCAATAAGCGGTTTTACATGTGAAATGTGGTGCAATCTTTTACTCTTCATAGTACTCAGAGTTTCAACTTGAACGCAATTATCATGCGGTATACGTCGGTAAAGAATGCTAAAATTTTTCTCCAGGTTGGCGTTTACGTTATTTTTCTCGGAGCCAGCCGGTGCACGTGTCTGCCTGCGGTGCAAGTCATTGTCTGTTTCTTTGTTGGCGCACGTCGTTACTGGGATTAGGAGACCTAACTTCTACAAATTCGCCTTGAGGAGAGTGCCCTGCTCTGTTTGAATCCCGCCAGTTCTGATGCAATTCAGGTCTGTCGTTACGATCATATCGTCTGTCGTCATGTCGGTAGATTCCATAGTTTCTTTCTTGTCGGTCACGTGGTGAAGAATTTCTCCCTGAATCGTAACTGCGCCCTGAACTGTTGCGTCTGAAATTATTCTGTCTCCCTTGATAATAATAGTTCTGGTTACCATTCCGTCTGTTTCTATGATTGTCTCTGTAATAGTCACTACCGCGGAGAGGTGATCTTTCCCTGTAATTATTATTACTCTGCCAACAGTTGTCATACGGGTGGTGTCTGGTTTGGTCACGATTTTTGTTGTGAGAATAGCCTTGTCGTGTCCATTTATTATTTCTGTCATCACGGAACTGTGATAGATGTGATCTGTAATTGTTGTGCTTCTGTTTTCGCGTTCCGCGATTGTCAGTGTCAATTTCCAGTTCTTGTAACAGTCCCTGAAAAGCTGCAATGTCGTCTTTGCAACGTCCTGCTAAAATAATATGTCGTAAATGTTCAGGTAATTTGATTAAGCAAATGCGGATGAGTTCTGACGGGCTGTATGGGTTTGAAAGATACTGATTCTTATGCAACATGTCTTCAAAATATTTCATAAGACTGGAAAATTCAGATTGTTCGAAACGTTTCATCATTATGATGCTATGTTTTACTCGGTCTTGTGTAGCTTGAGACCAATACGCTGAGAGGAAGGCATGATAAAATTCTCCTTCACTGTGACAATCGTGAATGACCGATCGCATTCTTACAGCTGGTTCATTCTCTAAGTAGCCACACATAAATTCTAATCTGTGTTCTAACGACCAGTTGGGAGGAAAACAATGAGAGAATTGATGGAGCCATGCTTGTGGATGAATGTCGTTGCCAGAATTCTTAAATGTTTTGAATTTACGTGTAGTTATGAACAGGTTATAGTCAAAATCATCATGTCGGCAAGTCGCATGTCGGTCATTGTTACGTCGTTTCGGCGGTTCCATCTCAAAATTCGGTGTACCTTGCCAATTTCTTTCATAATTTCCGAAGTGCCCTGTGTTGTTATTTTGCGTCTGTTCCGTATTTCTATGTCCCTCTTCCCGTACTGGAGCGCGAGTGTCCTCTGAAATATGTAATTCTTGTATTACTTCTGCCAAATGATCTTGTACTTCCCGGATTTCTCTTTTGTACTGTGTATTGATTTGATTTTGATTTTGTTTGAATTTTCTAATTTGTTCATACTCTTCTGTGTCAGTGAAGGCTACAGGTCTTGTGTCATTCAGATCATCATCTACCTTTGTAGATAAGTTAGTGACCTGATCCGAAAGTTCGGCTACTTTCTTCGATAGTGAACACATTTCCTCAGTGTGTTTTTCTGAACTAAGTTTCAGAGTGTCCATTTGTGTTGAAATCGAATCTACTGTGTCCTTCAAGTTTTCCTGAGTTTTTGCAAGTTGCGTAACCGAATCGGTAGATGCAACTGAGTCAAATTTAGCTTGCAAGGTCTCATGATTTTCATGAACAGTATATTTGCAGTTCTTTTATGGCTGCTTCGTGATTCTGTAGTGCATTTTCATGACGCGAAAAAATAGGTTGGAAATGCTCACAAATTTGTGTTTTTACGTCATTACAGACTTTTTGACATTTCGATTCAATGTGATGTAACGCAGTAGTTAAATCCTCACGTGTTTGTTCAAGAGTTTGCTCCAATGAGTCTAACTTTTTAAGATTTTGTTCCATTGTGTCTAACTTTTGAAGCTTTTGCTGTGTTTGTCTCTGATTTTGTTCCACTGTGTCTAACTTTCGAAGATTTTGTCCCATTTGTTGCATTAATTGCAATAATAATGTATTAGTGTCTGGAATCTGTTTCTCTATGCTTTTTTGCAGTGCATTTTCACCGTCAACATTCACATTTTGACAAGCAGAAAATGTGTCTTGACTCATTTGAGAAAACGGTGAGGACCCAAAACCTGAGTCTACAATATTTGAAAAATTGTGTCCTGTCATTCCCGATTCCTGAGGCGAGCTGTTGCCGACCGATCGATCGATAATGCTACCCTCTTCACTAATTGTTTCACTGTCCACGCCATTGTTTGCCGTCCGCTCCATTTCCCTATGCACAATTACCAAATTACTACTTTGAATGTCTGTTAATTCATTACACAGTGGTGCTGATAAGCTACGCTCGTCGTCACTATTATTTCTCAGTTTACTTTGTAACCTAGTGTTACGTTTTTCACACGCCATTATTGTCACAATATTTCACACGATAACACAGAAAAGCACAATTTGAAGAGCAAAAACAAGAGAACACATTAATATAGCACTGAAAATAATATCTAGTTAATTGCAGCTGCGAAATACTTGGTGCAAATCTACATACATGCCACAACTGTTTTACTGTACAACAATGAAAAACTACAACTACAAAGGAGCTTTTCTCTACAATTACGCGCAAGCAATAAACAAAAGCTACACTAATTATACAAACTACAAGAAAAAAATCTGAAGATTCCAGTGAGGTATCCTCGGCTAAGGGTCGACATATGAAACGTCCCCTTTGAAAAATTATACGCGACTGTGCTTAACCTGACACACAATGTTTTTTGCGCAACGCAATCTGACTTTCAAAAAATCCCTACGAAAGAATGGCCCTGACTAACATTAACCTATACCTTTCACAAATCACTTACCTCACCAAAAATCTTCGTTACTCGAACTGCTTCAAAACAGCGAGCGCCACTACTGCCAGATAAATAAAAGATTCAAACTACGGAAGGCACTAACTACTGATAGGCATAGTTAGGAAATGAAAGATTTTAGTAGAGAGCAAACAATGTATTTACCTTAATAGTGTTGAAAAATCATAATATACATAACAGATCATGACATCCAGTCTTACAAATTTCCAAACTCCGCCATCTCTCTCCCCACATCCACCACTGCTAGCGGTTCACCTCCAACTGCGCAACGCTACGCACTGTTCACATCCAGCTGCCGCTGCCCAACACTACAATGGCAGACAACAATGCAAACTACCCACAGACTGCACACAGCACAGCCAGTGATTTTTCATATTGAGCGCTACGTGGCGTTACCAATAAGAAAACATAAACAGCCTACTTACATAGCCCCCATGCTCCCCACAAAAAATTTAAAAAATTTTTTTGGGCACTGGCCAATACATATTTGTTAAAATTTTTCATAATCGCGCCATATGAAACTTCCCCTTTAGAAAAATTTATACACGACTGTGCTTTAACTGACACACAATATTTTTAGCGCAACGCAATCTGACTTTCAATAATCTCTACAAGAGAACGGCCCTGACTAACATTAAACTATACCTTTCACAAATCACTAAATCACTTAACTCACAATAATCTTCGTTTCTCCCACTACTGCAATACAGCAAGCGCCACTACTGCCAGCTAAATAAAAGATTCAAACTATGGAAGGCACTAACTACTGATAGGCATAGTTAGCAAATGAAAGATTTTGATAGAGAACAAACAATGTATTTACCTCAATAGTCATAATATATATAGCAGTTCATGACAAATTTCAAAACTCCGCCATCTCTCCCCCCACATGCACCACTGCTGGCGGCTCACCTCCAACTGCGCAACGCTACGCGCTGTTCCAAGCCAGCTGCCTAACACTACAATGGCGAGTATTACAACAATGCAAAGCAGCCACAGACTGCACACAGCACAGCCAGTGATTTTCATACAGAGGTGGCGTTACCATAAAAACCTAAACAGCCTACTTACAACAGAAAATGTTCGACTGCTTTCCTGGCCAGCACATTCTCCAGATCTCTCACCAATTGAAAACGTCTGGTCAATGGTGGCCGAGCAACTGGCTCGTAACAATACGCTAGTCACTACTCTTGATGAACTGTGGTATCGTGTTGAAGCTGCATGGGCAGCTCTACCTCTACACGCCATCCAAGCTCTGTTTCACTCTATGCCCAGGCGTATCAAGGCCATTATTACGTCCAGAGGTGGTTGTTCTGGGTACTGATTTCTCAGGATCTATGGGCCCAAATTGCTTGAAAATGTTAGGACATGTCAGTTCTAGTATAATATATTTGTCCAATGAATACTTGTTTGTCATCTGCACTTCTTCTTGGTGTAGCAATTTTAATGGCCAGTTGTGTATAAAACAGTTTGAGGCACTTACACAAAGATGAAGAGACTTGCACAGGATGGACTACCAAGGGAACTGCACCAAACCTGTCTCTGTAGCGAAGACCACACAACAACAACATCAATTGCCTGTTTTTTCCTTTATGGAGAGTTCTAATATATCGTTTTTTGTGGTTGTTTTAGTATTCGACAGGATTTTCTTAATATTTCTGACGTTTTTCTATTTTACTTTCAGGCTTCAGTCTATGATTACTGGAATATTCACGGAGTTTGTGGATATTTTCTAGATCTATAACTTCTCGAGTATCAGAATTAATAATACACCACACACCGCACGTGGATTGCGGAGTATTTTTATTTTTGATTTTATAATTATTTTAGGTTTATATTAAGATTATAAATTTAATTTTAAAATTTTTGTAATAATGATAGAATTAGTATATTTATTTGTATATAATTTTTACCTTGTGAATTTATTATAAGGAACTAGGCAAAATTGATTTCCGCCTGTTTATCAAAAACATGTCCTCTTGAAAATACTTTGATATATAGATGTGTTGTTGTTGTGGTCTTCAGTCCTGAGACTGATTTGATGCAGCTCTCCACGCTAATCTATCCTGTGCAAGCTCGTTCATTTCCCAGTACCTATTGCAACCTACATCCTTCTGAATCTGCTTAGTGTATTCATCTCTTGGTCTCCCTCTACGATTTTTACCCTCCACGCTGCCCTCCAATACTAAATTTGTGATCTCTTGATGCCTCAGGACATGTCCTACCAACCGATCCCTTCTTCTAGTCAAGTTGTGCCACAAACTTCTCTTCTCCCCAATCCTATTCAATACCTCCTCATTAGTTACGTGATCTACCCACCTAATCTTCAACATTCTTCTGTAGCACCACATTTCGAAGTCTTCTATTCTCTTCTTGTCCAAACTATTTATTGTCCATGTTTCACTTCCATACATGGCTACACTCCATACAAATACTTTCAGAACCGACTTCCTGACACTTAAATCTATACTCGATGTTGACAAATTTCTCTTCTTCAGAAACGCTTTCCTCGCCATTGACAGTCTACATTTTATATCCTCTCTACTTCGGCAATCATCAGTTATTTTGCTCCCCAAATAGCAAAACTCCTTTACTACTTTAGTGTCTCATTTCCTAATCTAATTCCCTCAGCATCACCCGACTTAATTCGACTACATTCCATTATCCTTGTTTTGCTTTTGTTGATGTTCATCTTATATCCTCCTTTCAAGACACTGTCCATTCCATTCAACTGCTCTGTCTCTGACAGAATTACAATGTCATCGGCGAACCTCAAAATTTTTATTTCTTCTCCATGGATTTTAATACCTACTCCAAATTTTTCTTTTGTTTCCTTTACTGCTTGCTCAATATACAGATTAAACAACATCGGGGAGAGGCTACAACCCTGTCTCACTCCCTTCCCAACCACTGATTCCCTCTCATGCCCCTCGACTCTTATAACTGCCATCTGGTTTCTGTACAGATTGTAAATAGCCTTTCGCTCCCTGTATTTTACCCCTGCCACCTTTAGAATTTGAAAGAGAGTATTCCAGTCAACTTTGTCAAAAGCTTTCTCTAAGTCTACAAATGCTGGAAACGTAGGTTTGCCTTTCCTTAATCTTTCTTCTAAGATAAGTCGTAAGGTCAGTATTGCCTCACGTGTTCCAACATTTCTACAGAATCCAAACTGATCTTCCCCGAGGTCTGCGTCTACCAGTTGTTCCATTCGTCTGTAAATAATTCGTGTTAGTATTTTGCAGCTGTGATTGATTAAACTGATAGTTCGGTAATTTTCACATCTGTCAACACCTGCTTTCTTTGGGATTGGAATTATTATATTCTTCTTGAAGTCTGAGGGTATTTCGCCTGTCTCGTACATCTTGCTCACCAGATGGTAGAGTTTTGTCAGGACTGGCTCTCCCAAGGCCGTCAGTAGTTCTAACGGAATGTTGTCTACTCCCCGGGCCTTATTTCGACTCAGGTCTTTCAGTGCTCTGTCAAACCCTTCACGCAGTATCGTTTCTCCCATTTCATCTTCATCTACATCCTCTTCCATTTCCATAATATTATCCTCAAGTACATCGCCCTTGTATAGACCCTCTATATACTCCTTCCACCTTTCTGCTTTCCCTTCTTTGCTTAGAACTGGATTTCCATCTGAGCTCTTGATATTCATGCAAGTGGCTCTCTTTCCTCCAAAGGTCTCTTTAATTTTCCTGTAGGCTGTATCTATCTTACCCCTAGTGAGATAAGCCTCCACAGCCGTACATTTGTCCTCTAGCCATGCCTGCATAGCCATTTTGCACTTCCTGTCGATCTCATTTTTGAGACGTTTGTATTCCTTTTTGCCTGCTTCATTTACTGCATTTTTCTATTTTCTCCTTTCATCAATTAAATTCAATATTTCGTCTGTTACCCAAGGATTTCTACTAGCCCTCGTCTTTTTACCTACTTGATCGTCTGCTGCTTTCACTACGTCATCCCTCAGAGCTACCCATTCTTCTTCTACTGTATTTCTTTCCCCCATTCCTGTCAGTTGTTCCCTTATGCTCTCCCTGAAACTCTGTACAACCTCTGGTTTAGTCAGTTTATCGAGGTCCCATCTCCTTAAATTCCCACCTTTTTGCAATTTCTTCAGTTTTAATCTACAGTTCATAACCAATAGATTGTGGTCAGAGTCCACATCTCCCCCTGGAAATGGCCTACAATTTAAAACCTGGTTCCTAAATCTCTGTCTTACCATTATATAATCTATCTGATACCTTTAAGTATCTCCAGGATTCTTCCATGTATACAACCTTCGTTTATGTTTCTTGAACCAAGTGTTAGCTATGATTGAGTTATGCTCTGTGCAAAACTCTAACAGACGGCTTCCTCTTTCATTTCTTAGCCCCAATCCATATTCACCTACTATGTTTCCTTCTCTCCCTTTTCCTACTGTCGAATTCCAGTCACCCATGACTATTAAATTTTCGTCTCCCTTCACTACCTGAATAAGATATAGATGTAGAAGATGTAATTTCAGTTTGTTGATTGGTGGCATATACAGGGTGTTCGGTCATTCCCGTTACAAACTTCTAGGACTTGTAGAGGGAAGAGAGTTCATAGTTGTTTTAATAGCAACCCATGGCCGGAAAATTACTGTTCGGTTCTACGATGGTTTCAGTTCAGATGTTTAACCTATCCACTTATATATGAGTAACTGACCATTCGTAACGCAGTTTCATGTTGTCTCCGTTTGTTCCGTCGATGACACCATTTCAACAGTCAACATAGTTTCGTCCGGAGCACGTCGGAACTTTTCCGTGTACCCGTATTTTGAAAACTACCGATCTGTGATCGCAGAGCAAAATGCTTTTCGGGGACAGTTCAACTTTCTGCGCAATGGTACCGATCCTAGCGTGGACGCAATTCGGTCTTGGTCCGGCAGTTGAAGGAACCTGGTAGCACACTAGGGAAAGATACGCTTAGCCAGGCAGATCCACCAGAACACCATAAAGTGTGCAGTTGATAACAGCAGCAATTGAGCAATCACCAAGACGTTCTGCCCGGAGGCATGCTATTACACTAGGGATTTGTGACAGCAGTTTTAGGATGATTCTGTTTTCGGTTTGCATTTGCGAACCTTCAAAATAATGACGGCTCAAGAACTGATATCAGCAAACTACGGCAACTGCCGTAATGCGTGAGAGCCAGTTTTTTCCAGACTTTTAGTTTAATTGGACCACAAAGGAAGAAGACGAGCATTTTTGGGGCCACACGTAATATCACGACTAACAATAACCGCTGGCCTACAAAAAAGAAAAAAACGCGAAAAACGAGTAGACCCATGAGAGAACAGTATTGCATGGCCGGAGTTTCAGATTGAAAATACTCAGTTACTTAGAACTTTGCATAAACGAAATTTTGTTGAATATGGTTTATTTTCCAATCGTGTGACGCATGCTCAGTATTTGGGCAGCATTGATATTTGTTTTGCTCTGTATACAGCTCGCAAGGATTCTGAATAAACGAAACTTTTGCTATTGTGATGAAAATTACCTCCTAATTATTTATGAAAGACCGCTACATTCCCCTAAATTAACGATGTGACAGGCGCATACTGCTTTGAAAATGAATAAAATGTAACCATGAATTCTAGCAGCCCAGAATGGAAGCGATATTGAAGAAGTGATAATTAGGGGACTTGAACAGGGTGTGGCAACAGTTCACACAGCGCAAAATTCATTTAACATTTTGAGAGAAATGTTTCCAGCACATCTGGTCTGTTTGAGGGGTGATGTTGTTGGCATGTGGACTCACCAGATTTGAGCATTTTTGGTTTTTTTCTTTGAGGATATCTGGTGTAAAAGCTGTTTACACGTCGCCCTCACCTCCTGGCAGAGCTAAGGAGCGGATTACTGTAGAAGTGAAGGCCACAGTAAGCGATATGTGTAAACGAGCTATTCAAAACTTCAGAGATAGTGTCCAAAATTTTATTACTGCTCCCGATCACCATCTTGAGGACTTGTTTTTTACTGAATGTATATAAAATTGTATTAGCTACTAACTTCGAAAATAAAAACATTTTTCTCTGTATTCCAAAGTTTTATCTCAACTGACAGGTACTTACCCATTTCGTATTTTTAAAACATAGGGCGCGGCAGAGCCAGTTAAGCAGTTTGGAGGAGTTGGTTTATCTGTTATTAAATTTAGTTCTTGGGTCACGACTCCTTGTCTAACTAACCGAATCACACACACAAAAAAAAAACAGTTATAGAACTTTGCCATTCTCTTGGAAAGTATTTTATGAATGCCCAAACTGAAAAGTAGAGGAAATGAACGAACCGCCACAGCAGGGTATACTTTCCAGAAATACGGGAAGCTCTACGACTGTTTCATGGGATTTCACTGTCATCTGTATGTGGCACGTATGTTTGATCGGAAAATGCGGTGCTCCGTACAGGCGAATGACGTAGCGCGAAATTCAAATGCCAATCACACTAATGCGCTGTGACTGACACACGCAGGGCTCCGGAGGGCTACGCACCGTCGTTAAAGTTGTTGCCACACGACAGTGAACATCTGCATCGTGTTTCATTCCATACACAATAGAACCCTCCAGGCCTTTTTTTTATTACTTTGTTGTACGTTTATGCCACAAATACATCACTTATTGAGTGGGGCATACGTTGTTCCGTTCCACTGCGCATAAGGATTTGATGGAACTCGTTTATTACCGATACGCCTCGGGCTACCGTTGAGGCGATGCGGCGTTAGGAAACGCTCGCACGCAACCGTCGACCACTAGATTCGAACGGTTCAATCGTACTTGCTAACGGGCATCTGAAATTGCTTTCCAACTGATGGAGCTCTCTTGCGGCACTTTTTCAACCTAGGCAACGAACACAATCCGGCGTACAGCCGAACAAAACAAACTGCTTAAAATACGATTGCCTCGTTTCTCCAACGTAATGGAACAAATTACATAGTTAACTTAATTATCCGTCGTTTGATTAATTTTAATGCTATATGAATTTAAGCGTTAAGATTAAATCATCATTAGCCATCCACTTAACGGTCACGCTGTGCGGCCGGCCGTAGTGGCCGAGTGGTTCTAGGCGCTTCAGTCTGGAACCGCGCGACCCCTGCGGTCGCACGTTCAAATCCTGCCTCGGTCATGGATGTGTGTGATGTCCTTAGGTTAGTTAGGTTTAAGTAGTTCTAAGTTCTAGGGGACGACCTCAGATGTTAAGTCCCATAGTGCTCAGAGCCATTTGAACACATTTTTTCACGCTGTGCCTTGTTTAAAGCAGGCTGTTTCACTTAAAAGTTAGCAATAATCGATGATTGGTTGTAGTTGATAATTTGCCGAGATACCGTGTAGGTACGTTCTTTTAATGTGGTATGTTTTATTTTCCTTTGTATACGAGTATATATGAACATATATAGGTCACATATTGAAATGTCCTTATAGCACTATGGTCCACCTTTCGAACGCCGTACACCAATTCTGAGTGGCAGCTATACTACAAGTCCTTGGTAGGAATCCGGGACTGCATGACACCAGATGTTGACGATCAGGACACGCTACTTTAGTAAATTAGGGGCCAAAAGTTAGTGGAAAATAGTAAACAACTGATAGCGTCACAAATGTGTTCTGCGAGGTCTACAATGTGCGCATATCCTGATTATGACATCAACGCGAGTTCGCTATCATGTGCCTCAAAACACTGTAGCACGATTCAGGCTTTGTGACATTGACGTTTATCTTGCAGGAAGATGGCGTCGTCATCCGAGACGACATGAAACATGAAGGGCAGCTCCAGTATGAGGATTAAGATCAGGCTTGCCTTAAGTACGCGTTGTAACGGTCTTGAGCGTTGGTTACGTTTGAAATTAGAGGTGGTGCCTTGACGTTTGTCACACAAGACACATCCCAACACCTCCCTGGGTTTGAAAGAGATGTAATAAACGTACGATAAGCTGTGTGTTCCTTCTGCGATATTGCAGGCTTGGCAGGAATATAGCTACTGCAAGTGATGGCTGCCAGCTGTGGTCACGAGACCGTACGGTCGCAAGAAGACCAGGCTCCAGATGGCCACCTGGCACTACCGACAGGGAACACCATCGTTTTCGTGTTCGGCTTTGTTGCAGCGTACTGCATCAGCAGAAACAATCTGAGCAGCAGTTGGCCCCACAGTGACAAATGAACTGTTGCAAATCGGTTAGTTGAGAGGCAACTCCGACCCAGACGCCCTGAGGCGTGCATTCCATTGATCCGAAACTGCCAAGGGAATGTGCCTCCTCCTAGCTGACAGGGAAAGCGCAAAATACAGTGTACTTGTTTTCTTCTTTTATTTTTCTCAAGAAAACTATTTAAGAGTCGGTATTGCGCAGGTTTTTAACAGTGTTGGAACTGGAAATTTTTATGGTTACTTATAACGGGCGTTCAAAAAGAAACGTGCCAGAGGCATAATTACGGAAACCAGAACCTGTGTGTTAGAAGAATTGTCCCTGGCTGTTGGGACACCTGTCCAATTGTGACACAAGGCGGTGAATGGCTGCCTCATGAAATACCCAGAGCTGCGACGTTAACCATTCCGCACGTACAGCTGGACATCGTCGTCCGAGGTGAATTCTTCTTTGACCAAGATAGCCCCCTCCTGATTGACTTCCTGCAGCACGGGAAAACAGTGAATGCCCACCGTCACCTGCAAACCTTGACCAAAATTCGCCAAGCAATCAAAACAAACGACCAGGCAATCTCACTCGTCGGGTCATTCTGCCTCACGGCAATGCCAAGTCTCATACGGCCAACACAGTCGCGGCACTCCAGCAGAAATTCAAATGGGAGGTTCTCAGCCGCCCTCCATACAGTCCGGACCTCTCTCCCTGTGATTACGCCATTTTTGGTCCCCTTAAAAAGGCTCTGAGGAGCAAGACATTCACCTCAGACGAAGGCGTCCAGCTGTACTTGCTGTACTGCTTAATACGCAGCCATTATGAGACAGCCATTTACCGCCTTGTGTCACAGTGGGACAAGTGTTTCAACAGCCGGCGTCAGTACTTCTAACTCACAGGTACTGGGTTCTGTAATTATGCCTCCGGCTCGTTTCTTTTTGAACGCCCCTTATACAAGTGGTCATTCATGTTCCGAAGTATTAAAAATACTCCATATCTCCAGATCTGGAGCCCCCCCTCCACTTACAAACTAAAGTATGGGCGCCTCTGTGTTGAGCTCCGTAAAAAGCAACAGAATTTTCGGAGCTGACGTACTTTCTGAAACTGTACTTTAATATTGATGGTCGTCGTATTGGTGGCGCCCGCTATTTTGACGCGGCGTACGTGGGGGGGCCCTAAACCATCGAGGAATTTTCCATACGTAAACAAGGGCCACGTGTGTGCCGTCAGTGAGTACGCTGAGGTATGCAGAGTCACGTAGCACGCCTGCGCCTCCCTGCGGAACTTGGGCAGATGCGACACGCAGGACAGCGGCGCCCGGCGGCGACCGCAGGTTCTGGAGCCGGCGCCGCCACAAAGGCTGGCGGCCTGCCTCGCCGACCCTGGACAACATTCCGGCTCCAGCAGCGGCCGCCGCCACCGCGGAGCTCGCCGGCCTACGGAATGCCGCCGCACCAGCCACCGGCCACCAGCCACTAACAACCGGCAGCGCGCTGCCTTTGGCCGCCCAGAACGCGCAGGGCACTGCCCCCCGGAGGGTGTGCTTTTCTCTTAACGTATACAGGAGTTCTATTGTGTTACAAGGGTTCTGGAAAATTTAAAGTGAGCTTCAAGGTATTCGCATACATGACGCTACTGGAACCAGTTGGAGACCGTATTAGGTAGGCATGACAACAGATTTAAAAAAATTCTGGCTTGCGGTGATGGGTTTGTTACTGGTCGGTTTAGCTCATACGGAAGTGTAACAGAAATGCTCGAAGAACTTAAATGGGAATCCTTGAAAGAAAATGCAGATCTCGTGAAACCTTAAGACGTACAGGCTATCCCTTTCGAAAGCCCCACATTTCAAAGGCCCAGTAAAAACAAACTACAGTAGATATGATGGTGAAATTGCAGATTATCCTAGAGCATCTCAAAGAATTTATTAGGTTGTTGCACTAGCTATTAGTTTGAATATCGATTGTCATTTTATTTATTTGTAGTTCACTGTTGCTATTTGAGTTTATATACTGTCATTTTGTCATTTGGTGTTAGGGACTGGAGCTTTGGACGCTAGGAAATTGACTGCCAAGTGGAGAAATCAAACATTTGCGACGTGTAGGGGGATAATGCCAATGGACAGACCACGGGAAGAAAACAGTTTTATCGTTTTAAGGAGGATCGTCTTGACATAAGTGACCGTACGTTCAGGAAATTCTTCGGAATTTGATGAAGATCGTTTAATCGTATTAATCCACAATGATTCTTGTCAGTGTACTCAAGAAACTGCAAAGGTGATGAACCGTGATCATTCCACTATCGTGCGACATTCGCGTGGAGTTGGGGAACGTTCAAAAATCGGGTGTATAGATACCACATGCTCTAAACCAAAATCACGAAAATCAGTTGGTGGCCATTTGTGTGTCTTTCGCTGCTACTCATCAATTGGCTCGTCAACAACACCGACTATTGCTGTCCTCTATCGTTACTGGTGACGAGGAATTGAATTTCTATGCTAAGTTCTTGTTGTTGTTGTGGTCTTCAGTCCTGAGACTGGTTTGATGCAGCTCTCCATGCTACTCTATCCTGTGCAAGCTTCTTCATCTCCCAGTACCTACTGCAACCTACATCCTTCTGAATCTGCTCAGTGTATTCATCTCTTGGTTTCCCCCTACGATTTTTACCCTCCACGCTGCCCTCCAATACTAAATTGGTGATCTCTTGATGCCTCAGAACATGTCCTACCAACCGATCCCTTCTTCTGGTCAAGTTGTGCCACAAACTCCTCTTCTCCCCAATCCTATTCAGTACCTCCTCATTAGTTATGTGATCTACCCATCTAATCTTCAGCATTCTTCTGTAGCACCACATTTCGAAATCTTCTATTCTCATCTTGTCCAAACTATTTACTGTACATGTTTCACTTCCATACATGGCTACACTCCATACAAATACTTTCAGGAATGACTTCCTGACACTTAAATCTATATTCGATGTTAACAAATTTCTCTTCTTCAGAAACGCTTTCCTTGCCAATGCCAGTCTACATTTTATATCCTCTCTACTTCTACCATCATCAGTTATTTTGCTCCCCAAATAGCAAAACCCCTTTACTACTTTAAGTGTCTCATTTCCTAATCTAATACCCTCAACATCACCCGACTTAATTCGACTACATTCCATTATCCTCGTTTTGCTTTTGTTGATGTTCATCTTATATCCTCCCTTCAAGACACCATCCATTCCGTTCAACTGCTCTTCCAAGTCCTTTGCTGTCTCTGACAGAATTATAATGTCATCGGCGAACCTCAAAGTTTTTATTTCTTCTCCATGGATTTTAATACCTATTCCGAATTTTTCTTTTGTTTCCTTTACTGCTTGCTCAATATACAGATTGAATAACATCGGGGAGAGGCTACAACCCTGTCTTACTTCCTTCCCAACCAATGCTTCCCTTTCATGTCCCTCGACTCTTATAACTGTCATCTGGTTTCTGTACAACTTGTAAATAGCCTTTCGCTCCCTGTACGTTTCTAAATGGCGCAAAACGGACAAATGCAGGTACAAAGATGGCAACAGCAAGAAAGTCTTGGATAACGAAAGAAGACCATCGCCATGACTTTACTGGCTGAAGGTATGGCTTAAACCTTTTCTTCAGAGGAGAGATGCTGTGGCGCTACCCATGAGTCGCCGTTTTATTTCCGGTTCGAAGTGATGAACCTACGTACCATGAAGGTGATAATATTCGTGGGTATTATAACTTTGATGGCATCGAGTTCCCCGTCAAGATCCAGGACATACCTAAGTTTCAGATGCAGAATACCGAAATGTCAGTTCATGTTTATGGCCTGGAGAAGAAAAGCAAGTGAGATGAACAAGACAAGCATATTGTCGTCGACTCACTCCATTTCTCAAAATTTTCTGGTGGGCGTGAGTTGCATGTAAACATGCTGCTCTTCTCTGAAAGTGATAATTATCACTATGTTTGTATCAAAGACATGTCCCGACTCCTTTATAGCCAACTGTCAAACAAGAACTTATAAAAACGTATTTGCTGAAGGTGCCCGAATTATTTCTCCTCAGACAACTTATTAGCGGTGCATCTAGTAGATTGTGATTCCAAGGACCGGGACAAGTTATTATGCCTACATAGGACAACAAATTCATTATGTTCAAGAACGCTCACCATCAGGAGCGATGCCTGCTTGTAGTGTACGCCGACTTTGAATGCCTTTTCGCTCCTGTGACTTGCTGTGAAGGCGACCCTACACACTCGCATATGAACTATATAGAAAAACGCCTACCGTATGTGGCAGCATACCAAATTGTAGCGTCCTATGATTCCGATCTTAACCACTACAAATCTTATGTCGGGGATAATCCTGCGGTTTGGCAGCTCGCTGAACTCCAAAAACTTTCAGCGGAGATTGATAAGCTTTACTGCAATAACGTCCCATGACCAAATCGAACGAGAATGAAGATTTGTGTAATAACACGGTTGATTGCCATATTTGTGGGCTGCCGTTAGACAGAAAAGCGGAAACTCCGTGTAGAGACCACGGTCATCTTACGGGGAAGTTCCGTGGCACAGCTCACAATGCATTCAATTTGAAGTACCAGCTACCAAGACACATACCACTTTCTTCCATAACTTAAGTGGGTATGACTCTTACTTTCTTGTTGAACATTTGGCTCATTTTGGCATGGAGAAAGATCAGGTCAGTGTCCTGCCCAAGAGTGTCGTGAAACACACTTCATTCTCCAAACGAATGAGGTCAAGAAATATGCTCCGCTTCCGTGATACACTACATTTTATGCAGGCACCATTCCAGAAACTCGTTGAAACTCTACCTCGGGAGGATATATGTATCACTCGAACTGCATTTCCCGACGAGGAAAAGTTTCAGCTTATGACTAGGAACGGAGTTTTTCCATATGAGTATGTGGATAGTGTGGCGAAACTCAACGAAACCAAGCTACCGAACAAAACTGCATTCTCCAAAACCCTTACAGGCGATACCATAACAGATGCAGAGTATGAGTATGCCATTAATGTCTGGCGGGAATTCAACATCTCCACTTTAGGAGAGTACGAACAGCTTTATATGGACACAGACATGCGCTTGCTACGGGGCGTTTTCGAGAAATTCCGGAGTCTATGCATGGCCACATATTTTTTGGATCCTGCCTTTTATTATACCATGCCTGGGTTGTCTTGGGACAAAATGCTCAAGAAAATGTAATGCAGCATTGAATCATTGACCGATGTTGACATGCTTCTTTCCTTTGAGCGAGGGATCCATGCGGGAATTAGCAAATGTGTCCATAGGTACGCGATGGCAAATCACCAACTGATTGATGACAGGTTCAACGATCCCTCGATTCGAGTTACATAATGTACCTGGACGTAAATAACTTACATGAGCATGCCATGCAGCAACCGCTGCCGATTGTTGAGGAAAAATCATGAGGTGGTATGGCAGCTGATTCTGATGAAGGATATGTGGTGGAGGCAGGACTCAGATACCCTATTAAACTGCATGATGTGAACCCCGATTAGCCACTGTGCCCAGAGCAACTAGTCACACGAGGGGTTTCCATGGAAAAACTGATGACAACGCTAGGGAATTAGCGGAGAGACATTATTCATTATCGTAATCTCGAACAGTGCCTCAGCTTCTGTATGGAGCTGGTTAGAATCACCTGGGCTTTCTCCTTCAAGCAGTCCCCCTGATTGAAGAAGTATATTGATTTGAATACGAGACAGAGAGCTTCCGCCATGTGTGACTTTGAGATTTTTACAAATTAATGAATAATTAAATTTTCGGTAAAACAATGGAGAATTTGAGGGAACGACGTGAAACTTTTATTAGAACCGAATGGGATGGGTGTTATGGTGTAAGAAAATGCATTGCCAAACTTCTTTCCTGCGGGGATGTCAAAGACTGCAGTAGAGTTTACCAATCATATTTATGTGGGGATCTGCATATTAGACCTATCCACACTTCACATGTACCGCTTTCTTTATGAGTTTGCGAAAAGACCTTACGCAGATCATAAATTAATTTATATGGATACAGATACCTTCATCTATTGGGCGATGAACTGCGATCCATATGAAGTAATGAGGTACCATGGTAATGAATTCTACGCGTGCTCATACACGGCCCATAATCCTTATGGTATTGTTCCAGAGAAGAAGAAGGTTATCAGTCTTATGAAGGACGAGGCAAATGAATTGCCGATTGTGGAGTTTGCAGGCTACGGGTGAGCATGGTATGGCATCGAGAGCTCTCTGTCGAAGATCGTTTGCAGTGCCTAAACAGCGGTGTTCGTGGTGTTGCATCGCAGCCGCCGATGGTACGGCAGACCAGTATTCGATCGAGGGGACACGAGGTGTACACTGCGCTCCAGTCTAGAATCGTCCTGTCGCCTCATGACGATAAAAGGATCATTTGAAGTCACGGGATTGAAACTCTCCCGTACTCACATTGCTCACTTGTAGTAAGAGAAAGGGTGGGGGCCTCTGAGCGAGAGTGAGAGAATGAGAGAGAGGGAGAGAGAGAGAGAGAGAGAGAGAGAGAGAGAGAGAGAGAGAGAGAGTATGTGTCTGTGTGCAGTGTAGTAGTATAACCCTTTTATCATAGTATAAGTAATTTTGTGTGTGTGTGTGTATGTGTAAATACTTATGTGTACTATGTACATGTGTGTATACGTACAAATAGTGTACATTTGGAAAAAAGGAAAAATATATATTTGTATATTTCTTTCTTTGTTCATACGCTACGTATGTGTATACCATTTGCGTCTTTTAAGTAAAGTAGTTTTTAAATTTTTCATCTGCCACCAGCCATCCAAGTCAGAATAGTTTTAAAGTATATACAGGGTGCTACAAAAAGGTACGGCCTAACTCTCAGGAAACATTCCTCACAACAAATAAAGAAAAGATGTTATGTGGACATGTGTCCGGAAACGCTTAATTTCCATGTTAGAATGTTAGAGCTCATTTTACTTTCGTCAGTATGTACTGTACTTCCTCGATTCGCCGCCAGTTGGCCCAATTGAAGGAACGTAATGTTGACTTCGGTGCTTGTGTTGCCATGCGACTCATTGCTCTACAGTACTAGCATCAAGCACATCAGTACGTAGCATCAACAGGTTAGTGTTCATCACGAACGTGGTTTTGCAGTCAGTGCAATGTTTACAAATCCGGAGTTGGCAGATGCCCATTTCATGTGTGGATTAGCACGGGGCAATAGCCGTGGCGCGGTACGTATGTATCGAAACAGATTTCCAGAACGAAGGTGTCCCGACAGGAATACGTTCGAAGCAATTGATCGGCGTCTTAGGGAGCACGGAACATTCCAGCCTATGACTCGCGACTCGGGAAGACCTAGAACGACGAGGACACCTGCAATGGAGAGGGCAATTCTTCGTGCAGTTGACGATAACCCTAATGTCAGTGTCAGAGAAGTTGCTGCTGTACAAGGTAACGTTGACCACGTCACTGTATGGAGAGTGCTACGGGAGAACCAGTTGTTTCCGTACCATGTACAGCATGTGCAGGCACTATCAGCAGCTGATTGGCCTCCACGGATACACTTCTGCGAATGGTTCATTCAACAATGTGTTAATCCTCATTTCAGTGCAAATGTTCTCTTTACGGATGAGGCTTCATTCCAATGTGTTCAAATTGTAAATTTTCACAATCAACATGTGTGGGCTGACGAGAATCTGCACGCAATTGTGCAATCACGTCATCAACACAGATTTTCTGTGAACTTTTGGGCAGGCATTTTTGGTGGCGGAACTGTGTATTAGGTCACTTGGACTCCTGATCTCCTGGTGAACACACTGGGTCGAGCGACTGCCTATGACAACTCAAATGGTTTAAATAAACAATACATGCAAAATGAAGACTTAAGTCCTTCCTATCCAGTACCCCAACAGAGGATGGGTCATTTTCTCGCCAATTCCAAGGAAGAGGTGGTGGTTGGATGACTTAGGTTATTGGAGGCAACCCAAGTGACCTTTTTGCCTCCTAAATTGGAGCTTCCCTCCAATTTCTTGGGGAGGGGAAGGTTGGGAGGGGAGGGGTTAGGTTAGTGGAGGTAGCCCAATTGTCCTATTTTCCCGCCAGAATTTGATCTTCCCATCATGACGTCAATGCGACATTGCCATATCTCTCGCCACCACCTTGGATCCACCATCTTGAAGAAATTTGCAGAATGGGGCCATGTCCCCCTTGTTCCACTACTGCTCTCTGCTTGGAAAGCACATCCGTCACAGACGCCATTTAGGAGGCTATGTATAGCGCCGCCAACGGACGGAACTTCATGAAGCTGTAGGAGCTGAAGTCTAAATGTTAGAGGATGTGTCACTATCATTTATGTACTCTTTTATTCAACCAAAATTGACCGAGAAAGGGGAAATATTGCATTAATTAGTGAATACACTCCTAAAGTTACTAAAATCATTGGGGAAAGTGGCAGCCAAGCTACTACAAAAATTGGTATGTAGTATTCGGGAGATTAGTGGCATACTGAAACTCTCCACCTCGACTGTCGACTCGGAGCTTCTGTAGCGTTTGGCTAAGAAACCCTCGGAGAGATGGCCAGAGTGCAAGCACTCTCAGCACCGTGCGGTGCGTAAGGCATATCACAGGACCTATTGTTCTGTAGATTCCCTCCGAAAAGATTGTCGGCGTTCCTGGATAAGTTATGTGCTCTGTTACAGTATGCCGTTAATAATCGTCGCCAGCCTCCCTTTTATTCGCGAGACAAGGTTAAATTAGTCAGTCCCACTATACCAATGCTTCTTGCCCAGCAGCTATCCGACTGCCCTCAAAAGACTCCCTGGACTGAACAACAAACACGGCACCCAGTCTCTACACCGTCACCAACCATCTTCTACCACCTCCTCTGTAAACTGCACATAATCACCAAGTTAAGTAGGATAAGGACGTAGAAAAGAACTGCACACTTCAAGTTTCCGTTGAAGCAAAACGCAGTTTATTCTCGTGGTATCATCAATGCCTACACCATGGCGTCGGCCACCAAGTGACTGCAGGTCACATAGCAGACAGCCCCGGCCAGCTGTTCTTACTGCAGGCGCGGCCCATAAATTGCTGCTTCCGCCGTAATATAGCGAGGCCCATCAGGCGAAAGTACGTCATATACACTCCTGGAAATGGAAAAAAGAACACATTGACACCGGTGTGTCAGACCCACCATACTTGCTCCGGACACTGCGAGAGGGCTCTACAAGCAATGATCACACGCACGGCACAGCGGACACACCAGGAACCGCGGTGTTGGCCGTCGAATGGCGCTAGCTGCGCAGCATTTGTGCACCGCCGCCGTCAGTGTCAGCCAGTTTGCCGTGGCATACGGAGCTCCATCGCAGTCTTTAACACTGGTAGCATGCCGCGACAGCGTGGACGTGAACCGTATGTGCAGTTGACGGACTTTGAGCGAGGGCGTATAGTGGGCATGCGGGAGGCCGGGTGGACGTACCGCCGAATTGCTCAACACGTGGGGCGTGAGGTCTCCACAGTACATCGATGTTGTCGCCAGTGGTCGGCGGAAGGTGCACGTGCCCGTCGACCTGGGACCGGACCGCAGCGACGCACGGATGCACGCCAAGACCGTAGGATCCTACGCAGTGCCGTAGGGGACCGCACCGCCACTTCCCAGCAAATTAGGGACACTGTTGCTCCTGGGGTATCGGCGAGGACCATTCGCAACCGTCTCCATGAAGCTGGGCTACGGTCCCGCACACCGTTAGGCCGTCTTCCGCTCGCGCCCCAACATCGTGCAGCCCGCCTCCAGTGGTGTCGCGACAGGCGTGAATGGAGGGACGAATGGAGACGTGTCGTCTTCAGCGATGAGAGTCGCTTCTGCCTTGGTGCCAATGATGGTCGTATGCGTGTTTGGCGCCGTGCAGGTGAGCGCCACAATCAGGACTGCATACGACCGAGGCACACAGGGCCAACACCCGGCATCATGGTGTGGGGAGCGATCTCCTACACTGGCCGTACACCACTGGTGATCGTCGAGGGGACACTGAATAGTGCACGGTACATCCAAACCGTCATCGAACCCATCGTTCTACCATTCCTAGACCGGCAAGGGAACTTGCTGTTCCAACAGGACAATGCACGTCCGCATGTATCCCGTGCCACCCAACGTGCTCTAGAAGGTGTAAGTCAACTACCCTGGCCAGCAAGATCTCCGGATCTGTCCCCCATTGAGCATGTTTGGGACTGGATGAAGCGTCGTCTCACGCGGTCTGCACGTCCAGCATGAACGCTGGTCCAACTGAGGCGCCAGGTGGAAATGGCATGGCAAGCCGTTCCACAGGACTACATCCAGCATCTCTACGATCGTCTCCATGGGAGAATAGCAGCCTGCATTGCTGCGAAAGGTGGATATACACTGTACTAGTGCCGACATTGTGCATGCTCTGTTGCCTGTGTCTATGTGCCTGTGGTTCTGTCAGTGTGATCATGTGATGTATCTGACCCCAGGAATGTGTCAATAAAGTTTCCTCTTCCTGGGACAATGAATTCACGGTGTTCTTATTTCAATTTCCAGGAGTGTAGCTACACGACGAAACCGTGCCAATCACGCTATGCCACGTCGCTGTGGACGGCGGGGTTATTTTTACGTTGCTCGGGGCTCTATAAGCGCACACTGCCCTCTCTCCAGCAGTCTCAGCTTGGACTTCGCCACCACGAATACCACGACGCCACACAATTCGGATGGCAATCATCGGTGGTCTCTGTATCCGGAAAACCTAAGGCATTGTGCTGCACGCCTCTCAGATCTCGGTTTCATCGACGGACTCTGCTGATAGCCGTCCCTACGGCTGCTCTTGAACATCCACTTGTGTATATTCCGTTTCGGTTGTTTCCTTGTTGTGGAGTAAACTTGTTGTCTACTCACTCCTACTGTTATTTGTTGTTCCCCAGTCACGGACAATGCCCGCTTCGGTCGCTAGGCAATCTTCAGGTAGCCAGTTGCTCCACGCCGTGATAGGCGACCTCTTCCTAAGCAGTCCCTGTACGCTAAGCAGCAACACCCAAGTCGAAAACAAGTAACATACAAAGACGTTTCCACGGGTGTCAAAGGGGACGCCCTTCCGAACACTCTCTGAACTATCCACAGAAAGAGAATAACGTCGCTGATTCCTTACTACGAACTTGCGAAATAAACCTCCAAACCACCTCCGCCCTGGAGGGCTCAATCTCGCCTCCTGCACCCTACCAGGGCCACCGGCCTCCTCCTCGATATTTGCAGCTGCTCACAGCTCCACGACATTAGGTTCGTTCGAGTAAAGGCATCACCAACAAGTGACACTGTTTTCAAACTGTACTGTGAATGTTGCAGCTTCACAATAGTTCAGACCGTCAGAACCCTTTGCGTTTACTCCAACCCTTTTTTTTCGCTTATTTCAATGGTCAATAACATCCTGTAGCGCTGGTTGATACCTTTGTTCTCTTCGCGTTGCTCCAATTTTTGTCATTTAAATAATGAAACAGTGCAGCAGGTACGTATTTTTTTCATGCTAAGCACTTCAAGAACTTATACTAACTGTCAAGTGCAAATACTTAAATAATTATCTTGTGTGCTGTTTGTATGTGTATCGTCCCTCTCTTCTACCGTCGTCTTATTGAGGTTGTAACGTATGCAGAAAAAAAACACGCATACACACACACAATGTGAAATTGCACAAACAGTATCAGTGATGATTTGGGTGTGTGGTTTTCTGGATAATGGAGGAGGCTCAGCGTCTTATAACCTCAAAGAGACGACTACAGTGCAAGTCAGGCAGCTCAGCACACACAATATTTCGTCAAGACAATGAAAAATTCTCGAAACTTGCCATGCCAAGCGTCAAAAAATAAATAAATAAGTAAATAAAATAAAAATGCGTAAGTGGTTCAGTGTTTCATTGTTTAAAGACTGAATGACAGTTGTAGGATTTACAAACACATCATTTGGTAGGGTTGGGTTCTTCTGGGGGAGGAGACCAGACAACGAGGACATCGGTCTCATCGGATTAGGGAATGATGGGGAGGAAAGTCGGCACTGCCCTTTCAAAGGAACCATCCCGGCATTTGCCTGGAGCGATCTAGAGAAATCACGTAAAACCGAAATCAGTATGGTCGGACGCGGGATTGAACCGTCGTCCTCCCGAATGCGAGTCCAGCGTGTAAACCACTGCGCAGCCTCGCTCGATCACCATTTTTGATGAAAGAAATTAGTTCAAAAGGTTCGGCTTCCCACTTGTGATAGGAATGTCATGAAGAAGCAGTAACACAAAATGTCAACTGAAAATTTTTTAATTATTCTTGGGGCCACTTTCCTCATCAGCTCTTATTTCCGTTTACATATTTTGATTATGTTCATATGATGACAAATTTGATTACCTCTCCACATTGATTTTGATACTATGAATTTTTTGATAGTTAATACACCGCAGAAAATTTGTCCCAATGTTAGTGAACTACATTGCAGTAAACGCCCGATCTTTACAAGTATTGATATAATTAGAAGAAAAATTATCGTTGGTGTAGTTGATAGCGAGTGGTGGCAATGTGTCCAGTGACTGCGAATGTGGTATAAAGTTTAATTCCTCTAACACATTTGTAACAGTTCATACCATGCTTATTTCTACATATGCTATCTCTCCTATAAAGTGAAACATTTATAGCAATGAGAATATTATGTGACCCCAATTTTCTGGTCTTGTGCTCATGCATTTGAATGGTAGAGATCAAAATTATTCATTTTGATAGTGACAGTAGTGAAATCCTTCTGCTTTTGATACCTCAGGCTCTATATATGTAACACATTTCTGGAAAAGATTCCATCAAGGGAATAAAATTACACTAGGATGTATTAAAGTTTCACAAGGTTGAGATGCACCATTCCTCTAAAGGGCTAGCGCGAGGCCAGTACTTATTTTCTTCAACGAGAATGCTGTGAGACTGAACACAAAAATCTATGCGCACGAGCTTGCTGGTCTCTTTCGAGCAGGGTTATTAAACGCTTTGTAGACTGCCAGTATAATTTTCTCCGGTCAGTCGAAACTAGCTGCAACCGTCCACTGGTCGCCACTCGAACAACTTTCACCCTGTCACAAACCACAGTAACTGGGAGAGTGCGTGTGTTGAATGCATTCTCATGGTTCCAACGGTTGCAACCATATCTCGAACGAATCTATTCTTTCCACGTGCAGACGTTTCGTCCAAGCAGGATCCAGAACAGAAAAGGGGCACTGCTACTTTCAATTTCCTTCCAACGCTTGCAGTACTACTGCATGCTGACACTTCAAGTAGTTTGTTCCCAAAGCGTGCTGTCAAATGAAAGTCATTCCGTGGGAAACACACGCCTTTGAAAAACAGGTAACACCCATTAGCCGGATTAAGCAAAGATCTTTCACCTCGCTCCAGGCATGAAAAAATATCCTGGCCTACGGAAGCTGGGAAATGGATGCAACTGCTCACAGTAGCAATCAGCATTCGCCGACGGTCGCTAGCCTGGGAATGATCCATAGTAACGCGAAAAGATCCTGTTACTCGTCGGTGCCTATGTAGAGATGGTAGGCTTCGCTTTGGGAACAGCTGAACATAGCGTCGACATGCTGTTTTTCCATTATATTCATGGAACCCACAGACGAGATGCACACCGGTCGACTCTTCGTCAGTAAACTTACTCATACTGCAATGTATTACTGTTAAGGTTCAAATAACACTGTCGGAAAAACAAACCAGAGACATAACCGAGCAGTACAGAATACAAGGTTGAGGAGCAACAAGGGTGACGTAGGCCTGTTGTCAACTGCAACTTCCGTCAGTGAATGGAACGAGTTTGTTTCCAACCATGGGACACACCCCACACACCGTCGACGTTTGCACTATTTTGCAAGAAATTTCAATAAGATGTCCATATAAAGGATAAGAAACCAAAGAAAATGTAATTACTCTGTTAAAAGCCATCAGGGACCAAGGGTCTCTTACACCAAAATATACTCGGAAAATATCCATCTCTGAAATGTTCCTACAGTTCTTGTTCACTCGTTACGTAGATGTAGATCTAAATAAACTAGGTTCGGTCTTACAAAGGACTCTTTCTAAATCTCTGATAACTTCTCTTGGTGTACTGCCAGTTTGGATCCATTGCATTGAAAATTATCCGTGTCAAATATGAGCTCAACAGAAGAACGGAACAATTTGTCCGTGGACGTTTTAAATCGGTAAGTCGGCCAAGAAAAGGAATTGTCAGCTACGCATAATATTTATTACTTCCGTATGTCAAATTCGTGGATTGCATAATGCTGGCAAAGACACGACCTGCTCTTTTTTTCCCAAAAGGTGATGATGTTTCTCAGTGTGAGCAATTCCACTGGCGCTATTGCGTTGCCTTCGGTCTTTCTACACTTATTGTGCTTATTTGCACCTGTTTTGGTTATAATAGATATAGTTTCGATTCTGGGGAGATGGATGACCAGAATAGTGTCTCGTTTCAAAGCTACAGTGGCATTGGAGCAAGCAAATACTGTCATTTATCAGTTTATGATTAAAGTTTCGTACATGTGTAGGTATACTAAGTGTATACAGGTTGAATCACCAAAACCTGAGCAAATATTGCGGAAATGGAAAGTGCTATTGATTACTGTTTTCACAGAATGGATTGGTAGTCGAGATCTCATATTGTTAGCCATTCAACAGACTGTAATGATACTTAGAAGCAGATTGTAATAATACTTAGAGTGTATTTTGTGTAAACATACACTTCTTTAAATAGATCAATTTATATTGACATTAAGAAACTGAACGCACGGTAAAATAGAAAGTCAGGTGTGTTTCTCGCGCGATTCTAGTGCGAATAGCTTAACAGATGTATTTTGGCTGACTAGCCGCTGCTCTGATACTAACGTTTGTGCTTTAGTGAGGAAGCTTCATGCTCATTGATTTTGTGATAGAGGGTCTCTGTCTCGTGCTGCGTTACTTGCAATGAGTCTTCGTTCTGTTGGAGAAAAACAAGTTAGGTAAGACTTGCGTTTGTTGTATTAACTTGTTTACGCACCATTTCTGCTCAAGTCCAGTTGTTCTACGATGAGAGCTGCCACTACACTCTGCAGCCCACCTCTCCCAACCATTGTGTACGAAGTTGCACACAGCACCTGCAGTTTGGGTATTTCATACAAAAATATATTCTTTCAATCGTCACAGTCTGAGGTGTGGGGTTGATCTTCTATTCTGTTATTCTGTGCAACGGATTAATCTGAGACGTACCCTTTACTTTGTGGCTCCTGCAAGATGCAATTTCCACCCCCACACTACTTCAGAAGTCAGACAGACGCTCCTAACGTTCTAAAGAGAAATGCCTGAAAAACTTTCAGCAATAAATATTTTCTGGAGTCGTCTGCTGTAAGGAAATGACACAAAAATTCACAAAATTTCTTACGTAACTAGTGGGATACTTGGGTACTGGAGTAGTGCTAGTTAGTGTAAGATAAACATGAAACTAACGAAAGTTATTATTTATTTTGAAAAAATTCTGAGATATCACAATGGCACTTTTAGTTATGAATTGAACAAGTTATATCCTGGTTCTTTTCGGAATGTGAAGTTATCTATCAAGGATAGGATTCGCTAGGGAAATTTCTATACAAAGTTTAAGATGCTTGTTGACTTGGCAGAATGGCTGAGAGGTGCGCCTACTCAACTTAAATAATTATCCTTTAGAATGTTGCTACGTACGGTCGAGGCTGTCGCGTGTGAAATGCAGTGAAGTGTACTGTTGTGGAGAAAATATGGGGCTCGCAATAGCTGTAGCGCACAGTACCGTAAGCTGCAATGACTGATGGCTGCGCCGCTCGCTGCTGACAAATAAGATAACTCTCATTCTATCTGGATTGACATTCGCCAATCAAACTTTCCCTATGCCTTGATGAAGTCAAGAATTCCTATTCGCCCCTAGTCTAACTATTGGCGTGGTACACCGGTCAGATAACCAGTCCACCACGATGCCACTCAAAATTCGCTCGCAGGCGTTTACCTGTAGTTCTGTCCGTTCACACCGCACAATAAGTGTGTCTGCCAACACAGTGAACAACGCTTAATCGCAAGGGCTCAATATAGAGTAGCATTTCGATTCGCTCTCGACAGAGGTGCTCTCCCAGCGAAGTATTGAGGAGAGACTTGTTCCTCGCTCCAAGATCGACAACGGAACAGCGCCTCTCCACGTCAGACGTGAAGGGGTATATCTTTCAGTGTCTTCCATTATTCCTTCAGCTCAAGGTGTCAGAAATATCGTCTGCCAATCAGCATTGCTCTTCTAAAACAGGAGAATGACGTTTCGTATAAGGCGACCAATCTGGAAACCTGTAGCATTAGCGTTTGGCATTTGCTGTCTCCCTGTGAAAATCTCTGAAACTGCGTGCTATGTGTAAAGAATGCATAGGCTGGCCGCTCCCACACTCTGGGTACTGTGCCTGGTCCTGTGGCATGTCATGTATTACTTTAATCGGGGTTTTCTGTTTCGATTTCTGCGCGAGTGTTACGTCTAGCCTTGGTTCTACTTGAACTTTCTTAGACGGCGCGTGTTCGTGTACCGCATTAATGCTTGACGCGTCAGTTGTTTTACTACAGGTGTAATCGGTCTCGATCTTTTCTTCGAAAGTTTGTATCAACTCTGTTGGAAGCTTTTCAAACTGATCTTTGATTTTATTAATCCGCTGATCATACTTGTTCAGTGCAACCTTTGCGACCTTGCTTTGAATTGCTTGTTCTTCGGAAATTTGTATTGCTGTTCGAGTGGCTTTTTTCGTGAAACGTTCCACCTTTTTGTCAACGTTTACGATGTCCAATTGGACCTTGTCCACGTCAGTGCGTAATTGCTGCTGACCTTGTGTTAGTACCTGAATTCTTTCTCTAAATTCTTTCGCGTCTTTGTTTATCTGAATGATATGACTATCAATTCTGGCGATCCCTTCTTCCATCTGGATTTTAACCTGTTGGATGTGTGTCTTAATAGCCTGATTGTCCTGTTTCAATTCCTCATTATCCTGTTTCAATTCCTGATACTGTTTTGTTATTTGTGTATTCTGTTTCGCAATACTAGGGTTCATTTTTTGTAACATCTCCATGATCGCGTCCTGTCCTGTAACACTACCTGCTGCTGAACTATGTATTCTCGATCTATTGTTTTCTACTCGGTCAGTTACGTCGTTTACTGGGCTATGCTGCGGCGTTTCTAAGTTTGATAACTGCAATAACCCGTGCTGTCTGTGTTGAGGACTAGTCGCGTTTGTCATTGAATCATTACGTGGCGCAAACAACTCCGCATTCTGCCCTCTCTGTTGTGTATGTCTTGTGTTTGCAGGTACAGTTGCGTCTGTTACGGAACCTTTTCGTGGCGCTTGTAACTCCGCAAAATTGTGTCTGCTGTTGGGGCATATTTAGAATATGTACGATATATTCGACGTATTCTAAATGTTTACCCTCTTCCTCACTGTCTACTTCTCTTTGAACTTTAGCTAACTGCCCGTTCATTGTATTGACGCGTACTCTGTCCCTGAATATGCGGCAAACAAACGCGTTTCCTGTGCTCGTTTCGCTTCTAATCTTTGCCATTTCCTACGTGGGCTATCTATTTCTGGCTCAAAAAAATGTGCCCTACCTGGAATTTCATATTCTGGAAATTCGATGTTCTGATCCCTTCGATTCGCATCTGTCTGATCTGTCTCAATTTTATCCCAGTCTAACCGAGCCTGCTGATTCTGCAGCTCCCCGACTGTCCTAGTCTCTGATTCACCGTCTGTCCTATTTTCACGTTCACCTTCTGTCCTGTTCTCAATAAGCTCGTTTACTTGCTGTCTATCTGGTTGATTCTCCCCCATCTTGTCTACTTGCTGTCTCTCACGTAACCTTTTGGCTTGTGCTCTCGTTAACATGGAAATTCTTTCAACACACCACAACCCTATCTACCACTTACCAGTTGGTTGAACCAACAACAACAACAACAACGTCGTGAATTCTCGGCTAATGTTCTGTCTGCTCTGCTACAGTCTCCAATCTCTACCTGTGCGCTTGCAAAGCGAGAAAAATGTTATTTCTTAATTCTAATTTATATGATGCTGTGTTACACTGCGTCTCTGCGTCACTCTGCGTCTGTGCCTATCACCTGAAAATTCTATGCCCTAACAGCTACACAAAAATAGTAAAAAATTGCAAAATTTTTTTAACCCAATAACACACGCTCTTTTCCCTACAATTTTGCTTTCTTCAGTACCTGTATCTATTCTGATCCCAATGATTGCAAATAGCTATTTAATAAATGAAAGAAAGTTCTTCAAAGTGCTACTGCTGCAACCTGCCGTACCTAACTATCCTGACACTTTCCTATCCTGGTAGCTTACCTATTTTACCTATCCTGACAAGGTCGCCATTTTCTGAGGTGTGGGGTTGATCTTCTATTCTGTTATTCTGTGCAACAGATTAATCTGAGATGTACCCTTTACTTTGTGGCTCCTGCAAGATGCAATTTCCACCCCCACACTACTACAGAAGTCAGACAGACGCTCCTAACGTTCTAAAGAGAAATGCCTGAAAATCTTTCAGCAATAAATATTTTCTGGAGTCGTCCGCTGTAAGGAAATGACACAAAAATTCACAAAATTTCTTACGTAACTAGTGGGATACTTGGGTACTGGAGTAGTGCTAGTTAGGGTAAGAAAAACATGAAACTAACGAAAGTTATTATTTATTTTGAAAAAATTCTGAGAAATCACAATGGCACTTTTAGTTATGAATTGAACAAGTTATATCCTGGTTCTTTTCGGAATGTGAAGTTACCTCTCAAGGATAGGATTCGCTAGGGAAATTTCTATACAAAGTTTAAGATGCTTGTTGACTTGGCAGAATGGCTGAGAGGTGCGCCTACTCAACTTAAATACTTATCCTTTAGAATGTTGCTAGGTACGGTTGAGGCTGTCGCGTGTGAAATGCAGTGAAGTGTACTGTTGTGGAGAAAATATGGGGCTCGCAATAGCTGTAGCGCACAATACCGTAAGCTGCAATGACTGCTGTCTGCGCCGCTCGCTGCTGACAAATAAGATAACTCTCATTCTATCTGGATTGACATTCGCCAATCAAACTTTCCCTGTGCCTTGATGAAGTCAAGAATTCCTATTCGCCCCTAGTCTAACTATTGGCGTGGTACACCGGTCAGATAACCAGTCCACCACGATGCCACTCAAAATTCGCTCGCAGGCGTTTACCTGTAGTTCTGTCCGTTCACACCGCACAATAAGTGTGTCAGCCAACACAGTGAACAACGCTTAATCGTAAGGGCTCAATATAGAGTAGCATTTCGATTCGCTCTCGACAGAGGTGCTCTCCCAGCGAAGTATTGAGGAGAGACTCGTTCCTTGCTCCAAGATCGACAACGGAACAGCGCCTCTCCACGTCAGACTTGAAGGGGTATATCTCTCAGTGTCTTCCATTATTCCTTCAGCTCAAGGTGTCAGAAATATCGTCTGCAAATCAGTATTGCTCTTCTAAAACGGGAGAATGACGTTTCGTTTAAGCATTAGCGTTTGGCGTTTGCTGTCTCCCTGTGAAAATCTCTGAAACTGCGTGCTATGTGTAAAGAATGCATAGGCTGGCCACTCCCACACAATGTAGCGGAATTTGTTTTTAAGCCGAACACGGGGTCGTTCCCCCTTTTCACTTGGGCCCACGCTGTCTGCTACACGGGCGGTTACCAGCCTACATAGGCTGGTTCGTCCTCTAAAGGGACCGGCGTCCTGTTGTGCGATTTTTCTCCTGAACTAAAAGCCTCTGTGACTGTCGTGTCTGGAATGTATGTGTGTACCCAGCCTCGAGTATTTCAACCACGTTGCGCTTACTCGTTAATTGCATATTGTTTACATGAATTCATACAACATTGGCTTTATCTTATCGAGTTTGGGTTCGAATGAAGCGTTTTGATGTTCGGAATATGACTGTGAGGGCGGAATATGTAAGCAATGAAGGTCAGGAGACCTTCGACGTCTTACAACACATCTTCCGAAAGACAGCTAGAACCTCTCGTTAATTTTGTCTCTAGACGTAGTTACCTGATGATGACTTAAAACGTCAAAAGCTTGTCCACAAGATTTATGTAATTATAAACATTTTTCTAAAACGTTTGCACTGTGTGTTTCAGGGTTTCATGCGCCTGTGAACCTCCAAGTATCAACATAATATTCTGTAAAAATAAAGTACGTTTCAACATACACAATGTTATTTCATTCATCAAACAATTAGAGGAAAACGAAGGTTATTATATGTGTTTATCTCATGGGAGTTTGCGCCACGACATGATTAAATATACATATATGGTTGTAAGTTTCAGAATCGTGGATTTATATCAGCCATACGATCGTTTTGACACAGCAGGACACATTGCAAGAATTCTTGGAAAATTTCACCACGATGTAGTTTTTGTCAGTTCTACTTTAGGATATGGAACGAACGTTTGGGCAAGCATAGGCACAGCTTGTAGTGTCTTCGTTGCAGTGTGCGATTTGTGTTTTTACCAGTGGGGGGGATGTCTTAGGGGGTTAGTATAATTATATATGTTACTAGCTTGGACCGTGGCGTTACCCATGGTTAAACAGTTATTTATAAATACATGTTAATGCCGAAACTCACTATTCACGCGTATGCACTATCGGAAAAGCCATCCCTTGTTATATCTTTAAAAGTACATTATAGGTAAAGCTTATTTACAAAATATCAACCGCGTTTTTTTTTAATAGGAACCCCCATGTCTTATTACATATTCGTGTAGTACGTAAAGAAATAGGAATGTTTTAGTTGGACCACTTTTTTCGCTTTGTGATAGATAGCGCTGTAATAGTTACAAACGTAAAGTACGCGGTATCACGTAACATTCCGCCAGTGCGGACGGTATTTGCTTCGTGATACATTACCCGTGTTAAAATGGACCGTTTACCATTTGCGGAAAAGGTCGATATCGTGTTGATGTATGGTTATTGTGATCAAAATGCCCAACGGGCGTGTGCTATGTATGCTGCTCGGTATCCTGGACGACATCATCCAAGTGCCCGGACCATTCGCCAGATAGTTACGTTATTTAAGGAGACAGGAAGTGTTCAGCCACATATGAAACGTCAACCACTACCTGCAACAAATTATGATGCCCAAGTAGGTGTTTTAGCTGCTGTCCTGCCTAATCCGCTCATCAGTAGCAGACAAATTGCACGAGAATCGGAAATCTCAAAGACGTCGGTGTTGAGAATGCTACATCAACATCGATTGCACCTCTACCAAATTTCTATGCACCAGGAATTGCATGGCGACGACTTTGAACGTCGTGCACAGTTCTGTCACAGGGCACAAGAGAAATTACGTGACGATGACAGATTTTATCCACGCCGTTCTATTTACCGACGAAACGTCATTCAGCATCAGCGGTATCATAAACTGGCATAATATGCACTATTGGGCAACGGAAAATCCACGATGGCTGCGACAAGTGGAACATCAGCGACCTTGGCGGGTTAATTTAGGGTGCGGCATTGTGGGAGGAAGGATAATTGGCCACCATTTTATCGATGACAATCTAAACGGTGCCATGTATGCTGATTTCCTACGTTATGTTCTACCGACAACGCCTGACAACATGCGTCAGCGCATTGTCAATGCATGTGCGAACTACTCGCTGATGAGTGGAATATCGTTACACGTATTGCCAAATAGATTGAGGTTGACGGACATCATCTTAAGCATTTATTGCATTAATGTGGTATTTACAGGTAATCACACTGTAACAGTATGCGTTCTCAGATATGATAAGTTCACAAAGGTACATGTATCACATTGGAACAACCGAAATAAAGTGTTCAAAGGTACCTAAGTTCTGTATTTTAATTTAAAAAACCTACTTGTTACCAACTGTTCGTCTAAAATTCTGAGCCATATGTTTGTGACTATTGCAACGCCATCTATCACAAGGCGAAAAAAGTGGTCTAACTAAAACATTCATATTTCTTTACGTACTACACGAATATGTAATAAAAAATGAGGGTTCCTATTTTAAAAAAACGCAGTTGATATCCGTTTGACCTATGACAGCGCCATCTAGCGGGCCAACCACAGCGCCATCTGGTTTCCTCCTTCAAGCTAGACAAGTTTCGTTCTTTGTAGTTTTTTCGTTTGACGCTTATTTCGTGAGATATTTGGCCCGGTCACGATTAATGGCCCACCCTGTATATTCTCCAACTGATGTTTTTACATTTGAAAATGATGACGTAGTTCGTTGAAACCGGTAATGTAAACCTTTCTTTTTAAAGTAAAAAAATTATATACTGCGACTGTGGCTTCACTATTGTAGTTACAGTTAAACTTTGAAAGTGTAGGTGTTGTCTTCATTTTCCTCTAATTGTTTGATGAACGAAATAACATTGTATACAGGGTGAACAAAAAAATGTATACACACTTTGAAGCGTCATAGAAAATTTATTTCCCGTTCTACAATGTTAAATTTCTGGAAATGGGAAGCTTAAAGTCCAATTGGAAAAATATATGTTCTTTGCAAATGTGATTAATATTCAAACTGGTGGCCATCAGCATCAATACATTTCTGAGTACGAGTCACCACTGATTCCGTACATCGTACCAAAGTGTCCAATGAGATTTCTGCGTACACCGCCTGAATCTCATTCCAAAGTGTGTCCAGGTTACATGGTTTACGTTTGCTCACGTCATCTTTTACTGTGCCCCATAAGAACAAATCCAGCGGCGTGAGGTCTGGAGAGCGTGCAGGAAACTCGATTGGTCCCCTTCGTCCTATCCATTGGCCTGGCACATTGCGATCCAGGTATGCTCGTACGTCCCTATGATAGTGCGGCGGGGCGCCATCTTGTTGGAAATAAAACTCATCATTACCGTATAATGCACGAATGGCAGGGAATATGGAGTCAGCAAGAATTGTTAGGTACTTTTCTCCAGTAACAGTAGTTTCAAAGCGGAAAGGCCCAATGAGTCCTCTTGCAGACAAACCACACCACACATTTACACCAGGCAAATGCACAGCCTTTTCAACTGAAATGTGAGGATTATCTTCAGCCCAGTACACACAAGTGTGCCTATTGACAGTTCCATTGAGTTTGAAATGGGCTTCATCCTACCAAATTATGCTACCCATAAATCCCGGTTCACGTCTCACCATTTCCTGAACCCATTCACAAAATTCTAACCATCGATCAGGATCGTCGTCACTTAGCTGTAGCACCAGCCTTGGAACGTACACATGAAACTTGCCTTTCTTCAGAATGCTTAGCACACTTACATTACTCTCACGTGCCGCTTGCCTTGAAGATTTTTGAGGCGAACGCTGAAACAGTTCCAAGACCGCAGTTGTGGAACATCACTTGTAGCTGCACGAGATCGCCCTGATCGACCTTTATGCACATCACACACTGTTCCATGAATTTCGCATTTGTCTCGTAGACGTGTAATTGTTAACCTTGAATGTGGTTCTGTACCATATTCACTTCTCCACTCTCTTCGTACCGCAGCTACATCCTCAAACTTCCAGTACCACTTAATTATCTGATTCCGTGCTTCAAAGCTCAAACGCACATCCGCCATGTTGCAGTTACTTCCTTGCCACTGCTGCCACCTGTTGAAGAAACATAACATTACTTTCTCAAAGATATTTAACTTTGTAGAACGGGAAATAAATTGTCTATGACAGTTCAAAGTGTGTATACATTTTTTGACACACCCTGTATATTAAGTGTACTTTATTTTTATGGAATATTATGTTGATATGTGGAGGTACACAGACACATGAAACTCTGAAACACGTAGTATATATGTTTTAGAAAAATATTTGCTCATATATAAATGTCGTGGAGAAGCTTTCGGTATTTTAGGTCATCATCAGGTAACTGGGACTGAGGAGACGACATCAACGAGAGCTTCTAGCAATAGAAAGACTGTTATGTCGGGAGATACGTGATGACTGAAAGATTATATTTGTATATGAACTACAAAAATTGCAGGTATTGTGTGCAACTTCATACAAAATGGCAAGGAGAGGTGGGCTGCAGAGTAGTGAGTTAACTGTCGTCGTAGGACAGCTGGACAAGAGCAGAAATGCTGAGTATACAAGTTAACACAGCAAACACAAGACTTAACTAACTTGTATTTCTGAAAGAGAACACAGACTCATTGCTAGCAAAGCAACACAGAACCGAAACCCTTTATCACAATGTCAATAAGCATGAAGCTTCCTCACTAAAGCACAAACGTTAGTATCAGAGCAACGGCTAGACAGCGTCTGTGTAGCTAGCTTCACGTAGCGAAGTGGGCGTGTGTCTGCCTCCGGCCGTCCTGTATCGGGGCGACAGTGGGTGCTCGCAGCCACAGGCGCTTGATGCGGGACTCACAGAGTGTGCTCCATTGAGTCCGCCAGAGCTCGAACGACCACTATCGGCGTCTTACGGAAACTTGCAATTCCGTTGCTATGACGCCTGTGGGTTGGTATCGACATGTAATACCAAAGCAATAGTACAAATCATAGATGCATCAAAACAAGAAGTGTTACATGATGAGGTACTGAATGTTTTATACCCTATGAATATTAGCATAAAACCCTCAAGAGACTGACTAACATTTGTTTGATGATGGCCTAGGAAAGCGGAAACCGATTCACGGCAAAATATAAAAATAAAGATTACTGCGAAACATTAATACTAGGTGTTTTATTTTCCTTTTCATTTATTTCACTAGGGTAGTGTCAGATTGTCTGTGTAAAACATATTTTGTTCTGAATTTACATCCTTGGGACCAGAAAAAGGTACGTGTAATTGTATTATATTTGGTCTGCTTGTGCTTCTTAGCATAACAAAGGACCTCAGTAGCACCAAAGTAGCACGTTTTTTAAGAGACGACGACTGTTCAAGTCCGTGACATTTCTTAAGTCACACGTGTACTGCAGTGGTGCTAAAGAACAGGTACTTTGAGGCAAATATCTAAAGCCGAGGTGCTGAGGCAGCCAGATGATCTCAAAAATCTGCGGTAAAAAATGAATTTATCCCAAGAAATGGACTCGGGAATCCTCCAGCTTCGGTCTTCTGATTGGTTTGATGCGGCCCCCCACGAATTCCCCTCCTGTGCCAACCTCTTCATCTCATCTGGATTTATTCCAACCTCTCTGTTCCACAACAGTTTTATACTCCACACCTCCCTCTAGCACCATCGATATTATTCCTTGATGTCTTAACAAATGTCCTATCATCCTGTCCCTCCTTCTTTGTGTAGGTACATAGTGAAACACCCCCCGGATACAGGAAAAAAAATTATTTTAAAAAAATGAAACAGCGATGAACCATAAGCGTCGGCAAAGACATTAATTATGAATGCGCGGTGAGGCGCAGACAAATAAAAAAATATCATTCATTTTTCTTTTTAGATAATTTTGTTTAACTATTACGGATGAAAAAGCATAGTTGAGATGTATAGCTCAAAGTATGAAGTATTACCAGTGTTATGTATTGTATGTGAGTCTGAACAGGTTTCAAGTATTTTTATTGAAGTGAAGTGGAGCCAAGTAAGGAGGATTTTTTTTTTAATTTTTTGACACGCACTGGTGTCCTTGAAGTCGACTGCCCACATCTACAATTGAAATTTAAGAGAGGAAGTCCGAATAGCCTAAATTCGTACATGCAGAACGTTTCTAATAATGCAGTTGTACTATACTTTAAATTTCTTTCACAATGCTTGATACATTAATAAGTGAACTATAGTTGTTTAAGCCAGTACTTACCTCGTCAATGGATGCTGTTGGCCAGGGTTCTCTCCGCTGAAAATGAGAGTACGGCGGGTAATAATGACGCCCGGCCCGTAAAAATGGAGATCTACCACAGCGTCAGATTTTGAACAATAAGCACACACCCACTGCACCCAGAATGAAGACAAACGCCACGTCAATTTTTTAATATGTAATACTCAGCTGAAAGTGTGACACTCAATATGAAATCAACATTGCTAAAACGAGTGCACACACCTGCGACGGTAACAACTAGCATGTTGACCGTTGGCGACTAGTGCTTAGCCACAGAACCTACAAGTGGGCAGGCGCGGAACCTAGAAGCGAGGCCCAGTGAACCAAACATTATTGTCAGCGCGCTAAATTCAAATATGTAATGAACTATCATATTATGTATATAATCTTTCAATTTCTTGTAGAACTGAAACTAATTTATGATAAGCTGGCATATACATTCCATGAAATAAAAGAGAAGTGGACAAATAAAGGGCATCTATCCCCTATCAGAAAATGTAGGTATAAATATGTACATGCAAAAACACTGTACGTCTCCACACCATGTCGACGTACAGTGAGCGGAAAATTGTCTAGGTACATGATGAAAGACCCCTGGATGCACTAAAGATAAAATTTATTAAAAAATAAATGAAACCTCGAACGACCATAAGCGTCGGCAAAGACATTAGTCATGAATGCGCGTTAACGCCTAGACAAATGAAAAAAAAGTCATTCATTTTTCTTTGTACATGATTTTGTTTCACTATCTCGGATGTAGAAGGATAGTTGAGATGTATAGCTCAAAGTATGAAGTATTACCAGTGTTATGTATTATATGTGAGCCTCAATAACAGAAGGCTTAACAACAGTTTTAATTATTTTTATTGAAGTGAAGTGGAGCCAAGTAAGAAGGATTTGCTAAATTTTTTGACACGCACTGGTGTCCTTGAAGTCGGTTGCCTGCATCTCCAATTGAAATGTAAGAGACGAATTCATAACAGCCTAAATTCGCACACGCAGACCATTTCTAGTTATGCAGTTGTACTATACTTTAAATTTCCTTCCATTTATCTTTTATTTATTATAAAACACCATTCCTCTTCGATTCTGTGCAGAACTTCCTCATTCTTTACCTTATCAGTCCACTTAATTTTCAACACTCGTCTGTAATATCACATCTCAAATGCTTTGATTCTCTTTTGTTCCTCTTTTCCCAGTGTCCATGTTTCTCTTCCATAAAATGCTGTGCTGCAAACGCAAAGTCTCAGAAATTACTTCCTCAGTTTAAGGCCTTTGTTTCATTCCTGTATATTTATCTTCTATAGGAATGCTCTTTTTACCAGCGCTAGTTTGTTGTTGATGCCTCCTTGCTCCGTCCGTCATTGGCCATTTTGCTGCCTAGGTAGCTGAATTCCTTAACTTAATCTATTTTGTGACCATCAATCCTGATGTTAAGTATCACGCTGTTCTCATTTCTGCTACTTGTTATTATTTTCGTTTTCTTCAATTTACTTCCAATCCATATTCATTATACTGCTCATTCCATTCAGCAGATCCTGTAATTTCTCTTCACTTTCACTAAGGAGTGCAATCAGCGAATCTTATCGTAGATATCTTGTCATCTTGAAGTTTAATTCCACTCTTGAGCCTTTCTTTTAATTCCATCACTGCTTCTTTGACGTATGAATTGAACAGTCTGACACCATTATTAATTCGAGCATTTCGTCCTTTGTGTTTCACTCTTATTGTTCACTGTTGCTTCTTGCACATATTGTATATTACCTATCTTTGCCTATAGCTTACCCCCATTTTCCTCAGAATTTCGAACATCTTGCACCATTTGACACTTTCTAACGGTCTTTCCTGTTCGACAAGACCCATGAACATGTCTTGTTTTTTTTTTGTTTTTTTTGTTCTTTTTTTTTTTTTTTTTTTGCTTCCATTATCAGCCGCTGCTGTCTGGTGCCTACACCCTTCGTAAAGGCAAACTGGTCGTCATCGAACACATCTTTAACTTTTTTTTCCATTTTTCTATACATTGTTCTCAGGAACTTGTATGTTGAGCCATGTCGCCTCCCTTTCCTTATACAAGTTGCCCGCCTCTTCCGCATGAATTCGCGGCCGCGGTATAGCGTGTACTGTTCATTTAGGGGGGAGGTAGGAGGGGGGGAGGGGGGTCGTGGTGGTGGCGTTGCGATCTGGGAGGCGAGGTGTTGACGGGGGGAGTTGTGAGGTGGGACCGGTGGTGCTTGGACAGCGACGTCCTCATCTCTAGGTGGCAGGCTGGTCACGTGGCTCGAAACCGAGACAAGGCTGACTTTGGACAATGGGAAAATTGTGTGTGCAATCGTTTACTTAGCGTACAGTTCACACAAGTCTTCTGGAATTTATTAATTTGCCATGTGCTAATCTAATTGGTCGTGGTAGTTGATTCGTCACCGACGAATTAAACCCAGTGTTACTTTTTCACATGATGTGAATTTTGGCTTCATAAACCCACTTCCTGTGTGGAAGGGTAAGTCGAACTTCTAGCAGAGAGCGTGGTTGCTATGGCCGTGCATTAGTCTTACTGCCCCGCCTGTATCGGGCCCCATGCCTTTGTAAATCGGAGAGGAGTCAAGTTGAATTGCAAATTTCTGGCTGTTTAGGTTTCTTAATCTATGCCTGGCAGTACTTCTGGAATTGTTTTTCTATTCCACCATCTTTTGTAGTGCCCACAGTGTGTGTGTGTTACAACGTTTCCTCAGCTTTAGCCATCTCGCTGAGCGGTGTAACTGCACCAATGTTGAGTGTGCAGTGATGGCGCGGACCTAGATGCGCCTTTAGCGTGATCACGCGTCACGGACACTGGCTTCTGGGACCCTTGGACCGTAGCACCTTCACAGCTGTGTCTGTACACGCTTCTCCGGCGTATACCATCTCCCCAGAGGAGATCGCTGCTCGCTAAGTTATGTAACTGTAAACCTGTTAACTGTTCTTTTTTCTAAAGGCCTAAGCGTTCAGTGGAGATCGCCGCTCGCTAATTTATGTAATTGTAAAGTGGCGGCCTTCCTCTCCCCTTTCTTTTAGTGGCGGCTCGGGCTTTGTGGACCTTGCGCTTGGTTTGGCCACAGTCGGCTGTACTTCGTAGGCGTGGTGCCTAAATGGAAACAGATTGTATTCAGTTACTTCTTATTTGTCAGGTGTCACCCTGTTGGGTTCTATTTATTGTCTTTGCTGTTACCAGTCAAATGCCAAATCTTGTAAGAGGAGAAGCATATGGTATGCACTGCGCAGATTAAAGCTCGTGATTAAGGGATTTGTCTTTGCCGAACATTCTGGCCACGCGTTGTGAGCTGTGACCGGCCTTGCGTCGGGTAGAGTTCCTTTTTGCTTAAAGTGAAAAGAAGATCTTAGATTTGGTTCTTCACTCATTGAATTCTAAAGTTAGCTAGGGTGCCGGTATTTGTTTGTCGTTGGAGATATAATGGCAGCGCCTAGTCCTGACATTTCATGTTTGTTGTTTTTTTTTTTTTAACTCCAAAATTCAGGCCGTTGTGGCTTTGCTTTATGGTTGTCTAACTATTGAGTCATCCCAGTGGGCACCTTTGTAACATTGTCAAAGGTAATGGAAAATTGTGTTTACATACTTGCACCCGCTACTGTTCTCCCAAGCTGTGACCTTTTTTAAATTATATACAATCTGTCGTTTAAATGACAACATTTGGCGTTAATCTGACATTAAAGGTTTCCAGCTTACAACTTGTCTTTATAGAGTTAAAATTTGATAAATGGCCCTGTTAGTGAACAAACTGTTGTTCCTTTTTTAATTGTTGTTTAACGTGAATGTTGCTGATCTCTGAAATTATTTGGCTTAGTATGTACATATGGCGTTTTTAAAGGTAATAAAATTCGTCAAATAGTGACTGATATGTACCGAAAACCCCTGGCTCAGTGCTTCCAAGTGTTTTATTTTCGTTAAGCCGCACTCTAAAAGGTGGCATCTCTGTCGCCTGTGCTGTTAAGCTGATTGTGCCATAATTTTCTCGCACTTGTCAGCTTCTACATTCTATTTTCCACAAACCACCGTGGGGTGCATCGCAGAGGGTACGTCCCATTCTACCAGTTATTAGGGTTTCTTCATGTTCCCTTCACATATGGAAGGAGAAGAATGATTGATTGAATGCGTCTGTGCGTGCAGTAATTATTCGAATGTTATCCTCACGATCCTTATGTGAGTGATATGTAGGGGTTGTAGTGTATTCCTAGAGTAATCACTTAAAGCCGGTGCTTGAAACTTTGTTGATAAACTTTCTCGGGAAAGTTTGCATCTATCTTAAAGAGTCTTCGATTTCAATTCGTTCACTATCTCTGTGACACTCTCCCAAGGATTAAACAAATCTATCACCACTCATGCTGCCCTTCTCTGTATACGTTCAGTATCCCCTGTTAGTCCTATCTGGTAAGGGTGCCACACACTTCAGCAATATTCTAGACTCCATCACACGAGTGTTTTGTAAGCATCCTCCTATGTCGACCCATTGCCTTTCCCCTGTACTCTACCAATATACCGAAGTCTGCCACATGCTTCACCCGCTTCACTTCACCTGCTCCACTTAATGTGATCATTCCATTTCATATCTCTACAAAGAGTTTAAGCCAAGGAATTTCTGGGAGTTAGCCGCATCCAACAGTGATATTATAGAGAAGCGCAAAACTTTTACATTTCAGTACATTTAAAGCAAGTTCCCATTGTCTACACCACGGTGAAATCTTATCAAGATTTGACTGATAATTTATGCAGATTCATTATAGATAACTGCATCACCTGCCGAAAGCCTGGTTTTACTTCTAATATTTCTGCAAGGTCATTAGTATACAATATGACCAGCAAGGGTCCCAGCACACTTCCGTGGGGCACACCCCGAGTTACTTCTATATCTGACGATGACACATGTTGTGTCCTCCCTACCAAAAAGTCTGCAATCCAGACACAAATTTCACTTGATACCAAATATGATCGTACTTTTGACAACAAGCGTAGGTGCAGTTCTGAATCAAATGCTTTTCGGGAATCAAGAAATAGTGTATGTACTTGGTTGCCTTGATCCAAAGCTTTCAGCATGTCATGTGTGTTGGGTTTCACATCAGAAATCTTTTAGAAATCCATGCTGGTTGACACTGAGGAGGTTATTCTGTTCAAGATACCTCTTGCAGTCTTCAGAATTGTGTGTATGATATTTTTCCTAAAGTCAGTTGGTACATCGCCTGACTCCTACATTCTACACACCAACATGAATAGTCATTTTGCTGACGCTTCCCCAATGATTTAGAAATTCTGATGGACCATTATCTATCCTTCTACCTCATTTGACCTTAAGTCTTCCAACGGTCTTTTAAATTTTGATTCTGGTACTGGATCCCCTACTTCTTCCATATAAACTCCTGATTCTTTTTATATCGCATCAGAAAATCTATCTTCTCATAGAGGCCTTCAATGTACTCTTCCCACGTATCCGTTCTCTCCTCTGCAATTAGCAATGGAATTCCCGTTGCTCTCTTAATGTTACCACACTCTGCTTTTAATTTCACGGAAGGCTGTCCTGACTTTTCTGTAATTGAAGACATAAGTAAATCAATGTCTTACGGAAGATTATATCCAAATTTGACATCGAAGTTGTGGTTGTTCATAAAGCTCACACTAGAAATGAGGGTCAAGTGAATGAGGGAGGAAACGTACCATCGCGAATATGGAGTGGCAACTTAGGTATTAACGTCAGAAATGAATGCACATCTATGCTCTGTACGTGATCCCATCGACATTCACAAAGTTTCAGTAAAAATTTGAGCATTAACAGCTATAAATATACCTTCACCTATCTCTTGTCTTCCACAGGACATTCCGTTATCATAACCTCCCGTCATCTATCTTGGTGATTTTAACGGTCACCACACTCAGTGCAAGTATAATGAAAATGATGAAATTGGTAAAGTCGTAAATTTGGAAGAAGACAATTATTTACAGTTGGTCTTCCTACACAGCCAAATGTGTTGGCTGGATTCCCTCAAAATTAAATAACTATGAGAGGTTTATCGGAGCTACGATAAGAGCAGCAAGCAAGACAATCCCTAGAGGCTGCCGCGAGCATTATGTTCAGTGTGGGAATGAAACTAACGAGGGACAGTTTTATGAGCTTCTAAAAACTAGGATCTGGAAACATTGGATAACCTGGTTCATGACACTGATAGAGCAAGATGTACTAGGTGAATAGAGACTGTTGAGTAACTCAATTTTCAAAGTAGAGATACATAATCATTACTAAAGAAGGTACATGGAACACAAAACAATGGGCAATACTTATATATCAGTAACACAAATGCGTCACGTCTGCTGTCTACATAGAGGGCAACAAGGGATAAAGCTCATACAAGATACGTCAGACGCAAACTTACATTGATCAAAATGAACGTTGATGAATAGTCACACTTTTCAAGTATTTTCTCTGCATTAAAAATTTCTGTCACTCTTAAAACTTGAAAAGGCACTGGTAAATGATAGAATCCATCCAGAATTCCTTCTTGACTGTGGGAACTATGCAAAAAGATGACTAGCAGTTTTTTTCTATTACATCCATACAAAAAATAAAGCTAAGAAAATTCATACTTATACTTAAATGTGGCAATTCAGCAGACCAGGCAAATAACTATCGCTGATTCACACTATCGAGAACCATTTATAAGTTCTTTGAAAGTTAGTCCATTGATCTTTCAGAAACTTTTTAAAGCAGACACCAAGTGAAGCAGAAAACAACAGTTGCTTTCGTTGACTTAAGTGCACCATAAGATACAGTTTGCAGGCATGGGCTGTTTATAAGTTAGTACAAGTTGTTCCACGCAGACTGACAAGGAACCAACTGACAACATGTTAGCTGGAAGGAAATTTATTATAACTATAGGAGAAAACACTAACTTTTGAAAGGTATTGAGCTATATCTTACCAAAGGGATCTGTCCCCCTTCCTCTCATGTATAATTTACATTTATCTTACATTCTTCCAACAAAGTTCAGAAAGTTTGGCTATGCGAATGACTGGGCAACACAAAACGTTCGCAATAGCTGAATAAATCCGAAATTCCGATCTAGACATCTTAAGCCAATTCTTCCGTAGATAGATGTCTCAATCTAACTTGAGTGAAAGAGAAGCTGCATGTTTTCATTTGTCCAATAAAATGGCGCATAGAAGCTTTGATGTCTATTTAGAGGGAGACAAGAACTGCTGCCATTTGTGCAATGCTGGAGAACAGAATAGAAGTTTTGATATTTCGTAGTTTAGCAATCCATACATATTATAAAAATGGGTGCATTTGTGTGAGTGTGTGTGTGTGTGTTTGTGTGTGTGGTCTACGTATCTTCCTAAACCAGTTGACCGATTTCAACCAACCTTGGTATATACATCCCTTACTGTTAGGCAACAATCGCTGGGGGTGTAAGAGCCGCCTACATATCACAGTTCAGGAGGTGTCACATATTGTTAACTGATTATTGATTGATTTGAAGAATATAAAGTGAAATATGGGTCAATAAGTACTCTAAGGAAAACCTATTTCTCAGAGTTTTAACTGCATAGCATTTGTGAAAATGCTTTTGTTTTTTAATATGTCCTACGATTCAGCGTAATGAATACAACGCTTAAGAATCCTCAGAGTGTTAAATCCATACTTCCGTACAGGCCCAATGCATTTTAGCCCCTGACATCAGGCTATCATAGCTACTGAAACGCTTGAGTATTCACAATAACCGTGTCATTTACATTCTGGTAGGCTTTTTGTGAGGCTGAATTTGATTGTGATTCATAAACACCAATACAGTTATGATCTTTTCCGTGCTAGGCATGTTGCAAACAATCGTGAAATTGTTTACTCTCTTTCCTGACACGTTTTCAATTCGGTACCCGGTCGATTAAATTTTTTCTTCTTATATACATGAGCGAATTGTCAGCTCCTCCTATCGTCTCAAAATTGGTGCTTTTCTTTTTTTCTTTTTTTTTTACCTCCATGAGAGAACTTTTGATGATTGTGCATACTTGTGGATAGTAAGTTTTCGGCATTAGTATCTCTCTCTGGATGTTTAACTGGGGGGTAGCACCGCGGGGCGCAGCTAGTAGTTAATACTAAAAACAATTCAACAGCCCAGATCGCATAAAATATTCCTTTATTTAAGACAAACGGTGTCAACTGACCTCGCTGTCATCTTCAGGTCTTGAAAACCTTTTAACTGTAAAACGTGTTCATTTTACACGAACCTCACATCAAGATGTCAGGTGGGTAAAAATCAGCATTTTATAAAACGTTTGTCATGCCTTTTGCACAAGTTGTTTTCTGTTTTTAAATATTTTATCGATGTCAAACCTTTCATAATGTGTTGATTTTTATCCACTTGAGATCTTGAGGTGAGGTTCATAGTAAAATGAACATGTTGCAAAATGAAAATGTTTACAACTGAAAGTTTTTTGAGACCTGAAGGTGGCAGCAAAGTCTGTTGAAACCGGTTGCCTTCAGTAAAGAAATATGCAATATTGGCTGTTGTATGGGTTTTAGCAATTACAAGAGATCTCCCATTCAGTACTCTTAAAATGAAAAAAATGAACGGTAGTTAAGAAATTCCACACTTATTGCATTATAATTCCTGTTAACTTCATTTTCTATTGTTCTGGAACTTTTTCGTATACAGATTTACATCACGAAGTTGCGTGCAATGCTTTATGTACATTTTAATACCGTCTGATTAAGCTTAGCTTCTGAAATTGTTTGTTTGTTTAACGACAATCACCCGTGACAATTGCTAAATTTATCTACATTTTTGCCGCCAGGTGATAAGAGATGGAGATAAAGCTAAAGTCCACAGCGCCTAAAACCCCAGAAAAACATGCTGTTTGATGCAAACCACGCCGTTTTTCACTTTTGTCAGTTTCTTCAATAGGAATTTTCGCCAGCCAAAGGAAATCTTACTTCTTCACGATGTAATCTGTGAGTAACGTCTATACAACGCCGCTTTTCGAGTTAAGCTTGATCTGAGGTCATTTTCTGTATTAATCCAAGGTCAAATGGTTTATGCTATCGGCTGCTATAGTATGCCACATGATAAAGAAAATGCATTTGCTTACGGTAGTAATGTATGCACAGACAAACTTGACATACATGTACGGTAGAATGGGGTGTAATGCCGTAAGCTTCTTAGCACACATCTGTCATAAACCCACAATTTTCAAAAGAGGAATAAACCCTTCTGGCCATTTCTTTACTTTTGTCCTTTGGCGCGCTTGGGGGAAGACCGACTAGAAGGAAGAGTTGTTAAAATTTACTGTTTGAGTTGGCGCGTCGGAATCAGAGCGAGCTCCGGGCGGCTGCGGCCGAAGTAAACTGTCGTTGGAGCCCGCCACAAAGGAAATAAGCCGGCGACTAATACGGCGTGTCCTGGACGGAAGCAATTTGCGGAGCCGCCCCTCAGCCAGCGCGGCGGCACTCTGTGCCCGAGGACGGAGGACTACCTGCTGCGGCCAAATGGCCGGCGCCGCTCTGCCGTCTCAGCGGGCGGCCGCAGGACGCACGCTCCTCACCCCACGACCCTTCCAACTGGCCACGCTGTAAGCGTCCCGCGCCACAACGTCGCCACTGGCACTGCTCTTCTGGGACACGGTGGAAGTCGCCACTCTGCCACGGTTACCCACGTGCACGCACAAGACCCATGAATGAAGCACGACACGGGCAAGGAAAGTATTTGTGGCCTTACGTCCCGTATGTGCAGCTAAATAAAAGGCAGTTAGTTTTTTGCCATAAGCGCATATGCGTTTCGCTTCTATTATTTATGAAGAATCTTCAGTGCCCTGTAATATATGTTTCTTATATTTATATATGTAAGTAAAATAAATGTATTATGTAGTAGTTACAAGTATGTTACTGGTACGTACTACTGAAGTAATGTTACCAGTGAGTGGAATAACCTAGCAAAATAAGGACTGAACATCATTCATATCAAGAATTTTGTTAATACTCCTCCAAAAATGTAATTTTTACCAATTAGATCAACGGGACCTTGACATATTAATACAAAACCATCTAATCAGATGAGTCAGTTTAAGAAAAATTGCTGACAATAGATAAAACAGTGCCTCCGAATGTTCTTAAGTTTTAAGTACTAAACTCAATAATGCCCAGATAACAGTGTTTTACAACAACTCCAACACAATACAAAAACACTCTTCAAAACAGGCACGCAAACTCAAGTGGCGGACTCTGCAAGAGAGGCGCTCTGCATCGCGGTGTAGCTTGCTGTCCAGGTTTCGAGAGGGTGCGTTTCTGGACGAGGTATCGAATATATTGCTTCCCCCTACTTATACCTCCCGAGGAGACCACGAATGTAAAATTAGAGGGATTCGAGCGTGCACTGAGGCTTTCCGTCAGTCGTTCTTCCCGCGAACCATACGCGACTGCAACAGGAAAGGGAGGTAATGATAGTGGCACGTAAAGTGCCCTCCGCCACACACCGTTGGATGGCTTGCAGAGTATAAATGTAGATGTAGATGTAAGAAACATCTTCGGAATGTGTTTGATTAAACTACAACAAATAATTCATGTTTACTTAAGGGAATACATTAAAAGGAAAGGAAAGCAATTATAGCTGCTTCATATGAAACCACAACAGATTGGGCAATGTTGTCCAGACGAACGGGTCCGAAATTACTTGGGACAGGTCCGATACGCTGCTTCACCATACTCCTCCTTTTCTAAGGAACTAATTGGTGTCGCTCCAAAGCATAAAGGTGCAATGATAGCCTGATGAACAGAGAAATAACTTTCAAGTAAAAGAAGTAAAAGCTTAAGTCATCAGATTACATTCTGGCAGCGTAGTCAGAGCAGCTGTCAAAAGTCGTTAAGAGACAATAAGGTACCTGGCCAAGGTAATTCAGCCCCTCACTTACACCTGATAGTAATTTCAGTGGCCAACCGAAATTCAGCTTCGAATCACACCACGAGGAGGAAACGGTAAACACTTAACTGTCGCGTGGGACGGAAAACAGGTGGAAGGAATATACGAACGGTTGGCTTATGAACCTCATCTAAGCTAAACGCAATCTTTGCTTGGAAGTACAACCCACCAAAATACATCCAAAAAGTTTTGCTCCGGTAAGATGCACAAGCTTGCAAGCTCTAAAGAACTAAAGGAATCGAGTTAGCGATTTAGTGCACAACGTATCAAGTAAATAATAATAATAATAATAATAATAATAATAATAATAATAAAAGGATGTCACGAGCAATGACACGTTGAACGTAAAAAATTTACATAGCCCCAAGCAGACCAAAACCCCAGTCATTTAAAACACACAATCAAATATCAACTCTGAAAATTACAAAATTGAAGTTAATATGTTTTGATGCGATCGACACGCTCCTCGAATCGCCTGGCCAGACACAGGAATAGCGATCAACAACAACAACAACAGGAGGCTGGATCGAGTACGATGTAGAAGCATAAAGACACAATCACACGCAGGAAGCGGACCAGTCACAATTACATGCTCACAGCATCTTACCGATGCCGCGCAGTCTCTGCACCGAAGCAACGAACTGAAAGTAGCTCACCGAGCATCCAAACCTGCTGTGCGGAGACAAACAGTGGAAAAGCTTGGAGCCGCCAAGAGATGTGTTGATGACGACTACCGAGCTCTAACCTCCATATCTGGTCGGCCAAAGGAATAATGTGTCCACTCCAGTTTCCGGTGCACACCGCTCGTGTCTGGAAGATGTCCAGCCAGACAAACTTTGAAGTCACAAGAGTGGTAGAACAAACAGCGAGAACATTGCCCCGCAGAACTCCGCTGCTCGTGCTGCTCCCCTCACTGCCTCTACCGGAAAACGGCTTCTAAGCCACTCGCGGCAAACACGCCGCACCCCCTGAAACGTGCCCTTAGCGCTAGGTTCACCCGGAACAAGTCCCGCCCATTCACCCGCATCCACGCCTATCCATAGTGTAAGACCCTCCCCTAAACAGCCGCCAGCTCCGCAAACTGCAAGCTACATCAAAGTTGTTAAAGTCACAGTCCAACACATGTTACACTGTGATGAAATTCAGTAATGATAAGAAATTCAAGTTTTTCTCGATAGTGATTTAATATGAATTTGCATTATTAAAGAAATAAAAATATTTATAGAGGATTGAAAGCATTGCCAGCAATAGAGAACAAAAAATAACGTGATGATGTTTAAGGGCAATAAGAACAAATTTTCATTAACTAATTCACTTATTATAATACGTTTATTTGAGGGAAACAGCAGAGCAAGCATACAACGCGTAAACAATGGTCTTGAATATGTCATGTCGGTACTAAAGCCACGGATGCAGTCGACTAACTCTGTTGTCTAAAATCAACGTTATATAGAAATAAGTGAAAGTCGTTTGGTTTATGTAGGCCCTCATAGTAGCTCACTAAAATTAAAGAATATAAGAATGCCATAAAGTAGAAATGCCTAATGAAAGCAGTAAGATATTTGCTTATATGACATATTTCGTTAGTATTTGCGTGGGTAATAGGTGAATTTTAGCTTGTAAATTCGTCCAATGCCATACCTGCGCATTATAAACGAGGTTATAAAGAATTGTGGCTGTTTCTGTGTGATTACTGACCTATATGCTGTTGCAAACGTCTCAGGAAAATAATCTGTCGTTATTATTTGTCCCGTCTATTTTTAACCAAAAGATTTATTAACTTCTTAAATGTCATTCAAATTATTTTTAAAAATAATAATGATGATATGTATGTTTGTCACAGAACAGTTAAGGAGGAAATACACTCCTGGAAATGGAAAAAAGAACACATTGACACCGGTGTGTCAGACCCACCATACTTGCTCCGGACACTGCGAGAGGGCTCTACAAGCAATGATCACACGCACGGCACAGCGGACACACCAGGAACCGCGGTGTTGGCCGTCGAATGGCGCTAGCTGCGCAGCATTTGTGCACCGCCGCCGTCAGTGTCAGCCAGTTTGCCGTGGCATACGGAGCTCCATCGCAGTCTTTAACACTGGTAGCATGCCGCGACAGCGTGGACGTGAACCGTATGTGCAGTTGACGGACTTTGAGCGAGGGCGTATAGTGGGCATGCGGGAGGCCGGGTGGACGTACCGCCGAATTGCTCAACACGTGGGGCGTGAGGTCTCCACAGTACATCGATGTTGTCGCCAGTGGTCGGCGGAAGGTGCACGTGCCCGTCGACCTGGGACCGGACCGCAGGGACGCACGGATGCACGCCAAGACCGTAGGAGCTTACGCAGTGCCGTAGGGGACCGCACCGCCACTTCCCAGCAAATTAGCGACACTGTTGCTCCTGGGGTATCGGCGAGGACCATTCGCAACCGTCTCCATGAAGCTGGGCTACGGTCCCGCACACCGTTAGGCCGTCTTCCGCTCACGCCCCAACATCGTGCAGCCCGCCTCCAGTGGTGTCGCGACAGGCGTGAATGGAGGGACGAATGGAGACGTGTCGTCTTCAGCGATGAGAGTCGCTTCTGCCTTGGTGCCAATGATGGTCGTATGCGTGTTTGGCGCCGTGCAGGTGAGCGCTACAATCAGGACTGCATACGACCGAGGCACACAGGGCCAACACCCGGCATCATGGTGTGGGGAGCGATCTCCTACACTGGCCGTACACCACTGGTGATCGTCGAGGGGACACTGAATAGTGCACGGTACATCCAAACCGTCATCGAACCCATCGTTCTACCATTCCTAGACCGGCAAGGGAACTTGCTGTTCCAACAGGACAATGCACGTCCGCATGTATCCCGTGCCACCCAACGTGCTCTAGAAGGTGTAAGTCAACTACCCTGGCCAGCAAGATCTCCGGATCTGTCCCCCATTGAGCATGTTTGGGACTGGATGAAGCGTCGTCTCACGCGGTCTGCACGTCCAGCACGAACGCTGGTCCAACTGAGGCGCCAGGTGGAAATGGCATGGCAAGCCGTTCCACAGGACTACATCCAGCATCTCTACGATCGTCTCCATGGGAGAATAGCAGCCTGCATTGCTGCGAAAGGTGGATATACACTGTACTAGTTCCGACATTGTGCATGCTCTGTTGCCTGTGTCTATGTGCCTGTGGTTCTGTCAGTGTGATCATGTGATGTATCTGACCCCAGGAATGTGTCAATAAAGTTTCCCCTTCCTGGGACAATGAATTCACGGTGTTCTTCATTTCAATTTCCAGGAGTGTAAATCGTGCAGTGTTTCACAGCTGTAAAAATGGTTCAAATGGCTCTGAGCACTATGGGACTTAACTTCTGAGGTCATCAGTCCTCTAGAACTTAGAACTTGTTAAACCTAACTAAGGACATCACACACATCCCTGCCCGAGGCAGGATTCGAACCTGCGACCGTAGCGGTCGCGCGGTTCGAGACTGAAGCGCCTAGAACCGCTCGGCCACTCCCGTCGGCGTTACGGCTGTAAAACGTCCTTCATGCTGTGCTAGCTCTTCTTCCACCCCTAAAACTTTTCAGCAAAACTATTCACCGAATAACACGCAAAAAAAACCTGGATCAATATAGCAAGAACAAAGTAATTTTGATGCCCTCTGGAATTATAGTGAACACTGGTGCTTGGTTCGCGTATACTGTCTGAGTTCTGAAACTCAAGTGTCAAGTATACCGTCGGTCCTCTTTCTCCAAGCAAATTAGTCTTTGAGGGTAGGTTCAAATGGTTCAAATGGCTCTGAGCACTATGGGACTTAACTTCTGAGGTCATCAGTCCCCTAGAAGTTAGAACTACGCAAACCTAACTAACCTCGGGACATCACAAACGTCCATGCCCGAGGCAGGATTCGAACCTGCGACCGTAGCGGTCGCGCGGTTCCAGACTGAAGCGCCTAGAACCGCTCGGCCACTTCGGCGGGCATTGAGGGTAGGTTTTCCCTGCTGCAGCTTTAGGTGCTTTTTCTCACATAGAAGTATGTTTCTTCATAGGCTATTCATCTGAATACTGAGTTCTCGTATTTAAAGAATTCACTGCTAAATTGTTTTCTCTTATGTTTGCTGTGGAAGTACCTGGCAAAGCTGACGCCAATTGTGCACGTTTTTTGTAACGTGTCTTTTAACTATCTGGCAAAATTTAAGACCTAGCAATATATTAATTTAACATTCACTCCAAGTGCAGCCGAACGCGGTAAGCCACGTGGATCAACTGAAACGATGCCCAGGCGCCGCACAAAGACCGGGAAAACCGGGAGTGAGCGGGCGGGACTTGTTCCGGGTGAAATCCTGGCGCTAACGATACCTCCCCCTGCAGGCCAGAGATGGGGTTCCAGGAGACATGGCTCGAGCTATCTATCACAGAACGGTTGAGTTACGTTTCCTCATGTTTTTCTCTTATTTTTCGTATTATAAGCAACATTTGCAGCATACGTTTAGTGAGATTAAATTGTGGTTTGGTGTTACTTACGATTTCCAATGTTGCTACACCATGTGTGTGATCCTGAAGATGTGTTCATTCGGTCCCCATACTTCAGTACGCCTATTTACAGGGTTTTTACACCCACATTTATTGCAGCACATCACTTGGACTTTTAGTTGTGTGGTCAACATCAGCATGATTACAGAGTGTGGTGCTGCCAGCTGTCACTGAGTATTTACCTTACATCTTTTGTTTGTGTTGTGTGTGTGGTTTGATGTTCTTGTCTTGTGTGTGTGTGTGTGTGTGTGTGTGTGTGTGTGTGCGAGTGAGAGAGAGAGAGTGAGAAGGGGAGGGGGAGGAGAGAGAGAGAGAGACAGGGAGGGAATGAGGAAGAAATGGTTCAAATGGCTCTGAGCACTATGGGACTCAACTTCTGAGGTCATCAGTCCCCGAGAAATTAGAACTACTTAAACCTAACTAACCTAAGGACATCACACACATCCATGCCCGAGGCAGGATTCGAACCTGAGACCGTAGCGGTCGCGCGGTTCCAGACTGCTTACGTCAGGGGCAAGTATACATTCAGGGGAAAACCTACTGTTCTCTTTTCACTGACAGGTCCTTAACCTGTTACTCTGGTAACAGGGCTATGAGCCCCTGAGGAAATAGTTCTTATTGATTCACGGGTCCTTAACCTATTGTTCTCCCACCTAGCCCCCCTCCCCCTCGCCCTCCTCCATCCCCATCTTTCTGGGAACTACTTCCGCCAATACAAGCACACGTTTGTTATCAATTTGACTAATTAATTAGATCTATTAATTAATTATTCCGTCTCTTGGAAAACCCCCTACCCGCTCTTCACCGGAAATTGCCAGAAAAGAGACTCAGTTTATTGGGCATTTGGAGGGAAATCGACTGCAGTGTATGGAATATTGTTCAAACAATTTAGAGAATGTGTGTCATATTGTTTATTTAAACAATTTACACGATGCAAAGTGATCTATAGAATGTTCAGCAACTGCAATGCTTTTTCATTCTGATCGATTCTGATCGCTTAAGGAAACATACATTTACACCACATAGATCACTTAAATATATCTTAAAAATTTTCCGCTTGTATGCAACTGCACAAAATCTGGAACACTAGCAGGCTCGCCGTACGGCTATCGGCTGTCAGCTGCCGTCTCACGTGGTCTGTATGAGTGAACCAATAGATACCAGCGCACGCGTGAGAGGCCTCCCTAAATGGGAATCGATCCTGAAATACTGCTGAAATTAATAAATAATTAATTTCTGGTCACAAGATCGTGACGTAGGGAATATAAAGAGGAAAAAGTAGCTATTACATTCATACAAAAATTGACTATGTCACAAAACTAGTATCAGACTGACTCAAAATACATTTAAGAAAAGGTAGTTGCATACAGAGACAGAGAGATCTGCAGTTTGCTTTTCAGATGAGATAGGAACTAGAATGGGATATTTCATTCCGTCTGTCGCGGAACATCACATCATGAAGATATCACAAATGTTGAGTCAGAAAATGTGACAATGGAAATATTAATTAAATCGTCAATATAACGTTTAAACAATTTTCTTACCACAGTCTAAAAACACTCGAAATAAAGAAACATCGACACTGTACAGTAGTTTGCTTGCATAAAAAAATTTTTTGTTTTTGACGAGAGACTTCATTAAATAATCGGAACATATTATAATTTATCGTCACAACTGGAAGTGGTGATGTACGGAACAGTAGTTGGAAATTCAAATTTCGAATTGAATTTATACTACAACATTTATAGGGTTCCCAACCACTACAGGCTGCTAAGTGCAATTTCTTTTTAAAAACGCTATACAATACCTAAGTTGAGTTGTTCTCTCCGCTAGACCAGGACGAAGAAGGAAGGAGGAAATGGTCTGTCACGCTATCGGTTGGTAGTGACAACAACAAATACCTATGCAAGACAGAGTCCAGTGTGGTACATTGAGAAGCACTGAGCCGGCCGCTGTGGCCAGGCGGTTCTAGACGCTTCAGTCCGGAACCACGCTACTGCTACGGTCGTAGGTTCGAATCCTGCTTCAGGCAAGGATGTGTGTGATGTCCTTATGTTATTTAGGTTTAAGTGGTTCTAAGTCTGGGGGCTGATGACCTCAGGTGTTAAGTCCCATAGTGCTTAAAGCTATTTGAACCATTTTGAGAAGCACTGATCACGACACACGCTTAAACCACAATCCAATCCGTAATAATAAGTTGTCATGGCTAGATGCCATAAATCGCGTCAGTCGGAAATTTGACGTCGCTATTGGATTTTAAAAGCACTATAGAATTACTAAATTGGGTCTCTCCTCTACATTTGGAAGGAGAGAGGTCTACTGCGTGACGGGATACAGACAAGAACTAATAGCAGTGCAAGAGCCGTCCGGTGTGGCCGAGCGGTTCGAGGCGCATCAGGCTGGAACGGCGCGACCTCTACCGTCGCAGGTTCGGGCATGGATGTGTGTGATGTCCTTAGGTTAGTTAGGTTTAAATAGTTCTACGTTCTAGGGGACTGCTCAGAGCCATTTGAACCATTTGAACCATTTGAACCACTGCAAAACAGATTCCAATGCGAAGTACTGAGAAGCACTAATCATGTCACACTTAAAGCTTGATTCATTCCGTAGTAATAAGTTGTCATGGCAGATATTGGAGATTGCTATCATCCGGAAATTCGGAGTCGCAACTATGTTTTTCAGGCACTATAGAATTCCTAAATTGGTGCCCTTCACTACATTCGGAAGAAGGGAGGGTCTACTGCGTGATAGAATAGAGGCAACTGCAAATACCGCGGCAACACAGAGTAGATTACAATGCATTGAGACGCATGACACAAACAGAAACATGACACAAACCATGATTCAGTCCACAGCAGTATCCGTCATGGCTAGATGTCGGATATCGCTGAAACACTCACACATCCTGCACCCTGATGTCGACGCTCAGAGGTTTCTGCAAACTACCACCGCGGCCACAGTCAAAGTATTGGACAGTTGTGTATGCCACAGTGCACCACCACCGGCAATGGAGGGCGTCAGGGGATAATTGTAGTGGTAGGAATTCGGGTGTTATCAAAACGTGCAGCGCAAAACACACGCCCATATTGAGCCCTCTCTCACGCAAGACACACAAGTCCCCTTCTGTCAGGCCGGCCTTTGTAGCCGAGCGGTTCTAGCGCTACAGTGTGGAGCGCGCGACCGCTACGGTCGCAGGTTCGAATCCTGCCTCGGGTATGGATGTGTGTGATGTCCTTAGGTTAGTTAGGTTTACTTAGTTCTAAGTTCTAGGCGACTGATGACCACAGAAGTTAAGTCGCATAGTGCTCAGAGCCATTTGAACCGCTTCTGTCGCGCTCACGCAGCGCACTGGCCACTTCGCCAGACCTTGCTGCCGTGGGCAAGTTCAGACAGGTCGGCTCATTCTTTGCAGCCATCACAGTCTGAGCTAATCAGCAACTCCCGGTCGCCAAAGCCTGTGGACCATCCTTGCAGCCAGCGGCAGTGCGCTCCGAAACAAGCAGCTGCACAGACACTAGTTATAAACAATTAAACCCGACATATACTCCCACCAGGTTAAAAAATCCACTTCACCCAATCCGAGGCAGCGAAGTTGTTGACCATGCACCTCCAATTTCTCATGTGAAATGTAGGTTTCCCCTTTTTATACAAGTCACTTTCGAAGACAGACGAATCGAGGCATGTACGCTTTTTCATATAGCTGCGGTATCGTTACTTGTGTAAATTCTGTAACACTACAGCCTAGGCTAACTTCCTATAAGTATTTTCTCATCTGGTAGGAAAAAAATCTTTTCTTATCTGTTATGTCGCACATCACAGGACTAAAATATTGAAGTCGTTTTTGGCTCATGACAGAGTGCTAAGATCTATCTCAGGACGCCTCCTCACTTTCCAACTTCCTTAAAGTAATCAAATGCCTCTCCATATACCAAGTCTCTTAAGGTAACATCACACTGAAGTTGTAGATATCAGGTTTATACTAGGTATCACATTTTAAATTCGGTAACGTATGTGATTTTATTACGATGGTCATCTCTCTCTGTATAGGTGGAAAATTGAAATATCATTGAAATAAATCGCCGCGACGAAGGAAACGCCCAATTACTGTTCCCAGTCCAGAATCATTTCCGTGGTGCAGTAGTCATTTCTTCCATTCCCAGGTGACATTCCACTTGTATCAAATTGATAGGATAAGTATATAAATTAATGGTAAGAGTACCTTTGCATGACTAGTAATGTTTCTTTTTCCACAGTCGGATTAAATTCACTAGGTAGTTCAGATGGCAGTTCCAGGAGGGAAGAGGAAAAAAATGGTTCAAATGGCTCTGAGCACTATGGGACTTTACATCTATGGTCATCAGTCCCCTAGAACTTAGACCTACTTAAACCTAACTAACCTAAGGTCATCACACAACACCCAGTCATCACGAGGCAGAGAAAATCCCTGACCCCGCCGGGAATCGAACCCGGGAACCCGGGCGTGGGAAGTGAGAACGCTACCGCACGACCACGAGCTGCGGACAGGGGATAAGATGTTCTTCTCGAGGAACACTATTGAGAACAGACATTTTAAGTTGATCACAGAAAGATTCTATAGCCGGCAACATTAATTTCGCGTAAAGACCGCGCTATTAGAAACATGATCAGAACGACTGTGCTACCATCATCCTACAAAACCATCGTCTTGGTTCTACAGGAAAACTCAAGAGCCGCTGATACCGTTATCTCTCTGGTAGAAATGCTGTCAGAGATTTGAAATCAAGTGTCTCCATTCGGGGGTCCCAAGATATAATGGGGATTTTTTCGTGAAATCGAAAACGCGTACCCTCTATTTTTCCATTTCACCTTAATAACTCACATACTAAATATTATTACAATTAAATTATTGGAACACGTCCCGACTTGACGCTAAACATGAGACTTGAACTCTTTTACTATGTGGGAATGGAGGGATTCTGGAACTTAATATTGGTAAATAAAACACCAAAATTCCCGAATCATATTTATTCATTATTTAACATGTAAATACGTTTTCTCGAAATTATCGATTCAAAGTTTGTTTTCTGCAGTCAGGATAAATCTTTCGGTGTTCTTGTACGCAACGTAACAAACATTGTTTTTGTTCCTCCTCAACCGAGATTAAACCATGTAAGTCTTGCATCAACTTGACCGCTCTTTCAGCTGTATCATTCACAGTGGCGTAGCGTGGTTGTAAAGGTTGGAGAGACTCTACAGTTATAGGGAGACAAAATAGTACAATAAACAATAATTTAAACAAATGAAACAAATGCAACAAATAAAACAACAACAACTAGTACTACTACCATTACCACCGCCAGTAATAATAATAATAATAGTAATAATAATAATAATAATAATAAAAATAATAATAATAAAAGATTTTAAAAAGGCCTACGACTCAATAGACAGAGTAGCGCTCTGCAACACGCTGGAAGAATTCAGCATTGACACAAAGACAGGAGCAATCGCTCGGCAAACATTAACTGACACAGTCTCCAAGGTTAAATTTATGGGGGATATCTCTGAACCATTTGAAATCCATACTGGAGTGCGACAGGGTGACTGACTTTCACCATTACTCTTTCATATCATTCTTGAAAAAATTATCAGGACATGAGAAAAAGAAGTCAGAGGACTCCAAATTGGCATTAGAAAAGATAATAGATTCAATGTGAAATGTTTAGCTTTTGCAGATGACCTTACAATCCTCTCAAATAATAGAAAAGAAGCGACTAACGCCATAGAGAAGTTACGCGAAATTGCACAAAGAACTGGCCTGCAAATTTCGTATGAGAAAACTCAGTACATAGAAAGAGTGCCACAAGACAAATTGCCTATTGTGACAACCCATTGGAAAATCGTACAAGTACCACATTTTAAGTACCTGGGAGAAATCATCCAGCCATCAGGGATCAACCTAAAGGCCAATGAGGAAAGAAAAAAAACTACAGAAATCATATAAACTAACGTGGAACTATTATAACAAAAAATCCATATCCATTAACGCAAAAATGAGGCGCTACAACAATGTCGTACTTCCGGAGGCACTGTATGCATCTGAAACAACACAAATACGTGGGCAAACTAAAATCAAAGAAATAGAGAAACAAGAAAGGAAAATTCTCAGGAAAATTTTTCGCCTGGTATAAGAGCAAGGAATCTGGAAGAAGAGACCAACATCAGAATTATATAAATACACAGACAAGATTATGGATACAATAAGGAAAAGAAGGAAGCAGTTCAACGGACATATCCACAGGATGAATGAAAACAGAATTTCAAAGCGAATTCTTAAAGTCATCAACTCAGGCAGGGGAAAAACAAAATGGATAAAAGAAGTTGAAGAGGACCTCAGACACGTGCACATAACAGTAAATGATGTAGAAAATAGAACTGATTTCAGGAACATCATCAAAAAACATAAATTTGACACCACAACACAGAAGAGACCAGGATGCAAATGGACAGAGGAGCTAAAGAAACAACAGTGAACACATGAAGAAAATTTGGGCTCAAAAAAAATATAAATAATCATCATATAGGAAATCAAGTTCAAACTCTCTCTGCAAATGGGAATAATAGAAAATAATAATAATAATAATAAGTTGTTCAAGAAACGATGACAAATTTGTAGAACTCCAGCAACAAGGGAAGAAGCATTTATATTTTCTTGTACACAAGTGCAATGCGCCTGTCGTTTCTTTCCACGAATAAGTCTATAACTCGGTCTACAAAGATCTGATTACTGGATATCTCCCCAAGTAGTGTCTTTTCTATTGGTAACGTGCTCAAACACGACAGTCGGTTGTTGGACATCGAATTCCTTAAATAATTCTTCACTCGTTTAAGAGTACCCATGCTTCGTTCAGTGCTTGCTGTCGTTGCAGGTAGGGTCAAAACCAAACGCAGTAACTTCGTTGTTTCTTCATAAAAAGAGTCTAAATCATTGTTGACAATGTACTTTAAGAGGATTCTTGCAGATAAGTGTTTTTTCTCAGCAGCGTATATGTTACACAGTTCGTTTTCGAGTTATTCTTGTTTGAAAAAAGGGTACTGTTCTAATAAGTGAAGCAGTTTCTACTTTGGGAATTCTTTTTTATAGTTCGGGAAACACTTATCGTTCAAAAGTTCAACAAACTGAATTTGGGGAAAGTCTTGAAATCTTCTTTCCATCTGAACAATTTGCAGACCCAGTATCTCGTAAGTTAGAGCCCGAAAGGATGTCTTTTGGCTGTCACAGAATGATAAGTTGCCATTCGAACACAAGCTGCATTTAATGCATTCATCAACGAATGTTTCCGTTCTTAATTGTCGTAATTTTCTCATAACAGTTCTTATTTCGTCGCGGCAAGCAGTTATACTAACAGATTTTGAGTGAAGAGCATTAAAGAGATGATCAACATAAACAAACCACCCGCGGTAGAAGCAAAGCAAGTAGACAAACGTAGGATCATCCATCCGTCGTTTCATTCCCACAGCACAGCTCAAAGATTCTGGGTCCCACTGAGAGTCTGTATCATCAATTATATAATTAAAAACACTATACAGCTCTGAGAAATGACTTGATATTGTTGAAACTGCCCTGGAACGAAAATTCTAGCGAGTGTTGCTTGCGTGTGGCAGTTTAAACCCTTTCTCCGTTAACAATACAGTTCGTTTTGATGATTTGTTGAAAAACGAATGGAATGAAGTAATATCACTTGCAAACATGCGTACTTGTGATATGATTTTGGACGCATGTAACAGTACCAAATTCAGCTGGTGTACGTAACAATGGATAAACAGCGCACAGGGACAGAACTGCTTCACCAATTGTTGTAGTCCTCTTTCTCTGCCCACCATTACTGAAACACCATCATATGTTTGACTAACCACTTTTCCTCCCACATTCCATTCTTTCAATACTGCATGAATAATGTTTGACAAACCTTCAGCAGTTTTATCTCCAGAAACATCGTAAAATCCAACAAATCTTTCGTCAATTTTGTCTGCGATACAGTACCTGAATATTATACTCATTTGACTCTTGCATGACACGTCTAATGTTTCATCAACCTGAATCGAAATGAAATTGCAGTTCTGAATTTCAGATTTTATTTTCTTATTAATTGCCAGAGTTATCATTTCTATTACATCATTCTGTATATCTGGAGAAGTTCCATTAAAGGTTGAAGATGATGATAGATGGTCTTGGATTAACTGCTCTCCTTGAGCTAGTAAATCCAACAATTCCAGATAGTTACCTTTGTTGCTGGAGGATTCGTCTTCTCGATGGCAGCGAAAGGCTGGTTCTCGTTTACAAAGAAATGTAATTGCCTGAATAAGACGAGGCAATACTCTCCTGTTGGATGCAACTTGTTCGTTGTATATTATTGCTGTCAGACGTGGGGCTTCAGAAAGGGCGTGCTCAATTCTACTTTTGCCCAATAACTCAAAAGATTCTTTGTTCTGCAGGTGACGTTTTGATATCTGATGCTTTTGTGCTTTCCTGTCAAAGTTCTTTATTGTACAAATGCCCTCACTGCACCATTCCTTTTCACCACCAAACAGAAGACACATATAACAATATAATCTGTTATTAACTGCATTCGCAGTCAGCCAAGTATACTTTTCGTATCAGGCTGTCTCAAAAGTGCGTTTTTGTTTGGCTTCACTTAAAACTACACTGAGTATAGGAGTAGGTCGTTTGTCCTTCAATTCGCACTTTTTTTTTGTACGTTAATGTAGAAAAAGGCGTCTTTAACAAAAATTCTATAAGGTATTCAGTTGCTGGCTCACTGATGTTGGCGACACAACGAAAATCACGCAAGAATGACTATGAACACAAACCGCGCGACTGTTCACTTCCGTGTTAAAAGCCAGCAGAGAAGCGGCAGAGACTAGTCTCGATACCTGCTAACAAGTGCAGCGCACCGGCCATCGTGGAAGAGTGGAAGTGGAGGGGAGCCGCGAATGCCACTAACACAGCCAGGTAAGGGAAGGAGGCAGAGACTGAGAGCAGTCGAGTCTCAATCAGGCAAATAAATAAATTCTCAGGGTGTGGCGCGGGCTACAAAACTGATGTCTTCGCACATTTAGAGCTCTTAGTAGAAAGTTGTTTATATTTTTGTTATGAATTACTATTGCATCTTCTTTAACCACGAATACAGGGGAGACTAAGTCTCAATGTCTCCCCTCACGCTACGCCACTGTCATCAATTTTAAGACGATGGAAGAATGACTTGCTTCTGACTGAAATGAAGTCGCAGATGTTTTTCTCTGTAATTAAGAGAGAGCAAACCAGTTAACAAAATTGTGATTTAAACAGAAAACTAAAGAAACAAAGTCTCTATTCATTCACTTAACTCACCGCAAAGTTCTTCCTTCGAAGGGATGTAACGGTTAGCATGAGCTGATAAATTATCTTTGGTTAAATTTTCAACCATTTTTACTTTTGTTTCTAGATCCACATCATCGTCAACCAGTGACAAGACAGAAACTTCATCAGTAAAATACCATAAATGCTGGATTATCTTCTATAGAGCTGCTTTTGAGATGTCTTTATCTATTTTTTTCGTACGCCTTCATTGACTTCAAGAAGCACAAATCCTGGTAGGGTATCTTTACTGCCAAAATACACTGGAGCCAGGGCTTGACGTAGGATGTGACGATGAACAGACGTCAAACAGCGCTACCTTCTCCTTGCTCGAAATTTTTAACTGAGCACAAAGTAATGATGTTTTTAAGAAATATAAAGCTCTCGCCATCCATCGAGCTTGGTATATGGCACCTGGATGCCGTCTTGAATTTTGTGTCTGTATCTCCACCTAAAAATATAACACAAAGCTCTATCAACTCTCGGTAATCTTCTCTGAATATTTGTTTTGTCAGTTCAGTGCGGCAAAACTAAAGCAGATTGTCAGTTTCTGAAACAGTCAGGTGCATTGCGTTCTTTTCTTTGTAGCACTGTATGTTATCTGGATCTACACTTTTCCAGTTACCTCGGAACTTTTTGAAGAGTGGATTATCAGGACTTATTGTCACTGAACTGATTTTTACCTGAAACACTTTTTTAACACTAGTTCATACACGTGGTGGCGGCAAGGAAAAAGAATAACACATCTGTTAAGTTTTTGCTCAAGTAGCACACAGGCACCATTGATATGGCCTATATTTGAAGCTGTAGTATCACAACAAAGAAACTGCACTTTGTCTTCGAGATTTCAGTCGACAATAGCGTTCCAAACAGCTATCGCCTGTTCACATCCTGAAGAGTATTCCCACCTTGGCACAGCAATAAGTTGTTCTTTATTTCTTCATGAGATAACTGTCGGAAGACGTTCTTCTTGTCAGTCCCGATCATGTGTAGCAGGCAACAGTTTGCCATCCCAATGAACAGTCACAACATCTGGTACCTCGTTTTGAAAATAAACTTTTATAAGTTCCCTAATGGTCTTTTCATTTCTCTGTGCGAATTCTTTGGAGCGAGGACTTACTTATAGGAAATTTATCAGTTTTACATCCAAGTGCCTCAATGGTAGCGTCAAGAATATACACTGAATCTCTCACACCCAAGACACCTATCTAGCGCTGCTACTAATTTTGGAGTAATGAAATTTTTCCGCATAGTTGTTTTACTGGTTCCAGATTTTATGTTCTCAATCACAGTTGGGAAGTTTTCTAGAAAACACATCTCATTTTCATTACAATCTGAAGTTGAGTCAATTTGTAATGCTTCATAAGATGCTGACGAAGGAGCTGACGTGGAAAAATGTTTAGCACGTCGGTTTTCTTCCTCAATAGTTCTGATACGGGACCTTTCCTCTTTATTAACCGGTTTCTTGTCTACTCCAGCTAAGTGACCAGGCCGACCTGACTCTCTCCGTCGCTGTCAAAAGATTTTATCTTCATTTATTTTCATTAATTGAAGTGCATCGGCGTGTGCAATGACGAACAAATCATCCAACTTGTTGGCAAACTCTTGTCGGGGCTGCTCAAATACCATTTGGGTCTTTTGTGCATTTTTTGGCAACTCCCTCCTAACTTGATGTAGGTTCACTAATTTCTTCACACAGTGAGGTAGCCGGCCCCTGTGGACGATCGGTTCTAGGCGCTTCAGTCCGGAACCGTGCGACTGCTACGGTCACAGATTCGATTCCTGCCTCGGGCATGGATGTGTATGATGTCCTTAGGTTAGTTAGGTTTAAGTAATTCTAAGGTCTAGGGGACTGATGACCTCAGATGTTAAGTCCCATAGTGCTCAGAGCCATTTGCACCATTTCACACAATGAGATACAGATTTGGTAGGTATTCGCGAATTTTCCCAAAAGACCATACTGTCCCGAATAGTGAGATTGGCACTTTCACTGACAGTTAAATTCACTTCCCGGGTATTATAAATTTGCCAGAACTTGTCCATTAGGTGGCAGTTTTGAACCATTTATCTGATGTTTTACCGCACCTATTTAAAATATACGCGTTTTAGAACAACTATGTGATTCCACTGACATTTTCACTTACTGAGAACGATTTAGACTAATAATGTTAGAGACACACCGACAAGAGAGCGCGCGCCTTCGCCTTTCTTACCAAGTACAGCCAATGCAAGTCGGCACGGGTTGCCAACATCCTAATGTTCTGAAGTTTTACATATAGTTGTTTTGGCATCGTACAAATAAATTAAGAGGGTTTTCGTTCAAATAAAGACTTCTTCGAATTTTTGAGACACGCTAGTCTCCCTTCAACAGCATAGTTGCGGTGGATCTTATGGAGACGACTTTTGATGATTTCAGCCACTGGTGAAACATGTTCATGCCAGTTTCATATCTCGTAACAACTCACCTTTCTCTAACCTATCTGTTACAGCAAAAATTCTAACGCAGTTTATTAGACATTCCCTCTGCATCTTTCAACTGCTCCTCAGACTCTGCCCTGCCCTCCCTGCAACTTTGACCATGTGGTCATCCCATTAGAAGTAGGAACTGAACGGAAGTCGGAGAGCGCTATATCTAACATGTTATGTATCCTGTGTAGAATCAGGATAAGCTAATTTAATGCAACAGAACCATCTATTTTGATCTCTCGGCGGAAATGGGTATGTGTTGTCATAGCTCTGCCAATCATTTACAACGCGTAAGGCCAGCATCAAATGAAGCTTTCTGACTCCTGCAACACGAGGTACTAGGAACAACAATGGTGGTGCTTACTATCGACAAAATTAGGAAGCCTCCACATCATACAGAAACTGTAGGAAGGACGAGAGGTCTTTGCTACTGCATTGAGATGTATTTCGAAACTACATACAGGTAATGTCCGACACCCAAACATTATCATCATTATTTTGTACCATCCAATAGCGAACGAATAACAGACTATAAAAATTCCGCTAATGTCATCTGACATAGATCTCGATAAGATTTTCCTGTGATCTATATATATCAAGCAAGTGATGGCACTCAGTAATTAGCCGGCCGGTGTGGCCGAGCGGTCCTACGCGCTTCAGTCTGGAACCGCGCGACCGCTGCGGTCGCAGGTTCAAATCCTGCCTCGGGCATGGATGTGTGTGATGTCCTTAGGTTAGTTAGGTTTAAGTAATTCTAAGGTCTAGGGGACTGATGACCTCAGATGTTAAGTCCCATAGTGCTCAGAGCCATTTGACCCAACCAGTCATTATGTGGTAAACAACATACCACTGGCTGGATGGATGGGGTGGAAAAGACCCCATCGATGCAATAAGCATCAAATAAGTTGTGCGATCAATTTTAGCAATTTTACCAGTGCTTTTTCCGTAATTCCAACACTGAACAATGACACACACACACACACACACACACACACACAAGAGAGAGAGAGAGAGAGAGAGAGAGAACAAATACCCTCTGTCTGCTGGCATGGAGCATATGTGGCAATCCTATTAAATATACTCGTACTGGTTCATTGGAGCAGGTGGCCAGTGATCGAAGTCGCTTCCACAGACCAGTGTGTAGTTTCGCTACCTGTACTGTAGAAGGACCATTTCCCACAGAATATCAGTCACAAGAGAGTGTCCCATTGTTGTTATCTGACGCACTGATTTGTTTTTCTGCTGTAACACATCCAGGCAGTGTATGACTGCAGCTACATACACAACAATCATTTCGTTTTTCTACCACGAGTTAGAGGTCTGTGTCAGGTGCTAAACCAACATCAACCTGTTTAGACCGTTGGTGCTCACAGAAAACTGGACATCACATGTTTTAAATTATTCTGCTGCTGCTTTCACAGTACACAGGAAGATTGAAATAAATGACTGGAGTGGTGTTTCTTACTGACAAAAAAATACGGAAGGCATCACGACATATGAAAACTGAATGAGATTTTTGGCATTGTGGGAGATTTCCAAACTGCTGTCTGAGGGTATCTGATGACCTCTACATTTATAGTTACCTTTTACAGTGATGTGGTAGCGTATGTCTTGGTGTCCCATTCCAATTGATCCCCTATACTGCACTAATGTACGCAATCATGCAACCCATTCACTGAGGGTGTTGTCCCTCCACCAAAATTTTCTCTCCATCTCAAGCAAGTGATGTCACTCAGTCATTATGTGGTAAACAACAACATACACAGGATCGATGGAGTGGAAAAGACCCCGACGATGCAATAAGCATCAAATTGGTTGTGCGATCATTTTTAGCAATTTTACCAGTGTTTTTCCGTAATTCCAACGGTGACCAGTGACACAGCAGCGTTCTTCTCAATTTTTGTATCAACACTAAACCACCCCTCCACTACTTTGTGAGTACCATTGCGAGTGAACGAAGATGAATGTGCAGTATTTCCGTTCATTATTATATCTCGAAAAGTCATGCATATACTCCAAAGTATACCAGAAAGCGTCTTATACCGATCTACATACGTTCCAGAACTTCGATCATAGTGCGTAATTTACGATTCCGGTTGCCCACCTATCGATATATGGATGGGAAACATACTCTCTCTTTCTTAGGATAAAGCAAGAAATTTCAAAATCTCTGTACACAGTCTTTGACCAGCCCTTCCTGCACCAATGTGACCTATTTAATCTGCAGCTGACCAAAGGCAGACTGCTACATTCCACATCTCGTGAAGGAACAGAGCGATTCGAGTCCGCAGCTGCTGCTCTGCACTAATTTTGCTCATGACACACATTTAAGTGGACGACATTTCTCCAGATACACGCTTTCAAGGAGGTTAACACCTGTTGTTGGTGTATATTAGATCTGAAAGTGTTGTGATGATACAACATACAGTTAAGAAGCAGAAACATGTGGTTTTTATGCATGATGGAGCCACAGATAGACATGCTTTGAAGCATTTACGTAAATAAACTGCTCTATCAATTATAAAGTATTGTCCTAGTGTCTGAGGTCAGCAGTAAGAAGGTATTGGTAAGAGGGAAATGATCATGGAAAAAAAAAAACACATACATTCCTGAGGCTACACAATTTTGTACTTAAAGCATGCTATAATGCTAAAGCGGTACAGCTCCCGACCAGTTAGTCATGAGGAGCCGGCCGCTGTGGCCGGCGGTTCTAGGCGCTTCAGTCTGGAACCGCGCGACCGCTACGGTCGCAGGTTCGAATCCTGCCTTGGGCATGGATGTGTTTGTTGTCCTTAGGTTAGTTAGCTTTAAGTAGTTCTAATTTCTAGGGGACTGATGACCTCAGATGATAAGTCCCATAGTGCTCAGAGCCATTTGAACCGATTGAAGTCATGAGGAATGCTACGCTGTTAATATTCCAACTTAAGAAATTCATTCCCAGCACATGACGTACATTCTGCCTGCAAGTTTCTCTACGACAAACTGTGATGACAAACTGAAAAGTGATAAAACTACTACCTTGCACACAAAAGAAAAAATTTATTCTTTACTACATAGACAATGGATAGGTGATGTGAATGACACCTGTTGCTTACGAAACAAAAAGCAAATTACGGTTTGGAAATTATGGAATGTTGGAAAAAGCCCTATAAAATAATATTCGATAGCAGAAAGTGCATAAGAATATACAGTTGACATCTTACAAGGAAATAAACACCATGGTCGGCAGCCAAAGCAGATGTAACAGTCTTACTACAGTTTACCACTGCTCCTGGTAACCTTCTCTTGCACACAGAAGTCATGGCCCGATGTCACGCTATATTGCTCACGTGTGGGATAATACTGCTGTTTCACCTTTATGCCACGTCTCTAGAATGCCTCCTGTTAAGGTGTGTATATGTAGCATCAGTTTAGTCTCCTCCTCCAGAACACATATTTTATTGATTTTGCTTAGTATCTTTTCATGGTATTTATCTCTAATTTTACATATTCTCAGTCAATTTCCGTAATTTTACTAGGTTGTCCCAGATGTGGCAGAGAAACGGACTACTTCACATACGTCTTCGTTCGTCTAAAGGAAGGTACTGGAAAAGGTTTTCCGCTGATGGACGTGTTTCATCACACATGAGTTGGAAGTCTTCTGATGACTGTGGTCTGCAGAAGTTTTCTGTTAATGATAGCAGGTAGATAGTGCTGTAAGTCACACACAGAACACGCAGTTATATACGAGTTGGTCACAGGTTATACCACACAAGTGGTACACCTCGAGGGAACAATCGAAAAAAATGGAGAAATGCGTGATAAATGGTCTGCAGCAACATATCACACTCTCCCTCTCAACTGATCACTCCACCAACTTTCTATAGTCTTTAACACGGATCCATCTGACTGCAGAGGCAGATGAATCTCTTCTTTTTCAGCAAAGCATCGAAGATAGCAGTCAGCTTGCATGTATCACGATTACCTCAACAGACATACAGTAGGATGTTGTTAAAAAAGCCATACAACAACTGTTCGTTAGCTGACAGCGCAAGGTTGAGATTGGCGGACAGTACAGAGAAGCACATTGTAAATACCATTTTTCAGAGTTTACAACATCTAAACAGTCCTCCACGGGGTCAAACAGGCGATCCATTCTCTTGTTCTATATTGCGGTCATCCCTAATGGTAATACAACACCCTTTTGCTAACGACACTTTATAAAAATCTATAAGGTGCTTGCCGATAACTTTGGGGTCACATATGGACTTTTGATCCGACATATATAAATGTATTACCCCCACAGTTGGTGGTCAACCACATTAAACATTATATTTCAACTGTTAATCGCTCCAGACGAAAAAAAAAGAGACTGTTTCCTTGGTTCCCAGTGCTTCCTTGTCAACTTTTTCTCGTATTCCTCTCGCTGTCGCATACTAGTCCCTGTGTACAAGAATTTTCCTGCACCAAGCACAAGACTAGAAAAAATACTTCCTCAATTTCTCCGCATTTCCTCGTAATTTCCCTCAATTTATTCGTATTTTGCATTATCTCTTGTAATTTTATCGATTTTATGTCACTTCTACCCGTATGACCATGGCATCACTTCTCGCTCCGTATTCTAAAATTACTTGTTAAGTAGTACAGTTGCCAACTCCTAGCGAAAATGCACTATTTTTCTGGTCATATGGCATAGTATAGCACTGAACTCGAATGCATCCAGTTACCTCCAACCAGTGCGTTTGCTCTGTTTTCTGCATATCTGTGTTTGTGCATGTGTCGCGGACGGCTCCCATGTCCCAGAGTAGACCCAAGTTAGTGTTCTAGTGTGGATCTTCCATGTGTTACATCCGCAGCAATGTCGTGATGCAAACCCACAATATGACACGTCCAGGATACGGCTTGAAGGTGGATCAACCATGCATTACGTCTGGAGAAGTGTTCTATGTTGGAAGTTGGATGCAGCACCAGGAGGACAGTTTCATATAGGTACAAAGTGACTGTTACTATATTTTTCATATTCGTCCTGTCCTAAATGCATGCTTGTGGATTATTGGAGAGAGGGCGAGTCTTAGGATCTTTTAGTAGTTTGGTGTATAAGATGCGCAAATATTCTCATATAAAATCAAACAGCACATGGGTATGTCAGCAATATGACAATACACATATGGAAAACTGTGGAAGAAATATAAAAATTGTCACAAAATCGGTAAAATTTGAGGAAACCCAGGTGCACTTACAAAAGATTCATGTGAGGTAGGTAAAAATTGTTGGTGACTGTTGCAGGAAGGGTTGGTCAAAGACAATGTGGTGAGATCATTCAATCTCTTACTTTATCCTAAGACAGCGAGAATGCTCCGTTACTCCCATCTGCTGCAGTCAGGGACTGTGCGGCTGGTTCCGGCGGAGGTTCGAGTCCTCCCTCGGGCATGAGTGTGTGTGTGTGTTTGTCCTTAGGATAATTTAGGTTAAGTAGTGTGTAAGCTTAGGGACTGATGACCTTATCAGTTAAGTCCCATAAGATTTCACACACATCTGAACATTTTTGAACTCCCATCTGTATAGGGGAAGATGGGCAATCATAATCGTAAATTAAGCACTGTGATCAACGTACTTGAAATATGTGGACTAGTATAGGACGCTGTCTGGTATACTTTGGTATATCTATACATATATTTAAGAAAGAACAACGAATGGACGTACTGCGCAGTCCTGTACCCACAGTTGCAAACTAGAGGACGGTTGATTTATTGATGATAAAGGAAATTGAGCGTCATTAAAATTACTGAAAAACACTGATAAAATTGCTAGAATTGATCACACTATAGATGTCACGCTTATTACAGTGCTCCTCACCCGTCCACTGGGATACTGTTGATTACCACATAATGACTGACTGACGTCACTTGTTTGAGATGGAGAGAGAGCGTTGGTGGAGGGGCAGAGCCGCCTCAGATAGCCTGCACCGAAACAGTGACTGTGTACGTAACTGCAATATTGGGATCTATCGAAATGGGACACCTAAACATCTGTTAACATGTCATTGTGAAAGATAACTTTAGATGCAGAGGTCATCAGTCAGCCTTGCACAACTGTTTGGAAATGCTCCATGACACTGCAAAACTCTTCCAGTTTCCATATGTCGTGATGCCTTCCGTATTTTTTTGTAAGTATGAAACACCGTTCCTCTCCTTTATTTCAAACAGCATGTGCATTATGAAAGCAGCAGCAGCATAATTTACACCATGTGATTTCCAGTTTTCTGTGAGAGCCAACAGATCGAAATGTGTTAATGTTGGTTTAACACCTGACACAGGGCTCTAAGTCGTGCTGCAAAAACAAAACGATGATGGTGTATGTAGCTGCAGTAATACACTGCTCGGATGTATTACTGCAGAACAAAATACACTCCTGGAAATTGAAATAAGAACACCGTGAATTCATTGTCCCAGGAAGGGGAAACTTTATTGACACATTCCTGGGGTCAGATACATCACATGATCACACTGACAGAACCACAGGCACATAGACACAGGAAACAGAGCATGCACAATGTCGGCACTAGTACAGTGTATATCCACCTTTCGCAGCAATGCAGGCTGCTATTCTCCCATGGAGACGATCGTAGAGATGCTGGATGTAGTCCTGTGGAACGGCTTGCCATGCCATTTCCACCTGGCGCCTCAGTTGGACCAGCGTTCGTGCTGGACGTGCAGACCGCGTGAGACGACGCTTCATCCAGTCCCAAACATGCTCAATGGGAGACAGATCCGGAGATCTTGCTGGCCAGGGTAGTTGACTTACACCTTCTAGAGCACGTTGGGTGGCACGGGATATGTGCGGACGTGCATTGTCCTTTTGGAACAGCAAGTTCCCTTGCCGGTCTAGGAGTGGTAGAACGATGGGTTCGATGACGGTTTGGATGTACCGTGCGCTATTCAGTGTCCCCTCGACGATCACCAGTGGTGTACGGCCAGTGTAGGAGATCGCTCCCCACACCATGATGCCGGGTGTTGGCCCTGTGTGCCTCGGTCGTATGCAGTCCTGATTGTGGCGCTCACCTGCACGGCGCCAAACACGCATACGACCATCATTGGCACCAAGGCAGAAGCGACTCTCATCGCTGAAGACGACACGTCTCCATTCGTCCCTCCATTCACGCCTGTCGCGACACCACTGGAGGCGGGCTGCACGATGTTGGGGCGTGAGCGGAAGACGGCCTAACGGTGTGCGGGACCGTAGCCCAGCTTCATGGAGACGGTTGCGAATGGTCCTCGCCGATACCCCAGGAGCAACAGTGTCCCTAATTTGCTGGGAAGTGGCGGTGCGGTCCCCTACGGCACTGCGTAGGATCCTACGGTCTTGGCGTGCATCCGTGCGTCGCTGCGGTCCGGTCCCAGGTCGACGGGCACGTGCACCTTCCGCCGACCACTGGCGACAACATCGATGTACTGTGGAGACCTCACGCCCCACGTGTTGAGCAATTCGGCGGTACGTCCACCCGGCCTCCCGCATGCCCACTATACGCCCTCGCTCAAAGTCCGTCAACTGCACATACGGTTCACGTCCACGCTGTCGCGGCATGCTACCAGTGTTAAAGACTGCGATGGAGCTCCGTATGCCACGGCAAACTGGCTGACACTGACGGCGGCGGTGCACAAATGCTGCGCAGCTAGCGCCATTCGACGGCCAACACCGCGGTTCCTGGTGTGTCCGCTGTGCCGTGCGTGTGATCATTGCTTGTACAGCCCTCTCGCAGTGTCCGGAGCAAGTATGGTGGGTCTGACACACCGGTGTCAATGTGTTCTTTTTTCCATTTCCAGGAGTGTATATATGTGATGTCACTGATATTCTGTGGGTGTGGTCCTCCTACAGTACTGGTGAAGAAACTCTCCACTGGCCTGTGGAAGCGACTTCAATCACTAGCCACCTGCAATGGCCATCTGCTCCAGTGAACCAATACCAGTATATTTAGTAAGATCGCCACATAAGCCCTATGCCACCAGGCAGACGGTCACAGTAAAATTTTATCGAGTTGTATGTCAGATGACATTAGCAGAGATTTTACAGTTTGTAGTTTTTGTCTCTATCAGATGGTACGAAATAATAATGATAGAGGTAATGCTTGGATGACAGACGTTAATGAAACCTGATGTAGATCCCCTTCAGACTGCAGTAACTGTATGGAGACTGAAGACGCATCACAATGCAGTAGCAAAATACTCATCTTCTTCCATTCCTGTATGATGTGGAGTCTTCCTAATTTTCCCGATAATAAACACCACCGTAACTGTTCCTACTGTGTTTCCTACTATCTCGCGTTGCAGGAGAGAGAAAGCTTCATTTGGCACTGGCCTTACACGTTGTGCATGGTTGGCGGAGCTACGACAACCCACACACATTTCAAAAATGGTTCAAATGGCTCTGAGCACTATGGGACTTAACTTCTGAGGTCATTAGTCCCCTAGAACTTAGAACTACTTAAACCTAACTAACCTAAGGACAACACACAGCCGGCCGCGGTGTTCTAGCGGTTCTAGGCGCTCAGTCCGGAACCGCGCGACTGCTACGGTCGCAGGTTCGAATCCTGCCTCGGGCATGGATGTGTGTGATGTCCTTAGGTTAGTTAGGTTTAAGTAGTTCTAAGTTCTAGGGGACTGATGACCACAGATGTTAAGTCCCATAGTGCTCAGAGCCATTTGACAACACACACATCCATACCCGAGGCAGGATTCGAACCTGCGACCGTAACGGTCGCGCGGCTCCAGACTGTAGCGCCTAGAACCGCTCGGCCACTTCGGCCGGCCACACACATTTCCCCGAGTGGTTAAAATAGATCGTCCTGTTGCATTAACTCAGCTCATCCTGTTTCTCCACAGATTGTAGATCATCCTAGATATAGTGTTTCTACTTATACCGAGACGACCACATGGTCGAAGTCGCAGGGAGGGCAGGGCAGAGACTGAGGAGCAGTTACAAGATGCAGAGGGAATGTCTAAAAAACTGGGCTCTAATTTTTGCTGTAACAGACACGTTAGAGAAAGGTGGCTTGTTACAAGATATGAGAATGGCACGAAGATGATTCATCAGTGGCTGTAATCATCAAAAGTCGTCTCCATAGGATCCAGCGCAAGTATGTGGTTGAATGGAGACACTTGATTCCAAATTGCAGACAGCGTTTATACCAGACAGCATAACGCTATTAGCGTCTCTTGTTTTTTCCTGTAGAACCAAGACCATAGTTAATATAGGGTGATGGTGTCACAGTCATTCTGATCATGTTTTTAATAGCGCGGTCTTTACGCGAATTTTATGTTTTCAGTGATAGATTCTTTCTGTGGTCAGCTTAAAATGTCAGTTCTCATTAGTGTTTCTTGAAAAGAACATCGTCTTCCCTCCGGGGATTGCCATTTGAGCTACCTGGTGAGTGTATCCGACTCCTGAAAAAGAAAAATTACTCGCCATGCAAAGTGACTCTTATGATCAATGTCATTAATTAACCTAGCAATATGATATCAGTGACTTGTCGCCTGGCAGATGGAAGCGATAACTATGGCACCATATAACTGGTTCTTCACTAGGAACAGTAATTAGGAGCTTTTTTGGTTGCAGCGATTTCTTTTAATGATATTTCAATCTTCCGCCTACACAGGGTGAGACCACCATAATAATAAAATCAGATGTGTTACTCAAGTTACAAAGTGATATGTAGTAAAAACCTGATATTTAAAACTTCTCTGTGTTGTTACCTTAAGAGACTTCATAAGTGCCAAGTCATATGGCTACTTTAAGGGAATACGAAAGTGTGGAGGCATCCTGTGACAGATGTATAGATATTAGCATTCTGTCATGATCCAAAAATGGGTTTAATATTCTGTCCTGTGATGTATGACGCAACAGATAAGAAAAGAGTTTTTCTTACCTGAAGAGTAAAATACTGAGTAGAACAGTAGCGTCTACCATACTGTTACAGGTTTTTCAAAAAAAGTTACAATTGTTCAGCGATGTGAAGAAGCTTGTACGCCTAGATTTCTTCTGTCTTCGAAACTGAATTGTATAAAAGAGGGAAACCTACATTTCACATAAGGAATTCGAGGTTTATGGTCACCAACACAGCTGCCTCGGATAGGGTGAAGTGGATTTCTTAAACTGGAGGATATATGTCAGGGTGGAATTGTTTAGAAATACTGTATATGACGAAGCTGTAGTTGCTTGTTTCGCAGTACACTGCTTCTGGCTGCAATAGCGGTCTCGCGGCTTCGGCAACTGCGTGTTGCGGGTGGGCCCAGACTGTAATACCTGCTGAAAATGCACCGAGCTGTCGGACCTTGCCTACGGCTCCGAGGTCTGACGAAGTGATCTGAGTGGCAGGTGAGCGCGACTGAATGGGAGGTGCGTGTGTTGTGTGAGAGAAGGTTCAATGTGGGCATATATTGTGCACTGCACGTACTGATAACATCCTAATTCCTACCACTACAATCATGCCCTGACATCCTCCATGGCCAGTGGTGGTGTACTCTGGCATACACGCCTGTCCAAGACCGTTGCTGGGGCTGCGGCGGTAGTTTTCACCGACCTCTGAGCGTTGGCGCACTTCGTCAGTACATCGGGACATGAGTGTGCAGGATGTTTGAGTATTTCTGCGATCTCCGACATGTAGCCATGATAACTACTGCTACAGACTGGATCGTGGTTTAAGTGTATAATGCGTAGTGCTTCTCTGTGCATTGCAATGTCCTCTGAATAGCAGTGGTATTTGCTGTTGTCTGTATCGTACCACGCAGTAGACCCTCCCTTCTTCCGAATGTAGTGAAGGGTACCAATTTAGAAATTATAAAGTGCCTTATAAACCTAGTTGCGACGCCAAATTCCGAGATGACAGCAATGTCTAACATCTAGCCACGATAACTTATCACCAAGGACTGGATAGTGGTTTAAGTGTGTCTCATTCAATGCTTCACAACACGTCGCATTGTACCCTGTCTTGCTGTGGTATTAGTTGTTGTTACTATCCTATCATGCAGTAGGCGTTCCTGCTTCCTAATGTAATAGAGAGACCCAATTTAGCAATTCTATAGTGCTTTAAAAACTCAATCGCGACGTTAGATTCCCGATTGAAACGATTTCTGGCATCTAGCAATGGCATCTTATTATTACGGATTGGATTGAGGTTTAAGTGTATCGTGACTAGTAGTTCTCAATATATCACAATGGAGTCTGTCTTGCATAGGTCTTTGTTGCTACTGCTATAAACCCACCACGTGGTAGACCATTTCCTCTCTCCTTCTTCGTCCTGGTGGTAGCGGAGAGACTAGTCGACTTCGGCATTCTATAGCGCTGTTAAAAAGAAACTACACTTAGCAGCCTGTAGTGGTAGGGAACCCTATAACCGTGATGGTATAAATTCACGTCGAAATTTAAAAATCCAACTATTATTTCATACATCACAGTTTCCAGGCGTGACGTTAAATAATAATAGATTTGAATTATTTAATGAAATATCTCGTCAGAAGTATAACACTTGTTTATGCACGCAAACTAATGTGCAGTATCGATCTTCTTTCTACTTCGATTAGTTTTAAACTGTGGGAAACAAATTGTTTAAATGCTATGTTAACTACTTAATTAATATTTCATTTGGCACAACTTCTGAAGAAACATTTTTGACGTTTTCAAGATGTGATACTCCCTGCCAGATTTAATAACTTCTGAAGCTGTTCATGAAGTGGACCACAACGAAGTGCGCCAGGAAGCATATCCCACGCTTGTTCCTGTCTCTTCTGCAAAGCAATCTGCAGCTCTCTCTATTTTTGATTATACTAATAGTGCCATACCGAGGTTCCAAGACAGAACCTTTGTTTTTTTGCCGGCAAATGCTCCACCGCCTGAGCAACCCAAACACGACTCACGACTTCTCCTCTTAGCTTCACTCCCACGGGTAACTAGTCTCCATCTCCCAAACTTCGCAGTTCTGCTGCGAAACTTAAAACACTAGCACTCCTGGAAAAAGGATAGAGAAGGGATATAGCTTAAGCCGTCAGCACACGGATCGTGCTTCAGAACCTCAACGCAGAGTGTACCGAGTTCAAAGTGCTGCTGAGCGCTCAGAAGCGATGCGACTTGTGCTTACGATAAGTGGGTCACAACATCGTATACGCGGTCGCAACCAGCTCCAGTGCCATTTGTCGGCCGTATCAGGCTCGTAAATCACACTATTTAAGAAATGGGCAGGCGTAAATATCCTATATTAGCTCTATTAAAATGTCTATTTCCTCCCTTGTCCATTGCTAGTCAGGTTGTTCTGTCTGTAACATACATAAACAGGAACTTTTGCATCCGTGTACACGTTATAAGGCAGAAAGAAAAGACCGTATCCATTCAACAGCCACTTCGACTTATAAAAGTTCCATTACTGATAGTGCGATACAGCTCTACAATAGTTTTCCACAAGAGATAAAAATTATTTCATCATTCTCATTTCTTACTAAAACACTACAATCATTCTTACTTGATTACTGTTGATATTCGGTAGCAGAATCTATACAACGTATTGTGACGAGCCAGTTGCTCGGCCACCATTGACCAGACGTTTTCAGTTGGTGAGAGATCTGGAGAATGTGCTGGCCAGGGCAGCAATCGAACATTTTCTGTATCCAGAAAGGCCCGTATGGGACCTGCAAGATGCGGTCATGCATTATCCTGCTGAAATGTAGGGTTTCGCAGGGATCGAATGGAGGGTAGAGCCACGGTCGTAACACATCTGAAATGTAACGTCCTCTGTTCAAAGTGTCGTCAATGCGAACAAGAGGTGACCGAGACATGTAACCAATGCCACCCCATACCACCACGCCGGGTGATACGCCAGTATGGCGGTGACGAATACACGCTTCCAATGTGCATTCACTGCGATGTCGCCAAACACGGATGCGACCATCATGATGCTGTAAACAGAACCTGGATTCATCCGAAAAAATGACGTTTTGCCATTCGTGCACCCAGGTTCGTCGTTGAGTACACCATCGCAGGCGCTCCTGTCTGTGACGCAGCGCCAAGGGTAACCGCAGCCATGGTCTCCGAGCTGATAGTCCATGCTGCTGCAAACGTCGTCGAACTGTTCGTGCAGATGGTTGTTGTCTTGCAAACGTCCCTATCTGTTGACTCAGGGATCGAGACGTGACTGCACGATCCTTTACAGCCATGCTGATAAGATGCCTGTCATCTCGGCTGCTAGTGATACGAGGCCGTTGGGATCCAGCACGACGTTCCGTATTACCCTCCTGAACCCACCTATTCCATATTCTGCTAACAGTCATTGGATCACGACCAACGCGAGCAGCAATGTCGCGATACCATAAATCGCAGTCGCGATAGGCTACAATCCGACGTGATAGTACGCATTTCTCCTCCTTACACGAGGTATCACAACAGCGTTTCACCAGGCAACGTCGGTCAACTGCTGTTTGTGTATGAGAAATCGGTTGGAAACTTTCCTCGTGTCAGGACGTTGTAGGTGTCGCCACCGGCGCCAACCTTGTGTGAATGCTCTGAAAAGCTAATCACTTGCATATCACAGCAACTTCTTCCTGTCGGTTAAATTTCGCGTCTGTAGTACGTCATCTTGATGGTGTAGTAATTTTAATGGCCAGTAGTGTATATTAAACTAATAAGAAAATACCAGAACCACCTGAAAACGTGAAGGTTAGGAATAAAATTGTAGATTTGGGGTGCGCGAGCCACCAACAGATCACACTTTGACTGACGAATTTGTGTCACTACTACTGCGCTAAAACGGTCACAAGTGGAAAGCTTTAATCGTATTTATGTTACTAACTGAAATTTAATTATGACAAATTGTAGCATGAACAATGCTTTTCTGGTGGATTCCCAATGTGCCGCTACCTTCAAACGACAGAGCCTCGTAATACGCAAGTTACTATACTTCTTTAACCACGAATATAACTTTTCTGTCGCTTTATTACAACACATCGTATAATTAATGATGTGTTTTCGAGAGATGATAAATTTGTTGGTGCTCAGAAATGATATACGCACATGGACTCCAACTGAAAGCCAATATGGTGCCTCGCGACTCTACTGAAGGGACAGGGCGTGCATGTGACGAAGGTGGCGTGTGCCATCTCGTCGGTCAACGATCCAACGCAAGTTCAGGAGATCTGGCATGCTACATGTTGCTCCGCACTTTTAGAAAGACTGCCCAACGTTCTATTCCACACTATGACGTCAGAAACTCGGTGCACTCAGCGCTCAACGTTCGAAAGCACGGTCCGTGCGAGGACGGTTTTAGCCACAACTTGAGGGAAATTTCCAGAATAAAATATCATTCTGCAAACATCCCCCAGACTGTGAATAAGCCATGTCTCCGCTATATCCTTTCATGCACGAGCGCTAGTCTTGCAAGTTTCGCAGGAAAACTACTGTGCAGTTTGGTAGGAAGGAGACGAGATTCTGGCGGAAGAAAAGCTGTGAGGACGGGTCGTCAGTCGTGCTGGGGTAGCTCAGTCAGTAGAGCAATTGCGGAAGGCAAAGATCTCGAATTCCGGTCTGGAGAACAGTTTTAATCTGTCGGGGGATTTTCTGACAAAAACAGTAATAATAAGAGAAAAAATATCAATGATTGTGAAAAAGATAAGATAAAATCCTATATTTATTCCTCATATTAAGTAACCTGTCAGACCAAAATGTTTCAAGGCTGGATTAATAAAACAAGGAAAACTTAACATGGTGGTTTTAATGCGTCAGGTGTTCTAGAGTTCGTCCCCCATTTGCGTAGAATGCAAACTGTCAGAAAAGTTCTTCTTTGCGATCACCTTCAACTCTCACCGCACATTGACTTGAATGTCGGTTATGTCGAATAGCTGACCCGTCAAGCTGATTTCTACACTTCGTTATTTTGTAGTAGGATGGTAGTGATAACATAAACTCTCACCCGAGATTATTTTTTCTACAAAGTACTGTCCGCGTTTTGCGTTTCAATCAAGTAGCGGCAGTTGCCCACACGCCGTTGTTTTTGTTCGGAAGTCAAGATGTGCAGGGCACACTTTGCTCACACTTTTCTCTTCTCCAAAACATTCCGGAGAATGTCTTGAACACTTGATTTAGAGACGTTACTCTGCTGCGATTAGTGACACAACAATGTTTACACACTACGGGAGCAAGTCCACTACTTAGCAACGTCTGCCAACAACTGACTGATGATTTCAGATCAGCTGTTAGCAGTTACTGTTTCCACCACTGCGTGGTCCACAGATGTCGTGGTGCCTTCAGTAACCACCAAAGCTTCCATGGAATCACAACTAAATGTCCCTCACAGCATAATACTGACCCTACCGGCCAGCATCCGAAGCTCCGTGCATATTTCCAACACCCATTCGCCTGGATGATGGCGTATCTCGACACGAAAATCGACGTTATGGATTTAAAAAACGTGATCCACCAGAATAGGAGATACGTTTCTGTTGAGCCACAGTCCACTCTCGCTGATACTGTGCCCATTGAAACCGTAACTGACGAACTGAATGAGTCAACCGACTGCTGCGGAATCACATGTTCAACAATGTGCGCTGAACGCTGCACTAAGAAACACTTGAGCCGCCACCATAGTCGTACTCTGTCGTCAGACGTTCCACAGATTGTCACCCAAATGGTTCAAATGGCTCTGAGCACAATGGGACTTAACATCTGAGGTCATCAGTCCCTTATAAGCTCGTTCCCAGGCATCCTTGTCAGAGTCACTAATACCGGTGGTTTTGTGTATTTACCGTCCGTATCATCTTCTCCACTCCTGTACCCGCTACTTTCCTTACCACGCCACCAGCTGGCATAAAATCTCGTGGTGCGCAGTAGTAATAATGAACTGGCTGACCATTACACGTGTTTGTTGATACAGATATCATGTGCTAGCAATGTTTGCTCCTTTCAATATGTGCCCGAGTACACACGCAAGCACACGCACGCACACACACACACACACACACACACACAACTGCTTTGCAACATCCACAAGGAACACGTCAGGTCGTAAACGTTACATATGAAATCATTAATAAAATTTTTTCGTGAATTTCTTTGCAATAGAGTGAAACGGAAAGACCATCTAATCAAACGAGTCAAGAAGAATATGCGATACGAATCGGGCCCGAGCACTGATGTGATGTTAATGTCTACTGTGCCATCGGCCTTTGGTGCGTATATTCACAATTTTGTTAGTCGGCCATATCAACAAATATGAAAGCAAAAAAAAACCTGGTTGTCGCCACAGACTGATCCATAGCTTTGCCCGAGGTCCAGGGTAGCTTTTGTCCCAAAAAAAAGCCACTGTTGTCACGTTATAGTCGCCAAGTTGTTTACAGCGTTTGTCGCATGTTTCTCATCAATGTTCAAAGATAACGACTCGTGTAGAATATTCCTCTTTATGCAATGAATCGGAATGAAATTGCAAAGAAAACATGAACAAAATTGGCGAAAAAAAGATAGCGAATTGATGGAAAAACTGAGAGCTGCACAGAAACTTAGAAAATTGAAGCAGAAATCTTTTGGTGATCCAGTACCATCAAGCCGCATCTATTATTTATTTTCTTCAAAGCTGTCAGTACCTGCCACCCGAAACTATCTGTTTCTTACTTGTCCGGTTGTCGCAAGAGCAGATCGTCCATCTGAATTTTCTGTCTCTTCCGCTTTTGTCACTCTCCTCAGTGTCACCGTCGAAACATTCAATGCTGCTGCGGGACTTTTGAACACTTTATTAACTGATATCAAAGACCGTAATCCCTCCAAAATAAGTACTTAATCCATGTATAAAACTACATCTACATCTACGTGATTACTCTGCTATTCACAACAAAGTGCCTCGCAGAGGGTTCAATGAACCACCTTCATGCTGTCTCTCTGCCGTTCCTCTCTCGAACGGCACGTGGAAAAACGAGCTCTTAAATTTTTCCGTGGGAGACCTGATTTCATCTTACTTTATCGTGATGATCATTTTTCCCAAAGTAGGTGGGTGCCACCTGAATGTTTTCGGAATCGGAGGAGAAAACTATTGATTGAAATTTCATAAGAAGATCCCGTCGCAACGAAAAACGCCTTTGCTTTAATGATTGCCACTCCAATTCACGTATCATGTCTGTGACACTATATCCCCTATTTCGCGATAATACAAAAGGAGCTGCCCTTCTTTGTACTTTTTCGATGTCATCCTTCAGTCCCACCTGATGCGGATCCCACACCGCACAGCAGTACTCCAGAATAGGGCGGATAAGCGTAGTGTAAGCAGTCTCTTTGGTAGACATGTTGTACCTTCTAAGTGTTCTGCCAATGAATCGCAGTCTTTGATTTGCTCTACCCACAATATTGCCTATGTGGTCGTTCCAATTTAGGTAATTTGTAATTGTAATCCCTAAGTATTTAGTTGAATTTAAAGCACTCAGATTTGTGTGACTTACGGCGTATTCGAAATTTAGCGGATTTCTTATGGTACTCATGTGAATAACTTCGCACTTTCGTTTATTCATGGTCAACTGCAACTTTTCGCAACATACAGATACCTTATCTAAATCATTTGGCAAGTCGTTTTGATCATCTGATGACTTTACAAGACGGTAAATGACAGCATCATCTGCAAACAATCTTAGACAGCTACTCAGATTGTCTTCTATGTCGTTAATGTAGATCACGAACAATAAAGGGCCTATAACTCTTCCTTGGGGGACGCAGGATATTACTTCTGTTTTAATCGATGACTTTTCGTCTATTACTACGAACTGTGACATTTCTGGCAGGAAATCACGAAACCAGTCGCACAACTCAGGCGATACTCCGTAGGCACGCAGTTTGATTAGAAGACGCTTGTGAGGAACGGTGTCGAAAGCCTTCTGGAAATCTAAACATATTGAATCAATTTGACATCCCCTGTCGATAGCACTTACTGCTTCATGAGTATAAAGAGCTACTTGTGTTTCACAAGAACGATACTTTCTGAATCCGTGCTGACTATATGTCAGTAAATCGTTTTCTTCGAGGTACTTCATAATGTTCGAATACAATATATGTTCTAAAACCCTACTGCAAATCGACGTTAGTGATTATAGGCCTGTAATTCAGCGGGTTACTCCTACTTCCCTTTTTGGGTATTGGTGTGTCTTGAGCAATTTTCCAGTCTTTAGGTACGTATGCTTCTGTGAGCGAGGGTTTGTATATAATTGCTAAATTTGGAGTAATTTTATCAGCATACTCTGAGAGGAAACTGACTGGTATACATCTGTACCGGAGGCCTTGCCTTTATTAAGTTATTTAAGCTGCTTTGTTACAACGAGGATATCTACTTCTATGTTTCTCTTCTTGGCAGTTGTTATTGATTAGAATTCAGAAATATTTACTTCGTCTTCTTTGATGGTGGTGAAAGCGTTTCGGAAAACCGTGTTTAAAAACTCTGCTTTAGTGGCACTGTCATCAGTGACTTGACCGTTGTTATCGCGCAGTGAAGGTATTGATTGTGTCTTACCACTGGTGTGCTTTATGTATGAACAGAATCTCTTTGGGTTTTCTGCCAGATTTCGTGACAGAATTTCGTTGTGGAAATTATTAAAAGCATCTCGCATTGAAGTACGCGCCATATTTCGAACTTCTGTAAAACTTTGCCTATCTTGGGGATTTTGCGTTATTTTAAATTGGCATGCTATTTTCGTTGCTTTTGCAACAACGATCTGACCCGTTTTGTGTACCATGGGGGATCAGTACCATCACTTATTAATTAATGTGGTATATATCTCTGAATTTGTAAGTAGGCTGTTTAGGTTTTTGTATTTGTAAATCCACGTAGCGCTCTGTATGAAAATCACTGGCTGTGCTGTGTGCAGTCTGTGGCTAGTTTGCATTGTTGTCTGCCATTGTAGTGTTGAGCAGCTGGATGTTCACAGTGCGTAGCGTTGCGCGGTTGGAGGTGAGCCGCCAGCAGTGGTGGATGTGGGGAGAGAAATGGCGGAGTTTTGAAATTTGTAAAACTGGATGTCATGAACTGCTATATATATTATGACTATTAAGGTAAATACATTGTTTGTTCCCTATTAAAATCTTTCATTTGCTAAATATGCCTATCAGTAGTTAGTGCCTTCCGTAGTTTGAATCTTTTATTTAGCTGGCAGTAGTGGCGCTCGCTGAATTGTAGTAGTTCGAGTAACGAAGATTTTTGTGAGGTAAGTGATTTGTGAAAGGTATAGGTTAATGTTAGTCAGGGCCATTCTTTTGTAGGTATTATTGAAAGTCAGATTGCGTTGCGCTAAAAAATATTGTGTGTCAGTTTAAGCACAGTCATGTATAATTGTTCAAAGGGGACGTTTCAAATTGCTGTTGTTACTATCTCTTTGAAAACATTCCACAACTTTTCTACACTTACATTATCAGATCGGAAGGAGTTAAGACTGTCTCTTAAAAAGGCGTTAAGAGTATTATTATCAGCTTCTTTAAATAGATATACTTTTCTTTTCTTTTTGATGGTTGTAGGTGTTACGGTATTCAGCCTAGCAGCAACTGCCTTGTGGTCGCTAATCCCTGTATTCGTTACAACACTCACTATTTGTCCAGGATTATTTGTTGCTAAAAGGTCAAGTATGCTTTTGCAACCATTTACGCTTCGAGTGGGCTCATGAACTAATTGTTCAAAATCATTTTCTGAGAAAGCATTCAGTACAATGTCGGATGATGTTTTATGCCTGCCGCCGGCTTTAAACGTATAATTTTTCCAGAGTATCGGGGGTAGACTAAGTCACCACCGACTATAGTTGTATGAGCGGGATACTTATTTGAAATGAGACTCAAGTTTTCTTTGAACTGTTCAGCAACTATGTCTTCTGAGTCGGGGGTCGGTAAAACGATCCAATTAATAGTTTAGCCCGATTGACAGGTATAACCTCTACCCATACTATTTCACATGAACTATCTACTTGAATTTCGCTACAAGGCAAACTACCTCTGACAGCAATAAATACTCCATTACCAACTGTATTTAATCTATCCTTTCTGAACACTGTTAGATCGTTTGAAAAAATTTCGGCTGAACTTATTTCCGGCTTTAATCAGCTCTCTGTACCTACAACTATTTGAGCTTCACTGCTTTCTATTAGGGCTTGGAGCTCTGGTTTCTCATGTCTGGCAATTTAGGGTAGCTTTTGTCGCAAAAAATCAGCATGTTTAACAATTTAGCCTAGCTCTTGTCTCAAACCTCGTCTTTCCCGCACTACAAGGCATCTCTTTCACGATAACCATAGATAAATTTACATACATAGTCCGTGGAATATACCTGTAGCTACACGCAAGCCTTTCCAAGAAAAAGCGATCCTGCATTGGACGAATGACAGTCGCCTAGAACTGTGTTAACACCTAGGTGTTGCCAAGAAATACAGAAAACTTCCAAGGCCGACTAATACCTACAGGGCAGTACTAGGAGTGATCTATAATCGTGGGACATGCTTTTTTATTCAAGCATCTCCTCAGCTGGCCTCGCAAGTGTTGGACCTCAGAAAAAGTCTGAGAATATACCGGGAATCGAACCCGGTTCCTTCCGCACCGAAGGAATTGATTGTGTCTAACAATAATATTGTTCGACAGTCATGTTAATGATGGTTTCCTTGATAATAAGGAAATTTTTGTAATATCTTATGTAGCCTGCTGAGTGTCATATTTAATGTTGTGGACGGCGTGACAATTATACCTAAGGCTTTAATAATTTTATTAGCAGACACAGACCATTCCTGACTCCAGAACAGACCAGATTGGACGATCGATGATCTGTTGGGAAAAAAGGAAAAAAAGGGGAAATGATTATATCTGGCAATGACATTGTTCAAACGTCATGTTGATGATGGTTTTCTTGAGAATAAGTAAATTTTTGTAATATCTGATGTAGCTTTCTCAGTAGTTACCATATTGTGAACACTAGTACGTGGCCGAGGACTACACAGAAAGGAAAATTTCCCGTCAATTCACTATCTGAAGTTGGCGTAAACTGGGACATGTAGTCTTCATTAAGCACGTGTTTAATTATACCCACAAAAATAGTGTTTTCAGTCAGTGCACGGGAATTCCATTTCACAAAAATTCACGGTGCACTGATACGCTTTTCAGTTTTAGCTAGCAAAAGGATAATCAGTTTTGCGTTTCATTGCTATTGTATGGCATACATAATTTAGTGGATCCATTAATGTTTTGCAGTGCCCCGCGGCAGTGTTGTTTTCAACTGTTGTGCTTTGTTTCTATATAATGTGGCACGCAGTATTTGAGGTAACACAGGTAAATATTTGAAATCACTCTGTTTTACTACGCGCAAGCCACGCTTTATGCGTAAAGTGGCGCACGTCGCTGTATTCCACACAAACGCTGTTGCAGCAGCTGGAAATACGTATTCGTATTTAATAGGGAGATATCATCGGCCGCATCGCACCCGCTGTGTTCTGCGATTAAGCCGCTGCCGCTTTTGAAATCGGAAACACACCGGTCCCTTTGAGTCTGTGTCACACGTTAGCTCTACTGGTCTGCAGTTAAAAATCAACCGGCAAATCATCTTTGTCGTTTCACGCTGCGAACTGTTGGTGTGCGTCAAACCGTTGGTTTCCAGTTTCGAACTGATGTGGACTTTGGCAGAGTTTTGTGGAGTTTGGGATGTGACGCTCTGTGTATATGAAACAAGAGCATCGATTCATACAGCTGAAACAAAAGAAATTCAGAGAACTTATGGACGAAGTTGAAGCAGCTATCAAACAGCTGAAATTCAAACAGCGTGAAATTTATATACGAGCATTTGTGTGTCAGTTTTCTTATGTTTTTATTTTTTCATTGTATTGTGATCCGATTCACTTACAGATAACATCTAACAGCAAACATGAAACTGTAGAAATGAACATTCCACTTGAGATCATGACGCAGGAATTAGTGGTAACATACATAACCGTATAAAAGAAGAGTAGTACAGCTGGAAAGACGACGTCAATTTTGATCCGATGACAGCATATGACACCTGGGGACTAGTAGATGTACTGATAATGTTTCGAACGTTGTCCGCCATCAGACAGCGTAGTGACGTAAATACCAGAGCTCCATCTGTTCACAGTCAGATGGCTCAGTGTAGTGCAGACGTGTGGAGCAAGCAGGCAACTATGCCATGGGGGTTGTTACAGCCAACTGAGCGAGTTTGAAAGGGGTCTGTTTTTGGCCTTACGAGTTGCGGTGTGGTCCTTTCGGATAACTGCTACCCACGTTGGATGTGCTGAGTCTGCTGTACGACAATACTGCTATCAGTGGTCACGTGAACCTTCTCACATCCATGTCCACGCGGCACAAACGCCCGCCATGATCGTCGTATTGTAAAGGCAGCAGTGGCAGACTGTACAGCTACCACATCACACACAATGTGAGCCCAAACGTGTCAACACGAACTGTTGCGAACCGGTTATTAGCATGGGACTAGGGGCACGGACACCTCTACCCCGTCTTCCAGTCGTGCCACAGCATGACGTGTACGACTCGACTGGAGCCGTCAGAGGACCTCTTGGAAGAAGGAATGGTGCGCCGTGGTCTTCAGCGATGAAAGCAGATTCTGCCTGCGTGATCATTTGCACGTATGATGTAGACCTGGTAAGCGCTGTCTGGCAGAGTGCATTCGTCCAAGACACTTCGTCCCCACTCCAGGCCTTATGTTCTGGGGTGCGATAAGCTTCAGCTCTCGTTCAGCTATGTTGTTTCTGGAGGAGACGCTTTTGCCGTTTTTGTAACAGGAGGGTGATGTGTTGTTCCAACAGGTTAATTTTATTCCACACACTGTCCATGAAACTCAACATGCTCTACAAAACGTGCAGCAACTTCGCTGGTCAGCACGATCTTCGGATTTGTCTCCAGTAGTCCACGTGTGGGATATGATGGAGTGAGAAGTGACTCGTGCGACTCGCCACCCGACATCTTTTACAGAACTATGTGAACAGATTGAGTAGACGTGGCGTAAGATATCCCAGAACAGTACTCGCCACCTGTACGATCTACTGGGTTCCAGAGTCAGCACTTGCACTGCCGCTCATGGACGCTACACCATGTACGATTGTGGATGTTTCGGCATGGATCGATATCTGGCACCTCACAACAAATTGTGTTACGGTTCTGTAAATGTAATATTTTCCATCAGAAGGTCCACTGTGTGTGTGTGTGTGTGTGTGTGTGTGTGTGTGGGATGGGGGCGGGAGGTGGGGGGAGAGAAAGGGGAAGGACAGACAATAGTAGTGGTAGGGGTTCCCTTGCGGACGGAACATCAATTTAGGGGAACTGCAGTTCTGCAGTTGAAGCCTTCACACAAACGTTTTCCACGCAGAACTAGTAACCTACAGCTAGCGACTCTGTACAGGATTGTACTAACACGTTATGCCATTACGATCGACAGTTCGACAGGTCAACCGTTTAAGACTAAGAACGCAATGTGTTACAGCATTACGCTGGAATCGCAACAGACTTGTAAATTTGGTTTTCTTTCTCTTGTTGCCATGTTAAAATTAGCTTCTTTTTCAAAAAATGTAATGGGGCTTGGATAATTTCACCTCACTAAGATGCTAATGCAGTTGCAATTGCGACAGAAACCTGAAACAATCTGTTACCAACAGGCAACTGAGGAAACGTCAGGTCAACAGTGAGCCGTGCATGGCTCGCCGTCCCACCATTTGGTATTTTACACCCTGCTGTAACGTATTTCCATCTCACCACTTTGATTTAAATTACTGGCGTTACTGAGTTCCTGTTTTGCCTGACCGTCATCGGCGCTAGTAGCGCGTGTCGATATATACCCTCTGATAGGATCTTTGCTCGGCTGCTATGACTGCCCGGTTCTCATCTGTCGTGGGGTGAGTCGGAACGTGCGAGGAGGAGAGTTCACGGCGGCAGTTCGGGTCGTGAGTTGGGCCCTGCCAGGCAGTTGCAACGCATCTGGAGCGCAGCCCGGGCCAGCAAGTCGCCGACTTGCAGCAGCAGTGAGCCCTGCGTGGACATCGCCCGCCCGACCGTTGCCGCCACGCATCACTTAAGCCGGGCCTGACTTTTGGTGGATTGTTGGTCGGTCGGTCGGTTGGTCCGAGGACATCTCCGTGCGGCGTAGTCGACTGGACCGCTGGCGGTCCCTGCTCAGTGCCGGAGTCTGTCTGGAGCTGTCCGGTCGGTACGAGCATCGTCGCTCGCCGACCCAGGACGTCAAGGTTGAGCGGTTTTGAGCATTACCTTGTTTGTTCCGGCGTTGCTGTTGTGGAGGCTTTATTGTGAGCAACAACGAGTCAAGTGTTCGAAATAGCCGCCTTAAGGTGGAATTGATCAATTAATTTATCCATAGTCAAGTGCACCAGCGGGATTTTGTGCCTTGTGGCCGTTAGTGTTCTGGTTACCTGCCGTGGCCGCTAATGTAGTTTTTAGGCAGTGTCTTTCCTCACCTGTTGCTGCTGCCCAACATGGTGTGTAGTTTTGGCAGCTCTGTTCACACACGCGTTTGTTTGGGGATAGTGATACTTGTAAACGTTTTTTTTTGGGGGGGGGGGGGTTGGGGGAGGGGGAGCTTGAATTCCTCGTGTACTCCGTCGTGGCAAGCAAGCGGTCGGTCGGTCGGTCTGTGACTGTCTCTTGGTTGGGTTCCCACGAATTAAGTGTAATTGGACTCACCACCTGCCTCGCCTAAGTGAACGAGGGCAGAGCGATCTACTGGAGACTCTTGAGGGCCGCTCTCTTAATTGTCCTTTTGACAGTGTTCATGTTGTTGTAATTTAATTGTATTTTATATTTTTAATTTGGCAAAGTTAGGTCAGCCCTCGAAATATGTTTTCAGAGTTTCCTTCAAATCCAAACATTATCGCCTTCTGCTCTTTAAAGGTTATTGTAATTTCCTCTGAAAGGTTTTGCAAGTTATTGTGGGCCTTCCGCCGTTTGTATTGCAAAAAGGAGATTTTTAAACTTAATGTATTGTATTACCGATTGTTACAGTATATATTTCCTTAATTTCTGGAATTTAGGTTTGCGGCCTTCAGCCATTTTATTGCGTTTGTTTATCTCTTTCTGTGCACCTTGTGGGCCATCAGCCCTGTTAGTATCTTAAATCATTGCGGCCTTCTGCCTTCAGTAATGATCATAGTATATTTGGAATTTTTAAGATTTAATACGGTCGTCTTCAGCCGTTCAGCATGCTGATATATGTATACGATTTATCTTATTCGCAAATTTAACTGTGTGTCATGTCTTTTCAAAATTGAACTTATTTTAAAGCATCTGTTTGGAGGTCTTCAGCCACGAAGCAAATTTAATTTTTTCAAAAGTGTATTTCTGAACTAAATAATAATAAATTACAATTGTGAAATTAATCCGACTGCAACTCCCATGGCCCTTTCCACAATCCTAATTACCTGTTAGCCTTGCGTGATTTAGCGGGTCTCTCAAACAGCTTTTGAAAATCTCATCTTCCGCACAAAAATAAACGGATGAATCCTTCATTTGTGTTGTAAACCCATGCAGTCCTAATTTCAACAACTATCGATGACGCTTAATTATTTACATCATTTCAATGAAAAATTAAGAAGATAATTGTATGTCGCACTAGATAAGAAAGTTTTGAATGTTAACTATTTGGTAAAGTATTCTACATTTTGGATCCTGTCATTTGAGTAAAACTCGTTTCGGTATCTCAAACTGATTCTGATACAAGAGGTATGTTATGAATATTTCGCTTTCACTCTGTTATTTGCCACATGTAACTGGAGTACACTATAGTCAGTCCATTTTCAAGAGGCTGACGCTACATTTCGTATGCAGTAATGTATGACCTAACAGGCACCAAACGCAAATTCATAACAACCGCAGTACCTTACTTAATGTCAAAATATCACAATAACTATGGACATTAACGAAATAATAGATTGTTCATGATGAAGCTGATATATGAGATGCAAGAGAATCTATTTTTGTTAACAAATAGTTTCTTTAAAATCGTTTGAAGTAGATCGCAGAGCAGACACCATGTTCATGCCTCTGCTCCCACACTGTAGCAGAAGCAGGCAGAAAATGTTTCGTTCATAATGGACGAAGTGATCAGCTCGGTAAGTAACAGCAAACTGAGGCAGCCATTTCTTTGAAACAGAGGGGTGAACTCGCCTAGTGCTAAGAAGAAGAGTACCTTTCTGCGTAGGTGTTATATCGCCTTGCGTGAGCTCACCAAGTACATCTTACTGTTGACGCAGTTCGTTTCTGCAACTAATATATTGTATTCAAACATTATGAATCACCTCGAAGGGAACGATCTATTGATACGTAATCAGCACGGTTGCACAAAAAATCGCTCTTGTGCAACGCACCTGGCTCTTTATTCGCACGAAGTAATGGCCGCTATCGACAGGGGATCTCAAGTTGATTCCGTATTTCTAGATTTCCGGAAAGCTTTTGACACCGTTCCTCACAAGCGACTTCTAATCAAGCTGCGGGCCCATGGGGTATCGTCTCAGTTGTGCGACTGGATTCGGGATTTCCTGTCAGGAAGTTCGCAGTTCGTAGTAATAGACGACAAATCATCGAGTAAAACTGAAGTGATATCAGGTGTTCCCCAGGGAAGTGTCCTGGGACCTCTGCTGTTCCTGATCTATATAAATGACCTGGGTGACAATCTGAGCAGTTCTCTTAGGTTGTTCGCAGATGATGCTGTAATTTACTGTCTAGTAAGGTCATCCGAAGACCAGTATCAGTTGCAAAGCGATTTAGAAAAGGTTGCTGTATGGTGTGGCAGGTGGCAGTTGACGCTAAATAACGAAAAGTGTGAGGTGATCCACATGAGTTCCTAAAGAAATCCGTTTGAATTCGATTACTCGATAAATAGTACAATTCTCAAGGCTGTCAATTCAACTAAGCACCTGGGTGTAAAAATTACGAACAACTTCAGTTGGAAAGACCATATAGATAATATTGTGGGGAAGGCGAGCCAAAGGTTGCGTTTCCTTGGCGGGACACTTACAAGATGCAACATGTCCACTAAAGAGACAGCTTACACTACACTCATTCGTCCTCTGTTAGAATATTGCTGCGCGGTGTGGGATCCTTACCAGGTGGGATTCACGGAGGACATCGAAAGGGTGCAAAAAAAGGGCAGCTCGTTTTGTGTTATCACGTAATAGGGGAGAGAGTGAGGCAGATATGATACGCGAGTTGGGATGGAAGTCATTAAAGCAAAGACGTTTTTCGTCGGGGCGACATCGATTTATGAAATTTCAGTCACCAACTTTCTCTTCCGAATGCGAAAATATTTTGTTGAGCCCAACCTACATAGGTAGGAATGATCATCAAAATAAAATAAGAGAAATCAGAGCTCGAACAGAAAGGTTTACGTATTTGTTTTTCCCCCGCGCAGTTCGGGAGTGGAATGGTAGAGAGGTAGTATGATTGTGGTTCGATGAACCCTCTGCCAAGCACTTAAATGTAAACTGCAGAGCAATCATGTAGATGTAGATGTAAGTCAGTTTTGCAAACGACCCAGTGGCATTACATAATAAGAGCTCGCTCATGATTCAGTCTTTCCTTGGTAGTCAATTTTGACGATACGGTAGGAGATGCTATATCACCTTTTCTGGCAACATACCGATTTAACCTTTTTTCAGTCCACTTTCAACATCATGGTTGCACTGATTTGTCTGTTCTTGTTCTTCCTTCTTTTTTATTTTGTCTCTGGACTATAGCATCAGATTCACATGTCGATTGCTGTCGCATCCGACGGTTCTGAACTTGTTTCGAAATATCTTCCCCCGCCGGCCGTTGTGGCCGAGCGGTTCCAGGCGCTTCAGTCTGGAACCGCGCGACCGCTACGGTCGCAGCTTCGAATCCTGCCTCGGGCATGATTGTGTGTGATGTCCTTATGTTAGTTAGGTTTAAGTAGTTCTAAGTCTAGAGGACTGATGACCTCAGATGTTAAGTCCCATAGTGCTTAGAGTCATTTGAGCCATTTTGACTTGCATCCTCACAGTGGCACTACTGGCGCCATCATTATGTGAATGGCGCGAAATTTCAATAGACGTCACGTTTCAGATGCAGAAAGACGACTACAAACTTCGTTTATGTTGCACAACTCCTTCCTGGTGCTGCGATTATTTTCCGTCGTTGTAGTAAATAATTTATAGAATGACATATACTAGCTTAGCACATCCGAAGCCATGTTTATTACTTTAGAATCAGAATGGATAAAGAAAGAGGAGGAAATTGAAGTGACAGTGTTACTGGCTGTTAGGAAGGAACAAAATATTAATTCAGAACTCTATCGAGAAGGCGTAGGGATAAGTTCTGAGGAAGTGGGACTATGGGAGTGATTTGCACAGTATGTGAGAGGGATGGCTATTGTGACAGAATGTGTAACATTAGCTGTCTTTTGAAGTACAGAGAATGATTTACAGAACTTGGCGGTCCAATTTGATGGTACAGAGAGATTTGTATTTCGTTGAGAACGAGTATTTGTGCTGTGTTGTTTAGACAGTAGGGTAGCAGTTAAAGGCAAATGAAATGGAGTGCAATAGTTGAGAAGACGATACAGCAAACATAGAGACTGCTAGTCTTCATGCCTATCGGCACACAAGCATGATAATTTTTCGTAGGCTTCTGTAATGTGGTCGAGAAAGCGTAGACATAAATGTATCGTACACAAGCATTCATCGTCAAATCCAGCCTACGTGAGCTATCGTACGGAAGTCCATGGGAAATGTCATAATCTTAGTCAGGTGTCTCTATGATCTTCATTTTAAGCTCGAAAGGAAATATTTTGCTATATTTCTGCAGTGAGTGAGGCAGCACTGACACTGTCTTACAGACTGCAGTTGTGTGTTCAGTCCAGTCTAAATGATGGTCCAGAATTATCCTCAAGTTCTATGCAGAAGAAGAAAAGTTTACTTCTGTGTCGTTCAGGATTAATGGTGAAAAAGATTCTCTAAACTGAGGGGTGTTAAGTCTTTTGTAAGTGACTAAGACTGCTAGCGTTTTAGATGTGTTAAATTTTACACCTATGCTCTACTCCTGCACTGATAGATCAAGTATACCGGCATTTTCATGCTGGATGGCTGTGCACGGGTTTGCTAGACTTGCACTTAGGTGTAACTGAATGTTGTCGGCGTATAGTTGATACCTGTAGCTGTGTTTCTTTTAGAAATTGTTTCCTTCCTTTGTAGGGGCGATGCGCCTACATAATGGCGTCGCTCCACAAGGGGCGAACAGCGTCATATCCACAAAAGAGCGAGAAGAAATTTCAGTGGGTAATCTTAAAATGAAAAAAAGAAAAAAAATACGAAGAAAAATTGAACGAGTGAATGAGAATTTCATTCTCGAAATATCAGCGCGTTGGCTGTAGTAAAGCATTAACTCAAAGAGTAAGAAATTGGCGCTAAAATGTTCAAGAACAGTGTACACGAGAAGGCAGACGACTGGCTGACTTAACAAATATTTCCTGGATGGGGAGTTACTTAGTATGTTAAAAATAATTGCCTGCATTTAATGGAGCTTTTCCGTTGGTGAAGGAATATTACGCAGAGTGTGTAGAAAGGAGAGAGAGAGAGAGAAGACAGATTTTTTTGGGAAACAGACGTGTCTGGTTCTTCACTTTTGATGGAAGACACACTTGGTTTCTCGGTAGCGGAACAAGAACTCTGGTACTTGGCCCTCAGAAGGAGAAGGCAGACTTGCACTTCAAGTTCTGGCTAGTTGTAGCATTGGAGGGCAGGAATTACTCTTAGGGACGTTGAAACATCGAGCTGCGGGCAGCTGACTACACGATTCATAGCTTTCCACTTTCCCGTATGCAGCATAAGCGACAGAGGGATGAGAGCCATTAATTGTTTGTAGGCGCGTTGTTTTGGGTTGATTAGATTCTCCGATTACCTATTTGTGCTTAAGTGACTGAGGTTTCATTTATAACTAGTCTAGTTATGTTGGTTGCATGGTGTACTCACGCACACTTGTGGCGAAATCGCAGCAATTACTGTGCGCCCATCGCGGTCTTGTCTTTTCATAGACGATGATCATTCCCCTTCACCTGTCCCATGCGGACTTTGCCAAGTCGTTCACCTGATAGTTGCGATTTTTTCAGTATTTGTAAATGTAGGTTTTCGTATTCTCTATGTATCTCTAAGCTTCTACATTCTGTCATTGATTAACGCGCATGTGTGTGTTATCAGAGATTATTATGATAAATAGGTGTTAATTGTTGACTGATATTTAAGTTTTATTTGTTAATGAACCCCTGTCCGGTAATGCATTCTTTTTAATATTTTTATGAGAGAACCAATACCCAGGAGTAATTTCGCAGGCCCATCCTTTTTTTATATCGTTATTCCATACCGTAACAGTTTTCATTACAGTACCTGAGTCTATGGGGAGCGATTTTTCGGTTGGTCGGTCCAGATCAAGTGGACCGACATGACAGACAAAAGACATGCCGTGCTCTGTTGGCATCTCTCGTATCGGTCAGCGAACGACGGCACCAGTATTTTCCAAAAATTCGCACGCGAGAATGTTATTCAGGGTGTCATATCTCGGGTTCCGTTGATCACAGAGGTAAGGGGTCGAGTGTTTTGGACAGTTCTTGGCCTAGCGACCATTTCTGTCTTATTGGAAGAATTGGCGAACTGTAGCTATGCTACCGTACAGATTCAAAAGTCCTCCAGCCCAGGAAAACTGTACAAATCTGTTGGTTCTTTTGCAATTGGAGGGGTCCGAGGGGGACCTTATAGGGCTTATAAAAGCACAGTTTGCTCATGGCCGTTTCTTGAGAAAACTCTGAAAATCCATGATTTTTGTATAAAAATTATTTTTCTGTACGAAAAATACCAGTTGTAGGAATTACTACTTCTGTTATTTCTGTTCATGTCATGTAGTCGAAATTTTTATCATATGTTCTTAAGACGATGCTCTCGAGGATCTTTGAGATTTTTTTCGTTATCATTATCTCTTACCGAGAGCCAGAAGTTCAAAGCTACCGCACTTGCGTGCGTAAAAATGTGCACGAATTTCCAGCGTGAAGCGTTAAATTTGGTTTTAACTGATGAAGTGATCACATGAAAAGGGCCCTGTGGTCACCAAACTATGTTTTCAGTCAGCATCTTTTCGCCAATAAAACTTCATGACGCGCTCTTACTGTATAATTGACACTTCGCACCTACACAATTATGCCCAAAATGACGGACAAAAGTTACATAAAACTGAAAAGACTGCAACTCAGAAAAATATTTCTAATAACATTTCTACTCTTTAAAGAAACAAATCATAAGCGCGGCATTGCTGTGATAATAGCCTCGACTTCACACGCACCTCGCAATCCACTACGACGGGTGGGCTGGTCACCCACGAACGAGAATCCAGAAATTTTTCGAAGTGGGATCGAAAAAGATGGAGCCTTATAACCAAGGATGACTTGGTGAGGGGAGTGCAAGCTGACCGCACCAATAACAATATATTCGAAAATTCAGCAGCTTTGAGGTGAAGAGTGGGGGAAGAAGAGCAAAGCTCCTGAGCTTTATCACTGTATCACTCAGTAGCCCTTTCAGTTCTGTATAGTCCTTTTAGTCATTTTGTTCTGATTTTAATTGTTGAAGTTATACTATTTGAATTGTCATTTTGATTCTGGATATGTTTCTCACCTTGTAACCTCCCAACAGTTTATTTTCCGTAACCTCGCAATAAAAATTTGCCAAACCTCTCCATAAAATTGTGATTATATATAATCTTTAAATAATTAACTGACTGTGAATCTAAATTGGTAAATCTGGACGTCAGCAATGCTGTGTCATGGCCCTGAAAAGTTATTCTGAATAAACTGAAAAATCTTAACTCAATTATGTCGCCAGATAACACGTATATATCTGCTCCTATAAGAAATATTTCTGGCACAGCCCAGTGCAATTCTGGCAGCTAGATTTGTCATGTATAAAAAGAAACAAATGATTTTTCTTTACGATAATCGGGATGACCATGGATAGGAGAAATTAGTAAAATCTTTAAATTCAGATGAATGATTGTCAAAAGTTAATTTTATAAGAACGATTGTTATTAAAAGATTTTTTTAACAACATTTACTTGGGACTTGATATAACAATAGTACAAAATCAGTTGTTACAAATTACATATGCGCGTGGCTATAAATAGTAATTTTTGGTTTTACCTTATACTACATCGCTCAGGCACCGCCATCGCTCTCCACGACCGGCCCAACCACCCGACTGCGAGCTACTACTTGCAGCGCGGCACGTTACTTTTTTTACTGCCCTGCCAGTGTCCAGCAATGTTCATTTGTCTAGCTAAAAGCTGTAGTAGAAAATACTAGACCACTACTGTCTATTGCAGGTCGCAACATACATAGAATTGTCCGGTAAATGGGATGTGGCTGGCTGCTGAAATAAAAGTTTTAACTTGGCAATGTAAATTTTCAGGTGTATTTTTACGATAAAGACCACAGTTAATACTGCCAAGTCCGTACACAATGTAAAGTTCACACGCACACCACGATCACACATATAGCCAGTTTATGGTATTTACACCCGTCACCGAACTTAATAGAGTTCACCGGATCGTTTAGTTAAGAAAATGCTCGCTCAAATGTTGTGCACTCTGCTCTACACGTAATACCTGTTCCAGTCTTAGATCGCACAACACGCCACTCGGTCTTAACTAACAGTCAAAAGCAATGATTTTGATATTCCGTCTGAAATTCCACACGACTTCCACTATACCGTTCACTTAAATACACTCTGTACTACTTCGCGAACTTGTAATTAGCATTTTTCCGCGATTTCACAGTACTTTCGTCGGAGCTGCTTTCAATGAGATGTTACTAGTTCGAACCCTCAGCCCCGACCCCCCTAGATCACACCAAAGGCTTGGTTCCCAGCATATATTGGCGCGAGCCTGCATTTTTCTGATTGGCTGATATCACAAGCAGGAAATCAGGTTGCAGTATTATCCCGCGCTTTACTTCAATGACCAATCATAGTAAAACATTTCTTTCTATGGCAATTGCTGAATAAATAAATTTAGAAAAGTATCAAATATAAAATTACTCCTTCTGAAATTACCAATTAATCTGTGTTCTACTCACGATTTATTAGTACCATAAACTGACTGCACATTTAATTATAGTAAATCCCCTGTATAGTTTAACTGGTACTTCGTGAATAAACACAACAATTTTCATTTACTTCTTCTTCACTCATACAACACTCACACTGCTAATTACTACACATATAAAACAATTATAATTATGCAAATACATTAAATATTAATCAAACATAACTTTACAACATTGTTATGACTACGACTGGTAGCACTGTCTGTCAACTGCTGACCTCTGCCACCTACTAGTACAACTACGTGCAGCTCTGTAACTCAGGTCCATGTCAGCTGGTGACATCTGTCGAGGACTCATGCCTATAACGATATCGTTCTAACAAGTGACAGGAGCGATGCAAAGACGCTACACCTTACATCCCCTGTAATTATTAAAATTGTTGAAAACAACTTTTTATAATTTTGCTACATCGCGACTGCCTCCTTACTCTCAAAACAAATGTGGAATTTGAAAATGACTAATCTAAGTTAAAGAATTCTTGCTTTGGACTTGGCATACTAACGTAACTAATACTTTACAAAACTTTTTTTTCCAAAACTTTGCAACTGAACTAATTAATTTTTTCCTTCAAAACCAAACTTTCCACAAATTGTGACTTTACATAAAATAGTTCCTGTCCATTACAATTAAATTTTTCGCCTTTAACTCCTCTTATTTTCATGAACTCAATATTTCATTGAATCTCCACCCACATTTTGATTGGAGTCCTGGTGTAATTTAGAAATCACTCCTGCCTTACACGTTGTACTGCATAACTGTCCTCTACCTCATGATTTTTCTCTTAGCATGTCACAACACCTTGGTTGGCTGGCGTCCATAGCATTGCACATTAGTCCACTCTCAGGCCAGCCCTTATTGTACAGTGGTTTTTACCTACAAAACATAGTTTCGTCTAAGACTACTAATATACATAACTGTGTGCCTATGCTATACTCTTTAATTAATTATATTTTAACTATTCAAAATAAATTAACAGAACATTTAACTCTTAAACTGCAAGAAAATTTGCGTTTTCTTTTAAATTGTTTAACTACTTCAGCAAAATTATGCATTGCTATTGAAGGTATACAATGAAATCACTTAATTAGGTTAAATTCTGATTATTCCCTATCCACTAAATCTTTTCTCAAAACTTGACAACTACGGCAAAGTCTTTATTACAGCGTTTACCAGGTTCCATAAATACGCTTAACTTTATGATTTCTTCTTCAAAAATTTTTAAGAAGTCTTTTACAATAGCAAATAATACACAAAATTCAAAACTTGAGCATGACTTCAAAATCACATAAGATATTAAATTCAAATTCATATAACTATCTACAAAATCCATTATATACGCCTGTTCACTCTTACCTTTCACACCTGGTAGCAATAGTCTTAGTAATATTTTGGTTGTCGTCTCTATCGGTTTATTTTATTAGCCACCTCTGGTAAATTTCATGCCATTTTTGGGATAGATTCATTTTCCATTATGAGCATGCATCTTCATGCAAATCATCTTACTCGCTTTCCATTAGTAATCAAATTCTAACTAACACCTTTTTTTTTCAAAAATTAACTTTTTGTAACAACAGTTGACAATTCCTTTACCATTTTCCAACAGGATAACACTCCCTTCTACAACAAGTTATGCCCTGCCTCCTCATTACTGTGAGCCCTTTTATTATACTCTATAATTAGTCATCTCTGTTACTTCCCTCACTACTACTTCAAAACGTATACCTTAATATACAACATGACAACACCTCACTACTGCAAAATCACCATAACGCATCATTTTATTTTTCAAATTATATCCGCCTGTCTCATTACTCTAACTTTCTCAACTCCTTTTTCCACACATACTTTACTCGCACTGTTACCACTATTCATCACAACAACACCCCCTGCTACTCCTTCTCATTTCCAATAGAGTGAAGAATATGAAAGATGACAGATAAGTTCATAAAGATAGAAGAGGAAGATTGACAACATGAAAAGAAAGTGAAGTAGTATTGTCAATAACTCGAGCACCTAGTGATCGTCGGTCACCTAGCATTTGCAAAGAGTACGTCCTCTGAGGTTTTAGTACCCTCAGATCCTATTCTACATGCACAGATCTTTTCAGGACAATAATATTCCGCAATCCCAACAACTTCCCTGATTACCAATATGCCAACCTATATGCATCTGGGTGCGGCTTTTCAATAACTCTGAACGGACCCATGTACTCGTCGGTAAACTTTTTAGTTTCCGAAGTTATCTTTTTGGACTTTTCTCTGGTTTTAACAGGAACTAGGTCTCCTATCTTAAAGCTTGTAGGCGGTGCCCTTGCATCATGCCTCCTCTTTCACTCTAATGCCTTTTTCTTTATGTTCTCTGGAGCTACAGTTTCCTTCTGATCCTGGGCTAAATAAACGATAGCTGGAAATTCCACAACATCGAATAATAAGTTATTAAGTCGTACACCAAACATCAGTTCACAAGGAGCAAAACCTGTTGCCTCATGCTTTAGATGGTACTGCTACGGTCGCAGGTTCGAATCCTGCCTCGGGCATGGGTGTGTGTGATGTCCTTAGGTTAGTTAGGTTTAAGTAGTTCTAAGTTCTAGGGGACTTATGACCTAAGATGTTGAGTCCCATAGTGCTCAGAGCCTTTAGATGGTTTATCACTTCCTCAAAATATTCTAAATATTGTGCCCATGCAGTATTCTTTCTGTGCCAATACGTTTGACACAGTCTGTTGAGCTCCTTCATAATTCGCTCACACATATTCCCTTGAGGAAAGTATGCCTAAATTTTAATACGTTCAATATTTTTACTTTCTAAACATTCTTTAAATCTTTTTGACACAAACTGCGGACCATTGTCCGATAATATTGCTTTTGGTGCCCCTATTGTAACAAAATAGTCTTTCTGCAATTTACTCACTAATACCTGTGCATTTGCTTTCCTAATTGGATAGAACTTCACAAATTTCGTAAACCCATCTACCAAAACGAACACATACTCTCACCCCCCTCTAGATACAGGTAATGGTCCAAAAACGTCCACCGCGACTAGATCTAGTCTGTTCTGAGGCTCTACCGAGTACATTTCGCCTTGCACAATTCTGTTATTGGCTCGAACTTTTTGACATTGGCCACACATTTCTACTCTCTTCTGTACTCGACGCCCCACGTTATTAAATATTACTGTCTGACTCAGCTTTGCTATGCACTTCATTGTCCCATAATGTTCAAACTTTTTATGTACATAGTCAATAAGTAGGTCTACATCCTGCCCAGGAAAACAAATTTTTCACTGACTGTCGATATTCTTCTTTCTCCTAAACAGAATGCCCTTATGTATTTGGTAGTATTCCGCTACTTTAGGACGTGCAGGATCACCAAAATAACTCTTTACCAACTTGATATTGTCATCTTCATTCTGCTCCCTTCGTAAATTTTTACAAATATTTTTCAACTGTCCTTCCTCATCAATTTTCATCATAACTGCAAAATTACATACCCCTGCCTTACTCAACATTGGACTTTCAGTTTCTTCCTCATTCTCCACACTTCTAGATAATGCATCTGCTGCCACATTTTCAGATCCTTTTATATATCTAATTTCTATGTCAAATTGCTGTACATACATTGCCCACTGGGTTAGTCCCTGGTGCTTAAGTTTACAAGTCTGTAAGTAAGTCAAAGCCCTGTGATCGATATACACAGTCGCTATATACTTGTCCCAACAAATACTGTTGAAACTTATGCAAACCGAAAACAATAGCTAAGGCTTCTTGTTCTGAAATGCAATACTTTTTCTCAGACTGCTGTAAGGACCTACTTGCAAACGCTATAGTCTTGTGAATTTCTTCTTCTCCCTCTGTATCCACTTGAAATAACTCAACAGCAATTCCATACCCACATGCATCCGCTACTAAACAAAACGGTTTTGTAAAGTCTGGGTGGTGTAGTACTTCACTATTACATAACGCTGCTTTCAGTTCTTCGAATGCTGACTGACGCTCAGCTGTCCATTTGTACGGTATATTTTTCTATAAAAGGTTCCTTAAACATGGAGTGTTAAACAGTTGACCTGGCACAAAACGACGATAAAATCCAAATAATCCGTACATACCCTTCAAATCTCTTCTATTAGTAGGGGCCTTATATTCCATAATTGCTTTCATTTTTCCCCGATCTGGAAGTATTCCTTCCCCACTAATAATATGTCCTAAGAACTTTAACTCTTTCTATACAAATTCTGTCTTGTCCAACTTCAATTTCATTGCCCCTTTTTCAATAGCTTCTAAAACCTTGTCTACCAACATGCAATGTTCATCCCAAGTAGATGTGGAAATCAGCACATCACCAACATATACTGTAATTTTTCTAAGCAGCTCATACTCCTACTGCCGACACTGCTCTCTGGTCTGCGATTCTATTGTAGCTTACATATTGCAGGCAGCGTGTGAGCAATCCATCGAAATTACATCTTGAAACATCCTCTTAGAAAAATTAAGAAGGACAGTGCTGGTAAACCCTTTACGTTATCTGATTTTCAAACAGCTGAGCAGAACAGAACGTACTCAGACATTCTCTCTTTACTTATTCTGATCAACAGTCAACTGACACACAATATTTTTTTTTAGCGCAACGCAATCAGTCTTTCAATAATCCCTACAAAAGAATATCGCTGACTAACAGTAACCTATACCTTTTATGAATCACCTACCTCACAAAAATCTTCGTTACTGAAACTACTGCAATTCAGCGTGCGTCAATACTGCCAGCTAAGTAAAAGATTCTAATTACTGAAGGCACTAACTACTGATAGGTATAGTTAGAAAATGAAAGATTTTGATGGAGAACAAACAATGTATTTACAGATTAAAACTGTGTGCCCGACCGAGACTCGAACTCGGGACCTTTGCCTTTCGCGGGCAAGTGCTCTACCAACTGAGCTACCGAAGCACGACTCACGCGCGGTACTCACAGCTTTACTTCTGCCAGTATCTCGTCTCCTACCTTCCAAACTTTACAGAAGCTCTCCTGTAAAGTTTGGAAGGTAGGAGACGAGATACTGGCAGAAGTAAAGCTGTGAGTACCGCGCGTGAGTCGTGCTTCGGTAGCTCAGTTGGTAGAGCACTTGCCCGCGAAAGGCAAAGGTCCCGAGTTCGAGTCTCGGTCGGGCACACAGTTTTAATCTGCCAGGAAGTTTCATATCAGCGCACACTCCGCTGCAGAGTGAAAATCTCATTCTGGAATGTGTTTACCTTAATAGTGCTCAAAAGCCTTGCTATACATGTATAATTTTTGACATCCAGTTTGGCAAATTTCCTTTTTCTGACGGACACATGGTTGGTTGGTAGCTTGGGGAAGGAGACCAGACAGCATGGTCATCGGTCTCATCGGATTAGGGAAGGATGGGGAAGGAAGTCGGCCGTGCTCTTTCAGAGAAAAACTTCCCGGCATTTGCCTGGAGTAATTTAGGGAAATAACGGAAAACCTAAATCAGGATGGCCGGACGCGGGATTGAACCGTCGTCCTCCCGAATGCGACGGACACATGTCCAGCTCGTCCGATCATATTAACATCTCAAAACTCTGGCTTCTCTCTCCCCACATCCACCACTGCTGGCGGGTCACCTCCAACTGCACAACACTACGCGTTGTTCACATCCAACTGCCCAACACTACAATAGCGAACCAGACACAGATTGCACACAGCACAGTCAGTGATTTTCATACAGAGCGCTACATGGCGTTACCAACATAAAAACCTAAACAGCCTACTTACAGTCTGCTAGAGTGCGCTAGCAATATATTCCTTAGTCATGGACCTCTTACATTACCCTCCACTGGGAGGTAAAAATTTTGCAGCGATGGTAAGTCAATTGGACTTGCCATGAGCAACAAATTATTCTATAACCTGTTTAGTTTACTAAGTCTACAGTCACAGAGTATATAGGGTGATCCATTGATAGTGAGAGGGCCAAATATCTCAAGACATAAGCATCAAATTAAAAAACTACAAAGAACGAAACTCGTCTAGCTTGAAGGGGGAAACCAGATATCGCTATGGTTGGCCCGCTAGATGGCGCTGCCATAGGTCAAACGGATATCAATTGCGTTTTTTTAAAGATAGGAACTCCCATTTTTTATTACATATTCGTGTAGTACGTAAAAAAATATGAATGTTTATGTGAACTACTTTTTTCGGTTCGTGATAGATGGCGCTGTAATAGTCACAAACGTATAAGTACGTGGTCTCACGTAACATTCCGCCAGTGCGGACGGTATTTGCTTCGTGATACATTACCCGTGTTAAAATGGACCGTTTACCAACTGCGGAAAAGGTCGATATCGTGTTAATGTATGGCTGTTGTGATCACAATTCCCAACGGGCGTGTGCTATGTATGCTGCTCGTAATCATGCGCGACATCATACAAGTGTCCGGACCGTTCGCCGGATATTTACGTTATTTAAGGAAACAGGCAGTGTTCAGCCACACGTGAAACGTCAACCACGATGTGCAACGAATGATGATGCCCAAGTAGGTGTTATAACTGCTGTCACTGCTAACCCGCACATCAGTAACAGACATATTGCGCGAGATCGGGAATCTAAAACACGTCGGTGTTGAGAATGCTACAACAACATCGAGTGCACCGTACCATATTTCTACGCACCAGGAATTGCATGGCGACGATTTTGAACTTCGTGTACAGTTCTGCCACTGGGCACAAGAGAAATTACGGGACGATGTCAGATTTTTTAACGTGTTCTATTTAGCGACGAAGCGTCATTCACCAACAGTGGTAACGTAAACCGGCATAATATGCACTATTCGGCAACGGAAAATCCACGATGGCTGCGACAAGTGGTACATCAGCGACCTTGGCGGGATAACGTATGGTGCGGCATTATGAGAGGAAGGATAATTGGCCCGTATTTTGTCGAAGGCAATCTAGATGGTGCAGTGTATGCTGATTTCCTACGTAATATTTCTACCGATGTTACTGCAAGATGTTTCACTGCATGATAGAATGGCGATGTACTTCCAACATGATGGATGTCCGGCACATAGCTCACGTGCGGTTGAAGCGTTATTGAACAGCATATTTCAGGACAGGTGGATTGGTCGTCGAAGAACGTTCACCGGATCTGACGTCCCCGGATTTCTTTCCGTGGGGAATGTTGAAGGATATTTGCTATCGTGATCCACAGACAACGCCTGACAACATGCGTCAGCGCATTGTCAATTCATGTGCGAACGTTACGGAAGGACTGTCGTTATACGAATTGCCAAACGCATTGAGGTTGATGGACATCATTTTGAGCATTTATTGGATTAATGTGGTATTTACAGGTAATCACGCTGTAACAGCATGCGTTCTCAGAAATGATAAGTTCACAAATGTACATGTATCTCATTGTAACAATCGAAATTAAATGTTCAAACGTACCTACGTTCTGTATTTTAATTTAAAAAACCTACCTGTTACCAACTGTTCGTCTAAAATTGTGAGCCATATGTTAGTGACTATTACAGCGCCATCTACCACAAAGGGAAAAAAATGGTCCAACTAAAACATTCCTATTTCTTTACGTACTACACGGATATGTAATAAAAAATGGGGGTAAAAAACTCAGTTGATATCCGTTTGAACTATGGCAGCGTCATCTAGCGGGCCAAACATAGAGCCAAATGGTTTCCTCCTTCAAGCTAGAGAAGTTTCGTTCTTTGTAGTTTTTTCCTTTGACGTTTATGTCGTGAGATATTTGGCCCAGTCACGATCAATGCACCACCCTTCGTACATATAACATTATTGATAAATAATATAAGTACAGAACATATTAAGAAAGGACATAAAGTGTACATGCAATGAGTACAGAAGATATTAAGAAATGAAATAGGGCGCACACACACTGTATACGTCTTTAGCATTTTTAAAAGAACTAGGAAAGGAATGGGAAGGATAGCATCATGGGTGTAGCACAGTGGGTTGCACATAGCTGCACTAAAAGTCCATATGTATCTAGAGAAGCACAACACCAAGTGAGACAATCTGAAGTTCTCTTCCCTGAAGTATATATCAGTGTAGCCAAGACACTGAAATATTGTATTAATACTGTATGTTATCATTTTGGTAGTACATTAGGTACCTCAAACAGTAGGTCCATAATAACATCTCTGTCGTTCAAGGTGCTGAACAGCTTGATGTCACCACCACATTCTTGTAGATCCATACTCTTACATCAACGTAGAATTTGTGAAAAAGCCCAATATAATGCTCCATGATCATGAGGATGGACAGGACATATGGATATTATAGTAATTGGTGATAATTAGGTCAGAAGGTGGAGGATACATTAAGTCTTATGCTAGTGATCATTCAGAACTACACTAGTGTGTCATCTAATTTGGACAATTATTGGCACTCATTGGCCATTTACAAAGCATGCATGTAGTATGTATGGAGTGTTACAAAACATTATTCATAAGTCATCTCATTTCAATAATAATTGGCACTCACTGCCCAGTTACAAAGCATTTATGTAATATATATGGAGTATTACAAAACATTGTTCATAAGTCATCTCATTACAGTAATTATTGGCATAGCATTAATGGAGTATTACAAAACATTATTCATAAGTCATCTCATTACAGAAATTATTGGCCAGTTATATAGCATTTATTATGCGTCACTCAGAAGTCATAATTCAAAACAGAAGTTATTGCGTATAGCAACAAGCTGCTAGTGACTATTTTTGATATCATGCAAGTGATGTAAGACATATTTAAAATGTAAGACTTTGGAACTAGTACTCAAGGTGTTTAGTTCAATAATACATATACATAATGGAATTAACACATTAGAAAAATTTGCATTATATTTAGGACTAGAAATATATCTTAAACTGGTAGCATTATTTAGTTGTATACTCGTAGTAGTTGGGACTAATAATAATTTTTTTGTGCTAGCAGTGCATTGCGTTGGGATCAATAATTACTTATTGGGGTATGAAAATATTTGCTTTTGACCTGTTGCTGGAAATGAAGATTATTAATGTCATTCATCATGAGTCAGGTGTAGCAAGGTTATGAAACAAGTAGAGTATATGTGATCACATTCATGAATGACAGAGACAACTGAGTAAAAAATAAATGCAAGTACTGGAACAGGTTTAATAACTAAGTGCCTGTAGCATATACCATAAGGACATATTTCAGAAATTATGTTAATATCATGAAAAGCTTCTCCTGGAAAAAATACAAAGCGGATTATTGAGCTGAAAGAAGAAATGTATTCATATTATGCTGGAAAGTAGCAAACTTCAAATTAACAGATAATGAAATGTATACTTAATATGTATGTACTCTAGCTGTCTTTCCCAAAACATTCAGTCATTATACTATGTGAAATATGACATACTGTCAAAAAGAACTTCAACAAATACTTAAGTAACTACATAGCTTCTCTTAACTAATAGAAAATATATAAATGCCATCATTGTCATCATCTGCAAAGAAAAACTTCATTATTCATATTACCACATTCCTCATATTCATCATCATTTATTATCATCTGCAAAAAATAGAGACTTCATTATTCATTATTCATATTACCATTTTCTTCATACAACTATTCATTATCATTCTTTACTTCATATATTATAGAGTTCTTACTTCTCGCATATTTCATCAATAAAATTAACATGTGTCGTTTTGTCTGAAACCCTTACACAATCGCCTCATATTCTGAAAGAAAAATAATTAGTCAAGACTGCTATCATACTGTGTGTATAGTATATTCTTGTTAATGCTTGTTAATTCTGATCCATTTACTTTTCATGGCGAAGTATTGCATCTTCTTTCTTTCATTCTGATGGTACAATTTCCATTCCATAATAAACCACGGTGGTTGTTTAATTTATTTCTTTTAAGCGGTATTGCTTTCTGAAGATGATGAATATGGATTAATATCTTGCATTTAAATCATGTACCTATTAAATGAAAACTTGTTTCCAGCGATATAACTAAGCATAAGGCATAGTATGACAGAAAACGCATTAGATCAAAACTATAGACTATTTTCAAGTGCAAAAGTGCACACACAATATCATAATGTAGTAGCAAAAAAATGTTGAATAGTCAAGATATTGGGATGTCATAAGGCAAAATGTCAGTGCCAACTGGTGTTTGTTGTATCCTAAAGAATTCATAGTGCGTGCAGAGAAAATTCTACTTTCGATAGGAAAACCATCATAAGTACATAAAAATAATGGAAAATGTGCACAGTCTGATATATAACGATAAGAAAAGCGACCTGCTCACTTTACCTTGCTGGGCACTTGCCAAGAAAAAATATGATCATCATCAGTAAGTAATCTCATAGATATAAATGCATAAGTGGTCACATAATATGTAAGTTTATCTGGAAAAATGTGCACCGTCTGAGGTATAACAACAAGAAAAGGGACCTGCACAATCTTTCCTTGGCGGTCACTTGGGAAGAAAAAATATGATCATCATCAATGAGTGATCATATAAATATCTGGAAACGACATTTAGGGTTTCATATTGGAAATATGATGATTGCCCTTGGTTTTTCTGGTTCTCAAAGTTTCGACGTTTTCTACATTGGGGTGAGGAATGCAGAGAATTATACATGGACCAGAGTATAGAAGCTCAAATTTACTGCATCTACTCTTTCATCTGTTGGATAAATATCTTCTGTCCTATGTGGAAGTCACGGCGTGTACAAAACTGTTTTTGCAGCCTTCTCCAGCGCTCTGCAGCACGTTTCATGTTGTTGAGCGCAATGTCAATTACATCGACGAGATGTAGGAAAAGATACTAATTCTTTAATTTTGTTGTATGGTTCAACATTTTTCAATATAACAGTCGGAGATAGCATAGTAGATTCATTTGGTATGGAATTAATTACATCCTGGAATGAGAGTATGTGTCTGTCCCAATCAATATGTCTTTTATGGCAGTAAATTTTATATAGTTTACCAATTTCTTTCATCAATCGTTCAGAAGGGTTCGAAGAAGCGTAATACTTGGATATATACACTCCTGGAAATTGAAATAAGAACACCGTGAATTCATTGTCCCAGGAAGGGGAAACTTTATTGACACATGCCTGGGGTCAGATACATCACATGATCACACTGACAGAACCACAGGCACATAGACACAGGCAACAGAGCATGCACAATGTCGGAACTAGTACAGTGTATATCCACCTTTCGCAGCAATGCAGGCTGCTATTCTCCCATGGAGACGATCGTAGAGATGCTGGATGTAGTCCTGTGGAACGGCTTGCCATGCCATTTCCACCTGGCGCCTCAGTTGGACCAGCGTTCGTGCTGGACGTGCAGACCGCGTGAGACGACGCTTCATCCAGTCCCAAACATACTCAATGGGGGACAGATCCGGAGATCTTGCTGGCCAGGGTAGTTGACTTACACCTTCTAGAGCACGTTGGGTGGCACCGGATACATGCGGACGTGCATTGTCCTGTTGGAACAGCAAGTTCCCTTGCCGGTCTAGGAATGGTAGAACGATGGGTTCGATGACGGTTTGGATGTACCGTGCACTATTCAGTGTCCCCTCGACGATCACCAGTGGTGTACGGCAAGTGTAGGAGATCGCTCCCCACACCATGATGCCGGGTGTTGGCCCTGTGTGCCTCGGTCGTATGCAGTCCTGATTGTGGCGCTCACCTGCACGGCGCCAAACACGCATACGACCATCATTGGCACCAAGGCAGAAGCGACTCTCATCGCTGAAGACGACACGTCTCCATTCGTCCCTCCATTCACGCCTGTCGCGACACCACTGGAGGCGGGCTGCACGATGTTGGGGCGTGAGCGGAAGACGGCCTAACGGTGTGCGGGACCGTAGCCCAGCTTCATGGAGACGGTTGCGAATGGTCCTCGCCGATACCCCAGGAGCAACAGTGTCCCTAATTTGCTGGGAAGTGGCGATGCGGTCCCCTACGGCACTGCGTAGGATCCTACGGTCTTGGCGTGCATCCGTGCGTCGCTGCGGTCCGGTCCCAGGTCGACGGGCACGTGCACCTTCCGCCGACCACTGGCGACAACATCGATGTACTGTGGAGACCTCACGCCCCACGTGTTGAGCAATTCGGCGGTACGTCCACCCGGCCTCCCGCATGCCCACTATACGCCCTCGCTCAAAGTCCGTCAACTGCACATACGGTTCACGTCCACGCTGTCGTGGCATGCTACCAGTGTTAAAGACTGCGATGGAGCTCCGTATGCCACGGCAAACTGGCTGACACTGACGGCGGCGGTGCACAAATGCTGCGCAGCTAGCGCCATTCGACGGCCAACACCGCGGTTCCTGGTGTGTCCGCTGTGCCGTGCGTGTGATCATTGCTTGTACAGCCCTCTCGCAGTGTCCGGAGCAAGTATGGTGGGTCTGACACACCGGTGTCAATGTGTTCTTTTTTCCATTTCCAGGAGTGTAGATCGGAGAAATGTTTCTAGCTCGACGTACGTGTCCATAACGCAGATCAAAATTATGGTCCATTGTCGAAAATTACTTTCAATACATGCCCTATATAAAACAGAGAATGTTTTACAAATGCATTCGAAATTGATTTAGCAGTAGCTTTGCGTAACGGAGTGAAGGTAACAAATTTCGGAGTGAATTCAACAGCGACAAAGATGTAACAGAAACCTCTATTAGATCTGGGAATCGGTCAGAAAGTGTCTACAGCGACCATATGTCTCAATTTAATCGGTACAACGGAGGAATATGTGAAGTCGTGTCTGATTTAGCTTTCTGGCAGATTTTACATGATGCTAAAACCCGTCGAATACGTTTCGCCATGTTAGCAAAATGACAGTTCTGTTAAGAGTGGGCAGTACTCTCTTAGGATTTAAAGGTTGGCTACAGCGCGCTTACACAAGCTCTGGAATCTAAGATATTGTTGTCGCGCTTCGCAGCGCACGGATTAATGAGTGACAGTTTGGAAGCCAGGGTAGGAGCCCGCCTGCTGTGGTGCGCACGTGTGTTGGGCGAGGGGTCGTCACCGAGCTGCCGTACTGCCGTGTCCGCCAGCAACGACACAGGATTTGGTATTGAGTAGATATTTTTTATAATTTGCAGCGCGCTTATTAATTTAAAGAAAAGGATTTGTGTATGTGCGTAGCAGCAGACGGTAATTTTGATAATGATAGGAGTTGAATTCTTAAGGGAAACCATTGTTAGGCGCATAGATTAAGTATTGATTTTTGTCATTGACTTCTTTTGTAATTGTCGGGTAATTGTTTCACTATGTACTTAATTGAGAAGTATTTCAGTCTGTCTCAAGAGTTTGATTAATTTGTAATATTGCTTTAATGCCACTGGAGGCAGATTTACATACGAAGCGATAGTTCAAAGAGCTTCTAGCGTTTTGTTAATTGAATGAGAAAAAATCGCTTTCTGAATATAGTTATTGAAAACAGGAATTACTTGTTTGTGTTATCATTTATCGAGTTTAGATAAAACCCTTTCTCTTGAATTATATGTAGTTGTAGTAAGCAGCTGCGGCGGCAGAAACAGCAGGATCCGCCATACAGAACATGCATTGCACTCAGCATGAATAATAGGTTTTTTTATGTTTTTGGTAAATAATGGAATGCAGCAGATCAAGCAGTGGCAGCAGAAAGACCAAGTGAAACGTCCCCTTAGAAAAATTTATGAATGACTGTGCTAATAAACCTCTTACATTATTTGATTTTCAAACAGCTGAGCAGAACAGAACGTACTGAGACATTTCGCTCTTTACTTATTCTGATAATCACTAAAATGACACACAATACTTTTAGCGCAACGCAATCTGACTTTTAAGAATCCCTACAAAAGAATGGCCCTGACTAACAATAACCTATACCTTTCATGAATCACTTACCTCACAAAAATCATCATTACTCGAATTACTGCAATACAGCGAGCGCCAATACTGCCAGCTAAATAAAAGATTCTAACTACTGAAGTCACTAACTACTGATAGGCGTAGTTAGCAAATGAAAGATTTTGATAGAGAACAAACAATGTATTTACCTTAATAATGTTCATTCATGACATCCAGTCTTACAAATTTACTGTCTCTGATGGACACACGTCCAGATCATCCGCTCTCAAAACTCCGCCACTGCTGGCGGCTTACCTCTAACTGCGCAACGCTACGTGCTGTTAACAGCCAACTGCCCAACACTACAATAGCAAATACCAACAATGCAAACCAGCCATAGACTGCACACAGCACAGTCAGTGATTTTCATATAGAGCGCTACATGGCGTTACAAACATAAAATCCTAAACAGCCTACTTACACAAGTAAGTTATTTGTCGCGCACAGGACCAATAAAAAAAATAAAGTTCAGGCTATCTCTGTAATAGTAAAGTTAACAAGAGTACAAGCAAGAGATTTTCTGTAGAAAACACGAGATAAGAAGAAAGAGCTCGCGACTTTCACTGTCTCAGTATTAGAAAACATTTTTTGGCTCCATAATGTGCTTAACGTAAATGAGTCTACCAAATTAATTTGTCAACAAGCTCTTCAGGAATACATAATAAACAGTTGTTGCTGTCAGGGTGAGAGCGGCGAAACAGAATGTTGTTGCGTACAATATAATTGTTTCTAATGCTAACGTTAATCCTATCTTTCCAAAGGTGTTTAACTTCTTTCCATACATTGTCCTTACTCTGCTCTTGTGCTATGTCTCGTAATGACGACGAAATGAAATTTTCAAATGCATCTTGTAGAATACACATGAGGCTAAAATTTACTTGGCCGAACTCGGTGGCGATGTCTTGCTGAATATTACTGAGAGAACGGGGTAGTGCGTCTGCTACAATATTTTGTGTACTGGGAATGTCAACAATTGTAAAATTAAATTCCTGTAAATAAAGTTTCCATCTGCTTAACCTGTCATGTGTAAATTTAGCGGAAAGTAAAAACTGTATAGGTCTATGATCTATATAAACGGTAGTATGTCTTCCATACAGAAAATGCCTAAATCTAAATGCCCAAACAACACTCAATGTCTCAAGTTCTGTAACAGAATAATTGCATTCAGCAAGTGACAGAATGCGACTTGCAAAGGCGATGTTTTTAATTACTGCAGCACCGTCTTCTTCAATTTCCTGAAGAATGTGTACGCCTAAAGCGGTGTTGGTACAGTCGGTGGCAATGGAAAAACTTCTGGTAGGATCTGGGTGTGATGAAAGTGGTGCATTCAACAAGGCATGTTTCAGATTTAAAAAATCAGACTGTGCTTGGCTATCCCAGGACCAAATAGTGTTTTTACCCGTCAACTGGCATAATCAACGAGTCTCTAAAGCAGAGTAATGAATAAATTTACGGGAAAAGTTAATTAATCCCAGAAAGCTGCGTAGTTGTTTCTTGGTCGTTGAAACAGTAATGTTACGTAAAGCTTGACATTTCTCCGGGTTGTAACGTCTCTTAGCAAAAGACATATTATGTAATAAAGAGAAAACATTGTGTATCATATTTTGTTATTGTATAAAATTATGTACTTTTTTTATTATTTATTTGAGATAATATCTGTGTCGGCGAGTACTGAAACCCCCACAGACGATAAATATCAAACAAAGATGAGAATATGTGACTATTATGAATAATACAGAACGAACATTAATTTCTCTGTCCTCTTCTTGGAGTTACGCGAGAAACATAGCCTGTGACGTGATATTGTATGCTAGCGTAGCATTCTTTTGTCAAGTTTGTAAGAGAGACGCCATTAAGCGAGATGTTAAAAAGGTGTGTAATAATTAAGATATTTAACTGTTTTGAATAGAGTTATTTAGTGAAACCTTGCATTATAATTTCTGTCAAGCTTGCCTGGTGTTTTATCCCATCCCTTTAAGACATTTTCAGTTGTTTAAATATTATTCGTGGTGCAGAGCGGCGCTACGAACGAGGCAGCCACTGCCGCGGTTCATTTAAATTGCAGTAAATGAAATCTATCATACCGCAAAGAAGCGGTCAGGTAATAGTGAAGTAAAAAATTATTTCTTTCAGCTTTCGAAGTTGCAGAGCAGAGCAGCAGATTTTATGATGTGTTTTACAGGTTGACGTGGGCTGCTGATAATATAGTACTAACAGTGAAAAGAGATAATTTATTTTCATCACATGAAAGAAATCTTGCTGTGCGTAGTTCTGGTCTGGCAACCTTACGGAAAAACATCATTTTTCTCCGATAATAGTCTCATGTTCTCGTGTTAGCCGTGGTACTTATTGTTGTTTTACTATTAACAAAAATCCACTGCAGAATTATGATGTTGAACAATCATTGCGTACTATAACTGCTTAATAGAAAGCCAGATACAGAACAATTGGAACATAATACATTTTGTTTTGTTGAAAATTAATGATCTATAGAAAGGTATTTCGCGGCTCTTTTCGTATATGCGTTGTTACGCAAATAATAATATTAATAATAACAAAATAAATAAACAGAAAAGAGACGCGAAGTGAAACTGTCGCCCAAAAACACGGGGCCCGAATTTGCAGTGGCCACGGAAATAAGAATGTTTTATGTATTTTCTTTCAGTGTCTATTGTTATATATATGTATGTATTTAGTGATAAATGTATGTATGTGTATCATGATTAATGCCATGTATTAATGAATGTACAAAAATTCTTCCATGAAAAAACGCACCACTGCAAGCGAGTCAGAGGAAACGATCCTGATAGTACTGAGAAACTGTAACGACTACATAATCCGGGGGCAGCCGAACCCCGAAATCAGATAAACTAAAGGTAAGACTACAGTGTAGTTGTCCTGTTTGTAGAAGCTTAACACCAGTGAAGTGATCTCATATCGCTAGTGGTGTGCGGAGTTTGACGTTAGTGTTTATAACAGGGCAAGTTGAGTGTAGATAGTAATTTTTAGTGTGCAGTGTATTGTAGATAAATTAACATATTTTGTGTGCAAGTGGAAAAACTGTCAGATCTTGTGTTCGAGTGGGTAATTTATGAATATGGTTAAATTGCGTAGTCAACGTCCGAGCAATATGGATACTGAGGAACAGCCATTAGTTAGTGCAGGAAATGTAGAAACGGCTGCATTAAGCAGTACAAGTACTCTCTTTGAGGATATACCATGCGAAAATGTGGGGGCAGGGGCACAGGAAGTGGTGCCACCGCCCACCAGTGCTCAAGGAGATGTAGATAAAGAAATTGCACCACCCCCAGAAAAGCAGGAACCAGAGAGTGGTAATCTGCCTGGTGGGTATTCACTTCAGGCGATATTAGAGCGCGTGCTGGATTACCAGGCAAAATTTGCGCAACAACAAGCTGAAAAGGACGAAAAAATTGAGATCTTTCTCACACAGCAAGCTGAGCGAGATCGCCAGCAAGCTGAGCGAGATCGACAGTTAACAGAAAATTTCCTTGCCCAGCAGGCTGAGAGGGATCGCCAGCAAGCTGAGCGGGACCAGCAACTTGTGCAATCGTTAGAAATTATGAAAAGAGAGATTGCCTGTATGAAACAGAATTATGAGTCGATACCTAAGGCCGTGCAGGAGTTGACTGTACAGGTCAACAACCTGCAAGTAGCAAACACTAACATTGTAGACGAGATAGGTGTCTTAGCCAATCGATTAGAAAAGCTAGCAATAGATTCCACACAGCTTGTAGAGCAGAAGTGGAACGAACAAGCGACTAAAATTGAAACCGAATTCAACTCATGGCTAGAAGCGAAGGAGAGTGAGATCGACAAAAATATTAATTCTAAGGTACAAGCAGCCATGGCAGATAGAGATTCCGAATCGTTCAGTACCGCAGTAAATAGTCAGGTACAGAACGACGTGCAAGCCATCAAACAAATACTCAGTGAGGATATTCCGCAGTGGCAAGTGAATATTAACAAACGGATATCCGACTTGGAAAAGGGTTTAGCCCAGAGCAACAAACATCTTGAACATGAAACTATGCCGCAAACAGCCAATGTTTTTGGCAACGCACAAACTTATACGCGACGCAACAATGGTGAATCTTTAGGCGATAATGCGAAGAGCTGTAGCTTCGGTTCGGAGCACACAGCCAATGTCCCAGGAGCAAACCAGTATAGTCCAAAAATATTGGTTGAAGAAAGTTTGATAAAAAATAGGCAGTTTCAAACGTTTACTACTGAACGGAAGTCAGTACACCCAGTGGTATTCATAAAAAGCTTTAAAAATATCTTGCCTAGTGTGTGGAACGAAGCACAGAAAATTCAATACGTAATGTCATACATTCAGGGTGATGCAGCGTTGTGGGCTACGGAAGTGGCAGACAGCTGCATGACGTATGAACAATTCGAAAGGGCGTTTTTGTCGGAATACTGGTCGCCTTGTATACAAGAGCGGCTAAGGAAAGAAGTATACAATCCCGAACCGTACTCACCCCGTCTTGGGAATCTGAGACGGTATTTCGAGAAGTATATAAACAAAACGCGCTACTGGGATGAGCCTATCTCACCAAGAGACATAATAAGACTCCTAAAATCACATTTACCCATTCATATCAAAGAGAAATTAATACACGTACCAGAGAGCGACATGGAACATTTCCTGTCTGTTCTAGATTCAATGGATTTAATCCAGGAAGACGCAAAAGCAGCGTGTGATCACTCGCGGAATAATGGATCAGGGTGTAAACATGACAGAAATAATAGTGCACAAAACCACAACCATGGAAATGGTGGGGGTGGTAACAAGCGGCAAGAGCACTCGCAAAATTGTAATAATGGGAGAAGTCAGAACGGGTATGGGCAGCCGTCCCATAATAAAAAGCGTCGATTTGACGACCGGTACGATTCCGGACTGCCAGGGACCAACCGCTGGAAAAATGCGCGAGGTCAGTGGCATAGCAGTTACAGTGACAGTAATCGCAATTGGAATCAGAATCAGCGACCAAGCCCAGAACGGCAGGGCAATGACCGATACGAAAACAACAGACCACCACTGCAAAACGCGCCTATTGCGCAGTCGTGGCGGCCTATAAATCAAAACGTAAACATAGTAGAGGTCGCGGACAATAGCCGTCCAAGTACCTCGCAAGCAAGCCATCCAACAAACTAGAGTCGGCCTCGATATGCTCTCCATCGCTGGCCGAGAGGTGGAGTGAGAGCAACAGGAATGACAATAATATCCCTGGAATACATGTGCTGCAATACAACGACGGTATCAGTATGGATAAAGATCTACTGACCGAACCGCACGAATGTAAGAAAGATAGCAACGAGAATGTGCAAGCCATAATAGAAGCGAAAATCAATGATGTTGCCGTGAATATAATCATCGACACAGGTGCCTCAGTCAGTGTAATGAGTACAGAATTGTTTAAAGCGCTGGGGAAGGGACGTAGCATACCGACTTTCCCGGTTAATAATTGCAAGGTGTCTGGAGCTATAAGTGCACAGAGCCAATTAGTTAAGTACCAGGTGCAGGTGGAGATTTATAAGGAGGGCGAAGCCATAGTGAGCTAGTTCCTCATTGTTAAAGGGTTAAAGGTGGCCTGCATTCTGGGAGTAGATTTTCTCCGTGAGAGGGAAAACTAAGCATAGTTAATAAAGATAGGAGGATTGAGTTGTCTATGATGAAATCGAAGGAGGTACTTGTGCCATGTTGCAACCGAATTAATATCAAATGTAGGAAACCCTGGGTACTACACCTCGATGATTATTCACCTGTGACAGATCTCTATTATCCGAGTATAGAAGATAGAAATTCTGAAACAAATGTTGGTGCATTTCAAACCAAAGTACAGGAATCTGAGAGTTTAAGCAACATACAAAAGCAACAGTTGACGCAGCTGCTATCGGAATATACCATGGTATTTACCGACCGACCAGGAATAATCAAGGGGTACCACTATCACATAGAGATCATGCCCCACAAAACATACTGTCGCGCATCTTACTCCATCCCTTGGTCGAGGAGGGAAGTAGTGGCTAGAGAGATTTGAAAGATGTTAGAGTGGGATAGTAAAATTATTTATTCAGTGACGTGTCAGATGTAAATAGTAATAGTTATGAGAAGATTTCAATTGTGTTTTAGAGTATAAGTATGTTAGTTTTAAGAAAGAATTTGTGTGTAGTTAAAATTTTGAGGAGGCAAGACATAAATAAGTAAGCATAGCATGAAAGTAGAATCAGTAAACTGAGCAATAGCATGCAAATGGAAGACTTTGTTTACAGACAATTAGTGTCATTAAAATACTATATGCTCATCAAGCAGTGAATAATCTATTTGTTGATAAAATAATGATTAATTTTTTGAATCATTTTTCATTTGTAGTAAGTAAGTACAATTAATAATGAAATTTCATATAGTAATGTAACAGATGTAATTGTGTTAGAATTAAGGAACCCTGAGAGAGAGTCTTTACTGGCCAAAAATTGACTTTGTAGTACGAAACGATTATGTGATGTAACGTTTACTACCAATAGTGATCTGAGAACGACACTGGAGTAGAATTCAATCAAAAACAAACCCGTTGCATGTAACCTACGCTTTGTATGTATAGATGCTTCAATTGAAGCCCGTGTACTTGGTACACGTCCTTGAATATTAATTACGCGGTACGCGAATCAAGTCGATCAACGCGGAAACTACACTGTAGTCCTGTAGGACAGATCATTAAAAATAATACTAGTACTAAATGAAGTATTTATTGAGCAATATGCCCAAGTCCAGCTGTCATGCACATGGTAAAATCTGTTTGCTAGATGGGTGATAACCTGGCAAGCTACACTGAAAAAAGGAAAAGAAAGCTATGTACCAAAAATCACACACCTTTAAATAATTACAAAAAAGCTATATATGCCTAGTAATAGTATTAAAAGTGTGTAATGACATGGTAAACACAATGGACTCAATGTAGATGAGAGTGATTATGCTAAGAACAGTTGATATGCATTAAAAATAAACTGTGTGCATAAACAATCTAGGAAAGGACGGAATATTGTGTGTAGTAGGGACAGAAAATGACTGTTGTATCTGCACCAATATATACGTCGGTATAAGTCAAGTGTTGAGTGACTAACTGTCATAGTGCAGTGCTCAGCGAACAATAAATTTACTGTGCGTAAAAACGGTAGTTAGTGATCCGTTCGGAGTCGATTCAAACAAACATCGCTCGACGGAAACATTTAGTGTGTGTGAACCGAAACATTTTCGCGTGTTGAGAGACGCTCTGGCAGCGTATCGACCGTGAGAACAAATGAAAGTGTGTAGTACAACGTATGTGTGACGAACCCTGAATACCAGTGTCACAATGCGATTGACTTGTGAAGCCACAAGAAACCTGTTATCACGCCAAAACATCCTGTGCACACCAGTGAAACGACGGCTTACTGAACAATAAACGCTTTTAACCAAGTTGCATTTTCCTCCACAGCTAATAATCTGTATCCCTAAAGACAGTACACCGTTGTGGAATATTTGTTTCATGCATTGTGACGGGGAGCCATGAGGAGAAGCAGAGACGAGTGCCGTGCCGCCAGCCAGCCGGTCGCGGGAAACCACTGCAACACGCCGACATTGGTGAGTGGTTCGGCGCGGTTCGCGACTGCGCAGGCGTCACCCCAGCACGCCGTCGCTGTTACGGCGAGCAGGTCGTCGACCCCAGCGGTCGTTGGCACGCCGCATTCCAGAGGACGCTACGCAACAATCGCTTCGCGCCGCCCTCTCCGCACAACATTGTTGACATTCAACCGAACTTTACCAACTACGCTGTGAATGTACTAATATGAAAATGATTTATAGGACACGAAATTTCGTGAGAAACAGTTTTTTCTTTAGTTTACTGTGTATAAACTCAAAACATTCACTTGTTCGATGATATATGTTATATGTTATATGTTTTCGTCATATTAGTGAAGCAAAATGACACGAATGCCATACCATGGTAGAACATTTGTCGTGAGTAAGTGCAGAGACAATCCATTGCACTACTGTAAAACTATTTAACGATTGACTTTCAGTGTGACACAGAACACAAACGTGAAAGAGTGTAGTAGGTACATTTTTAACAAGGAGACTAAAAGTTTAACATTTTGTCATAAATAACCTTTGTTATCTGTGAGCATTGGATAAATTCGCCGATCCGTCTTAGGCGCTGCAGTCATGGACTGTGCGGCTGGTCCTGGCGGAAGTTCGAGTCCTCCCTCGGGCATGGGTGTGTGTGTTTGTCCTTAGGATAATTTAGGTTAATTCGTGTGTAAGCTTAGGGACTGTTTGTAACAACAACGACGCTGTACTGCTGTACATGTAAGTAATTTTTTTTCCATCTGCATTTTCGAGGAACTAGTGTAATTGATGTTCTGATTTCATTCCTTTTTTGTTTCATGCCATTATGTTAAGGAAACTGCAAACAATTTTTAAGGTGAATATTAATGTTCATGTCAAATGTCAAGCAATATTGTAATAGAATTGAAATGTAACAAATGTTGAAACTATTGTAAGATGTTTAAAATTGTAACTTTGCGTCTGGTCAATACGTAGGCAATGTGTTAGGATATGTAGAATGCAAAACCTCGGGTGAATACCCTGTCTGTAAGGGAGCGGTAAAAGGTGGATGGCAGGCAAGCGCGGGAAAATGCGCACGGGCACTGCACGGCACAATGGGCTCAGCAGTAGTAGTTGGAGTTTGGCACTGGTTTGAGCAACACATTCTGGAGCGAGGAGGCTCTCCTGGAAGACGTAGTTTCACTGAGCCTCGGGTATGCCGTTCCAACGCCCACACAGCACGGCAAAATTCCTTAGGCACTAAATGGAAAAGTATTGCGACGCTATGAAGAAATAAAGTGCCGATACGTCAAGAGCCATAGCTGTGGTTGTATGTGTGCTCTGTGCCTCGCCATCTCGCCACCCTCCAACCGCCGCATCGATACAAGCAGGTTGAAACTTTTAGTATTGTATTCATATGGACCAGAGAGTGAACTATTCAATAACAACCAAAATTATACCAGAACTTTCCCATCATTTAGTTATCCTCACAACGAACCTAGACAGGGTCCTTTCCAAATGTTGTGCAGTCCGAGTGTCCCAAAGTGAAAAATTAAATTTTGAGTTAATAATAATTACTTGCAGACCTAACTATGTTAGAATGGTGTTTAAAGAACTGTTATGTCAATGAACCAGTAAATGAATAACGAAGGTCTAACGAAGTTGAAAGATAACTTAAATATTGATATAGTAATGAAGTTTAATTATTTCGAGACAGATATAATGGTATTTAAATGAGCAGGAAATAAGATAAAAAGAGTAGTAACTCATATACTGGAAATATTGAGCGCATAATAATTTCAGTAATCAATTTTTTTAATACAGTGATCATAACAGTTTCAGGGTGCTCCCCCCCTTTTTTTTTATTAATTTGAATTCTGAAGTGTTCTAAATTGATTTGATCAGCAAAAGTTAAAGTCAATATAAAAGCCAAAATTTATCAGTGTTTTATCTTTATCAAAATTGACATTGTGTGTGTGATTCGAAAGTGCTATTTCTAGGGTAACCTATGCCCGATTTTAATCAGATCAATAGATAGTACGAAGTTTTTTAGTATACATTATAGTGTAGTGTTATGTATTTATGGTTTTTCCATATCAGTACAGAACGTGAAACTATCAGTTCAATAGATTTTCTGGTTCTAAAATTCTACTATATTATGCAGTGTTACTATGTGTTGTTTTGCATGAATGTACACCAACTTGTACAGGGAAGAAACTCAGTTAATGCCTAATTAGGCTGGCGACCGTATTATTATCAAATTGGTAGCATCTTCAGTGTTACTTTTGTTCCATACTGACGTGTAATTGCATTTTGAACTTATTTGACGGATCATTGTTATTACAGAGTGGTTGTATGTCTGATTTGCCACCATTCAGGTACACGCGGTCGATATCTATACGAAAATACTTTCTCATAAGGTGAAGCCCGTTCACTTACCATAGTACAGGCTTTAAGGAGTATTGTGTGCCCCATGCGCCCGTTACAAGTGGCTCCCAGTGACAGGACATCCAGTTGTTGTCGGTCACAAATTAACGTGAATACCGAACAGTGGATGTTCAGTGGCACGAATTGCAATATTATTTAGTAAATTAAATAGCAGTGAACGTCAAGAACGGTAGTGGGGTGTAATTTGCGTTCAGTATGGACAAGAACGTAGCCACAGTAGATGAGCCGAGCGTAATGGAATATGCGGCTGGCAATGACAGGAGTTTACGCGGCCAGATAACAAATGGTGTTAGCGGTAGACAATTGGCGTACATACAATACCACGAACATGTTAACGAACAGATTGAAATGTCGAGATCGCCTTGAACACAGCAATGAATAAAACAGGAAGTAGAGGATGACTTTGTAGATGATATTGGGTACGTGAACGAATCCACTGACATGTTTGATTCACCACAGATAAAGAAAGAACCGAAAGAAAATTTTGAAATAGGATCGGAATACACCGATTCCGTAGAACAAAATAGTGTGAAAATTTTAAGCATGAACGACTTATTAGAACGATTAACCAAACAAATAGCAGGACAGAGTGAGCAGCTTAAAAACAGAATGATCAGCTTAAAACACACATTGACGAGCAGCTTAAAACACGAGTTGGTCAGCTTAAAGCACAGGTCGAAGAACAAGGAATTAAAATTAGTAAACAAATAGAACAGGACGAACAAAAAGTGGGTAATTTAAGCTCTGTAGTAAGAACTATGAAGTCTGAAATTGACACAATTAATAAAAATATGAATACTACGCAGGGGGAAATTGATAACATTAACAGTAGGTTTGATGTTGAAATTCTCAACATCCAAGAGAAAGTAGAGCCTCTAGTTGAAACAAAAGTAGACGAAAAAGTTTTCGATCTTAAAACTGAGATCGTAAACGAATGCCAACATGGAATCTCACAGTTGAAAAAGGCAGTTTCAGATACTGAAAGAGATTTAGGCGAAATAGTTACTGGATGTGTACAAAAGTGTGAACAAAATACATCGAAAATTCCAGGCAAAATTTTCGATCTCGAGAGTAAAATCAAAGATAGGTCTGGTGTTGTCTGTAATGGCACGCCACTTACGAAGCTATTGGAAGGTGAGGAGCGCTTCGATCCCGCCAAGAAACATAACGGATGGCATCCGTTGGATTTCATCAAAAATTGCGAGAGGATATTTCCTGAACACTTGTCTGCTCAGGAGAAGATAAACGTAGTAATTAGCGCCGTAGCAGGTGACGCTAAGCGCTGGGGAATTAACTTGAATACTGAACTAATGACGTTCGAAGAGTTTAAACAAAAGTTTACGGAAGAATATTGGTCCGAACAAAAACAGGATCATTTGTGGCGCGAGTTTATCATGGTCAAACTTCATGATAACAGGGGCAGGAATTCTTTGAAAGATTTCTGCGAATATTGGTACCGAAAGTTGACACATTTAAGAGGGAGAAGATCCGATTCTTAAACCGTATGGGATCTATATAAAAAGCTTCCAGAAGATTCGATGAGATATGTGGGAAGCAATCATCGCAGCTTCACAGCGTTTCTCGAAAGGGTCGAAGGCGAAGACCACTGGCGCGAAAATCGTGCCAATTATCAGAATTTTAGTAACAGGAATAACCGCAATAATGACGAGAGGAATGACGGCGATGGGTTTCGCGTCAACAAGATACAGAGAGGTAGAGGCAGAGGAAGAGGAAGAGGGAGTTATCTAGGTCGCGGTAGAGGGTACACCGCGCAAAATAATAACGACGCGGGAAACTGATTTCCGCGAACGTTGCGGGCCAAATGGAAGCGGGCAGAAAATACTGGCCCCGATTTAAGAAATGTTACCGGACTGACAGTAAAGTTATGAGACAGCTTAGAGACAGGCGTGGAACGACGCAACGTCTTGTTGCGAAACAAGCGTCAGGTGCGAGCGCAGATGACTCATCTTCGCCATGCAGAGCGCTACATGTTAACAGGCGAGTGGAGCATCAGAGGGCAACGGCCCAGCCTAGCAAAACAACTGTTCAAAGAGTAGCCGCTGGCAAGGCGGCAGAATTAGGTACAAACATTGCCGTAAGAGCTGGCGAATATATTACGAGTGGTAATTCCGTGGCGAAGGAAATAGTGGATGGAACAGTGGATACACAGAGAGGTGCGGTTAGCAGTGTTAGCAATGAAGTAAATGGCGAGAATGAATTAGCAGAAGTAAGTGATTGGCGTGTGCAGATCGACGATCTGTACAAGGGCCTCAAGCAATGCGAGTGGGAGGATTTTAAGAAGGAATATGAGGCAAGGAGGTTAATTAGTGAAAAAGGAAATAGTAGGGACGTCGATAAGGTGACGTGGCCCAAATTTGAAGAGGAGAGAGTAAATAGCGCCGCGCAAAGTACGCGTGCTGCCGATAGGACGATGGTTAAAGATAGGAAGGAATTGGAGGATGAAATCCTAAGCATTGACGAGTAAGTAACTTCTGTTAACAATCCGCCAACAGTACAAGTTGTTACCGAAAGGCACCGTGGGGAAGAGGCAGGTAATTACCTATGAGTAACGGAAGTCGACGAGGATTACGCTAAATATGAAGTAACAGTGGATGTGAGTAAAGCTGATAACGAGGTCGTTTTGTCAAAAGAGGATACTGAGTTAAAATCAAAGCCTGACGAAAATGCAGAGGAAGAACTTAGTGCCTGTCTCAGAAATTTTATGTTAGAACCTGAAAGCGATCCAGAATGGTCGGATTCTGACGATAGTTCAGATGACGAATATTTCGGTACTAGTGAAAATAATGGGAATACAGCTAATTGCGATATTGTACCTACTGATGACGAAGTTTCAAAACAAAACCCAGATGTTGAGACTGAACACAGAAAACAGGAGCCACTGGACAACTCAGTGTCAATGTTACAAAGGGTTTAAGTAATTAATGACTTTGAACTCCTGGAACCAAAGAAACCGCCAGATATAGGTGATGTGAAGGTCAAAAGCATATCTTGGGACGATGTTATCGTCGACCCGGATTTGCTTAGGGAAGATCACAACAAAGAAAAGCATTTGACGGTTAAACAAACTATAATACCAGTTGAAATTTATAATGTGAAATTGCAAGTACTTCTTGATACTGGATCTCAGATAAGTGCAATCTCCCAGTCGTTTTTCGAACACATCTGTGATAAACCTTCACGAATTCACATTCCTTCCACTTAAGTGTCATGCCCCCTGCTTGTAGAGCAACCAAAACTTTCTGCAATAATTCACAATGCTCTTGCCATGCCTCAGTAGCAATCAGTATGTCATCTACATAAATGGTTAGCCGGGAATAATGTCAGTGACGGGTGTAAAAATTGTTGGTGCTACTGGCAAGACTAGCAAGCCAGTAAAGAACCAGATATTGGTTGAATTTAGTATAAAAGGACAAAAGTTTGAACACGATTTTATGGTTGTGCCAGACTTCAGTACTGAAATGATTCTCGGTATAGATTGGCTAGATACAGAAAAAGTTATTATTGATTGTAGCCAGGAAGTGGTCAAAATTAATAATGCATCTACGACTTTGGAAATAAAATTTGAGGAAAATGGGAAGGTATTCGATTCAGAAATTGGTTCTTTATTATTGGAGATCGACCAAGTGAATGATGGTTTGACAAACATGTATGAAATGTACCATATCCAGAGGTTAATAGACGAGAGTGACAGGCAGGGGCATGATTTTAAAGAAATTGTGGAAAATTTGAAGGAGATATCTCATGATCAGAAAATAGAATTGCTTGATCTTTTAGAAAGTAATAGCACCGTATTTTCGGACAAACCTGACCTAGTTAAGAACTTTGAATACCAGATTGAGACGTTAGAGCATAAACCTTTCTTTGTAAGACCGTTTTCGGTACCCATATCAAAGAGGCAGGCTGTTCAAGTGGAAATAGATAAAATGATAGAATGGGGTGTAATTGAACGGAGTAGCAGCGAATATAATAGTCCCCTTATCATCGTGAATAAAAGGGATGGGGGAGTAAGAGTAGTCATCGACGCCAGGACTTTGAACAAAATTGTAAAGAAGGAAATAGACAGACCTGAAAATCTAGACGAAATGCTCCAAAAGTTTTATAATGTGAAGTATTTAACCAGTCTGGACATGACCACCGGATACTGGCAAATCCCATTGAGCAAAGAATCCCGTAAATATACCGCTTTTCTATTCGCCGGGAAATGCTATCAGTATAAAGTAGTGCCATTTGGACTTAGCACTTCTGTGGCGGTATTTATTAGGGCACTGGATTTTGTATTAGGGAGAGAATTGAGTTCCCGGCTAACCATTTATGTAGATGACATACTGATTGCTACTGAGGCATGGCAAGAGCATTGTGAATTATTGCAGAAAGTTTTGGTTGCTCTACAAGCAGGGGGCATGACACTTAAGTGGAAGGAATGTGAATTCGTGAAGTCGGAAATAATGTTTCTGGGGCACATTATTTCTACGACCGGTATTGGCAAGGACCCGGAAAAGTTGAGTGCGATAGCAGAGTGTCCAGCTCCTAGAAATAGAAAACAGTTGAAAGCCTTTTTAGGTTTATGTGGGTTCTATAGAAAATTCGTCATGGGGCAAGCTTTTAATAGTCCTCATTTGAATAATCTCCTTAAGAAAAATAGTGCTTTTGTTTGGACTGAAGGGTGCATGAGAGATTTAGAAAATTTAAAAAGTGAACTCTTGAATGACAATATTTTGCATCACCCCATACTGACAGAACCTTTCCACATGAGTACTGACAGTAGTGCTTATGGGATTGGTATAGAAGTTTTCCAAGAAATTTGTGACGGCAAAGAAATCGAACACAGGACTATCGCGTTTGCAAGTAGAACTCTAACAAAATACAAAAGAAACTACACTATATCGGAAAAGAAGGCTTTAGCCATTATATGGGGATTAAAGAAATTCAGGAATTATCTTTGAGGCCATAAGCTCATCATACATACTGACCACAAAGCTTTAACTTTTCTTAAAGATTGTCATTTACTTAATGGCAGGCTAACTCATTGGGCTTTGTACCTACAGCAGTTTCATTATGAGATTTGCTATGTTAAGGGTACTGAGAATTACATGGCAGATGCTTTATCTCGATTGCCTAATGGTATGAGTGAAGTGCCCGATGAAAATGGTGAAGAGGGTACTTTCCAGATAAGGTACATGAAAGAGGTTTCAGGAAAAAGGAAAATTGAGCAAATATGTAAAAACATGAGGTATTATCAAAATGAGGATCCGACATGGAAATCCGTGAAGGTAAATTTTGACAGTGTGCAGTATCCCCAAATTAAGAAATACTACAAAATTTTAAAGGTATTTTATATAGGAGGAAAGATTTAGTCACTGAGGAATGGAGAGTATGTTGGCCACACCAGTTTGATACTGATGTCATAGACTATTTTCACTTAGCATTGGCGCATAGTGGGCCAAAGAAATGTTTAAATAAACTGAATAATGTAATAGTGATTGCTGGTAGTGTCAGTAAGAAGGTAAACGAACGAATTAACTCGTGTGATGTCTGTCAAATGGCCAAAGTACTTAATAGAACTAGTAGAGGTCCAATGCAAAGTACAATACCTGAGGACACCCTAGAATTGTTATCAGTATATTTGTATGGTCCCCTCCTGAAGACTTCGGGAAATTGTGCATATATTTTAGTAATTTTGAAAGTATTCTCAAAGTTTGTAAAATTATAACCCTTGAAAAAGGCAACAGCAAAAGCTGTATTAATAGGATGGTCGAATACTTCAGAACCATCGGGACACCCAAGGCAGTTCTATCTGACAATGGACCCCAGTTCATATCCAAAATTTGGAAAGAAGGAATGGAGCAAAATGGTGTGGAGGTTAAATATACCTCAGCCTACCACCCAGCTAGCAACCCGGTTGAGAGGTACATGCGAGAAATCGGGAGATTGTGTAGAACGTACTGCAGTCATAACCACAGAGCCTGGGGCAGATTTATATTGGATTTCGAGAATGTCATGAACACCTTACATCATGAAACTACTGGGTTCCCACCGGAAGAAATTTTGTTAGGCAGCAGAAGTAAAAGTTTGATTGAGGAAAAACTAGTTTCCACCTTGTACAAGCTTGGGGTTGAGTCAAAAGAACGAATTAGTCAGAAAAAGGGCAAGGCAGAAAGCTGAATCTAAAAGACACGATAAAAACCTGAAAGTTTCAAAATTTAAAATTGGAGACTGAACCATGAAATTCCCAAATTGAAATATATTTATAATGGACCGTATATAATACAGAATATTCCACACGATAATGCTTACTACCTGATCTACCCAAAATCCAAGAGACCTTTAGGTGTAAGAAACGTTGTGGACCTGAAACTGCATGTTCCTAGGAGTGAGTGACCTAAGTACACTCAGAAAGCAATCTGCATTAAATATGCTGTATCTAATGATGAAATTATTTTATTCTAACTGTAACAAATCTTTGTAAATGTATGTATACTAATGTGTGATAATGTACTTATGTAAGTTTCAGATTACCAAATGTACTACACTCCTGGAAATGGAAAAAAGAACACATTGACACCGGTGTGTCAGACCCACCATACTTGCTCCGGACACTGCGAGAGGGCTGTACAAGCAATGATCACACGCACGGCACAGCGGACACACCAGGAACCGCGGTGTTGGCCGTCGAATGGCGCTAGCTGCGCAGCATTTGTGCACCGCCGCCGTCAGTGTCAGCCAGTTCGCCGTGGCATACGGAGCTCCATCGCAGTCTTTAACACTGGTAGCATGCCGCGACAGCGTGGACGTGAACCGTATGTGCAGTTGACGGACTTTGAGCGAGGGCGTATAGTGGGCATGCGGGAGGCCGGGTGGACGTACCGCCGAATTGCTCAACACGTGGGGCGTGAGGTCTCCACAGTACATCGATGTTGTCGCCAGTGGTCGGCGGAAGGTGCACGTGCCCGTCGACCTGGGACCGGACCGCAGCGACGCACGGATGCACGCCAAGACCGTAGGATCCTACGCAGTGCCGTAGGGGACCGCACCGCCACTTCCCAGCAAATTAGGGACACTGTTGCTCCTGGGGTATCGGCGAGGACCATTCGCAACCGTCTCCATGAAGCTGGGCTACGGTCCCGCACACCGTTAGGCCGTCTTCCGCTCACGCCCCAACATCGTGCAGCCCGCCTCCAGTGGTGTCGCGACAGGCGTGAATGGAGGGACGAATGGAGACGTGTCGTCTTCAGCGATGAGAGTCGCTTCTGCGTTGGTGCCAATGATGGTCGTATGCGTGTTTGGCGCCGTGCAGGTGAGCGCCACAATCAGGACTGCATACGACCGAGGCACACAGGGCCAACACCCGGCATCATGGTGTGGGGAGCGATCTCCTACACTGGCCGTACACCACTGGTGATCGTCGAGGGGACACTGAATAGTGCACGGTACATCCAAACCGTCATCGAACCCATCGTTCTACCATTCCTAGACCGGCAAGCGAACTTGCTGTTCCAACAGGACAATGCACGTCCGCATGTATCCCGTGCCACCCAATGTGCTCTAGAAGGTGTAAGTCAACTACCCTGGCCAGCAAGATCTCCGGATCTGTCCCCCATTGAGCATGTTTGGGACTGGATGAAGCGTCGTCTCACGCGGTCTGCACGTCCAGCATGAACGCTGGTCCAACTGAGGCGCCAGGTGGAAATGTCATGGCAAGCCGTTCCACAGGACTACATCCAGCATCTCTACGATCGTCTCCATAGGAGAATAGCAGCCTGCATTGCTGCGAAAGGTGGATATACACTGTACTAGTGCCGACATTGTGCATGCTCTGTTGGCTGTGTCTATGTGCCTGTGGTTCTGTCAGTGTGATCATTTGATGTATCTGACCCCAGGAATGTGTCAATAACGTTTCCCCTTCCTGGGACAATGAATTCACGGTGTTCTTATTTCAATTTCCAGGAGTGTATAAATGTAGAGATATATGGAGGAAAGGGCTGAAAAGAAAGGGTAAATGCTGCAAGCCAAATAAACGATGGGACTGCCAAAAACCAAAGAGGGCAGATAAATAGTCAAAGGAGAATTGTAAGTGTGGTACAAGTGATGTGATAAAATGATGCTAAATGGACTGCCCAAATCTGAATAATAGGCAGCAAATATGTGTAGTAATTTTTCTAAATATTATTGTGTGTTTATTAGTAGATAAGGAAGTGGACTGCCATTCAATGCAAGCAGCAACAAATTGTCTTATAGTGTTTATAGGTATTTGTATATGCTTTGTAGTTAAGTGTTTGTGTTACAGCTTTTGAATTTATTTTTCTGAGAAATTTAATAATAAGTAATTTGCTATTTAAATCATGTTCTGATAGGAGGTTGGACTGTGCCAAAGGCACTTAAGTAAATGATAGATAAATGTTCTCGATATATTAAAAAGTATAGACCTGTATGATGTGAGTGAAAGGAATTTTTGTGATATAAAATTTTATGATGGCACATTCACACAAAGATTCAGAACCCCTGTATAAATACAAAGTTCAGTGTTCCTATCAAATTTGCACTTAGTGAAATTTACTGGAAACAGGGGCATGTGTAACAACAACGACACTGTACTACTGTACATATAAGTAATTTTTTTTTCCATCTGATTTTTCGATGAACTAGTGTAATTGATGTTCTGATTTCAATTCTTTTTTTGTTTCATGCCATTATGTTAAGGAAACTGTAAACAATTTTTAAGGTGAATATTAATGTTCATGTCAAATGCCAAGCAATATTGTAATAGAATTGAAATGTAACAAATGTTGAAACTATTGTAAGATGTTTAAAATTGTAACTTTGCGTCTGGTCCATACGTAGGCAATGTGTTAGGATATGTAGAATGCAAAACCTCGGGTGAATACCCTGTCTGTAAGGGAGCGGTAAAAGGTGGATGGCAGGCAAGCGCGGGAAAATGTGCACGGGCACTGCACGGCTAAACGGGCTCAGCAGTAGTAGTTGGAGTTTGGCACTGGTTTGAGCAACGCCTTCTGGAGCGAGGAGGCTCTCCTGGAACACGTAGTTTCACTGAGCCTCAGGTATGCCGTTCCAACGCCCACACAGCACGGCAAAATTCCTTAGGCACTAAATGGAAAAGTATTGCGACGCTATGAAGAAATAAAGTGCCGATACGTCAAGAGCCATAGCTGTGGTTGTATGTGTGCTCTGTGCCTCGCCATCTCGCCACCCTCCAACCGCCGCATCGATACAAGCAGGTTGAAACTTTTAGTATTGTATTCATATGGACCAGAGAGTGAACTATTCAATAACAACCAAAATTATACCAGAACTTTCCCATCATTTAATTATCCTCACAACGAACCTAGACAGGGTCATTTCCAAATGTTGTGCAATCCGAGTGTCCCAAAGTGAAAAATTAAATTTTGTGTTAATAATAATTACTTGCAGACCTAACTATGTTAGAATGGTGTTTAAAGAACTGTTTTGTTAATGAACCAGTAAATGAATAACGAAGGTCTAACGAAGTTGAAAGATAACTTAAATATTGATATAGTAATGAAGTTTAATTATTTCGAGACAGATATAATGGTATTTAAATGAGCAGGAAATAAGATAAAAAGAGTAGTAACTCATATACTGGAAATATTGAGCGCATAATAATTTCAGTAATCAATTTTTTTAATACAGTGATCATAACAGTTTCAGGGTCCCCCCTCCCTTTTTTTATTCATTTGAATTCTGAAGTGTTCTAAATTGATTTAACCAGCAAAAGTTAAAGTCAATATAAAAGCCAAAATTTATCAGTGTTTTATCTTTATCAAAATTGACATTGTGTATGTGATTCGAAAGTGCTATTTCTAGGGTAACCTATGCCCGATTTTAATCGGATCAATAGATAGTACGAAGTTTTGTAGTATACATTATAGTGTAGTGTTATGTATTTATGGTTTTTCCATATCAGTACAGAACGTGAAACTATCAGTTCAATAGATTTTCTGGTTCTAAAATTCTACTATATTATGCAGTGTTACTACGTGTTGTTTTGCATGAATGTACACCAACTTGTACAGGGAAGAAACTCAGTTAATGCCTAATTAGGCTGGCGACCGTATTATTATCAAATTGGTAGCATCTTCAGTGTTACTTTTGTTCCATACTGACGTGTAATTGCATTTTGAACTTACTTGACGGATCATTGTTATTACAGAGTGGGTGTAAGTCTGATTTGCCACCATTCAGGTACACGCGGACGATATCTATACGAAAATCCTTTCTCATAAGGTGAAGCCCGTTCACTTACCATAGTACAGGCTTTAAGGAGTATTGTGTGCCCCACACGCACATTACATGTTGACCTTAGCAGTTAAGTCCCATTAGATTTCATACACATTTGACAGTTTTTGAATTGTGAGTCCTTGTGCACGAAGACTTTGCAATAGTTGTTCAAGAATGAAATTGTGTTCAGACCAGTTTGCTTCAGCGATAAGGATGTCATCTACATACGTTGTGATTCTGGCTTAAGTTCTGTCGGATGTATAGTATTCAAACCGCGAATAAATGCTGCTGAAGAATTTGTCAGACCGAACGGTAATTTGCAAAATTGATAACAATCACCAAAACAGAGAAATGCTGTGTACTTTAGGCAATTTGGATGGAGCTGAATTTGCCAAAATCCCCATTTTAAGTCTAATGTGGAATAAATAGCAGTACCATGAAATTTCTGTACAAGTTCTTCGAGTGTCTGTTGGCGATCTGTTTCATTAACAATAACGTCGTTGATATGACGCGAATCAAGTACGAGGCAAAGTGAGCATCCTTTTTCCTAACAATATGGAGCGGGTTTACGTACGGACTAACTGCCGGTTCTACAATCCCTTGGTATGGCATAGCTTGTAATTCTTTCTTAACTTGTTCTCTGCGAAAATATGGAATGGGATAATGTTTGGCTTTAAACGTGTCCTACTGTTTAACTCGAAATTCATACATAAAAACGGACATAGTACCAGGGATGTTGTACAAAACTGGAGCTTGCGGTAAAATAATTTTGCGTAGCTCTGTACGTTCATCATATGTATGTGCACTGCTCTGTTTTACCTTCTCAGAAATCATTGGTATAACGTCATAGTCAGCTTCGTCTGGCGTATTGTAGTTGTGTACATACGTATCTGTGAACAATGTTGAATGACGGTCTATGTTACGCGATGTAGAAATGACCTCTGTTCGATTAATTGCTTGTTCTTCTGCAGATAAGCGTGCTGAAATTCTAACGCCGGTTGTACCTTTTCATCCTTTAACATTAAATTGGGATTTTGAAAATCAATAATTGCGTCGTGTTGTACCAAAAAATTACTACCTACAATAACGTCTGTGGTCAATAAGGGAACAATCCAAAAATTTGAGTGGAACGTATGACCTGCTTTACAAAATGATAGGTGTGGCTGTAATTTTACATCTACTCCTTTGCCAGATACTGCTCCTTTTACTTTAGTTTGCCTACTGGTAACGTAGGATACGTGTTCTCTTTGTTACGTTCACTGAAAGTTTCTTCATTTATAGCTGACATAGGTGATCCAGAATCGATTACTGCTGAAAATGTGGATGATACAATATTTACTTCAATAGCAGGGTGGGAAATGGTTTTCTGTACAACTGGGTTTTCATGTAAAAGTGTGTCTCGGATGTCGTCAAAAGTAATAACACTTTCGTGAACAAGATTCTGGGTATCAAAAATATTGCTTACGTTGCTGGAAGATGCAACCTTTACTGTATTTAGTCAACTTCTTTCTGACATGCTGTTATTTGTAGGAGGATGCTGTGGCATTTCAACTATTTGTACTGCTCTGTTATTTCGTCCTGAAGTATAAGGCTGGGGATGATATCGATCGTCTGGGTCATTCATGATAATCTGTTGTTGTGGATGATTCTGCTGCCGATAAGACCTGCTGTTATTAAATGTACGCTGAAAACTGTGCTCAGTACTTTTACGTCTGTTATGATAATCATTACTATACGGTGCGTTGCGATAGGAGTTGAAATGACGTGTTCTCTGTACGTAGTGATTACCTTGTTGCTGTGCATTACTATGTGGCGGAGCCAATGTTATATGTGTAGGCGGCGAAACATTAAAGTTTGGTTGACCTTGCACATTACATTGTTGGTTAGGTATGCTAACCGGCTGGTTTTGTTGTTGTTGTTGTTGTTGTGGGGAAAAGCCACTATTATTGCCAAAATGTGTTTGCTGTTGCTGATAATTTTGACGATACTGATAATTAAAATTTTGTCTGGTATTAAAGTTCTGATGGTTGTCATTCCTGGAGTGTCTATCACCTTTGCCATTAAAATAGCGTGGCTGATCGTAATCACTGCATGCTTGTTGGCCTTGGTTATGTTGTGAAAAATTTTTGTTTAAGAAGGAATAATCAGATTGCTGAACTTCCAAAAGCTGAAGCAGATCTCTAAATGCCGGAATTTTTCTTTCTGCTGTCCTGTTAAAAGTGACACACTTAACGATCGTGGTAATTTTGAAATGCATAACGGGATAAGTGCTGACTCACTGTATGGCTCACACAAGTATTGGTATGGCTGTACCATGTGTTCAAAAAATTGCGTGACAGTGGAAAAATTTGAGTTCTCATAATTCGGTAAGCTAATTAACTGACCCTTGATTCCGCGCTGTGTCGTCTTCGACCAATAGGCTCACAGAAAAGGATTCTGCAATTCTTCTACCCACTAACGCTGTCTCGCGATCGGCCTCATACGAGTTGCTGGTTCGCCTTCCAAAAAACTGCAAATAAATTCAAGTTGGTGAAAAAGCAAAACTAAATTGTTGTATCCAATCCAAAGGGTAAATCTGTATTCTATCATTTTAAAAACTTTAAATTTCCTAACGGATAGAAAATGTTTGCAATCAAAATTATCGTCTTTGAATGTTCGGGATTGTATGATAATATGTTTGTCTGTGTCTGTTCGGAATCTAAGTCATGTACTCTCTGTAAATTACGTAAGTTATACTGGCTGTGTGAATGTAACAAATGTTCAGAATGTGGCGTTTGCTGTGACGTGTTAGAGGCTGAAACATTTTTCATTTCTGTCACTTCTTGCTGTAAAGATGACAATTTTCTACGTAATATATTATTGGACGAACCTGTCTCATTGTCTGCCGTATGTTTTGGGATTCGGGTGTTTGATTGAACGAAACAGGCGACGTATCATCTGATTTGGTGTCATTGCTATTTTCGATAACGTCAATACGACTGGCCAGTTCATCAAATTTTTCAGTCAGTGCTTTTACCTGATCGTCATTTTTAGTTTCACAAGCATTAATTTGTTTTTGCATTTTACACGTGGTTTTGTTTAATTTCTTAACGTGTGCTTCAATGGCATAGGGTCCTGTATTAATTCCAAATGTTCAAGTCTGCTGGTCACTGTCTGAAAGTCTACTGTGTATTTATTTTCCAAAGTCTGAATATCAGTGTCTGTTTTTGTTTTTATATCGGAGATTTCACTATGCAGTTCAATGTTCAACTGTTTGATAGTATTGATTTCGTCTGATACTGTAGCAATGTTGTTGCCTACGTATGTTTTTACTTTCTTAAACAACTTACGCTTCACTTCCTGTCTCTGGGTAGTAATTGATTCCATGACTTTTTTCTTCACTTTTTACTGTTCCTGTATGAATTTACGGTAACGCGTTTCACTGTTTTGTAGGTGGTGATTAAAACGTTCGTCAGTTTGGCTGTTCTGTTGTTCAAATTTCTTGTCTGCTTTCGCATCGAGTGTGAGTGAAAGTTCTGCTGACATTAATTTAAACTCGTCGCATAACTGTGTTGCGTTTTCTGAACATTGTTTAGCAACTGCACTAATTTCATATCTAAGTAATTTTCTTGTGGCTGCATGTGTATTATGTAATTCTTGTGCAAAGGATCTAATTTCTTCACTACTATTCCTAGCACAAGCCTTAATTTCCTGACGTAATTGTTCTTTAGTATCATCACATTGCACCGAAACGGCTGTAATCTTGTCATGAATCTGTTTAAAGTTCTCATTAATTTGTTTGATTGACCTGTCCTGTTTTTCATTCGACTGTTTGAAACTTTCATTAAGTTGTTTGTTCGATTCATTAAGGTTGTCGTGTTTTTCATTCAACTGTTTGAGATTTTCATTATGTTGTTTGTCCGTTTCATTAAGTTGTTTATAATTGTTGTCTTGTTTCTCATTAAGTTGTAGCAATAATGCCACAACTTGATCCATGCCAAAATTAGCGACTCTATTCCCTGTGCTGTGTGATGGTGTATCTGCATGTGTCACGTTTTGTGTAACCATTTGGTCATTGTCTGAATCTTGAAAACGTTTGCCAGGTGGATGTGCACTGTTGGTCACTACATCGGAATCAAATAAATCTAACATATTTTGAGTACATTGTTCATCTTCGTTAGAAACATTTATCTGTTCACTGTGTAAATTTTGCAAATCAGGTGTGTCAAACTGGGCATCGTTCACTGTATTGGAACGTGCTGCATTTTGAATTGTCGTTAAATTTACTGTGGACATAACTGAATTTGTTTGTTCACCGTTTGGATTAAAATCATTACTGGTGGTCGGCATGCACTGATTATCTGTAATTGGAGGATTATCATTATGAAACTAAGAGTCGCTAATATTATCAATCAAATTATTCAAGTCGAATTTTTCACTCATTATGCATTGCGATGTACTATTGGCAGCTTTTCGTGGCATTTTCACAACTCAAAAGTAGGCACAAAATCAAACAAAGACAAAGCAAAAATGCAACAAATACTATAACAACAAAGAGCAATAAATTGCTGATGATCTGTGAAAGAAGGAGTGACAAATTGGTAAATGCGGTGTGCCAGATGCAAACTACATTTAACATTGGGTAAATAAGAGCAGATATATAACTGACTACTTCTCAGAAATTCACAAAAAAAAAAGAAATACGATCCTTGCAGGGTCGCCAAGTGTAACCTCCCAACAGTTTATTTTCCGTAACCTCGCAATAAAAATGTGCCTAACCTCTCAATAAAATTGTGACTCATATATAACCTTTCAATAATTAACTGACTGTGAATCTAAATTGGTAAATCTGGACGTCAGCAGTGCTGCGTCATGGTCCTGAAAAGTCATTCTGAATAAACTGAAAATTCTTACCTCAATTATGTCGCTGGATAATACGTATATATCAGCTCCTATAAGAAATTCTTCTGGTACAGCCCAGTGCAATGCTGGCAGCTAGATTAGTCATGTATAAAAAGAAACATCTGATTTTCTTTACTATAATCAAGATGACCATGGATAGGAGAAATTAGTAAAATCTTTAAATTCAGATGAATGATTGTCAAAAGTTAATTTTATAAGAAAGATTATTATTAAAAGATATTTTAACAACATTTTCATGGGACTTGATATAACAATAGTACAAAAGCAGTTGTTACAAATTACGTATGCGCGCTGCTATAAATAGTAATTTTTGGTTTTACCTTATACTACATCTCTCAGGCCCCGCCATCGCTCTCCACGACCGGCCCAACCGCCTGACTGCGAGCTACTACTCCTACTGCCGACACTGCTCTCTCGTCTGCGATTCTATTCTAGCTCACGTATCGCAGGCAGCGCGTGAGCAATCCATCGAAATTATATCTGTTCGAGTGCGCTAGCAGTAAATTCCTTAGTCATGGACTTCTTACAACCTTGATTTCTAAGTCATATCAGTCTATTTTCAAAGCGATTTTCAGACTCTGAATTTGATTCGTGAGTTCATCTCAGTGGTATCTTCCAAAGATCTCAACGCCACACCTAAGTGGGTAACGCTCATTGATACCACAAACATTAACGATGTCTCGTTGCAATGCACAACGAAGAATGGAAGAGGCTAAATAAGACACGCTAAGACACGCCCCATCTCTCAGCACTGCAGCGCCCTTGCAAGGAGGTCAATATAGAGCCGAGCATAGAAGCGCGCTGGTCCAGTATGTGACCTCAGTTGAAGCCCTCAACATCATCGAGTACGACCAAAAAGTTATTCATATCTCAGATGGAAATGTAGTTTTGTAACTGTTGTATATTGTACTTCAAGAGAAGAGTTTGCTAGTTAGTATACCAAGTGATGCTTTAATAGCCAAGGATAGCTGTAAATTATCAACAACTTCTGTGGCAAAGGATTGTATCAAGTTAAGTAATCTTTTTACCATTCATGTAATAATGTGAACTAATATTTCATATTTTGTAGTTCCGATGAGCCATCTCCCAGAGCATTCAAAGAACCCACAACTATGGCAAGAAACCGAACTTTCGGCTGGTCATAACAATCTCGATGTGTATTGTCATTTTGTGACGTGCTCAGTAAACATTCTATTTTGGATTATTTCCTTTTCGTCCAGTGTCCGAGTATGACTTATTGCTTCCACTTTCTGACTTCAACCTCTAATAACACTCGCTCGGACACAGCCGCTGCGGTCTAATTACTACAAACCAAATACACTGCAAGAACATTATGAGACACGAAACAGTCACTGCAGTTGCGACACAGGGACAGCAATATCCACCGGGCTGTGGTTTTACCTGGAGAGCAACTACGCACAAAGCAGCGGACGGAATATAGGTTAAGCTGTTCTGAGAATCACTCCTCTAAGGTTGCGAGTACGTGGAGATGCAGAGATAAAACCTTCCAGCTGTCTTCAGTATCCACACGACAGTTGCCAGACAACTGATAGTGCTGACGCCATGTCAGCTACTTCTGTCCTCATGCTCCGTCGATTCCATCACATGATGTGTCCAAATTATTACTTCCCCCATCCCCCATTTACATTCCCAGTTATTGTCATGTCTATGTTCAATCGAACTGGCCCTGATAAATTTGTAGTAATAAGTAAATATAGTCGTTGTTACGCTGCATCTATGTTTTAACTACTGTAATACTAAACGATTTCAAGTGTTGGTGAAAAATCTCCGTCCTTCTCCCTCAGCTCAATTTGTCGTTACGTTTATCTCTATATTTCATTTAATTTTTAATAGTGAAAAAACTACACTTCTAGTTCAACAGGATCATACTAAGGAGTAAATCTACTTGATAATGGAACGAATCAGTACATGAACTTAACATTAAAGAAATAATAATAGAGTAATGGAAATAAGTATAGAGGCAGGACTCTAGGAAAGTAATAGTACAGTGAATAAACTTGTTGTAGCTGGGATTCACAGTTTTCAAAATATTTTGAAAGACATCATCTTTCCGTCAGTGTCTGTTATAAGTTTTTATTACACTATTGCAATTTCGGCCTTAGACCATTATCAAGTGTTGCTGAAAAATACAGAATGTTCAAAAAATTATTTTACAGATTCATTATGTATCTCGACGTTGTACTGATTATACAAGACATAAATACACACGTGACGTTGTTACACAGTGCGAGCACACGTATTCAAACACTGTAAAACAACATGTGCGCTTACAGGGTATGTTGTTTTACAATGTTTGAATACGTGTGCTAGCACTGTGTAACAACGCCACGAGTGTATTTAAAAGTATTGACAACGACGTACAGTTTATATTACGTTGACATGGCTTAAAGCCATAATATGTAAGTAGCATGGCTGCATAGTTAATATGTCTTGTATAATCGGCACAACGTCGAGACACATAATGAATCTGTAAAATAATTTTTTAAGCATTATATATATATATATATATATATATATATATATATATATATATATATATATATATATTATTTAAGCATTCTGTATTTTTAAGCAGCACTTGGTAATGGCCTAAGGCCGAAATTGCAATAGTGTAATAAAAACTTATAACAGTCACTGACGGAAAGATGATTTACTTCATAATAGTACAGTGTTTGAAGCATTCACGTACCGAATTTACTATGAAAGCAGTATATACATATGAGACGTAAACAATCATGACGGAATTACAAAGTTTATTTCATAACGCGAGTTACAAAATAATTAGTTTGCATTTTCTGAATAGATTCTGGCATAAAGGAACTGTTGTGTTTTTGCTCTGATAATACTTTGTCCAACCTCCATTCTTCCTATTTACCTGAAAAATTCTCTTCGGTCTTACTTTTGTTAGGGTATGTAGTTCTCGCTGTGAAATTGTCGCCGATTCCTCTAGTGCCGGCCTTTACAGCTCACATACGGCCTCAAATTGCCTTCCACTGCGATAAACACGCCTAGCAAGTACTCCACAAAGGTTTTCCATGTAATTTAAATGCGGGCTGCGTGCTGGCCAGGAACAGAATTCGATGTCTTCACACAATTTTTTTGTTCTAGCAGAACCATACATAGATGCATTATCTTGTTGAAAAATTGGACTTTAGGTCCTCATACATTCTAATCGATTCTTTTTCTAGCGACTTACTGTACATGTTAAGAGTTAATTCTAGTGTTGATTCAAGCAATGCGTCATTTACCTTTAGCGCAGAAGGTTGCCACAAATATAACTCTTCCACCACCAAAATTTCTCCTCATTCTTACCTGCTGCTCTGTATTCAGATCATACCAATAACACTGAAATACTTCCTGTCCATCAAAATAAAACTTCTCCTCAATACTGAAGCTCACTTTATTCGAATCTGAAGTCCATGAAACACATTTTTCAGCAACCTCCAATCTAGCCTCTTTCTGTTTGGGTGTTAATGCAGGTTTCTGCAGTGTTTTCTGAATGCAACATGTTTGTCATGTGACAAAATTTATCATACACGTCTAGCAGTTACTGTCAACATTAAATCATCAACAAGTTAAGAAGAATAGCGGTTTGAGGCCCTTGCTTTGAGCAAAAATAAGCCTTTCTATGTCTCAGTCTAACGAAATTATCAATCGCTGTACTTGACAAGTTCAACTTCTTGGCAATGTGACGATTAGAGAGTTTCATTTCTCTGTACGTAGCGATCTTTGCTTTTTCGTCAGATGACAACTGTTTTCTGCGTGGTATTGTCACAGTTGTAGTTTATGCACACAATATTCACTGTCACTAATGGTGTCTGTTTCCTGTCTGCAATAAAGGCACGTACGCACACACTAACACCGCACAGAACCGACTGCCTTTATACCGAGTTCCACACTCTACCACCTGAATCGTTGATGTCATGTTATATACTGCACTACCGCCATTAAATGCGATACAGTTTGACTGCATTTGTTGGTATGCTGGATTTCATATTGCTCTGTACAGGTACTTCAACCGACAATGTTAATTTTCCTGCAAATATCCATGTCTTTATCTGATTTCCAATACGATACATTAAATAAAATGTACACGAATCCTATGCAGACGACAAGCTTCGAGCGTATTTGTATATGCATAATCAACAACGTAAGACATAAATAGGCTTAATATTTTCCAGAAATTCCCAGGCAGAACAAAAGGAGAGAGCAATGAGTGAAATCCTTTAGTCCAAGATTAATGCTAAGATTTTTGAACTATTTTGGTGTCTCACTGAAAGTGGATGCAGCAGAACAATGAACGCCTCTCTGTACGAAAGTCAACGACATGCGATCCAAATGCAGAATCGACTTTTGCCTTGTGTTAACTGAGTGAGACCTGGTAATTCTTGGGAATAAACTCTTATTGTTAACAACAAACGACAATAAAGACAATATATGAAGGGCTTATTTCAATAGTGGTACAAGTCCATTTTTGTTCATTCTGAGATACAGGGTCCTACAGTTAAATGGGTGCTGAAAAATCTCCAGTTGAGATACCAGAAATGTTTGAGTATATATGTTTCTAGCGACTTACTGTACATGTTAAGAGTTAATTCTAGTGCTGATTCAAGCAATGCGTGTTTTACCTTTAGCGCAGAAGGTTGCCACAAATATACTCTTCCACGACCAAAATTTCTCCTCATTCTTACCTGCTGCTCTGTATTCAGATCATACCAATAACACTGAAATGCTTCCTGTCCATCAAAATAAAACTTCTCCTCAATACTGAAGCTCACTTTATTCGAATCTGAAGTCCATGAAACACATTTCATGGACATATTTGCAAGTATATGTACTTGAACATTTCTGGTATCTCAACTTCAGATTTTTCAGCACCCATTCAACTTTACGACTCTGTATCTAAGAATGAACAAAAATGGACTTGTACCACTATTGAAATAAGCCATTCATAAATTGAGACGGCAATTTTGGAATACCAGACCCCTGAACAAGAGGCGACAAGAGGTTAATGAATTAACACCACATATTGCTCGAATGCCAGTTTCTGTGCCAAAAATTATTGTAATACTAAAACTCTCCTGTGTCTGCATCAAACTATAGGATATTGTGGGGCTGCCTTGATCCAAAACAATTTTGTTCAGTTATTTACCTAAACCAATTTCAGAGAAATACCATCATCACCAGTGGGTTTCCTTATTCAGTAACATGCAGAGATTAGCATCGTTATACACTGCTGGAAATTGAAATAAGAACACCGTGAATTCATTGTCCCAGGAAGGGGAAACTTTATTGACACATCCCTGGGGTCAGATACATCACATGATCACACTGACAGAACCACAGGCACATAGACACAGCCAACAGAGCATGCACAATGTCAGCACTAGTACAGTGTATATCCACCTTTCGCAGCAATGCTGGCTGCTATTCTCCCATGGAGACGATCGTAGAGATGCTGGATGTAGTCCTGTGGAACGGCTTGCCATGACATTTCCACCTGGCGCCTCAGTTGGACCAGCGTTCGTGCTGGACGTGCAGACCGCGTGAGACGACGCTTCATCCAGTCCCAAACATGCTCAATGGGGGACAGATCCGGAGATCTTGCTGGCCAGGGTAGTTGACTTACACCTTCTAGAGCACATTGGGTGGCACGGGATACATGCGGACGTGCATTGTCCTGTTGGAACAGCAAGTTCCCTTGCCGGTCTAGGAATGGTAGAACGATGGGTTCGATGACGGTTTGGATGTACCGTGCACTATTCAGTGTCCCCTCGACGATCACCAGTGGTGTACGGCCAGTGTAGGAGATCGATCCCCACACCATGTTGCCGGGTGTTGGCCCTGTGTGCCTCGGTCGTATGCAGTCCTGATTGTGGCGCTCACCTGCACGGCGCCAAACACGCATACGACCATCATTGGCACCAACGCAGAAGCGACTCTCATCGCTGAAGACGACACGTCTCCATTCGTCCCTCCATTCACGCCTGTTGCGACACCACTGGAGGCGGGCTGCACGATGTTGGGGCGTGAGCGGAAGACGGCCTAACGGTGTGCGGGACCGTAGCCCAGCTTCATGGAGACGGTTGCGAATGGTCCTCGCCGATACCCCAGGAGCAACAGTGTCCCTAATTTGCTGGGAAGTGGCGGTGCGGTCCCCTACGGCACTGCGTAGGATCCTACGGTCTTGGCGTGCATCCGTGCGTCGCTGCGGTCCGGTCCCAGGTCGACGGGCACGTGCACCTTCCGCCGACCACTGGCGACAACATCGATGTACTGTGGAGACCTCACGCCCCACGTGTTGAGCAATTCGGCGGTACGTCCACCCGGCCTCCCGCATGCCCACTATACGCCCTCGCTCAAAGTCCGTCAACTGCACATACGGTTCACGTCCACGCTGTCGCGGCATGCTACCAGTGTTAAAGACTGCGATGGAGCTCCGTATGCCACGGCAAACTGGCTGACACTGACGGCGGCGGTGCACAAATGCTGCGCAGCTAGCGCCATTCGACGGCCAACACCGCGGTTCCTGGTGTGTCCGCTGTGCCGTGCGTGTGATCATTGCTTGTACAGCCCTCTCGCAGTGTCCGGAGCAAGTATGGTGGGTCTGACACACCGGTGTCAATGTGTTCTTTTTTCCATTTCCAGGAGTGTAGAACATTACGAAAAGGGTTATTACATGTGTACTGTTTGGCTCCAGATACTGTATTGCGTCAGTAGTATCACGAGAATATGCTGAATTGTAATGTCTCAAAAATCAGAGAGGTATTTAAATAAAACGAACGTTATTGACATTCTACATCTTTATTCTTCGTGTCTACATTAATATATCCGCCGTCCGCGGATAGGAAAATCTCAGAGTGTGAGTTATAGGACTGATCCTCCAAGCCTACCAATAACTAAATCAGAGATTCTTCCAAACATAAACTGTCTGTAGTAACCATAAAACTTCACGAAACCAAGCCCCGGGCGTCTCGTGAAGAGCGGGGCGGAGTCCACGTTGCCTTCACCTGAGTCCGAGGACGAGTAGAGGCCCTGCGAGGATGGCTCCGGTACGCTGGCGGCGGTGGACGATGACGCGGCGGCTACGATGGCACCAGTGGGCTCGCTCGGCGCGAACTGCCTGTCTAGCCTCCTGCGCTAGCCTAAATACTGCTTGGCGCATGGATATGGCTGGCTCTATTTGCAGTCACGTGTCGAGCGGAAGGAAAGAGGTCCGCGGCTGTAGCGACCACTTGCGGCGCCGTGGACGCCTCCTGGTAGTCTCTGGGAAGAGTCTGTGTTTCCGGGACGACCGGCCAGGCTGACCCCAACTCGGTCCGGGGCCCGCTGTACCGGTCTGCTTCGCGGGAACCGAGAGTTGCAGGCGCTTAGTCTGGACACAGTATACATATTTACTCGTATTTCTCAACATAGGCACGCTGCTGACTAACCCATTTCTACCTATGAGACACGAGTTTGTTGATTCCGTCGCTGTACAATGTTTGACTTCGTTGACGGAGAATCTACGTCATCTCTGCTTGAATCGTTTCATCACTGTCAAAAAGAGGTCCTCAAAGGTGTTCTGTGAAGTTCTGGAAACAGATGAAAATCGGATGGTACCAAGTCGGGACTGTATTGTGGATGATCGATGACAATGATACAAAGACGTTGGTATGTTGCAGATGACTTAGCGCCGTGTGTGGTCTGACACTGTCATGCTGATGGACATTTGTGGACGAACCCTTCAAATTCGAAACTCGATTACAGCACGTCGCTTCTCACGCACCGACGTAGTTACGCTACACACTGCCCTGTTGTAGAATACACTTTGGAGCCCTCTAACGGTAGAGGACTGCAAGTAAGCAAATATTTAAAGTAAATGGGAAGGTTGTCAACAACTTTTGTTTCATTTTAAAACCTTTCTACATCTACATCTACATTCATATTCCGCAAGCCACCTGACGGTGTGTGACGGAGGGTACCTTGAGTACCTCTATCGGTTCTCCCTTCTATTGCAGCCTCGTATTGTTCGTGGAATGAAGGATTGTCGGTATGCCTCGGTGTGGGCTCCAATCTCTCTGATTTTATCCTCATGGTCTCTTCGCGAGATATACGTAGGAGGGAGCAATATTCTGCTTGATTCCTCGGTGAAGGTATGTTCTCGAAACTTCAACAAAAGCCCGTACCGAGCTACTGAGCGTCTCTCCTGCAGAGCCTTCCACTGGAGTTTATCTATCATCTCCGTAACCCTTTCGCGATTACTAAACGATCCTGTAACGAAGAGCGCTGCTCTCCGTTGGATCTTCTCTATCTCTTGTATCAACTCTATCTGGTACGGAGAGTTTTCACCTAAGAAATTCGGTGGCATTTCTTTTTAGCCTGGCGTCGTATCTCGCTGAGTACTAGTTTAGTAGGTCGTTTTATTCAGTGGAGAATGAGAGTGTTCCTAGAGCCCAGTTCCATTACGATCTGCGTCCTGTTTTACCATAGACAGACTGCTGAACTGATGCAGTATTCATCTATGAGGCAATGATTATCCCTAGCCTACAGTTGCGAAGAGCCATCGACACTGATTTGCAGTGACACTGAATGAGGAGTGGATCAATGGGTAAAAGACAAATTTCTGCTTCATCTCCGTCTAATGTTGCAACAGCATACACTGTCGCACCTACCATCTAGCGCCCAGTGTAACTAATACTGCCTGATAGTGATGAATCGCACAAGCCTACTATCGACTGTACAAGCTTCCCGGTGACACGTTAATGGCAAGATCTGGGGCTGATCACTTGGCTATAAACAAGTCATATACATCAGCCAGGAAATTGGTTTCATGCCGCTCTACACACTAGTCTACCCAACGCAAAATTTTCATCTTCAAATGACTACCGCAACCAACATCCATTTGAAACTGCTCACTATACTCGTTTCTTGGTCTCCCTCTGCAGTTTTCACCCTTATACTTTCCTCCAATACTAAATTGATGATTTCTTGGTTTTTCAGAATCTTTGCTATCAACAAAGTCAGTTAAGTTATGCCACAAATTTCTTTTCTCCCTAATTCGTTTCAGTACCTTGTCATTAATTAGCCGATCTACCCATGTAATCTTCAGTGGTTTTCTGTAGCACCACATTTCAAAAGTTTCCATTCTCTTATTGTTTGAACTGATTTTCGTCCACGCCTCTATTCAATGCTACACTACAGAGAAGTGCCTTCAGACAAGACTTCCAAACTGTTAAATTTCTGTTCGCTGTTAACAAACTTCTCTTTTTCAGAAACGCTTTTCTTGCCAGTGCCTATCTGCATTTCATATCCTGTCTACTTCGGCCATCATCAGTTACTTTACCGTCCAAAAAGCAACTCTCATCTACTACTTTCAGAATTTCATTTCCTAATCTAAGTCACTCAGCATCGCCTGCTTTAATTCCACTATATTCCCGTACCCTTGTTTTACTTTTGCTGATGATCATCTTATGTCCTCCTTTCAAGAGGCTGCCCATTCCGTTCAAATGCATTACCAAGTTTTTGGAGTCTCTGGTAGAACTGCAGCGCCATGGGGCAAACCTCAAAGATTTTTACTTCTTCTCCCTGAATTTTAATTCTTTCTCAAAATTTTTCTTTGCCTTTCTTCTCTTCTTGGTCAGTGAACCGATTGAAGACTACCACTAGAAGACAATAAAAGTTCATTTTACTTCAACGTTCCTCGCTTCTGTTTCATACCGCTGTTTTATGTCTACCTACACGATCATATTAATGTAAACATATTTTTTAAACTCTTCTAACTCCGATTATTTTTACTCGCTTGTGAACTCGAAATTCAAACCTATCTTAAGTTACAGAAATAGAATAGGATTAAAAAAAGCAGTAATATTTTATCGAAGTACCCCTCACCACGTACTAATCAGTGAGTGGCGTAACAGAAATAGTTACTGTGCGCTGGGATCAGCTTTGCTGCACTTCTAGAAACGTATTTTATTAGCTGCATTTCAAGTAAACCATATAATTCAAATTTAGTGAAGACAGCTAAAATCTAAAAATTCGCAATTTAAAATTACTTTCGATATATTCTGCAGAAATATTATCTTACAATAAAATCAGTGAGCCTTGCCCTTTTCGGTTTGACTGTAGAAGATAAAAGACAATCCATCACTTACTGAACAGGGCCGCACAATATCGAGTGCTACCTTTAACACTGTTTGAATTATTACTACACATGTGAAAGATGTCGAAAATTTATCACCCGAGAGTAAAGTGAAATAAATGGTTACTGGTTCCATAGGACTGGAAGTAAAAAGACAACGCTTTTAGCGTCACAAAAAAGGTCAAACGTTCTGGGTACGCCAGCCAGTGTGGTTGTTTATTTGAGCTGCTTCCGGCGCACTAGCGGCCTTCCGGCTTACATCTCGTTTCACACACCGCGAGAACTTTATACACGCTGCTCACACGTCTCACAGGCGGGGTTGACGGAGAATCTCTAGGCTGCATTTCTGAGATAACACACTGTCTAGGTAGCAGCGGCAGCACCGGCAAATCAGAGGAGCGAGGGCGAAGGAAGGTAGAAAATGGCTGTGCTGCTCCTTGCAACTGAAAAGAATCTTCTGTGAATAAATCGCATTGGATCTAGAAATCAAACTCTCAGAACCCCACGAGTAGGAAGAATGTGACCAAGAGCCTACCAAGGTGAACTTGTACTAAAAAAATCAGTTATATGTCTGTTTACAAACCGCTGGAGAATTTGTTTTCAACACACTACTTATTATAACGTTTGTGTTGTGAATTTATTTTTAACGTAATTAATTTTTGATACGTAAAAACCTTTATGCTAGGAAGACATCATGTTTACGCCGGTGACTGTTAACATGGCTTAAGGCAAAAACATCTGCACTTGATAATGGCCTAAGGCCGAAATTGCAATAGCGGAAATAAAAAATTTAACGGTAACTGGCATAAACATGATGTCTTCCAAGAAATTTCACATGACTGTGAATCCCAGTTCTGAAAAGTTAATTTCTTTATACGAGGGTTGTCTAGAAAGTAAGTTCCCATCAGTGGCGAAATGGAAACCACTGGGAAAATCTAGTAAAGCTTTGCACAGATGTGTTTGGCAGTGTCTCTAGTATGCCCGTCGATCGTGTTGCGTCACTCTTTTCAGTTTTGAGTGAACAGTGAGCACGTAAAGATTCCTAGGGAATAGCGTCTACCGCCAAGTATGGGGGCCTGTTTAGAGATTTCGCCTGTGTAATGCAGCCCACATAACACAACTGTCGAGCAGTTCCTTCTTCATGTCAATTCTCGGCCGCAAACTGCAGGGGCAATGAAGACGCTCCTGCAGCGTTTCCAATGAGAAGATTTTGATCACCCACAATACAGTCCGTAATTGGCTCCCCCTGAGTCTCATCTCTGCTCACAAGAACCGCTGGCTATGAAGACAAATTTTTTCCACAGACAACGAGCTGCAAACCAGTGCAGATAACTGGCCGAAAGCACAGGCGGCTGCTTTCTATGACGAGGATAATGGAGAGCTGATGCAACACTACGACAAAACTCGAAGTTGGAGCGGCGGCTATGTAGAGAAGTAGGTGGAAGGTGTACCTAGCTGTTGCAATAAAACGGTTCTGGTTTTCACTGTGGTTTCCATTTCGCGACCGGCCGGAACTTACTTTCTGAACAACCCTCGTATAAAGTCTTAAATTTAGGAATGATGTAGGGCGTTATTTACTTAACACTCGTGATGGTCTAGAGTGGCTAGCGGTGATTGCAAACGACTGTAATGTTTGTCCTGACTCAACCAAAACTCCATCTAAAAAATTGAGATGTTATTCATTTATATTTTATGAGTAATCTGGTGTCAGGGAATGTCCGTCTTCGATGTCTCGTTACAGGGTAATAATACAATTATGATTTATTGGGTGTCTTTTTTCCGTACAAATACCTTCCCGACAGTGAAAATAATTGTATATGCACTCGACGAGCCGCGCAGAGTGGCCGCGTGGTCTAAAGCCGTCGGCACACGGACCGCGCTGTCGAACGTCAACGTTGAGCGTGCCAAGTTCAACGTGCTGCTGAACGCTCAGGAACGATGCGACTTGTGCGTACGGTACGTGGGCCCCAACGTGGTATACGCGATCGCAACGCACTCCAGCGACAGTTGAGGGATATTTCTAGTTCCTAAATCACACTGTTTACACAACGGGCGCGCGTAAAATTCCCACGTTAGCTCTGTTAAAACGCACATTTCCTCCGTCGTCCACGCAAAGGCAAGTATCATGTCCAATCAATAAAGACACAGGCTTATAAAAGTTCCATTACAAAGAGTGCGGTACAAATTTGGAATACCTCTCCGCATAAGATAAACATTATTTCATCACTCCCACATTTTAGTAAAACCCCAAGGTCAGTCTTACTTGATCACTGTTCCTACCCAGTAGCAGAATCATTGTAACATGTGAATTAGGAAGCGTAAAAGAAAAAGGAGCAAAATATCTTTATACCAGTAGCGCAAGCTGTCCTGTAGATTAAGCCAATCGAACAAAGTAAAAAAAAGGTGAACTTATATTTCCATAACATCAAATATTACAGGATATACTTACATTAAACTAATAATAAAGTATCAAAACCTAATAAATACGCAAATGTTGGGAAAAAAATTATTGGAAGTGTTACGACGCGAACCATCGCCCTATTGAAGACTCCTTACCAGACAGGAACGCTACTCATTACGCTTAACCAACATTAGGCTGCTTGGACCTACCTTATTGTGTTATCCTTTGCTAAAAACGTTAATCGTAGATAATTATGTTAGTAATTGGAATTTAATTATAACAAATTGTAACAAGAACAATGCGTTTTGGATGGATCTTCAGTGTGTCGCTGCCTTCAAATAGCCTACTCTCATAATACGCAATTTACAATAATTCTTTTGCCACGAATATTATGTTTCTCATTATTTTATTGGAACGAATCACACAAGTAACAACGAGTTTTCCAGTGATTCTCAATTTGCTGGTGCTCAGAAACCGCATGTATACACATATAGGCTTGAAATGGATGCCAATATGGCGCATCAGAACTCTGTACTGAAGGGAGGCGGCGTGCGCGTGACGTAGGTGGCGTTCGGCCATCTCATTGGTCAACGCTCAGACGCACGCTCAGAATATCTGACATGCCCGATATTGCTCTGCACGTTCGGAAAGATTCCCGACCGTACTATTCCACGCTATGACATCAGAAACTCGGCACGCTCAACGTTCGGATGCACGGTCCGTGTGCCGACGGCTTAAGGCACAATGTCACGGACTGCGTGGCCTCTCCCGCCGGAGGTTCGAGTCCTCCGTCGGGCATGAGTGTGTGGTGTTCTTTAGTTAGTTTATTGTGTAAGTTTAGGGAACAATGACCTCAGCAGTTTGGTCCCTTATGAATTCACACCCAACTGAAAATTTTTTGCACTCAACGAAACGTACAACACAAAACACAGAGTACAACCTGAAAAGTACTGCGACGCGGTTTCCGTCGCTGACACAACAACGCCATGCAGAGTTGTTCTGCTCTTTCATAGCAATCAGTGAACCAATTCACTTCGGCCAATTCTTCATTAGTAAATCTGTCCACACTGCTGTGAATCACCGTTAACGTAGGATTGATACTGCCCGAATAACAAATCACAGACCGAACCGCGTAGTGCTTAACGCAAACTTGTGGGTGAAGGGAAAATTGGGAACCTTACTGCCATCGACAACAAGTACCGTGAGTGAATGGAACAAGATCGATTCCATATAAAGCTCACATAGGGCAAAACTTCACCATTTACGATATTATGCAGATACTTTCAACCAAATATAGTACACGTCGAAATACGGGTAAGTAATCAAACGAAATGCAACTACTCTGCCGGCCGTTGTGGCCGAGCGGTTTTAGGCGCTTCAGGCTGGAACCGCGCAACCGCTACGGTCGCAGGTTCGAATCCAGCCTCGGGCATGGATGTGTGTGATGTCCTTAGGTTAGTTAGGTTTAAGTAGTTCTAAGTTCTAGGGGACTGATAACCTCAGGTGTTAAGTCCCATAGTGCTCAAAGCCATTTGAACCATTTTTGCAATTACTCTGTATGTTCCTCCGGTAATCTGGTTTTTCTTGAAAAACAATTTTTTCCCAGTACCATTGGGCGCATGTTGCCAACATTTCCAGTCTTTCTCTTCACGTATATGTAAAAAGGACCTAATGAATCTAATTTGTATCGATTGTTCTTGGATATCATATACACAGATTCTGTCAGTCTTACTGAGTCAGCACTATTGACCACAGGGTGTATTGCGCTTATTTTTACATCGGTTTTGAAGCACTTTTGATTAAACAAAGAAGAATAACCAGTTTCTGGTTCAACAGAGTTTTCAATTTTATTGTAACAATACCTGTGGAGTCACTTCGCCGGTTTTATTCAGTAGTTTCCTTGTTTTTGGCTGCCGCTAATCTTTATTTCCAACTGTCTCATCAGATAAATCTTAGCTTTTAAACTTACAGCTTGTGGCGTCGACATCGATGTTGTCTTCATTCTGAGTTATTTAGAGGCCCAGCCTCACTTACATCTACGTACCATGGCTCCTGTGTTGCCGTTTCGTCCCTGTTCTGCCGTAATTTTGATTGGTTACCTTCGCCGTACTGTCCGTTGTCCATAATATCAGTATTAACTAGAGGGTTTGAAGCACCACAAAAAATACCAATGCGCGCTGCAGCTGGCTTTAGAAGTTCGAAAGTTATTTCACAAAGAAAGAAAATACAGAGCGGCGCCAGCAGCTAATTTTATGTTCGTTGCTAGGTCAGAGATCCGCCTCCGGTCCATTGCCATGGGAAAGTCCCCTCTACTTCCTTCTATGCTCGGTGGTCCCGCTGCAAGCTCGAGCTGCCACGAAATGCCCAGTACACCGTCTTAGCGTCGTTGTGGCCCTCTCCCATTGGTGCCATATGCTGCGATCATTCCTATACGGTATAAGCAAAAAATTGTGCCAGTCCCAGTAGTCAGCGGTTTTTACTCCAGACGATGATGGCGGAGGTAGCTCGAGTATTTAATTCGAATTGATGCGGCTGGAAAACCCAGAAGATTTTATTCGTGACATGAAGCTGTCATATACTGTTCAATGGCTTACAGACTATGTACGTATATGTATGCAGATGTCAGTCGTTATTGGAAATAATATGAGTGTTGAATTATTTCCTGGGCCAAATACTAGTGGAAGTGGTTTCTGTAACTTTCCTCCCACCTGTTACGAGGTGTCAAGAGAGTATCTGCATCAAATGAGTGACTGTGATGCGTGCTGTGCCATGTTTCCGTACTTATTTATTGAACCTGACCAGACTCGTACCTTCTGGCCCTCTTTTATACCGGACCAAAACTTACACACACAATACCTCCTACACTATTAACTATTTGGAACAAGATTTCAGTGTATCATTTGTCATGTGGAATAACAGTATTGGCTGAGAACTTATAGTCATTGTACTGGTGGTACTAACAATGGACTGTAGTTGTAATACCAGTTATAGTATTGTAACAATAATAATAATAATAATAGTAATAACAATGACAACAATACAATACATAAAAATATGTAGTTGTAAAATGTAATAATAAGATTGCCAATTGAGTGGTGATGATGCGTATATTTTTATGAAAAACAGTGAAATATTCCTTATACGTTAGCGTTTTGCATCGACAATTAACTGAAAGGTTTCCCAGAGTCACATCATGTCGATGAAAGGTGATAACTACAACACTGTCAGCATTAATGAGTAACACCATTTTTGACCGTTCGTTGACACTCAGTGTCACCCAGATTAGTTCACATTCGGAAGCCGTGATAACCGCGCTAGATTTTATCGAATTTCTTACTGCAATAAACACCCCGCCACTATTGGCGACTAACCTATACTTACGATGGACATTCCAATCTGAACTTAGTATTTAATTGTCATTGACGTCTGGTTTTAACCAGCTTTCTGTTCCAAATACTATCTGTGCATTATAACCTTCAGTAAGCGATAATAATTCTGGACCCTCCCGCCGGAGGTTCGAGTTCTCCCTCGGGCAAGGGTGCGTGTGTTAGTATAAGTTGGTTTAAGTTAGTTTAAATAGTGTTTAAGTCTTGGGACCGATGACCTCAGCAGTTTGGTCCCTTAGAAATTCACACACACACACACACACACACACACACACACACACACACACACACACACACACACATACAGACTAATTCTGGGAACTTTCCTTGGATGCTCCTGCAGTTTACTAAAATCATATTAATTTTTCCTATCTCTGATCTGCAAAGATCAAGAGAGCTCTCCTAGTTGTATGTGGAAAAACGCCTAAAACCGACGTGCAGGCTCGCCGGCTCATCAGCCCACGTCGTTAACGTGCGAGGTGGATTCGATCAAGAAAAGGCTAGCCTCCACGAATTGAGGAAATGGCGTCTAAACGGACTCCACTATCCAGGCGAGATTTATGAACAGCATGTTCGGCAGCAAAACACTATAAAAGGTAAAGAACCATGGTAAGTAAATGCCACAGAAGGAATATGAAAACTGTTTCGACTGTTAATACATGAAATTATGTGGTAGATGGTAAAACAGAAAGACAAGTAAGTCTTTGCAGGTATCTTACACAAAGAAAGAAACACACGTGGTAAACACCAGAGCAATAAGACGGTTGGAGATGGCGAAGATACCCTCTGAAGCCCATAATTTTCATTTGACGTAACAGGTTCGAGGATACGAAATCGTTTGTAGAGACGAGAAAGCACAGGAAAAAGGAATCAAACAGTTGAGCGACTTATGAAGACGACAATATCTGTAGACCGTAAGCTACAATAATCTTTTTCTCCCTCACCTGATCGGGTGACATGCTTTGATACTAGTACTAAGATACAGAGGACGATGGAAAGCAACTATGTTCGACAAAAGTTCTTCATCCTATCTGAAAGCGTTTGTGGGCAGAAGGGTACCATTTCTGCTATATATTTCGCTGCTAAAAATGCTCTCTAAAGCTCCATTTCAAAATTCCAGCGCTGTTTAGCTCGCTCCTAGAGGGATTAAAAGACATTCACGTAACACCGAGCAGTCCAACGGGCGTAGGAGTTACGACCAAACTCAAGGCCCTCCGCTTTCCATGGCTTATGAGGCTGTATAAAATTCCTCTGAAATACCAGCAAAAATAAAGCTTTAATAAAACCTGTTTTAAGCAAGCAGAGCAGGACTAGATGCCACTCTAAAGTAGCCCTTCTATTCCTCGAACCATCCTGGAGGCTAGAGTACATGAAGACGCTGATAACATCTGGACAGGTAAGGGGAAAAAGCTTAATGAATCACGCAAATAATATCTTCTGAAATAAAGCAGCTGAATGACACTGCAAATATTAAGAGGGAATGACAACAGGCTCTCTATTAGAGAATCAGGAAAAGAATGACCGTCTCTGTAACATTGGTGCAAATTAGACACCAATTTAACATGGTAAAACGAATTGCTGTGTTATGTATGTTTCCGAATGTATGAAATACCTTCTTGCGACGACCTTCAGTACAAACCATGCTTAAAATACTGCGATGACCACATGCATAAAACAAAGACATTTCTATTGAAAGCTTGTTAATATGTTTAAATGTATATCTCTGTAAACTTTCATTGCTTCCCCTTGTTTCAAATACATACACACACTGTAAGAGCGAAGTAGAACTGCACAGTACGGGCAAGTTGATAATCGTCATAAAAATACTAACAACACCAAGAAAAACAAGCTGTGTGAGCAGTTAAGATTGTAGCCTTTGTAAGTGTTCGTGAGATCTTAATTCCGAAGGGAACTGACAATCCAGCTCCCCGTTTACTTACAACACCTCCAAAAAATCTTTACAGTCATATCAGTCGCTCTGTCACAACCGGCCCCTATTTAATACGGAATTTATGATACCTTAGGACTGATTTCTCGCATTCCTTTTGACGCTGGTTCAACATAAGTCATCAGATCCTTCAGCACGTAAATTCTAAGAGACTTTAAAAACCACGTGAGTTTAATTTTTCCGAGAGTGTGTGCATCAACAGTTAAAGCCCGTCAACGTATTTTGCGCTGATGAAAATAGTTTTTACAGATAATTTTGGCTCAGGACCTTTAAAATAGGACCGCTCACGTTGAATGATAAATACAGAATTTCATTCATAACATTGGCACTTGGGATAAAAAATACATTATTCTATTGAAATCAGCGTAGTGAACCGCCATAAAGTAAGGGTATGATTCGGCGTCAGCGTGATACGATATTATCAGTAACCTTACTTCATTTATCAGGATAGGTAGACTAGCTTATCAAGTGTTTACGGAATTTCGTTTCATTCAAGAGGGTCGCCCAAAAAGGACTGTACCAGATATGTTTCAAAATGGCATCTATAAGTGGTGTAAACTACAAATAGTGTGTCGTCATTAACTTTCTGGCTGTGGAGAAAGTACTTCCTGAGAACATTCAGAAGCGTTTGTGTGCATCTGCAGCTCAGAGAGCTATGGTTCGTCGCTGACCAAAGAGGGTGAGGTAGTTACGAGAACACGGTTCGGTAGAGCTCGCAAGATTTGCAGCGTTCTGGAAGGCCATCCACGGGTGTAACACCTGACGAGATGCAGCTTGCTGTTGTGCATATTCGCGAGAACCGACACATAACGACTCGGTTGTTGGTGCTGAACCTTTTGTTGAGGGGGAAACTTCCTTGTGCCGGGTTGTGGCAACTGATGAAACCAGGGTTTGCCATTTTCAGCACGAACAAAACGACAATCGATGTAATGGTGCCATCCTCACTCTCTATAGGAGAAAACATTCAAAGCAATTGCTTCCACCGGTAGGCCGTGATCACTATGTTTGGGACTGTGAGAGTGTCATACTGATGTGAAGCCAAGAGGCAGCACCATTAGTTGTGAATCATATGTGAATACGTTAACCAACCTCAAGAAGCGCTTCCGGCGACATTGGCCAAATAACAACTCAGGTGGTTGCTTGATCCAATATGATAACACCTGGAATGAGATTTTCACTCTGCAGCGGAGTGTGTGCTGATATGAAACTTCCTGGCATATTAAAACTGCGTGTGGGACCGAGACTTGAACTCGGGACCTTCGCCTTTCACGGGAAAATACTCTACCATCTGAGCTACCAAAGCACGACTCACGACCCGTCCTCACAGCAGAGTGAAAATCTCACTCTAGAAACATCTCCCAGGCTGCGGCTAAGCCATGTCTCCGCAATATCCATTCTTCCAAGAGTGCTAGTTCTGCAGGTGCAGTAGAGCATCTGTGAAGTTTGGGAGGTAGGAGACGAGGCACTGGTGGAATTGAAGCTGTGTGGACGGGTCGTGAGTCGTGCTTGGGTAGCTAAGAGCACTAGCCCGCGAAAGGCAAAGGTCCCGAGTTCGAGTCTCGCTCCGACCCACAGTTTTAATCTGCCAGGAAGTTTCATGAAAACGCCTGATCTCACACAAGTTCGAAGACTATAGAGCACATCACAAAATAGGGTTGGTCGGTGTTAGCCTGTCCACCCAGTTGTTTGGGTCATTAAAGGGTGCCATTCATGTTAGACATTTTGAGGATGACGAAGAGGTGAATCGCGCAATGCATAAATGGCTTCGTTGTCCAGAACAAGGAATGGTAGTACCACCATGGCATGAATACCCTTGTGGTTCGTTGGAGTAAGACACAGAACGGGAAAGAGATATTGTGGAAAAACAGGGAGTATAGAAAAAGCAATATTCTTTTTTCTGTGTACCTTTCACTGTGTTCAATAAATTATTGTTGAAAAAAATCTGTATTAATTTCTGGGCAACCCTCGTAATACCATTCTTCTGAATGAGCAGATAGCACTAAAATACAAGCGCGTATCTTCGGAAGTTATAAAATAACTTGTATTATTAAGAGATTTCGGGCTTAGTGATCTAGTGGTAGCATGGAAACCGAGAGGTCGGGGGACTGAATCTCGGTCGGACCACGGAATATTTTAGTCTGCTTTTAACCTAAACTTTACCTCTCATGGATGTGGAGATTCACCCAGAATGACACATTAAATTCAACGTTCCCTTTCCCGTATAGGACTACTGGCGTAGGTAGGAACATGGAAGTCTCCGATGCGGCGTCCAACGGAAAGACTTGCACCAGGCCGTTGAGCCACACAATATTATAATTTGTACTACTATGGAGCATGGTTCAGATGCCCCTACCGCTGTCGTTTCATGCAACGCACTGTGTTACAGTTGGCCTTCATAAACCAAGTGTAAGATTTTCATATTCTCTCGCTCGCTATTACTATTAGTCCTACAGAATAATTGAACGAGACCTTTCTGCAGGAAATTTAATGTAGTTAAATTTTGTGCTGGGATGCGTTTTCGCAGTAGGCCCCGGTTTTCGAGTTATTCTAGAAAAACGTACAAAAGCGACCTTCAGATGCTCCTCCACCCCACACTCATCCCTCACCACTCAGAAGATCTAGCTTGTTGTTCGTGACATTCCCACCTATCACTGTACAAAAATCTCCGACTACTTGAACCATTCCCCATACTTCTACTTTTTTGGTCTTGATAGATTGCGATATTACGCTACCAGCATAGTCGGCTATTTCGTTAACATTATTAATTTAAAACATACCCTTACTGGAAATGAACGAGAAACGACTATTGTAAACGCTAAGCTAAAAGTAATTAAGTTGACAGTTTGATCCAGACTTAACCCTTACGAGTACAATAGCTTCTTAGTCAGAATGCCTGACGAATACAACGATGTAATTGTTTAATTTATGCTGTTAAAACTGACAAAACTGTCAGCTTAAATTTGCACAAACGTCAGTTTTTCAGTTTGAAAGTGCTCGACTAAGACGATGGCGTAACAAGGCCAGCCAATGAACCAAAAAAGGTCGAATGTGGGAGATACTTTGTGCAGTCCCAAATATTTTTACAGTGGTGGGAGGAGGCGCACGGACAACATGCTAGGAATCCTGACTAGTGGGGACTAAGCGTGGGCCTGAGGGCGTGGTTGAATGTTACTTTTGCACATTTCTCTCGAATAACTCGCCGAATACGGTCGCTAGAGAAAACTTATAGCAGTACAAAATTTAGCTACACTAAATTTCCTACCAAAGGTTCTGTTCATTTTTTCTGTAGGACTAACAGTTTGTGCGTGCCGAGTGAGACAATATGAAATTCTCGTGTGTGGTTTATGAAAGCCAGGGATAACAATGCGGGTTGCATAATACGATAGTGTTAGGAGCACCAGAATCACCCTGTATAAAGATACATCGTTTCTTGACGTTGCTACGAATAACATCGAAACTTCTAGACTGATCTACTTCAAAATTCTATATGTCACTCTAATAAACGTTCGGACTGACTTGAGCTACATAGTTTTTTCAATATCTATGGTATGTAAGTATATATGTACTATATAAAGGCGGAGCGTTGTGAGGGAAAGTGTCTCCAAGTCCTTGACCGATTTACTTCAGATTTTTAAACGATACTGTAATAAACCTTCGCACGGAGATAGGGTATATATTTTTCAAGATGTACTGTAAAGAAAGGAAACATTGTTAGCAAAAATATAGAAAGTTATTGACCGAATTCTTTCAAAATTTTTTCACAGTATTCTAACAAATATTACACGTCATTCTGACAAATGGTCAGATGGCCATAGGGTATACATTTTTGAAACAGGCTATTTGTTAAAACCGACTGTGAGAAAGGAAATTCTGTTCTAGACTGTGCTGTGAAAATGTGCGGGTTCGTACTCTTTCTCGCAGTCGGTTATGACTATGACAGCTGGGCATTTAAACCATTAGACAAGTTGTTTCTCCCAAATTGTTCTTTCTCCTTACATGTAATTACAAACAAGACTGCATAGACAACTATGTGCTGTTTTGTTTTCTTTTTCGCATACGGTTTTAACAGAAGAAAAGGAAAATTGAAACTTTAAGGCAGATTAAAACTGTGAGCCGGACCGAGACTCGAACTCGGGAACTCAGACCTTTGCCTTTCGCGGGCTCTACCAGCTTTTTTTTTTATTCCACAAGAACAGTAACAAAAATGGCTAGCTGAGCTATCCATGCACGACTTCCGACCGGTCCTCACAGTTTCAATTCCGCAGTACCTCGTCTCATACCTACCGGACTCTCACTTCGTTGCAGAGTGAAAATTTAATTCTGAAAAGGAAAGTTGTACTTGTGTCTTATGGGCTTCTAATTAGAATACCACTACGGAATCTGAGCATTATAACCATACCCACCTGTGGATTAAAACTATGTGAAATATTATCTTTGAAACGGCTATGTTCACAGACCCAGCAGAAGAAGAGGTCCGTCGTACCCGACGTAGCAATGATCCCAACCGGTTTAGGCATTTATTTCAAGCGTCTTTAGTCCCGAATCACGGTTTCGTTGGCTGTGACAGTGGACAAGGTTCAAAGTCAGAGAGGTAGGGAAAGATGAAATGGACAGAGAGGTGGGGGGGGGGATAGACATAGAGAGGGGTAAGAAGGAAGGACAGAGAGAGGGGGTCGGAGGAGGTGGAGAATGATTAGGGGAGGAGGAGATGGAGAGAGAGAGGGAGGAGAAAGTGATGTACAAAGATAATGGGAGGACAAGAAGATAAAAACAGAGAGGCAAGAGGGTGAGATGGGCAGGGAGAGGGGGAGGGAAGGAGATCACGACTTATATCCAATTCCCACACGTATTTAGCAACTGCGGAGCATTGCCGGGTTCGCTAGTTATTACTATGAAGATACAAACACTTTATGCAATAGTGTGAGCAATAGGAATCCGCCTTGTGTTTCAAGTGGACTGTTTTGGCACAGAGAAAAGGCGTGCGCAAGCGGCTAATGACAGGTGAATCCTAAGAGGAACGGCCGCGACCGATCTTCAGGCGGAAAATGTGTCCGCGAGACAAAGGCGCGCGCCTCGTGCAACATTTAGCATGTCGCGCCGCTAGGGGCTCACGCTCTTTTAATTAAACACCGCCCTGGCTCGGACAGTTTTAGCTCGCAAAGGCGCGGCGGCAGCGGCGGCGGCGGCGGCAGGCAGGCCTCGCACTCCGACGTTTTTAATTCAGCCCTTTGTTCCGAACAGCACTCATAACACGCTGCCGCCATATCGACATCTGCAAACGTCCTGCAGATCTGCAAAGTGGGCGCTCTTTCACTTTTTCACGACCGAGGCAGAAAATGTAAGAAACTGAGAGTCGGTTTTTTTCCACGTCGTGTAAAGCCGGTAAATTAAGACCATGCAGTATGTGCTTTCTGCTCTTTCACTGTGTATGGAAGCGTCTTTAGTCCCGAATCACGGTTTCGTTGGCTGTGACAATGGACAAGGTTCAAAGTCAGAGAGGTAGGGAAAGATGAAATGGACAGAGAGATGGGGGGGGGGGGGGGGGAATAGACATAGAGAGGGGTAAGAAGGAAGAAGAACAGTCTCTTACAATCCCTACAGTTTTAGTTTCTCTTTGTTCATGTTTTAAGTTCTTCAACTCATTTTACTACGTTCAAGCACGTAGTTTATTACACTATAATATATAGAAATGAGTAAAGAAGACGTAAATGTAACACCGAATACACAAAGGTGGTATGCTACATAATGCTACTGAGAACACATTTGAGATACTGACAATTCAATCCATACTAATCGCTATGTATCTAAATTAGCAATGAAATGTTGGTTTTATGTCCTGTAAGAGCTATCTCGAAAGCTGCGGATAGAGTGTAAGTGGGCTGTTTAGGTTTTTATGTTGGTAACGTCACGTAGCGCTCTGTATGAAAATCACTGGCTGTGCTGTGTGCAGTCTGTGGCTGGTTGGCATTCTTGGAATATTCGCTATTGTAGTGATGGGCAGTTGGATGTGAACAGCGCGTAGCGTTGCGCAGTTGGAGGTGAGCCGCCAGCAGTGGTGGATGTGGGGAGTGAGATGGCGGAGTTTTGAGAGCAGATGATCTGGACGTGTGTCCATTAGAGAGAGTAAATTTGTAAAACTGGATATCAAGATCTGATATATATATATATATATATATATATATATATATATATATATATATATATATATATATATATAATGACTTTTGAACACTATTAAGGTAAATACATTGTTTGTTCTGTATCAAATTCTTTCATTTGCTAACTATATCAGTAGTTAGTGCCTTCGGTAGTTAGACTCTTTTATTTAACTGGCAGTATTGGCGCTCGCTGTATTACAGTAGTTCGAGTAACGAAGATTTTTGTGAGATAAGTGATTCATGAAAGGTATAGGATTACCAGCACAGTAATTCATTAATTTTTCTAAGGGGACGTTTCAAGAGAATTGAATTGAACATTTGTGTCGGCCGTGGTGGCCGTGCGGTTCTAGGCGCTACAGTCCGGAACCGCGGGACTGCTACGGTCGCAGGTTCGAATCCTGCCTCGGGCATGGATGTGTGTGATGTCCTTAGATTAGTTAGATTTAAGTAGTTCTAAGTTGTAGGGGACTGATGACCTAAGATGTTGGGTCCCATAGTGCTCAGAGCCATTTTTTTGAACATTTGTGTAGGTCTATAAACATCATCTAGACAGAACATGAGAACAGTATATTCTGAACCAGATTTGGATAGTACAGCCCGTGATCAGACACATACATACAGGAGGTACACAGTGACACAACGAAAATTACTGCCAAATTTGGCGTGTGTATTAGGAACTCATGTGTCCACAAGTCCACAAAGACCGTATATCGTGAACAAGAGACACAAAACATTCGTGGCAGAGCTGCACACGTGTAAAGCAGATGAATGCAGCTACGGACCTTCGCCGAGACATTCCTCTACTGTCGAGGAATGGAAGTAGGTGACGTTGCCCGACTGGTCTATTTTGCACTGAGCGCTACTGCAGAGTATGTTTATGTATGGAGAGCAGTAGGGAATATTCCACAATGTTGAAGGGAGACGTCACCTTGGAACAGCTACAACAATAAGTCGTCTCAGGTATCTAATTGCCATGGATGCAAGAATTTTTCTAGGCCAAATCTATCTCTTACGTTGCGAGATAAAATCGTGCATGAGGCCTGTGATAATTATGTAAATTCTGAGCACGTCTGACAGGGTGACCGAAAAGACTTTCCCTGATTACATAAATTGATAACTCAGTCTAGAAGCAAGATACAAATGTGAAACTTGTGTCGAACTGTTTACAACTATCAAAGTATTTTTCTGTTTTAGATTCGCAGTACGTAAGTAGTGGATGAGGTGAAGTGCCCAAGAAGCCATGTTAACCAATCAGGAGAAGTCACAGTGTGTCCTGTGGTACCATGAGACACGATCAATAACCACAGTGCAGCGACACATCCAGACAACATTTGGAAGGAATCCACCTGACGTAAAGAGCTTTAAAGCATGGTATGAGAAGTTCAAGAACACAGGATGAGTTGCTGACCTTCCGATGTCTGGTCGACCAAGAACCTCAGCAGACAGGATGGAAGCTGCAAGGCAGTCTTTTCTGCCAAGTCCGAAGAAATCCGTGCGTAGGGCCTCACGTGAATTACAGATGCCAGACATTTTACACAAACGTTTATTGTTTCGTGCATACAAAGTGCAAATCGTTCAGGCCTTGTTGCCCAATGACAGTACACGTCGATATGACTTTGCGGTCAAAATTCTATCACGTATTGAGGACGATGATGGTTATCTCAGACGAATTGCCTTTTCCGACGAAGCGACCTTTTTTGTCAGTGGAGTAGTGAACCGCTATAATGTGCTCATTTGGGGTTCACAACCCCCTGGTGAGGTCATGGAGTGCACCAGAGGCAGTCCAAAGGTGAATGTTTGGTGCGCGTTATTGCACGATCGAATTATCGGGCCATTCTTCTTCGCTGAGGCTACCATAACATCTGCAGTGTATCTGGACATGTTGCAACTGTATGCTGTTCCTCAGCTACTTCAGTATCACCCCGATGTCTTGTTTCAGCAAGACGGTGCACCGCCTCATTGGGGTTTGGACGTCCGTGCCTATCTCGATGTGACCTTTCCTGGGCGATGGATTGGTCGTGATGGGCCAACGGTTTGGCCTCCACGCTCTCCTGACATAACCACAGTAGACTTCTTTTTATGGGGTTATGTCAAAGACGAGGTCTACCGAACACGTGTACCAGTTCTTGAAACGCTGCGGCAACGGATAACCACAGTCGTTGAATCGATCCCTCCGGTGATGTGGGCTAATGTGTGGACGGAAACTGAAAATCGTCTAGAAGTGCTACGTGCTACCTTGGGTGCTCATGTAGAAGTTTACTGATGTGTGAAAAAACTTTGATAGTTTGTAAACAATTAGACAACAGTTTCATATTTGTATCTTACTTCTGGCCTGAGTAATCAATTTATGTAATCAGGGAAAGACTTTTCGGACACCCTGTATATCACTGCTTTATCGCTATTACTGTCTTTCCTTCGATTATTATTTTAGGCACTAATTTATCCATCTAATTTTAATTTACGCTTTTAACGTCACTACAATCGTACAACTACGCCATCTGGTGTCATATATTGGCAGTTAGTTTACAACCGGCAGCCAACAATTAGTTGGGCACTAATATCAAGAATGTAGTTAATTATAATTTATCCATTTTACTGGCTGTCGAGCTCCGTGACTGTGGATCACGTTATTTTAATAAATACAGAAACCAGCCTCTTTTTTATTTTTTTTTAATTTAAGCTATATCGTATTTCGGGCTTTTACTCGTCTTCAGTTAGAGTACCACGTAGCTGAGTCTTCCATTTGTACATAGTTACAAGTTCGACAGCAGACTGAATGCTGCAGTTGCCCTGTGCAAAATAACACTTTTGTTTAGGTACTACAGTTTTGTATATTTACGGCATATTGCAGTTTGAGTGTACTTGCTTTCTACTCACTTGTTATTCAGATTTTTGTCTTTACGTAAGTGGCACAGAAACTATTTCACTGCTGCCATAGCAGAACCAGTAAGCAAAATGCAATCTTTCACCATACATGTATTTTCGGATGTCAACAAAGATGTCAGTTGGCAACATAGCGGATACTGGGCTATTTTTTGTAAAAAATCTCACATCCATAATGACAAAAATAACAATAATAAGAATTAGATTAGAAAGTAATTACACACACAAAGCAATAAATAGTAAACATACAAATGGCGAAACATAGTAGCTAAACGTAAGTGTTGTGTATCTTTATATTTCCGCGACACAGTGATTGTTCCATAAAATTTCTGGCGTGCAGCTGCATAAATTTCATTCCTTCTTCTGATATTCCGGCTGTATACCGTCCCGTAATCTTCAGAGTGAGCCTCGGTTGCCGTATCCAATTTGCTGTCAATGTTGCAACCATATACTGACTCAAGACTCAAGTAAGTATTACGCTGATTGAAGATGGATGAAACGCCGAAAAGCGTGTTACTTGATGTACAAATACATAACAAAGCAGCTTGTTGATGTATTTATTAAAATAATTTAATGAACTGGCGCAGTGCTATTAATTAAGGCAGTTTATGTAGTATGTACACTTACTGGAGAATTTTTTAAAGTAATTTTGCTCTTAATATTATGCGTAAATTGTCTTTCTGCTTTCGTCGCAATTATGTTTCGTTTGACAGATGTTCTGTTATTATGCCACATCTGAAACGAGTCACAAAATTTTTAAGAACCGATGTGTTGATAATAGCCATCTAATAAAGGAATAACATAAAATGGGCTCAGAGTGTAGATAAATGTCTAAATTATATTTGTTGTGGAATCACAGTCTCGTAATTTTTTTTATATGAGTCAATATTTGGCGTTGATTGTACTGTTTATTACAATGTCCTCTATTGCAATTTCGACCGTATGTCATTTTCAAGTGGTTACAGCTGCTGAAATCGCACCAGCAGTTAACATTAGTAAAAAGAATAAAAGTGAATTGAGGCTTATGATTCGTGTCAGTTACGTCCACCATCGGTATCCTACGGATAGGATAAGTATACCTATATATGAGGAGCACTAGCTGCGACGTGGTCCAGAAAGTATAGACTAAATATCTCTACTTCCGTCTATGATCGTAAAATGTTACATCTTCAGACCATCCGTTTCGGTCAGCGAAGACTATCTGCAGATCTTTTTGAAAAACACGTCGCAATATAATGGAGCCAAAATGGCACCGTCAAAAGATAAACACAAAATCAGTTCAGCATCGTCACACATAAATGTATACGATATTTCATTTACTTGCGACGATGCTGACTTGACTTTATGTTTATCTTTCGACGATACCATTATGGCTCCACTATATTAGGACGTGTTTTTCAAAAGATCTGAAAATGGTCATTCCTGACACAAACCGGTAGCCTGGGGACCTAACATTTTGTGATCGTAGACGAAAATGACGACATTTATTCTATACATGATGATGTCAGAAACAAAAGGGGTACAAGTAACATATCCCACAACAATGAGATAAGTGCTTCTAGAACCGTGGTTCGAAACCTGAAGGTAATAATTACCCGTGAGGGGTAAAAAGAAATTTTCTAAGGGGTAAAAAAATTGTTCAGTAGTGTCTGGGTCTGGAATCTGAACTAGTTTCAAAGGATAATTGCTATTTCATAAAACTGAAATACTGATACATAAGTTACCAGTAGTCACATTTTATATTTCAAATACTAGTATTAACACGTGAGACAATCTTGTGGAGGTTACAGCTTGTGAAACGAATATAGGAACAACATCTTCCTTGTTTCTCACACAGTCCAACTACTGAACATATACTTTGTATCATACATTTTTGACAGTGAAGGTGATACGTATATGCTTTAATGTCTCATGAAAATGCCTTCTCCGAGCTGTATGTAGTTCAGACAATGGAACAGAAACTCTTCATAATTCACTTCGCTACAATAAACGATCCAACTGAGTTCACAACACAGCTGTTAATGTATAGAGGCTACTAAATTGCTGGCGGCAGTGGTCAGACTTAAAGCACTGGCAGCCTGCTCTTCCAGTTTCTACTATTCCAGGGGTGTGGAGTCCAGCAATGAAGTAGTACACAAGCAGTAGGTATAGGGTATAGTGCACAACACCCTTTGTGCAGGGAATGAGTGAACAGATGTCACTAGGGAGAGGAGTGGTGCAAAGGAAGCAAGTTTTATAATAAGTATATACAATCAATGGGGATAATTAGCTTTCTTTTCTGAGGATAAGTTGTAGGTAGCACTCTCGATGCACTGAGAATTACATTATGTTTTTATAAATGCTAATGAAATGTCGTTACAATCATGCGGTACAAACTGTCCATTGACTCATTATTTTGGGATTTAATAAGACACATATGAAAAATAAATATAATTTTACTTCCATCAATTAAAAATAAAAGCGTTCGAAGAAAATTCTGTCTCGTTCTAAAGTTTACTTAGGCACTAATGTTGTTGATGTTAGGGGATGGGGTGAGGGGTGAGTAGTAGCCAATATATGACTGCACTCAGGGTAATCAAAGGTTGGGAACCACTGATCTAGATCGTGGTAACACATGTAAAATAGTTGTTGTGGCAAAGAGGTAAATGTGAAATCCTACTCCGTGCTGCTCCATGGTGCACGAAAACTAATTACAAAACTTACGAAACCGTTACGTTCATGTAATGTTATTTTTTATGTTGTATTTTATGTAAGTAATGTTTTTATGGCACATGAGAAGAGAAAAGTGGCCCAGGTGGTGCGACTTATTTTCAAATATAGGTTATTTTCTTTCATTATTCTAAGCCACAAACGGCATGGTGTTACATGGCAATAAAATGTTTTGTTGTAGCTCTAAGTAACTATTTTATGTTAACTGATTTGATAACAACCAATAATACAGGATTCTATAGAAAACGTAAATTACATTCTTCTTCATTCACAACATCCTGGAAGCAAATTGATACAGACTTTTACAAACTGTAATATAAAACTGATGATTTATGTTGATTTGTTGCTCCAACATTCTGCAAAGTACTTTTAAATCTAGCATAAACAAAAAGTTTGGAATTCCGTTTTGCAGTCTCAAGAGAATGGTGAAATCTTGTGAACTTAAACTTCAGTTGCCTCAAAGCCACAATGTGTATTTTATCCCTTTGCTTTTACCACTTATACAAGAAACGGTCATGATTTGTCTAAAAGCAAGAAATAGAATCAGTTTGTTCAATATTTGACACACCCTTGAACAGTGCTCGGAATCATGTACAGAAACAAAAATGTGGTTGACATGGTTTTGCGGAATGAAGTATTTAGATATTTGAAATCATAAACAAAGAACTGTACTAACTGGAATGCTCGTATCTCAGTGACGTAGAAAAAGCAACAAGTAGAGTCTGCGGTTCCAGTTTTATTATTTAACCCGATTTTCTTCAATCAATTACACAGTATTTTTTTGCAAAACTACACCTTAGCTGCTCTATTTGATACCCCATTTGTCCATTCCCACTCTTTGTTTGGCTATAAAAAGTTGGACAAAAATTCTCGCAAATTAGTGATGAAGTTTTATTGTCGTCTGTCGTGACGGCATCATACAACTAACTGTCTCATGTATCCACATTGAGAATGTTCCGCCACGAGTTGTCAAATGTGTGGTGTTTTCAGCATAACATGTTTCCATAATAGGTTATTCCTTTATCAACTGCTAAAAGCGTCTAGACATTATGCACCGTCAAAAGTGAAAATCCATCAGGAACGATGCGTTGCGTACATGAACAACTGCATCTTGCGAGTGTAACACAGCAACGTGAGCTGTTCTAAGATAAGTTTCATGCTTGGCTGCTAGCTTTTCTTTTTTTACGGTGTTTAATGGGATAGAAGCCTCAAGGATTTGATAATAAGATAATGTAGTCCCGAAAGATGTACTAAAAATATCACACGTTTGACAACTGATGGAGTAACATTGTCACTACCGATAAGTGTGTCTTAATTAACCTTATTACTTTAAAACAAGTAACATCCTTTCTTGAAAAACATGATGTCATGCTGGTCAATTTGATACCGCGTTTGTCCATTTCCAACTATTTGTTGGGCTATGACAATTTCGACAAAATCCTGTTGTGTAATTTATGTTGAGAGAGACATGCTTTTGTTACAAACATTTGAACAAAAACTCGTAAGTGAAAATAAGTCCTAATTGCTCGTATCAAAAGTCCAATAAGCAAGGCAGCCAAGGAATGCAATGTGGGAGTAGTAGTTACATGTTTAATATGAGGCGGTGAAGATACCATATTATGTTAACTGCTTGCTACTTACGCCTTTATGATTAAGTTAAAAAGGCTAGAATGTTTTTCTCTGGTACTTAGATGTGTCAAGGGAGTATCAGCTAAATTAGGAAAAGTTGATGTTAATTAGTTCTGGACAGTATACTAGCATAATTTACAATAGTGTGTGTTAGTATTACTTGAAAGCTTATCGTTTCCTTCCTCTCATGTCACTTTGCAAAGTCATATTGTTAGACAAAGTGTAAATATGGCAACATAAATGTTTGTGCAGCAATGACGATGTGACATAATAGAAGTATAGGTAAATGCCATAAGTGCACATAGAAGGGTAATTATTTAATTTCTTATTGTTGATCGATCTATTTTGAATCTAAAAGAGTTATAGTTCAGAGATGAAAAGTATTGCTCGCTCACCGCCATAGCCGATGTGCCTTATTTCATGGTATCTTGCAAGACTGACGAAAAGCAGCAAAATCAACAGTTGTTCTCATATCTCCCTGAATAATTCAGTATTGTTGGTTGCAAAAGTAGCGAAACAAAATTGTGCGTACTTGGTTCGTTTTTTGATTACAGTCAAGTGATTCAGTATCAAGACAAATCCTGTTAATAATCTTCAGTGAGTAAGCAGAAATAATACTCAGTTTTTTGTCCGTTCAGGATAGACGACTTTATTCCTTAGCAAATAGTATCTTTTATTTCAGGTAAAATATATCAAAAGATATGGCTGTACTATTTCTAGTCGCAGTATTGAATATAAGCACTGTCTTTTAGCGAATGTTTCGAAGTCATTAAAGTAATGACTAAGATAAGCAGTGCACTGTGAAAAGCGATTTGGAAAAAGACCTATTTTAACTCCATTAAACACTTCAGAATAATATGGTTACTTTAATAATAATGTAAACAGTTTTACGTCATGATTAAACATTTTATAAATCGAAAATTACGAAAAGCTTTATTAGAAATTACCTATTTCAGCGTCCAGCTGCCCTGATATTCACTATTTCGTATGGAACACTAAAGGTGTTTTTAGTATTATGTAAATGTGGCTAGCTCATGTAAGTGTAAATACGCGTTGTGGAACAAAGAAGTCAAAGTCTCGTTCTAAAAGAACAACAGAATAATTCGAATTACATTTTATTATTTTTTGAAACATAAAAGTTAAAAGTAAAATTTTAAATATTGTTAAAAATTTTGAAATTGTTTGTTGTATTTCGCTCTCTGGTCGCTGGATGGTCCAGAATTTGGTAAAGTACAGAGATTTAAATTTGCAGACATTCAACGATGGAGTTCAGAATGTTATGGAAATTGGATTGCGTTTATGTGCTGGGAAACAGAGGAAAGGAAGCAATACAATCAAAACTAGAGTAATGAAAATAAACATCAAACTGAAATTAACATGGCATTGAATGATGAATTGCCGAACATAGCAGTAGCAGCTGAGGCTGACACAAAGGCTGCAGTTCGACACACACACACACACACACACACACACACACACACACACACACACACATACATATATACACACATATACACACACACACACTAACAGCAGCTATGGGCGTAGTGCAACAGCTGACAAGCTGCAAGAGTGGAAACAAGTGATTTAGGCACGTATAATGTTGCTGCGTGTACATGATTACACATTCTGCATTGGGGTCAGATGTAAACAGCGCCATAAGATTAAGAGGGTCAAAACGTAGAATGGAGACACAATAGAATATGTATAATTTATGAAGAGGAATCATACAATTATAAATGATGTAAATATTGAAAACTATGAATGAAAATATGAATATAATGTATAGCAGTCCTGTCAGCTCATGGTGTAAAGGAACAGTACGCTTATATGTAATACAAGAGCCAACGACTACAGATGGCAGTAGTGACCACAGCGAACATGCAATTAGCTGGACTGCGGTCAGCCACGGGCGGTTAGGCTGAGAGACGGAACTAGCGTTTAACTTAACGGCGTGCGGTATCGCCAAGTAAAGTGTAATGTTAAATGCTTAAGTGATGTCAAGTTACTTGATATTAACATGTAGTGTTCAAAGTCTATGTACTGAAGAAATTTCGTAGCTGACGGAACCTAATGCAACATAATTAATGTTTATCGATCCACAAAGAAGAGCGTTGTAATCGTCAGGATTAATGTCACATCATGTCAAATGCAACGAAGGCCTCACCATATGCGAAAGGATTAACTGTACGAAAGGCATATTATTGTTGAATACGGCGACGAGCAGCTCCAGGACCATGAAAACAATGCAATCTTCGGATGAACCGGAGAAGACATCACAGTAATAGGACGACGAGTGCCTCAACTGTTCACAACAGCGCCGCTTCGTGAAGAACTGGATGCAACATTGTTTAGGAGTGAGTAGGAAAGAAACCATGATCTGTATTAGCAGTTTCTAATTCACGAAGGGACTTCGAAATTACGCTCAGGCATCAGCTATAACAACTGTTCATGTCAGTGGTTTTGTGTATCAGAGAGTATGTAAGGATTATGGGAATCATTGCTGAAAGTTATATTTTGTTGTGTTGGTTCTTTATTGGTTATTTGTTTTGCTAGTGTAAAGAGTTGAAAGTTTGTTTGTTTTATTTTGATGGCAGTATGCCTGAGAGCCTGAGAAGACGTTGTTTAGTTTTAAGCAATGGTGAAGGATGGGTAATCAGAGCAGCGTTACAGGGAATGGAGAATGTAGATGCTCTATCCAAGTTACCCAGACTACTGTAGGAGCATGAGAGGTATAATCATTTTTAGGAGCGAAAAAATCAGTAAGATGCCTGCAGGCCATGTTAGTGCCACACCACTACTTTCAGAAAGCAGGTCGCACAGGAAATACTCCATGTATCAAGCACTAATGGTTACCTTGAGTTGTGTGTAGGATCGACCTAAGCGTACAGAATGATTGGGACTGTGAAGCAACTGTTCATTAATGAACGGCAATCTCGCGAAATCGCAAGTGCAGCTTTTCATCTTTCACCTACCGTAACACGAGATAAAACTGTGAGCATTACCTGTCCTCTGTTGTATTGGCCGGACAAGCCTCTAGATGTACTCCCAGCACAGAACATACTCTACCTCAACACTACCTTCCTACCTGATCTCTCAAATTTTTCGACCAGTTAACAGCAACAAATAAAAGACGTATAACCGCAGAGCAAATGCTTCGCCATGTGCAGCTATATTGTAATAATCCCCACCACAGAGTTGTGGCAATAATTATTCTAGTCTCACGTACAATCTTGGTTTTAACTCTTTGCAGTCTGTATCTATGTAAGTCGATGAACTGGGCACTTGTTTGACTTCCCGTACATCACTCTCTCAGTGAATGGGTCACCATTAGTAAATAGTTCTTAATTAACTGTACAGCCAATGAACACGGTGGTTCAAGCTAAGTTAGTATAAGGAAAACCAAAATAGACTGTAGATGTATCTAAAAATGTAAGACGTGTTTGCAAATTATTCTCGAAGGTCTTGACAATGTGTAATATGATAGACCGGATCTCCCAAAGAAGGGAGGGGTGTTGTGCCGCGGTCTCTATCACTTAGCGGACGAAAACCCATTGCGGGGTCAGCAGAAAAATGTCGCCACGGTGAAACACGTCAGCTGAATAAGTTTCATGAGTGTTAAGAGCATCTGGCGCCGTAACATTCCGGCAGCGTTCAGTCCTTTTGCCATTTCACTCCGTCGCAGCTAAATGTAGCCTCTGGAAAATGAAGGAGCAGTTTTTTTGTTTATTTACTTCTGCAAAGCCAGTTTGATTCCCACTTTACTCAGTAAATGTGAGTGAGTGGACGCGATACTGAGAGTTGTCTGAAGTTGCTTCCAGAATGTCCAGAGTTCATACGGCTGTAGGATTTTACTAGCAAGTTAACTTCGTAGATGAAAAGTGCAGTGATCAGAGACACTGGGTAAGTGACAGGGGCGGAAGTCAGTTTCGTACTCCGCAGGTATGTGTTTGGCAATCCACGATTGAATGCGAGGAGAGCGTTTCGAACGGAACGTCGTCCGGCATTCTTCCAATAGGGTCTGTAAGAATTGGACGCATGTCTAAGCGATCATCTGGTATTGTGCACAAAGGTATCAGCTTACCTTAGCTTAACTTGAGACTGTGATTAATTCCAGTCATTTTAGTTGTGGTGGATATGCAAGTGATTTGTGACCAACTTCCATTTACATGCTTGCCTAGTTTAGTGTATTTATTTGTAACTCTAAATATGCCCCTTTGTTCTGTTTGAGGAGCTACTGATTGCATACTCCTGTCCAAAATTTTAAGTTATTCTAAACAATTTTAGCTGTGGGGCAGTTCTAATTTTTGATAGGCAGCTCGTTGTGTTGTGATTCCTGATTTTCCAGTATATTGATGGGGTTACCTTAGTATTTGACAGGGACATCTTTGACCATTAGCACCCCACGTGTTCCATACTCTGTTGTTAATGCTAACTGGTGTTCTTCAATCGGTAGATCAAAAAGCACGCGTATGCAGAATTTCTGTCCTTATTACTATTTCTGAATTTCAAGGACACAGTGTAAATTCTGTCTTTCAGTCCACTACATGTATTGAATCTGTTCACCATAGTAAGTACACGCACCAAGAAGTGTCATAGGACGCATAATCCTGAGCTCGACGGCTACCTCTCTGTATGGGAAATTTCTCTTAGATTCTGCTTTCTATATTTTCGTTACCCTTTATGTGATGGTCATGCATATGACCCGCCAGGCCCAACGCATGACCCTGACACCTCTGATTGGTCTCATTATATTTTATGAGACAGCAAATTGTAGATGTAAATGTCGTTGGGTTCCTGCGTGTATTGGTATGAAACTGAATTGAGACCTTTCAACCTTTCACCATATCGTACCCCACTGTTCCGTCATAGGGTCCATTACTGCTGATCTGTATTCCCCCCTTTCCTTTTGTAAGCATATGATGATATATAGAGCTATGACTACATACTGGCGCGAGACATTATTCTTTCTCTCTTAATGAATTTAAATTGTTATTAATGAATCACTTGATACTTCTACGCACCCTGTATTGCCCAGTCTCATATCCCAGTGCTTTCCATACGAGGTCCCAAAGTGCTGATATGACTGAAGACTGTGCGTGAACCTGGAGTTACAGAAAGATTTATTTTTAGAAAGAAATTTACCTAGAATATGTTACATCGTTCGTGGCAACACCTTCCTTCTCCTCCACACACCTGTCAAGGAATGAAATAGGTCTCGTTCTAGTTATCGATGTCCGCAGCTCGTGGTCGTGCGGTAGCGTTCCCACTTCTCGCACCCGGGTTCCCGGGTTCGATTCCCGGCGGGGTCAGGGATGTTCTCTGCTTCGTGATGACTGGGTGTTGTGTGATGTCCTTAGATTAGTTAGGTTTAAGTAGTTCTAAGTTCTAGGGGACTGATGACCATAGATGTTAAGTCCCATAGTGCTCAGAGCCATTTGAACCATTTTCCAGTTATCGATGATGCATTAAAGTAAAAACAGTTACTTCAGTTAATGGGTGAGTTGAGCAGCATGAAGTTAACGAAGCGATGACCCTATAGGGCTGTGATATGGCATAGACGAATGTGAAAAGGATGGTAGATGATTGGAGAGAATTGAGAAAGATAAGTAATCGGTACAACGGGAAGCGTTGGGTTGGGAGGCGGGGGGGGGGGGGGGGGGAGGGGGAGGTGGAAGGTGCTGTTGGTTTTACTGGACAAATTTAACTTCTTCATTTATTAGTAGAAAGCAAAACTGATCTTAACAAATCTTTGCAAGAGGGAATTCACACTGGCTACTTGCTACAGTTAGGGCTCAAAGTATATGTATTACATTTGGCTGTAAGCAAGTCACCCACATTATATGAAAACAACAATAGAAGATTCTGACATACACATATTATAGAGGCACAGTGTTATAGGAAAGACGATAACTGATTGCAAATGGCCAATATTGAAACTCCAAATATCAAGACAATTATTTCAGCAAATTCCTTAACATAAATATTCGCTCAAAACTTTACACGGGAACGAACATGGGTGTACATCAGTTAACTTGGGACACATAAATGCTTGAATACTTTGGCGCAACGGGCACACCAAACTTAACATGAACGAAGGAAACCATACAAATGAGCATACAAGGCATGTACGCCAGTTAACTTGAGACACTTAAAAATCTGGACGTATCAATAAAGCATGATAATTCTTTGCAGCTCTTAAACACACGATTGAAGACATAAAGACATGACAACCCAAACTTGACACTAATTTTCTACAAACAGGAGTGAACGAGAACGATACTTGAAATAACAGCCCCACTGACTTTTATGAGGGACCAACGAACTGATAAACACAGTTTGACGTCCTACCCCCATTAACAACGTGCGGTAGGCAACACCAGCAAAACTGCACGAAAAACACGAATACGACGTAGAAAACAGTTTGCGCCATCCCCTTAAAAAGGGGCGCACCACAATGCCGTACGACGCATAATGTCAGACAGAACAACAACGTCGCTCACACACGTGATTGGCCCATAGCAGCCTCAGCTGAACATCATTCTAATGTCCTCGGGGCGTCGTACAATAGACGAGAGTGCCAAGCTGACACCTTACATCGTTGCTGGTAAATTCACAGAGTCCATCTGGGCGCGGTATTCGTTATAGCGAGTCGAGGTAATACCACGCTGACAGCCTGCTCCAAATGCCTGTTGCTCCACAACAGCCATGCGGGCACCATTCCCCGTGCGTGACACCGAGAAGTGGCAGACAAACAGTCAGCACTCTTTTTTTTTTTTTTCTCAAGGTATTTGCTTGGCATTTAACAGTTGCAGTTATAACATCACGTAACAGTGCAAGACAGAAAGCATACTCATTTTATGAATAATAATATGCACAGAGCTGATGAAAGTCATGGGATGCCTCCTGATGTCTTGTTGGATCTCCTTTTGCCCGGCGTAGTGCAACAACTCCACGTCGTATAGACTCAAGTCGTTGGAAGTCTCCAGCAGAAATAATTAGCCATTCTGCCTTTCTAGCCGTCCATAACTGTGAAAGTGTTGCCACTGCAGGATTTTGTGCACGAATTGACCTCTCTGTTATGTCCCATAGATAATCGATGGGTGGCCAAATCATTCGCTCGAACTGTCCAGAATGTTCAGATAACACACAGGAATGCAGCCGGATGACGTCGTCTACGACTTCACCCGGCTGCTTTCCCGTAAATTATTTGAACACAGTACGCACAGGGTGAAACTAAGGTCTCACATCGTCCAGAAAGACCTCGAAGTTGTCGAAGTAATCATTTCTAGTATATAATAGGTTCAATTGGACCAAAGGAACCAGTCCATTCCACGAAACCGTAGTCCACACCATTATGGAGCTCATCCATCACCTTTCACAGTGTCTTGTGTATGGCTTCGTGGGGTTTACCTTACCATAAGCTCTTACCAACTGAGATCGGGACTCATCTGACCAGGCCACGGGTTTCCAGCCGTCTAGGATCCAACCGACATTGTCACAGGAGAGTCGCTGCAGGCGATTTAGTGCTGTTATCAAAGGCATTCGCATCGGTCGTCTGCTGCCCTAGCCCATTAACTCCACATTTCACCACAATGTCCTAGCGGATACGTTCGTCGCATATTCCTCACTTATTTCTGCGATTACTTCACGTAGTGTTGCTTGTCTGTCACCACTTAAAAGTCTACATAAACGCTGCTACTCTTGGTCGTTAAGTGAAGGCCGTCAGCCATTCCGTTACCCTTGGCGAGATGAAATGCTTGAAATCTGGTGTTCTCGGCACATTCTCGACACTATGGATCTTGGAGTATTCAGTTTCCTACCGATTCCCGAAATGGACTGTCCCAATCGTCCAGCTCCAGCTACCATTCCGCGTTCAAAGTCTGTCAGTTCCGGTTGTGGGGCTATAATCACATCGGAAACCTTTTCAAAAGAGTTATCTGTCCAAATGACAGCTCCGCCAATGCACTGCCCTTTTATACCGTGTATGCGGGCTACTATCGCCATCTGTATATCAGCTTATTGGTATCCCATACCTTTTGTCACGCCAGTGTACTCCACAACACATTCACATTTCATTCTATACTATTGAAATGTGTAAGACTTTGTCCGTTAAGTTATTTCATAAATGACACTTCTATAGATCTTTCATTACATTTTCTTATACTTAAGGTTTTATGTCAAAACTGTATCAGAAGCTTTACGTATTTGAATCTTGAGAAAATTCGGGTACGTAATCTTATAACTTGGATGAAGAGTTACTTTCTCATGGTCATCCCAGTAGCATGCCAGATACTCTAAGTTTTCCGTTAATTTAAGCCCAAAATTTACATGAATTGTGTGCACCATGATCCATGTTGTTGCGAGCTGCTAGCTTTGGGAAACGATTTCCATTCGTGTCTCATGGCATTAGGAGCATGTATGTCCGCTCATCGGTGATGAGTCGCAGCACACATTCCTCTGTCCCATGTTGCAGCACATTTTGGGCACTCAAAATGATGTTGAGTTCCTTCGAATTTCCATATGCGGCTGACGGTTTTTACTGGATGGAGCAGAGCTCTATGTTGGTCGCTATTGTCCGCTTTCTATCAAGTCGATATGACGCCTTCTGGAATCACAGATATCCCCGAATTATCTCACGCTATTCTCCAATTGTGCTACAGTAATAGCGGCTGCCATTTATTAGGAACTGTTGTTCCTTTGAGAGCTGTGACCATTCTACGAACTTTTTAGGACGTCTGTTCCTATGTAACTGTTATTGAGATTATAATTTCGGACGAAATACAATGAGTATGGGATACTGAAAGTACTAATTGGTGCTAGTTTCGGTGTTGGACGATATTTGTGAAATAGTACAGCAGTTGGCAAGTGTGGTCCCTTTTCTTTCACATGCTTAGTTCTGTTGACGAGTTTCGCCGAGCGTTTTGTGTGCACGTCAGTTGGTGCCAGTCCAGCCTCATTTAAGCTGAGGGTGCAGGTCTATAGAGAAACAAAGATTTCACCCCTCCATATAAGCCAATATATTGCTTTCTGTGTAGCTCTCTCTATTTTTGGACACTGGGAGGACTTGAGCTAAATACCATGCGTTTGCGCTTATTTGTGTGTTGCCGTGCTTGAATTTTCCTATCATAGCTACATTTCTATGAGGGTTGTCCAGAAAGTAAGTTCCGATCGGTCGCGAAATGGACACCACAATGGAAACCCGATGAAGCTTTGCACAGATGTGTTGGGTAGTGTCTCTAGTATCACCGTCGATCGTATCAAGACGCTCTTTTCAGTTGTGAGTGCATTGTGAGCGAGTGATGGTGCCTAGAACAACGATGTCTCCCGACAAGTAGGAAGGCCTGCTGAGAGGCTTCGTCTTAATGAATCCAACCCACCTAACACTACTGCCATGCACTTCCTCCTTCATAGAAATTCTCAGCTGCATTATGCAGGGGCAGTGAAGATGCTCTTGCAGCCTTTTCGGTGGGAAGTGTTCGACCACCCACAACACAGCCCTAATCGGCTCGTCCTGAGTATCATCTCTGTTCACATGAAACGCTGTATACGAAGACAACACTTGGGTGCAGGCTACGCGCTATAGGCCAGCGTAGAGAATTATCGAAAAGCACAGGCGTCTCCCTTCTACGACGATGGTGTCGGAAATCTGGTATAACGCTCCGACAAATGTCTAAATTGGTCGGCGGCTATGTAGAGTAGTATCTGGAATGTGTAGCTAACTCTTGCAAATAAAATGTTTCTGATTTTCACTGTGGTTTCCATTTAGCGACCGAACGGAACTTACTTTCTGGACAGCCCTCATACTTACCTTCATGGACTTTTACTCCTGAAATTACCCCCCAAGGATATTCTAGGAAAACACTTATGTGGAAGGATCTCACCCCAAGTTATTCAACTGCATTCACACTTTTAATTTCAAATACAAATATTTATCATAATCATTCACTAAACAGCAGTTTAATCAATTAATGAATGAAAAGAAGGTACCTTTAAATCATCAGTTAATCCAGAATTTGATCTACAGTCTCAAAGTTATATCATGTGATTCTAGTTAATAGTATCTATTGCTCAGAATAAAACTGTCCATTAAGACTTTTTTTCTTTAAGAAAAAAAAAACATATAAAATTCATTAAGCATGAGAAGTCAGCCCCTCAAGCACGACTAGATGAATAAAAAATTGCACCCAGTTAAGAAAATTAATCAGATAAAATTACAATAATAATCAACATTTTATCTATAACATTGCCTTATAGAGTCAGAACAAAGATGGAAGACTGACCTAGGACACAAAAACGTATTAGTCAAGGTAGAAGAGGGAAAAGTGCACAGAGAGGTAGGTCAAATTTGAACTACAGTACGAATATTAATTTTTCCTTAGCAAAAACTTGAATCAGGCAACTACGATTCGGACCGACAGAAATTTAAGTAATCGCCCGAGATACATCGGCTTCACTACCTTAAAACTTCAGTAATCTGAACAAGCTTACAAACACGATAAAATGCAATTAATCTACTGAATAGACAGCACAATAAATTTATACAAATATATATAATTCGCAGGAAAATATTAACTAGGTCACAAAGTTACATCACTAAGACCTACAATGCTTCACAGCATGCCGCATCTGAAATTCCAGAACTTAAAACAACGCAAATTAAGCTTCAGTTGCTTCCAGTTTACCACAGTTCCAGCAGTGAGCCCAAGACTAAATGACAGGTCATATACACCCAGTGGAACAACTATCCAGTGACATAACCATAGTTTAAACTTAGCAGTCCACGTGGGTAGCACTGGAAACACCAAGATTTCCATCAGTTTTCAATACAAATAAATGCATGAATTTAAGACAAATCGCTCACATGCAAACTTAAATGACGTCATGTTACACATAGCCAGAGGCAAAGCAGGTGAAGGCACAGTCATTTAAAACACAATCTCAGCCACACTGATAACACAAACGTAGACGGAGGCAATTACAATGCTCGGATCAAGAGTTCAGAACAGTAATATCTTCTCGTCCAGAAGATCCACTTTATTCACCACAAACATGGCTTCAATGGACAAACAACGTCACCAAAACTCACTTCTGTCTGTCGCCTAACGTGTAACCATAATACGGCACGACCACTGGAACAGTGACCACTGCAAAATGCTCGATAGCCTGCGGAGCTGCCCTCACCGTGCAGCATGCCCAGTAGTGCACACTTCCTCGTAATCAGTCTTCCCAAGGTCGGCTCATCATCTCACTGCCACCATGACAACTCTCCTTCGCTTAGCTTACTTCCCGGTCTCGCAGCGCCACGTAGCCACACGGCGCAGCAGTGAACCAAAGATAAACAAGCAGCGATGGGTCAACTCGAAACGGGCCGACATGGCTCATCTGTCAATCTTTATGAGTTATTTGTCGTAATGATGCCTAACACTTGTTGATTTTTGGCAGAAACCAGTTCCGCTGTAGGTTCCACTTATTATCTGCTACTGGCAACACCACAGTGTTTTTGGGGTTAACAACTGCACCTGTAGCTTTCCCATACCGTCGAAGATCCTACGAAAAATCTCAGCATTTTTTTTTTTAACTTTCCACAAAAATACCCAAGTCAGTGGTGTAAGATGTGCATGTGAGCCATTCGTTTCCTGTCTAAATTCCTTGACACAACATACGGTACAAAAAAAAAAAAAAAAAAATCACTCCGTCTTCAGGCCACGAGTGGCCTACCGGGACCATCCGACCGCCGTGTCATCCTCAGAGGAGGATGCGGATAGGAGGGGCGTGGGGTCAGCACACCGCTCTCCCAGTCGTTATGATGGTATTCTTGACCGAAGCCGCTACTATTCGGTAGAGTAGCTCCTCAATTAGCACCACGAGGCTGAGTGCACACCGAAAAACGGCAACAGAGCATGGCGGCTGTATGGTCGCCCATCCAAGTGCCGGCCACGCCCAGCAGCGCTTAACTTCAGTGATCTCATGGGAACCGGTGTATCCACTGTGGCAAGGCCGTTGCCAACATATGGTACAGAAGAGAAGATCTAAAGCAATTGCATATAGTGCCATAAGTAACGAGCAACCTTCTCTTACTTTTCTGTGCATGCTAAGTTTCTTACTTAGTGTACTGTTAACAATGATTTGTGATACAGTATTGCCGTCAACTGCCCAACGTACTGCAGGGAGCCATGTGTCTCCTTCCTTGGTCGTAGGCAGACCTCTGACTGGGACTGCACTCCAGCAAACATGCCAGACTTCCGCTGCGGCCAGAGATTACCAGCACCACAGCGTACTCGTGGCAGATGTCTCTGATATCGATTGCCAGAACCGTGCTGGATCCACTCAGTATTCACCATATTTTAAAATTTAAAATCCTCCCCTTTCAATGAGATTCGATACGTCCAGGACTCGCACCTGGCTATTTCCTTTTTGTATAAGATGAGGACTGATGGCTCGGTGAACTGTGGTGGACGAACGCAGCTATGCTGCGCTATGCTGTGTCTGTCACCATCTGCTGTTGATCTGAAAAGTGTCATCTAGCAATTATAACTATACGACACTTTCGTTAGCTTTGGAACTGCTGGCAGCACATGCTCGATGCCAACAGAAATCAACTGGTGCCTTCCAGCCTGGAGGCCATCTGACTTCCATTGACTTCAGTGTGGCTACCTGTGGTTCCACAGTATATGCTTGGACCTGACTAGCTGTCAAGCTGCTGCTCGCTTTGTGAGTGCACGCTGAGCCACTGCTGACTTGCCTTGTGAGGGCACACTCTACTGCTGTAGGCTATCCCTGCAAGCCCCTGCTATGGTGGGGCCATTCGCTCAACTCAGCATGCTTGACTCTTTGCAGAGTTGCGCTGCCAGTCCAGCCAATGTGGTCGGCTGCAGTCATAGCGACATGCTTCCTGCCTGCCTAGGGGCCTGATGCTGCGCTATTCCGTTGGAGTGCTGCTGTTGCCAGAACGATAGAGCATCCGATGCTGGCCCTTACCCTAGGCCACTTACTGAGTTGAGCAAATTTTGCTGACCGACACCAGACTGCAATTTGGGTGCATTGACTGTGTCCTGGCAACACCATGACAGTTTTAGCTTTTGATTGGAATAAACATATTGATATAATTACTATTATTATGATTTACTGTCAGAGATTCTCCTGGCTCTGTGAACTCCCACCCAACTAGCCGATGCTCGATGATATCTCCACCTGAAGAGCTGTAACTGACCACACGATCCACTTGAACACCCTGTTACACACTAGTTAAAAGAAAGAGATGCTGACAGACGAGATGGACAAGTCGGCAGAACCTTGTGTACAATGAAATAAAAGAAAAACTAACTAGTACTGAATTTAAAGTTAGTGATTTACTGCTAATTAAGATAAAAGGCAAATCCAGTGAAATGTATCAGGAAGTTAGTAAATTCTAATTTATGCATAATGATCCTTTCAGTAAGTTTACCATTCCACATATGAATGCTTTCTACTTAGAATTCCCTAACTCAGGGAAAACATTAAGGTTAGAATCATCTGTGACCTGAAAAAAAAAAGATAAGCGTAGTAATGGTAACAGTGAAAACCAAACTTGAAGGCAGAATTGTTGAAATGTTATAGTTCGTTATCATTAAATACTATCGTGATTGACACTTCATAATTTTCTTATTATAAACTGTTCAGTATACTTTTGAAAGTGTATTTGTCGTAACGTAATACCGTTTATTATGGAAGACAAGATGGCCTTTTAAAGCACTGCAACCATGGCGTACTCACACAAAAGTTATCTACCTTCATCAGACTTTATTGCTTCAAATAGAGAACGTTTTCTGGCAGACTCTCATCATCAGATCTGTGATAAGAGAAAAAAGGGAATAAATATGGGATACACATTATTTCACATATTGCTAGAAAGAAAATGTGTTCACTGACTGATGGAAGAAAACATATTGTATACATTTATGGAAGGCACATAACAAAAATTTTAAGAATAAATACATCATACTACATCAAATATTAGTAGATCATACCACACGTAAGTTCATACTGACGGTAACAAGGTCACAGGTGAAAAAGTAAATTGTACTTGTTGCACCTGGCCGTGCATGTAACAAAAGTAAAGCACACTATACTTTAATAAAAGCATAACAAGCTCAAACATAAGTAAAATTCAGATGATATATGAAATATGTTCTTACATTTGTGTCTCCATACTTCAGTATACAATAAGTAACACATCTGTATAGATTAATTCAAACGCATATACATAAATTTCGTAAAACATGACCAAATATGAATTTACGTAAGGTTTAGACAAATTTGACACCTTTACAATAAAAATCCATAAAACGTTATTTATACAAAATGAAATAAAATATTTTTAAAAAATATAAGAAAAAGACGAAGGGGAGACAAAATACACAACAGAATGTTATTTTAAATGTATCTTAATCTGTTGCATTTTGTATGATAAAGGATTTATGTATTTTTCTTCCCAATAAACACTCATAAATGTAAATTGTAGGGAAACTGAAAGGTTGCACCGAGCCGAGAAGACAACTGATGCACGTAGTTTTCAGGGTTTCCAATGGTTAAGGGAAACGGAGTACTGGGGATAATGAACTGTACTTGCTTGTTTGTGTGTCTGAGGAAACTGTCTTCAGCAGTCTATTGGTTGCGTGTAAAATGGGTGTGGGGCGAGTACAGTGCGAAGAGTGATAGGGAAATACGATTGAGACATCTAAGATTTCGAAACCTATTCCGTTACTCCCCAAGTCATGTCAAACACCTCGCATGCCATTACGTCATAGAACCGACTGTGGTCCTTTGGTGCAGAGCCGAGTGGAGGGTCTGAATCAGAGGCTCAGGCGGTTCTGTGACCGTGTAGGTTGCAGATACCTTGAATTGCGCCATCGGCTGGTGAGTTTCCGGGTTCCGTTCAATAGGTCAGGAGTCCACTACCCACAGGAGGCGGCTGCACGGGGTAGCGGGGGCTGTGTGAAAGGGGACTGGGCGGATTTTTAGGTTAGAGAGTCTCAGTAAACCACAGAACGGGCGTCCGTCAGAAAGTGGGCAGGTAAAACACAGTAAGGTAGTTGTAGAAACGGTTGGTATTGTAGTTGTAAATTGTCGTAGCTGTGTTGGGAAAGAACCAGAGCTCCAAGCCCTAATAGAAAGCACTGAAGCTCAAATAGATGTAGGTACAGAGAGCTGGCTAAAGCCGGAAATAAGTTCAGCCGAAATTTTTTCAAACGATCTAACAATGTTCAGAAAGGATAGATTAAATACAGTTGGTGGTGGAGTATATATTGCTGTCAGAGGTAGTTTGCCTTGTAGCGAAATTGAAGTAGATAGATCATGTGAAATAGTATGGGTAGAGGTTATACCTGAGAATCGGACTAAACTATTAATTGCATCGTTTTACCGACCCCCGACTCAGAAGACATAGTTGCTGAACAGTTCAAAGAAAAATTGAGTCTCATTTCAAATAAGTACCCCACTCAGACACTTATAGTCAGTGGTGACTTCAATCTACCCTCGATATGCTGGAAAAGTTATACGTTTAAAGCAGGCGGCAGGCATAAAACATCATCCGAAATTGAACTGAATGCTTTCTCAGAAAATTATTTTGAACAATTAGTTCATGAGGCCACTCGCAGCGTAAATGATTGGTAAAGCATAGTTGGCCTTTTAGCAACAAATAATCTTGGACAAACAGTGAATGTTGTGACGAATACAGGGATTAGTGACCACAGGGCAGTTGCTGCTAGGCTGAATACCGTAACACGTACAACCATCAAACAGAAACGCAAAATGTATTTATTTAAAAAAGCTGATAAAAGTGCTCTTAACGCCTTTTTAAGAGACAGTCTTCACTCCTTCCGATCTGATCATGTAAGTGTAGAAAAGTTGTGGAATGTTTTCAAAGAGATAGTATCAACAGCAATTGAGAGATATATACCACATAAATTAATAAGTGATGGTACTGATCCCCCAGGGTACACAAAACGGGTCAGATCGTTGCAGAAGCAACGTAAAAAGCATGCCAAATTTAAAAGAACGCAAAATCCCCAAGATTGTCACAATTTTACACAAGTTCGAAATATGGTGCGTATTTCAGTGCGAGATGCTTTTAATAATTTCCACAACGAAATTCGGTCTCGAGATCTGGCAGAAAACCCAAAGAGATTCTGGTCATACATAAAGCACACCAGTGGCAAAACACAATCAATACCTTCACTGCGCGATAACAACGGTGAAGTCACTGATGACAGTGTCACCAAGGCAGATTTATTAAACACGGTTTTCCGAAACTCCTTCACCAAAGAAGACGAAGTAAATATTCCTGAAATCCAATCAAGAACAACTGCCAAGATGAAAAACATAGAAATAGATATCCTCGGTGTAACAAAGCAGCTTAAATCACTTAATAAAGGCAAGGCCTCCGTCCTGATTGTATACCAGTCAGGTTCCTCTCAAAGTATGCTGATAAAATAGCTCTATATTTAGCAATTGTACACAAACCCTCGCTCACAGAAAGATACGTACCTAAAGACTGGAAAATTGCTCAAGTCACACCAATACCCAAAAAGGGAAGTAGGAATAATCGGCTGAATTACAGGCCTATATCACTAACGTCGATTTGCAGTAGGGGTTTAGAACATATACTGTATTCGAACATTGTGAAGTACCTCGAAGAAAACGAATTATTGAAATTTAGTCAGCACGGATTCAGAAAATATCGCTCTTGTGAAACACAACTAGCTCTTTATACTCATGAAGTAATAAGTGCTATCGACAGGGGATGTCAAATTGATTCCATATTTTTGGATTTCCAGAAGGCTTTCAACACCGTTCCTCACAAGCGTCTTCTAATCAAACTGCGTGCCTACGGAGCATCGCCTCAGTTGTGCGACTGGATACGTGATTTCCTGTCAGAAAGGTCACTGTTCATAGTAATAGATGAAAAGTCATCGAGTAAAACAGAAGTAATATCCGGCGTCCCCCAAGGAATTGTTATAGGCCCTCTATTGTTCCTGATTTGTATTAACGACATGGGAGACAATCTGAGTAGACGTCTTAGACTGTTTGCAGATGATACTGTCATTTACCTTCTTGTAAAGTCATCAGATGATCAAAACGACTTGCAAAATGATTTAGATAAGATATCGGTATGGTGCGAAAAGTGGCATTTGACCCTGAATAAAGAAAAGTGCGAAGTTATTCACGTGAGTACTAAAAGAAATCAGCTAAATTTCGAATACGCGATAAGTAACACAAATCTGAGGGCTGTAAATTCAACTAAATACTTCGGGATTACAATTACGCCGGCCACGGTGGTCGTGCGGTTCTAGGCGCTCAAGTCCGGAGCCGCGCTGCTGCTACGGTCGCAGATTCGAATCCTGCCTCGGGCATGGATGTGTGTAATGTCCTTAGGTTAGGTTTAAGTGGTTCTAAGTTCCAGGGGACTGATGACCACAGCAGTTGAGTCCCATAGTGCTCAGAGCCATTTGAACCATTACAATTACAAATAACCTAAATAGGAACGATCACATTGATAATATTGTGGGTAGAGCAAACCAAAGACTGCGATTCATTGGCAGAACACTTAAAAGGTGCAACAAGTCTATCAGAGAGACTGCTTACACTACGCTTGTCCGCCCTATTCTGGAGTACTGCTGTGTGGTGTGGGATCCGCATCAGGTGGGACTGACGAATGACATCGAGAAAGTAGAAAGGAGGGCAGCTCGTTTTGTTTTATCGCAAAATAGGGGAGATAGTGTCATAGACATGATACGTGAATTGGAGTGGCAATCATTAAAACAAAGGCGATTTTCGTTGCGACGGTATATTCTCATGAAATTTCAATCACCAGTTTTCTCCTCCGATTGCGAAAACATTCTGTTGGCACCCACCTACATAGGGAGAAATGATCATCACGATAAAATAAGAGAAATCAGGGCTCGTACAGAAACATTCAAGTGCTCGTTTTTCCCGCGTGCTGTTCGAGAGTGGAACGGTAGAGAGACAGCATGAAGGTGGTTCATTGAACCCTCTGCCAGGCACTTTATTGTGAATAGCAGAGTAATCACGTAGATGTAGATGTAAATAATTTTAAAAAGGTAGTTCGCTTCAATGGTCACTTAAGGAAGAAGAGAGGGAACTTTATTGTAATCGGTTATTGTGGTGGAAGGAGAGCGTAACCCCTGTTGCCTACTGACTTGTGTTATGTGCCATGATTGGTGGTCACCGTCGAATGAGAAGTTGGCTGCTGTTTACCAAATCCTGGACGTCGGCCGTGCGCCTTCAGTTATTGCAACGTCTTAACAGCGCGGTCTGCTGGGCTCTGATTTCTGGCAGCCAAGATGCAGCAAGTCTGAGTCCATCCTCTCTGCTCGTGTTATTAGGGTGTTTGAGTATTTCGATGGCCTCTCTGATTTAGCGTTTCGTCATAACTACCTGCTTGGCCAACACACAGGCTTCGCTGGATTTTATTTCCTTTCCCAAGTCTTGCTGACGTTCTGCCACTGTAGATTTTTTGTGTTGCCCTAGACGAATATAGCGCTCGTGTTCTCGAATGCGCGTGCTTTTAGTCATCCAGTTTCGTCGATGTATGCTTCTCCACATCCGCATTGTACCTTGTAAACGCCTGCAGCGTGTAATGCATCGTCCTTGTCCTTAGTAGACCCTAACATGACCTGGATTCTGCGACTGTAGAAGACTAGCTGCACTCAAACCCGACATGTGGTTGCCTATTCAGTCAGTAACAGTTTTCACATAAGATATGCACACTGTTGGCTGCAGTTTGTCTATTTCTTGCTTATCTTGCTTACTTGTGTTCGTAGACAAGGCTGTGCAGATCGGCTTCTGGCTGTTGCCATTGGCTAGAAACGTTGTGCATAGCCTTTTACGCTCAGGTATTATGTTTCGACCATTACTTAGGCTCTGCACATGGATTGCCAAAGAACGGATGGCAGAGTTCTTCTGCTCTGGGCGGTGGTAGGATTATGCGTTCAGATATCTGTCTGTATGTGTAGGCTTGAAATTGTAGCCGACTGGAGTGGACGACCGGTTCTAGGCGCTTCAGTCTGGAACCGCGCGACCGTTATGGTCGCAGGTTCGAATCCTGCCTCGGGCATGGATGTGTGTGATGTCCTTAGGTTAGTTAGGTTTAAGTAGTTCTAAGTTCTAGGGGACTGATGACCTCAGATGTTAAGTCCCATAGTGCTCAGAGCCCTTTTTTATACTCTGTACCCCTGTGTGCCCTCCGTTGTCCTATATACTTCGACGTCTAAAAATGGAATTGCACCATACTTCTCTACTTCGAGCGTGAACTCAATCTTCTCGTGCATGTTGTTCAAATATTCGTAAAACTTGTGTAGTTCCTTTTCACCATGAGGCCATATAGCGAACGTGTCGTCCACGTATCTGAACCAGCAACGTGGGCGTAAGGGAGCTGAACCAAGGGCCGTTGATTCAAAGGCTTCCATGGATATGTCGGCTGCCAGCGGAGATAAGGAAGACCCCATTGCTACGAAGTCTGTCTGCTCGTAATACTTACCTTGCCATTTGAAGTACGTTGAAGTCAGGCATAATTCAACAATGTCGCAGTTATCTGTCGCGACATGTGCCTAAAGAAGAAACAATTTTAGCTACGGACATCATGGTCAGCTTTGACTTGAAGTCACTATTTACGAACGTGCCAGTGGGTGAAACTATCCGTATCTCTCAGGAGCAAGTCCAGCCAGACATATGCGACCTGGTTGAGCTGTGCATGACTTCAACGTACGTACGCTGGATGCCGACATATTCATGGAAGCCTCCTTTACGCCCACGTTGCTGGTTCAAATACGTGGACGACACGTTCACTATATGGCCTCATGGTGAAACGGAGCTACACAAGTCTTACGAATATTTGGACAACATGAACGGGAAGATATTCATGCCCGAAGATGAGAAGAATGGTGCAATTCCATTTCTAGACTTCGAAGCATATAGGACAACGGGGGGAACACCGGTGCACAGAGTATATCGCAAACCTACACATATAGACAATCTTACCACCACCCAGCGCAGAAGAACTCTGTCATCCGTCCTTTAGCAATCCGTGCGCAGAGCCTAACTGATGGTCGAAACATAACACCTGAGCGTGAAAGGCTACGCACAAAGTTTCTAGCCAATGGCAACAGCCATAAGCCGATCCACACAGTCTTGTCGACGAACACAAGTAAGCAACATAAGCAAGAAATAGACAAACTGCAGCCAACAGTGCGCTTACCTTATGTTAAAAATATTACTGATCGAATAGGCAACCACCTTCGCCGGGTTGGGGTGCAGCCAGTCTTCCATAGTGAGTTGGGTTGTTTGAGGGAGGAGACCAAACAGTGAGGTCATAGGTCTCATTGGCTTAGGGAATGACGGAAGTCGGCCGTGCCCTTTCAAAGGAACCATCCTGGAATTTGCGCGGAGCGGTTTAGGGAAATCACGGAAAACCTAAATTAGAATGGCTGGACGCGGGATTGAACCGTCGTCATCCATAATGCGAGTCTAGTCTGATAACCACTGCGCCACCTCGCTCGGTTGCTATAGTGGTCACAGAATACAAGTCGTGCTAGGCTCCACTAAGGACAAGGTGTATCAATTACCCACTGCAGGCGTGTACAAGGTGCAATGCGAATGTGGGGAGGCATACATCGACGAGACTGGCTGACGAATAGCAACGCGCATTCGAGAACACGAGTGCTATTTTGTCTATGGCAACACAACAAATCTGCAGTGGCAGAAGATCAGCAAGACTGCGGGAAAGAAATAAAATTCAGCAAAGCCTGTGTGTTGGCGAAGCAGCCAGTTATGACGAAACTCAAAATCAGAGAGTCCCTCGAAATACGCGAACACCCTAATAACTTAAAATAGAGAGATTGGACTCAGGCTTGCCCCATCTTGGCTGCCAGCAATCAGAGCCCAACAGACCGCACTGTCAACACGAGGCACGAGCCCTACCAACGAGTAACTGCGCCGTGCGACCGACGTCCAGGATTTGGTAAACAGCAGCCAGATTCTCATTCGACGGTGACCACCAATTGTGGCTCATAACACAACAGTCAATAGACTACAGAGGTTACACTCACCCTCCACTGCAATAACCTATTAAAATAAAGTTCCCTCTCCTTCTTCCTTAAGTGACCAGTGAATCGAACTATCTTTTTAAAATATGACGTAATGGCACGCGCAGTGAACAGTAACAACAAAATATAAGGGATACTGCATAGCTAGAATGCACCAGTAGACCCAGAAGAAGCCCGGTTCAATCATGACCAAAACGATGGTTGTTTTCTTCAGTAGCAGTGGTTTTATACATTACGACGCGGTACCATGCCCTAAAGATACTCAAGTCGAATGTTAGCGATGTGACTGTGTAGTGTGAATGTGAAGGAAAAACCACAGCTTTTGTTTGTAGGTTAGGAGACAAGGTATAGGAATTAAAGCTGTGAGGATGGATCGTGAATCGTGCAAAGACGACGGTCCTGAGTTAGAGTCTCGATCTGGCATACAACTTTTATCCACCAGAAAGTTTATATCAGTGCACATTGGTCTGCAGAGTGAAAATTTCATGCCGGCCGCTGGTGGCCGAGCGGTTCTGGCGCTACAGTCTGGAACCGCGCGACCGCTACGGTCGCAGGTTCGAATCCTGCCTCGGGCATGGATGTGTGTGTTGTCCTTAGGTTAGTTAGGTTTAAGTAGTTCTAAGTTCTAGGGGACTTATGACCTCAGCAGTTGAGTCCCATAGTGTTCAGAGCCATTTTGAAAATTTCATTCTGGGAATATCCCCCAGGCTGTGGATAAGCCATGTCTCCTCGATATACTACCTTCCAGGAGTGCTAGTCTTGCAATGTTTGCAGGAGTGGTCCTGTGAAGATTGGAAGGTAGGAGACGAGGTACTGGCGGAAGTAAAGCTGTGAGGAGGGCTCGTTAGTCGTTTTCGGGTAGCTCAGTCGGCACAGCACTTGCCTGCGAGTGGAAAAGGTCTGGAATTCAAGTCTCGGTTCAGCGCACAGTCTTTGTCTGCCAGGCTGTTTACGGTTCTTTGTTGAATGACGCAGTAGTGTATGGGAAGGTATCATCCTTGAGTGACAGCAGGGGATACAAAATCACTTAGAATTTCTAGTTGGTCTGGTGGGCGGTTGATTTCTTGAAATGTAGAAAAATTTAAGTTATTACAGATAAGGAAGATAAATAATTCTTCTAGCATTCGAATACACTATTAGTGATGTGCTGCTTGACTAAGTCACAGAGATTAAATATGCAGCTATGAAATCGAATAAGCAGATCAGATTGGTAGCCAGGAAGGCGAATGCTCGACTTCATTTTATTATGAGAATTCTGGGAAAGTGTCGCTCACCTTTAAAGTAAGCGGGGTATAGAAAACTGGTGCGACCCATTCTTGAGTATTGCTCGAGTATTTGGGATCCCCACTAAGTCGGACTTCAGGAAGAGATCAAAGCAAATCAGATGCGCTAAGGCAGATTTTTTACCGGTAGTTCAACCAGCACACAAGTATTACTTGTGTAGCGGCACCATCGTTTAGGATAGGGAAATTTAATTTCGTGCAATATTCTGAGCACAAGTTACAGCCAGGTGCAAGTCGGATTGCAGTGAGTTACACATACCAATGGTTGTGAAGTAGAATAGAGGCCACAAGGCCGTCAAACTGCTAAAAAGAGTTAACACAGTGGTTTGCATCTCACAAGATACTGGCAGAAGGGGCGCACTGGCACAACCAAGGTGTTGTGCGTACATGACTAAGAGCAGTGTGTTAGCAAAAGAGAGGTGCACAGCAGAGTATAAATAGGTTCCATTTTCTAATGAGAGTCATTCAAGTGTGGCAGCTCTCCTGGATGGTGGGTCCTGTCACACCACCTGCTACACACAGCAGCAGAAGGGGCACCAGTGTTCCAGTCCATAGTGGGTCCCTGACGCTACCCTCTGAGGCTGACGTGGGGTCCATAGCCAGCCAGCCAGTGGCGGGCCACTCTTCGGCTCACTGCCGCTTGATAGCTCCCAGTGGAGCAGTGCTGAGGCAACGGGGAAGAAGGCTGCAGAGCCGGCTGCCGGTGCAGCCCTGACAATGCGGCTCTACAAGGCTGACACACAGCAGTGAGTTGCATTGGGTCGCTGGGGCAGTGCCCTCAGCATTGCGGGACCCTGTGACGTGGACTGAGATGAACGGGGCGCTGTAGCTAAAAAACAATACATCAGTTGGAAAGTTCTCGCCAAGGTTTGATACGGCACCTCCTGGCAACACCCACTGCAGTTGCTTCGTGTCTCAAATGGGAATCCCTGGAAGGAAGCCGACGCTATTTTCGCAATACAATATTTGAGGCAGATGGCAGATTGATTTTAGTTCCACCAACCTACATATCACATAAGAGCCACAAAGATGAGATGAGATACAGTAGGATTAGTATTGAGGCATATAGTTAGTCCTTCTTTCCTCCCTCTGTTAGCGAGTGGAATAGCAAAGAAAATATTTGATTAAGGCGATGACAGCCAGTGATCTGTTCTGTGCGGATGCACGCCACATTCTAATTCTTATGGGAATCAGCGAAATGTTTCGAGTAATCATGTTAATGGGCAAGGAACACTACATTAATACTGAGTGGATAAGTTGAGAATTTGGGTCTGCCAGGAGGCGTGCTAAGGTAGTCCGTGAGGTTGCGATGATCATTGTGTTCAGATGGTGGGAGAATCTGCCTCACAATTTGGAGAATTCCGGTCTGGCACAAATTTTCAACTTTACCCACAGATTTAAATCAATGCCTGCAATGTCTGTAATTCCTTTGTGTGTTAAGGAAAGAAAATGACTTTTATTGATAAATGGGAACCTCCGCTGTGCACTCTATGGTGGCTTGCTGAATACGTATGTAGACGTAGATGTAATGTTGGACCATGATCGTTGACTATAGAGGAGTGTGGTTGTGGAAAACTGATGAAATCAGCAGAAGCAATCACTCGTGAGTTCCACACTGCTACCAGAAGTCGAGCTAGCTCAGTAGCTGTTCGTTGGAAACTAAAAGGAATGGAGTCAGTGGTTGAGATCTTCCTTATAAGCCACACATTTCTTTAGTCATTAGTAAGCGACGCTGGAGGCGTTGTAAAGAGCGACAATACTGGACAGTGGATGATTGGTAACGAGTGATTTGGAGTGATGAATCATGCTATAGCCTAAGGGAATCAGATGGAAAGCTTTGAGCGTGACGACTCCTGGAAAACATTTTCTGTCATCCTGAGTAATGCCAACAGCCAAATACAGAAGAGGTGGTGTTGCAGTGTATTGTGGTTATCGTGTGGTTCCCTTATTGCATATTGTGCTTAAAGAAACACTAAATGCGAAATGATATGGATACATTTTACAGCACTGGACATTGCGGCAAATGGAGGAACAGTTTAGAAATGCAGACTGTTTTAGCATGACACTGCACCCTATCCTAAAGCAGCATCAGTGAGGCATTGGTTTTTGGACAAAATTCCTCAAATCGAATGACCTGCCCAGATTTCCGACCTCAAGCCTATGGAGTACGTTTGGAATGAAATAGAACGTCGATTTCCCTTCGCACCCTACCGTCTAACACCACTACCTCCTCTGCTTTTGGATGTTACGGAAGAATTGGCTTCCATTCCTCCATAGACATACAGAAACCTCACTGAAAGTTCTCTGGCAGATTTCAAGCCATCACAAAGGCGAAGGGTGGACATATTCCATCTCAGTGTATACTAATTTCTATTTGTATACATATGACCAGGTGGTGCTATTTGGAGAAAGTACGATTAAAGTAAACATACTTACAACCTCTTAGATGCGTTACATCATCAGATCTATTGCATACTTTATGGAGGGGAGAAAACGTATTGAAAGAACAATTCTTTTTATTTATTCTGTTACTAAAATAACAGTAAAACAATTATGATGTATTTGCACCTTGAATATAATGTCTCAAAGCAATAGTTTTGTGGTGTATTTGTAATTTTACGTTAATCAACATAATACACAAATAAATATTCGCTTTCGTTTACTTTAAAAAAGTGTGGTGTCATTTTATAATATAAATATACAAACACTTGAGCAGCTTCACTCCGTTCCCATATGTGGGAGCAAACAATGTATTTATTGTCTTTCTCGCTTTCCTGGACTGACTGCTCCCCTTTTGTTTAGCATTTTGTGCTGTAGATCTCTTGATATCCAAGAGGTAAGTACACTCCTGGAAATGGAAAAAAGAACACATTGACACCGGTGTGTCAGACCCACCATACTTGCTCCGGACACTGCGAGAGGGCTGTACAAGCAATGATCACACGCACGGCACAGCGGACACACCAGGAACCGCGGTGTTGGCCGTCGAATGGCGCTAGCTGCGCAGCATTTGTGCACCGCCGCCGTCAGTGTCAGTCAGTTTGCCGTGGCATACGGAGCTCCATCGCAGTCTTTAACACTGGTAGCATGCCGCGACAGCGTGGACGTGAACCGTATGTGCAGTTGACGGACTTTGAGCGAGGGCGTATAGTGGGCATGCGGGAGGCCGGGTGGACGTACCGCCGAATTGCTCAACACGTGGGGCGTGAGGTCTCCACAGTACATCGATGATGTCGCCAGTGGTCGGCGGAAGGTGCACGTGCCCGTCGACCTGGGACCGGACCGCAGCGACGCACGGATGCACGCCAAGACCGTAGGATCCTACGCAGTGCCGTAGGGGACCGCACCGCCACTTCCCAGCAAATTAGGGACACTGTTGCTCCTGGGGTATCGGCGAGGACCATTCGCAACCGTCTCCATGAAGCTGGGCTACTGTCCTGCACACCGTTAGGCCGTCTTCCGCTCACGCCCCAACATCGTGCAGCCCGCCTCTAGTGGTGTCGCGGCAGGCGTGAATGGAGGGACGAATGGAGACGTGTCGTCTTCAGCGATGAGAGTCGCTTCTGCCTTGGTGCCAATGATGGTCGTATGCGTGTTTGGCGCCGTGCAGGTGAGCGCCACAATCAGGACTGCATACGACCGAGGCACACAGGGCCAACACCCGGCATCATGGTGTGGGAAGCGATCTCTTACACTGGCCGTACACCACTGGTGATCGTCGAGGGGACACTGAATAGTGCACGGTACATCCAAACCGTCATCGAACCCATCGTTCTACCATTCCTAGACCGGCAAGGGAACTTGCTGTTCCAACAGGACAATGCACGTCCGCATGTATCCCGTGCCACCCAACGTGCTCTAGAAGGTGTAAGTCAACTACCCTGGCCAGCAAGATCTCCGGATCTGTCCCCCATTGAGCATGTTTGAGACTGGATGAAGCGTCGTCTCACGCGGTCTGCACGTCCGGCACGAACGCTGGTCCAACTGAGGCGCCAGATGGAAATGGCATGGCAAGCCGTTTCACAGGACTACATCCAGCATCTCTACGATCGTCTCCATGGGAGAATAGCAGCCTGCATTGCTGCGAAAGGTGGATATACACTGTACTAGTGCCGACATTGTGCATGCTCTGTTGCCTGTGTCTATGTGCCTGTGGTTCTGTCAGTGTGATCATGTGATGTATCTGACCCCAGGAATGTGTCAATAAAGTTTCCCCTTCCTGGGACAATGAATTCACGGTGTTCTTATTTCAATTTCCAGGAGTGTATATCTATACCTCTTATTAGCAACCTTACAGTCTCTTCTGACCATTCCGGTGCTCTAACAACTCATCAAGGCACGTCAAACCGCTGATTAATAATTTCTGGACTGCGAGTGTAGAAGCGGAGAGTATGCGAACTTTCATTGATGGTTCACTGAAAAACCGACAAACAGCGGGACATGAGCCAGCGCCTGCGAATGCAACCCGAACACAACCGAACGTTGTTTGCTCGCTATCATCTGCCGTAGAGAATGTTCGACGCTAATGCTTGGTCGCTTGAGTTCCCTACTATGTCAACTAGAGTCAAGATAATCGTTGGTAAAAATTATTGTGTAAGGAAGTGGAATAATAAAGCACTCAGGAAATAGGACGTGCGTTTGAAGACCTGTAATTTTTTTTACAGTACGATAAAGAACAACTGTAGGCAGTTCAGTTCACGAAAGAAAGAGTGCCCCAAGAATGGCAATCACGGAAGCAGGACAAATAAATAAATATCCAAAGAAGATAACAGTGAAGAGAACTTGAGTGACAGAAGAACTACAGGATAGTTGTATTTAACGTCTCGCTGCTTGAGTCAGTGTAAACGGAAAATATTTACAGTATGGGTACCTAACTTTCTAGGAATGATGTGCAGGCTATGTCCAGCAGGATTTACAGTAGTGGCCATTAAAATTGCTACACCAAGAAGAAATGCAGATGATAAACGGGTATTCATTCAACAAATATATTATACTAGAACTGACATGTGATTACATTTTCACGCAGTTTGAGTGCATATATCCTGAGAAATCGGTACCCAGAACAACCACCTCTGGCTGTAATAACGGCCTTGATACGCCTGGTCATTGACTCAAACGGAGCTTGGATGGCGTGTACAGGTACAGCTGCCCATGCAGCTTCAAAACGATACCACAGTTCATTGAGAGTAGTGACTGAGGTATTGTGACGAACCAATTGCTTGGCCACCGTTGACCAGACGTTTCCAGTTGGTGAGAGATCTGGAGAACGTGCTGGCCAGGGCAGCAATCGAATATTTTCTGTATCCAGAAAGGCCCGTACAGGACCTGCAACATGCGGTCGTGCATTATCCTGCTGAAATGTAGGGTTTCGCAGGGATCGAATGAAGGGTAGAGCCACGAGTCGTAACACATCTGAAATGTAACGTCCACTGTTCAAGGTGCCGTCAAGGCGAACAAGAGGTGACCGAGACGTGTAACCAATGGCACCCCATACCATCATGCCGGGTGATACGCCAGTATGGCGATGGCGAATACACGCTTCCAATGTGCGTTCACCAATCCACGGAGGCGACCATCATGATGCTGCAAACAGAACCTGGATTCATCCGAAAAAATGAAGTTTTGCCATTCGTGCACCCAGGTTCGTCGTTGAGTACACTATCGCAGGCGCTCCTGTCTGTGATGCAGCGTCAAGGGTAACCGCAGCCATGGTCTCCGAGCTGATAGTCCATGCTGCTGCAAACGTCGTCGAACTGTTCGTGCAGATGGTTGTTGTCTTGCAAACGCCCCCATCTGTTGACTCAGGGATCGAGATGTGGCTGAACGATCCGTTACAGCCATGCGTATAAGATGCCTGTCATCTCGACTGCTAGTGATACGAGGCTGTTGGGATCCAGCACGGCGTTCCGTATTACCCTCCTGAACCCACCGATTCCATATTCTGCTATCAGTCGTTGGATCTCGACGAACGCGAGCAGCAACGTCGCGATACGGTAAACCACAATCGCGATAGGCTACAATCCGACCTTTATCAAAGTCGGAAACGTGATGGTACGCATTTCTCCTCATTACACGAGGCATCACATCAACGCTTCATCAGACAACGCCGATCAACTGCTATTTGTGTATGAGAAATCGGTTGGAAACTTTCCTCAGGTCAGCACGTTGTAGGTGTCGCCACCGGTGCCAGCCTTGTGTGAATGCTCTGAAAAGTTAATCATTTGCATATGACATTATCTTCTTCCTGTCGGTTAAATTTCGCGTCTGTAGCACGTCTTCTTCGTGGTGTAGCCATTTTAATGGCCAGTAGCGTACGTTTTTATTAGTGTTAATGTTCTGAGTTGCCGTTATTCGCCGGTACTCGTACGACGACGCACGGCTGAGACACAAGCTTTTGTGTGCATTTCAGCTGCAGACAGTAAAAAGGGGCCTGAACGAGTGAGCGGGGCTTAGCGCGTAAAGCAGTTTTATCGAAACAACAGCAACAGCGCTGCATGTCTTTGCGAGTATCGACGCATCAAAGGAATACGGGGAGGTCCTCTTCCCGGACCGGGGTTGAGGAACATGATTCAAAAGTTGTAATTAACTGGCGATTTGGGTATTCGTCCTGGGAGAGGCCAGCGGCCAGTTGCGCCACAGCTTGTTGAGGAAGTTATTTTTGCCGTGATTGAGAACGCTAGACGCGATGTGGGATATGCAAGCAGTGCACGAGTTACTTCACGATAGCTGAACATTCTACAACCCACGGTTCTAGAAACTCTAAGAACCATTACGAAATAGTATCTCTGTTACGGTTCCTGGCTGTCATGAACAACGTTTTCAACCTTGGACGTAAACATGGTACGCAATTAACAAATGTTACCCTGTACTGTGGAATTTAAATGTCTTTCTGTGTTTTATTCGTTGTTTTTTTTTTTTCTTTTCCGCATACTATTACGAATGTTTCCTCAAAGTTTCATTGTGCTACGATCACTCGATTTTCATGGGGACCTCTAGAGTAGCGAAAGCTTAATTACAACCACCCCGCACTTCACTTGATCACCGAAGTAGTGATATTTGATGAAGTTCAGGTAAAGAAAGGAGTCAGCATTGTAAGTCACTTAGCAATAAAATAAACTGGAAATTCAAGCAAGGGGACTGAGACAAAACTGCTACAGAGAAAATTTGAATAAATCGAAAAGCATGTGAGTGTCAAAAGGGCAGGATATCTTTCAGTGATACTTAACAAGTGCGAAAGGAGAACCACGGTAAAAGCTGGAGGAGAGAGCAGCTGGAAGGTAGGGGTACATTTAGGGCCGGTATGAGGGAGAAGAACTGAGGTGGACAGAAGACTAAAAGGGAGTCGATATGAAAAACGTAGATGATCCAATACTGCAGTCAGAGTTTGGAACGAATTTAGAAGACTTGAGATCAAATACGGCAGATGGAAGAGAAAATATAGTTTTGACTTTCTAAAATCATTGGGAAGAGTGGCAATCAAATATTTATTCAAGTTAATGTGCAGAATCTACGAGACTGGACACATACCATCGCACTTTCGGTGGATTATCGTCCTCACAATCCCGGAGATAACATAGCGGATAAATACGAGAACTGTTGTCCAAGCAGTCCAATGTGTTCAACAAGTACAATATACTAAACAACAGAAAATAAAATTACTATGTGTTAAACGACTATAATTGTCTTTAGAAAATGAAAAGGCACCACGGAGGCAATTATAACGTTGCGCTCGATGATGTAAGAAAATGATTACAGTTTCATAGTGAATGTCCACCTAGAAGAAGCATTAGACCATGTAAAATGGTAGGGAGTGTTTTAATTTATTAGAAAAATATATGTAAGGAAATACGAACGATGGATTACATACAGTAAACACAAGTAGGAAGAGGAAATACTTTGAATGAAATATCAAGAGAGATGTGCCCGTCTTAAAGAGGGCGTGAGGTAAGGATATAGTCTTGTTTCCCTGCTGTTCAATCTGTGTAGTAAGTAAAAGATGGCGAAAACGAAAGAAAGGTTCTGGAAAGGTACTACGATTCATTGTGATCAGGACATCAGGCTATCCTTAGTGAAAATGTGGAAGAATTATAGGATTCGTTGTATGAAATGATCAGTTTAATTACCACAGAGTACATGTTTAAAGAAAGCTAAAGAAAGAAAGAAATGAGGTGTAGCAGAAAAGGGACTGTGGACAAACTGAACACTGAAATGAGGAACGACGTTGTAGACAATTTGAAGTAATTGTGTTACCTTGGAAGGAAAGTAACGCGGAGCGGATGACGCAAAGGTGATCTGAGGAGGGGACGTGCACCGGCAAGGAGGGCAATGCTCGCTTGAACAGACCTGCTACTGCCAAACAACGGACTTCATTTGAGAAATAAGTTTTTGAGAACATACGTTTGGAGCACTAAATTGTATGGAAATAAATCATTGACGATGGGCAAAGTGAAAAAAAAAGAAAAATGTAAGAGTATCTAAGCGTTTGATTTGTGTTTTTGCGCAGGAATGCTGAAATTTTGTCGGTGACTTTAGGGTTCACCTGAAGAGATCACTTTTGTAAAGTTTACTCAGTATCTACACTACTAAAACAACGTTGTGCCTAACGTTCCAATTTATTTCTATTAATATTCATTTATACATTTCTGTAGCCCTTTGAAGAAATGTTCCTGAGATTGAGCATGTTGATGAAAACGCAAGAAGCGTCCCCTTTAACTACGAGAAAGCAAACTCGTTTACTGGCGTACATAAATAAGTAAACAAAGATATAAATTAAGAGTCGAGGTGCTCTGCATACGGTTTTAGGGTAATTTCTTTAATAAAGCTTTAGTGGAAAAGTCATATTTTGAATATAATTGATACGTAACTGACACAGTATCGTATTTATCACATCTTGGCCTCCTCTACTTTGTGAAGCTTTCTTAGTAGATTGATAATGAGGTGATATGACGAGGGAACGCATATCCTTCCGAAGTACGGCAGTTCAGTTACTCTGCAGATGGTGAACTGTCGATTTAATAGGCAAATTAACGTGCCTAATTGGAGTTCGCAAGCACCTGCCAGTCATTAATTTACGCCCCGAAACTTGCAAAATCGTTTGCAATTCATGAGCATGCGTTCGTGGTGCTCGTTACCGTAGCGTGTTAGCTAACGAAGAGACGCTTGGAAAACGGCCCTGTTAATCAAGTGTGACGCCCGAGGTGGTACTCAAGATTTAAGTGCTGAACGCAATTTGACACAGTGAATGGACGAAGAAATAAAATAAATTTACCATATCATGAAAACAGTGGACTCCGTACGGTGGGATGAACCTTCTGAAGTATGGCAGTTTAGTTACTACCCACGACTGGTAACTGAAAAAACCGTTTTCAGCCAGACAGGTGTATCATTTACAAAGTTCCAACAAACATTAGAAAAAACCAACGATACGATCATGTTCGATCATGCTCCTTGGGACATTAAGTGTATTCAGCTCTAGGATATTGTCGAACATGATCAATTTGATGGTCCAGATGTTATTTTGTGGGGAGGCATAATGTCGCATTTCCGTACTGACCTCCAAATCTTTGAACATGGCACACACACCGGTAAACGCTGTTGCGACGGATACTTCTTCCCCATATGCGTCTTTCCAGGGGTGCTTTTGCCCCGAACTTTATTTCCGTGGATTACAATTCGCGACCTCATCGAACTGGGCAGATGGAAGAACGTTTTGGAATGAGAGGATATTCGACGAATGGGTGGCTTTTGCGTTCCCACGACTTAAATCTCGTTGAGCACGTGAGGGATGCCGGGGAGACTACTGCACCACGTCCACCCTGAACAACGACCATCCGCAGTCCTCAATCGCTACTGGAGGAATGGAACGCCCTACCACAAGAGGAGCTTACTAACTTTGTGGCCAGCTTGGGTGCACGTTGTAGTGCATGCACTGCTGTCCGAGGCTATCAAATATCCTATTAAGAACCATGTCTCGACGTTTTTAACGTCCAGGACACCATATGAATCCCAGTGACTTTAGTGTAATTATTCCGTACCTCATTCTGTAAAAATCGAACCCTTATAGAATCAGTTCGTCGTCAATCTGTCTATTTTTGTCTGTCCGACTTTTAAGAATTCTTTCTCTCAGTAAATGGTAGATGTATCAGGTTCAAAGTTCATGGCACATACTAAAGTATATTGTCCACTTGCTGGGTACGAATTGCAAGTTTCTACGTTATAGCAGTCAGAAGATACGACCATTTATGTCACATATTTTAACAATCGGATACTCACTCATCACAAATCGAAGGTTATATCCTATTGACCCAGACTCACAAAAATTGATGAGGAGAAAGCTTCGTACTGCAAGTAATGGAAAATAGTCCGAAAATAGCTAATTTGTAATTATATCACACGAAATAAAGACTTTTTTGTCATTTGTTACCTGTCTGTTTGTCCAACCGCCCGTTACAACAATTTTTCTCAGGAACGGTTAGACGTATCAGGTTCATATTTAATTCGTACTCTAAGATGTACGGTCCTTTGGTGGTGTAAGGCATTGAAGCTTGTAAGTCAATGAAATCAAAAGATAAACACATTTATGTCGCATATTTTGATACTAGCAAAAATCTGTAGGATAGTTACCGTTGACCTAGAATCATGAAATATGGAAAGAGGGAAGCGTTCACGATAAAAGTAACGGTAAAAATCCGAAAATTGATATTTTGTAAGTAGTCCAAGTGTCATAGAAACTTTGTTAACTTGGCAACGACACATCACATGAAAGCTAGGTTCGTTTTGCAGATCATTGTATCTTCAAGAGATACACTGAAGCGTCAAAAAGCTGGTATGGGCATGCGTATTCAAATGAAAAGATATATAAACAGCCAGAATACGGTGCTACAGTTGACAACGCCTATATAAGACAACAAGTTTCTGGCACAGTTGTTAGACCGCTTACTGATGCTGCAATGGGAAGTTATCATGATTTAAGTGAGTCTAGACGTAGTATTATAGTCGACGCATGAGGAATGGGACCTACCATCTCCGACGTAGAGATGAAGCGGGGAATTTCCCGTACGAACATTTCACGCGTGTACCGTGAATGTCAAGAATCCGGTAAAACATCTAATCTCCGACATCGCTGCCGCTGGGAAAAGATCCTGCAAGAAAGGGACCAACGACGACTGAAGACAATCAAAAAGTGCCAGCGTGTGAGTCATTCAACGAAACATCATAGATATGGGCTTTCGGAGCCCACTCGTGTAGCCTTGATGACTGCAAGACACAAAGCTTTACGCATCGCCTGGGCCCGTAAACACCGACGTGGCCTGTTGATGACTGGAAACATGTTGCTTGGTCGGACGAGTCTCGCATCAGATTGTATCGAGCGGATGAACGTGGACGTGTACGGGTATGGAGACAACCTCAGTATGGAGACAACCTCATGGCTCTGAGCACTATGGGACTTAACTGCTATGGTCATCAGTCCCCTAGAACTTAGAACTACTTAAACCTAACTAACCTAAGGACAGCACACAACACCCAGCCATCACGAGGCAGAGAAAATCCCTGACCCCGCCGGGAATCGAACCCGGGAACCCGGGCGTGGGAAGCGAGAACGCTACCGCACGACCACGAGATGCGGGCAGACAACCTCATGAATCCATGGAGCCTGCATGTCAACAGGGGACTGTTCAAGCTGGTGGAAGCTCTGTAATGGAGTGGGGCGTGTGCAGTTGGAGTGATATGGGACCCCTGATACCTCTAGATACGACTTTGACAGGTGACGCGTACGTAAGCATCCTATCTGATCACCTGTATCCATTCGTACCCATTGTGCATTCCGACGAACTTGGGCAATTCCAGCAGGACAATGAGACACCACACACGTCCAGAATTGCTACAGTGTGGCTCCAGGAACACTTTTCTGACTTTAAACACTTCCGCTGGCTACCAAACTCCCATTAACATTATTGAGCATATCTGAGACGCCTTGCAACGTGCTGTTCAGAAGACATCTCCGCGCCCTCGCACTCTTACGGATCTGTGGACAGATTTATGGCATCACTTCCCTCCCGCACTATTTCAGACATTAATCAAGTCGATGCCACGTCATGCTGCGTCACTTTTGCGTGTTCGCGGAGGCCCAACACGATATTAGGCAGGTGTACGAGTTTCTTCGGGTCTTCAGTGTACAAGGACTGTGCGGACGATCAGGAGTCGTGAAAGCAGTTGATCATATTCTACGACGCTTCCTAGACATACTTTCAGGCTGTGTGGTGAATCGGGTCTCGTTTAGACATATTCAGAAATTTCGTATAGATTTGTTAGCTGGTGTACTGCATGGGGTGGGTTCAGCCACCTGTAAGAAAGGGTGTGCTTGTCGCTTGTGTATTTGCATACATAAGTGAAATACAGAAGTGAATATATAAGTTTAAACATAAGTGAAATTGTTTTGTTGATATGTTGATGATGATGATGAAGTTGATGAGAGAATGGAAAAGATGAAACCCAGTGGAGTCGCATAACCTACTCCTCTCAAATAGCGCCATCTCCATCAACACTGTCATATGCCTCACTCCATGAGCTGCTGAGGAGAGGTTTGGAATTTAATCCAGGAAATTGGAGCAAAGACTGGTGATCACGAACTTTGAGCCACCAGCCAAATATCGGCAGCCAAAATTTCATCCACCACTAGAAATCGAATCGGCTTACCTCCGAGTCGAGCCGCGCTGCAGAGGCGTGCGTTACATACCTCGGCCAGCGAGGTGGAGTAATTACGTAATTATTTACCATGTCGACCCTGAGCTGGTACTTGGAATACCACAACAGAATTATTTTGCTCGCCGGTTGTGAATATGATTCTGAGAACATAAAATTCATTTGTATTAATAACGGACAGAAGGCACTGAATAGCTTTTCAACCAACTCAGTATATTTTATAATCTTTGTTCATAAAAACACTCCAAATATGAATTTTCTTTTATATCACTGGTGTCCATATGACGACTCTATGGCTGCTGTGTAGGAACCATCTAGTAAATGTAATATATACGTGTGGCGCAAATAAAACGATTTGGACAAACAACCGTGAAACAGCTGCTTGCGACAGAAGCAGGCACCCAAAGAACGGAGAAAAACCAAATTTCTTGGCGTCTTACAACTTGGGAAAGAACCGTTCAAAAGTTATCGACCTGTTACACTCTCATGTCATCTCTTTAAGCTATTTTAAAGGATTCTTTTGATCTATATGATACCTGAACAAGCCGGCTTGAAGCCTCAAAGGAATTGCACAGTACACTCAGCCAACACAATCCAGTACTTATATGACGAATATGAAAAAGATGACACCATTGGAGTTGTTTTCTTTGTTTGATCTGTCTGTTGAAAATCGTATACTGCATCAGAAAATCTACAGCACTTTACTGCACAATCGAAACTTCTTTGTTGAGTTTCATGACAGACGAAGTAATTGTAGAAACCAAAAGAATGGGTAGCCCCGAGGAGGTGTTTTGTCAGCTGCATTCGTTAATGTATACACCAATGTTGAACCGAGGCTTAACACGATCAAAAGGTTCCTATATGTAAACGATTTTACTTTAGCAGCCCAAGAAAAAAAGGCTGAACAAGTGCCGGCCGGTGTGGCCGTGCGGTTCTAGGCGCTTCAGTCTGGAACCGCGTGACCGCTACGGTCGCAGGTTCGAATCCTGCCTCGGGCATGGATTTGTGTGATGTCCTTAGGTTAGTCAGGTTTAAGTAGTTCTAAGTTCTAGGAGACTGATGACCACAGATGTTAAGTCCCATAGTGATCAGAGCCATTTGAACTTTTTTTTTTTTTCTGAACAAGTTCTTACAACAGGACTGTGAACTTTCACTGACTGTTATGGTAAGAACCATCTGAAACCTATTACTTAGAAAAGCGCGTCTGTGTCTTCTACCTCCGAAACCGAGATAACTTGGCGTCGCTTTAGACATTTCTTTAACATACCACAGACTCTGTCTGAACACCAAGCTAAAATCGTCGCACGATATAATATCGTTCGAAAATGCACTGGCAGTAACTAGACAGGCCAACCTGAAGTCATCACAACCGCCGGCAGGCTACTCCGTTTCTCTGCAGGGCAGTATGCGTGCCTTGTATGGTACACAGCTCTCAACGTGAAACAGACGGAAGTCACAGTGACTGAAACTGACAACTCGATGTCTGAAACCGGCACCCACAGATAAAGTTTATTGCTTCCAAGTATTGCACCATCTGATACTCGTCGTATAGTAGCTGCAGACGCAAAGAAAAGATGTCGAACTAAATCATTTACACCCTCTCCATGGCCGTTAACGTCCAACATCTAGTTTGTAATCCAGAAGAAGTTTCCTTGGTTTAACGTCAACACTAACTACGTCTTCACGTGCTGCCAGAGAACAAAAGAGGGTCGCTAGCTGTGAACAGCTTTAAACGTTGGTGAAACCTGCTGTCTACCCTGGAGGTACTTTAGATCGATCCATGGAGATTTTTGAACAGGTTAAGATCGGGTGTTGGGAAATCGACGGACAACCTTGTCAAATGAGGATTTACAAAGGACATAGACAACGTGAATACAGAGGAGAACAGACAGTGGGTTCCGGTGCCAGTGTCGATGATGCTGCGAGTCAAGCAGTTGTGAAGAACTGGTGAAGGTCTGAAAGGGGTGCCGTTGCTGTTGCTCAGTTCTGAGCGAAGATCATTTAATTCACTATGTAAACGGTAAATTATGTAAACTATTGGCTTAGTAGCATTTCCGAACATTGTACAGTCAAGTGATACAGGGTTTTGTACGGCTTCTAACGGGAGTACTTTAAATAGCACTGTTAAATATGCCACCGCTTTCATATGTCTTTTCAAACAGCAGAAGGTGAATAAATAAATCTTATTGCTTTCAAAGATGTACTAGAAGTAACGTCCCTTGCATCGTCTCCGTCTTCTTAAAGAGGTGGACAGAATGCCCTTACAGTACTGTAAACCTATGTCTTACTTTATCGTAGGTATTATTTGTTGTTGTTGTTGTGGTCTTCAGTCCAGAGATTGGTTTAATGCAGCTCTCCATGCTACTCTATCCTGTGCAAGCTTCTTCATCTCCCAGTTCCTACTGCAACCTACATCCTTCTGAATCTGCTTAGTGTATTCATCTCTTGGTCTCCCTCTACGATTTTTACCCCCCCCCCCCCCCACGCTGCCCTCCAGTACTAAATTGGCGATCCCTTGATGCCTCAGAACATCTTCTAAACACCGATCCCCTCTTCTAGTCAAGTTGTGCCACAAACTTCTCTTCTCCCCAATCCTATTCAATACCTCCTGATTAGTTATGTGATCTACCCATCTAATATTCAGCATTCTTCTATAGCACCACATTTCGAAAGCTTCTATTCTCTTCTTGTCCAAACTATTTATCGTCCATGTTTCACTTCCATACATGACTACACTCCATACAAATACTTTCAGAAACGACTTCCTGACACTTAAATATATACTCGATGTTAACAAATTTCTCTTCTTCAGAAACGCTTTCCTTGCCATTGACAGTCTACATTTTATATCCTCTCTACTTCGACCTTCATCAGTTATTTTGCTCCCCAAATACCAAAACTCATTTACTACTTCAAGTGTCTCATTTCCTAATCTAATTCCCGCAGCATCACCCGATTTAATTCGAGTAAATTCCATTGTCCTCGTTTTGCTTTTGTTGATGTTCATCTTATATCCTCCTTTCAAGACACTGTCCATTCCGTTCAGCTGCTCTTCCAGGTCCGTTGCTGTCTCTGACAGAATTACAATGTCATCGGCGAACCTCAAAATTTTTATATCTTTTCCATGGATTTTAATACCTACTCGGAATTTTTCTTTTGTTTCCTTCACTGCTTGCTCAGTATACAGATTGAATAACATCAGGGAGAGGCTACAACCCTATCTCACTCCCTTCCCAACCACTGCTTCCCTTTCATGTCCCTCGACTCTTATAACTGCCATCTGGTTTCTGTACAAATTGTAAATAGCCTTTCGCTCCCTGTATTTCACCCCTGCCACCTTCAGGTAATATTTATTCATTGTGTAATCTAGAATACCATACGAAGAAAAGTTGCCGTTTAACGTTGTTACCAAAAACCTTGAAAAGTTCTTCACCGATTTGCTTTAAAATTTTACACGATACTCTAATGGTCATTCTGACGGACGTAGACTGTATATCAGTGGCGTCTTATGGGTTTTTAAGGGGGAGGGGCACAAGGAAAATATCTACGTCTTAAAATAGTGGAAGCCACATGCAATCAAAATTTCCCTTGTCATTTTATTTCTTGCAGATCAGCTCTCTTCTTCTGTTTTAAATATCTACATCTTAAAATATTGAAGCCACATGTATTTATTGCAGATCGACTCTCTTCTTCTGTTTTAAATAACTTCATCTTAAAATATTGAAGCCACATGTAATCAAAACTTACTTCCCCATTTTATTTACTGCACATCAGATCTATTCTCCTGTTTTTGGTTATAGCAAATTCCTCTGTAACACGTTCATTGAAATCCGGAATGGCTTGTATCAGCTTCTCCTCTAGTGATGTCATTGCTAAGGCATTCAATCTTTCGTTCCCCACGCAATTCCGTGAGAATGTCTTTATTCTTTTTTGGGCAGAAAAGGACCCTTCGTTCTCCACAGTCGTCACTAGAATGGTCACAACTGTCTCACATTCTTTTGTGAAGGCATTTGCCATATTGTTGCCGTAGAAAAATTGTAAAGGAGGCGTCACCCCAGAGACATGACGCAAATCTTGTGTGTATAACACTATCAATTCGGTTCTGAATTTGGGCCATTTATTCTGGGACCCAAGTTCAGTGATCTTTAAGAGTCACATTGGTTCAAAATGGCTCTGAGCACTATGGGACTCAACTGCTGAGGTCATTAGTCCCCTAGAACTTAGAACTAGTTAAACCTAACTAACCTAAGGACATCACAAACATCCGTGCCGAGGCAGGATTCGAACCTGCGACCGTAGCGGTCTTGCGGTTCCAGACTGCAGCGCCTTTAACAGCACGGCCACTTCGGCCGGCTAAGAGTCACTTTCTGGCAGTTGTTTGCACAACTGAGGAAATTAGACACACCAAGTGCCGGCCGCGGTGGTCTAGCGGTTCTAGGCGCTCAGTCCGGTACCGCGCGACCGCTACGGTCGCAGGTTCGAATCCTGCCTCGGGCATGGATGTGTGTGATGCCCTTAGGTTAGTTAGGTTTAAGTAGTTCTAAGTTCTAGGGGACTTATGACCACAGATGTTAAGTCCCATAGTGCACAGAGCCATTTGAACCATTTTTTTTTTTTTAGACACACCAAGTGATCTGGAAACTGAAACCTATCATTGTTGCTGCTTGTAATAATATCACGAGCTTCCAGAACTGCCAACCTGTTGCTCCTCTTGTGACCATTTTCGACGCAGCGTCGTTTCTTCAGTGGCTCGCTTGAAGAGATTTCGTCATTTTCATACAGTTGGCAAACATCAGCTAGTGCACTGACAAAAGTTTTACGTGGTCCCTGATTTTAATAGCATTTGCGTCTTGGTTTTGAATACAATCAAATAAGACAGCGGCGTATGGTATAATTTCATGGTAGAATCTAAGCCAGTAAATGGTACTTAAGCTCTGCCAAATTCGCACAAAACCTGCGGCTTCAGTAGAGGACTTTTTCGCACTTACACTCCTGGAAATTGAAATAAGAACACCGTGAATTCATTGTCCCAGGAAGGGGAAACTTTATTGACACATTCCTGGGGTCAGATACATCACATGATCACACTGACAGAACCACAGGCACATAGACACAGGCAACAGAGCATGCACAATGTCGGCACTAGTACAGTGTATATCCATCTTTCGCAGCAATGCAGGCTGCTATTCTCCCATGGAGACGATCGTAGAGATACTGGATGTAGTCCTGTGGAACGGCTTGCCATGCCATTTCCACCTGGCGCCTCAGTTGGACCAGCGTTCGTGCTGGACGTGCAGACCGCGTGAGACGACGCTTCATCCAGTCCCAAACATGCTCAATGGGGGACAGATCCGGAGATCTTGCTGGCCAGGGTAGTTGACTTACACCTTCTAGAGCACGTTGGTTGGCACGGGATACATGCGGACGTGCATTGTCCTGTTGGAACAGCATGTTCCCTTGCCGGTCTAGGAATGGTAGAACGATGGGTTCGATGACGGTTTGGATGTACCGTGCACTATTCAGTGTCCCCTCGACGATCACCAGTGGTGTACGGCCAGTGTAGGAGATCGCTCCCCACACCATGATGCCGGGTGTTGGCCCTGTGTGCCTCGGTCGTATGCAGTCCTGATTGTGGCGCTCACCTGCACGGCGCCAAACACGCGTACGACCATCATTGGCACCAAGGCAGAAGCGACTCTCATCGCTGAAGACGACACGTCTCCATTCGTCCCTCCATTCACGCCTGTCGCGACACCACTGGAGGCGGGCTGCACGATGTTGGGGCGTGAGCGGAAGACGGCCTAACGGTGTGCGGGACCGTAGCCCAGCTTCATGGAGACGGTTGCGAATGGTCCTCGCCGATACCCCAGGAGCAACAGTGTCCCTAATTTGCTGGGAAGTGGCGGTGCGGTCCCCTACGGCACTACGTAGGATCCTACGGTCTTGGCGTGCATCCGTGCGTCGCTGCGGTCCGGTCCCAGGTCGACGGGCACGTGCACCTTCCGCCGAGCACTGGCGACAACATTGATGTACTGTGGAGACCTCACGCCCCACGTGTTGAGCAATTCGGCGGTACGTCCACCCGGCTTCCCGCATGCCCACTATACGCCCTCGCTCAAAGTCCGTCAACTGCACATACGGTTCACGTCCACGCTGTCGCGGCATGCTACCAGTGTTAAAGACTGCGATGGAGCTCCGTATGCCACGGCAAACTGGCTGACACTGACGGCGGCGGTGCACAAATGCTGCGCAGCTAGCGCCATTCGACGGCCAACACCGCGGTTCCTGGTGTGTCCGCTGTGCCGTGCGTGTGATCATTGCTTGTACAGCCCTCTCGCAGTGTCCGGAGCAAGTATGGTGGGTCTGACACACCGGTGTCAATGTCTTCTTTTTTCCATTTCCAGGAGTGTATTTCAGTGTCTCTAATATATTCTAAATATTCAGCAAATTGCCTTTCTGTTCAAAATCAGTATTAAGTGCGCGATGCTGAAAATACCATCTGGTTTGTAGGGCACTATCTAATTTCTTTTGAACATATTTGACCAAATAGTTCATTCTTTACGTGGATCTCGAGAAAAATCTTGCCTTCTAAATCTTGAAAATATATTCTGCTGTGCGAGGAAGATGATGTAGCGCTTTGAAGAATAAGGTTCTCTTGATGTGCGTAACAATGAATATAGTTAGCGATATGATACTTTATCCTTCACCAAGCACTGGACTCCAGGTTTTTACCCGCTCATAACAGAAGCTACATGGCGTATTAGTGTGTGTGGTGTTTTTTTCTACTCTCGTTTCACAGAACTGTCACACGTTGCTGGTAAACCATTGGCACTTCTATCGGAGACTTCAAAATAGCCCCAAAATCTCTCAAATACTTTTCCCTCGATTTGATACTTCAAAATAAGTGACAGGTATGTTTTTCGTGAATTCTGTGTTGTTTCATCCACCTGAAGGTATACAAAGTCTGCCTCGCCAATTTCGGTGTAATAGACTTCCTGCAAATAGATACAATCGCATTTGAAAGTTCGTTCTTAATGTTCTTTGATGCTCCTTAAAAATACTTCAATTTTCCAAATGCACTTTCAAAAGGTTGTCAAGGGCTGCTGTGTAATTAATACGTACTTGAAAAACACCTGGTTTACTTGAGTCCTCTGTTTCGTCATGACCATGCAAAGCTAATTCGAAAACCATACAGAATTTCATTACTTCTATAATACGTGACAAAATACATCTATTTTTGGCAACAAGTTCGTTGTATTTACATTCAGATACTCTGTATCCATCGGCCAACTGTAATCTGTTATTGTTTGCCCTCAGTACAAAAAAAAAAAAATGGCTCTGAGCACTATGGGACTCAACTGCTGTGGTTATCAGTCCCCTGGAACTTAGAACTACTTAAACCTAACTAACCTAAGGACATCACACACATCCATGCCCGAGGCAGGATTCGAACCTGCGACCGTAGCAGTCGCACGGTTCCGGACTGCGCGCCTAGAACCGCGAGACCACCGCGGCCGGCCACCCTCAGTACAGCAATGCTCATTTCACTATCCACGTAACGTTTCGATAATGTTTTTTCGCTTTTCTCAGGAAAACGCTTTATGTCTTTAGCGCCACTTTTAGTCCACATTTTGCCTCCTTCGAATAAAACGCACGGAAATCAGCTTACTGAGTTAGTAACGGGACACCTACAAATCCATTCCCATTTTTCGTACACGCTGTTATTAAATGTCCATTGTACGACCTGATTTTGTCTTTGAACTCTTGGTCTACGAAAATTTCTGATACTGGGCGGCCTAATCCCTTTGCTAATAATCAGTCTTCGTAGCTCAAGACTTCAGTTTGTAACTGCTATTAGAATAAAGAAACTGCACTATACATCAAAAACTGCCGCTCCTCTTACGCCCCACGGTCACCATCCAGTAGATACGAGTTAAAGTACGTTGACTATGGCTTTGCACAGCGTTGTTGCTGTCGGGTCTCAGCATTGCTGCCACCTCCCTCAGCCAAGGCTGAGGGGATGATGGTAAAGCAATGGATTAGGATGGCCGCAGCTGGATTGTGGCCCTCACTTTGTTGCTAAACTTTTCCAACTGCGTATTGCCGTCCTCGCTTCAACGAGTCAATATACCAGTTTATGTACACTCCCGTTACAAATATATTATTTCTGTTGCACATGAAGTTTATTTTCGATATATAACACTGGACTGGGGTGGGACACGTGATCTTGTGACCTAAAACTAGAACCACGCCTGTATTTTTAAATATGCATTATATGTATATGTAAATGTAATATAAAAATAGGAAATGTTGTTACCAAAAATGTTGAAAATATCCTGATTTATTCACTTCAGATCATTACACTACATCCCACCGAACACTCAGACTGATAAATGTTTTCTGTGTTGTAAAAATGCTCGGTTCCGAATTCTTTCACACATTCAGTTTCATCAAAGGTAGGACGACATGGAAACCATCAGACATTGTTTCCTCCATATTATTCTCTCCTTATAAATATTTTGAAACAAAAATAATGTACATAGTAATGAGTTGTTTTGCTTTTTCGTCACCGTCTGTTTGATAGACAAGAGGAAAGTTGTATTTATGGCTTACCGGATTTTGGTTACCGTACTACTACAGAATCTGAGCCATTCAAAACTTCGTTATCCTGTCCATTCGCAGATTAAAACTGCGGAATACTGCCATAGAAACTACTATCCTTACAGTTCCAGCCGCGGAGAAATGTCTCATACTATAACCAAGTTACTCATTCATTTTAAGCAACTTCAATAAGCAATCGCGGTAGGGGAGCGAGTGATGCTCCGAGAGAGAGGCGGGAGGACATAGACAAAGAGACGGTGGAGGATGAAATGGGCGGAGAGAAGCAGGTGAAGGAGTTTACGATTTATTTACCACTGGCTGAGTATTCAGCACTGCTCAGGTGCGTATTCTACTAGTCTATCTCTTCCTTCCCCCTCTTCTGTGTTTACCATCAGCTCTCTCTGTTCGCCCCCTCCGCCCCTTCACTCTCCGTCTGTCTCCTGCTGCTCCTCTTTCTGTCCATCTCCCCCTCTCCCTTCTAATTCCATCTCAACCTCCTCTCTTTGTCAATCATGTCCTCCCCTTCTCTTTGTCTGTCTCCACCTCTTCCCTTTCTGTGTCCATTTTCTGTCCATCTCTCTATACATCTCTTCCTCTCCCATCTCTTCTCCTATGTCTTCCTCCCCCTGTCTCTGCCCATCTCCCCATCCTCCGTGTGTGTGTGTGTGTGTGTGTGTGTGTGTGTGTGTGTGTGTTTATAGCGGTGGAAGATAGTTACCACCCACCTTTCAGAGGGGTGGGGGCGAAACAGCAGCATAGCCCACGACGTGTGAATAACCATATTCAGTCATCCAGTATATATATCTCGGGATTAGGCGAGCGGTCTGAGGCGTTGCAGTCGTGACCTGTGCGGCTGGTCCTGGCATGGGTTCGAGTCCTCCCTCGGACATGGATGGGTGTGTGTGTTTGTCCTTAGTATAATTTAGGTTAAGTAGTGTGTAACCTTAGGGACTGATGACCTTAGCAGTTAAGTCCCATAAGATTTCACACACATTTGAATTTTTGAACAGTTGAGAATGAGGGCGCTTAAATACTTACAACAAATTTCACACTTAATTTCAAACATTTACGAAACTTTCACTGACGACCCACATAACTTGTTGAAAGTAAAAATTTTTATAGCTTACTACAATTTCGCTATTCAGTCACTAAAACTGCCACATGAAGCATAACGTATAACGTTTCAGTTATTTCTTCTTTACTACTAGCTGTATTTCTGACACATCTCCAGACAGTATTGGTACATTCCAATGAACATACCAGAAAATTTACATAGTTGTAGTACACTTAGTTCAGGGGATATGACGTCATAAACACTGAATGCGTGGAAAACTACCGCATCATCAAGACATATAAATATGTTACTTCGTTGCTACTAATTCTATTCTCAACACTTTTTTCAGTCACTATCCACATTTGCAGCTGATTGTACCTACAAAAATATATCACTATACGGCACGTAATTCAGGATATATGACCACAAATACTGAGGTACAAGGAATAACTGATGATGGTCGAAGTAAAGAGGGTATAAAATGTAGACTGGCAATGGAAAGGAAAGCGTTTATGAAGAAGAGAAATTTATTAACATCGAGTATTGATTTAAGTGTCACGAAGTCGTTTCTGAAAGTATTTGTATGGAGTGTAATCATGTATGGAAGTGAAACATGGACGATAAATAGTTTAGACAAGAAGAGAATATAAGCTTTCGAAATGTGGTGCTACAGAAGAATGCTGAAGATTAGATGGGTAGATCACATAACTAATGAGGAGGTTTTTTTTTTTTTGGTCATCGGTCTACTGACTGGTTTGATGCGGCCCGCCACGAATTCCTTTCCTGTGCTAACCTCTTCATCTCAGAGTAGCACTTGCAACCTACGTCTTCAATTATTTGCTTGACGTATCCCAATCTCTGTCTTCCTCTACAGTTTTTGCCCTCTACAGCTCCCTCTAGTACCATGGAAGTCATTCCCTCATGCCTTAGCAGATGTCCTATCATCCTGTCCCTTCTCCTTATCAGTGTTTTCCACATATTCCTTTCCTCTCCGATTCTGCGTAGAACCTCCTCATTCCTTACCTTATCAGTCCACCTAATTTTCAACATTCGTCTATAGCACCACATCTCAAATGCTTCGATTCTTTTCTCTTCCGGTTTTCCCACAGTCCATGTTTCACTACCATACAATGCTGTACTCCAGACGTACATCCTCAGAAATTTCTTCCTCAAATTAAGGCCGGTATTTGACATTAGTAGACTTCTCTTGGCTAGAAATGCCTTTTTTGCCATAGCGATTCTGCTTTTCATGTCCTCCTTGCTTCGTCCGTCATTTGTTATTTTACTGCCTAGGTAGCAGAATTCCTTAACTTCACTGACTTCGTGACCATCAATCCTGATGTTAAGTTTCTCGCTGTTCTCATTTCTACTACTTCTCATTACTTTCGTCTTTCTCCGATTTACTCTCAAACCATACTGTGTACTCATTAGACTGTTCATTCCGTTCAGCAGATCATTTAATTCTTCTTCACTTTCACTCAGGATAGTAATGCCATCAGCGAATAGTATCACTGATATCCTTTCACCTTGTATTTTAATTACACTCCTGAACCTTTCTTTAATTTCCATCATTGCTTCCTCGATGTACAGATTGAAGAGTAGGGGCGAAAGGCTACAGCCTTGTCTTACATCCTTCTTAATACGAGCACTTCGTTCTTGATCGTCCACTCTTATTATTCCCTCTTGGTTGTTGTACATATTGTATATGACCCGTCTCTCCCTATAGCTTACCCCTACTTTTTTCAGAATCTCGAACAGCTTGCACCATTTTATACTGTCGAACGCTTTTTCCAGGTCGACAAATCCTATGAAAGTGTCTTGATTTTTCTTTAGCCTTGCTTCCATTATTAGCGACTGATGACCATAGATGTTAAGTCCCATAGTGCTCAGAGCCAATCCATTATTAGCCTTAACGTCAGAATTGCCTCTCTCGTCCCTTTACTTTTCCTAAAGCCGAACTGATCGTCACCTAGCGCATTCTCAATTTTCTTTTCCATTCTTCTGTATATTATTCTTGTAAGCAGCTTTGATGCATGCGCTGTTAAGCTGATTGTGCGATAATTCTCGCACTTGTCAGCTCTTGCCGTCTTCGGAATTGTGTGGATGATGCTTTTCCGAAAGTCAGATGGTATGTCTCCAGACTCATATATTCTACACACCAACGTGGATAGTCGTTTTGTTGCCACTTCCCCCAATGATTTTAGAAATTCTGATGGAATGTTATCCATCCCTTCTGCCTTATTTGACCGTAAGTCCTCCAAAGCTCTGTTAAATTCCGATTCTAATACTGGATCCCCTATCTCTTCTAAATCGACTCCTGTTTCTTCTTCTATCACATCAGACAAATCTTCACCCTCATAGAGGCTTTCAGTGTATTCTTTCCACCTGTCTGCTCTCTCCTCTGCATTTAACAGTGGAATTCCCGTTGCACTCTTAATGTTACCACAGTTACTTTTAATGTCACCAAAGGTTGTTTTGACTTTCCTGTATGCTGAGTCTGTCCTTCCGACAATCATATCTTTTTCGATGTCTTCACATTTTTCCTGCAGCCATTTCGTCTTAGCTTCCCTGCACTTCCTATTTATTTCATTCCTCAGCGCCTTGTATTTCTGTATTCCTGATTTTCCCGGGACATGTTTGTACTTCCTCCTTTCATCAATCAACTGAAGTATTTCTTCTGTTACCCATGGTTTCTTCGCAGCTACCTTCTTTGTACCTTTGTTCCTTCCCAACTTCTGTGATGGCCCTTTTTAGAGATGTCCATTCCTCTTCAACTTTACTGCCTACTGCGCTATTCCTTATTGCTGTATCTATAGCGTTAGAGAACTTCAAACGTAACTCGTCATTCCTTAGTACTTCCGTATCCCACTTCTTAGCGTATTGATTCTTCCTGACTAATGTCCCCTAGACCACGGGTTCTTCAATGAGGAGGTATTGAATAGAATTGTGGAGGAGTTTGTGGCACAACTTGACTAGAAGAAGGGATCGGTTGATAGGACATGTTCTGAGGCATCAAGGGATCACCAATTTAGTACTGGACGGCAGCGTGGGGGGTAAAAATCGTAGAGGGCGACCAAGAGATGAATACACTAAGCAGATTCAGAAGGATGTGGGTTGCGGTAGGTACTGGGAGATGAAGAAGCTTGCACAGGATATAGTAGCATGGAGAGTTTCATCAAATCAGTCTCAGGACTGAAGACCACAACAACAACAACAAGGAAAAATAGTTGTGTCATGAATGATGTTTTGATTTATTATTTCTTTGCTACTAACTCTGCTCGAAACACGTTTCGCAGACAAAATCGGCAAGTGGCGCTGCATGTACCTACAAAAATATCACATTGTAGGAATACAGTTCAGGACAAACGATTTCACAAACACTGAGATAAGTGAGGAAAATAAGTGTAAGCTATAGGGCGAAGAGGGAATAATAAGAGTGGAAGACCAAGAATGACACACTTGGATTAAAAGGGGTGAAAGACAGGGATGTAGTCTTTTACCCTTACTCTTCAGTCTATACTTCAAAGAAGCAATTGTGGTATTAAACAAAAGGTTCAAGAACTGAATTAAAAATTCAAGGTGAAAGGTTACCAATGTCATTCGCTGGTCATATTGCTATCCTCAGTGAAAGTGAAGAGTAATTACAGAATTTGCTGAATGGAATGAACAGTCTAATGAGTACAGGATACAGATTGAGAGTAATGAAAAGTAGCAGAAATGAGAACATTGAGAAACTTAACATCAGGATTGATGGTCGATGTGTTTGAAACTAAGGAATTCTGCTACCTAGGCAGCAAGGCAGAGCAAGGAGAACATCAAAATGAGACTAGCAGTGGCTAAAAAGGCTTTCCCCGCCAACTGGATTTCTTAGTATAAAACATAGGCCTTCATCCAAGGAAGAAATTTCTGAGGATGTACGGCTGGTGCATGGCACTGTGTGATAGTAAAACCTGGACTGTGGGAAAACCGGAACAGAAGAGAATCGAAGCATTTGAGATATGCTGCAACAGACGAACTTTGAAAATTAGGTGGACTGGTAAGGTAAGATATGAGGAGATTATGCACAGAGTCGGAGAGTAAAAGAATATAAGGTACAGGACAGGATGACAGGACGTCTGTTAACATATCAGGGAAGAACTTCCATGGTACTAGAGGGAATTGTAGAGTGTAAAAACTGTTAAGGGATTCGGAGATTGTAATATTTCCAGCAAATGATTGAGGACGTAGTTTACAAGTGCTTCTCTGGGATGAAAAGGTTGCCACAGATGAGGAATTTGTAGTGGGCCGCATCGAACCAGGCAGAAGACTGATTAGTAAAAAAATCTGAGAAACTTGTGCGTCATGCATGACATTTTAATTTATTACTTATTTCCTACTTACTATATCTGCAACCCTTTCTCAAGGCTGTAGGCACATGTAGCACTGTATGTACCAGCAAAATTGTACCATTATACATCACGTAGTTAAGGGGACTCGGCATCATAAATATTGATCTGCCTGCTAATGGAACTGCAGGGCGGAATTCGCTAGACATACAGACGTATGTGTACAAATATGTGTGAAGTACTAAATATGTGTGAAACATATTTGACATGACCGTATACAAGCAAAGCCACAGATAAAAATCTCATCGTAAAGATGGAACGATTTAAATCAAATTTGTGGACAGGTTAGCTACAATCTTGAAAGAAATGTTGTAAGGGTAAGAACCACAAGCCTCCCATTAGGGTGGTGAATGTGATAAGGTGGAGAGAGAGAAGGGAAGAAGACCAGACAGCCAGGCATCGAGGGGGAAAGAGGAGATAGAGAAGGACAGGGAGAGGGGAGAGGTGGATGACTGAATATGGGTATTCCCATGTCGTGAGCTACACTGCTGTTTCACCCCCACCCCTTTGAAAGATGGGTTGTTATTGACCCCCTCCCTCTACACACAAAACGCACACACACGCACTCTCACACACACACACACACACACACACACACACACACACACACACACACACACAGACAGAGGGATTTTTTTCAGACTGTAATTGATATGTGTATCAAGTTTGGTTGAAATCGGTCCAGTGATTTAGGAGATGTGCAACATACATATAAACATACATACATAAGTACCTCTGTTATTATAATTTGTATGGGTTTCCACAAGTGTTTAGAGATTGCAAAGAAATTCCACGGTTGCTAGTTTTTTTTTTTTTTTTTTTTTTTTTTTTAATATTGTCATGTCATAATTACATGGAAGTACAAACTCGAAAGCGGAATCCTCAGTGAAGTACAATAGCACTGAAAGCTCATTGATCACGAAAACCAATGTACAGCCAGAACAGATCTTATCTCTATGATGGTGAGTGCTGTCATTTACACAAACATCGAATATTCCGGGGTATACAAACATTACGAACACAAGGAATTTCGAGAACCCTCCAGAACTGATAAATGATGGTAAGTGGTCAACTCTGGACTGGCTACGCGTAGCTCGCCAGCCAGCGACACTAACTGCTACTCCACTTTGAATGCATCTCTGTTCGCAGCATTTTTCTCATTCCTGGCGAAAAGCTTTTTGAGAAGCTCTTGTTGGATCCGACTGCAACACGCTGTGTGTAGATCTTGTCTGTGGTTTTCTGTATGGCAGTGCTGGCGGAGTCTCACGTTCTGGTCGTATTGGCACATCCTCTTCAGTATGATGAGTATCAGAAGTAGCCCCTCCAGTCGAAACTTCGCGATCATCGAGCGGTTCAAAAATTTCCTTGAACGAAAAGCACCAATCATTGAGATATGCGCCTCAAGACTGTAGGAGAGCTTCATACAAATGACATGAACTATGTCTACACGGTTTCATCTTCTTGATGAAGAGTCATAATTGGCCCAATGTTACGTTCAAGTAACTTTCCCGTAGTCCCACTTACAGGTGAAAGAAGCCTAGAAAAATTTCCCGACCAGTGTCTAATTTTCTACTAGGATTCCACGGTCTGCATATGAGCCACCTCTTTGCTTCTTTGGTGCTGGTGATGAGTCATTCTGAGTATAAAAAAATGTTCAAATGGCTCTGAGCACAATGGGACTTAACTTCTAAGGTCATCAGTCCCTACAACTTAGAACTATTTAAACCTAACTAATCTAAGGACACCACAAACATCCGTGCCCGAGGCAGGATTCAAACCTGCGGCCGTAGCGGTCACTTGGTTCCAGACTGAAGCGCCTAGAACCACTCGGCCACACCGGCCGGCTCCTGAGTATCGTTCGGTTGAAACGCTAACAGTGTCTCCACTGCAGTGGAGCAGAAAGCAGGATGTAGGGATGTGTGGTCTGTAACGTCTTGCTTTCCTGTATTGTATCCGAATATTCGCGTCTCCAATTTCTGTTCGATATCAATACACATCGAGAGCATGTCTGCAAATATCTTATTAAAACGTTCTGTAAGACAACTCGTCTGTTGGGGGTAGGCAGCTGTCATAACGAGATATTACCTACTATACTAGACTGGACTGGAAAGTTTTTCCACTATCAGTGTTTCAAAATGATGTCTTTTGCAAGGAAACTTTGCTATTTCCTCAGCTTCGGGAGCTGGCATGGCTTAGGTGACAGAGTAGATGGTAAGATAGGCAGCGCGGTCTACTATCCACAGATACTCGTTCGTCAAATTTGGGAATCTCCCTAAGAGATCGATTCCAGCTCGGTGGAATGGCGCTGCTGCAGTTGGAATTGGTACCAGATCCTTCACAGGGAACTGTGGCACGTACTTCCATCGTTGACGTACCTTACACTGTCTAAAGAGTGGGTAGAGACCTGGCCAGTGATGCCTGCATCTGATTCTGTCTGAAGTCTTCCCAGATGTAGGATCGTTGTGGAAATAGTAGTTCATCTTACACAATGTTCCGTTTATTAACTGGAATTTTTCTAAGTGTTTTCTTGCTTCTTCAAGGCATCTATGTTTTTCAGCAGTTCTTGTTCAGCAGTAACGTCATTTAGTGCAGCGATCACTGAGATTTCATCCATGTCACTGAATTCCGCCAATGGATTCCTTAACAGGCAGTCGGTTTCTTATGCCTGCTTTTGTGACGTCATACTCATAAAGTCACCGTGCTCATCTCGCCAAATCGCCCCAAAGAATCCGTCAAGCTAATCATCAAGCAAGGCAATGGTGAATCATCTCAGCGGTGAGTGATTTGCCAGATAGATAGGTCCGGAACTTATTGACTGCCCAAGCAACTGCAAGACATTCTTTCTTTGTTATAGAGTAGTACATCTTCGACTTGGAGAATATTATGGAAGAAGATTCCATCGCCTTTTCAGCACCTTCCCGAATTTGCACTAAAACTGCACTTATCCCATAACAGTTACCGTTGGGGCGTAGTTCTGCCTCGGTACTCTTGTCATGAAATACGACTGGATAAGATGTTGGATCCTGTTTAAGGACAATGAAAGATATTTTTGGGCCTCGATCAAGGAAAATTTGGCGTTTTCCTGCAGTACTTCTTGCAGTACATCTTCGACTTGGAGAATATTATGGAAGAAGATTCCATCGCCTTTTCAGCACCTTCCTGAATAAGATGTTGGATCCTGTTTAAGGACAATGAAAGATATTTTTGGGCCTCGATCAAGGAAAATTTGGCGTTTTCCTGCAGTACTTCTTGCAAGGAACGCCCCTTGTTATGAAATTCCTTTGTGAATCGCCTCTAGTAAGAGCACACAGAAAACTTCTACACCACGAATGTGTGAAGGTGTTGGAAAATATGTGACTGCTCTTAATTTTGCTGGATTGAGATAGATGCCCGAGGACAATTGTCTCTTGGCGCGCAAAGAGGCACCTTTTCAGATTCAGGAGGAGGTTTGCAGTCTGGACATACTTCAACACTGTTGTCAAACAGCTTAAATATTCTTCTAAGGTCTTCGAAACAAACGACAATGTCATACAGGTAGCAGAAGTCATCAATCAGTGGGTAGGCACCCTTTCTTCTGATTTTGTGCAGTCGTGGTAATCGACGTAGAAGCGCCATGTACCATCCCTCTACTTCGCAAGGTCCATAGGAGGGAACTAAGGAGTCTCTGAAAGTCAAATGGTGCCATTTTTTAGCATCTTATCCGCTTTCCGTCCTATGCTGGTAAATTTGTGGAGGGTTTCCATTGCTGATACGGTTTTTTACCATGGCCCACTTGATTTGTCTTATCTTCATTCCAGGTCTAAAAGCACCCGAAAGTTTGCGCTGAACGGCTAACATTCAACAACGTTGTTTCTCGGTTAGTTCTTACTGACATCTCGGTGGAAGCTTCCTAACTTGCATTGTCTACAGTGGTAGTGGAGCCTGATTACTCATAAAGTTGCTCTTCCTGGATTGGATCGGCTGCTCTCATGAACGTAACTTTAGGGTCGAGTTGCGGCTGCTCGTGACAATTAGTGATCCAAAGTCTTCTTGACCACCTCCAGTGTTCTTGATCATTGCTGAAATGTAGATGTTTTTGTGCGCCTAAGAGCTTTTGGTATCGATAAATGCTTGACAGTTTATCTATGCTTCTCGACTGGCAGCTGGAACTCGTTCATGACGGTGGGATAATAGTATGTGAAAAGGCAATCAAATTCCTGGAGAAGCCTTTGTTACAAGTGTTCGTTGTATCAGCTTCATCAGTCTGTAGCTTTCATCTCCCACAGTCTATGACAGCTTGTGATCGCCACAAGAAGTCACATCCAAGAATAAGATTGTTTACATTCTCTTAAAATTAAAATGCCCTCATTGACAGCTGCTCTTGCAATATACATTCATCAGAAAAGGTTTGTGATACTGTATCACAGACATAGTCCCTTTGACTATTCAGAGATGTCACTAAAAATGTCCAAAGATGTAAACACCCATGCATACGGAAGGGGTCCGACAGCCGATCAATTCCAGTCATTCCTCCAGGAAGGAGGAACACGGCTCGAGTTATCTGTAGATCAACCATGCCTAGTCGGTCAATACTGCTGTTCGATCGCGTCCGCATTGTTACTTTGTGCTAGGAAGTGTTCTCAACAGGGAAGTATCTAGGCGTCTCGGAGTGAACCAAAGTGATGTTGATCAGACATGGAGGAGATACAGAGAGACAGGAACTGTCGATGCCATGCCTCGCTCAGGCCGCCCAAGGACTACTACTGCAGTGGATGACCGCTACCTACGGATTATGGCTCGGAGGAACTCTGACAGCAACGCCACCATGTTGAATAACGCTTTTAGTGCAGCCACAGGACGTCGTGTTACGACTCAAACCGCGCGCAATAGGCTGCGTGATGCGCAGCTTCACTCCGGTCGTCCACGGTGAGGTCCATCTTTGCAACCACGACACCATGCAGTGCGGTACAGATGGGCCCGGCAACATGCCGAATGGACCACTCAGGATTGGCGTCACGTTCTCTTCACCGATGAGTTCGTATATGCCTTCAACTAGACATTCGCCGGAGACGTGTTTGGAGGCAACCCAGTCAAGCTGAACGCCTTAGACGCACTGTCCAGCGAGTGCAACAAGGTGGAGGTTCCCTGAAGTTTTGGGGTGGCATTATGTGGGGCCGACGTACGCCGTTGACGGTCATGGAAGGCGACGTAACGGCTGTACGATATGTGAATGCCATCCTCCGACCGATAGTGCCACCATATCAGCAGCATATTGGCGAGACATTCGTCCTTATGGACGATAATTCGCGCCCCCATCGTGCATATCTTGTGAATGACTTTCTTCAGGATAACGACATTGCTCGACTAGAGTGGCCAGCATGTTCTCCAGGCATGAACTCTATCGAAAATGTCTGGGATAGACTGAAAAGTGCTGTTTATGGACGACGTGACCCACCAATCACTCTGAGGAATCTACGCCGAATCGCCGTTGAGGAGTGGAACAATCTGGACCAACAATGCCTTGATTAACTTGTGGGTAGTATGCCCTGACGAATACAGCCATGCATCTATGCAAGATGACATGCTACTGGGTATTAGAGGCACCAGTGTGTACGACTGTCTGAATCACCACCCCTGAAGTTCTCGCTGTATGGCGGTACAACATGCAACGTGTGGTTTTCAAGAGCAATAAAAAGCGCGGAAATGATCTTTATGTTGATCGCTATTCCAGTTTTTTGTACAGGTTCCGGATCTCTCGGAACCAAAGTGATGCAAAACTTTTTTTGATGTTCTTGTCGGCTCGACTTATTTCACATTTACGATGTTTAGCACAATCGCCTTCGCATCACACAACATAACCGTCTTTACTTTAAAAAAAAAGCTCGAGAGCTGATTAAGGCGCCCTTACAGTTTGTCGTCCATGCAGATGTCTGTGTGATTTCCAGTGACTTTTGTCCATGGAAGACTTTCATCTGTGGCAGCCTCACTTTCACACACGGTAGCCTGGCTTATCTTACTGAATTGGACTGTTAGGCGAGTAGTTGTTACGACAGCACAACGACAGGGAACAGCTACGCCATATTTGGGAGCGGTCTTGCCTAGGGTATGGCGATGGTCTTCGTCCCTCAGGTCAACTGAAATCCTCTTAAGCTGACCGGTGTAAACAGAACGGTTGTAATGGTTGACGTCTGGTGGCGGCACGGTACTTGTGAAAAACGCACCTTCTCTCTCTGCAGTAACATACAACTTGCCCAGACCGACCAAATGAAAGAACACCAGCATGTTGTCAGCTGTCTGCGTTGTCCTCGTTGACTCAGTACTCGAGGGCACAACATCTGATGCGTCAGACACGGAAGGACAGTTTTGTGACCTTAAGATGGTTGTTAGCCTAATCTAAACACGTAATATTGTATAAATTTTCAATGTATACAAATAAAAAATTTATTAAAAAAGTATACTTTACCTTTTTGTGCTCTCAGTTGTCCGTTATTGCTCTCTAGTTTTACTTTCTTTTTTCTTTCCACGTTCTTCCTCTTTTCTTTTACAATTCCTTCTGAAAACACTTCATTATTTGCATTTTTTCCCTGAATTAATGTTCGTTTTCTATGTCGGGTATTCAAAATTCTCCAATCTTAACTTTCATAAACCACAAAATTATTGTTTTTGGATTTTTGTTAGGAAATTAAATAATTTTGTTGTGCCTCTTGATACCCATTCTTTTGAAGTGGCTGTACAACATAGTCCTTCGCCTTATCATGCTATTTATTACATTCTCAGATTCTTCACAAGCTGCAGCCCGGCTGTGTCCTTTTATTAATATTATGAACCCTGTGTATTGTTGTATACCTAACTTTCTGAATTAAAGCAGTAAATGGTATAAATCTTGCCTCGTGTGAGAAAAAACCCTCAGTTCAGTTCTAATTTAAAGCAGTGACTGACTTATTACAATATTCTTAAAAATGAAAAGTACAACTGCTGGTTGTGGATGTTGTACCATCATATTTTGTCCCTATTCTTCGTGGTCTCTGTCTCACAAAATAAGCTATTTTAAGGGAGGTAGGACGTCAAACGGGGCTGACTTGGAGCAGGAGAGGCACCAGAGGACATTTTAATTTCCAATGTCTATACTTTTACAAGTAAATTCATTAAACTTTGTCAGTCTTTTATAGATTTGGAAAATTCTAGTGTTTTATACACCTGTAAGTATGGTTTGTAGGCTCTGCAAAATTCATCAAAGAATCTACCTATAGCAACAAATGCAGCCAACAGTAAGTGAAAAAATGATGAGATATCACATGTAAAAACATTTATTTTGTTATGTTTTTGTGGTGTCACCGCCAGACACCACACTTGCTAGGTGGTAGCTTTAAATCGGCCGCGGTCCATTAGTACATGTCGGACCCGCGTGTCGCCACTGGCAGTGATCGCAGACCGAGCGCCACCACACGGCAGGTCTCGAGAGACGGACTAGCACTCGCCCCAGTTGTACGACGACGTTGCTAGCGACTACACTGACGAAGCCTTTCTCTCATTTGCCGAGAGACAGTTAGAATAGCCTTCAGCTAAGTCCATGGCTACGACCTAGCAAGGCGCCATTAACCATTTCAAGATAGAGTCTCACTTGTATCATCAAGAATGCTGTATACAAATGATGGATTAAAGTTAAGTATTCTAGCAGCTACGTACTTTTCTTTATAGCATTCATTACGTCTCCTGTTTCAGACCTCACGCCATCCTTCGTGTGTTTATTGCGTGCATCTCGGCCACCCTCAAACACGCTGTGTCGGCTCTCGTGTCGACACAACAGTTTTTGAACTTCAACTGCTATGAGTGTGAATCCTGAATCCTTCCTGGTCATGCTGACAATGTTTTATGAATTTATATGTAAAAGTATAGACAGTAGAAAATAAAATGTCCTGTGGTGCCTCTCCTGCTCCAAGTCGGTCCGTTTCACGTCCTACCCCCCTTAAGGTTACGTAGTTCTTCAGTATGCACAGCTGGATAACGGATCAGATGTTCTTTACCAGCCAGTAATATGAAACAGATTTTTAACACACACGTTAAGAAGAGGAATGTCCTCGCTTAGTCCTCTTTTTCTAATACTCAAAAATGAATCCATTTTTATGTACCCTCTTCACTTTTAATTAATATTTAATTATGTGTAAAAGAAGCGGATGAAGCTGCACCGTCACACCTTTAATGATTTGCGAAGTTCTTGTACACCCCTTTCCCATTTCTGTCATGTGGAAAGAAGTAGGAGGTTTTTGAGCAGCTGAGTTTTAAACTATTACAGTGGTGTGCAAGACTTAAGGACGAAAGTAACTTTCGCACGAGATGTCACTGCCAAGTAACATAGCTAGAAGTAACTTGGACTGTACATATAAGGAACGGTTACAGTGTAGCACAGAAGGTAACTGAAAGAACTACGCAATGATACAAGCAGAAATAACGCTTTTATTCACACATCATAATTACATTAAAGGCACCATGATGTATGATGGTCCTCTGGACATAACAAAAGGCGGAACATGGTTCTTAATATGGAGCGTGATTTTCATGGATGGGAGTGCATGCTCTGCAACGTGCTGCCGTACTGGCCACAAGACTGCCACGGGGTTCTTGTGGTAGGGCATTCGATTCCTCCACCAAAGCGCTTCATAACTGCTGAATGATAATTAGTGCATGGAGACTCGTTGCACTACCTCTCCAACGCATCCCCTATACGCTTGATGGGATTTAACTTAGGAGAGCGGGAGGGCCGATCTATTCGCCGAAAAACATCTCGCTCCAAGGGCTCCTCCATCGGCGCTTTCGACGCCGTCGTGCACCGTCATTCGTAAAAATCAAATCGGGACCGAGTGCACCACTGAAAATGCGCACATGGAGAAGGAGTACAGTGTCTCAATAATGTTTATTGACGAGTGTACAGTGTTCAAAGATTGTGAGGTCAGTACGGCCATGCAATACTATGCGTCTCCATCTGGACCACCAAAACGATTAAATGGCGAGACGTGGCACATTATCGAACATGATCGGCATGATGGCGCAGGTATTATGAGGTACGGAGGCCATATGTTGCAGGGTGGTACTGATCTCCTAATCTTTGAACACTCGCCGGTGAAAGTTATTGGGACGCTGTACAACTTCTCCATTTCCTTCTTTTCAGGGGTACATTCATTTTTATGGATACCATACTGCTGCACGTCCACTTGCACCGACAACCATTCAGCAGTTGTGAACCACGCTGGTGGAGGACTGGAACGCCGTGTCACAACGCTTTGTCCAGCATGGGAGCATGTTGCAGAGCACGCACTGTTGTCCGTGATGATCACAAAATATTTTAAGGGGGGTTGGACGACAAACGGGCCGACTTGGAGCAGGAGGGGCACCACAGGACATTTTAATTTCCACTGTCCACACTTTTACAAGTAAATTCATTAAACTTTGTCAGCATGACCAGGAAGGATTCAGGATTCACACTCGTAGCAGCGGAATTTCAAAAGCGTAACAATATATATTTTTTTACATGTTAAATTTCATCATTTTTTTCACTTACTATTGCCTGCATTTGTTGCTTAATAAGTAAGAGAGACCGATGAATTTTGCACAGCATACAAACCATACTTACAGGTGTCTGAAACCCTAGAATCTATTTAATTTATGAAAAAATGAATGAGCTGTTACGTTTTAAACTTTATGTTTAGAAAAAATCTAATTTTGTAGTTAATTATCTCCAATTTTACCACAGTTTTTAATAGATTTCGAAAATTCTAGAGTTTCATACACCTGTAAGTGTGGTTTGTGTGCTGTGCATAATTCATCAGAGAATCTCTCTCACTTGTGAAGAAAAATGTACCTTAGCAACAAATGTAGCCAATAGTAAGCGAAAAAATGATGAAATTTCACATGTTAAAAAATTTATTTTGTTATGTTTGTGAACTTCCACTGCTATGAGTGTTAATCCCGAATACTTTCTGGTCATGCTGACAAAGTTTTACGAATTTATTTGTAAAAGTATTGACAGTGGAAATTAAAATGTCCTGTGGTGCCTCTCCTGCTCCCAGTCGGCCCGTTTGACGTCCTACCCCCATTAAGAAGAATATCCGTATTTTATAATGTCCAGGCCACGGCCTTAGTGTAATTATAGTCTTTGAATAAAAGTGTCATTTCTATTCTTTTCATTGCGCACCACTTTTTTCAGTTGCCTTCTGTGTTGTACTGTACCGTATTGTAGTGGTATTTCTATGTTGGTGCAACTTTCATAGAGCTATGTCATTTGGCACTGACGCATTATGTAACGTTACTTTCGTCAGTTATTTTGCACCCCACTGTATGTACACAGTCTGGTGTCCCTAGTTGACTGTTTCCAGCGGTTGCTCGGAACCCGGAAACGTCTACGTATACGGAGATCGCCATCTCGCGACCTTTTCCGAAGGATAGCGGCATTAAAATCGTCGCGGCGGTTGGTATCTGTCGCTTGCGAGGAGAGTGGCATGCGGAACGCGGTGGCGCCAGTGCCGGCGGTGGCGCCAGCGCTGCTCGTCTATTAATGATGGCGCGACGCGAGATAATGAAGCCCGGCCCCGGCGGGCCGGGTAGCGCAGCCTTCCATTACGCGCGCCCCCGCAGGCCGGCTACCCGCGCACCACGCTGCGCTCTCCATCCGCTGAGCCACGGCACGTGCACAAGCGTGTGTGGACGCGTACCTGCATCCGGCAGAGAGTGGGATCAAGAAGAACCAGGCCGACAACAAAAGGAGGAGTTTTTGGTGCGTAAAAGTATTTTCGCTCGTTTGTCGAAGTTTCCTGTGTGACGAAACTTTGTCAGATTCCAATCGCTAATAAAAACAAGACTAATTGTGGCGCTGACATGGGAAAGACAGTAAGTCCAAATAAATCTTTTTTCCGATTTTTTGATCGAAAACTTACTAAGAAATGTCACCAGTGACGTAGAAGCTGCAGAATGTCAAAGTCGTGAGCGGATGCGTTATTGCAAAGACGGCTCTTGTAGTAACATCACGTGAGCTGGCAATGATTCGGCAGTAAGTTAGCAAGCCATGACTGTGTTACTTTTTCGGCAGTAACCTTGCCAGGAGTTGTTATTACGACATAATACCTCCATACAAACTGCCAAGAACATTTTTCACCTGCGTTGAAATTTACTTGATTACTTCCTGTGGCAAAGCGTATATTTGTGTTTTATTATGACCTAACCGATTTATATGCTTCCTTTGTGCAGGCTAATTGTAAATTCAAGCATTACTGCAATAGTTTTGAAGGGAATGACGTAGTGAAGCTGCACTCAGAGTTCTGGAACCATAATTTGATTAAGTCTAGGTAATTCTCTTTTTTAATTTAATCATCATGATTCAGATAAAACAAATAAGGCTGATTAATATCGACGATCCTGCTCTAAGAAGAAGACAAATATCTGTCTCCGACTCTATGTTGTGTGACAACTGCGGCGGCCAAAATAAAATTCGGATGTTTTTAATGCATTTTAATCTACCCAGTGGTAATAGTATGGTTGATAATGTCAATCTAAAACTTCTAGTGTTGAGGCATTCGTCATGCCTTCTAGTCAAATTTTCGTCATAAAAGAGAAGGAATGTTTCATAACCATTGACTTTTGACAAAATGGCTGATATGATTAGAGAAGCAAAATGTTGTAAGGATGTGGGAGATTGATTTCGTCTCGAAATCGGTTCATTATTGCATACAGCATTCACAACCATTGATTTTTGACAAAATGGCTGATATGATTACAGAAGCAAAGTGTCGAAAAGATGTGGTTGATTTCGTCTCGAAATGTGATACATTATTGCATACAGCATTCAGCAACAATTGGTTTTTGACAAAATGGCTGATATGATTAGAGAAGCAAAGGGTTGTAATGATGTGGGAGGTTGATTTCGTCTCGAAATGCGATACATTATTGCATACAGCACTAGCGAAGATCAGTTCTGCTTCTTGAAGTAGAACTGTGAGGGATACGCTGCTGATCAAAGAAATGAAAGATCTGTTCAGTGAACTGGAACCATGGTGGGAGCACAAAACATTTTGAAAAAGGTCGAGTCTGTCAAAACATCCCTGCAGTTGGTTCTCTACCATCAGGTGGACGAAGGTCCATCATTAGTGAAGTAAAAAAAAAAAAAAAAAAAAAAAAAAGACGAAGTCAGTTCTGGAGTGGCTGAGACAGAAGACTGAAGAGGAATTATGCAGCAAAGGTAGGAAATAGAAAAGCTTATGGTAGATGAGAACTTTCAGGCACTGTTAATGCAACTTAAGAGGATTATGGATAGTATGGAAAATAACATGGGTGATACAAACAATAATGTGTGTAGGAAAGATAACATCAATAGTAGAAAAAATTGATATTGGTAATTTAAAGGATGAACTCAAAGTAGAAATTAAAAAGGAATTCCGGATAGTCAACTCAAATCTCTCAAAGTTAGCGAAAAAATTTGAAGGTGTAGTGAAAGATTATGATACAGAAATAAGTAAAGTAGTTCACGATACTCAGAGAAAATTCAAAGTAATTAGTAGTATTTGTGGAGAGGAGGGGAAAGAACTTCGTGATCGCACGAGTCGGATGTGTGTTATGCAGTAATAATGTCCGATTCGTGGGGTAGGGGAAGGGGGGGGGATGTCGCGGTTTGTTGGGTACCAGGAAAAAAGCGCTTACATGCGCGCCTTCCAGCCTGCCCTATCATGGTGCAGCGCTACGTCACGATGCAGACAGCGACAGAAAATAGGGAGTGCGTATGGGACAGCCAAATGATCAAGACATCCCGTGAGCAGTTGGATGCACTGTGTGATGTTAATGGACAATCGAGAGGCATAACCAATTCAGCTGACAGAAAACAGCCGTGCGGGGTACAAACAGCCCTTTGTCAGTTTAGCAGGCAAGCTAAGCGCTGTCAGAACAGTGAGCGCACACGCCGTATGTGATGGACGCTGTCTGCTGTGAGAGACGGTTGTGTGTCCGCTGTTCTCTGCTGTCAGCGTCGTTCTCACAGCATCTCAGACGCTGGAGCCGGGACTGAAACAGAGGTGACGAGTTGTCTGGCAGTCATGCAAGCTATGTGTTCTGCTGACGGGTGTCGTTTCAGCGTGTCGTATTTCGACCTCGTTGTGAAAGACAACTTTTTGAAATGAATGAAAACTGGTAATCAGCGCCTGATATTTACCTTATCGTATCAATGAGAAGGGAATGAGGAAATGGGTAGAGAGAAAGGGGAGGAGGTGGTGGAGAGCGATAGGTGGGAGAGGATGTAGACAGAGAGAGAGGGGAGTGAAGTGATGGACACGGAGAGAGGGACAAAGGAGTAGAGGTAAGAATTATATGTTTTCATATCTCCAGTAGATTGGAACACAGAGCCGTTGAGGTCTATTTTGAGGGAGACGAACTTCGTTGTAACTTGCATGAAAAATACCTTGAGATCCCCATAGTGCGCTGTAACATTGTAATTGTGCCACAGACAGCTAAGAACTTGGCACGGCAGTTGAACGGAATGGATAATGTCTTGAAAGGATGTTAGAAGATCAACAGCAATGGATTAAACAAGAATAATGGGATGTGTCGCATTAAATCAGGTGATGCTGAGGGAATTTAATCAGGTAACGTGACACTTAAAGCGGTAGATGAGTTTTCGAAATGGGAGGGATGTTAAAGGTTTCCTGGGAACGGCAAGAAAAGCATTTCTCAAGAATAGAAATTTGTTAACATGAAATAGATTTAAGTACGGTACTATGAAATCTTCTATGAAAGTATTCGTGTGGAGTTTATGCGTTGCACTCCTGTCTCGAAATGAAAGTTAAATAAGTTAACTTTCTCAATGATGCGGTGAGAATTACGATTGCAAACGGTGCAACTTAGTACAACAGAACGGCCGCAACATGGAGACAATCCTCATTGAGGATGGTTTTCCTTAGATGGGAACAATGATGTGTGTCACAGAAAGGTTCACTGCTTTCATTCAACAATTTGCCTTGTGTGAATCCACCTTCGCGTAGTTCATTTGAATATCTGCTTGATATTACGCCATTGAGAAGGCTAGCAGACGTCATTGTTCGAAAACGGAAATGGGTCAAACCTAAGCAGTTTTAATTGCAAAATATTCCATGCAACCAAGAAAAGATCGGAAGAAGTATCTCAAGAGTGTTCGGGCGCTTAATTGAAAAGTATTTAATGAAAAGACACTAATTATATCAATTCGTTCGTGTTCTAACAATTCGTCACCACCTCGCCTAAGTTTTCGTGGAACATATGGAGGGATACATCATGCAACATTGGTAGTTCAGAGTTATCGTCATTCTTAGGATATTCACTTAGTACGGTCTCTTCCGTCTGATATCAATTGGCGGAATGACAGATAGCCATTATGAGTGAGTAGATTGTACTGCCCCGCTATGCGCAGGAATTCGTAAAGTAGTATATATGTTTTCTTCACATGCGGAATATAAGCCAGACCGACACAAAGATATTGTGCTGCTGAGTACGCCAATCCGAGAACCGATACTCGATAAGTATCTGCTGACGATTCTCAATTGTGCCACAGAGTTTATAAAGAATGTTATTTCTGCTTTCGAGCTTGGCAGTAGTTCATGTAAAAAGCTCATTAAAAGGTAATCCCAAGGGATTTTGGATATATGTTATAACGAAGTTCATCTCTCTTAAAATAGACATCAGTTGCTCTATATGCTAATATGCTGGAGAAACGAAAACGCACCCAAATTTTGGAAAATTGTGGTAAGGTCTTATGGGACCAAACTGCTAGGGTCATCGGTACCTACACACTACTTAATCTAACTTGAACTAACTTACGCTAAGGACAAAACACACACACACACACACACACACACACACACACACACACACATGCCCGAGGGAGAACTCCAACCTCTGACGGGGGTCAAAAGTGGCACTTATGTTTTATTTTAACTGGTTGTAGCATCCATTTAGTGGAAGTATGGCTTGAGGTTTCCAGAAAAGATGTTAGGATTTCTTCAGCTGTTGAGAAGGTTTTGTGTTGGTTGGTTGCTGTCAAATTATGCATATAGCTAAACTTCAAGGGAGATTAATGGTACAGCAAAAGACTGGTTCTGATCTTAAACAAAAAGACACTGCAGAACTCAAAGGTGTTTCAAGAAATTTAAAAGAAATGACTGTCGTGTTTACGATGCCGTCCTGTAAGACCAATCATAGGTGTTTTTTTGTCTAGTGAATTGTTCAAACTTCGCTGGAAACGGGAATGAATCCACTTTGTTCTATTAATGGTGATTTTCGTTGTAACCCGAAGTCTTGGCATGTTCGAAGAAAATGTAGTTTTTACAAACCTGTCTTCTGAAACTAAAATACACAAAATCCATCGTTTCGTCACGTGGACATGCTTCATATTCCACAGTGTGTGCAAGTGGTACGGCTAAGAACACGACGTGTCAGAGTTACCACTTTGACCCAATGTTTTTGCCAGATGGCTAAATTACTAAGGCCAGTTGTACAGTCCCCGGTTATCAGCCGCTGAAGTTCTATTCTCGGAATACGTAATACGCCTAACCGGAAAATAAATTCGGGATAACTAAACCGGTGATTCTGACAAGATGAGAGATGTTAACCGGAGAATAAGTTTTGACAATGGCAGGAATAGTTACAGAATTAGTGATGACAAGATTGTTTGTTAGTACGAGGAAGGGGAAGGAACGGGGACAGCACACAAAGTATATGGAAGAATATGACGATTCCAAATTTATATAAAAATTTCATGCTGCTACTTTTCGATCTCATAATTCAGAAAATGGAGAATATGAATGAAATGTTAAACTACTTCCTAACATAAAACTTTTTGCTTGTAGTAGGCCTAACAGGCATTTGATACTGATACTTAGCAAATTATATTCTGTCGTGATATTTATGTATATGAGGTACATAAAAATGACCATTTGTGCCAAAACAGTCTCGCTTATTTGGCGTGTTATACGATTACTGAAAAATTAGAAAGACAGTGACAAAAAAGACATAATCCAATCGAGAAACCATACCAGTCTTGGCTACTTTTGGTATTTACAGATTTTTCAGTATTACACAACTAGATTTTGATTTTTCATGTAGAAAATCGTTTGACGAACTTTGATGAGGTAAAAGATTCTTTCCCACAAAGAAAATCACGCAGTGTAAAACTGTGGCAAGATTAGAGAGAGCCGGCCGGGCTGGCCGAGCGGTTCTAGGCGCTACAGTCTGGAACCGCGCGACTGCTACGGTCGCAGGTTCGAATCATGCCTCGGGCACGGAAGTGTGTTCTGTCCTTAAGTTAGTTAGTTTTAAGTAGTTCTAAGTTCTAGGGGACTGATGACCTCAGAAGTTAAGTCCCATAGTGCTCAGAGCCATTTGAAACATTTTTGATTAGAGAGAAAAAAATTGTGGGACCTAAGGATTGAAGAAATGTTTGTTGTTTTGCTTGTCTTTTTACTAGTTTTATGTTTCCTATATTTAATTTTATGTTACACAAAAGAGAAAGTTATAAGCTAACAGGCTATAAAGAGCGCATTTTTTTTTTTTTTTTTTTTTTTTTTTTAAGGCGGTAGAATGTCAAACCGTCTGGCTGGGAGCAGGAGAGGCACCACGGGACATTTTAATGTCCACTGTTTTGAATATAGGTTTGATATCTTCCATAACAAAATATACACGTTTGAATTCCACAGAGCGAAGTACAGTGCCGTGGAGTTGAAGAATGCTATCTGAAGAAGTGTGGCACTACAGTTTGGTATAGACAGTTCTCTGGATGACGGCAGCTCATGACGGGCGTTGCAATATTGCTGACTGGACCAGGCGGTACATAAGTGCATCGCATTGATTAGTTCGCCAATCAGAGAGATGTTATTGTATACGTCGGATGGTGACATATTCTGTTGATTGCCCCCATGAATTGGGCCGAAGGTTTAAGAAAGATGTTCATAAGACCAAGGCCACCGTCAGGCGTGCCGAGGGCCGGAGTGGCATAACGATTCTTGAGTATCATCGTGCGACCGACAAAATACCCGGAGGCCACCAGCAATCGATACGTAGTTCCCGTCGGTAGTGGAAATATCTGTGCAATATGTGGTAACCACGATGCAAGATGTACTTGACATATTGCACGCTTTGTATGATGTCGAGGACTCATAAGGAATTATCTCACACTCTAACGTGAATCATCGGGAACACGTGCCTATTTACTCACCGTCGCCGTTCTCCGTAGATCATGGGTTAATGGAATTCCCAGGCGTCTAGACATTTCCACCACTCATAATGGGCCGAGGTCCTCATCAAGTCCCCGTCCAATGAGCATTATCCCCGATTTTGCATTATTCGAAAGAGGACCTTAGCACCTCTCCTTCCGACCGCACGAAGACAGCAAGTTGTCTCCATACACTCGATAGATGAAGGAGTTACCTCTCAACTCCAACCAATGACCGCCCGCCGCAGCTTATTCATGAGCGATACAAGCGCTACAGCGAAGAGGACTATTGATAGCGGGCAGATTTTTTTTTATTTCTTTTTATTTTTTTTATTTTTTTATTTTTTTGTTGATGCGGCCCATCACGAATTCCCTCCTCTACCAACCTCTTCATCTCAGAGTAACACTTGCAGCATACGTCCTCAATTATTTGCTGTATGCATTCCAATCTCTGTCTTCCTCTACAGTTTTTGCCCTCTACAGCCCCCTATAGTACCATGGAAGTCATTTCATGAAGTTTTAACTGATGCCCTATCATCCCGTCGCTGCTCCTTGTCAGTCTTTTCGACACATTCCTTTCCTCTCCGATTCTACGCAGAAGCTCTTCATCCTTTACTTTATCAGACCACCCAATTGCCAACGTTCGTCTGCAGCGCCCCATATCAAATGCTTCGATTCTCTTCTGCTCTAGTTTTCCCACAGTCAGTGGTTCACTATCATACAATGCTGTGCTCCATACGTATATTCTCAGAAGGTTATTGCTCAAATTAATTTGTTCCTCAGATTAAACTGTCTTACTGAGATCATAATCGGAATAAGATCTTCATCCCGGCAGTTCACTGTTACTCCTGAGATCGCACCCCGCAGCAGGCGCATAATGATCTTAATAAAAACGGGTGGGAACGTTATGCGGCGCACGACCGATGTTATAAAGTCTTGATTAATCTCGCCAAAAGCTCGATGAGGATCGACAAAGACAGGAGCCACTCTAAGTCGACATGCAGTGGCCAGTGCTATCACGTAAGTGTAGTGGCTGAGTGCCGATTGTATGTTGCTATATATTCCAAGACTTGTTTGAATTCAGGAAATATTGTTTGACAATAAAGTCCTGAGCCGTGTTGCTGTCAGTGGGGCAAAGATTTTATAATCGCCGTGATTGGTATTAATCCACACTGTGACTTCCAGGCTTTTTCGGTACTGGGTTAGGTACCCTTCAACCAAGATTGGCGGCACACTTGTGTCCGCCTGTATGGCTCATTATATATCGTTAGTCACTGCCGCATCATGAGGTCTGTAACAGACTGAGGAGTAATCCATTCAGTCGAGGTGATTCATTTGCTACCTCTTTTTTGAGTGCCTCCAATATTGCCTCCAATATTTCATCTCCCATGAACGGGAGGAGCAATTCCTCATCCATCCGTTTAGTTTCCATTGTTTCGATTTCAAAATGATATCCTCCACTAAGGAGTCTGTCTGTGCACCAGTGAACAGCCGACGAAGCTGCCCAAAAATGCTGAAGCTATATCTCTCTGTTATTTCAGATGCCAACCATCCGCCACATTGAGTGCGTCGATCGACATTCAGCGAATCCGTCGTGTTTCGCATATCAAAAATTAATTGATGGGGGTTCCCCGACAATATCGTCCAAGTGTCTGACTCTTATAGGCAGGCCCTCTACCCTTTGTCGTGTCAGGGTGAAAATGCGCTCTCCAACTTGTTGAATTCAGTTTGACGATGAGGAGACGGGGATTCGAATAAAAGTTCAGGAAGCACCGTGCAATAATGCTATATTTTTTCTGGCCACTGTATTTTACCTTGAGTGTATGTAATAAGGTCGCGACGTAAGGCCGACTTCACACATCCCAGCCACCATTGTTTCACCATTGCGTACGCTGGGAGACTGCACCCCACATTCTGTCGTTGAAGGCTGATGGTGCAGAAGTATGCTTGATGTCCAGTAAAGGCCGTGGCCCAGATTTCAGCAGCAGTCGACACTTTCAGTAATCCACCGGAGACATAAATATGGTAAATACTGCTAGCTCAGAGTCTTGTGAAAAATGTGAAACCCTCCCTATTCCGCTGGATCTGTTCCCATGTATCACTTCATGTCGCTACTTGTAGTTGCTTGCAGGTATTAAAATTATGAGTCTGATCCTCCGGAACCGGGCGCAGTTGAAATGACCGTCAAAGAGAAAGCGTTCATACCTTCTGGCAAAAAGAGGAGCAATATCTGCAGAGCAGAACTGTGCTCTCCCCTTTCGCTGGTCTGTGCTAGACGAAGCGTGGATGTTAACGATGTCCTCCACTGTTACTTCCACACCCCGTGCTGATGGTAGCAAAGAGATATCCATTACCGGTACTCCTTCCCGCATCGAGATCGCTGTGCCACTGTTATTGGCCAAGTGCAGTGATCTGTGCATGAAATAACCAAGTATTTCAGGGAACGCGCCGAGCCGTATTCAGACGCGTGTAACGCATCACGAAGGAGTTGTAACGTCGCCGTCGAACGAGTGTTGTTGATGTTGGCAATCCCAGTTTCATAGGCTTGTGGCTCGTCGTACGAGCTCTAAAGGGAGTAATGGGTGGAGCCGCATGGTATTCCCGCAATTTCCACGGTGGAGCTATCTTCCTATAGGCCTCGAAAATCATCAGTCATCTGAGTGGGCGGGCGCCACCATCGCGTCCCCGACGCTCTGTGTTGGTCTCTTCGGTGTCGTCTTCTTGGTCGCCCCACTCTGAAAGGTGTCAGGAGTCACAATCGCATGGTGTTACCCTCCGTCGCATCCTGTTGCAATATGGAAGGGTGTACGGGATCCGTAGGGGAAGAGTCATCAGAAAAACATGCCATCTGGAAGCGCACGGTAGGAGTCATCAATGTGTTGCAGCTGCCGTGAAGAATGTTGCAAATCTTTACAATCATCACTGATCTTAGGTGGCAGGCAGTGGACATCGTCTCGATTGAGTCCGCTCTCTTTCCGTCGTTTCGGCGAGCAACACTTACCCGTACGTGAGTCATCGTCCTTAATAAGGGCTCATCCTGGTGTACAATCTCCGCTTCAACGCGTGTTACGTCGTGCGCTTCTACATCCCCATCCTGCTCCAGTAATTGCGATTGGCGTCTCCTCAATCGTATAAGACGGCCTTGCCACCAACTCCTGTATCGGCGAATAGATAGAAGCTCGGTGTCGCGTGTCCCGAAGTGCCGTCACTTACGTCAGCGGAAGAGATGTGGTCCATCTGTACCTTGTTAGTCGTCCCTATGTAACAATGTTAAACTCTCTGGAGGTATTTCGACTGAACATGGCCCTCGCTGCCGCACCCGGAACAGGGCCTTGGTTGTCTGTCGTATGCCACTATGATTCTGCATCCCCGGTGTACAGATATGAGGGCACATGTTTTGTCAACATAATGCGTACCTGCCGGACACTGTTAAGCACTGGATATGTTGTGAAACTTTCCCATATTTCGGCGGCTGATCACCGTAACATTTTGCCGTAATGTGCCTGTTGCCATCATTTGCGGTAACTAGCAGTTCAAAAATGTGTGTGGTACGGATATCTATATAAACCTGCATGATACACTGATACGTCTCCTATATGGCCTTCTGAGTGTCGAAATTTTGATCCCATTAATCATCGTTCAGTATTTTGTCAAACGGCGCACCTGAACCAGCCTGATGTAGCTGATACCTCTTACGATGGATAAAGGCATGCCAACAAGATTGCTGTAAGTAATGCGCACTTTACCTCACAAAAAGCGCTCCATTTCATGAGCACTACGTATGGCGTACTTCTTAGAAAACGTGAACGTGAACGTGAGCGTGGGCTTTCTGAAAGAGTGTACCATTGTGCTCCTCTATAACAATCTACACACGCGAAGCCGGCTGCAGTAACCACAACCTCGAGCGCGAGCGCGCTCAGCCAGAATGTAAACATCATGACTGAGCTGCTACCCTACCAACGGTAGATTGTGCCATTAGGATATCCGAGCACGCTCCTCGGCCATTTCCAAACTTCCATATGTCGTCAACGATGTGTCTACAACCTGTACAGATACATTCATTATGCACATTCCCTTACAGGGGAGACATTTTAATAGGAAGTCGCTTGGCCGGTGTCGGCGGATACATGCGATGTTGCAGTGCCTGTGTTGTTCTGAAGAACGATGTTTGGGTCTATCCGTGAGTCGTGCTCGGATAGCCTAATATTAAAGCGACTGCTTGCGAAAAGTGGAATTTGCGAGTTCGAGTCCAGCTCAAATTTCCACTGTCATTATTCCATTATTCCATTATACAGCTACTGGTTGACGATACTCGTAAATGCCAGTATATTTCATGGATTACACAGGTCTGCGAAATAAAAATTGTTTCAAATTTATTAAGTGACTTTCATAGTGTTTTCAACGCTGATTTAAGGAAAAATTGTGAAAAAAATTCATCACGTACAGTTATTTCACAAACTGCTTGTCTAGTTTCAGCACTATAGTAAGTTTGAATTTTGGTTTTTAGGATCTACATAAACTGTTATTTAGCCGTTTTTATACTAGATACACGTAAAATAAAGAGTAATTAGGAGAAACCAGCAGTATTTTCATGTCAGTGCCTGTCTGTCGCACTGCTCCTTCCCCCGCCATCACCAAACAGTGACCTTCTGCTATTGTCCTTCAGTTCACAGTACCTCTTCACTCTGTGCTGTTCACGTGTTGTTGTTATTAGTGCTTGAAAGTAGTGACTGTTTTCTTGTGTTGTGAAGTTGTTCTGTGGACAATGGACAATGGCTACCAGAGGATGTATAAACTCGCCAGATTGCTTCTGCTACATTTGTGGCAACTATAACGTTAAAAAGCAAGAAAGAAACATTTCCGATTTTGTTGAAAAAGTATATTTCTCCTATTTTGGTATGAAGTTAGGTGATCAAGATAAGCCTTGGGCTTCACACAAAGTTTGTTCCCTGTGTGTTGAAGAACTGAGGCAATGGTTTCAACGTAAAAATCAGCCCTTACGTTTTTGAATACCAGTGGTTTAGAGGGAGCCCAAAAATCATAGTGATGACTGCTATTTTTGTTCTTGCAACGTAAGAGGTTTCAAGTTGAAAAACAAAAAGGATATTTCTTACCCTAACATTCAATCAGCCATTCACCCTGTTCCTCATGGACCTGAAGTACCAATACCCTCTCCTCCAGATTCTTTGGGTGATATACGTAGATGATCACGAGCCATTGGCTCAGCAAGGTGATTGTGAATAAGACAGAGATTGCTACGATCCTGGCACAACCGATCCCTTTCCATTCACACAATCTGAACTGAACGATTTAGTTAGAGACCTAGGCCTATTTAAAGAATTGGCAGAGGTCATAGGATCTAGATTGAAAGATAAATATATGTTGGCTCCGGCTACATCCTTTTCCTGGTATCGATCGAGGGAAAAGGAGTTTATAACTTTCTTCTCTCAAGAAGGTGACCTGGTGTTTTGTGGTGATGTTCCTGGACTTATGACACGTTTAAAAATAGGATATGCTCTTGATAAGGGGAGACTTTTCATTGATTCTTCAAAAAGAAGCCTTAAAGCAGTACTTCTACACAATGGCAATAAGTATGCTTCTGTACCTGTTGGACACTCGGTTCACTTAAAAGAATGTTACGAAAACTTTGAACTGGTTTTAAGCAAACTCTGCTATTCAGACCACAAATGGACACTAAGTGGTGATTTAAAAGTGATTTCAATGCTGTTTGGTCGACAAAGTTGCTATACAAAGGGTTTATACCAGGCAAAGCTAAAGGAAGGAATCTTCGTCAGACCAGACATTAGAAAACTAATGACAGATCCCAACTTTGCGGACAAAATGAAAACAAAAGAAAAGGCAGCATGGACATATTTTAAATTAGTTGTTACCGGTTTCCTAGGAAACAAACGAGATCAAAGCCACAAGACAATCGTTGCAGTCATGCTCGACAACTTTAAGAAGCTGGGCTGTAACATGTGCATTAAAGTTCATTTTCTCCATTCAAATCTTGACTACTTTTCTGCAAACCTTGGTAATGTAAGTGAAAAGTAGGGCGAAAGAATCCACCAAGCCATAAAAGAAATGGAAAGTAGATATCAAGGAAGACGGAAAGTCAACATGATTGCGGACTACTGCTGGGTGATAAAAAGAGATAATCCTCAGCGAGTCCACAGCCGGAAAAGCAATAAAAGAAGCTTCGACAGAAAGCGAAAGCGTTATTATGAGGACTTGTGTGCTTAACGAGAAATGGAAGTGTACTGGAAATGTAGTTTAGAACATGACTTATAAATAAAATAAAATTTTATAACGTTAGACATGATGTGATAAATTGCTTAAATTTTGTTATCATATCCAAAACTACTCCCTTTTTTGTGAGAAAACCTGATGTGACAGAAAAAAATGGATTGCATTTTTTAAATCAGCGCTGAAAAGTACATAAAAGTCAGTTATCAAATTTCAAACAACTTTCAAAAAATACTTTTTTACACACCTGTGTTATCTTTCTGGCGGCACAGAGGTCAGGCACTCCCAACGAAGGAAAATTATGTGCGGCGTCTGCGAATCGAGTAAACTTCGTTTTAAGAGTATTTTCGTTTCAACTTGTGTACCGGACTCCTGACACAGAGATGGGGCACCAGCCTAGAATTTGCCTAGATAAGTGAGGAAAACTGCTTTAAATCATGCGCAGAAAAAGCAGTGTAACTTTGTATACAAGACTTTAAGTTTTACTTCTGATCTGTTACGTCAAAGGATATCGTGTAGCTATCCAAAAACATATATCCCTTGCCAAATACTTTCAAAATAACCACTACACTCCTTCTGTTCGCAGGTGTAGTTGCAGCTAGATATTTAAATGAATAAAAACATTTAGTAAAAAAACTGGCCAGCATCTGAATCGGCATTACCCGCTATCTTACAATCAGATTTCTGTGTGTGTATTTTTAAATCCACTTGTCATGTTTTCAGATGGCTCTGAGCACTATGGGACTTAACATCAGAGGTCATCAGTCCTCTAGAACTTAGAACTACTTAAACCTAACTAACCTATGGACATCGTACACATCCATGCCCGAGGCAGGATTCGAACCTGCGGCCGTAGCAGCAGCGCGGTTCCAGACTGAAGCGCGTAGAACCGCACGGCCACACTGGCCGGCGTCATGTTTTCAAACAGCTTCTTCAGCATATAGCTCCAGTAGGAACTATCTTCGGCAATTATCACCTAGTCATCACGAAACAGAAGATCGTATAGTATCTCAGCCACCCACTGTCGTTCCCATCAGGTTCTATTTATTTATGCCTTCAAAACTTATTTCAACCAAATTTTAAGGAACAGAAAAGGCAGTGGAAGCTTATTCGTTTGTTTATTTGAAATTAATCTTATAACCCACCCCCCAATTTCACTGAGTTGATATACTTACGATATAAGGCTCTTATTGTATTAATGTAGGGCATTAATTTACAATTATTCCTCATCGTCAGTCAAACTTTTCTAATGTTACTTTTCCCTTTCTACCTAAAAGTGCCTTTTATAACGAAAATTAAATTAAACTCTAGGATCACGTCCTGAGGACCGAGCGATGCCAAAACGACCGCAATGCTCGCTGTCAATGGTATCATTCGCATGCTGTATGGAGCGGCAAGTCATCAGCACACCGCTCTCCCGGTGGTTATTGGCTTTCCACGCCTTGGGGCTGCTACTTCTTAATGGAATAGTTCCTCAGTTTCCATCACGGCGCTGAGTAGACCTCACCTGTCTTGGCGTCCAACCATCACTCATTGATAGCTACAGGGCTATAATTGCAGCACCTGTAAAAACTTTTCGGCAGCTGGCACTGGCTGGCAGCACATGATCCGCGATAAATGGGACAACTGCTACAACTTTAACAACTGTCTGAGTGAACCTCTGCATTTATCCGCCAACGGCAGAACAGCGGCCATAAGCGATTTATTTGTTGACTGCAGGAAGTGGTCATTGGTGTAAGTGCCCTCAGTGGTGGTAGACATAAATTATGTGATCAATAGTATCCAGACATCCTCAAAAACATACGTTTTTCATATTAGTTGCATTGTGCTGCCACCTACTGCCAGGTATTCCATGTCAGCGAGCTCAGTAGTCATTAGACTTCGTGAAAGAGCAGAATGGGGCGCTCCGCGGAACTCACGGACTTCGAACGTGGTCAGATGAATGGGTGTCACTTGTGTCATACGTGTGTACGCTAGATTTCCACGCTCCTAAACATCCCTAGGTCCACTGCTTCCGATGTGATAGTGAAGTGGAAACGTGAAGGGACATGTACAGCACAAAACCGCATAGGCCGACCCCATTTGTTGACTGACAGAGACAGTCGACAGTTGAAGAGGGTTATAATGTGTAATAGGCAGACATCTATCCACACCATCACACAGGAATTCCACACTGCATCAGGATCCACTGCAAGCACTATGATAGTTAGGATGGAGGTGAGAAAACTTGGATTTCTAGCGCGAGCGGCCTGTCATAAGCCACACATCACGTCGGTAAATGCCAAACGACGCCTTGCTTGGTGTAAGGAGCGTAAACATCGTGCGATTGAACAGTGGAAAAACGTGTGGAGTGACGAACCACGGTACACAATGTGGCAATCCGATGGCAGGGTGTGGGTATGGCGAATGCCCGGTGAACGTTATCTGCCAGCGCGTGTAGTGCCAACAGTAAAATTCGGAGGCTGTGGTGTTACTTTGTGGTCTCGTTTTCATGGAGGGACCTTGCACCCCTTGTTGCTTCGCGTGGCACTATCACAGCACAGGCCTACATTGATGTTTGAAGCACCTTCTTGCTTCCCACTGTTGAAGAGCAATTCGGGGATGGCGAATGCATCTTTCAGCACGATCGAGTACTGTTTATAATGTACGGCCTGGTTACACGACAATAACATCCCTGTAATGGACTGGCCTGCAGAGAGTCCTGACCTGTATCCTACACAACACCTTCGAAATCTTTTGGAAAGCCGACGTCGTGCCAGGTCTCACGGACCGACGTCGATACCTTTCCTCAGTGCAGCACTCCGTGAAGAATGGGCTGCCATTCCCCAAGAAACCTTCCAGCACCTGTTTGAACGTATGCCTGCGAAACTGGAAGCCGTCATCTAGTCTAAGGGTGGGCCAACACCATGCTGAATTTCAGCATTACAAATGGAAGGCACCACGAACTTGTAAGTCATTTTCAGCCAGGTGTCCGGATATTTTTGATCGCATAGTGTAGCTGTCGACGCATTTGCCGCACTGTTTGCAAGTTCTGTGGCTGGAGCGTAGGTGTGGCATTTATGTGGCTACTGATCGTGACCATGTGACGTCATGCTAGGACTGCGTGGCATGTGGATCCCTCTGTAGATACAGCTGTGTACAATAATAGTTGCTGAAAACAGCACGAACTATGTAAATATAGTGACAGTTCAATAGACAAGCAGTTCAATTCGGACAGTTTCCAGTTGCATTATGACATTACTGTTAGTGGAGCGGCATTTTCACTATGGTCGGAATCTTTCTGAAGTGTTTCACACACACACACACACACACACACACACATACACATACACACACACACGCACACACGCACACACGCACACACGCTGATGCCTCACTGATGCCTCACTGATACCTCACTTTGACCATTCGAGCCACTTTAACTCAGACCACTATTTCGTTAATTATTCACTACTGTCATCTTTACGCCTGTTTTAGTAGTTAGTATACTTTGTCATAAGGCCTTTCCCCGGCTTTACTCATTGTCCAGTTTTATCTGAGCATTTACACAACACCGTTCCTCAAAAATGTGACTACTTCCATTAGACTGCAGCGACCCACTTCCTACTATGAAGACGCACATGCACTCTTATAACAAAGTCGCGTCGTCAACCCCACACAGTCCAATAAATTTTGAGTCTGTCGTCCAATCCAGATAGTTTGTTCCGAATTAGGTCTTCTAGTGCTCTGTCAGATTCCTCTCCCAGTATCACAATTCCCACCTCATCTTCACTTACTTTTGGTTTTCTGTAATATTCCCTTCATATTCGTGGAGATACACTGACGGACAAAAAGAATGGAGCAGCCAGAAGGGTGGGACGTATCGAAATGAAATTTCACGAGTTGAGAAAAAAATTACAAACTGGAGTCATATTTACAAATAACTTACAGTTTCAACTCCTTTATCAGTATGACGTTGCACCTCCTCTAGCCTGGATACTGATTCGGTTGAGAAGGATGTCATAAGGCCGTTGTATTCTGAAGCGTTTTAGCCCACAACAGTAATAAATGATCTTTGATATCGTAGATATTGTCACTGTGACAGAGTTGACGTCCGACCTTGTCCATAGATGTTCTATCGGGGACAGATCTGGGAATCTTTCTGCCAACAGGAACACCTTACAATCTTACAGACTGTTCTTAGAGACACTTGCCATATGTTGACGGTCATTTGCCTGCTGAAAAATGGAAGTACCATATTGTCACATAACAGGCAATACTTGAGGACGCAGAATGCCTCTGACGTAACGTTATGCCGTCAGAACTCCTTCAGTCTGGACCAACAGTGACATAAAGTCACACCCGATGAGCCTCCACACCATGACACCAGGGGTTGCAGTGCTGTGCGTCTCCAAAACACTGGAAGAACGGGACCACTGCCCCAGACAGCAATCTACTTGCCAACGGTGGTCATCTGCGGTAGTGCAGGGTCATTGTTCATCACTGAAAAAACTGTGATGTCATTCATCGATAGCCTATGCTTCCAGATCACGGCACCGGTGTAAACGGAGCCTTTTGTGTTTGGCTGGCTGGTCATGGGTCTGTAATTTTCTAGCCTGATTGCTGCCAGACTCCGTCCAAAGATGCGATATGACACAGACAAGTATGCCTGCCCTCATGTTCCCATGGAGTCTACATCGGGCCACTCCTGTGGCGAATGCCCTTCGGATCTGCATATTGCACGATTCGGCCAGCTGGCCAAATGAATATCCACGATTAGGTCCCACTCGAACTCTTTCAAGTGCTGGTAATTTTGTCTCACAGGAGTACGCTGCATCTCCGTGTCGTTCACAGTGATCATCTACATCTACATCTACATCTACATACATACTCCGCAATCCACCATACGGTGCATGGCGGAGAGTACCTCGTATCACAACTAGCATCTTCTTTCCCTGTTCCACTCCCAAACAGAACGAGGGAAAAATGACTTCCTATATGCCTCTGTACGAGCCCTAATCTCTCTTATCTTTGTGGTCTTTCCGCGAAATGTAAGTTGGCCAGTAAAATTGTACTGCAGTCAACCTTAAATGCTGGTTCTCTAAATTTCCTTAGTAGCGATTCACGAAAAGAACGCCTCCTTTCCTCCAGAGACTCCCACCCGAGTTCCTGAAGCATTTCCGTAACTCTCGCGTGATGATCAAACCTACCAGTAACAAATCTAGCAGCCCGCCACTGAATTGCTTCTATGTCCTCCCTCAATCCTACCTGATAGGGATCCCAAACGCTCGAACAGTACTCAAGAATAGGACGTATTAGTGTTTTATAAGCGGTCTCCTTTACAGATGAACCACATCTTCCCAAAATTCTACCAATGAACCGAAGACGACTATCCGCCTTCCCCACAACTGCCATTACATGCTTGCAATGTTACGCCCAAATATTTAATCGACGTGACTGTGTCAAGCGATACACTACTAATGGAGTATTCAAACATTACAGGATTCTTTTTCCTATTCATCTGAATTAATTTACATTTGTCTATATTTAGAGTTAGCGGCCATTCTGTACACCAATCACAAATCCTGTCCAAGTCATCTTGTATCCTCCTACAGTCACTCAACGACGACACCTTCCCGTATACCACAGCATCATCAGCAAACAGCCGCACATTGCTATCCACCCTATCCAAAAGATCATTTATGTAGATAGAAAACAACAGCGGACCTACCACACTTCCCTGGGGCACTCCAGATGATACCCTCATCTCCGATGAACACTCACCATCGAGGACAACGTACTGGCTTCTATTAGTTAAGATCTGACACTGTTCACGCCACTAAGATACCTTATCAGTCTTGTAGACAACACTTTTGCACATGGCCATTCTACCTTTCACAGAGAATTGGAACTCTAATGCCCATCGATGGTATTTACGTGTACCAAGTTGCTTTGGCATCTACGTTCACCCCTTTTGTCATCAAGCAGTTTATTAGTTTATATGCCTGTAAAACTGTGGTTTGTTTAGTCAACTGCTTTTTGACGTTTTGTGTCCTCGTACGAAATTACGTATGGCAGAATGGAAAAATAATATTGCTGTGTAATATCTGCGAGTGGTGGAGGGCACGGAACAATACGTCACGTAGGGGAAGAACCATAATCCCGCCGTGAAGCCGGTACGCAATTACTCTAACGGACGACTCGGCGCGCGTGCTATCAGTCTCCCTAGAACGTTCATAACGGGGATGAAAGCCTTCCTCTTCACTCGTTTCTCCTGCTTCTTATTATAAAACGCGTTTAGCATTCTGTACAATTTCACCGAAACATTCATCATGTAGGATGCTGTTTCCGTTCGCAGGGCGTTATATTTAAGTGATGTAGCTGAGGCAGTGTTCCTTCATTTACCTCTTGATTTGCATACTCGGTATATTTTCACTGACACTGGAAATAAAGATACCAGTGCAGATCTACGTTAACATCGGAGATTTTTATGATTCGCCGTGGGGTGTTGAACGAAACCCTTGGTATCAGCTATATTAATTATTCAAGTGTCTAGACAGGTGAAAGATTTGCCAACAATGAGACGGTTCACCTATGACGAGCATCAGCACAAAATTGTAATCCTCGTGTGCGTCATAAAGATAAGAGACGATGTAGTTCAATATTGTTTCCAGGGCTCTCGAGTGTCCAGCCTGATGGAATCAGAACTACCTGATGATGGTGGAAAGTTTATTCGCCGAAATATCGGGGGACTTCAACGATCGCATCCGGGTGGACACCCGAGAGCCCTGGAAACAACACATAAAACCCTCTGATCACATAGTTCAATATTGCTGAGCTGCCAAGCGAAACTACAAGTGGGGGGGAACGTCATATGCAATATTTGTAATGACACGTTGCAGAAGTTATTTATTGCGACGACGCCACGCTGTATCCAGAGGTGCTGGAAAGATGAAATTAGCTGGCACGCTTCTGCGTGAGTAACGAGAGCAGGGCGACAGTGCAATGGCGGCCAAGGAAAGTCGGGGCGCCACTATGCAGAATCCATACATGTTTCAAAAGTGAATGTACGTATAAACGTGCGTATGTAGTATGTTCCACATGCCTTCTGAACCACTGGATCGATTTCAAACAAACTGGTAGACATATCACTTACTACCGGGAAATAACCGGCGCGAGGGTAAGAACCACCTACATATCAAAAGGGTAGAGGTGGGGGTGAAAACGCAGCGTAGCTTACCACTCTTACAATTTAGTCATCTAGTATTTGAGAATAAGACCACGTGGTGGCTTTTAACAAACTTTACACACAATTTCAAGCACTTACGAATCTTTTGTCGCTCATAACCCCCACAAAATAATGAAAGGTAAACAGTTTATCGCTTACTTCATTTTCGCTGTTCATGCAGTAAAACTTCCACATAAAGCTTGACGTTTTAATTTGTTACTTCTTAGCTACTCACTGAATTGGTGACACATTTTGACAACAGTATTCACATAGACACTGAATATACCTGGAAATTTAGATAGTTGTACGACACACAGTTCAGGAAAACCCAGGGGAAAAAAGCTCGTCCTAAACCCTTGGAATGATTTGAGTCACATTTGTTACACATACTAATTACGATCTGGAAACAAATAGTGTGGAACTAAGAACCACCAGCTTCCTATTCGGGTGAGGTGCTAACGTGAATAGAGAAGGGGGAAAAAGGAGATGGGTAGACCGTGAGTGGCGAGGAGCAGATGGGCTAATAGAAGATAGGGAAATGTAAATACCAGGGCAACGCGCGGTACTCAGCTAGTATGAAATACGGGGTGATTCAAAAAGAATACCACAACTTTAGGAATTTAAAACTCTGCAACGACAAAAGGCAGAGCTAAGCACTATCTGTCGGCGAATTAAGGGAGCTATAAAGTTTCATTTAGTTGTACATTTGTTCGCTTGAGGCGCTGTTGACTAGGCGTCAGCGTCAGTTGATGCTAAGATGGCGACCGCTCAACAGAAAGCTTTTTGTGTTATTGAGTACGGCAGAAGTGAATCGACGACAGTTGTTCAGCCTGCATTTCGAACGAAGTATGGTGTTAAACCTCCTGATAGGTGGTGTATTAAACGTTGGTATAAACAGTTTACAGAGAATGGGTGTTTGTGCAAAGGGAAAAGTTCTGGACGGCCGAGAACGAGTGATGAAAATGTAGCACGCATCCAGCAAGCAGTAACTGGATTACAGTATCTGGAGATGTTAGAGAATTGGCTGTTCCCTCAGCTCGAACAAGAAGCACAACAATTCATATTTCAGCAGGATGGAGCGCCACCACATTGGCATTTATCTGTCCGTAACTACCTGAACGTCAACTACCCGAGGCGATGGATCGGCCGCCAGGTAGCCCGTGACAGAGCACTTCATCACTGGCCTCCAAGAAGCCCTGATCTTACTGTTGTGTCTATTTCTGACAGCCTAGACACAATGAGGTAGCTAGGTGCACGCTAAACTAACGCAGACGGGCGTGAAGTCTGAAACAGGATACTGGATGAAAACTATAAAGAAAAGAAGGGAGCTTCTTTTATACTTAACTTTAATGAATCCTTGGAATACATCTCTCTTGAATATTCGTTAGCTATAAGCACTGATACAAATGGCGCCTTGCTAGGTAGTAGCTATGGACTAAGCTGAAGGCTATTCAATCTGTCTCTCGGCAAATGAGAGGAAGACTTGGTAGGTCTAGTCGCAAGCTATGTCGTCCGTACAACTGGGGCGAGGTCATGTCCGTGTCTTGTGACCTGCCATGTGGTGGCGCTAGGATTGCGATTACACAGTGGCGACACGCGGGTCCGACATGTACTACAGGACCGCGGCCGATTTAAGTTACCACCTAGCAAGTGTGGTGTCTAGCGGTGACACCACATTCCTCCCCCGCAAATCGGCGAACGGTCGTGAGATAAGGCTTCCGCCCGCCGTGGGGAGGACCCCATGTTGACGTATGCGATGAGGTGGGGAGCCTAACAACAGGCGAGGCTGTGCCACCCGCACCCGGCCATGCGGTCCGAGGGGAGCTAGGAAACGCCTGCACACGTTCAATTACACCTTGAGATTCTAAATCGTGTAATGTTCTGGCGACCTCATCACGCAATGCGTGGGGAACATTGCGCGCTCTGAAAAATTTCGGTTGCGCGTTGTCTTTCAGTGCCAAATGTGCAGCATAGTTCTTAGCGCAACCAAGGCCCGGTGCAAAAATGTCTGCAAATTCTTCACAAAGACTAGAAACACTGGCGGAAGGCACAGTCTGATTCACTGATAGGACCTGATTTACTATAGACAAATTAAACAATTGAAACAAATCTAAACCAAACAAGTTCACTGCAGAAGTAGAACGAAGAACGTAAAATGATACAAGTTTTGTTTGTCCCTTGTATGTTGCAAGAAGGCTGCACTGTCCTAACACAGGGATCGGCTGTCCTGAGTAACTAGTTAACTTAACATTTGCGGCACGCAATGGCGGTTTGCCCAGTTGTATGTACGTGTCGTGATTGAGCAATGAAACTGCAGCTCCGGTATCGAGCTGGAATGGTATCACTTTGCCTTCAAAGTCTAAGTCAACAAAAAGTTTATTGTCCTGCTGACAACAAGAGCGACTGTCACGTGCAATTTGAACTGAGACAGGTACAGAAGCACTTGCGACTTTACGGGAATTCCGGCGACGTCGACGCACATTTGTGGTGGGACGAACACAGTCACTGTTAGCTAAAGTGTCACTGGACGGGTGGGAATGAACCACATGAATGTCCATGGGTGAAGGTCCACGAGCCTGATTGTCCTGGGTTCGATTCCGGCGCGAAGCAGAAGGCCTGGAATTTGTGTGATTGTCTGATCTAAGCTTTTTCTGGCAAACACTTTGAACATGTCCCTTCTTGTGACAGTAAAAGCAAATAGCTTGGCGTGACGGGCAATTTTCACGCGAATGTCTAGTTGCACACCGCGGGCATGATTTCACGGCATTTGCTTGCTTACGCGGCGCACGTGGTTGCAAGGTAGGCTGCGACGGGCGCGAGGGCCGCTTAGCGTCCCGTGCAGCGGGCCCGGCGGGCCGGTGAAAGTGACACACTGCTGGCGAAGTTTCAAATGAGTCCTGAGCAAAGTCAAGTGTGTCTTGCCTATCCAATATGTCTATCACTTGTTGAAGGGAGGGATTAACTAGTTTCAAAATCTGTTCCCTTATGCGAACATCAGAAACGTTCTGTGCTATTGCATCACGCACCATTGTATCGGAATAAGGGAGGCCACAGTCACATTCAAAGGCACATTCCCTAGTAAGTCCTTGCAAAGTTGCTACCCACTCCCTATTAGTCTGACCGGCCGTACGTTTTGTACGAAAGAACGTATACCGTTTTGCAACTACATTTACTGTTTCTTTGAAATAGGCATCCAAAGCAGACAAAATTTCCTCGTAGGTCAGAGTTGCTACGTCGCGTCGGGGAAATAATTTCACTATCACACGGTAGGTAGACACACCGACACAAGAAAGCAAAAACGGCTGCCGCTCTTTACCTTGAATTCTGTATGCTGCTAGGTGAAAGGTGAACTGGCGAGACCACTCTTGCCAGGTCTCTTCGGCCGCCACGTATGGCCGAAAAGGAGGTGCAACAGCGTTTTGTGGCAGCGGTAGCGAAGAAGCGGCGGCCGCCGCATCGTTTTGCAGCGCACGTTGACCCTGGACGAGCTGTCCAAGGGCTTCCAATAACGCCTGCGTCTGCTGATTCTGCAAGCGAAAAAATTCGGACAGTACATCTGGAGATTGTGGCGAAGCCATGACACAAACGAATGAATACAAACTCTTTTACTCGTCGCCAAATAATGTTGTGTCTATTTCTGACAGCCTAGACACAATGAGGTAGCTAGGTGCACGCTAAACTAACGCAGACGGGCGTGAAGTCTGAAACAGGATACTGGATGAAAACTATAAAGAAAAGAAGGGAGCTTCTTTTATACTTAACTTTAATGAATCCTTGGAATACATCTCTCTTGAATATTCGTTAGCTATAAGCACTGATACAAATGGCGCCTTGCTAGGTAGTAGCTATGGACTAAGCTGAAGGCTATTCAATCTGTCTCTCGGCAAATGAGAGGAAGACTTGGTAGGTCTAGTCGCAAGCTATGTCGTCCGTACAACTGGGGCGAGGTCATGTCCGTGTCTTGTGACCTGCCATGTGGTGGCGCTAGGATTGCGATTACACAGTGGCGACACGCGGGTCCGACATGTACTACAGGACCGCGGCCGATTTAAGTTACCACCTAGCAAGTGTGGTGTCTAGCGGTGACACCACACTTACCCCTTGCGATTTTTTCTTATGGGGGTATGTTAAGGATATGGTGTTTCGGCCACCTCTCCCAGCCACCATTGATGATTTGAAACGAGAAATAACAGCAGCTATCCAAACTGTTACGCCTGATATGCTACAGAGAGTGTGGAACGAGTTGGAGTATCGGGTTGATATTGCTCGAGTGTCTGGAGGAGGCCATATTGAACATCTCTGAGCTTGTTTTTGAGTGAAAAAAAAACCTTTTTAAATACTCTTTGTAATGATGTATAACAGAAGGTTATATTATGTTTCTTTCATTAAATACACATTTTTAAAGTTGTGGTATTCTTTTTGAATCACCCTGTATAATTTGAAATTTTGTTATGGTCGGCCTTGCTCTTATATTTATATTCGACTGACATGACATTGCAATTTACGCCAGACCATTCTTGAAATACTGAGCTAAATATTAACTGGAACTGAATTACCTAAAGGAACATGGAGCAATCAACGGCTCATTTTCAAACATGTGAAAACTCAGCGACAGCATTTATGCTCCTGTAATTGGACTTCCATATTGAACAGTTTCATTTACGTGATTGTAGAGAATTAATTACGAGTAAGATGTAATGTTTACTCCTTGGAAACTATAGAAACTGAAGAATTGCAAATGTTACACATCGAGGACAAGGAAGAAGTTCACGCAGTCTGATGAATATTTCAGTTCGGACCATCACCTTAAATGACAGTACACTTTCGCTGAGGATTTACTTTACTCCCCTAACTGTTGATGATAGCACCTGGAACTGACTTAACATTCTTTGAGCGTCGAGGATTGGGAGAGCGTGAAAACAGATGGACACTATAACATCACTCAGCATTCATCTCCCGATGACCGTCACGCAGGTATTATTTTAATTTATTGTTTTCTTCTTCACTACTTCACAAGGAATTTTCTGGTAGTATCGGAATATAGTTGGACAAATGCTTCAAGCCTAAAAGCATCGTGAGTTAACAGAACAATATCTTTGCCGTCAAGAGAACGGATGTCGCTTTGGGCTGCTTAAGCTCCTGTAGAACAGGTACCAGGCAAACACGTGACCCTTCAGCACCATCTTCAGTCGTGGCCATAAACCTGTATGTATATAGTACTCGGCAGTATGCAGCCAATGCAGTAACACGGGTTCATGACGAAACATGTCAGGGTGGTACAAAGGAAGTACCGTGTCTGGACGTACTCGTAACAACAACGTGAAAGAAATTCCTTGACGTCGGTTTATCGATGTGCTAACAAGGAGTGGTGTAGAACTAACCTCCAAATAACGTGGCACAACAGCACTGGTCATAAACAGATACTAACCAACAGCGAATGTCCATGGCGGATTCAAACCTGAGCAGCATATTTATCTTTCTCGGGATGCTCATTGTGAGTGTATTGATACTGGATTTTACTGGCGGTGGTATTCTTATACGAGTATTTTGACCATGAAAGTTCAGCTGTGGCGTAGTTTAACAAACATGTAGTTTTGAGTTCCAAGATCGAGGGCGGTTTCTCAGTCGCGTTATGGAACGTATAATTTGTAAATGGCCAAGGGGCTGTAGCCATTACAGAAAACTACATACTTGAAGTTTTCCAGTTCCTTTGTTACAGATTCAGCGCTAAGTGAAACTTCAGTGATACGCTGTATCATTCATCTAAAGTAGTTCATATTGTATAGCATCTATAGCTGATCGCTTGTATATGACTTGCAAAAAATGTCAAACTTTGGGACTTTGTTAGTGACAAAATGCTGCAAATCAAGGAAGCTAATACCATTGTGATTCATGACTTCACGCGTAAAGATCGTTTTGCTATGAAGATTGTTAAACTCTCCGGCTACAAACATAATATCCGATCCTTCAACATTGAAAACAACGTCATCGACATATCGCCTGTAAAGGCGAATTTTTTAGGAAGTGGTGGAGGTCCGAGTGAAATAGTTACTCTCCAAGTAATTCACGAATATATCAGCATGAAAGTCCGCAAGAGAGTTACCGCAGGCCAAGCCAATCGACTACTTGTAGGATTTGTTATTAAAAATGAAGTAATTTTATGAAGTCAGGAGGCTAAGAAGAGTTATAACATCTACAATTTCATCAGTCTACAGACGTCGGACCCTAAAAAGGTTATCCTGAATAACTGAAACAGTCTGCTATAGCGGAACGTTTATAGATAAAGTTTCTATATCAAGCGACAGTAAAGCGCAGCCTGGAGGAAAAGATTTATCATGTAAACATCGTACAAGTTTCCTTCTAACAGAGATAGTAAAATTTTCGCTTACTATGAATTCATTGCAGCTCAATTGAAGCAAATATTTAGTGACCAGATCGGCTGGGTTCCCAATCCCTTTGGGCACCCAGTCTTTTGCGTCAGCTCCTATCATTCATATGTATAGTCTACGTGAATATGGACGAGCCTCTGGGGCCGCTGTAGTGTACGGCTGTTGACGGTTTGCGCGCGGGATCCCGCTGTGTGCTGCTAAGCCTGTCGTCTCGTCAATGAGGCTGTCTTGTAGTATGTTTTACGCGGCATCATGTGCTCTTCACGGATGCTTTTTGGCAGATAGTTTCACGACCTGGTGATGCCCTATCCGGAAGAAACGAGTCGTTCTTAAGTTTATAAAGGACGTTCCTCAACCTACGCATTTTTTCTTTTTTTTAAAGTACTGTTCAGCATAGGTTAATGAAAATGAGCCCACGTGCTGACAGAATTGAGGATATCAAGTCCAGAGGCTGTGTTACACAATACTGGTGTGTTGTGTCCAGCGCTCGAACATGGAACAGCAGTTCCGCATTCAGTCTGTCCAGCAAACTAAAATGTATGTTAAACTAATTTTTAGTTGTTGTTTTCCGTATGATTTCCAGTTTCATTTGGTGTCTTGATTAGCAACTAAACTCTTATCCGCTCAATATTGTTGAAGGTAAAGTGCTCAAAATATGTACTTACGACTCGTGTATATCTTACGCTGTATCTCTTATTGTAAGATACTACTTATTTCTCTACGTTATCGCGACTACTCTCGTTACCTATAGCGTTGCCTCAGTTTTAAGCGGTAAAGGAACGTACAGTAAGTGCTATTCTTCTGAATATCCATGTACTTATGACATAAACTAGTTTTCTTTACCTTCACTCAATTCGAAGGTATGCATGAAACTTGAACATAATATTAATCACATATTTTCCTTCATCTCTTGCAGCATCATGCATGGCCTCAGCAAACACAGTGAAGGTTTATAGGGTCCCACCTGATGAGAAACGCCAGAAATAGACAACAAAACAAAACGAATTTCAGAATAACTAAGCGCACATGAAACCGACAGGAATTTTGCATGCGTAGTTCATGATGGGTAAGACAGCTACTTTTATTTTCAACTTCCGATCGGTCGCAAAATGGAAACCAAAATGAAAATGTTTTTTGGAATATTAAGGTACAATTTCCGTATACTTCTTTACATAGCCGCCACCCCGACTTAGACATTTGTCGTATCTTGGTACCAACTTTTGAGTACCCACGTCGGCGAATGTATCTCCCTGTGACTTCTGGCAATTCCTTACGCCGGTATGCAGCTCGTTGACTGTGCTAAAATGCTGTCCTCATAGTCAGCCGTTCATGTGAGAGAAGAGATGAAACCCAGAGGGAGCCCAGTGCGAGCTGTATAATGGGAGATCACACACTTCCCATCGGATACACTGCAGGAGCGTCTTCGCTGCACCTGCAATATGCAGCCGAGAACCATGAAGAAGGAAATACACGACAGTTACGTTATGTGGTCTGCATGAAATCAGGCGGAGTCCCTCAGCAGGACCGCTCCACACTAGCTAAGAGGCAGTATTTCTAGACATCCTTATGTGATCACTCTGCACTTCAAACTGAAAAGTACGATGTGACGCGATAGATGCAACACATCTGCAGAAAGCTTTACCGGATTTTCACAGACGTTTTAATTTCGTGACTGATCGGAGAGAAAAAAAAATTGAAATGTCGCCATCGTATATGCATATGTTTTGTAAGCATAGGAGACAAAGAAACAAACAGGAAATTCTACATGAACATGTCTTCCAGTTTTCTTCGCGCGTTTGCTATATTTCATCATTTTTATAATAAATAGGACTTTCAAAAGCGTAACGCAATGTTGAAAATCAGGTGGACTGATAAGGTAAGAAATGTGTAGATTCTGTGCAGAATCGGAGAGGAAAGGCATAAGTGGAAAGGAGATGGGACAGGGTGAAAGGAACTCTGTTAAGACATCAGGGAATGATTTCCACGGTATTAGAGGGAGCTGCAGAGGTCAAAAACTGTAGAGGAAGACAGAACTCGGAATACATACAGCAAATAATTGAGGACGTAGGTTGCAAGGTGAGGTGAAGAGGTTGACAGAGGAGAGGAATTCGTGGCAGGCTGCATCATATGTTCCTAGTTCCTGAAGTTACTAATTGCTTAGCAGCATGTAAAGATGTCTGCACACTGCTCGATATTCTATCCTAACAGATAACAAAAGCTTGAGGTGGATATGTGGCAGTAAACAGAACGGCCGGTGCTGCATGATTGTATGCGTAGATTAAGGTACAGAATCTTGAGGAGGCGTTGGACCCTGGCGGAAGTCCTTTCAGAGTCATCGGCGACATAGGCCAAACTATTGTATCAAATATATAGTGGACATAATCCTGAAAGCTATCAAATATCGTCCACTGCCTTCAACAGCGTATTTGTGTAACATATTTACGCTTTAGACATACCGACGTCTTAACTTAGAATGAATGAATGCTGAGCACGAAATCAACTGAAATCCAGTCGCTCCTCTCAATTCTAGAAGATATGCACAACACTAAGCCGAAGGTCAGATTGTCACTTGTGAACTTTTTTAGCAGTATTGCACTGAAATTTGGTAATTTGACGCTTAAAAGCTATTATTAACTTAAGAGATTGCAGATGACGTGGACAAAGTATACAAATTAGTGGTTGGAGCGAGTCCAGAGATGGTCAATACAATTCGTTCCTAGTGAGTTACATGGGACGAATGACCTATAAAAATGCTGACGGAAGCGTGTGACAGTCTGCTTAGTACCAAAGACCATCCATTGAACTGAGCGTAGAGGCAGATATACTTTACTATGCACATCATATCGTAGTGAGTTACTTGGGACGAAGGACCTGTAAAATATATGCCGGCCGCGGTGGTCTAGCGGTTCTAGGCGCTCAGTCCGGAACCGCGCGACTGCTACGGTCGCAGGTTCGAATCCTGCCTCGGGCATGGATGTGTGTGATGTCCTTAGGTTAGTTAGGTTTAATTAGTTCTAAGTTCTAGGCGACAGATGACCTCAGAAGTTGGGTCGCATAGTGCTCAGAGCCATTCGAACCATTTGTAAAATATACTGACGGAAGCGTGTAACAGTCTTCTTAGTACCAAAGGCCATCCATTGAACTGAACGTGGAGGCAGATATTATAGTTTACTATATACATCACAATAGCGACCTAAATGGAGCTTGATGCAAGCGGCATCAAGGGTGTATCTCGATTTATGGCTACCAGTAGTATCGTTGTGAGGCAGAAATTGCTGCAAGGTATCAACTCTGGTACTTATTGCTGTCTGATAGATGTGGGGGTTAGTGTTAATGGTCTTTTCCAACAAACGTTTGTGGTCCTATGTGAGCTGAGGACAATGGATGCTAAAAGACCCCAGTAACTTCTTTTCAGTTTTTTTCATTATAAGGTAACATATTCCTAAATTGAAATTGCTACATCGATCTGCTGGACACCTTCGATATGCATCTTGCCCGTCATATTTGTCGAATTTGCTGCTTTGTAGCCCTGTCTTCTGAGGGGACAACTACTGCAACTGCCAGGATAAAACCGCTACTGTTTGGCGTGATGACTTATCAGCTCAAACCAAGGAAACATGTAAAACGTCAGGGACTTCACCAAGACATCTAGCAGACTACCACGAGTTGGTATAGCTTGTTAAAAAGTCTCCTACATATTGAACCTTGAAGCTGTGGGTTCCAAAAAATTCTTCATTGTCATGATCGCAATTTATTTTATTTGATAATTATTTTCGGTTTTTACATAAGTCATAAAACCGATATACGTAAAGTAAATAAAATATATTGCGATCTAGACTATCAAGGATTTCTCTGAATCCACAGGTTCAATACAATATGTCGCGTATATCCATCTTCACCATTTCAGATAGTAGATGCAGAATATTGTCCTCTCCACACCTCTGTGTGTCGTATGTCTTAACAGGATTCATGGACCTATTGTATTGCACAACTAGTAACGAAGGTAACTTGCGAACGTGTGGGTTAACTACAATATCTGATCAACAGCATGCAGACACTCCTACTGATCACTAGACGCCAAGAAAGGCAGACCCGATATTATAAAATGAAGAGGAGACTTACATTGTCAGCAGTAACAGCTGAATGGTCCGGTCAGGAGAGCTCAGTAACACTGAACTTCAACTGATCATTGGATTTCATATCAGGATCAAAGCCATTAGGATATTTCGTCCCTCTAAAGCTTCCCAGATCAACTGCTGGTGATGTGACTGTGAAGTGGAAACTCGAAGCAACAATCACAGCTCAACTAAGTGAGCAGGCAGAGCTCATATACTAACAGAAAGGAGCCATCGAGCGTTGCGGAGGGTGGCTGTATGAAGGACCATGAAATCAGCGGAAAGAATCACTCATGAGTTCCAAAGGGCTACCACCAGTCCAGCTAGCACAATGACTGTGCGTAGGGGCTTAGTCGATCAGTTGCTCATACTCACACATTTTCGTAGTCAATGGTAAGAAACGCTTAAAGAGTGACGCACCTGAACAGTGGATGGCTGAAGACGAGCGATTTGGAGTGATGAATGGATGGACTCGTTTGGCTATGGCGATACAAGTGCACGTTGTTTACATTTCTGACGACCCGCTGTAGCGCTGTCACCTATCACCTTAAACGATAATCGATGTTAACGTTATACCTCTGCGAGGAATTTTTATACGATTTTGACCGTGAGATAACCTAATGTAAACAGAACAGTCAAACTAGGATTAGTTTCCGAAATACTCCAGCAGAGCAATGAACAATAGTAGCCGATGGGTCAGGAACAGACGTTCTCCCAGCACAAAAGCAGGTTGTAACATTACATACTAAAACAGGTCGCCAGCCTAATTAGGCATTCTTGTGTCAAGCATAATGATAAGGCAGAAGGCAGTGTTGAGTCTAACCTAACCTTCCTTGACACAAACAATAAAATCTTTCCTTATATCTGTTCACACTACAACACAGTAACCTAAACATGCAGATAAATGAGCCAGTAACTAGTAAGTTAGATAAGCAAATGGCTAGTGTGACAGTAAACAGCAACATATGCCTCTCAACAACACATACCTTAAATAAACTAGGTGCAACAATTTATAAAACCAATTACCGACACACATGAAGCTAGTAGCAATACTGAACAGGGAAAAGCTTGAAATGATTCTGAATTTAAATCTGGGGTCTACTTATGATCATAATATATAACTTCATTACCTGTGCATTAACCAACTTGCATTAGAATAGATAACACAGTAAGCAGTTCTTTCTTAAACTGAGGTTGAAGCAACTAAACAGAATGTTAATCTAATTACATTGGCTCTGAAGGAGCGTTTGCATTGCTTCTTTAAATAACTGGGCTGGTACAAGAAAACCCTTAAACTTTCATGATTTGAAGAACCATGCTCATTAACAAACTACACCAGTATGTAAGAGGAAAGGTAAGTATGCTTATCATTAATTATTACTTGAGTAAAGCACAACAAAATATAACTCTTTAAATAACAAATCTCCTTTCATAAACAGTCTTTTGACCCACTCAGAATTATAATTGGCTGGGCAAACGGCAACACAATGTTAAATTCAGGTTCAGCCACTTTCACATAATAAATTAGGACACTCGGATTAAATTCACTAGGATAGGAGTCCTGTCCAGGTTCGTAATTTGGGATAATCACGGGTGTAAGAGAGAGTTTTTAGTAACACCGCGATTATTATTATCGTCAAGCAGTTTTCACAAATACCTGGTCCATTTACAGAGTGCCGAATGCAAAACAATTTAATGGATGGTTGGTGGCACTGGTTGCGTAATTTGCAGTGGCTGTTAACCTGGCGGCGAAGCAGTCATGGGAATATTGTTGGCCTCGCCCTATTACTGATCTTCCTGGAGTCGAAATAATATCTGTATAGGGCCAGAAACCATGCCACGATAATGGTATCACCAAATGCAGCATCCGAGGCGCATAAATACTGTCCTTAAGTTCTTCTGGCCTCAAAACTCCAGGAATATGAGCCACTATGATCCGCTGCTGCTAGCGAGGTGTTAACCACAGCACTGCTCAGCCCAGACACCTCACTCGTCACAAAGGACGAGTTGCCACTTGCTCGTCAACCACACCTTTTCCACTCCGCTAGGCTACTTCCGTAGATGCGGAGCTTCCCCACATCTTTTACATTTAACCCTGCTTGCCCTAATTATGGGCCAAGTCATTTATAGTTCATTACATAACGATCATTCCATCAGTTATTTAAATCCACAAGCATACTTTTAAGCAACGTCGCTCAAAATTTCACGTAACTGAAGCTTGTATTCACAGTCAAAGAATTTCCATGACAGATAAAACATTATACATAAGCAATACTACAAATTGACATAGAAATATCGATAGGGATACAAAATAGGTCAAAGTAGGTATTAGAACGTGACCTAGATCATTGACCCTGATCTACATCTTTGACCTCACAGACGCGTTGTGAAGCTACACGCCTCTTTTGATGTAATAAGTGTGAGGTCGCAAGTAACACCGCTATTTTCATGACTTCATCAAGAGGCATATGTGGGAAATTTTAAAAATTATTGGGCGATTAAAAAATAAATAAATAAATAAAGGTGGAATTGGGTGGCAAATTTAAATGCACACACACACACTCACACACACACACACAGAACCACAGAAACACACACACACACACACACACACACACACACACACACATGTACGAGGGTCTCCGTCACGCACTGCGGCCTCAGCAGTAAATTTCATTGCTTTTTTGCTTTACTCGTTTTTATCGTTAAATACTGTACTGTCCTGGCAGCAAATTTCATCTGTCTTTCTGTTTTCATACTCCATTAACGTTTACCTCAAACACTGAATTACTTCATGTAGTGCAAGCTATCAGCTTCCTGAAGTTATGGACATCACTGGAGTTTTTTAAGTATTGGCCTTGGCGATGGAGTGCGGTTTGACCGAATCATTTAGCCACGTGCCACCGAAAGCCGCCTTGGCGGGCGACGCAGGAGAGCGGAAGCTGGGTTGCACCAAGTTACAATGAAGTGAGGTGAGGACGATTGATCTCGGAGCTATCATGGTCTGAAGTGTATGCGACTGGTACTACGGCGGATTATTCTACTCGATGGAAGGTGGCGGTATTGAAATACTCCTTATTTCGCTAGAAATTCGGCGTTTCATTGAATTACAAATACAGTCATGTAATGTGACAATTATGTTACAGATATTACAAAAACTCCAGAAGTTAGGTGATCGCAGTAAACGAATGTTCTCATAATGTCACAGAAAATTAATAATTGCTAAATGCTTCATGTGATCTCAATTAAACAAGGAATTGGATGATAGTTAAGGATTCAAACTATTATCTCTGAAAGTCACATATTTGTACAGACTTTATTTTTTGAGTTAATAATTTTTTATACGTCTTTTATTACGTAAATGTGTCAGATCATCATATTTTCCACAGTTAAACAACAAATGATCACAGTACGGCAATTCTCATATCTGGCTATATATTACCTTGTTATATTTGTCTCTATTATTCGTTGTTTCCTGATGTTGGCCAGTGTTACAAGCATTTGTAACTTAAAAACAGTTAAGTTATCCGTAAAGTATGATACCATCTTTACACTGAGCGTAAAAAGGTACTCGGTTGTGTAGGCCAGTTTTATTATTTTGTATGTTTTGCGTATACTCCTTGTTAGTTCTCATAAGTGCATATGCGCTGGACCCTTGATTTTATATTTACGCTACATTCTAAGAGCCACGGCAAGTTTTTATGCAAGAGGAGGAGGAGAAGTCATTAGAGCCGGAGCACAAGCTCGCATTAGGGAAGGATGGAGCAGGAAAGCGAGCGAGCCATTTCGAAGGATTCATTCCAACATTTGCCTTAAACGATTTAGGGATCTCACGGCAAACCTAAATCTGGATCGCCGGACACGGATTTGAACCGTTGTCTCACGAATGCGAGTCCTGTGTGCTAGCCACTGCACCACCTTGCTCGGTAACTTTTTTGCGTGATAGAAATACATACAGTATATCTGTAATAGCAGTCTGTAACATTAATAGATTCACGTCCTCTCGTGATGGGGTTTTGTAAAATTCAGTGGTACAACTCTAAATTCTTTCTCACTTCTCTTATCAGCTTCTCAGAGTATTCTGTTTGCCAACTATGGAACTGAAAGAAAAATTACTATTATTTAAGTTATTTTTTAATCCATATCTTTGTTATTATTCAAACAGGGGATCATTTTCTACATTTTGGGTAAACTGTGCATGTACTGCGGGGATACACAAGCTCTCATTCGTGCTAGAGGATAGATGTTCGAGCACTGAGCGCCTCTTGGGACCAAGAAAGGTTTCGAGAAGTTCAGCTGGGAGACATTTGGTGTCGAGTCGGCAGAGGATTCGGTAGCCAAGATCGGTGCAGAGCAGTCTTCACTTATGCATCATGTACGTGAGAGCGCGGTAAAGAGCAGGTGTCAGGGCGGAACGTGATCGCACGAATATTTTATAATTCGATCGTACTTACAAAATTTCCCAAGTCTTGTAGGAACTTTTAACATTTTTGTGAGCATTAGACGATATGCAAGATTGAACTTGTTCGGTTGCCTATTTGGACTGACGGTGTACGAGAATCTGCACGTGAATTCGCATGTATTAATACGTTGATTGCCATAAGTGATCTGTAGTTAATTATGAGTTGTCGAACAAGTAATGTTTAGTTAGCAAAATGGAACTTAGTTTTTCACATACCAGTGATGTTTATATTGTATCTGGGGATTCTGCTAACATTCTAATTACGCTTATAAGCAAATTTAACTGCCTTTGAGAAATATTATTATTTTATTTGATATTTTGTTGATTATTGTAGTAGTACATTTCTTAGCAGTATGTTCGACTGACTTAATGGATCAATTCATTTAGTCACTTGTTATTAATATTATTATTCAGTTTCAGTGCAACTTGTTTGACTTACTAATTCCTATTACATTAGTATGCACAGATAATTAGATTGCAGGGTCGCAGATGTCACTGTTTCGCAACGAGTTTAGCTTCTGGGTATTAAAGCAGTTGTGTACTGCTCGATCACCTTGCTAAACACCGCTGTGCATTGCCTAATTGCATTAGTTTTGAATTCAGTCCCCAGGTTTGTCACCCTCATCATATAGGCACGAAATGCATGTTACCGTACATTCAGTAAATAGTTTCGGCTACTTTGAAGGGCACTACACACACACACACACACACACACACACACACACACACACACACACACACACACACGCACACACACACACGCACGCACACAAAGAGAGAGAGAGAGAGGTTTATATCGAATACAGCAGCCTCAGCACTAAATTTCATTGCTTTCATGCTTTCCTCGTTTTCATACTTAAATACTGTACTTCCTTAGCAAGTTTCTCAAGTAAAACGTAGTCTCGATTGCAAATTTATTATAACAATATTACATTTCAAAAAAGTTAGGTGCACACGTGGATGACTGCACATTTACGTGCAACAAGAAATAGTTAAAGTTTAAATTGTAAACTGTAGTATTTTCTCAAAGATTTCGTGTTTTTCGTTTTTTACACTACAAAAATACTGCAGTATTTTTACTACCTGTTAGACTGAAAAACAAACAATTTTTATGCTATCTTTGACACATTGTCTATTGTAAATTGTAGGCTGTTATAGTTAGAGTAAATGTTTTAGATGTCTATACCATCTGCTCGGAAGCGTAAGCCTACATCTTTGCTCGTAGGCCAAAGAATTGTACAGTCGTGGACAAAACGAGCGAGACCCCTCGCCTTTTCGTTATGCTGATCCGCACGGCTTTCAAGTCTGCTACACAGCATAACAGGCAAGGCGACGAAGTGCTACCAACATACTATGCACAGGCGTGAAATTGAAAAACTATCTGAACTTTTTTAGGCTGTTTTCAATCATTTGTAAGACTATATTAATGCTGATTAGTGTGTTAAATACAACACGTAAATATAAGACAGAATTGAAGGAAGAAACGCTAATTGGTATGAACTGTACCAAAAAAATGCATTTCAACTTATCGAGATAACATAACTGTTTTAGTAAGACAAAGAACCCCAGATCGTTACGAATTAGCAAAATATTATCCGCATTCGGCCGCGAAACGGTCTGTGTCAACGTTCAGACCAGTCATACTGGATTACCGTTGCTGACCTACCATGGAACTGTGCAAATTTAGCAATGCGTGAAGATTCATAACGAAATTCAGTTAAAAATCATTAAGTGCCACAATTAAGTCAATTCCATTATTAACAGAGGCGGAAAAAGTAGGCAGTAACATATATGAAATTTTACAAGAGTGTCATATTGACATCTACAGGGCGCCAGTACAGAATAAAGGTAGCGATAAAAGGTATTGGGGGCGCGAGAATTTCTTAAAATTGCTTTACTGATATTCTATACGCCTCCATCGAGATTAGAACCTGAAACAAACCAGACTTTCCTTCAACTACGCTAGCAGACAACCCAGGCAAACAGCCCTCTATTATTAACCCAGACATGAATAAGCCGGCAATTTCGCAATGAAAATGGCAAAATCATCTGCAGTTTCTGTTGCATAGAGCTTTCTGGACTCAAAAACATGAATTTTCTTCCTTTATGTCACCGCTTATGTGACAATCATTCGGGATGTTTTTCGAAATAACAAAATACTGTTATGAGAGAGTAAATTTAGTAGGATAATTCTGCACCACCCCAGGAAATAAACGGCTGCATAGCTGCAAACGGTATTATACACTGTTTCGAATTCTCCACTAGACTCGCCACAGCCAGAAAACGTTCATTAGCCGAATTGTTTCATAAGTTAGCTAGCAATGGGAATGTTCGCACTTCTAAAACGCGGTGGAATTAATACTGGGATGTGAATTACCACGTATATAGGCAATTGGAAACTATTTGCATTCCTGTAAACGTGATTTGGATCGAAAGCGTAGCTACGATTAATATGCTGATGTATCGACTGCAACTAGCACATTTCGGATAAAGAGTAGAGGGTGTTATTTATGCGGCCTTCATCTTCAGTAGCTGTCGTAGCTGTTTTCGTTGATAGGATTTCGTCACCTAAACAGGTAAAAACGGAACCCTACTAGTCTCACTTTCTTGACCGTCTATCGGTTTAACCAACCCTTAAAACCCGTTTACTTCCAGAACGCGTATACATAATAAGCGGAAATGTATCGCACTTATTGCGGTAATCGGTCCCTTGGTGGTGTAAAAAAGTGAGTTTCTATGTCAACGCAATCTAAAGATACGGCCGTTTGTGTAAAGAAAATTTACGTGAAAGGTCAAAAAATGGCTCCAAGAACTATGCGACCAAACTGCTTATGTCATCAGCCCCTAGACCTCAAACTACTTAAACCAACCTAACCTAACGCACATAGATGCCCGGAGAAGGATTCGAACGGACGGCGCAAGCAGCCCTGCGATCCGCGGTATGACGCCATTGAAAGCACGGTTAACCCGCGCCGGCAAACTGTTAATATCATCTGATGTTGCTAACAAGTTATTTAATTCTGGTGAATGATTTTTTGCGCAGTTCATATAAGATACAATAACTAAAATATATTTGATATTACTGAAGACGAAGGAAGCCTAATTCATTTCCCTCTCTATATTGATGATGTTAGATTCGCAATCTGAGAATACGTATTATCCATAACCACACTTTAGCGCCACACTGGCGTACAGTTTTAGACATAAAAACTGACCGCCGGCCGGCCGCCACAGAGACTAAGTCCGAAACGTTCACTTAACGTGGCCAATAAAACTGACCGCCCCGACAATCTGGCAACATTGTTAGATGCGGAAGTGTTAGGAGGAAGTGTTGTCCATTTCCGAGATGTTCTCGGATTGTGTGAGCCTGTGGTCTAGTAGCCAGCACAGTAACTCAGCGTGTTCGGTCAGAGGGTTAGATACCCACTGTAATAAAAAAATTGAGTTAATGGATCAACGACGAACTGAAACGGGTGTCTTGCGACGTCCGCACCGAGCAGATTCAACGAACAAAAACGAGACAAAAAAAAAAAAAAAGAAGTGGTAATCTTCGTACATTCTAAACTTATGGTCGCCTGTTCGCGTCCAACTGTTTTCTTTTCTTTTTTTTAACCACATTTCGGTCTAAAGTTATGAGTCTGATTGACGAAGATAATTCGCTTAACATTCTACCCAGCAGCAATAACAAGTATTCCAGAAACAACTCCGCAGGACAGCTCGTGGCTGCGTCGCGATCATAACAGCTTACGTTCGAGCGTTTCCTCGCGCTGCAGCGGCTACCGGCCACCGGCCAGACGCCACCCGCCGCCTGAAATCCGGCGCCGCCCATGTGAACGCGGCGCCACGCTGTCAGTGTATGTATCAACTGTCATTTTCGAATTTTAAGTTCTAGTTATCATCTTGCAGTTAAGCATTGGATTTTGCATACCTGAAAATCATGAACGACAGTTAAGCATTGCAAAATTGAGTCGCAAGTGGAAAAAGGTGTAACATCTGCAACACAATGTTTACTTTTGGTATAACAGAGGGGTGAATGCAGAGGAGGCAGCTAGAAAGATTTGAATTGTGTTTGGAGCGAATGCTTTTGGGAAAAATACGCCAGAAAAAGATATTCGTGTTTCAACAAAGATCGTTCTGCCATGAATGATTTTCCACATTAAGGAAGTTTGGCCTACTGATATATGTGATAGATTAACATTTTACCATCATGCGACATTTGCATCCAACAGGCAAAGTTCAGAAGTCTGGTGCAGGAGTACTGCATGCTCTAATCCGAAACAACAAAAATCAACGGAGTGACTATTATTGAACGTCATCAGGTCACTCATCGAGCATTCCTATGCAGTACTTTTACTGGTGACGCGTTATGATGCCTTTATCGTTAACTTCCTAAGAAGAAATGAAAGGCTGAGCCCCACCAAAAGTCGTAAACTCGAGGAAAGAGTAGTGTGAACATAATATTTTACATCTGATACATCCAAAAGTGTGTTTTGGGCTACGAATTCTGCCCCCAGGGTGTGTGCAACACAGCTGGAATTTGTTGCCAACAACTAAGACACCTTTTGGTCGCAGTGTAAGGAAATCGAACAACAAAACTACATCACCTGTGCTACTGCATGACAACGCACTATGTTGCTTTGAGAAACAAAACTATCCAGGAGATTGATAGGAAAGTCGTCTCTCAGGAAATTGTATTGATAGGGAAGACCTCTCTCACTCAAGCACTTGTCCCTCTCGTCATATATTTGTAAAATTTTACCTTTCCCGCTCTTGATCGATCAACCGTCAAGGCAATTCATTTCTAGACGAAAATGCTCTTAAAACTACGTTAATTTTTCGTTTCCAGCCATCTCCTGACGTCTTACTGAATGATGTCTGAAGTGCACGCACAGTTGTGTTGCCTGCCGCAAGGATTCTGTGGCAGCTGGCAGTCATTGCTGAATACAGACATGTGCAAATATCCTCACTGCTCTAGGGGAACTCGTCTTTGTTGCATTTTTTCCATGCCGTAATTAGCACAATAACATAAGGCGTGTTCTGCTGAAGAACTTGGTGCTCACAAGCCCTTAAATAAGAATCTCCTAGCGTGAGTAACGCATGAAAGAAACAGACTTTTGGACAAAAGAATGGATAGCTCCCTGCTTTTTGCGTTTCCGGTAGCGCCTACGATAAGAATCTGGTGTCATACTATGTTTCAGAACCCTAAACTGTTTATTTTTTTACCTCATACTAAAACAAAAGTTATGATGTGAGAAGAGGAAAAAACTTATATGCTTCTCAGGAACTTAAGTTTTTCGTGATTATTTTCCCACTTCATACTAAAACAAGGTCGTTAATTGTAAGAGGAAATGAAATATGCGCTTCCAAGACATAATATTTCCTTGTGTGCTACTACTGTATACATGAAAGCCCTGCAGTTAATTTTTGTATGTTGGATAAATTTTGATATCACCTCACATTCCTTTGTGAGAAGGTTCCTATTTTCTTGGGATTCAAATAGAGTGGACATTTCATCACTGGTTAACATTCTGATGACTAATGACATGATACCCGTTGCAATTGCTCCATGGCACCTGTGAGTAAAGTCCCACGTTGGTTACTATAAGAACACGCAGGCAGTGATATCCGCTCATTGCAGTCAGAGCTAAGGTGATTTCTTTCAGTTCATGGCGAAGCGTCTGCTGCAGTGTCCACAATCAGCCAACATAAACAAATTGCGGCGGCATTGGGCACTGCCGATCGCTGCGCTTGTCGAGAGCCTCGACAACAAGAGCGCACTGTCTCTGCTAACGATACTATGGAGTTAATACATCTTACTTAACGTAATATGCAGGACGTGGGTTGGGTGAAAATTCAGTCTGTAACTTCCCATAGCATTAAAATACTTTACAGTCATATTTGATGCAGTATTTATTGTTGGTTGTCTCTCTAATGTTAATAGTATTGATTCAGATTGTGCATGCACACGAATACACACACGCGCACACACACACACACACACACATACACACACACACACACACACACACAGTCATTGATTCCAGTGAGGGTGACAACTACGGTTTGTTGAAAAACACATGCACCCGTCAGTTGCCCATTTGGCGTCGAGTGGATGAGTTTTTTCAATTACCTTGCATTGCGATAATTGTAAGGAGGAGACTGAAAGTAAATGGACTTGTATGCTAAAAGCTGAGACAAACAAAGCTTGACCGATTATCAGATAATTGTCCACATGGGTTTTGTGGACGAGTATACTTCTAGTAGCCGCGCGGGATTAGCCGAGCGGTCTGGCGCGCTGCAGTCATGGGCTGCGTGGCTGATCCCGGCGGAGGTTCGAGTCCTCCCTCGGGCATGAGTGTGTGTGTTTGTCCTTAGGATAATTTAGGTTAAGTAGTGTGTAAGCTTAGGTACTGATGACCTTAGCAGTTAAGTCCCATAAGATTTTACACATATTTGAACATCTTTTTATGCTTTTAGTAACCAACCCACCCACGATCATTACTTAAGATTTCTCGAATGCGTAGGGGAATTGATTTCATTAAGTCGTAGACAGTGTAGCGTGATGGTTTACTTCCCAACATATGTTTTCTATATATGTCCAAAGGTCGCTTGCTTTTGTAGATACTGGTCCCTTTAATCCCACAAACCAACCAACCTTTAGTAGATCCACGTGGCAATGGCCTTGTTACCTCTGCCCACATATTCTCTATCTGGTTGATGTTTGGTGATCGTGGAACAAACGGCAACAGCTTTATCCTCTCTTGCCCTGAAACCAATCTCGCACTGCTCTGCTATGATGGATGGTGCTCCGCTCCTGTAAATAAACTGTTATCTCGTTAGTTCATGTATTTATATTTAAATAACGTATTTGTAATAAGCACATTGGATTATTATTTTCCACAGTGTTTAAGAATTCAGGCCCTGTCATGTATAAGTGATCTATATTCAACAGTCCGATTAAGAATGTGGTTTACCCAGTCTATCATATGATGAGAATCGCAGTCAGATATCCACATTAAGACTGCCTGGCTGAATCCGATTAGACCGATCTGGTATCGAAATGGAATTACAGAAATCGGATAATTTGAACGTCTGTATTGCAACAATGCTGCGCACATAAATTCCTATGATGGAGTAACAGGTAGCAACTGTCTAAGAAAAAGTGAGAAATATGTCTACTAGCAGCAATGTAACGTAATTATAAACCACATTTATGTGATGGAAATGCTGAATCGAACAATACACATCTATTTCAGTGGTGGGAAGATACACCATATCGGATTTGCTGATGACATAATGACAAAAATAATAATAATAGTAATAATAATAATCGCGTGTGGTGGATAGGGGAAACCCTCCCCCATATGGGTGGTACCGAGGAAATCAAATACTAGGGGTGAACCAAATACTAACACTATGCTGAACGGCTACTCAATCCATTGAACCAAAATCCAGACACGTCTGAGTGAAAATCACCGCTACTCTGATCACCGTCTGTTAGCTCAATGAGCTTGGCTGAAAATATTTGCTTTCAAAGGCTTCAGCACAATCTGGTCCTGTCCGGTCCTGGTATCACCCAAGCAAAACCAATGAAACACAAGCAAACATGACCTATGCAAGCAAAGTCAACTTTACTCCAGGTGGTACACAACCCGGCTGTCGACAGGCGGCAGTTGGATTTTCGGATTCTGGGGAGTCCAGGTTAGCACGGCAGAGAATATCGAAGATCTCTGGTAAATTTCCCTACAAGCAGTTAACATGCATTTAAAAGTAAACATCAATACATTGATCCAAACAGGAAAAATAAATAATCCCACAAAAGAAATCGACCGGCAAAAAATTCTCATCCTTGCTCTTCAAGAACCACGACTAACTGACAATGAAATCTTGCATTAGGGAAACCATTGCATCTTCAAGGGTAAAATACAAGAAAAGGTAGCGAAAGGCGTACCAATCTTCGGCATTGCATTTCTGGAACACAGATGTATCATCAACTCTGTCAAAGAAATCACACCCATCAACAATCAAAAGGTTCAAATGGCTCTGAGCACTATGGGACTTAACAGCGGAGGTCATAAGTCCCCTAGAACTTAGAACTACTTAAACCTAACTAACGTAAGGACATCGCACACATCCATGCCCGAGGCTGGATTCGAACCTGCGACCGTAGCAGTCGCGAAGTTTCGGCTGAAGCGCCTAGAACCGCTCGGCCACCGCGGCCGGCCCATCAACAAGCGACTTATGACTATGCTCATTCAGAGCCCCAGTAAAAAATATTCACTCATCAATGCACGTGTCCCCACTAACATCAAAAATAAGAAAAACACCGAAAACGTCGAAAAATTCTGGAACACACTAGAAAATACTATGAGCAAAACTCACCAAGATGACGTGAAAATACTAATCGGAGACTTCAACTCTCTATTTGGGACAGAAAAAGCCTGTAGAAAAATCATTCGTACAAATTCAACACACCGAAACGCTTAGACCAAAGGCACGCGTCTGACTGACATTTGCCAACAATTCAACCACAAAAGGATGTCTTCCCACTTTAGGAAAAAACCAGTTCCCAGGTAACATGCTTAGCTACCAGGTGCAAGCTGCTTTCGTTCGCCTTTCGAGACTCGCTGAAAGCCAGATTTTTAATTCTTTTGTAGCACAGCTACAAGCAGGCAGATAAAAACTCAATAAGGGAATCGTAAGACAACGCTCGAGCAAAATTCGTCTTGCTACTTTCAGTAACCCTTAGTGTCAGAGCGAAAACCTTACGGTACTGCCAAATTCATAATGCCACTTTTGTTTTCTTCCGACATATTTTTTGTTGTTATGAATACATGATTTTATCTATGAAATGTCACATTTTCATAATACTTACGAATGGAACAGGAAATGAAATAAATACAGATCTTTTCGAAGTCAAAAGTCGGTAATATACAACTAATTCGTGTTAAAATAGGCTCAATCGTCTCACAGACACTTAATGCTTTATTAAGATAGACTGCCGTCGTGATGTTTCTGTAGTAAGCTGAATTTAATTTATATTAGTACAGTGAATATTTTAATTGCATTTTCCATTAGTTTACTAAACGCAACAGTAATTATCGAAGAGAAATTAATCATCAGCAGAATTTTCTTTCACGATATCTACAACGATCTGACAATGCTAAAGTTGTTTACAAATTCTACGCCTGTTGAAACCTACTGGTTCTAACGATGTCATTAAACCAGAGTAGTTTTAAGAGCATTTTCGTCTAGAAATGAATTGCCTTGACGGTTGATCGATCAAGAGCGGGAAAGGTAAAATTTTACAAATATATGACGAGAGGGACAAGTGCTTGAGTGAGAGAGGTCTTCCCTATCAATACAATTTCCTGAGAGACGACTTTCCTATCAATCTCCTGGATAGTTTTGTTTCTCAAAGCAACATAGTGCGTTGTCATGCAGTAGCACAGGTGATGTAGTTTTGTTGTTCGATTTCCTTACACTGCGACCAAAAGGTGTCTTAGTTGTTGGCAACAAATTCCAGCTGTGTTGCACACACCCTGGGGGCAGAATTCGTAGCCCAAAACACACTTTTGGATGTATCAGATGTAAAATATTATGTTCACACTACTCTTTCCTCGAGTTTACGACTTTTGGTGGGGCTCAGCCTTTCATTTCTTCTTAGGAAGTTAACGATAAAGGCATCATAACGCGTCACCAGTAAAAGTACTGCATAGGAATGCTCGATGAGTGACCTGATGACGTTCAATAATAGTCACTCCGTTGATTTTTGTTGTTTCGGATTAGAGCATGCAGTACTCCTGCACCAGACTTCTGAACTTTGCCTGTTGGATGCAAATGTCGCATGATGGTAAAATGTTAATCTATCACATATATCAGTAGGCCAAACTTCCTTAATGTGGAAAATCATTCATGGCAGAACGATCTTTGTTGAAACACGAATATCTTTTTCTGGCGTATTTTTCCCAAAAGCATTCGCTCCAAACACAATTCAAATCTTTCTAGCTGCCTCCTCTGCATTCACCCCTCTGTTATACCAAAAGTAAACATTGTGTTGCAGATGTTACACCTTTTTCCACTTGCGACTCAATTTTGCAATGCTTAACTGTCGTTCATGATTTTCAGGTATGCAAAATCCAATGCTTAACTGCAAGATGATAACTAGAACTTAAAATTCGAAAATGACAGTTGATACATACACTGACAGCGTGGCGCCGCGTTCACATGGGCGGCGCCGGATTTCAGGCGGCGGGTGGCGTCTGGCCGGTGGCCGGTAGCCGCTGCAGCGCGAGGAAACGCTCGAACGTAAGCTGTTATGATCGCGACGCAGCCACGAGCTGTCCTGCGGAGTTGTTTCTGGAATACTTGTTATTGCTGCTGGGTAGAATGTTAAGCGAATTATCTTCGTCAATCAGACTCATAACTTTAGACCGAAATGTGGTTAAAAAAAAGAAAAGAAAACAGCTGGACGCGAACAGGCGACCATAAGTTTAGAATGCACGAAGATTACCACTTCTTTTTTTTTTTTTTTTTTGTCTCGTTTTTGTTCGTTGAATCTGCTCGGTGCGGACGTCGCAAGACACCCGTTTCAGTTCGTCGTTGATCCATTAACTCAATTTTTTTATTACAGTGGGTATCTAACCCTCTGACCGAACACGCTGAGTTACCGTGCCGGCTACTAGACCACAGGCTCACACAATCCGAGAACATCTCGGAAGTGGACAACACTTCCTCCTAACACTTCCGCATATAACAGTGTTGCCAGATTGTGCAGTTGGCCGGGGCGGTCAGTTTTATTGGCCACGTTAAGTGAATGACTAGGACTTCGTCTCTGTAGCGGCCGGCCGGCGGGCAGTTTTTATGTCTAAGACCGTACACTTGAGATATTCCGTTTCCCATGAAATGGTGGCAGACGATGTTGTGGCGTCTTCGAATCACGAGCTTTGTCAGTGCAAGATATCTCAGCACAGCTGAGCGAACGTTTTCTTCTTGCTGCCCATCTAATGGACAATGGCAATACTGTAGAATACTTTTGACAACAATGTGACCATCGATTTATCTTCGTGAGTGGTTCATAATTATGTTAGTAAATTCACTCGATATTTTTATGTCCTTTAAATTACATTTGCTGCATGATTCGCATTGAAGACGTAGGGAATGTATGTTATTTGGTCCAGGAAACACCTTCCAACAGAAATTGATGCTTATATTGACATTTATGTTTCGAATTAGTCGTCTTAGCGATCACATGGATAACGAGGATGCTCCGTTTTGTTACAGTTGTTTCATAGCTAATAAGGGAACCTCCCCATCGCATCCTCCTCAGATTTATTTATAAGTTGGCACAGTGGATAGGCCTTAAAAAACTGAACACAGATCAATCGAGAAAACAGGAAGAAGTTGTGTTGAACTATGAAAAAAATAAGCAAAATATACAAACTGAGTAGTCCATGCACAAGATAAGCAACATCAACGAGGGTGTGAGCTCGGGGGCGCCGTGTTCGCCTGGTTAGCGTGAGCAGCTGGCGAACTAGAGGTCATTGTTTCAAATCTTCGCTCGAGTGAGTCGTTAAATTTTTTTATTTTCAGACAATCATCACCACACGTACTGTTTATCAACAAATGTAGGAAGTAATCATACAAATGTTCGACAATCGTTCGATCCCTTAAGGAACTTTCCGATGCCTTACAGTTCGGAAAATATTCATTGACATTGTTATTGAAGTCGCGAGCTGTAGTTGCTGGATTCATATTGCTCACGGAATGCATCTCACGTATTAATGCACTCTCGTCCAAAGTATCGAACAGTCAACTGCCAGCCAGGGAGCCTCGTTAGCAGGAATACTCTCTCTTCCGTGCGCTGTAGTTGACTGACGTCATGTGTTTCGATGTTTGTTTGGGTGTAGCGTCATTATACTATAGCGCAGTTACCTCGCATCGAGCGGACGGTCGGACAGATAATAATTGCCTGAAAATAAAAAATTAAACTTTTCACTCGAGGGAAGACTTGAACTAAGGACCTCTCGTTCCGCAGCTGCTCACGCTAACCACGGGATCACGGTGCTCCTGAGCTCACTTTATCCTTGTGTTGCCTGTCTTGCGCATGGACTAATCAGTTTGTATATTTTGCTTATTTTTTTCATAGTTCCACACAACTTCTTCCTGTTTTCTCGATTGATCTGTGTTCGGATTTTCAAGGCCTATCCACTGTGCCAACTTATATCTAAATCTGAGGGGGGTGCGATGAGAATGTTCCCTTGTTAGTGGTATTGTGTGTTGGTGGCGTTGCCAGTTCAGATACTGTGCGTGTAACACACAATAAATGCGTTGGATGCCTCCTGTGATCAGTTTACTTGAAAAACGTTTGTTGTCATCATAATTTATTTAACTGGCTCTCCGACTTCCAATTTGACAATTTGTGGAAAAATTGTTTACCTAGTTTCAAACATTGTCTGACAGAAAACGTAGGCATGAAGGAGTCAGTAAAAGCAATTTCTCGCTATTATAGCAAACTTTTGAATCCACTGGGTACTTGAATTCTCTATATTGATTCTGAGAGTTTTGTTATTTCTCTTGTTATTTACTGTCTCAATGTCATCCGTGAGAATAAAATTAAAGGCAGTTGGATTAGGTTCCTGATCTATAAACTATGATTTAATATTCTGCGCTGCTAAATAAATTTTGAAGTATCGGTTTCAGTCCTAGGATTGACGATAAACTTCAGAAATACAATTACAGAATAGTGGCATATCGATTATGGCTCCTCACCATCAACAATAGTTGTTACCCATAGTTTCGTATTTGCTATTTTACCGTCGTTACCCTTTAGAGACCAACCTGATCTTTCCACAATGCCATTTTTGACTTGCTTCTTAATATGTCCTATAACTACAAATTTGTTGAAAATATTAACTGTTAAATACGCTATTCCACAAATTAAAAACTTCCCGTTATTCTTCATATCTTGAAACTTACTACCGTTGACTTTCACCGAAGAAAAGATACATAATAATAAAATGAAATCAAAGATTACAATGTCAAAGCATAGTGTGAATGGTTAAAATGAAATGACTAAAAATCATCTTCTTGTCTAAAACACGTTACTCTTCCAGAGAACTTCGGCACCTCTCAAAATTTTTTACACCTCTGATGTTTAGCCACATGTGGACAAATAGTGGGGCTCATGATGCAGCACTGTTTAGCCGTCACAAAATAAAGCCTCAAAAATCAGTGAATAAAAGTATTCTTCTACTGTTGCTCCGAATCGCATACACCAAGCGCCCTCTGCTGCGACAACGACTCAAAGTCTATTGGGTATTTGATTTTTCTCTGCTTTTTCGGGCCTCCTTACCTCTCCTTCTAGCCCAACCTTTGTTCTCCAATTACACCTTCATCGGCGAGCTTCTCCTCAATATTTTTCATTTGTGCTGAATAGTTTTGTACTCTTCTTGCATATACACGTGTGTCATGTATTTTTTAGAGACTGCATGAATATATAAGGTGAGTATTTCTTCTCTTATCAAATTAAATATTACATATCTTGGTTCAAATGGCTCTGAGCACTATGGGACTCAACTGCTGAGGTCATTAGTCCCCTAGAACTTAGAACTAGTTAAACCTCACTAACCTAAGGACATCACAAACATCCACGCCCTAGGCAGGATTCGAACCTGCGACCGTAGCGGTCTTGCGGTTCCAGACTGCAGCGCCTTTAACCGCACGGCCACTTCGGCCGGCTTACATATCTTGCTGTGAATTAATTTGTTTGTCCACATTCCACTTAGTGCGTTTCCTTGAAATTATATAAAATACACGTCTGAAAAAAAAAACTTGAAACAGCTGTTGCAGCTGATTGGTGAAGAGCTGAAAAAAAAAAAAAAACACCTCTGCTGATGCTGCTTAGTATCGCGTATAGCCTCCTTCGGCTTCCACAACAGCTCGAAGTCTGTCGGGCATTGAGCCCACAACTCCAGCCACATAACTAGGATATTCAAGTAACTCATTCCAAGCGTCATGAATCACATCAGAAAGCTGTCGGCGAGTCGACGGTGACTGCCCCTTTTCTCGTATTACTCTGACCATTTCTGCCCAAATATTCTCAATGGGATTCATGTCAGCTCCTATAGGTGGCCATTCCATTACAGCAATATTACTATGGTCGTCGAACGACCTCTTAACCACAAGTGCCATATGAATAGGCGAGCGATCTTGTTGGAACATGATCTAATCATCGCCAAATCTTGCTGTCACAGAAGGCAACATCACGTTCTCCAGAATTGATATGTAATTGCGCGCATCGAATCTTCCTTCCACTTCCCACAGGAGCCCACACCCTTCGGTCGATATCCATGCCCATACCGCTACCGACTCCCTGCCACTCCTTCGGCAACTGTAAATATATTTTCGATTATACCTAGCACCTTTAGGCCGGTAAACAAGTACTTTTCCGGTTGATGCCATAGAGAAAACTTATTCGTCCGTGAAAATCACTCGCCTCCGAAATTGGAGAGGTTTGTAGACATTTTCAGCAGCAAAAGGTCCACCTTCCCTTAGACGACGAGTGACGGTCTTACTGCTAACACTGAGACCCAAAGTTTGCTGAATTTGTCGTGCGTTGACAAATGGGTGGTTTTCACTGAAACGGCGTATCTGCACATCCTGAGCTGCTGTTGTTTTGCGGCGACGGCCATGAGGCCTCCCATTCAGGTTACCACTCTCTTCCTTTCGTCTGATCCACCTGGCTACCGTCGACTTGTGAAGACCCATAGTTCTTGCTATACAGCCATTTGAAGATCCCTCTGCATGGAGTGCTATTATAGCGCCCTTGTCTGCCTCAGCCAGATGGGCCATTTAGCGTTGACTGAATGATTCGTCGCGGTTAATATCTGCTGCGGAAACGGCGCTAGCAGGAAACAGACTGCCTCCTCCACGATGGCAGCCACAACGCAGTGGCCAAGTATGTATAACACGGAAGTCGATGGCATAAACGAGACATCGCAAGCCCCTACCCGTGTCATTACATAGTGGAGCAACTTAGAATCTGTAATTTTTCTCAGAAGGGACTGGTACACTCTTGTCATGTCTTATCCTGATAAATATTACATGAAATGAAATGTTTACGTTTTGCATATCCGGAAGGCTTAACGCAAGAAACATTTCTGAAATATCTTAGGCAACCTGAAGGACACTTCGTGAATTTTAGCTGTAGAAGATTGCCTTATAAGAAGGAAAACGTGTTTATCCCCGCTCGCCGTGTTTCCAAGTGGCGCAGTTTACTCTGAGGCATACATAATTCTCGCCGGGCGTAAGAAGCGACTCGACTAACGAGGGGAACTCGCCAGGTGTCATAGGCTGATTGTCCGGAAACTTTGCTCAGTGAAGGAGAGGACAAAATAAGAGAACATGTGTTTCGACTTATCTGCAGACACTCGACCGTTTCCGAGAAAACGACGGTCAAAGTTATCAACGCGCTGTTGCTGTAGTGTAGATACCTTCTGCAGCCGAGAACGCAATTGAAGCGGTGGCTCAGTGGCTGCCGTCGTTCCTGCTTAACTTTGATTCCCGTGTTCGAGACCATATTGGGTATTTTTATTATTATTTTTTCCTGCCTCTCTATCAGAATTATCTACGAATGTTTTTTTTTTCTAATTTATGTTGAAATAATGTTGTCATTATTCGCCAATTAACTTTATGTGTAATTAATGAATTAAAAAATAATAAACGAATGAGACAAGCTGATCTAAAATCATCTGGTCTGCCTCATGTATTGTTATATCGAAATGGTTTATAAATGTTAATCTCCATTCAGATCCGATGATGGCATACGTTGAAACCGGTTATCCAGTAAACAGTATTTGAGCGATCTTGGCTTCTGAATTATTTCTAAAACAGAGTGATCGCCCCACTACGCACTAAGTGTTCCCTTTTTAACTTATTTCTGTACACAGTAAATTAACTGACGAATAACGACAACATTGTTTCAACATAAATTGGAATAGACATTCGTAGATAATTCAGAGAGTGAGAGGGGGGGGGGGGGGGGAAGGAAAAACCGGGTTTCAAACTCGCAGCGCAAAGTTCCGAAGTCGCTATGGTAGCCGCAGAGCCACGGCTTCAGTTGAATCCTTACCCGCTAAGAGGTATCTACACTGTAGCAACAGCGCATTGAAAACTTTGACCGTCGTTTTCTCAGAAGCGGTAGAGTGTAAGCAGATAAGCCGAGACACGTGTTCGCTTATTTTGTCCCCTCTTTCACTGAGCGACGTTTCAGCAAGATCGGGGTATGACACTTGGCGTGTCCCCTCGTAAGTGGCGTGCGTTGGGATTCAGTAGACAGAATGTGTTCACTTTCCTCGACTACTCATAGACATGTTGGGAAACTTTCTTTCTTGCAGTGGCACATTGCATTATGAGAGCTGGTTTTCCTGATAACGATCTACTAATGGATTTTGCTCCTAATTTACATTACTGTGTAGTAGATCTACTGCAACTACTTAAACCGGAAATGTTTGTTTATTTGGATACTTCGCTTCTTAGTTGCTACATTTCGCTATAATATTTTCCTTTGTTTCAAAACGGCAAGTAAAGATGACCACTGCAACTTGGTAACATCAGTAACAATTTAATACTTTGAAACAGTTATATGTGGTGTACGAAGAGTGTATTCTGTTGAATGAGGAATACATTAAACACGAAAGCTGCGTCCAATAACAATAATTAACTTTCGGTTACATGACAAAACACAAGTCGAAGCACTGTCAGTTCATCTCAGTACCCAGTAAAACTTAAACTGGAACGATAGAAAACATACTTTTGTGGGGAAGGCAAACGAATGACTGCGTTTTATTGGCCGCACACTAAGAATACGCAACATGCCAACTGAAAACACTGCCTACACTACGTTTGTCCGTCCACTGCTATAATATCCTTGACAGACGTGATTGACTGTGCACGCAAAAACGTCCAAGGAACGGTAGCACGATTTGTAATTTCACGAAATAGGGGAGAGAGAGTCCCAGATTTAATAAGCGAGTTGGCGTAACATTCATGAAAACAAAAGCGTTTTTCGTTGCCACGAGATCTTTATACGAAATTTCAATCACCAACATCTGTTCTGAATGCCAAAACATTATTTCCTCGGGACCTTACGCAGGAAGAAACCATAGTAATAATGTAATTCAAGGCTCACAAGAAAAGATTTAAGTGGTCCTTTCTCCCGCACACTGTTAATGAGTGGGACGGTAGAGAAATAGTCCGAACCTTCTGCCAAGCACGGCCGTGCGCTTGTAGATGCTACAGTCTGGACCCGAGCGACCGCTACGGTCACAGGTTCGAATCCTGCCTCGGGCATGGATGTGTGTGATGTTCTTAGGTTAGTTAGGTTTAATTAGTTCTAAGTTCTAGGCGACTGATGACCTCAGAAGTTAAGTCGCATAGTGCTCAGTGCCATTTTTGAACCAACCACGTAAGTCTGGATTGCAAAGAAGTCCTGTTGATGTAGTCATGTAGATGTAACAACGAAATTATGTTATCTCATTCTGGAAACGAAATTATGTTGTAATTGCGACATGTGACTTTCATTTGATTTGAACATCGAAGTTGTTTGCTGTTTATTTACTTTTTGTTCATTAGTTTCAGCCATATACGAACACCTAGGCGCGTTAAATTTATATTGAAATAAAGTGTCATGCATGGACCAATAACAATAAATTCTTGCCTACTTGTTATGGTACTGCAGTATCTGCCAGCGTCTTCAGAAGTGGATATCGCATACGACGTTCCTAGGGTGTTTATAAATGGATGTTGCAGACGACTTAGAACAAAGTTTGAATGTAGCTTCGTAAATGTTCCGTGATCAAACGATCTGAGTTGCTGGCGAATACAGTTTATCCTCACTAGACAGTATATATTATCATTACACATGAGATGAATAGGGTTTCGCCGGGTGCGGAGGCCGAGCGGTTCCAGGCGCTTCGGTCACGAACCGCACGGCTGCTTCAGTCGCAGGTTGGAATCCTACCTCGGGCATAGATGTCTGTGATGTCCTTAGGCTAGCTAGGTTTAAGTAGTTCTAGGTCTAGGGGCTGATGACATAAGCAGTTTGGTTGCATAGTTCTTGATGCCATTTTTTAACCTTTCGCGTAAATTTTCTTTACATAAACGGCCGTATCTTTAGATTGCGTTGACATAGAAGCTCACTTTTTTACACCACCAAGGGACCGGGTACCGCAAGAACTGCGATACATTTCCGCTTATTATGTCTACCCGTTCTGGAGGTAAACGGGTTTTAAGGGTTGGATAGACCGATAGACGGTCAAGAAAGTGAGACTAGTAGGGTTCCGTTTTTATCGGTTTAGGTGACGAAACCCTAACAACGAAAACAGCTACGACAGCTACTGAAGATGAAGGCCGCCCCGAAATGTGCTAGTTGCAGTCGATACATCAGCATATTAATCGTAGCTACGCTTTCGATCCAAATCACGTTTACAGGAATGCAAATAGAATCCATTTGCCTATACATGTGGTAATTCATATCCCAGTATTAATGCCACCGCGTTTTAGAAGTGCGAACATTCCCATTGCTAGCTAGCTTAAGAAACACTTCGGCTAATGAACGTTTTCTGGCTGTGGCGAGTCTAGTGGAGAATTCGAAACAGTGTATAATACCGTTTGCAGCTATGCAGCCGTTTATTTCCTGGGGTGGTGCAGAATTATCCTACTAAATTTACTCTCTCATAACATTGCTAAATTTGCACAGTTTCATGGTAGGTCAGCAACGGTAATCCAGTATGACTGGTCTGAACGTTGACCAATTAGCGTTTCTTCTTTCAGTTCTGTCTTATATTTACGTGTTGTATTTAACACACTAATCAGTATTAATATACTTACAAATAATTGAAAACAGCCTAAAAAGGTTCAGATAGTTTGTCAGTTTCACGCCTGTGCATAGTATGTTGGTAGCACTTCGTCGCCTTGCCTGTTATGCTGTGTCGAAGACTTTAAAGCCGTGCGGATCAGCATAACGAAAAGGCGAGGGGTCTCGCTCGTTTTGTCCACGACTGTACATATAGGTTCACCGAACAGTTCGTCTTTCATTATCCCAACCAACTTTTTGTTCACCGGTGCAATACCGTGTTTTTTTATTTTCTGGAAATATGAAGCTTTGAACCGTTTGTAAACATTACTGGAAATACATATTCGTAGATATGTGGTCTATGAGGCTGACATTGTCTGTGTAGCATAGTTTTACACGATTTAACTGGAGTTTAATATATTACTTAGTACAGATCGGAAAGAAGCGTCTTGCATGTATCCATAATCACCGTTCCAACTACAATCAAAGACTACACTGAGTCTGCTCATTTCAGTGGCTACCAAATTTTCATTACAAATTACGCACCTTCGAAAATTTGATTCTGCAATAAATGCAGCTGGCCAACATCGCCCTTTGTATAATGTTTCTAGTGCCATGTCCCGTAACATCCGCAAATTCGCATGGTCTCGCTGAAAACAGCGAGATATCTTCATTCTGTTTTTCGAAATCACAATAATTTTCGAGCTATGCAAGGAAATAAATGTGTGCCAAGTTTCATTTCTTTACATTGACAAATAATTAGACTTGTATTGACCATTGACACATGCATTATCTTTTGACGGCATGTTATTACCTCAGTTTTACTCGCTACAACTTATGTCAGTTTCGCATTTAGTCATGCATAAGATCCTTGTTTTCATTAATATTAGCATGCATTAGAATTATTTTCTTCAACGCCCAAACGGAAGTTCTCGTTTGGCAAGTCCGAAGTTTTTTTAGAGGCTTCACAATAACGTTACCAAGTATCAATTATCACTTAGTTCGGATGGTATTAAATTTGCATTATTTGCATTGAGGTACATATGCTATTCTTTACCTGATTTTGGCAAGAGAAAGTTGCAGACTAATGAACTGTCTATCTTCATTGGTTGTTTTATTTGATGTGTTTCTTTTTCTCGAAAATGTGCAAACGTGCTTCCAAGAAATGTCTAAACTCTTTAAACCTAATCTATCATATACAACACCAGTACATATACGACTTCTGACTGCATGACTGCAGGATCAACAGAAATCCAATCAGAGTTATCTCATTTGATACATTTTAGTGCTGGTCCACCCATTATTACTTAGTCAATAAAGTTTCAAAATCGATGATGATGATAGTGTTCAGCCTACTGAGGGACTCCTTCTTCATTGATCAGTTACCAGCTGCCGTAGTGCTTCAGTTGCTGCAGATTCTCCAAGTCTCTATGATCCATCGACTGTATTTTTTGACAGTCAGATTCTGCAGATTGTGCAACAGTGGGTGAGAGAAGAGCACGCTCTAGGAAAGACAAATTAATCTCATTCATAGACATAGCAAAGAAACGTGTTTAACAGGAGGAAAGGAAAAGAGCTTGGTGGAAGGTCTGCATAAGCCGAAGAATCAATAGGTGAAAGATATTAGACTTACATTTAGTTTGTAGAGCGTTGCTCCACACGTAGAATTTTGAGGACAGCCGGTGCAGTTCTTCAGCCTGCTATATTGGGTACTATACAGGCGCAAGATGTGTGCCTTAGCTACGGCAAGTAATAAATAGACATACATTTTTCGGAGAGTTGCTCATGTATCCAAAGAAAGGCGCTGCAATGACAACTAGGATGGATCAGTATCAAATAATTCACAAGTAGTGACTCCCGCTTTTGCAGCCCTTTTTCCAGCCTCAATTAATTCTGAATACTCCTGCATAATTCCGAACCTCCTCGCTGAATCACAGGAAAAGGCTATGCGTTTGCGCAAAGAAGCAGTTTCATATTTCACCGTGTCCGCCATACTCACAAGCTGGGGGCTTGCAAAACTACTTAGCGAGTCAATACTTTTGCGCTCTCCCAATCATTGCCGGCTCAGGTTGTGTGCTTTTCTCAGAATAATTTGAGACTTGCAAAATTGCTTTGTCTCTAAATTCAGTCTTGCTGCTGCCTAATCGCGTTGTGTATCATATTCCGCCAAATTGCGAATCAAATGCCGTCTTATTAGAACTTTCAACAGATCGTTCGCTGATTTACGCAAATCTTTATTGGAGTGCAAAACTCTGAAGAGATGAAAGCAAGGAAAAGAAGAAAGACTTTTTATGTCGTTCACTAGACTTTATTGTATTCTCAGGCCTCCTTGTCAATTGATATTACAGTAGCGACATTGTAAATTGACAAGTATGCAAAAGTGAAGGTGATTCATTTTATTTTAGAGATGAAATCATACGAAAATAAATAAAGTGCTCTAATAGTCTGAAAATCTCGTAGCTAAATCTTGCTATACATACCCACTGTCAACGTCTGGTGATAGAATACATGCTTTTTCAAAAACACATCAGTTTAATTGATTTTTACTATGTGAAATATATATTTGATGTAAATAATCTACAAACTGTTGGAGAAAATAGGATTTAATTTTTAGACTAGCACCGCTTCGGTACTGATAGTTTCTTAAGCGACCGCTAGAGTGCTGACACCAACAGAAGGCCATTTAGAGTCAGTTGTGAGTAAGGTGGTTACCATGTAACGTAAGGTTTGTAACATTCTTGAGTTGAGAAGAAGTGAGTCGGTAGTTTGACTACAAAGGCAGTTTCGCCTCCAGTTCTGTATTGAACCACTAACTAGGGCAAGCTTTAGTCATTGGTTTGAGGATTTTCAACAAACGGACTCCTTTGCAAATGAGGAAGCAAGGGATTGTATCTTGCAGATGAGCACACACGAAGATGACTTATGATGGAGGAAGACATTTATGACCTATGATTGCAAAATTTAAAACTTCCTGTTTTCGTCTGTGTATGAAGTAAGCATACCCAATTCATATTTCGAGAAATAAAAGTTTATCAAATTTATTGCGTCCTTTTGGGTAACCCTGCGCACCCAGCGCTATTTAAGACTCACTAGCTAGCATCCACTGCACACGCACAAAGTCACCTTCTGGTGATACAATACTAGTGATCAGTGATGGTCAGTGGTCAATGATGTTTAAAGAACGTTGTATCAGGATTATCGGCTGTTTCTTCTCAATGAATTCTGGACTGACTGAAATCGAATTAGAAGCCGTCTTCTGCATTAAAGTGGTATACTGCGAGCTGTATTGTTAGTTTTTTTCCCATGACAAACCAGTAAGAGCGTTTGAGGTCATAATAAGATCACATTTAATTGTCTTTTGCTAACATACTATTGATTACGTAACATTAAGTAAATCCCACCTACTTGGATGAAACCACGCATTCTGAGTAATGGCATTAACAGCACCATTTCCGTGACAGTATCCATTTCTTTACGTTCCAGAGGAACAGAAAATATATAAGGAAAATAGAGCAAGCTAAATAGACTAGAGAAGACTGGAAAAACAGGCAAACAAGGTATTGCTATAGGTTCATCGATTACAAAGGCTGCTGAAAATTTTAAAATGCCTTGTAGCACATTGGAAGAGAGGTTAAAGAGTAGAAATGAAGGGGAAACGAAGGCATGCTCTATTTTGAATCATACAGTTGTCTAATAAAACCACATGGTCATTCTGTACACTTACATTATCCATTTTTATGTTTCATTTGGGTTGAAAATGGCTGTAGAAGATCTGTAGAAGGAGAAAAAGGCCACTGTAAATTTGTAAAGACTTCATAGCACAATGCAAATTACATTAAATAGAGGAAATGGGTCAGAGTTGAGGTTAGAAAGGAAATGTGACTTTTCTCTTGCACATGAAGCAGCTACAATGTCTTTGACGATGCGATAGTTCACAAAATACAATTCAGTGTCATTTCAAATTCATTAAGGCAGATACAGTTGTTAAAGCTTGGTTAGCTGTGCAGTAATTCACACTTTAATGAAATGATATATATTGAAGAGGAACTTCAAGAAACATCAACTACTGATTGGTCTCCTATGATAGCTGACGATAATACTGACGTGAAAGATTGGGATGTTACATGTGAGAACATTTCGACAGCTGAAAAGAGCTAAAAAAAAGCTATATTTCCGCTGAATCAAAATATTCTTAAAGTTGCATGGGATTTCACATATCGAATAGCATGCATGGGATCTTTGTTACAGATAGCGTGAGTGTATTCTTCTATTTCAAAGGAGAATTGGAACAACAGGTAGCATTACAGAGCTCATATTACACATTAGTCATCCACAGGATGAGATCGTACCATTTGTATATACACTCCTGGAAATGGAAAAAAGAACACATTGACACCGGTGTGTCAGACCCACCATACTTGCTCCGGACACTGCGAGAGGGCTGTACAAGCAATGATCACACGCACGGCACAGCGGACACACCAGGAACCGCGGTGTTGGCCGTCGAATGGCGCTAGCTGCGCAGCATTTGTGCACCGCCGCCGTCAGTGTCAGCCAGTTTGCCGTGGCATACGGAGCTCCATCGCAGTCTTTAACACTGGTAGCATGCCGCGACAGCGTGGACGTGAACCGTATGTGCAGTTGACGGACTTTGAGCGAGGGCGTATAGTGGGCATGCGGGAGGCCGGGTGGACGTACCGCCGAATTGCTCAACACGTGGGGCGTGAGGTCTCCACAGTACATCGATGTTGTCGCCAGTGGTCGGCGGAAGGTGCACGTGCCCGTCGACCTGGGACCGGACCGCAGCGACGCACGGATGCACGCCAAGACCGTAGGATCCTACGCAGTGCCGTAGGGGACCGCACCGCCACTTCCCAGCAAATTAGGGACACTGTTGCTCCTGGGGTATCGGCGAGGACCATTCGCAACCGTCTCCATGACGCTGGGCTACGGTCCCGCACACCGTTAGGCCGTCTTCCGCTCACGCCCCAACATCGTGCAGCCCGCCTCCAGTGGTGTCGCGACAGGCGTGAATGGAGGGACGAATGGAGACGGGTCGTCTTCAGCGATGAGAGTCGCTTCTGCCTTGGTGCCAATGATGGTCGTATGCGTGTTTGGCGCCGTGCAGGTGAGCGCCACAATCAGGACTGCATACGACCGAGGCACACAGGGCCAACACCCGGTATCATGGTGTGGGGAGCGATCTCCTACACTGGCCGTACACCACTGGTGATCGTCGAGGGGACACTGAATAGTGCACGGTACATCCAAACCGTCATCGAACCCATCGTTCTACCATTCCTAGACCGGCAAGGGAGCTTGCTGTTCCAACAGGACAATGCACGTCCGCATGTATCCCGTGCCACCCAACGTGCTCTAGAAGGTGTAAGTCAACTACCCTGGCCAGCAAGATCTCCGGATCTGTCCCCCATTGAGCATGTTTGGGACTGGATGAAGCGTCGTCTCACGCGGTCTGCACGTCCAGCACGAACGCTGGTCCAACTGAGGCGCCAGGTGGAAATGGCATGGCAAGCCGTTCCACAGGACTACATCCAGCATCTCTACGATCGTCTCCATGGGAGAATAGCAGCCTGCATTGCTGCGAAAGGTGGATATACACTGTACTAGTGCCGACATTGTGCATGCTCTGTTGCCTGTGTCTATGTGCCTGTGGTTCTGTCAGTGTGATCATGTGATGTATCTGACCCCAGGAATGTGTCAATAAAGTTTCCCCTTCCTGGGACAATGAATTCACGGTGTTCTTATTTCAATTTCCAGGAGTGTATGTGTGTGGTGTGTGTGTATGTGTGTGTGTGTGTGTGTGTGTGTGTGTGTGTGATTTGTGTATGTGTGTGTATGAGCTTGAGAGTTTATGATATCTGTTGAAAATAAAGTGAGTATTTTTAATAAAGATGTAACATATATTGTTGTTGTTGTCTTCAGTACTGAGACTGGTTTGATGCAGCACTCCATGCTGCTCTATCCTGTGCAAGTTTCTTCATCTCCCAGTACTTACTGCAACCTACATCCTTCCGAATCTGCTTAGTGTATTCATCTCTTGGTCTCCCTCTACGATTTTTACCCTCCACGCTGCCCTCCAATGCTAAATTAGTGACCCCTTGATGCCTCAGAACATGTCCTACCAACCGGTCCCTTCTTTTTGTCAAGTTGTGCCACAAACTCCTCTTCTCCCCAATTCTATTCAGAACCTCCTCATTAGTTATGTGATCTACCCATCTAATCTTCAGCATTCTTCTATAGCACCACATTTCAAAACCATCTATTCTCTTCTTGTCCAAACTATTTATCGTCCATGTTTCACTTCCATACATGGCTACAATCCAATACAAATACTTTCAGAAACGACTTCCTGACACTTAAACCTATACTCGATGTTAACAAATTTTTATTCTTCAGAAACGCTTTATTTGAAATTGCCAGTCTACATTTTATATCCTCTCTACTTCGACAATCATCGGTTATTTTGCTCCCCAAATAGCAAAACTCCTTTACTACTTTAAGTGTCTCATTTGCTAATATAATTCCCTCGGCATCACCCGACTTAATTCGACTACATTCCATTATCCTCGTTTGCTTTTGTTGATGTTCATCTTATACCCTCCTTCCATGACACTGTCCATTCCGTTCAACTGCTCTTCCTAGTCCTTTGTTGTCTCTGAGAGAATTACGATGTCGTCGGCGAACCTGAAAGTTTTTATTTCTTCTCCATGGATTTTAATACCTACTAAGAATTTTTCTTTTGTTTCCTTTACTGCTTGCTCAATATACAGATTGAATAACATGGGGGATAGGCTACAATCCTGTCTCACTCCCATCCCAACCACTGCTTCCCTTTCATGCCCCCCGACTCTTATTACTGCCATCTGGTTTCTGCACAAATTGTAAATAGCCTTTCGCTCCCTGTATGTTACCCCTGCCACCTTTTGAATTTGAAAGAGAGTATCCCAGTCAACATCGTCAAAAGCATTCTCTAAGTCTACAAATGCTAGAAACGTAGGTTTGCCTTTCCTTAATCTATTTTCTAAGATAAGTCGTAGGGTCAGTATTGCCTCACGTGTTCCAACATTTCTGCGGAATCCAAACTGATCTTCCCCGAGGTGGGCTTCTACCAGTTTTTCCATTCGTCTGTAAAGAATTCGGCCGGCCGAAGTGGCCGTGCGGTTAAAGGCGCTGCAGTCTGGAACCGCCAGACCGCTACGGTCGCAGGTTCGAATCCTGCCTCGGGCATGGTTGTTTGTGATGTCCTTAGGTTAGTTAGGTTTAACTAGTTCTAAGTTCTAGGGGACTAATGACCTCAGCAGTTGAGTCCCATAGTGCTCAGAGCCATTTGAACCATTTTTTTTGTAAAGAATTCGCTTTAGTATTTTGCAGCTGTGACTTATTAAACTGATAGTTCGGTAATTTTCATATCTGTCAACAACTGCTTTCTTTGGGATTGGAATTATTATATTCTTCTTGAAGTTTGAGGGTATTTCGCCTGTCTCATACATCTTGCTCACTAGATGGTATTTGTCAGGACTGGCTCTCCCAAGGCCGTCAGTTGTTCTAATGGAATATTGTCTACTCCCGGGGCCTTGTTTCGACTCAGGTCTTTCAGTGCTCTGTCAAACTCTTCACGCAGTATCTTATATCCCATTTCGTCTTCATCTACATCATCTTCCATTTCCATAATATTGTCCTCAAGTACATCGCCCTTGTATAAACCCTCTATATACTTCTTCCAACTTTCTGCTTTCCCTTCTTTGCTTAGAACTGGGTTTCCATCTGAGCTCTTGATATTCATACAAGTGGTTCTCTTTTCTCCAAAGGTCTCTTTAATTTTCCTGTAGGCAGTATCTTTCCTACCCCTAGTGAGATAAGCCTCTACGTCCTTACATTTGTCCTCTAGCCATCCCTGCTTAGCCATTTTGCACTTCCTATCGATCTCATTTTTGATACGTTTGTATTCCTTTTTGCCTGCTTCATTTACTGCGTTTTTATATTTTCTCCTTTTATCAATTAAACTCAATATTTCTTCTGATACCCAAGGATATCTACTAGCCCTCGTCTTTTTACCTACTTGATCTTCTGCTGCCTTCACTACTTCATCCCTCAGAGCTACCCATTCTTCTTCTACTGTATTTCTTTCCCCCATCTCTGTCAATTGTTCCCTGATGCTCTCCCTGAAACTCTGCACAACCTCTGGTTCTTTCAGTTTATCCAGGTCCCATCTCCTTAACTGTCCACCTTTTTGCAGTTTTTTCAGTTTTAATCTACAGTTCATAACCAATAGATTGTGGTCAGAGTCCACATCTGCCCCTGGAAATGTCTTACAATTTAAAACCTGGTTCCTAAATCTCTGTCTATGTAACATATAACTCCTCCATAAATAGTACATTTCTAATTGTTTACACCTCAGCTGCTAATTGTTTATTGACTGGCTAATATCGGGTTTTTCCCATCTATGCAAGCCACATATTTTGTATGTGCAATACATTATGCGTCGACAGCTCTATTTATGATACCACACTTTAGAATAAGTCAGATATTCATTATCCAGCGTAATCTGATCCATTTGACAACGATACTCACATGCAGTGGAGACTTTGTTCTCGTTGGAATTTACTTCGTATCACGCTGCCTTATTTTTCGTAGGTGTTATCGTAAATTTCACGAGTATCTAGCAGCTTTGCTACAGACAATTAAAAATTTCTTTTCTTCGATGTATGAGTGCAACGATTCGGCGTACTGAAAACCTTTATATGCTACATAACAGTGACTGCAGTGGGGACGGACCAGTTAGACAGCAGCAACCCTGATCTTGCTTATTATGTGTTTTGGCCTCAACTTTTCTGAGAAAAGCACATTGCATTTTGCTTAGGCTCTGATATATGGGACACTGAAAAATTATTGATTCGCTGAAAAAGCCTTCTGCTTGTCGCAACCTGTCGGCATCGATGCAACAGGAATATATGAACATATATGGAACAGCTACTAGCAGAAATAAGTCATTGTTGTTACTGCTGTCCCCATCCAATTGGATAAATTTAGGCCTCCTCCTCCTCCTCCTCCTCCTACTACTACTACTACCACTTATGCTAATAATAATAACAAAACTTATATTTTGCTTATCATTTACGTGTTATAATTGAAGAAAACCAATGTTCTTCCACTTCCATGTTACAGAACTTGAAGCACTTGATGGGGGAAGTGCGGTGTGTACCGAAGGATTGTCAGCATTGGAGAAGGGAAAAAGACTCCCAGTCTTCAACGCAAGACACATCAGTATCTAATTTAGTGTAGCGCTTTGGCCAGTCTGAAAGACTGCAAGACAAATCTATCATCAAGATCCTCAGCTATGGGTGAAGATGCACTGTGTGCACAACATTTCGTGGAGGAGCAAACAACAATGGTTCAAATGGCTCTGAGTACTATGGGACTTAACATCGATGGTCATCAGTCCCCTAGAACTTAGAACTACTTAAACCTAACTAACCTAAGGACAGCACACAACACCCAGCCGTCACGAGGCAGAGAAAATCTCTGACCCCGCCGGGAATCGAACCCGGGAACCCGGGCGTGGGAAGCGAGAACGCTACCGCACGACCACGAGATGCGGGCAAACAACAAGGGGACAGTTTATTTCTAAAATAGTGATATGAACTAAAATTTGAGTCGGATTAGAAAACTGTGGGTATAAAAATACACCTTTCTTTTCATATGATGTCACACAGTACAAATATAAGAGAACGTACCATGCGCTCTGTAAATGAAGATTGTTGTGATCTTAATTCTAAAGAGTGTTTGGTTATCACAAGCAAAGTCAATGGAGTCCGTTCCAGTATAAATACTCTTTCAGAACTGGATGTGAAAATAAGAGGGAATGCTTCATACACCTTATTGCTGTTGAATCATTTGATGAATGGAAATGTATTTATTATACTGATGCGAGTCTGTTTCAATGTAGCAAACTGGTGGCTGTTACAATATGTTATATACAGTTTTTCCAAAAAGAATAATTAAGTGTCATTTCGATTATATTAAGGCAATGAAGCTGTCAAGACATGCTTAGCTTGTGGAAATATTTCAAGTAATTACTTAAATTGTAACAAACAACTGTTTACAATTGATGATATTCTAAAAAGTGGGGGAGATGAATTATAGCGTGTATTAAATTAATATTCTTCCGATGTGTGCGTGATACCACAAAAAGTTTTTTTTTTAGTGTAAAAAACTAGTTCTAAGGATACTAGGGTATTTTGTAGAATGAAAAATAGTATAAAAACGTTGTAAATTTAAACTTTTAATATTTGTCTATGTTAATACGCACAGTTGTAGAATGAATCTATCTTTTTTGGAATATTATATTTTTGTATAATAATTTTTTATCCAGACAATTTTTTTGTCTTTACATTTTTCCCATTTCCTCCATTTTATACAGATCATGAGACAATATAGTATTTGACATAAACATTAGTGGAGTAAGGAAACAGAGAGAGAGATTAAATTTACTGCATAAAACTGCATAGTAATTAGGTGTGAAAGAAGTAAAGCATAAAATCAATGAAATTACTTCTGAGTTTCAGTGATTAACAAAAACCTTTGTACACGCATGCATGCATGCGTGTGTGTGTGTGTGTGTGTGTGTGTGTGTGTGTGTGTGTGTGTTTGTGTTTGTGTGCGTGTGTGCGCACGTGCTTAAAATTACCTGTAACTGTAATCTTTGATTTTCTCATTTCCTGCCCACTTTTCAAATTTCCCACATTTACCTCTTAATGAGGTTATCAAAAAAGGGTTGTGGCTTGTGACCCTGCACTTATTACATCATTGGAGAAAAGAGTGTGGCTCATAGAAATGTCAGTGGCCTATGTCACGTGATGGTACAAATGTAAACAAATTGTGCTGGATTCGCCATAGCCACACTACTGTAAGGTTTGAGTTTGGGTAATGCCTGCAGAATGTTAGTTGCCATTATATATAGTCGGAACAGTTAAGTATGGAGGAGGTGTTGTTAGTTGAAGCATGGGGGTGTTTTTAGTAGTCATGGTGTGGGTGGTCCCACAGGTTGCCAAGTTTGTTTTACAACGCTGCAGAGTTTCACTGAGAAGCTCTTAAACATCCTCCATACAGTTAGATTCTCACGTAATTTCCAAATATTTGTTGCTGTGGAGATTGACTTTTGAGACCGTATAACCGCTCATACGAAGAGATGGACACCTGGATGCAATACTGGTTCCGTAGGCAGCAACAAACATTTTTCACTCAAGTCACTGACTGTCTTGTCTCACAGTGGGATCGGTGTAACAGCTCTGGCGTTTATTTTAGAAATAATAAACAGTTTACTCACTTTCTTTTCTTCTGTCTCGATTTCATTTGACTGTTCCTTACATAAACATAATTAAGTTTGTAAAACAATAAACTGGTAGCCAAGATCGCAGGAATTCTTTTTATTCCATGGTTACTGGTTTCGGCGGAACTGAAGCCGCCACCATCGGATCTAGGGAGGACAGAAAACACTGTAAAAGTGGGTTTGGATTACACTTACATGACATGTATACATATAAATTTAGTTACATACCTTAGGACACATACAGGTTACAATATCAAGGCAAACAATGGTGATAATAATAGTTGCCTATAACACGGAGGCCTTACAAAATTGTCGTAAGTAGTACATAGGCGTCCAAGAGAGATTACAATATAGATGTTAAGTGTATCCATCACACACAGGCGCAAGCTAGGTACTACCGCAACTCCGGCTCTGTTCTTACACTACAGGCCGCGTCGCGAGATGGCGCTACCAGACGAGGCGCCAATGAAAGTCACAGCTCGCGTCATAACAGGCTCTGCATGTGTGGTAACACCACGTCATTAGGGTTTGAACATAATTATAGAGATTACTGTATCACGTAATCAAATACAAAACTTATGAAAGCTGCAGACCTACACAACTGCACATCTGCCTGGTCACATATACGACATATCGAAAAGCAAATGCAAATTTCATGAGAACTGCGGATTTACAAAAATGTACATCTGTCTGGTCCTATACGTATTAAGATACGATCATACAGAGATATTTTATGGGATCTGCAGGGTTATACATAGCACATCAGTCTGGTAATGTATAAAATATACCGAGAGTATATACAACTTTTAAGAACATGACAGGGTTACACAGTGCATACCCGACTGGTCATGAATAAAAAATCAATAAAACACACCTTGCCTATGAGCGCAGATTTTTTCGGTCATATGAAATGCACATCTGCCTGGTTACATATAAAATATACCGAATTTTCTGGGACTGCCGATTTACACAAGTGCACATCTGTCTGGTCATATATAAAACCAACAAAAAGTCATATACAAATTTAAGGACACTGCATGGTTTCAAAAATGCATATCCGTTTGGTCTTATATTAAAAAACAAACCAATAAAATACACATTGCGTATGAGCCTATAGGTTTTGGTCTTAACAGAACCAATTAATATAATAAGTACAACTATGTGGCAGCTTCATGTAAATGAACCACAGTCATCTAACAAAACCAATATAAAAAAGTTATGCCACCTTATGTCGGCTAAATACTTGTATAGTCGTTAAAGACCCTGTTCTGTGGTGTACGCGGCGATCACCGGACCAAGACGCAGTTATACGTTTTCTGGGTACAGTCCAGATGTAGGCAAAAATATTTCTGAGCTCACCATACAGCACTAACTTTTGGACATGGGGCTCAGCAGCATTGACCCTTACGTGTTCCCATACAGAGTACATTACATCGCCAATTACTACTGCAGCAGGGACTGAGTCGTAGAGACTAGACTGTGGGTCAATGGCACTTGTCTCCTGGTGGGATGAATTACGTTCCTGAATACACTAAGTCGATGGTAGTGTCCCGAAACGCCGTCACCCGGGGGCACAGTTGCTCGGTACATGCGCAGCACTATGGATACAGGCTACTGGTAGCTGTATCATGCTATGGAGGGAATCACCTGAACATCTATAGGACCTCTGACGCTAATCGAAAACATCGGGACAGCTGTGGACGAAACGAACATTAATGTGGACCACCTCTACTCCTTTAACAACACTTCCTCAACGGCCACGGCGTCGTCCATCAGGAATTTCCATGTTACGAGGTCATAATGGCACTACACTTGCTTGAGGAGGGCGATAGTGAAGACATTTGGTTCTTAGCCATTAAATTCTCTTGATCATAACCCGATGGTAGATATCTTTGACGCTAATGGGTGCCGTATCCACATCCAGGAACCACCGGCCCTTGAATTGCAGTAATTACGTAACCTTTTCCTAGACATCTATTGCCTTATACCTCTGAAAAGCTGCTAAGTACTTGTCGAATCTACGCCACGCAGGATCGCCTCCGTATTACGTTTCAAATGTGGATCACCACGCTATTAAGCAAGAGTTCGCATATTTTGGTTCGTCAATATACTTCCTCCTTTGCCAAGACAGCGAAGGAGCTCCTTTTTACAATATCAGAAACATTAGATGATTTGTTTAAGAGAAATAACTTCACAAACTTCATTAACGCGTTGGTCCATTGCTGGCTCTTAAACAAGATGTTATTCGGCTTGACGTTAATTGATAAAGTTGTTGTATGTCTTCCTTAGGAATGTCCTCCCAGATTCTGTCCAACTAGCGCGTTGGTGTTTCAAAAAGGAATTCACAACTTTAAAAATTCATATAAATTTATTGAAAGAAGATATAGAGATGGGTTTACTGTTATTTTGTAGGGGAATACGTCAAGTGTTTTACCTTATACTAAAGATGTTGTATGTGGCTTCCATCGGTTCTCCTGCACACATCCCATAGGAAGTCAATTTCTTCCCAACCTCGCTGTAGCATTGCAGGTGTAACTTGTTCGACGGCGGCGTAAATTCTTGCTCCAAGTTCAGGAAGAGATGCCGGCACAGCAGGTACAAACACTATATCCTTGATGAATCCCCATAAATAAAATGGAGTGGTGTCAGACTTGGTAAACGTAGGGGCCATGCCACTGGCGCATCACAGCCAATCCATTGACCTGGAAAGCACTCACTGAGAAAATCCCGGACGTCAGCCAGGAAGTGGGGTGGTGCACCATCTTGCATGAAGTAAACATTTCGTTCTTGGTCATCCTCATAGATCTGTGGAATCAAAAACTGACGTAACATTCCAGGTACACTGTCTCGTTGAAAGTGAAAGGTTCTCTCATGAAAAACGGGCTGTATACTTTGTTCTTGTTCAATCTACAAAAAAACATTCAGTTTAGGGCTATCAGGAACATGTTGCAATGCTTGATGAAAATTTTCACTGCCCCAAATCCTACAGTTATGTTTCTTAACCTTCCATTTAAGTGAAAAGTCAGTTCCTCAGAAAAGATGATTTTGTCCAAGAAATGTTCATCCTCATGTAATCGATTTAACATATCCGCAAAGACGTTCTTGTGAGCAATTTTATTAGGGCCTTTTCTTGCTTGTGCGATCGTCAATCTGTACGGTTTCAAATGCAAACGGTTTCTCAGCACACGCCAGTGAGTCATATGTGGGATTTTCAGTTCACGAGATGCATGCCGGGCCAATTTCGTAGGGCTGTTGACAAAATGTCTCTCTCGCTCAATGACGTCGTCAGATGTACTCAGACGCCCCGATTATTTGCCATGTCTTACCGATCACCCTAATTCTACAAAACATTCATGCAACTCATAAATTGTAGGCCTACTAAGGGTATATTTAGCGTACTTGGTACGAAAATTATGCTGAATTGTTGTCGACTTCGATTCTCGGGTCCAGTGAAGGCAGCTAGCTTTAACGCAACGGCCGCTAGCTGTTCTTATGGTGTGATTCTGCCCTAGCGAACTACGCGAGACGAAACTTGATGTATTTTCCTACAAATTGACACTCGGTTTGAGGTGCCATGTCACAGATTGCGTGGCCCCTCCTGCCGAAGGTTCGAGTCCTCCCTCAGACATGGGTGTGTGTGTTGTCCTTAGCATAAGTGGGTAGTAAATCTATGGAGCGATGACCTCTGCAGTTTGGTCCCTTACGGATTCATACACACTTGAACATTTGGAACAACCCGTATTGTCTTAATCCCGAGATGGCTGAAAGGCCCAGCCTATGATGCTCCATACGCTCTCCATTGAGGAGAGATCTCGCAAACTTGCTGGCGAAATTGGTGTTCAGCAAGAACGAAGACAAGCATTAGAAATTCTCACTGTGTGCATATGGATAATATCTTGCTGAAACATAAGACCAGAATGGCTTGCCACTTAAGGGCGACAAAATTGTAAACAGAATATCGTCGACGTTCTGCCATGTCGTAAGGGTGCCCCAGCTGACAACGAAAGGCGTCCTGCTATGAAAAGATGTGCCACTCCAGACCATCACTCCTTCTTGTCGAGCCGTCCGCTATCTGGGGTGTTTCCAGACACGTCTTCGCGGGTCACGTGGACGCGGTTCGAAGGGGAACTCATCACTGAATTCTACTCCAGTCTGGAGACGCCCTGGACAGTGGTGTGATACCAACCTGACTGTACGATCAGGAGTGATGGTTTGAGGTGCCATTTCTTTTCGTAGTGGGAACCCTTTGACACTCATCAGCAGCACTTTTGCCGCACAGCGGCACGTCGACGACATTGTACGACCGTTTTTGTTGCACTTCAAGGCAAGCCATCCTGGGATTACTTTCAGCATGATAATGCCCGTCCCAACATGGCGAGAGTTTCTATTGCCGTTGCGTTAAGCCAACAAAACCTTGACCAGCAAGGTCGCGAAATCTCTCCCCAGTGAAGAATGTTTGGAGCATTATGGGTAGGGCGCTCCAACCATCTCGGATTCTGACAATGGGAGGATATCCCCAAGGACGACATCCATCAACTCTGACAATCAGCTCAGAGCCGGATAACTCCTTACAGAATGGCCAGAGGTGTACCAATGCGTTATTGACTTGCTCAATTTGTAAAGCTCTCTCTCTTGAATAATTCATTCAACTTTTCTGAAATTGTGATCGTTTGTTGTTCTGTACATGTACATCACATCTGCCGATTTCCGTACAGTTTGGATAATTCGTTCGTGTGTCTTTTTTCGTCTTACAGTGCATTTTCCTCCGTATGACCATTTTTGATTTTCCCATAATTATTTTCTTATTAGCACGGATAATTTTTAAGTTATCAGAGTTACATCATTTAAACTTTGTGGTGAACATGCTAGAGTAAGTTACGAGTGCCGCTAGAGAGTAGATGGATGATAAATACAGACGCCAGTGAATAAAAAGATAGGAGTTTGCTGAAAGGGACTCGTACACACATTTAGAAAGGGAAGATGATGATTGTTCATGTATATGCTAATACAACGTTGTGAATTACAGTTATATAGCATTGCGTGAATCTTCGCATGAACTTTTGTTGTTGTAGTCAGTGTCGTAATAAATGGGAGTGCTTGGTTCATTGTTGCTATAAACCGTACACGGTTTTACTTTAACTGAATAGAAACAATCAAAAGTTTATGGAAAGTAATAACATGCATCGTGTATTAGGAACGAAAAGTTTTCACAATATCTTAAGATGCTGCAGGAATGTTCCTGAGGAAAATTCTTCGTAGTTAAAACATCTGAAAATATGCCTTGTGATGTTACAAAATAAAAGTGATGTTGTTATTCAATGGAAAGTTGGAAATTGAGATTTAGCTTACTGTTTTATCAATCACAATTGGCGTAAGAATCATGGAGTGACCATTGTCATAAAATATTGCATTATGAGATGTGATTAGTTTTTACTTGCAGTTTCGCGTGGCTTGAGGCAGTCACAACTAGCGTGCTATTGATTAAGAAATCGCATTATCGTCTTTCTAATTACTTCATGATCGTAGATACGATCATACCCGGTTGTGAAGTTATTGTTATGACAAAACAATTTCTTAAGGGACCAGAAAGTTCTTAAGGGCGCAAAAACAACTGTAACATCACACAAAAGGGAAATTCAATATTAAAGCTGATGCAAGAAGACGATAAAACAGTTTTCTTTTTATCAATGTAACACGCACATTGGACTGCTGATCTCCGTGTCTGTAATCTTAGCAAAATGCATAATTAAAATGAAAATAATACTGAGGAGATGATAGGAATGAGCACTGCTAAATGAGTCAGTATTCCCAGAACAAATATTTATTATAACTAAAACATATATCGTACCTTAAGCTTAGTACTACAATGACGGTAGATTTTTATGTCCGTATCATGTCCATTGAGCGCTCTTTTATATAGCCATTGTCTTCTTTGAGTCGCTCGTGCGTCGTCACAGTAAGTTATAAAAGTTCTTTACACTTCATTCAAACTTAGACATAACACGTTTTTATACATTTAGTAAAAATTATATCAGACTGCCACAAATCTGCGTCCGTCTTACTTGAGAGAAACAGTACAAGTCTCTTTAGCGCTCAAGGCTTCATTTGTTCTCCAGCGAACAAAATAGTGAAGGATCGCATATCTATCCGTATTTTTCTGTTTATATTGCCGCCCAAAGACGACGAATTACATTATTTAGAAAATTCCACCGTCGCCATGCGACGCCTCATTATACATTAATCATTATTTACAAACAAGTATTTGCCTAAGGCTGAAAGTATTAACTACTCGTATTTGCTGTTTTAATTAAGTCAAAAATAGCGAATATCACATTGCCTCCCATGAGGAGAGAGGGAATGCCGAAGGATTACCTCGATCCTCATGTCCTTATGAGATATTCGTGATTTGTGGTGTGACATTTACATCATGTTACTGGCGTACTATGTACATAAATTGAAATTACATTCATAAACATATATCAGATATTTATCATTTTTCAAAATAAAGTGTTTCATTCTTTGTTCATCAGTCACTTCATTCCATAATACCAAGATTAACATTTATGTGCATATTTAAGTTTGGTCCATATTTACTTATAACAATAAGTGAACGTTCGTTTCGCTCTTCAGGGGATAGAATTCAGAAATTACTTTCTCTTGAGCTTAACAACTAATACATGAGTACAGTGAGTGCTTATTTTCACTAAACTAGAGTGGACAATGTTAGAGCATCTGTTAACTCACTGTGGTTCAATTACAGTCTAATAACGTAGCACTACACTTCGTGATGCTTTCACTTTCTGTGTTAGCTTCTACGGCGTTCATCATGCAGTACATCTGTCCTTTCCACTGTGGTGCCAGGAATTCGAGTGGCTTCCCGGGTTTTTATTTACAATATGAAACAGAAGAAGTGGAAAATTATTAGTATAACTTACAACCTATTGGATACATTTGTTAAGGAACGGGACTGGTCTCGAGTTTAGGGTCTTCCTATAGTGCACATTCATTTTCTTTGTCCATCAAGAGACAGGATTATAATTCAATTTAGCAGTGTTCAGGAGTGCCGGTATTAATGGCTTTAAGGCCTGAGTAATCTAACAATCTACTTCTCACTCATCTTAACTTCAACTCAAGAAAATGGCTTAATTTACGTATGTAAATGTAGTCACACAAGTGTACAAATGTCTTTCCTCCAGTATGTTCGATGGAAGTCATGGCGGTTAGCAGTTTAAAGTTTGGATTGTTTCGTCACCCACACGTCAGCCACTCACAGCGGCTGCACAGTGTTGCATGAGCTCCAATACTCAGTATCCGTTCGCGCTCAGGCTGTAACAGAGCTGCTGGTCGTCGATTGCTCCTTTTTTTTTGTGAACTTCGTATCACACGAGTGCATCGCTACAAACACCTCGCGCGCGTTTTCCATCGGAGGAGCCGGACACTGAAGCTGCCTCCATACTTCTCTGTCAACTGCCTCCCATGAGGCTCACAGGTAAGTGACGACGAATGTTTTAGCTGTCGCTGCACTTAGAACAACACTGAACTTTGCGTTGCACCTGTTGTCGTAGCCCTGACTTCTTTTTACACATGCAGTACAACACTACCACTAATATACAGTGAACAGTCATTTTTATTATGCACGTCGCACTTTAGTGTGCATCTTCACACAGCATTCGTGCTTAGTTCCTTCGCCGATAGAGTTCATTTATAAAACAATCAATTTTGCAGGTTTCCTCCATTGGTACAGAAAGACTTATATTCTACTATTTACAAAAGATCACTTACGAGCTAATATTTACAATTAATGGTCACTCCTTTTGTTAAGTCCAGTGAACAACTGCTTTATGAATGGACTCTTTATATCTCAAGGTTTACTTTCGCTAGTGAACCTAAAAATATTCTTTCAAACTTTATTTTAAGGGCTCATCTCCTCATTATGAAAACTACAGATTTCGCAACACTCGTTGCATTTATTCTTTAGTGCACCCAAGATCATTTTCTACTGGCACGCAGCATATCTACTACTTAACGAGTACGCATTTAACGCTGAATCTTTTTTTTATTTTTTTTATTTGAGGGCAGACTGGATAACAATAGGTCTCCCTCATCGCTTCATGTACTCAGCAATCGTTCTCTGTTAAAAAAAAAGTAGGGTAACGCGTGTCTACTATTTTTCGCATGAATGGAATTACCGACAGTTCACTGGGTTTTCGCAACCGGTCCATAACAAACATTACCAAAGCTAGCGAAGTTCATCACGCTACGTGTCTCATTTCTCATAAGCACTGCTTTGCCTCGAAGCACACATGCCTTTTACAAGTCGACCCTTGGTCTGGGTTAATGAACCAGGATCAAAAGGAACGGGCACAAGGAAAATGGATTTCATAAGAGGAGTGTCTTAGGAGACATTTTTGCAATAAAATCTGCATGTAAATAAAATTATCATAATAAACATAGGCACATATATAAATTTCAACCTCTTTCATTACAGCATGCTTTGCTACTTCTACGTCTTACTCTTGTTATAGTCAGTATTAATTTAAATATCACTGCATTGCTTGTTCTTTAGATTAGCCTTCAGTTAGGGTATTGAATGGTCGCTAGATTACACTACAAATCTTCTGAAGATCTTTACTTGGACTTATTTATGATAAAGGGGGCTTGCTGTGTGGTTATTTAGTACCTTGATTCTACTGAAATCAATTCGTCAGCTAACATTCCTCATATACTCTTTACATTGGGCTCAGATCACAGGGAAATAGTTTACTTTCATAGCAATTAATGGCCTCGTGGAGTACTTACGCTACATTATTGATGCTTCATGGTTTGCCTCTATTTGTACTGTATTTCACCTAACTTAGTTTACTACAGCTTATTGTCTCCTTGCGTCAACACATGTGGGTTACCACTTGTTTTTCCATTTAACAGCATGCTTTAACTGAACTTTAAGCTATTTCTTCTACTCCTGTCCACTGTCTGGACTGTTTGAACATGTACCTTTTTTTTAAGCAGGTAATTTGGGCTTTTACAACAGAACTTCAAGTACTTACATTACTAAAAATAAATCTATAAATCTTCTTGTACCTTGAGAGAAGTGCTTATTTACGCATCCTCCTCCATTTCTCACCTTTACATATTTATATAGCTCCGGGCAATCACCTCGCAAGCACATTTTTTTATACTAACTTAAAGCTAAATTGAAATTCTTTCTGCAACCTTAATTTCCTGCTTCAGCTTGTTGAAGAAATATCAGTTCATGTCCATCACTATAAACAATTTTTGCATACATAGCATTTAATACTTAAAGTTTACATGTAGTAGCAGTTACCATGTAGTCAGTGCGCTGTTCAACACAATACTTATCATTAACAGTTCACACAAGGAAATTTCCAGTAAGAAAGAGGCAAGAAACCAAAACAGATTCTATCTGCAGTTGAGGCTGTGTCTGTAAACTAACTCTCTGTTTCAATGGACCAATCGCTCCCGATATGGAGCAGCCCTGAATCGGCAATGATAAAACTTTTGAAACAGAAGACACCTGTCTGAAGAGACATGGTGACATGACATTGATGTTTGCTCCTGTATCAACAACGGCTGTGAAAGGAATGTTGGCAATAGAAATCTTAATCGAAGCCTGGACCTGTTCATCATAAATGTTGTTAATGTCTTGAGCTTCTTTGTCACGTGCAAGGTCATCTCGTAAGTCGGTCTCATGGTCGTACCGTATCGCATTAACATACTCAGAATCAGAGTATTCGTTAGTACCCCCACTGGAACCGGCAGCGACCTCTAGGAGGCTGAAAGGCGCTGCCTCTAATTTTCCGCAGGATGCTTAGTCTGTTTGTCATTCATGGCCTTAAGTGTTTGTTCCGTTTCATATTGGTGCTGGTTATGTGGTACAAATGCCGGTGTAAAGGGGTGAAATCCACTGGGTGCATTCACTTGTGAATAGAATACTTGAGACGGCTGCTGTCGCCCGATCTTTTGGTTGCCGGCAGAACCATTTCCTTGTGAAGGAAAGTTCGCATTTGGTACCGTTTGAAAATTGTTCCGCGGTCCTCTATCCTGTGAAAAGTTGTTCTGATGTTGTGCTGGGTGGCCTCCGCCTTGCCCATGCCACTTGCTGTTTTTCGACCTATAACTCTGATTGTACACTGGCCCATTTGAAAAATTACCACTAGTTTGTGGAGAATTTCCATACTGCTCAGGCGCAGAATTAAAGGGTGGGTTTCCGTACTGATGTTGTACCTGGTGGTTGTAAATTGGGTGGTATCTCTGCTGATTACTGTAATTGGTTTTCTGCTTCCGTTTAAAGTTATTGCCGTTTGCGTTTTCATAACGGCTGGCAGGTTGGCAACAGCGGTCACAGTAGCTCGCTCTCTCCTTCGGCGCATTGTTGTCCGCGTGCGATGCAATCTGCAGGCTGCCAGGGAAGAATTTGCCGCTGCCAACCTTGGAGCGCACATCCTCGCTAATTAAATCTAAGGAATCCAGCACAGAAAGGAATGCATCCGTGTCTTCTTCGGACACGTTTACTAGTTTCTCTCTAATAGACACAGGGAGTTTGCTTTTGAGAATCATAATTACGTCCTTGGAAGAAATCGGAGAATCCCAGAATTTAATTTTTGCTAGATACTTCTCGAAGTATCGCCGGAGACTTCCATGCTTCTCATTGAAAATTTCCGCACCATACACCTCCTTCCTTAATCTTTGCTGTACCCCATTACTCCAAAATTTTTCCAAGAACATTTTCTCAAACTCTTCATAATTCCTACACGTGTCTACCATTTCCGTTCCCCATAATGCTGCATCACCAGAAATAAAGCCAGTGACGAACTGAATACGCTGTCTGTCTGTCCAGCTCCTGGGAAATATGCCGGAAAAATTCTTTAGGAACACGATGGGGTGTATTTCTCGCTTCTGCGGATGAAAAACAGGAAAAGTGCGATGCTTAATCACACTTTCCTCTTGCATTAAACTCACGATTGTGGGCGGATCATTTATTTTCCCTACTCGGGGCTCAACAGGACTGTTGTTTCGAATGTAATCAGGCGGTGAATGATCAGGGGTTGACTGACATTCGTCACCGTCTAAAGAGTTGTTCCCTATAGTTTGCGTATGCGTGTGCGGATTTTCTACCCAGTTTCTCAGCATTCTTCGTCCACTACTTGCTGCTTCCACTCGGGAAGATTCCGTGTAAGTGTTCTCCGAATCTGTCCCAATTCAGAAACCACTGTGTCTCCCGACTTACCAGGAGCAGCTAAGATTTCATAAGTTACATCCTTGACAGTCTCCCTAAGCTCCTCCCTGACCTTCTTTTCGATAAAAATATCTTTACCCTTTATCCATTCACCGTAGTGTTCCGACAATGCCTCCGTGTGTGCTTTCACGGTGCTCTTAACCTGTTCTTCAATATTGATTGAGTCTATCTGCCTCGACAGATCCTCCACTACACCTTCAATGTCAGATACTGCATTTCTAACTGAGTTTATTTCTTTGGTAGCTGCCTGAATTTTTGTGTTTAATGTTCCAGATACTTCAGCTATTTCACTTTTCACCTGTTTCTGCATTTTCTGAATTTGATCACTGATCTTAGTTTGCACCTCACCCAAATGGGTATTTAAATCAGCCGTAATTTCTTTATGCAGATCTGTTTTGATTGTGCCTAGTTGTGTTTTTACTGATTCGCTTACAACATCTAATCGGACGTTAACAGTCTCATTTTGTGTTTTTACTGATTCGCTTACAGCATCTAATCGGGCGTTAACAGTCTCATTTTGTGTTTTTATAGTCTCATTTAATGCGTCAAACTGTTGTTTCAGCATTTCCATTAACGCACCGAGGTCATTTGTAGCTGCAGCGGGAAGAGTTTGGACTTTAGGGTCACTTTCCCCTGTTACAGACATGGTTAGTTCAGTTTCCACACGGGAACCTACCGTTCGCGATCGTAAAGCGTATGGAATACTATTAATGTCTTCACGCCCGTCTCCTGTTGTCACCTGTCTCTGTTTACTATCTGCCATTTTCGTCAGTAAATCACGTGCTACGCAAGGCTTTCGTCGTTTGTCAGTGACGTGGTGAGTCCGCTAAGAGCACCGCTCTCGCGTGAGCAACAAATGAAATTCTATCTGGCGAGAAGACAAGATGGAACCTAAACGTTTCAGACAAATGAATGAAGATGCTCTTCACTGCAAATTGCACACACTATCCACCATGTTGAAAATGTAATACTGCTATACTAACAATGGGGGAGAAATAATTTCTATCATCAGACTACGAAGAATTTTACTTTGAAAGATAAAATAAAGCAGATTTTCTATAGCGGGAAGGAGATAGAAAGGATGTGGATCGACTTGGAAAAGCAACGTTGCTACTGAAGCACTACACTGCGTATGCAAAATTCTGACTTACTTTTTGATGGCTTGGTTAGCACTATGTTGTCTCAGCAAATTCGCGTCTCTTTTCTTTTCCTTTCTCTCGATAATTAAACTGCGTTATCGAGCAGCGTATTTTCCGTCTTTCTCTCAGAGGGATGATGTGTACATGAAACGACAGAACATTTATTAACATAAGCACATAGAAAATTTTCCAAGTATCTGAACTAATTTTTGGTCAGGTCCCTGTTCGGGCGCCAAGTGTGATGTTACAAAATAAAAGTGATGTTGTTATTCAATGGAAAGTTGGAAATTGAGATTTAGCTTACTGTTTTATCAATCACAATTGACGTAAGAATCATGGAGTGACCATTGTCATAAAATATTGCATTATGAGATGTGATTAGTTTTTACTTGCAGTTTCGCGTGGCTTGAGGCAGTCACAACTAGCGTGCTATTGATTAAGAAATCGCATTATCGTCTTTCTAATTACTTCATGATCGTAGATACGATCATACCCGGTTGTGAAGTTATTGTTATTACAAAACAATTTCCTAAGGGACCAGAAAGTTCTTAAGGGCGCAAAAACAACTGTAACATCACACAAAAGGGAAATTCAATATTAAAGCTGATGCAAGAAGACGATAAAACAGTTTTCTTTTTATCGATGTAACACGCACATTGGACTGCTGATCTCCGTGTCTGTAATCTTAGCAAAATGCATAATTAAAATGAAAATAATACTGAGGAGATGATAGGAATGAGCACTGCTAAATGAGTCAGTATTCCCAGAACAAATATTTATTATAACTAAAACATATATCGTACCTTAAGCTTAGTACTACAATGACGGTAGATTTTTATGTCCGTATCATGTCCATTGAGCGCTCTTTTATATAGCCATTGTCTTCTTTGAGTCGCTCGTGCGTCGTCACAGTAAGTTATAAAAGTTCTTTACACTTCATTCAAACTTAGACATAACACGTTTTTATACATTTAGTAAAAATTATATCAGACTGCCACAAATCTGCGTCCGTCTTACTTGAGAGAAACAGTACAAGTCTCTTTAGCGCTCAAGGCTTCATTTGTTCTCCAGCGAACAAAATAGTGAAGGATCGCATATCTATCCGTATTTTTCTGTTTATATTGCCGCCCAAAGACGACGAATTACATTATTTAGAAAATTCCACCGTCGCCATGCGACGCCTCATTATACATTAATCATTATTTACAAACAAGTATTTGCCTTCTGGCTGAAAGTATTAACTACTCGTATTTGCTGTTTTAATTAAGTCAAAAACAGCGAATATCACAGCCTGTAAGCAGAACATATCTTGCCTTTTTCCAGCTGGTTTACACTTTGAAAAGATTGCCCTGTAGTAACTATTTCTCGTCTCGTAGATACAAGGCTTCAAGTTATTGGAAGAATCTTAATAAAACGTAATTCATACACAAACAAGTCTTACGAAACACTCTTATTGCTCATAAGTAAATGGATCAACAAAAAAGATTGGGAAGATCCAACGAGGAGAGGAATGTTCCACTGCGACATCATATTGTAAGCGTAAGAAAGGAGATGCTCAACGAACTCCACTGGCAGGCGCTACACGAGAGGCGTTGAGGATCACGCATAAGTTTATTCCAAAAGCATTCGTTCTTACAAGACTAAACCAATACACTGCTTTCTCCTGCATTCTACTCTGAGAAAATCAGCAAAATTAGGGCTTATAGGTTGATCATCGACAGTCGTTCATCTCACGCCATTCCTGAACGGAATATGGCAGGCCCTCATGTTCACATTTCATCTTAAGGTAAAAGAAATATATTTCCCTGAAGAAGGAAAAAGCCTCTACGCGAGTCGTTCCGGAGGAAACAATTCAGATTTACGAGAAACCTGATAGTTTTCCAACGTCTCATAAATGTGAGATGGATATGGAAAGGGGGGAACGAAGGGAAGTGATGTAGGAGGGTGGCAGCTGACGTAGCCGTACGATGCTCGGGTAATGACACCATTCACGACACGTGTAGCGCGGCTGTAAACAGAGTGCTCTAACAGGCACAGGTGTTTACCACAATATGGTGCTTATACAGTTTATTTTCTGGTTGATGTTTAAGAAGCCCTCTTTTCACGAAAGAGTGCAAATGTTTTCCGAGCCAACGGGGCTCTTAAACACAAACACACTAAAACAGTACTTCCGTATTTCGTTCTTACAACCAATACAAATTTTCCTCCTTACTGTCGAGGTTAAATACTTACGACCGTCTCAGACGAGATCGTATTGAAAGCGCTTACAAACTATCTTTTTTACTATCTGTTATTAAGATAAATAAAGCAGGCAAAAAGGAATACAAACGTCTCAAAAATGAGATCGATAGGAAGTGCAAAATGGCTAAGCAGGGATGGCTAGAGGACAAATGTAAGGATGTAGGGGATTATCTCTCTAGGGGTAAGATAGACACTGCCTACAGGAAAATTAAAGAGACCTTTGGAGAAAAGAGAACCACTTGTATGAATATCAAGAGCTCAGATGGAAACCCAGTTCTAAGCAAAGAAGGGAAAGCAGATAGGTGGAAGGAGTATATAGTGGGTTTATACAAAGGCGATGTACTTGAGGACAATATTATGGAAATGGAAGAGGATGTAGATGAAGACGAAATGGGATATAAGATACTGCGTGAAGAGTTTGACAGAGCACTGAAAGACCTAAGTCGAAACAACGCCCCGGGAGTAGACAACATTTCATTAGAACTACTGGTGGCCTTGGGAGAGCCAGTCCTGACAAAACTCTACCATCTGGTGAGCAAGAGGTATCAGACAGGCGAAATACCCACAGACTTCAAGAAGAATATAATAATTCCAATCCCAAAGAAAGCAGTTGTTGACAGATGTGAAAATTACCGAACTATCAGTTTAATAAGTCACAGCTGCAAAATACTAAAGCGAATTCTTTACAGACGAATGGAAAAACTGGTAGAAGCCCACCTCGGGGAAGATCAGTTTGGATTCCGTAGAAATGTTGGAACACGTGAGGCAATACTGACCCTACGACTTATCTTAGAAAATAGATTAAGGAAAGGCAAACCTACGTTTCTAGCATTTGTAGACTTAGAGAAAGCTTTTGACAATTGTGACTGGGATACTCTCTTTCAAATTCTGAAGGCGGCAGGGGTAAAATACAGGGAGCGAAAGATTATTTACAATTTGTACAGAAACCAGATGGCAGTTATAAGAGTCGAGGGGCATAAAAGGGAAGCAGTGGTTGGGATGGGAGTGAGACAGGGTTGTAGCCTATCCCCCATGTTATTCAATCTGTATATTGAGCAAGCAATAAAAGAAACAAAAGAAAAATTCGGAGTAGGTATTAAAATCCATGGAGAAGAAATAAAAACTTTCAGGTTCGCCGACGACATCGTAATTCTCTCAGAGACAACAAAGGACTAGGAAGAGCAGTTGAACGGAATGGACAGTGTCATGAAAGGAGGATATAAGATGAACATCAACAAAAGCAAACGAGGATAATGGAATGTAGTCGAATTAAGTCGGGTGATGCTGAGGGAATTAGATAGGAAATAAGACACTTAAAGTAGTAAAGGAGTTTTGCTATTTGGGGAGCAAAATAACCGATGATTGTCGAAGTAGAGAGGATATAAAATGTAGACTGGCAATTTCAAATAAAGCGTTTCTGAAGAATAAAAATTTGTTAACATCGAGTATAGGTTTAAGTGGCAGCAAGTCGTTTCTGAAAGTATTTGTATGGAGTGTAGCCATGTATGGAAGTGAAACGTGGACGATAAATAGTTTGGACAAGAAGAGAATAGAAGATTTCGAGATGTGGTGCTACAGAAGAATGCTGAAGATTAGATGGGTAGATCATATAACTAATGAGGAGGTATTGAATATAGTTGGGGAGAAGAGGGGTTTGTGGCACAACTTGACTAGAAGAAGGGATCGGTTGGTAGGACATGTTCTGAGGCATCAAGGGATCACCAATTTTAGTATTGGAGGGCAGCGTGGAGGGTAAAAATCGTAGAGGGAGACCAAGAGATCAATACACTAAGCAGATTCAGAAGGATGTAGGTTGCAGTAAGTACTGGGAGATGAAGAAGCTTGCACAGTATAGAGTAGCTTGGAGAGCTGCATCAAACCAGTCTCAGGACTGAAGACCACAACAACAACAACATTAAGATAAAACTAATCGTGCTAGTTTTTTTCTGTCAAAATTGTAGGTACACCAACTTGACATCAGAAACTTACTCATTTTCTTGTGATACTTGTCAGATCCCATAGATGTTCGCTACTTGTCTAAGATTAACGTTTACTTCACTTTAAGATTTTAGTTGATCACTTGGATGCGATATGAGCTTCATCATACCTGGCTTTTCTGCCAGAATGATGTGGGTGCTAAAGAAAAAAGAAATCAGAAATATAACTAATGTTTCGAGGCAATACAGAACGTAAGTGGCAAAAATAAATAATACAACCTTGGTTGGAGACACCAATACTGCGAAATTGCTATTCAGTTTTTCCGTTTGATTTGTAGACGATACCCCCAGATGGTAACATAATAAATGATAGGTATTACACGCATTTCGAGCCAATGAACTAAAGTTCACTTTATCGGATGTAATGTAACGTTACAGCAAATGAGAGGCAAGCAAAACTTTTAGTGTATACAGACTCTGCTATGAGACCCACCATAGACGTCTGGAAGTCGTGGAGGAAGCAGCAAGTTAATAGTGGACTTGTTAGGAAATATTGTTACGAGGAAAACGGTTGTAAAATTATACTGTTGTTGATTAGGTAGTTTTACTGCACGATAGCCAACCCACCTTCCCTGTCTCACCCTCTGAGTGCCCGTTCAGAAAGCAGTGCTGACCTGTTGTACCCATAAGAGGGACAGGTATTGCACCAGATAAAGTTCATGAAAATATACACACACAATAGTATGAAGATTTTACAGTTCCCATCCTAAAGTATTTAGACGCTACATACACGGAAACATGGATAGGGGGAGATGAGCTAGAATACTGATAAATAAGGTTTCCGGATGTAGCTACTTGTATCGCTTCTCGTCAGTTTTCACGAGAAGTCTTCTTAATGTGAGATGGAAGAAAAAAGTTGTAGAAAGGGTTATGAATGCAACAAAAATCGTTCTATAGGCAACAGAAATTTTTAGTCTGTAATTGAAACACCAACCAGTCACAAGTGTAGTTCGACAAGGTTTATTTTTATTAAACTACGACCGGTTTCGGATTATTACACGTTTCATTAAATAAAATATGGCGTTTCAGTCTTCGATCGCTATTCTTTGTTTTCAATTACCGGTTTCGGGCTACCCGCCCATCTTTAGATCTGTTAGACAAAGTTAAAAATACACTCCTGGAAATGGAAAAAAGAACACATTGACACCGGTGTGTCAGACCCACCATACTTGCTCCGGACACTGCGAGAGGGCTGTACAAGCAATGATCACACGCACGGCACAGCGGACACACCAGGAACCGCGGTGTTGGCCGTCGAATGGCGCTAGCTGCGCAGCATTTGTGCACCGCCGCCGTCAGTGTCAGCCAGTTTGCCGTGGCATACGGAGCTCCATCGCAGTCTTTAACACTGGTAGCATGCCGCGACAGCGTGGACGTGAACCGTATGTGCAGTTGACGGACTTTGAGCGAGGGCGTATAGTGGGCATGCGGGAGGCCGGGTGGACGTACCGCCGAATTGCTCAACACGTGGGCGTGAGGTCTCCACAGTACATCGATGTTGTCGCCAGTGGTCGGCGGAAGGTGCACGTGCCCGTCGACTAGGGACCGGACCGCAGCGACGCACGGATGCACGCCAAGACCGTAGGATCCTACGCAGTGCCGTAGGGGACCGCACCGCCACTTCCCAGCAAATTAGGGACACTGTTGCTCCTGGGGTATCGGCGAGGACCATTCGCAACCGTCTCCATGAAGCTGGGCTACGGTCCCGCACACCGTTAGGCCGTCTTCCGCTCACGCCCCAACATCGTGCAGCCCGCCTCCAGTGGTGTCGAGACAGGCGTGAATGGAGGGACGAATGGAGACGGGTCGTCTTCAGCGATGAGAGTCGCTTCTGCCTTGGTGCCAATGATGGTCGTATGCGTGTTTGGCGCCGTGCAGGTGAGCGCCACAATCAGGACTGCATACGACCGAGGCACACAGGGCCAACACCCGGCATCATGGTGTGGGGAGCGATCTCCTACACTGGCCGTACACCACTGGTGATCGTCGAGGGGACACTGAATAGTGCACGGTACATCCAAACCGTCATCGAACCCATCGTTCTACCATTCCTAGACCGGCAAGGGAACTTGCTGTTCCAACAGGACAATGCACGTCCGCATGTATCCCGTGCCACCCAACGTGCTCTAGAAGGTGTAAGTCAACTACCCTGGCCAGCAAGATCTCCGGATCTGTCCCCCATTGAGCATGTTTGGGACTGGATGAAGCGTCGTCTCACGCGGTCTGCACGTCCAGCACGAACGCTGGTCCAACTGAGGATCCAGGTGGAAATGGCATGGCAAGCCGTTCCACAGGAATACATCCAGCATCTCTACGAACGTCTCCATGGGAGAATAGCAGCCTGCATTGCTGCCAAAGGTGGATATACACTGTACTAGTGCCGACATTGTGCATGCTCTGTTGCCTGTGTCTATGTGCCTGTGGTTCTGTCAGTGTGATCATGTGATGTATCTGACCCCAGGAATGTGTCAATAAAGTTTCCCCTTCCTGGGACAATGAATTCACGGTGTTCTTATTTCAATTTCCAGGAGTGTATAATTAAAAAGAGAGATACAGTTAGTGATAGAAATATCTTAGTTTACAAAAAGAAATTTTGGAACGTATTAAATGCCAACATACCATATATTGCAGTTACAGAGTAACTTGTCCGTACAGAACAATCGGTTCGCATTCATAAGTCAAGTAAATTTTAATCGGTTAATATCTTATATCGCAATTTTTAAGAGTAACCTGATTGGTAACAGTAAAAAGTGCCCTCTAAACATAACAATTGTGAATCTGTTATTATTTCACCGTATATATTAATGGCGAATGTTCTTTTTAATAAAACAATTTTTAAAGTAATAACATATGAATAATCTTTCTTTGAGTAGACCCTGAAACGAAAAAAAGTTACATTAATTTAAAATTTCTTTGTGAAGAAACATAAAATATAATTAAAATGTAGATATTCTTTCGAAAATGTGCGTTTCCTCTTTTTTGTTTTGATTGGTGGTGGAGTGGATTTCCCTACGTCACAACGTATACAACGCCACGCCGAGTCCAAAATTACTTTTTGTAAACTAAGATATTTCTATCACTAACTGTATCTCTCTTTTTAATTATATTTTTAACTTTGTCCAACAGATCTGAAGATGGGCGGCTACCCCGAAACCGGTAACTGAAAATAAAGAATAGCGATCGAAGACTGAAACGCCATAGTTTATTTAATGAAGGATCGCGGAGTTCCCACTACGACAATCAAGTCTAGTTTTTATACACGTTCATTGTTTTCTTACTGAGACCTCGTTCTTTATCCGTTATTGGTTTGCTGCACTAGGATAGACAGAACGTTCTTTATTTTTAGTGAATAGAGCACAATATAATCATCGTTAACACTTGCTTTACGAACCATGTAATGATAAGAGGTAAGTTTCGAAAGTACATTTTAAACTTGAAGACATTCCAGGGGCGGTGCGGAGTCTGACTATTGTCAAGAGCTTCAGAGGGAGCATCAGCCGAAGTAGGACTGAAACGTGATAAAAGACAAATGTGTAACTTTGAGAGATGAAGTAGGAAATTAAGTGTAGGCCCATATAGGTTAAAAAGCAAAGCACAATAGAATTTCCTTGTAAACACAGGAGCTACTGAATTAAATTACGAAAGGAGATAATATAAAAATGCAGCAGATGAAGCAGGCATAAGGTTCAAAATGGCTCTGAGCACTATGGGACTTAACATCTGAGGTCATGAGTCCCCTAGAACTTAGAGCTACTTAAACCTAACTAACCTAAGGACATCACACACATCCATGCCCGAGGCAGGATTCGAACCTGCGACCGTAGTGGTCTCGCGGTTCCAGATTGAAGCGCCTAGAACCGCTCGGCCACACCGGCCGGCAGGCATAAGGAAATACAGACTTTTAAAACAGACTGACAGAATGTGCAACAGCAAGACTGACTACAGGAAAAATGCAAGGCTGTAGAAGCATGCATAGCTAAATGTATGATTAACCTAATAGCCATACGTTAAACAGTACACCTGAACTTGATTCTTTGTATGTGATTCCCACTAATACAACTCCATATGTAGGAACCAGCAACTTCCATATTTCATCAAATGTGCGTATGAAACACTAGAGCGGTTACATAAACATTTAGCCTTTTATAGTCAATGAACAACCGCTTTGTTCTTACCCTCAAACAGCTATATAAGGTAATTATGGCACTTATAATCCATTCTGTGAGGTTAGGAATGTCTTCGTGTTCTGAATTTTCATGTTCTACAATGTTGTTAACGACGTAACTTTCTTTTAAATTTATGGTTAAGTCAAAGAAGTATGATTCGCGGCCAGAAACCACGTCCTCTTAACTATGTGCGACACAGGAGACAATGTGTGCTACGTATTGGATCATTAATCAGCACTTAGATTATGTCTCACACTTTTAGAATTATAAAAGGGTCGGAATGAGTGTCCTCGGAAAGGCACCGAGCCGCAAGTCACCGTTAAAATTGTCAGTACTCCAACATAAAGAACTAACGCAATGGAGTTATCTAATAATATTGAGAATCATTCCATAGACTGCAGAACGTACACCGATAACAATCAGCATAACACCTCCCAAGTAATTTCCGCAGAAAATCTCTGGAAGATCAAAACAGAGGAACAGTTCAAAGCTAGTTGGTAAAACGTCACCAAAAAACACTTCAGACTCCCACGGAAATAAATGCAACAAATTAATTTCAATTATACCTCACCAAGTCCGTCTCTCTCATTAACTACCACCTATGTAAGGAGGTTGTTTCAGCTTCCCCTAGTGCTCGGTTTTATCCAACATTCAACCTCTTGAAAAGCCACTCGCCAGATTCTCATATTCTTTCGAGCGCTATGACCTTCTTGTGGGAAATTTAATGGAGTTAAATTTTGTACTGAGATCCGTTTCAGATGGAGGCCGCAGTCTTAGGATTACTCAAAAAAAACTTACAAAAGTAACTTTCAAAACGGTTTTCTTGAATAACATGAAAACTGTGGCCTCCAAGGTAAGGGACCTAACTATTTCACACCAAATTACGTAGGGATTTAAGATGGTAAGTTACACGATAAGATCATTGCTCAGGAAGAGTGATGCATTGTGAGAAGCGAACACATGTTCCGGGTTTCATGCAGAGACGGTTGTGATGTTGTGTGCATAACGTGTCCATCACAAGGCGCGAATGGAATGATGCGGCACTTGGAAACTTGCTTCAAAGTTGAATACGTGGGACAGCAAGATTCTTGTGCACAAAACGTAAAGAATAGGTGGCGTGGAAAATCAAGCAAAGGTATCGTTCTCCTCTACGACAATACAGCACCCTACGCGGCACGCAACCACACAAGCTTCGCTTCAACATTTACGTTGTGATATATTGCATCATGCGAAATATATCTTTTCGGGAAGCTGTAAGGACATCTGGGGAGAAACAGATTTTTCCACGATGAGTACGTTCATACAGTGGTTCTCTAATGGCTCCACTTCTGTCGTCAAGGAACTGAACTACTGGTGAAAGGTTCAGACCGTTATTTAAAGAGACTTCATGAAAATGTTGCAAAGTAGTGTCATGTACAAGGGGTGAAAAGTGGAAACAGCACAAACGCAACACATTTAACACGCCTAATACGGCATAGGAAAACCACTGACAGCTTCCAGCCGTCTAGGAATGGATGAACTCAGGTACTATACGGTTTTCAAGGAAATGTTATACAATTTTTGTTGCGAAATAGAAGCAGGTTCGGTAACGATGATAGAGGTGGATAGCGATGACGCACTATTCTCGCCAAAGTAGACCACAGAAATTCAATAATATTGAGATGTGGTGATTGTGACATCCAGGGGAGATGCGACGATTCACTCTCGTGCTCACAAAACCTTTCATGGGCTGTTCGGGCTGTGTGAAGACGTACTTTTTTACCTTGGAACAGAGCCTTAGCATTGGGGAACGAACAGTGTACCGTACTATGGACTTGATCAGCGAAAATGGTCACATAATCCTTGACAGTAATGCAATCTTGCAGAGTAACTATGGGATCCACTGAATACCAGGATATCACTACTTAAATCATCACTGAAGCCTCGCCGTGTTTCACTCTTACGAAGTAAGCTCGACCAGAAGCTGGAAGCAGTTTGAAACAAAATTCATACCATCAAAAGAATTTCTCCCATTGATCCCATAGTCCAGTTTTATGGCTTCTGCACTAAGTTTTCCTACTACGGGCATTTGCATCACTGACAAGTGGTTTTGGAATTCCGGTTCGCACTGCAGTTACCTGTTTAAAGAAATCCCTTCCTGTTGTTTTGGTGCTAACAGGTTTCACGCGTGCGACATTCAATTCTGCAGTGCCTTTCTTTCAGTCGTCGTCCTCTTCTTTTTCCTCACAATCCTCTTCAATGAGAATCTGCGAAGATCACTCAGCAACTCTTTCGTCCACGATGTGACGCAGAGCATGATGTTTTTTCGCTTTCTCGTTAGAATTATAAATGCTTGATACGTACACCGCCGGGGCAATAGATGTATCATGTTTAAGGTACTGTCGACGGAAATCTGTGTACTCGAGACAAGAGGTAAGTCATAAGTTGAGTGTAGTGCAATCACTGACTGTCTACACCACGTCTTCAATGAGGCTTCTACGTTTCATTCATAGTATGTTGCTCGTAAAACATCGTGTACTCAAATCGTTACTGACTCTTTCCGTAAATCAGATTCACAGTAATCGTTATGATGAAGAACGTGTCAACTGAATCTGTCGTGGGCCAGAATAGTGTTCTTCGTCTTTTGCATCGACATAAATAGCATCCTTACCATATCAATCTCCACAAAGAATTAACTGGTACGGACTTTATGCGTCGCATTTAATTCTGCCCAGAGGCTCAACTTCAGATTCAAAGGGATGACACATTATTAATTTCATTTTATTTACTGATGAGGTTACATTCACATACCATGGAAATGTTAATTTGCATAACATGCATTATTGGGGAACTGAAAATCCATGTTGACTGGGGTAAGTTACACACCAAAAACCGTGGTCTGTAAATGTATGGTGTGGGATTCTGGAGGACAGAATTATAGGCCTCTTTTTCATCGAAGGAAATCTTAATGGTAGGAAGTACACCACATTCCTGCAAGAAACATTAAGTCTGTTATTGGAAGAAATACTTTTAGGAACAAGGAACAGAGTGTGGAATTTGGATTGGACGCGGAGGAGATGTGTCGCGGCCGTCTCGTTGGCCAGACTTTACGCCTCTGGATGTTTCCTTGTGGGGATTCGTAAAAGACATTGTTTATAAAGACATTTCAACTACATTTGAAGATATGCGAGAGCGAATTGTAAGAGCACGTGTTTCGATAAGTGCCGATGTGATAAGGAATACCACTCAATCCATGATAAGAAGATTGCAGCATTGCATTGATACCAATGGTCATCACTTCGAACACCTTCTGTAAATGGACGTTCATGCCACCTTTGTGACCTTCGTTGACCTCCAAAGACTTTATTGTTACACATCATTGGATTCGTCTCGATACCCGCTATCAGAAAATAAGTGCCAAACTACAGAATCTAATTAAAAAACAAAAACAATAAACAAAGTTGACCTTCATATATCAGAAGCGTTCCCACCTAGCAACAAGAAACCAACGTCATATTATGGCCTCCGTTTTCCCATGAAACATTTGTCCCACAATCTTTTCAGCTCATCATACGTTCGGAGTTATTCTTGGTGGCAATGGTTAGTGACTCACATACACATGCATATACATATGGAGTGTCAGACAGAAAACTGGTACACCTCAAGAACCAATTAATCATCTCTAGTCGAATTGCTTTTCAAGTGGCAAAACGGTCTCTAAATGTGGCTAGATCCACTTTATCGGAAATTTGAGTGCAGCTGTGTGTTCGTACTTCAATTGCTGTGAAAACGTTGTAATCTTGAGTTGTTACAGAAATGGAGTGTTACATAAAGATAGGATCCATCAAGGAATATAAAGAAATGTTTCAAGCGAAGTATCCTGGTAGAAAATCCCTACGACTAGCACTATTCAAGATCTGTATAAGAAATGGACGGCAGAATATGCAGAGGAATAGGCGAGTGAAAGTGAGCATACCCCGAAACTATAGACAGAATTCGCATGGACGTTACGAGAAGTCCCCGCAAGTCGATATGGAGGTTATCGCGGCAGGTAGTAGTATCTCGTAAATCGTGTCGTCGTGTAGTAAAATGTATGAAATCAAAAGTCTATCCTGTGAGTGTGGTGCAAGAGTTGAAATCAGATGATCAGGAAGAAAAGAATTCATTATTGTTAATTGTTAACATCAACTGCTGACGGTTACTTGGGCGCTTCGCTTTACTTCCTGTCACATGAGGTCCGGTTTCATGTGACACGTTCTATAATCTCTCACACTTGCAGATACTGGTCGCAGGGCAACTCACATATTCTGCATGAAGAACATCTCCATTCAGAGAAGGTATCTGCTTGGTGCGCATGGTCCGACATGCGCAGTTTTGTCTCCATATTTCTCAATTGCACTTTTAAGAGTGTCGGATATCTAGTCGGCTTTACTCACGCTACGCACAATTCACTATGCAGAGAAACTGTATGTAGTATTTCAACCAGATGGAGCAACCGCTCACACATCCATTCAATATACGGCCCACGTCAGCAACGTGTGTTGCCTGAAGACAGATTTGTCAGTAGAGGCCTCTGGCTTCCAAGGTTCCCGGACTTAATTAACATCATGGGATTTGTTTACGTACTGGTTTTATGTGACACACACACACACACACACACACACACAGCGATATATATATGTTTGAAAACATTTCTGCAGTCTGTCAGATATTTTATTTCCATGAATAATTTGTTTATTTGTTTATTGCTGTATATTTCTCCACGATCTGTGCCAAAGTTAAATTCATTAAAGGGTAATGCAGATCACTTTTCTTTCTAGTGTAGTGCTTATGAATATATCTGCTACTCTCAGGATCAAATGTATTGTTAATGACATGTTTCGGAAGTGATTAAACGTATACTCTGAGGGTATGGTTAACAATCCCATCTGCTTAATGAGACGCCTGTAAGATGTACGTGAGTGAACCCAATGCATAATTCTAATTTCTTTATCTTGCGAAATGAATACTTCTTGTAACAGAGGAGTTACAGCAGTATATTATGCCATACGATGTCAGTGAATCAGAATATGTAAAATATGTTAACCTACTGACCTCAGTATCCCCAATGTTGGCAGCTATTTTTGTGGTAAAAATATTCGAACTTGAAACATTTAGAGCGTCTAGTAAATGGTTTATCGAATTTTAAGTTTTATCAATATATACACCTAACGACTTAGAATTTTCTCCCCTATTTATTTTTTCTAGCTGGTGTACTAGGTTAACAGGCAGTGGGATACTATTGACTGTACAAAATTCGATGAGCTGTGTTTTTTCAAAGTTTACAGCTAGTCTGAGCAAAACTACTCACTAAAGTTCACGAAAACATTATCTACTACTTTATTTGTTGAAAACTCTTTGCTCGGCTGCACAATAACAAGAATAGTTCTACCTCCAGATCCAAATAAAATGGTGGATCTTTGACGTAATAATTGAACAGTAGAGGGACAATGATCGAACCTTGTGAGACTCCTATTGTAATAATAATCGCAAAATGAAGTCCGTTTCGGTGCGGGAAACACTCATTAAGCCCACTGTTGTGGTTTTTCCCAGCATTAATCATTCTTTTCTCACGATTGTAATTTCTTCCTATGCAGATGATGTGGAGTCTATCTTTTTATTACTTGGAATGTCCAGGGTAACTTTCTACATTCAGTTTCCTAAATTATAATAAAAACTGGCATTTGCACAGCTGTATTTTCCATAAAATCTGAATTTCTCTAGTAGAATATTATTTAAAGACTATCACTAAAAGAAATTAATTTAGATCTCAAGGCACTTTTACTAAAAGGTGAGCATTTCCGATTATCACATGATCATCTTCTGACCTAAAAACATACTGATGGGCAGGGGCTGTGCATCGAGAAGCAACCGCTGAATGACGATAGTCAACTGCTCCATTCAGCGGTTCTATCTCCATGCACAGCCACTGTCCACAATATTGTCTGAAGATCATCATGTGATGATCGAAACCAGGCACCTTTTAATAAGCGTGCCTTCCGATCTAGATTGTTATAATCAATTTCAATGATTATATTTTCATCGCTGATTTCTCCAATAATGTCTTCAGAATTCATTATCTTTTCAAGATTTTATTATGTGCTCCGTGAATGTTGCTCAGTGAATGTACAAATAGGTAACTGAATATAGTGGCTCTTTTCAAATCTGAAGTGCGATTGGCCAAGTTTCCCATTACTACACAAGTGGGTGACAACCCTGGAGTACATTAGTTTTTCAAAAATATAAGAAATTATGTAAGGAGTGCTACAGGGTATGCATTATTGACGTCTGTGGAGACACTCTTCTTACAGAGCGGCCTGACAGTGGCATATTTGAATCTGTCTAGGGTAAAAACTGAATTAATTATGCGTCATGTAAGTAACTAAGTGCATTAAATATAACAGAGCGAGAAGTTTTTAGTGTCTTATTGGAGATATTAGCAATTCCATAAAATAATATTTTACATTTTACAGTGCTAATGATATTCCTTATCCTCTGTTGCTTGTTCAGTGCACTATTTTGTTTTCTGGACTGAATTTTTGCACTAATTTTCCCAACCATTTTTAAAACTGAATTTTTGGAAGTATCTGTTACACTCTCTTTTACAGTGACCTTTCGTTATCTCTCATTTGACCACATTCCATACTGATTTGATGCTACTGTCTGATCCGCCAGTTTCAGACAAGATGTGCAAACTCTTGGATTTTGATTACAACTATTCTTAATATGTTACTGTGCTATTTGTAATAAGAACGTGTTTCTGGATGATTACTTGTTCCACTTATTCTGTACATGTACTTTCTCTTCTGTGAACAGACTCCGATATCTTCTGATCCCAGGATTCTTTAATAATTTCCCGTTATTAGATTAAGTTATCTATTTAGAAAATCTTCTTTCAAATTGGACACAAACTCACGAAGAAATGTTGGAACTGGAGCTAGCTCATTGCGGACTAATTCAAGTCAACTTTTTAAATCTTTCTTTAAAATATTGAATAGTATTTTAGGAATCAACCTCAATGTCCTCTTAGAGTGTTTCTGAACCGTAAATGGAGCGAAGTTACTTAATACGACAACCCGTTTACCACAGAATATGCATGTATCTCTAACGTTCGTTCCTTGTATGAATATGTTGCCCATAAGGAGAGACAATGTGTCGAGCCACTTTGGCAGGTAATTTATGCTTGATACGAAATTCCAAGCGGATAACAACACCTCTACATCACTTTTCCTGTCGTGTTTTTCAACAAATTTACATCAAAATTCTATTCCTTCTGTAGGACTGGCACCACAATAACCCATCGAAATTTTTCATGTAAGTTTCACAGTCCTGGTCGAATTTACTTATTTCCACATTTATGTATTTTCATTCGTTTTTAACAATATGACAACTCTGCCTTCCTTAATATTGGATCTACATAAATAAGTAGCTAATTTATAACGAGTAAGGTTCAGATTTTCTATCCATGTAGTTATACGATGTTCAAACAAATGATGTCGATTTCTTTCCAGTTACTAATGTCCTCTGGTCTTCTAATTTAATTAACCATCCTTAACTTTATTTTTTATCCCCTTGTATTCTGACGGAGCAAGATGATCTCAACCTGTTATTGTAAGATGCACTGGAAGTTTCTGTCAGTTTAATTTCTTTTAAAACTATCTACCTGAATTCTAAGTTTGACCTAAAATCTGTGTCTCACCTGACACCCAATAACCTTGGGATTTACCTCCTGTAGTGGATAAAACACTTGAAAGAATACAATGGCATTTGATAATGAAGAATTCGTGACATGCAGTTAATTTATGCATTAGAAGAAACGGAACTTGATGCAGGTCAGGTAGAGGTTGTACAAATAGTACGCCTTTACCAATACCAGACTTCACGAAACTAGGAATTTGGCTTTAAGAACACGTTTATGAAGGAAGGTCGCTACCAAGGATGATGCAAAATTGGATGCTTTTAGAACTGCTGCAATGTATCAATTTTTTATCGAATACAGAGAAATGTAGGTGTCAACCAGAGAAGTGTTCTACTTGTTCATCTTAGACATAAATATCAGCCGTTCGACTGTTCTGTATGTAAAGAGAAACGTGGTAGCGACTTCTAACATCATTTAGAGTACTGTCAGCGGTTTCTCCAACAAAACAATAACTTTGTGGGGAAAGTATAGTCTAATGATAAGATTATGTTCACAAATCATGGAAATGTAAATCTGAGAAACAGACTTATTGGTCAATGGTAATCCAACACTGGCTTCGTAATGTGATACCTATTACACTGGAGCGTGAATGTGTAATGTGGAGCCATCTAAGAGCACTTGATCGGTCATTATTTCGTTGAGGATATGTTGAGCAGGGAAATGTGCACCTATTTTTTTTACAAATAGTTTGACCTTGCTGTTAGAAGAGGTGCATCTGGAAAAGCAAATGATGTCGTTACAATATACTCTACATGAGACCCATAATTATTCAGTAGCAAGAGATGCAATAAAACTGCTTATTTCCAATTAGGTGGATGGGTAGAGGCCACCCTGCTCAGAGGTATCCAGTACGATCACAAAGTTTCATTACACATATGAGCGAGGATTACTGCTGCCTGTAAATCTATTGCTCTTGGACTGGGTTCGTTGGTGATGAAGCATTTACTGAAGCGTCGTGATGCAAATGATTATCGTGTTGCACATACTTTTTAAAAAGTTCACCAACAGGTGAGTGACGGCACTTAATCATATCTTCATTGTTTTTTGTTCATTTATTGCAATGTATGATTTATTACTGGTCTGTGAATGACACAACATACGTAAAAATTGAAAGAATTATTTGAGACTCACCGTAAATAATAAATTTTGTCCTGCAAATATTAATAATTTCGTCGCTAAATTTTTTTTCTATGTTGGCATCAGATGTTGCCATGAACATCTGACTTGTCTACAAGAAAGGCAGCAGAAGTGACTCACAAAACCACCATACAATATTCGTCACATTCATTTGTTGTACACTCTTAGAACATATTCTCAGAACAAATGTAATGAGATATCTCGAGTAAAATGACCTTCCCCAAGCTAATCAGCATGGATTCCGAAAACATCGATCACGTGACATCCTAAAATCACGGATGAAGGTGTCAGGAAGATGCTGCATGTCTTGGCTTCCGAAAAGCATTATGTCGGCGGGCTAAAAACTGCACATGATACGCTGCACTAAAATTTCACTCAACTTACACAACAGATGAATAAATTCACCGTTATCCTGCAATCGAAGATTTATGAATGGCTCACATCACAGAGTACTAAATTGTTAGATGATTTCAATCGCTGATTAGGAGAGAAGGATACCCAAAATCAATACAAAACTCTGTCATATATTGACGATGTAATGAATTGTATATTGTTACGCTTAAGCCTGCTGGTAGCCGTCAAGGGACTCCAGAATAGGACATCAGATACACAATGCAGAGAGCAGGCAAAAGTGGTAGCGTTTAGGTTATCTGAGGTAAACAGTAACTCCAGAGCCCTGCAAATCACAAAAGCTCTTGGCAGCGGTCCAGGAGAGAAGTTTTACTTCAGAGAATTAACTGGTAACTCCATCCACCGCTAGACGCTGTTGCAAGGCGCCAGTAGAAGATGGCCACAAAATGGCACATCTTAGCAGAGGCAGCAAGCTTGATACTTGCTCCTGAAAACTGGAACGTCAGTGGGTGTACACACGTTACAGTGCTACTACAGCAGTCCCCACTTACAAAAGGAAAGAAGGCGAGGCCAAGCGACATAAAATCCTGTTGTTGCTGGCCATAAAAGGAATGGCAGTGACGTTTAACTTCCAGCTGCTGTTGTTACCAAACTTTTAGTTTGTTAATGTGAAGTCCAAAAGTATCCCTATCTACCGAGTAGGAGAAGACAAGGACATGACAGTCGATACTGAGTCATATGTTGCTGTGCAATCGATAGATGCAGAGGCATCACGCCTATCGGGGACTGCGGGGGAAAATGTCCAAGGTGACTTGTCCCAAATGAAAATGATACTAAGGAGCGGATTGCTGGACTGGCGCTATAGCGAAACGCACAAGTCACTGACCTGTGCCGTGAGGTCTCTGCCGTTAAGAATACTGGAGATGATGCCTATCCAACACCTCCACCAGAACGTGATGTGTATGGAAACGCAAATCAGTAGAATCGAGTTCACGGACATGAATCGAGTCTGGCTAGTTCGTACGCCAATTATTCAACCAAATCTCTGGGGGCAGCTTTGACTTTGACAACGGTACTGCGAAAGGAAAGCATCTTAAAAAACTAGAAGTTTGAGGATATCTCATCAGACAGGAAATCGCCTTATCCAGGTGCGTGCATTACAGCTTTCAGAAGAGCAGTGATACGGATGAGAAGGAGAAAATTCAGTTTGCAGAATCTCACAGCCTTACGGACAAAATCCGTAGCAGAATTTTGTAATAAGACACTGAAGAATTTTACAAGACCCTCGTCACAAAGTTTTGGTCGACATGTGCTTAGGGGACAAAGTAGAAACAAGGGAAGCCTCAGAAAGTACTTTGAGAGATATACAGCGAAAGCCCACTGTGTATTGAGCAAGCAGTAAAGGAAACAAAAGAAACTTTCGGAGTAGGTATTGAAATCCATGGAGAAGAAATAAAAACTTTGAGGTTCACCGAAGACATTGTAATTCTGTCAGACATAGTTAAGGACTTGGAAGAGCAGTTGAACGGAATGGACAGTGTCTTGAAAGGGGGATATAAGATGAACATCAAAAAAAGCAAAACGACGGTAATGGGATGTAGTTGAATTAAATCGGGTGATGCTGAGGGAATTAGATTAGGAAATGAGTCACTTAAAGTAGTAAAGGAGTTTTGCTATTTGGGGAGTAAAATAACTGATGATGGTCGAAGTAGAGAGGATATAAAATGTAGGCTGGCAATTTCAAATAAAGCGTTTCTGAAGAAGAGAAATTTGTTAACATCGAGTGTAGATTTAAGTGTCAGGAAGTCGTTTCTGAAAGTATTTGTATGGAGTGTAACTGTGTATTGAAGTGAAACATGGACGATAAATAGTTTGGACAAGAATAGAAGCTTTCGAAATGTGGTGCTACACAAGAATGCTGAAGATTAGATGGGTTTATCACATAACTAATGAGGAGGTATTGAATAGAATTGGGGAGAAGAGAAATTTGTGGCACAACTTGACAACAAGAAGGGATCGGTTTGTAGGACACGTTCTGAGGCATCAAGGGGTCACCAATTTAGTATTGGAGGGCAGCGTGTAGGGTAAAAATCGTAGAGGGAGACCAAGAAATGAATACACTAAGCATATTCAGAAGGATGTAGGTTGCAGTAGGTACTGGGAGACGAAGAAGCTTGCACAGGGTAGAGTATCATGGAGATCTGCATCAAACCAGTCTCAGGACTGAAGACCACAAAAACAACAAAATTAAAATGCCCATACTGTACGTGAAAAACGTGTTCGTATTCCTGACAGTGAATTAGGAAATTTATTATCTACCTTGGATTCGACTGCTCTTAGTTAAGAAGACTGTAAGAGTTGCAATGGCAACGGCGAGGGGCAGCCTCCGCCGACCAACGCTATCACATCAATCAAGTACGTTCCGCAGGGCAGCGTGGCAACTTGGCATTCCTTATCACGCAAACGAACGTTAAAACAAACAACAAAATAAGCACAAGCCGTTGCACGTAGACAGGCTGCAACGAAATCAAAATAATGGACAGCTTAAAACAGTCTAGGAGTAACGGAAATAAAGGGAGATGGCAGCCACAGTATTCAGACTAGTAGAAGCCAAATTTCAGAAAATTGCCGCGGAGTAACTATAATAATGACGGTCAGGGCATAACTGTACAGAAGTGCCTGAACCTAATTGGGCAACACATCCACAGAATTACGCAGTAAGGACAGGAGAGGTGTCCGAGAAACGGCCCTCAAACATCATGGGCACGTCAAATTAAAACCAGCCCAATCGCGTTTCCCAGTGACGGTCAGGCAGCAACGGAATGAATAACTTCGTATACTAAGATACAAGGAAGATGTCGATATTCGAGAAGAGCTCTGCAGTAACACACAGCCTAAGTGAGTACTACGAGGGATGCCCAGAAAGTAATGCACCGCATTTTTTTTTCTTCAACAATTCTTGTTGTTGTTGTGGTCTTCAGTCCTGAGACTGGTTTGATGCAGCTCTCCATGCTACTCTATCCTGAGCAAGCTTCTTCATCTCCCAGTACCTACTGCAACCTACATCCTTCTGAATCTGCTTAGTGTATTGATCTCTTGGTCTCCCTCTACGATTTTTACCCTCCACGCTGCCCTCCAATGCTAAACTTGTGATCCCTTGATGCCTCAAAACATGTCCTACCAACCGATCCCTTCTTCTAGTCAAGTTGTGCCACAAACTTCTCTTCTCCCTATTCAATACCTCCTCATTAGTTACGTGATCTACCCACCTTATCTTCAGCATTCTTCTGTAGCACCACATTTCGAAAGCTTCTATTCTCTTCTTGTCCAAACTGGTTATCGTCCATGTTTCACTTCCATACATGGCTACACTCCATACAAATACTTTCAGAAACGACTTCCTAACGCTTAAATCTATACTCGATGTTAACAAATTTCTCTTCTTCAGAAACGCTTTCCTTGCCATTGCCAGTCTACATTTTATATCCTCTCTACTTCGACCGTCATCAGTTATTTTACTCCCTAAATAGCAAAACTCCTTTACTACTTTAAGTGTCTCATTTCCTAATCTAATCCCCTCAGCATCACCCGATTTAATTTGACTACATTCCATTATCCTCGTTTTGCTTTTGTTGATGTTCATCTTATATCCTCCTTTCAAGACACTGTCCATTCCGTTCAACTGCTCTTCCAAGTCCTTTGCTGTCTCTGACAGAATTACAATGTCATCGGCGAACCTCGAAAGTTTTTACTTCTTCTCCATGAATTTAAATACCTACTCCAAATTTTTCTTTTGTTTCCTTTACTGCTTGCTCAATATACAGATTGAATAACATCGGGGAGAGGCTACAACCCTGTCTCACTCCTTTCCCAACCACTGCTTCCCTTTCATGCCCCTCGACTCTTATAACTGCCATCTGGTTTCTGTACAAATTGTAAATAGCCTTTCGCTCCCTGTATTTTACCCCTGCCACCTTCAGAATTTGAAAGAGAGTATTCCAGTTAACGTTGTCAAAAGCTTTCTCTAAGTCTACAAATGCTAGAAACGTAGGTTTGCCTTTTCTCAATCTTTCTTCTAAGATAAGTCGTAAGGTTAGTATTGCCTCACGTGTTCCAACATTTCTACGGAATCCAAACTGATCTTCCCCGAGGTCGGCTTCTACTAGTTTTTCCATTCGTCTGTAAAGAATTCGCGTTAGTATTTTGCAGCTGTGACTTATTAAACTGATAGTTCGGTAAGTTTCACATCTGTCAACACCTGCTTTCTTTGGTATTGGAATTATTACATTCTTCTTGAAGTCTGAGGGTATTTCGCCTGTCTCATACATCTTGCTCACCAGATGGTAGAGTTTTGTCATGACTGGCTCTCCCAAGGCCATCAGTAGTTCTAATGGAATGTTGTCTACTCCCGGGGCCTTGTTTAGACTCAGGTCTTTCAGTGCTCTGTCAAACTCTTCACGCAGTATCTTATCTCCCACTTCATCTTCATCTACATCCTCTTCCATTTCCATAATATTGTCCTCAAGTACATCGCCCTTGTATAAACCCTCTATATACTCCTTCCACCTTTCTGCCTTCCCTTCTTTGCTTAGAACTGGGTTGCCATCTGAGCTCTTGATATTCATACAAGTGGTTCTCTTCTCTCCAAAGGTCTCTTTAATTTTCCTGTAGGCAGTATCTATCTTACCCCTAGTGAGACAAGCCTCTACATCCTTACATTTGTCCTCTAGCCATCCCTGCTTAGCCATTTTGCACTTTCTGTCGATCTCATTTTTGAGACGTTTGTATTCCCTTTTGCCTGCTTCATTTACTGCATTTTTATATTTTCTCCTTTCATCAATTAAATTCAATATTTCTTCTGTTACCCAAGGATTTCTATTAACTTAACTGAACATTATGAGAATTACACACGCGAAAGAATGGTGTTTTATCTACAGAGCCTATTTTTACACGTAGTCTCCATCCCGTTCTTTGGCCTTTCTCCAACGCGAAATAAGGGGCGTGTACGCCATGTCGGAACCAATACTTGTTCTGGTGGCGGCGCCACCCTTCTTTTGCTGATTGACAGATGCGGCGCCAACTGCCGAGTCGTAATGCGGCCGTCCTCGCGAATGACAGCAGCTCGCTGCAACATGTCAGGTGTGACAGTCGTCAAGGGTCTCCTCGACCGCTGCAAATCGTAGACCTCCGCCGAACCGCCTTCTGATGACCTCGCCCTCAGCGCTGAGCGACTAACGGTACTTCTGTCGACAGCAGATGCTCCATAAACTTTGCACAAGCGTTTCTGAATATTCCCCACAGTTTCTTTCCCTGCAGTGAGGAATTCAATGACGGCACGTTGCTTGTATGATATATCACCTACAGACGCTATTTTGAAACAGCTATCTATCGGAAGTGAGGGAACTTGACGCGCTCAATCAGGAGACCCCAAGTAATATACCGGGTGTTACAAAAAGGTAAGACCAAACTTTCAAGAAACATTCCTCACACACAAAGAAAGAAAATATGTTATGTGGACATGTGTCCGTAAACGCTTAATTTCCATGTTAGAGCTCATTTTAGTTTCGTCGGTACGTACTCTACTTCCTCGATTCACCGCCAGTGGCCCAATTGAGGGAAGGTAATGTTGACTTCGGTGCTTGTGTTGGCATGCGACTCATTGCTCTACAGTACTAGCATCAAGCACATCAGTACGTAGCATCAACAGGTTAGTGTTCATCACGAACGTGGTTTTTCAGTCAGTGCAATGTTTTCAAATGCGGAGTTGGCAGATGCCCATTTGATGTATGGATTAGCACGGGGCAATAGCCGTGGCGCGGTAGTTTGTATCGAGACAGATTTCCAGAACGAATGTGTCCCGACAGGAAGACGTTCGAAGCAACTGATCGGCGTCTTATGGAGCACGGAACATTCCAGCCTATGACTCGCGACTGGGGAAGACCTAGAACGACGAGGACACCTGCAATGGACGAGGCAATTCTTCGTGCAGTTGACGATAACCCTAATGTCACCGTCAGAGAAGTTGCTGCTGTACAAGGTAACGTTGACCACGTCACTGTATGGAGAGTGCTACGGGAGAACCAGTTGTTTCCGTACCATGTACAGCGTGTGCAGGCACTATCAGCAGCTAACTGGCCTCCACGGATACACTTCTGCGAATGGTTCATCCAACAATGTGTCAATCCTCATTTCAGTGCAAATGTACTCTTTACGAATGAGGCTTCATTCCAACGTGATCGAATTGTAAATTTTCACAATCAACATATGTAGGCAATTGTGCAATCAAGTCATCAACACAGATTTTCTGTGAACGTTTGGGCAGGCATTGTTGGTGATGTCTTGATTGGGCCCCATGTTCTTCCACCTACGCTCAATGGAGCACGTTATCATGATTTCATACGGGATACTCTACCTGTGCTGCTAGAACATGTGCCTTTACAAGTACGACACAAAATGTGGTTCATGCACGATGGAGCTCCTGCACATTTCAGTCGAAGTGTTCGTACGCTTCTCAACAACAGATTCGGTGACCGATGGATTGGTAGAGGCGGACCAATTCCATGGCCTTCACTCTCTCCTGAACTCAACCCTCTTCACTTTCATTTATGGGGGCATTTGAAAGCTCTTGTCTACGCAACCCCGGTACCAAATGTAGAGACTCTTCGTGTTCGTATTGTGGACGGCTGTGATACAATACGCCATTCTCCACGGCTACATCAGCGCATCAGAGATTCCATGCGACGGAGGGTGGATGCATGTATCCTCGCTAAAGGAGGACATTTTGAACATTTCCTGTAACAAAGTGTTTCAAGTCACGCAGGTACGTTCTGTTACTGTGTGTTTCCATTCCATGATTAATGTGATTTGAAGAGAAGTAATAAAATGGGCTCTAACATGGAAAGTAAGCGTTTCCGGACACATGTCCACATAACATATTTTCTTTCTTTGTGTGTGAGGAATGTTTCCTGAAAGTTTTGCCGTACCTTTTTGTAACACCCTGTATGTGTAACATATCGCATTCGTAGCATTATTTTCGGCTGAGAAAAACAAAAAATGCGGTGCATTACTTTCTGGGCAGACCTCGTAGTTCAGGCAGTAGTGAACGCTGTAGTGGGTAGTACAGCCACGATAGTTTTGTCGGACACAGGTGGGAGTGTAAATGTTTTCAAAGACTGCCAACAAAGCTCGGGTACCGATGTTGCCTGTCCGGAACTGTATAGCCGGCCGCGGTGGTCTCGCGGTTCTAGGCGCTCAGTCCGGAACCGAGCGATTGCTACGGTCGCAGGTTCGAATACTGCTTCGGGCATGGATGTGTGTGATGTCCTTAGGTTAGTTAGGTTTAAGTAGTTCTAAGTTCTAGGGGACTGATGACCATAGATGTTAAGTCCCATAGTGCTCAGAGACATTTGAACCATTTGAACCAGAGCTGTATAGTTTCCGGGGCTTTTGGTGCCAAGGGACAATTAGTTAATTGGCAGGCCAGGTAGATGTTAAATCTGAGCGCGGAACAACAAAACGTACGCTTCTTATTTTAACAAATTTGTCTTGTCCTGTCTGTTAAGCATGGCGTTCCTGCGAGATGGGAAAGCAAAGATCGACCTTCTGCGCGGAAGGAAGTATTCAGTTAGTAGTAGTAATGCTACTTACATGTCTAAATTGTTGTATTACTATACAAAACACCGGTAGATAAAAAACAAGCAAAACAAACAGTTGACATTACATCCTAAACATAAATGAGGCTTCGCACTAAAACGACCTGACCATGCACCATTTTAGGGGCAAAGAGTAACTGAAAGTATTTCCACTCTTAAATTGTTTGTAAAAAAATACATAATAGATGAACTTACAGAAATGTCATATCAAAATTTATGTCAAAAAGTTTCATCAGCATTAAAATGTTTAAGTGTGGCAATGTTACTTTCAAATCTAAAATGTCCATCAAAATTCGTAAAACGTATAACTTACAGTAATTGCAAGTCTTAAATGGGTAAGGCGATTCAGTGATGATACTGAAACATTTTAGAGATGATGGAGAAAGGTAAATATGATGTGAGGTAAGAGACCTTGGTCCGGAATTATCAAAGTCTAAAGGAACAAGAGCAAATCGTCCTGATACCTATGAAAGTGGAATACAGGTACTGGTACTGATGTTGCTGAGACTGTAGGGCTGACAGCTTTCATCGGTGGTAGCATGGACCACAACAAGAAAAAAAGTTCTGTAAATATTGGCTTACCTTGTGAGCTATGAGCACTTGTTCATCTTCGCCACCGTTAAACACATCTCTTCCACTCAATAAGTGCCCACAGCTCTTAAGATCTGCGTTTTAGTGCCAATATGTATTAGACATGTTTATCTTGTTTTGGTCCATACTGCCACCTTCAAAAATATGGAAATCAAAGAGCGTTCAGAAGAATAAATGTGATGATGAAGTCCCGTACTCCTTGAAAAAGGTACGGAACGATGTGGGAGACCCGCACCACAGTACTAGGCAAGTTCATAGTGGAGGTGGTTTGCCATTGCCTTCCTCCGACCGTAATGGGGATGAATGATGATGTTGACAACACAACAACTCCCAGTCATCTCGACGCAGGTGAAAATCACCGACCCCGCCGGGAATCGAACCCAGGACCCCGTGCTCGGGAAGCAAGAACGCTACCACGAGACCACCAGCTGCGGACAAACGTAGCGGAGATAAATTATTGTCCATTGATCTTCCAAGCATGCGATTTAGAGCCCATGTTTACTAGAGCCCATGTTTACTACATTTTTTGTCTTGTTTTGGTTCATACTACCATCTCGAAGATTCGCCTAACGTACAACCTTGGCAACAAGACCACCGGTCGGTTTCACAACGATTTTCGCTTATCGCTTTTGAGTCAGTCGTTTCGGGAGCAGAGTCCCTTATTTGAAGCTGATACGTTTATTCTTCTCCATCCTCCCTGCAAGTCTGTAACATCATCATGTAAACAGCCTGTATATTAGCGAAAATCTGAAAATAAAAAAAAATGGCAGCACTCATAGGTCATAAAAGTTAACAATAAACAAATCAAATTCATACTGCATCTTTAAATTGTGCAATCATAAACTCCAAAACATTATTAAATGAGTGAATGATGTGCTACGAGCCAAAGCAATGCACGAAAGTAAGTAAGTAAATCTGCGTAATTAGAGAAACTGAAATTATGTAATCCGTTAAGACAGAACTGTCAAGACAAACTATTGGCTCTGGACATATCGAATCTCTCAAAGGAAAATGAAACTGTTTGCAGTCCTTTTGTTTTGTCCAAAATATTTGGTAAATGCTTCCTACCAGTAACCAGAAAGAAAAATAGTAACTAGTCTGTACCTTAGGTAGCGAGTAATGCGAAACTGTTATATTACATGCTGTTACAGAAACATGTCAGAAAGAGATGGAATCATTAAATCATTGAAGAATTACGACTGACATGGGTGTGAATCGTACTTAAGAATGTAGTGGTGGAATTCTTCCCTATTAGGTGTCTTATAAAGGCACTTAGTTCTCGTTCTGATTAAAAGACCAGTTATCTTAAGAACTACACATATGAACAAAAGATTGTATACATTTATAGAGCGCCTTTAGTACTGTTGAAATATTTTTCGAGACCATATATGGATGTTGAATAATGACACAGACGTCATTACGTTCAGGGCGTTCAGGGCGTATGCTGCATCTACAGAATAGAAAACTGAAGGTTTCAGTGTGCGCTAATGACTGTATCTTATAGCGGTACAATGTGCGGTTGTGTGTCCGTTTCTTTTTTTAACATGTAGTAACGACCTACCACCAACCATATATGTGATTCAAAAATTTTCTGCTCTGTAGAGATGACACAACTGTAATTGTGAGAGGTATATAATTCGACTTAAATAATTTATCAAGTAATTTAGTAGATAATATCAGGTCATGGATTACGGAAAACAATTTGTCGATTAGCTGCAACAAAATCCAGTGTATACAGTTTCTGACACAGATCTCTGAAATGTTATCATTATAAGACGATGAAATAAGGGAGGTCGAATACGTCTGTCCTTGCGAATTACGACAGGTAGCTTTGAAGAATCTGCTCTACGATCTGAAAGGCGAAACATTTTCCGTTTTTACACTATCATGTGGTAAGGTGGCTTAGTTTAGGTAGATTTGTTTATTCACAACAGAGCGATGAGAATGTTGTGCGGCGTCAGCTCACAAACTATAGATTTTGTTCAAGTGCCTCGGAACTGTATTGCAGCCACCCCTATAAGTATACTCCTCGTTGAACACGTGATTAATAACACGAACTCATTCGAAATGAACTACGTCGTTCACACTGTGAAAACAAGACAGAAGAAAAGATTAGCACTTGGATAACAGATCCTTAACGTACGTGCAGAGAGCTGTGTAAAATTTTAAATGCACTTCAAGGTGAACCGAAGAATTGAGCGTCAAAACTAATCAGACGTATGCCGAAGGAAGTAGTCGTTTTAAAAACTACACATGTTGCATGGACCAGACAATTTCGCTGCCTCCTCTTATTTATATATGTATACACTGGGAATATTTCATGTTCTTTCGTAATTAGTATTTTGTGAATTATGTATGTTATAGCTCCCACCATGACGGAATTACTTTGAAGCAGATGATGCCAAACAGCCCAACAAAAAAGATAATTTATGGATTATACCAACTCTTTTTTAATAAAGCACCCGTTACTCACAAAACTTTAAATGGAACTACCGATTCAAGAAGTATCTTTGGAGGAAATCGAGTAGGTTTCACTGCAGTCGCTTTTCTCCATAAATCTGTGGGAGAAGGACTTAGCAGATTCAAGTTGTTCGGTTTTATACATTCGAGTTGTGATGGAATGTCCATTGAAAGTTTTCATCTTGGGTATTCGTCACTTGGCAAATGTGTCTTAATGTATCGCGTAGAACAATAACTACGCAGGTGTCCAAGATAATGGGGCAACACATTCTGTGTATCTATTGTCAGTGGATTGGCTAAATAAAATAAATTCTTCCTGCGCTGTGTTAATTCAGTTGAAGCTTTCCCCACTGTATTACTAGTACGAAGTAGGGTCAGAGTCGTGCATCGTCAATATGTTACTGGTTGGGATATTTTCATGGTTTTGTTCTGTAACAAACACAATAGCTCAGCTATATCTCACAACATATCTTCACGGCTTGACTTTTACTGAATGTAGTAAACGACTAGTATCAAAAAAATTTATTTCAGTCTGAATTATATTCTTAATTTTAATTACACATTCTGGGAAAGAAATACTTTCACTTTTTTACAGTTTTTAGTTGCTTCTCATAAACGTACACCTTTGCTCATTAGAATGAGTGAGTTCCTAGAATTTTCGGTGACCTTTCAAGCGCTGGGAGTAATTTTCTTAATGGTCCAGGAAACTGCAGCACGCAAAAGTCACGTCTGTGCCACAGATGGGCGAAGCGAGAACTGGAATATCTATTTTCATGCAGCGCAAGTCTCTGCTGACTGTATGGCGGTTGCTACATGATACACTGCCTTGATAACGATGATTTGCTGCATCTCGTTCACAGATGAATCACGAGGATGAAGGTTATGCAAAAGCCTGCTTACGTGTATCAGTGGCATCTTTTGTTTCTCTACTTTCTACTAACGAAAATTACATAACTTAGTGTAAAGCACTTTCAGATATCTCGGTTTCAACAAAAAGTAGCCCCGGGGATCGTGGGACGATCACCATAATGTTACGAAGAGTCACATTTGTAATTAATACCTTCGTCTAGCGTATCTGTCAGTACCTCCTTGTCTCGTCACACCATTAAGAACTGAATTAAGTCTGCGTCGTGTTTCGAGGGCATTGGTTGCCAAACATTCTCCAGTCATTGTCACTTAAGAACAAAATTCTTCGCAGGAGTGTTCAGTGCTCAGAAGGTTTTTGGATTTAAATATCGAATTGCATTCGTCTCAGGAAGGACCAAAAGCTAATGGGAAATAGAATTGTGTTTCCTATAATGCAAATGGAAGCTGATTTTTAACTACGACTGAGTATCTTTAACATTAGTTACTTTTGAAAATCAGGTTCTGTACCATTTGTGGATGGTGACCTATATTTGGAGATTTGACAACTATTTTGGCAATAACTGTGTATGGTTCGTGGAACATTCACGCTATCTTTGATTTCAAAATAGCAGAGTTCTGCAGCTGTTGTACATTGTTAGATCTCTTGAAATTTTATTATTGTTTATTTCGTCCAGATTTTAACGTATACAACATTATGTTCGTCTCAGAAGAAAGCATTTTGAACTTATACGTGTGAAATTGTGGCAGACAGAAGAGTTGCAAGCCAAGGTAGAAATGAAAATGGTTGAAGTTTTGCGTACTATCACTTGTCAAACTTCTTTCTGCGGTTTGTTGAAAATAATCAGAAGTGGTTAAGGTCGACAGCCGGTAAGTTCAGTTTGTGGGTGTTGTCTTCTTTCCTTTTAATTACTCACACCAAAAATCTGCTTCATTTGCGAAAATCCATCTGACGATAATTTATATGACGACAACAGCTAACCTTGGCAAGCACAACGGGAAAAAGGTTTATGAGTCTTATCGTCAGACTGAAACGATTAGTTGATACGACGAGTGGAGTTAAACGGGTGCAAAGAATGTGAACTGTTTAGTGTAATGGAGATCTTTTTATAGAAGATTATCCATGCAATCACATGTTTACGCAGTTTGTATAATCTGAAATAACTCTGAACCTTAATTAAATACAAAAACACTTATCTCTGAACACAAAAGGAGCTATCATCTGTGAATTTAGTAAGCAGTAATCTGCATAATGTGCTCTAAGAGGGCTTACTCAAAATGCTTTAAAATCGTATGACATGAGTATAATAGCAATTGTGGAGATGAGGAATAAGCGCTTTATTTTTGAGTGACATGAAGTAATATTGGATTCTGTTGCAGAGCGTGAGCTTACATAAGCATCTGGTAGCAGAAAAGAAACAACTGAACATTCGATAAACAAACACATAGGCATGAAATTTTGTTAACAGTTTAATCAATTATAAAACCACTCCATTTACGGAATAAGTGAGCATTTATTAAATCTCATTAATCTCCATAGAAATTCAAACTGAATTCAAAAGAAATGGATAATTTTACAGGTTACGTACAATAGCAATATCAGAGAATGGAACTGACTTGTTACTGAATATGATGGTGTTCTTTGCATCTAGTTATACAGTGGATGGTAACAGAAGGCATGGACAGTCCAGTCTACACGGACATGCGACTCAAACCCGTAAATACAGCACCTGGGTGGCTTTCAAACGAATCTCATTCTGTTATTTCTGCGAGATAATCCCATGTTCAGGTAGCTGTAATGTGGTGAGCGATCACACACACTTCTCTCCAAAGTAGACCACAAAAGCTCAGTAATGTTGAGTTATAGTGAATGTGGTGGCCAGATGAAATGCAGTAATTAATTATCATGCTCACAAAACCAGTCCTGGACGATGCAAAATGTGTTAATGGGGGCTCTTTCTCCTGGAACACAGCATCACCTCTGGAGAACAAACATTGTACCATGGGATAAACCTGATAAGTCAAATTGGTCACATAATCCTTGGCCATCATTCGAAATTGCAGAGTAACCTTGAGTAGTGGAATGACAACGATAATGCTGCATTTTGTTAGTGCAGAGTGCCTGCGACAGGGGCAAGTATGCACTCAGGGGCAAACCTGTTGTTCTCCTTTGATCGACATGTCAATAACCTAATGTGTTCCTTTGACTGGCAGGTCATTAACCTATTGTTCTCCTTTGAAGAACAAGTTGTTAACCTATTGTTCTGCTAAAAGGATCCTTCCTTTTGATTGACAGGTAATTTACCTATTGTTCACCCCACTTCCTCCCACTCACCTCCTCCATCAGGAAACCCCCTGTCGTTTCTACAGGTACACATTCAGGTCTGAGTTATTGGAAGGCCCCTCTCACTCTTGTCAATTTGACTGACTACTTAACTAAATTGATCAATTAATTAATCTCTCCTCCACTGGTAAACCCCCTCCCCTCCCTCCTTCCCTCCCAGAAATTGATGGGAGAAAGACTCAGATGATAGGTCATTTTTAGGGAATTTGATTGTAATGTATGGAATATTGTTTAAACAATTTAGACAATGTATAGAATATTGTTTAATTACTTATAGCAGTGTATAAAATATAGTTTATTCATTTAGTTAAAGAATTTGTCCAGAAATCGATTGCTGTGTATGAAATATTGTTTAAACAGTTTAGCCAATGTGTGGAATACTGTTTATTTAAACAATTTAGGGCATTCAAGGCAGTGTAAGGATTATAGTTTATTTATTTATTTAAAGAATTTTTCAGGAAATCGATCACCACCCCTGCCAGGCACCCCCGCTCCCAGCCTCTCCCTCACCCCTCCTCTACCTGGAAATTGGAGGCACTGCTGTGGAGAGGAAGGATTTCACAAAGGGGAAATTCAAGGGTATATTTTTTTTATTAAAAAATGAGTTTGCAGGGCCTGGATTTCTCTTGCTCAACATTCTGTGCTGTTTGGAAAGATGCAGGTCTTCTGAGAAGTAATTACATCGATCGCATTTTTTTTATTCCAATTGTACAAGGAATACCATCATGAAACATAGATCACATGTAATTACACAGAAATCTTTTGATCACGAGAAACCCACCACCCACCGTCCCCTGTCCTCTGGACCGCACAGGACGCTACCTCACACACTCCCAGAGGTCTGGATGCACTGGCAGACCCCGTGAAGTGACAAAGTGGCCGTCAGCTGCAGAACCACCTGCAGGTGTCAGTTCGGGCCCCCAAGGATGAGGCAGTGGCATCCATTTCATACATATACACCTGAGAAATATCTGTTGAAATATGTGCTCATCTAGGCACCATTGTTGGTGCAATGACTGAGAGCTGCGGATACAGTGCTGAGAGAGATGTTTGCATAGTGGATCACCCTCAGCGAGATGTTTGCATAGCGGCTCACCATCGCAGGCACAGCTAAAAGGTTCTCAATTATACCGACATCACATGTCTGTGTAAATAAGAGCCAAGTCTACCTGTCGGAAATAGTAAAGTGCTGTAGAAACAGTAATCGTCGCTTTTGTAGGAGCTTTCGTGATGTCTCAGATTGTCTGCAGGGAAATTCTTGTCCTAACGGGATCTGTTAACGAAAGTAGCTCAGAACAACAACGACTGCATTCTTCCTCGCGACGGGACAGCCCATCCATTACTTATCAGACCATTCCTAGAATTCGTAAAGTGCTGCAGGAATAGTTAACCGTCGATTTTGTAGAAGCTTTCGTAATGTCTCAGCTTGCCTGCATGGAAATTCTTGTCCTAACAGGACCTGTTTACGAAAATAGCCTGAATAACACTGAATTCATTCTTCCTGATGATCCTAACAGAACAGCCCGTCTCTTACTGAATTTACCCCTAAAACTGCTGCTGCTGCCAGTTTGGGAACAATGTCCGCTATCGTTTTTTTTTTATTTTTTTTCTGCAGACGAGACTTTCAGTGGCAAAAAACTATTTTGTACAAATCGCCATATTGCACTGACAATTAAACCCTGCAAAAGTGGTCTACAGATCGTTAAATACATCCCACATACTCACAGTGCAGCGCCAATGGAGGAAAATGCCGCTGAAACACGGCCCATTATTGCAGATGCAGAAACGCGGGTCAGCCAGAGGGTGGCCAGCCGGCCATGGACGAGCATGCACCCGAGGAGGACATAACTGGTAGGAATTCAAACACTATCAATAGTCCCAACACATACATTCGTCGTATTGAATGTTATTAAATTACTGCAGAGTATCCACGTGACACACACGGTCCCGAAGGAACCTCACCGCAAACTGGGTATTATTTCACTATTCACCCACCCAGGGGCAGCCACGAGCCAAATCATCATAAGCCGGAAGCTTTCTCGGACTCTCTGAACTAGTGTACAAAGGATGGGCAACCCCCATCTCAGAACAAAGGCGTCTGCTGAGATGCTGTTTCCAGCCCCGACCTGCGTGTTTGTTGCTACACTTTCTAAGGCCATCACAAGATTCACAAGAATATTGGGAATCAGGCACATATTTATCACTGTAACTACAATTAAATAAATTTGCTGCCACAGTCTGACATCGAGTAATGTACTGGATATGACTGCTCTTTATAACCGTGGTTATGGAACGAATCTCAGTATCTATAGCGCACATAGTTCTCCACATACAAAGCAATCTTTCATTACCCGGATGACTATCGATGTCCTGAATCTATACCTCCCTCACGATAGGACATGCAGTAGCGATCACCAGACCCACATACGTATACCACGAAGCCTGCTGTACGTAGACTGGGCCGGTTCCCCTCGGCACAAAGGTGTCACTGTTTTGGTCCCAGCCTATTTGCTTGCTTGCTTTCTACACCCATCTCCAGACTCTGGAATTACAAGAACACATGTATTTTCACATGGTTTGCCACCATTTACCCGATACTTCTCGATATCAAGCGCATAGCAGTACCACTTGCATAGCAGTATCGTTCGGGCAATATAATACCGAAGATAGAGCCACGAAATTATTTTTCTAGAAACTCTAGCGAGGTGGAGCGTGCTGTAAACCACCGAGTAACTAAAACTATATCCCGTCTCCGAAGACCTTTACGTCAAAACTCGAATAAAACAGAGGAACTGATATTTCCAATCTCGAATACTGATTCCGGTGATGTAACAGGTTCCAAATGATACTTATAATTTACAAAGTCAACTAAGGGGTTTTCTCATGTCTAGGGAACCAGCAAACATGTCTTCCAGCCGTCTTTCACCTGCTATATGCTCACACCACAAACGATGTTCTCTCAACTAAATAAAGACGCGAAGTGTGTAGAAGCAGTCAACCGGTCAATTTACATCAGAGGGAATAATGGTCCATCGCAAACACATGTCCGTATTGAATCTCCTCACATTTTCACGCGATCACGAAAGCTATCCAACACATACTAAGTATCAGTTCGCTATTCGGCTTTCTAAAGTACATTACGGTTGTGAGCTACATTTCTGCATCCCAACAGGTCTCTCCATTCAGACAGTGCCTGCCGTTAGCTAAAAATCTGAAACATTCCCGCTGCAGGCCACCAGCGCAGACAGCATCATCCTAGGAAACCGGCTACATATATATTTTATCACTGTGCTTACAATTAAATATTACGATTGCTATCTCAATTGGACGACAGCTGAAAATGAGTGAAGTATCCGAAATACACCCTGCTGCCGGCTGTGGCTGTGAAAATAGAAATATGTGTACCATTCTTATGAACTGACATACTTCCCCTTTGCTATCACAGTATTCCACGTCAAATCTATACCTTCCTTACGACTGAACATAGTCATTCCCTTTGCACATGTCAGAACACACGCACGTACTTTATAAGCCTGACGCTCAAGGCGAACCTATCACACATCCGCTACTACTAAGTATAATACTCCGTCAATAACTGATTGCTGGCGATATGAAATAATACTGACCGAAAATCAGTGATGGGTGGACATGTCTCATAAGTTTTTCTTGCGAGTGGTACCACTGTCTTAGAAAGAGAGACTTAATCGTCTTACAAACCACCAGATGTTAAAAAAACACGACGACAAGAACTACTGTATGGTACGGTCTTGTTTCTACAGGTGCACACAAATATCCATGATAAAGCTACTGGCTTTATAAATCGAGGTATGGCATTAACTCAGAATTAAGTGGGTTTTCCACACAAAAACCTCGGTACTGGATATAGACGGTGATCGCCAGAGTGTATATTATTAGACCAACAGTGCAGTAACACGTCGCTGACAGTGTGCGGCTCTGCCGCGCACAATATATCCAGACCGATGTTGAGAGGCAGATCCACCACACGCAACATCTGGGATAGGGCTCGCAGTTGGACCAACCATGCGTTTCATCCGAAGATGTGTTCTGTGTTCGATGTTGAGTCCACCAGCGGGAGGACCTGGTCCTGGGATCCATCTGCACATGCACATGCACCTACTGAAAACAGTGCAAATGAACTGCAAATGTGGAATATGAAGGTGGAGGCGTCTGGATACAATCGAGTGCAGTGCTGCACTATACCTCCCAATCAAATAAATAGTGCATTTTCACTAGGTGTTAGCCGCTGTGTCCGCAGCTCTTGGTCGTTCGGTAGCGTTCTCGCTTCCCACGCCCGGGTCCCCGAGTTCGATTCCCGGCGGGGTCAGAGATTTTCTCTGCCTCGTGATGACTGGGTGTTGTGTGATGTCCTTAGGTTAGTTAGGTTTAAGTAGTTCTAAGTTCTAGGGGACTGATGACCATAGATGTTAAGTCCCATAGTGCTCAGAGCCATTTGAATTTGTTAGCCGCTGTACTACATTCACAAGCAATTTTAGAACATGGACGAGAGGATATTTCATGATCGCATGGGCAGAAGTGACATAAAAAATCGATAGATTGGCGAAACATGTTGGAAAATACGTATAAATTGAGGGAAAATACACTGAAATGCGGGGAAATTGAGGAAGTACTTGCATGTCTTCTGGTTGGCGCAGAACAATTCTTGTACATTTGAACAAGCATGTGACTGCAAGAGGAATATGAGAAAATGTCGACATGGAAGCGAAGGGAACCAGGGAAACATTTTTTCCGTCGAGGCAGCATTCTACTGTATGTCTACTGAGGAAACAGTGATACACGCGAGTTGACTACTGTATTTGACGCTTTTGAAGAAAACAGAGAACCATATGCCTCTAAATTTAGATGCATCTGCGTTATAGGGTAACAGAGTCCGCCCCTGGTAGCTGAGTGATCAGCGCCACGGAATGTTATACCTAACGGCCTGTGTTCGATTCCTGGCTGGGTCGGAGATTTTCTTTGCTCAGGGACTGGGTATTGTGTTGTCCTTATCATCATCATTTCATCCCCATCGACACGCAAGTCGCCGAAGTGGTGTCAAATCGAAAGACTTGCACGAGGCGAACTGTCTACCCGACTGAAGGCCATAGCCATACGACATTTCCATAGGATATCAGAGAGTGGACAGGTGATCGAATGAGATGGAGCTGTAATGATGTACGATTTAATGGCAGACTGATGATGCGTTCTAGAGAGGGAGATGTTGCTACAGGTCATTTGACCCTTTTCTTCGCTGTTCTGTAGGGAAGCATTAGACCGATATACAGCCACGTGTCCTGTGTGTGACTTAGAACATTGTGGATAAGAGCAAACCCCTCGATCCTCAGAGGACTTCCATAGAATGTGTGATGAAACGTGACCCTCCTATTTCGACGCATTCCTCTAAACGAACGAAGATTTATGCGATGTTCTCCATTTCCCTGTCGCATCTTGGGTATAAGATCGAGACTTCAGTTTCACAACTAAGATGATTCTAAGTTAGTGGTGGGTGTCTGACACACTGCAATCCCTGTGTAGACATCTGCTTGACAGTTGTGCTGTTCACAGAGTTAGTGGTGGCATGATGTATAATTTCACATGTCGGACGCTGCTGCTATGTTTTTATCTGTTCCTTGTAAGAGGTATTCTCCGTTACTAACGATTATTTTATATAGGACTGAGGTGGGCACAGTATAATTTCAGAACCGTGATCAGATGTGAACAGTGGACGCTATACATCTCTGGAAAGCTATATTGTGCATGTATCACACAGATCCAATGCGGTAAGGAAGTAGTTTTTTGATTTTACAGCTTGTTACAGTCGTTTATCATAGAGAAACCTGCAAGAAGGATGGATGTCATGAGCTGGAAATATATTTCTTACATTGAGATATTAACACCGCTGCATTACACACGTCTGATAGGTCGGAAACTGAAGCACTCTAACATTAAAACCTGTTTTAAGTGCAGAACTGTGTAGCCTTAGGAGTGCATGTGTTTATGTTGTCTCTTACCAATGCCTTCCTGGTACTGATCCCAGACACTAGAACAATACTTTAAATTGATAGCTTAATTGATTTACGTTAAATGTGTCGAACTCCATCCGTCTGCGTCCCCGCCATGCATAAAAACCACCTGTCTGCAGCTCATGGTCGTGCGGTAGCGTTCTCGCTTCCCTCGCCCGGGTTACCGGGTTCGATTCCCGGCGGGGTCAGGGATTTTCTCTGCCTCGTGATGACTCGGTGTTGTGTGCTGTCCTTAGGTTAGTTAGGTTTAAGTAGTTCAAAGTTCTAGGGGACTGATGACCATAGATGTTAAGTCCCATAGTGCTCAGACCCATTTGAACCATAAAAACCACCTGTTTACAACACTTTCAAATCTCCAGAATGAGATTTTCACTCTGCAGCGGACTGTGTGCTCATATGAAACTTCCTGGCAGATTAAAACTGTGTGCCCGACCGAGACTCGAACTCGGGACCTTCGCCTTTCGCGGGCAAATACTCCACCAAGCATTTGCCCGCGAAAGGCAAAGGTCCCGAGTTCGAGTCTCGGTCGGGCACACAGTTTTAATCTGCCAGGAAGTATCACTTTCAAATCTGTTACTATTCACCGATAACGGATGATAATCTCCTTGACAGCGGCGCATCTGATGAAACCTTGTGCACTTGGATAGGTGAGGACTCGGCAAGCTTCATTCATTCACGAGACGCGGAATGTAGTGGTCTACTTCTGGTCAGCTGCAGACTGCTACAGGGCGGGTTGGTCAAAGACAGTGCCAGGGGATCTTTCAGTTTCTAATTTTATCCTAAGATTGTGAGAATACCCTGTGGCTCTCATCCGCATAGAGATAGATCGTAAATTGTGCACTACACTGCAGGTGCTAGAAATACACTACTGGCCATTAAAATTGCTACACCAAGAAGAAATGCAGATGATAAACGGGTATTCATTGGACAAGTACAGGGTGTTTCAAAAATGACCGGTATATTTGAAACGGCAGTAAAAACTAGAGCAGCGATAGAAATACACCGTTTGTTGCAATATGCTTGGGACAACAGTACATTTTAGGGCAGACAAACTTTCGAAATTACAGTAGTTACAATTGTCAACAACAGATGGCGCTGCAGTCTGGGAAACTCCATAGTACGATATTTTCCACGTAGCCGGCCGCTGGTGGCCGAGTGGTTCTGGCGCTACAGTCTGGAACCGCGCGACCGCTACGGTCGCAGGTTCGAATCCTGCCTCGGGCATGGATGTGTGTGTTGTCCTTAGGTTAGTTAGGTTTAAGTAGTTCTAAGTTCTAGGGGACTTATGACCTCAGCAGTTGAGTCCCATAGTGCTCAGAGCCATTTGAACCATTTTCCACATATCCACCATGCGTAGCAATAATATGGCGTAGCCTCTGAATGAAATTACCCGAAACCTTTCACAACGTGTCTGGCGGAATGGCTTCACATGCAGATGAGATGTACTGCTTCAGCTGTTCAATTGTTTCTGGATTCTGGCAGTACACCTGGTCTTTCATGTGTCCCCACAGAAAGAAGTCACAGGGGTTCATGTCTGGCGAATGGGGAGGCCCATCCACGCCGCCTCCTGTATGTTTCGGATAGCCCAAAGCAATCACACGATCATCGAAATATTCATTCAGGAAATTAAAGACGTCGGCCGTGCGATGTGGCCGGGCACCATCTTGCATAAACCACGAGGTGTTCGCAGTGTCGTATAAGGCAGTTAGTACCGCCACAAATTCACGAAGAATGTCCAGATAGCGTGATGCAGTAATCGTTTCGGATCTGAAAAATGGGCCAATGATTCCTTCGGAAGAAATGGCGGCCCAGACCAGTACTTTTTGAGGATGCAGGGACGATGGGACTGCAACATGGGGCCTTTCGGTTCCCCATATGCGCCAGTTCTGTTTATTGTTGAAGCCGTCCAGGTAAAAATAAGCTTCGTCAGTAAACCAAATGCTGCCCACATGCATATCACCGTCATCAATCCTGTGCACTATATCGTTAGCGGATGTCTCTCGTGCAGCAATGGTAGCGGCGCTGAGGGGTTGCCGCGTTTGAATTTTGTATGGATAGAGGTGTAAACTCTGGCGCATGAGACGATACGTGGACGTTGGCGTCATTTGGAGCGCAGCTGCAACACGGCGAACGGAAACCCGAGGCCGCTGTTGGATCACCTGCTGCACTAGCTGCGCGTTGCCCTCTGTAGTTGCCGTACGCGGTCGCCCTACCTTTCCAGCACGTTCATCCGTCACGTTCCCAGTCCGTTGAAAGTTTTCAAACAGATCCTTTATTGTATCGCTTTTCGGTCCTTTGGTTACATTAAACCTCAGTTGAAAACTTCGTCTTGTTGCAACAACACTGTGTTCTAGGCGGTAGAATTCCAACACCGGAAAAATCCTCTGTTCTAAGGAATAAACCATGTTGTCTACAGCACACTTGCACGTTGTGAACAGCACACGCTTACAGCAGAAAGACGACGTACAGAATGGCGCACCCACAGACTGCGTTGTCTTCTATATCTTTCACATCACTTGCAGCGCCATCTGTTGTTGAAAATTGTAACTACTGTAATTTCGAAAGTTTGTCCGTCTGAAAATGTACTGTTGTCCCAAGCATATTGCAACAAACGGTGTATTTCTATCGCTGCTCGCTTAGTTTTTATTGCCGTTTCAAATATACCGGTCATTTTTGAAACACCCTGTATATTATACTAGACCTGACATGTGATTACATTTTCACGCAATTTGGGTTCATAGATCCTGAAAAATCAGTACCCAGAACAACCACCTCTGGCCGTAATAAGGGCCTTGATACGCCTGGGCATTGAATCAAACAGAGCTTGGATGGCGTGTACAGGTACAGCTGCCCATGCAGCTTCAACACGATACCACAGTTCATCAAGAGTAGTGATTGGCGTATTGTGACGAGCCAGTTGCTCGGCCACCATTGACCAGACGTTTTCAATTGGTGAGAGATCTGGAGTATGTGCTGGCGAGGGAAGCAGTCGAACATTTTCTGTATCCAGGAAGGCCCGTACAGGACCTGCAACATGCGGTAGTGTATTTTCCTGCTGAAATGTAGGGTTTCGCAGGGATCGAATGAAGGGTAGAGTCGTAACACATCTGAAATGTAACGGCCACTGTTCAAAGTGCCGTCAATGCGAACAAGAGGTGCCCGAGACGTGTAACCAATGGCACCCCATACCGTCACGCCGGGTGATACGCCAGTATGGCGATGACGAATACACGTTTCCAATGTGCGTTCACCAATCACGGAGGCGACCATCATGATGCTGTAAACAGAACCTGGATTCATCCGAAAAAATGACGTTTTGCCATTCGTGCACCCAGGTTCGTCGTGGAGTACACCATCGCAGGCGCTCCTGTCTGCGATGCAGCGTCAAGGGTAACCGCAGCCATGGTCTCCGAAATGATAGTCCCTGCTGCTGCAAACGTCGTCGAACTGTTCGTGCAGATGGTTGTTGTCTTGCAAACGTCGCCATCTGTTGACTCATGGATCGAGACGTGGCTGCACGATCCGTTACAGGCATGCGGAGAAGACGCCTGTCATCTCGAATCTCGACTGCTAGTGATACGAGGCCGTTGGGTTCCAGCACGGCGTTCCGTATTACCCTCCTGAAACCACAGATTCCATATTCTGCTAACAGTCGTTGGATCTCGACCAACGCGAGCACCAATGTCGCGATACGATAAATCGCAATCGTGATAGGCTACAATCCGACATTTATCAAAGTCGGAAACGTGAGGGTACGTATTTCTCCTCCTTACACGAGGCATCACAACGTTTCAGCAGGCAACGCCGGTCAGCTGCCGTTTGTGTATGAGGAATCGGTTGGTAACTTTCCTCATGTCAGCACGTTGTAGGTGTCGCCACCGGCGCCATCCTTATGTGAATGCTCTGAAAAGCTTATCATTTGCATCTTCTTCCTGTCAGTTAAATTTCGCGTCTGTAGCACGTCATCTTCGTGGTATAGCAATTTTAATGGCCAGTATTGTATGTAGAGCACTGGCTGGTATACTTTGATCATGTATATGTTGCAGAATTAACAATGAATGGACATACTGCATAGTCATCTATCTACATTCGCAACGATACTCGCAAACTAAAGAAGGGGCGGTTTAGCGATGATATTGAAATTCGGAAACATGCTGTTACGTCATTGGCTGGTGTTGAAATTACTGTAAAATTGCTAAAATTATTCGCACTACCAACAGTGATGCTTTTTATTACAGTACATCGAAGGTGTCTTTTCCATCCCATCCGTCCACTGGTGTGCTGTTGATTACCACATAATGATTACTTGTTTGAGATGGGGAAAGAGATTTGGTGGAGAGGCAACACCTTCTGAAATGGCTAGCACCGAAACAGCGATCGTGTACATGACTTCAATATGAGGAATCAGTCGAAATGGAATAGAGCCGTCAGCTATTCTGTAGCTGTGACAGATGAGTTAAACCCTTTGAGTGCTGCACCGGCGCGTGCGGCTGACCGTGTCAAGCCTGCCCTTTGGGCCCCCTAATCTGTGTACTTGCGATGGCAGCCACTTCTGCGGACTAATGTGTGTGCCTGAGCTCTCCACTCGGCCGTCCTCGCCCTGGCCTGAGTATTTCTGGAACCACGGCGGTCGTGACAGTCTTGCAGTTAGTGTGATCGCTGACATTACAAATAAATGCAGGATATCTGGATACTTATCCATAGCTTCGGACCTGGAGATGAATTGCTCGACAGACCTAATGTACACTGAAACTGCTTACGCTGCTAACATGTAACTCCTCATCAAAGGCTTCCTTTCATTTGCAATTAGTTCTTGAGAATCGTCATAAGGTCTCAGTATACATCTATATTTTATTTGGCTTACTGATAACTATCAGATTTTTGTACGTAACTTACGATGTAAACGCTGTAGAATCCGTAACGACCAAACATTGAGATTCTTCTGTACTAGCGCAATAATTCGCCCGGAAACAACCGTCTGGACGCCGAGACACACTTTTGAAGCTATTTTGTTATTGTGGTCTTCAGTCCTGAGACTGGTTTGATGCAGCTCTCCATGCTACTCTATCCTGTGAAAGCTTCTTCATCTCCCAGTACTTACTGCAACCTACATCCTTCTGAATCTGCTTAGTCTCTTCATCTCTTTGTCTCCCTCTATGATTTCTACATTCCACACTTCCCTCCAATACTGAATTGGTGATCCCCTGATGCCCCAGAACATGTCCTACGAACCGATTCCTTCTTCTAGTCAAGTTGTGCAACAAACATCTCTTCTCCCCAGTCCTATTCAATACCTCATTAGTTACGTGATCTACCCATCTAATCTTCAGCATTCTTCTGTAGCACCACATTTCGAAAGCTTCTATTCTCTTCTTGTCCAAACTATTTATCGTCCATGTTTCACTTCCATACATGGCTACGCTCCATACAAATACTTTCAGAAACGACTTGCTGACACTTAAATCTATACTTGATGTTAACAAATTTCTTTTCTTCAGAAACTCTTTCCTTGACATTGCCAGTCTACATTTTATATCCACTCTACTTCGACCATCATCAGTTATTTTGCTCCCCAAATAGCAAACCTCCTTTACTAGTTTAAGTGTCTCATTTCCTAATCTAATTCCCTCAGCATCATCCGACTTAACTCGACTACATTCCATTATCCTCGTTTTGCCTTTGTTGATGTTCATCTTATACCCTCCTTTCCAGACAATGTCCATTCCGTTCAACTGCTCTTCCAAGTTCTTTGCTGCCTCTAACAGAATTACTATGTCAAACGCTGAACCTCAAAGTTTTTATTTCTTCTCCATGGATTTTAATACCTACTCCGAATTTTTCTTTTGTTTCCTTCACTGCTTGCTCAATATACAGATTGAATAACATCGGGGAGAGGATACAACCCTGTCTCACTCCCTTCCCAACCACTGCTTCCCTTTCATGTCCCTCGACTGTTATAACTGCCACTTGGTTTCTGTACAAATTGTAGATAGGCTTTCGCTCCCTGTATTTTACCCTGCCACTTTCAGAATTTGAAAGAGAGTATTCCAGTCAACATTGTTAATAGCTTTCTCTGAGTCTACAAATGCTAGAAACGTAGGTTTGCCTTTCCTTAATCTAGCTTTTAAGATAAGTCGTAGGGTCAGTATTGCCTCACGTGTTCCAATATTTCTACGGAATCCAAACTGATCTTCCCCGAGGTGGGCTTCTACCAGTTTTTCCATTCGTCTGTAAAGAATTCGCTTTAGTATTTTGCAGCTGTGACATATTAAATTGATAGTTCGGTATTTTTCACATCTTAAACCTCTGCTTTCTTTGGGATTGGAATTATTATATTCTTCTTGAATTCTGAGGGTATTTCGCCTCTCTCATACATCTTGCTCACCGGATGGTACAGCTTTGTCAGGACTGGCTCTCCCAAGGCTGTCGGTAGTTCTAATTGAATGTTGTCTACTCCTTGGGCCTTGTTTCGACTCAGGTCTTTCAGTGCTATGTCAAAGTCATCTTCATCTACATCCTCTTCCATTTCCATAATATTGGCCTCAAGTACATCGCCCTTGTATAGACCCCTCTATATACTGCTTCCACCTTTCTACTTTTCCTTCTTTGCTTAGAACTGGGTTGCCATCTGAGCTCCTGATATTCATACAAGTGGTTCTCTTTTCTCCAAAGGTCTCTTTAATTTTCCTGTAGGCGGTATCTACCTTACCCCTGGTGAGATAAGCCTCTACATCCTTACATTTGTCTTCTAGCCATGCCTGCTTAGCCATTTTGCACTTCCTGTCGATCTCATTTTTGAGTCGTTTGTTTTCCTTTTTGCCTGCTTCATTTACTGCACTTTTATTTCTCCTTTCATCAATTAAATTCAATATTTCTTCTGATATCCTAGGATTTCTAGTACCTACCTCATCCTCTGCTGCCTTCACTGCTTCATCCCTCAAAGCTACCCATTCTTCTGCTTAGTGAACGCATTATTGTGGCCAAGATAGATACGAAGCCCACACCTACTACAGTAGTACAAGTTTATATGCCAAGTAGCTCTGCAGATGACGAAGAAATTGAAGAAATGTATGATGAAATAAAAGAAATTATTCAGATAGTGAAGGGAGACGAAAATTTAATAGTCATGGGTGACTGGAATTCGAGTGTAGGAAAAGGGAGAGAAGGAAACGTAGTAGGTGAATATGGATTGGGGCTAAGAAATGAAAGAGGAAACCGCCTGGTAGAATTTTGCACAGAGCACAACTTAATCATAGCTAACACTTGGTTCAAGAATCATGATAGAAGGTTGTATACATGGAAGAACCCTGGAGATACTAAAAGGTATCAGATAGATTATATAATGGTAAGACAGAGATTTAGGAACCAGGTTTTAAATTGTAAGATATTTCCAGGGGCAGATGTGAACTCTGACCACAATCTATTGGTTATGAACTGTAGATTAAAACTGAAGAAACTGCAAAAAGGTGGGAATTTAAGGAGATGGGACCTGGATAAACTGAAAGAACCAGAGGTTGTACAGAGTTTCAGGGAGAGCATAAGAGAACAATTGACAGGAATGGGGGAAAGAAATACAGTAGAAGAGGAATGGGTAGCTTTGAGGGATGAAGTAGTGAAGGCAGCAGAGGATCAAGTAGGTAACAAGACGAGGGCTAGTAGAAATCCTTGGGTAACAGAAGAAATATTGAATTTAATTGATGAAAGGAGAAAATATAAAAATGCAGTAAATGAAGCAGGCAAAAAGGAATACAAACGTCTCAAAAATGAGATCGACAGGAAGTGCAAAATGGCTAAGCAGGGATGGCTAGAGGACAAATGTAAGGATGTAGAGGCTTGCCTCACTAGGGGTAAGATAGATACTGCCTACAGGAAAATTAAAGAGACCTTTGGAGAGAAGAGAACCGCTTGTATGAATATCAAGAGCTCAGATGGCAACCCAGTTCTAAGCAAAGAAGGGAAGGCAGAAAGGTGGAAGGAGTATATAGAGGGTTTATATAAGGGCGATGTACTTGAGGATAATATTATGGAAATGGAACAGGATGAAGATGAAATGGGAGATAAGATACTGCGTGAAGAGTTTGACAGAGCACTGAAAGACCTGAGTCGAAACAAGGCCCCAGGAGTAGACAACGTTCCATTGGAACTACTGATGGCTTTGGGAGAGCCAGTCCTGACAAAACTCTACCATCTGGTGAGCAAGATGTATGAAACAGGCGAAATACCCTCAGACTTCAAGAAGAATATAATAATTCCAATCCCAAAGAAAGCAGGTGTTGACAGATGTGAGAATTACCGAACAATCAGTTTAATAAGCCACAGCTGCAAAATACTAACACGAATTCTTTACAGACGAATGGAAAAACTAGTAGAAGCCGACCTCGGGGAAGATCAGTTTGGATTCCGTAGAAATACTGGAACACGTGGGGAAATACTGACCTTAGGACTTATCTTAGAAGAAAGATTAAGGAAAGGCAAACCTACGTTTCTAGCATTTGTAGACTTAGAGAAAGCTTTTGACAATGTTGACTGGAGTATTCTCTTTCAAATTCTAAAGGTGGCAGGGGTAAAATACAGGGAGCGAAAGGCTATTTACAATTTGTACAGAAACCAGATGGCAATTATAAGAGTCGAGGTACATGAAAGGGAAGCAGTGGTTGGGAAGGGAGTAAGACAGGGTTGTAGCCTCTCCCCGATGTTATTCAATCTGTATATTGAACAAGCAATAAAGGAAACAAAAGAAAAATTCGGAGTAGGTATTAAAATCCATGGAGAAGAAATAAAAACTTTGAGGTTCGCCGATGACATTGTAATTCTGTCAGAGACAGCAAAGGACTTGGAAGAGCAGTTGAACGGAATGGATGGGGTCTTGAAGGGAGGATATAAGATGAACATCAACAAAAGCAAAACGAGGATAATGGAATGTAGTCGAATTAAGTCGGGTGATGTTGAGGGTATTAGATTAGGAAATGAGACACTTAAAGTAGTAAAGGAGTTTTGCTATTTGGGGAGCAAAATAACTGATGATGGACGAAGTAGAGAGGATATAAAATGTAGACTGGCAATGGCAAGGAAAGCGTTTCTGAAGAAGAGAAATTTATTAACATCGAGTATAGATTTAAGTGTCAGGAAGTCATTTCTGAAAGTACACTCCTGGAAATTGAAATAAGAACACCGTGAATTCATTGTCCCAGGAAGGGGAAACTTTATTGACACATTCCTGGGGTCAGATACATCACATGATCACACTGACAGAACCACAGGCACATAGACACAGGCAACAGAGCATGCACAATGTCGGCACTAGTACAGTGTATATCCACCTTTCGCAGCAATGCAGGCTGCTATTCTCCCATGGAGACGATCGTAGAGATGCTGGATGTAGTCCTGTGGAACGGCTTGCCATGCCATTTCCACCTGGCGCCTCAGTTGGACCAGCGTTCGTGCTGGACGTGCAGACCGCGTGAGACGACGCTTCATCCAGTCCCAAACATGCTCAATGGGGGACAGATCCGGAGATCTTGCTGGCCAGGGTAGTTGACTTACACCTTCTAGAGCACGTTGGGTGGCACGGGATACATGCGGACGTGCATTGTCCTGTTGGAACAGCAAGTTCCCTTGCCGGTCTAGGAATGGTAGAACGATGGGTTCGATGACGGTTTGGATGTACCGTGCACTATTCAGTGTCCCCTCGACGATCACCAGTGGTGTACGGCCAGTGTAGGAGATCGCTCCCCACACCATGATGCCAGGTGTTGGCCCTGTGTGCCTCGGTCGTATGCAGTCCTGATTGTGGCGCTCACCTGCATGGCGCCAAACACGCATACGACCATCATTGGCACCAAGGCAGAAGCGACTCTCATCGCTGAAGACGACACGTCTCCATTCGTCCCTCCATTCACGTCTGTCGCGACACCACTGGAGGCGGGCTGCACGATGTTGGGGCGTGAGCGGAAGACGGCCTAACGGTGTGCGGGACCGTAGCCCAGCTTCATGGAGACGGTTGCGAATGGTCCTCGCCGATACCCCAGGAGCAACAGTGTCCCTAATTTGCTGGGAAGTGGCGGTGCGGTCCCCTACGGCACTGCGTAGGATCCTACGGTCTTGGCGTGCATCCGTGCGTCGCTGCGGTCCGGTCCCAGGTCGACGGGCACGTGCACCTTCCGCCGACCACTGGCGACAACATCGATGTACTGTGAAAACCTCACGCCCCACGTGTTGAGCAATTCGGCGGTACATCCACCCGGCCTCCCGCATGCCCACTATACGCCCTCGCTCAAAGTCCGTCTACTGCACATACGGTTCACGTCCACGCTGTCGCGGCATGCTACCAGTGTTAAAGACTGCGATGGAGCTCCGTATGCCACGGCAAACTGGCTGACACTGACGGTGGCGGTGCACAAATGCTGCGCAGCTAGCGCCATTCGACGGCCAACACCGCGGTTCCTGGTGTGTCCGCTGTGCCGTGCGTGTGATCATTGCTTGTACAGCCCTCTCGCAGTGTCCGGGGCAAGTATGGTGGGTCGAACACACCGGTGTCAATGTGTTCTTTTTTCCATTTCCAGGAGTGTATTTGTATGGAGTGTAGCACAATGTATGGAAGTGAAACGTGGACGGTAAATAGTTTGGACAAGAAGAGAATAGAAGCTTTCGAAATGTGGTGTTACAGAAGAATGCTGAAGATTAGATGGGTAGATCACATAACTAATGAGGAGGTACAGAATAGGATTGGGGAGAAGAGGAGTTTGTGGTACAACTTGACCAGAAGAAGGGATCGGTTGGTAGGACATGTTCTGAGGCATCAAGGGATCACCAATTTAGTATTGGAGGGCAGCGTGGAGGGTAAAAATCGTAGGGGGAGACCAAGAGATGAATACACTAAGCAGATTCAGAAGGATGTAGGTTGCAGTAGGTACTGGGAGATGAAGAAGCTTGCACAGGATAGAGTAGCATGGAGAGCTGCATCAAACCAGTCTCAGGACTGAAGACCACAACAACAACACCTGCCCGATTAAGGGATCTCACATTCCACACTGCTATCTGTAGAACGCCAGTTTTCTTTCTCCTGATAACGATGTCCTCCTGAGTAGTCCCCACCCAGAGGTCCGAATGGGGGACTATTTTAGCTCCGGAATATTTTACCCAAGGGGACGCCATCATCATTTAATTATACAGTAATGCTGCATGCCCTCGGGAAAATTTACGGCTGTAGTTTCCCCTTGCTGTAGTTTTCAGCCGTTCGCAGTACCAGCACAGCAAGGCTGTTTTGGTTAGTGTTACAAGGCCAGATAGGTCAATCATCCAGACTGTTGCCCCTGCAGCTACTGAAAAGACTGCAGCCCCTCTTCAGGAACCACACGTTTGTCTGGCCTCTCAACAGATACCCCTGCGTTGTGGTTGCACCTACGGTACGGCTATCTGTATCGCTGAGGCACACAAGCCTCCCCACCAACGGAGGGGGGGGGGGGGCGTTTGAAGGTAATCACTTTATTTTCACTTTATTTTGAGAGCATTAATCCAATAATTTATCCCCAAGGAAACTTCAAAGTCAAAAATCCAATTCTGAATTCTTTTTATATGGGACGCAATTGTTATTGTACGGTAGAAATAAACAATGATTTATAACTTTTGTTTAAGAATTAGACAAGGAAATACTCAAGTTTCTAAGCTACCTAATTAAATGTCATCTTTAATTCCTAATGACTTCAGAAACAGGCGAGTGTGTGCAAATGACCAACGTGTGCCGAGACGCCTTTCCAAGTGTAGGCCTAGAATTTTTTCACAAATTCACGGTCCTGGAGAAATAGGACAGCAATCCGTTACTGAATATTACTACGAAATTGTAAACTGGGTTACGATAAGAGGTATTTATTTATGGGGTGACTAGTTTCGAGCGAAGCCCATTTTCAAACAACCATGTCAAAAAGAAATGTGACAAACACATTATAGCTGTTAATAAAACCATAGAATATCGATAGATATCAATCTTCTATGGTTTTATTAACAGCTATAATGTGGTTGTCACAGTCTTTGTTTTACATGGTGGTTTGAAAAAGGGATTCGCTCGAAACTAGTCGCCGCTTAAATAAATATCTTTTACCACAACACAGGCTACAATTTTGTAGTAATAATAATGCTAGAATTTTTTGTTAAATTAATGATATTTGCACTACGTTTAAGGTTTAACTTCTACCAAGAAGTTACGGAAGAATCCATAAATTTGTACTAAGTTTTTATTCTTGCACCTTTTGAATGAACATTTGCGGCATCCACTCTGTGTTTGTCAGCACAGACTGGATGTTTCACATGTTCGTACATAAGGTGTTTGTCAGCAAAGTATTTCATCTGGAAAGGCTCTCCAAGCTCAGATAATTCGCTGACTTTTTTCTTTTTTGCACAGTTATATTTCCTGTCCTTCTTTCTCATCCGGGCTTTGGACTGGCAATGGCGAAGTTAAAAATTTTTTTTTTAATTTTTGTCATTATTTTTATTTATTTATTTTTATTTTCATCTTCCAGCTGTAGCAACTTGACTAAAAGTTCTTCTTTGTGTGGTATGTTTCAAACCATGGGTCAACGCACAAAGGTACATTGCATGTTTTGCATCATATATCGTTTCTCGTTTCACATTCTGTTTCTAGCAGACTGCACATCTGCGCCATAGTCCGCTTTTCTTGGACTGGTCACTTGGAAGGACAAGTGGAAAGTGCCATCCAGTAAAGCGAAGAGGAGTCTCGTTATCAGAGCGTTTTCCTTTCCTGTCTCTTCTCCGTTGTGTAGAAAATTTTTCCACAAGTTCTCGTACCAGACATAAATGAAAATCTGCTAATGATATTTTACTCGCTGTCACCGATCTGTGAAGAGTGTGAGCATTCAAAACACAAAGATCCACAACATGAAAAATATCTTTTTGTACCATTTAACAGATTTACGCACAGATGCAACAGAGCTTAATAGCATATCGGAGTGGTCTACAGCTCCCATATTTGCATTGTAATCAACAACACATTGCGGCTTCATTACTTTTTCGCTAGTCGTCCTGTTTGTCTTTCCTGTGTCGCGCATTTCTGTAGTGTTGCAAGCAGTCAGCATGAACACTTCTCTCTGGCCGCACCAATTGATGGCAAGCATTGCGTCAGTTGACATAAACTCAACTTCTCCGCGTTTCAGTTTCTCTTGTAGCTTCGTAAAGTTGCGCCTGTTCCTACGTACAGTACCGCATGCTGCTCTTCTCTGTTTGTGAAGCCAGAGGAACAAGGCTGGACCTGTATACAAATTGTCGACATACAGAGTATGTCCACGTTCAAGGTATGGCTTCGTTAGTGTTGGCACAATATCACCAGATTTCCCGAAATTATGGACATCATTTTCTGTTGTTGTGACTGTGTATACAATGAAATCCAAGACGCATCCAGTGTTACATTCGCACAACACGAGTGTTTTGATTCCAAATCTCTTTCGTTTCGAAGGAAAGTATTGTTTAAAAGATAAGCGACCTTTGAACAATAATAGACTTTCATCGACACGGAGTTTTGGAGTAAATGCACTGCGGAACGCAACACGAACTGTATCAATTATTTTCCTGATTTTAAACAAACTGTTATCTCCACGATTGGCCGAGTTGTCACTAAAATGCAACATTCTCAAAGGTAACATAAAACGGTCACGGGACATAACTTCGCCAAACATTGGAGTACTCAGAAGTACATCTCTGGACCAATATTCCTTTATTCTCAACTTTTAACACGAGCCATGAGAAGCCAAATACCAATGAAGCTATACATTTCCTCAAAACCTGTATCTTTCCAGGTGGATAGTCGAGAATGAACTGATTCCGACGTATTTGCCATGCTGAAAGTGAAAAATCGGTTCGTTTCAAGCGCTATAAATTTCAACAGATCTTCTGATAGAAATAGCATGAAAAAGGACAGAACGCTTGAATCAGGCGCCAGTTGGCAATTATGTCCTGACGATGAGTCATCAAATGCATGAAGTGCGGGACTGAAATCACGTTATTGCCAATCAAATTTCTCATTCTCACTATGGCGTGGCCTTTTACGGATTCATTCGTCTTCACTTTCAGAATCTGAAGAATAACTGTCCTGGTGAGCTCTACTAGGTGAGGTACGTGGAGGTGTATTACTACCAGATTCTTCTGATGAACTTTCATCGTCACTACATTCATTGAAGATGCCACACTTGAGAGGTGGCATGAGCCCCCTCTCATATTTCTATCTTACAATTTTCCTCTCTAATTGCATGCGGTGAAAAGTCGCTATTCCTTCACACGCGGACTTCCCACGCAGCGTCTCTCGTCACCCAGGTGGTCCGGTGACAGGCGGGCTCAGCTGATCTTGAAAGGGTTAAGTCGACGGGTGTGAGGGAGTCGAGTGAATGCTTTCCAGACGCCGGCATTGTCAAAAGACACGCCTGCAGGGGCCTGAAGTAGCGGCTGGGCTAGAGGTTCCGTTACTTCGCAGAAACTTAGCGAAAACACTTTCTGCCGGGCTACCAGCGAGGCGTGGGAATGACTTGTGTACCCAGGCAGTTGTGGCGGGAAAATTCCCGCGCTTTCTGCGAAATAGTAACTGTGATTGGCTTGCTCAGGGCATAGCTCCGTGACGTAGCAAAATCAGCACAGAAATTGGCCCCAAGAATCTACATTGGTGGAATGGTAGTGCTCCGGCAATAGACTGGAATTTTCCGTCGGTTTTCGAGTTGCTGATTGGAATGTTTAACCACGGCCACTGTCGTGGGGGGCGGGAATGTTCTGTGTTCGGTTTGTATGGGTGCTCTTGTGGAGAGTCCGTTCTCGCCTTTCGGTTGGGGTAGGTTACAAGACTGAGCTCTCGCTGCTCTGGAAAGCCTGCCTTCCTTTGGCTGTCTAATATACTTTTATTTAATTGTAACTGTTTGACGAAGTTGCTGAAGTTTCGACTTCAACGTTACTTTCCGAGTACAGTTGGCAATTGAGCGTTCTGCGTACAAGCGGCCTATGTTGTCTGTCTTGAGCAGTTTTGACTAAAGTTGACTGTATCGGAGTTACAGTGTGACTTCGCTTCTTAAAATCAATCACTGTACCGTCAGTGATTGTGTTGTGAGCCTTCTTCGTCTCCCTCAGAGGCGCATTTGTATTGTTAGGAAGTCTTTAGTCTGGAACAACCAGACCAGGATAATTAGTTTCGGGCTATACTCGCGACATTATCATCACCACGACGGGACGTTGAAGCAACCAGCCATCACCTCTGGTATGGCAGATCGTGTTCTTGCAGTTAAGAAGACAGTTTGGTAATGTATGTCCGCAGCACCGGCAGATAGGGATTTTCCTAGGTGATAATCAGAGCTAAGCAGAGCGCACCTGTTCGTCTTTTTCTAACTTTGTTCTGTCTTGGGTGTTCATTGTCTGAATTCTCACTACTGTAGCAGCAATTAATGTTGGGTTGACTGTGTGTTTCTCTTAAGATTTGAGTTGCAAGGAATTGGCTCCACATACCACTTCATCATAAATGTCACAATCTAGTTTAGGGACAACTTCACCTTCACAGCATTTATTTGAGTATCCAATTTGAGCCAATTTGACGTATTGTAAAATGTTTCATGTGTTATGTTTATTAATTTGATTTTAGTTATAATAAATCATGTTAGTTATTTTGGACAGAACTTTCATTCTGTTAATCGGTAGAGCAACCCTTTCATTTCAACGTTAATGAAACTTTCCTTTATTTAACTTATTTATCAAATTAAATTACTGCAAGTGCCGAACTCTTTTCTACTCCACTTGCAGGGTCGATTACAGTCAATTCGCGTTTCTTTTTTAATCCATGTGCAACGGCAAAAGTCGGAGTTGGAATAGGGGGGAGGGCTTAGGGCATACTTTATATATGGAGATTCTAGAAGAATTTAATGTTAAATACACTGCTAGCCCCAGCACTTCGCACACTCACTGTCACTGTCACTCCTTGTCAGAATCTCCAGTATATCTTCGTTAGTGCAACGACGCCGATGTGCCATTTGTCTGTGGAACTCAAAAGTGACAGCACTCTAAAAATCCTGATGAAACAGCCTATAGCTCAACGACACCACACAAGCAAAATGCAGAAGATCACACGAACCAGCTAGCACGAATGTCGAACAGCTACAGCGAAATCCGTAGCAATGTGTTTCCCAGATAGCAGAGACAGAGGCACAGAACAATATACAGGGTACATCCATCCCAGGGAGTGAACGGGACAAAAGAACTTGCGACGGACTGACATGCAACCCTGAGCGGCTATTGACGTCCGCAGGTCCACAGGCAGTGGAACCGGCTGCGGTGTAAGCCGTCATTAGGACTCAAGTACTGGCCAGGCCGGGTGGCGAATGCCGTCAGCAGGGCCCACGGGAAAGCCCACTTCAGCGGCAAACAACGTCTGCGGGCCCCTCGGCAAGGTGGAGCGCTGCGGCATATCACGTCTGCAGTACTCAAAGGGTTAAATGTACATGTTGTCAATCACGTTCGGACAGCAGTTTGGAAACGCTCCACAATGCCGGCAAACTTTTCCAGTTTCCTTATGTTGTAACTGTCTTTCATTTAAAATCACCCAGTGTGTGTGGTGTGTTATGGTTAACAGCAGTAACAACATGATTTACACTGCTCAAAATGTTTAAATCTGTGTGAATTCCGAAGGGACCAAACTGAGTAGGTAATCAGTCCCTAGACTTACGCACTACTTAAACTAACTTCTAACATATGCGAAGAGCAACACACACACCCATGCCCGAGGGAGGACTCGAACCTCTGGTGGGAGGGGCCTTTACACTGTGTGACGTCTAGTTTTCTGTGAGAAGCAATGGATCACAATGTGTCGATGTTAGTTTATAACATGACACAGACCTCAAAGTTGTGGCAAAAAAGACAAAATGCATGGCGGTGTACAAAGTGTGTTACAGCAGAAAAGAAACAATGTTTCAAACAACAAGACTAGGTCACAGAGAGCTTCTCTTGCGACTTATAGTATAGTTTGTGGGATACCGTCATCCTCCTACACTGCAGGTGATGCAGCTTTACACTGGCCTGTGTAATCGATCAATACCTGTATATTTAATAGGATCGTCACATGTGACTGATGCCAGCACACAGATGGTATTTATTTTCTATATATAGGAGGAAAGATATGCAGTAAAAATATTATGGAGTTCTCTGTCAGCTGAAGTTAGTGGAGCTTTTAAAGTTCGTAATTTTTCTCTGTTGCATGGTACAGAATAATGACAAAATTATGTTGGGGTGATAGACGTGAATGGGCCCTGAGGGATGCTGATCTGCTTTGGACTCCAGTATCTGTATGTAGTTTAGGGATGCACCACAGTGCAGTAGCAAAATCCTCGTCCTTCTCCATATTCCCGTATTGGCTTTTATTCTACTTAATGTTGCACGAGCAGATCACCTTAACACAGTGTTTCTCAAGAATACGGCCTATCTTTGAAGAAAGAGCACCCACATAGCGCAGAAACGCCCTAGATCTGAAGAAATTACTATCTTCTTCCCCATCTCATACCTGCTTTTTAGGTTTTGCATCGAATGCTCTACGAATTTGTTGATGAGAATTTCCATTCGATTTAAAAATACTCTTGAGGTATGTTAGCTCTCCTTGTAAATTGTCTTCATCAGATATACAGTGCGCCCGATGCACTAAGGTCTTAAGGACACCCATGCTCTGAGAAGGGTGATGGCAGCTACTGGCATGAAGGTATAGATTTATGTGCGTTGGTTTCCGATATACGGGATGTCCTAATGTGCCATCACTTTTACGGCGAACGACAACATCCAGAAAGGGGAGGCAGCCGTCTATTTCTATTTCCATAGTAAATTTAATGCTAGCATGGATGGAATTCAAATGCTCAAGAAATCGATGTAATTCATCCATACCATGGGGCCATACCACGAATGTGTCGTCCATGTGCCTCCAGAAGAGCGTAGGTTTAAAACATGCTGAGTCCAGTGCCTTGTCCTCGAAGTCTTCCATGAATAAATTAGCTACCAGAGGGGAGAGGGGGCTTCCCATGGCAACACCGTCAATTTGCTCATAAAATTCACCATCAAACTGAAAATAAGATGATAAAAGCACATGTTCAAATAAGGCTGTAATGTTCTTATCAAAATATTGGCTGATAAGAGCTAAAGAGTCCTTTAAAGGTACCTTGGTGTATAATGATACTACGTCAAAACTAACAAGCACATCCATACTATTTAGCCTGACATTGCTAAGTCTCTGAATAAAATCCATAGAATTACGAATGTGGTGACTACATTTTCCTTCAAATATAGGCCGTATTCTTGAGAAATACTGTGTTGAGGCGATCTTCCGGCCCCCCACGAAGATTGCGGCTTTACTCGGCTCTGTGAAGGACGATTTACTGCTTCGTAAGGCGGGTGTGTACCAGATTCCTTGCGGAAATTGTGAGCAGTCATACATAGGTCAAACAACACTCGCTGTTCATGAGAGGTGTGTGGTGCACCGAAGATACACACGCTTATTACAACCAGACAAGTCATCTGTGGCCGAACATTGTATTAATATTGGTCATTCCATGAATTACAGTGATGTGAAGATTTTAACATCCACCTCTTCTTTTTGGGGATCTGTATTCAAGAAAGCTATAGAAATTCGATTAGCCAACAATTTAATAAACAGAGATAATGGTTTTAATTTGGACAAAGCATGGAATCCGGCTCTTGGAGTAATTAAATTGCAGAGAAGTCGCCATCGTGTCACCGCCGCCGATCAAACATCGATAAGCACATCGAATGTCCGTACGCCTTCGCCACAGGCGGCGCATGTGTAAGCGTATGTCTCTGCCGCCGACCAGCATCTGTGACCCGCATGCGCAGTACCGCCGCGGTGGAGCATATAAGTCCGTGCTTGGCACCTTGTCGTCAGTCTTGTGAGTCGCTCTGAAGATGGCCGGACGATACGCGGCCGAAATATCAGTAGAATAAATTTTATTTGCGCGGCTGCATGCCCGAAATTTAATGGATTATTTCTGCAGCACTTTACTATTTCCGAGAGCTAGTCACGGCTCTTATTTACATAGACATATGACAGCAGTATAACTTTGAGAACCTCCATTCTCCCCCACCCCCCCCCCCCACCCCATGCCCGCATCTCGTGGTCGTGCGGTAGCGTTCTCGCTTCCCACGCCCGGGTTCCCGGGTTCGATTCCCGGCGGGGTCAGGGATTTTCTCTGCCTCGTGATGGCTGGGTGTTGTGTGCTGTCCTTAGGTTTGTTAGGTTTAAGTAGTTCTAAGTTCTAGGGGGCTTATGACAACAGCAGTTGAGTCCCATAGTGCTCAGAGCCATTTGAACCATTTTGAACCCTCCCCCCCTTCTTCCCTGTCCCCCTCTATCCTTGGACTAATTGAATAAGCTAATTTCCTGTGTAACTGACACTCTGCTCTTGTTTCACTATGCAGATACGTATTAAAAAAAGAAAGAGTACACTTTTAGGAAAATGTAGTGTTTAATGTATGCCGTTATGATTTTATGTTTGAAGTATGTTTTTTACACCCTTTGTATGAATACCTGATTTTTTTACGTGTGTTGGGAGTAATACTCTATGTAAATCGTCGACTATGTATTGCTATAAATTTACAGAAAAATCCAGTTGGCATTTGTCACTTATGTAACATTTGAAACCTATCCAAAACGTATGCCTGCAGGATGTACAATGCTTCCATATATACACGCAACTATTTTACGATTTTCCAAACGTGGATGTGTTTAGCAACAGGTATAAAGATATACATCTTTTCTATTGTGAGTATTTAATTTATTTCTGTTGTAATTTAGGTAAGCACGAATTGGTCATTAAGAGGGTAAAGCTATCTGTTCTGGTTGTAAGACTGACGAAATGTTTTATCCTGAAAACAGTGTGGTGTCACCGCCAGACACTTCACTTGCTAGGTGGTAGCCTTTAAATAGGCCGCGGTCCGTTAGTATACGCCGGCCCCGCGTGTCGCCACTATCAGTGATTGCAGACCGAGCGCCGCCACACGGCAGGTTTAGTCTAGAGAAACTCCCTAGCACTCGCCCCAGTTGTACAGCTGACTTTGCCAGCGATGGTTCACTGTCTACACACGCTCTCACTTGCAGAGACGACAGTTTAGCATAGCCTTCAAGTACGTCATTTGCTACGACCTAGCAAGGCGCCATATTCAGTTACTATGAATGTGTTCTGAACAGATAATATTGTGAATCATGTACCGTCAAAAGCGACGTTCATCATTAATGGATTGAAGTTAAGTAACAAACTAATTACGTCCGTTTCCTGAATTCTCATTCCTTGTCATGTTCCAGATCTCATGTCAGTATAGTTCTTCCCTCCTCACGCGAGCCTGCGTGAGCTAAAACACGTGCATTTCGGCCTCCACTCTGCTAACACAAAATACAGAATTTTCGTTTTTCTGTGTGATACGAATAGCACATTGCACTTCATCTGTCTGGTTACAGACGATTGTACGAGGTGCATTCAAGTTCTAAGGCCTCCGATTTTTTTTCTCCGGACTGGAAAGAGATAGAAACATGCGCATTGTTTTAAAATGAGGCCGCATTCACTGTCAATACGTCCCAGAGATGGCAGCACCGTACGGAAGATGGAATTTTACCGCCAGCGGCGAGAATGAGAACTGTTTTAAATACTTAAAATGGCGACGTTTTCCTTACTTGAACAGCGTGCAATCATTCGTTTTCTGAATTTGCGTGGTGTGAAACCAATTGAAATTCATCAACAGTTGAAGGAGACATGTGGTGATGGAGTTACGGATGTGTCGAAAGTGCGTTCGTGGGTGCGACAGTTTAATGGAGGCAGAACATCGTGTGACAACAAACCGAAACAACCTTGGGCTCACACAGGCCGGTCTGACGACATGATCGAGAAAGTGGAGAGAATAGTTTTGGGGGATCGCCGAATGACTGTTGAACAGATTGCCTCCAGAGTTGGCATTTCTGTGGGTTCTGTGCACACAGTCCTGCATGACGACCTGAAAATGCCAAAAGTGTCATCCAGGTGGGTGCCACGAATGCTGACGGATGACCACACGGCAGCCCGTGTGGCATGTTGCCAAGCAATGTTGCCGCGCAACGACAGCACGAATGGGGCTTTCTTTTCGCCGGTTGTGACAATGGATGAGATGTGGAAGCCATTTCTCAATCCAGAAACAAAGCGCCAGTCAGCTCAATGGAAGCACACAGATTCACCGCCACCAAAAAACTGTCGAGTAACCGCCAGTGCTGAAAAAATGATGGTGTCCATATTCTGGGACAGCGAGGGCGCAATCCTTACCCATTGCGTTCCAAAGGGCACTACGGTAACAGGTGCATCCTACGAAAATGTTTTGAAGAAGAAATTCCTTCCTGCACTGCAACAAAAACGTCCGGGAAGGGCTGCGCGTGTGCTGTTTCACCAAGACAACGCACCCACATATCGAGCTAACGTTGCGCAACAGTTTCTTCGTGATAACAACTTTGAAGTGATTCCTCATGCTCCCTACTCACCTGACCTGGCTCCTAGTGACTTTTGGCTTTTTCCAACAATGAAAGACACTCTCCGTGGCTGCACATTCACTGACCATGCTGCTATTGCCTCAGCGATTTTCCAGTGGTCAAAACAGGCTCCTAAAGAAGCCTTCGCCGCTGCCATGGAATCATGGCGTCAGCGTTGTGAAAAATGTGTACGTCTGCAGGGCGATTACGTCGAGAAGTAACGCCAGTTTCATCGATTTCGGGTGAGTAGTTAATTAGAAAAAAAAAATCGGAGGCCTTAGAACTTGCATGCACCTCGTACATCTCAACTGAGTAATTTGTTTTTCTGTTTTGGAATGTAAAGTACGTTGACTTTTGTGGCACACCAGCGAAGATGGCCATGCACTCTGATTTGCCATAGTCGAGAGTCGGCGATGTTACCTTTAAAGTATGTCTTTGACAACACTGAGTTGAGTGACAGGTGACTGTAACTGTCAGTATACATAGTGATTGGCTACATCTTACACGTACTATAATGTGGTTATGTAAATGTAAAAGATGTAATTATAGGTAAAGGTTTTTGCCCTGTCTGTAACAAGATTGTCATTATGTCTTGCAGGTTTTTGCAAAGCATGTACTGACAGAATGTATTGACATTACAATGTGTACCACATTGGTACGTTTTAATTTATGTGCTTCATAATGATCCACAAAGTTGAAAACGGCCGGTAGCACAATTAATAAATAATATTATAGTCTGCTACGGAAAATGATATCCTTCACAAAATTTCTAGAGGCTGTGGCCTCACACAGAACCAGAATTGATTAACAAGATTGGCAAAAGGAGCTGTAAAGGAAAATGTGTAAACATGCTCTATAAGTATTAGGCAGGGAAAGAAAACAACGTGCGCCACTAATAAAGTCTGAACATTATGACCCAAAAAGTTTTACAAGTTCTTCCTGAAGGAGTGCAGATGAAGATGAAGTGGCCGCATCCCCCATTTGTTCGCGATGTGGGAGCACATTTTTTGAAGTCTGGATGCGATGTAGAGTTTAGGAAAGGAGTGGTGGCATCGGTAGAGCTTCACTTGTGTTGCTAGTTGGTTCGAATACACACATCGTCTAAACAGAAATCAGTGAATATACCTTGTACCTGCCCTAATACATTTAGGGTATGATATCACCATTTTGTTTCCATATTGGCCTGAAGATTACACTAATGCAGTGCCGAAACTGGAAGCTTAATTAATAGATTTTATTGAAAGTACATCTGTTGGCACTCTTAATATCTGCGAACTTCTGAATGCTGTGCTTGCTTTTAATATGTTAGCAGGCAAATGGTATACAACTGACACGTTTTAATTTTGTTTTATTTACTCCAAGATGATGCCTTACAAATTAACATTCTTTCGTGTACTGTTAACTGATAAACAAAGATTCAGTTGTGCAAGAATGAATATATCTATTGTAATAGGTCATTTAACATTTCCTTAGTGTGACTGTTTTCGCCTCTCACATTGTTATATGGCTATCGCACTTTAATGAGTTTTATTTGCTCTGTGGTCTTTCGACTGTGGTTATGTGTGATTTCACATTAACACTGTGGCTCGCTTCACCGGTATCTTGTAAGATTTACGAGGTTCCTCGCGTGAAACGGCTGGACATCGACAAAGTCGTTGCAGTTAACATCGACCGTTCCTATCATTAGCGTGCCAGTGAGTTTGAAATTTACGCTGTCGTTACGAATTCTCATATACCTGTAAAGGGTAAATTACGTCTGTAGAGCACAAAGATCAGTCGATTGCGTCATTAAAGGGGCGAAGTTGATTTCTGTCACGTCTGCTGTGCTGAAGGGGACAAGAAAGCGAGAAGGGGAGAGGAAGCACTTTGTGTGGGCGAATCTGACGGCTTAGAACTGAAAGAGGGGGTTGGGTCGGGGTGGGCGGTTAGGGGTGGGGGGGAATCGACCGCTTCGCTATCAAAACGCCACACGATGGGGCAATTAGTCAACAGCTACGGTGGACGAGAGGAATTATATTGTCGACTCTGGGACTGCTACCATCCATCCCCGATATGGAATGGCGTCAGTGGATGAAAGGGACATTTCTCCTAGACATGGAAGCCGTCACCGGCGTGGCGGATGAATGCATCGTCTCTGATCAGCTCAGCGGGGCGAGCGGCGGGGAAGGAAAGGCAAAAAGAGGGCTATTGGTGGCCAGGTTCAGAAGGAACTGCAAAGGTGGAGGAGGAGTACGAGTGGTGATACAGAAGGGTGGGGGGGAAGAGGGGGGGGGGTTAGCTGTGGTTGTCGGGAGAAGCTGAATGCGACGCCGATGTGAAAAGACCGGCTCGCAACTTTTCCCCTAAAAGGGAGCGACGTGACGGGGATGGCAACAGTTTACGGGGAGTGGGCCATGAATACCCTAGCGGCCTCGGTCTGGCTCTCTAAGTGCCCTGTCATCCGAGCAGCGTCTCGGCCGCGAAATGGCCAGGCGTTCGACAGTCCCACGAGACGGAGGTTTGACAAAGGAGCAAACAGACGTGTGTCCGGCTCTCTTCGACAGGAAATTCCGGGGCAAAACGCACCTTGAAGAAACTGAAAATGGGCAATTGCTACTGTTTTACGCTCCTGCTAACGCAGCGATGACATTTTCTGTTTGTGAGACTCTGCCTGATGAGCACATTGTTTTCCTATTCTATCAAATTTGTTTATATTTCAAATGTGTAGATGGATGGTCTTCCTGACGACAAAATCGTCAGTCGTCCTAAGAGAGAGAACTCCTCTGTCTACAAATCTGTCAGCCGAGTTAAATTTGTTCTCTGTATCACCATATATGAAATGTTTGTGCGTAGTATTTTAGTCAATTTCGCTGCTTGGTTGCCAGAAGGGGCATTAAGTGTTGGCCCTGCCTGTCTGCTCAAAACTCTGTGATGTAAACTAACCTGCGCACAGGGTAGTTCAAGTGCCCCTATCTATGGGTTTAATGCAACCCACAGTGCCTTCAAAAGCTATGCACAGGATTTTAATATTCTCTCACTCGCTACACGCGACTTTCGAGTGGCTCAGAAAACATCTACATCTACATTTATACTCCGCAAGCCATCCAACGGTGTGTGGCGGAGGGCACTTTACCTGCCAATGTCATTATCTCCCTTTCCTGTTCCAGTCGCGTATGGTTCGCAGGAAGAACGACTGCCGGAAAGCCTCCGTGAGGGCTCGAATCTCTCTAATTTTACATTCGTGATCTCCTCGGGAGGTATAAGTAGGGGGAAGCAATATATTCGATACCTCATCCAGAAACGCACCCTCTCGAAACCTGGACAGCAAGCTACACCGCGATGCAGAGCGCCTCTCTTGCAGAGTCTGCCACTTGAGTTTCCTAAACATCTCCGTAACACTATTATGCTTACCAAATAACCCTGTGACGAAACGCACCGCTCTTCTTTTGATCTTCTCTATCTCCTCCGTCAACCAGAGCTGGTACGGATCCCACACTGATGAGCAATACTCAAGTATAGGTAGAACGAGTGTTTTGTAAGCAACCTCCTTTGTTGATGGACTACATTTTCTAAGGACTCTCCCAATGAATTTCAACCTGGTACCCGCCTTACCAACAATTAATTTTAAAGGACCTTTTCATTTAGAATATAGTTAAGTTTTTTACTGGGATACGTTTTCTTTGGAGGCCACGGTTTTGGAGTTAGTTAAGAAAAAAAAATGTTTGAGGCCACTTTTGTTAAGTTTTTCTTGAATAATTCGAGAACTGCGGCCTCTTGCGAAAACGTATCTCAGTAAAAAGTTTAACTACATTAACTCGTACTCAGCTCGCGCTACCGTTGTGGCTGTAGTTCCGCACTGCTCGGCTGATCCCATAATAGGCATGGGTGTTGATGGCCACTTCTGCCACGGCGTCTAACGACATTGAAAGGATCCCGTAGCCACCTTTCATTAGTCCGGTAGCCCATTTTCACTAGCATTTCTCTTTCTTTTCCTTGTTTCTCTTTTCTCATAACTCTCATAGTGGTGTGATTGAATGAATGTGGTTGTGTGTCACGTTGCTAGACGATGGCGTAGTCTTCTGCAGAACGTCTGCGATAGTCATACAGATTCAGCAGCAGTTGAACAGAATAGCCAACTCTCGTAGTGGTCAAGTAGGCAAAGAGGTTTGAGCTACTTGTGAGAAATCCACCTGCATTAGATTGGTGGCGAAAATGGCATCTTTGGGTTTTCCGGGCCACGCGGAGGGTGGAAGAGGCTGGAGATGAAAAAGGGAGGCAGTCTGCCGCTGGTACGGGAAGCGTCCACAGCTGTGCTCCAGTCGAAGAAGGGTGAGTTAGACTGACCGAGTGGCGCGTTGCTACTTGGCGAGAGGAAAGCTGTTAGCTTTTGGTCTCGGTTTTCAACTCTGAAAGATTGCTTTGCCTTGTCGCAGCAGGGAATGCAAGACCTTGGCAGATTTTTCTTTTAGTAAATTTCTATAGCAGACTTGGATCAGCTTGAAGAGCGCCACACAAAGGTGTCGATAAGAAGTGAGCCCTCGCTTCTGTATGAATGTCTGTTTGCTTTCAGCTGTGCCCGCATAACCTTTTATTTTTCTAGATATCAATAGCTTTGCCTTCTCGTAAATTCTCCTTGCTTTATGTATCTTTCGTCCGCGGGGAGCCAACCACGTGGTTGGACATTAGAGTTCGTTGGGCTACCGTCATCACTAACTGTCCGATCTCATGTTTGTTTTAAAGAATGTTAACCGTTCATGATTGTGTGATGTAATATTGTTGCAACTTGGCCACGATACTTAGAAATTCCGTCTCGACAAACCACGTGGGCACGCGGGTGTACTGCGAAACGTGTACCGTTCCATGACTTATTGTGATCAGTCATCAGGCAACAGCAGTTGTATGAATGATTCACACCAATGATTTTCGGTGTAGATTATAACGGTGAATGTATCGATGCTTTTCTTTAATGTTTTAGGAATTAATCTTATCAGGAATTGTGTACATGCCTCACATCCATGTCTTAGGAGTAAATGATTTTATTCACCATTTTTTCTTGTATTCCGAGATTACGTTTTTGCACATAAGCCACTCACCTCGTAGCTTTTCCGTTAGCACATCCAACGGTGTAATGTATCGATGCTTTTCTTTAATGTTTTAAGAATTAATCTTATCAGGAATTGTGTACATGCCTCACATCCATGTCTTAGGAATGAATGATTTTATTCACCATTTTCTCTTGTATTCCGAGATTACGTTTTTGCACCTAAGCCATTCACCTCGTAGCTTTTCCGTTAGCACATCCAACGCGTTTCCTTACGCACAGGTTCAGTGATTAGTTTCCCCTTTTATTTTAAAACAAATGCTTTAGATTAAGTCTCATTTTCAGGTGTGTTGCTGGAAGCTGATCTTATGCACAGTGTTGATGCATTTTCTATTTTATTTTAAATGTTTGATTCTCGTGAACAGTGCACGGGCAATACTATTAATTACGGCGCATCCACTATGAGCGATATCACGACGTATTCATTTTTATGAGTTTTTGGACTGTGATCAAATTAATTTATTTTCCGACTCGGCCAAACCTTTGATTAGTTGTATGGTTGGAGTCGGTGACGACCCTAATCTTAACGTAATAACCCGTAGAAACAGATTAGTTACAACATCGCCTTGATAGGTGGAGGTAAGTGACTGCTCCAGATTGTACACAGCAGATAGATCGGGTACGGTACCAGCGTCAGTTTTACTTCTATGATGCCCCAGATACTGTGACGGTCTTCGGTCTCCAATATTTTCTTGCGTTAGTACCTGACGGATGCGCTCTGCGTGTCATGCAGATACGCGACGGATCAGTTCCGTGTTCAACCATTCGTATACATTCCATTCAGGTGGTGTGACGATGATATCTTGCACTTCTGCCGCATATTGCTACTCCCAATTGGCTCCTCACCAATTCAAATTTAGATGTGTCTGCTTTAACACCTGAATAAAAAAAAAAAAAGCCTGCCTCTATCCGGGCAAATCACAGCGCCGGATTTTGTGACCAGAAGGGCGGTAGCCTCACGGCTAGTCTAGATACTGCCGGGTTAGCAACCGCTTGATCCTCATTCATTCTTTATTGGTGTTAGGTACGCGCAGGCACGTCAGATCACATCCGGGTCAACACCTTAGCGGGAGTTACACTGCGCGCTAAAATTTCTTAGAGAAAGCACAGATTGTTAAAAGATCATTAGATGCAGATGTGAACATTGTTGAACTAACAATCGCTTCGACACAAGCATGGGAACATAAAATCTTATTCGTAAATAAAATATTTTAATTAGAGCAGTTTCTGCGTCAACTGCATTTAAAAAGTGGCGAAGACTGATGTAATTATTTCCTGTATCTATGCATATTAATCGTTAAATAACTATCCAAACAATATTCTGAGAACCATGAACGGAATTCGCGAAATGATAAACAGTCTACAACTATATCACTCAAACATTTGTGATCACTGCATATGCAGATGCATTTGCGGACGTTGTTTTATTCATTGTACCCGTAGGTGGATAAAACGCCATTCCGAAAGCAGATCTCCACAGCATCACTTCCAGCAGTACAAGCCAGAGCAAGGGAGCACACTCGAAGGAAGACAGCCAGTAGTCTGTCATCTGCCTGAAACAACATTAACTCTGGAAGCTCCAACATATATACTCCATATGTGTACTCAGAAAGCATCCGGATGCAGAAATTGCCAAGTCTTTCTTAAACACTGTCTGAATAAACCCATCACATATTACCAAGCACAAGTACTATCAAGAGTGAACAAAGTTTGATACATTGTGAAAATGAAGGAGGTCAGCAGGGTCCGAAAAGGAGAGAGACATTGGATCATCGGAAGTGAGAAACGGTGAACACACATATAATTACATTCTCCCTGCAGATGAGTGACGAATATCATTAATGAAGTTTTGCTCGGTCATGTTATGGGAATATTATGTCTAGTTCCTCAACAGCAGAAGTGCTGTTTCACGATCCGCGTACTACAGAAACCTAGGGAAGTTCCGTCACCTGCATCAGCGTGGCTGCTAGTGCTGCCATATTTCACTTTATCTGATCAATTTCGACTAGAGCCAACTCATTCCTGTCCTTCTTATGGCGGACTCAAGAAGTGAGATTGAACTTATTAGCACCGACCCTTTTAAAGAAACTGGTGGACTTAAAATACCCAGTTTTTGCTCTGCCTTTATTAACTACCCACTATGGTCCCTCGGGTACACGTTCTCTACAGGCAGTTATAAGAGCATTCTGCTCGCAATTTCTTCATGTAAAAAAGTTATAAGCCACACATACTAAATGTAGTATTGGGGAACATGGCTGTCATGACCCAAAATATGAATATAAATCTGATTGACACAGTAGTTAAAGTGAGAGAGTGGCTTGCTACCTTTCAAAGTTACTCCATGATGTCTTAACAGATGTCCTATCATCGTGTCCCCTTGTCTTGCGTCAGTGTTTTCCGTTCAATACTTTCCTCACCGGCATTCCAGAGAGCCTCATTCATTATCAGTCCACTTACTTTTCATCATTCTTCTGTAGCATCAAATCTCATAAGTTTCGATTCCTTTCTTTTGCAGTATTCCTGCAGTCCATGTCTCACTTCCATATAATGCTGTGCTCCACACGAAATTTTCCTCAAATTAAGATCTATGTTTGACACTAGGAGACTCCACTTGATCATTATGCCCTTTTGCCAGTGCTAATGAGTCTTTTCTGTCCTTCTTGCCCCGTCCATCGTGGGTTACTTTACTTCCTACGTAGCAGAATTCCTTAACTTCATTTACTTCGTGATCACCAGTTATGATTCTGAATTTGTCACTGTTCTCGTTTATGCTATTTCTCATTACTTTTCTCTTTCTTTGGTTTACTCTCAGTCCATATACGGTACTCATTAGATTCAACAGATCCTGTACTTGCTCTTTACTTAACTAATCTTCACTTACACTGACAAAAACAATGTCATCACCGAAACTTAACACTGATATCCTCACAACTTCCATTTTAATCACATTCTTGAACTTTTCTTTTATTTCCACCATTGCTTCTTCGACGTGTAGATTGAAGTACTAGGGATGGAAGACTACACCCTGTCTTACACTCTTAGTACGAGCACATCGTTCTTGGTATTCCAGTCCTTTTGCTATCGCTTAACCCTATTTTCCTCAGTATTTTGAACACATTGTAACATATTACATTGTCAAATGCTTTTTCCAAGTCGACAGCTTTCCAGAATGTATCTTTATTTTACTTCAGTCTTGCTTCAGTGATCAACGACGACGAGAACTGACGCTCTGATGCCTTTATATTTTTTCATTTCTTCTTATTTTTCGTGTCCGTACTTCGCTTTAGCTCCCCAGCACCTCCTGTTAATTTCATTCCTAAGTGACTTGCATTTCTGTATTCTTCAATTTCCCTGAACATTTTGTTCTTCCTTCTTTCACTGAATTTCTGTTGTTGTCTATTGCTTCTTCGCTGTTACATTCTTTGTACTCACGTTTTTCTGTCCCAACATCTGTGATCACCCTTTTTAGAAATGTGCAGTCCTCTTCAACGGATATATGTACTATTCTTATGGTTGTCGAACAGAGTATTCACTAATATTAGCTGAAATGTCGTGTCAAATTCACTTAGACTTTCTCCTCTCTCATTCCTAGTACCAATCCCATATTCTCTGGTAACCCTTGCTTCTGCTCTTCTTTATTCTTTTCGAGAACCATAATCCTTATTTTGGGTATTTATTATTTAATAATTGACTACAGAGTTTTTGTTGAGTGGGAATCCCATTCCAGTTCTTCATGACTGTTAGACTTTCATCTCTCTTTACATACTGAATTACTCAGTCGATATTCTTATATACTTCCTCTATCTCTTCAGCTTCTGCTTCCTACATCAGCATGTATACCTGAAATATTGTTGTCAGTGTTGGTTTGCTATCGATTCTAATGAGAACAACCCAGTCACAGAACAGTTTGCAGTAACTCAGTCACTGTTCCACCTTCCTCATAATAACGAATCCTAGTCCCATTATAACATTTTCTGCTGCTGTTGATACTACTCTGTACCCATCTGACCAGAAATCCTTGTCTACTTCCAATTTCACTTCACCAATGACCACTATAGAACTAAGGCAAAGAGAGTTCTGAGTCATTTAGTTTCTGCATCTTGTGTACATTCAGGGGCAGGTGTAAATTCAGAGGCGGACTACACTCTCCCCTCAACCTATTGTTATGCTAATCGATTTGTGATCCACAAGGGATAGATTTTCGACCCCCCTAGGGACAATTGGTCCTTCTGAGGAGTCCTCACACCTTCCCCTCCTCCCCTTCCAATTTGGGAAAGCCTCCCTCATCTCTCTAGTTGATACAAGAATACTTTTGACATGAAATTAATTGACTAATTTAATTTATGAATTAATTATGCCCTCCTCCTCTGGGAAATCCCCCAACTCTCCCCTTACCTCACCCACCCCCAACTCCCTATCTGGAACTTGATAGGAAATACACTCAGCCTCTGCTTGAGAGGAAAGCTCTCACTACATGACATTCAAATCAGCAATATTATATGGTCCAATTCAGTTTGAATAGTCTTTATTTAATCAGTTTGTGGGAAACGCTGCCCTCTCATGGGGGGAGCGCCCTCTACCCCCACTTCACATGATGTAATAACTGTAAGCACCGAGGAATGGAACGAAGTGCAGTATATTAGCCATTATGGGTCATCTGGGCCCAGCAACAGAGGTCTAAAACCGCCCAATGACGTGTTACAGATCACAATAGTAAATAACAACGACTACGGACCGACGATGACGTCCTTCGATTTTCGCTATCTGGGATATCAATGTAACACCTGTACCTCAAACCATAGGTGAGGAGCCTACCCACCTAAGGGGCCTCCAGACATTGAACAAGGCATCATGTGGTGGCATTTCTTTGATCAGGAAACTCCTGACTCGATTCCTGTCTCTGTCTCTCTTAACAGGAAGGTAGGGCAGAGAGTGTGTTACTGTGAACAGTCCAGTGATAGGGTTGTTTTTACCAGAATCAACAGGAATCCAATATTGACAACGATAGTTCACATACACTTGACAAAGTTGCAAGTTGAAGACGAAGAGACTGAGAAAGTATATGAAGATATTGAAAGTATAATATAGTATGTAAAGAGAAACTAAAATCTAGTAGTGATGCAGGACTGGAATGCAGCTCTAGGGGAAGGAGTAGAAGAAAAGATTACAGTAGAATATGCGATTGGGACAAGGAATGAGATAGGAGAAAAACTAATTCAGTTTTGTAACAAATTTCAGCTAATAACAGCGAAAACTGTATTCAAGAATCACAAGAGGAGGTATATCTGGAAAAGGCCAGGAAGATTTCAGATAAATTACATCATGTTCAGGCAGACATTCCGAAATCAGATACTGGATTGTAGGAGAGACTCAGATCATAATGTAATAGCTATGAAGAGCAAGCTGACGTTTCAGAGATTAGTCAGGAAAAGTCAATACGCAAAGAAGTGAGATACATAAGTGCTACGGGATGACGAGACACGCTTGGTGTTCTGTCAGGCTATAGATAGAGCAATAAGGAATAGCTCAAGAGGCACTACAGTTGAAGAGGAATGGACATCGCTAGAAAGGGCGATCACAGAAGTTGGGAAGGCAAAGATAAGTACACAGAAAGTAACTGTGAGGAAATAATGGGTAACGGATGAAATGCTTCATTTGATCGATGAAAGAATGAAGTAAAAAGAAGTTTAGGGGAATTCAGGGACACAGAAATACAAGTCGCTGAGGAATGAAATAAACAGGAAGTGCACGGAAGCTAAGACGAAATGCTTGCATGAAAAAAAGGGAAGAAATCGAAAAAGAAATGATTGTCAGAAGGACTGACTCAGCATATAGGGAAATGAAAATAACCTTCGGTGAAATTAAAAACAAGAGTGTTAACATTAAGAGTACTACAAGAATTCCACTGTTAAATGCAGAGGGAGGAGCGGATAGGTGGAAAGAGTTCATTGAAGGCCTCTATGAGAGGGAAGATTTGTCTGATGTGACGAAGGGAGAAACAGGAATCAATTAAGACAGATAAGACTGAAGAGAGTTTTGGAGGACTTAAGATCAATTGAGGCAGAAGGTATAGATAATATTCCTTCAGAATTTCTAAAATTATTTGGGGAAGTGGCAACGAAATGACTATTTACATTGTTGTGTAAAATGTATGAGTCTGGCAATACACCATCTGACTTTCGAAAAAATATCTTCCAGACGATTCCGAAGATTGCTAGAAAACTATCGTATATCAGCTTAACAGCTCATGCATCCATGTTGCCTACACGAATAATATACAGAAGAATGGGTGAGAAAGTGTATGGTGGCTTGCAAAGTGAGCATGCAGATGTAGATATAAATTTACTCTACCTATTAAAATGTCTGTCGATCCATTTATGGGCACACAAAGCTAACAGAAGAAGGTTGTCTCTTATTTAAAAAGAAAACAAAAGACGAAATTTGTGTTGCTGATTGTCTCTCAGTAAAAACCTTCATGTTGACCCCTAATTTTCTCACTGCAGCCACTTTGCAAGACGTATGTATGAAGCTGTAATATATTTGTCCACAATACTTAGTACAGAGCTCACCTCTCAGCTCCACTTTCGTCAGAGTATCGCTTACCTGCCGTATTCTCACCAATCCTCTAGTCTTCCATATATAACATTTGAATCTACCTGATTTCGATGAGTAAGAATTGACCCCCGCAAAGTCAAAGAGCCCTGCTAATTTTCTCGAAAGCCCACCAAGTTCTGCCAGCATTGTTACATTGTCATTGTTACATTGTTACATAGTCGTCCACCCATCACTAACTACAGCAAGAAATCCACAATATGCAGGGCTCATGCGAATTGCACAGAGAATTACAGAAGCATAACACCTACAAATCATTGATATTGAATTCCCCTGTACATGTTCTAATTTTCTTTATCTTACTCCTATGATTACCACTCTAGAAATACAACAGTGTAATGGTGTCAGAGTTTTCGTTGACAGAATGGTGTCTCTTTCTCTTTCTCTCTCTCTCTCTCTCTCTCTCTCTCTCTCTCTCTCTCTCTCTCTCTCCCCTCATTATACGAGGCCTGTTCAGAAAGTAAGCTCCGATTGATTGCCAAATTGAAACCACAGTGAACATCAGAAATGTTTTACTTGTAACAATTAGCTACACCTTTCAGCTACTTCTCTACGTAGTCGCCTTTCTGACTTAGACTTTTGTCATAGCGTTGTACCAACTTTTCAATAGCCTCATCAAAGAAGGCAGCCGCCAGTGCTTTCCGCCAATTCTCCACGCTCTCCTCGTTGTCTGTGTCAAAATGTTGTCTTCAAAGACAGCGGTTCATGTGACCAGAGATGAAACTCAGGGGGAGACGATGCAGGAGCATCTTCATTGCCCCTGCAGAATGCGGCTGAGAATTGTCTTGAAGAAGAAACAGCACGACAGTTATGTAATGTTAGCTGCATAGCTTCAGGCGAAATTTCTCACCATGCCCTCGTACTTGGCGGCAGACACTATTTTCTAGACATCTTTACGTACTCACTGCGAGCTCAGAAATGAGAAGAGCGACGTGATGCTAACTGGGGTTATACTAGAGACACTACCCAACACATCTGTGCAAAGCTTTATCGGATTTTCATAGTCGTTTCCATTTCGCGACGATCGGAGCTTACTTTCTGAACGCCCCTCGTATTTATAACATACAACGGAGTAAAACTACGAACTGCAAAACTCAGTAACATTTTATGGCGTCTCTCTTCCGATATATAGAAAACAAATACCATCTGCATGTTGACTTTGACTATATGTGGGAGCCCATTAAATATACATGTATTTGTCCATTGAAGCAAGTGTCCACTGACCGAAGTGGCTTTCATGGACCTGTATAATATGTTATCGCCTGTACTGGAGGAAGATCATATCTGGCAGACATCAAACACAATAGAAGTTTCTTGTGTAGTTGTTCCATAAGGAGTTTCATTTTTTTTTTCTTTTCTTGGTGTAACGCACTGAAGCAGCGAATGACTACAGCTTTGTAACAGCATTACATTTTGTTTTTTTCTATCATGGCTTTGTGTTCTGTGTTAGTTGATAGACCAATTTTATTATGTTTCGATCTATTGGCTCCCACAGAAAGCTGAGCATAACACGGTGTAAAGTAAGATGCCCCCAGCCCACCCAGTTAACCATGCGGTCTAACACATTGCTTTCCGGGCGGGAAGGCGTGCTGGACCTGGCACGAATCAACCCGACAGTTGAGTGTCGAGGTCCTGTATGCTGGCCAGTCTGTGGATGGTTTTTAAGCTGGTTTGTCATCTGCCTTGGCTAATGCAGGCTGGTTGCTGTGTAAACACTGTCTCCACGTATGTGTACACCAGACTTACTCTACCATGCAAACATTTGGGGTTACACTCGTCTGGTGTGAGATGTATGTTCCTTAGGGCGGGGGGGGGGGGGGGGGCACTGGGGTCTGAACCGCACAATAACCATGGGTTCGGTATGGGGTGCCGGTGGGGTGAGTGGACTGCTGTAGCCTGTTGTGGGGTTGTGAACCACTGAGGGCTACCGTGGGAACGAAGATTGTCTGTCGTTTCTAGGTCCCCAGTTCAGTACAGTACAATACAATACAAGCTGCTCCCACAACACACAGAATAGTTGAAATAAAAGACAGAGGTGATGTTTCTTTTTGACAAAAATATGGAAGGCATCGTAACATGTGGAATCTGTAAGAGTTTTCAGCATTTTGGAACGATTCCGAATCGGTTGAGAGGGCTTGTAAGGATGTAGGTTTTGGCATTGTAGGGAGGGAGACATTGTAGTAGGTCATTTATTGCACATTTAACAATGTTTTCCGTTAATGATACAAGCTACTGTTTTCTTGGGCTGTATCAGTTGTGTAGTGCAACCTGAATTCGACTCATGTGCAAATGTGTGTTATGAGTGAGACTTAGAGCTCTATCTACCTCCAATCATTAACACCAAATATCCCCATGCCACAGTTACCAGAGGATTTCTAACGTATCTATGATGAATCATGTCCGTCAAACCGATGGAAAACCTATTTCTGCGCCCTTCTCTAGGCGAACAATGTGTGTGTGAAGTACTGCATTTCCCTGCCACATCCTGGACATAAACTGAGTATTAAGTTCCATAACTACATTGATTCTGTCAGTGACAAGGGTTTGTGAGGTACTATAATCCTTGTGTCTTGAATTACTTGACAGTTGTAGTGTGTAAAAGGGACTCCTTTCTCTTCACAGAGTTAGTGCCACATGGCGCGGATGCATTTGTTTATTTCCTTATAAGATGTCGTTGTTTCAATCATTTTTCGTCGGTAACAATCATTTTATAGGACTGATGCGGGCATAGCACAATTATCGAACCGTAATTTGATGCGAAAAGTGGGCGCTATACACCTCCGGGAAGCTACGTAGTCCATTTATCCCAAAGAATCTATATTTTATTTTTCCTTTGACCTAGAAGGCAGTAGTTTTACATCTTAAAGTTTCTCGCCGTAGCTAATAGGATAGAAAACTTACAGGGTGAATGTGTGTCAGCTGTTAGAAGTGTATCTCCTGCATAGGAGTATTAACAGATTTGCTTTCCAAGTGCCCAATATATTGGAAACAACAATGTTTTAAAATTATAGCATTTTTAAGTAGAGAACTGCGTAGCCTTAGAGGTGTGTGTTCATGTTCTATGATGATTTCCCATTTTGCAACGCCTTCTTCGTATGGGTTCCAAACACTACAATACTACTTAACTGATTGCACAAGTGATTTACATACAATGTGTCAATATTCTTCCATTTGGTGCTCCAGTGTGCATAAACCATTAGATTCTTCTTCATCTTAACCATGCGTTATATCACCACAACTCTTCAAAGGTATCAGTCTCTTATGCTTCGTACACCAATAAGGACTGCTAACTTCGTCAGCATGCATTCATCTGTGGAGATCGTGTATAATTGGATGGATGAAGTGAGTAAGATTGGTATGGAACAATCTTTGCAGAACAGTAGGCAGTGATGGCAAATCATATTGGAATGAGAATACCGGTACGTCACTAGCGTCATTTGGCTGTTCAGGTTTGGAACACACGTTATGCTCTTTTTAAAAGCAAAATATCGAAATGTTTTTATTAGGTAGAGCTCGTCTAGTTCTGTTCCCTCATGAGATGTCGAATGTAGCCGGTATAGTGGCCTCTAAACTTCTGGCCAGTCCCAAATTATATCGGTGACAGTGCGGCAGGGAAGGTTGGTTAAAGACAGACAACAGTTACAAGATGCATAGAGAGGCCATCTAGAGTTTTGCGTAGGATCCTTAGCCGCTATGTTCAATGAAGGATCAGCTCATTTCTAAATAGAAGGCAGAACGCGGCTGTGGATATGATTCGTTTGTTCAGGTGGTAATCATAAAAGGTTTTGGTGAGATCTTTCAAACTCCGACTAAATCCAACAAATGTGAGAATACTTTGTTAGTCCCATCCACATGGGCGGTGATGGCAAATCGTAACAAAACCTTACAGAATTTGTAAAGTGTTTTAGCTAAGGAAGGTATTTTTTGCACCTCCTCTCTGCCAAAGGCTATTTCCTAGACTAAGAAACTGCGTTTGTTTCACCTAATGTGTAACAGGATTCATGCTATGTCAATATTTATGTGGCACTCACAAAGTAATGGAGGGGAGTATTGATACATAAACTGAGAATCATTGGGTGATAGTAGCACAGGATGGACGTGATGAGACGTTCTGTTGACCGGACAATTAATTGAGAGTGGTGGTTTGGACCTCGAGTAACTATGTAAAATTCATTGAAATTATGTAAAACCTGGTAAAATTGCGAAAATTGATGGAAAATATGTAAAACTTATAAAACAAGACCAAAATTGAGAGGAATGAGGGTACTTACAAACTCGCCTGCTACTATCTGTGCTCTGTGGGTTTAAGTCCTGCAGATTACCCCTTTGTGCCACATGCATTTTAAGCCACAAAAATGAAACATGCCATTTTCAAAGATTTGGTGGTCATGATGACCACCATTGAAGACACTGAAACAGTCATTATATAACTGGGTGCAATATGCATTGTTAATATAAGGAATCAATGCTCTTGGTCTTTTAGAAAATAGAACACCAAGACATCTGCTACCCCTTCACTGGGGAAGCTCAGATTAAATGTAGAGGTCATCACCTTCGGACAGACGTTTGGAAACGCTCCACATTGCTGTAAACTCTTCTAATTTCCATATGTTGTGGTACCTTCCATATCTTTATGTATAAGAAACACCACCTTTCTTTTATTTCAACATTCCTGTGTGCTGTGGAAACAGATTACTTTACACCATGTAATGTTAAGCTTTCTGTGATTCCCAGTGGATCTAAATGTGTTAATATCAGTTTTTAGCACATGACACAGACCTCTACATCATGGTAGGAAAAACAAAATGTATGGCAGTGTACAAAGATGTAGTCATATACTGCTTTGATGTGTTACATAAAAGTGTCAAACAACAGCACAAGAACCTTATATGGTAACTGATAGTCTGCAGGACATGGTCTTCCTACATTACAGGCTACAAAACTTTACACAAGTCCGTGGAAGTGACTTCAATCACCGGCCACTGGCTCCAATGGATCAATTACCTTTGTATTTAAGGGGATCACTGCGCATGGTCGATATCAAGACGCAGATGGCACTGTTTATCGACATATCAGAAGAGAGAGACACTTTTACTCCATTGGATATTATAAAAATAATGAGGGAGAGAGAGACAGAGAGAGAGAGAGAGAGAGAGAGAGAGAGAGAGATGGAGGGAGACTCCCAACAAAAACTGTAGGTGAGACAGTCCATGTATGCACTGCATACTTGTGAATTTCCTCCTGTACTCTAGTGTGCACTCTTTCTCATTTTGATTGCTGTCTACCTAATCAGTGATGTGTGGAGGACTAGACAGTCTTGCAACTAATGGATAACCGAATAAAGCTGTTTTAACGTTATGGGCTTTCGAGAAAGTTAGTAAGAGTATGCAAAATCAAATGGATTCAAATGCTAGAAGCCTGGAGGATTTGTGAGAATAGAACAGGTAAGAAAGACTCTGAGCCGGCCAGTGTGGCCGAGCGTTTCTAGGCGCTTCAGTCTGGAACAGCGTGACCTCTACGGTCGCAGGTTCGAATCCTGCCTCGGGCATGGATGAGTGTGATGTCCTTAGCTTAGTTAGGTTTAAGTAGTTCTAAGTTCTAGGGGACTGATGATCTCAGCTGTTAAGTCCCATATCACTCAGAGACATTTGAACCATTTGAAAGACTCTGATGAAAGGGGAATTGAGAGAAGAGCTCTATATAATTTATTGTAAATATTGTTCACAATCGTACTAAAACCTCTGACATACGTTTTGCAAAGTGACTGCAGTGAGAATACTAGGGGACAATACGAATGTTTTTACCGAGAGACAATCAGCAGCAGAAATTTTGTCTTATATTTCCTTGACAACTTTTTCGTTGCGGCGAGAGCTTTTAACGAAATTTCGATCTCCCCTTTACATAGGGAGAAATGGCCATTCTAATAGAATCATCTATATTGCCGAATTTATAGAGTGAAATGTAGTATTACACTACTGGCCATTAAAATTGCTACACCAAGAAGATGAAGTGCTACAGACGTGAAATTTAACCGACAGGAAGAAGATACCGTGATATGCAAATTATTAGCTTTACAGAGCATTCACATAAGGTTGGCGGCGGTGGCGACACCTACAACGTACTGACATGAGCAAAGTTTCCAACCGATTTCTCATACACAAGCAGCAGTTGACCGGCGTTGCCTGGTGAAACGTTGTGATGCCTCGTGTAAGGTGGTGAAATGCGTACCATCACGTTTCCCACTTCGATAAAGGTCGGATTGTAGCCTGTCATGATTGCGGTTTATCGTATCGCGACATTGCTGCTCGCGTTGGTCGAGATCCAATGACTGTTAGAAGAATATGGAATCGGTGGGTTCAGGAGGGTAATACGGAACGCCGTGCTGGATCCCAACGGCCTCGGATCACTAGCAGTCGAGATGACAGGCATCTTATCCACATGGCTGTAACGGATCGTGCAGCCACGTCTCGATCCCTGAGTCAACAGATGGCGACGTTTGCAAGACAACAACCACCTGCACGAACAGTTCGACGACGTTTGCAGCAGCATGGACTATCAGCTCGGAGACCATGGCTGCGGTTACCCTTGACGCTGCATCACAGACAGGAGCGCCTGCGATAGTGTACTCAACGACGAACCTGGGTGCAGGAATGGCAAAACGTCATTTTTTCGGATGAATCCAGGTTCTGTTTACAGCATCATGATGGTCGCATCCGTGTTTGGCGACATCGCGGTGAACGCAAATTGGAAGCGTGTATTCGTCAGCGCCATACTGCCGTATCACCCGGCTTGATGGTATGGGGTGCCACTGGTTACACGTCTCGGTCACCTCTTGCTCTCATTGACGGCACTTTGAACAGTGGACGTTACATTTCAGATGTGTCACGACCCGTGGCTCTACCCTTCATTCGATACCAGTTAAACCATACATTTCTGCAGGATAATGCACGACCGCATGCTACAGGTCCTGTACGGGCCTTTCTGGATACAGAAAATGTTCGACTACTGTCCTGGCCAGCACATTCTCCAGATATCTCACCAATTGAAAACGTCTGGTCAATGGTGGCCGAGCAACTGGCTCGTCATATTACGCCAGTCTCTACTCTTGATGAAGTGTGGTATCGTGTTGAAGGTGCATGGGCAGCTGTACCTGTACACGCCATTCAAGCTCTGTTTGACTCAATGCCCAGGCGTATCAAGGCCGTTATTACGGCCAGAGGTGGTTGTTCTGGGTACTGATTTCTCAGGATCTATGCACCCAAATTGCGTGAAAATGTATTCACATGTCAGTTGTAGTATAATATATTTGTCCAATGAATACCCGTTTATCATCTGCATTTCTTCTTAGTGTAGCAATTTTAATGGCCAGTAGTGTAACTTGATAGTACAGCATACTCTTAGCACTTCGTCATGGGCCAAAAATGAGTTTAATATTCTACTCCTGTGATTCAGGATGTAACAGGTACTCCATACTGTTGTAGGGTACTTTTGCATGAAATAACGATACTTTACCTATATGGAAACGTGTATATGGTACTATTTCGTATGTTTTGGAAAACGACGCATATAAACTGAGGGGATACACGTTTTGCATGAGAAATTCGAAGTGTATGCACAACAACATCCCAGTTTCGGATGTGTATGAACAACAAAATACGTTTCGGATTGGGAAATGTAGATTTTTGAAACTGAAGAATCTGTGTTGGAGCGGAATTGTAGTTAGAACTATACATCCAACTCACGCCTGCTTGTCTCATAGTGTCTCTGTGGGTAGCAGCTGACTGGAGGTCGCGCCTTAGTCTTGCAAGAGCGGCAGATACAAAGAATGCTCTGGCCTGTCGCCTCTTGCCTGGAGCCACAGGGACACGTCCGGTCGTCAGCACTTCGCAGCACTCTCTCATGGCTGATAGCGAACTATGCTGATAGAGCTGCGACATAAGGGGACGTGTGTGTAGCGTAAGAAGATTCAATATGGCGAGTGTATGCGCTGGATGATTATTACCTATCATCTAAATTGATCGGTTGATGGCAAAGCAGCCACTGTGGCAGCGTCTCTGGCCCTAGAGCATCTGCTATGGCTGGCATGTGGATAGTTGGAAATGGGCTCCCAACTGTCGGCGTGGCTGGCCCAGCCAGATGAAAGGCTTTTTCGCCAGACAAGTTGAATGTAAGGTGGAAACATTGTGATGGAGAAGGGTGCTTGTGTTCTCAAATGACGGTGCTTACAAGACACTTGCACACATTTAGTGCTATGATCTATTTGTGGTGAACATGTAATCACTTGATTTGTAAAATGTTTATATATCATTGTCAAACATAGAAAATACCTTTCATTATGAAGAAGGAGCTTCGAAAGGTGGTTGTGAGTTTTAAGTGATATAATTGACTCCTGTAAATTGTTAAGCAATTACTTTGATAGGCTGGCGAAAATGGATTATTTCCCACGACTTTTGATATCGCAGTTGCGCCAGCTCTACCTTTATCGTTGGCTGATTCATGTATTCACACCAACAGTAAGTAACCACTTGAGAGTGACAGAGACTGGAAGCAAATCTGAAATTTCGTGATCAGGGGAATGCCACCACCTGATGCTTTTTACAGGGGTCGCAAGAATAGGAGCGGATCCCTTAGGTGGGTAGGCACATCACGTTGGTGTACAGGTTTGAGGCGCAGGTGTTGCAATAGCAGGTAGCCAGTTGTGACCTGGTTTCCTTGGTATCGAATATCAAATGACACCACTTCCTCGCTGTGTTCTGTGGTGTTTAGTACTCTGTTCTGTAATTAGTTAATTATGTGGTTTTCAATCTCTGTAGCCGTGACCAAACGACAGACACAAATGCAGGCGACCCAAAAGGGCTGCTAATATACCACACTTCACTCCGTTTGTCAATTCCTAGAGTTATTATATCATGGGAAGTGGGGCAGGGGGTGCAGACATGAGCCCTGCCTAAGTGGAGGGGTGCCATGTTTCCTGCAAACTGATTAAATAAAGAATATTCAAACTGAATTGAACAATACATTATTGACACTGATCTGAATGTTGTGTCATTAGATCCTTCCTGTCCACCATAAACAGGGTCTTTTCCTGTCAATTACCAGATGGGAGAGGGGATGCTGGGGAACTTCTCATACAGTGAAGTGTAATTAGTTGAACAATTTAATTAATTAATCAATTAATTTTATTTGCTTGTATTGGCGAGGGGGAAAGTGTAGGGGTTGGGGATTTCCCAAAGGGGTAGATGAGGAGCAGGAGGGGTGCGGGTTTCCCAGAAGAACTGATTGTCCTCAGGGTTTCATAAATCAACCCCCAGGAGGTCATAAATCAATTAGCATAACCATAGGTTAAGGGGAGGTTATAGTTTGCCCTGAAAATATATTTGCCCCTGACTAAATGCGACCTGCAAAAAAAAATGCCTCCGAAATTTCTTTGCCCCAATACCCACTATATCTATATTGAACTTTAGAGTTTCCTTTTTCTGATTTTCTATCTTACTTACCGTGTTCAATATTCTGACTGTCCATGGCCAGACTCATAGAACACTTTTGTATGTCCATCCTTGTGCCAGGAGGTCCGAGGGACTATTGCCATTCACTATTGTAAGAAAATGAAGCATGTATAGCCTTCCATATGTTTTCATTTAATGTGTTGTCTTTCCAACCATGAAGAAACGACATCAAGTTGCAGGTAGTCTGTGTGAACAAGTTGTTGGCCCCTGATGCATCGTATACATGGATTGTGATAACACCTGCAGCGTCAACCAAGGTCTGAAGATGGCGCACCGAAGCGCCGAAACTGGCAGCTACGCAATAAATGATAACATATGGATGGCATTAGGTTTCCATTTTCTTTCAATCGTGGAACGTTATTCTTTCATTGGTTATTCAATCTTTTTTGTCATGGTCACCTCCCTCTTGGTAGTTCCTCCCAGATATCTGAAAGTGGGAGTAGGGACGAATCTTTTGCCGATGGAGACAACATCTTGTCACTTTTTTTTCAATTTTGGGCCACAAGTCCTGTAGCTACAGGTTACGTATCTTTGATGCAGTAGTTTTCATTGCCTTCTGCACCCACATGCCGTTGCTCGTTGCTGATATTTCCTCCTTGTACGGGCAGCTCCCTTTCACAGTCCCCAATCATTGACAATTACCATGAAAACGTTCTGAGTCTGGCTTTCTTTGGCTTCCCTAAATTGTCTTAAATATTACAATACTTCCTTTGGTCACTTTTTGTCGCGTCGTCGACGGGAAGTTACGGTTTGCCCATACTGTGTCACATTCCGTGCGTTAGGATACATAAATAGTGACATGTAGCGCCAGAACTTACCTCATGGCAGCACTGAGATTGGCCTGATGTGTGTCAAATGTTCGAACAACTCACTCGACGGCGTCCTAGGTGTGTTCAGCAACGTTGTGGGAAGGTCTTCTGGCTACACACACAATTATCCCCACCTCCTCCGAGCTTTCCTCCGATATAATTCTAGAGGGACTGATTTGCTGGAGATTCCTTTTGTGTTTGGAAAAGCTGGTCTGATATTCTGTATACTCGCATTCTGTTTATTATGTGACAGTACGTATCGAACGCCTTTCGGACAGCACATCGTTATCATTAGACAGAAACCTTCCGGTGTAAAATAACATCAGACCATCCTGAGGCTTACAGTGGATGATGCTGTCGATGCAGAGGAGTCTCAATGCTAGAAAATTGTAGCGATATGCAGGGATATTCACAGAGGAAAGGATTGGCAGTTGATCCTAGACATAAGCAAAGTTACACATAAATATGTAAAAATACCCATTATTGTGTGATTATACAGTTGTAAATGATTACTGGAAGCAGTTACATTCAATAAGTATCTTGGAATAAGGGTTCGGAGCTATTTAAAGGGGAACGAGGATATAGAAACAGTCGCATGATGCCAGACTGTGATTCTTTGGAAGAATCTTCGAGAAGCATAGGCCACCTACAAATGGTGCAGCTTACAAGACCCAGGTTCACCCAACATTTGAATATTGTCCGCCATCCTTGTTGGTAGCCGTGTCATGATGGCTAGAGGAGGTAAAGAAGGTCCGAAGAGTAGCAGCACCTTTCGCTGTAGGTTCGATTTAGTAAGCGCGAAAGCGTCACGGAGATAACCAGCCAATTCCATAGGCAATCGCTGGAAAAGAGGGGTCCTTCATCGCGATGTGGTTTACGAAGCGGAAGTGCAGATGTGGTAATCAAGGAACATGGTATCAACCGAGTGTCAGTGTCTACGCCTCTATGTGTCTTTTTGATGAGTAGAGCAAGGTGTGTTTCACATGATTTTTTATCGAATTATCGCTGATTCTTGCAGAGTACATTTTCAGGCTCCAAAAAGATCATAATAAACTAAACTAAACTCCTCCCGCACAGCCCATGAAGGCCCAAAGGTAGCGACTGGCCGCCGTGTCATCCTCATCCCACGGGCGTCACTGGATGCGGACATGGGGGGGGGGGGGGGGGGGCATGTGGTCAGCACACCGCTCTCCCTGCCGTATGTCAGTTTCCGAGACCGGAGCCGCTACTTCTGAATCAAGTAGCTCTACAGTTTGCCTCACAAGGGCTGAGTGCACCCCGCTTTTCAACAGAGCTCGGCAGACTGGTTGGTCACCCATCCAGATGCTAGCCCAGCCCGACAGCGCTTAACTTCGGTGATCTGTTGGGAACCGGTGTTACCACTGCGGCAAAGCCTTGGCAAAAAGATCATAATATTCTGTCCCAAAATGTGTTCCACATTCTTCAACAGACTGAAGTCACAAAAACAGGACAACGGTCGTGTGCACCTGTTCGACGACCCTCTTGGAAACGAGAAATAAACCATGACATTAAACTACGAAAACAAAGAAGTATTTCGTCACAACATCCAGAGGGATAGCCTTTGTTTGTTTCTAACTGGCTCCGACTTGGATCAGTCAAGATCAAACGCCCTGGACGTCTTCCACTGAATGCATCAAGCTGCATCATGTTGTGTGGTACGTTTGGTACCTGTCATGCATTCGGATGCTCCGAGGCGATTACTGCAAATGCATCCTACGCTTCTAGTGGGCTGGTGTGAAGACCGTGGCATAGCGCTGAGCAGGATGTAGTTCGTCTCCCGGGCGACTACTGGAAATACACCACTGCGTTGCTAGTGGCCTTAGCGGACTGGAGTGTAGACCGCGGCCGAGCGGGATGGAGTTCGTCTCCCGGCGGGCTGTCCTCCCGGCGCCAATCGATCTGAAACCCACGCCGTGGTTGCGCCGCGCTCCCGGCTCTGCTCCCGTGACGTCACAGCTGCTCCTGCTGGTGTTGCTGCTGCAGCTGCCGCTCCAGATCTGACGTCACTGGACGTCCAGGCCCGCGCCCAGGGCCCGTGCGGAAGAGCTGCACGGCGTGCTGCCTGGCTCAGCGGCTGCTGCTTCCGGTAATTCCTAGCGCCTGGCTATCTGTGGCAGTGATAACACGCTGAGGTCACAACCAGGAAGGGGTTCAAATCACTGTCCCACAAGGGAGTTTTACACTGTCGCTCTTCAACAAACCGCAGTCGTAGTCGCATAACAAACAATTTTACATTAATAGACAGTTTCACTGTCAACATATACATACATAATCCGCAAACCAACAAATGGTGCTTGGCGGAGCCTATTTTGAACCACTGCTAGTCATTCTCTTAACCACTCTACTCTCAAATGAAGCGACGGAAAAACGAGCCTTATTTCGCTTATCTGGTCTTCGACTTACAAGAGATGAATATTACTTTCGTAGGATCGTTGTATAGTCGGTCGCAAAGCCGATTTTGAATAACGTCTCGCGGAGAGAACGTCTTACTTCCTTGAAGGCAGTCTCAGTTGAATACATAGAGAATTTCCATAATTCTTACATGTTGATGGAACTTACCTATAAGAAATCTAGGAAAACGCCTCTGAACTGCTTCCACATCCTCCTTTACCCGACCGCGCTGGGGATCCCAGATACTCGAGCAGTACCCAAGAACATGTAAATGTTATGTATGCGCTCCCCTTTATAGATGACGGTAAGTTGAAAAAAAAAAAAATAGAGTGATAGAGAGGGAGATACGTACGAGCGATTGATAAACCCCTCGACACATTCTCTCATTCATACTTTCTCTGCGTGACCACAGATGACGTGTCAGTGACCTCATTTGCACTAAGACTGCAGTGCACTCGAGGTGCCTACTTGCTTCCACCGCCCTGAGTGGAATGCGTAAGTTATAATTAAAGTTAACCAACCTGCAATCTTCTATTGTTGTTGTCCCCTGCGCAGCAAACAGCACGTGGGTTGTGTATCCGTTATCTTGAGGCTGTAATAAACTCTTAGCGAGAAGCTGATATTTTATAAATAACTAAACTTCCCATTAGTTTGTTTATGCGGGATGCAACTCGCTTTTTTATCAGCAGAACACCAGAAACTAAACAATTACATCCCACTTTATAGTCACAAATAATTTCGACTCCTCAAGCAAATAATGAACTACTTATTTCTGTAATTAACATCGCACTGCTATCAACTAAATATACAAATAATCAGAGTTTGCTACTAAAGTCTTGATACAGACGGCGACGGACAACAAGTCTGTCCTCTGAGATACCCAACCAGCTCCGAACTTGCAGCCGAACCACTTCGCCCACCATAAAAGTTAGGAGCGATCCGAAACCACAGAAGTACTTCGTGTGCCTTTTCATTTAGCAGTTGTTTATTATTCTTCTGGTTATTGATACTTGTGAAATATTGGAATGATAGCACGCTATTGAGAGATAGTTTAATATTAAATGCAGGTAAATGCGGTTAGTTTTTCTGCTATTAATAGCAGAAGATTATCATTTTGGCGGGCAACTTCCAAACGCAGCAGCTAATCGTGGAGAATGATCACAATTTAGGCTGTCTTTCTCACGATACTCGTATCGAAGAAACCATCTGTCATTGCCGGCCGGAGTGGCCGAGCGGTTCTAGGCGCTACAGCCTGGAACCGCGCGACCGCTACGGTCGCAGGTTCGAATCCTGCCTCGGGCATGGATGTGTGTGATGTCCTTAGGTTAGTTAGGTTAAAGTAGTTCTGAGTTCTAGGGGACTGATGACCTCAGCAGTGAAGTCCCATAGTGCTCAGAGCCATTTGAACCATTTTGACCCATCTGTCATTGGTACCCAACACCAAATTACGTCACCTTGCTGCTGCCGCTTTCTCAGTTGCTCTAAGAAGAGCTTCTTGTACCTTAATATGGTAACTGTAAAGCCAAAACTATTACAAGATGAGAAATGCTTTCTTAGACTTCTAACAATAAACCCAAGCAAACCATTCGCCTTCTCTACAACCGACCTCACGTGCTGCCTCTGTTTCATGTCGTTTTGCAACATTACACCTAAATACACGGGTGTGCGGAACTTAAGGATGAAACGACTTACGCACGATGTGTCTCTACCAACTAACATAGCTCTATGAAAGGGACAGTACATAGGAAGAACAGCTGCAGTGTTGTACAGAAGGCAACTGACAGAAATAGGCAATGCGGCGAACAGAAATGACACTTTTATTCAAAGACAATAATTATGCTGAAGTCACCACCACTGATAATGGTTCACCGGACATTACAAAAGGCGGAACCTGGTTCTTAACTGAGTGCGTGCTCACCGTAGACGACAGCGGATGCTCTGCAACGTAATCTCATGTTGCCACGAAGTCGGTAAGGGCGTTGCATTCCTCGATCAGCGTAACTGACAATTGGTGGGTGGTCATAGCGCATGCGGACGAGCGGTAATACGTCTCCTCAATGCATAACACGCGCGCTCGAGGGGACTTAACACGATAGTTCATTCGCCGAAAGTCCACTCTTTCCTCGAGCTCAGTTCGATGTGTCGCGCACTATTATCCGTACATATGTAGTGACGGTTGAACATTCATCAACAAAGACGAATTTTGGAAAAGAACTGAATGCATTTTTGTGGCTGGCAACGCGCGACTGCATCGAAAAGCGCAGATGAAAGAGGTCTTGGAACGAGAGGATAGTCGGCGTTTGGAATAGCTTGAACGTTTCCCGATGTAAAATCCATCGTCTTGTGTGAGAATTCCTTTTTGCCTACTTCATTTACTGCATTTTTATATATTCTCCTTTCATCAATTAAATTCAATATTTCTTCTGTTACCCAAGGGTTTCTAGTAGGCCTCGTCTTTTTACCTACTTGGTCCTCTGCTGCCTTCACGGCTTCATCCCTCAAATCTACTTATTCTTCTTCTACTGTATTTCTTTCCCCCATTCCTGTCAATTGTTCCCTTATGCTCTCCCTGAAACTCTGTACAACCTCTGGTTTAATCAGTTTATCCAGGTCCTATCTCCTTAAATTCCCACCTTTTTGCAGTTTCTTCAGTTTTAATCTACAGTTCATAACCAATAGATTGTGGTTACAGTCCACATCTGCCCCTGGAAATGTCTTACAATTTAATACCTGGTTCCTAAATCTCTGTCTTACCATTATATAATCTATCTGATACATTCTAGTACCTCCAGGATTCTTCCATGTGTACAACCTTGTTTTATGATTCTTGAACCAAGTGTTAGTTATGATTAAGTTATACTCTGTGCAGAATTCTACCAGACGGCTTCCTCTTTCATTTCTTTCCCCCAATTCACCTACTATGTTTCCTTCTCTCCCTTTTCCTACTCTCGAATTCCAGTCACCCATGACTATTAAATTTTCGTCTCCCTTCACTACCTGAATAATTTCTTTTATCTCATCATACATTTCATCAATTTCTTCATCTTCTGCGGAGCTAGTTGGCATATAAACTTCTACTACTGTAGTAGGCATGAGCTTCGTGTCTATCTTGGCCACAATAATGCGTGCACTATGCTTTTTGTAGTAGCTTACCCGCACTCCTACTTTTTTTATTTATTATTAAACCTACTCCCGCATTACCCCTAATTGATTTTGTATTTATAACCCTGTATTCACCTGACCAAAAGTCTTGTTCTTCCTGCCACCGAACTTCACTAATTCCCACTATATCTAACTTTAACCTATCCATTTCCCTTTTTAAGTTTTCTAACCTACCTGCCCGGTTAAGGGAGCTGACATTCCACGCTCCGATCCGCAGAGTTGCAGTTTTCTTTCTCCTGCTAACGACGTCCTCTTGAGTAGTCCCCGCCCGGAGATCCGAATGGGGGACTATTTTACCTCCTGAATATTTTACCCAAGAGGACGCCATCATCATTTGACCATACAGTAAAGCTGCGTGCCCTCGGGAAAAATTACGGCTGTAGTTACCCCTTACTTTCAGCCGTTCGCAGTACCAGCACAGTAAGGCCTTTTTGGTTAGTGTTACAAGGCCAGATCAGCCAATCATCCAGACTGTTGCCCCTGCAACTACTGAAAAGGCTGCTGCCCCTCTTCAGGAACCACACGTTTGTCTGGCCTCTCAACAGATAGCCCTCCGTTGTGGTTGCACCTACGGTACGGCCATCTGTATCGCTGAGGCACGCAAGCCTCCCCACCAACGGCAAGGTCCAGGGTTCATGGGGGGGGGGGGAGTAAGACATGTAGTCATAACTAAAATATAAATGGAGTTTCTTAGTCATATCTGTAATGGCTATGCCTATGGCTGTAGGGTTCTCGAAAACAAATTTGAGTCTGCTCATTTCAGTTACAACTCAATTTACATTAGACGTGACGCTATTCTCGAAGCTGGACCTTATGATCCAAGTAGCTGCTGTATATCTCCCTCCCGAATACGTTACCAGTTTCACATCGATCATATTTCGCACATTTTGAATAGTTTTTCCGAAAACGCTATTGTTCATAAATGAGAAAAACTTTGTTTCAAAATCGTTCCTTTTATTCGTGCATAGCTCAGTATTAATATCTTTTTACTTTATCATCCAGGTCGACTGATGGGGTGAAAATATGCACTGAATTCTGCGGAGAGTAATTTTATTCTTCAGACACTGCTTTAAATTTCTGTAACGGATTACATAATTTTCTTATCGTACAATGCTGAAATGAGTTTCTTGGGAATGCCTGGCTTGTTGACGCTATGTGGTAGCACAATTTTTCCCACACATAAAGGCAGATCACATCCAAAATTTTCAGGGAACTCTAGATCTACTTCTAGGATATAGCCCACATTCGAATCATCAGGTACGCTGATCACATCAATACCCTCGACAGGCATTCATAACAACAAGGTGTTTGCTAGGTGTTGCATCCTGACCCAGCTGTGCGGACTGTTAACGTCGACATATATATCATTTGTCGTTACTTGTATCACAGCAATGTACCCTGTTCTTTGCAACTACATGTCTATTGGCGCACTGAACGAAACCATTTCTGACGCACGCCCAACAAATTGCAGTTGCTCATTACCGGTAATAACCTCTAATTTTTTTTTACAGGTTTTCAGAAACGCACTCCACGCCAAAACAGATGTCATATAAGATCCGGGTTCTAAGTCATACGATTTGAGATAATGCGTTTGGAAGTTTCCAAAACGGCTCGTGAGAAGCAAGACGTCGCTTTTTAAATGTAAGTCGAGTAATCTCCCAAGGTCTTGCAATCAGATAAGCTCCAAACTTTGTATGCTCTTTGGTAATCCTGTTCTTTGATTGATGGCTCATCGCTCAGAAAGTTTTTGAAGATATCAGTCAGTACTATTTCTCCGTCAAATGGATTTGTCAGTTACATTCTTGTGGCGAAAAATGCCTTTCTTGTTTATTAAATTAAACTACTTTCTATTGGGGACGCACTATCTTGTTATCTGCAACTCTTTGGATTTTAAATATAAGGTCCATTTTTCCTGAGAGCACGCCACACAGCTGAAGGAATCTATAAAGCAAAATTTTATGTCAGCACGATATCTCACAGCTAGAGATTTAGTGAAAATTTTGTGTTTTTCCACATTCTGTGCAATCACAGAAACATGAGCTAGATTAATTTGAGCTGCTTCTTCCACTCGTTCGAAGATCTTCATGATTATGAAATGTGCACCATAATTCGTTAGATTGTGAAACACAACTGGCACCGTAAAATTGGGCATATAATTTACGTTACAGCTACAATGCATAACACTACGAAATCTGCCTGTAAAAAGGAAAAGATGCTCGTGTTTCTCATCTGTATTCCTCAAGTGTTATTCGTAGATGTGACAGATTTCTGCTGATAGAAATGTCTCCTCCTCTTCGGTGCTATTAATCATCTGCCTGTGCTCCAACAGGTAATTTTTTATTCGCTCAGCAATCTGATAAAGCCGATTCATAAACCACTCCATGCAGTCTGCACGTCGTTACTGTTGAAACTCTGAATGTTCGTTACTGTAAAAGCCACGCACATAGAGAGACCTACTACACATTTTACACAAATGAATTTCATTACTAAAATTTGGTTACAGCAAGCACTAGATGTCTGTGTAGATGAAAAATGGTGATTTTAGTCGTTTTCCATACGACTCGAATTTAATGAACTGTTTCTGTGCTTGTGGCGTGCTACTTTTCACTGCTTTACCTGTGAACGGTCAACCAAATGCACTGCTAACTTTTGTTTAGAATGAAAGTAGCAAAAATAGCGTTCACATACTTCAATTAAATGTTGGTGAGAGGTAATAGTACTGAACCGTAAAATTACTACTGGTTCACCAAAGGTTATTAATTTCAATCAATACACAAAATGTAGAGTGGAAGCAGGTGCCAAGGAATAACCGGTGAAATTACACACAATTTTGAGTAACACTTTTTATTCAAATTTGGTGCAAGACTTTACGATATTTAAAAAAGGACTTTTAAATTATTAAGTTATAAAAAATTTCACGCCAGTAAATGGCAAGTAAAGGCAAACAATTTAACATATAAAACGCGACACTGTATAATATTTCAAATTCAGCTAAACTACAGGTGAATTTCACTGGATTCATTAAATGGCGCAGAATCTGTCTGCAACATATAAAGACAATCCTGTTTACAAAAGTTCTTAAAATAGAAAAACCAAAACGCATGAGTCATGCACACGGGGGGACACTCACAGTTAATAACATTAACATTTCCAAAATATATAAAAACAAATTTTACAAATTTCTGTCAGTTAAATTATGGCAAACACACACGCTCGACTGCGAGGACTTGCGAACTTTTACAACATTCTTCTTTCAGGGCAACAGTTTCTACCCGTAATGAAATGGCGAACTTTGGCATGGTTGGTAAACACACTAATAACCAACTACCTATTTAAAACACATAAGCACGTTGAGTAAAAGCCTTAAAAGGTATTGAACTGGGAAAACACCTAACAGCTTTTGCTGACTAGAAACAATATAAAAAAATCCACTACGGCGTACATTAACAACCTTGCTTACCTATAGCCAAATATACATAAACACAAATTAACGTAAGTTACAGCTTCCAGATGAGCAGGAATACGTTATGCAATTGACTAGTTCTTACCACGAGGCAAAATGAATTTTTCTTCCTTCTTAGAGTACCTTTTACACGTGAGTCTAGTAATACTAGTTATGGCAGGCGAGAGAATGGACCCGGTCTTAGTGCCTTGCATTTTAAACAGTACAGCCATTGGTGTCTTAGACAGTCGAATAAACCCGTAGGTAAGCTGGGAGGGGAAAGAAGCAATCCGAACCACAGATTTACTCTGACTTCTCCCATTTCTTCCTCAAAAGGGGGCAAACGGACCACCCTTTCTAATATTACCACCTTCCCGCGGGTGGGCAGACGAGTATAAATGGCGGGAAGCCCCCCCCCCCTCCCCAAATATACGGCTGGTATAATTAACAAGAATGAGTAAATTGAATTCAATTTAACTTCATAAAATCTGTTAACAATCAATACTCAATTTCTGGTGCGATACGACTCCCAGGACTGAACCAACGCAGCACCTCCAAATGCTCTGCCGAGCCGCCCGCTGCCAGCCGTTTCAACGGACGCAGGAAGGCGCGCCGATTTTCAGAACCTCCTCGCCGGTCGACAGCATACGGCCGAACTGCAGATTGGGCCCCTTTCGGACCCACGCTTAGGAAGATTCCTTTCGCGACGAGCAGTTAACGCCCCATACCACGGAGACGCTGATCGCGTCGCTTACGCTGATGCCGCGGTCTGCGTGCTGTCCCTCTAGCACCGGCAGAGAAGTCGCTTCTTGATGCCCCGACTGCCATCTTTCCACGAGAGCCCATACAGCCACTTCTTAAACCCACGCGAACAGCCCAATTTTCTCCTTTCCCGCTAGACGGAGGAAGCGAAGCCTTCAATTGCGACAATGGCGCCACCGTCAGAAAACGGAGGGTGACTGCTTCACGCTACACGCTGCGGCGCGCTTTTCAAAGCTGACTTTACTACGGCTCAAGTACTTCACACTAGTCTTGAAAGATTTTTAATACATAAAAAGCATTAAATTTGTGCGTTTGAAAAAGGTAGCATTAAGAGATTCATGTGCTTCTCATGTCTGTGGTGTTTCGGGACATGCAGTGGAAACACTTGAAACCTTTTTCCCTTCGTACTCCCATTCTGTTCCTGCTATAATGGTCCACTCATGCTCAGAGTACTGCATGCCATACACATCAACAGACACATTTGCGTTATTGATCTCAAATACTCCTACTTCAGACAGTTCAGTAGGAAACAATACATTTAGAAAATTTAATGCATCTGAATAAAAAAGGTATTTAGAGATGTGGCTCACATTATCATGTGCTGGGTACAAACCAGCTATAATTGACAGTTTGAAGTAATGATCGCTGTTCTTTGAATCCTCATTTACAACAGATTTTTTTCTACAATTATTGTTGGTAATTTTCTGTGCATTTCTTTAAATTTGTGTTAATGCAAAGTTTCGCGATTTGTTCTAAATCCATCCGGAACCTGGAAAGTTCCAATATTTTTTTTTTTCTCTACACTTGTTGAATAACATTCACTGATGCCGTCAAGGGTGACAGAGGCGTGGTCTTGATGTTCGTATACATATATCTAATCTTACCGAACTTGAGTAAAAGGAACTGACAGAGAAATGAGCATTTGTCTTAACTGACCCATTCAGCTCCAACACTTCATTGACGAAAACTGGGAAACGTGCGAAAGAAATACTTTGGGGCCAAGGAATTGACATATCAGACGTGATTTAACACATAAATAATTTATTCATAACATACACTACATAACACCAACTACGTAAATCCTGCTTCGATGCTTACAATTGCCCAAAATGGGAGAGCCACCACTTTCGAATTCGAAAGGCTTTAATTTAAGAATTTAAAACGCCTAACATATTTTTTTTCAATAATAATAATACTACACATAAGTAAGCGCTAAGCGAACGCACTCTTAAATCTTTAATTATTAATCACAAAGCGTGGGTTTACCACATTTAAATTCTCATTGCAATATAAAACATAAATACATGAATTCACAACACAGCATGGCTTCAAAATTTCTACCTGGGCAACCTATGGTCCTAAAACTTTCGTATTACATTCCAGCCGATGACATTAATAACTTATAAACACGGTTGGTAAAATACAAACGTTTGCACTATAATGAATTTTAATAATCCACAATCACTCAAAAAACAACATCAGAAGTTCGATACGGAGCATGCAAGCCTGTTTATACAATCTTTCGGACCAAAATAGGCACGAGGGCCACCATAACCGAATTGCGCTAGTTGCTTTTAGGATAGGTGCACCCATTACCTTAATCACTGAGCAGATATTTGCTTAAGCGACAGGTAAGATAGTTAATGCCAATAGAAGGTATTTCTAAAGTTTTATTTTCCTCCCTTTTAACAAGGGCGTTTAAGTACGGTGGAAATTACCCTTTGAGGAGACGCAATAGCAATCTAGCGGGCACGCCTTCACGAGGACGCCATGCCACTACACACGTACTAAACTAGCCGCGTGTCCGCTGTTCAAGCCAAACATTAATAACGCAGTTCCATATTCCTGATACCCAAATAGTCGGGATCAACACAAAACCAAAAATACCAAGAGCGCAAGATCCATCATAGCTTCAGAACAGATCTTACTTTATGCGGTTTCCTTCACAAATACAGATATGGAAATGAAAACAAGAACGTGTAACAACATCCCCTAATCAGCACAATGTTCTTCGTTAGGTCCCGGTAGCGGTAGACAACGCTGACATGCCAATGTTAACAAACCTCTAAGGCAACACCCTCCAACTGACAAGCCGAAACCAATGTGACCCCTTATCAGCTCCGTGACAGGACTCGAACCCCCAACTACTGTCAATGCAACTCACTTAGAATAAATACAGCGCAAATAGTATGGCGGACACATATACCCAGGGATTAACAGAACACTAGACTGAACTAGAATTAACCTTAATAATGGAGCACTAGATCTTGGGAGACAAGTAACTAACTCCCCACCCGAAATTCTGCAACCACAGGGCGGGAGGATGAACTACCAAAACATAGAAGTTCAAACGTACACAAATAACTACCAAAATACACCACTACACCGGTTAGCAACGATGCGTGGAGGAATCTGCACTGTCAGAATTGCACCAGTGAACAGAACAGAGGATTGCCACGGCGGTGGCCACAAGACGGGAAAGACGACTGGATGAACTCAATCCCAAAGGACGATCAACTTGAAACATTCACACTTAACTTCTTTTCTTCTTTCCCTCGGCGCACTTCGTCGTTTGTCCGGGACTGTTGTGCACAATTCTGAGCCGTCCCCAGTCGTCCCGGCACACACCGACCCAGCCAAACTGCTCCCGGACTCAAACTCTCGCCGAACGGCGGCTCCACCGCCCCATGATGGTTACTGTTTGTTTGCCTTCGTCGACGCAGGCGATGATTTAGACTGCCATCCACCTCCCGCGGACAACCAGTGAAGAGCGGACAGAGGTGCCTCAACCAGGCCGGCGTTCCTCCACGTGTAGAAGTGCGGGTTCGATAACACCCGTACGCGGAAGGCAGGATGTCGACGTCACCAGAGCAGACACGAAGGCCACTGCGCGACAACCTCCTCCAGCGTGACTGCGCTCGCCTATAAATAGTACAGGCCAAAGAGTCTGCTGCAGTAAACACGTGAGTCGATCGTGTTACCATCCTACGGTTTCTAAGTACACCAAAGACAGAACTCGCAATCGATAGTGGGTACACTACGGGCGGGAGTTCAAACGAAAGAGCTTCATAAAAGACCAACCCTGAACAACCGCGGAAAAACGAAATAGAAGCGAAGCAATAAAAGACAGCAACGAGGTGCTAGAGCCCGATAGCGCCCAAACACTGTCGATTACCAAAAATATTGGCTCCACACGACGCTCAAGAAACGAGCCGTGGAAAGATGGAATACACACGGCTCAACGCTCGTATATAATGTACAACTTCACTTGGTCTGATGCTGGAGAGAACGACTACGATGACGAGGTCGACGGACGGTGTCCAAAAGTGTTGAAGTGCTCGTCCGCTGCAGGTCAATCAGACCACTGCTCGCTCGGGAGAACCACAGATTGTGTAACATTAAATCAGAAAAAAACATGTATTCATATATATATATATATATCAAACGAAATGTATGAATCATGTTATGCAGAAGATAACGAAATATATTTTTCCTTGAATTTCTTAATCCCAACTTCTTTGGTGCAGCAACTCCAAATCTTTCCTTTCTCCCAGCTGCTGGGAGATACAGTTCTGCTTTTTATGGCATTTGGATACTTCCAAATACTTCTTGCTGCTTAGTCACTGTTCATCTCATCTCGTGTGCTCGATCAGGAGGAACGCAGATTCTGTAACATTAAATGAGGGAACGTATGTTTCTGAAGATATGACAAAGAAAAATGCAGTCATAGATACGTCTAATAAAAAGTCGTAATACCAGTCTGGATAAACAGAAGTATGTGTACACTTTTTATATGTCGAATTTCCGACTAAGCTCTGTCATTTCGCAAATTATCTCCGAATGTTGACTGTCCAATGACTCACCATCAACTGACAGCTTCTGCAGTAAGTGAGTCTTCCTGCTTTTATACCTAAATCTCCCTGTTGAGTTAGAAGTCATTTGTTACCTCGTGTCACGAATCAGGGACTGCACTATCACATCCCACAAACGCCATTTTTCCACAAACAACATGTATGAGGACGAAGTTCGACCTAAGCATGCTGATGTAAGAAACAGGCAAGTTGAGTGTTGTGCCCACAGGTTTCTGCTAGGACTCGTCACCCGTCTGCAGAAACCTTCAGCCTCTCTCTCTCCAGAAGCGGCCGGCCGGGGTGGCCGAGCGGTTCTAGGCGCTGCGGTCTGGAACCGCGCGACAGCTACGTCGCAGGTTCGAATCCTGCCTCGGGCATGGATGTTTGTGATGTCCTTAGGTTAGTTAGTTTTAAGTAGTTCTAAGTTCTAGGGTACTGATGACCTCAGAAGTTAAGTCCCATAGTGCTCAAAGCCATTTTCTCCAGAAGCAGATTTGTTCTGTGTGAAATTGAAAATAAGTAATAAAATAGTAAGGAAATATAATAATTTTTATAACAACAATATTTATTTGTACTATCGTGCATGTTGAGACTTTCTCAGAAAAGAAAGAATCTGGAGGTGTTTCCCGTAAAAAATCCACATCCATCTATCCATCCTCATCCACGTAGATCAAGTCACCGGTCAACGTACGGTACGTGGCCGAGGAAACCCCTTTCTGTTCCACTCGCAAACGGAGCGAGGGGAAAACGACTGTCAGTATGCCTGTGTATAAGCCCTAATTTATCGTATATTACCTTCGTGGTCCTTTAACGCAATGTATGTTGGCGGCTGCAGAATCATTCGGCTGTCAGATTCAAAAGCTGTTCTCTAAATTTAGCCAGTAGCGTTCCTCGAAAAGAACGTCGCCTTCCCTACAGAGATTCCCATCTGAGTTTCCGAAGCATCTCAGTAACACTCAAGTGTTCTTCGAATCTACCGGTAACAAATGTAGCAGCCCGCCTCTGATTTGGTTCGACGTCCTCCTTCAATCCGACAGGGTACGGATCCCAAACACTCGAGCAGTATTGAAGAACAGGTCGCACCAACGTCCTATATGCGGTCTCCTTTGGAGATGAACCGTACTCTCCTCAAATTCTCCCAATAAATCGAAGCCGCTCATTCGCTTTCCCTACCACAGTTCTCCTATGCTCGTTCCATTTCATACTGTTTTGTAACGTTACGCCCAGATATTTAAACGACGGGCTCTATCCGAGCATTACAGGTTCCTTCATCCTACTCATCCGCATTACCTTACATTTTCCACACTTAATGCTGTCTGCCACTCATCACACTAACTAAAATTTTTGTCTAAGTTATTCTATCTTCCTAAAGTCATTCAACTCCGACACCTTACCGTACACCACGGCATCATCAGCAACCAACCACAGACTGCTGCCCACCCTGTCCACCAAATCATTCATGTGAATAGAGAACAACAACGGTCATGCTTCCCTGGAGTACTCCAGTAGGTACCCTTGACTCTGATGAGCATTTAACGTCGAGGACAACGTACTGGGATTCTTGTAACAAGTTCAGAAGGAAATTCCCCGAAATTTATTGTGATTAACATCCTGCGCATGCTCATTTAAAAGAACGTCAGGGCGAAAGTTTAATTTTTATTTGCAGAATATATTAAATCTGAGGAGAACAACGAGTCCATCATGAAAAAGAGCACATTTGAAAAAATGTTTTTGCCAATAACGGCGAGTGTAGATGTATATATGGGACGCAGTGTGTGTGCTACCTTTGTCAGTTGATGTTTGATTGTTGAGCAAGTAACAGTGTGGCAGAGAGCGATTGTCTCACTATTGATTATACACGGCATCTAGTTAGTTCTTATACTTTTTGTATCACACAGTTGTTGTTAAATGAAACCAAGCATTTCCCTATTTTCTTTATGTTTCGTGAAGGTAGAAAATGGACTGGAAGGATTTCTGAGAGGTAAAACCGACTGTTGCTCTGATTTACCGATTAGAAAGGCTGGCGGGAAAGTAAAAGTACCCACTAACATCGTGTGAGACATTAAGGAGTGGAAATGAACTGGACTCGAAGGTAAGCCGTAATTTGAAACATGTAGTTGTCGAGTAAAACCACGTGGTAGTGCAGAGGCGTACCGCCGTATAACGATCCTACCTTGGAGGCGGTTAAATGGGAGATGTGTCTCAGAGCTGGATAGTGACAGATGGTGACGCGAGACTGGACGCACAAGTAGTTTATGTATCAGCCGATAGAGGACAATATTGGATAGGAGGACTGTGATTTTAGTTTCGATTGTGCCCACTAGAGTGCACTAAAGTAATAGAATGTTTTTCATAAACTGTTCTAGTATTTTCATAAAGTGTTATTATGTCTTTTGTGGATGTAAAATGTTATAAATGTGTTTTAGCAGTATGAATGATGCGTGAGTGTGGTTTAAGGTGAATACGAAGATAATTGTTTAGCGAGTTATGTAGTAGGATTTAGTGTGGGTACATTTCGAAGAAGTGTGGATATGGACAAAGGAGATTTTTGTAGAATAGTTTTGTAAAGTAAGTTTATGGTAAAGGGAAAGTTAATTTAGGTATAAATAATAATAGTAAATAACTTTATGCATAAGCAAAACTTCAGCATATTAGATAATTACGTCGGTAAAAAGTGCAGTCGTTAGGTTTACTATTTTGCGATTGGTTATTGATGAAAAGCGCGGACTGACACGTGAGAGTGTTGTTTTGTTATTGGCTGGTGAGTAAACTGACCAATGGTAAAGCAATATTTTTCGCGCGCCTTTCTCTGCTGGTAGAGAAGATTTAGAGTATTCTAGAAAAGAGTGGGAGCCTAGCCATGAAGCAGTTCGGACGTGTATAGTAGTAGTTCCGATGGAAACGATAAGTTGCCGGATCTAGCAGTGTTTCATACATCAAAATTGTGGTAAAGTGACGTTATAATCATTCCAATGGGTGTGTAGAAATTTCGGATTTTTTAAGTGAATTTTGTGACGAGAAAAGATATATATTCCGCGTCGAGTATTGAGCAGGTCGGTGGCTAAAAACTGTGACTGCATTTGGTACCGACAGACTTGATATTTGGCGAGCATAATCAATCAAAGACAATCAGTAGTTTTGGTGCTATTACGTTTTCGGGAAATGCAACACCATAAACTTGCTAACGTGAGTGAAAGGGATTATGAGTGACTATGTTAAGATTAGCACGGGCTTTGCAGTGATACTTGTTCACCTAAGTTTCAGAATATATTAATTGAGGACAAATTTTCCAACCTTTCATTTGTGTGAAAACTTTCTCCTGCAACGTAGATTAGTGACTTAAATTGCAGCCTCGTTTACGTCGAAGTACAGTAGATTTCACTCAGCTTTCCTACTGATGATCTGCGGAGACAATGTTCACAGGTAGGTGTAGGTCCGTCGTAAAGGGACGGAAGGAAACGCGCCACCGCAGTGCTCATCCTGTTAAAAAAAAAAAAATATTTTGCATTACCCTTTTATGTGTCATATTGGTAGAAAATAGGCTATACAAAATCTGGAAAAGGCCAGACATGTTGTTGCTGCAGGTTTTTTGGATAGCAGGACATCTGAAATCCTTAAAACATTTGTAGCACACTGCAAATGAGATTAAAGGACGAAAATAAATAGGAATTGATCTGACAGGCTTTGAATGTCTCTTGAAATTTATGATGGCTGTCGAAAATACTACAGTGAAAGACAGGGATACTACAGATGGAGACATTCCATCGATGGACAGACGTCCGTAAAAAAGGTCTTTTTGCAGACTCAGAAACAGTCATTGTATTTATTGATAAACACTATTTCTCATAAATTAAGGATATTGCTGGTACTTGGTGAAACAACGCTCTGGTGGGCGGTTTGCGGGTTTGTATCACCTCAGGGTATGACCATGTGGTGCGGTCGTCGCACGGTGGCGCTGGCAGCAGTCCACATACGCAGAGGTGTGTTGGTGCATATCAGAGTACGGTGCAGCGAATAAGTGTTCAGACGTTTTCAGACGTGCTAATGGCGACTGTGTGTTGAAAATGGCTCAAAGAACACATATTGAAGACGTTATGAGGGGTAGAATACTAGGATGACTGGAGGCTGGTCAAACACAGCAGGTCGTAGCACGGACACTCCGTGTGCCACAAAGTGCGATCTCACAATTATGGCAACCATTCCAGTAGACAGGAAACGTGTCCAGACGCTATAGTATGGGACGTCCACAGTGTACAACACCACAAGACCGATATCTCACCATCAGTGCCCGCAACGGCCACGGAGAACTGCGTGTAGCCTTGCTCGGGACCTTACTGCAGCCACTGGAACAGTTGTCTCCAGACTTACAGTCTACAGACGACTGAACATAATGGTTTATTCGCCCGGCGACCTGCAAGGTGCATCCCACTGACCCCTGGTCACAAGAGAGCCCGTAAAGCCTGGTGTCAAGAACACAGTACATGGTTATTGGAACAGTGGTCCCGGGTTATGTTCACGGACGAGTCCAGGTATAGTCTGAACAGTTATTCTCGCCAGGTTTTCATCTGTCGTGAGCCAGGAACCAGTTACCAACCACTTAATGACTTACTGTCCTTGTAAGGGACCTGTATCGAGGTCGTGGTTTGATGGTGTGGAGTGGGATTATGATTGGTGCATGTACACCCCTGCATGTCTTTGACAGAGGAACTGTAACAGGTCAGGTGTATCAGGACGTCATTTTGCACCAGAATGTCCGCCTTCTCAGGGGTGCAGTGTGTCCCACCTTCCTCCTGATGGATGGTTACGCACGGCCCACCGAGCTGCCATCGTGGAGGAGTACCTTGAAACAGAAGATATCAGCCGAATGGAGTGGCCTGCCTGTTCTCCAGACCTAAACCCCATCGAGCACATCTGGGATGCTCTCGGTTGACGTATCGTTGCACGTCTTCAAACCCCTAGGACACTTCAGGAGCTCCGACAGGCATTGGTGCAAGAATGGAAGTCTATACCCCAGCAGCTGCTCGACCAGCTGATCCAGAGTATGCCAACTCGTTGTGTGACCTGTGTACGTGTGCATGGTGATCATATCCCATATTGATGCGCAGGAAACAGTGGCGTTTTGTTGCATATGTGTTTCTGGATGGCTTTTTCAACTTATCACCAATACCGTGGACTTACATATCTGTGTCGTGTGCGTTCCTTGTGTGCCAGTTTTGTGTAGTGCCACGTTGTGTGCTACCACATTCTGCAATTATCCTTAATTTAATAGCATGAGTGTAGATCGAACAGCAAGCATTGGACTATGGGAACAGGTGGCGAGAGATCGTATTTTCTTCACAGAGGAATTGAAAATATTAGTCAAGTAACTGAGCTTGTATTAGGTCTACAGTGCACAGTGCGAGATGAGCGAGCAAGCACGGGTAACAAGTTATAATGCCCCAGCCTTATGTCACAACGTTACACCAACTGCAAAGAGAGTCTGCATTACCATAGCACTCTACAAAATACAAAGTCCGCCAGGCTTTATCGAGATGTCGATCATGTCGTTCTATTTGAGTTACGAGTGTGTTGTAGTATGGTCTTTGGCTCAACAGATAATAGTACATTCATCTCGGTATTGAGAAAACAAGATGGCTGGAGCACGCTTGACGTTCGAGCATCGAAAATGTATTGTGAAGTGGTTTTTCAGGTTTGATAACGCCGTTGAAGTGCAACGTCGGTGGAGGCGGGAGTTTGAAACAGAACCGCCAACCCGCCTAACAATTAATCACATCATTGACAATGTTGAATTGCATGGAACGATTTGTGATATTCACAAAGGAAGGTCAGGAAGAGAGCGTACATCCACGAGTCCTGCTTCGTCAGCTCTCGTGTTGGAAACGTTTGTTAATTCTCCAGAGAAGTCGGTTACGCAATATGTACGTGAAGTGAGGGTTAGCGGAAGAAGTGTACGAAGAATCTGAGAGCTGCTAAGTGGAAAGTTCACATTACACGATTACTGCACGCGATTAATGATGACGATCCTGATCGCTGAATGCAATTTTGCGAATGGTATCAGCAAGTGGTAACGAAGATAGTGTGGAGTGACGAGGCACAACTTAATCTTAATGGAACCGTGGATCGGGTATAACAGTGTGTACTGGGTACCGGAAAATTCGCACGTTAATGTGTGGTGTGGACTATCATCTAAGGCCTTAGTAGAGATATTATAGAGATTACTGGAGGCTGGGAAGGGAATTGGTTAGAACTCGCACAGTTGACATAACGTACATAAGATCTTCTTTGGTTATATGACCGTAAAATTGTGTTCTGTAAATAAAAAGCATGGTAGAGCTCCATGAAGCAATTAAAGATGGCGGGAGGCGGATAAAGGGATACACAAGATTAATTCTGACATATGAAAAAATCCTATAGAACTGTTTGCAATGCTGTCAGTACAGATGTTTATAAAGTGAAAACTTTAAATAAAATAATGAGAAAGCGTTATAAAACAGTTATAGTAGGGCTCTTGTCAAGAATTTTCAACTTGTGACATGCAGCGTGAAACGAAAAGTAACCGCTTGTGCATATTCTATCGGCCTATGAGCAAGGCACGCAAATGACACTGAGTGTTAAGTAAATAATTAAATTTTTATTCATCTTCTGTACAAAACAAAATACAGGAGGATGCCACACAAAGGTGCACAGCCTTGGGGACAAAATACAGATTGGTAAGGTTCAGATGGCTCTGAGCTCTATGGGACTTAACTTCTGAGGTCATCAGTCCCCTAGAACTTAGAACTACTTAAACCGAACTAACCTAAGGGCATCACACACATCCATGCCCGAGGCAGGATTCGAACTTGCGACCGTAGCGGTCGCGCGGTTCCATACTGTAGCGCCTAGAACCGCTCGGCCAGACTGGCCGGCCCCAGATTGGTAAGCCATTTATGACAAAAAGAATTCTGTGTAGCGACGAACTATAGTACATCGCCATCTATCGAGACTCCAGAATGGCGGAATAACTATAATTGCTCCATAAATAGACTAAAAAGCGAATTATTGGTGAAATATGTTAGTTTGTTTAGTATTTCTGATGAAAATTTTGTTTTCCGCTGAAAAATCTCCAGTTCGTCACTCGTATTTAACAGCAGCCCTTTTGGGGAGTTGTGCAGAGTTTTAAAATTAGTTTCGCCTAACGGGTGGCTGTTTCGTAAAAGATAACTTTTTATACATTCTTCATTGTTGTCATACTTTTCTCTCTAAAACTTATTTTGGAGGACATACCAGTCTGGCCTATATAAAATTTTTCCAATTAATCCAGTAAACTCCCTTACCCTCATGCTTATCAAGCCTGATCTCAGTAGAGTGCCGCAATTTGTTCCCTAATCTGCAGTTAGTTTTTACCCCAAAATGATAGTACGCTTCCTGAATCTGTTTACTACACTTTCAGTGGATGTTCTGTTATACGTCGTACAAATCCTTATTTATTGTTGTTTTATGTACAATAACAGCCTATGGTTTGTGATATAGTGATACCTATTTCTGTAAGATTTATCCCACTCTCCTTATTTAATTGCGCCATAGTGTTTCACAATGCTTGTTGTTCACCGAAAACAATTTCACGGTCATAGAACAAGAGAAGATGTTAGGTACATTATTTCAACAGTGCCAGTTTCAACGAATTCCCTTACCACCATCTAGTAACCTCTATAATATTACTTTTTATTAATTTTTCAATTGTTTTGCGTCCAATGAAAGATTGTCGTTCTCATTTAGTTGTACCTATTTCTCTACGAGATTTCTTTGATTCATGTAGTAAAGAAAAAAATACGGGAAAACTGTGACATGTAACATAAGTAAAAAAGGAATAAGTCATGTAAGGTAGTACAAATGTCATGCGCCATTATCAGTAATACACTGGTTTTCACATAATTGTTTTTTGAATGGTGTTTTAAATTGGTGCTCAGGGTTAAGGTGTTCCTGTTACATAAGCCAATCCGGGATGGTTGCTATATATTATTGCCGGAAATGATGTAAGGGATTTCAAGATTGCGCCTTCTCAAATTCTTGGATTTCCTATATAGACATGCATTTGCTCGCATTGGCGGAAATGACAACGCATCGGCGCCACCTGTTCTTATAAGTAAATGCCACGCGCCTCGTGTGGTATTTCCAGAGTTTGTAAATTCTTATAAAAATAATATTTATGAACTTTTACTGATGCTGGTAATTTGTATGCTTAAGTTGTCAAAAAAAATTGTTTTTAAGAGACAGTTGGCTCAAGCACCGATCAGCGCGTTCTTCCAATGTATTAGCGTCGACCACTCAAAAGATCTCTTACACATTGTGAAACGTCCCCTTTAAACAATTATACAGGACTGTGCTTAACCTGACACACAATATTTTTAGCGCAACGCAATCTGACTTTCAAAAATCGCTACCAAATAATGGCCCTGACTAACATTAACCTATACCTTTCACAAATCACTTACCTCACCAAAAATCTTCGTTACTCGAACTACTGCAAAACAGCGAGCGCCACTACTGCCAGCTAAATAAAAGATTCAAACTACGGAAAGCACTAACTACTGATAGGCATAGTTAGGAAATGAAAGATTTTAGTAGAGAACAAACAATGTATTTACCTTAATAGTGTTGAAAAATAATAATATACATAACAGATCATGACAGCCAGTCTTACAAATTTCCAAACTCCGCCATCTCTCTCCCCACATCCACCACTGCTGGCGGCTCACCTCCAACTGCGCAACGCTACGCGCTGTTTACATCCAGCTGCCGCTGCCCAACACTACAATGGCAGACAACAACGCAAACTAGCCACAGACTGCACACAGCACAGCCAGTGATTTTCATACAGAGCGCTACGTAACGTTGCCAATAAGAAAACATAAAGAGCCTACTTACATAGCCCCCATGCTCCCCACAAAAAATTTTACAAATTGTTTTGGGCAGTGGCCAATAATGATTTGATAAAATATTCCATAATTACAATAACAAAGAAATCAAATGCACACACTTATTGATACAATGTTGGTCAAAAGCTGAAATTTTCTCACAGTCCATAAAGACAGTCCTGATCGTTCATCACAGTAAAATAGCAATGTTTTTCTCAAAGTCTGAGCAGTAAAAGAAAATGCACACAGAAGTAGTGGATTTCCATCCTGTCTTGAAGAAGTAGTGTTGTCCTTCCAACGGAAAGACAGTGGTGACTCTTGACATGCAGACAGGTAATGGGCCATAACAGAGCAAACCCACAGCAGAGTCAGTCGAAGTTTTGAAGAATATTGGTAGGTAGGTCATCACAGAGCAGACCCACAGTAGTGCTGGTAGAGATTATGGTATTGGTGGGCCACCAGAGGTGCAGACCCACTGTAGTCCTTGTAGAAATAATGGTATTGGTGGGCCGTCAAAGATGCAGACCCACTGTAGTCCTTGTAGAGATGGCTAGCAGCCATCCGTTGCGACTGTGCAGGTGCACAATCACCATCGAAGATTCTTGCGGAGAATATAGCAAGTCCATAAACCACCACTTGTGCACGCACAGAAAATTTTTTTTGAAATGTCCTTAGAACCAGCAATGCTGTTATCCAGTCCCTTGCTGAATTATTAACACACGTACAAACACTATCAGTCCCTACTTCTCACATATTGTCCATATACTATGACCAACAGAAACGTGTGCAGTGAAATGTAACTTAATTTGAAGAACTTGTGTCTATACAATTATAAATTTACAACATGAAAATACAATTACAAAGGTACAAAATACATCATTAAAGAACATAATAGTACAGATAACATTTGTAGTAATATGGGCTTTACAAAAGAATCGAAATAACATATACATCAGTGTTACAGGAATTATGACATAAGTACATACATAAAAGGTCTGAATAACTTTCGAAACATCAACTTCACACGTGAGCATTAAAACAAAACATAATAAATAATGTCTAAACATCTTTACAAAGTAAATAACATATTATTAGAAAAATTCTACAACATAATTCTTATTATCTAAACATATAAAGACAGGAAAAACAGAAATATACAAGAGTACACAAACACATAGGGGGATAACACAATGGAAAGGACAGGGTTCGTTTTCAGTGTAACATTTGGTACTGCAGTCCAACCCAAAACTTCATTCCATGTCTTTCGTCTTATTTCAACATTTGTTTTCACCAAAACATCCTATCCAAGCATGCTTTCTGTATTTATATGTTCTCATATTTCTTACCTCATTATTTATTTTCCATTATCTTACATCATTTATTTCCAAGATAATCCTACCTAAACTTGTTGTCTCTAAACCCTACTTTTTTGTTCACCTCCTCTTTCAAAATACTTTTTTTTTTGGCCAAACCATATTCTTATAGCTTCTCAATGCATTTCTTCCAACAACTCATTCTCTTATATAGTCTATCCCCTCTTAAGCTAACTTAAATCTACTGAGCTCAGATGCTAAACGAAGGGACGAGGCAATGCAGCAGCATAAAACAATTAATACAAATAGCAATGACAAAAAAAATACAAATGGGCAAAGCAATTGCAATATTACATCTAATATAAGGCACTGTGCAGCAAACAAGAAAAATAAATCAGTAGTAAAACTGGCTTAACAGAGTAATACAAAGTCAAATTCAGTAACACTATGCCTGGTGAACAGCAGCAGCAAATGCTATAACTTATACCTAAACATGAGAAAGCTCAAGCAGAAAAAATAGTACACTAAAGACAACAATGCAGATAAGGGAAATGTCTATTCACATCTTAATGTGTATGTAATTAAAGTGATGCACCACAACTTATTCTACAAAATAAATTACCAAGTACTTGAAAAGAAAATTATGTATGCAGTTCCTGTGAAGGTAAATGTCTTTCTGTGCTCCCTCATTTTTTTTTGAAAAAAAATTATTATTTACTCGATCCGTAGACAGAAAATATTTATATTAGTACATCTATAAATTTTATTTTAACCAATGCTGCAGTGCAGCTAGAAACTAGATATTAAACAAATTGAGTAAATAAATACATAAAGCAAGCCATATGGCATTTCTCTCAACTAGGAAGACAATAGCCGTGAAATGTTTCTCATCGTTTCATTAGGCATTTTAGTAAATATCATAAATTAAGAGCTCCACAGTATAATCATATGTTTTCAAGTTTGGGCGTGTCGTTTTTGCGATGCTTTCTACAAAGGAACGTCAATAGCGAGGATAATGGCCTCCCTTTTTTTTCTCACCTGTGCCTCTGAAAGGCACACGCTAATGGCTTTTTTCCAGGCGACTGTCGCCCAGCTGGGTGCCCACGACGCATTACGTGCAGGTGGTCACTTAACTTTCTTACCGAAATATTTACGACACCAGTTTCCGCTACAGTGACAGTCTCATATGAAAATTTCACAGGTCGAAAATTTACGTTACAAATGTGTAGAAACAAAATCCTATGAATATAACAGAGTGTAAAAAATTTTCGCCTGCATTGTGATACATTCATGCATTTACACACATTTCATAACTCTTATAGTACGATTCTTGGTTTCCAACATCCTTTTCCACAAATCAGAGTCCCTAACCACTACTCATTATTCCTTACCTTATTATACATATACATATTCGTCGACACTTCTTCAATATTTCATCATAACAAATACGTAGCATAATCAAATTCCTCATATAGCATCAGCTTATTGATCATAAACGTACCTCAGCAGCGTAATACACATTGTCGTCGTAAAAATAACATCATAACACCTCAGTCAAATCTCAAAAACGTCGCAGCTTTCTGCAATAATTTAAAAACCTAAAAAAATTCTCTGCTCATTTCAATAGTGTCATTCACCTCAAATGTACTTTAAATATCATGACCCATACCAAATACATCATTCAAAGCTCTCATAGTATCACAATGATTCTGAAAAAATATGAAGAGTTCACAAAGTACATACAAAATACAATTTCATAAATGTGAAGTTACCCAACTGTGTAATTGCGTAAACATGTGTCACTGATGTAGTAAAAAAAATGTTTGTTTCTCTGTTAAATAATCAGGTAGCTGTGTAATTCTGTGTTGGAGAAATATGGTACCGATGTGTAAAGTTGTATAAGCAAATACCATATTAGCTAGGGCTCCTTGTGCTTGCCAAACACACGGTACACAAAGTAAGCGTGTACCCCCCTGAGGATTAATGTAATTATACCCTCAGGTGTTACAGATTACAGCAATGGAATGAAATGTGTCACGGAAAACCTTTGTATCATTGTACTTCAAATATCTTTAAAAATAAATGATTTAAGTACAAAATTAATCACTCAAATACATGTCCTGTAGCGCTAAATGTGCGTCTTGCTGTAAGATAATCTCTGTGGAAGTGTCGTAGTTATCGTCCTCCGAAAGCTAAGTTCTGCAGAAGCCAATGTACTTACCTCATGATACACCAAATTTCAAGTAAACCAAAATGTTGCATTAAAATCTCATTAGCAGTACTGGTAAATGTTCTAAGTATGTGAGCCTTATAGTCGTTACGTAATCGTGCAACTAACAAGCAAGAATGTACAAATAACAACATTGTGTCGTCTGTTCACTATAACAATGCATTCATAATTTCTGTTGAAATAAGTTATCTTGGTTCTTGACTGGATATTTAACTTCAAACATTGTTGCATATTAACAGATTCTAAGTCTGACAAAGCCTACTAGCAATGTAACATGAAAAGTTATATGGCAAAGACAAAGTTAAAAAGCAGATTATCTTTCAATAAACGGTTTTACATGTGAAATGTGGTGTAAACCTTTACTCTTCCTAGTACGCAGCGTTTCAACTTCAACGCAATTATCATGTGGTATACGTCGGATTCTGTAAGGTCCATTGTAAACTAGGAAGAATTTGTGACTCAAGTGCTTCTTCTTATGTGACAATGAATGAGCTTTAATGAGAACCTTCTGACCAATATATAATTTCTTTGCATTTGCTTTACCGTGTAGTTTTCCCCTTTTGTCTGCTGCAGATTTTATATTTTTAATAGCCAAATCAATTATGTCTTTGTGTCGAAGTTTAAGTGTATTCGGGAAAGGTACAAGCTCTCTGATTCTGTTCGGTGGTTCTTCATTCTTCAGTACAAGAGTAGGTGGTAAAGCAGTGGAGTCATGAGGCATTTCATTCAGCACGTTTTGAAATTAGTGTAAATATCTGTCCCAATGCTGATGCTTTCTGTGACAATAAAGTCTGCAAAGCTTATTGATTTCTTTCATAATCCGTTCGGAGGAGTTACAATGTGGTGAGTACAATGAAATAAAAACAGGTTTGATTTTATGATTCTGAAGCAAGCGTGACCAAACAGCAGATCTGAATTGCGGTCCGTTATCTGAAATGACTTTACTAACGTGTCCAACTTCACGTAAGAAATTTTTAACAAAGGCGTTGGATACAGACCGTCCAGTGGCTTTATGTAACGGAGTGAAAGAAACAAATTTGGAAGTAAGTTCAACAGCGACTAGAACGTACGAAAATACATTAGATGTTCTGACAAGCGGTCCCAAAAGATCAACAGCAGCAAATTCTTTTAATTTAGAAGGAATGATAGGAAACAGCGGAGCACGATGGGAGATAGTAGATGGTTTCGCCTTTTGACAAAGTTTACAAATAGACAAGACTCTTCGAATTCTCTTTTCCATACTGTTAAAATAACAAGTCGTTCGAAGAATATGATAACATTTTCGTGGGCCAAAATGTGCATAGCTGAAATGAATGTACCAAATGAGCTTATTAACAAAATCGTCAGGAATACAAAGTACCCATAGCTTGTCATCAACAGTGCAGTGTTTGAACAGTATGTTGTTTCTAACCAGATAATAATGCCGAATCTGTGTGTGTGTCTTTTCATGCCATTTGCTCTTGATGTCTTTCCAAATCGGATCTTTATCTTGTTCATGAGCAATGTCCTTTAAAGATGTGGTGATGAAGTTCTCAAAGGCGACTTTCTGAATGTAAAGAATACTGAAATTTTTCTCGAGGTTGCCTTCTGTGTTACTTTTCTCAAGCCCAGCCGGTGCGCGTGACAGTGCGTCCGCAACAATGTTCTCCTTGCCGGGAATGTAGACTATTGTGAAGTGGAATTCTTGCAGAAACAATGCCCAACGTTTTAACCTGTCATGATTTAATTTTGAAGACATAAGAAATTGTAATGCACGATGATCACTGTATACTTTTACGTGCTTACAAGAAAGAAAGAAACGGAATTTGTTAAATGCCCAAACGATAGCAAAAGCTTCTAATTCACTAACGAAATAATTTTTTTCAGATTTTGTTAGCACTCGGCTAGCAAAAGCAATGGTTTTCTGAATGGTAGTGTCATTTTCTATGGCTTCTTGAAATAAATGGGCACCAAGACCGACTTTAGAAGAATCCGTGCTAAGGCAGAAATCTTGTGACAGATCTGGATGAGCTAGTATTGGCGCGTTAAGTAGCAATTCTTTCAAAGAATTGAATTCCAACTGTGCTTGTTCGTCCCAGTTCCAAATAGTATTTTTTCCAGTGAGAGAACAAAGTTTTGGTGTAACAAGAATTTGCATATTCAGAAAACGACGGTAAAAATTTACGAGACCTAGAAAACTGCGGACTTGTTTTTTTGTGGATGGAACTGGAATGGCTCTGATTGCTTCTAACTTTTCAGGATCCGGCTGAATGCCTTCAGAAGAAATAATATGTCCCAAAAACCTCAACTTTGACCTACCGAATTCAGACTTTTCCAAGTTAACTGTAATTCCAGATTCTGCAAAAATACGTAACAAACTGTTGAGGATGCGATTATGTTGTTCCCATGAAGCTTCTGCTATTAGAATATCGTCCACATATAAGGTGATGTGACGTTTTAAGAACTCAGGTAATATGGAATTTAGCCCGCGAATGAATGCTGCCGAAGAAATGTTCAAACCAAAAGGAAGTTTCCGAAACTGATAACAAACGCCGAAACAAAGGAAAGCTGTGTATTTTCTACATTCTGGATGAAGTTCGATGTGATGAAAGCTGGATCTGAGATCAATGGAAGACAACACTTTTACACCATTAAAATTTTGAAGAAGTTCTTCCAACGTTTGCGGCCTGTCTGTTTCAGGAATAATGATAGTATTGATTTGTCTCGAATCTAAGACAAGCCCGATCGATCCATTTTTCTTCTCAACAACATGTAATGGATTGTTGTATGAGCTTACTGCAGACTCAATAATGCCCTCGTCAAGCATAGATTGTATTTCTGTTATAACACGGTCTCTATAATGTGCTGGAATTACGTATGGTCTAACACAAAATTTAGTATGCTCACGAACACGAAATTGGTATTGAAATCCCTTGATTGTTCCTGTTTTGTAAGTAAAAACTGTGGAATGTGCTTGTAAAATCTCAAAAAGATCCTGCCTATCAGTGTTATTACAATTCTCAATTGTTTGAATTTTATTCTGAATTAACTCATTAATTTCAAATATGCCATCGATATCATCCCTGTCAGTACTTGCAGAGTGATTGTTAGTGTCTAGTTCCGTAGAAAATTCCGAACTGTTGTCTAACAGAAGGTAAAGCCGATTAATTTTCTCGTCATGGTTTGAGAGCCAATCTTCAAATTTCAAAGCTATTGACTTACCTTCCTTCTCTAAACTTATTTCAGCATCGTGAAAGTTTAAGATTGCTTTGTATTCATTCAAAAAGTCTACTCCCAATATAATTTCCGTCGACTATAATGGAACAACAAGAAAGTTCATAGAGAAGCTGTGGCTTTCGCAAAAGAATTCTAAATTGGTTTGTTGGCGTACATCTACACTTTTTCCAAAGATTGCACCTTGTAATTTAATCTTACGTAACGGAAGTGTGGGGCAATCGTTCGATATGTTGCATTTTCTAAAAGCTGTTTCACTAATTACTGAAATGGGACTGCCAGAGTTAAGTACTGCCGTAAATTTTACGTCATTTACAGTAACGTGAATCAGAGGATATGCAATGTTGTTATTTTTTACGTTGTGTTCCTGGAGTAAGATGTCCCTAATGTCTTCCATTTTTACGTAATTACTAGCTACGGCAGCTGCGTCGTCAGTTTCATAAGTACGTTTTGTGGCTGCCAGCGGTATGAGTCATTGCCTATTGTGTCTTTGTTGGCGCGCGTCGTTATTGGGATTTGGAGACCTAACTTCTACAAATTCACCTTGTCGAGAGGGCTCTGCTCTGTTTGAATCCCGCCAGTCCTGATGCAATTCAGGTCTGTCGTTACGATCATATCATCTGTCGTCTTGTCGGTAGATTCCATAGTATCTTTCTTGTCGGTCACGTGGTGGAGAATTTCTCCCTGAATCGTAACTGCGCGCTGGACCGTTGCATCTGAAGTTATTCTGTCTCCCTTGATAATAATTATTTTGGTTCCCATATTGCCTGTTTCTCTGATTGTCTCTGTGATAGTCATTACCGCGGAGAGGTGATCTTTCCCTGTAATTATTACAACTCTGCCAACGGTTGTCATACGGGTGGTGTCTGTTTCGGTCACGATTTACGTTGAAGGAATAGCCTTGTCGTATATTATTTCTGTCATCGCGGAATTGTGACGGATGTGATCTGTAATTGTTGTGCTCCTGTTTTCGCGTTCCCCGATTGTCAGTGTCAATTTCCAGTTCTTGTAACAGTCCCTGAAAAGCTTCAATGTCTTCTTTGCAACGTCCTGCTAATAAGTCGTAAATGTTCAGGCAGTTTGAGTAAGCAAATGCGGATGAGTTCTGAGGGCCTGTATGGGTTTGACAGGTATTGATTCTTGTGCAACATGTCTTCAAAATATTTCACAAGACTGGACAATTCAGATTGTTCGAAATGTTTCATCATTATGATGCTATGTTTTACTCGGTCTTGTGTAGCTTGAGACCAATATGCTGAGAGGAAGGCATGATAAAAATCTCCTTCACTGTGACAATCGTGAATGACCGATCGCATTCTTACAGCTGGTTCATTCTCCAAGTAGCCACACATAAATTCTAACCTGTGCTCCAATGACCAGTTGGGAGGAAAACAATGAGAGAATTGATGGAGCCACGCTTGTGGATGAATGTCGTTGGCAGAATTCTTAAATGTTTTGAATTTACGTGTAGTAATGAACAGCTTATAGTCAAAATCATCGTGTTGGCGAGTAGCATATCGGTCATTGTTACGTCGTGTCGGCGGTTCCATCTCAAAATTCGGTGCACCTTGCCAATTTCTTTCATAATTTCCGAAATGCCCTGTGTTATTATTCTGTGGATTTTCCGTATTTCTAAGTTCCTCTTCCCGTGTTGGAGCGCGAGTGTCCACTGAAATATGAAATTTTTGTATTACTTGTGCCAACTGATCTTGTACTTCCCGGATTTCTCTTTTGTATTGCGTATTAATTTGATTCTGATTTTGTTTGAATTTCTTAATTTGTTCATACTCTTCTGTGTCAGTGATGGCTACAGGTCTTGTGTCATTCAGATCATCATCTACTGATCCGAAAGTTCGGCTACTTTCTCCGATAGTGTACTTATTTCCTCAGTGTGTTTTTCTGAACCAAGTTTCAGAGTGTCCATTTGTGTTGAAATCGTATCTACTGTGTCCTTTAAGTTTTCTTGAGTTTTTGCAAGTTGCGTAACCGAATCGGTAGATGAAACTGAGTCAATGTTAGCTTGCAAGGTGTAGTGATTTTCATGAACAATAATTTGCAGTTCTTTTATGGCTGCTTCGTGATTCTGTAATGCATTTTCATGACGCGAAAAAATAGGTTGGAAATGCTCACAAATTTGTGTTTTTACGTCATTACAGACTTTTTGACATTTCGATTCGATGTTATGTAACTCAGTAGTTAAATCTTCACGTGTTTGTTCAAGCGTGGTGTCTAACTTTTGAAGATTTTGTTCCATTGTGTCTAACTTTTTAAGATTTTGTTCCACTGTGTCTAACTTTTTAAGATTTTGTTCCACTGTCTCTAACTTGTGAAGATTTTGTTCCATTGTGTCTAACTGTTGCTGTGTTTGTCTCTGGTGTTGTTCCATTGTGTCTAACTTTTGAAGCCTTTGTCCCATTTGTCTCTGATTTTGTTCCATTTGTTGCATTAATTGCAATAATAATGTATTAGTGTCTGGAATGTGTTTCTCTATGCTTTTTGGCAGTGCATTTTCACCGGCAACATTCACGTTTTGACAAGCAGAAAATGTGGCTTGACTCATTCGAGAAAACGGTGAGGATCCAAAACCTGAGTCTACAGTATTTGCAATATTGTGTTCAGTCATTTCGGATTCCTGAGGCGAGCTGTTGCCGACCGATCGATCGATAATGCTTCCTTGTTCACTACCTGTTTCACTGTCTACACCATTATTTGCCGCCCGCTCCATTTCCCTATGCACAGTTACCAAATTACTATTTTGAATGTCTGTTAATTCACTACACAGTGGTGCTGATAAGCTACGCTCGTCGTCACTATTATTTCTCAGTTTACTTTGAAATCTAGTGTAACGTTTTTCACACGCCATTATTGTCACAATATTTCACACGATAACACAGAAAAGCACAATTTGAAGAGCAAAAATAAGAGAACACATTAACATAGCACTGAAAATAATATGTATTTAATTGCAAGCGCAGCTGCGAAATACTTGGTGCAAATCTACATGCAGGCCACAACTGTTTTACTGTACAACAATGAAAGACTGCAACTACAAAGGAGATTCTCTCTACAATTACGCGCTAGCAATAAACAATAGCTACACTAATTACACAAACTACAAGAAAAAAATCAGAAGATTCCAATGAGGTATCCTCGGCTAAGGGTCGACATTTGAAACGTCCCCTTTAAACAATTATGCAGGACTGTGCTTATCCTGACACACAATATTTTTAGCGCAACGCAATCTGACTTTCAAAAATCGCTACCAAATAATGGCCCTGACTAACATTAACCTATACCTTTCACAAATCACTTACCTCACCAAAAATCTTCGTTACTCGAACTACTGCAAAACAGCGAGCGCCACTACTGCCAGCTAAATAAAAGATTCAAACTACGGAAAGCACTAACTACTGATAGGCATAGTTAGGAAATGAAAGATTTTAGTAGAGAACAAACAATGTATTTACCTTAATAGTGTTGAAAAATCATAAGATCATGACATCCAGTCTTACAAATTTCCAAACTCCGCCATCTCTCTCCCCACATCCACCACTGCTGGCGGCTCACCTCCAACTGCGCAACGCTACGCGCTGTTCACATCCAGCTGCCGCTGCCCAACACTACAATGGCAGACAACAATGCAAACTAGCCACAGACTGCACACAGCACAGCCAGTGATTTTCATACAGAGCGCTACGTAACGTTGCCAATAAGAAAACATAAACAGCCTACTTACAATTGTTCTGTAAAGAAATATCTTTTTGTGAAACATTGTAAAGTGACTTCCTTGCTTACAGATGAAACTGTTTTATACGATGTAACTATGAAAACTTGTAGTTGTAAACAAAACAAAATGTAGCATGTACCACGTTTTCAGCGCCGCCTAGCGGTTTAGTCCATTTGATTTCCAAAATTTTCCTTTGGTAGTAGTTTGAACTTGTCTCGTGATTGAGAATGTTGATGTAATACTATGTATGTAATGAACAGTTGTATATGATTGACATAAGACTGGTAGGCTGGAAAGCCAAACTGTAGTCGTTGTACTTTGTCTCTTACCAATGGTAAGATGTAACATATTTTCATATCTTCTGATACCAGTTTTGTGTTGTATTTTGTAGCCTCTGAAAATGACGGAATGCCGAAACGTGTAGGGTGTTGTTGGAAATAATAAGAATGTGGTCAAGACATAAGTAAGGTTATTAAAGAGAAGGAGCTTGGGTTTCCGTGAATTCCTCGATGAGGGTCCTCTTTCCTTGGGAAATGTGTAAACAAGATATGTATAAACTTGCTGACTAATGGCTGCTAATCCTATTTTTGCCTGCTGATTCAACAGAACAGAACCGTATACTTTTCATAGTTGCATTCGATAGCTCTTGAGAAGACAGTTATAGTGATATAGATTAGGTTAATATAGACGCTGAAACCAGTCGTAAAAAAGTTCGAGGAATGTCCTAGAATGTGAGAGCATCCTGGCCGGAAAAGGCATTAGCGATGCAAACACTGCCAAGCAGCGTCCCGGACCAGCTGCGTAGTTGTGCACGGTAAGTTAGGCCTGCTCTACGAGAATAAAGCTTTATTTCCCCTTGAAACAGGTCATTACCTCGATGCAAGTTCATCTGTGAATGTTGCGTAAGGAAATACGACATAGGCTAGAATCTAGCATATGACAAAGGGGTTAGGAAAACTATTTCAGATTTGTGTATACTCCGAGATTTACATGATCGGAAACACAGGAATCAACCGTACATTCTTCAGAAATAAAGAGATCTTATTCAATGCAAGAAACAACTGCTGCACTAAATACCTAAATGTTAGAAGGAAGATTTGACCTCTTTTTTCCTGTACATGACTGTGTGCTTCTTAAAGGTAAAATAAATGCTGTCGGACAACTGTCTCTATCTACGATTCTCTAAATTAGATCGTATGCGTTACATACACTGAACATTTTATTAAAAATACTTAATACGTAAATGTTAATATGTTGTGTTCAAGTTATTCAATAAATGTTGTTCTAAGCGAAACGTCGTTTTATGCAGAATGTAAACACGTAATGACAGTGTCACGAGCTCCATGCGATGCCTGCTGTCGACTTATTTGCCACTGAAGTGCTATTTCGTACACATAAATGAAATAAACAGTTTACTGACAACTATTTGGTAACAACTCAAATCACATGACATCAATTTTGTATTCCAAAAAAAGTAAGTTTATCCATTAATTAAGAATGTGTTCAGACTGTTGACTACGGACTGAAATTCACATGCCCAAAGGCCGTTGGAAAGGACGATGGACAGTTGCAACTGCAGTTGATGATATGCCTGAGCATCCGCTGGCAATTCGACGACATATATCGTCTGGCGTAGTTGGGGCTTCGTCACAGATTGCATCTTTGAGTGCTCAGCAAAGAAAGAAATCGGAAGGAATGAAATCGGTGGACACCGCCGGCCATTTGACGACAGAATTTCGTCCAACCATCGTCCACGAAAGTTCTCATTGAGCATCTGCGCTGAAACTCGGGACGAGTGAGCTGGACAATCGTCGGGTTGCACCCACAAACACTGTCGAATATCCAGTGACACCTCTTCTATAAGAGCCAGCAGAATGTTTGTCAGAAATACTGCATACGATTGTCCATTTAGAACACTTGAGATAAAGTAAATCCCACAATGTAATTTCATATGATTCCGCACCTTACGTTTACCCTCCAAGCCCGTGATTTTACCTCTGACGAAGTCAGTGTGGACTGTCGGCTGCCCAGTAGTGCAGTTCTACATCTACATCCATAACAATACTCCGCAAGCCACCTGACGGTGTGCGGCGGAGGGTACCTTGAGTACCTCTACCGGTTCTCCCTTCTCTTCCAGTCTCGTATTGTTCGCGGAAAGAAGGATTGTCGGTACTCCTCTGTGTGGGCTCTAATCTCTCTGATTTTATCCTCATGGTCTCTTCGCGAGATATACGTAGGACGGAGCAATATACTGCTTGACTCCTCGGTGAAGGTATGTTCTGGAAACTTCAACAAAAGCCCGTACCGAGCTACTGAGCGTCTCTCCTGCAGAGTCTTCCACTGGAGTGTATCTATCATCTCCGTAACGTTTTCGCGATTACTAAATGATCCTGTAACGAAGCGCGTTGCTCTCCGTTGGATCTTCTTTATCTCTTCTATCAAGCCCAACTGGCACGGATCCCACACCGCTGAGCAGCATTCAAGCAGTGGGCGAACAAGCGTACTGTAACCTACTTACTTTGTTTTTGGATTGCATTTCCTTAGGATTCTTCCAATGAATCTCAGTCTGGCATCTGCTTTACCGACGATGAACTTTATATGATCATTCCATTTTAAATCACTCCTAATGCTTACTCCCAGATAACTTATGGAATTAACTGCTTCCAGTTGCTGACTTGCTATATTGTAGCTAAATGATATGGGACCTTTCTTTGTATGTATTCGCAGCATATTACACTTGTCTACATTGAGATTCAATTGCCATTCCCTGCACCATGCGTCAATTCGCTGCAGATCCTCCTGCATTTCAGTACAATTTTCCATTGTTACAACCTCCGCCCTCCGCCACACACCGATGGGTGGCTTGCGGAGTATGAATGTAAATGTAAATGTAAATATACCACAGCATCATCCGCAAAAAGCCTCAGTGAACTTCCGATGTCATCCACAAGGTCATTTATGTATATTGTGCGGCACACCTGAAATCGCTCTTACTTCGGAAGACTTATCTCCATTGATAATGAGATGCTGCGTTCTGTTATCTATTAACTCTTCAATCCAATCACACAATTGGTCTGATAGTCCATATGCTCTTGCTTTATTCATTAAACGACTATGGGGAACCGTATCGAACACCTTGCGGAAGTTAAGAAACACGGCATCTACCTGGGAACCCGTGTCTATGGCCCTCTGAGTCTCATGGACGAATAGCGCGAGCTGGGTTTCACACGATCGTCTTTTTCGAAGCCCATGCTGATTCCCACAGAGTAGATTTCTAGTTTCCAGAAAAGTCATTATACTCGAACATAATACGTGTTCCAAAATTCTACAACTGATCGACGTTAGAGATATAGGTCTATAGTTCTGCACATCTGTTCGACGTCCCTTCCTGAAAACGGGGATGACCTGTGCCCTTTTCCAATCCTTTGGAACGCTACGCTCTTCTAGAGACCTACGGTACACCGCTGCAAGAAGGAGGGAAAATGCCTTCGCGTACTCTGTATAAAATCGAACTGGTGTCCCATCAGGTCCAGCGGCCTTTCCTCCTTTGAGCGATTGTAATTGTTTCTCTATCCCTCTGTCGTCTATTTCGATATCTACCATTTTGTCATCTGTGCGACAATCTAGAGAAGGAACTACAGTTCAGTCTTCCTCTGTGAAACAGCTTTGGAAAAAGCATTTAGTATTTCGGCCTTTAGTCTGTCATCCTCTGTTTCAGTACCATTTTGGTCACAAAGTGTCTGGACATGCACATTTAGGTTAGTGTGTTTAGTAAACGTTGCTTCATCGGCAAAGAGTACACGTTCGTAAAACATAGGGTCGTCTCTCAGTTACTAAAGAGCAGTATACGAAATCACGGTCGTCGGGTGCCTGATGTAATGACAGATAATGGGGATGGAAATTGTGTGTATGCAGTATTCCACATTCCTTTCTAACATGTCTCGTGCCATTGTGCGGATTCATTAGCGTCATAGCTAGAACAGCTTCTTCGTGTTCTCTGTCAGTTCCAGTCTTCTTTCTTGTCCTCTTTTTGACGTTCAAGCAGCCTGTCCGCATTAGCGTCTTAATAATTCGTGCAGTTGACGGCCGCGTCGTAAATTGGCGATTCGGATAGATAGCCCTGTTCCGCTGTACTGTTTTTACGGCATTTCTTTTACATTCACCTTATGATAGCAGTATATCCAATAGCTCCTCACTGGTGTACATGTTTGCAAGCAACGAATGTTGAAGACGAAATGTGGAGCCTGCAGTGCAGACAAGTAAACAGGCAAATGTGCTGACATAGCGTTGCACGAGAGCTCTGCTTGGCGATGTTTGCACAGTTAATGCAAATTCTGGCCACCGTGCTTTCAGATACTAGTATATTTCTCGCATTTTTTTACGAAGGTTTCAACGTCAACATTAACAGACGCTATATCGTTGTAATCGTCTTTTCAGAAGCAATAATGATAATCTGTGCATAATATATCGTTTGAAGACTGAATAACACGGACAGAGTCGATTTTGAGAATATTGATATATAGCTGTTTCTGTGTATAAAAATGTCAGTTTCTGTTCATAATATATCATGCAGTGAAAGGGTATGAAAGGCTGAAATTAGTTTTCCAAAACAAGACTGTTCTTTTATCCGCAAGAGTTTTTAGCTCTCACATACAAAGTCATTGGTGATATGTATGCTTTTATAGAGGTCAATGAGCAAATTCTACAATCACTTCAGAGAGAGAGCTTTACGATTCCTAACACTTCGTTGTTTTTTTAAATGTACAGCAACTTTGAGCGTATTTACTACACAGAACTGTTTCTGTTGCAGTATAAGAAGCTAATTGATTACTACACTGAGGACATACTATTCAGTAGAATGTTTGCCAACAAAATGCAATAGACGATGTTTCAAAAAGTGTAGAGGACGATGTAGACTGTGATTTAAATTCGTATCTTTTCCCTTTACTTCTCAGTAATATGTTAGAAAATAACTAGACAATTTTGATACAGTTGTGTGTGTGTGTGTGTGTGTGTGTGTGTGTGTGTGTGTGTGTGTGTGTGTGTGTGTGTGTGTCTGTGTGTGTGTGTGAGTGAGTGAGTGTGTTTGTGTGTGTATTCTGAGAGGAAAAGAGGGAGGGAGAGAGAGAGAGACATGAGAAGAAACAATTACTAAACAACACAGGTGTTTACTGTCTTTTTTGTGTAAGAAATACAGAGGTATATGTATATATAAACGATGCATAACTTTGACCTCCCAATCATTTTTTAACATTACGCCACAGATATACTTATAACCGTAATTGTCTTTGACCTGTCACAAAAGTAATTTAACTTGACGCCACTCTTATGCAGCACAGATTTTTGTAGAGATCTGTTATTACACATGTATTCTGCAGTAGTATTTGGCATTCACTGTTAAGAATTCTCCATTTAGCGGCTAGTGTGTACCATATCACGTTCAGAATTTGCCATTTAGTGTTAAGTGTTTACTGTTAAGCGTTTAGTGTTTACAATTTAGCATTTACGCTTTGGAGTTTGGTGACATGTTTTAATGTTTACCGTTAAGCGTTTAGTGTTTAGTGCTTAGTATTTACCATTTAGTGTTAACCACTTAGAGTTTACCTTTCCCCGTTAGGTGTTTGCCGTTGGGCATTTGGCGCGTACCATTAGGAATTAGTATTTAGTGTTTAGTGTTGACTGTGAAGCAGTTAGCACTTATCACTAACCGTTTAGCATTAACATTTAACGTTTACCGCTTAGCGTGGAGAGTTATGCGCTTAGCATTTACCCTTTGGCGTTTCCTGGAAGGGGTGTGGAGTGTAAAATACACAATTTGCTTGTTTCCATCACCTTGCAATTTTATACGACATTGTGATTGGTTGGACACAGAGAGGGAGGATAATACAAATTGCACAGTTGGGTTGTTTTCATCATCTTGGGGATTTTTTAATACTGCGGCATGACTGACAGGAGATAGGTAGACGAATTTTTTGAATTTCCTGCGCTGTTTTCTAATACCATGCTTCGATTGGTTGGAAAGAGGAGAGGGAGAGATGGCGTGCAAAGCACTCCAATTTGATATGCTTACATCTGGATCGGCTGTAGATAACGAGGAGGTGAGAGGTGGAGGGCTAATTTGATGTATACGACAGAAATAACTTAATCTGACTCTTTTACGTATCATTTAAATAACACACTGATTAACTGGAGGTAAAGAGGAGGAGTGGCGGCAAGAGTACAAGCATGAGTTGGTCAGCTATGATTGGCTGTAGATAAGGGGGGGCAGAGGATATAATAAATATCTTTGATTTTCAAGAGGAGGCTACATAATTCTCTTAGACATATTTGACACATCACGTAAATACTACTCTGAATGGTTGAAAATAGATAAGGGGGCAGAGGATAAAATTAATATCTTTAATATTCAAGAGGAGGCTACATAACACTTTTAGACATATTTGACACATCCCGTAAATACTACTCTGAATGGTTGAAAATAGGAGAGGTGGGTGGTACAAAGCCAAATTGGTGTGTTTCCATCATCCTGGACTGCAATCTGGCTATTTCCATCGTCTTGGATTTTCAGCACTGCATTATGATCGGCTGGGGATAAGGAGGGGGCGGGAGGCGACAAGGAGATGGGGTTGGTGACTTTCATTTCCAGTTATTGACTGACTTGTTGATTGATTGATTGATGGCATCAATAGCTCAGGGCCATCAACGCTATCACGCACGACCTTCATGGTCACGTAGCAGGCAAGTGAACGTCCAAGATCTCTGACCCCCGTTGGATGTAGGCAACGCAAAGGTCAGAGGTGAAATTGGTATCCCCTGATTTCCTACTGTCGTCTCCTATCCGTATTTTCCATTCTTCGGTAAATAATCAGTGTCAATATTCTGAAACGTTGACACATTAAACTTACGGTTCGATAGTATTCACACCTGTCAGCATTTGCCTTATTTGGAATTAAAATTTTTGCTCTCTTCTTGAAGTCCGAGGATATTTTGCCTGCCTCTCATATCTTGCGCACTGGGAGGATTATTTTTGTCTTAACTGGGTCTCTCAAGAGTCGCAATAATCCTAGGGGAATGTCGTCTACACCAGGGGCCTTGGTTCCACTTTAGTCCTTCAGTGCTACGCCAAATGCTTCTCACAGTATCGTATCTCCTATCTTATTTTTACCTAACTCGTCGTCTCTTTCCCTTATTCAGGGTGGTCAGAAAGAGTCCGAAAAGTTTGTGAGATATTGCTGGTTAGGCTGTGTTGAGAATTAAGTGCCACAGAAAACCTTCGATACATTGTGCCGTTTCCGAGTTATTTAGCTTTGAAGTTAGTCAATCAGGCCGTTGCACGTGCAAATTCAAGTGGCCCGGCAGAGACGGTGTCACCAGATCTGTTCTTCCTATCGTTTCCTACACCAGAACAAGATAACGATAGAAAAATTGTAAACTTGATATTGCTAAGGATCGAACCCGAGCCAAAGACTGAGCAGAATCGAGCGTTATCATATGCTGTGAGACCAATTGACATCAACTTTATCTGTATCCTCCGATGGTCTCTTTATTTTCCTTGTAGGCAGAGTGTATTTTTTCCCAAGTTGTGCATGCTTTTACAGTGTTGCATTTGGCCTCTAAGCATTCCTGCTTAGCAGTTTACACTTCAATCTCATTTCTAAACGTCTGTTTTCTTTTTCGCTTGCTTCATTTGCTAGAATTTTGTATTTTCTTCTTTAGTCAATTAATTCGATATCTCCCATGTTATAAAGGGATTTCTACTAGACCTTGTCCTTCTGTGTGATTCTCTGCTGCTTTCCATGTTTCGTCTCTTAAACCTACCCATTCATTTTATGGTATGTTCCTTTCCTTCGTTTCAGTCCAACATTGCATAATGCTCCCTCCGAATCTCTTAACAATCTTTGATTCTTTTAATGTATCTAGGTCTCATCTACTTAATGTCCTGTCTTTTTGCAGTTTTTAAGTTTCAGCCTGCTGTGCATAACAAATAAATTATGCTCAGAGCGCACAGCCGTCCCTGGAAATGAGTTAAAGTTTAAAATCTAGTTTCGAAATCTCTGTATTGCCATTATATAATCAATCTGAAAACTCGCAGTGTCCACAGATCTCTTATGCGTATACAAACTTCTCTCACAAACCCTTAGCAATGATTAAATTATGGTCTGTGCAAAATTCTTGCCGGTAGCTTTTTCTTTCATTCCTCCATCTCCCCCTTCCCCCCACTATCCCTGCGATGGCCCCTATCATTTGTCCTCGTGCTCGTTTTCGCAGCAAAAGCAGAGTCAAATGCTTACTGCCCCATGTGCGGGAAGACGGATGCTTGATTTTTCTACGTGCTCTAATAAAGAAAGCGAGAAATGTAGCAAGCTTCTCTAGCTATGTTCACACACATTTCCTACTATTTTATTTCTAGCCATTTTTCTGCAATCTGAGCTATGTCATAGATGTTGCCTATTAGATTCATTAAATCCGAATTAGGAGGCGAACAAAAAAATGAGATGGGATGAGGAGTTTAAAGCTGCTGGTTCCCCAGTGTCGCTCCTGATGCGAGTCTGGAGTACGTGTTGGAATTTTGTGGTTGGGGTGTGGGAGGGGGATGGACGGTGATAGGGGATGGAAAGGGAGACGGTAACGCAGTTTGTGGCGAGATGGCAACTTCCAAATTTCATTTCGGCTGTGATGCTTCTTCGACAGGCAATTGGCTCGGCTGTCTGCACAGACAGGCGGGGGAACTGGGATTCCGAACTCGGCGCTGCGGGAAGTTCGCATCGACCTGCACGCTGACCTCCTCGAATGCAGGACGTATAATGTTATTACTACAGCTAACCAGTTTCTATAGCTGTTCTGCATTAGTAGTAAAAACTATTAAATATAATTTTATATATCCCCGACTGTAATACAATGGCCGCAATTATAGTGCTTAAATGCAAAACTTTGAAGAAGGATATTTGTATGACTCTTACGAGTGTATGCAATGTCGTAGCACTCCTGAGCCAAATTGACTATTGGAACATGATAAAGATGGAAAACATAGCTAGCCTGTTCTTGCTTCACATTCAGCACACAATGACTTGATGAATACATTTGCGGATTCAAGAACAAGTAAATCGTAAACAACGTAGCACATTTTATTTCACTAAGTCTTCAATATTGTTGTTATAAGCACAAGTGAAGGAATTTAGAAGTAATGTCAGTGATTGTCAAACAATAGGACGCGCTTTTCATTAGCCAGCCATTTCGGTATCCAGATATTGGTGAGATCCTTCACCTTATGTTTAATACTCATGCTGCCAAAATTAACCTGGACGTACCGAGAACGAATGAATAGCCTAGTATTGTGAGAGATCGGTAGTGGATCTGGCTAAAAGCTGCTCGGTCTAGAAGAGATGAAACAGCACCGTTTAGAAAGACCTAATTTATAACTGTAGTGGCTTTCTCTGCTTTCACTTTAAAACAAGTGGTCAGGAATCTGATGTCAGTCTCGCAAAATTTCGTTGACTACTAAACTATTAAGCTGAGTCACTATTTCAGTGTCGCTATTTGTTGTCCCTTCATTTCGCATATTTAAACGTTATTAAAAATGCTTATAGGTGGCAGTAAAAATGAAGTCTCTAGTATTAACTGATCTTAGCTGATATTTGATCTACAGCACAGTGAAACTGTTGGGCACTAATTTCTTAAATACTCTTACAAGCGATGAGATACTAGAATTCACAATTGAGGGGATGAGAGTACAAGTGGCACAAGTGCTTTGTGAAGCAAATGACTACCAGTTAAATGGCTATTTACAAATTATGTAAGTTACTACGGAAACATCTTTCTAATGGTCAGTTAGTTCATGTATTGGTGTTGGTTTGGTTCGAGACAGTAATGCTTTTGGAATACTTTTTATAATCTATTAAAATAATTATAATTCATGGATCTTAAAACTTTTTAGAATAAAACAGATCCAGGTGCAAAAATTATTTCTTTACTGTGCTTTATTCTGAAGATTTCTTTGGTGCAACATACATGATAGTCATACTTCAATACATGTTTGTTATGAAACACGAATATTTGCGTAATTAGTATGATAAGTAGCAAATAAAATAAAAATACCAGAACGAAAAAATACGAGAGATTATTCATTGCCACTTTCTATAGCCTCACGCAGTCAGTGCCTGAAGGTACAGGGTGATCAAAAAGTTAGTATAAATTTGATAACTGAATAAATCACGGAATAATTTAGATAGAGACGTACAAATTGACACACATGCTTGGAATGACATGGGGTTTCATTAGAACCAAAAAAATACATAAGTTCAAAAAATGTCCGGCAGATGGCGCTTCATCTGATCAGAATAGCAATAATTAGCATAACAAAGTGACACAAAGCAAAGATGATGTTCTTTAGAGGAAATGCTCAATATGTCCACCATCATTCCTCAGCAATAGCTGTAGACAAGGAACAATGTTGTGAACAGCACTGTAAAGCATGTCCGGAGTTATGGTGAGACATTGGCGTCGGATGTTGTTTTTCAGCATCCCTAGAGATGTCGGTCGATCACGATACACTTGCGACTTCAGGTAACCCCAAAGCCAATAATCGCACGGACTGAGGTCTGGGGACCTGGGAGGCCAAGTATGACGAAAGTGGCGGCTGAGCACACGATCATCACCAAACGACGCGCACAAGTGATCTTTCACGCGTCTAGCAATATGGGGTGGAGCGCCATCCTGCATAAACATCGTACGTTCCAGCAGGTGTTTATCAGCCAGGCTGGGGATGATGCGATTCTGTAACTTATCGCCGTACCTCTCACCCGTCACGGTAGTAGTTTTGCTGTCCAGCGCGATCTGTCGGACATTTTGTGAACTTCGTTTTTTTTTTTGTTCTAATAAAACCCCACGTCATTCCAAGCATGTTTGTCAATTTTTACCTCTCTATCTACATTATTCCGTGGTCTATTTTTTCAAATTTATACTAACTTTTTGATCACCCGGTAGAATTGGAATAATTTCCTTCTCTGATGTGTCGTGAAGAATGTCTGTCCTGGGGCAATACTCGTCATGTCCTACCATTGCGTTGTGCAGTTTTGAGCCTTCCTTGTCTCTTTCGTCGACTATGGCCTCTTCTTACACCCATGGTATAACACAGACAGTGGACACACGGGTAGCGAGGACTGTGTGGAGGGAACTGGGCAGTTTTTCAGCTTAGAGCGTCTAGGGAAACTGCAGAAAGGGCGTCAGTCTAAAAGGGCGCAGGGAAAACACAGGAAGATAGACATAGCAAGAATCGGTTTTGTAGTTGTAAATTATAGTACGTGTGTGGAAAAAGAACCAGAGCTGCAAGCCAAATAGAAAGCACTGACGATCAAGTCGTTACAGGAATGGAAAGCTGGCTAAAGCCGGAAATAAGTCCACCCGAAATTTTTACAAAAGACCTAACCGTCTTCTGAAAGGACAGATTAAATGCCGTTTGTGATGGATTGTTCATTGCTGTCGGGAATAGTTTACCTTGAGTGAAATAGAAGTAGATAGTCCGTGTGAGTTGCTAAGGGATGAGGTTATACCTTGACCACCCGATTGAATTAATAATTTTTTCCTTTGGCTGATTCCCCGACTCAGATGACACAGATGCTGAACAGTTCAAAGAAAACTTGAGTCTTATTTCAAATAGGCACCCCATTCATACAAACTATAGTTGGTGGTGGCTTCAATCTACCATCGACGTGTTCGCCATAAAAACATGCTTAAAGTCGGTGGTGGACATAAAATGTCGTCCGAAATAGCTCTGAATGCGTTCTCAGACAATTATTTTGAACAGTTATTTCAGGAGCCCACTCGAAATGTAAATTGCGGAAACATACTTGACCTCTTTACGACAAATAATTCTAGCAAATAGGGAGCTTCATGACGGATACAGAGATTAGTGACCACAAGATTGTCGTAGCAAGAGTAAATAGCGGAGCATTAAAACCAACCAAAAATAAAAGCAAAATACATCTATTTAGAGAGACAGATAAAAATTTGCTTCACTCCTTCCTAAGAGACAGTCTTCACTCCTTCCAGTCTGACTATGTGGATATAGACCAGTGTGATTTAAATTCAAAGAAATAGTACTGGCAGCAGTAAACTAATAAGAGATTGTACTGACTACTATGCCACAAAAAACACGTCAGAACAGTGTGTCAGAAGCAACGACAAAAACATGCCAAATCCAAAGGACACAAAACCCCCAAGATGGGAAAAGTTTTATGGAAACTCGAAACCTATTGGGAACTTTAATTGGAGATACTTTTAATAGTTTCCGCAACGAAACTCTGTCTCTAAACCTGGCAGACAATCCAAGGAGATTCTCATTGTATGCACAGCACACCGGCGGAAAGACCGAAAAAATGCCCTTACTGCGCGTTAACAATAGTGATGTTGCGGATGATAGTGCCACTAAAGCACAGTTATTGAACACAGTTTTCCGCAATTTCTTCGTCAGAGACGAATATTCTAGAATTAGAATCAAGACCAACTGCGAACATGAATAACTTAGAAGTAGATATCCTAGGTATAGCGAAGCAATTAAACCATTTAATAAAGACAAGGCCTTGGGTTCAAACAGTACAGCAGTCAGATTCTTTTCAGAGTATGCTGATTTAATAGCTCCATACTTCGCAATCGTTAATAACTTCTCGCTCTTCGAAATATCCGTACCTAAAGACTGGAAAGTTGCACAAGGCACACGAATACCCAAGAAAGGGAACAGGAGTAATACGCTGAATTACAGACACATATCGCTAACGTCTATTTTCAGTAGTATTTCGGAATATATACTGTGTTAGAACATTATGGGTTACATCGGGAAAAAAAAAAAAAACAGATTTATTGACGAACAACCAACTGGGATTCTAGAAATATCGTTCTTGTGAAACACAACTAGTTTTCTATTCTCACGAAGCATTAATGAGTACTATTGACAGAGCAATGAGTGCTGTCGAAAGAGGATGTCAAATTGATTCCATATTTTTAGAATACCAACGTTAGTAATACCTAGCATTCACTAAGGAAGTGTTACGGGCCCTTTGCTGTTCCTGATCAACATAAACGATTTAGGAGACAATCAGAGGAGCACTCTTTGATCTGTTTCTGATGATGCTGTCATTTACCGTCTTGTAAAGTCATCATATGATCAAAACAAATTGCAAAACGACTTACACAAGATACCTATACGGTGCTAGCAGTGGCAGTTGTCTCTAAATAATAAAAGCGGGAAGTCATCCTCGTGAGTACTAAAAGGAATCAGCTAAATTTGGTTACAGAACAAAACACACAAATGTAAATGGTAAACAAAATACTAAGGGATTATAATTAGAAATAACTTAATTTGGGACACTCACACAGAAAATAGTGTGGGGAAATCAAACCAAAGACTGCGATTTATTGACAGAACACTCAGAAACTATAACAGGTCTACTGAAGAAACTGCTTACACTACAGTTTTCCGCCTCTTCTGGAATATTGTCGTGCCGTGTGGGATCTAGGTAACAAAAGAAGTCCCTTTACCTAACTGTTTCAGATGGGAGGGCTACGGTAAAAACTTTATGCCTGTCTTTCTTGAACTAGTATATCTGTCCTAGTACAGCTACTGCTATATGCATGTCCTTTGTGACATTAAATCTACATGATTTGTTATAAGGTATGACAGTACTATTTGTTATTACAGTTGCTTTCCCCACTTAACCACGCTGTAAATGGGAGAGGAGCTCAGGAGGTGACTTCGACACTCATCTCCAAAAAAGGACGTTTCTTATCTATGTTGGCCCTGACTCCCGAGTGCAAATCTTCTACATTTGTGAGAGCACTTTGGAGATGTACACATACACCTGGAGGCTGCCTGCATCCACGTGTCGGAAGCCGCACAGGACGTAACTCCCATCACTTTGTGACGGCACAAACCCCCGTTACTAGATGAATAGGTCTAGTATGCAAGGAATGCTTTGTGGAGAGCGAGCGCGCGACATGGTGAGCCATTCGCGGAAGCGCGTGGAGCGTCCGCGCCAGATTTGCAACGTGTCGGCGGGATGTCTCCGCCGCCGGGCAGCCACGTGGCCCGCAGCTTGGGGTATTATTTGGTTTTTCGCGCATTACGCGGAAACTATCTAACTTACGGTGTAGAGCGATGCGGCAGTGGATTGTGGTCAGCAATATGCACCTTCTGAAAGATCGATCTTTATTTTAAGTCACTAGACGCAAAAGTTATAGTAACCTCAAAAATCTGTTAATATCACGAATACAAAAGATAAACAAAATAGTAAATAACAACTTACAGGGATGAGCGAGCACTCATTAAAAACGTTTCGTCATACCGGATCGAGTGCCATAGTCATGTGTTAAGATTCATAAATAATTAAGCCCGTAAAGAGCAATAAACAAAGTTCGATGGAAAATTGTTTATAAAATTCAGTATAAGATTCATGACGTAAAGAGCGGCACTATATAATATTTTGGGTAGCATCACACATATTTTAAAGTAGTTAAGTTACACTGTACAATTAACTTGCAATAGTTTTCATTGTTTGCAAATTATTACTAACATTTATTGGCCGTAATTAATTAATTATTATAGATATGAAGATTTTGAGCAGCACAATGTGTAGTCGCTATAGATTACGTCTAAAAACAGTGATATATGCAGTTCTATGTTAAAACTTTGCAGTACAGATGTAAACAAACAAATTTGCGCTAAGTCGCGAAATTTTGCAAAAACTAAAACTTGATTTACGGGCGATAGAATAATCCTAGAAATTAATGTAACATAGTAAATAAAATGTACTTTTTAGCGCGGTTCCGATGGTGTACTTATTTCTGTTGAAGGATGTATGTGTCAAAATTTGTAACATTAACTGGTGAGATTGGGGGGGGGGGGGGGGTAAACATCCGAGCCTATATAAGCGGGTGGCCATCTTGGCCAGGGGTCAGTCGTTGGGGAGTTGGCCAGTGGGTGGCGAGCGAGCCCCACATGAGGGTGGCCCATGTGGTCGTTTGAGTAAGAAGCTTTTGCGCCGATTTATTTCGACAAAGAGTATTGTTTAATAGTGCAAGTGTGCAAGCATATATTTGGTGAACTGGAAGTGCTACGATTATTTGTGTGAGTACGAGTTACGAGTTATACATCGGCGTAAGTGAACATGTGGCGATCTGTGAATTCGCGCCAAAACTGCTAGAACAAATAGGACAGTGGGACTTGTGGTTCTGTTCGAATTGACTGAGTAATTTTCGTTTATAGCAGCCTACATTACTGCTATTGGGGTCACGGAGTCAAATTATTATTAAAGGAAAACTGTAAAAAGTCTCACCAGTTCTAATTTAATTGTGTGAAAGATCAGGACGACGCCAATAAATAGTGATTGAACTGTGTCGTGGAAAAATGATTTTGCTACAATAATCGCCTAATTTTTGTTCCCTAACATAAACTGTACTCATGAACATTAATCAAAAACTATAATGCGCGGGTGTGGAACAGTGTACTAATGCAACAAGTGTAATAATTATCCCCTGAGACTTACGTGAGAGCCAAAATTTGCACTAACAGTTTTTAACGAACATTTGTATATGCACATTCGTGTGAACTCTTCAACCGCACTTTATTTTCGGCCCTATCGCAACTTGACACTTTGCTACACTGCCTGTTCAATGCACACCGGTCTTCGTCTGCTGACGAGCGACCCTCTACTGGCCTAGCTGTGGCGTGGCACTTTGGAAGCCAGTCATGTACTGCTGCTTAATAAATGTGTTATTGTTAATGTTGTTTTCTTGGCGCTCTCCTCATCACTGCATCCCACACCTCTTCTGACAACTTTACGAGCCTGGGGCTGGACTCCTATAACACGCTGATTTTGCCTCAACATCTACGTATGCTGTTTGTAAACAGGGCCTATTTAAACATGCATTAAACGTTACTATAGGTAATGTTAGAAGCATACTGGTACCCATTAGGCTATGACACTACGTTTAGGAAAATGCATGATGGAAGCTTAATTAAAGATAGCAGCAATTCTCCTTTTGTCCACTATGTCACTTGCACTAGTTGTATTCTAATGCAGTCCAGGTAGTGGTTAGAGCCTAATCTTTATCGTCACAGAGTGCAGAACGATGCAGGAAATCATTTGTCCTCATTTTTCTGACGGAATTCACACTTTAGCTTAACAGCTGTGTGCTAAGATCATTTTCTTGTGAAATGACGTACTACTTTTACTCTCAGACCACCAATTGTAAAGAGTCATTGCACGTCAGAATCTTATTTTATACATACTTTCCCCATGTATCATAGGTTGTTATAGAGCTAGAATGTCATATGAAAATGGTGAGGGGTCTGATGACCTCAGATGTTAAGTCCCATAGCGCTCAGAGCCATTTAAAAATGGTGATATGAATGTGCTCATATAAGTGTGATTTCATATATATAGGGTGGTCCACTTAAAGGTCTCAGCCCAAATTTCTCCGGAACAAAAATAGATATTCAAAAACGACTTTCACTGGTATGAATACAAGAAAGGAACTCATGAAAATAAATACTATGAGACACTCAGAAACGAAATAAAATATTAGTTTCAACAATAACTCCCATTTTTTAAAATGGACGTCCGATTTAATTTCTTAAAAAAAGGATGGCACTGGTTGCATCGAAAGACGTCAGTTAAACCCCGAGAAATTTCAAAGCTAACTTCACACTTGAAATAAAGAAAACGCGTCGCTTCTGAACAACTCGAAATGGATTCGTTAACCTCAGTTGCTCACAATCTGTATGTGATTGACGTACAGAATCTTACTTTCACTGTTATCTCGAGGGCCGAAAGTAACATTAGGGTTTCCTTTCACAGACATAGGTATGTGGAAGATACAGTTGCATCCCGAAATGGGAAATAACGGTTCGTTTCATTTATTTCCAGTGTCGACTTCGCTTTGTAATTTTTTAGGATGTAATTGACGTATTGTTATTTTTGTGATTTTTTTATTGCATGATAAATAATACAGGGTCTCCATTGAAAAAGAAACCTTAAATTTGTGTTGAAACCTGTATTTGCTTATGTTTTAGAATGTCTCATAGTAATTACTTTTATGAGCCCCTGCCTTACATTCATATCCGTGAAAATCGTTTTTCCATATCTTTTGTTTTTCCAGAGATATTTGTTCTGAAACAATGAAGCGGGCCAACGTGTGTATTGTGTTCGAATAAACGTGTTTGTCTCTGTGACTTATAACGCAATAGCTGTGCGGAAAATTTATTGCGATAGGTCAACACAAGAAACGGTACACTTTCTGTGGAGCTATGAACACAGTTTATTGTGTTATTTTCCAAGGAGTTACAGGCTGCAGCAAAGGGATTCAATTTCTTAAATAGAACAATAATTGTTTCTATCACGCACTGGAATCATTTAAACCATCTGTGTGCAAATCAATTTAAAACACATTCCCATCCCTTTAAGTTTGGAAAATACTACACTTCAAAGTTTCAGGGGCGGATACCACACGCTGTACATAACGTAGCGCGCCTTGTAAGGGTGCTGCGAACGAGATGTAATGTCGCCCGTGTCACAGCTTCCTCGATGCGCTGTTGGACTGCAGACTGTAGTCGTACACGGACGTATAAGCGGAAGGCTGAAACACGCAAATAAAAGAGTTTCTGTGTGCCACTGTTACTGACATCGGATGAAGATGGTAGACACATACATTGAGGACTTTGACATGTTGCTGATGCTTGGTGAAAGCCGACACTATGCCACTGAAGTAGCCATGACGTATTCCGTGAGATATCCCAGGAGAAGAGCTCTCACAGCCATTATGTTCTTACGTGCTGAACAACGACTTCAGGAAACAGGTAGCTTGGGAAGGCGCAGAAGTGACAGACGAAGACCCGCAAGGAGTGAGGAGATGGAGGTGTTCGTTTTAGATGCGATACACCACGCTGTACATAATACGTGAATGTGTAGTGACGGATATTCTGGCTGTGGAATGCTGATTTAAATGAGGTGTTCAAAAATGTATCCATGTTTCTGAATAAACAGGGTGCCTGAATCATCTTCCAGGGAGTCTGTTGTTCAGTTCTTCCACAACAGCATACGCGGAATGAGGTGGGTGACCATCGTCTTGCATCCAAATATGGACTCTGATATCTAGGCACACAAACGTTCAAGAAGAGCACTCAAACTGTCGACTATAAAAGCATAATACATTTCACTTGACAGTGAACCTGTGAAGTGGACCAGTGATTTCATCCCAAAGGATTCCACACCATACATTAACAGACCACCGACGTTGACTTTCGTCAGTTCGTGCCCACCAAGGATTATATCCAGCCCATAGTGCATGTTATGAAGGTTCACTGCACCATAGTTTGTGAACTTTGACTCATTAGAGAACAGAGTGAAATTGTGCATGACCCATTCGGAGAAAGTATCTCTATGATGGGAATCGTTCCCAGTGATAGGCGGTACCGGTGAAACCATTGACCCTGTACTATACGCCACACAGATGTAAGGCTGATACCAGCGTCTGGAGCAGCGTCTCGCAAGCAGACAAGGGGATCGTGGTGTATTGAAGCTAAAGCAAACATCTCCGTCTCCTCATTTCTTGAAGATCTTCATCTGCTACTACTGCGCCTTACCAAGCTGCTTGTTTCCTGAAGTCGTTAATTAGCACGTAAGAAGGTAGTAGCTGCCGGAGTTCTTTCCCTATGATATCTCACGGCATATGCCATGGCTGCTTCAATGGCATCCTGTCTTCTTTCGCCGAGTGTCAACAATGCCTCAACGTACTCGTTGTATGTGTATGCCATCTTCATCCGAGGTCAGTAACAGCGTGACACTGAACCCCGCTTGTTTCTGTGGTCCGACCTGTCGCTCATACTGACGTGTATGGCGACAGTCGCCGGTTTAACAGAGCATCGAGGAAGCTTGCCCCTCCGTGACACGGGCGACATTAGGTCTCCTTAGTCATGATGGATGTTTGACTGTTTGTGATACAAAGGAAAGAAAAAATTTTCCAACTACTCTGCAATGCAGAAACATTTTGCCATTGGAGCATGCAAATAAAATTTACACTCATCTATTCAGGAAACAGGTAGCCTGGGAAGGCGCAGAAGTAACAGATGAAGACCTGCAAGAAGTTAGGAGACGGACATGTTTGTTTTAGCTGTAATCTATCACGCTGTACGTAATACGTGAATGTGTTGTAATGGATATTCTGGCTGTGGAATGTTGATTTAAAAGAAGCGTCCAAAAGTATGTCCATGTTCCTGAAAGCACAGGGCGCCTGAACCATCTTCCAGGGAGTCTGTTGTTCAGTTCTTCCACAACAGCATACGCAGAATAGGCTGGGTCACCATCGTCCTTCATATCTAGACACATAAAACTGTTTCTATGTTCCACATCTCCGTCATCATGTTCACTTTTGCCATTTCAGACGCTGTAGTCGCATTGCTTTTCTCAACAAAGGCTTCTTTCTAGGTCGAGGAACTGCGAGTCCAGCTTCCAGCAGTCTGTTTCTAACAGTTCTAGTGGTTACCGAGATCTCACAAATTTCTTCCCAGTCTCGTCTTAGTTCAGTTGATGACAGTCGGCGATCCACGAGAGAATGTCCTTCAGTATCCTATCTTGTCTGACGATAGACGCCCTTTCTCTATCTCTTCGTTTCTGACAATCAACATTCACTTTCCCCCTGTATTTTTCCAGTGACGTTAAAACTGTAGACTGATTAAAGCCTACCTCAGAGGACGTCTCTTTTGTGCTAAGACCAACTGGTGCATTAGCAAATTCAGCAGCTTTCGGTTTTCGCGTTAATTCCACTGACCTGCCCATGTTTTCACTTCAGTGTGTCAACACAAAACGACTGTAGGAAGAGTGTTTCATTGTAGACAACAGTGGAAAATTTGACAGGAAGTGAAGAAATAATGGCATGAATATGTAACCGATGATCGTAAAAACAGTGGACTAGTATAAAGTGAAGAAAACAGCCGGCAGTGATGAAATAAATAATTCCACCACGTATGTATGTTTCTGATACGAGAATTAAATATTTGGAATATTACTGGGAGTTCGAATCTGTGATCACAATTAAAGGAATAATGTTAATTCTCTCTCCTCGTTTGTTGTAGGGACTTGCGCTGCGACTGCGAAATGTGCGTTATGTGCTTGATAATGTCTCTACCGCTCCGCCTTCGCAGCTACAGCCCAAGTTATTTGCTGCGAAATCTTAAATGGCATTCTTGTAGACTTCTAAATGTTGTTAAAACAAGAGGTGGAAAGGAACTGGTTCATCTGGGTAGGTGACTCGTTTGAATCGCAGCAAGTACCCGCGCAATCGGCATCTGCTGTTTCGTTGACCCGGTTGAGGATGACTTGTGATCTTCATTCGCTGACTGAGAAACGCCGCAGTCTTATTATTTAGGGACACCGAGTCGTAGCCGGCCGGCGAGGGAAGGGGCAGGAAGCTGCCGGTATAAATCCCGCAAACCGCGCCATCGGGGCGTGCAGGCCGCCTGGCGCGCTTATCAGTCTGGTGACGCTAACAAACGGCTCGGCCGCGTCGCGCCTCTCTGGGGCGCACTTTGTTTCGCGTCTCCCGCCGCCCCCATTACGACGTCTATCTGAGCCCGCGAGACGTGGGGGCGGCGGGGGCGGCGGCGGCGGCGGCGGACAGCTGCCAAGGGGCCGCTCACTCCGACAGCCGGCGCGCGCGGGCCAGCGCTACGGTGCGGGTATTACTGCTGCGCCTATACCGCTATACGGCGTTCTCTAGACACCGACACTGGGGGCAATATCGCTCTAGATGTAGACCTTCGACCTGCCTAAAAATATGGCCGAGCGGTACTAGGCGCTACAGTCTGGAGCCGCGCGACCGCTACGGTTTCAAGTTCCAATCCTGCCTCGGGCATGGATATGTGTGATGTCCTTAGGTTAGTTAGGTTTAAGTAGTTCTACGTTCTAGGGGACTGATGACCTAAGACGTTAAGTCCCATAGTGCTCAGAGCCATTTGCCTTAAGGTAGCCTGGCCCCTCGATTTGCTAATCAGCTGTACCAGTTTAGTAAGTCACAGCTGCAAAATACTAACACGAATTCTTTCCAGACGAATGGAAAAAGTGGTAGAAGCCGACCTCGGGGAAGATCAGTTTGGATTCCGTAGAAATACTGGAACACGTGAGGCAATACTGACCTTACGACTCATCTTAGAAGAAAGATTATACGTTTCTAGCATTTGTAGACTTAGAGAAAGCTTTTGACAATGTCGACTGGAATACTCTCTTTCAAATTCTGAAGATGGCAGGGGTAAAATACAGGGAGCGAAGGCTATTTACAATTTGTACAGAAGCCAGATGGCAGTTATAAGAGTCGAGGGGTATGAAAGGGAAGCAGTGGTTGGGAAGGGAGTGAGACAGGGTTGTAGCCTCTCCCCGATGTTATTCAATCTGTGTATTGAGCAAGCAGTAAAGGAAACAAAAGAAAAATTCGGAGTAGGTATTAAAATCCATGGAGAAGAAATAAAAAACTTTGAGGTTCGCCGACGACATTGTAATTCTGTCAGAGACAGCAAAGGACTTGGAAGAGCAGTTGAACGGAATGGACAGTGTCTTGAAAGGAGGGTATAAGATGAACACCAACAAAAGCAAAACAAGGATAATGGAATGTAGTCGAATTAAATCGGGTGATGCTGAGGGAATTAGATTAGGAAATGAGACACTTAAAGTAGTAAAGGAGTTTTGCTATTTGGGGAACAAAATAACTTATGATGGTCGAAGTAGAGCGGATATAAAATGTAGACTGGCAATGGCAAGGAAAGCGTTTCTGAAGAAGAGAAATTTGTTAACATCGAGTATAGATTTAAGTGTCAGGAAGTCGTTTCTGAAAATATTTGTATGGAGTGTAGCCATGTATGGAAGTGAAACGTGGACGATAAATAGTTTGGACAAGAAGAGAATATAAGCATTCGAAATGTGGTGCTACAGTAGAATGCTGAAGATTAGATGGATAGGTCACGTAACTAATGACGAGGTATTGAATAGAATTGGGGGAAAGAGGAGTTTGTGCCACAACTTGACAAGAAGAAGAGACCGGTTGGTGGGACATATTCTGAGGCACAAAGGGATCACAAATTTAGCTTTGGAGGGCAGCGTGGAGACTAAAAATCGTAGAGGGAGACCAAGAGATGAATACACTAAGCAGATTCAGAAGGATGTAGGTTGCAGTAACAACTGGGAGAAGAAGAAGCTTGCACAGGATGGGGTAGCACGGAGAGCTGCATCAAACCAGTCTCAGGACTGAAGACCACAACAACAACATCCCACAATGAAATTCTAAGGTCAAGAACACAAAGAGACGTAAACAGCCGAAGCGTCAAACGCATAAAAGGATACTCTACTCACATTTTCAGTTGAAAGTAAGAATAATTATTATTCCTTGAACGAAGACTTTTTCTCAGTCATCAGTCTTCTGGCTCGTGTGTTGCGGCCCACCGCGAAATCCTCTCCTGCTCCATCCTCCTCATCTCAGAGTAGCATCTGCACTTTTATTCCGAGCTCTCTCTTACCCTACAGTTTTCGCACCCTACAGCTCCCTCCTGTACCATGGAAGTTACTCCCTGCTGTCTTAACAGATGTCCTATCATTTCATTCCGTCTTCTTACCAGTATTTTGCATATATTTCTTTCTTCATATATTCTGTGGAGAACCTCCCCCTTCCTGAGCTTATTAGTCCTGCAAATTTTCAACATTCTTCGGTAGCACCACATCTCTAACGCTTCCGTTCTCTTCTGTTCCGGTATTCCCACTGTCCATGATTCAGTACCGCAAAATGCTGTTCTCCAAACATACATTCTCAGAAATATCTTCCTCAAATGAAAGTTAAGGCAATTACAGCCCCCGGCCTCAAAAATTCTTTTGGCCTGGTTTCGACACTTCTACGAGAGCCTTCATCAGAAATTAAATATTCAAATTTGCAAGTCACGTATGAAATAAACATTATCAAGCGATAAAGCTTCAGTCACAAATTTTTAAAGTACAATGAGTGGAAAGCAAGCCACTCCGGGCTGCTCGCATGTGTCGAGCTACAGGTAACATCAAAAACTTTGTGTTTGATACCACCAGACTTCCCATGGGTTAAGAATGCTCTTCTTGCTGTGATACTCTGCTTTTTAGGTGCTCGTTGCGTCGTCCGTCAATGGTTATTTTCTTTAAAATGTAGCAAAAGTCCTAAACTTCCTTTACTGCATGATTCCCAATTTTGTTGTTTGATTTCTAACTGTTGTCATTTCTGTTCTCATTACTTTCGTCTTCGAATTACTCTCAGTCCATTTTCTGTTCTCGTTAGAGTGTTCATTCAAATGAACTGATCATGTAATTCTTCTTCACTTACACTGAAGACAGCAATGGCATCAGCGAATCTTACCAATGATATGCTTTCATCCTGAATTTTAATCTCGTCCTTGAACCATTCTGTAATTGCTTCTTTGATGTGTTCATTGAACAATAGGTGTGAACTGCTGCATCACCTTATTTTTAATTCAAGGTCTTCGTTTTTGGTCTTTCAGTCTTATGGTTCCTTTCTCGGTCTTGTACGTATTGTAAATCAACCGCCTTTTACTATAACTTTCATTTTTCTCAGAATTTCGAACATCTTGCCCCAGTTTACATTGAAGGACGATCGGCAATAGTTGAGCGCATGAAACAAAGACAATTTTAGTGATTTTTTTCAAGTGAAATAAAAGGCAATGCTAAAACTTGTGATACAGTATTATTACCTACACTTTTATGTTCAAGAAATCATCTTTGGGCCCACAGTGGACGCTCCTTATAACCGCTGCAACGGGTAGAGCGACCCCTTGCTACTGGACTGTTGGTCTTGGGCAGCAGTTCTCGAAGTCTTCCTAATCGACCTATAAACAAAAATTTTCTAAGTCATATGGCTTCTATCATCATACATGGGATAATTGACAAATATTAAGTTCCAACAAAGTGGTGACGTGTTGAAACAAATGTCATTTTTTCTCTCACAAAAGCCTTCTGAAAGTATCATAAATCGGCTACGTACGCTGATAGAGAATTCAGTTTAAAATGCACATATAAAATTCTGATAAAAACTGAATGTATCTCACTGGACGTGAGCCGATGCAGCTTTTCTACTCTTGTACCACTTATTGTTGTATCTTTATGGCGTTCCAGTCACATATCACTAAATGATGCTGAACTTTGCATTCAGTGTATTCAGTGAGTCAATAATGGGAAATTTGCGCAAGGATCCCCTGTATTCTGGAAAAGAGAATATTTTTGCTGGTTACTGTGGAAATGGCTGGAGATCCTCCACTCAGAGAGAGAGATGTGTAGACGCAGATTGTGTTTCGGGGATTGCCGTAGGAAGACTTGGGGACCTGTTCTGGCGCCAGTAGCAGAATTTTTCCACCACCATTTCAGCCAATTGCATTCGGTGCTGACTTGTGCACTGGAGGTATATATTGCCTGAGTTCTAAACAACTTTCACAGTTTGCAGTTAGTGTTGTCCATTATCTGAGCAGCTCATAGTTTGCAGGATTTTCAGCGCAACATGGGTTGCTCGATTATTTGTCTCATATCGTGAGTTTTGCAATCGATTACTTTGCACTTACGAGCTGTACAGATTACGAAGCTTCCAGCGCTTTGCAAGCAATCTTTCTCTTACATTTGAGGTTCTTCTAATGTGATAGGGGTACATTCAGGTTATTAAGGCTCTAATGACCTTGACTGCCGTTAATGTTCTGGAACTGAGGTTCGCACGATATTAACTGATTAACAGTAATTAGCTGCATATTTGTTTCATGTAGAACTTTGATCACAATAAATGGATATTGTTCAGTGCATTCATGCTTTGCAATTGTAAATCCGAACGTCCTACTACTAATCCTGACTGCGTGACCCTTAAATAATTTGCATACCTAATTTGTTGTTTCCATTCCAGTATAGGTTCTCATTCTTCGTAGATTTTGATTAATTTATTTAAATTACTGTAAAATCAGCATTGCACTCGCTCGTTTAGCATTTCGATGTTGAAGTTGTAAGTGTGGTAGGAAGGCAGCACCCACATGTCCTGACTCCACCACGATTTCGACAGAACGTTTCGTTGGGATGTTAACAACCTATAAGGATTAAAGTTCATGTCAAACCTTGTCCAGGAAAGTTACTACTGAAGCTGTATGACATTTCACAGCCATAACGGCACGATGTGACAAAACGTAGAGTGCGGCATTTTTTTGCAGCGACCATTTGCGGTATAAGTCTTATTTGCTTATTTGCTTGCTCATTGCTCAGCAGTCGCAACCTTGCTTGTGCGAAGTATTTGATATCAATTCTACTTTCGGCGTTTTTTTTTTTTGTTTTTTTATACATGTTGCATGTAAGGATATGTTTATTTTGATTGTGATTTATCTTATGAATTAAGAGCATTTGTTTGCATAAAGCCGATATGTATTTGTGTTCACTCAACAGCGGGCTCTCGAGTTTACTTTGGTGGAAATGGACGTACCAGATATATTGCATTCTAGGGAGACTACAGAGATCGTCAGAGACTGTGACCCACTAGATACAGAGCATTTCGGTACAGAAGGTTTCGAAGGGAAGGCGGCAGCAGCAGTTAATTCGTCAGGGATCTAGAAAAACACACAGACAGGTGTGTAGAGTGTAAATATAATTGCTTGCGAAACACAAGTGAACGAAATTCAGAGCAGCTCAAGTATGGGAAATATGGGGGACGTTCCACCATGGATAAAGCAAATGTCAGTTAAGTCCAACTAGACAGGAAAAAAGCTAAACAAGATAGGAAAGAAATACAAGAAAGAGATAGAAAAGCCAAAGATCACAGAAGAAAAGCCAAACAAGACAGGAGAAAAGCCGAACAAGATAGCAGAAAAACTGAGGAAACAGTGAGATGAAAGAAGTCAGAAGAAAACGGGGATTATCTTATGAACAGGGTGAGCAGCAGTCTGCAGCTGTTTGATGATGACGCTGTTAAGTACAGGAAAGTGTCGTTGAGCGCCTATAGAAGGATGCAAGATGTTTACAAAATTTGAGTTGATGTAATAACTGGCAGATTGCCCTAAGTGCATAAAAATGTAAGTTAAGACAAATGACAAAGGAAGAAAAATTCCGTCCAATACTGTATTAATAGCGTGCAACTTAGTCACTTCGATTAAATGTCTAGGTGTAACGTTGCAAAGCGATATGAAATGAAACGAGCACGTAAGATGTTAGGAAATGCGAAGACTTCGGTTTAGTGGGAGAATTTTAGAATAGTGTAGCTCCTCTATAAAGAATACCGCGTATAGGACACTAGTGTGTTGAATACTGCTCGAGTGTTTGGGATCTCCATTAGCTCAGTTTAGAGGAAGACTTCGAAGCAATGCAGGGACGTGCTGTTACGAATTGTGGGGGAATGATATATGAAAAAAGGTAGAGAAATCTTTGCTGTTTTTATAGATTTAGAAAAGGCTTTTGACAAAGCTCAGTGGAACAAGCTGACGGATATTTTTGAGAGGAAAGGAGTGGATTGGGAAGAGGGACGACTGGTACAGAATCTATATTTACACCAGAAAGTAAGGATAAGGACTGGAAATGAAATGCCAGAAGGAAGCAGCATTAGACGAGATTCCATTAACACGCGAATATTACGGAGATGCTTCGTGAACTCAAATGGGAATCCCTCGAGGGAAGATAACGGTCTTTCCGCGAAACGCTGTTGAGAAAATGTTGAGAACCGGCTTTTGAAACTGACTGCAGAACAGCTCTACCGCCGCCAAGGTACATTTCGCATACGGATCACGAAGATAAGAGAAACTGGGGCTCGTACAGAAGCATATAGATACTCGCTTTTCCCTTGCGCTATTTGCTACTGGAACAGGAAGTAGCTGGTGGTAGAATGTACTTTCCTCCATGCACCATGCCGTGGCTTGCGGAATATGTAAGTAAATATGGATTTAGATAAACAGAAGAAATTCGCGGATGCCATTCTTTCAGTACTGTACGTTGAAGCTCTACGGCACTGATTACAGTAAATATGTTTGGGCATCCGAATTCCTCGACATTCACATATACAATTCACAAATTCCTCCAGAAGCCTCATAAAACTATATTTACGATTACGTTCTTGTACACAGCCATCACTAGGTAAATTTCTCTCAAGCAGACTTTTTTTTCCTTAAAGTCACATGCAAGCATCTTTCAGGAGAAACCGGTTCAAGGAGAATGAATATATTTAATGTAAATCGAACCTTCCTAAACATGAACCTTTTTAAAAGGAACAGCTGTACTCACACACAGTGAACATGAAACAGAGAAATGATTGCAACGTAACGAGCACCTATTTAACTATTGTCCAAAAATTGTCACACATTTTGCGCATAATTCTAATAATACAATTATAAATACTTAAAGTAAGAATTAATCAATATTTCGTCTACTAGTCATATTATCTGAGTGACTTAGGTAACCAAATTTAAGTCAGTGAATGAGAAGTATCTAGCGTTAAACAGAAGCAGCTTTTCAGAAGACAAAGTTATCAATTTGGATTATAAAATCTCTGGATAGTCAACTGCAGTGTTAGCTATCAAAAATGTATGTTTTGCTGAAAAAGGGAGAGGCTTACGCACTAGACATTAATAAGAAAAATACATGAAAATATTTTCTTTATATTGAATCAATCAGCTCTAGTGAAGGAGAAAGTAAGTTTTTTTTTTTTTTTTTATACTTTATTTGGTATTGAGAAATAAAACAAAAAACAGTGGATGAAGGAAATCATTGGCCTCTAAATAGTTTTTGTGAATTTGTAGCCATGTATATTGTCAACCAAACATACTATTTTGAAGTATTTTTCTATTCTTCCTCTTTCCAGCAATGTAGAATATTTACCAGGTAACCATATCAAGAATGTACGTATGAATGTGCCCATTCATAAACTCTACTGCCGTTCATAATTCCTTCAACAATGTGTGTGATGATTCATTCGCCACATCATTTCTGTAGTTCTGTATATTCCGACACTTTTTCCCTGATAACCTCACCTTCGCCATTCAGCACGCAGCTAAGTGAAGGGACCATTATGTTGAGATTCTGTTTAATGTAAACACCCGGTGGTGACACTTCCTTCCATTCTCCGAAGTTCCGACGTTATGCTGGCATTCCATTTAATGTATATTCACCAGGATTTGTGACGTTCCAACATTACGACGAGTTTCTGTTTAATTTGATTAATCATCACTTGACAATGACATCCCCTTCCAGTCTGTGACGTTCCGACTTCATTTTGACGTTCCCTTTAATGAGAACATCACAATTTGAACAATGCACCTTCCACTTCCTTAAACATCTTTTCTAGAACAGAAAATATATAAACTTTAGGAGACCGTATTGATAGTAGACATGACTGGAAATAACTAATTATTATTCAGAATAAATCAAGTTGCAAAACTGGCACACGTACCGACAACTGTCTCTGCGGAAGAAACAGGTGAAAGTAAAAATTAAACGGAAGGAGCCACTTCTTAGGAAATCTTTCTGCTGTTTTAGTAACTGATAGTAGCTTTTGCCGGCCGGGTTGGCCAAGCGGTTAAAGGCGCTACATCTGGAACCGCGCGACCGCTACGGTCGCAGGTTCGAATCCTGCCTCGGGCATGGATGTGTGTGTTGTCCTTAGGTTAGTTAGGTTTAACTAGTTCTAAGTTCTAGGGGACTGATGACCTTAGAAGTTAAGTCCCATAGTGCTCAGAGCCATTTTTTGATAGTAGCTTTTGCTTACGTATCGACAGGGTTATCAAAGTTTCTTTAATTATATACGTTTCCACTGCTTCTGCTGAGTTGTCAAATTATAAACGTTTTTATCTTTCATTTGTACAAATTATTTCATTGTGACAGCAAGAATAAAATAAATATAAAAGTAATGTTACTTCGTATGCTTTACTGCCTCTCTGAACCCTGGAAGTTATGATTATACATTGCCTTACTTCTAGAATTTGCTATGAGTAATTATCTAAAACTCGGCTCGTTCGTTTAAACTCATATCACATTTAATTTTCTTTTTAGCACCTATTTTATATATTTATAAGTTGTTATTTCAGCGCACATGTTTTGAGCGTTTAAATGACGCTCTTGGGTAGCCTGAAATTCATTTTCATTTAGCTGTGGTTCGACACTATTTGTTTTTCAACGCGTTTTCCCATTCGGCCGCGGGATCAAAGAAAGCGAACCACAAAACCTCAATCTAAACGCTCCAACTCCCAGAATTTCGTTATTTTTTTAGCACAAAATATCTCTAATAAGAAGTATACACTGATCAGCCAGAACATTATGACCACCTACCTAATAGTCGGTGTGTCCATCTTTGCCACGGATAATAGCGGCGACGCGTCGTGGTATGGAAACAAAGAGGCCTTGATAAGTCGCTGGAGGGAGTTGGCACCACATCTGCACACACCAGTCACCTAATTCCCGTAAATTCGGAGGATGGCGGCGATGAAATCTGACGCCACGTTCAATCACATCCCAGATTGTGTTCGATCGAGTTCAGATCTGACGAATTAGGGGGCCTGCACATCAATTGGAACTCGCCATGGTTTTCCTCGAACCACTCTACCACACTCCTGGTCTTGTGACAAAGTGCATTATCTTACTGCAAAATGCCATTGCCGCTGGGAAATATGATCGCCATGAAAGGATGTATGTGGTCTGAAACGAGTGTGCGGTACTCCTTGGCAGTCATGTTATCTTGCATGAGCTCCACTGGACCCATTGATGCCCACGTGAACGTTCCTCAGAGCATAATGGAGCCGCCGCTAGCTTCTCTCTGCCCCACAGTATAGACGTCAGGATGAAGTTCCAGTGGAACACGACGGATTTGCTCCCTCCCTTCGGCGTTTTGAAGAAGGTATGGGGATTTATCAGATCATGCAACGCTCTGTTACAGCGCCAACGCCCAGTGCCGCTGGTCGCTTGCCCATTTTAGTCGTAGTTGCCGACGTCGTGGTGTTAACATCGGCACATGCACGGGTGGTCGGCTGTGGAGGCCCATCGTTAACAGTGTTCGGTGCACTGTGTGTTCAAACACACTTGCACTCTGCACAGCATTAAAGGCAGACGTTAGTTCCTCCACAGGTGGCCGCCTGAACTACACTACTGGCCATTAAAATTGCTACACCACGAAGATGACGTGCTACAGACGCGAAATTTAACCGACAGGAAGAAGATGCTGTGATATGCAAATCATTAGCTTTTCAGAGAATTCACACAAGGCTGGCACCCGTGGCGACACCTACAACGTGCTGACATGAGGAAAGTTTCCAACCGATTTCTCACACACAAACAGCAGTTGACCGGCGTTGCCTTGTGGAACGTTGTTGTGATGCCTCGTGTAAGAAGGAGAAATACGTACCATCATGTTTCGGACTTTGATGAAGGTCGGATTGTAGCCTATCGCGATTGCGGTTTATCGTATCGCGACATTGCTGCCCGCGTTGGTCGAGATCCAATGACTTAGCAGAACATGGAATCGGTGGGTTCAGGAGGGTAATACGGAACGCCGTGCTGGATCCCAACGGCCTCAGATCATTAGCAGTCGAGATGACAGGCATCTTATCCGCATGGCTGTAACGGATCGTGCAGCCACGTCTCGATTCCTGAGTCAACAGATGGGGACGTTTGCAAGACAACAACCATCTGCACGAACAGTTCGACGACGTTTGCAGCAGCATGGACTATCAACTCGGAGTCCATGGCTGCGGTTACCTTTGACGCTGCATCACAGACAGGAGCGCCTGCGATGGTGTACTCAACGACGAAGCTGGGTGCAGTGCACGAATGGTAAAACGTCATTTTTTCGGATGAATCCAGGTTCTGTTTACAGCATCATGATGGTCGCATCCGTGTTTGGCGACATCGCGGTGAACGCACATTGCAAGCATGTATTCGTCATCGCCATACTGGCGTATCATCCGGCGTGATGGTATGGGGTGCCATTGGTTATACATCTCGGTCACCTCTTGTTCGCATTGACGGCACTTTGAGGAGTGGACGTTACATTTCAGATGTGTTACTTCCCGTGGCTCTACCCTTCATTCGATCCCTGCGAAACCCTACATTTCAGCAGGATAATGCACGACCGCGTGTTGCAGGTTCTGTACGGACCTTTCTCGATACAGAAAATGTTCGACTGCTGCCCTGGCCAGCACATTCTCCAGATCTCTCACCAATTGGAAACATCTGGTCAATGGTGGCCGAGCAACTGGCTCGTCAAAATACGCCAGTGACTATTCTTGATGAACTGTGGTATCGTGTTGAAGCTGCATGGGCAGCTGTACCTGTACACGCCATCCAAGCTCCGTTTGACTCAATGCCGTGGCGTGTCAAGGCCGTTATTACGGCCAGAGGTGGTTGTTCTGGGCACTGATTTCTCAGGGTCTATGCACCCAAATTGCGTGAAAATGTAATCACATGTCAGTTCTAGTATAATACATTTGTCCAATGAATACCCGTTTATCATCTGTATTTCTTCTTGGTGTAGCAGTTTTAATGGCCACTAGTGTATTTTACCAGTCTGCTCAGCCTACAACGTCCCCGGCCCCACGACGTCTGGACATGGTTTCACCTTGGTTGAAGACACCCACCACAGCGCTCTTCGTACACCTGACAAGTCGTGCAGTTTCCAAAATCCTCGTGCCGAGCTTCCGGTCCATCACAATCTGCCCTCGGTCGGACTCAGACAGATCGCGCGCCTTCTTCATTCTACACAGGGACAGCACGCTCATTGATATTATCATGCACCGTGCGTGCATGTGACAAGCAGCCATTCATCTCCAGGTGACGCTGCTATTGTCTGGACGGGTTTCTATCGATACTAGGTCGGTGGTGATAATGTTCTGGCTGATCAGTGCATTCATATACAATAATAGTACAATAAAATATTTTTTCCATTTACTCTTCGAGTAGTGAATCGCCTATTCATTAGTTATGACGTACCAAATGTCTTTGGTTTTCTCCTTGGTTGCCATGTTCAGCAAATTTTGGTTCAAGTCATTCAGTAGTTCTTTATGACCTTGCACGTAATTGCTCTAAGACTAAAGTGTTTGTTGGATCTCTTAAACGTCCTTCAGTTTGTAATGGAATGTTCATTAATAATGTTTCGTTTGATTGTGTGGGGTGATGTAGTTTCAACGTTTAGTTCATTTTCTATGTTGTTATTATTTTATAAAATATATTTTCTCGACGATAACATCAAATGAACGTTGGGTGACGTCAGCATGTGGACAAGCACTGCTGTGAGTTTAGTGCTGGAGATTGGTCAGCGAGCGATCACGTGCTTGGTTGTCGCTCGCAGCTGTTACAGATCATCTCAGGCGGCAGGGCGTCGATTGGTTCTGCTTCTTGGTGAGATGCCATTCCTTGGGGTTGAACAGACGAAAAATTTATACAACAGTATCAGTTTTCTACAATGCATGACTTATTCTGCTGTGGAAAGAAAGGCAATACAGTCAGTACATCGCTTCCTTAGGTTACAACATTTTCAAATATTAGGTTTTACAGGTCTACTATTACTAGTTTTGATACGTTTTAGCATTAGGAATTTCATTTCGTATTTGTTAGTAATAGTACCGTTATTAAAAGTTCGCTTTTTCTATTTTCATGACAAAGTTATGCAGCCTTTTATTTATGCTAGGATCCGTGTTCGTTGTCAGTTCATGACCATGCACGTTGAATTCACCTTCACAAGCGCTATTTACACACGTCGTGGCATGGTAGTTTTTTACTCTTAGTTTTTATTCATATCATTACTGCCATGGTTACACTCCGTCGTATTTAGAAGGTGACAACTGCAAGCGTTGCTAACACCTTTGTCGAAAAAACGTACCGCATTAGCATAACTGGGCACGGCTGCGACAGCAATACATAATGTTCACAGTTCGCTAGAGTCCTGCATTACCATCGTGAGAAATGTATCACCTTTAAACGAAGAGTTCATCCATTGTGGAAACTGTTCTTCGATTTACTCTGCACGTCATGCTAGCGACTCATCAGAGATAAGTGAACATTTCGTAAATTATCTTTCTTCACCGATAGTTGTGCCGTATCACAAACCTTGATTAAACATTAGCACTGACGGGAGTGTTCATTTTCATATGCCAACATAATCACGGCAGTCACAATTTGCGCTTACATGTGACACAGTTTTATTCTGTATTGAAACAATTCGTGTTCATTGCTAAGCTTCGTGTGGCCGAGTCTTGTTTTATTACTGCTATTCCCCATGGATCAGAGATCCTTTTATCTTATTTACGGCAGTTTTAAAATCATTTTAACGCCTCTTAGACGCAAAAAATTACAACGTCAATATTTACACCGAAGATCAGGATATGTACAGCTACTCTATTGCCTATGAATTGGGCCAACGCCCTGATATGTGCAGATTTCCAAATTCTTATTTCATTTACTTTCAGTTTATGGTTTTTGTGATATCCACCCGTTTTAAATAATTCTCTTACTCTGCGCAGGACATCTTTTGTTACCCTCATAAGTGTTAAAATCTTCATATCCGCAAAAAAAAAAAAAAAAAAAAAAAAACGCTTGTAAGACTACAGCATACAATAGCAAGCTCAGAAATATCTCCTGTTAGCACAAAAGTGCCATATCCTATTCGATTTAGGTCAGTGATTCTTACAGTTTTAGAGGAGAGTTAAAATATGCCATCTGTATACAGTTTTACTTTTGTCTATCTAAACTACCACTCATATTTACTAACTTCTATTTAAAAATTTTCGGTCAGCTGAAGAATGCGTTACAACTCGTCGGCTTTGACCAATGACATCATATTTTAGTCATAGATATTAGTTGTTTATTTTCGTGCCTTAGATAATAAATCGGTTATCTTCTATGGCAAAGCGTCAGAATAGTAAATAGTAAATAAACATAAATAAATGTGTTATTAAGAGACAGATATTTTGTATGATTTTTGTCGCTTGTCTTCAGTTGACCTATATAGGTCAACTGAACTACAGGATACAAATCTTGCCTTTGACTTCACGATTATCGATTTTTTCGCCTTAACTAGTACTAGAATCCTATTTTTCAATCGATACTGGTATTAACGAAGGTGAAAAAAACCGACATGCGAAAAATCTGTGTCCTGTAACTAAGTTGATAGTACAGGATACAACCTACATATGTCAACTGACGCATTTCATGCCTGTGTTATGCATGTCGGCTTTTTTCTTTAAGCTAGCAGTAGTAACCTATCCTTAAGCTGACCTATATAGGTCAACTGAAGAATAGGAAACTAGGACATACTAACGCGGAAAAATATGGGTATACGTGATATATGCCTACTATCTGCTTTCTCTGAACTACATTCCTTTGTTTCTCAACATTCGCCTAGGTCTTCGCGATGCATCATCTGTGGTAATTTGCGACGTCATTTTTCAAAGGCGACGTATGGTACCCCTTTTTTCAGTATTCCCAAAATTTTCTTTTACCTGTCATATTTACAAGAGTTATCTACAAGTAACTACTTACATACGGGGATTTCTTGCTTCTGTGTTATTGCATAGTGAGGATTGATCACCTTGCTTAATAGCCATTTAACGTTCCTTAATAACTTATACACTGAAGCGCCAAAGAAACTGGTATAGGCATGAGTATTAAAATACAGAGATATGTGAACAGGCAGAATACGGCGCTCCAGAGGGAGCAGCTAAAACGGTTACTACTGCTGTAGTGGTAAGTTATGAAGATTTAAGTGAGTTTCAACGTGGTGTTGTAGTCGGCGCACGAGCGATGAGACACAGCATCTCCGAGGTAGAGATGAACTGTGGATTTTCCCGTACGATCATTTCATGGGTGTACAGTGAATATCAGGAAACCGGTAAAACTTCAAATCTCCGACATCGCTGCGATCGGAAAAAGATCCTGCAAGAACGGGACCAACGTCGACTGAAGAAAATCGTTCAACGTAACAGGAGTGCAAGCATTCCGCAAATTACTGCAGATTTCAACCCTGAGCCATCAGCAAGCTTCAGCGTGCGGACTATTCAACGAAACATCGTCGATATGGGCTTTCCGGGCCGAAGGCCCATTCAAATAACCTTGATGACTGCTCGACACAAAGCTTTACGCCTCGCTTGGGCTCGTCAACACCAACATTTGTCTGTTGATGACTGAGAACGAGTTGCCTTGTGGGACAGGTCTCGTTTCAAATTGTATCAAGCGGATGGACGTGTACAGGTATGGAGACAACGTCATGAATCCATGGACCCTGTATGTCAGCAAAGGACTGTTCAAGCTGGTGGAGACTCTGTACGGTATGGGTCGCGTGCAGATGAAGTAATGTCAGACCCCTGCCACGTCTGACAGGTGACACATACGTGAGCATCCTGTCTGGCCACCTGCATCCATTCATGTCCATTGTGCATTCCAACGGACTTGGGTAGCTCCAGCAGGATAATACGAGACCCCAGACGTCCACAACTGCTATAGAGTGAAAACTCTTCTGAGTTTAGACACGCTGGCCACCAAACTCTCCAGACGTGAACATTATTGAGCATATCTGGGATGTCTTGCAACGTGCACTTCAGAAGAAATCCCCATCCTGTCGTACTCTTACGGATTTATGGAGGGCCCTGCAGGATTCATAATGTCAGTTCAAAAATGGTTCAAATGGCTCTGAGCACTATGGGACTTAACTGCTGAGGTCATCACTCCCCTAGAACTTAGAACTAACCAACCTAAGGATATCACTCACAACCATACCCGAGGGAGGATTCGAATCTACGACCGTAGCAGTCGCGCTGTTCCGAACTGAAGTGCCTAGAACCGCTCGGCCACGGCGGCCGGCGGTGTCAGTTACCTGGAGCATTACTTCAGCCATTAGAGGAGTCCATGCCACGTCGTGTTGCGGTACTTGAGCGTGCTCGCGGGGACCCTACACGATATTAGGCAGGTGTACGTGTTCCTTTTGCTCTTCAGTGTAGTTGTTAGGTTACAGATTCAAGCCATGGTCCATAGTTCGTTACACTTATTCGTTGCATATAAGCTGTAGATAAATATTACCAAGTGTACGTGTAAACATATATCTACAGCCTACTTTCATAAATACGTCAAACCCACTGAACTCTGCCGGCCGGTGTGGCCGTGCGGTTCTAGACGCTTCAGTCTGGAACCACGTGACCGCTACGGTCGCAGGTTCGAATCCTGCCTCGGGCATGGATGTGTGTGATGTCCTTAGGTTAGTTAGGTTTAAGTAGTTCTCAGTTCTAGGGGACTGATGACCACAGATGTTAAGTCCCATAGTTCTCAGAGCCATTTGAACCACTGAACTCTGGCGGCCGCTGCCGCCGGAGGTTCGATTACTCCCTCGGGCATGGGTGTGTGTGTTGTTCTTAATATAAGATAGTTTAAGTAGTGTGTATGTCTAGGGACCGATGACCTCAGCAGTTTTGTACCTTAAGAATTCACACTCATTTGAACATTTTTTAACATATATCTCGTACTTGTCAGTATTATTTGTGTTGAGTACATGTTCTTCTCACACACCTATATTCTAAATTTGATAATGAAGTACAAATCAAGATATTCATGGAAATAAAATGGTTCTTACACTATGACAGATTTTTCAGGCACCTCAGTGCTATTTCGCACAGACTTCTGTCTTCCTTTATTGCCATGAGTTACTTGGTACCAAGCCGGCCGGAGTTGCCGAGCGGTTCTAGGCTCTACATTGTGGAACCGCGCGACCGCTAAGATCGCAGGTTCGAATCTTGCCTTGGGCATGGATGTGTGTGATGTCATTAGGTTAGTTAGGTTTAAGTAGTTCTAAGTTCTAGGGGACTGAAGACCTCAGCAGTTAAGCTCCGTTTTTGAACTTGGTACCACATTACAGACTCATTACTAATAGTCATTATATATGTCCTTCATTGTTTTGTTCAGTTCACATATTAATGAGTCATCACACAAAATATTCACACATCAAATATTAAAAGACTTGTATGTCCAATATTACTACTTATTTACAGTGAAACATGCATAATTTTCTATTACAAAAAGGAATTTGAAAACAATGTTACTGGTACAGTGCTCATATTTTTTAATCCTTACATGGGTTCAGCCCTTTCATTTTTTCCTTATTTGAGCAGGCTGTTAGCTAGCATGCTCCATGGGGGATTCCAATTATTGTAAAAGGACCTGTGTGCATTAATTGTCACTTTTTTATTTCCTTTCAGTGTTAGTGAAGATTTTTGGTGCGATCTTAGCAACAGCATACCTCCTACGTTTTATTCCTGTGTCCTTTCCAGTCAATTATATTATGCTTTCATTCTTTTATGTACACTCTCCATCAAAGAAATCATCGCCTCACGAACCTTATTAGTCCGTTATTCACCTTGTCTCTGTAGTTTTGGTAAATGATTCAAATATTCATTTCGCTCTTGTTTGGCTAAGTATAGTTCTACGGGTGCATATATAGTACATGTGTACGATAAGTTATTTACAGCTTCTTCTAAAGAAGCCAAACATTCCACCCACTCGGTTTGCTTGTTTGAAGCATAGGTGCATACTAATCTCATCAGTTGTCGAAATACTCTCCAGTCAGATTTCCTTCGGACTGGAATTCTGAGATTGTAATTTGTTTGATTCCGTATTCACACGAGAAAGTTTTCCACTGCCTACCAGTGAAGTTGGTAGCATTCTCTCCTAATATCGTTGATGCTCTTCAAGGTTATACATTCGGATTTCATCGTCCTGACGACACGACATTTCGATGTTCCAACTGGCCACCATCTTTAAATGAGACTGCTGGTGCACAGCCAGCCGGAATTGAGGTGACATCAGATACGGCGGCTCCTTTATATCCCGGGAAAAGGCCTCTGCGCGTGCGCGAGAAGGAAAAGGGCTGCTCTCTGCGAACTGAGAAACTGCAGCGCCGTCGATGGCAGAATCTAAAAAGGGCGATGAATCGCAAAGTAAGATGAAACCGGTCGAAAACCAGACCGCTGATCTTCGTATAGTATTATTTTGAAGGATTTCTTAATGGGAAGCCGGAAAAATAAACTGTTTCTCTTGAAATGACTTTTATGCCCTTCATTGAGACGACAGCGGATTCTTCAGGCTGGAGCAAACGTTTGTGACGCTGATGTTCCACACATCATCCGGAACCTCACAAACAGTCTGTCCAATATAAGCCATTCCGTAATGACAGGGATTTTATATACGCCAGGCTTCCTCAACCCCATATCATCTTTAACAGATCAAAGAAAGGCTCTAGTTTTCACCAAAGGAAAAAGGACACTTTTAATATTGTATTCTCTTAGGATTCTTGAAATGTTCGAAGAAATGTTCCCTGCAAAGGGGGAAGCTGCATCATAATTTGCGGTTCATAGCTTTTGTTAGTTTCTACCGCTGGCGGCGCAGCAATTTCCCGCTTCGCAGAAGGCAGCACTTTCGCTTCTGGCGCATGCACAGTGGCCTGTTCCTGGGGTATGAAGGAGTCTCTACAATGTGATGTTACCTCAGTTCCGGCGTGACTGTCCACCTGCAATTTCACCTGATGATGGCAGCCTGTTGGACCGTCGAAATACCGTGTCATCAGGACAACGAAATCCAGCTGCATAACCTGAAGAGCATCAACATTTATTACGCCGGAAAAATGTACGAAGTCACGTCTGACAATATCGCTCGTGGCTTTCTGAAGCATGGAATGTAGTCGCTTATGGTTGTCTTTTGTATATGAGTGAGTGTGTGTGTGTGTGTGTGTGTGTGTGTGTGTGCGCGCGCGCGCGCGCGCGTGTGTGTGTATGAGCGTGAAATCCTAAGGGACCAAACTGCTGACGTCATCAGTCCCTAGACTTAAAGACGACTTCAACTAACTTAAACTAACTTATGCTAAGAACGACACACACACACACACACACACACACACACACACACACACACACACACATGCCCGGAGGAGGACTCGAACCTGCGACAGGAGGGGCCACGCGCCATCCGTGACATGGTGCGCATTATTACGCGGCCACTCCGTGCAACACGGTTCTCTTGATGACTGGCGTTGTGGCTGCTGTTTTGGTGGCATACATTCTTATGTATTTTTAGAACAAATCCTATATTGCAGCAATATACTTAACTCCTCCCCTTGCCTGGGGAAGGGGTCCTCAAATGCGACGTTTTCCAATGACTTTTCAGTAAAGATCATATGTAATATGACTAATGGGACTTGTTCTTATTAAGTTTTATACCTCCCTATGCAAGCTCAAAAAGTAACAATAAATGCCTATTTCACTAGCACAATTCGCAACTCCATAAATTCCCCATGTTTAATAGATGTACCATACGTTTTCTTGAGAGTTATTTGGAATACAGACACACCATTCGTCATTATTTGGATTGAGTCGATGAAATAAAAAAAACTTTCGTAACCTTTATAAAACCACACAATTTTTGCTGTGCTGGTTTGATTTGAGGTTTGCTTGATTTCACATCTTATGCCTTTGGTCCTGCAAACTTACCAAGTTGCGACGAATATCCAAATAATACTGCCTATGCTTCGTACCTTTGATCAAATAAGTTCCAAAGTTTAAATCTTGTTTCATTATTTCCAGAAATTTGGATAATGGTTCAAATGGCTCTGAGCACTATGGGACTTAATATCTGAAGTCATCAGTCCCCTAGAACTTAGAACTACTTAAACCTAACTAACCTAAGGACATCACACACATCCATGCCCGAGGCAGGATTCGAACCTGCGACTGTAGCGGTCGCGCGGTTCCAGACTGAAGCACCTTGCACCGATCGGAAACATCGACCGGCCAGTTTGGGTAATCCTTCTGATAATCCATAAAGAGTGTCTGCTATTATGTTGTCGAAATTTCCTGAAAGCCCATATCATAACTAAAGCTTCTAGTTACTCGTGAAACCAATCACAGATATTTTTTTCCATTGTTCTCTTATTGTCAATCATTTGAAACACACATGATTCCAGTCCGGAATATGATGCATCAGAAGCAATACAGAAATCATTACTCATATCCTGGTGGTGCAGTATTAGAGAGTGGACTAAAGTGTCCTTAATTTTGTAAACTGCTCCCTTACATTCCTTGGTTCAACGCCAAGGTCTGTTCTCAGTTAATGATTTTAATAGACTGTTGTTATTCTGTAACACAGAATGAGGAGCAAATGATGCAAGACACAGAAACACTTTTAGTTGTTTCCTTGTTGTCAGAGGTGGAAAGTTCCTTACGGTTCAAAATGGTTCAAATGGCTCTGAGCAACTTCTGATGTCAACAGTCCCCTAGACTAATTAGGACTACTGAAACCTAACTAACCTAAAGACATCACACACATCCATGCCCGAGGCAGGATTCGAAACTAGAACCGCTCGGCCACCCCGGCCGGCATTCCTTACGGCTTAATCTTGTTTGGATCTAGGAGAATTCCTTCTGAGGAGATGATACGACCTAACTTTTACTCATTCCTTTCATAATTCGAATTATTCCCAGTTAAGAGAAACCCCAGTGTGTAACAACATGTTTCAATGCCTTCTCTGTAATTTACATTTATTCCTCCCATGTAGAGTTAATAATGAGCAAATCATTCACGTGAAGTGTTACTTTGCTTACCAGTTATTGCCTAGCCTGGTACCCACTTCTGTGATGAAAACTCTGGAGCTAACCTTAAGCCCAAAAGGAAGAACTGTGTCCCCCAAATAAGAATGCAGTGTATTTCCTAGAACATTATGACAATGTAATTTGCTAATAGGAAGTTCGGAGATCGATACTCATCACGTATCATACACCTTGAAATTTTTGGATCGGTTTTTCCAGTATTTCAAGTCTTGTTCTTACAGGTATAATGATTTTATTAGTAGTCCTAGGGGCACTTGTCCATTAGGTTTTCCTACAGCTAATAAGGAACAGCAAGAGTGACAGTTCTATTATCATCCAGTTGAGCTTTTTCGTTATTTTTATTCTTTCACACTTTTTCCACAGAATGGGATATGTTGAAGAACAATAGACTTCGCATGGTAACACTTCCATATTATATTTTTATCCCTTGATTATCACTGGTGTGTCTCCAATTACTGCCATATACCTACTGAGTTAATTGATTACCTCAGCTTTTTGTGATACACTGAAGCATTGAAGTTGTGATACTTTGTTCCATGTGTGGTTCTTCCTTGATTCCACATCCGTATTATTATACTTACATGATTCTGATTCATCTTCACATTGAGACTATACATGGTTAGCATGTAATAGTTTCTTTTTTTATTAATTTTATTCGGTTCCCTTGACAGTACCTACCATGTCAATCTTTTGTCCTTAGTAGTTCCAGAATGATTTCCTCGCCATTAACATAAAATCCATAATCCCCAAGACAGGTCGATAAAGCTGTTATTTTCTCTCATTAACTCTGTCCCAATTACATATCTCATGGTTAATCATTTTACTACCATGAATGTGTAACTTATGGCTCCATTACCTATCACTGTTGTAATTAGTATCTGCCATTTTACAGTCTGTGACTTAGCGCCAATAGCGCCTGTAAACTTGCAGTTTTGCATTAGAGTAAATTTTTCCTTATTTTGTCGTAGAGTTTACTATGCAACGCATTGAACATAGCTCTGGTATCAATTACTACGATAGTGGTAAATCTTTCTGTGTCCGCACACACAGCAACTTGTATCATATATTCCATTTCTTCATTGCACAAGAAAGTCATAGCACAATTCATCTCGAATACCGAGCCCTTCATTGAACCAAAGCATTTCTATGTTGTGGCCATGTGTACTGCCCTCACACCATCCCATGGCATGTTTTTGAGGGCTAAGCAGTGTCGCCTTTAGTTTCTCGCCTTACCTTGATATTGTGTGGCATGTTCATTTGCCAACTCCTCTATCCTGACTGAATGGTTATGTACTGGTACCCAGTCCGGATTATTTTTACAAGAACTTCAGACTCTTGGACATCCATTGCCCGTGTACATGACAGCCTTGTTAGCAACAACAGGTCACAGACTTTTCCACAGAATGTTCCAGTTCGCTGTTGCTGCTCGTATCCGCATCATAAGACCAACATATGGCTGGCGATGGGTGACACAAAAGTGTTCTATAGCATATGATTTTACAATGATTATGCGGCATTTGTCTGTAACTATGTATGTTCTGTGTGTGTGTTTGTTTGTGTGTGTGTTTACAAACAACCAAATATTCTAAGACTAATTTTATATCAATAACTGTATATTTTATGTAAATATGAGCGAGAGTTATTGCACAATAAGCTTAACAGCTCATGCATCCAAGTTGCTGACAGGAATATATACAGAAGAATGGAAAATAAAGTTGAGGATCTGTTAGACGACGATCAGTTTGGGTTTAGAAAAGGTAAAGGCACAAGAGAGGCAGTTCCGATGTTGCAGTTGACAATGGTAACAAGACACGTTCACAGGATTTCTCCATCTAGAAAAATCGTTCGACACTGAAATACGGTGCAAGATGTTCGAAAATAAGGGTAAGCTGTAGGAAAGGCGGGTAACCAGTACAAGAGCAGTACACGTACAAGAACAAAGAGGGAACAATAAGACTGGAAGACTAAGAGAAAAGTGCTTGGAATAAAAAAGGCATGAAGTACTTGATTGAGGGGTAGTGGATCCGCATGCAGTGACGCCTACGGGCTGAGGATGGTTGGTACCTTCGGACCTTCATGACCTGTTTGGGCGGAGTTTAGTCTGAAGAGAGGGATGTAGTTTTTTCTCCTGTAATTCAATCTATACATGAAAGGAACAGTGGCAGAAATAAAAGAAAAATTCAAGAGTGGAATTAATATTCATTGTGATAGGATATCAGTGATGAGATTCGCTGATAACGTAGTTATCCTCAGAGAAATTGAAGAAGAATTACAAGAATGACGAAAATTATGTGAACTGATACCTGTATGGTAAGAAATGAGGAGGTCCTCTGCAGAATCTGTGAAGAAGGTAACATATAGTAAACACTGACAAGAATAAGGAACAAGATGATAGCACATGTATTAAAACATCAGGCAATAACCTACATGGTACTAGATGGAGATGCAGAGGGTAAAAGCTGTAGAGGAAGACAGCGACTGGAAAACATCCATCAAATAAATGAGGACATAAGTTGTAATTACTACTCTGAGATGAAAATGTAGGCATAGTAGAGGAATTCGTGGTGGGCCACATAAAACCAACCAGAAGATTGATGACTTAAAAAAAGAAACATGACCTGGTTATTTGATGTAAGCTAAAGCTCTACAAATTCAATTAAAAAAGAAACACTCCGAATTTCCCCTTACTTCCTCCTTGACTAGTACTCTCTCTTCAACATTTGAGCCTTTAAATCTTCCATAATTTTATAATTCAAAAATATGACTACAGATACCCATCGCCATTATAGTTATCCTCATACATCTTATTTAATCCATTATTTATTCCTGTGTCCCTACAGATATTTCAGCCCCATTGCCAATAATGTTATCACCACTTCTCACAAACTATTTTTACATTGAATTTATTCATACATTCCATAAGAAAAATGGCAGTTCACCATCAGTCACTTAAAACTGATGTTGTACCACATATCTCCCACCACACATAACCTACGAAAGCTCATCATAGGTATACATTGCCAGTTTGTATGTAATACTCCTTTTTTTTCCTTCACTTAAAAAATACTGTTCATTTGCTTCTACCATGCAATTCCAAATTGGTAGTTACAGTTTTTCTTTTTCGTTCATCTCCTCCTTCCTCCTTTCCCATAGATTCCCGGTTTGATAATCTTGTACTTCCAATTCTTCATGTAGTTGTTGTTGTTGTGACCTCAGTCTCAACACTGGTTTGATGTAGCTCTCCATGCTACTCTCTCCTGTGCACGCCTCTTCATCTCCTAATAACTATTGCAATCTAAATCCTCCTGAATCTTCTTCCTGTGTTCATCTCTTGGATGTACTCAAAGATTTTTACCCTCCCCCCCCCCCCCCCACACACACACACACACTTCCCTCCGATACTAAACTCATGATCCCTTGATGTCCCCAAATGTGTCCAATCAACTGATCTCTTCTGATCGTCAAGTTGTGCTACAAATTTCTTATCTCTTCAGTTCAGTTCAGAAATACGTCTTTAATTAAGTGGTCGATCTATCTAATGTTCACCATTCTTCTGTTGCACCACGTTTCGAAATCTTCTATTCTTATGCTCTTTGTATCTAAACAGTTTATCGCTCATGTTTCACTTCCATACATAGCTACACTCCACACAAATGCCTTCTTAAAAAGGGTTTCTGACACTTTAATCTATATTCCAAGTTAACAAACTTCTCTTCTTCAGAAATGCTTTTGTTGCCATTGCCATTCCACATTTTATGTTCTCTCTACTTTGGCCATCATCAGTTATTTTATTGCCCAAATGGCAAACTCATCTACTGTTTTAATGTCTCATTTCTTAATCTGATCCCATTAGCATCACCAGATTAATTAGATTAAGTCAATTATCCTTGTTTTGCTTTTGTTGATGTTCCTCATATCCTCCTTTCAAGACACTGTCCATTCCATTCAACTGCTCTTCGAAGTCCTTTGCTGTCTCTGACAGAATTACAATGTCATCGGCAAACCTCAAATGCTCTATTTCTTCTTCTTGAACTTTAATTCCTGCTACAAATTTTTCTTTGGTTTTCTTTACTTGTTCATTTTACATATTGAAGAACATCGGGGATAGGCTAAAACCCTGTCCCACTCCTTTATCAACCACTGCCTCCCTTTCATATCCCTGGGTTCTTATCATTGCCATCTGGTTTCTGTACAAGTTGCAGACAGCATTTTGCTCCCTGTATTTTCTCACTGCTACCTTCAGAATTTCAAAGAGAATGTTCCTCTAAACATTGTCAAAACTGTTTATATAGTGGAATAAATTGATCTCGTTCTCCTGTTCGTTATAAGTTGCTTGAATATTTCATTTATTGATTGTCTCCTAGCCTTCATTCCTTTCGCAGGTACCGAGACAATCCCACCCTTGATTATCCTCCCCACTTCCCTCCTCACTATCATTTTCCAACTCTTTCCCATTATTCCCATTACTGAATTTTATTTCAACCTCTTCACGTCCTTCACTATTTTCCGCTGCATTTCTTTCAAAATTCCCTTTGCTGCGTCTCCCACTTCTTCCATATACTTCATGAGATCATCCTTTAACGTCTTCACCTCTTCATCCCACTCATTCTACATCAAATTTAAAAAAATAAGCATCTACACTGGTACTAAAAAGATCTACATTACAGACAATATTTGTTTCATTTAGACTGCACAATGTCATATGTTTACCCTCACTTTTTCTACCATTAGCGAACAATCTGTTCTCCTCATTAATACCCTCTGCAGACCATCCAACTCATTACACTGTCAGCCCCTTTTAGTCTTAGAGAACACGTTCACTTTTATATTTTCATTTTCCTTTTAAGGAAACAGATTATCCTTAGTGCTATAACTTGGTTGGTTGGTTGGTTTTGGGGAAGGAGACCAGACAGCGAGGTCATCGGTCTCATCGGATTAGGGAAGGACGGGGAAGGAAGTCGGCCGTGCCCTTTGAAAGGAACAATCCCGGCATTTTCCTGGAGCTATTTAGGGAAATCAGGTAAAATCTAAATCAGGATGGCCGGACGCGGGATTGAACCGTCGTCCTCCCCAATGCAAGTCCAGTGTCTAACCACTGCGCCACCTCGCTCGGTGGAGCTATAACTTCACTGTTCTTTACTCCACCCACTATTGTTATTACTCTACCATAGTTGTTAGCCATAAATGTTATCCCCACAGTTTGCCATACATCTGTTACTTATTTTATCAGTTTTTCTACCACCAGTTTTCTGCTTGCGCCAGTAATCATTGGACCTGTGCTCACAATCCACAACAGTTAGGCGCCTAAATGTTGTGACACACTGTTTACCTCATCACATCTATCAGGACATTGCTTATTTGTGTCCCTCCAGGCCTCGCGCCTCTTCCTCGTCTCCTTCCTCTATCCAATTCCATCATTTGTACCTCATTTTCTTACTTCCTATACCATTTTTAATCCCACCCAGAATTACCATGAAAACTTCTACTGCTACCTCTGTTACAGTTGTCTGCTTCCCCCAATTTTCTCAAAAAGGTTTCCAAATTACAATCTCACACTGTAATATATGTTCTCACACCCAATGACAATTTTCTATTCATAGTCTTTAACAAATGTCCATCTGTAACTGGCACGTTAATGTACTCTAAGTTTCTAAATATATCTTCACAAGCCACTTTGATTTTTCTGTACTCCCCAGGTCAGTAAGGAGGCTCATATCCTTTCATTGCACAATTCCATCTGTCTACTTTGTGACCACCATTTTTGTAAGAATCTTTCCAAAAATTCTTCCTAGGCATTAAATTTCCAGTTTCGAATGTCTCCTGTATGTCTGTTCTGCAATTCTTATTTTACCAACTTCAGGATATTCCTGGTGCAATATCACCTTACACGAATTTACGAAAATTACTGGGTGGAATGGTTCGCTTGGAGCCATTCTTCCGTAAACAGCTGCTTCAGCTTCTGGCACCGCGTTGTCCACCTTTTCAATAACGAACTTTTCTAAGTTGTGAGCTGTCTCATCAACTTTATCAGCGATAAGTTGCTAAAAATGTATATGTCATATGATGCTGTTAGTTAGGACTGCCCATGTTACGGTTTCATGCGCCTATCGGAAAATGTGTTCTCCCTCCACGTACACTGGCTCCTTTCTTTGCAGGTATGTGAGAGTTGTGCCGTATGTGTTTGTAGTGCTGAGGTGAGTGTAATGGATAAGTATATAATGTAGTTTATGCTTGTGCTGTATGATGGTTATACAGAAGGAGAGAGTGGAACCCGGTGCTGGCGCATATCCTATAGCACCAATCAACAGTCTCACATACTCTCACTTCATGAGACACTACACAGAGGTTTGGCATTTAAACCAGGATATTGGCGCAAACACTGGTAGTCTGGAAGTTTACGCCGCCAACACTCTTCCTATTTCTGCGAAAACACTGCCAGTAAAACCACCAGCCACCATTAGGATCTGAATTGGCTTATGCATGACGCGAGCGTTGTCACGTTGTCTGAGAGAGACCTCGGCTACAGAGACGAATGTTAAACATTTAATCTACAGTTTTGATTCTGCGATCGGATTTGTCATCCAAAAGTTCACCCTTTCCTCCATCATATTTTCGTTCAGTGCGTCTATCCCGTCACATAAAACCTCCATTTTGCTATTTAATACAGATACTAAATTATTGTCGATAATTGTGTTTCAGATCTTCATGCATCTAATTTACTGTTCATTGCTACTGTTACTTTCATCGGTACACTGGTTTTACATGTTTGACTCATACCTGACTCTGTTTTTACATTTAGTACATGTATTTGGGCGATTACTGAAATTTTCAATTCCTTTGATCAAAATAAGTCATTCTCTTTTTTATGTTTGTTAGCAGACCCATTTATTAATTTTTCTTATCATACTTTTGGTTTTCAGCAAAACGATCTTATTTTATACCAACAGTTATTATTTCGTTTTCCCTACCTAACTTTTGCATTCCCAATACGCTATTACACTGGGTCACTCCATTTCCCTTCGCCAGACCTATTGTCACGCCAAGATCAAATTTCCTAAACCCCACTAACTTTTAAATTTATTGATTTGTAAATGAAATGTTGAGACAAAATTAATTATCATCCCATGTGCTACGGTCACCACAAGTAACCTGACCTTCGGTTTTTATAATGTGTATCATCTCCCACACTCTGTAAGATGTATGTGAGGAAGACTCCAGATTCCTGATGTAGAAAGTGCATAGGCATGGGAACTAGAGTATAGAACCAGTAGAAGTACACACTCTGATATGCAGTTCTTCAGGTCGTTGAAGCAAACAATGAAGAAAACATATCTTACCAGCTGAGTAACTTGCAAGAAAGTAAAAAATGGCGTTTCGTAATTAATTTTGGGAAGATGAGTCCCCGTGTTGCAGAGAGGAAGAAATAACTTGGACATTGGTGGACATTAGATCATAGTGTGTAAAAAAATTAAGTTTCCATGTAGGATCTCATCTCAAGTTGGAAGATGTGACAGATATATCCAACTACTGGTCAGGCAGGGAAGAGAGAAACATTGAGAGACTGCAGGGCACTCTCACTTCTGATACGGTGTTATGCTTCTTAATGTTCTTAGGGAAGATGATCTTTATTGCTTGGTTGCTATACTGGATACGATCTGACTTCATTCATATGCTAAAAATGGTTCCCAGTAGTTAACACTCTTGCTTGTTTGCCCTAGTGAAGGAATAGCGGTAAGCTTTACCTGCATTCAATGGAAGAGGGTGCCAGTTTATAACGACTGCAGTAAAAGCAAATGGTGGCTGCAGGTCGAGGGGAGCGTTTTTTCTGCGGAACCTAGATGAAAACATTTGCGGACTGCCCAGTTCCTCAGTCTCATTGTGCAGACACGTTGGATGGTGCCGGTCGGTCGGCGGCGGCATCCAGGTAGGCTGACTAGCGCTGAGGAGTCACTGATGCTATGAACAGATTATTGATGACTGGAATAAAGCAGAGGTTGGGCCCTTGTTACGCAGGAAGACAATGAGACAAGTGTGTGTTCATACGAATTTCCGTGGGACAGGTCAGTGGCGCCTGGATGTCCAGACCCTGCTACAAAACATATTTGTGAAGGCCCGAGACTCTTAGAGAGTTTACGGCCGTTCTTTGGAAAGTTCGAAATGGATGCAACAGGGGAGATAACGATGTTTTTATGGAGGGCTGTGGTCCCATCCAGGTCATTCTTAAAGCAAAGACACAGGGTAAACGCGTGGGAAAGAGGCCACAAAGCTGAATCTTTTTTCCTTTTCTCCCAATTAATTTTTGAAGTCGCTGATTGGTCAAATCTGTGTATGCAGAGCGATGGGTGGTCTTCCACGTTCGAATGCCGTGTTCCAGCTCGTGATTGGCTTGTGCTAAAGTGGGAGTAGTGTAAGATGTGAATGTGCTATGCTACCGAGCTGGCAAGGAAAGCTGAGAGGAAGAGATCACACTCTTATTCTGGTGCTTTGCTAGTAAAGAACTGCAGGTCTCTACCTAAACAGTGAGACTTGTGTCCTTTGCTAGTATGACACCTAGAGCCTGTACCAATCATCATTTGAGCTGTCAGAGCCATCACGCACACAACGAGTGATGTGTGGGTGTACTTCTTTGTCTTGAGTCGGCTATCTAAACATTTGACATATTCACCACACATAGTCGTCGCACTGAGTCGAATTGAATTGGCAGAACAGCATACGGGTTCACCTGTACACTGGAATCCACCAGGGTTTCAGACTTCATTGGGAAGTACCTGCATTCCGAATAGGCCGAACGCTAGCTTTTGGAGCAATTAACTCCAATTCGGAACTAATTCGGAACGCGAGACCTCGTGCTTGCATTTTTTTGGGCGCGCTCCATTAATAACAAATTTCTGCCATCCATGACTCCAGTTGCCGAACGCATCGTGGTGTGCTGCCCTGACCAGCAGGAGGGTAAAGTATTCTCTGCTACGGCGTAGGACTCCAATATATGCTTCTCAGCACCCTGTTCTTTGAAACCATATTTTTCTTTATGAAATAGTGGATTATAGATGCTTGATAGCAGCGTAGTTTTTGGCCATACCACCGATTCACATGTATGAGATCAGTAAAAGAGATTAGTTCTGGCTAGTGTCGTGTATTGATCCCCAGCTGATCACTTTATTCACCATCGACCGCATATCATTGAAAGCATTTGTCCAAAATAAAAAAGTTTGTGTCCTCTTTCATTAGCCTTTTTTTGTCTTGTGATGTTCAGAACTAATAAATCTATTGTTATGTAGACCACAACTCCTCTCAGTGTTCTGATTAACATTATCTTTGCCATTTTCATTAAAGTCACGATAACAATTGAAAGTTGGAAGTTTGCAATTGGGGAACCGCTGCCAGGATCTAGGTCCTTGGCACTTCTGTGGTGATGTCATTTAGCGTCCTTGCCAAACAAGTTCACATTATGTTAGTTAAAAAATGGTTCAGTAGTATGTTGTAGATACTTAGTTCTCTGATGGTGTTTATTTGTTTTATTTACAATTCATTTGTGTCAGCGACTTTTGTGTCATTTGTCGACCGTTTTCCAGTCGTTGCTAACAGCGTTGTCGTATTATTTTTGTCGTGTTTACTATTGTATTTCTTTTGTATTTGGTTGTTTTTGATTTTGAATCTCGTGTACTATTGTCGTAGTCTCGGACTGCATACTGCTTTGCTAAATTTTTTTGAAGTCATTGTATTGTACTGCGTATACCTTGTGAAGCAGATAGTACAGTTGTCCATGTGTTGCATGGATAATTAAAGTTTTTTGTTGATAGAGAGTTTGAATGATAATGAGAAGTAGGGCACGGAGACAAGTAGATTAAAAGCGGGAAAATAAAGCGTACGTCATGGATGAAGAGCGCAATGAAGCGATGGAGGCACAGTTTCAACGTAGGGAGGCGTTGCTGTTGAACGGTGCTCGCAACAATGATGTCGCGTAACCAGGAAATCAGGGAGACGAACGCGATATGGCTTTTCTTGAGGGGACAGACAGTGTCAGATCGCGTGTGATGAGCGTACCACAACACATCGAAGCAGAGATGATTATTACAAATCCGGACAGAGAAGACGGGGAGGTATAAGAACACAATGAAGCGGATACAACACCGCAGAAATCAAGTGTGAGTTCGGTAGATTACTATAATGAGGGAAAGGAAGAGGACTTTAATCTGGTGGCATTTTTAATGGGTATGGAGAAGAAATTGGAGGAGAAAATTAATGAGACGAGGACGGACATAAAAAGTATCACTGCTCAGGTAAATCAGATGCGAGCGGAACACAAGTCATGGGCAAATAAACTCCAGGAAAACCTATGTAAATTAAACACCAAAGCAACCAAAGGTTTGCCGCCCGGAGTGGCCGTGCGGTTATAGGCGCTACAGTCTGGAGCCGAGCGCCCGCTACGGTCGCAGGTTCGAATCCTGCCTCGAGCATGGATGTGTTTGATGTCCTTAGGTTAGTTAGGTTTAATTAGTTCTAAGTTCTAGTCGTCTGATGACCTCAGAAGTTAAGTCGCATAGTGCTCAGAGCCATTTGAACCATTTTTTGAACCAAAGGTTTAAAGACTGCACATGATGGTAAGAAGATGGCAGAGAGCGCCAATACAATAGCCACATTCGCAAGACGAGTAGCAGCCGAAGCAGTGAAAACGAGTAAACGCACAGAACTGCAAGGACGAGAGGCAGTGATCAATTTGAATAAGAAAGTCGAAAGCGTGGAAAAGCGGCAAAATGACACGGAGCGGCGCATCGACGTGAAAATACGTGAAGCCACGGATCTTCATGCAACAGCGGCAATGGACAAATTACAGTCTGAGCTGCGCAATTTAGGGACTGCTTCGGAGATAACAACTGCAACTCCAGCGAGCGAGACTGAATAGGTCCGGACTCTCCTTTCGTTCAAATCTCAACAGGAAGCTATCAACACGCGTATGGAGAAGGAATTGGAGGAGGCGCTAAGGAAACAATTCCAAATGCGGCCAAGAGCGAACGCAACAGAACCAGAAACAAATTCAGTCGGGATGGATAACTGCATACCGTTAGCAGCGCGCAGAGGACATGGTGATATGAACGTCACATTTTCTCGAAGCAGTAGAGGCAGCACAAATAAGGGAACATTGATCGAAGATATGCAAAGGGCTGATATTTTTCGTAGGACGGAAGAAACGCCATTAGATTTTCAGCACTTCTTACAAGTCCGAAAATTTGAAATTTTCCGAGATGAGGGTGACTTTACTCACCCACGCACTTTGATATCAAAGTTTGACCTCTTTTTACATCCAAATTGGCCTTTAAAATACAAATTAGACTTTATTTGTGGGTACTTGCAAGAGTCAGTTGCGAAGAAAGTGAGCGGAGTATCATCGACGTGTAGAATTTATCAGGAGTTCAAAGACAGCTTCCTCAATACCTACTGGTCCAAAAAGACGCAAGAGCGCATAAAGTACGAGATAATTGTAGGCAAATATTTCGATAGTTCAGGCTACAAAAGCCCAGTCAAGGTCCTTTATGCAAAGATTGACAAGAACCAGTATCTTGACGTACCAAGCTCTACCGATGAAATCATACGTCAGGTGTTACACCAAACTTCCGTCAGCATATCAACAAGTATTAGCTGACAGGTATAATGTGGAGCTCAGTACATTCCGTAACATTATTTATGAATTAAAGTACGCGTTCTAGGCAGAGAATATCAGAGAACACTGAGGAAAGTCTGACAGATAAGTCGCAGGCCCTATGTCGTGTCCACAACATAACCATCACAATAATAGAAAAGGAAATGTACGAAATGGAATGCCTTGCGGAAATCATTCACGGTCGAGAAATTTCGGGAACAATGATGTTGAACAACAAAGAGACTGAAATGGGAACCGCAATAGTTATGTACTATGCAACAGAGGCTGGAATGGAAGGGGGAATGAAGGCTACAGACCACAAAACAGCGGATGGCAACACCATGGCTCGAGTTTCCATGATAATGGAATATGTGCGCGAATGAACAACGGAGGAAACGGAAGAAGATATCAGGTCGGGGAAATTGAGATTCAGGGACCGAACTCAGGACGAGGGACGTGAGGAAATGACAACCAACGTCAATGACTAGTTGAATATGCAGAAGAGGCACAAAAAGCATCTGCAACTGAACTCGGACCTAGCCTCATCAATGGTATCACTCGTAGATACGATGATCTTGAAGACACGTTGCTCGAAGCCACAGATAGTTTCATGGTCGGTGAACATAAGCATAGTATCATAAGGTTTGTTCAGTTATAATAGCTTTAAAGACAACAATCATTTCTTTAGATCTTTCTTGTGATTCACCTTGATAATTATCATAAGAACTGCTGCCATTACTGCAAGTCGTAAGCGTTAGGAATTATTAGAATTTCACTGTACATGTAGTTCTTCGTAACATGTATCATGTTTATAGATGTACAGTTGGTCATCCCAGAGCTGGCTAATTACAATTGTTGGGAGTAGAAATGTGCCGATTTCACGACGGAAACTTCGTTGTTTATTTGAGTCTTATTTCGCACGGGTTAATCTCGTAGCAGTTTTGCAGTTTGCACGAAACGACAGTATCAGGTGTCACAACAACGATAGAATTTTTTGTCCTCGAGTCCGAAACAAGTGCTCGAGTATTGGGGACGGAATTCTTCTCGTAACATCTTGGAGTTCAGCTACAATCATATTTCTTCTGTTCATTGTGTGTGCATTGCAGTAAACGCCATTGTACGATCCAGTATGTAATTCGTAGTATAGCGTGTGAGAGGGGCGTCGTTGAGATTAGTTTGCGGGACCCATGGAGGTGTTTTGCAGGATGGTCGTGTATTGTCCACGCTAGAGGTGTTGACTTTCTTGTGTATTTTGCCTTGGTTTGTGAACATTGCCCAGTGCAGTGTGTCATCGCTGTGAGCTGATTATTGCCATTGCCAGTGCCACGATGTATTTGTGGTGTATTTTTTGTCTGTGGATGTCGCCTTTGGTGCGATGTCTCTCGCGAATGGGATATTTTATTTGAGTTTGGTTACAGAGATGAGTTATCGCGTCTTATACGATTGTGGTTCGCTGTGGTCATTTGCTTGTGGTTTTCGCATGTGGTTTTCTGCACTATTGTGCGAGGGTATGCGTGTGGGCTTTCGAGAGTAGTTTGCAAGCGCCTGAGTGGTAGATCTTGGGTGATAGTTTGTACTATGTGGCGTGAGCACGGAATGTGCGAGTCACTTTGATATGTTTTTGCAGAGTGAGCGAGGCGCAAAATCAATTTGTGGGAAAGAGAAGAACGGAAGAAATGTAGCTTTGCAGTCAAATGTTTTTATGTTTCTTTCAGCAGCTGGAGTGGAAAATTTGTACACCAACCTAAGAAAATTTTTTGTCACTTTCAGCAAAAAGATAATTTCGCAGAAGAATTATTTTTCCCTCATAGAACAGTGAACATACTGGTGACGTCAGCACTCATCGAGATTCATGCCATACACCAGCGTTAGTGCCCCACCATAATGACAAAGCAATGGGAAGTCTAGTACCTTCAGTAGTTCGTATATCTTTTATAGTAGTTGGGTTGCATGAATAAGTAGTAGAGTTACATAGTATGAGGGTGACTGAAGTGAATGTGTAGTCTAAGCTGACTTAGTACTTTGAGTTGCATGAAAGGTTGTAGGAAATTAACACTACACTATCATACATTACAACATCTCACCACCACTTAAGATTATAAAGATTTAGGCACAGAAAATTAATCATTTGAAAGGATAATTGTAGAATAGAATAAGATTTTATTTTTGTCAAAAGAGCTCTGTAAACCATTTTATAACTTTTTTTTTATTCTTGGAGTAATCACGTAAAACAATCCTCTACAATTTCCTTATAATTCTATCTGTATTTATGCTGCAAACATTTTTGCGAAAACACGGCACTAAGTCCCCATGTAAGCATTGTGCAGACTACAGGAGCTAAGTGGATGGCGAAAAATCAGTCAGGTGGAGAGGTCGCTGACACTGGAGCAGCTAAAGCAGATGAGGAGATGGGGCGCCGAGGGCTGAAGCAGCAGTTAAAGTCGCCCGCCAGCCCTGTGAGCTGGGGTTGGTGCACCAGGTGGCAGTGACCCACACAGCGGCCACAGGGCAGCTGGTCGACATGACATCACTGGGCTGCGTGAATGGATACAGGTGCAGACGAACCTCTTCGCGCCATGAGCTGTCAACAAAGGGTTGGTGCCCTGGCAGCAAGCGAGCACTTTCGCTTCTGCTTCCAGCTTCCAAGCTCCCAAGGGACCTACCACTGAACTGAAGGGTAAGCGCCTGCCACCGGGACAGCACTGCAGAATGCTGAATGGAGTTACTTACGTGTCTGGAGACACGGGTCCACACAGATGGCGATGGTGGGAGGTGAGTCATCCAAGACAGTCAGTAATCGAAACGCCACTGACAGACAAGGTCCTGCCACACCGAGGGTGCTACCAGTACTGTATATGCTGAGTAAAAGGGATAACCCATCTTGGCAAAGTCATTGCTCATAGCTGCCACATCTAACCTGTTACATGACATGTGTAGTGCTGCGTTTATTCGTGTGACAGTTGTAAATTTAAAAATCAGACTCCAAAAAGACCTCTGAGAAGGGAGCTGCTGGAGGTATTTGTTGTTTTCATTAATTTGTTTTTATATATTTTTATATAGGCCTTGCTACTTCCATTTTTACAACATCACATATATTTTCTGTTTTTTCTTATCAAGTTTTATTTTCTCTTGGTGAACTCATGTATTATTTTTCGTTTTATGTAGAGATTCACTTGTTTTATGTCACTCATATATTGTTTTGTTGTGTTGACGCTTACATCTTTGTACTAAAGGAACAGATTGAGACATTTTAAAGAAATAAGCTGAACAGATGACACATGCCACATTAGCACTAGGAATCTTTTATATTAAGTGAATGTAAGAAACTTTGTTATCCATGTTCTGTCAAGGAATGAATGCAGCCATATGTGTAAGTGATCAGGGGTAGTAATTTTCCATGGGGCAGAGAATCCTAAAGATAACAGTATTATATTCTGGTTAGAGAAATAACCTTCTCTGGCCCCAATCTCAGGATGAAGCAGTAGATAAATGTCTGCATGACCCTGTAACCGTTTAGTAATTGTCATTAAAGTCTGGGTCTACAAGAATATGACCCAATGTTACACCTATCACATTTTTATTTCTCACTTTAAATTTGTAGTCATGCAGCAGAGAGTGTATGTGTGACCCTTGGTTAAATGTAGTAAAGACAGGGTCGAACACTGTGCTGGAGTTTATGGTGATTCATGTTTATATCTTTGATAATGACCCAACTAAGGTGTCACAGTTTATTCTGTTTCGTATAACACTAACCAACACTCCCCAAGAATAAATTTGGGAGGAACGGGGAGGTTGTGAGAGATCGCAGGGCCTCTCACTTCTGATATGGTGTTATGCTTCGTAATGTTCATAGGGAAGATGATCTTTATTACTTGGTTGCTATACTGGATATGAGATGACTTTATTAATATGCTGCAATGGTTGGCAGTAGTTAACGCTCTTGCTTGTGTGCTCTAGTGAAGGAATAGCGGTAAGCTTTACCTGCGTTCAATGGAAGAGGATGCCAATTTAAAAGACTGCACTAAAAGCATATGGTGGCCGGAGGTCGAGGGGAGCATTTCTTCTGCGGATCCTGGGTGAAAACATTTGCGAACTGCCCAATTCCTCGGTCTCATTGTGCAGACACGTTGGATGGAGCCGGTCAGTCGGCGGTCACGTCCAGGTAGGCTGACTAGCTCCCGCTCCCGCTCCCGCCCGGTAAGCAGTGCGTTAGAAAATGGCTCTGAGCACTATGGGACTTAACAGCTGAAGGCCCGCATCTCGTGGTCGTGCGGTAGCGTTCTCGCTTCCCACGCCCGGGTTCCCGGGTTCGATTCCCGGCGGGGTCAGGGATTTTCTCTGCCTCGTGATGGCTGGGTGTTGTGTGCTGTCCTTAGGTTAGTTAGGTTTAAGTAGTTCTAAGTTCTAGGGGACCTATGACCACAGCAGTTGAGTCCCATAGTGCTCAGAGCCATTTGAACCATTTGAACAGCTGAGGTCATCAGTCCACTAGAACTACTTAAACCTAACTTACCTAAGGACATCACACAAAACCAAGCCCGAGGCAGGATTCGAGCCTGCGACCGTAGCAGTCGCGCGGTTCCGGACTGAAGGGCCTAGAACCGCTCGGCCACTCCGGCCGGCAGCGCTGAGGAGTCACTGCTGCTATGGACAGAGCATTGATGAACGGCAATAAAGCAGAGGTTGGGCCCTTGTTAGGCAGGAAGCCAATGAGACGACTGTGTGTTTCTGCGAATTTCCATGGGACAGGTCAATGGCACCTAGACGTCCAGACCCTGCTATAAAACGAGGCTTTTAGGGAGTTATGGCCGATCTTTGCAAAGTTCGAAATGGATGCAACAGGGGAGATAAAGATCTGTTTTGGAGGGTTGTGGTTCCATCCAGGTCATGTTTTTAGCAGAGACACAACGTAAATGCGTGGGAAAGAGGCCGTGAAGCTGAATCGTTTTTCCTTTTCTCCCAATTAGTTTTTAAAGTCGGTGATTGGTCAAATCTGTGTATGCAGAGCAAGAGTCGGTCTTCCTGCTTCGAATGCGGCGCTCCAGCTAGTGATTGGCTTGTGCTAAAGTGGGAGTAGTCTAAGATGTAAATGTGCAATGCTACCGGGCTGGCGAGGAAAGCCGAGACAAAGAGAAGATCACACTCTTGTACTGGTGCTTCGCTAGTAAAGAACTGCAGGTTTTCGCTAGTGTGCCACTTACATCCTGTGCCAGCCATCATTGGAATGGTCAGAGGTATTGCTTCTAGTGTGGCCGTGCGGTTCTAGGTGCTTCAGTCTGGAACCGCGCGACCGCTACGGTCGCAGGTTCGAATCCTGCCTCGAGGATTGATGTGTGTGATGTCCTTAGGTTAGTTCGTTTTAAGTAGTTCTAAGTTCTAGGGGACTGATGACCTCAGATGTTAAGTCCCGTAGTGCTCAGAGCCATTTGAACTAGGGTTAAAATGCGATTAGACTAACTCATCGGGATAATAATAACAAGTCAAGGGATTGTGTTTTGGATGATCACAGATAGAAATAATAATCGACTTATAAAGGAACCACTTGAGCAGGACTCGTAGAATTTCCCGATGACCACGAAAGAAAAGAGGAAATACGAGGAAGGGCGCAGACTCACTATAGTACTTTGGATAGAATAGATGAAAGGATGAGTGATAACGATAAATTGCAATGGGAATTCCACTGTTAAATACAGAGGAGAGAGTGAGCAGATGGAAAGAGTACACTGAAGACCTCTTTCAGAGGGAAAACTTGTGTGACGACGTGATAGAAGAAGAAACAGGAGTCGATATAGAGAGAATATTACAGTCGGACTTTAAAAGAGCTTTGAAGACTTAAAATCAATTGAGGTACAAGTGATAGGGAACATTCAACCAGAATTTCTAAAATCGTTGGAGAAATTGTCAACAAAATGACTATTCACGTTAGTGCATAGAATGTATGAGTCTGGCAACATTTCATACCACTTTTGGAAAAACATCATCCAGGCAGTTTCGAAAATTGCAAGAGCATAGGTAAGGGTGAGAATTATAGCACAATCAGCTTAACATTTCGTGCATCCAATTTACGGACAAGAATAATATACAGAATAATGGGAAAGAAAGCTTAGGATGTGGACGACGACGATCAGTTTGCCTTTAGGAAAATTAAAGGCACCAGAATGCCACTTCTGACTTTGCGGTTCAACATGAAAGAAAGACTACAGAAAAATATAGACACGCTCATGGGATTTATCGACCTGGTAAAAGCGTTCGACAATGTCAAATGGTGTAAGATGTTCGAAATTCTGAGAAAAATAGGGGTAAGCAAGAGGGAAAGGCGGGTAACATACAATATGTACGAACGTAAAGAGGAAACATTAATAGTGGAAGGACGAGAACGAAGTAATCGGATTAAAAAGAGTGTAGGCCGGGGATGCACTGAGAACAGCGAAAAACTCAACGTCAGGATAGATGGTCAGGAAGCAGACAAAGTTAAGGAATTCTAATACCTAGGCAGCAAAATAACGATTGACGGACGGATCACAGAGGACATCAAAAGCAGACTAGCTCTGGCAATAAGAGCACTCCTGGCCAAGAAAAGTCTACTAGTATCACACGTAGGCCTTAATTTGAGGAAGAAATCACTTAGAGTGTACCTATGCAGCACAGAAGTGTATGGTAATGAATCATGCGCTGTGAAAAAACCGAAACAGAAGAAAATCGAAGCATTTGAGATGTGGTGCTACAGAAGAATGTTGAAAATTAGGTGGACTGATAATGAAAGAAATGAGGAGATTCTCAGCAAAATCGATCAGGAAAGGAAGATAAGGAAAACACTGGCAAGAAAAAGGGACAGGATGGTAGAACATTTATTAAGACATCAGGGAATAACTTCCGTGGGACTAGAGGGAGCTGTAAAGGGCAAAAACTGTAGAGGAAACAATATACATCCAGCAATTAATTGAGGACATAAGTTGCTAGTGTTACGCTGAGATGAAGAGGTTGGCATACATCAGGAAAAAAAAAAAAAAAAAAAACAATATCAGTTTGGATGCTTAGGGCATGACAAAATAATGGAAGCAGATAGATGACCAAAGGGAGTACTCTTATGAGATCATCCTGGAGAAAGAAGAAGAAGAAGTGAAAAACCACGGAAAGGAAGGCTAAGGGATATTCAAGAAGCGGTTGGAAGAATAGGAATAGAAGAGGATGAGGAAGATTGGTGAGATCGAGGCATTTAGTGAAAGAGATGCTGGATAGGGCGATAGCTGTAGGAACCAGGTAAATAATAAGAAGCATTGCCTTTCCATCGAAGAAACGTGGATCGGTGGTGGACCGGACACCCCAACGTTACAACGAGCATGAGGGCCATCACACCCAGTAAGAACAAACTACTTTAACTTGTGTTTGAAAACAGATGTTTCAGATTTGATAATACGATTTACTCGAGGTTGACGGAGATGATATCAACGATTTCAATGAGGTCCAAAAACATTTTACGTGATTAATGAATTGTATAACAGAATATAATAAAACACTGGTTTTATAATACGTTTTCGATTTTCACTGTCAGTTGCCCTTCGCTCATCGCAAAAAGCCTCCAAGTCACACTGTTTTCAATGATGGCGCAAGAGTCTTCTTTCTTATTCTGCTGCCTAGTTGGCTAACCGCTTCGTCAACACTCTCCTCGTTTTTAGGATTCCGTACCTTGGAGCCCTTGTATAGTCACTTCGTTGTCTGTTCGTCTTTCTGTTTGTCCGACTCCTAATATCTATTTTTTCTCACAAATGGATAGATGCAACGAGTTGGCATTTATGTCGCATACTAAGGTCTATGGTCCCTTGGCGGTGTAAAAAACTTAAGCTTATAAGTAAATGCAATTATAAAATATGACCATTTATTTTACATATTTTGATACTCTCAAACTCGCTCATCAAAAACTATTGAGTAAAAATGGTTCAAATGGCTCTGAGCACTATGGGACTCAACTGCTGAGGTCATTAGTCCCCTAGAACTTAGAACTAGTTAAACCTAACTAACCTAAGGACATCACAAACATCCATGCCCGAGGCAGGATTCGAACCTGCGACCGTAGCGGTCTCGCGGTTCCAGACTGCAGCGCCTTTAACCGCACGGCCACTTCGGCCGGCAACTATTGAGTACTTCCCGTTGATCTAGAACCACGAAATTTGGCAAGAAGCGAGCTTTCACGTGTAAGTAAACGAAAAATCTGAATGTAATTAATTTGTGATTATACCACACTAAATTTTCTTTTTCTTTTTGTCTCACCTGTTATACGTCTGTCTGTCGCCCCGTCTGTTAGGACACCTTTTCCCCATGAACGGGTAGACGTATCAAGTTGAAATTAATATCACATGCTAAGGTCCATCGTCCCTTGGTGCTGTAAAATCCTTAAGCTTCTGATCCAGTGCAATCAAGAGAAGCAGCCATTTACGTCACGTATTTTCATACTTGCAGATTCACTCCTTAAGACCTACAGAGCATCTTAGGTGACATAAAATCATTACATCTGACAAGAAGCAAGGTTTCACAGTACAAGTAAAGGATAAAATCAGAAATTCGTTAATTTCTAAGCATATCACATGACAATATATTTATTTTGTCATTTGTTATCCGACTTCAAACTTTAAATTAAAACATTTTCAAAAGCCTTGGAGTTCTAGGGACCGATGTCCTGTCAGTGTCACTGACGAGAACAGGCAAAAATCTTCGAGATTCTCGATTCCAGGGATAGATGAACTGTCTACATACATAATTACGTTTTTACGGAACCCTCAGAGCGTGAGTCCTACTCGCATATGTCCTTTCTTTTTTTTTTTCTTCTACCCATGAATCTGTACATGTAATGTCCATTACAGACAAACAAATGATCACAATTCACACAGTTTGGATGTTTTATTCAAGAAAAGGGGTTCACAAATTCAGCAAGTCAAGAATGCATTGGTCCACCTCTGACCTTATGCAAGCAGTTATTCGAGTTGGTATTGATTGACAGAATTGTTGGATGTCCTCCTGAGAGATATTGTGCCAAATTCTGTCCAATTGGTGCGTTAGATCGTCAAAATTCCGAGCTTGTTGAGAGGCCCTGCCCTTCACATTCCAAACGTTCTCAATTAAGGAGAGATCAAACGACCTTACTGGCCAAGATAGGGCTCGGCAAGCATGAAGACGAGCAATAGAAACTCTCACCGTGCTGAAATGTAAGGCCAGGATGGCTTGCCACGAAGGACAACAAAAAGGGGCGTGCAGTATCATCGACGTATAACTACGCTGTAAGGATTCCACCGACGACGACCAAAACGTCATGAAATGAAATGATACTCCACACCACCATTTCTGATTGCCGGACCTTAAGGAGGGCGACAATCAGGTTGGTATCCAACTGCTGTCCAGGGCGTCTCAAGATGCGCCTTCGGCCTGTAATCTCACTAACTTGAGTAGAAATGTCTTCAGTGACGATGAGTCTCGCTTGGAACTGAGCCCCGATCACTAGCGAAGATGTGTCTGGAGTCGTCCCGAACAGCGTTGAGTTCCAACCTGAGTGGCGCCCGCCATACGGCCCAACAGCCAGGAATGATGGCTTGGGTTACCATTTCATTTCATAGCAGTACTCTTCGGTTGTTAACCGAAACACCCATACAGTACAGTGGTGCGTCGACTATATTCTACACCCTGTTCTGTTTCCCTTCGTGGCAAGCCATACTCAGCTTACATTTCAGCAAGATAATGACCGTCTGCGGCACGGTGAGAGTTTCTGCTGCTTGTCTTTCTGCTTTACAAACTCTACCTTGGCCCAGTCAGAAAGTTTAGAGTATAATGGGCAGGGCCCTCAAACCAGGTCGGGATTTTGATGATCCAACGAGTCAACCGAACACAATTTGGCACTATATCCCTTAGGATGACATCCAGCAACTCTGTCTAACGACGCTAAGCCGAATAACTGCTTGTATAGGGGCCAGAGGTGAACCAATGGTTACTCACTTGCTCAATTTATGAGGCTGAATAAATCATCCACTTTTGTGGGATTGTAAACATTTATTATTTACTTTTCTGTACATGTACTTCACATTGACGTATTCTGTGCCACTGGGGTAATTCCTTCTTTGTGCGTGTTATTTTCCCTTTCTTTGTCTTAGTAAGTATTTGGAAGCGTGAAGAGGGCGGGGAGGGGGGGGGGGGGTTCCATGCGTATCTGAGTATCTCACAATAGAATCTATCGTCCTGAGCCTTACGGTAATCGAGGATATAAGGAACACGACAGTTGAGAAGTATTATTTTTCAAACATTTTTACTTTTCCAAAGTAAACCAGCATAAACGATGCTTCTTTTTTATTTAAATGAGATAAGCCCGCTTGACGAAAGGACGTCGTGTCAAGCTACAAACAAAAGCTCTGAAATATTTGAATTACCATGTTAAAAATCCCTCTCTTTAAACAAATGTCCGCAATGTTTGCTTTTCTTCTTGGAACACGTACGGAAGGTCGAAATGTCTTTAATTTTTTACAAGCTAATGTTAACTGCGCGTTACATATCTGTGAACTGACAAAGTGTGCCACATTACCCCATATTATTTTTATGACTGTGACACACCGTCTGTCTTTCTGGTAGCATATTAAAATAATTCGTTTTATTTTTACTTTTTTAAGTGGAGCCATGGCCAGGGACGGATGGCTGTTATGTTCCACTGCCGCCGTGTTTCATTACTGCAGGATAACGTCTCGAGGCATTAAAGACGTTAATTCTTTTCTCTGCTTAATACTGAGAAATTTTTGTTTCCACTGACATGTTGTTGGTTACTAAGCCGGCGATTGATGAACGCGTATATCTCTGACACAAATACTGTTACTTAAATGAAGACAAGGCTCGACTCAGTTCTATAGATTTAAAAAAATAAACTTCGTGCTTGTTGGTGTCTCTAAACTGTTGTCTACTAAGGACTGAAAACACGTTGTCACCCCTAACACAGTGACATTTGAGACTGTCTTTGGCGTACCTGCGGCATTCACTATTTCGTGATATAGACTACATGAGTACTTCGTAACGACGTTTCAGTGTAAGGCAATTATTCAGTGATTGTCTGCATGCCGTTCGCTACCTTCCGTTAATTCTCACAGTTCCCAAGCGTTGAATTAGCAATATATTGCTGCATCACTTATCACAATACACGAAACGTTTTGTGAATGACTGCCGAATCATGCTACTGATATCGACGAATTGTTGTCGGTGCGGTTACGTGCAAGTCCGTTTCAGGACGTTAGAGAGACTGGGTGCTGTTTACTGAGCACAGAGTCACCTTTCCACATTCATTATAGCTTGCAAACGATTGACATTCCTTGACTCCCGTGTCAGTCTTCACCAATACGTGAGCATATCACAGTAGCGTGTACCACCGAATAGAATAATACGTGGATACGTTAGTTCTCCCGTAACTCGTTAACTTCCGGATCTGCTAGATTATATTCTGTAGGAAGCATCTATGCTGAAGTGCCAAAGGAACCTAGATAGGCATGCGTATTCAAATACAGAGATATGTAAACATGCAGAATACGTCACTGCGGTTGGAAACGCCTATATAAGACAACAAGCGTCTGGCGCACTTGTTAGATCGGTTACAGCAACTACAATGACAGGTTATCAAGATTTAAATGAGTTTCAATGTTGTGTTATGGTCGGCGCACGAGCGACGGGACACAGCATCTCCGACGTAGCGATGAATTGGGGATTTTTCCCGTACGACAATTTCACCAGTGTACCGTGAATATCAGAAGTTCGGTAAAACATCAAATCTCCGACATCGCTGCTGTCGGGAAAACACCCTGCAAAAACCGAACCAACGACGACTGAAGAGAATCGTTCAAAGTGACAGCTGCAACCCTTCTGCAAAGTGCTGCTCATTTCAATGCTGGGTCGTCAACAAGTGTCAGCTGGCGAAACATTAAACAAAACAACATCGATATGGGCTTTCGGAGCCGGAGACCCACTCACATACTCTTGATGACTGATCGACACAAAGCTTTACGCCTCGCCTGCGCCCGTCAACTCCGACATTGCGCTGTTGATGACTGGAAACGTGTTGCCTAGTAGAACGAGTTTCGTTTCAAATTGTATCGAGTGGATGGATGTGTACGGGTAAGGAGACAACCTCATGAATCCATGGACCCTGTATGTCAGCAGGGGACTGTTCAAGCTGGTGGAGGCTCCGTAATGGTGTGGGGCGTGTGCAGTTGGAGTGATGTGGGACCCCTGATACGTCTAGATACGATTGTGACAGGTGACACATACGTAAGCACCCTGTCTGAATACCTGCATCGATTCATGTCCATTGTGCGTTTCGACGAACTTGGACAATTCCAGCAGAACAGTGCGACACTCCACACGTCCAGAATTGCTTCAGAGAGGCTCCAGGAACACTCTTCTGAGTTTAAACGCTTCCGCTGGTCACCAGACTCCCAGACATGAACATTATTGATATATCTGGGTTGCCTTGCCATGTGCTGTTCAGAAGAGATCTCCAGCCCTCGTACTGTTACGGATTTGTGGACAGCCCTGCAGGATTCATGATGTCAGTTCCCTCCAGCACTACTTCAGACGGCACGTCGTGTTGCGGCACTTCTGCATGCTCGCGGGGGGTCCTAAACAATATTAGGCAGGTGTACCAGTTCCTTTGGCTCTTCAGTATATATACACTGTCTGACACAAAAGTGAAGCAGCCAGGAGATGTGGTCGGATGTCAATGTAATTTCGTATACGTTCACAGTATCGTCGTGTACATAGATTATAAGGACTTTAGTCCTCTGTGACTGATAAATAGGCCACCAGTGTGAGTTTGTGTTGTTGTGTTGTTACCATACCCAGTAAGATACATACGAGACGTGAACAATGTCATTTGTTGAGTGATAACTCCGAAGCGGAGCTTTCAGCAGCGGCTGGTGAAGTATCAGTGCAGCGGTAGTGCAGCAGCAGTGCAGTACGGAGTCGCATATTTAGCTTTCATATTTTTTTTGTTTGATTTTTAATTTCTTTCCGAGTGTTTGTGCTCTTGCATATTTAATTACATAAAATCCTTGCATATTCTCGTATTTGAGAGGAGTAATATTGATAGCTGTAAAGTATAAATCCGCGGAGTCGTTAGTTGGGTGTTTGTTTTGGGCAGCCAGTGCTTTCTGTTTATTTCGTAGAATCAGTTAGCAGTAGCAGTAGCAGTAGCAGAAACTAGTCGTATATTCAGTTTTTCGTATTACTTCCGCTGGTTTAATTCAAATTACTTCGTGTGTTTGTGTGCTTCCGTGGTGAAATTTTTCGGATCTTTGCGTATTTTCGAATTAGAAAGGGGTAGTATCAAATTTTAATAACGGTAGAGTGTAACATCGCATAGGCGGTTGTCATTTGTACTAACACAGGGGTAGGATCGCATTGTAATATCTGTATAGTGGCGTAGTCGAGGTCATTTGATTGCTTAGTTCGTATGTAATTGTTCATATATCGCAGCTCAATCTGGCACTGGTGACGCAACTGTGCAGTCGCATATTGCTGTTTCACTTGTCGAAACTCTATACGTCCAGATATTAGCAGTAGGATGGATAGGGCGTGTGCGTGCTGTGTGCGGGCGCAGGAGGAACTGGCCGCGGTTCGCGAGCAGCTGAGCGTGCTGTTGGCCACGGTCAGCCGCCTTCAGGCTGCTGCCTCGAGGTGCAGCGACGGCGGAGGGTCTGGCACGTCGCTTGAGACACCCCAGGTGTCGCTTTCTGCGTCCGCTGACTCACCAGCCGAGGCACCTTCTAGTGTACCCGGCGCGTTGGGGCCGCCCTCACCTCAGGGTGAGTGGCGGACTGCAACACATTCGCGTCGCTCGAGGCGGAGGATCAATGTGGAGGTGTTCTGGCTGGCCTCGCCCGTTCATCCTGTCAGTGGGCAAGGGGCCGCTCCTTCAGATGGGCCCGAGCAGGCACACGGGGGCAAAGGCTTGCTGGTTATTGGGAGCTCCGACGTTAGGCCGGTGATGAAGCCCCTTAGGGAAATAGGGTACAGGGCTGGAAAGAATTCTAATGTGCACTCGGTTTGTCTGCCGGGGGGCCTCATCCGAGATGTGGAGGCGGCCTTGCCTGCGGCTATCGAGCATACAGGGTGCAGTAGTCTGCAAGTAGTTGCTCACGTCGGCACCAATGATGCCTATCGCTTGGGTTCTGAGGCGATCCTCAGTTCGTACGAGCGGCTGGCGGATTTGGTGAAGGCCGCTGGCATCGCACGTGGGGAGCAAGCAGAGCTCTCTATTTGCAGCATCGTTCCCAGAGTGGATCGGGGTCCTTTGGTTTCCAGCCGAATGGAGGGTCTCAACCAGCTTCATCGGCTCTGTGACGGTCTTGGCTGCAGATTTCTAGATTTGCGCTATTGGATGAGGAATTGTAGGACGCCCCTAGACAGGTCAGGAAGCGGCTACTCGGGTAGCAGAGTTCTTGTGGCGTGCACATGGGGTTTTTAGGCTAGGAAGTAGTGCGAAGTGTCCTGATGAACACTCACCAGTCGACGTGTAGGCACGGAAATCAGGACGTTCTCAGTGTAAAGACACTTCAGCTATTAAGATATTAGCAGTAACTTTTCAGAGTGTTCGGAATAAAGTTCCTGAATTTACTGCCCTCCAGGAAGCGTGTGGCGCGCAAATTATTCTCGGGACTGGGACCTGGCTGAACCCTGAGATAGGAAGTTCTGAAATATTTGGTGAGGGTTGGAACGTGTATCGGAAAGACAGATTAGACACCGTAGGAGGTGGTGTCTTAATTGCAGTTGACAAAAATATTGTGTCTACTGAGGTCGAAGTAGAGTGTGATTGTGAAGTTTCCTGGACACGTTTAACAGGGCTAGGAGAAATAAAGTTAATTGTTGGGTGTTTTTACCGGCCACCAGGTTCCACCATTACAGTTCTAGAATCATTCAAAGGGAGCCTACACACTGTATAGCAGAATTACCCGGATCATGCTATATTAGTCGTAGGCGACTTCAACCTACCCAGTAGAGACTTGGATGTCTATGGATTCATTACAGGTGGTACAGACAAGCCGTCGTGTGAATTACTTTCGAACACATTATCCGAAAACTGTCTTGAGCAGCTAAATCTACAGCCAACGCGTAATGGAAATATTTTAGATCTGGTAGCCACGAACAGACCAGACCTCATCGACGGTGTCAGTGTTGAGACAGGGATTAGTGATCATGACGTTATCATTACGACTATGGTTACGAAAGTTAAAAAGTCGGTCAGGTCAAGAAGGCTAGGAGAGTAATCTTACTAGAAAGAGCAGATAAGCAGTTGTTAGCATCCCACTTAGTAAATGAATCGACTTCATTTACTTCCGGTACGATGGACGTGGAAGAATTATGGGCATATTTTAAACACATTGTAAATCACGCATTGGAGAAGTATGTGCCGAAAAAGTGGGTTACGGACGGGAAAGACCCACCGTGGTTTAACAGCGCAATTCGGAAGCAAAGACAGTTGCACTTGCGGTACAAGAAAGGTCGGGAGCATGAGGACAGGCAAAAGTTAGTAGAGATTCGTGGTGCTGTAAAAAGAGCGATGCGCGAAGCATACAATCCCTACCACCGTCATACCTTAGCAAAAGGTCTTGCTGAAAACCCAAGGAAATTAGGTAAGCGGGTCGAAGGCTTCCATCCAGTCACTCACTGATCAGTCTGGCCTGGCAACGGAAGACAGCAAAACGAAAGCTGAAATTTTGAATTTAGCATTTGAGAAACCTTTTATGCAGGAGGATCGTACAAACATACCGCCATTTGAGTCTCCTACAGATTGCCGTATGGAGGACATAGTGATTGGCATCCCTGGGGTTATGAAGCAGCTGAATGGGTTGAAAATAAATAAATCGCCAGGTCCTGATGGGATTCCAATTCGGTTTTACAGAGAGTACTCTACTGCATTGGCTCCTTACTTAGCTTCCATTTATCGCGAATCTCTTGCCCAACATAAAGTCCCGAGCGACTGGAAAAAAGCGCAGGTGACGCCTGTATATAAGAAGGGTAGAAGGACGGATCCTCAAAATTACAGACCAATATCCTTAGCATCGGTTTGTTACAGGATTCTCGAACATATTCTCAGTTCGAATATAATGAATTTCCTTGAGACAGAGAAGTTGCTGTCCATTCATCAGCACGGCTTTAGAAAGCATCGCTCCTCCGAAACGCAACTCGCCCTTTTTTCACATGATATCTTGCGAACCATGGATGAAGGGTATCAGACGGATGTCATATTCCTTGACTTCCGGAAAGCGTTTGACTCGGTGCCCCACTGCAGAATCCTAACTAAAGTACGAGCATATGGGATTGGTTCCCGAATATGTAAGTGGCTCGAAGACTTCTTAAGTAATAGAAACCAATACGTTGTCCTCGATGGTGAGTGTTCATCGGAGGTGAGGGTATCATCTGGAGTATCCCAGGGAAGTGTGGTAGGACCGCTGTTGTTTTCTATTGAGAGGCACCCACATGCCTTGCTCATACTGTGGCATCAAGCAGTCAGGCCTGCAAGATGAGTGGTCTGCCAAACGAGTGGATTCATTCTTATTTATCGAGTAACATGAACTCTAGTACTCACACTTAAGTTACAAGTTATCCTCCTATATGATTAATACGCAACGGAAACACGCATCTGACTATCAGTAATTTACAGAACTCTGACTGTACACTACGCACTGGCAATACCACATTTTCTTTCTTTTTTATTTAACGGCTTTTGTCAACACGTGGCCACCGCACTGAATATGAATGGCGCACGCATTATAAATTCGGGACATCATGAGAACATACAATTCGAAAGAAAAGTCAACCAATCTTTTTCTTTTCACTATCTTATTTATTCCGATAAATTCTCTAACCTAAACACACAAATTCTATAACCTGTAATAATAACACATGAGAAATTCCGCCCAGTGGGCATGGCTTTACATTGGTGAATCTCTATATTATGGTCTCGTAATTATTTAACGCTACAGTGCACTTTCTGGATAGGATGGTGGATATTTTATTATTTCTCACACTTCGACTCTCACAATCATCATCACGAAACTATCCTCCAGACCGAGCAGTACAAAAGGAACAAGCATTACCCACTAATCTTTTGCAACTACCTTGCTACTCTCCCATGCAAACCACACATACCCAAATTACATGACATACACCACACTACAATATGAAATACTACTCTAAATAGTCACAACATTATCACTTTCAGCTTTCCCACTTAAATTAGTATTTATCCCAGTTTCACACGACGCTGCCCCACTTTGTAATTCTACTTTCCTACTATGAACTCTGGAGATATTTGCACGTCTTCCTGTGCAATGCAAGCCAAGTGGCGTTGCTGGATAGACGGCCGACTCACCTTGCTTCTCTCTCAGAGTTTGAATCTAGCGTCACACGGAATCATATCACGCAAAGTAATATTAAGAACATATTCATCACACACGCGAGTCCTCAACTGATACCATGGACGAGTACTTCTCTTTATCCTTTGTCTCATACACAGATTGAGACTCACACAGTACTCACCACGTGGAAGTACTCGTCTCTAATTTCAAGTCCTGCACACGCCATTTCTTAAATATTTCAACTTATGGTACACACGCTATTTCTTAAATATTTCAACTTATTGTACACATGCTAGTAATTCAGCTTAACTTAAGCACACGGAAGTATTTCAACTTATTGCTACACGTGGTTTCATTGTGACCGTTGGTCACTTCCGAAGATTACTACAATCCCATTAATATTACCTGCCTGACATTTAATTCTCCCCACAAAAGTTCCTGAAATAGAGAATTTATTATTTCAAACTACTCTTAAATATTCCACATGCATACCATGTCTCCACTCTTTTGTCATTACGGAGCACAACTAAAACAGGTCTTAACAGCACAAGATCCAGCGGCAGAGTGCTGAAACATGGCCGTTCTCAAGGTCCTCTCGCACCTCTGTCGAGGTGGGGGAAGACCATGCTACCGTATTGGTCAGCCACATTTCAGGCGCTCAAAGCTCAGGTAAATTTCATCTCTTTGGTCCCACCAAAGGTGGCCAAAGGATCGACTCAAAGATGATCATATATTCACATTCACTATCTGCAGTTAGCAGACGACCATACATTCATTCATTTCACAGATCTCACCAAACTGGATGTAGGGATTTACTTTGTGGGAGTGCACATGTGATCAATTAAATAAATAAATTGTCATTCTTTCCCACACTGGTATCTGGCTTCGCTGTATTAATTGAAATTGAGTTATTTTACAAAAAAAAATGTGTTGTTCTGACAAAAATAATGAAGTATGTTGTACCTATTTTCAATGTCGGGCGGTACTGTACCCTTTCACTATCTACAAAAAAAAATGGCTCTGACAAGGGAACCTCCCCATCGCACCCCCCCCCTCCCCCAGATTTAGTTATAAGTTGGCACAGTGGATAGGCCTTGAAAAACTGAACACAGATCATTCGAGAAAATAGGAAGAAGTTGTGTGGAACTATGAAAAAATTAGCAAAATATATAAACTGAGTAGGTCATGAGTAACATAGGCAACATCAAGGATAATATGAGCGCAGGAGCGCCGTGGTCCCGTGATTAGCGTGAGGAGCTATGGAGCGAGAGGTCCTTGGTTCAAGTCTTCCCTCGAGCGAAAAGTTTACTTACCTTATTTTTGCACAGTTATTATCTGTCCGTTCGTTCATTGACGTCTCTGTTCACTGTAATAAGTTTAGTGTCTGTGTTTTGCGACCGCACCGCAAAACCGTGCGATTAGTAGACGTGCCTCTCCAATGGGAACCGAAAACATTTGATCCAGGAAAATACGTCTGATATATTCTATACGACACTGGTGACGGCATGTGCGTCACATGACAGGAATATGTTGTCGACCCACCTAAGTTGCACATTTGGCGAATAGGTAAAAAGATTCTTCTACCTTGCCCGATTTAGGTTTTCTTGTGGATGTGATAATCACTCCCAAAAAGTGAAGAAAACATAAGAGTGTGTCACATAAACTGCAACAAATGAATGCAACAGTTTCACAGTCGCACAGTTTTCTCTGTGCTCTGTCAAAACATATGTTTTACCGTTTTCAAATTTTTCATTGTGTAGACCGTCAAATCCTGCATATGTCCAAGCAAATCTGAACATGTCCTGAAATTTTAGAGAGCGAAGTTGATTACGTATGAGTGCCTGAACTCTGATAATTGTCTGAAAATAAAAATTTAAACTTTTCGCTCGAGGGAAGATCCGAACCAAGGACCTCTCGCTCCACAGCCGCTCACGCTAACCACTGGACCACGGCGCTCCTGAGGTCAAATCATCCTTGATGTGGCGTATGTTACCCATGGACTACTCAGTTTGTATATTTTGCTTATTTTTTTCATAGTTCCACACTTCTTCCTGTTTTCTCGATTGATCTGTGTTCAGTTTTTCAAGGCCTATCCACTGGGCCAACTTATAACTAAATCTGAGGGGGGTGCGATGGGGAAGTTCCCTTGTGAGCACTATGGGTTCAAAATGGTTCAAATGGCTCTGAGCACTATGGGACTTAACATCTATGGTCATCAGTCCCCTATAACTTAGAACTACTTTAACCTAACTAACCTAAGGACATCACACAACACCCAGTCATCACGAGGCAGAGAAAATCCCTGACCCCGCCGGGAATCGAACCCGGGAACCCGTGCACGGGAAGCGAGAACGCCGCCGCACGACCACGAGCTGCGGACTTTTCTATCTACATAAATGATCTTTTGGACATGGTGCATAGCAATGTGCGGCTGTTTGCTGATGATGCTGTGGTGTACGGGAAGGTGTCGTCGTTGAGTGCCTGTAGGAGGATACAAGATGACTTGGACAGGATTTGTGATTGGTGTAAAGAATGGCAGCTAACTCTAAATATAGACAAATGTAAATTAATGCAGATGAATAGGAAAAAGAATCCCGTAATGTTTGAATACTCCATTAGAAATGTAGCGCTTGACACAGTTACGTCGATTAAATATTTGGGCCTAACATTGCAGAGCGATATGAAGTGGGTCAAGCACGTAATGGCAGTTGTGAGGAAGGCGGACAGTCGTCTTCGGTTCATTGGTAGAATTTTGGGAACATGTGGTTCATCTGTAAAGGAGACCGCTTATAAAACAACAATACTACCTATTCTTGAGTACTGCTCGAGCGTTTGGGATCCCTACCAGGTCGGATTGAGGAAGGACATAGAAGGAATTCAGAGGCGGGCTGCTGGAGTTGTTACTTGTAGGTTTGATCATCACGCGAGTGTTACGGAAATGCTTCAGGAACTCGCGTGGGTGCCTCTGGAGAAAGGAGGCGTTCTTCTCGTGAATCGCTACTGAGGAAATTTAGAGAACCAGCATTTGAGGCTGACTGCAGTACAATTTTACTGCCGCCAACTTATATTTCGCGGAAAGACCACAAAGATAAGAGATATTAGGGCTCGTACAGAGGCGTATAGGCAGTCATTTTTCCCTTGTTCTGTTTGGGAGTGGAACAGGGAGAGAAGATGCTAGTTGTGGTACGAGGTACCCTCCACCACGCACCGTATGGTGGATTTCGGAGTATGTATGTAGATATAGACGTAGATGTAGAAGAATGGGGAGATGACGAGTACTCGTCTGAGACAAAGTTACCAGCAGCTGATAGCGTTTGAAAGGGGCCTCATTGTGTGGTTTCATTTGGCCAGCTGGACGAATCGTACGATATCAAGATTTTTTTGTGGCATTCGGACGTGACAGATGCCTGATGTTGGACTGGATGGTAACGTGAGGGCAGACGCACTCATCGTCAAGTTTCTGGTCGACAACATCTGACCACCACAACGGCGTATTGCCGTCATGTGAACCAAGCACGTAGTAACCCCTTCTCATCTGCGCCCGCAACCCGGAAGCAAGCTATAGACTCCCTACAATATTCTGCGGCATCCCGCACGAACTGTCGCAGACTATCAGCAGACGGACTCGGAATTAACGACCCATATCTAGGCTGCCGTTAACACCGTAATACAAACGGCTGAGTTCAGAGTGGTGGCGTGATTAGCAAGCTTGGACTGCTGATGAATAGTGTCGCACTGTGGTCAGGCATCGCTGATCGCGGCTCTGAAATACCCTTTATGACAGCCGCCGTCGAGTATGGCAGTGACCTGTGGAACGATCTCACTGTTCGATTGTTTTGTGGAGACACAGGGGTGTTATTCGTGGTGGCACAACGCCCGTGTGGGAGCACATCCTGCGTACTCAAATGTTACCTCCCATGCGACAGTCTCGTGGCACCGTTCTGAAAAGAGAACAGTGCTCGTCCACACATGGCGCGTGTCTCTATGAACTATCCACACGATGCTGAGGTACGCCTGTGGGCCAGGAAAATCTTTAGATCCGTCGCCAATAGAAGATGTATAGGACTGCTATCATTCTACTTATCGTTTCTGCATTTGTGTGGTTGACTCCTAGATTATGAATTACTTTAGAGTCGAAGTTACTTAATTTTAATGTCCATCTTGTTAATCGACTTGACCGATCTTTCAACTGTAATAACCATTTTAAAGATGCTTGATGTGTAATCACTTCGAATTTCCGACCATATAAGATTCTGTAAATAACTACTAAAATTTCTTTTTCAGTTGTCGAATAATTAGTTGCATCCTTATCCAGTTGTCTGGAGGCATATGTCACAGGAGTTTCTGTCCCATCAACATTCAGACTTAAAATACAGCCCAAATCATTGTTGGATGCGTCACGTGCAAGTATGAATTCCTATTCAAAGTTGGGAGTACTAACCAGGATCTGATGTTAATAAGACCTTGAGCTTCTCAAATGCTTTTGACACTGTGCTGTCCACTGAAAATTAATACTTTTACATAGTAACTTAGTTAATGGCTGTGTAATTTCAGCGAATGCCTTCAAAAACTTACGAGAATAACTGAATAATCCAGTAAAAGACTCTAAGTGTTTAGTAGTTTGAGGTGTCGGAAAATCACCAATGGCGGAAGTACGCTGAGTATCCATCCTCAGTCCGTCTTGACTGATAATATGCCCACGATAACTTACTTGTGTCTGAGCAAAATGGCGTTTCCCTACACTAAGTGTAAGGTGTGATGCCCTCGGTCTATGAAATACTTCATCTAGATGTTTAACATGATCTTCCATAGTTCTCGAATAGACAATTATATGGTTAAGCTATGTCATACAGATTCTTGGTGTAAATCCACAAAGTACACCATGTAATAGGCGTTGGAATGTGGCCAGAGTATTTTTTAATCGAAACAGCATTCTTAGAAACTGGAAATGATCTGAAGGTGTTAAGAAAGCTGTCCCGGGTCTGTCTTCAGGAAAGCTTCCAGTTGGTGATATCCACTTTTAAAATCAATCGTTGAAAAATTTTTACACCTTTCTGTGTTGACTAATGTCCATGATATTCGGGACCGGATATGCATTGATCGTGGTTCGTGTATTCAAGTAACGGTAGTCTCTAAAAAATCGATATTTTCGAGTACTGTCAACTGTAACCTTTGCTGCAATAACAATATTTGCTGACCTTTCGCTATCAATATGCTTGACAATACCGTAATGTAATAGTTGATCTATAAATTCGTTTAGTGGTGGCAGGAGGTGTTTCACTATTCTGTACGGTTTTCTAGAGACTGGTGATTTGTCACCTGTTGGTTCGTGGTGTTGCGTCATAGGAGTTGCTGGTAGTGACCATCTGAACTGAATAAGCCTGAATATCCCTACAACAAAATTTCCGTGGCTTCCCGTTCACTGACTTTCAAGTGACGAACCTTGGCACTTAGCACAGAGGCGTTGACGGTTTGTTTGATGCTCCGATCAGCTGTTAATCCATCGATATACTCATCCACGAGTGTCTCTAAACTCGCTACAGTTAATGCTTTTGGGAGATTCACTTCATCTGTCCCAAAGTTGACAAAGCTTATTGGAATCATCAGTAGGCCATTAACATTAATTACACTTGCAACACTTCTTCCTATAAAGCAATGCATTTCATCTAACCCTGCATTACTCTGCCGTGGCTCAACCACACATAATCTCTGCTGTGGCACATCGGCATCTACAGATACCACTGTACCAGCAGGTACATCGTCATGCGTAATTATCTTCAACGTATGTGTATGAAGTTCAGGTGGTGACACTTTAGAAATTTAAATATTTTAGCATTGAAATACTTACAGCTGTATGACTCATCAGAAACAAATTCCCAACAAGTTCAACTGCATGCTGTGAAACTAATTTTTGCGTGATGTCTGTCCAGGAGATGAAGTCCGAGAATCGTGAAACACCCATGTCCCACAGTTGGTAACATTTTCATATGGACACGAAGCTCTATAGTTCCAATCCTAAAAACGAGCTATGTTGTCCTTAATGATACCAAATCATTATTTTCAACACCTCGTAATTTATTCCGAGGAGTCTCTAGTTTTCTCCCACAAACAAGGTCTAGACTAATCATGGATACACGTGCACCAGTATCGACTAAAAATTTACATTCTTTAACATTTACAAAACCTATGAAACAACCATCCATCTCTGCATTTGTGTCTCCAGTACGCTGACTTACTGAGAATGTTTCCCGATGGACGAAACACCGTCGTTTATGTTCAATGTTTTCCGTTGCTCGTTTCCGTTACCCTGGTTCTTAGTCCTACACCCGTTTGCCTTGTGACCAAAACGCCCACATCGCTAACACTTTAGTCGATTGCAATGAGCCGTTAAATGCCCTCCCTTCCCACAACGACTGTAATGTTTCTCAGAAGCAAAAATCCGCTTATTATTGCGTACTCGTGTAGAAATATCTATTTCCTGCATAGGTGTGCCATCACACAGAAGTGCAGCCACATCCTCTTGATTTTCCATGCTTACTCTTTGGGAAAACTCATCAGAAAAAAATTGGAAATTTGTGGTAAGGTCTTATGGGACCAAACCACCGAAGTCATCGATCCCTAAGCTTGCACACTATTTAATCTACCTTAAACTAGCTTACACTAAGGACGACACACACACCCATGCCCGAGGGAGGACTCGAACTTCCGACGGAGGGAGCCGCGAGGACCACGAAACTCCGCAGGAATTGCTCACAAAAACACATCGAGAGCTCTGTTTTCTGTCTCCCTGAGTACGACGTTATCCGCTTTTGAATTCCCTGTCAATTCACATGTTTGCACATTTGCTTTACGAATTCTGTCCGAAAAGGTCTCCACAGCGTCATTTGCCTTCTGTCTGAGCTACTGATCTTTTCTCTAAACAGCCTAGTGCTATTCTGCTTACAGTATCTCTGACACAAACCTTCCGCTAATTTTTCATATACACTCCTGGAAATGGAAAAAAGAACACATTGACACCGGTGTGTCAGACCCACCATACTTGCTCCGGACACTGCGAGAGGGCTGTACAAGCAATGATCACACGCACGGCACAGCGGACACACCAGGAACTGCGGTGTTGGCCGTCGAATGGCGCTAGCTGCGCAGCATTTGTGCACCGCCGCCGTCAGTGTCAGCCAGTTTGCCGTGGCATACGGAGCTCCATCGCGGTCTGTAACACTGGTAGCATGCCGCGACAGCGTGGACGTGAACCGTATGTGCAGTTGACGGACTTTGAGCGAGGGCGTATAGTGGGCATGCGGGAGGCCGGGTGGACGTACCGCCGAATTGCTCAACACGAGGGGCGTGAGGTCTCCACAGTACATCGATGCTGTCGCCAGTGGTCGGCGGAAGGTGCACGTGCCCGTCGACCTGGGACCGGACCGCAGCGACGCACGGATGCACGCCAAGACCGTAGGATCCTACGCAGTGCCGTAGGGGACCGCACCGCCACTTCCCAGCAAATTAGGGACACTGTTGCTCCTGGGGTATCGGCGAGGACCATTCGCAACCGTCTCCATGAAGCTGGGCTACGGTCCCGCACACCGTTAGGCCGTCTTCCGCTCACGCCCCAACATCGTGCAGCCCGCCTTCAGTGGTGTCGCGACAGGCGTGAATGGAGGGACGAATGGAGACGTGTCGTCTTCAGCGATGAGAGTCGCTTCTGCCTTGGTGCCAATGATGGTCGGATGCGTGTTTGGCGCCGTGCAGGTGAGCGCCAAAATCAGGACTGCATACGACCGAGGCACACAGGGCCAACACCCGGCATCATGGTGTGGGGAGCGATCTCCTACACTGGCCGTACACCACCGGTGATCGTCGAGGGGACACTGAATAGTGCACGGTACATCCAAACCGTCATGGAACCCATCGTTCTACCATTCCTAGACCGGCAAGGGAACTTGCTGTTCCAACAGGACAATGCACGTCCGCATGTATCCCGTGCCACCCAACGTGCTCTAGAAGGTGTAAGTCAACTACCCTGGCCAGCAAGATCTCCGGATCTGTCCCCCATTGAGCATGTTTGGGACTGGATGAAGCGTCGTCTCACGCGGTCTGCACGTCCAGCACGAACGCTGGTCCAACTGAGGCGCCAGGTGGAAATGGCATGGCAAGCCGTTCCACAGGACTACATCCAGCATCTCTACGATCGTCTCCATGGGAGAATAGCAGCCTGCATTGCTGCGAAAGGTGGATATACAGTTTACTAGTGCCGACATTGTGCATGCTCTGTTGCCTGTGTCTATGTGCCTGTGGTTCTGTCAGTGTGATCATGTGATGTATCTGACCCCAGGAATGTGTCAATAAAGTTTCCCCTTCCTGGGACAATGAATTCACGGTGTTCTTATTTCAATTTCCAGGAGTGTATATTTGCCTTGCTCAGCATTGCGTGATACATCACGTATTTAATGGCTTCACCCATGAGGCTCAAATTTTCATTCTGCACAGTAGTTTCATTTACCAGGCTCCTCATTCTGCCCGCCGCCATTCCACCATTAATGAATACCGTTACGTCCTCTGTTGTTTTGCCCTAGAACGATGTGATTACGCTAGCTACTGAAGGATGTAAAGTGGGACACTGCCATGAGCATTTTCCTCTAACAATTGTGACACTTGCTCGTTATACTCTCATTAGTAGCGTGGTATCGATAGCTACGATGCAACGGCGTAGGTGCGCTTTGCTAGGTTGGCACTAAGACAGCGACACCGACACCGACGACAGCGCCATCTAGCCTGCGCTATGTAGCTCTACGAGCGCCGCTCCAGATTGTGCCCTTTTGATGCCGAGCAGACGACCAATCAACTTAGTTTCTATCTTGATGTATAGCTTCGCAACTACGTCCTCATCTCAGCCAATGTTAAGTACATAGTTAAACCACTTTTAACTGCAGTATCAAGTGTTCTACCTCACCTGCGCCTTCTAGCTTCCTACATTCGGCCTCTAACCGTAAAATTACTGCTGGTTCACCAAAGGTTATTAATCACAATTAATACACAAAATGTAAAGTGGAAGTAGGTGCCAAGGAATAACTGGTGAAATTACACACAATTTTCAGAAACACTCTTTATTCAAATTTGATGCAAGACTTCACATTATTAAAAAAAACATTCATTTAACGAATAAGTCACGATTTACGATAGGAAAGGACTTTTAAATTATTAAATTATTATAAAAAATTTGACGCCAGTAAAAGACAAGTACAGGCAAGCAATTTAACGTGTACAACGCAACGCTGTACAATATTTCAAGCTCAGCCAAATTATAGGTGAATTTCACTCCATTAATAAATGAATACAATTTGAATACATGACTTCACTTTTGGGCGGACAAAATTTCCCACTTGGTTACAACAACCGTAGCTACGGCCGCCCACAATAGCCTCACTCAGGCTCATTAAATGGCGCAGAAATTAATTTGTCTGCAACATATAAAGACAATCCTCTTTACAAAAGTTTTCAAAATAGAAAAACTAAAACGCATGAGTTATGGACACGGGGGGGGGGGGGGGGGGGGGGAGGGACACTCACAGTTAATAACATTAACATTTCCAAAATATATAAAAAACAAATTTTACAAATTTCTGCCAGTTAACTTACGGCAAACACACACGCTCGCAAGGTATAACTTGCGAACTTTTACAACATTCTCCTTTCAAGGCAACAATTTCTACCCGTAATGAAATGTCAAACTTTTGCATGGCAAGAAAACACACTAATAACCAACTACCCGTATAAAACACATAAGCACTTTGAGTAAAAGCCTTAGAAGGTACTAAATTGGAAAAACACACAACAGTTTTTGCTGACTAGAAACAATATTTAAAAAATCCACTACGACGTACATTAACAACCTTGCTTGATTATAGCCAAACACACATAAACACAAATTTACGTAAGTTACAGCTTCCAGATGAGCAGGAATTCGTTATGCAATTGACTAGTTCTTACCACGAGGCAAAAGGAATTTTTCTTCCTTCTTAGAGTACCTTTTACACGTGAGTCTAGTAATACTGGTTATGGCAGGCGATAAAATGGATCAGGTGTTAGTGCCTTGCATTTTAAACAGTACAGCCATTGGTGCCTTAGACTCTCACAGACATGGCCGAGGCTAACAGTCGAATAACCCGTAGGTAAGCTGGGAAGGGAAAAAAGCAATCCGAACCACGGATTTACTCTAACTCCCCCCCTCTTTCGTCCTCAGAAGGGGACAAACGGAGCACCCTTTCTAATATTACCACCTTCCCGCGGGTGGGCAGACGAGAATGAATGGCGGAAACCCCCAAAATATCCAACTTCTATAATTAAACTTCATAAAATCTGTTAACAATCAATACTCAACTTCTGGTGCGTTAGGACTCCCAGGACTGAACCAACGCAGCACCTCCAAATGCTCTGCCGAGCCGTCCGCTGCCAGCCGTTTCAACGGACGCAGGAAAGCGCACCGGTTTTCAGAACCTCCTCGCCGGTCGACAGCAGACGGCCGAACTGCAGATTAGGCCCCTTGCGGCTCCACGCTCAGGAAGATTCCTTTCGCGACGAGCATTTAACGCCCCATACCACAGAGACACTGTTCGCGTCGCTTACGCTGATGCCGCGGTCTGCGTGCTGTCCCTCTAGCACCGGCAGAGAAGTCGCTTCTTAATGCCCCGACTGCCGTCTTTCCAGGAGAGCCCATACAACCACTTCTTAAACCCACGCGAACAGCCCACTTTTCCCCTTTCCCGCTAGAGGGAGACACCGAAGCCTTCAATTTCGACAACGGCGTCACCGCCAGAAAAAGGAGGGCGACTGCTTCACGCTACGCGCTGCGCCGCGTTTTTCAAAGCTAACTTTACTACGGCTCAGGCCTACCTTTCAGTTTTCAGGAGCAGGCCCACGCGCCGTCTTCCAGGTGGGATACAAAAAGTAGTAGCTGACTTTGTGTGCCTGTTTTTTTTTGTGAAATTTACCACTTAGTTAATTCGGTACTGAAAATACGTGCTTTAGACAGAGCAACGGATATAAAAAAGAAAAATGTAACTCAAAATGTACGAAACTAGATTCAACTGCCTCATTATTGCCCAGCGACACTCACTATGTGCCACTATAACACTATTAGAGTTCAAAATTTTGAAAAACACAGCCCTCAGTCGCGAACACAATTTGTGACCTAGGTTTCGGTGTCACAAAGGACAACTTCTTCGGACACTTTGTCCGAAGAAGGTGTCCTTTGTGACACCAGGCTGTGTTTTTCAAAATTTTGTATTATATAACAGTCGCTGATTGACAGCCATGTTAAAAACCTTATTAATAGAGTTCGGTTATGCATAAACAACGTTTAGAAGTCGTCTTTCTTCAGCAGTAGACTCGACGGAGGCTAATTTGGCTGTGTATTGCATTTCATCTGACGTATGACGAGTCATCAGTTGGCACACCCGGGAGGTGATGAGCCGGCCAGAGTGGCCGTGCGGTTCTAGGCGCTACAGTCTGGAACCCAGCGACCGCTACGGTCGCAGGTTCGAATCCTGCCTCGGGAATGGATGTGTGTGATGTCCTTAGGTTAGTTAGGTTTAATTAGTTCTAAGTTCTAGGCGACTAATGACCTCAGAAGTTAGGTCGCATAGTGCTCAGAGCCATTTGAACCATTTTTTTTTTTTTCGGGAGGTGATGTCAGGGACGTTGGCGGCGCGGCGGCTGACCAGCGCGAAGCGGTTCTCGTGCCAGCTGTAGTGTGTATTCGGTCCCATTCCGAATTAAGATAAAACTTGATGTTCCATACGTTTGTTCCTGGTGTCGGTAGTCTTGTGGTCTGTTGATCTTCATCGTACCCCTGGTAGGTTTCAGGACCCGAATATGCCAGTGTCTTGAAAGGGAAAATGGCCCCAAGAGGCCATGTTGTTGGCTGTTAACTGCTTGTCGGTCTCTCGCTTTGTGCTCTTATGAAACAGATACAGTTTCTGGGAACATATCGTAGGAGAGAACGAGTGGTCTTGTCTTCCTTCCGTTGGTTTTCCGTCACCTTTTCTGCTGAATACTAATTCCTTGCTCGGCAGAGAGTGTCCTCGACCTGACTCACTTGCGGCGTAGTGGCTCGCTTGCCGCTTCCGATTGTGTCTCTGGCATCTCCTGAATTTGTCTCATAAAATGTGAGTGAGTTCTAATATACCACTGTCCATTAAAATTGCTACACCACGAAGATGATGTGATACAAATGCGAAATTTAACCGACAGGAAGAAAATGCTGTGATATGCAAATGATTAGCTTTTCAGAGCATTGGCGACACCTACAACATACTGACATGAGGAAAGTTTCCAACCAATTTCTCATACACAAACAGCAGTTGACAGGCGTTGCCTGGTGAAACTTTGTTCCGATGCCTCGTGTAAGGAGGAGAAATGCGTACCATCACGTTTCCTACTATGATAAAGGTCGGATTGTAGCCTATCGCGTTTGCGGTTTATCGTATCGCGACATTGCTGCTCGCGTTGGTCGAGATCCAATGACTGACTGTTAGCAGAATATGGAATCGGTGGGTTCAGGAAGGTAATACGGAACGCCAGGCTGGATCCCAACGGCCTCGTATCACTAGCAGTCGAGATGACAGGCATCTTATGCGCATGGCTGTAACGGATTGTGCAGCCATTTCTGGATCCCTGAGTCAACAGATGGGGACGTTACAGAAAATGTTCGACTGCTGCCCTGGCCAGCACATTCTCCAGATCTCTCACCAATAGAAAACGTCTGGTCAATGGTGGCCGAGCACAATACGCCAGTCACTACTCTTGATGAACTGCTGTATCGTGTTGAAGCTGCATGGGCCGCTGTACCTGTACACGTCATCCCAGCTCTGTTTGACTTAATGCCCAGGCGTATGAAGGCCGTTATTACGGCCAGAGGTGGTTGTTATGAGTACTGATTTCGCAGGATCTATGCACCCAAATTGCGTGAAAATGTAATCACATGACAGTTCTAGTATAATATATTCGTCCAATGAATACCCGTTTATCATCTGCATTTCTTCTTGGTGTAGCAATGTTAATGGCCAATAGTATAAATTTATTTAATTTAATACATGTAAAGCTAATGGTGTGAATTGTTGCAAAACAAAGGTGTTTATTGTTCTAGGGAAAAAACCAACGGAGATCACTTTAATGTAATAGATAAAATATGCTTGGAAATTAATCTAATGTGCTAGTAGGGACGAAATTTCTATTCCTTACTATTCTGTTCCATAAACTAACCTTCGTTTATGTCGCACAACTCCTGCTTGGTGATGACATTTTCTTTCACTGGGTGTATGTGTAGGTGTGTAGGGAAAAGAAGTGTTGTTCAGCCTTATTGAAGTCTTTCATCTCGCCTCCGTGAACTTGGTGTAAACCATCGTTTGTAATTTAAAACATTTGTTTTAAAAATACACGATTAAGTAGAGTACTCTTGCGACATATGACTGCATACAAGTTAGTTGTAACAGCATGTTGGTTGTCTGAGCGACCTCTGTTCCGTGGCACGAAAGATGATTCACATGAAAAAAAAAAAAAAAAAAAAGACAGCGTTACGATATGCAAATGAAATGATCTGCATAATTAAATGGAAATCTTTGGATTCGACTCGAGAAATTATCGGGAATCCCTGTGGGATAAATTTACAGAACCTTTATTCGATTAATACTGTGTAACCACTGTACTGCCATCGTCGTATATTTCGCGTATGGATCGTAAGAGCAATATAAGAACGATTACGTCACTTATCGAGGTATATAGTAATTTTTTCATCGCTCGATACATGAATGGAATTTGGCTCGGTGAAAAGAGCACATCATATGCGGTGATACATATTGTTTGCTCGAAGTATAGAAAAATAGTGGCTAGACTGATGAGTTTCATTACACTATGGTATACTCCGAAGGCTGAGAGCCAGTACGTCGAAAACCACATGGCACCTCACTAACCTGCGTCCCACATTATTTGTTGGCTGTATTTCAACCTCTGCTTTCGCATACAGTTTTTACCCTCTACAGCTTCATCTAGTATCATGGAACACATTCCCCGGCGTCTTAATATATGACCAATCAGTATTTGTCAGTATTTTCCATATGGTCCTTTCTTCGCTGTTTCTGTGGAGAACCTCTTCATTCCTTGTAAGCCATCTAATTTTAACATCCTTCTATGGCACCATGTCTCAAATGCTTTGATTTTCTTCTTTTTCCATAATCCATGCTTCACTATCGTGTAATTACGCGTTCCAAACGTAGAGCGAGTCTTACTTTGTTGTGATACACCATGCGAAAATTACTTTCGTCCCTACTTGCACATTAGATTAATTTCCAAGCATATTTTATTTACTACATTAAAGTGATCTCCACTGAATTTTTTTAGAACAATATACAGATTTGTTTTGCAACGGTTCACATCATTATCTTTACATGCATGAAATGCAATTTAGTGTTTCTTACTTGTCTCTTCTGCTAAAATCTACACCTTATGTTGACAATACAGACAAGCAGTTGTAAATAACTCACCGTTTACGTAAAACTTATGGCATGAACTGTTTCGAATCTACAACTAGAATTTGTAAAAGCAAATTTGTGCATTATCCCAGAAAAAACACCGAACGTCCCTTTAAAATTAGTAAAAGGTGAAAGCCTTCTGGAAATTATTACATTTCGGCAAAAGCTTTGAGTGTGAATTTTTGAAAAGAATAGTTACGTACTTGCTGTGTAAAATGGTCACACTAGCAGATTTGATATGTGCGTTCTTTTTTCTTTTTATAACGACCATGAGATCGAAATTATCCAATAATGACAGATAAAACATTTAGTTCACTAACACGTATACGCCTTGTAGTCTTGACATGTTTTATTGTTAATGACATAAATACCTATTCTCATTTTCCTATCCACTAATGATAAAAGCTTTTCGGAATGACAATCCCCGTTTTCTTCAATGTAGGTGGAATATTGAGTTACTGCTGTTCAGGGAGCGCTTGGTGTCAAGTCATTCATTTTAAAGTCTGGTCACCAACTGCATTTTAACAATGTACACTCTACGTAAGTTTTGACTGTAAACCAAATACGCCCGTTTAACGGGTTACACCACAGGCGAAACTGTACTGTAGTGAAAAATACAAAAGAAAGGGTATTTCAATCGAAGAAACGACAGCAAGTGCGCCAGATTGCTGTCATTCAGAAAATTTGTTTTGCTGTGGAACCGTTGCAAATAAAATTTTGAAATGGAAAATCTGTAGCAACGCATAAAGGGGAAACGTTGTAACCGACTTACTTCAAACTACGTATTGATTTGAACAGGGAGATAAAAACAACATCGGTCCTAGCTCACTGCAGACCGCGCCCAAACAGGGTTTACTGTGCAGAAAATTACCGTACTCTAATAGACATCCAGACGGACATAAGCTACATGGCTTTAAAAAGAAAAGAAAAGAACAATGAACAGATTTTATGTTTAAACCGATTGCGAGAAATAAAACCCAAAGTTGTGCTGTGTTCTACTTTGAAAATCTGTGGTTTCTGACCGTGGTTTTTAATTACGACAGTACGCCTCGCCATTTAAACAATTAGACAAATTGTTTTTTCCTAGTAGATATTGTTTCTTTCATATACAGCGTCTCTCTGTATATATAATTTTTAATAAGTATTGTATAGAAACAATGCACTGTTTTGTTTTCTTCCTCGCAGTCGACTTTAACAGAAAACCTGTACAATAGGAAAGATGTATTCATGACTTATTGCCTTATGATTACAATACTTCGACGCAGCCTTAATCATCAGAAACTTTGTATGTATCTCAAACAAGCAATATTGTTTTGGATAACGTAGCAGGAGACTATAAGGAAGCCGGTCGCTGTGGCCGAGCGGTTCCAGGCGCTTCAGTCCGGAACCGCGCTGCTGCTACAGTCGCAGATTCGAATCCTACCTCGGGACCTCAGATGTTAAGTCCTATAGTGCTTACAGCCACTATTTTTTTTTTTACTATATGGAATATCAGTCAATCGATACCGTATTCAGTACTGATGATGCCGTGCAGTGTCAACAATATTTTATACACTCACTGCATCCAGCTGGCTTTGCAATACACAGTTTGAAACTTAAAATCGGCGTTCCTGTAAAACTACTAGGCAATTTCAATCCTCCTGAACTTTGTAACGGTACCCGTTTGCAGATTAAAACAATGATAAGCGACGTCACTGAAGCAACCATTCCCACAGGTTCTGGAGATGGAGAGGTCGCTCCCATACGCGTATACCAATGACCCCGATTTTAAGTGACATCAATTCCTGATAAAGGTTTCATTTGCAATAACAATAAAAAGGGCTCAAAATTATTCACTCCAAAACGTCGGAATTGATTTAAGATCAAAGTGTAATTCGCCTGGTCAGTTGTAGGAAGGAGATTAATGTTTAACGTCCCGTCGACAACGAGGTCATTAGAGACGGAGCGTGGTCAGTTGTACGTTGCACTTTCATGAACTTGTAGTTCAGAAAACCAGTTCTTCCTCTTACCACAAAAAAAGGTAAATATAGTATACTATGATGTAGGCAGAACAATGCGCAGACTGGGGGAAAGCTAATTATTAAAAAACTGCAATTTCACATGTGAAACAGTTCAAATACATTCACGTTCAGGGAGAAAAAAAGAACACCTTAGAGAAAGCAGAACACCTTCAACGACTAGATAGGACGTTCATATTGCTCGCACATATACATTATCACCAACGTAGGATTAAACGGTCAACAAGTTGCACCTACATATACGTTAGTGTTTTCTGCAGAAACGATTAGCATTTGAACCATGTCGGTCCACGGGCTCAAGATGAACATCAATATCGCAGCGTAACACCATCTGCCGGTAAAATATGACAGCGTCTCCCGCTGTCGTTATAAACCGAAGGTAATGGATCAGTGAGACTTGAGCAGACGTGGAGGATGACTCGAAGACGTATGTGCGAACCGTACCGTCAAATCAGTGAGTCTGAAAGAGGGTTACTTGTTGGCACGAGAGAATGTGATGCATCCATCCGGGAAATTACTGCTCGTGAAGTACAAAGTGTTAAGGCAGTGCAACGGATATGTACAGAATGGTTCACGGAAGGCCGTAGAAAACGACGCGAAAGATCAAGTCGCACCACCCGTACCACCCCACGAGAAGATCGACTTCCTCATCCCAATGGCATCGCAGGACGCATCTGCGTCCGCCTCGGCTTTGGCGGAACAGAGGAACAGTGTAACATATCGTACACTTTCAGACGTGACAGATCGTTGACGTTCATTGCGGCATAGGTTGCGCACTCGGTGTCCACTTCTCCGCTTAATTTTGACGAATGTGCAGAAACATGCTAGACGGCAGTGATGTATCGAACGACATCAGAGGAGCAGGAATGTCATTACACAGTGCTTTCGGACGTATCCAGATTCTGTTTCTATGAAAATGATGGGCGCATTTTGGTTCTCCTCAGACAGGGGGAGCGGCATCACAGTGACTGCAGCGCTAACTCAAGGCCTCATGGTTTGGGGTGCTGCTGGGTACAACCACAATCACCTACGTGAGTGACATCCTGCGACCCGTAGTCATACCCTTTCTACACAATACTCCAGACGCCATTTTTCGGCAGTACAATGCACGACCACATGTTACTGCACGAACATGTTCCTTCTCGGTGTCACAGAATGTCAGCCTTTTGCCCTGGCGCACCAGATCGTCTGACTTGTCACCAATGGAAAATCTGTACGTTATGGTGAAACGACAGGTGCAACGCTGTGAACCAGTGCCAACCACCACAGATGAACTTGGGAACCAGGTGAATGGAGCGTGCATGGCTATACAGCACGAGGTTGTACTTGAAAGTACAACCTGTGTCCTGTTTAGGAATATACATAATGGATGTCCGAGTCTAGGTCGTAGACGCATGGTTGACGACAAATAGAAGTTTTGGTCTAGCCCTTGAGTTGTGCACTGATAGCCAAATGGTATGGCGACCGCTAACGATAAAAGGGAAAACGGGTTCGAGTCCCGGTCTGGTACAAATTTTCACTGTCGTCACTCTGTTCTACACCTGATGGTTGTACTTACTCTCAACTTCGAATGCATTTAACGTATTTCATAGCGGCTGTAGTCGCCAGGGTGCCTCTTCCTTTGGACATGCATGCGTCGTAATCAGAATAACGCAAGCGCTGTAATATCGTGCTTTGTACGTGATTCCTGATTTTTCGTAGAGATATGGTCTACCACTTCGTTCTTCGTTACTCAGTATTGTTTGATCTCAATGGAAGCGTTTGCTCCACTTAACCACAATGTCATATGATGGTGCATTGTTTCCTCGCCCAGCGACATGCTACGGTATTGTAGCGCGGAGATTTCAACGTGTACCAGAAATGTAGGGACATACCTGCTGACAAACCAAAAGTTAATTACTCAGTTTTAATTTTTCGGAATGACATTTAAAGGTTTTTTATATAATAAGGAAAACTAATAGTCTACATGCACATCATATCTTTCTGTTGACAGTAAATGGTTTCGGATATCGTAACCATAATGCGATGAAAATTATTTAACCATTCCATCAGGTTTCGGACTTGCAGCCGGATGACGTCGGCATCTTACCATAATATTTCTGCTGACTTCCATTCAGCCATCTTCAGGTGAAAAATGTTCAAATATGTGTGAAATCTTGTGGGACTTAACTGCTAAGGTCATCGGTCCCTAAGCTTACACACCACTTAACTTAAATTATCCTAAGGACAAACACACACACCCATGCCCGAGGGAGGACTCTAACCTCCGCCGGGACCAGCCGCACAGTCCATGACTGCAGCGCCCAAGACCGCTCGGCTACTTACTGTACCTAAAGTGATGTAGAGGAGGATGCACACAGGTTACCACTACATGAGTACTCCTGTCGAGCTTGCAGCCACTGTCAAATGCGCTTAGGTACCAAAAGTCTTGGGATACTTCCTAGTATCGTGTCGGACCTCCTTCTCTCCAGCGTAGTGCAGCAACTCGACGTGGCATAGTCTCAATTATTCGTTGGAAGTACCCTGCAAAAATATTGAGCCATGCTGCCTCTACAGCCGTCTACAATTGCGAAAGTGTTGCCGGTGCAGGATTCTGTGCAAGCACTGACCTCTGGATTACGTTCCGTATATGTTCGGCCATCTGGCTAGCCAAATCATTAGCTCGAATTGCCCAGACTATTCTAAAAACCCCTCGCAATCAACTGTGGCACGCTGAGATGAAGCATTTTCGTCCATAAAAATTCCGTCCTTGTTTGGGAACATGAAGTACATGAATGGCTGCAAATGGTCTCCAAGTAACCGAACATAACCATATCCACCCAATGATCAGTTCAGTTGGAACAGAGGACCAGTGCATTCCATGTAAACATAGTCCACACCATTATGGAGCCACCACCATTTGGCATGGTGACTTGGTGACAACCTGGGTCCAGGGCTTCATGGGGCCTGCACCTCACTCGAACCCTACCATCAGCTCTTGCCAGCGGAAATCGTAACTCACCTGACCAGACCACAGTTCTCCAGTTGTCTAGGTTCCAACCGATATGCTCAAGAGCCCAGGAGAGGCGCTACAGACTGCGAGCAAAGGCTCTCGCTTCGGTGGTCCGCTGCCACTGCCCATTAACGCCAAATTTCACCCCACTTTCCAGACGGATACTTTCGTCTACGTCCCACATTAAAATGGTTCAAATGGCTCTGAGCACTATGGGACTCAACATCTTAGGTCATAAGTCCCCTAGAACTTAGAACTACTTAAACCTAACTAACCTAAGGACATCACACACACCCATGCCCGAGGCAGGATTCGAACCTGCGACCGTAGCAGTCCCGCGGTTCCGGACTGCAGCGCCAGAACCGCTAGACCACCGCGGCCGGCCCCACAATAAATTCCGTGGTTATTTCATGAAGTATTACTTGTCTGTTAGCACTGGCAACACCACGGAAACAGCGCTGCTCTCGTTAACTGAATGCCGTCGGCCATTCCGCTGTCGGTGGTGAGAGGTAAAACATGAAATTTTGTATTCTCAGCACACTCTTGACACTGTGGACCTTCGAATATTGAATTCCCTAACGTTTTCCGAAACGCAATATCCGATGCGTCTAGCTCGAACTACCATTCCGTGTTCAAAGTCTGTTAATTACCGTCGTGCAGCCTTAACCCCGTCGGAAACATTTTCCCACGAATGACATGATTACAAATGACACCTCCGCCAATGCACTGCCCTTTTATGTCTTGTGTACGCGATACTACCGCCATCTGTTTTTGTGCATATCGATAACCCATAACTTTTGTCATCTCAGGCACAGAGACGCAGTCGTAACGATGATTTTGGACACACACCCTTGGTCAATTTTTGGGCCTGCTGAGTTGAAATTCATGGGGGAATGGTGATAGGTTAATCAGTAATGATGCTATTACTGTTTAAGATTTCCGCACATCAAATTTCACGCTAATGAAGTCGAGCAATGTGTACTTCAGTATGCTACATTATAAAATGATTCTGATACAACTTAAGATCACACTTTGCATCACGGTATGGTCTACTGTTAAGCTTCCGAAAGCGTACGTCCCTGGAAGAGAATTGCCGCCGCCTACGTGCATCTCGTGAAAAACCCGTAAGGATAAAACTGAAGAGATTCGAACCCGCACGGAGGCTTACCAATAACAGCTCTTCATGCGAACCATGCAACACTGGTACAAGGAAAGGATGAAGTTGAAAGTTTATAACTACCATTTACTACTGCAGCTGAAAATTCGGTGGAATTATTAAGTTTTTCTTGGAAACTATATAACTTTTAAATTCTGATTGCTGATTCCGATCTAGAGCAGCCTTACCTACCTTACTTTCACACACTAACATATTTGTGCAAATAACCTTTAATGTGAGTTATACCAACTGATCAAAACTGCAGCTATCTATAAATGAGACTGAAAATAAAGAATTGTTGTCACCAATACTCAGAAAGGCTCTCTAATGAAAGAGTCCCGCACAATGGCCGTTACTTATCCAAAGTGTTCCCTACTATAGTCCGTGAGACGAGTGATTGGTACTGACAGTTCCGGCGGGCAGACGGCGCTGTTGCCGAACGTGGCTCACAGCACGCGGCGCCCTGTCTGCTACACGCATTCTCTAGCAGCAGAAATAAAAGCGAGACAAAATACAAGTCGTATTGGTACGCGTGAATTTATTTAAAGTTGATGCTTCAAATATATTAACTCGAAAACTGATAAGAGCTATTTAGTACAAGTATCTAAGATGCTGAAACATAATAAAGTTATTTGTTAAACTTCACAACTGAAATGAAAACTATTTTCGCAAGTTGTTGAACATTAGCAGTTATGGTTTCCATTGTTAAGTATTAGCATTATTAATTTGTTCTACTACAAGCTACAGAATAATTGGTCAGTGTATTAAGAGTTATAATCTGAAGAAAGTACTCACAATATGATGATCTGGTTGTAGATCGATAGCAAACTCCCTCCTTACATTCCTTAATACGCTGTAGTTACTGTAATGGAAAAACACCACTCACTTCACTGTCAGAATCTGATTTGACATTGTCTTCCTCAGCACTACTCGAACTACCACTGCTCTCTCCCAGATGTATAATTAAATTTTCGATGCATTCTTCCACAACCCCTTCGGTTTTGGCCGCCTCTCTGATGGCACTTGCAGTGCTGTTTACAATTTTAGCCCACGTCTCGCTTGTCACTTTATTGATAGCTGCTGGAAGGAGAGTTTCCACTTCAGAGATCGTGAATTTTTTATTGTTTGGAGCAATGTAATTTTTTATCTGCGCCCACACTCCTTCAATTGCATTGAAGTGACAGTGGTATGGAGGAAGCCGAACGATTGCATGCCCGTGCCTTTTAGCAATCTCGTCAATTACATATGTTGGAAATTGGGGTTTCTTTTGTGCCACAATTTCGAGCAGTTCCGCCTTCCTTAAATCTTCTCTGAAATCAACTTTTCGCCGTTTCAACCACTGAATGATATCGTCTTTTTTTGTTGCCAAGGTTGGTGCCTTATCGTGAACAACGGAATGATAAGGCGCATTGTCCATAACAATCACTGATGGACTTGTCAGATTCGTCATAAGCGATGTCTCGAACCATTCTTGAAATACTACACTGTTCATTTCTTCATGGTAACCTCCCGTCTGTTTTGACCGAAACATTTTCAAGCAGTTTGGCACAAAACCTTTCGATGTTCCTGCATGTAAGACAATAATACGCCCTCCTTTGCCAACAGGCACTGCCATTGTCCCCTCGGGCGTTCCATCATTCCAGCCTCTACGTAAAGAATGGCTGGCATTGACCCAAGTTTCATCTAACCACACTATACTTTCGAATTCCACACCCATGATCCTGCGCAGAAATCTGCACCGCCATGCAACTACATCTGTCCTTTCCATTAATATTTTGCGTCCGTTAAACAGTGAATAGCTGAAGCCTATGTCTTTCAACACTGTACGCAATGAAAATTTGCTCCCTTTAAAAAGATCGTCTTTCTGAAGCGACACCTGTAATTTAGATAGAGTGGGATGTTCCCTTCTCTTATAATAGCTGTATATATGACGACGAATAGCGTCTTTCTGAAAATCGTCCAAAGCTGTCACCTGCTTATTTCTCGGTCGCTTCTTTCATGGTGTGTGCAGCTTTGTTGTGCCACTCTCGTCACAATCTTTACAACAGTGTTCTTACTTATTTTCAATGCTGCAGCAGTTCTCTTCACAACCTGAACAACAGGAATTAAGGGCCCACCTTTGTCCTTTTCTTTTTCAAAGTAATCCCTCACAGAGCACACGAATTCACGGGCCTGGGTGTGTAGCACACTTTTCTTCCTCCGTTTCACTTCTTGTGTTAGGCTGGTACTACCCTCCGCACTAGACATTGTTTACAACGAAACATAAACAAAGAAACACTAAAAACAACAAAAACGAAATAAACTGGGAATTCAACTTCAGACAAACGACGAACGACCGCACCGCCTGCACGCGAGACACTGGTAAGTTTCATAAGCGCGCGCCACCGGGTTTCAGAGCGGCAACGTGGCCCTTGCTACCCGCTCAAAGTCAGGCCGTCATTGGCTGCCTGCCTGCGGTCACTAGGCAACGGAAAGACGCTACCGAGCTGTCAATATCAAAGACTCGTCTCCCAGACTACAGACAAGTGCATCTACTGAATTTGTATGAAATGTTGCTAATGAATACTGTTCCACATTTCATCTCAGGAGGCCCTAAAATTCATTCTTACTTTTGCAACGAGTAACTCAGTTCTACTTTGTCTGCACACTGCAAGGATGTGAGTTGCTGAACTGCGTAACCTGCAATAGATTACTGCGTCGCAAATTGCCTTACTTTACAATACGAAATTGTAGTGTTGCGTCGTTCAGAAGGACGTTACCAAATATATGAAAAGTATTCGGCAGTTGCGAGTATGGACAACCACCGGCTGAACAATGAAATGACAACAATGAAAATTGTACCGTACCGGGAATCGAACCTGGGTTTCTCGCTCGCAACAAGCAGAAAATCCGGATAGGAGTCCCGGTCTGGCACAAATAGTCACCGTCGTCACTCCATTATACAACTGATGGTTGTCCATATTCGCAGCTGTGAATATAAATCATGTTTTATCTTACTTTAGTTTTTTCTAGGCTGCTCCGTAAATTAAGGTTTTGTATCTTTGCAGAAAATGCAGTTCAGTATCCTTGCAATTGTGTGAGGCGTAAGATTGCAGGTATCACGAAATATGTCACAGGCATCACGAAATGTGTCACTCCATATGTGAGGATAAGCGTAATGAAATATTTATAAGTCACAACGAATTTTTTCCGGTTCTTTTACTGACACAAAAGTGACTGGAACTCAGTATAAACGCTAATCTCTTCTCAGCATTATCATATCACCATAAAAATTACTTTTACATGAAATATTTAAATTACATGAAATGTACTCCTTCCTTTTTTAACTGAAGTACTTTTAAGTAAAAAAAAATTGAAATACTGATTACTGATTCACCTTATTTACCAACACATAGATGTTCCTGAATACAATGAAATCCTTACACTACAATACTTTGCGATTAGCGTGTTCAGTAAATTAAACTTAGTGCATGTTACCTTCTTTCATAAGTGTGATCTATCGATGAAATCATCTCAGATTACCCTCTTTCCTCAATTACACATCAGGAAGCAGCTCAAGTTAAATTCCATTCTGTGTATGGTACGTCCGCTATCGATGCTAACCATTTTGCCATGACACAACACTACCTCTCCCTCTCTGGCAGAAACTGCTTCCCTCGCTTGCGCGAGCTCTTCTCGTTAATACTACAACCTCTAGTAGACAATGAACAAAAATCACTCATGTGTTCAGGCATGCCAAGATGCTCATAGTAGTAAATACTCCAAATAATCCGTCAAATGTACCAAACAAACTGTCATTTCAGATGATATGAATTTCCTTCATAAACATTTCTCCTAATATGTACATCTCTCGTCGTGACACCAGTCCACACAGTACCCTCCGCCACACACCGTAGGTACCTTAAGCAGTATATAGGTAGATGTAGATATTCGGAATCAGTGGATATATTATTGTTATTCTTGATCCACATACAGCTGCGGCGATTATTGCTAATCTTAAATATGCCGTATTAAAAAGACCAGCTAAACCATAAGGAGCTATCCTTACAAGTTTCTGAATTTTCATGTATGGAACACATCTCTTTTTGAAAGCGGCACTGAACGTAGTCTCGAAAGTTACACCCAGTGGTTACAGTCTATGTGGACAATGGAACAGTAAGGAGACCATAGAAACTCCATTACTTTCACATAACAAACAACTTTCAAGATTCAAGGCTAGTTTTGGAATGATGAATGAAGTGGCTCAACCAAGAAAGGTACAACTCTTCATTAGTCGAACTATAACCTCTCCCTTCGTAATCGGCCTTTTGGATTGCGGTAAAATTGACCGTGATCGCGTATTCCTAAAGAAATTTTACAGTGAGTAATGCTATTGCTACCGAAAGAAATCAAGCGTCAAAGCATTCATAATGTATCGTTGCGCTGAATTTCCGGCGGGGCGGTAGGCCGAGACATGTACCACTTCTATCCCATTCCTTTCCATACCTTCATTTCATAATTTGGAAGTAAACTGTGCTCCACTATCGGACAAACCCGCTTTTGGTTTGCCGATATCCACAAAGCAATCGTTTGCAAGTTTGTTGTAAACAGCTTAAGGTGTTGTCCTTCTTATCGGATATAACTTGATGAACTTCGAAAAGGCTAACAGCGCTACTAATATGTAGGCGAAATTACGTAAGGTCTTTGGCAGGGGGCATAGAGGTCCGTGCACACTAACTCTAGTACATCACCAAGTCTTAGGCCCTGCATAAGACCACGATTTGTGCAGTTGGTCACTTTCATTCATCCTCCGACACTTATCGCAAGTCTTTCTCCCAAAAGTTGTTCTCTTTAACATGTTGTGAAGATTCACAACCTCAGTCATTTTCTCTGTACATTTCTTTGGTCCGCAATGACATCAGCCTAAGTGATAATAGGTTACCATTTCGGTAATGTACTTGCTGGGCCTACACACCCGCCATTTCTCACTATACTCACTTTGCGTATATATAGGATAGGTTAGGTTAGGTTAGTCTTGTTTAACGTCCCGTCGACAACGAGGTCATTAGAGACGGAGCGCAAGCTCGGGTTAGGGAAGGATGGGGAAGGAAATCGGCCGTACCCTTTCAAAGGAACCATCCCAGCATTTGCCTGAAACGATTTAGGGAAATCACGGATAACCTAAATCAGGATGGCTGGAGACGGGATTGAACCGTCGTCCTCCTGAATGCGAGTCCAGTGTGCTAACCACTGCGCCACCTCGCTCGGTATATATAGGATATTGTTGCACATTCTGTAATACTCAACTTTTCTCCGTCTTTGTTCGTTTCGTCATACTTGGTCTTTACTATTTTCAAGCCTTCGACCCCGCTCTGACAAATGTTTTTTTTTTTTTTACAAATACAAATACTCTCTACCTTGTTTCGTCCTTCTACATCTTGACAGTAGTACAATTTCAGTACACCTTCGGAATCGTTTTCCCGTATCAAGTCCTCATCCACATCAATGACAAGGTCACTCCAGAAATATTCGTACGGGTCTGATACTGATAGTGATTTACGTGGTGATTTTTTAATGTTACTGTTCTCGGACATTCATAATTTCCATCTGCCTGTCCTGCGGTTGTTGAAACCGTTCTGATCCCAGCACTGTAACCCCTTTATCAATTTCTTTGATTAACGCACCTTGTATTAGCAACAATTCGCTAGCTGTCAAGTCAGGTAAATTTTCTTCGGGAAGATGACCATTTCTTGGAGAAAAGTGCCCTGTTTCTGCTTCTAATTCTTCTCCCGAGCTCACGCAACCCATACCACTCTCATCTGACTATGACGTCAGCCTTAAAGTCGTAGATGTCGCAATCTATGTGGCCGTTAATTTGTTGTGGCCGGATATCATCGGTAAACTCGTCTTCTCACTCTTCAGAAATTTCGCCTCTGTTTTCTTTAGGACCAACGTCGTTGGAGCTACCACTTCATTTACTACGTTTAAACACCCCAACCTCTTCGTTGAAGCCGGCCGCGGTCGTCTAGTGGTTCTAGGCGCTCAGTCCGGAACCGCGCGACTGCTACGGTCGCAGGTTCGAATCCTGCCTCGGGCATGGATGTGTGTGATGTCCTTAGGTTAGTTAGGTTTAAGTAGTTCTAAGTTCTAGGGGACTGATGACCACAGATGTTAAGTCCCATAGTGCTCAGAGCCATTTGAACCATTTTGAACTCTTCGTTGAAGGGCTTCCCGTTTCTTCATAAACGCCAATGTCATGCGGGTTGAGAAGCGTCAAATTATGTCCTGTCTCCCCATTTGCACACCTCCCATACAATCCTCTGCAATTCTTCAGCTCGTAGTACATCTGAACGAACTGACGCAGCCACACCTCCTCGGCTTCCACATTGCCCTGTGCAATAACGGAAGCTCTATCCGGTATCGGCTTCTTTAATTCCCCCGGCGAATCACACTGTATTGGAGCCTCCGGCGCGGTTGTTGCTTTAACAGCAGCAGCCTCTTCCTTAACGAGCGGTACTCTATTTTCCTCGTCATTAAGAACAGTGATCGCTTTGTGAACTGCCATTTCAAATTCAGTTACTGTCATCGCGGGTGCATTACTGGCTCTATCTTATCGCACATTCTCCCATCGCCGATTTATCCATTCGGATCTGTTATAGCGACGTTGCCTAGGCTTTATTCTGGGTCGCCAAGGTCTTCCCGCGCCCCGTGGGTCCCAAACCGCCGCGGCTAATGGTTTTCCTGATTAAGTACGACAGGCCCGTTCCTGTCTGTCTGTCGCAGTTGCTGATTTCGCCTACCAACATTCTGCTGATAACCATAGTGTCTACTTTTCAGTCACTGTATCTTCATTAATGGGATCAACAGTCTGTTCCAGTTTATGTTCAAAATGGTTCAAATGGCTCTGAGCACTATGGGACTTAATATCTGCGGTCATCAGTCCCCTAGAACATAGAACTACTTAAACCCAACTAAGGACATCACACACATCCATGCCCGAGGCAGGATTCTAACCTGCGACCGTAGCGGTCACGCGGTTCCAGACTGAAGCGCCTAGCGCCGCTTGGCCATTTCGGCCGTCTAGTTTCTTTTCGATCGTCCCTACTTCCGTCTCAAAACGACTGTTCATGCTCCCAATTTTTACTGTGCCTGTCATGTCCTGCCTAAGATTACCGATTTCGGTATCCATTACAATTCTTTCTTTCTCTATTTCATCTAATTTCGTGTTAACAACTCCAATATTATTGTTAACAGTCTTGACTGTTTTGTCCTGATCATCCATTTTACTTAATTGGGTATCAATTTTAGTGTTGATTGATTTGGATTGAACATTAATTGATTCGGACTGAGCATTAATTTTACTGATCAACAGGCTCAACAAATCGTTTCTGTTTGCAGATATTACTGGTTTTGACTATCGCTCTGGTTCTTTCTTAATGGTTTCCTCCACCGTTAATGGATTCGGTTTTGGTTTTCATCCCGAATTCCGTAGCATCTACCAGTGCCAGGAATTCCATTTTCCTCAGTACCCGTGGTTTCTGAGCAACGAGTCCCGATACCAGCGTCCATCTTTGCTCTACCGATTATTCCCCGTTAAGTAGAATCAAAATCATCAATTTCATTTATGTTCATCATGTTGTCTGGTTCACTGATTAATGCAGGTTTAGAGATTTTGTGGCTTACTTCCACCACTTACTATTATCATGCTTAAGCGAATTTATTGGTAGCGGAAGGGTTTAATTCGCTACGAATTTGCACAATGCAGAATTCGTACCAAGAAGAATAGCAAATTGATACTGTTCTGTCACTAGCGTCTCTATACGTGTAACCTCCTCCTTCCTAATCGGCCTACTGCATTGCGATATAATTAACTGTGATCCCGTATGCATAATGAAATTTCACCGTAAGTAAGGCTATCGTTACCGAAGTAAAATAATTCCGGTAAAGCGGAGGAAAGAGTACAGCAGGCCCTTCTGAAAGAAGAATCTACTCTGGACCTAATATAAATGCAGATGATAATTCTGAACTGGGTGGAAATTTAGAAGATATGCTCACAGGATAACTGGGGCAATCAGTGCCCAGAATGAAAGGTAATGGAAAAGAAAATTAAGCAAATAATCATTGGTGTGGTAACAGGTCGTTGTCACGCTTTTCCACAGCACACCAGTTTATGAGAAATTAAATAGATCCGAAAGCAATGAGTTTGCTGTTATTTAATCTGAAATATTAAATACTGAAAGCAAAGTTAAATGAAGTTGCTGGTTAAATAAATGACTGGCTGTAACTAAAACTTTGTTTCATAAAAAATGACTTTCAGTAACCTCAACATAAAGTACTGCAAAATTTGAAAAAGGCAAGCAATTTATTTTTAATTAGTGAAACCCTTAACTAAATTTACTTTATGCAAATGAGAAATTGATTTAATTATAAAATAACAATAAGATAAGTAACAAGCCAGTAGAACTCATTTGCGAAGCTAAATACAGAATAAATGAGATCGCGCGCTCTTAATGTGTGCTATATCTTTAGTTATTAGTTTTTCCAGTGAAATTTTACGTTACTTTATGTGAGTGAAGTTAATACTCAAAACTGCAAATTAACTAAGCATGTGTTATGCAGTCAGCGTTGCCAACTATCCGGTTTTAGACTGGACAGCTCAGTTTTTAAATAAAAACTGTGGTGTATGGTCGAATGCCCCGACCGGACGTCAGAAGTCCGGTTTCCGGGTCCCTTGAATTAGAATAAATCAATATTTGCTAATTGCATTTTTTAAATTTTTTACAGAAGCAAAATAATGAAAACGGAGTCAGTTAAACTTTTCAGTGTGTTTGGTTTCAATATTTAGTATCAGATGACAACTTGGGAGCATTGCGGATTTGTTGCAAAGAATTCCAATGTATTTTAATACAAATTGGGGCGTCCATTTCTTCGAAAAACCGTGTCAAAGAGGCCAAATAGACTTTGCGTTTTTATCACACTGCGGTGTCCATTGTCGTCAAGTCATTTGACGACCTCTCCAATAAGAAAGAGGAATCGATGACCTAGCAGTTTGGTCCCTTCCCACCTCATCTAAACCAACCAATAAGAAAGAACTTGTATTTTCTTATGACAGCTGCATGTCCTTCCACATGGACAGTAAAGCAGAGTTACAACATCAATTTGTGTCTGTTTGTTCTTCTGCAGAGTTATATTATATAGCGTCAAAAAACAACAAACTAAACAAGTCATGACAATGCGGATTTTCATTTCGTTATAGTTGCCTGCAGTAAAGACCCATTAATTTTAAAAGGAATACCCCGGTCGAAAAAATGAAGGGGTCAAGTATACCCATTGTTGCGTTCAGCTGATTGATGTAGTGAAGTAATTTGTCGTGGCTGTGTTAGGTGAACCGTACGCAGCATACGTTTAGTTTGAAATTGAAGTGATTAAGAGGGACACTGTAGTGACTGAGTGATACGTGTAAGTATATAACATCGTACTATAGTGAGCTTCTCAAATGCAGCAGGCAAAAAAACAGCGCCATGAGTTTCATTTCGGTGACGTATGGCGTTCCGGGCTGCTTTTCGAAACAGTATGAATATACCGGATAATTGTAAAACATGCAGTGCAAGTTTCACAGTGAAATATGACAAAGTGGAAGAGGTAAAGATCCAAGTCAGTACCAAGACTCATATTCATAAGGTGCGAGATGTTTTAAGGAACTCCACTGTTCAACAGTACTGTGTGCCAGCGGGAACTAGTCAGGAAGAAGAAGTGTCAGCAACGGAACTAATATCAACATACCATGGAATGAAACATCGTCATAGTTACCATTCACAAGACTGTGGAAATGCTCTCTTATCTCCCTGTTTGTTTCCAGGTTCTAAACTGCCATCCAAAATTCACTCTGGACCCACTAAAGCTTAAGATATTGCAGAGAATTTATTAGATCCACATTCTCTGCAACATATTTTGAAAAAAATTGTTACTGCTCCATTCTCGATCGCATGAGATGCTTCAAATAAAGGAAATATGAAATTATTTCCAGTTGCTATCCAGTACTTCGACCAAGAAATGGGAACGACTTCAGTTGTTACAGATTTTTACGAATACGCTGACGAAACATCAACTTCCATAGCCAAGAAGCTTAAAGAGAGTATAATTACGACTGGTCTTTTAGATCACAACTAGTTGATTATGATGCAAACAACAGTTCCGTCAATTATGGGAAAAAACAATCTCTTTTAGTGGACTTGTAAATATATTTGAAGCACCACGTCTTACTGCAGGACATTGTCAGTTGCATATACTAAACAATACTGCGAAATGTGGACTAAAACTACTGTCATGCAATGATGAATCGTTCGTGATTAAGGTATCAAATGATTTTCTTTAAAGGCGAAGAAGTGAGTGAGCTGAAGAACTTTCTCGAGTCCTTGCAGTTAGAGCACTCCACACTGTTCCGGCATGTTCCTACATGCGTTTTTTTTATGCTGTAGACAGATTGCTCCAGAACTGGCCCTTCTTAAAGTCCTAATTTCTAAGCCAAGATGAAGACAGAACTACCGGATATAAGTAGCTCATGAAAACGACAGTGTAGTGGACGAGGAAATAACACTCCCAGATATTTACGTTTATTTTGTCCACAGTGCTATGCATTTATTTAATACATCTATAAGACGCATGTAAAGCGATTATACCCGGATAACTGAAACATATTATGTTTTCCTGAAGTTGCATACAGAAATTATTAGTAGACAAAGAAATAATTTCTTCGGATTCAAGGTATTACAAGAGCTGAAGAAACGTTCGCAATATGAAGATGCAAAATTCGTCACAGAACCTCAGTAAGTCTATACTGGGATTCTGGAATGTCTAAGAAAACGGTTTGAGTTCAGTGAAGATTCAATTTTCAAGCTTAACTCTCAAATCTTGGATAGCCCCTTAAACTGGAGAACGTAATGAAGCTTACAGATTATTTCAAGGTAAATATAAACGGTGACGAACTATTTTCTGAAATATGAGTACTGAACGAGGTTTTGACCTTTCATGAAGGTCATGACAGACTCAAACATTTCAGACAAATGGGTGACATGTTTTAAGAAATGCAAACCGCATAATTTACTGAAAGTTATTCAACAAGTGCTAGCAGTGGCACCACGCAATGAGTTTGTAGAGCGGATTTTCAATGTGATGCTAAAAGTGAACTGAAAGAGGAACTGATGAAAGCCAAACTATTTGTGAATTTTAACTACAGTATGAAATGTGCTCAATTTGCTAAATTTGTCAAATCCGACAATGGGAAAGAACTTGTTAAAGCTGTGCAGCCAGAGAAGAAGTAGAGCTCCAAAATATAACAACAAAGAAACTAGAGACTCGCAGAAACGGCTGAATTCGCAGTATTAACAGTGAGTATCGTGTTAAATAAATGCATGCTTCCTTTTGCAGCAGTTATAATCTATGTATTGTGCAGTGTGTTGTGAATAATAATAATAATAATAACAGTAATATAATAATAAAACGAACAATAATACATTTTTGAGTTTTCGGTTTTGGCTTGAGTTAAAGTTGCCAATCCCATGAGTGAGCTGTTATAGGTTAGTGACTAGAGGGATTTGTTGCCAATCTTGTAGAAAATACTTTCACCTGGGGGGGGGGGGGGGCGAGGGGATGCAGTGGGAAGAATGTTGGGAGAACAGAAGAGGCTCTCACCTGGAACTGCAGAGTATGCAGTAGTAGCATTTTGAACGGGGAACAGAAAAGGAAAATCTGTGCCCTTCAAGCACAGTTGGAGGAAGCAAGGAAGGAACTGATAAGGATCAAGGGAGATAGGGGGGAGGAGGGTGGTTGAGAACTGAAGGATAGGAAGAAAGAGAACGCGATCTTACAGTTTTATCATCAACACCAAAAACAGGTATCTACCACTACCAGAGTTAAGTGGAGAAGAGCCTCAGGTAGAACTAGGAGCAAAAAATGTTCAGCACACTTCAACTGAGGCCAAGAAGCCTAGGAGTGTACTAAGTGTTAGGAAGAAGAAAGTGCTGCTGCTAGGTAGTAGCCATGGGCGAGGTGTAGGCCCTCAGTTACAGGAAAGTTAAGGGGCAGTGTACCAGGCCACCAATATCTTCAAGCCAAATGCAGGGCTAGGTCATGCAATAGAGGACTTAGGGGCTTTATGTAAGGACTTTACAAAAGAGGATCATGTAGTGAGAGTGTGTGGGGAAGGAAACAGTTTGGAAAGGGAATGGTACATACGATATAGGTGGTGACCTGGACAAGATTGCTATACTGACTCATGGCACCAACGTACACTTTGTTGAGCTGTTCCAGCGTCATGATCGGCCACACCTTGATGGAGATGTGAGACGAATCAATGTAGAGTTCGAGATAGCTCTGAGGGCAGCCAACTTTGATCATGTTTCTCTGGTAACTGTCGGGACTATCAACAGATAGCTGATTCATGAAACTATAGGGGGTGGAGCTGGGGCCACAAATCGTCAAATACCTGTGGTCATGGGTAGAAAAAGTAAGTAATTTTTAGGATAAGTCCAGACAACAGATTCCACTGCCTCAAGAATATCTCCAGCACTTTAAAATGCACTGAAACAATCACTCACAAGACACATTTTAACACTCCAAATATCACACATACCACATGCCACAAAGAAAAACAAACTATTGGAAAGAGTAACATGGGGCATTTCAAAGACTTAACAATCCTCCAACAAAACATGCAATCAATAAAAAAATTAAATACAACTATAAGAAGTTGAGCTCCAATCTTTGAATTGTAATTTATGTTACTGAGCACTGGTGTAGAGAGACAGAAATCCAACATGTAGTGTTATCATCATACGAAAGGGCAAACTCTTACTGCAGAACTTCTTCAAGGGGTGGAGGATCATGCATTTATATCAGAAAAGGAACAGAGGTCAAATCAAGACATGACCTCAGTACAGCAAGTGAAGGCAAACGCTTTGTAATATCAGCTATTGAATTAACAGGGCTTGATATCACCAAGAAATTAATCATTTTATGTGTGTATAGATCTTCCAGTGGTAGAGGGACTCTTTTTTCAATTAATTAACAGAAGTTCTAAATAAAGTCTCAAGTACAAATGTCAACATAATTCTTTGTGGGGGCATTAACATCAACACTAATATCATAAATGAATCCAGCAGCACCCTCATAAATATCCTTGAAAGTTTTTGCATGTCCCTATTGGTCAATAGTGCGACGAAGGTTACAACAATAACTGTATCAGTAATTCACCATGTGGCCACAAATATGGACAGGGAAAAATGTGATGTAGCTGTAAAAGATCTCGGACTATCAGACCATCTCTGCCAAATAACAAGAGTAAAATCCAGCATCGAATCATTCCCTAAACTACAAGCCTACAAATGACATCTATCACAAATCAAAATAAAAGATTTTTCAAAGGAACTAGCAAAACGAAGCTGGAATGAAGTGTATAAGGAAACCAATGTGAATATGAAGTTCTCTAAATTCTCCACGTCATTTATATTGAATTTCGAAAAGGCATTTTAAAAAGTATGCAAGTCTGTATGAACATCTCACAAAAACAGATGGATAACAGCAGGTATTAAGAAGTCCTCCTAGACACTTAAATACCTCAGTTCCATCATAGATACAAAAAGATCTATAGGATGGTGCTGATTGCCGCAGGAAAGTCATTTAATGGCAAAATAATATATAATGCAGAGAATAAAAGCAAACCAGTCTGGGATGTTATAAAAAAGAAAAAAGGGAGAAGCAAACAATCCCAGAATAACATACTGCTAAGGGAGGTGGATTAGGTAATAAATGATCCACAACACTTAGCAAACTATGTAAATTGCATTTTTCAAGTATTGCAGATAAATTAAAGAAAATCTCAAAAACAAATGGTGTAACACCTGTAAATAATGTTGCACTAAATACAATAATGTTACTTCCAGCCACAGAGAATAAAACTGATCGAAAACTAAAAAATAAAAATTCAATTGACTTAGATGAAGTACCAGTGTGTGTACTGAAACAATGCATAGAGATTATACAAGGTCCCTTAACAAGTACAATAAATGAATCCTTCACATCAGGGAGATTTCCAGAGCAGTTAAAACAGTCAAGAGTTGTACCTTTGCTTAAGAAACGTAATGCAGATGGCAGAAAATTACCAGCCCATTTCCCTGCTGTCACCATTCTCAAAAATAATAAATGAATCCTTCGCATCAGGGACATTTCCAGAGCAGTTAAAACAGTCAAGAGGGGTACCTTTGCTTAAGAAAAGTAATGCAGAAGACAGAAAATTACCAACCCATTTCCCTGCTGTCACCATTCTCAAAAATAATAGAATTAATTATGAAAGACATTTATTAATTATCTGAATAAATACAATCTTTTAAGCAAATCACAGTTTGGTTTCTGAAGTGGCAAGAGTACAGAGTCAGCCATAGTAGAATTGACAAAGTTTGTACCTGATGCTTTTGACCTAGATGAGTGTGTCACAGGAATATTTTTGGAACTACCTAAGGCCTTTGATACAGTTGACCACAAGTTTCTATTAAATAAATTAGATGCATTAGGAATAAGATTGGTAGCTAATGACTGGTTTCAATCATACCTAGCAGATAGGGCACAAAGAGTAGAGATAACAAATGCTTCAAATAGATTAGACGTTTAGTAAAACACTTATCAGAACCAAAATGCATAAACATAGGGGTTCTGCAAGGTAGCATATTAGGACCAGTATTATTCCTGGCAAACATCAATGACATTCCCAGTGGCGTCACTCATGGTGAAAGAATTCTTTTTGATCATGACAGCAATATTATAGTCACTGAGGACACAAGAGGACTCCTTGCAAAGAAAGCAAATGAAGCTCTCAAGAAAGTTTACAATAGGGCAATAAGCAATAATGTGACATTGAACATGAAGAAAACTAATGCCATGAATTTCAGTTTGAAGAGGAAAAATTACTATGCTATATTAAATATAGAGGCACCTCTATGGATTGTATAACAAATGCAGAATTTCTAGGAATGAATATTGGTTCTCAGGTAAAGTGGTGTGAACACACAGAGTTACTTGCAAAGAGAATGTCATCAGCATGTGATGCCCTTCGAATCCTATCATCAGTATGTAGCATGCAGTGTCTTTTAGTTACATACTATTCATATGTACACTCAATTCTTACCTATGGCATTCTTTTTTGGAGAACAAATGCACAAAATATGAAGACAATTTTCAAACTCCAGAAAAGAGTCATAAGAATCATAACCAAAAATAGTAGTCGAGCTCATTGTAAAGATCTGTTCAAAACACTGGGGATTTTGACTGCTCTGTGTGAATATATTTACCAGTCAGTTGAACACATCAAAAATAACATTGGTAATTACTCAACAAACAGTTCTGTCCATGATCATGGAACAAGAGGTATACTCAACTTACATTTGCCAAGAAAAAATAAACATAAAACTAAAAACAGCATTTTCTACCATGGAATAGAACTGTACAATGCATTACCAAAAGAGATAAAAGAAATTGCAAAACTACACTTATTTAAAAATGAAGTTAAAAAGCACCTTTTTGCAATACATTTTATACATTGAAGGATTTCTTGGATAAAACAGAGGGCCGGCTGGTGTGGCCAAGCGGTTCTATGCGCTACAGTCTGGAACCGCGCAACCGCCTGCCTCGGGCATGGATGTGTGTGACGTCCTCAGATTAGTTAGGTTTAAGTAGTTCTACGTTATAGGGGACTGGTGACCTCAGCAGTTAAGTCCCATTGTCCTCAGAGCCATTTGAACCATAAAACAGAGTAGGGTTTGGTAAAAAAATTTTATACAAATAAATAATTATAATAATTATAAAACGTTCCACATAACACATTCACACTATGTTTTTTCCTTCTTTTTTTCCTTTTCTAGAAAAACTTACCCCCAAGCTGTGCATTGCTCAATACTAACATCTCTATCTCTTTCGGAGCTCAACATCTCAGTCATTATAGAGGGATGCTGAGTCAGTATATCAGGATAGCAAATTGGAAGTTGTGGTACAGAAAATGGCCCAGAGATCACCCGTGTGTGTGTGTGTAGTGAGTGAAGTGTTATGGAACAATGTGTGTATATTGTGTGCAGTGACTGAGAGTGAGATACGAGTGAACAATGTGGAATTACATTATTTAATCAGTTATTTGTAAAAAAGTATTGTACAACATGAGTAAATCTAATGATTGTCTCTAACCAGAAGTCTGTAAATGTATGTTGTTGTTGTGGTCTTCAGTCCTGAGACTGGTTTGATGCAGCTCTCCATGCTACTCTATCCTGTGCAAGCTTCTTCATCTCCCAGTACCTGCTGCAACCTACATCCTTCTGAATCTGCTTAGTGTATTCATCTCTTGGTCTCCCCCTACGATTTTTACCCTCCACGATGCCCTCCAATACTAAATTGGTGATCCCTTGATGCCTCATAACATGTCCTACCAACCGATCCCTTCTTCTGGTCAAGTTGTGCCACAAACGTCTCTTCTCCCCAATCCTATTCAATACTTTCTCATTAGTTATGTGATCTACCCATCTAATCTTCAGCATTCTTCTGTAGCACCACATTTCGAAAGCTTCTATTCTCTTCTTGTCCAAACTATTTACCGTCCATGTTTCACTTCCATACATGACTACACTCCATACAAATACTTTCAGAAATGACTTCCTGACACTTAAATCTATACTCGATGTTAACAAATTTCTCTTCTTCAGAAACGCTTTCCTTGCCATTGCCAGTCTACATTTTATATCCTCTCTACTTCGACCATCATCAGTTATTTTGCTCCCCAAATAGCAAAACTCCTTTACTACTTTAAGTGTCTCATTTCCTAATCTAATATCCTCAACATCACCCGACTTAATTCGACTACATTCCATTATCCTCGTTTTGCTTTTGCTGATGTTCATCTTATATCCTCCCTTCAAGACACTATCCATTCCGTTCAACTGCTCTTCCAAGTCCTTTGCTGTCTCTGACAGAATTACAATGTCGTCGGCAAACCTCAAAGTTTTTATTTCTTCTCCATGGATTTTAATACCCACTCCGAATTTTTCTTTTGTTTCCTTTACTGCTTGCTCAATATACAGATTGAATAACATCGGGGAGAGGCTACAACCCTGTCTTACTCCCTTCCCAACCGCTGCTTCCCTTTCATGTCCCTCGACTCTTATAACTGCCATCTGGTTTCTGTACAAATTGTAAATAGCCTTTCGCTCCCTGTATTTTACCCCTGCCACCTTCAAAATTTGGAAGAGAGTATTTCAGTCAACATTGTCAAAAGCTTTCTCTAAGTCTACAAATGCTAGAAACGTAGGTTTGCCTTTCCTTAATCTTTCTTCTAAGATAAGTCGTAAGGTCAGTATTGCCTCACGTGTTCCAGTATTTCTACGGAATCCAAACTGATCTTCCCCGAGGCCGGCTTCTACTAGTTTTTCCATTCGTCTGTAAAGAATTCGTGTTAGTATTTTGCAGCTGTGGCTTATTAAACTGATTCTCCGGTAATTTTCACATCTGTCAACACCTGCTTTCTTTGGGATTGGAATTATTATATTCTTCTTGAAGTCTGAGGGTATTTCACCTGTTTTTTATACATCTTGCTCACCAGATGGTAGAGTTTTGTCAGGACTGGCTCTCCCAAGGCCGTCAGTAGTTCCAATGGAATGTTGTCTACTCTGGGGGCCTTGTTTCGATTCAGGTCTTTCAGTGCTCTGTCAAACTCTTCACGCAGTATTGTATCTCCCATTTCATCTTCATCTACATCCTCTTCCATTTCCATAATATTGTCCTCAAGTACATCGCCCTTGTATAGACCCTCTATATACTCCTTCCACCTTTCTGCTTTCCCTTCTTTGCTTAGAACTGGGTTTCCATCTGAGCTCTTGATGTTCATACAAGTGGTTCTCTTATCTCCAAAGGTCTCTTTAATTTTCCTGTAGGCAGTATCTATCTTACCCCTAGTGAGATAAGCCTCTACATCCTTACATTTGTCCTCTAGCCATACCTGCTTAGCCATTTTGCACTTCCTGTCGATCTCATTTTTGAGACGTTTGTATTCCTTTTTGCCTGCTTCATTTACTGCATTTTTATATTTTCTCCTTAAAATTTTTACTCGAGGGAAGACTTGAACCAAGGAGCTCTCGTTCCGCAGCTGCTCACACTAACCACGAGACCACGACGCGTATGTGTATACGAATTGGCTTATTTTAAATTGCTCTAAACTCGTAAATACTTTGACATGTCCTATATCCTTGTAAAAAGAGATCTACAGATGAATAAATCTACTACTATTACTACTACTACTACTACTAGTACTACTACTACTACTAACCCCTTTACGCAATACAAGAATGGACAGTTACGGAGGCAGCAAAATTTAGACCCAAACTGGTCATTAGCAAACAAACAAAACTAGCAGTAAAAAGTTAATCAATTTTCATATTTTTACGACACTCGATGATTGCATGGAAAGGAAACGCGCTCTGCTTGTAATAACGTCTGAGGACAATGAAAACACAGGTGCCCTCAAGATTTAACGCTTGCAGGATATTAGTCAACAAAGTTAAACTTAGAAATGCCACTGGGTAATGCCTGTACAATATTAGTTAATAGTCCTATGATGTTGTAGTTGTGAGGCCGTTGAAGGATGTAGCCGACGACCCCTTTACGCAATACAAGAATGGACAGTTACGGAGGCAGCAAAATTTAGACCCAAACTGGTCATTAGCAAACAAACAAAACTAGCAGTAAAAAGTTAATCAATTTTCATATTTTTACGACACTCGATGATTGCATGGAAAGGAAACGCGCTCTGCTTGTAATAACGTCTGAGGACAATGAAAACACAGGTGCCCTCAAGATTTAACGCTTGCAGGATATTAGTCAACAAAGTTAAACTTAGAAATGCCACTGGGTAATGCCTGTACAATATTAGTTAATAGTCCTATGATGTTGTAGTTGTGAGGCCGTTGAAGGATGTAGCCGACGACAACGATGTGCAGCCACTGTTGCTGCTGCTGCTGGTCGAGAACCACGAATCGTCTCCAGAGCCACGGATAATTATGAGACAGACAACAGTTAGAACCGCAACGTCCTCCACCTGTTCACTCCTGCCGATACTCGCGGTTGAAAGAATTAGGTGCGCCTACGCTGGGGCGATCATAGCTGCACACCGCGTCTACGGCAGCACCCAACAAACACTTCCACATTCTTTTATGAGTTAAGGTGTTCTGCTTCCTCTCTCCTCGCAGCGCGACGGAGACTCTTCATGTGCAAAGATAAACAACACAGCTACTGCCATCTAGTCGTTGCTATCGATACATTTAAATAAAGTGCCCTTGGCTATTACCCAGAAATTTACAGTGTTTTTATTGTAATTACAATCAGTACGCTATTGCATCCATTACACCTTAAACATAGTATCCGTAATAAAGGTTACAGATTCAGAATTAGAGGTACAGTACAAGTTATCAATGGAAAGTAACCGGCGAAGCATTTTTGATGGTGCAGAAGGTGTTTCATTTGCATTTTCGGTGTTACAAAACCTGTTGGTGAGGATTCATGTATCGCACTACGTGGCTCAGATTTTTACAGCAAGAGTCGTCAGTTTTGGGGGCTGAATGAACACTGAACAAGTTCCTGTCCCACTCGTAGCACATATTAGAGTCAGTAATTTTCAGCTTACCTGCTGGTCACTGAGCAGACATTTTTAGATTTGCAGTTGCTGCAGAAAGTATCTTCTCTCTCGTGACTTGCAGTAGAGCGGAACTAGCCATCACTATTGGCCTCCTCTAGCGGTAGCGGCGATACGTGTTTTCCTCCTTGAAATGCTGAGGCGAGAAGTAGCGTATAGGTAGGTGCTGATGTGTCAGGTACCCACCGGATCCTCATGTGCAGCAAAGGAGTTTTGGATGTGATGCACTATGCTCCTGGAAACGTTTTTGAGTTGTCTCTCTCAGTGTCAGACTAGGTACCTCGTGGAAGTACCAGCTAGAGTCGCTCATATTCTACCAGATGCACTCTAGCGTTTGCTTCCTGTTGGAAGCACCGACAAGCTGACCTTCGTGTGATTCTCCGGTGAGTTCGTTGAGTGTATGTGTTCGTGGTCAATCGTGTATTTCGTCTCGGGAAAATGGCTCTGGCTCTCCCGCGAGTTTTCTACAACGGAAACTGATTTTGGCTCGTTTGGTGCGGTATCCGCCGCGATGTGTGGCTGGCGATTCGGGACGTTTACATTTTGTTTAATTCATAGCTTAAAAACCCGAGTGGAACTAATAGTGGGTCTGTCTGGTGTTGTGTAATATCGATCGTGTACTGTGATCTTTGTGCAATTCGACTGAAATCTGGTACTGATTTCCTGTATCAGTGATTCCATGATTCAAGTAGTGATTTTGACGGGGAATGAGTTCACGTCAGTTTGTGATACTCTTTAGAATGTTACGTAACTGTGAATGAGGGAGTCGTCATCGGTGGGGTGTATCCTTGTTTGGATTAACCGTGTACTGGTGGTTAACGAAAAGCGTGCCCAAGCGGCCATTGATGACTGGCTGGATGTGTTTTATGAATTCGTCTCAATCTTGTTAGTTGTGTGTACTGCATGAAAGTGTGCGCACCTAGTTATGTTGTTGCCTAATACTGTTCAGCGTCTGCCCTGAGTATTCTGATGGTATATTTTCGTATTACTCGTATACTTCCCACAAGTTTGCGTATCGATTTTAAAGTTGTGGCATCGTGTTGATCACTGTCTGTTTTGAGTGTTCTTGTCGTGCGTTTTGGCATTGATTAAGATTGGTCGTGACAAAGTCATTCACTTGTTTTACCGTTTCGCTTTTTTTACTGTTTAGAACGTTAAGCAACCATGGCGTATTGTACTTGTCATTAGTAGCACGGCTACACCACTGGATATATTGTAACTCGGTCGGTGGTGTCCTTGTTTGGATTGGCCAGGAAAGGATGGTTCATGAAAGCCGTATCTGGCAGAGTACTGGGTTTCGGGATGGCTGAATTAATAGAATACATGTCGGTGTATATATTTTAAGTGGTTGCCCTTCCTTGATTGGTGTCTGCTTTGTGTATTGTGCGTTTGAGCATAAAGATAGATTGCAGGGAAGAAAAAAAAAGTGTGTTTAATCTTATAGGACTTAACTGCTAAGGTCGTCAATCCCTATGCTTACACACTACTTAACGTAAATTAGTCTAAGGACAAACACACACACCCATGCCCGAGGGAGGACTCGAACCTTCGCCGGGACCAGCCCCACAGTCCATGACTGCGGCGCCCCAGACCGATCTGCTAATCCCGCGCGGCTGTAGGGAACAACGAATGCACGTTGTCGCCGTGTACCCTCTTGCTCAGTAGGAAGCATGAGTTCTGTATCGCAAAAGCGTATACCTAGAGCGCGACTGGTTATACCAGCTATAAATCAGCGTTAGTATGCTGACTACTAGCAAGGCTATTGCACGTGTGCTTTCATGCTATTGTTGGTACTCTCCTGTCCAAAACCTGTGTAGTTACAAAGAGGTTATTTCCTTCCCATATATTGAGAACATCTAGTGCCGTCTTTTGATAAGAGGGTTATAGTTCTAAGTCATATGTTACGACAGATGGGTACTAACTTAGTTGTAAGTGACATTATTGTCATTAAAGCTAATGAATATCAGATGAGCGCTCTAAGTTAAGAGTTAGATTGCATGTGGCTTAGTGAGCGGCTGCTAATTCTACTACTGTCTGCTAATTCGTAGCAACACTTGCTAATGACTAGCTACATAGTAATATCTTTCATGTATGTAACTAACTCTGCTGTGAATGTTTTTGGATAATTGTAGCGCTTTGGTGCATTGACATTTAATGTTAATGGCGTTAGAGTTTTACTTTCTTGAAGTATTCAGTTATCGGTGATGAGTCGCTGAATTTTTGGTTATGTAGGGTGAATCACCTAAAACGTGCACCGCAAATATTGAGGAAATGGGAAGAGCTGTTGATGTGCGGTTTTCACAGAATTGATTGGTAGTTAGGGGCTTGTACTGTTAGCTAACAAATAGATCGTAATAATACTTTAAAAGTGTTCTTCTCATGCAAACATACCCTTTTTGAAAGGAATAATGCCTGCTGGCGTTAACAAGCTAAAATTAAGGTAAATTAGAATATCAGCGGTATCTGTTGCAGGATTTTAGTGCGAGTCGTTTACGAGATACCGTGTTTTGAGAAGTTCCCTCACAGACACTTTTACAATATCTTTAGTAGCACGCACTAAAGAACAATGCAAGTGCTTACACTAGTTATCGGAATTCTCGCCAGCAACGAGATAATTTACCACGACAGGTTGTGTTCAGAATGACCACCGGCAGCGGCAATCCACGCTTCCGGTCTGTTATGGAATAACTGCTGCATACTGCTAATTTCAGTGGAAATGTCCGAGCAGGCTGCAGTAATACGTCGTTGCATATTGTCAGATGCAGTCGGTAATTCCTTGTACACAGCGCCTTCAAGCTTTCCCCACAGAGAAAAGTCTACAGGCGTCAAATCCGGGGAACGGACAGGCCAAAGTACAGGTTCCCTGCGTCCAAACCAACGATTTGGAAACAATTCGTGAAGACATGCTATAATACTTCGTGTACTATGGGTTGGACAGCCATAATGTTGTTAGTAAAGGTCCGCAGAGGAAGGTCTTTTACCACCCATAGAAAATGGTCTGTTAGGAGGCTGCGATACTTGTACGCGTTCACTGTTGCGTCTATGAGTAAATTGTTCACTATGCCACACTCCATGGACGCTGACGCTCCCCCTTACGAAGCCAAAGTGGATCGTCAACAAACCAACAGTGCATGTTTCGGCGGCTTACCTGGCCAAGACTGGTAAGTGTGGCTTCATCATTAAACAAGATACATAGTACATCTGGAGCATCCTGTCCTAATGTCCATGTCTACAATTCAACAGGACTCTCACAATCGTTTCAATGCAGCTTTTAATTGAGAGAGATGTGATAGAGATAGAACCTGTCTATGGAGAATGTATGGGACACTTGCCTGACTGATTTCAGTTCCTTGTAGGATTGTACGGGAGCTAACTTACGGTTCAACTGCAATAGCAGCAAGAACATTATTTCTCCCTCTTCTGTGTTACTTGGTTCCTTCTGTTACGTTGTTCTGGTGTTACGCTACCACTTTCACATAACTGGTTGAAGAGGCTGATAAACAATTGCCGATATGGTTGACGTCCATCGGAATAACGTGCCGCATACACTGTACAAGAGCGAACTGCATATTCTTCCTACATTCTCCATGCACTTCGAGCATGTCTACTTTTGCTTCATTGGTAAATCCCGTCGTCTACTGGGATATCTTTCCGGAACACACACGCACACTATAAGTAGACGTAACATACCCAGCAACTATTCAGGTTGAATGTCACAAACAACTTTCGGTGTGGGAACTTTTCGAAGTACGATATTTATTAAACGACTCGCACTACAACCTGCAACAAACACCACTGACATTCTAATTGGCCCTACATTTAATTTGTAAATGCCAATAAGCATTGTTCCATTGAAAACAGTGTACGTTTCCACAAAAAATACGCTTTCTACGTATTATTACAAACTGTTGATTAACTAGCTTTACAAACACCTGGTTACTAATCCATTCTGTGAAAACCGCACATCAATATCATTTTCCATTTCCACAATATCTGAAGCGCAAGCTTTATGTGATTCACCCTATATATTGAAACCGTTGCTCAGTTGTGTGTGTTGTATTGGTGTCTTTTAAAAAAAAATGTTACCAGCCAGTTATGCTGTAAGTTAGAAGAAGAAGGAGTTTAAAATATTCAAGACATCACATTACTTATTCAAGACCCTGTTTCAGAACCAATCTGCTTGTTTCTTCCATTTGTCTTCAACACTCAGTAACTCCGTTGCTACCGATGCAGCGTTGCTCGATCTGGGTTATGTTCTAGCGTCTCGAACCGGGTTCACTCAACATGACGAATGTTTGAAATTCTGGGTAGCTTCCGAAGACTGAAAACTGAAATTGACGCGTTGAATAAAAAATTGTTTCATGAAACCTAATGTCAATAAGAACTCAGTGCTTCATTGCTGTATCATGTTGTCCTATTAAATTACTGATACCAGTTTCATCTATATTGTGCATGTGGTCTGGCAAGTAATCGCTTACAGTAAAAACTTTTTCCGTGTTTTCAAAATATTTCTTCACAGAATCACGATTGGATCCAGTAATTCTGTTAACACTACTGGAATCCGGTTTCCTAGTGTTTATGATTGGATTTCGTTTCAAAAAGCCATGAAACCAGTCGTTTCCCGCCGTAACGCTCATTTTGAGAAACATTCTTGCGATTTTGTTTTTATGGGCACACTCCAAGGCTGTTCTTCGTACTTTCCGTGCAGATAGACCACAGAAATAGCCAGATAAAATATTCTGTTGGTAAGTGTTTCCACTTCTTCTTGACTTAATGTAGAATTAAATCCCAGATGAGATTTGGTTGAGTTATTTTTCTCTCTGAGTTCTTGTAGAGTGCTAAATAGATTACTGAACGATCTTCTTGCCGCACTAATGGAATTACTTTAATTTTTGAGTGCTTCTTTGGACCAACGAAATCGATTCTTGGATTCCTGATTCTTCTCTATGTTCTTGCCATTTTTAAAATGGTGAACGCGGATAATTAACAGAAGGCACGTTTTAAGTCCTTTGCCAGTAACTATTTAACTGTATGTGAGGTAGCGGGTGTTGCCTTAACCCATTTGCCCATTGTTGCCTGACGGGGCTACCCTTATTTCTTGGTTTGGAAAAATCATTCCTAAAGGTTAGGTAAAATTATCTAAAATACTTTCATAATACAATGAATTAAATTTTTTGAAACACTAATATTCATTGAATGTGATGCAACGAAAAAATGCTGAAGCAAAGGGTACTTACAGCGACCGGAAAACTGATGTAAATGAAAGTAGAAGCACATTAAAACGTTACCCAAACATAACTGGGCAACAGGTGTTTCAGTAATGACGTCGTATGAGAAGGTAGTTTACAGTACTGCTGCGATTACTGCAGCACTAACCAGAGCTCTTCCACACCAAAATAAATGTTGAAAGTCGACCCACCAGAGCAAGGCCCCCCTAATGGAGCTAGACCTCTCTCGCCTGGTCCTATCCTTGGAGTGTAGAGTGGGAAGTGTAAAAGAAGAACAAATAACAAAATTAAATATAGGTAGATGTGTCAATGGACATAGGAGTTTGCTCTTCTGGACATCTTAAAGAAATCTCCAGATCCCACGCTCTATCAGTTTGAAATCCGCCGTTTACCTCTACATTTACATCTGCATGATTACTCTGCAGTTCACAACTAAGTGCCTAGCAGTGGGTTCATCGAACAGCGCCAGCAAAAGATTTTCGGCATTCGGAAGAGAAAGTTAGTGACTGAAATTTCATGAGACAATCCTACTGCAATGAAAACCGCCACTGTTTTAATGATTACTTCACAATGTGCGTATCACATCAGTGGCACTCTTCCCCTATTTCGCGATAGTACAAAATGAACTGCCTTTCTTTGAACGCTCTCATTGTCGTCCATCAATCCTATTTGAAGCGGATCGCACACCGCACAGCAATACTCCAGAAGAGGGCGGACAAGCGTAGTGTATAAAGCAAGTAGACCTGTTCTTCCAATAAATCGCAATCTCTGGTTCGCTTTCCCCACAACATTATTCATGTCATCGCATGAAGTTAAGTTATTCGTAATTTTAATCACTAAGTATATGGTCGAATTCACAGCTTCCAGTGTTGTGCGATTTGTCATGTAACCGAAATTTAATGGATTCCTTTTAGTACTTATGTGGATGAATTCGCACTTTTCGTTATTTAGAGTCAACAGCGCCATTTTGCACTAAAGATATTCTGTCTAAATTACATTGTAATTGGTTTTGATCATCTGATGACTTCGCAACAAGATAAATGACAGCATTATCCATAAACAAGCTACGTGAACTCTTCAGATTGTCTCCCATATCGTTCATATAGATCAAGAACAGCAGAGGACCTGTAATACTTCCTTCTGGAATGTCAAATATTACTTCAGTTCTGCTCGATGGCTCTCCATCAATTACGGAGAACTGTGTCCTTTCTGACGATTTATCAGGTCTTCTGCCTAACTTATTTAAACAGAATTCTTAATACGTAATTAAATTCAAGAATGATCTCTTAGTAGTAGAATAATCCATTGAATATCTTGGCTCGGCTATGGATGACTTACAGGCCTGCGATAGCCGAATGTAGCGTTTATGGTCCAAGTGCTTTTCATGTACGTAGGGATGCCAGGTACAAAAGTGTAAAATCCGCACTCGGCGTTATAGTTGGCCTGATATTTTGTCCTAAAATCCGGACTACCTCTATTTTAAATAATAATAGTCAGCTGGGTGTTTTCAGTCGTCTAATAATATTCAGTGTCTGTTCGGTTTTTGTGAGATCAACCTTAAACTGCTTGAACAAGAAAAAACGGCAGACAGCCTGATAATTTGGAAATTGTAACTAAGTGATCAGTCTTCTAAACTGGTCAGTCTTCTCCCTAACATAATCCTGTGCTAACATATACAAAAAGTTCTTCATTAATCAATATGAATATTGCTGTGGAAGAGAAAACGAAAAGTTGTGGTCATTTCAATTACATTTATAAGGAACTAACGATCTGTTGTTAGTTGTTAATATCCCTAATTTAAACCCATTTTTCAAGAACGTTATTTTTCTTGGGAATCATTTCGTGGAATTGTGACAGCACATTTTTAAACTACACAACAACATCGCCTTTGTGATTACGTCGGTTTGCAATTTACTGTGTTCCTTTTTCCGTTGGGCATTTATGAAAGAGACTGTCCTCTCGACGTTGGCGTTATGGCCTGGTATTGGAAAATAATATTCTGCCAATTTCAAAAATGCCTAATAAAGTTCTTTATTGCGACGTAATATGAATTAAGCTATCCACTTTTCATGAGCCAAAAGCTTTTTAAAGATACAGCCGTCTCTCTGTCTTATTTTCAACGAATTTCGTAAAATTTTTCCACTGATAGAGAAATTATCGTCAACCAACTTTACGTTTCTGCTAGAATAATAGACATTTGTTTACGTATGTATCTTTCAAATGGTTCAAATGGCTCTGAGCACTATGCGACTTAACTTCTGAGGTCATCAGTCGCCTAGAACTTAGAACTAATTAAACCTAACTAACCTAAGGACATCACACACATCCATGCCCGAGGCAGGATTCGAACCTGCGACCGTAGCGGTCACGCGGTTCCAGACTGAAGCGCCTTTAACCGCACGGCCACACCGGCCGGCCGTATGTATCTTTAATGTACTTTCTCCTCCTTATATTTGTTCTTTATAAAAAACAACATATTTATGCCAGTGACTGTAACACTTTCTTTATTTCACGATTGTAATTTCGGCCTTAGGCTATTACCAAGTGAAGATGTTATGGCTATTAGGCGATGTCAACCTAAAATGAGCCGACACATTTATATTAAATACTCATGTTCCTTGGCCCATCACTAGCATCATATATGACTAGCGATGGGCCAACGAACATGAGTGTCTACAGACTATGTCGTTGTATGACATATGGATATGTGTGCTCGCACTATGTTACAGTGTCGCCAACGTATTTAATAATAATGCTCGTTTTAGGTTGACATGGCTTAATAGCCATAACATCTTCACTTGATAATGGCTCTACATGACTGAATCCCAGGTATAAAAAGTTAATTTATATTTGTTTGTCGCTCTTATATCATTAGAGTGGAACTGGCCCTAGTTCAGCACTAAAAAGCCTAACAAAATTCGGACAGGCAGGAATCATATACACTGTGTTAGAGATGGAGGCACAGATATTGTGGTCATTGGTACCTTAATATATACCCACTTCATTCGGTGTGTTGTTTTCTCGGCGTATAACAGTCTTCCCGCAGACAGATTGCGTAATTTACTACCTGATGTTATCTGCATGGTTTTAATTGCGCCACGATGTGGACTACACCGGTCAGTATAGACTATCTGTTTTGGGTCCATGTTTCCACATTTCAATACCTGACCTGCTGTTCAGCGAAAAATAAACATTAATGACCTGCATGTACTATCTGTATTTGGACGTTCTAACCAACCTAGACATGTGGTTGTTCCTGAGATGTACGGGCGCTCAACGGCGATGTTAACAGCGCCCTTGCAAATATTAAAAAGACGAATATGACTAAAAGGGCTAAAAACGTTGGCACACTCACTCACTTACTCCCACCTACCTCACCCATAGTAATCGCAATAGCTATAACTATTACTCTGAAAATTATTAAAACTTTCTATCTAAGAAATAAAATATTCCAAAAGAATACTAGACACTTAGAAGTAAATGCTGATGTAATGTCATTCAGTACACCTTCCTCAGTCAGCAAATAGAAATATCTGCACTTATACCCCTAAGACCTGTACATTTTGCTGGAAGTGACCGTAAACCGGGCAACTCGCAAACCTACCTGTGCATGACCAATGTAGATTATGTGGCATAGCCATAGTTCTCTACCCTCCACCGATCTGACAAGAGAGCAGGTCGTTGCAGGTGGCCCGGAGATTAATTTAACCTTACGTTTGCTTACGATTCTTCCTAATTTAGAGCCATACCACATATGAAGTAATTGTTCAGAGCCGTTGCGGATTATCGAAAGCTATCCATCACAAACTGCTTTTGTAGCATAGGAAGGATGTAGAGTCTCGGGAGTCGGATCTGCTCTGCAACAGCACTTAGAGTAAGGTGTTGGCTTGCAGGTGGCAGAGGCGGTAGCCCGTGGGCGGCAGTGTCAGTGTGTGCCTTTGCACCTGACGCGGCTGCACAGTGGTGGCAGGGGGAAAGGCGTTGGCCTGGGGGGGGGGGAGGGAGGCGGGGTGGCGCTGAAAGCCCGGTCGTGTCCGGCAGAGTGTGGCCGTGACCGGGAGAGAGCAACGGCAGGCAGCCGTTTCCCACCACCCGACACTTTCAGACTCCCGCTGGCGCCTTTTCGAGCGGCGCTGGTCGATCTCACTAACCTCCCAAGACACGGCATACAATAAAACCAATACCACTGGCCTACCAACACACTCTGTAGCCAACTGTTATTTCCTGTTGTTTCTCAAGACGCCACCACAGCACACTACAATACTTTTACTGTCAATTTTTTTTTTTTTCCGCCACGAATTACTCTCCTGTCCCAACAGTCTTCATCTCAGAGTAGCACTTGAAACCTACGTCCTCAACTATTTGTTGGATATATTGCAATCGTTCTTGCACTACAGTTTTTACCCTCTGCAGCTGTGATGTCTTAACGGGTGTCCTACCATCTTGTCCCTTTTCTTGTCAGTGTTATTTATATATTCCTTTCCTCGCCGATGCTGCAGAGAACCTCCTTATCAGTTCGCCAAATTTTCAACTTTCTTCTGTAGCACTACATGTCAAATGCTTCGGTTCTCTTCTATACCAGTTTTCCCACAGTCCGTGTTTCACTACCATTCAATGCTGTCCTCCAAATGTACATTCTCAGAAATTTTGTCATCAAATTAAAGCCTATAGTTGACGATAGTCTTCTCTAGGCCAGGAAAGCCCAGTTTTCCCAGTGCTAGTCTGCTTTCGACGTCCTCCTTGCTTCAATCATCATGGGTTATTTTGCTGCCTATATAGCAGAATTCCTTAACTTCATATCATTTCACCTTCAATGTTAATGCCAATCTTGAACCTTTCTTTTTTCCGTCATTGCTTCTTCGATGTATAGATTGAACAGCAGGGCTGAAAGACTACACCATTGCTTACAGCCTTTTTAACCGGAGCACTTCGGTCTTGGTATTCCACTCTTATTGTTCCTCTTGGCTCTTGTAACTATTGTTTATTACCCGTCTTTCCCTATAACTTGCCCTATTTTTCTAAGAATTTCGAATATCTCGCACCATTTTACATTGTCGAACGTTATTTCCAAGTCGACAAATCCTATTAACATGTCTTGATTTTTCTTTAGTCTTGCTTCCATTATCAACCGCAACGTCAGAATTGCTTCTCTGGTGCCTCAACCTTTCCTAAAGCGAAACTAATCGTCATCTAACACACTCTCAATTTTCTTTCCATTCTTCTGTAAATTATTCTTCTCAGCAACTTGGATACTTGAGCTATCAATCTGACTGTGCAGTAATTCTCGCACTTGTCAGCTTTTGCAGTCTTCGGAATTGTGTGATGAAGTTTTTCCGAAAGTCATATGGTATGTCGCCAGATTCATACATTCTATACACCAACGGGGATAGTAGTTTTGTTGCTCCTTCCCGCAATGCTTTTAGAAATTCTGCTGGAATGTTATTTAACCCTTCTGTCTTATTTGACAGTAAGTCGTCCCAAACTCTTTTAAATTCTGATTTTAATAGGAATGCAGATCTCGTTCAGACTGTAGTATCTGTATATAGTTTGGAATCTCATCACTCGTCCTTCTCCCAGTTCCTGTAACTGTATGTGATGTCTTTTGTACTACCTCGCGTTCCAGGAGAAAGCTTCGTTTGGCATTGATTGGCCTTACACTCCATACACAGTTGGCGGAGCTACGAAAACAAGTTCTCATTTTCACCGAGTGGTCAAAACACGGTCCTGTCGCATTGACTCAGCTCACCAGTTTCTCCACGGGTTGCAGAAGGTGGTAGATACAGCGCTTTCCAACTTTTGCTCAGTTCCAACTTAAATTGGAACGAACAGTTACAAGATGCATAGGGGCTGTCTAAAACCACATTGGAGTTTTATTATATCACTTAGGTTCGAAAAAGGTGACTCGCTTCGAGATATGACAGTGGCACGAACATGATTCACAAATGGCTGTTATCATTAAAAGACATCTCCATAGGATCCACCACAGGTATGTGGTTGAATGGGAAGACATTATTGATAATCACGGGCAGCATTTCTACTGAAAAGCGTAAACTTTGAATCTGAAAATTCAGTGTATTTTGTACATTTCTTACGACCTCAATCTAGTGATTCGTCACACAGCACGCCATCTACTCTATGTCATCATTCTCAACCAACGATCAGCCTCCCTTGCCTATAAGTCTATAACCCAGTGGATATATCGCAGAACCTGTGACGTGGCATCGAGATAGAATGCATTGCAAATACGGCAAATATTTAGCGGCGGCATGAGGGGGTTGCAAATATCGGCTTCATATCAAGTTCCTTAGCCGAATCACTTTCTAAATTCGGTGATCTTATTACGAGCTTACACCGCCGGTGACGTACATCCATACTTTCAGTCTGTTAATACGCACACCCCGGCGATCACCGTCTATATTCAATGTCGCGGCACTTGTGTGGAAAACCACTTCTTTCGGAAGCAATACTATATCTCGATTTACAAAGATTGTATAGTTTTTAACATTGATATCATTTGTGATACTTGTGTGCGCCGGTAGAACTAAGACCACTTGCGACAGTAACATAACGGTGGCGATCGTGCTTTTTTAATAGCAGACCGCTTATAAGATGATTAGGTCATCTTTCTCAGACACACTGGTACCAATCGTAAGAAAAACAAACAAGGCATGTCGATTATCGTGGAGTTTCGCTCAGTATTATTTGGTGCCACCAGCATTCAGTTATTGGCGAAGTATTATACTCAGTAGTGGATGTATGATGCATTCGCTGTGATCAGTGGGCTTTTCAAGTATGTGTACTGTGCCCAGTGTTCCGACATGTGCAAAGAAAATGGCTTTGCCCTTTCGTAAGGAAGTATGGATGTGACGTGGAAAACTGTGATATCCATAAGGGTGTGAAAGGTTTTTCTATGGGGAAAATTATGTCCAGTCATTATAATGGACAGATTTTTCATATTTCCAGAGCCACAGTCGTCACGAGGGGGTTTTCCAGTACTTCGCTCATTGTCGAATGTCATCAGATTGAGATAGTAATCGTAATAGCTAGTTGTAAGTACAGTTATAAAATATATGTGGCTGGTTTTATAGGACGATTCGCCCTGGGTTGCGGGAGCACGTGTGGTGGCTGTAGCCTGTGGCCGGAGCTATTGACGTTTCCGGTTTATAGCGGGAGCCATCCTAACTAGACGGGATGGAATAAAGGAATGCAGTTGACCTAAACATGTCACCCTCTAGGCGGCTGAATAGTGAACTAATGCTCAGTAATTGTTGGGCACCCTTTGTGACCATGTGTGTTCCCTGTGGAAATTTGAGAACGTTCAATATGCGATGTGTGTACGCGCTGGACAACTATCCCCTCCCATGTGTATTGCCCGGTTGATTGCGTCTACGTTCTTCCCGTCTTTATTCGGTTGAGAGAACATCGATTGTGTGTGTGTCACGTAGATCTAGACAGTGAAATACAGGTGTAAGAGACGTTTCTAGTTTTCTAGACATGAGAAACACCATAGTAGTCTTCGTAAAGTACAATGATTTATTTATTTATTTATTTAGAATATGGCTCATAACATCAAAGTAAAAATTACAGAAACAACACGATTATCTTGCATAGAAAGTTAGTTCGCCTCCACGTGGTGCACCTTGGGTAACGCTAAATGAACTAACACAACTGGCGGCACACCGAACGAAGAATTCCTGCCCCACATCACAGTGAAACAGAACGACAGTACAATGATGATTCGGAATCTGTTATATCATTGACATCGGTATTCGTTAAAAAAATGCGAGTGGAACTACCAGTTTCCTCTATTTTCGAGTTTTCACATAAAGATATTCGCAGTTTCTAGTTACTCAGTGGTTTGCAGCATGTCCACCTCGCTGCACCTTGCTAATGATTTGGGTTTCTAGAGATGTAATTTCCACTTTTTATTTTGGGAATTAGACTTTGCAACTGATCGGTAGCATACTGCTATGTGCTTTACATCGAGAACTATCGCTTAAATAGTATGACATTGTGGCAAACCATTTGAAAATAGGTATGTTCTTGTAATCCCACAGTCTAGAGATAGGTGTAGAACGCACAGCAGCAAGCAAGCAGGTTGGGGCCGGAAACAGTAATGCCCTTGTGCCAAGGCGAAGTAGCCCAGCACTTGTACAAAAGGGTGCTCTGATCATGTGTCAGGGCAGCGTGCATGGGGGGCAGTTGACTCATGACCGTTGGCCACGGTGGGTGACCATCCGCATCGCTGGAAATATCTTGTGCTGTGAGGGCTATATATGAAGCATGTGCTTGTGATCTTTTGGATCTGTCTGTCTTTGTGGTATATGTATGAGTGTGTGGAGGTCGATAGCTTTATTCAGGATGCAGAAATGATGATTTTGTATGGTGTAGGGTACGAATTGTGTTTACTACATCTATATGGTTTGTGATGATATAGCCCAGTTGGAGATAGATTTCACACTGAAGAATTCAAGCTTTCCTCCACAGTAGTGGAACAGGGTAATTGCGAAAGTGTCTTTGGCTATAGTTTGCGTATTTCATGTTCTGTAAACCACTTTTGCAAGGTTTAGCTGTCAGTGCAACATGAGTGCTGTATTTTTTTTCGATTTGTACAAAATAGTTTTGCTGGTGAAAAATCTGGTAATTTGTCTGTCTGCAGAAAATGGCGGACAGTGCTCCCACACCACCAGCAGCTGCAGTTTAGTGGGTAAATTCAGCAAGAACCAATCAGAATGCTCCATTCACAAGAAGTTCCATGACATCAGAGAGTCACAAGAGATCCTTTGTGGGGGGCATAGGAGCCTCTACAGATTGGTTCAAACAAGACAGGGGCAAGGTGACTAGGTAAAGTTTTGTGACATCTGAGAGCGATGTGATGCCTTCTTTGTTAGAGTTTTCAGAGACAGGTTCGAGCAGACCATCCTCCTCTGGTTCGGACTGGTGGGATGGTGTCCCTCATCCGCCATTTTGTCTTTAGAGCGTCTCCAGACCAGCTGCTGTAGGACACTGAAAATTTACCGAAAATTTCAACCATTTTCTCGTCTGCAGGACAGTGCTTCGAATTCTGTTTGTGTAATTCAAATGTTCAAATGTGTGTGAAATCTTATGGGACTGAACTGCTAAGGTCATCAGTCCCTAAGCTTACACACTACTTAGCCTAAATTATCCTAAGGTCAAACACACATACCCATGCCCGATGTTTGTGTAATTGTTCTAATTTCCCTGTCTGTGCTTAGTCACCAGTGGATGCTTCGAGAAGTGAAGAAAATAACATCCCTGACTCCAGCAAAAACCCCACTCATCGTTTCAAAAAAGTAATAAACACCACAGCAGCTGCAAGACTCATCCATTTTTCTCTCTCTGGCTGTGCCTCCAAACAAGCAGCTAAAACTCAAAAGTGGTGATTGCCCTTTTTAGAGCTAGAGAGATATTTATTTCAATTTCCAAATAACATCTTTTGGTGTGTAAAAGCAGATATTGCAGCTAATATCGATTTCGGGATCTATTTCCCACAAAAGCGTGTGAAATGTCACAGTGAGGTTTCACAAGTGAGCCATGATACTTATAGAGCATGTGTTCAAGTGTCGCAGTGGATGTATTCCTCGGAATAAAACGTGAATTGTTTAAATATTCTCACGTTATCTGCAAAGCTGTCTTAGGCCACGTCCTACGTAAGCGACAGAAGCGACCGACAGCGAGCAACAGCTTCAGGCGACAAAACACAACCGCAGGTATAGTTACGATGTATAGTTACATCGGTGCTCCAACATATCGCGTAGCCAAGCATCTTGCTTCTCTGTTGAGTCCACAAGTAGCTCAGTGGGAACATCACATCAGGAACTCAGCTGATTTTTTTACGTCGTTTGGGGGGACTGCGGTTGAATGACTCTGATATTTTAGTGAGTTTCGATATGGTCTCTCTCTTCACTCGTGTTCCTCTGTCTGATTCGTTGCGGTTAATTGAGGCCAGGTTTGGTGCTGAATTAACTAATCTCTTTCGGCATGTTTTGACATCCACTTACTTTTTATTTAATGACCAGTATTACGAGCAGACAGATTGAGTTGCGATGGGTAGTCCGTTGTCTCCTGTGATCGCAAATTTGTTTATGGAAGACTTCGAGGAGCGTGCATTGGAGTCGGCGCCTTTGAAACCCACTTGTTTCTTTAGATACGTTGACGATACCTTCGTTGTTTGGCCTCACGATAGGGAGAATTTGAATGTCTTTCTAGAACATCTGAACTCGATCCACCCGAACATTCGTTTTACGATGGAGGTGGAAGAGGATGGTTGCCTTACCTTTCTTGACGTGTTGGTTAGGAGGAAGGATGATGGATCATTGGGACATGCAGTCTATAGGAAACGTACTCACACCGACTTGTACTTACAGGCTAATAGTTGTCACCATCCGGCTCAGCGTGAAGGGGTACTTCGTGCCTTGGTACATAGGGCACATGTCGTTTCTGACGCTGAGACTTTGCCAGCTGAGCTGTCCCATCTTGTAGTTACATTTCGTCAAAATGGTTATAGTGATAGACAGATTGAACATGCGTTGCGCTATCGACCAAATGTACATCGGGTGATTGATGATAATTATGAGTCAACAGCCGGCCGAAGTGGCCGTGCGGTTAAAGGCGCTGCAGTCTGGAACCGCAAGACCGCTACGGTCGCAGGTTCGAATCCTGCCTCTGGCATGGTTGTTTGTGATGTCCTTAGGTTAGTTAGGTTTAACTAGTTCTAAGTTCTAGGGGACTAATGACCTCAGCAGTTGAGTCCCATAGTGCTCAGAGCCATTTGAACCATGAGTCAACACCTAAGTCTACTGCCTTTTTGCCTTACGTAGGAAACACGTCCAACAAGATCGGTCGTATTTTACGAATTGTGTTTTCCGACCTCCATCTAAAATTAGAGCACTTTTGAATTCCGTTAAGGATGATCTTGGACTGCGTAAGGCGGGTGTATATCGTATTCCTTGTAGCTGCGGCATGGCATATATTGGTCAAACTATCAGGACCGTTGAGGACCGATGTACTGAACATAAACGACACACACGATTACAGCAGCCAAGTAGATCTGCTATTGCCGAACATTGCTTGAATACTGGTCACCCCATGTTATATAATAACACCGAGATATTGGGACAGCTATTGGGACAGTGTTATTAGGGAGGCAGTTGAGATTAAATTAGCGAGCAACCTCGTTAACAGGGACGGAGGTTACTGTTTAAACTCTGTTTGGAATTCGGCTCTCTCCCTTGTCAAAAAACAGAGGGACAGAGTCAATGCCACCTCACCTGCGAATGCACAGTCTCACTATCGATAGCTCTGACTTTGGTCATCTTTGGTGGCACTAGTGTTCAGTGTGCGTGTTATCTTTCCTGCTTCAGTCCGAGAACCGAGGTTTTAAATTTGCATGTACGCCGCCTGTCCGTTGCAATTTGCCTTGAAAATGACGAGGTGTTCTCCAGCCGAAATATCGGCGGTCGCTGGAAGTGTTACCTGGCTGAATTTCCAGAAGTTATTTGAAAGGTGGGAACAAATCATCCAGACAAATGGTAAACCCATGTTCGCTTTGCTATTAAGCACAGTAGTGTAGTGCTATGTGGTATAGTGTTGTACAGTAGTGTAGTCCAGATTTATATATCACAAAAAGTGTGAGGTGGCCTTCCCTCGTAGAGTAATAAACCAGTAGTGTGTGCCTTCTGGATTCCGGATCTATGTGCCATATGGCCTAATGGTAGTCTATATGTTTTAGTTTATTATTATTATTACTTCTTTTTATGTATATTCTGTGTGCATTTTTTAGATATTAAAACGCCTGCTGGTGATGACATTGGACGCCATTTATTTACTTCAAAACACTGCACATTACATGATTTAGTTCTGTTGTATGCTAAACATTTAATCACATAAATTTACCATTTCTTGCTTCTTTTTAAATTTGAGTACTGGTATGGTAAACACGGCTTATGCCGATGAACGTGACGGACTGCGCTCAAATGCTGAAATCAAGTACAGCTTTGTCAGGCAGTGCGGTGTGGCATCAACAAAGAACGTTATACTATATATCTTTTCATGGAAGATACAGGTCTATCTTTCTGTACACGGCTTGTAATACGTGCCAAATCTCATTGTATGTGGTACGTTAAAAACGTGTGCCAAATCACGGCTGGAACCTTGGACCATTTCGTGACCAAATGCACAAAAAAAAACACACACATTGTTTTGCTTCCACCTAGTAACAACACAGCCTGGATCACAGTAGCCAAAAAGTAATGTTATGGTACCTTTGCACAGGCCTTCCTTACGTCACGATACCAGAACAGCGATGCTTTAGCGGAGGTGAACATATTCTGCATCGCAGGAAAAAGTAAAAAGCAGAATGGCAACTATGATATGAAGCTTTTTACAGCAGAAAAATTCTATACATTAAAAATCTGGCATCTATTTAAAATAGAAACATCAGGATCTTTAACTTCGGAGCACACCATTGTGGGAATGAGCCACAAATGGAAAAGATTGAAGGTATTTAAAAAGCAGCACTACGAAAGGATGTTAATAACAATGAGACGAATGTGTGGAAAGAAGAATAGCTGAAAAGACGTGACTATTTGGACGAATAAAAGTACAAGGAAATGGAAGACGTTGGCAGACCGTTTGATTGACTCATAGCAGTAAGAATAGTTTCTCCGAAGGATAACTCTGGCTAATAATTGGAAATTTTGGCCACATACTAAAATCATGTCATTGAAGAGGTCACCAAAAACTTATTTGTCGAAATCGCTTTGAGCAGGATGAAGGCTTTGTGGTTGTGTTCGATGACTGTTTTGTACATTTTTCATGGTAAATGGACTTTCCTAACTTAAGAAACGTTTTGCAAATAACACTATGTCGATAAATGACTTACTTTTCCGTCGAAAAGTCTTTGTCTTTCACTGGCAGGGCGAGAATTTTTCTTGTAAACCACGTACATGGATTGTATGGCAAGTCATAAAATACATGTCACAGTTTCAAATATACTGTATTTAGACGGCGGAAAAATTAACTACTTTAATGAAGGTTTAGTGAAGAAAATAATTGCGTCACGCACAACTCATACACTCTGTGTATGAGTGTGTGTATGTAGCTGTGTTCCACTAGTAGTAAGAACTGGGAAATCAGAGTGACACAAGGAATGACTTTCAGTTCCTTATTGCAAAGGTTTCGACAAGAAAAATGGGAACTGTTTTTTCCTATTATACCTCAAGTGCTTCGTATGCGTATTTAACGAGTATTTGAACGTATAACGAAGGTCATATTTCTAGTTAATTTAATGTGATTGTAATTAACATTAATAAATTAATATGAGTGTCAGTTGCCAGATGCGTTGTGTTTAATTATGTATCAGGAGACACATGTGTCATCAGAATTAGCGTTCAGTAAATTCTAATGAACAATAACTGTATTTGATGGCAGAAGCATGAAAAAATAACAGATGTGATCTACAAAATTAACGTCCCATATCATTGACATCTGCTTGACTCTTACATTACGAGCTCACACGTAATGAACTGTCGCGAACAGAATCACCTCCACCATGTCATGCAGCACAGATTCAGTAGACATTGACCATGGGAAATCCTAATCCCACTTTTCCTCACATGACGTTCAGGAAGCTGTAGACAACGGCAACCGGATGTTTTTCACATCAAAAAACTATTTGATTCTCTATCACACCAACGCTTATTAACGAACTGGCGAGGATAGCTCGCAAACGAAATTTTTGGCTAGACTGAAGACTGCTTAGTAGTAGGATACAGTTTGTTATCCGTGGAATCGTTGTTCACCAAGCTAGTACTGAAGTGTAGCTTCAAATAGTGGCCGTGGCGAAGAGCTAGCGTCATACATTTAATTACTTTGCAGGCACTTCGGATGCGATTTCATCATTGAAATTTTGAGAACTTTTTCTCAGTAAGTTACTCATATAAATACAAATTAAATCGAAAATTGACGTTTTCGGTCAGTTTCACAGCAATAGCTTGGTTATAGATAACACACAATGTTGAGTCGCCTTTCTGTATAATGAAATATTTCACGGCCTCGTTCCACTGAAGACACGTCACTCACTATTCACTTTTCCATTTTTAGTTTCAACAGACATTGCACACCCGTTCGCAAAAAATAAACAAAACCTGAAACAACAAAACTTCAAACAACCAGGGACTCAGAATCAGCAGAGGCAGAGCGCTACTGGGGTCTTCACGGTTGTTCACGAAAATATGAAGGCAACGTCCCAGCGTCTTGTCTTAGGAATAAACGAGCGGGAAGAATCACGCGCTACGTGAAAAAAGTTTCTCTTGAGCGCGATCCGGATTAAATCTCTTCACGGACCGGATGCGTCCCGCTGGTGATATTTTGGCGACCCCTGAGTTAAGCTATTTGGAGGGATTATGTCTGCCATCTGTCTGTGAATCGCGGAAACTTTTGTTGTGAGAGCCATCGAATTTTATGAGCTGTATTTTCTGAGGCAGAGTTTTGAGCAAATCCAGAAATAGTCTAAACGAGGGTGGCCAGTGCACAAGACCTTTTGTTGTTAATACGTCGTCCGCATTCGATGCGGATTTGGCTCAACTCTGCTTCGCAGGCCAACGTGCTGCTCGTTACGCTATAGCAGTAGGCCCGATGCGTCGACTATGGACGTACAGATTGTTCCTCTTCTGAACTGCTGCACCCTTAAGTTCTATGTGTCTCTTAACGCAAGCTATTGTAGCGTCCTCTCCCCCCCCCCCCCTTCTCTATCTCACTCTCACTCTCTCTCTCTCTCTCTCTCTCTCTCTCTCTCTCTCTGTCTTGCTCCGTCTCTTAGAAACATACACAAACAAGTCTCTGTAGTCTGTCCCTATTCATCTCAGTATTTCATTAATCCACCATACAGTGTTGTGGCCTTTCACAGTTCGTAGTAATTGATGGAAACTTTTCGAGAAAAACGTAACTAAATTCTGGCGTCCCCCAAGGCAGTGTTATAGGCCCTCTGCTGTTCCTGTTCTACAGAAACGATTTGTGAGACAATCTGAGCAACCATATTAGACTGTTTACAGATTATGCTATCATCTATCATCTCGTAAAGTCATCCGATGATCAGAACCAATTTCAAAATTGTTTCAATATTTAATGATATTCTCTTAAAATTGAATCGAGCTTCACGCTGGGTGCCATTTTAACGAAATTCCTGGAATGAATGATTTGAAATTTCGTAGAAATAAAAAAAGGAAATAATAATTTTATTTCTTGCTTAAAAGTTAATTTGCCTTAGTGCGAACTTTGTTGTAGAACCACTCCCTTCATTACGTGTGGTAATAAAAAAACAAATTTTACTTTCTTAAGGATTACGTACATTCAAAGGAAATTATTACGTGCACTCATATTAATTGGATAGTACTATCTGGATAAGAACTGAGTCTCTCAAATCATTCGGCCTTGGCATACACTTTCCAGAATGCAGTGGGTTTTTCTTTGTGTGAAATATTTTTACTGACTTTTATCCCGGCACTAGCCATAGAACACAAGAATATTTTAATTAACAGAAAATGTCTTAATTATTGCCAAGCCGACATTTATCACTGATCAAACCTACTACATTACGCATGTGGTTTATAGATGACGTGGGCATGCTCATTTACATAAATAATTCACACTTTTAATGAATACTAATATATTTAGCCCAAACAACAAGTCAACTCACATTAATTCGTACGCTTTGATTAAAGGCGGCAAAGTCCCGACAGATACAAAAGAAGTACATCTTAACTCTGCTGGATAACCACGATGCATACACAACCTTTAGTACCCACAATGCGGGTTAATGAATCAGGCGCGTCTAATGGGCGCGAGCGTAGCTGCACATCGCGTCTGCTAGAGCGATCAAGGATTAACACTTCCTCACTTCTTCCTCACTTCAGCTGCTCTGTCCACAACTGACCCTTCCTCACTCTAGCGGCTCTGTCCACACAACTGACCCTTCCTCACTCTAGCGGCTCTGTCTACACAACTAGCTGCTCTTCCACACACTAGCTGCTCTGTCCATACAACTAGTTGCTCTGTCCATACAACGACAGAGAGTCTCCACATGCCAAAGATAAACAACGGCACGACTATTACGATTATTAACATTTCTTTGTAAATCGATTTCTAGCAAATATCGCTGATACCGCAAATACTGACACTTTTACATTCACATAATAAATATAGAAATTTCCTATCCTAATACAGAGAAATGTTACAAAAAAATATAATAAAAATAACAAACATATTTCATACCACATTCAGTAATATTAAGATATATATATATATATATATATATATATATATATATATATATATATATATATATATATATATATAACTTGCCCAGATCGGCGTATGTGTTACAAATAAATTGTGAAAATGCCAGGGAACGTTACAAATAAGTTAACTGTATGGTGTGAAAAGTCGCAGTTGACTCTAAATTATGAAAAGCGTGAAGTCATCCACACGAATAATAAAACGAATCTTCTAACTTTCGGTTACACAATAAATCACACAAATCTAATACCTGTCGGTTCAACTAAATACTTAAGGACTACAATTGCGAATAATATGAACTGCAACGAACAAATAATACTGTGTGGCAGGCAAACCAAAGAATGAGATTTACTGGCAGAACACTTGGAAAATGTAAGAAGTCTACTAAAAAGATTACACTACTCTCATCCGTCCTCTTCTGCAGTATTGCTATGGGGTGTGGGATTCGTATCAATTAGAATTGACGGAGGACGTCGAAAGAGGACAAAGAAGCGCTGCTCGTTTTGTATAGTTGCGAAATAGGGGGAAGAGTGTCACGCATGTGATACCCGAAATGGGGCGGCAATCATTACAACGAAGGTGTTTTCCATTGCGGCAGGGTCTTCCCATGAAATTTCAATCACTAGCTTTCCCCTCAGAGTATGAAAATATTTTGTTGGCGCCTACTTATACAGTCAGAAATGATCATCGTAATAAAATAAGAGAAACCAGAGCTCTCAGGGGAAGATTTAAGTGTTTTCTTTTTCCGCGCGGTGGTAGAGATTGGAAGGGTAGAAAAATAGCTTGAACGTGGTTCGATGAACCTCTGCCAGGCACTTAATTCTGAATTGCAGATTAATCGTATAGATGTAGATTGAGATAGTTCAGTGGTACAAGACGAAATTCCCATTCGGGAGAACATCAGGTCAAATCCCCGTCCATCAACGAGATTTGGGTTTCTGTGATTTCCCTAAATCGTATAGAGCAAATGTCAGGATGGTTCCTTCCCTGTTCTTCCGCAATTTACATTTGTGCTCCAATGACGTCATCGTCGATGAAGCATTAAAAACAGATCTTCCTTTCTTCCTACCACTGTGTATCCATGGGTCCGATTCACCCGTCTTTTGGCACATTTTAAAACTTAAATTTTCTTGCTTCCTTCTAAAGGAATGCAGTAGGAGGAACAATAATTCCGCGAGCTCTGGTGGACGCACTTTTAAGTAATGCTTGGAGTCACTGGCACGCGTGCTGGTGTCTTCCAGTTCAAATCCGAGGAGCAGTTAATATCTGTCATTTATATAAGTGTAGGCTTCCAAGGCCGTTGTCACAGTCAACAAAACTCTTCTTGTTATTTGACTGCATTGTCAACGTCTAAATACTGCGACGTTACGGCCAATGTATGGCTAGCCTTCCTATCGGTGTTTTTTCTAGCTTCTGAATGAGAAGTATACTAGCGGAAGAGGATGATATCGTAATCTGATAGGATGTTTAGGATGAAGAGGAAAGATGTTAGACGTCCTTTATTTGTGTTTGCATTACTTTTATTTCCACCAATGAAAAGGAACAACGCAAACACCAATAAAGGAGGTCTAACGCCTCTCCTCCTTATCCTCAATACCCTATCAGATTATGGATCAGCTTCTTCCTCCAGAATATAAGAAACAAAACTTTTCTCAATCAGCAGGTATCAAATATCCCCGAGGAAGGCCATTTGTAACAGTGGCCGAAACATCAAAGAATTTTACTCATTGACAATGCAGTCACATATCAAGAATTTTATGGAATTTTGCATTTAGCTTTACCATGTCTAGGAGGTTCTCGAAATTTCTTATGTAGCGTTTGCATGTTTCAGAATACACCATGTCTGTCGAAGCAGCAGTTTCTGTAAACAGTGACAGTCTCAACCCAGAACTCTGTTCTGTTCTGTACGCCAGTGTCCGTAATAAACGTGCTTTGAGTGCAAAGAGTTGTATTCCGTTGACAGCCCTACTTTCGGATTTGGCCATTATTGGGGCTAAAACGTGACAATATGACTGAGCAGTGACTTCTATTTAAAATTCCTGAAGTGGATATACAAGGTGTTACGTGTATATACAGGGAGTTACAAAAAGGTACGGCCAAACTTTCAGGAAACATTCCTCACACACAAAGAAAGAAAATATGTTATGTGGACATGTGTCCGGAAACGCTTAATTTCCATGTTAGAGCTCATTTTATTACTTCTCTTCAAATCACATTGATCATGGAATGGAAACACACAGCAACAGAACATACTAGCGTGACTTCAAATACTTTGTTACAGGAAATGTTCAAAATGTCCTCCGTTGGCGAGGATACATGCATCCACCCTCCGTCGCATGGAATCCCTGATGCGCTGATGCAGCCCTGGAGAATGGCGTATTGTATCACAGCCACGGCTATTGCCCCATGCTAATCCATACATCAAATGGGCATCTGCCAACTCCGCATTTGTAAACATTGCACTGACCTGCAAAACCACGTTCGTGATGAACACTAACCTGTTGATGCTACGTACTGATGTGCTTGATGATAGTACTGTAGAGCAATGAGTCGCATGTCAACACAAGCACCGAAGTCAACATTCCCTTCCTTCAATTGGGCGAACTGGCGGTGAATCGAGAAAGTACAGTACATTCTGACGAAACTAAAATGAGCTCTAACATGGGAATTAAGCGTTTCCGACACATGTCCACATAACATCTTTTCTTTATTTGTGTGTGAGGAATGTTTCCTGAAAGTTTGGCCGTACCTTTTTGTAATATCCTGTATAAGTGTAGGCTTCCACGGCCGTTGTCACAGTCAATAAAAGTCTTCTTGTTATGCGGCTGCATTGTCAACGTGTGAAATACTCCGACATTACGGCCACTTTTGCAAATGGCTATCCTTCCTATGGGTGTTTTCGCTAACTGCTGAATGAGAAGTTTTTATTCCTGTATACTAGCGGAAGAGGAGGTTATCGTAATCTGATAGGCTGTTTAGGATGAGGAGGAAAGGTGTTAGACGTCCTTTATTTGTGTTTGCTTTACTTCTGTTTCCACCAATGAAAACGAACAAAGCAAACACCAATAAAGGATGTCTAACAACTTTCCTCCTCATCCTCAATACCCTATCAGATTATTGATCAGCTTCTTCTGCCAGAATATAAGAAACAAAACTTTTCTCGTTCAGCAGTTATCTAAAATCCCCCAAGAAGGCCATTTGTGACAGTGGCCGAAACATCGGAGAATTTTACTCATTGACGATGCAGTCACATATCCGGAATTTTATTGAATTTTGCATTTAGCTTTACCATGTCGCGGAAGTTCTCGATATTTATTACGTCTGTAACGTTTTCATGTTGCAGAATATTCCATGTCTGTATAAGCAACATTTTGTATAAACATCGACAGTCTCAACCCAGGACTCTGTTCTGTTCTGTACGCCAGTGTCTGTAATAAATGTGCTTTGAGTGCAAAGAGTTGTATTTCCTTGACAGCCCTACTTTGTGATTTGGCCATTATTGGGGCTAAAACGTGACAATATGACTGAGCGGTGACTTCTAGTTAAAATTCCTGAAGTGGGTATACAGGGTGATACGTGTGTATACAGATAATTCTATTAGTGACTGAGGACGGTGAACAACATTACATCAGCGTTTACTTCATTTGCAGAATAATAACTGCAGCTATTGGGACTGGTACGTATTTTAGGTTGGTAAGTATTTTCAACTATGAAAGGCAAGAGCAAGCCAATAATGCTTATTTTGGCCTGCGCATTCGGTCAGGTGCTCAAGCGTGGACCTATGGACTCAAAAGGTTTAGTCTACACCGACAGGCGTAGTCCGCTTAGTGGTACAGTTATAAACGTGCAGAAAACATCAGGTACTAAATTATGTAACGTGTTTGCAATAATACTATTAGACGCAGAGAAAAAAAACCACTGACAAACTGAATTGGGCACACATTAAGGTACCAATGATCACAATATCTGCACTTATACTTCTAACAACCTGTATTAAAATACATTTCTAATAATCAATTAGAAAATTTAAATTATCAGGAAATATGGCATTTTTTTCCATTCGGATTTATACGATAGTCAACTATTTAAAACAGTTACAGCGAGTGATGGTATGTAAACAGGTCGTGACAGGTCTCAAAGCTATGGCTTGAAATACTGGTTGGGTCTGTGCAGCTGAAGATTTTAAGGAATACATCTCTTATGAGCTACAAGGCTCAACTAGGTGAGCCTAAGAGATATGTATCGACTTTCATATGATTTTCAACTTACAACGAAGGAGATTCGAGAGAGTGGCTAAACCATCACCTTAATCATTGTCTATGTATCTCTGTTTTATTTAACGTACCAATAACCGACGTTCAGTATTCATATTTTGATGGTATACAGACACTATTTCATTTCTGGCATGCCACCGAACAAAAGTCATGGCACATTTGTAGATGACATCGGCTGGGTGTAGATAGGTATAATGGGGAATGCAACAGTCACAAGAAATTAGGACTTAGAAGCCTAAAGGAGGAGTACAAAAATAAATACAGAGATCGTGTCACGAGAGTAGACAAAAATAAAATGCCAAAAATAATAATAGATTATCGGCCAATGGGGAAAAATAAATAAGTAGACCGTGAAGGAGGTGAAAATGACCAATAGAAACGAACCACAGGAATCAAAAGCACCGAAGAAGAGAACGTTACAGATAAATGCCTGACGCTTGAAAAAAGATGTTTATAAATGTCCCACTAGAGTGCACTCCAGAACGGTAACATAAGTATTATCAAATAGCGAGAGTTACACGAACGATTAGATAAAAAAGAGCACGAAATATACGCCATTACATATAGCTGCTCCATAGTATGCGTTTTTAAGACAATTTTTACTGTCTCTATTCGAGAAGCTATTTCACGTTTTGCCGGCCGAAGTGGCCGTGCGGTTAAAGGCGCTGCAGTCTGGAACCGCAAGACCGCTACGGTCGCAGGTTCGAATCCTGCCTCGGGCATGGTTGTTTGTGATGTCCTTAGGTTAGTTAGGTTTAACTAGTTCTAAGTTCTAGGGGACTAATGACCTCAGCAGTTGAGTCCCATAGTGCTCAGAGCCATTTTTTTTTTTCACGTTTTCACAACGCGCGCGTTAGGCAGAAGTGTCATATACATTCACACTAACGTGAGAAACTTAAGGACGAAAGTAACTTTCGCCTGATGTGTCGCTGCCAAGAAACATATGGCATGTTCACAGATATGGAAGTCAGTAGCCCACGCATGCATTGCGCCCGTGTTCGAACCCACGCAATGCTTAACTTTTAGATAAAAATCATCAACAATGGCGTCCAAAGACTTCCTGCATAAGAAGTCACCCTTGTCCTTCCAATGGTCTTATCAAAGAGGGGGGCAGGAGCGGACAGAGATTCAGCGCACTCTCTTGTCCTCGGAGTGGGAAACAGCCCTTAATAGGCGAAACAATCAGCAACGATCGATGACAAGAGGATACAGAAGACAATGGAAACCACTACATTAGGGGCTCACAATGTGCAGCCACAGGACATATGCCCTGTAATTGAGAAAGTGTCACGATAATGTCTCCATTGGCAAAAGAATACGGATTAGTCTCCATTCGCACCTCCAGAGGAGATAACCATGAGAGAAACATGGAATAACTAACGACGAGATGACATTTTACGAGTCGGAGCAATGAGTGTCTGAAGTTTCATCGTAGTAGGAAACCTGTAAAATCTGAAAAGGGAAATGCTAAGGCTCAATCTAAATACAGTGTTTGTCAGTGAAGTGAATGGAAGGAAGATAGGGATTTCTCGTCAGAGGAGTACAGGGTAATATCAGAACTGCCAGGAAACTTTATAAGGAGAGTAGGATTCGTTGTAAGTAGGAAAGTATGACATAGAGTGAGCTACTGTGAACATTTCAGTGAATGGATGATTCTCAACAGATTCGACACCGAACCAACGCCGATAACGGTAGTTCAGATACAGAGGCCAACGTCGCAAGCAGAAGGAGAAATAGAGGAAGTATATGGGGATGTTGAAGGGGTAATGCAGTGGGTAAGGGGAAATTAAAATACAATAATCATGCGGGATTCGAACGTAGCGTAGGGGCAGGAATAGAAGAAAGAATTACAGAACAAAATTGGCTTGGCAATAAGAATTATGAAAGAAAGAGGCTAGTGTGGTTCCGTAAAGGGGCCCTTACGCGTTCAGTACTATACTCAATATATTGACAATGCGCCAATATATTGACCCGCTGACGATGAGTATTGACGTATGGTCAATACCGGAAGTATTGACAGAGCAATATTGACAGACCCAAAAATATTTTCCGGTTTGGCAGTATTTGTCGTTTAGTTGTTTACTGTGTTTCGCGGAGCAGCCGCAGGTTGCTATCGTAAATCACAGAACTACTGTTTACATTTGCACTTCCTATCAGTCTTTACTCCACGTTGAGAATCAGGTAGAGAAATGAACACACAATTACTGTTGCAGCTTATTGAATGTTACAGGAGTAGTCATTGTCTATGGAATCAGAAGTCACAAAATTATACCGCCAAGACTGAAAAGATTGATGGGTACCAGCTGTCTTAAGACATTTATTGCTTTCAATACTCGGAAGACGTGCACCTGTGGTCTATGGATCAGTCTGGCTCTCGCAGCCGAGCGAAGCAGACGTGCAGTGTGTGCTCTCCGCCAGCAGCGCGGGCCCGCGAGTGTTGTTTACATCCTTCGCCCGACACTGACGTGACGCCGTAGCGCTACAAGACCATGGCAGCCCAATACAGAAGATCGAACTTGCAATTCTCATTTCGGAACGACTTTACCCTACCAAAGATGCCCGAAGTCGAACGCTTTTTAAAAGAGCAGGCCAAGATCCCGGCTGCCGACATTGTCGGCATCCGCTTTTCGATCGTCAGTAGCACGGTTTATGTAAAACTCATAAACGAAGCTACATGCGCCAAGGTGCTTCGTGAGCTGAAACAAGAACTCCGCTTCTGCCACGCAGACGGAAATGTTGGCAATGTCGAGGTCGGCCATGCCGCAGTCCCACTGCGCATATTCGAACTTCCATTTGAACTCCCTGCGGCATACCTAGTGGAGGCGCTCCGCCCCTACGGCACGGTACACGAAAACGTGGCTGAAAAATTGACCCAGTTTAAGACGTATTGTAACACCTACATCGCCTCTCGGTGTTGAAAAAACAAAAATAGCTCCCAAATTAGCTCCCATGTCCTTAAAATGTCAATTCACAAAGTGACCCAAGTCCCTCCAAAAGTAGTAATTACAAAAAATAAATAAAAAACAAATAGAGGGAAATATCTAGTATAGAAAGCAAAAGAAAAGGAAAGGAAAACTTAACTATAAATTTTACAAACATGGGAAGGGGGAAAAACTGTAGAAAATATTAAAATATTAGTTATTCCAATACGTAAGAAAATCAATATTATAGTCATAGAACGTAGGTCTGGGACATCAAAGATAGTGTTTATTAAAGTATAAATAGCCATACGTTGTAATTACGATTCTCCAGTCTCTAGTCTGTTCGGAAGTTATTTAGGACGTACAGTTTTAGATAACAACAATTGGGACTTTATTAAACGGGGATCAAGAATAGATCGTGACGAGATTGTTTTTGACGATTGTCAACTCAAGACTTTAATTTGGACATTTATCAGAATAGATAAACTGGTAGGTGAATAATCATCTCTTTGGCTTTAATGTCAATTCGTGGGAATATTTAAACGCTTTACTGAATTGAGAATTTTAACCGTATTCCGACTTTGAATTGTGATAGTGGGAAACTTTAACTTCACGCGACTAGAGATCGTAGTTAATGACAGTTTGCGGATATTAAATAGAAATAACTTATTTACCGAAAGTTACAGGATATTATCTAACATCTCTGATGCTAGCGGGAATCTTACTTAGACATCTAGTTAAAGAACTTCTTTGAATGAGATCGTATGAGTGAACCTATTTATTAATAATTCTTGTCAATAAACTGACGTTGTTAATTTGAAACATAATATAAGTCTTGAACATTAATTTAACTTAGATTAAAAAACGTTCAGGTTACGTGATCTATGCCAAGAACAAACTAGCGATTCGTAATCAAAACAATTGAACGAAAGGTTAAAGTATCGTCGTCTGTAAAAATTGGTAGTAAAGCTACTACAGATTTTTTTCTCTCACAGTTGGGAAGACTATACGTGTAGTGACCCACATTTAACATTGGGTTTTAAAAGTGATCAACCTGATACTTAGCCAGGACAATATTAAATAAAAGTAAAACCCTTCAATGACAGTCAATGTGTAAAAAATAAAATCAAACTTTCACCTATTAGATGAAAAAGCGAAAACAGAAAAAGGGCTGCTACAGTATCCAGTGCTCAGTGGAGAACGCCAAGTGCACACTGACCTCCAACAACACGTGCCATCCTACCTACAGATAGGAGGGTGCCAGACCATAGTTATTTATAACGGCCAGCCGAAGACGTGTTCCTGATGCGGCAAGAAAGATCACTTTCGTTCTGAGTGCCTCCAGCGTCGGATCACACAACTCCCACCGACGGACGTTGCGCCTCCACCGACGAAGACTATTTTATCCGTGACTTACGCGGCGGCGCTCACGACCTACTCCACAAAACAGACACAGCCGACCGGTTCAGCGGTACAGGAATCACCTTCCACGGACAGAAACCTGGATGATCAACCGGCCTGGCCAGCGGTGGAAAATAGTAAGACGACGCTGGAGCTACCGAACGCGACAGACATCGACGACAGAAAGATGGCAATTGAGTCCCTCATTGTACCGACCAAAGCATCTGATCCGGCGAGGCGTGAGTCAGTGCCGTCTTCTGACAACAAAGGCCACGTACGGAAACAGCGATCACCGAAACGCCGGAAGCGCCGTCGTCGGACCGTGTCGGAACACGGCGGTTCACATTCGGCCGGGGAAGAAAAACTGACCACTCAAGAAGCCAACGGCAAGGCTGAGGCCGTTTCCACTGACTCCAACCTTTCAGAACAGACGAAGAAACTTGCACGTTCGACTACCAGCCCCTTGACATAGACAGTGAGCACCGCCGGCCGCGGTGGTCTAGCGGTTCTGGCGCTGCAGTCCGGAACCGCGGGACTGCTACGGTCGCAGGTTCGAATCCTGCCTCGGGCATGGGTGTGTGTGATGTCCTTAGGTTAGTTAGGTTTAAGTAGTTCTAAGTTCTAGGGGACTTATGACCTAAGATGTTGAGTCCCATAGTGCTCAGAGCCATTTGAACCATTTTTAGACAGTGAGCAGCAGGAAGGTACCAGTGCAGGCAGCGAAGTCGTCCGGTCCCTTACTATCAAACATACCGAGTCTATGGAACATAACAGAAATCCGCACCCGCTTCGTGGGCTAAGGATGTCGAGACACATGATCCCGATCCAGGGCCACCTGTGGTTCAAATGGTTCAAATGGCTGTGAGCACTATGGGACTTAACATCTATGGTCATCAGTCCCCTAGAACTTAGAACTACTTAAACCTAACTAACCTAAGGACAGCACACAACACCCAGTCATCACGAGGCAGAGAAAATCCCTGACCCCGCCAGGAATCGAACCCGGGCGCGGGAAGCGAGAACGCTACCGCACGACCACGAGCATGGTGCCATCGGATCATGCATAATAGCATCACGAAGCGGACCGCGTTCAGAAAGGGCTGACATCACTTCCCATGTTCGCTTCTATCCAACATCAACGTGGATAACCTCTGCCAACCAACGCGTTTCCAGGCTTAGCACCTGGCGACAATGAATATCAACATGTTAATTTCTCCTGTCAAGATCCAACTTTTGAAAGAAACAATACGAGCTATGGGAGTTGATTTTGCTTTCCTACAAGAAATGAAAACGACCACTCTCCCGAACTTTTATGGTTATGCCACATATGTGACGCCCGGTGGCCCTGTAGACACGGGGGTGGCAATATTAGTGTGTGATGTTATTGAAGTTACTGACGTCACGTATCTTCCCTCTGCTCGAGGAATAGCACTTACGGCGCTCAACATCCGATTCATTAATGTTTACACGCCGACGGGTACCACCAGACGTCACGACCGCGCCAGATTCTACTCCACGGATAACGCTCCCCTTTTCCTCGGACGGTACGAAAACAGCGTCTTCGCAGGTGATTTTAATCGCGTACTTCACCCCAAGGACCAAATCCCACACTACACGGCCTATCCGGAACTGGGTGCGAAGATCCAAGAACTTCACTTGTGCGACACGTGGGAAAAATCGCTCTGGCCACACTCATCTTACCAGTCATTCGGCCAGCCGACTAGATCGCATATATGTGTCGTAAGGCATACACACAAGGAGTGGTGGCCACCGAACTGTGGCCTCAGGCCTGTTCAGATCATAGTGCCTATATCTGCACCATACATCTCCTCCCCCAACAAGTCTGGCGCAGCAATGGCTTTTGGAAGCTTAATATAACTCACCTGCAGGACCTGGATAGACGTCGGCAAGTTGAAGCCACGTGAACTGACTGATCGCCGTCACCTCCGATACACCTCGACTCTGAAGTCGTGGCTCCTCTGTGCCAAACCAGCAATCTGCAGGACACTTATGCAGTTTGGCAAGGACGTGGCTGCGTGGCATCGATAGACCATCGATTTTTACTACGTGGCACCCAGGGACCTCGACGCCTTACCCCCTGCATCGGAGAGACAACAGGACCAATGCAAGTACAACGCTCACATACTATCATTGACTCCATTGATTTCAATCGCGCCTTTCATAGAGTGCACCACAACTTCCTCCTGTGAGTGATGGACCGTATGAGATTTCTCCTGGGCCTCATTGACACCCTACGGCGTCTTTGGACCGCAGCCAACTCACACGTCCAGGTCAATGGAAGGACGATAGGACCAGTACCCATTAAGAGGTCTCTACGCCCAAGGTTGTCACTTTCATACTTACCCTCAGGGGCATTAACACCGGCTATCAGGCGCCACACTGCGGGGCGTCACATTTCGTTGTAGGACATACGCTGACGACCTGCCACTGCTGGTTCGTTCCAATGACGAAGTTCAAATCGTACTAACCTGGATCGAGTGACAGTCTTCTGAACATCAACAAGTCGGTGGCGTTGGATATTGGGCGTGGTCTCGGACAGGAAGCCCGCGCTCCCCTCACATCAGTTTCTGATCTGCGATATCTACTTCTACATGATTAGTCTGCAATTCAAATTTAAGTGCTTGGCAGAGGGTTCATCGAACCACAATCATACTATCTCTCTACCATTCCACTCCCGAACAGCGCGCGGGAAAAACGAGCACCTAAACCTTTCTATTCGAGCTCTGATTTCTCTTATTTTATTTTGATGATCATTCCTACCTATGTAGGTTGGGCTCAACAAAATATTTTCGCACTCGGAAGAGAAAGTTGGTGACTGAAATTTCGTAAACAGATCTCGCCGCGACGAAATAACGTCTTTGCTTTAATGACTTCCATCCCAACTCGCGTATCATATCTGCCACACTCTCTCCCCTATTACGTGATAATACAAAACGAGATGCCCTTTTTTGCACCCTTTCGATGTCCTCCGTCAATCCCACCTGGTAAGGATCCCACACCGCGTAGCAATATTCTAACAGAGGACGAACGAGTGTAGTGTAAGCTGTCTGTTTAGTGGACTTGTTGCATCTTCTAAGTGTCCTGCCAATGAAACGCAACCTTTGGCTCGCCTTCCCCACAATATTATCTATGTGGTCTTTCCAAATGAAGTGATTCTTGAGTTTCTCCCGGCGTATTTGATAATCAAAATATCCACGGGTGTACTGCCGGTCTACAGTGTCCAACGGGCACAATATTTCGGCGATCATACATGTCGCCATCATCAGGTGAACTGACGGACTGAGCTCCTGTGAACGTGCCGGCACGGAGATCCGTACACTAGGGCTGCTCAGGGGGAACTGGGTTCGGTCGCGGCTGCGGCCGATTGAAATACCCTCCGCCCGTGGCGCGCTCACTCCGCCGTCCGCGCCCCGCGCCACGGTCGCGCGGTGGAACAGATTGCGACGGCGTCTGAGATGACGTCGGTGTGATGGCTCTGTCCGCCGTGGTCGTCACAACTATACATTTGCTCGATTTACTCTTGATTAACCCACTCGCTGGTTCCCAAGCCTTGCTAAGATTATAGCCACAGTCACGGTTTATGAGGTCGTCATAGGTGCGAATTTCGATGGCCTAACAACGCTGTCCCAGTATCTCGACGTCTGTACCAGAATCCTCGTGCGTTCATACTCCATAGCGTTATTTTCCGACAAACAATGTTCAGCGACCGCCGACTTGCTCGGATACATCAGTCGAGTGTGCCTCTGGTGTTCACGGCATCGATCCTCGACGGTACGCATCGTCTGACCAATATACGACTTGCCACATTGACACGGAATCTGGTACACGCCGGCCTTCCTCAAACCGAGGTCATCTTTGGCGCTTCCCACCAGTGCACGAGTTTTATTCGGAGGACAAAACACAGTTCCGACCCGGTGTTTCTTCAAAATGCGGGCGATTTTCCCCGAGAGTGCGCCTGTATATGGGATAAACGCAGTGCCTACCTCCTCCCTCGTGATTTCATCCATCTCCACAGGTTGTACTGTAGTGGGTGGGCGGAGAGCACGTTGAATCTGCCACTCTGAGTACCCATTTGTTCGAAATACAGTTCTCAGATGTTCCAATTCCTGGGGTAGACTCTCTGCGTCAGAGATAGTGCGCGCCCTATGTACTAGAGTTTTAAGCACCCCATTCCTCTGTGAAGGGTGGTGGCAGCTGTCTGGGTGCAAATACAGATCAGTGTGCGTTGTCTTCCGATACACCCCATGGCCTAGGGTGCCGTCAGGCCTTCTCTTGACCAAGACGTCAAGGAAAGGTAGTTTACCCTCCGTTTCAGTCTCCATAGTGAATTTGATGTTGGGGTGTATGGAGTTTAGATGTTTAAGGAAGTCAAGGAGTTTATCCATACCATGTGGCCAGATGACGAACGTGTCGTCCACGTAACGGAAAAAGCAAGTAAGTTTCCATTCGGATGACGACAGGGCTTCCTCCTCGAAGTTCTCCATGTACAAATTCGCTACCACCGGTGAGAGTGGGCTACCCATGGTGACTCCCTCCGTTTGTTCGTAGTATTCTCCATTAAAAAGAAAATACGTGGAAGTCAAGACATGCCTAAAACGTGCAGTGGTCTTCTCGTCAAACTTCTGACTAATCAATTCTAGTGACTCTCGCAGGGGTACCCTCGTGAACAAGGAAACGACGTCAAAACTCACCACGATATCTGACTCACCCAACGTGAAGCTATCAAGGCGTTTAACAAAATCCACGGAATTACGGATGTGATGAGGGCATTTACCCACATAAGGACTTAATATTCCCGTCAGGTATTTGGCCAACAAATATGTAGGTGCCCTGATGTTGCTGACAATGGGGCGTAATGGTACCCCCTCTTTGTGAACCTTCGGTAGTCCATATAGTCTAGGCGGTACCGGACCTTGGGGTAACAATTTCTTAGCGTCACCCTCCGGTAAATCTGCGTCCTTGAGAAGCGACCTTGTCTTGTTGTCCACCTTCTTTGTAGGGTCAACGATGATCTTCCGGTAGGAATCGTCATTTAGCAGGCTGTGCATCTTATCAGTGTAGTCCTTATGGGAGACAACAACTGTAGCATTGCCTTTGTCAGCCGGTAAGACAACAATTTCAGAGCGCTCCCTCAGATCACGAATGGCCGCCCTCTCTTTACTAGTGATATTGGACTTCATCGGCTTGGATTTCGTCAACGCACGACAAGTTTCACGACGTATTTCCTCAGCTGATTCAGCCGGAAGTCGAGCTGCAACCTGTTTAACAGCACTAACAATTTCTGCGACCGGAGTGAACTTGGGGGTGGGAGCGAAGTTGAGACCTTTCTGCAAAACCGAGACCGCATCATCACTTAACACCATGCCACTCAAATTGATGTCAGTCTTGCCCGGAACCTGCAGAGATGGTTTGTCAAGGAGACGTGAGAACTTAGCTGTTTGACGTCCCGTTGCCTTCTTATGGGCGGAATCAGCTGCAACCCAGGTGACACCATCAACCCAATCCCAGGAAAAAGAAGTGAAAAATACTAGCCAGTTGAAAATGTAGTTTGAGTAATTCCTGTGAGATAAACTCAAGGCTCCGGCGGGTGAATTGCACTCTCTCACGTACCAATGCGAGGCTGGCTCGTTTCTTGATTCTCTTAGCTGCTGCAGAATCGATGTGATGCATAACCTTAGCAAAATTTGGAACAACATTCTCGGAACGACATCTCTTTAGAAAGGAAAGAGTACTTAGCAAACGACATCTACGGTGGCGCAACTTTTCAAATTTCTTCATACTGCGATACATCTCCTCACCGTAAAGGTGTACGATGTGATTCTTGAGTTTCTCCCGGCGTATTTGATAATCAAAATATCCACGGGTGTACTGCCGGTCTACAGTGTCCAACGGGCACAGTATTTCGGCGATCATACATGTCGCCATCATCAGGTGAACTGACGGACTGAGCTCCTGTGGTACTCAGAGTGGCAAATTCAACGTGCTCTCCGCCCACCCACTACAGCACAACCTGTGGAGATGGATGAAATCACGAGGGAGGAGATAGGCACTGCGTTTATCCCATATACAGGCGCACTCTCGGGGAAAATCGCCCGCATTTTGAAGAAACACCGGGTCGGAACTGTGTTTTGTCCTCCGGATAAAACTCGTGCACTGGTGGGAAGCGCCAAAGATGACCTCGGTTTGAGGAAGGCCGGCGTGTACCAGATTCCGTGTCAATGTAGCAAGTCGTATATTGGTCAGACGATGCGTACCGTCGAGGATCGATGCCGTGAACACCAGAGGCACACTCGACTGATGTATCCGAGCAAGTCGGCGGTCGCTGAACATTGTTTGTCGGAAAATCACGCTATGGAGTATGAACGCACGAGGATTCTGTTACAGACGTCAAGATACTGGGACAGCGTTGTTAGAGAGGCCATCGAAATTCGCACCAATGACGACCTCATAAACCGTGACTGTGGCTATAATCTTAGCAAGGCTTGGGAACCAGCGAGTGGGTTAATCAAGAGTAAATCGAGCAAATGTATAGTTGTGACGACCACGGCGGACAGAGCCATCACACCGACGTCATCTCAGACGCAGTCGCAATCTGTTCCACCGCGCGACCGTGGCGCGGGGCGCGGACGGCGGAGTGAGCGCGCCACGGGCGGAGGGTATTTCAATCGGCCGCAGCCGCGACCGAACCCAGTTCCCCCTGAGCAGCCCTAGTGTACGGATCTCCGTGCCGGCACGTTCACAGGAGCTCAGTCCGTCAGTTCACCTGATGATGGCGACATGTATGATCGCCGAAATATTGTGCCCGTTGGACACTGTAGACCGGCAGTACACCCGTGGATATTTTGATTTCCTAATGAAGTTGTTCGTAATTTTAACACCAAGGTACTTAGTTGAATTGACAGCCTTGAGAATTGTACTATTTATCGAGTAATCGAATTCCAACGGATTTCTTTTGGAACTCATGTGGATCACCTCACAGTTTTCGTTATTTAGCGTCAACTGCCACCTGCCACACCATACATCAATCTTTTCTAAATCGCTTTGCAACTGATATTGGTCTTCGGATGACCTTACTAGACGGTAAATTACAGCATCATCTGCGAACAACCTAACAGAACTGCTCAGATTGTCACCCAGGTCATTTATATAGATCAGGAACAGCAGAGGTCCCAGGACGTTTCCCTTGGAAAGCACCTTCACGAAGGACGCAAAACAGCTGCAGCAAACTATCGACGCTTACTACAGATCAAAACCGCGATGGTACGCCAGAACCTGCTGCGGGACTTGAATCAGCTACAACGTGTTGAATACTTGAACCTATACGTGGCATCAAAACTCAACCATGTGGCACAAGTCCTCCCACTATCGCTGGAGATAGGTCGCCGGCTTCAGGCGGCCTTCAGTTACTACGTTTCAGCAGGTCATATATTTAAAGTACGATACGACACTCTCACCCTCCCAGTGCACAAAGGGGGGCTGGGATTGATCACGGTCAGGGCGAGATCAGTTGCCCTTTACATGAGCAATATGAGGAAACGATGGAAAAGTCAACATACCTCTCTCACGGGACGTTTACTACAGGTTCTGATGTCCTCTCACGTCCCTCCAGTGTTGGCTGCGCACGTCGCACACAGCTCTCCCATGTGTCGACCTTCATTCTTGATTACAGCTATGTGAGCTCAAACCTCCCCGCCCCACGGCCACCAAAGGCGAAAGATTTTTATACCAACCTTCTGCGGGCTGTTCCCCATAACGTGGTGGAAAACAAGTACCCTACGGTTCATTGGCCAAGAGTGTGCAGAACGGTACACCACATCTTTCTGTCGTTAACGGTGCGTTCGAAGTGGTATCACATCGCCAACAAAAAATATGCGACACGACAGCGGCTTCACGCTATTGGACTGGCAGACTCACCTCATTGCCCAGATTGTCACATCTTGGATACCGATGAACATCGTTTTACATGCGTATCGTCTTCCAGAGTTTGGCGACTAACACAGAAGATATTGGCTTGTTACCTCAGGGTCACACCTGATATGACTGACCCTCAGACTCTCCTCTGTCCAGATGAATCTTACTTTTCCGCCGCAAAAAATCTTGCGCTTACATGGTTCAAAGGAACCACCGTCGCCTATATCTTTAGCGATGGAGAGAAAGAGCAGCTTGATTACTGGTGGTACCTACAAAACGCTCACAATGCCCTAGAACGCACACCGAGATACCGTACACTCTTCACAAATTATTCGTTAACCCCCCACTCGCCTTGTCAGCGATGAGAGAAGGAAGAGACAGGCTACTTCCAGGATTGCTGTTTTCCTTTAGGCACTAGCGAAGCAGAATGCCTCCGTTGCAGACACCTTTCAAAAGCGCTGTTGGCGATATCAGATGACGATAGCGAAGTACCAAATGGAACCAGTTACGTTTATTGAAGAACATTTTAGCTGGAATTGCATTAGTGATTTACATTTTTATTTTTTCGTTTACTCTTTGCATACCACCTCAGTTACTAGAATTATCATTTGTACACGTTTCCTAAATGTAATCATGTAAAAAGCATACATAAATAAATAAAAACAAAAAAGTGAGGGAATAGTTAGAGGCAATACCTGCAAAGGTTTAGTTCATTTCTTTTTTTATGGCAGAGCTTAGGTGGCGGTGCCGAGTAAGGGTTGATTTGATTTTGTTTCTTTCATTTTTGGAGATTAAATTTATCCAAATGAGAAGATAATACGAAAAAAGGGTAGCGCCTTTAACAAAAAAAGAAAAGAGGGGGTGGCGTCTTTGATTAATAATCAAAACGTCTTTGGTCCCGGGTTCGAATTCCGCCACTGCTTAAGTTTTGATTAATAATCAGCACTGACGGCCGAAGACTTCCAGCATAAGAAGTCACCGCTCATTCTGCCAACGACCTCGTCAAAGAGGGCGGAGTAGCAGACAGAGGTTCAGGGCACTCTCTTTTCCTTGGGGTGGGAAACTGCCCCTAAAGGTGGAACAATCAGCAGTGACCAACGCCATGAGGATGTAGAAGGCAACGGAAACCACTGCATTAAAGACACGTAACGTGTATCCACAGGGCGTGTGGCCTGTAATTGAATAAGTCTCATGATGATCTCTCCACTGGCAAAAGATTCTGAAACAGTGTCCCATTCGGATCACCAGGAGGGGACTGCTAGGGGCAGGTTACCGTGAAAAAGAAAATTGAATAATCAACGGAAGGATAACGTTCTACGTGTCGGTGCGTGGAATGTCAGAAGCTTGAACGTGGCAGGGAAACTAGAAAATCTGAAAAGGGAAATGCAAAGACTCAATCTAGATATAGTAGGGGTCAATGAAAAGTGGAAAGAAGCCAAAATTTCTTGTCAGGTGAGTATAGGGTAATATCAACAGCAGCAGAAAATGGTATAACGGGAGAAGTATTCGTTATGAATAGGAAGGTAGGGCAGAGAGTGTGGTACAGCGAACAGTTCAGCAATGGGGTTGTTATTATCAGAATCGCCAGCAAAGCAACACCGACAACGGTAGTTCAGGTATACAAGCCGACGTCACAAGCTGCAGATATAGAGAAAGTATATGAGGATACTGAAAGGGTAGTACAGTATGTAAAGGGATATGAAAATCTAATAGTCATGGGCAGCTGGAATGCATTTTTAGGGGAAGGAGTAGAAGAAAAGGTTACAGGAGAATATGGGCTTGGGACAAAGAATGAGAGAAGAGAAAGACTAATTGAGTTCTGTAACGAGCTTCAGATAGTAATAGGGAATACTCTGTTCAAGAATCACAAGAGGAGGAGGTATACTTGGAAAACGCTGGGTGATACGGGAAGATTTCAGTTAGATTAGATCATGGTGAGACAGAGATTCGGAAATCAGATACTGGACTGTAAGGTGTACCCAGGAGCAGATATAAATTCAGATCACAATATAGTAGTGACGAAGAGTAGTCTGAAGTTTAAGACATTAGTCAGAAGGAATCAGTACGAAAAGAAGTGGGATACGGAAGTACTACAGAATGACGAGGTACTCTTGAAGTTCTCTAAGGCTATAGATACAGTAATAAGGAATAGCTCAGTCTCATGCATTCCTAGCTCGCCATGGGATCAAACAAATTTTAATATCGCGATTCCGGTCCCAATCAAATCCGACAGGAAGAATATTCAAAGAAATTAACAGGTTTATAAGGACGTACATTTCGAATAAGCAATCTCAGTGGATAGACTTCGTAACACATTTCGAACAGATCGTAAACCACCTTCCCCATCTATCGACCGGATTCACGCCTCATGAGTTAATGTCAAGATCAAAATAAAGGAATGAGTGGACAGACCCTCTTAAAAGTTACAAGGCAACGAATCGGACCTAGACGCAAAAACCAGGCAAGCTTTAAGATCATTGACAACGTATGCTAACTTCCGAAAAAAGGCATTTGATAAGAAAGTAAACAGAGTATTCGCTTTCAGAGAAGGAGAAAAGGTATTAGTCAGGACTCATTTCAAACCATCCCCGTTGTTAAAGAAGAATCGTGAGTGACAACACGCATATGAAGGTCCTTTTGTGGTAATGAGGAAACCACACATAGGTGGCTATTTGTTATCTGGCCCTGCAACGAATAAAATCAAAAGATTGTTCCACCATGATGATTTAAGAAAATTTTATAACGCTAGGAATTAATTTAAGCTGTAAGAAAATTCTAAGGTATTGGAGATCAGGATTAACCAGTGAATGACAAGAACTGAACTGAGCTGACTACGAACGTTAACCGGTGCTAAAAGGAAACTTTATGTATTATATAACATGCCTGGAAAATAATATACAGAATAGGCTGAAGACAAATATTTATTTTAATAAACTTTATGCAAGCAAGAAAACATGTCCCTGAAGGGATTCCCAATTTTAGTTATAAGTTAGCATGTATGGAAAATAGAGGTATTAGCCCCGAGATACTAAAATGAGGAAAGAGGAAGGAGCGAACAACGCACTTCTCTGGCCAAAAAGTAAAATCAAAATGGTTACATGCTCTTAGTATTAGTAAGTGAAATTTAATCGGGAACAAATCAATGACCTGTTTTGAAAGAAAATACTTAACGCCCAGACAAGGAAGGAAAGTAGTGTGAAAAGATTCGATTCCGTGAAGTTATTCCCTAATTTAAAAAACCAAGTTAATAAGGCACCACCCTTTAGCGTAAAGCAGTCGCTAGATTTAACTTGTGAGTTCCAGTACAGTGCTGTGCCATCGAGAGAATAACATCTCTTTTGAAGTAAACCGATACCTAGGATTAAGTATAAACAGATAGATAACACAGCGCAATCATTTTAAAAAGACCTGACGCCAACCAAAAGTAAAGGAGTGATGGGATGAAAAGGAAGCTAATTATATAATACAAAATAAGATGAGTCCAAGTTATAAACAAGCTGAGGAAAAGAATGCATCTTTAGAATGGTTATTATGGCAACTTCACGGTACTATATAGCATCAGCGATAACTGCAAACTCGCAAGCTAGCAGCAAATAGAATAAGAATTTCGCCCAAGCTTCACAGATAGCCATAACAGCAAACAACAACGCTATAGTGAGAGGCTTATATAAATATAAAAATGACAATTAATACCCAAATGGTAATGCATAAACTTGACTTAGTCTGAGAAATGAACAAGGAACAGTAAGCAAGCTGCAGAAAGGTGCATATTAAATACACATACTTGATGTGATAAATTTATTTTAAGTGTACACTGCATATTAATTGTTTTCTCTGTGATTATGTGAATAACGAATCCCTTTCCTAAGTGCAAATTCTTTGTGATCCTTGATCCTATCCACTCCCAAGGATCAACTCGTAAAAATGCACTTGTGCTTGGCAAGTGCGGCACTAATTATGAAAATGAGTAGGTTGACGTCGCGGAAATTGCTTTTGCATTGTGTAATCTAAATTAATCTTTAAACCCATTTGAGGAGTAATTTAAATTTCGTCGCGATCCGCGAGTAGGACCGCTGTGTCTACTATTCTTTTTCGACTGTTTGCATTCCCATACGAAAGCAAGAGGTGGATCTATTGTTACCAAATCTGTCCTCGATTTTTTTAAAGACAAGCACACATGAAAGAAACTTCGAAATAAACGAGGCACTACTCACAAGTCACTAAGATGAGCAGTCAAAACGTATTGGATCTTCAAAATGAATAACCATGCGTGATAAAGTTTACTATGAAAAATATTAATTTGTAAAGGAGACTGGAATTAATTTAGACAAAGAAAAAGGACTTTACAAAGCTTAAATGTGACCATCGGCACAAATGGTAAAAAGACGAACTAAGAAACAAAGTGACCAATTAAATTAATCCTAGATTTTAAGTGAATTCTTGTAAATATTAGTGCGTAAGTCAACTTGTAAACACAGTGTAGTGTAATGAAGTGAGAATTTCACTGAATACAACGTTCACACAGATGCTCACCACAATGCAAGTGAAATTGCAAAGTTCGACGATTTTCAGTGGCAGTATTCTACTGCACAATACGTGTGAAAAGTTCATCGATGTGTGCGACGAGTCATAATCCTTGCTCCACACCTGCAGTTGCAGCGATAGCTATCACATAACTGTGAATCCGTAACTGGATAGTGGATAGGAAGTGATGTATAGCAGCTACAGTGGAAGGAGCTCCCTCCAGAAATTTAAAAAGCACAAAGCTACGATCTGACGAACAAAAGCGATGCACGGCACATCAAACGCGATATCAACGCACCTCAAGTAAACTCCGGTAACGTTCGCGTAGACTGAATTATAACACCGTTCAACACTGGAGGCCGAAAGACACCGTGTGACAAAACAACGCAAGCGTTTAACTGCCAACAGCCGTTGCTGTGCGCTACACTCTGTAGCAAAAACACTGCCACCCAGTAGAAAACATTTTTTTTTTCCCGTATATACCATGAACATTCTGAAAGACTCTAAGATAGAGAAATTAGCGTAGTTTGTCCAATGACAGATCATTCACAGAAATAAGTCACAAGGTCACCACAGAACACTGTTGAAATGCAAACTTTAACGAAAGGACACAATTCAAACGAAAATAAGCACGCGATAAATCGTCAAAGGATCAGATCCTTTCTATATCCTATCCGACATATATATAAAATTAGTTTTGTAAGCTATTCTAATATGAGATGTTTATGTGTTTCATATGTGAAATAATTCGAGCTCTGAAATTGAAAGATACGAACTTCCTTGTCGAAGTCATCAGCAGTTGCCGCTCTACAATCCAAGTCTATGATAAATAGTGTATGTGCGACGAAAATAAATGCGTAATTAAATGCAACCTAGCTAATGAGGCTCGGCAAAACGACAAAGCAATAAACTGATAAGAGGATGAAAATATAATGAATACCATTAAAAAGTTATGTACCAGTTATGATTGTAAAATTATGTTTGTAGTGACGAAAGATGAAGTGTGATTTTTTTTTCTTGTAACATTTGTAAACATGTATACCTATAGCTTCAATTTTAAGAATCATCAAGAAAGACAGAAACCATGCAAAGCCTGAAAGAAACATAGAACAAACTGCAAATGGTAATGTCAATTCTTTTATTAAAGAATGAATATGAAATGAAAACTCTTTTTTAATAACCTGTATGTTACACCCGAAAATTACAAATATTCCAATGAGCATTAGGATGAAAGTAGTACTTTCGGTATTCCTTCCCTCCTCATGGAAGACAGTGTAATACTGGTAATTTTCACCTCAAAAACATTGGTATACGCTCAATAGTAATCGCCTGATGGCCTGAAGTTATCAAACAATTGTAACGTAAAAGAAATGAACCGTCGCATAGCCGCGACAGAATCGATTATTCTTTATCTTTGCCCCTCCTGTGCGGCGGCTGTAAATCTCTATGTACACGTATCAATTAATTATATAAAAAGAATTCTGTTTTTTCAAGACAAATGAGGCCTTGAGCGCTTCAACTTTTACTGTTTCTATTCCATGAAAGGCAGACGCTGACTTGCTGCATTCGGCAATCTGTGTTTTATAATTTGTGGAAAATATTCTGTAAATGTGCTAATTGTCTTCCCAATCAGAGACCATATATGTTTATGTAATTAATTACGAGCAGGCTCTATCAAGAGGACATTAATCTGAAGTACTGCCTGTTACGTGCAAAGCTTTTGTTAATACGCACCAGCTATTGTAACTGTATTATAAAAAGGTATGTAACATTAAAGAACGTGTGTTATATGTGAAGTGTGCTTATTTAGACAAATTATCCTTAAGTACCTCCATCTCCTCATTACTTGAATGTTAATCATTTTGTATGTTTATCTCCAGAACTTAAAATCACGTTGATGGACCGAAAAAAGAACTGAGGCAGAAGGAACATTATCGTTTTACTATCATTTCTGAATCAATCCTTTTTAACTGTTGTCCTTTTAAAGTCAGTAAATCTTTTGGTCCCTTCGTGTCGATCCGGGTATGACTGAATCGCGGTCATGAAAACGTGCGGAAATGATAATGTTGCTTCCTACCAATCTCAAATAAATTAATCTGCTGCCCTATGTCCAAAGAATGTCAGATATTTAAAAAATATTTATCAGGTGAAATAATCATTACAGTGACTTGGTACGATAAGACAATACAATCAATCTATGATTCTGTTGCCAAGTTACACACAACATTTCATTATATCTTCAACACTATATTTTTTATAACACTACAAGCCTCCCACAACAAACCACAAGACCCGTGTAGTCTTGCAATTTGATGACTGCTGCCTAGGCTCCTGCATTGATGGAACCTTCTGTGTCCCTCAGATACGATTTCCACTTCAAGGTTTCTATTTCCCATGTTGAAAGTCGTTTGCTGCACTGCGGTAAATTAGTTTCACGTAACGATAAGTATTGCTGGCTCTAAATATATTGACGATTTGTAAATTTTTATGTGTTGGTTGTTTGTTGTCATTTCTGTGTCAATTGTTGACTATTCTTGACAGATACACGTTGTGTTGACATGTAGGGTGGTTGATTATTTGAAGTTCATATATGTTATCGTAGAGTAGTGTTGATATTATTTGATATGCTTCCTCAGGGATTTAGAATTAGTGGCTCGCTAGAGCAAATTTCAGAGTATAATTGTGTGGCATTGCGCTGAGGAGCAATTGAAATGCCTCAGGAATAGGAACCTGAATGCATGCTTACTAGAGGCGAGGTACGTATCTTCCAAAGTAGTGAGAATGTTCGAATCTCGTCACAAATGGAACAATGTCAGACAATGATCAAGAGAAAGTTGCGGAGAATTCTCCGTCGAATGTAGTAGCTGAATGTTGAACGCGGAACTTTCTGATTATGACGAAGTAATTCTGTCAGACAAGAAGCGCGATGGTGAAACCGCAGCAGAGCGCCATGTAGAATCTTGAGGCGTGGCAAGACGTACTGTTAATAAGAGTGGTGGAGCATCCTCACGATCAAAACGTCACAAAGCGACAGAATCGCATTCGTCTGGTCCTGGAGGTGTTAGTGGAAGATCTCGATTTGAGGTCCTCATGCGATTCATGCAGGAAGTTGAGCGAAGGAGACGGGAAGTGATGCAGGAAGCGGAGAATAAGAGATAGGAGAGAGTGAAGGCTGAACAGATTCTTGAAAGTATAGAGCAGGTTAAGAAGGAAGTCGTGGGTGCTAAAGAAGAGATAGAGAGCGTCAACAAAAACCAACAGAGACGAGAGAGTTCGCGAAAGAGGCAAAATGCGATGCCATGGCTTCAAGATTAGTACCCCAAGGTGCATGAAAGGACGCTTTGTTAGCTAAAGAACAAGTAAAACAGGCCAAAACCGAAATGTGCAAAACCGAAAAGGTTCTTGTCACTCTGCAAATACGGAGCAGAAAGATCGTCGAGGAGAAGGAAGAAAAAATAATATCAAGAACATAGAGCGCGATGGAAACGTTACTGCGTGAATCTGACGACACAAGAGGAAGTCTTAACAGAGCACAAATGTCGTTTCGACACCGATTTATAGAGACGCATGCTGCAGAAACTAGGGAAAAATTCGTTCGCAGTAAATGTCGAACCAATTGACCACAAATATTTCTCATCCATTCAAAATTTCCATTATACAAAGAGAGTAACAATACATTACATCCAAAAAGTTGGATAGTTCAGTTCCATCTACCGGAATCGTGGCCACTGAAATACAAGATGGAATTCTTCTGCGGATTTTTAGACGGGTCGGTCGCGGAACATACGCGCTGTTTTGTTGAGTGCTGTCGTTCATACCAAGATTTCAAGAACGTGTTTCGTAACACAGGACATGGAAGAAAGAATCAAGCAGGAGACTATGCTGGGGAAGGATCTAGAAGCGTCAGGCTTCTGTAGTCCGGTGAAGTTCTTCGGGTACTAATTAAGAAGAATCTGTTTTTTGACCAGCCGTACAGTCGCAAGGAAATCATGAGGCACTGTTACGTCGACCTATCTCTGCACTACCAACAACTCCTTATCGGATGATGCAACGATTCTACTGAATCATTCAAGAGGGCGCTACGCGAATTAGACTACGTCAACGAAATACAAAATGAAAGAGACAGGAACAGAAACAATGATCGCAATTGGCAAGGCTCGTCAAAAAAGGAACAACAGACGAAATGGGGGAAATTATCGATCACAGGGAGACAACAAATCGAACCATAGAGGGAATGACCAGCCACCGTGGCAGAATAGAGGTAGACAGGGCAATTACAACGAATGGCAAAACGAAAACTGGAGTGAACGACGAAATCCAAACCGGCACCAGCGGGATACTTGAGAACTACAGCAGCAAAGAAACGACAGGGAGAACAGCAGTCAGTGTCAGCTAGAAAACCAAGATGATCATGATATCCAGATTAGGCCACCCAAACCAGCACAAGACAAATGTAGCTGGAGTCTAAATAGTAACCGACTCTCGGCTGCTGCCGACACAACTCCAAACAAGACTGCAGAAACTAACAGAATGAGCAGCATCAGCATGTTAGAATATGATGACACAAGATTTGTTTATAATAGTTCATCTAGGTTAGAACCAATTTGTACATAGAACTTCAATATATACGAAGTTTCAAGATTACCGTATACTAAATTTCTGAAACTGATGAATTCGTAATTGTCATTTATTAGCTTACGTTGTGACTCCTTGTGGAACGTGGTCGAATCAGTTGCACGCTTGTTATATCGTCATATAAATGTGTTCAGTGCCTGCTTGAAAATCAGTCAGTATTGAACAGAAATTCGTCGTAAGTGGCAGCTCCTCACATAAACTGACACTTTTTTGTGGCATGACAACTCACGCACTTTGACGAACTGCGCTCTGTGTCCAGTCAACATTACCTATGTGACAAATGGCTATTACGTCTTTGGACTGCACTATCGTTTTCCGTTATCACACTCCATGGAGAACAAGAATATTATCAAGAAATGATCGCATTATGAACATCTAATTTAGATGTATAATTTTCGTAGTAGTGTCTTTCATAATATCACTGTGGTCTGTGTCTGCGTGCTTAGCTAGATTTCACAAAAGTAAAGACAGTCTTATTAACAGTAACATTCTCCATCATCCTCAGATGGATAAGGAATTTTGTATTACATCTGACGTTTCTTTCGTGGGTATCTGTGCTTGTCTCTTTCAGATTCAGTTAGTAGATGGACGCGAGCAAATCCAAGTGATCAGCTTTGCGAGTCGAGTATTATCTGAATGTGAAAAGTCTTATTCAGTTACGGAGTTGGAGGCACTCGCCGTTGTATGGGCTTTAAGACGATTCGACTATTATATCTACGGAAGAGAAATTAAAGTGTATTCAGACAGAGTTACGGTAGAGAAGAGTTACAGGCGGATGCTAGAAGAGGAAATGCTTACCACTGGGAGACGGATGAGTTAAGATTTGCTTCTGGGAGGCCGATGAGATGAGTCTTGCTATCATGCAGTAGGTTGTCTCCACTTTAGTAGTGAGTGCAGAGACTGATCTGGACTCAGAATCTCCGTTTGCTACTGCCGCCACATTCGCGCTGTATGAGTGGGGTAAGAATGAGCTGAGTAGACAGTCCCTGATTCGAGGAGAACGTGATGTTAGTTAATTTCCGTAGGCGGCTCATTGCACAATTGTAATTTTGCAATCAGCTAGTTGCTTCCCCTATGCACTTTTGCGATGACACTGGTGTTCATACATATTTTTCCGAGTTCTTTCTTTAAATCGCTAACCATTCTTACAGTTGTTGGCTGGATCTGTGATATAGTTTCATGATTACGCCGCGTTTGTCAAATTTAGATTTCACAGTTATAGTCCATTGTCTATTTTTTAAATATGCATTTATTTATTTATTTCATTGTTTATGCTTTACAGTAATAAACATGACTGGTACAGTGACCGCCTGTTTCTCTTATAGACAGATGACCCTCCTCTCATTAATATATCTATGTATGCTGTGGTACTCATGTTTTAATGCTGGATTGGGCGACTCCTATTGATTATCATTCAGTAGGACGTTTCCATTGGGTCAAACAACAATTTCCTGAAAATTGCATAATCGTATGGGAGCTTCTCGTCTCTGTTGGTCAGCAGAGACCAGAATTATAGAATCTTAGGGGTTTGTTAAACAGCTCAACCAGCACGCCAGAACACCATCAGGCTTCATAGAAAATTGCGAAGACAGCAAGGTCAACTTAGTATGAGAAGCATTGCACATTCAGCTTAACGGCTTATGCATCCAAGCTTCTGACAAGGGTAACAGATAGAAGAATGGAAAAGAATGTTTACGATCTGCTAGACATGGTCAATTTGGCTATAGGAAAGGTAAAGGCAATGAAGAGGTAGTTTTTGACATTGCACATTATAATGGGAGCAAGACTGCAGAAAAATCAAGACACGCTCAAAAGATTTGTCGACCTTGAAAAAGCGTTCGACAGTGTAAAATGGTGCAAGTTGTGGGAAATTTTGAGGTTCATATGGTTCAAGTGGCTCTGAGCACTATAGGACTTAACATCGGAGGTCATCAGTCCCCTAAACTTAGAACTACTTAAACCTAATTAACCAAAGGACATCACACACATCCATGCCCGAGGCAGGATTCGAACCTGCGACCGCAGCGGTCTCGCGGTTCCAGACTGTTGCGCCTAGAACCGCTCGGCAACTCCGGCCGGCAAATTTTGAGGAAAAAAGGGTTACGCTATAAGGAGAGACGGATATATTCTGTATGTACGACAATCAAGAGGTAACAATAGCATTAGAACATCAGGAACGAAGTGCTGGGATGAAAAATGGCAAAAGATAGGGATGAAGTCTTTCGCCCCTACGGTTCAGTCTATACAACGACGAAGCAATGACGGAAATAAAAGAAACGTTCAAGAGTGGGATTAAAATTCTGGGTGAAAGGATATCAATGATAAGATTCGCTGATGAAATTGTTATTCTCAGTAAAAGTGAAGAAGAATTACAGGATCTATTCAATGGAATGTACAGTAGAATAAGTGAACTGGAAAAAAATGAAAGTAACGAAATGTTGCTAAAATGAGAACAGCGAGAGACTTAGCATCAAAGCTGGTAGTCACGAGGCAGACGAAGTTAAGGAGGTTTCCGACTTTAGAAGCAAAATAACATCAGTCGAAGCAAAGACGACATAAAAAGCAGACTAACACAGGCAAAGAGGACTTTCCTGGCCAAGAGAAGTCTACTGGTATCAAACATAGCCCTTAATTTGAAGAATAAATTATTTAGAATGTTCTTCTGAGCACAGCGTATTATATCAGTGAACCATGGATACTGGAAACGCCAGAACAGAACAGAATCGCGACGTTTGAGACGTGGCGTTTCAGAGAAATGCTGAAAATTTGGTGGATTAGTAAGATAAGGAATGAGGAGGTTCTTTGTATAGTTGGCGAAGGGAAGAATATGCGGAAACCATTTACAAGTAGAACGAACAGAATGATAGGACATTCGTTAATACATCGCGGAATAACTTCCATGGTACTAGAGGGAGTTGTAAGAGGGTGAAAATGTTAATGGAAGCCAGAAATTGGAATACAAAATAAATCAAATGGCTCCTAGCACTATGGGACACAACATCTGAGGTCATCAGTCCCCTACAACTTAGAACTACTTAAACCTAACTAACCTAAGGACATCACACACATCCATACCCGAGGCAGAATTCGAACCTGCGACCGTGGCGGACGCGCGGTTCCAGACTGAAGCGCCTAGAACCGTTCGGCAAAAATTGGAATACATCCAGCAAATAATTGAGGATGTAGAGTGCAAGCACTGAGATGAAGAGGCTGCGCACAGGAGAGAAATTTGTGATGGGCTGCATGAAACCAGTCAGGTGAAAGGAAGAAAAGGGCTCCAGCTCCCCACAGCTAACACAGAGCACCTCCCAAAGCGGTTCAGGAGTCATTCTGCCCTCTGTGTTCTTGGCTCACTCACTCCATTCTAGTTTGACTCTACTGGATATGATAATGACAATGACAGCATGTAAATTACATATTTACTTTTACAAATATCATAGTGTATGTATATACTGTTCAATTTTTTTTTTTAACCTGATCAAATTAGTGCCTTGAGCAGCCCTCTTCTATCAGACAGGGGAAAATCCTAATTTATTATTACATATAAGGGGCTCTTACATTATACCTCCCCATGTCACAACACCTGGACCAGCAAAACAGCCATGTTCAACAATGTTCGCGGGTTCTTTACGTATACTCATGTGGCGAAAGTGTCCTTAGTGTCCTCTGAGGTGTAATTTAAGGGCTACGGTCGATGGTTCGAATCCTGCCTCGGGCATGGATGTGTGTGATGTCCTTAGGTTAGTTAGGTTTAAGTAGTTCTAAGTTCTAGGGGACTTATGACCACAGCAGTTGAGTCCCATAGTGCTCAGAGCCATTTGTAATTTAAGGGGGCGAAAGATCAGTAGAACTTCCCGGCTGTCGAGAATGTGACGAGGCTGGCTGCAGATTCTCAGACTTTTCCAGAACGGAAACGACGAGACGACGAGCTTCATCCAATCTGACTGAATTCTGATTGTGGTCGCTGCGCAACAATATTTAAAGTACTGAGCGGTGTTCTACGTCAGTAAGGCGTTTCATAGCCTCCTCTCAACCAAAGCCCCGCTCAGTTCGTTGCGATGTCACATGAAGAACACATGACGGAAGTCGAATGTTTTTATTGACGTGCATACAAGCAAAGAACATAGATCTCCGATAAAATTTTACCACAGTCTTACAACTCTTCGCAGCCTTCTCAAATACGGAAACGACGAGCTTAACCGATCCAGTTCCGACCGTGGCTGCATTGCTACAGTATTTAAAATATTGCGCATTTCCCTGTGTGAAGAAGACGTTTCACACCCCCCTGTCAATAACAGCTCCACTCAGTCCGTTGTGATATCAATCAAAGAACTCAGAGCGAAAGTTGTTGTTGTTGTGGTCTTCAGTCCTGAGACTGTTTTGATGCAGATCTCCATGCTACTCTATCCTGTGCAAGATTCTTCATCTCCTAGTACCTACTGCAGCCTACATCCTTCTGAATCTGCTTAGTGTATTCATCTCTTGGTCTCCCTCTACGATTTTTACCCTCCACGCTGCCCTCCAGTACTAAATTGGTGAACCCTTGATGCCTCAGAACATGTCCTACGAACCGATCCCTTCTTCTAGTCAAGCTGTGCCACAAACTCCTGTTCTCCCCAATTTTATTCAATATCTCCTCATTAGTTTTGTGATCTACTCATCTAATCTTCAACATTATTCTGTAGCACCACATTTCGAAAGATTCTATTCTCTTCTTGTCTAAGCTATTTATCGCCCATGTTTCACTTCCATACATGGCTACACTCCATACAAATACTTCCAGAAACGACTTCCTGACACTTAAATCTATACTCGATGTTATCAAATTTCTCTGCTTCAGAAACGCTTTCCTTGCCATTGCCAGTCTACATTTTATATCCTCTCTACTTCGACCATCATCTGATATTTTGCTCCCCAAATAGCAAAACTCCTTTACTACTTTAAGTGTCTCATTTCCTAATCTGATTTCCTCATAATCACTCGACTTAATTCGACTACATTCCATTATCCTTGTTTTGCTTTTGTTGATGTTCATCTTATACCCTCCTTTCAAGACACTGTCCATTCCGTTCAACTGCTCTTCCAAGACCTTTGCTGTCTCTGACAGAATTACAATGTCATCAGCGAACCTCAAAGTTTTTATTACTTCTCCATGGATTTAGAGCGAAAGTAGAATATTTAATTGGTGTGAACAGGGACAAAGAACAACAGACTTGATAAAAATTTTCCTACAGTCTTACAATTCACTGCTTTACTATACACTATACAACCGACCACTGTGTGTGTATGTGTGTGTGTGTGTGTATGTGTGTATGTGTGTGTGCGTGCCCGTGCGTGCGTGTGTGGCGGTGACACGGCGACACGAGAGGGGCGGGCAGGTGAGCGATGCCGCCGGCTGCCGCCAGACGGCCGACCACGCCCCGTGCCTCGTGCCACTAATTCTACCCGCAGCACACAGCACCCGCAGACCCGCGACCCACATACAGCCAGCCTGGGACGCACGGCCAGAGCGACACTTTTCGCTCCGGTTGCGCTCCAACACGACCACCACGCGCAGTAGAGCACCTACTTCGGACGTGATGCTCCCACTTACAATTTTCTAATAAACTACACTACTGGCCATTAAAATTGCTACACCACCCAGATGACGTGCTACAGACGCTAAATTTAACCGACAGGAAAAACATGCTGTGATATGCAAATTATTAGCTTTTCAGAGCATTCACACAAGGTTGGCGCCGGTGGCGACACCTACAACGTTCTGACATGAGGAAAGTTTCCATCCTATTTCTCATACACAAACAGCAGTTGACCGCCGTTGACTGATGAAACGTTGTTGTGATGCCTCGTGTAAGGAGCAGAAATGCGTACCATCACGTTTCCGACTTCGATAAAGGTCGGATTGTAGCAATCGCGATTGCGGTTTATCGTATCGCGACATTGCTGCTCGCGTTGGTCGAGATCCAATGACTCTTAGCAGATTATGGAATCGGTGGCTTCAGGAGGGTACTACGGAACGCCATGCTGGATCCCAACGGCCTCGTACCACTAGCAGTCGAGATGACAGGCATCTTATCCGCATGGCTGTAACGGATCGTGCAGCCACGTCTCGATCCCTGAGTCAACAGATGGGGACGTTAGTAAGACAATAACCATTTGCACAAACAGTTCGACGACGTTTGCAGCAGCATGGACTATCAGCTCGAAGACAGTGGCTGCGGTTACCCTTGACGCTGCATCACAGACAGGAGCGCCTGCGATGGTGTACTCAACGACGAACCTTGGTGCACGAATAGCAAAACGTCATTTTTTCGGATGAATCCAGGTTCTGTTTTCAGCATTATGATGGTCGCATCCGTGTTTGGCGACATCGCGGTGAACGCACATTGGAAGCGTGTATTCGTCATCGCCATACTGGCGTATCACCCGGCGCGATAGTATGGGGTACCATTGGTTACACGTCTCGGTCACCTCTTGTTCGCATTGACGGCACTCTGAACAGTGGACGTGACATTTCAGATGGGTTACGACCAGTGGCTCCACCCATCATTCGATCCCTGCGAAACCCTACATTTCAGCAGGATAATGGACGACCGCATATTGCTGGTCCTATACGGGCCTATCTGGATACAGAAAATGTTCGACAGCTGCCCTGGCCAGCATATTCTCCAGATCTCTCACCAATTGAAAACGTCTGGTCAATCGTGGCCGAACAACCGGCTCGTCACAACACCCCAGTCACTACTCTTTACGAACTGTGGTATCGTGTTGAAGCTGCATGGGCAGCTGTACCTGTACACGCCATCCAAGCTCTGTTTGACTCAATGCCCAAGCGTGTCAAGGTCTTTATTGCGGCCAGTGGTGATTGTTCTGGGTACTGATTTCTCAGGATCTATGCACCCAAATTGCGTGAAAATGTAATCACATGTCAGTTCTAGTATAATATATTTGTCCAATGAATACCCGTTTATCATCTGCATTTCTTCTTGGTGTAGCAATTTTAATGGCCAGTAGTGTATATTCCGCCTCCGTGGCTCAGTGGTCCGCTTGTTAGACACCTTCGACACCTATGCATAGGACACAGTTTCCATTCCCTGTAATGTGAGGGATTTTTCCGTGGTGGAGGTACTAGAGCAGAGTGCTCCTAGGTTCGTGATGCCAACTGAGGAACTGCCTGAGTGAGAACTGACGGCTCCAAGGTCTGGGAAACTGTGGCCAGGAGAACAGTGTGCTGATCCTGTATACCTCCACACCGCATCCGAATGGTGCCACACGGCAGAGGGTGACATGGCAACCGGTAGGTAGTATGAGGGGCAGTCCAATGAAAACAGGCCACCGTGGACTGGTTCCATTCAAAAATAATCACCATACGCGTTACCCTTAAGGGGGGGAGGAGAGGCACCACAGGACCTTTTAATTTCTACTGTCTATACTTTTACAAATAAATTCATGAAACGTTGTCGGCATAACCAGAAAGGATTCAGGATTCACACTCATAGCAGTGGAAGTGCAATAACATAACAAAATAAATTTTTTTTTTGAGATGAAATTTCATTTTTTCGCTTACTGTTGATTGCATTTGTTGCTAGGTACATTTTTCTTCACAAGTAAGAGAGATTCTTTGATGAAATTTGCACAGCATACAAACCATACTTACAGGTGTATGAAACTCTGGAATTTTCCACATCTATTAAAAACTGTGGTAAAAATTGATATAATTAACTACAAAATTTGATTTTATTCTAAACATAAAGTTTAAAACGTAACAGCTCATTCATTTTTTCATAAATTTAATATATTCTAGAGTTTCAGACACCTGTAAGTATGGTTTGTATGCTGTGCAAAATTCATCGAACAGTTTCTCTTACTTATGAAGGAAAGTTTACCTATAGCAATAAATGCAGCCAATAGTAAGTGAGAAAATGATGAAATTTCACGTGTAAAAAAATTATTTTGTTATGTTTTTGAACTTCCGCCGCTACGAGTGTGAATCCTGAATCCTTCCTGGTCATGCTGGCAAAGTTTTATGAATTTACTTGTAAAAGTATAGACAGTGGAAATGTAAATGTCCTCTGGTGCCTCTCCTGCTCCAAGTCAGCCTCTATGACGTCCTACCCCGCTTAACTCATGAGTTATGGTGCCTCAGACCGCGCGAAAATTTTCGAACTCCTTCTCTAAACTCAGTTCTACTTAAATTGCCCACTCTGCAATGTTTTGTCGTTGGTGGCATTATCGCCATCTTTGTTCGTTACTGACACATGTTACTGACATGTGTTGAGGTCTCCTAGACTGGGACTCCTGAATTATGTACCTGTTTTCTTCAGCAGAGTACAAAATGTGTTCACAGGAATGTATCAGTTTTAACGATCCTAAGTTTGATTAAATTGTTATTCGGTGCATGCAGGAAGATGTCAGTGATACAGCTGAAAAAAAAAATAGATGAAAAAGACTACTATTTTACAGTAGATAATGATCACATTTATGCTACTGGAGAATCATTTAGAGGGAGAACTTCAGGACAACTGTGATGTCGACCTTGCTGTTTCTCCAATAAAATACTTAAAGTGTTAGTTAAAATCCAATGTCATTTGAGTGGTGACAAGAGAAATCAGAAATGAATGTCAATTTTGCAGATTGTCTTTTTTACATATGGAGACCAATTTTTATGTGTAAGTTTAAACACTGGAATTTAGTTTTATGTGAAAGTTTACTTGCTACAGTGACATTACAATTTTTCAAAATGTAAAATTCAGTTGTCTAACAGTTCGTTTATGGGAATTATTTTTTTTAAAAAAAGCACAAAAGTATTTGATTTTGTGTGATACAAAGTAAATTACTGCACGATTTATTTAGTAGAATAAAGCCAATAAGCAATATTTAAAAAATGGTTCAAATGGCTCTGAGCACCATGGGACTTAACTTCTAAGGTCATCAGTCCCCTTTAACTTAGAACTACTTAAACCTAACTAACCTAAGGACATCACACACATCCATGCCCTAGGCAGGATTCTAACCTGCGACTGGAGCTGTCGCGCGGCTCCAAACTGAAGCGCCTAGAACCGCTAAGCCACCCCGGCCGGCGAATATTTAAACAATACTTAAATAACTGTAAAAGTAAATAAATGTTATCTAACTTAAATTAACATTTTCAAATGATTTGCCCCATAATCTCGGTGTAAATTCTATAAGTATCAATGCAGTGCAGCAATCTTCTTATCATGGATTGCGTGATATTCCTTATCACATCGGCACTTATCGAAGCACATGCTCTGATAATTCTCTCTCTCATTTCTTCAGGTGTAGTTGGAACGCCCTTATCAACAATGTCTTTTACGAATCCTCACAAGAAAAATTCCAGAGGCATCAAGTCTGGCGAACGAGACGGCCACGACACATCTCCTCCGCGTCCAACCCAGTGATATGGGAACTGTCTCTGCAACTTATTTCTAACCATCAGCGAAAAATGTGCCGGACACCCATCGTGTTGATACAAATACTGATGCTTGTTCCTAAAGGTATTTCTTCCAATGACAAACCTAGTGTTTCTTGCAGGAATGTGGTGTGCTTCCTACCATTAAGATTTCCTTCGATCAAATAGGGGCCTTTAATTCTGTCCTCCAGAATCCCACACCATACATTCACTTATCACGGTGTTTGGTGTGCAACTTGCCGCAACTGACGTGGATTGTCAGTTGCCCAATAATACATGTTATGCAAATTAACATTTCCATGATTCGTGAATGTAGCCTCGTCAGTAAATAAAATCAAATTAATAAAAGTGTCAGCCCTCTGACTCTGCTTTTGAGCCCATCGGCAGAATTCAGTGCGACGCATACAATCCGTAGCAGTTAATTCTTGGTGGAGACTGTCATGGTAAGGATTATATTTATGGCGATGCAGAATACGAACAACACTACTGCGGCTCACTCCAGATTCCCTTGCAATTTGAAGCAAACTAACACAAGGATCGGCCTGCTGTTGTGGCCGTGCGGTTCTAGGCGCTTCAGTCTGGAACCGCGTGACCGCTACGGTCGCAGGTTCGAATCCTGCCTCAGGAATGGATGTGTGTGATGTCCTTAGGTTAGTTAGGTTTAATTAGTTCTAACTTCTAGGCGACTGATGGCCTCAGACGTTAAGTCGCATAGTGCTCAGAGCCATTTTTTGGTGAATGCGCCGAGGATATCTTTTTGAGTATAAGTCTCTAGCTCTCACTGAATTTCGTTGGCGTTCTTCGTAAATAAGAAGTAAATCGACTTGTTCTTCGGAGGAATACACCATTCACATTCGACTGATTCGACGGTTCTAGTATTACCGTTCCCATTAGTGTTGTATTGCAAAACCGTCGAATGGCGTTTACATGTCAATGGCGAATATTCGGCGAATATTTACTACTTGAACGATACACGAGAGAGAATTGTCAGAGCATGTGCCGAAGTGATAAGGAATACCAGTCAATTCATGATAAAAAGACTGCAGCAGTGCATTGAAACCAATGGTCATCATGTCGAACACCTTCTGTAAATGGACGTTCATGCCACCTTTTTTACCTTCGTTGACCTTCGAAGGCCTTACTGTTACACATCATTCGATTCGTCTCGATAGCCGCTATCAGAAAATAATTACCAAACTATAGCATCCCGTTTCCAAAAACGTTGTTCACCTTCGTATCTCTGACGTGGCTCCAACTAGCAAACGAAAACTAATGTCATATTATGGCCCCCGTGGTCCCATGCAACATTCTTCCCACAAACGTCTCAGTTACTATCATACTTTCCGAGATATTCTTGGTGGCAATAGATAGAGGCTCACCCTGTATATTTCTGACATACAAACTTAATTTGTCGACACACACGGTACACATATATTTTACAAGTACAGGTTTTGTTAACGCACTTGGAGCACAGATATTTTACAGTTTTTGTCGATGAACAAGGTGTGCAGCTTTTTTTTTACAAGATAAATATTTTTACAAGTGTTCACGGTACAAATTCCTCACCAAAGTGGTATGCATAAATATATAAATAAATAAATATTTGCATGACACACACACACACACACACACACAGTTACTTATACTATGATAAAGAGTCATACTATTCTACAATATTTACATCTGGTCTCATTCTCTCCTTCTCACTCAGTGAGAGTCCCCCATCCCCTCTGCTCAACAATTGAATAGTTCGAGTGTGGGAGAGCTGCACTCCCATAATCACAAATGACCCTTTTATCGTCATGAGGCGACAGGCCAACTTTAGATTGCATCCTAGTGTACACCTATTACAGGCTCGATCAATTAACAGTTCGCCACACCATACGCTGTGGCTGCAGTGGAGTGTTGTGTATACCGCTATACAGACACTGCAAATAGTCTTTGATTGAGAGAACTTCCGATGTTGCATACACACAGCCTGTCTTTTGGTGGCACCTTCCAATGTGTGATACACATACATTTTTGCTCACAGACCTACAAACTCCACTATCAGTGACGCGTTCGCCTTTCTTTCATAAGGCTGACAACCTTTTTGTTCTGTGGAACAATACCATAAGGATCATTGTCCATATATGAAGACGAGTCGACTTCTTCACTGTGGCACTTCACTACTTCATATACATCACAGTTCTTTACCCCTATATATGAAGGTATCTGTGTAAATATAAAGTACAGAGTGGCATACATAAAACCGGCCCCAGCGCTGAAAGGAATGTGAATGAAGAAAATCAACGTACATCATCGCTTCCTTAATTTTTATTGTACAGTTCCACTATTAACTATGTAATTAACCGTTTAAGTAACAGACTTTCTAATAAAAGTCGTCGAAGCACGTAAAGAAAAACACTTTTCAGTACTCTTTGAGAAATATTCGAAATTTCTTCACATATGTTGTTTTTTAATGTGCCAAGTGTTCTGGGATTGTTGCAGTAGACATGGTGACAAGACGGGAGAGCGGGGTGGCCACAGGCCCTTACTAATGGTCCTCTCTTCTGTAAAATCAATATATATACGAGTTAATGACCAATCCGACGTATGAGAAGTTGCCCCATCTTGCTGGAAATATGCACAACATTTTTCGTTTGGAGTTAACACAGCCGAAAATTCATTGTAGAGTGGCAAGTAAACATGTGTTTGACAGTTTCGTTGAAGAAAAATGCCCCGATAATTCTGTTACCAGATACAGCACACCATACACCAATTTTTAAATCGTGTAACGGCTTTTGCAGTATGCCATGGGGATTCTCTGCAGCCCAGTGTTTAGTGTTTTGTGAGTTAACGTAACCCAACAGATGAAACCACGCTTCATCCATCGAAAAAAGGAGGAACGGATCAAAATGTCCCCTAGCCACATTTTCTAGCAACCAATTACAGTAATGAGTACGCTTACCCTTGTCCGCTTCTTTTATTTGCTGAAAAACACTCACACGGTAAGGTTTCATTCTTAAGCCACGAAGCATGCGTTGACATGACCTGCGAGATTTTCCACATTGCTGTGTTGACTTGTAGGGATTTCTTTCAATGTGTGCCACCACGTTTGCCACAACTTCAGGTGTACGTACAGTCGGTGCCTTGTTTCTCTTTGAATTAACAACACTGCCTGTCGAACGCCACTTTCTCACTAGATTCTGAGTCGTTGATTTTGCAGGAACATTACTTTCAGGAAACTTTTCATGAAAATTGTCGCGAACAACTTTAATAGAATCAGACAGCACATATTCTTCAACAATGAGCACATATTCTTCAATGGAGTAAGGCTTGACAATGAAGTACACGGTTTATAACGACTACTTTCCGTATGAACTACTCACACGCTATTGCTGTTGGAAGGTGGCAAAGAAACTGACAAGCTAGTAATGCTACTCACGCGCGTTCGCAGTCCAGTTCGGGCCGGTTTTATGTGCGCCACTCTGTACTTTAGGATAGCAAATTATGGTTTCACAAACGCATAATGAAAGCAGTACATGTGGAATTTGGATAGGCCTAGTTACTAGTAAGCACATCACCATGTAGACAGGTTTTGTGAACTTTTTTTTTTTTCCATCTCCACAGCAACAAAGTTCTCATTGAATGTGTTGACCCACATAAAATATGATCTGGTGACGCATTTTCTTACGGCCCAAAGCCCATCCCCATCGGCTCTAATCAAAATTTCATGATGTTCCCTCGAATTTTTGATTGTTTTGCCGAAAATTGAGTTATTCATTAATTTAAAAATTTCTTTCTCAAAGGCACACGCCATGGAAGCCCTCAGTGGCGTATACAAATAAATATTCTCCCTGGATCAGGGGTTTGCATGAAGTAGATAGCCTGGATGATATTAACCGGACTCTTCCGCAATCTGAGACACTCCTAGTGATTACAATACCGAATAATGTATCTCCACTTATTCTCTAGCGTTGTCGTTAGTTTTGGGGAGAAGCATCCTCGCAGAACTAGTTGTTCTGAACATAGAGGCAAATCAGCTTCCGCATCATGCAAATTAATAGCCTATATGAGTTCTGCCTCTACCACGTGCCCACATCAGAATCAGTCACCATATCTTCTATTTTTCCAACTAATTCCTTGCATTCATCACCAGGCACACATCGAAACTCACTAATAGACAGTGATTGTTGCATGGCATGCCCATATAGGTTACCGACATCCAAGCACATGATGAACTCGTATCAACGGCTGCGGTGATCATCTCACCCATCAGTGGGTTTTCTGCCCTAGCGTGTCTATGGGCACACTGACAAAGTCCTCCAAGGTGTCCTTAACCCAAGAAATAAAGCATATCAGCATTGGTCAATAGTTCAGTGTTGTGCTTCATTTTCTTGAGCGTAGCATCCTAAGGCAGTCCATGTCCAGTAAAATAAAAGGCAGGATCCAGGGAATATGTATTAATGTATAGACCACGGAGTTTCTGCAAAACATCTGCGAGCAAGTGTACGTCTACGACCATAAAGCTGTGCGTACTCTTCTAAAGTTTAGATGTTGAATTCCCATCAAACATTGACAGCATGCTCATGCTCCGCATCCGTTATGGCATCGCATGTTAGGTTGCTGGAGAATGCCGTTACGTCAGATAGTTCTCGCGTCCGTCGGCCGTCGTAATTTAATATATTGTTATGGTTATTATTATTTTTTGATTGTTGCCCACTTACGTGGTGGGCCTTAATAAAAATGATATTCCATTTAATTTTGATTTTACGATTAAATGCTTTCGTGAAGTTCTCCTTTTTAACAATATTAATTTCAAATTATTTGTTACGTTAATGAATGTTAGACTCGCTGAATCTTAAAACATGAGCATATAAGTTGTACAATGTAATAAACTTTTCATATTAATTTCCTCGGCTAGTCAGTTCACCTTAAAGCATAAGATCTTTAGTTATTAATTACAATTGCGGCCCTCACATGCGCGAGAGTATTTTTCTTACCTCCGTTAACCACTGTATTGTAGTCAGAGTCCTGGCTCTGGGTCTCGGCTATGGTACTGAAAATAAGAATCTTAAAGCTAAGTATTTTCTGCAACGTCGGGCGGCTGTGGAGAAAAATTAATATTATGTTAATAGCGGGCGAGTTTTCCGCTTCCGCTAATTTTTCATAAGTTAATATCGCCACGTAATGGCGTCGTTGGCTGCATCGGCCGCTGCGATTGTTGAACTGTAAATTACTTGAATGCAGGTTAATTCAAGGAAGGCGGACATGAAATCGGGATCACCTCTTACAAATTAAAAGTGCACAATAATATTAAATCAGTATATTATATGCTTAACTCATACAAATATGCTTACATTTGCCAGCACTCGAAAGATGTCCGTCGATACACAATAAAGACAAGAGAAGAAGTGAAGTCGACTAAAAAAATTAACAAAAGAGCGTATCTTGTCGTCTCTTTAGATCATTTTGTCATAAATTATTTCTTTGCATTGCATTTCCTTGCATTTCTCGACAGAGAAATTATTGTTTTACGGCTACATGCTAAAAATATATTATTCAATTTTTTAATGTCTTTTCTTTATAAATACTGTTTTTTAAGTCTTTTCGTAATATAGCACTGGGGACGCTATATTGTCTTGCTTCACTGACGTTTTGTCATACTATCCACATACTCGTATAGGAAAACCCCTTTCTCAGTTACAAGTTGTAACTCTTACACTTTGAGAAATGCAGATTGGGTGATGTGCATATCCTTCTGAGGCAGACTTTCAACAAATTTCTAGAGTGTCTTTATACAACGTAGCGAGTCAAGGAAGCAGAATGTAAATCTTGGCGCCATTCCTTTGGAGGATGAAATACACTCCTGGAAATGGAAAAAGGAACACATTGACACCGGTGTGTCAGACCCACCATACTTGCTCCGGACACTGCGAGAGGGCTGTACAAGCAATGATCACACGCACGGCACAGCGGACACACCAGGAACCGCGGTGTTGGCCGTCGAATGGCGCTAGCTGCGCAGCATTTGTGCACCGCCGCCGTCAGTGTCAGCCAGTTTGCCGTGACATACGGAGCTCCATCGCAGTCTTTAACACTGGTAGCATGCCGCGACAGCGTGGACGTGAACCGTATGTGCAGTTGACGGACTTTGAGCGAGGGCGTATAGTGGGCATGCGGGAGGCCGGGTGGACGTACCGCCGAATTGCTCAACACGTGGGGCGTGAGGTCTCCACAGTACATCGATGTTGTCGCCAGTGGTCGGCGGAAGGTGCACGTGCCCGTCGACTTGGGACCAGACCGCAGCGACGCACGGATGCACGCCAAGACCGTAGGATCCTACGCAGTGCCGTAGGGGACCGCACCGCCACTTCCCAGCAAATTAGGGACACTGTTGCTCCTGGGGTATCGGCGAGGACCATTCGCAACCGTCTCCATGAAGCTGGGCTACGGTCCCGCACACCGTTAGGCCGTCTTCCGCTCACGCCCCAACATCGTGCAGCCCGCCTCCAGTGGTGTCGCGACAGGCGTGAATGGAGGGACGAATGGAGACGTGTCGTATTCAGCGATGAGAGTCGCTTCTGCCTTGGTGCCAATGAAGGTCGTATGCGTGTTTGGCGCCGTGCAGGTGAGCGCCACAATCAGGACTACATACGACCGAGGCACACAGGGGCAACACCCGGCATCATGGTGTGGGGAGCCATCTCCTACACTGGCCGTACACCACTGGTGATCGTCGAGGGGACACTGAATAGTGCACGGTACATCCAAACCGTCATCGAACCCATCGTTCTACCATTCCTAGACCGGCAAGGGAACTTGCTGTTCCAACAGGACAATGCACGTCCGCATGTATCCCGTGCCACCCAACGTGCTCTAGAAGGTGTAAGTCAACTACCCTGGCCAGCAAGATCTCCGGATCTGTCCCCCATTGAGCATGTTTGGGACTGGATGAAGCGTCGTCTCACGCGGTCTGCACGTCCAGCACGAACGCTGGTCCAACTGAGGCGCCAGGTGGAAATGGCATGGCAAGCCGTTCCACAGGACTACATCCAGCATCTCTACGATCGTCTCCATGGGAGAATAGCAGCCTGCATTGCTGCGAAAGGTGGATATACACTGTACTAGTGCCGACATTGTGCATGCTCTGTTACCTGTGTCTATGTGCCTGTGGTTCTGTCAGTGTGATCATGTGATGTATCTGACCCCAGGAATGTGTCAATAAAGTTTCCCCTTCCTGGGACAATGAATTCGCGGTGTTCTTATTTCAATTTGCAGGAGTGTATATTTCTCAACTCTGTCAAGTAAGACACTGACCTGATCCTTCTCCGTACCGAAATTATCGAAGTGCTCAACAAAAAAGTGAATGTCATATGAGGTTAATTTATGAAAGAAAACGGGTGCGTATCACAGTAATGGATACTTCAAGTTGCATGTGTTATAGACTTCTTCACGGAAATTCCCTGTAAGATGACAGTGATCCCTAAGGGGGGTTTCCACTATTCTATTTATCGACAGCCCACAAATATGGCAGTCAAGTGTGTTATTATACAAACCTTCAATCTCATTCGATTTGACTATCGAAATGTTGTTACTGCAAAACTTATCAACCTCCCATGAAAGTTACAAGCTCAATGAGAAGCCAACAACAGGATTATCGCTGAGATCAGATTCGTATCGGTTAAGACTCAAATCGTGGGATAATACAACTTGGAACATCGCTGCATTTGGTGTGTTTTTCTGTGAAGGTAGAATGTGAGGCTTTAGGGTCTCTTTCACAGCGGGTCAAAAGAGCGAGGAGGCATCCAAAGTTGGCATACATCGCAAATAGGCATCGCTCTTGATGGTGAGCATTCTTAAAATTAATGAATTTTCTTTCCTCAGTAGTCACAGTAGGACGTACCGGGACCTTGGAAGCGAATTTTACCTGGTGCTCTGCTACTAACTTGTCTGAGAAGATAGGCCATGAGGCAACTTAAGCAAATATGCTGTTTACCATTATGTTTACTCATTTGGGATGAAAGTAGGAGGGATACGTCTTTGATCAAAATACAATGACAATTCTTATTTTCCTCATCTCAAAATAACAGTCTGTTCACATGGATATTATGATTCCCGGGCTCCGAAGAATGTGTGCTTGTTCTCCTCATCTGACGTGATTTTCCCCATGTTTATGAACCAATATTCTGGTATTCTGCGCCTCAAATTCAGGTACGTCCTGGATCTTGACGGGGAACTCAGTACCATCAAAGCTATAACACTTATGAACGTCAGTACCTATGTCGTATCGAGATGTGCACTGTGGATCTTTTGTGTAATTTCTTTCGCAAACCAGATTTGACCATGCATCACAAGCCTGGTCGGATTTATTTTTGACATTAATACATGCCCTCTTACCAGCTATATCTTTAGGTAGCTCCGTTAACTGGATCATATACATGTATGAGAATGTCAAGGTTTAGTAGTGTAGTATTCGGATGACCGCTTTAGCTGATCCTTTAACTTCCATCTCAGAAAACTGGTTCAGTATAGTACTCAGTGTGGACTCACGAAACCACTCAGCGATTGACGTGTTCCGTTTATGACACCATTTTCCCCTTACAGATAGTGAAAGCTTGTCTTTTCAGTATCAGAAGCATGTTCGGGGAGTGCAACAGTTCTATGCACAGCACAGTACTGGGTTTAATGGCAGGATAGCGCCGATCATTAACAACAATGAGGAACTCCGTTTCCAGAACAGGAAGATTCGCTCTTAGAAATCCTACAGCGTCACGGTACCTCCTGCAGGATAAACGAGCACAGTGATCGAGATTCGCTCCTCACAGGCGTTCACAATTATCGAGTATTCCAACTGTGGTACAGTGTTATTAACCTCATGTCCTGCACCAAAAGGACGGGGAAGGAACTTCCTCCCAGCCATAGTGTTATTACTACTACTACTGTAACTACAACTAGTTGACGACGGAGCTACTGCTGCTGGGTGCGATGAGGAGCAGATAGGTGCTTGTACCTTGTAGTTCAGGCGAGAACGTGGGGCAGGAGGAGATGATGCATTGTTCCAGTGGGAGCAGCCTGCCGGCAGATGCGGAGATGCTGGTTACCACAACCCTGAGCCAGCTGCCAGAGGAAGGCGGTGGCGGCCTGCTGTGGAGCAATGAGCGTCGTCTTACACCACGTGGTGTTCTGCACAGGACTCTGCCTACAAAGTTGTTTCTTCACCATTCTTGATACCCACACCAGTGCACACTGCTTAGATGGTGGTGATGTAGAGAAAGAATAGCGAGAAACAAGTACACCATCACAGACTTTACCTGCTGCTCCAATGAGAGGAAGAACATTGGTTACTTGCAAGCAGAGTGAGCATGCATATAAGTTGCCTACCTCGCTCTGGCTTCGTATGATACCCCCGCAGTTCTCCTTACGGCGACGCAACTCCCTCTCCATATCCTCCATCCAATTAGGCATCTCCTCGCCTGAACTAGTGTGAGTCCATCGACCCAGCTCCCCTACAACATGTACAACAGCAACATATTGATTTAATAAAAAAAAAGTATACACACACAAAACCAAGAAAAAGACTTAACGAAAGAATACGTGCTTGCGTGATAGCTATGATGCAGATGGCATCACAACCTCTTTCTGTTCCTGCTCCTTCTCCTAGAAGAATATGCTTCAGATAACATCATATTACTTCTACAGTGATTTTTTTCACGTCAAGAATAATATGTCTAAGAGCAACATATTACTTATACACACTACTACTTATGTTGATGTTGCTGCTGCTACTGTTTCCTCTGAGCTTCCAGCTGATCCACGATGTGGCGGATGTATGCTGAAACGACAAGAAAAAAAATTAGCGCCAAAATCTGAACAAATGCTATGAAAACTGAACAACTACCATGAAACCTACAAAATCTAACCACACAGTGATTTGATACTACAAAACTCCTTTATAGAATATGCTCGGAAATCTGAACACACGAGGGGTTTGATACTACGAAACTTACTTACGAAAATATACACTACAAAATCCGATCGCATGCAACGAAATTAAAGATATGCTTACCTGGTGCTTCTCCTTGCCTCGGATATCTAGGACTGCCACTGGTGCTACTGCTAGTGCGGCTTGAAAAGCTTTTCGTCTTGCAAGGAAACTAACAGGCAAATCGGCAAAACGACAATCGAACTAACGCAACCATAGATATTTACTATGAAAAACAGTCTTGATCACAATTTATTTATTACGGTGACCGGTTTCGACCACTACTGTGGTCATCTTCAGACCTACAAGTTGTATACTAAGCATTAACTAGAGGGCTACATACATTAAAGAAAATACATAAAGTTATAAAGCTATAAAACGATGAATTACCAATGAGTAAGAACCTCCTTCTGTTGGAGAATCACTACTGGAGAAACCAGTGCACGTCTTACTATATATAATGGAGGCCTCGCCCACTTCTGACGGTATGATATTATTATTAATCAATGAGTTAAAAGTCGAATAACAATGTAAAATGTCTTAGTTAAAAGAACATTGTCAAGAAATTAAAATAAACACATACTAAACTTAGCTTATTTAACAGCTATTGTCAATTAAGAAGCGTTAAAAATATTTAAAATGTAGAACAAACGAACTTCGTTTTGACAGTACATGGGTTGCCCTCTCAAGGCCTGTTAGTGAACCATTTGGAACCACTGGTTGCCATGGTGAAGTTGGACGCTGTTCCAAAGATGAGGCAGCAGGCTTCTTTACACTGACGTTGTTGTAAAGTCGATAGGCAAAGTAGTGGTTGCCATGGTGACGTTAAACGCCGGTGCTAAGATGTGGCAGCAGGCTTCTTTCTAACGAAGTTGTTGCGAAAGTGGAATGACAAAGACTGTCACGTCAGACGACGTACTAAGCAACATGTATTTATTGAAACGATTTTCAATGAATAGTCTGCAATAATCTTTAGCTGACTTGTATAGTACATGTTGCACAGATACGATACGAAGTAATTGTGCATATTTATGAAATATTGTCTATAAAGTTCGTATGTAGATTCCAATTTTTTTTTAAATTACATGTGAATTTTTTAAAAAGGCATTGTTATTACTTATGTTGCATGCCAGTCTAATAAACACATAAAAATAATGAAAATGGAAGGAATTTAAAATTAGAATGCTATGAGTCGTAGTGTCAAAAACGAAGTTCATTTATCCTACATGTTTAAATATTTTAACGCTTCTTAATTGACAATAGCTGTTAAATAAGCTAAGTTAAGTGTGTGTTTATTTTTATTTCTTGACAATTTTCTTTTAACTACGAAATTTTACATTTTTATTCGACTTATAACTCATTGGTTAGTAATGATATCATACCGTGAAAAGTGGGCGGAGCCTCCATTATATATAGTAAGACGTGCACTGGTTTCTCCAGTAGTGATTCTCCAGCAGAAGGAGGTTCTTACTCATTGGTAATTCATCGTTTTATAGCTTTACAACTTTATGTATTTTCTTCAATGCATGTAGCCCTCTAATTAATGCTTAGTATACAACTTGTAGGTCTGAAGATGACCACAGCAGTGGTCGAAACAGGTCACCGTAATAAATAAATAGTGATCAAGACTGTTTTTGATAGTAAGTATATGTAACACATTGATCACTGTCACTCCCATAATGTATTCAAAAGTAAGCACCTATAGATGATAGCAGAGCCACGAATACACAATTAGCCAGTCCCTCGGGTAGGGAGACACGTGCGTCCGCTTTTACCGGCTGGCTGTGAGGCCTCCGACAATGGTTTCCGTGCGGCGGGCTTTGATTCACCCGACAGGGGTTTTCTCCGTACGCAGTCGGCGTGGTGGACGGCTGCTCTGCAGTTGCACAGTCTCGCGGTAGTAACGCGTGGATATACTAGAGGTGCAAGCTGGTGTGTACATACCATTAGCCTGTAGACTTCCACAGTGAATGGAGCTGTCAGCGCTCGGCGCTCCGCCCGGCGTCTGGCAGTGCCTGCCCAGCAGACGCTGCCTGACCTCCGCGCCGTGCAGATACGGCGCCCGATACCCGGACGACATACACACTCTATGGCGACCCAAAACGGAGTCTAGTATGTATACCATACTTCAATCCATTCTTCGGTGCTTGCAGTATTAAGACATGGAAAGCAGGGGGAGCAGATGTGAGCTCTACTGAAGCGGAGGAGCCCTGTCTTTCACAAACTGATCAAATAAAGCAAATTGTTGTTTAGGTCTACAGTCCGAAAACTGGTTTCATGCAGCTTTCAATGTCACTCTATCCTGTGCAAGCCTCTTCATCACCGAATAACTACTGAAACCTACATCCTTCTGAATCTGCTTTCTACATTCATCTCTTCGTCTCCCTCTACGATTTTTACCCCTCACATTTATGTCCAGTACTAAACAGGTAATACCTTGATGTCTCATAATGTGTCGTATCAACCGATCCTTCGTTTTGGTCAAGCTATGGCACTAATTTCTTGTCTCCCCAAATTCCATTCAGTACCTCTTCGTTAGGTGCCTGATTTACCCAACTAATCTTCAGCATTCGTCTGTAGCACCCCATTTGGAATGCTTCTATTCTTTTGTTGTCTAAACTTTTTATCGTCCATGTTTCACTTCCATACATGCCAACACTCCGTAAAGATACCTTCAAAAAAGACTTTTTTACACTTAAATCTGTAATGGATGTAAACAAATTTATCTTCTTCTGAAATGTTTTTCTTGCCATTGCCAGTCTACGTTTTATATCCTCTCTACTTCGGCTATCATCAGTTATTTTGCTGCCCAAATAGCAAAACTCACCTACTGTTTTAAGTGTCTCTTTTCTTAACGTAATTCCCTTACGTTCACCTGATTTAATTCTACTACATTTCATATCCTTGTTTTGCTTTTGTTGATTTTCATCTTGTATTTTTCTTTCAAGACACTGTCCATTCTTTACAATGGCTCTTACAAGTCTTTTGCTGTTTCTGACAGAATTACAATGTCACTGGCAAATTTCAAAGTTTTAGTTTCTTTTCCCTGAACTTTAATTTCTACTCAAAATTTTACTTTGGTTTCTTTTACTGCTCGTTCAGTGTACATATTGAATAACATCGGGGATAGGCTACAACCCTGTGTCACTCCCAGCTCAAACACTGCTTGCCTTTCATACCCCTCGACTCTTGTAACTGCTGTCTGGTTTCCGTACAAGTTGTAAACAACCTTTTGATCCTTGTATTTTACGCCTGCTGCCTTCAGAATTTCAAAGAGAATATTCCAGTTAACATTGTCAAAAGCTTTCTCTAAGTCTACAAATGCCATAAACGTAGGTCTGTCTTTCCTATGAGAAGACACTGATTTGAATTTTGTGTCACGAGATACTTCCTCTCCAGGACAGACTGCGTCTTTTCCTCCCAGTTTCCAGATGGGGGGATTGGAAGGGGAAGTAGTGGCGGGGAGGAGAGGACTGAGGGATTTCTCAGCAGGGGACTTTGAACTGAACAAGAGCCCCTCTTCGCAGAAGGGGGAAGAAGTAGGAAGAGGTAGGAAGAGAGGGGAAAGGGGAGAGGAGGGATGGGCGTTTCTCAGAAAGACTACTTACCCCCGGTGGTCAAAAATCAAACCTAATGGGGTCATAAATCAGTTAGTGAAACAGTAGGGTAAGGGGAGAGGAGAGGGTGGTTTAATTGATCAATTTAATTAAGTAGCATATCAGTTTTATATCAGAACTGCACTAGGCCCCAGTTTATCCCAGTACTGTAGCATAATGGGCTACTGCTCCATCCTGTTGGAACCATACATGACCGAGCAGTCGCTGCTATTACAGAGGTGGGACAAATCAATCACTTAACATGGTGGGGTTTAAATGTGATCAATTTAATTGACAGCAGTGTCAAAGAAATATGGATCGACCAAGTGGGTTGCAGACATTGCAGCCTAGATCACGTGGTGAGTTGAATACAACTTCTTCATATTTTTTATTCCAGATATAAATGTTCCTCTATTTTCCAATGCGATATGAAGCAGACTCATCAGGTAAAAACAATTTCCCCCTTGAAGGAAGAATAGTAAAGGTATCGAGCATTCGCCTACAAGCATGATTACGTTTTTGCATGTCGTTATCACTCAGTTCGTTAACAAACTAAAGTTGAAATGCCTCTAACTACAAATCATTCTTTATATGTATGTGAAATTTCTAATTCTTGCGACTGCTTATAAATGGACGTTTTGGGCGAACGTTCCACAGACACTGCAGCCTCCACACGCGTTTCCAGTCTTGCTGGTGATCCTCCTGACCGGGGTTTTTATGCAGCCAGATGAAAGAGCTTTTTCTACCACCTCAAATTTTTGGTTTGGGTGAGAAAGATTACCGAAAGCTTACAGCGAAATAATGATGAATATCTCTCATTGATCTTCCAGTATGATATCGTTCGTGAGCTCATTACGATCCGTTCCTCATGGCGTAAGTGGGTTCTTCAGCCATGATTTAGATGTGTATCTGCACCTGCAGCAATAAGAACTCAGTTCATTATCATCTTTATAATACATAATGGGTGGTCACTCTGTAGCTTAAATTTTGTACAGAACAGGCAATTAAACGATCTAAATAATTGTGTAATAATTTCATATTATAAAAACAAATTTCAAAGTCACAATCAAAATGACACTGACCAGCTGGTCTATGTGTAACTTAGAAAATGTTATAACTCTGAAGAGTGTGCGTTTTTAGAACATGTGTTGCCACCATGTTTTGTTAAAAGTAGCTGTACAGATGCAACACGAAATTAACAAATATTAGACAGTTAGTAAAGATGTTTGTAATAATCTGTACGGAGATCGGATAATGGTAACATAGTTTTACTGAAACCGATCAGTAAGGATCCGAAAAGAAAAGGATCCGAAAAGAAACAATGACTTCATACAACTGGAAGGTTTATTGTCTGTAGTACAAGACACGGTACATGTTCCTAACATTTCTACCCATATGTACTGTCGTTCACTCTTACTTCAGCTTGTTATTACTTTTCTGAGGTAACCATTGCTTCTACCGATCCTTGCTAACCACTGATATTGATGAGTTCTCAGTGCTGCCCAAGATCACCTGCAACATTTAACAGGTATATGGAATTTCTCACAGTGACGGTTGGCTCCAAACCGAGCTTGTTGATACTCATGGGGTAACTGTATCCGAAACCTTACATCCATCGCAAGTAGCGTCATCTTATAACAAGTTTAGCTGATAACTTTCGACTTACTCGTTTTCGGAACAGCGTACTTATCTCAAACTGGTTCATTTTCTCCGTATTCTGCTATTAGGAGATCACAAGTTCATATGAATGTCTTATATTTGTCGACTTCATATACGCCTCATAACAGAAATCACCTACTGGACACTCAAAAAAAGTAAATATACTCACGTTCGAAAAAAAAAACAGAATAGCTTCAATGACTAGAAATAGGACGTTCATATTTACTGGACACATACATTAGTATGTTCTGCAGAAATGATTAGCATCTGAACCATGTCGACCCGCTGATTCACGGTCAACATCGATATCGTGGCGCAACACCAGCTACAGGTAAAATGTGCCTGCGGCTACGGCTATAAACCGAAGGTAATGGATCAGACACATGCGCGAGCAGTACCATCAAATCAGTGAGTTTGAAAGAGGGCAGGTTATTGGCGCGAGAGAATGTGATGAATCCATCCGGGAAAGTTTTGCTCGTGTGGGACGAAGTGTTTCGGCAGTGCAACGGGTGTGAGCAGAATGGTTCACGGAAGGTCGCAGAACATGACACCTCATCCGAATGGCATTGCAGAGCAGATCTGCCTCCTCCTCGGCTCTGGAGCAACAACGGAACAGTGCAAAACGTTGTACACTTTCAGGGGTGACAATCCTTCGCCGTTTATTAGGGCATGGCTACTTGCGCGTTGTCCACTTCTCCGCCTACCTTTGACGAATGTGCAGAAACATGCTAGACGGTAATGGTGTATAGAACGACGTCACTTGGGACAGGAATCCCATCAGATTGTGTTTCCGAAGGAATCCAAGTTCTGTTTGTTTGAGAAGAATGGCCGCATTTTGGGTCGCAGCAGACTGGGGGGCGGCATTACAGTGACTGCATGCGCACAAGACATACAGCGCCAATATACAAACAGTCCCTTGCGTATCGCTCTAGTGTAGATGGCGAAGACGACGTTGGAGCAATTGCGGTAGTCTTTCTTCCCGCACGAAGTGTGGTAGTGGAGCGGAAAGAAAATCTAAGATACGGTACAGTGGGAAATACCCGCTGGCATACATTTCACAGCGGTTTACGCAGTATGAACGTACGTGCAAAAGGGATTAGAAAATCACTACGGGAAAAGTGCCTCTGTTGGTTCATCATGGACATGGGACATCGGCTGGTTAAGTAATTCTCAGTGTCAACGAAATTCACCAATAGCCGTGTAACTTATGGTGTTATTTTACTTTATTTCGAAAGCTACCAGTTTCAGCATTTCACTATGGCATCTTCATGTCCCATACGCATCTCTCCAAATAAACGAAAATGTCATATAGAGCCATAAATTTCTGGATATCGTGCATTCAGTAGTTACACAAGTGTTTCCCTCGAAGACTTGATAGCAACTGAGCTATCAGTTGCTATCACATCTTCGAACGAAACACTAGTGTAACGCCGGCCGAAGTGGCCGTGCGGTTAAAGGCGCTGCAGTCTGGAACCGCAAGACCGCTACGGTCGCAGGTTCGAATCCTGCCTCGGGCATGGATGTTTGTGATGTTCTTAGGTTAGTTAGGTTTAACTAGTTCTAAGTTCTAGGGGACTAATGACCTCAGCAGTTGAGTCCTATAGTGCTCAGAGCCACTAGTGTAACGACTGAATTCACAACATCCAGAAATTTATGGCTCGATATGACATTTTCGTTTATTTGGGGAGATGCATATGGAGTCTGAACATGGCATGGTGAAATGCTGAAACTGGTAGCCTTCAAAATAAAATAGCATCCTAAGTTACACGGCTAATGATGAATTTCACTGACATTAACAGTTACGGGAAAAGTGGGTCGTACTGACTCGTGCACGACAGTGGGCTTTGCAATATGTCCCAAAATGCCACGCCCGAAGATGCAATTTTTCACAAGAACGTATTTCGGGTCCTGTTGATGATAGAGATAAGGGGTCAAGGGTTTTTGGTAGCCTTTGGCCTAACGACCATTTATATACCCAACGGGAGAATGGACATACTGTAACGAAAATTTAAACATCACACACTTTCTCTGGCCCAGACAGATTCAGCAAATCAGTTGATTCTGTTGCATTAGCGCTAGTCTAGGGTAGAAGTTAGGTGTCTTCTGAAAGCACGATTTTTCCTTAGGCGGTTTCTGAGAAAACCCACAAAACCAAGATCTGAGTACGAGAAGGACAAATCGTGCGGATGGCCACCTCTCAATATTCTGTTCAAGGCGAATCGTCGAAATTCTTATCATATCTTCTTAACACGATTTCTGGAGGAACATCGAAAAATTTTTCAATATAATTATGTATCATCGATATCCAGAGGTTCAGAGTTACCGTACATACTCGTATTACAAAAACCGCAAAAACCAGTCTTAGGAGATTTTGCACGGTGGGTGGCAGTTATCTAAATTACTAACGATAGCGGAGATATGATACTGCGTGAAGAGTTTGACAGAGCTCTGAAAGACCTGAGTCGAAACAAGGCGCCGGGAGTAGACAACATTCCATTAGAACTACTGACGGCCTCGGGAGAGCCAGTCCTGACAAAACTCTACCATCTGGTGAGCAAGATATATGAGACAGTCGAAATACCCTCAGACTTAAAGAAGAATATAATAATTCCAATCCTAAAGAAAGCAGGTGTTGACAGATGTGAAAATTACCGAACTATCAGTTTAATAAGTCACGGCTGCAAAATACTAACGCGAATTCTTTACAGACGAATGGAAAAACTAGTAGAAGCCGACCTCGGGGAAGATCAGTTTGGATTCCGTAGAAATATTGGAACACGTGAGCCAATACTGACCCTACGACTTATCTTAGAAGCTAGATGAAGGAAAGACAAACCTACGTTTCTAGCATTTGTAGACTTAGAGAAATCTTTTGACAATGTTGACTGGAATACTATCTTTCAAATTCTAAAGGTGGCACGGGTAAAATACAGGGAGCGAAAGGCTATTTACAATTTGTACAGAAACCAGATGGCAGTTATAAGAGTCGAGGGACACGAAAGGGAAGCAGTGGTTGGGAAGGGAGTGAAACAGGGCTGTAGCCTCTCCCCGATGTTGTTCAATCTGTATATTGAGCAAGCAGTGAAGGAAACAAAAGAAAAATTCGGAGTAGGTGTTAAAATACATGGAGAAGAAATAAAAACCATGAGGTTCGGTGATGACATTGTAATTCTGTCAGAGACAGCAAAGGACTTGGAAGAGCAGTTGAACGGAATGGGCAGTGTCTTGAAAGTAGGGTATAAGATGAACACCAACAAAAGCAAAACAAGGATAATGGAATGTAGTCGAATTAAGTCGGGTGATGCTGAGGGAATTGAATTAGGAAATGAGACACTTAAAGTAGTAAAGGAGGTTTGCTGTTTGGGGAGAAAAATAACTGATGATGGTCGAAGTAGAGAGGATATAATATGTAGACTGGCAATGGCAAGGAAAGCGTTTCTGAAGAAGAGAAATTTGTTAACATCGAGTATAGATTTAAGTGTCAGGAAGTCGTTTCTTAAAGTATTTGTATGGAGTGTAGCCATGTATGGAAGTGAAACATGGACAATAAATAGTGTGGACAAGAAGAGAATAGAAGCTTTTGAAATGTGGTGCTACAGAAGAATGCTGAAGATTAGATGGATAGATCACATAACTAATGAGGAAAAGCATCATCCACACAATTCCGAACACGGCAAGAGCTGACAAGTGTGAGAATTATCGCACAATCATCCTAACAGCTCATGCATCCGAGTTCCTTACAAGAATAATATATAGATGAATGGAAAATAAAATTGAGGAATCGCTAGACAACGATCACTTTGGCTTTAGGAAAGGTAAAGGGAGAAGAGAAATTTGTGGCACAACTTGACTAGAAGAAGGGATCGGTTCGTAGGACATGTTCTGAGGCATCAAGGGATCACCAATTTAGTATTGGAGGGCAGCGTGGAGGGTAAAAATCGTAGAGGGAGACCAAGAGATGAATACACTAAGCAGATTCAGAAGGATGTAGGTTGCACTAGTTACTGGGAGATGAAGAAGCTAGCACAGGATAGAGTAGCATGGAGAGCTGCATCAAACCAGTCTCAGGACTGAAGACCACAACAACAACAGCAAAAAGCTCAAATTGCAATTGTACATTCTTTAGGGAATCGTCAAGAAACATATTTTTCCGTTTTCGAAAATCTGTATCCATTATCAAGATATACCCATAAATGTTTTTGGTACCAAAACTACCAAGTGTGGAGATGGCCACTTCTGTCACCTCTACTCATGGCAAATCCCCAAAACTTTTACTGCGTGTTCTAAAGATTATGTTCTCGAGAAACCTTGAAACGACATTGGATACTGTTATCCATTCCGTTCCCAAGATCAGGAGGTTTTTTTTCTCATTAGTCTTGATGTGGCCTATCACAAATTCCTCTCCTGTGCCAACCTCTTCATCTCATAATAGCACTTGCAAAATACGTCCTCAATTATTTGCTGGATGTATTCCAATCTCTGTCTTATTCTACAGATTTTACCTCCTACAGCTTCCTGTAGTAGCATGGAAGTTATTCTCTGCTGTATTAACAGATTTCCTATTATCCTGTCCCTTTTTCTTGCCTGCACAGACTCTGCTCGTTCGTTACCTTATCAGTCCACTTAATTTTCAAAATTCATCTGTAGCACCACATCTCAAATGCTTCGAATCTCTTCCGTTCCGGTTTTCCCACAGTCCATGTTTCACTACCATACAATGCTGTCCCCCAAACGTACATTCTCAGAAATTTCTTCCTCAAATTAAGGAATATGTTTGACACTGGTAGACTTTCCTTGACCAGGAGTGCCCTGTTTGCAAGTCTTATATTTATGTGCTCCTTTTTCCGTCCGTCACTGGTTATTTTGTTGCCTAGGTAGCAGAGGTCTTTAACTTCATTTCCTTCCAGACCATGAATCCTGATGTTCGTTTCTCGGTGTCCTCGTTTCTGTTACTTCTCATTATTTTCGGCAGTCCTCGATTTACTCGCAGTCCACATTCTGCACTTATTAGACTGTTCATTCCATTCAGCAGATCCTCTAATTTATTCTTCTTCACTTTCACTAAAGATAAGAATGTCATCAGCGAATCTTATCATTGATATCTTCCACCTTGAATTTTAATTCCACTCTTGGACCTTTCTTTTATTTCCATCATTGCTTCTTTTATGTATAGACTGAAAAGTAGGGGCAAAGAGTACATATCTGTGTCACACCATTTTTGATCCGGGCTCTTCGTTCTTCCACTCTTATTGTGCCCTCTTGGCTCTTGTACAAGTTGTATATTTCCCGTCTCTCCCTGTAGCTTATCCCTATTTTCCTCAGAATTTCGAACATCTTACACCACTTAATATTGTGGAAAGCTTTTTCCTGGTCGACAAATCGTACGAATGTGTCTTGATTTTTCTTTAGTCTTGTTTCCATTATCAACCGCAAAGTCAGAATTGCATCTCTGGTGCCTTTACCTTTCCTAAAGCCAAACTGATCGCCATCTGACACACTGTCAATGTTGTTTTCCATCCTTCCGTACATTATTCTCGTCAGCAACTTTGATGCGTGAGCTGTTAAGCTGACTGTGCAATAATTCTCGCACTTGTCGGCTCTTGCAGACTATGGAATTGACTGGATGATACTTTCCTGAAAGTCAGGTGGTATATCGCCAGATTCATATATTCTACACACTAGCGAGAATAGTCGTTATGTTACCACTGCCCCAATGATTTTAGAAGTTCTGATGGACTGTGTTCTTCCCATATGTCTTATTTTATCTTATTTCTTCCAAAGCTCTTTTATATTCTTATTCTAATGATGGATGACCTATATTTTCTAAATCGACTCCTGTTTCTTCTTCTATCACATTAGGCAAATCTTTTCTCTCATAGAGGCTTTCAATGCATTCTTTCCACCTATACGCTCTTGCTTCTGCATTTAACAACGGAATTCCGATTGCCCTCTTAATGTTACCACTCTTGCTTTTAATTTCCCCAAAGGCTGTTTTGACTATCAGCTTCAGACAATAATTTCTTTTTCGGTTTCTTCACATTTTTCATGCAGCCATTTCATCTTAGCTCCTCTGCTCCTACTGTTTGTTTCATTCCTCAGCAACTTGTATTTCTGTATTCCTGAATTTCCCTGAACATTCTTTTTCCTTCCTTCTTTCATCGATCAACAGAAGTATTTCCTCTGTTACCCACGGTTTCTTCGCATTTATCTTCTTTGTACCTATGGTTTTCTTTCCAGCATTTGCGACTGCCCATTTTAGCGATGTCCATTTCTCTTCAACTGAACTGCCTACAGAGCTGTTCCTTATCGCAGGATCTATAGCGTTAGAGAACTTCATGTGTATCCCAATCCCTTGCGTTTTGATTCTTCCTGACTGGTCTCTTAAACTTGAACCTACTCCTCATCACAACCACATTGTCATCCGAATCTGTGTCTGCTCCTGTGTGCCTTACAACCCAGTATCTGATTTCGGAATCTCTGTTTGACGATTCTGTAAACTAACTGAAATATTCCCGTATCTCCCGGCCTTTTCCAAGTGTACCTACAGCTCTTGTGGTTCTTGAACAGAATATTCGCTATTACTAGATGAAATTCGTTCCACGACGCAATTAGTCTTTCGCCTCCCTCATTTCTAGTACGAAGCACACATTCTCCTGCAACCCTTCCTTAAACTCCTATCCCTAGAACCGCATTCTAGTCCCCTATGGCTATTAGATTTTCATTTCCCTTTAAGTACTGAATTACCCGTTCAATATCGTCATATACTTTCTCTATCTCTTCATCCTCAGCTTGCGACGTTGGCACGTATACCTGCACTTCGTTGTCGGTGTTGGTTCGCTGAAGATTCTATTGAGAACAACCCTGTCACTGAACTGTTCACAGTAACTCATTCTCTGCCCTACCTTCCTGTTCACATCGACTTCTACTCCAGTTATACTGTTCTCTGTGTTGATGTTCCCCTATATTCATCTGACTAAAAATCATTGTCTTCTTTCCATTTCACTTCACTGATCTCCACGATATCACATTCAAACTTCTGACATTCCACGCCCCGATTCGTAGAACGATATCCTTTTGTTGATTACTTTTTCTCATGGTCACCTCCCCTTGTCAGTTCCTCCCTGAGATCGGACTGGAGGATTAGTCCGGAATCTTTTGTCAGTGGAGAGATCATTATGACCCTTTTTCATTTACATTCCACATGTCCTGTGGGTACACATTATGTGTCATTAATGCAGTGATTTCCATTGCCTGCTACATCCTCATGCCGTTAATGATTCCTGATTCTTCCGCCTTTAGCGGCAGTTTCCCATCCTAAGGGAAAGAGAGTGCCCTGAACCTCTCTCCGGCCCGGGTTCCCGGGTTCGATTCCCGGCGGGGTCAGGGATTTTCTCTGCCTCGTGATGACTGGGTGTTGTGTGATATCCTTAGGTTAGTTAGGTTTAAGCAGTTCTAAGTTCTAGGGGACTGTTGACCATAGCTGTTTAGTCCCATAGTGCTCAGAGCCATTTGAACCATTTTTGAACTCTCTCCGCTCCTCCGCTCTCTTTGACAAGGCCGTTGACAGAACAATGGTAACTGCTTCCGCAGGGAGTCCTCGATCGTCAATGCTGATGATTTTTATTCAAGATAGAAGCCATCGCGAGGTTCGAACCCGAGACCGAGGTGGTTTTGATTACTAAGCCAAAGACGCTACGCACATCTGTTATCTCATTTTGATCGTTATTGTTCGCTGCATTTGTTCGAGGTGGACGTTCACTCAGTATTTTATTACAGAGGACAACTAACCCTCTGACCGAACATGCTTTTTTTTCTTTTTGTGCCCTGGACCGGGATTCGAGCCAGGGATCTCCTGCTTATTATGCAGGTGCGTTAACCATTGCGCCGTCTTTTATTTCCCTTGCTTACTAGGCAGGAATGCTAGATTTTTTTTCTTTTACAGAACGATCGGACACAGACAACTTCAGGTCGAGTGGAAACAAGATGGACAGGGGTTGAAACCCGAGGTCTGGCCACGATCATTGTGCTAGTCCCTCACAGGGACATGGTACTACTGTAGTTCTTGTTAATTTCACTTTTCTTATTGTATTTATTTTAATTTTCTTAAACTTCTTGTTTATTTTCGTTGCTATTTGTTTTCTGAATAGAAAACTTGATAGACAAAAATTCCACAGTTCCTGGACTAGAAAGGAAACAAATTTTTCTCTAGGAAGAACATAGTAAGAGAAGGCTCCAGATAAAAAAACTACCCAATTCCTTGACGGTTAAAGACTAGGTGCAACAAATTTGCAAATAAAACACGATAACATGGAAGCCTCTGCCCCTTCCAACGAGAATTCACCATATATTGGCGTAAAACAAGGGGTTCAGGATCGTTTTCGCACACGTAGTGTCCGAGTAGCCATACGATCGAATTAGTTTTGGTCTGAGGGAAAACGGAAATGTCTAGACACAGAAGAATCAACGAAGAAAGCAGTTTCAGCTCATCGGGTAAAGAAATTCAGTTGTCAGTGGTTCCTGTGCCAGTATTCTCGTGCACAAGAGACAAACCTGTGTGATAATGTATCAGATTGATTACGTATGTCGCAAAGACCAGTCTAACTAACACCTATGCGATAGAGGCGTTCGTTGGTCGAGATCATATTATGATTTACCCTATACTACGATGAGGTGACTTACACTTGGAGGACAGGAAGGCTAACATAACAGACATCACACTCTTTTCCAGGATACCAATGGTGCGATCATTTCAGCTAGGGAGGGGGATGATTGTACTCCCCAACGAGAAAGCAAGGATCTGGTGGTAAGGTGTGTCAGTGATAAAATGTTAGCTCTCAGAAAACTAATTACAATGTAAAATTCACTTACGTGCCGCAATTCAGGGTATATCCAGCCAAAATCGGCAGGCGGAGTCAGACTGGCTGGTCCCAGACACGTAAATAAGCGAGATGTAGTAGAATGAGTTGCTCGAGCACAGATTAAAACTGTTCACCGTATAAACAATACTCATGCCTTCACTTTGATACTGGGGAGTCCCAAACCTCCAAGGGGACGGTGTCTTACAACCACTGCATACTGAAATAGAAAAATATGACATTTCCAAAGGAAACGATCGGACATTTGCATCAATTTGAGCGCCATCATCGCGGGGATCGGGAATATTTGTGCAACATTGTACACTCTGCTGAAAATGTAGGAATCTAAGATCCGCACTTTTTGAAGAAGACTAAGGTGTTCACGAATTACCCCTTCAATTCGATTCGTTACCTCCCGTCAATTGAGTGCAGCCGCTTTCATCGGAGAGCGATCCATGGAAATTCCCAACGATTTGTGACGACCAACAACCATTGCCTATGGAATGACAACGTGTTGGAAACTCCGTAGTTGTAACAGGGTACATTTCCGTTCATTATTACGGACCCCAGAGAGAGAACAAAAGGAATCCAATACGTCCTTGAGCAAGGATATCATCGCCATGATGTAGCAATACCATAACATCATCCGCTTACGCTCGTACCGAGAAGTTTTCACCTAATATCTTCCAGCCACTTAATTGATACGGCGAAGCAGAGGTTCTAAGGACAAGACAAAAACCTACAGGGAGAGGGGGCTCCTCTGTGGTAAGCCCCGACGGATGGTGATATGGGAAGTAAGTTGTCCATTCACTAAGAACATGCGTGAATACCAGTAAAAAGACTGGATTATAATTGAGACCATTCGCCTTGAGCACCTGCATCATGAGTCTGTGAGTGACCTGGTCAAATGTCTTATTAAAATCAATAAAAAGCAAGGCCCAGAGACATTCGTATCTACAACCACTGAGACAACGTCGCGACATTCGACAGCAAAAGTCAGAATGGTGGGCCCACGCAAACAGCTTTGGTGAACAGCAAGAATTTTCCCTAGCAGTATCGACAAACGGCTATTAACCACCCGAGCGATTTTGTAATCGATGTTAGGTAGTGTGATCGGGTGGAATTTATAAATGTTTGGACATCCGGTTTTCTTCGGAATTAGAACGAGTTTACCAGCCTTGAATGGGTCAGGAATCAACCCCACCCCCACAGGATCACCTAATTTACCAGTGACGTAATAGTATCAGCTATAAGAGGCCAAAAATGTACCATAAAATTCCTTAGGAACACTGTCGAGTTTACGCGATTTATGCGATGGTGAATCAACAATAAGGCGATATATGTCACCGCAAGAAAAGACCCTTAGGAAGTCATCATTTAAGGCAAGAATAACTACGCAATCGAGGAGAGGAGTAAACCCAACAGGGACAATCGTATCACTAGCAGGGTCATCATAAAGGCCGGAAAGTAAATATAGATCGTTGTGGAAATGCCACTTGTATGTGACCATCGGTGTGAGTAAGGGACGTGATACATGCTCGTTTGCGACGCGTCCGCAACCGGGGAATGTGATATGAAGTCAGTTCATCCTGGAGGAAGGACGATATTTTGATCGACCCTGAGTCCTTCCAGTTGTTGCCTCTTCAACTCAAGAAGTTTGGCCTTAACATGGCTGACAGCCATAATACGTAAAGCAGCTTATCTGGCACCGTCATAAGGTTGACGAAAGACGGAATAATAAAATTCCTGTGTCCAACGGAGATTTCTCCCCCTCTCAGCGCCGTAACGCTTTAATGCTTTCCAGATCAAAGGTTTGGTGTGCCCTGACCACCACTCCGTAAGAGAAGGATAACGGTCCCAAACCTCTCGAATGATAATCTCGAGGGAAGGATCCTTTAAGAGGGATATGTTCAACATCCAGAGGAGGCGATACAGTTTTACTGGTTGCAGCACATGATTTAAGTTACAATTACGGCACAATGATCATAGAAACAAGCGGGTATCACGTCTGTCGCTAACAGCTGTCCACATGAAGAGTCATAAAGCTAAAAGCGATGGAGTCGGCTGCTGGAAGTAGCAATAAAATGCGCGTATGTGACGAGAGTAGGATATTGACAGATCCACTCATAGCGTATTTGTGAAGAACGCACCAAATCGTCTATCCCCTTACTGAAGTTAAAGTTAGGGGTCTGATCTACATGACGAAAAACACTATTAAAATCTCTCCTTAACAGAAGTTTCTGTGGAGTTTTACGAAATAAATAAACTATATCCTCGCACGATCCGTGGAATGACCAGAACATGAAGGGGCGTAAAGAAGAACCAAAGTACGGCCACAAAAAGTGCAGCCGATTGCTCCACCGTTATCAAGAATTTCAAAATCAGTGGTTTTGCCTCTCTGTAAAATAACGAAGTACCGGTAGATAGTTCAGGAGCCACATTAAAGAAAGTAGAAAAGACCGGAACAGAAAAATTTTCGGATAGCACTTCTTGCTATAATATCACGTCTGCACCTCAGTCATAAATAAATGGTCGCAGCGCCGCAAGTCTCAGCACGGAACTAATTCTGTTCACATTCAAGATAAGAAAGGTATATGCCTGCATCTATCGATTACGAAAACTAAGCATTGATTACTTGCAAATGAGCGTTAACAGTCCATAGCAGAGCCAACGGATGAATCTGAATGTAAAGAGATGGATACCTTTCTTCGCCCTCTTTCTGTTTCTTCTCTCTTCGCTATGCCTCAAGCTCAGGTTGAAAACGTTGTTTGTTGCAGCTGTGCGGGAGGGCGACTGCCGCAGGGGAAAACGGAGGAGGGGGGGGGGGGAATTCTGCGGAAATTCAGTATCAGGTACAGGTGGTCGGTGCGGCTCCTGGGAATCAGCGGAATCGGAAACTGACGGCACGTCTTTCACCGTCACCATATCTATCCTCATGTGATTCCAAAGAGGCGGTCTCGATCTCGAGAGTCAGGTCGGAGGGAGTGCTGGACGCTTTCGTATCTTGAATAGCAACCGACATCATCCGGTCTAAACTCAGGGAGACGAGAGGCCTTCTCCACCGGGATCTTTTCAGCAGAGCGGAGAAGAAAGAGTAATCGTCTGACTCCCCACCATCTTGCATCCTTCTACGCTTGTTTTGAAGTGAAGGTGGTGGCGGCGTGGTACCTAAAGTGGCGAAGTCCCGACGCGCGGCTAACGGAGGAAATGCGCTAGGACCATCACGCAATGGCTGCCTTGTCCTTAACAAACGTGGTTAGGCACAATGGCTGTCACTTGGGGAAACAGATTCGCTTAAGCTACCCTTTTACGTTGTTCATAACTGGATTTTAAGACCGTGACATGATACGGGCAATTTATACGGAGGGGTCCGCTCTCATTACATATAAAAAAGATCCCTTCTTATCCCGTGTAAATCATATGTACCCGGTATCTACACATCTGCAAATGAGAGGGTATATTCCGTTTGACCACCATGTACACGGATCGAACTCCGCTATAAACTTGTAAACGATGTTGAGGCCGTATATTCTGTATGTCCCCAAACGGAGGCAGAACGTAGTTGAGGAAACTTTCATCATTTTCGGGCGGAAGGTTAAACACCGTAACGTTCGTATATTGTACCTCCGCGTTCGTCAGAATAACCATGCTATTAGAGCCATTGCAATGAGTGAAAGGGACATGTCCGTGCCGCAAATGGAGCCCTTCGGCTTCAAGTGGGTCTGTGGACGTAAGTCATGTACCATTTCTGAATCAAAGTAAGCCATGTGAAACTGTCCTGAGGTGACCCTCATCGAATCTACAAGCCAATCATGAATTTATAACAAAGTCTGATGCACATGACGCGTGGACTTACCAAAACTAAAACTGACGGTACCTGGGCGTGGAATTTTCCTGGGAGCCATCGACGACATCACGGAACAAGACAAAGCCGCATCAAAATGGAATCAGAAACAAGAGACACCTAGAGACAAACAACGATGTGACGCTCACAACGACTCAAACGACACTGAGGACAAACAAGGAAGCTCTCGCTGCCAGCGATAGAGGCGGGAACAGGCTGAACCTTCTCGCCCGGTGTGCGAAGCGGGGACACGTAAACGCTGAGCTACCGTGCTGTCGTGTACACCACGAGTGTGCCGTACTTATGCTCGTAAAATATGCACGTAATATCCGTTCTGTGGTGTAGTGAACTCTTGGGAAGGGGTCTAGGTTCATTAAAGGGGTTGTGAAATCACCAGACTATGTTTTAGTCAGCATATATACGCCAGTGATACTTTTTAACGCTGTCTGTGCGTAATGGGCACTTCACGCCTGTACAAATATGCCACAGTGGTACTGCAGTCACAAAAAATGGGCGGATACCATCTCAACACGTCTGAAAAACAACGTAAAATTACGCCAAAACTAATGTAAAACTGGACAGACCGAAAAATCAATAAAATATTTCTAATGTTTTTACTCTTTTAAGATACAAATCATAAACTAGTCGTATACGATGGATTGCAATCGATGAGCAAAGTACACTACTGGCCATTAAAATTGCTACACCACGAATATGACGTGCTACAGACGCGAAATTTAACTGACAGGAAGAAGATGCTGTGATATGCAAATTATTAGCTTTTCAGAGCATTCACACAAGGTTGCCGCCGGTAGCGACACCTACAACTTTCTGACATGAGGAAAGTTTCCAACCGATTTCTCATACACAAACAGCAGTTGACCGCCGTTGACTGATGAAACGTTGTTGTGATGCCTCGTGTAAGGAGCAGAAATGCGTACCATCACGTTTCCGACTTCGATAAAGGTCGGATTGTTGACAATCGCGATTGCGGTTTATCGTATCGCGACAGTGCTGCTCGCGTTGGTCGAGATCCAATGACTCTCAGCAGATTATGGAATCGGTGGCTTCAGGAGGGTACTACGGAACGCCGTGCTGGATCCCAACGGCCTCGTATCACTAGCAGTCGAGAGGACAGGCATCTTATCCGCATGGCTGTAACGGATCGTGCAGCCACGTCTCGATTCCTGAGTCAACAGATGGGGACGTTAGTAAGACAACAACCATCTGCTCGAACAGTTCGACTACGTTTGCAGCAACATGGACTATCAGCTCGAAGACAGTGGCTGCGGTTGCCCTTGACGCTGCATCACAGACAGGAGCGCTTGCGATGGTGTACTCAACGACGAACCTGGGTGCACGAATAGCAAAACGTCATTTTTTCGGATGAATCCAGGTTCTGTTTTCAGCATTATGATGGTCGCATACGTGATTGGCGACATCGCGGTGAACGCACATTGGAAGCGTGTATTCGTCATCGCCATACTGGCGTATCACCCGGCGCGATAGTATGGGGTACCATTGGTTACACGTCTCGGTCACCTCTTGTTCGCATTGACGGCACTTTGAACAGTGGACGTTACATTTCAGATGTGTTACGACCCGTGGCTCTATCCTTCATTGGGCTGGTCCCGGCGGAGTTTGGAGTCCTCCCTCGGGCATGGGTGTGTGTGTTTGTCCTTAGGATAATTTAGGTTAAGTAGTGTGTAAGCTTAAGGACTGATGACCTTAGCAGTTAAGTCACATAAGATTTCAGACACATTTGAACATTTCTACCCTCCATTAGATCCCTGCAAAACCCCACATTTCAGCAGGATAATGCACGATCGCATGTTGCACGTCCTGTACGGGCCTTTCTGGATACAGAAAATGTTCGACTGCTGACCTGACCAGCACATTCTGCAGATCTCTCACCAACTGAAAACATATGGTCCATGGTGGCCGAGCAACTGGATCGTCACAATACGCCAGTCACTAAACTTGATGGACTGTGGTATCGTGTTGAAGCTGCATGGGCAGCTCTACCTGTACACGCCATCCAAGCTCTGTTTGTCTCAATGCCCAGGCGTATCAAGGCCGTTATTACGGCCAGAGGTGGTTGTTCTAGGTACTGATTTCTCAGGATCTATGCCCCCAAATTGCGTGAAAATATAATCACATGTCAGTTCTAGTATAATATATTTGTCCAATGAATACCTGTTTATCATCTGCATTTCTTCTTGGTGTAGCAATTTTAATGGCCAGTAGTGTATCTAGAAAAGATGGAAACCAAACGATTTTGTGTTTACCACATATTGTGCGTACTTGCTGTTCTTTATATGTGTCGAAGTATATAAAAGTTTCAACACTTTACTGCCCTATACATTTCTTTTGATATAAGCATCAAATCTTGCTGCAGCAGGAAAAAGAAGGGAACCAGCTGAGTAAGGCTCCTGTGGGAGCACAAAAAAGGCGAACGTCCTTTTCTTTAAAAGATTGTGCAGGACAGACGACAACCAGCTGCCTCAATTCTCATTCCGCCTTCCTCAACAAAAATTTTAGCATGCGACTATATTCGTGCTTTTTTCTGCTGTAAGAGAGTAAGACAGAGACAGTGGAAGAGAGAGGAGACAGTGCCACTGGGACAGAAAGAGATAAGAGACAACGATGGTGGGAGAGAGAAAGTGGCAATGAAAGAGAAAGAGAGATGGGAGCCAAAGAGGGAGGAGACAATAAAGTGAAAAATACGGTTGTCTGGAAACCACACACAGCTTGAGGGAGGGGGGTGTTGACTCCCCTGAACGGCGAACTTAAAGATGTAGGTATAGAGGACGGTGTAGTTGGGACCGAAATTACAAACAAGTGACACGTGGATAAGTTGGACCCCTCAGAATTTGTGAGTAGCCGAGGTATGGTGGAAACAGTGGCAGTGGGAAGTAAAGGCAAAAGGAGACAGTGTAAGTGAGAGAGGAGACAGTAGCAGTGCTATAAACTATAAATCAATATAAGAGAAAGGAGACAATGGGAGAAAGACATACTGGGTGTCTCTCCTAACAGTCATGTCCATTATAAAGTTTACATTTTAGTATCTCCTAACAGTCGTCAGACGCATTTTCTCTGGTGCTTCAGCAGATATTTGCAGTTTCTTTTTTGCGTTGTGTAGCTGGAGTCAACCTAAACAAAATAAGGTTCGTGAGCCTCTTTCATGCGCGCCCAGTATCGACGGAAAGTGTCGATTTGTTTCCAGTTGCAACCGAAATTCCCAGGATAGTCTAATGCGACATTTGTTTTTTTCATGTGTATTAAAAAGGATAGTAAAACTCGAAGAATAATCAGTACTCCAGCAACTACAGCAGCGCCCTGGCCCACGCTGACTGCAACCGCCAGAGCCTCTTTATTCTTCGGGTTTTACTGTTCCTGTTAACACATACTCATGAAACGAATACTGGACTAGACTAATTTTGGAGACTCTGTCGAATCCCGATTTAAAAATAATTTAAACAGGAAACGTACTGACGCTTTCTGTTGACACTGCGCGTCACACGAAGACATGACGAGCAGGAACGGTTTGGGTTGACTCCAGCTTCACAGTGTAAAAACTTAGTTGATCGTACCTGCCGAAACAGTAGATAAACCGTGCCTGACGACTCTTTGGAGAGACACCTGGTGTGTGGTGGGACGTCCTTTCCTGCCTTCTGCACTCGTCGGGAAGAGACGCCACTCGTAATGATGTTCGTCCCCGTTAGTACGACGTGGAACAGCACCTGTAACTCTCATAAAACACAGCTCCTCGCGTAGTTAAGAAATATTCTATTGTTCGTCCGTAACAGTCTTGTCAGTTTGTGTTAAGTTCAAATGGTTCAAATGGCTCTGAGCACTATGGGACTCAACTGCTGAGGTCATTAGTCCCCTAGAACTTAGAACTAGTTAAACCTAACTAACCTAAGGACATCACACACATCCATGCCCGAGGCAGGATTCGAACCTGCGACCGTAGCGGTCTCGCGGTTCCAGACTGCAGCGCCAGAACCGCGCGGCCACTTCGGCCGGCTTGTGTTAAGTGATCAATTGTTTATCTTTTGTCTTACGCCCGGTTACTTTCGTTGGGCAGTGAAAATCTTGGTTCTTAATACTATCATTACGGTCGTTTTTCACATCATCCTTAGCGAGGATTAATAATTGCTGTTCGTAATTCTGTTACTAAGCCGTTGCTACGTCAAATTATTAACGACGGTCCAACGTAACTCCAGAGATCACTTATATTGAATTAACGTCCTTGTAACACGCCGTAATGCTGATTTTTATATTATTCACCTTTCACTGTCTGTTATTCCTGTCTTCATACAGTCACTTAAAATGTTTAAAAGACTCAACCACTAGCATGAACATACGTAATATAATTCTTTGAATCATGTAGGTGACACATATGGTTTATCTCTTGACTAATAGTTTATTAATCTTTTTGTAATTAACTGTTTGTCCCTATCACGCACAAACACCGATATGTCATTCAAGCTTAACTTATCAGTCCAGTAACTATTGATTGAATGGCGCATCGGCTTTTCTTCATGACTTTGTGTTATTGTGTCCTACTCTGCACTACGAATAGTTTTCGTGTCACTGATCCATTACCATCAAGTTCGCAACTGTTCTTCAGTCCGACAGTTAAGTCCAGTAAATCAGTACCACTCAATGAAAATCACCGTCGCGTTGATAACGGTAAAGATTACTTTATTCAGTCGAATTACTGAGTGTGGCATTAGTCTCTCTCTCACGAACTATCGAACTTTCACAACTGAAACAATCTAAAAGCGTTTGCTTCCAGAAGACTATTGCAAAAGTACTCTAGAGCGACTCAAGAGCAACTAACTAAACATTTCCGTATCCGAGTTGCATTGTAGGCGCATTGAATTTCCTTTTCGAGACGGCTACAGCTCTCTTCCATGGTAAATGTTATCTTTGACCGAATTACCTCCTTGGATTTAACCGTCGCCCATATCAATTTAAATTTATTCTATGGATGTTTAAAAGATAATGCATGACAACCCTTTCCTTTTATCTCCTCTTTTGTATTTTGAACACATGTTGCACAAGAATCAGTACCTGTCAAACCCATACAGCCCCTCAGAACTCATCCGCATTTGCTTAATCAAATTACCAGAACATTTAAGAAATATTATTTTGGCAGGACGTTGCAAAGACGACATTGAAGCTTTTCATGGACTCTTACAAGAATTAGAAATTGACACTGACAATCGCGGAACGCGAAAACAGGAACACAACAATTACAGGTCACATCCGTCGCAATTCCACGATGAAAGAAATAATAACTGGACACGACGAGGCTATTCTCACAACACAAATCGTGACCAAAACAGACACAACCCGTATGACAACCACTGGCAGAGTAATAGTTACAGAGAAAGATTGCATTTCCATAGTAATGAATATGACAGAGACAACCATAGAAACAGACAATATGTCAACCAGAACTATTATTATCACGGGAGACAGAATAACTTCAGACGCAACAGTTCAGCGCGCAGTTACGATTCAGGGAGAAATTCTCCACCACGTGACCGACTAGAAAGAAACGGTGGAATCTACCGAGATGACGACAGACGATATGATCGTAACGACAGAGCTGAATTGCATCAGAACTGGTGGGATTCAAACAGAGCAGGGCCCTCTCGACAAGGTGAATTTAAGTGTTATAGTTGTTAATCAAAACATTATCTGTGTAATTAAATGGTTCAAATGGCTCTGAGCACTATGGAACTTAACTTCCGAGGTCATCAGTGCCCTAGAATTTAGAACTACTTAAACCTAACTAACCTAAGGACATCACGCACATCCATGCCCGAAGCAGGATTCGAACCTGCAACCGTAGCGGACGCGCGGTTCCAGACTGTAGCGCCTAGAACCGCTCGGCCACTCCGGCAGGCCTCGTGCAATTAATTTTTTTTTATCACCAATAGTTGTTGTCACTGCCAAGATGACTCACTTCCCTACTTTCAGTTTTCACAGAGTTTGTTAATTGGGGTTTTCTGTCCTTGGGGCGTTACAGTGGGCAATGGCAGTAAAGGGAATTGCTGAGGACGGAGGCCTAATTACTGGGTAAGACTGGGTAAAATAATTTAGAACCGTCTGCGTTAAGAAAGGGCGAATACATCGGCATGCCAAAATTTTTCGTCGGAAATGCGGAATGAGGAGTGCGGCAGCTGTCCCTCCACTTCTCTGCGTGGTAGTCTAAAGAAAAACGTATTCGTCTTTCTATGCTCTCACAAGTGCTTTTCACCGCTGGTATCATTTACTTGAAGTAATACCACTCGCGTATTTTTATTTTTATTTGTTCGTGTATTTATTTCGTTACATTAACTTCAAGCAAAGGTTCCCCATACACTTAAATTAGGCACAAGTAAACTGTGCAACCTCAAATGGAGGAGTACCGTCTTCCTGCGAGTTAGCAGCGAGGCTCGGTGCGGCCAACTGTTCGTTTCCTCATTTCGGCGCGGTCGCGCCCGGAGAACTCGTGAAGCGGCCGCCATAGGTAATTAAAAGCGACGAATGTGTGGGCGAGCCATAATGGCGGCCCCGTGGGAAATTGGCGCGGTGCTACGTGTTGGCCGCTCTCTGGACGCGAGCAGCCTTCCTCGCCGCGGGCCAGCTGCGTTCACCGGGACGCAAGCGTCCAGGACATCACGAACAGTTTGTAACACCTCCGTTTATTTATCCCGACCTGATCTGATCGAATAGCAGCCCAATAATTATTATTAATGTGACCGTGTACCTAATGGGGCTGGCAATCGGAATTGACTGCTACGGAAGTTGTTACTTTCCAGTTCGTCCTTCTCAATACTGTAATAATGAAATGTCTGGTAACAAGAAAAACACCAACACAATTTCACTAATTACGAACCTATATTCGTCTCAAAAACACAAAAAGGAGGAGACAGCCACTGCCTTCGTCATACATATCTAATTACGGCTAATCTCAGCACAGGCTTCTTCATTTTCCATTATCATCACACGCTAATCCATCACTGCATCCAACATTGCAATCCAGGGTGATGCCGGCGCGGTAGACGCGAAACCAAAATATCGGCACTAGAAATGTCACTGACCACTTCCTTAATTACACTTCTTCACTTTCTCGGTATTATTCTAGTACAAAGGGGTCTAACCACGGCGATGGCGACTCCCTTCTCCGTTAAAGCCTTGCATTACAACAACTGGCCTCCACACACCTCTACCCGCAACATGGCACACGCTCAACTCCACACTCGCTGTCGCAACATGACACAATCGCTTGTTCGCCCTATCGACCTGTGCCGAGTGCAAATTTATAGTAATGGCCTACAGACCCCTTACAAGTTGCAGCCGTATCGTTCTGCGAGAAGTGTCTTCAGCAGCTGCTGTGCTGCGTAATAAAATCTGCAATTCGGTTATGTGCAACGTGAGTTTACATGAATTATATTGTAGCATGCCTGTCTTCGTCTTCGGAGGGGGTTCACGTGATGGAAATAAATGCCTGTCACCATTTTCCTTAGCATCAGATTAGGATCTCACGGGGAGGTCTGCTGCTCTCTGGACGGTAAAGGCGTCGGGTTCTTCTGGTATTTAAGGAATTTTGATTGCTGACTGAGGTTAACTGAGAATGAACTTTCTCACGGTGACTATGGTTCAGATTCAGCTGTAGAATATTTCAGAAAACATGAAGATTTGCGCTGGACTGGTACTCGGACCCTTATTTCCCCCTTGTCGTGAGTGGTTGCCTTAATCACTTCGGCTACCCGAGCACACTTCCATGAGTAGCCCAAATCTCTATTTGTCCAAGTGGCGACTATGGTTCAGAATCAGCTGTAAAATATTTCAGAAAACATGAAGATTTGTGCTGGACTGGTACTCGAACCCGTATTTCCCACTTGTCGTGAGTGGTTGCCTTAATCACTTCGGCTACCCGAGCACACTTCCAGGAGTATCCCAAATCCTAGTAAATCCCGATTACCTTACGCTAGCACTATATTCCTCTGATTCCAGCACAGGTTGAGAGACTGTTTCCTCTCGTCGTACTGCCTTACCATGGAACGAAATACTGTAGCGCAGTATCTGTATTGTACTGTATGGTCCGAAGGAAGCGTGTTTAGGGTAGCCAAAGTTGTTAAGGCGACTGCTCGCGACAAATAGGAAATCCAAGAGCGAGGTCCGGTTCAGTAGAAATTTTCTGAAATATTCTACAGCGGATCCTTAATCATAATCAAAGTTTTTAAGTTAATTCTGGATTGAATCCGGCTGTTTATGGTAAATGCAGTGTCTGTTCCTTCAGACTACATAGTACAACACAGACACAGCAGTAGGTGATATTAACTGATTAGTAAAAGGATCAGGGAGCGACTACAGACTAGTAACAGACAACTGAAAGAAAAGTAGATTTGGCCTCGTTAGCACGTTGTCGTGACGGAGAGTCTCCACACACATTGATGGTAACTAGCCAATCGGACTACAGGCTATCCGCAAGCTCGTTGTAGGCCAGCCCCACATACATGAAAAGAAATAAAACTCGAACAAATCAAACGATAACTATTACAGTATCTAGACGGAATTTCGATGCAGCCTAATCAACTCCAAGATCCAAATATTAAGATAAAGAGCCATGAGTAGGAACACGTTTGCGAACACGCAGAACAAAGGTTACCAACAGTAATAAATCCATGAGGCTGAGTCTCGCGGTGCTAACCTAATATTTACATTTCAATCAGAGCCGGCTTTGCTATGAGCGTTCGACCGCGTATGACTTGATGAAAACTTAGCGTAACTGCGCACGAGTGCTTGCGTGGCGGTGGTGGGCAAAGTAGCGGAAACTACTGCGCGGCTATTGATAACGACAAGTAGTGAGAGAAATTGAGACCGAGAGGATGTTCTCGGTTGTTTTGTAAACTCCAGCCCTCGTAAACCATGTGCTTCCTCTAAGAGCAAATGGTACCTTCTGCCAACATGATTGGGTTAGGGGGGAGGGGGCGGAAATTCCGCTTCAGCTTTCGGCCCAGAGCCTATCAGTCCCGGCCACTCACGGGCTGACGTTACTGGTCCGGTAAGCGTCCGGCCGTCGGAGAGACACGTGTTCTCCCTGGCAGCCACTTCCTTGGGTTCGGTTTTTGAAACCAACGGCGTTGGAACTCCTGCTGTTAATGCCATTTCGAGAAATTTATGAGTTAACTTGGCTGAAATTACTGATCTTTTCATTTTCCTCGGCCTTTCCAATGATCTTCTACCCTCTGGACAACAGTTCCTCTTTAATTTTGGTATTCTGTCGTTTCCCATTTTTGTGACGTATTTCTTCCTTAGTTCCTGTATTCCTCAATCCGCCCATTTGATATTTTCACTCTGAGAACTTCTCTGTCAGATGGTGCGTACACAACAAAACTTCATATGACTTTACACATAATGCCAAACATTTAAGAAACTTTTTCTAGCTTACAACCCCTCTGCCCCTCCCTCCCCCCTACCCCAAGAAAAAAAAATGATGAAACGAAAAAGACTAATCGCTGTTCAGGCAGTAAAACATGGTTGATGTTCAAATGTTAATACTATTTGCCACTAAGCCTGTTTGCAACACATTTCGCAGGCAGTAACCACATATGCAGCTGAATATACCTCCAGAAATATATCATGAGACGACACATTGTTCAGACGATATGACGTCATGTACATTGACCTGCGTGAAAATGAAACTGTAGAGAGAAATTCGCTAGAGGTACAAGTGAAATACCTATGCAAACATACATGAAATATATCTGACATGTGTGTACGCAGCCGAAGTTATGGATAAAATGCGCCTCTCAAACCCCTCCGACGATTTCAACCAAAATTTGTGCACATATTAATTGTGATTTAGAAAGAAATATGGTGGAGTAACGACAGGAGATGAACAGAGAAAAGGAAGAAGAGGAAACCGACAGAAAGAAGAAGAGATTGGGAGAGAAAGAAAGAGAAGGAGATGGACAAAGAGAGGAAGGAGGACGAGATGCACCCTAGAAAGGGAAGTGGAGGAAATGGGCAGAGAGAGGGAAGAGAAGGAGATGAACAGAGAAAGGAAATAGGAGAAGACAGAGAGAGGAAGGAGAAGGTTCAAAATGGTTCAAATGGCTCTAAACACTATGGGACTTAACATCTGTGGTCATCAGTCCCCTAGACTTAGAACTACTTAAACCTAACTAACCTATCACACACATCCATGCCCGAGGCAGGATTAGAACCTGAGACCGTAGCTGCAGCGCGGTTCTGGACTGAAGCTCCTAGAACTACTCGGCCACAGCAGCCGGCGAAGGAGAAGGAAGTGGACTGATATCAGGGAGAAGGACGAGCTGGACATAGGGTGCGAGTGGGGTGGGAGGGGGGAATGAGATATACAGAGAGAATAGGAGGAGGAGGTGGATAAAGAGAGGGGAAGAGGAGATCGAATTAGAGGAAGGAGGAGAAGGTGGGTAAAGTGGCAAGAAGCAGATGAACAGGGAAAGGGGGAGCGGAAGATGGCAGAGAGTTGGGTACGGGAAGATGGACAGAGAGGCGATAGGAGATGGACAGAGATTGGGCATGGAGATGGTTGACAGAGAAAGATGGGAGGCGGAGGAGATGGGCAGAGAAGGGAGGAAGGAGGAGATGTACAGATGGAAAATGACGTGGTGATAGAGAAAGGAAGAGAGATTTATGAGTGGTCATACAACTGCACCTGAAACTTTGGAAAATGTTTGTACTACCATCATTAAATTAGTTCTAACATCCTGTGAGTAATAAAAAGAACAAAGTGATTGTTTTGTTGCTTTCCCTATAATTCTGAGGCTTAAGCATTCTCTGAAACTTTTATCAATATGGCGCCTAAAGCGCAACTCCACGTCGCCTGGCAAGAGACTTTTGTGGCCAACCTGACTGTGTCTCATTGCAGCAAGTTCTGCAGGAACCGCTTTGTGAAGTTAGGTTGCCAGGCTCTGACGACTCTTATTGCCAATCTCAAATTACAAGCGTATCCCTGTTTTGAAGATAGACAACTATCTATGAATGATTAGATTTGGTGGAAATTACCGTCTTGCCCGTGATTTGTAACTTATCAATGCCAACACATTTTCAGCTGCAGAAAACAGATTTGAATACCTCTATACCCGCCATCTCGCATAAATACATAATATTTCTATTAAACTTCAATATTTAATGACTAGCATTGTCCTGCTATTAATTTTTAGCTTTAATCACTTCTTCTACATATTTCTATGTGCAATTTAATTATAAACATCATATTTCAGAGCATGAGGGCGTGGCGCCATAATGTGACGTTGCAACACCATAGCTCCATAGATCTACTGACATAAGTTTTTCTGTTTTGTCTGTTCTACCTTCTATCATTAAGATATTGTAAATATTGTTTCATTGCATTAATAGCACAAAAGTGTTCGCTCTTTCCTTTGTAAAACTTTGATGTCATGGTTTGATTCTGTGCAATGTAGTGTATCCATCATTTAAATTCTTTGTCTCATTTGGAGGGAGACAAAGCTTCTTGTATATATATTTGGAATTTGGGTGAATAATTTTTTTTGCAGAAATGTCAATATGTGCAAATGTTCTGTTTTATTTAAAATGTTTGTTTGCTGTTATGTAAACTGCTGAACTTCACTTAGGTTCTTAGTTATTTTGTTTGCAAAATGTGTTGTGGTTCCCCTCGGGAACGGAACTGTGTAGCGCACGCAAATTGTGGTTGGCCTAGGATAAAAAGGTGGAACCAAGAGTCATTCGGGGACGAGCTACCAAACTGTCAACTGCTCATGTAAAAGTTGTGTATCGCGCTGGTGCCGAGAGAGGGTTTTCGTGCCACTTTCCAGTGTCTCGGATGGACGGATAAAGAGCTGGAACTATTCTGGAATTGATATCTATTATCGCCACCAAGAAATGACAGAGTCCAGCAATTCTACCCGCAAGTCCACCTACCAACACGCAATCGCCATCACATTGCGCAATCACTGTAAAGGAACCCAGTAATAGTATAAATGTATGGTGAAGGATCAGCGCATTGGATATTTTAGTGTACGCAAATATAAGGTAATTTATACTCGAACTCTTATACCTAACTTGATTTTTTATTCCTCTGCCACATTTCCATTTAGGGTCCTTCCCATGCTAAAGTGATTACCGACTGTCCTTACTGAAAGAACATTAAAGCCTAGTGTTTTACTAATTAATGCCTCTTGAACATAGTAAAAAGAAAGATAAAATTAATGTGGCAAGAGAGTGAGCTAAAGTACATGATGCCTGCTGAAAATAATTTTTTCTATTAAAACTGCTTATTAATATGTGGTTGCCAACTTCAGAACTAAAAGTTCTTAAAACTGAGGCTTCTAAAGTTTTGCTCAGTAAATGATAACATTGCTGCCTGTTGTAAATCGCAAAAGGTGAGTCAATATCTAACAAATATGTCAATTTTGTGTCTCACTGTAGTAAAAGTTGAAAACTGCAATTATGGAAAGTTATATACTCATGCTTGCTAAGCAATTGTTTCTCTTGTGTATTGAAAGTGCATATTAGTAGTGTATCCTTTATGCTCATGATAAATAACAATTAATGCAAAAGACCACTATCTATGAAAACATTAACTTCTTTTATTTAAAATTCAGTGAGAAATTGCTTGTTAGTGAAATATATTTAACCTTCATTCTAAATAGAAAAATATTTAGCTGAGAGAGACTTAACCTATGACCAGTTCATAATTTTGCAGTGAACTACATTTACAATTTTTTGTCAGATAGGAAAATGGTTGAAAAGTAATATTAAATCTATATCCAATTTACAATTCTACAGTGAATAATAATAGTAACTTTATTGAGACCATTCAGTTTGATTAAGTCCTCAAGGTAATAGTGTGTTTTGTTATCTGTTATATTTATGCTAACAGTTTGTTCTGATCTGTTAGCTCCAACCTTAACGTGAACATACTGCATTCAGGTGCCATCGTTCATTGCACTCGCGGGTGGCAAAGTATAGGTTGTGTTTGCCCGTTAAAGTTACTCATACCTATTTTCTTGAATAATAATGTCAATCATTCTCTTGTCTAATTAGGCTGGCGACCGTTTTCCTTATTCTTTGAACAGTGTAGATAGTAAAATATTGTTTGTTACTGTTTAAATATTTACGTAATTCTGACTTTCACTTCCGATAATCCACCTCCGTTAGGTACAACACCGTCGACATATCAAAATTCCTCTCAGAGGGTAACACTGCTCTGTTGCGTTATACCATAATTACTTTAACAAGATAGTTTTATTTCACGGCCTTCCTCCAACTTTAAGGTTATGGTATAGCAGTAGCGGACGGTAGTATTATACGTGGCTTTTTTTCCTTGACAGGACTATTTGCTCTGTTGGGGCATAGAATGTAATATTCCAAATTTGGTATTTGATTGCACAAGCTACGTAAAACCGGTTGCAGTGTTATAACGTCTCTATGCTCATGTCTATACTGATTAAATTTTAGTAAAATACTAATATTATTGTCTAACACTATTTGTTCATAGATGGGTAATTATGTTATCCTGGTAATACACAGTATACAACCCTGAAGAACGGGTGAATAAACCTCGCATATGCGAACAGCTGCTTCCACGAGACATATTTTCTTTTTGAACTAGCGTATTTGTGAATATCTGCTATTACTGTAGCAATAAAGTTATGGAAGTATGTAGGTGTGGTAAAATAGAGGTATTGAAACCAATACTGGCACCAGAGATGAAAAATAATGTGGGAGGAGCCAGTAGTATATGGATCGGGCTAGTACGTGGGTCAGAGCAAGCGAGGGGTCTGTTAGGGCACATCTTTCGAGAGAAAAACTCCGCCTGCATCCGAACCCACCAACCCAATTGGCTCTGAGCACTATGGAACGTAACATCTATGGTCATCAGTCCCCTAAAACTTAGAACTACTTAAACCTAACTAACCTAAGGACAGCACACAACACCAAGTCATCACGAGGCAGAGAAAATCCCTGACCCCACCGGGAATCGAACCCGGGAACCCGGGCGGGGGAAGCGAGAACGCTACCGCACGACCACGAGCTGCGGACACCAACCCAATTAAGTGCGAAGACAGGTTCAGAGTAACGAACGCCTTCTAGCATGGAGTTTCCAAACAGTAAAAGTGATAAGTATAAATAGGTAAAGCACATCGGTTGGAGTGACAACAATAAAACAAATTGCGAGAAATAATCAGTTGAGTAGGTGTGGGGGGCGGGCCTGTCTCCTCTCCCAAGAAAATGCTAGTTTTGTGTTGTTAATAAGTGGTACAGTATTTCATTATTATCACATTTTGACGTTTTCGTAAATCACCATGTCGTAAGGGCATTCACGAACATTAATTCAAGTAACAGCTTCCCGCATCATCACTTATAGTCACATCATATAGCATTTCACTTTCCAGAGAATCGAATGGTGCCGATCCTGTTTCAGCGAGGGACATCAACTACGAGAGCTTTGAGCCAAAACAGGCAGGAGGAAAATCCTACGCGACGCTCAATAAGATAATCCATGGAAGTTCTGTCTTAACGTCTGCAAATCTCGGATGGAAAAGCACAGCCAATCATACTGTATGTCTCTTATGCCATCTTCTACGGACTCACAAACTAAACTGAGACACTTCAGGAGGTTAGGAAAGTGAGGGGATCTTGCAGGCCAGAAGGAGGGACTATCTCCCAGGATGTAGACTACTGTCTGTAAGGCTCAACAACCACAACATGGGGGTGGCTCATTACAGAAGATAAAATTATGGGTATGTCCAATGAGGAGGCGACATTTGATGCTGGATTCCTTCCCGGAGGTACGGAAAGAGGAAAACCCTGCAGTACTACTTTCCTTGATAGAGCAACGTTTCCAGAGCAGGTATTAGCGCATCACGTTTTGTTCCATTTCCGAGAGAGTAGTGGTTATATTTGCATCCGCATATTCACTTCTGATATCGTCAAAGTGAATGTTGCGTTAGTAATCGCTTCTCCAGCCAAACTGTCGGCCTGTTTATTCTCCGAGACACTCACATGATTTGGGACCCTGAGGAAGACAACTGAGCAGGTAGTATGACTAAGATCAGAGAGAAAGTCACGAATAGCAGATGTCACAGGATGAAAGGAGCAATATCGGTTAACGGCCCTGAGACTGCACATTGTGTCACTATAGATAAAATAGCAGTCAAGGGAGATCTGTTTTATTAAACGTACAGCTCTGTTAATGGGTATCAGCTTCGCCGTAAAAACACTACACTTTACCTGCAACAAATGTTGTCTCTGACCGCCGGGAGTTCTAAAAGCAGATTCCGTCCTATACTTGGCTTCAGAGTCGTCAGTGTAAACGACCGTGGCACACTGAGACTCCTGACGAAATACGAGCAAGGGGCGCTGAAATGTCGTGGGGCCGACTGAAGCAGAGCTCCATCGAACATAGAACAATATTGTTCTAAATCTGAACTCTAGCTTCGTGTATGTGAAGCCTTCTATCAGTATTTTTGATCACTGCTACTTGCCCGTTTCTTGACAGCAGAAATGACAATATTTGCTACAGTTTAGAATAGCAACACGGTTTGTTTTATTCAAAAGCTCCTACAATTTGCCTGTATACCGTATTAAAAAATGAGAAGTTTCCTCAAGGCGAGAGAATAACGTTACGCTCTCTAAAACGCGTCGTCTTTGAAAGCGGCGCCGGCAGCGAAACTTCGAGTCATCCTTTATGTTAAGTCAGTTTGCAGACTGTGGACCCCCTCAGATGGCCCGTGTACCTCCCTCCACGCCGTCGCTCCCCTTCACCTGAGAGCGCGAAAAGTTTCGAGTACCGCCGGCGTCCAGCAGAAGTTTTTATTCGCATCTGAAAGACAATTGCATTGTAATTCGCGGCATTATGCAGAGAAAGTTCCTGGTTGAGAAACAAAGAGAAACAAAAGTCAAACTGAAGAGAAGAGCAATGAAGCATTTACATGCCAGTGTTTATCATTGTCAGTGTGCTTCGACTGCTCCTAAATCGTCCGCTTGATTGGCTCCTGCGCTGATTATGCCGTATCCGCGTCATTCGAATGACTGTAGGCACCAACAGCATTGGCTCCCATGAATGATGGTTTTTAGTTCCACGAAATTTTGCACCGATATCAAAGAGAATTATTATTATTACAGGATTAATTTATACAGAGATCAATTGATAACAACATTTTGTTGTATTTCTGCTATCTTCTGCCAAGACTTTCTATTCAGTCCCTCCTCGTCGCGTATCCCGTATATGGTCACTCCAAGATCGTCTGGTCTCCCACGTCTGCCAGGTGGTTTCCGTTCAAAAATCTACATCTGCATCTTCATCTACGTGGATACTCTGCAAATCACATTTAAGTGCCTGGCAGAGGGTTCATCGAACCACCTTCACAATTCTCTATTACACCAATCTAGTATAGCGCGCGGGAAGAATGAACACCTATATCTTTTCGTACGAGCTCTGATTTCCCTTATTTTATCTTGGTGATCGTTCCTTCCTATGTAAGTCGGTGTCAACAAAATATTTTCGCATTCGGAGGAGAAAGTTGGTGATGGGAATTTCGTGAGAATATTCCGTCGCAACGAAAAACGCCTTTCGTTTAATGATGTCCATCCCAAATCCTGTATCATTTCTGACACTCTCTCCCATATTTTGCGATAGTACCAAACGTGCTGCCTTTCTTTGAACTTTTTCGATGTACTCACTCAGTCCTTTGTGGTAAGGATCCCACACCGCGCAACAGTATTATAAAAGTGGACGGACAAGCGTAGTGTAGGCAGTCTCCTTAGTAGGTCTGTTACATTTTCTAAGTGTCCTGGCAATAAAACGCAGTCTTTGGTTAGTCTTCCACACAACATTTTCTGTGTGTTTCTTCCGATTTAAATTGTTCGTAATTGTAATACCTATGTATTTAGTTGAATTTACGGCTTTTATATTAGACTGATTTATCGTGTAACCGAAGTTTAACGCGTTCGTTTTAGGACTCATGTGGATGACCTCACACTTTTCGTTATTTAAGGTCAACTGCCTCTTTTCGCACCATTCGTATATTTCTTCTAAATAGTTTTGCAGTTTGTTTTGATCTTCTGATGATTTTATTAGTCGATAAACGACAGCGTCATCTGCAAACAACCGAAGACGGCTACTCAGATTGTCTCCCAATTCGTTTATATAGATAAGGAACAGCAAAGGGCCTATAACACTACCTTGGGGAAAGCCAGAAATTACTTCTGTTTTACTCGATCTGGTATTCTCATTAGATATCCGTAGCACTTTAGAGATTTTCCTCCAGTTCTGTCCATCAGTGTTTCTCTGCTTTCATTCGAACTGTCACTTCGTCGTTAGTCTTCTTTTAGATTCTTGATGAGCTTCACATGGACTGTCATCTTACCGTGGTGACGATGTTTGTGTGTCTCAATGATCCACAGAGTTATGCTGGCTGGAGCTATGCTCCTGGTAGGGCCACCCATGCATGATTAGTATTGTTCCGGCGTAACGTCAAGCGCCGGCTTGTTGACCAGGAACGTTACAGCAGACAGGGCTGTGAGACGACGTCCGCCAGCAGTACGCTGCCGGATCCCTCTCTAGGACAACATCGAGACAGTAGCGGCCTCTATACGAAGACAATATAAGCGCCGAGCCGCCTGGCCGCGGCCCGAGTTGAAGTGAGCCGACCTACGAACGCTACAGCAGTGACTTAGAAACTGCATTGGTTCACTTATTTTACGGATAGGCCGCCCCGTTGGCCGTGCGGTATAACGCACTGCTTGCCGGCCGCGGTGGTCTCGCGGTTCTAGGTGCGCAGTCCGGAACCGTGCGACTGCTGCGGTCGCAGGTTCGAATCGTGCCTCGGGCATGGATGTGTGTGATGTCCTTAGGTTAGTTACGTTTAAGTAGTTCTAAGTTCTAGGGGACTGATGACCACAGCCGTTGAATCCCATAGTGCTCAGAGCCATTTTCTAACGCACTGCTTACCGGGCGGGAAGGAGGGCCGGTCCTCGGCATGAATCCGCCCAGTGGATTTATGTCGAGGTCCGGTGAACCGGCCAGTCTGTGGATTGTTTTTAGGCGGTTTTCCATCTGCCTCGGCGAATGCGGGTTGGTTCCCTTTATTCTGCCTCAGCTACACAATGTCGGCGATTGCTGGGCAAACAAGTTCTCCACGTACGCGTACACCACCATTAACCTACCACGCAAACGTAGGGGTTACACTCGTCTGGAGTAAGGCGTTCCCCGGGGGGTCCACCAGGAGCCGAACCGCACAATAACCCTGGGTTCGGTGTGGGGCGGCGGAGGGGTGAAGTGGACTGCGGTAGTCGTTGTACGGGTGCGGACCACTGCGGCTGCGACGGGGACGGCTCCTCCCCGTCCTTTCTAGGTCCCGGGTTAACATAACATATATTACGAATTGTATATACTGAAGAGCTTTCTTATGTTTGTCTGTTGTTTGACACGCGTCTATATCTCACAAAGCATTGTAATCATTTCATTTCGTAACAGACTCCTTTACTACGACTTGCTTGAATTATTGTCTAGCGATCCGAGGAAGCAGCTTTCCTAATCACCCTATATTAGACCAGTGGGGAGAACATAACAGGTCTGATAGTGAGAGACCAGGTAAAGAGTAGTCTATCCCTCCTCCCCCCCCCCCCCAGGTGCTCCCTTCTTGAGAGTACATTATGTGATCAAAAGTATCCGGACGCCCCCAAAAACATACATTTTTCATATTAGGTGCATTGTTCTCCAGAGACTACCAGGTACTCCATATCAGCGACCTCAGTAGTCATTAGGCATCGTGAGAGAGCAGAACGTGGCGCTCTGCGGAGCTCTCGGACTTCGAACGTGGTCAGGTGACTTGTGTCATACGTCTGTACGCCAGATTTCCACACTCCTAAACATACCTAGGTCCACTGTTTCCGATCCGACAGTGAAGTGGAAACGTGAAGGGGTACGTACAGCACAAAAGCACACCGACCGACCTCGTCTGTTGACTAACAGAGACCGCCGACAGTTGAAGATGGTCGTAATGTGTAATAGGCAGACATCTATCGAGACCATCACACAGAAATTCCAAACTGCATCAGGATCCACTGCAAGTACAATGATAGTTAGGCGGGAGGTGAGAAAACTTGGATTTCATGGTCGAGCGACTGCTCATAAGCCACACCTGGTAAATGCCAAACGACGCCTCGCTTGGTGTAAGGGGCGTAAACTTTGAACGACTGAACAGTGGAAAAACGCTGTGTGGAGTGACGAATCACGGTACACAATGTGGCGATCCGATGGCGGGGTGTGGGTATGCCGAATGTCCGGTGAACGTCATCTGCCAGCGGGTGCAGGGCCAAGAATAAAATTCGGAGGCGGTGGTGTTATGGTGTGGTCGTGTTTTTCATGGAGGAGGCTTGCACCCCCTGTTGTTTTGCGTGGCACTATCACAGCACAGCCCTACATTGATGTTTTAAGCACCTTCTTGCTTCCCACTGTTGAAGAGCAATTTGGGGATGGCGATTGCATCTTTCAACACGATGCAGCACCCGTTTATAATGCACGGCCTATGGTGGAGTGATTACACGATCAATAACAGCCCTGTAATGAACTGGCCTGCACAGAGTCCTGACCTGGGTCCTATAGAACACCTTTAGTATGTTTTGGAACGCCGACTTAGTGCCAGGCCTCACCGAACGACATCGATATCTCTCCTTAGTGCAGCACTCCGTGGAGAATGGGCTTCTATTACCCAAGAAACCCTCCAGCACCTGATTGAACGTATTCCTGCGAGAATGGAAGCTGTCATCAAGGTTAAGCGTGGGCCAACAGCACATTGAATTCCAGCATTACCGATGGAGGGCGCCACGAACTTGTAAGTTATTTTCAGCCACATGTCCAGATACTTTTGATCACATAGTGAATGTGGGTAGCAACCACGTGGACACTTTCTAGGTCTGACACTACTTCCACTTTCTTGTGTCATACTTCTTCTGCCTTCTTTCTTGTCAGCCTCTCCTGGTCAACTCTTTCTCTTTCGACCCTGACAGTGTTAGGTTGCGAAGCTCGAGGGTGTCTTTCATTTTCATTCTTTAGTCTTATCATAGGGAAGGAGAGTCTCTTTAGGCATAGTGAAGCCAACCCTCCAAGGCTAGGAAACCCTGATGTCTAATTTTGGTCCTCCAGGTTGGGGGTTTGGTCAATGGAGCAACACCCCATTATCTATAAAATCTCTCAAAGGCTCGAGAATCTAAAGTGAAGCCTCGGAACTTAGATGCACTTGCCCGCGAAAGGCAAAGGTCCCGAGTTCGAGTCTCGGTCCGGCACACAGTTTTAATCTGCCAGGAAGTTTCATATCGCGTACACTCCGCTGCAGAGTGAAACTCTCATTCTAGATGAAAAAACATTTTCTAAGAGAATGCGAGTTGAAATATCCCTTGTGCGTTTTTCTTCTGGCAGATGTTTACAAATTTCTGTTTTCTGATAATGTCAACGTCTGCATGTAATTTACCGAAACTCTTCTTCTTTTTCTTGTGCCTTTGTCCCTCAACGCTACAGGGTTATTTACGTATTTTCCATGCTTAGGTTGAGCGTTGCCAGGAAGCTCTTCCTGTCTCAATCAATTAACCCACTCCCCCCAGGATCGGAATATGTGCATCCCAACTGTATGCGTGCATTGTTATTCACGTGAAAGTAGATTATTGTTATCTAAATATTTGCGAATCGTCTGAGACGAAACTTCGGTACCAAACCGGTATTCACCTAGTGGGGTTTGGGAAACCACCGAGAGAGGTGGCGCAGTGGTTAGTACATTGGACTCACATTCGGGAGGACGATGGTTCAAACCCACGACCGGCCATACAGATTCAGGTTTTCCCGTAATTGTCCTAAATCGCTCCAGTCAAATGCCGTGCTGTTTCTTTTGAAAGGTTACGGCCGATTTCCTTCCCCGCCCTTGGCGCAATCCGAGCTTGGTAGTAAATATTAAATAGCGCATTCTTACACGGAGCAATATTCTATCACAGAGTCTGAAACATAATTGCTTATAGTTTTCTTGTGTTTACAAGACACTAATGATTAATTTGGTTCTCGGCGGATACAAGACGTCAGTCGTATAACAGACTCGTTATAAAACGTTTGTCACTTGCTCCAAATCTGGAATATTGATAAATTCAGTTCACAGAAAATATCTTGAGAACATTGTAAACCCAGGTGTTGCTAATAACAAGTGTTACCTGATATTGGATTCATAGAGTGGAAAAACCAATACCTTCCTGTGAGACAACATGTTTATAGACGACTAAAGTCAACCGACTAGCACCGTAGAAGTAATACCGCCAAACTGCGCACTTGTGTGTCAGCCATATGATGTTTATTTTTATCGCGAAGTTAAAAAATTTAATTCCAAGCTTCATAATTGCAGTCCGCTTCTGGAGAACTCAATGTTTCAGTAACGGTTCACAGTTTACTTCACAGATTAACTTTCAGCAGATATTTTTCAGGCAATGTTAGCGTATGCGTCATATGCATCAAAATTAATTATCGAAAAATGAATATTCTTAAATGTAAACAAAGTCTGTTTTCCGCTGCATCTTTGGAAGCAACTATGTAGCTTTGTGAAGGTTGCATTCATTAGACTGTTTTGGTGCTGCGAGTTTATTTGCTTCGAATGTTTGCATGAGAGCTGCTATCCATCTAGTTCTTCGAATGGAAACTGAGGACATGTAACAAAGTGAGTGAAAAAGCCATTGTGTAACAGAGCATTAAGTGGAAGAGCTGAGGGTGAGGAGATAGGCGTAATGCAACAGTTCTAAGCATAATTTTATTGTAACTACCCATCCAGTAAAATCTACTGATACTCTTAAAACCAAACTTTTGAAAACAACACGAAATAACTGATTTAAAACAGTATGCCAAAGTACTTTACAATGAAACGTTTAATTTGATTTAATGTGGTATCTTGGCCAAGAAAACTTTACAACCAGAAGTGAATATAACCCATGCGCTCATCCAATCCTCATTCGTCTATCTGTGCTCAATGCAAACAGTTACAAAAGAAAACACAACTATCTCTGAAAGGGCACGAAAATAACCATCTGACTACAGTACATCTGAGTAGCATGACAAGTTTTCGGACTCCCCCTCCAGCAGAGTTCTCTTAGTTAAATGTACTCCACAGTTGAGCCACACAGAACACGCCCGGTATTCACAACCCCGTGGACGACCGTTCCAATCACCACAGCTCACTGTAACTCGAAGGGGGTCTGCGTTGCTTCACGTCCGTAGGTATAACCTTTAAATACCCTACACGTGACCCCTGGGTGGTGCTAAGAAAGCAACAACGATAAGATGAGACCGAACTGTCTGAAAAGACTTCTCGGTCAAAGAATGACGAAGGACACGTGCGGTCCTATCCAGGACCCACAAGCTCGTAGAATTGGACCATCTCTGCGCATCTGTCAACTGAATATCGAAGGGATAAGTCGAGCAAAATGTGAGTATCTTTCCAGGCTCACACAGAAATATGCAGTTGATATCATCGCACTTCAAGAAACGCACACAGCTGATGAATCACAGCTGCAGAGTAGGGGGAAAATACCGGGCTTTAAACTGATAGCCTCTAATCACCATCAAAATTATGGCCTTGCAACTTACGTCAAGAATCACATAACAAACTACCAGCCGCTGTCAGAAAATTCTGAAAATGACATTTTTACAACTGCTGTTAAAATTGAAAACCTAACGATAGTTAACGTGTACAAACCCCCAGGGACTAACTGGCCTAATCCCGTTCTACCGTCTCTGCAACACCCAACTATATACCTCGGTGATTTCAACAGTCATCATCACCTGTGGGGATATATGGAGAATGACCTCAACGGTGAAGCGCTTGAGGACTGGATGGAAACTGAAAACCTGAATTTAATTTACGATGCTAAAGATCTGCCTACCTTCCACTCAGCTCGCTGGTCCCAAGGCTATACCCCAGATCTGTGCTTCACAACTCAGTCTCATAATTCCATAAATCAAGTACGACGAACTGTGCTCAAGGAATTCCCACATAGTCAACACAGACCTATTATATTGGAGGTGGGGATGTCTATACCTGTTGTACGATCACATCCTAAACCGAGGTGGAACTTCAAGAAAGCCAACTGGACTGAATTTGCAAAGCAAACAGATTCCAATATCAGATGGATCAAACCAACGTACAACAACTACAGCAGATTTGTTGGGGTTATCAAAGGTGCAGCCAGACGATGTATTCCTAGAGGGTACCGTAAAGAGTATATCCCTGGTTGGAGTTCCGAGAGTGAGGAGTTACTAAAAGAATATGAAGACCATCCTAACTCTGACAATGCAACAAGCCTCCTCCAGTCCCTGGATGATAATCGAAGAAAGATCTGGCATGAAACTGTGGGGTCCCTAGATTACACCCATTCTAGCAGAAAAGCCTGGTCTATCATCAGGAAATTAAACTCTTCAAACCCTACAACAAAAAGATCAAAAAATGCCATCAATTTGAATGACTATGCTAAACACCTTGTGTCAGTTACAAAGAATATAAAGGACAAGCAAGCCAAAAGGGATATCAAACTACAGTTGAACATCAAGAAAAGAGCAGCCCTACAGTCTTCCGAATTCTCTACTCCATTTCAAAAAGAGGAAACTAAAGCTGCAATCAAAAGTATGAAACTTGGAAAAGCAGCTGGATATGATGGAATATACCCCGAATTCCTGGCTCACTGTGGACCAGCTACAGTAAAATGGTTGACCAACTTCCTTTCAAACATCCTGCAAACTGGAAACATCCCACATCTGATGAAGAAATCAAAAATATTAGCCATACTGAAACCAAATAAAGATCCCACAAAAGTGGAAAACTATCGTCCAATAGCACTCTTGAGTATCACTTATAAACTCCTTGAGCGTCTGATCTACAACAGAATCTGTGAAACAATCAACCATCATATTCCCATCGAGCAAGCAGGATTTAGACCTGGGAGAAGTTGTAACGATCAGGTACTATCTCTCACTACGCACATTGAAAATGGGTATGAGAAGAAATCAGTAAGTGTGGCTGCCTTTTTGGATCTATCTGCTGCCTATGACACTGTCTGGCGAGAAGGACTCCTTTTAAAATTTGTGAGTGTTATCCCATGTCGTAAACTCACGGCCTTACTCAACAATATGCTAAACAATAGGTACTTTCAGAACTACTCAGATAATGATAGGAGCAGAATGTTTAAACTAAATGACGGCTTACCTCAAGGGTCTGTTCTGGCTCCCCTCCTTTTCAATTTGTATACACACGACTTACCAGAAACATCTTCAAGGAAATTCATATATGCTGATGATATTTGTCTGGTGACTCAGTGCTCCAACTTTGCTGATGCTGAAACTATTCTATCCACTGATCTGGAAGCCTTAGACAAATATTTCAAGAAATGGTGCCTCCACCTAAATCCTCAGAAAACAGTTATATCTGCATTCCACCTACGTAACAGACAGTCAAATTACAAACCAGAAGTTGTATTCAGAGACCAAGTGTTGCCATACTGTAGTACACCAAAGTACCTGGGATTAACACTAGATAGAACTCTGTCTTTCAAGCAGCATTTATCAAATGTGGCTGCTAAAGTTAAAACTAGAAATAATATTCTTCAGAAGCTTGTTGGTACATCATGGGGAGCCAATACTAACGTCCTGAGATCTACAGCATTAGCTCTGTCATATTCTGTTGCTGAATATTGCTGCCCAACCTGGATCAACAGTGTTCACACTAAGAAGATAGACGTGCAACTCAATCAGGCAATGAGATTAATCACAGGATGTATTCGGAGCACAAACACGCTGTGGCTGCCGGTTCTAAGCAATATCCCACCTCCAGCCCTAAGAAGATCAGAAGCTCTCCTAAAGACGTGGAAAAACATTCAGCAGAACCCCCAGCTCCCCATCCATCAAGATATTGTACAAGGAACACACCAACGCTTGAAATCGAGGAAACCACCATGGCGCACAGCACTCGACCTTGAAGGATCTGCTTTCAACATTAACAGTTCATGGAAACTCCAGTGGGATCAGTCTTCAGTAGCCAATAAACATCTAGTCGAGGACCCTTCCAAGCAGACGCAAGGATTTGATCTTCCAAGGCGTCAGTGGAGGATCATTAACCGCATTCGAACTGGACAAGGCAGATGTGGCTATCTACTGCACAAATGGGGATGGGTTGGCTCTGCAAATTGTGACTGTGGTGCCCCCTCACAGACGATTCATCACATTGTTGCTGACTGCCCTCATCGTACTTTCAGAGGAACTTTAATGGACATTCATCGTACATCGGATGAAGCAGTCAAGTGGATTGAAGAACTAGATATAGAGCTGTAAAATTGTACGAACTTGTGATTGTACATTTTAGTCCTGAAAATATTGTATATAAATGTAAATCAATGTACACATCATACGATAAATAACTGTAACTCGGAAAGGTTAATGATCGGTACTATCCGATACCGAAAGGCATCTTCTGTCCGGAATATGACGTGTAGCAGGTTGACGCAGTCCGGGGCTCCACTCTTCCGTCTCGCTCCCTGGTTGCAACCGTTCTCCACGTAGCTGGCTCCGACCGTCCCTAATGGCAGTTGGCAGAGGGCGACACCTGAGTGGCGCTGGTTGCTCCACACTGTAGTACCGGCGCGGGAAGGTTGCGCGCGGCGTTCAAAGGCGTCGGACATGTGGCGATGATACCATCGGCACAATTGTAAAGCGACAAGGATTAAATTTTTAATTCTATACTAATGCTGCTCGTTTGAGAAATTTATTTACATACCTTGTGGTTATACGTTTGAGCCGTGGTAAAAATTGCTGTTTTGAACAGCGAGCCGCAGCGCGCAGTGTGAACCAGTCGCCCTCCGTTTCTGGCGGTGGCGCCGCTGTGGTAATCGCAGCTTTGGTGTCTCCCTCTGGTGGGAAAGGGAAAATGTTGCCTGTTCACGTGCATTTAAGGGGCGTTATGAGCTCGGCAGTTGGTCAGTCTGTCAGTCTCGGCGAGTCTGGTCAGTTGGTCAGCCGGGTCAGTGTGGGGCAGTCAGTGTCTGTCTGTCGTCTGGAGTGCCAGTATGTCTATCGTTCGAATCGACCCTTAAGCCGGCTGGATCGATCGGTGGGTCGGTCGCGCACTGAGACACAAGATGCCTTGTCCGTATTCAGCGTCGGCGCATGTGAGGTATCCACGTGAGTCCAGTGGGCCGCGCCGTATAGCGAGGGGCTTCGCGGCCGACACGAGAGCAATAGGAGTCAACCCACGACATCGGTCTGTCCGATGCGAGCTGCGACGCCGTGAGTCGGGAGATCGGCGCGCCTTCCTGCGTCCGTTGAAGCGGCTGGCAACGGACGGTTCGGGAGAGCGTTTTGGGTGGTTCAAATGGTTCAAATGGCTCTGAGCACTATGGGACTTAACAGCTATGGTCATCAGTCCCCTAGAACTTAGAACTACTTAAACCTAACTAACCTAAGGACAGCACACAACACCCAGCCATCACGAGGCAGAGAAAATCCCTGACCCCGCCGGGAATCGAACCCGGGAACCCGGGCGTGGGAAGCGAGAACGCTACCGCACGACCACGAGATGCGGGCAGCGTTTTGGGTGTGCTGCGCCAGGTCTTCGCCAGGGATCGCAGTTATTAGAAGTTAAGTGATTCCTGATATGTTGTTTCATTTACTTGTTAAATTATACTTGTTTTCTTGGTCAGTTTCTCGTCCGCATTTGTTAGGCAGTTAATGTCTGTCTGTCTGTCGGTCTGCCATACGTTAGTAGCTGCCTCTGTCATGTTTGCCGGATTCGGTGCTAACGGATTTATTGCTTAGGGTGTGAAGGCCGAATTCCTGGAATATGTTTTCATCTTGCCTGTCATCTTGAGAGGCGGTATATGTGTAACGTAGAGCATATTGTACATTTTATGTAAGACTACATTTCATGGGTTTTTATTTAAATGGTCATTTTAGTATATAAAATTGGCACCCTTCCACCGTAAGAGTTCTTTTAAAAACAAGTTGCGCTTTCGGTGGAAAATAATTTTTAATGTGAGTGTTTTGTACCATTTCCATCCCTCCTACGGGGTGCATAGTTTACGTGTTTGTGTGAGTTGTCAAAAAATTTTAGTTTAAAGTAATCTGATGTGTTGCATATTTGCACCAGTGTAGTCTTTCAGAGGTTGTTGTGAGCGGTCGTGACTACGGCCGTGTCAAAAGGGAGCGGCAAGGTTCTCAGCCCTAAAGCTCATACAGTCAAAATAATTGTTCTTTCTGCCCCTGAACAAATTTTAACTTGATATTTACAGTGCGCTTTCTGATTATAATTTTAAATCTGTTGTTTTCTTTAAAGGGGCTTTTAGGGATAAAATTTACATTTATTAAAAAAAATTAATTTGTTTCATCAGTAACACTTTGACAACAAATTCCACGCTCACGCAGTGTGATTAAATGTGTTAATGTTCTTGATGAACCGCTAGTAAATAAAGTAAATTCACGGTTCAACCTTATTGATTTATTTACCTTATAACCCTCATATTAATACAAATTTCGAAAGAAAAAATGCAAATGAGGAAAAAGCTACACTCTCCACGTTGAAATCGAAAACGGTTCTCTAATCCTCAGCCAGATGCCTGGGACGCTACACCAGGGCCTTATGTCGAATGGCGCTTTTCTTACGGGTGCACACTAGGTATCCGCAAAAGTTTATTTTCTCGGTTTCTAAGGAAATATGCATTTTTGGACCCATTATAGGCGATGAAAAATGCTCAGTTTTCAATTGCGCTGAGAACTATAAGGGCCTAAAGCACACAGTCGTCGATTTTGAGTACCGTGTATGCATGCTCCTGACATCTTAGGGTAAACCACCTTTATCAGTGCTGTACCCCAAGACTATTTGCTGAAAGCTGTCTGTCCTATTTCTCTGATATTCACTTCCAGGTGGGTCCGAAGCACAAATTTTCGTTACTGTAGGAACGCTCACTAGTTACATTGATGCCCATTTCTTCGTAAAAGCTTGGAACTGTAGAAGGAATGCCTTACCGTAATCTAACGATCCATGGTTTCAGCATTCCAGTCTATAAAATGGACGTCGAGGATTTCCGATTCCTTGATAGTTAAACCATCTTCACTACCAAACCGAAAGTTGATGTTCGTGAGAATAACGTACATTTCAGAAATTTTCAAGTGATGGATCTATCAACAGGTTGTTATGAAATGTTTAAAGTAACGTATTCTTCACTAGAGTCGTGGGAGGTCACCATTTTCTTCAAGTCACATGGAAGGAGACCACAATTTGTAATTTCCCCACAGTTTGTAGGTGCCCCGCAAAATCTAGTGCCCAAACACATAGGTAGAAGGGCAATTTCAACTATGAAACACAAAGACTTAACAGACCAACTAGATCAAGCTTGAAACACATAGACTTAACAAAACTACTAGATTTCATGCGTGAAGTGAACAGACAGTTTTATCTGAAACTCAAGCCAGCGGATGTGCTTACTGAAAACGGTGATACTGCGGACCATGTAGTGTTAGGATAGACTAAAATTGTGTGTGTGGTACACGTCTGTTTCTAATGTTCTGGTTCTAGTTTCACAAAGACACTAGTCTAATTCAAAAAGATACTATTGCCACTAGCCAATATATGAAAATTTTGTGGATTAACATCAATATAAATAATCCTAAATACTAATTAAAGTTAGGAAATGTAGAATGACTTGTTCAAGTCAGACCTATGAGACTGGCGGTTTTCCTATAAATCTGAATTTAATTAACATCTATTTTTCTCAAAATATTGTGTCTGTGTTTTGAGCCCTTACGGTTTTTAGTGCCTCAATTATTATCTATCGAATCTGTCAATTCTGAGTCGATTGCACGTCATAAACTATAGTGGTAGTTTTCTCGAAACCGCGGGTATGGAGGAGGGATGCTGAGCCCAAGGATCTTAGTCTTTAGTTTCAGGTTGTACACAATCGACTAGCCAAATACGATCCTAATCGGGTAGTCCTGTCTGTGACGGTTTCCCCTCCCCCTCCTCTGAGACACGTTCCCCTCCTCCACCATCTCTGAAAGTGTTGAGCATCAGCAACGTCACACGTTGTACAATCACACATCTGACTCTTCCCGTAAGCAATCCGCAGAAACTGAGTCCAGTAGAAGGTGGTAATGAGAAAACATGAAAATCATTTGCCAGAATAGGATGAAGTAGTTCTAGTTTGCAAAACAATAGACCAATGCGTTTATGTGTATCATCACCCATGAACCTCTGTTTATTCACTAGACCATACATCAAACGCTACTGTATGTTATATGTCAGTCTGGATGATCCATAATGTGGTTATTTATTTCATCTGTCATCAATTTTTATGTTCGTCGTAATTGTTAGTTAGTATCCGGACTTCTCTCAAGAGGAAAGGACTCAACCATGATTAGTCCAGCAACCAGAGTGTCAACATTTGCGTAATTTTTTTTTTCTTCCAGCCACACAAGAAACGGAAGTCAAGATCTACTAAGTACCTTTTTATTCTTGCAAAAGTGAACGTTGATCGTGTCAGTGCAACCAAATAACATTTTAAGTAGTATTATGAGGTTGTAAGAGGTCCGAGCAAATGTAATTTCGATGTATTGCTCATTAAGAGGTCTGAGCAGATGTAATTTCGATGTATTGCTCATGCGCTGCCTGCGATATGCAAAGTATAAGAAAATCTCTGACCAGAGAGCAGTGTTGACTGCAGTAGGAACTGTGTAGCTGTAGCAGTAAGTTGTTGGCTAGTCTGGAGTCTGCTCTGGTCTGGTATGGTGTATCGTGTTGGCTGGCCCGGTCGCGGTGCAGCGATGCCGGAGCCTGAGTATTATTGTACAAGGTAAAAAGCAGCCTCGCGTATATGTAGTAATGTTATCTCAAGTCGCATGTAAATGTTTTAAAACTCTCCTAATAATAATCTTCCTCATAAAAAGTATCTTTTAACAACCATTCATTTCAATTTAAAGAATTTAATAATTTCTCCCATCCATGATCATACCGATTATTGCAATAGAAAAATCAGTTGCTTCCTTTCATAAATGACAGATAGGTCGGCCAGCATTGCACAGAGCTGTGCCGGAAAAATCTATTGTAAGAGCAGATATATCCGGCGACTTCATTGAGGTAAAAAGATTTTCTTTTTTTTATTCAGAATGATCTTTCAGGGCCATGACGCAGCACTGCTGCCGTCCAAAATTTACCAGGTTAAATTCACAGTGAATTATTGAAAAGTCATAAGTGAGCGACAATTTAATTGAGAGGTTAGTTACATTGTTTTATTACCAGGTTACTGATTTTTTTTTATTGGGATGTTATACTGAATGTGAACGACATAATTATAATTTTTACTGTTGAGAGGTTTAGGAATTTTTCTGTTTTGAGGTTACGCTAAATGTGAATGAATTTTGAGCTTAGATTAAATCAGAAAGAATTTTTTGTGGAGGTTAATGAGAAAAGAATTTTGTAGGGAGGTTACAAATGAGAAAGAATTTTCTGGGGAGGTTACACTAAATTAGAATCATATTCATATTATTTATTTTATTTTATTTTGTGGGGAGGTTACATGGTATATCAATCACAGTGATGGGGGAAGTGTCCTCTTTCATCAGTTTACTCGTGTATCATATAGAGAAAGATTGCAACTTCAAGGTCGCCAATACGTTACACAAATACAAGTACATGTCAGGGATGTGTAATTAAACCAATGAATGATATGCCATTTGTTAACGTCTGACAATCAGCTTAAAAGTAAAATAAAACTGCTCATCGCCTGGAGAAGTTTTTACAGTGTTTTGATTATACAAAGAAACGGTATCCATGGACGATTGTTCAAATGGCTCTGAGAACTATGGGACTTAACGTCTGAGGTCATCAATCCCATAGAACTTAGAACTTAAACCTAACTAACGACATCACACACATCCATGCCCGAGGCAAGATTCTAACCTGCGACCGTAGCGGTCGCGCGGTTCCGGACTGTAGCACCTATAACCGCTCGGCCACTCCGGCCGGCTCCAAGGACGATTACTAATGAGAAAGTGCTGGATGATCTGGAGAACAAAGACACATCTTTTTCTATAATGAGTCTTGTTATAAGGTAGCGACGCTGCTTTAGTATGTAATTTTTTTCCTCGCTCTGACACTTGGCATTAACTGGAGACTTTTTTATGACACAAAGATCAAGTTACACTAAAGTACTTTCAGAGAAGCTCTGAAAGCTTCTTCCTCTTGGCTCAGAATCTAATTACTTTACTGCTCAGTACCTATAGAACTGTTCTGAAAGTGCACAGTGAACGAAAAATTCGTCTGGGTAATAAAGGCATAGTCATTCTCTCTCCCTGCATCTCTCTCTCTCTCTTTCTCTCTCTCTCTCTCTCCCTCTCTCTTTCTCTCTCTCTCTCTCTCTCTCTCTCTCTCTCTCTCTCTCTCGTTCTCTGTCGTCCTCTGTCTTTCTTTTGCTCTCTCTGTCTTCACTTTTTCGGACGACCTGAAATGAGTCGATGGCTAGACGGCACATAATAGCCTGGCTTTCTGACTCTCATAACGAACTTCTCAAACGAAAGGCAATTCAGTGGTGAAAGTCTTTTTGACAGGCGAGCTCCCTGCACTACTTTCGCTCAGTATTCCATCGTGATACCACGATTTCGCTGCTAGTTGTTACATGCGAGGCTGTAAGCTCCAATAACTAAGGAAAAGTATTCCCCGTCCCATCTCGTTTTTGTGTAAACAAGCGAGTTTCGGTGAGGCTGCGAGAACGAGTTTGTTAATTACTGATTGCTTGTGGACTGTGTCTTTTACACAAGCGGAAATTCGGTGGACATTTCAAACCGTCTTGTCAAAGTAATTCAATTGGTTACGTGCTCGAGGAGGAAATTGGCTGATTATTCACGAGAGGACACGGCTGTGTGCGTCCGAAAACTGAACGCTGTAGCAAATCTTAAAGAGAGCTGTACGGAGTTGTTACAATTAAAGTGCAGTTACTCACGGGGGTCCAGTTTGGATTATAACTATCGTATGGCACCTACTCGTCGAAGTCTCCGCTGGTCATATTAAACAAGCTGTGTAAGTGGCATTTAACAACAAAATCAACTCATACCTTTCTCACTTGTTTGACCTTTTCTGCCCACGTACCGTTCCCAGTCGACTTCATATGCATAATTTCTTTATTTCTTGCATTCAAAGCGCTAGATTTTCCCCTGGTGGCCAAAACTGGCACTAATTTTTTATCAACGTAAATTGATTCCACATTAAAGCATTGGAATATCTACCAAGTTTCGCTGCCAAACGATAATTACAGCCCACACAGCAACTCGGCGAGCAGCTGCGCTTCTGTTATAACGACCCGGTATATGATACCATCATATTAAAGGCCTACCGCCTTTACGAGAGCTTGACATCATGTCAAATTGAGGAGAAACAAGCGCCGTATCATTGCAAGAGGTACAGAGGCCAGCGAGTGTGCCGGGGCTTTCCCCGGTTCGCTTTTACCAGCGCAAAGTCGTCATAACGCGCCTATGCCTGACATACAAAGGACTTAGCCATAATTCATTCAGTGTTTTAACTTCATTTAGTGTTCCAGTGGCCGTTTGAATTTTTTGGTTTTAGCTAATAATTTTGTGAAGTTTTGTAGGTATTGGGGTTGGGTTGGGTTGTTTGGGGAAGGAGACCAGACAGCGAGGTCATCGGTCTCATCGGATGAGGGAATGACGGGGAAGGGAGTCGGCCGTGCCCTTTGAAAGGAATCATTCCAGCATTTGCCTGGAGTGATCTAGGGAAATCACGGAAAACCTAAATCAGGATGGCCGGACGCGAGATTGAACCGTCGTCCTCCCGAATGCGAGTCCAGTGTCTAACCACTGCGCCACCTCGCTCGGTTTTGTAGGTATTGGTACTAGCTGGGGTGTAGTAGTATTAATACAAGTAGTTGCTTTCTTAGTAGGCAGAGAATTTCGAGACCATTATCGTTAGTTCTACACTCCTGGAAATGGAAAAAAGAACACATTGACACCGGTGTGTCAGACCCACCATACTTGCTCCGGACACTGCGAGAGGGCTGTACAAGCAATGATCACACGCACGGCACAGCGGACACACCAGGAACCGCGGTGTTGGCCGTCGAATGGCGCTAGCTGCGCAGCATTTGTGCACCGCCGCCGTCAGTGTCAGCCAGTTTGCCGTGGCATACGGAGCTCCATCGCAGTCTTTAACACTGGTAGCATGCCGCGACATCGTGGACGTGAACCGTATGTGCAGTTGACGGACTTTGAGCGAGGGCGTATAGTGGGCATGCGGGAGGCCGGGTGGACGTACCGCCGAATTGCTCAACACGTGGGGCGTGAGGTCTCCACAGTACATCGATGTTGTCGCCAGTGGTCGGCGGAAGGTGCACGTGCCCGTCGACCTGGGACCGGACCGCAGCGACGCACGGATGCACGCCAAGACCGTAGGATCCTACGCAGTGCCGTAGGGGACCGCACCGCCACTTCCCAGCAAATTAGGGACACTGTTGCTCCTGGGGTATAGGCGAGGACCATTTGCAACCGTCTCCATGAAGCTGGGCTACGGTCCCGCACACCGTTAGGCCGTCTTCCGCTCACGCCCCAACATCGTGCAGCCCGCCTCCAGTGGTGTCGCGACAGGCGTGAATGGAGGGACGAATGGAGACGTGTCGTCTTCAGCGATGAGAGTCGCTTCTGCCTTGGCCAATGATGGTCGTATGCGCGTGTTTGGCGCCGTGCAGGTGAGCGCCACAATCAGGACTGCATACGACCGAGGCACACAGGGCCAACACCCGGCATCATGGTGTGGGGAGTGATCTCCTACACTGGCCGTACACCACTGGTGATCGTCGAGGGGACACTGAATAGTGCACGGTACATCCAAACCGTCATCGAACCCATCGTTCTACCATTCCTAGACCGGCAAGGGAACTTGCTGTTCCAACAGGACAATGCACGTCCGCATGTATCCCGTGCCACCCAACGTGCTCTAGAAGGTGTAAGTCAACTACCCTGGGCAGCAAGATCTCCGGATCTGTCCCCCATTGAGCATGTTTGGGACTGGATGAAGCGTCGTCTCACGCGGTCTGCACGTCCAGCACGAACGCTGGTCCAACTGAGGCGCCAGGTGGAAATGGCATGGCAAGCCGTTCCACAGGACTACATCCAGCATCTCTACGATCGTCTCCATGGGAGAATAGCAGCCTGCATTGCTGCGAAAGGTGGATATACACTGTACTAGTGCCGACATTGTGCATGCTCTGTTGCCTGTGTCTATGTGCCTGTGGTTCTGTCAGTGTGATCATGTGATGTATCTGACCCCAGGAATGTGTCAATAAAGTTTCCCCTTCCTGGGACAATGAATTCACGGTGTTCTTATTTCAATTTCCAGGAGTGTATAAACAGTTATACAGGTGTAAATGAACTTTGGTAACGTAGACGTATAGTTTTCTTTCAGTAACTGTAAAATTTTACCATGAATGAGAAGTGTGGGCACTGTCGTAGGTTGGTGAGTAGTGGGTTAAGGTGTGGTATTTTTTCAATGTATTTTCATTGGGGGGAATGCAGTGGGGAAGCTAGTGGTCATTTTAGTGAGATCCTCTCCTGGGAATGCAGAATCTGTAGTAGAAATAAGTTGATAGAGGAGCAGGAGCGTAATGTCTGTGCCCTTCGGGTGAAGTTACAACGCGCGAAGGAGGAACTAGATAGGATGAGGAGGGTGAAGGGTGGTGGGGAATGGGAACTGGCAGTTGGCAAGAAGGCAGCTAGGAAGAGGTTATTCAGACAGTTATACTTTGCGTATATGCAATAGATAGTTACCAACAGTGCACAGGCAGGGTAACGACTCCAGCGAGCGACCAAATGGTGTAAATTGCCCTGAAGATGACCCCATCGCGGGTTGAAACCGGTTGGCAGCAAAATAAATAATGCGATTGTGACTGTCATTTTGAATAATTGATTATAAGTAAATTAATCGCTGTTTATCTCCATACAACTATGTTGTCTAAAAAGATAAAGACACGTCCGGAAATGAATCGTGTGCATGTTAAATATATTTAAAAATAGGATCACTTTCAAATCTTCCGCTTCACGGTGCACCGCACACAGTGGAGGCAAATTAACTTTGATCCGTGTGCTCTCGACGAGTACTCATCGTCGGGTTCTCTTCTAAGTGACGAAGGATGTCCTCGTCAAAGTGGAGAGTATGGTGTATCCATGGAAACCACAGTCAACCGTCCGAGTTCCGAACCTAACAATTCCTCGCAGCTGTTGTTGTAATCCGAAGAAAGTGGTATGTACGTCATTCCCCCATATAACTTCGTGTGACTACCGTAGAGCGGTTAACTTGAAAGGGATTCGAGCTGGAAACTTATTTCATATCCAAACCTTCCAATTACGAAAATGATTTCCTTATCAGAGCGTTATCTATTAAATCTGGCAGCCTATAACAGGAATTGTTAAACACCCTGTACAGTAAAGTAAGAGTTTATATTACGCTAGCCTTGTTTTCACATGAGGAATCCGAACCCTTAATTAATACCGGCTACATTCGATACACACTATCGCTACATTGCAACACTAATAAGATTACTTAGCGAATGTGTTCAGCCAACAACCAAAAGCACATCATATACTTGAACAACACAAGAATTCGTCCATTCCAGGCTACAAATCCCATTCTCATAGATGTAATCGAATTGAAAAGGAAGTAAGGCGGCTCCAGGCCTCTCAACACATGACGTAATATTCGTGACCCGTTTCTCCCAGCCCCCAAAGCTCAAATAGTATCATGTACGCGGTCCAGTGACCACCACCTACGTTCAACGTCAACATGAACAAAACACTCACAGACGGCAGATGGCAGCACTGTCCGTAGACGGTATTTAAAGCGTATCAGCGTGTCGAGGGGGCGCGGAAAACAGAGCAGTCGTTGTCGCAAGGTGGAAACGGAGCGATTTATCTGACGTCCAGAACGACATTACCATTGGCTTTCGGGCCAAGGATGGAAGCATTTCTGAAACGACTAAGTTTGTAAATCGTTCGCGTGACACCGTTGTTAAAGTATATCATGTACGGCAATCAGGTTCTATACGAAACCAGCGCAGAGGAAACTTTAGTGCACAACCACATTTTGTTGTTACATGTGTGAAGACTTCCTTCTACGGAAACCAGGCCAAATAATGATTCCCTGGATGCTTTTTGTCGTTGCTCCTATAGAGCCTGAAGATGATTATAGCGACGAGTGCCGGCCGTGGTGACCGAGCGGTTCTAGGCGTTACAGTCTGGAACCGCACGACTGCTACGGTCGCAGGTTTGAATCCTGCCTCGGGTATGGATGTTTGTGATGTCCTTAGGTTAGTTAGGTTTAAGTAGTTGTAAGTTCTAGGGGACTGATGACCTCAGAAGTTAAGTCCCATAGTGCTCAGAGCCATTTGAACCATAGCGACGAGTCGAAACTAGTAGCCTAAATAAAAAGCTATCAAAATAACAACTGTAGGGATATTATTGTTACATTTGGGTTATTTTACTTATAAGGTAGCAGAATTTCTTAACATCGCTTCTTCGTAATCACTAGTTTTGATGCTAAGTTCCTCGCTATTCTCAGTTCTGCTAGTTCTCATTACTTTTGTCTTTTTCCGGTTCACTCTCAGTCCATATTCTGTATTTCCATCCAACAGATCCCTTTATTCTCTTCACTTTCACTGAGGATAGCAATGTCATCAGTGAGTCTCATCATTGGTGTCCTCCCACTCTGAATTTTAATCCCAGTCTTCAACCTCTCTTCTACACGTATTTCCCTCATTGCTTCTTCGATTCACGGAACAAAAGGGCTGAAAGATTGTATTCACGCTTTTTTAATCCTAATACTTCCTTATTGGTCATCCAATCTTATCGTTCCCTCTTGGTTCTTGTACATATTGAATGTCATCCAAATTTGCCTGTAGCTTACATTTTTCTCAGAATTTTCAACGTATTTTCCTATCCTAAGGCCGAACTGATCTAAATCGAACTGATGCTTGATTTTCTTTCCCGTTTTCTCTGTATTATTCTTGTCAACAGATTGGACGCATTAGCGGTTGAGCTGATTGTATGGTATTTGCCACATTTATCTGCGCTGATGGTACATCGCAACAGATTCTACACACCAACTTGAATAGTCGTTTTTTTGTCATTTTCCACAATGCTTTTAGAAATTCCGATTGAATCATATACATCCCGTCTGCTTTATTCCATACTCGGGCTTCCAGAGCTGTGTTAAATCCTAGCTGTAACACTGGATCCCCTATGTTTCCCTTACAGACTCCAGTCTCTTGTTCTATCACGTCATCAGACAAGTCCCCGCCCTCGTAGAGGTCTTCAGTGTGCTCTTTCCACTTATCCGCTTTCTCCTCTGCTTGTAACAGTGGAAATCCCGTTGCACTCTTATTGTTATCATTCTTTTTTTTAATTTCAACGAAGGTTGTTTTGATTTTTACATATGCTAAGTCCTCGAGACGATCAATTCTTTTTCGATTGCTTCATATTTTTCACGCAGCCATTTCGCCTTGGCTTTCCTCCACTTCGCATTTATTTCATTCCTGAGTGATTTATTGCTGTTTTCCTGTCTTTCGCTCAACATTCTTGTACTTCCTCCTTTCATCGACCAGCTGAAGTATTTCATCTGTTGCCCAAGATTTCTTCGCCGTTACCTTCCTTGTACCTATGTTTGACTGTAGAACATAATATCTGTTTATCCTTTTTAGAGATGTCCACTCTTCTTCAAATGGTCTACCTACTGTGATAGCCGGCCGAAGTGGCCGTGCGGTTAAAGGCGCTGCAGTCTGGAACCGCAAGACCGCTACGGTCGCAGGTTCGAATCCTGCCTAGGGCATGGGTGTTTGTGATGTCCTTAGGTTAGTTAGGTTTAACTAGTTCTAAGTTCTAGGGTACTAATGACCTCAGCAGTTGAGTCCCATAGTGCTCAGAGCCATTTGAACCTACTGTGATATCCCTTTTCGCAGTGTCCACATCCTTAGCGAACTTCAAACGCGTCTAATCATTCCTCAGTATTTCAGTATCCCACATCCTGCTGCTCTGATGCTTCCGCAAGAAACTCTTAAACTTCAGTCTCCTATTTATCATTACTAAATTATGATCTGAATCTAAATCTATTCCTGGGTACGCCTTACAGTCCAATATCTGATTTCGGATTCTGTCCCTCTCACCATGACGTAATGCAGCTGGGGTGTTCTCGAGTCTCCGGGTCTTTCCGAATTTCATCTCCTCCTTTTGAGATTCTTCAAGGAGTATTCGTGATGGTTTGGCAGGAAACCGCATACATTTTTTCAGGAAGACATGGACCGTCTTGCGTCACAGTGCCATAGATTTATTAACAGATACTGTGATCACTTTTTAAATATAAACAGTTTACATACTTCTTTTTAATCTGTCTCGTTCTTGTGTGACTGTAACTGATCAGTCACTAAAGATTTCCTGACGATGATGATGAGGAAAATCATTCATTACTTTGAATTATAATGTACCATAGCAGTCCGTCTCCAGGACACAAGTGACCCATCGGAATCATCCGACCGCCGTATCATCCTCTCGGTCGTTATGATGATTTTCTTTGGCTGAAGCCGCTACTATTCGGTCGAGTAGCTCCTCAATTGGCATCATGAGGCGGAGTGCACCACGAAAAATGGCAACCGCGCATGGCGGCCAGGTGGTCACCCATCCAAGCAACGGTTATCTGACGGGAACCGGTGTATCCACTACGGCAAGGCCGTTGCCTATAATTTACACTAATGGATAAAAAAAAATTATCTAAGAAATTTGTCGTGAGAAACTCGTTTTGTTCAAACAACTGTAACATGATTTTTATTAAATTATACACTAATAAATCAAATTCAACACAATGAGACGTTCTTTGAACTTGTAATGTGAATTATCATTTACCATCATTTCATATAGTTTACATTTTTCACAATGTGACAGAGCAATATCGATCATCATTTCTTTATTATTTACAGCCATAACTTGCAGGAGGCGAAGAAATAAACACTACTATGACTGCGAATGAAACCCCTTCACACTGTTTACATACCTGACACGAAAGACTATTTCCAGTTCTCCCGATTGCTCACAAGCATTTATGAAATCTCAGTTCAATTCTTCTGGGTGAGCCGGCCGAAGTGGCCGTGCGGTTCTAGGCGCTGCAGTCTGGAACCACGAGAACGCTGCAGTCGCAGGTTCGAATCCTGCCTTGGGCATGGATGTGTGTGATGTCCTTAGGTTAGTTAGGTTTAACTAGTTCTAAGTTCTAGGAGACTAATGACCTCAGAAGTTGAGTCCCATAGTGCTCAGAGCCATTTGAACCATCTTCTGGGTGAACGCCCACCATGTGCTAAAACTAACGACGTTTCGGCTACTATCTGCAAGCAGCTTTCATCACTGTGGGCAGAAACCACAGGATGTTAGCCTGCAATAGGAGCTGAAAAATCTTTAGCTGCTGCACATAATGACAACACACCCCCTGAAGGATGTTTTGAACTGTAACCTGCCCAAAACGTCTTACTTATGAAATCCATAATTAAAAAGAGGCAGAGAGTGTGGTTGAGGAATAGGAATTGGTGGGGGAGGGGGGGGGGAAGGTTATGAGGCTTAAATATCTCTCATTGAAGGGGACGTTTCTGCTGTAGAACCTTAACTGAAGAGTGGAAATGCAAACTTCCTAAGCACCAAATATGACGTTTTTCAATTCAGTGAAATGAAATGATCGGATGGCACTGTTGGCTGGGAGGCCGCTTTCAGGGGGAGTTCGGCCGCTGTAATGCAAGTCCTTTTTAGTTGACGCCACTTTGGAGACTTGCGAGTCAATGATGATGAAGGGCCGGCCAGAGTGGCCGAGCGGTTCTTGGCGCTTCAGTCTGGAACCGTGCGACCGCTACGGTCGCAGTTTCGAATCCTGCCTCGGGCATGGATGTGTGTGATGTCTTTAGGTTAGTTATGTTTGAGTAGTTGTAAGTTCTAGGGGGCTGATGACCTCAGATGTTAAGTCGCATAGTGCTCAGAGCCATTTGAACCATTTGATGATGAAGGACACACAACACCCAGTCTCCTATCGGGAATGGAACCCGGGCCCCTGTGTGGTAGGCGGTAACGCTACCGCTACGCTACGGAGGCGGGCAATAAACTTTACCAACGGCCGTAGACTTTAAGATGTTTTCTTTTATTTTGAAAGCAACCAGTTTCGGTAATTCATTTTGCCATCTTCAGGCCCTATACGCTGCAATCGTTGTGCAACTGATTCATATGAAAGCGTGACAGCAACTCATTGCTGCCACGCTTTCCTATGAATCAGCTCCACAACGATTTGGATTCACGATATCCAGTTTTATGCTGCTGTACGATAAGTTCGTTGATTCGAAAAAAGCGTATGGGGCCTGAAGATGGTAAAATGAATTGCAGAAGCTGATTGCTTTCAAAATAAAATAAAATAAAATATCTTAAAATGTACGGCTTTTGGTAAAGTGTGCTGAATTGAAAAGTACCTTCCAGCCTATGTCCCTCGCTGTAATGGACCAACAGAGAAATATGACATTTGTCAGTGGAATGAAAAACTAATGATCTCTGTTTGTACATAGCTGATGTGTAGCCAAATAAATGAGAAGGTATTCAGATACCACAGCTTTATGCTTCTCACTGTTAAAAATTGAAATAGATTAGAAAATAAATACTTTGCATGGGGGCTTAATTAAGTAAATATTATGCAAATAATTTTAATTTTTTTTTTTTTTTGTAGCTGTCTGTCCGATTACGCAGTCTCGTAAACGGTTGGCCCTGAGTGGTATTATTACGCAATCTGACTGCATAGAACAACAACAAGGAATGAAAGGAAATTTCCGTTAACACAATTAATTAATTAAGTCCCCAGCAACTATAAAACCTACGAAACCAAAGCACAAGTGTACCTGTTCTGTGTGTAGAAGTGTGATTCAACGTACAAATCTGGCACCGTTCTTCCTCAATACAAGCCATTTACCATGAAGAAATTAAAAAAAAATAAACATAAATACTATAATTGCACATCGAAACCAGAAATACAGTCTAATACAAGAACACGAGCCAAATGCTTTGTTGACTGAACCTGTGACCAAGGGGCATTATTGTTTAACACATTTGAAATAAAAAAATAAGAAAATTTTCTTTTACGTTTATATATCTTGACGAAAAGTACTCTGATCATTACAATATCTCCATTCGAACAGCATCTGGTGTCTAGCCCATCAAAACTTCTGCTCACAACATGGCCTCAATTAGTACAGGTATCAACATCCTCTCTCCAAAGCACTAACTACCACCACATCTCAACAACGACCGACTACTGCTACTTCTCAACAAGCACTGCCAGTGGAGGCACGGAATAATACTCTCTGGCGCTGTGGCTCAGTGTAGCCGAATACTTTCTGGCGCGATCTCTGGCGCTGTGGCTCAGTGTAGCCACCTTTCATATGCCCCTCCTCCACGGGCTACAATTTGATGGTATTTTTGCCAGCATTGATGGTGAAAATACCACCAAATTCGTCAAAAACAAATACAGACAAAAATAAAAGATAATATTAATAAGTAAATATCACGTAATTAGATAAATTTTGGCTTTGCACTGACCTTTCAATAACCTAATATATAAAATACAGTAAGGAATACAAATGCTTTCAAACACGTGATTTTACATAATAGTTTACACAAGTATAATTCAATCAATGGCACCAGCAATGACGAATAGGTGTAGGTAAGAGTCTCATAACATTTCACAAACAGTAATACACAAAAAATCAGTTTATACAAATATTCACATAAATGCTTTCCATAGTTCAAGAAACAAGTAGTTGACAGTTCCAGCAGTAGCACCCAGCAATGGTCAACAGGTGCAAATAGCAGTCTCATAACATTTCATCAGCATTAATTAAACAGCTCCAACAGTGGCTCCCAGCAATGGCGAGCAGGCGCAGACACCAACACGTGACATTATTTCAGTAGAAGCAGTTCCATCAGTGGCACCCAGTAATGTTGACAGGTGCAGACACCAACAAGTGACATCATTTCAATAGAAGCAGTTCCATCAGCTGCACCCAGCTATGTTGAACAGGTGCAGACACCAACAAGCGACATTATTTCAGTAGAAGCAATTCCATCAGTGGCACCCAGCAATGTTGAACAGGTGCAGACAGCAACAAGTGACATCATTTCAATAGAAGCAGTTCCATCAGTGGCACCCAGTAATGTTGAACAGGTGCAGACAGCAAGAAGTAATATCATTTCAGTAGAAGTAGTTCCATCAGTGGCACCCAGCAATGTTGAGCAGGTGCAGACACCAACAACTGACATCATTTAGCAGAAGCAGTTCCATCAGTGGCACCCAGCAATGTTGAACAGGTGCAGACAGCAACAAGTGACATCACTTCAGTAGAAGCAGTTCCATTAGTGGCACCCAGTAATGTTGAGCAGGTGCAGACACCAACAAGTGACATCATTTCAGTAGAAGCAGTTCCATTAGTGGCACCCAGTAATGTTGAGCAGGTGCAGACACCAACAAGTGACATCATTTCAGTAGAAGCAGTTCCATTAGTGGCACCCAGTAATGTTGAACAGGTGCAGACACCAACAAGTGACATTATGTCAGTAGAAGCAGTTCCATCAGTGACACCCAGCAATGTTGAGCAGGTGCAGACAGCAACAAGTGACATCATTTCAGTAGAAGCAGTCCATTAGTGGCACCCAGTAATGTTGAACAGGTGCAGACACCAACAAGTGACATTATCTCAGTAGAAGCAGTCCATCAGTGGCACTCAGCAATGTTGAGCAGGTGCAGACACCAACATATGGCATTTCAGTAGAAGCAGTTCCATCAGTGGCACCCAGCAATGTTGAGCAGGTGCAGACACCAACAAGTGACATCATTTCAGTAGAAGCAGTTCCATCAGTGGCACCCAGTAATGTTGAGCAGGTGCAGACACCAACAAGTGACATTATCTCAGTAGAAGCAGTCCATCAGTGGCACTCAGCAATGTTGAACAGGTGCAGACACCAACAAGTGGCATTTCAGTAGAAGCAGTTCCATCAGTGGCACCCAGTAATGTTGAGCAGGTGCAGGTAACAGTCCATAATATTCACTATCACTAATTAGACAGTTCATCATAGTTCATTAGCACAAATTAAACCTCTTCTAGTGGCACCCATCATGTTGAACAAGTGCAGGTAACAGTCCATAATATTCACTATCATTAATTCAATAGTTCATCAGAGTTAATTAGCACAAATTAAACATCTCTTACTGGCACCCATCATGTCAAACAAGTGCAGGTAACAGTCCATAATATTCACTATTACTAATTAGACAGTTCATCAGAGTTCATTAGCAGAAATTAAACATTTCCAAGTGGCACCCATCATGTTGAACAAGTGCAGGTAACAGTCCATAATATTCACTATTACTAATTAGACAGTTCATTAGCATAAATTAAACATTTCTAAGTGGCACCCATCATGTTGAAAAAGTGCAGGTATGCACAACAGTTTGAAGGCACTCACAATTGCTTTTACAAAATTATTATCAATGCTCTTACACTAAACATACAAATTATAATAAACACACAAATGATATCAGATAATTGTCATAATAACTATTACAACACACAAAATCAGTGAACCTATAATATTTATGGGAGTCAGTGCAAGCCACAACAAACAAGTAAAATAATATTTAGGAGATAGGTCGGTACCAATTATCTGGGATTAGGAAAGGAAAACACACAAAACACACTCACTCATCTTTCATCCACATTAAGTACTACTGTGTAATTGAATAGTGTTAACTGTGTAAATGCAATTCTGTCAAAATTTTATGTTCAACTTGTGTATCAAGTAGTAGTGGCAGCAATGTAAAACAGTCGATACTAGTTAGTCAACGTCATAGTCATCATGTCAAGACCAATGTTTGCCAAGCGAAATCAAATGTACGGTTGCTGAAGAACTGTCAATGTGCCAAGATATGCAATTACTTCCTCTCTCCAAAAAAAGTATATACTGCTTAGTGATTTAACAAAGTGTGTGTGTGGACAATCTTCCTTCCACTTGAGTGTTCTAGTCTGCCATCTTCATCCTCCTTGTTCCATATAAACCAACAAAAAAAAAATGCTCCTCACTTACTTTACCTCTTATCCACCAAAACTCCAATAATCATCAGCATCACATAATCTCAATACTTCAATAATACCTCTTACGTCGATACATATAAACCTTATCATCAATATCATTTACCTTACACCTTGTCCACCAAAACTCCAATAATCATCAACTTCACACAATCTCAATACCTCAATAATACCTCTTCAATACATCGATACATATAAACCCTTTCGCCAATACCATTTCACTTCCATACCAACTCTTTCCTCTAGTCAGTCTCCTCGAACAAGTACAGATAAAATTCTAGTGCAAACTTCAATTCATCATCCCATACAATCCGAAGACACAATGTCCACACACAACCTCTGTGTAATCCATCTGACCCAAATCTTCTACTCATTATGAATTATAAAATACATTTTGGTTACCTTGCTCATCATTGAATAAAAGAAACGCATACATGACCTCTAACAGCCTTTGGTTTGAATAACTTTCAGTAAGTAAGTACGAGTACGCAGTGTGAATGATCATAATATTTCACAGTGTGTACACCACTTCAAGAACCATGGCAAAACAGAAGCAAACATGTGGAGTATTTCTTGTGTCAAGTGTCACTTGCTATTTCAATTGCTCACGAAGAATGCAGTGTAATAACTGTCAGTGGTCTAAACCTGTTGTTGGTATGTCATGTCGTTAGCTTCCTTCCTATTAGCATAAATTTATACAGCTTCCATAAAACCTCCAGCTCATGTGACTTCAATGAAGTTTCTTGTACCAACGTCGTTCGTAGAATTATAGCAGTTCGTTTTCTTATCTTAAAAATATAAGGCACTGAGCGTAAGCAAAACATGCAATAGTAAGTAAATATACCAGTAGAGAACAGAATGTCAGCAAGTGGATGCAGCACAATTCCTACAACGAGGCTCTGCCAAGCAAACAATACCATAGTGTGACCTAAACTCCGTGTTCGTACACAGTATATCAGCATTTCTATATACTAAATTAATGAGTAATTATGTCAAAAAAACAGAAATGTGTTAATATGCAATCCATACGCAAAGCAGCAAATAGGTATCTTACATAATAAACAGGTCATTAGTATCATATCAGCATAAGCAAATAAATGTTCATATGTAATCTTAATAAGTAAACATGAAGGCGCAAGCAGATAAATCACAAAGTATAACTTACATACATAACCATATCATCACAACTAATCAGGTGACAATTATAATTTAAATAAATAGGCACAGCAGGCACATAATAAAAAAAAAATGTGACATCAGTGAAAAAGCATAGCAGCCAAGCGATGCATAATATACACAAGTAACAACCCTGTTCATTAATCAATCATTGTCAAAATCAGTTAACACAAAGTATAAATCACGTAATCGCGAGCAGCAAATTACGTCTAAAGTACGTACCTAAGTGGAAATTGTTACCTGAAAAATAAACTCCATTAATAGTTACCTTTTTAGTTTATTAGTTTCTTCTTCGAAATTACATTCTTCCTGAAAATTTCTCGATAGCAAGTCCTCTTAACGTCGGACACACACTGAATTTACCTGAAGTTCTTAAATATTTTATACAACCGTATCCTGAAAAATACTGAACGTTAATAACATAATTTATCAAGTCATTATAGCTTTATACTGAATTTAATCGGAGAAATTAGACTGTGTATTTGTTTACGGCTTTCAGTGCATTAGCACTGAGCGCTCGATCAGCTGTAGGTACGCGTGACGTAGGAAGTAATTGTTTGCGGTCAACGACTGCCTTGTGCGCCGCGCAGACTTGACTGTTGCTTTGAGTATGTGCCGCCGCCGGAACACGGCGCGGTATCCTTGCATTCTCCGTGTGTTTACGTATAACTGTTAGTCTCTCAAAAGTATGTCATTCCACAAAAATTTTAACGTTCGATATATGATGTATTCCCTTAGAGCGCCGAGATTTAAGAGTTTCTACTTCGACAGTGTTATCATGAATGATTTTGCGAACCCTATATGGACCGATATAAAGCAGAAAAAATTTGCGACACAAGCCTTTTCCTTTGTGAGACAAACGGTGAGACTTAATTAACACCTTTTGACCAACTGACAAGATTTTTAAACGACCAGGATGTTTAGCTGATTTTTCTCTTCTAGCAGCCGCAGATGCAATATTTTGCAGAGCCAAGTTCACAACTTCAGAATGCCGCAGTTTCCGTGTAGGCGGAAAAGGAACGATTTCAGAAATGCGATTTGTCGGGGCTTTGTTTTTTAATATCAATATAGGCGGTAAAGAAGTTGAATCATTAGGGAGTTCATTCAGAATGTTTTGAAAAATATGAAGATACTGATCCCAAGCTCTGTGATTCTGATGACAATAAAGTCGACACAATTTATTGATTTCCTTCATCCATCTCTCTGAAGCGTTAGATTGAGGGTGAAAAAGTGAAATGAAAATTGGTTTAATCTTACGACGCCGTAGAGTACGAAGCCAAAGTTTAGAGCGAAACTGTGATCCATTATCTGATATAACCCTATCAACATGACCCACTTCTTTAAGAAAATGTTTGATGAAAGCATTAGATACTGAACGAGCTGTTGCTTTGCGTAAAGGTGTAAAACACACATATTTTGATGTCAATTCTACTGCTACTAAAATGTACGCAAAACCATTAGTAGAACGAACCACTGGACCGAACAAATCGACTGCAGCCATGTCCTTTAATTTCGCTGGAATGATAGGAAACAACGGTGCTCTGTGAGAAATAGTTGGCGGCTTAGCCTTTTGACATAATTTGCATTTGGCAAGAAGAGATCGAATGCGTTTTTCCATATTACTGAAGTAGCAATTTTCTCGTAATTTATGGAAGCTTTTTCTGGGACCAAAGTGCGCATAACTGAAATGTGTGTACCAAATCAATTTATTTACCCACTCATCAGGAATACAAACTAACCAGAAAGAGTTGTCGACCGATTTTCGTTTAAAAAGAATATCATTGCGAACTAAATAATACTGTCTAATCGCTACGCTTTCCTTTCTCCTCCACTTCCCCTTAATGTCCTTCCAGATTAGATCCTTATTTTGCTCCTTAGCGATGTCCTGGAGCGAAGACGAAATAAAATTCTCAAACGCAACACCTTGAATATACATTAAACAATAATTGTTTTCTTTGCAGTCCTCTTCAGCACTTTGTTTCAAACCCATAGGTGCACGTGATAAAGCATCAGGAATAATATTCGAAGATCCCTGTATGTAAACAATACTAAAATCAAATTCCTGTAGATACAGCGCCCATCGTGACAATCTTCCATGTGTTAATTTTGCTGACATAAGAAATTCCAGAGCTCGGTGATCGGTGTAAACCTTAGTATGTCTGCCATACAAAAATATGCGAAATTTTGTGAAAGCCCATACAACAGCCAAAGCTTCAAGTTCCGTAATCGAATAATTTTTTTTCTGATTTAGAGAACACGACTTCCAAATGCAATAGTCTTTTGTACTACAACGCCGTTTTCTTCTATCTCTTGAAATAAATGTGCGCCTAGGCCTTTGTATGATGAGTCCGTCGCCAAACAAAAATCTTTAGATAAATCCAGATGTGAAAGAAGTGGAGCAGCAACTAAAGCATCACGAAGTTGTTCAAATTCTGACTGAGCTTCCTCATCCCAACACCAATTAGAATTCTTTCCAGATAGTTCACATAAACGAGGTGTGGCCAAATTGTCCAATCTAACAAAGCGTCTAAGAAAATTACAGACACCAAGGAAACTACGAACATCACGTTTTGTGGTAGGAACAGCATAATTACGGATAGCGTCTAGTTTCTCTGGATCAGGAAGAATACCTTCTGTAGAAAAAATGTGACCGAGAAATTTCACCTGAGAACGACCAAATTCAGATTTTTCCAAGTTCACTGTAATGCCAACTCTTGCAAAGATACGTAATAATGAATCCAAAATTTTGTTGTGCTCACTCCAAGAATGTTTAGCAATAAGAATATCGTCAACATATGAAGTAATATTGTCACGAAGATAAACAGGTAAAATTTCGTTTAAACTACGAATGAATGCTGCTGAAGATACAGTAAGTCCAAACGGTAATTTCCGAAATTGGTAACAGTTACCAAAGGCTAAAAAGGCAGTGTATTTTCTACAATCAGGGTGGAGTTCTATTTGCCAAAAACTTGCGCGCATATCAATCGTGGATAAAACTTTAATTCCATGGAAATGTTGAAGAAGTTCATCTAAATTTTGTGGACGGTCAGTTTCAGGAATGATGATATTATTTATCTGTCTGGAATCCAGAACCAAACGAATTGACCCATCCTTTTTAAGAACGACGTGTAATGGGCCGGTATAAGGACTGACTGCTGGCTCAATAATGCCTTGATCTAACATGTATTGAAGTTCACTCTTAACCTTGTCTCTGTAAGCCAAAGGAATAGCGTACGTTTTCCCCCGAAATGGTGTGTGTTCTTTTACTTTAAATAAATATTGTAAGCCTTGTATAGTTCCTGTGTGATGATTAAATACTGTAGCATGTGAAATCAAAATTTGGTGCAGTTCTTCTCTTGCAACGTCATCTGGCACTTCAGCTTTCTTAACCTTTTCATTAATTAATTCTTCACTATTAATTATATCATCCATCGCGTCTCTGTATCTATTGTCGTTGTCATGAATAAACACACTGTCGTCATAATGCTCAACGAAAACATCAGAAGTAAGAAACCTTAAACATTTTGTATCTGATTCAGATCTTGTTAAACACTCGAAAAATTTCAAACATTTCGGCGTTCCGGCAACAGTCAAATTCACACTTCCTTCTTTAAAGTTCAAAATTGCCTTATGTGTGTTAAGAAACTCCATACCTAATATGATTTGTGTACTGAGTAATGGAACAATAATAAAATTAGCAGAAAATTCGTATCCTTGAAAAATGAAATTTAGGTTGGTCTGTTGTTTGACTGTCCGCAGCTCGTGGTCGTGCGGTAGCGTTCTCGCTTCCCGCGCCCGGGTTCCCGGGTTCGATTCCCGGCGGGGTCAGGGATTTTCTCTGCCTCGTGATGACTGGGTGTTGTGTGATGTCCTTAGGTTAGTTAAGTTTAAGTAGTTCTAAGTTCTAGGGGACTGATGACCATAAATGTTAAGTCCCATAGTGCTCAGAGCCAGTTGAACCATTTTTTGAACCAACAGTAAAATTCTGAGGCGGTGGTGTTATGGTGTGGTTGTGTCTTTCATGGACGGGGCTTGCACCCCTTGGTGTTTTGCGTTGCACGATCACAGCACAGGCCTACATTGATTTTTTAAGCACCTTGTTGCTTCCCACTGTTGAAGAGCAATTCCGGGACGGCGACTGCATCTTTCAGTACGATGGAGCACCTGTTCATAATGCACGGCCTGTAGCGAAGTGGTTACACGACAATAACAACCTTGTAATCAACTGGCCTTCACAGAGTCCTGACCTGAATCATACAGAACAACTCTGTGATGTTTTGGAACGCCGACTTCGTACCAGGCCTCAGCGACCGACATCGATATGTCTCCTCAGTGCAGCACTCCGGGAAGAACGGGCTGCCATTCCCCAAGAAACTTTTCAGCACCTTGAAACGTCCCCTTAGAACAATTAGACATGACTGTGCTTAAACTGACACACAATATTTTTAGCGCAACGCAATCTGACTTTCAAAAATCCCTACAAAAGAATGGCCCTGACTAACATTAACCTATACGTTTCACAAATGACTTACCTCACAAAAATCTTGGTTACTCGAACCACTGCAATACAGAGAGCGCCACTACTGCCAGCTAAATACAAGATTCAAACTACGGAAGGCACTAACTACTCATAGGCATAGTTAGCAAACGAAAGATTTTAACAGAGAACAACCAATGTATTTACCTTAATAGTGTTGAAAAATCATAATATACATAGCAGTTCATGACATCCAGTCTTACAAATTTCAAAACTCCGCCATCTCTCTCCCCACATCCACCACTGCTGGCGGCTCACCTCCAACTGCGCAACGCTACGCGCTGTTCACATCCATCTGCCCAACACTACAATGGCAGACAACAATGCAAACTAGCCACAGACTGTACACAGCACAGCCACTGATTCTAATACAGAGCGCTACGTAAAGTTGCCAATAAGAAAACATAAACAGCCTACTTACATAGCCCCCATGCTCCCCACAAAAAAATTTTACAAATTGTTTTGGGCAGTGGCCAATACAGATTTGAAAAAAAATTTTCATAATTACAATAACAAAGAAATCAAATGCACACACTTATCGATACAATGTTGGTCAAAAGCTAAAATTTTCTCACAGTCCATTAAGACAGTCCTGATCATTCATCACAGTAGAATTGCAGTGTTTTCTTTTTTCTCAAAGTCTGAGCAGTAAAAGAAAATGCACACGGAAGTAGTGGATTTCCATGCAGGCTTGAAGAAGTAGTGTTGTCCTTCCAACGGAAAGACAGTGCTGACTCTCGACATGCAGACAGGTAATGGGCCACAACAGAGGAAACCCACAGCAGAGTCAGTCGAGGTTTTGAAGAATATTGGTAGATAGGTCATCACAGAGTAGACTCACTGTAGTCCTGGTAGAGATTACGGTATTTGTGGGCCACCAGAGATGCAGACCCACTGCAGTCCTTGTAGAAGTAATGGTATTGGTGGGTCATCAAAGGTGTAGACCCTCTGTAGTCCTTGTAGAGGCGGCCAGCAGCCATCTGTTGTGACTGTGCTGGTGCACAATCACCATTGAAGAGTCTTGCGGATAATATAGCAAGTCCATGAACCACCACTCGTGCACTCACAAAAAAAGTTTTTTGAAATGTCCTTAGAACCAGCAATGCTGTTATCCAGTCCCTTGCTGAATTATTAACACACGTGCAAACACTATCAGTCCCTACTTCTCACATATTGTCCATATACTATGACCAACAGAAATGTGTGCAGTGAAATGTAACTTACAAGTTACTTCATTTGATGAACTGGTGTCAATTACAATTTTATAACATGAGAATACAATAACAAAGATACAAAATACATCATTAAAGAACATAACAATACAGATAACATTTGTAGTAATACAGGCTTTACAACAACATATACATATACAACAGTGTTACAGGAATTATGACATAAGTAAATATATAAAAGATCAGAATAACTTTTGAAACATCAACTTTAAACATGAGCATTAAAACAAAACAGAATAAATAATGTCTAAGCATATTTACAAGGTAAATAACATGTTATTAATGCCAATTATATTCGAGGATAACAGTATTCCTCATCATAGTGAATGTAGCTTAGTATTAGAAGAAGAAAAAATTCTATGAAACTACACAGAGACAGGAAGAAAACAAATACACAAGGGTACACAAACACATAGTGGGATAACACAAAAGGAAAGGACAGGGTTTGTTTTCAGTGTAACATTTGGTACTGCAGTCCAATCCAAAACTTAATTCCATAGATCATTCCTCTTATTTCGACATTTGCTCCAGCCAAAAAAAAACGTCCTATCCAAGCATTCTTTCTGTATTCTGTTCACATCCTTTTTCAAAAATAGTTTTTCTCCACTGTACACTACTTTTTTTGGTCAAACCATTTTCTTATAGCTTCTCAATTCATTTCTTCTAATCCATCATAGTTAGTTTCTTATATAGTCTACCCCCTCTTAAGCTGACTTAAATCTGCTGAGCTCAGATATATATACCAATGGACGAGGCAATGCAGCAGCACATAACAAATTAACACAAACTGCAAGGACAAAAAAATACAAATTGCCAAAGCAAGCAGCAATATATATAAGTTATATATAAGTTAGCAAAGCAAATGCAACATTATCACTAATACGAGCCAATGTGCAGCAAAAAGAAAAATAAAGCAGTAGTAAAGCTGGCTTAACAGAGTAGTACAAAGTGAAATTCAGTAGCACTATGCCTGGCACACAGCAGCAGCAAATGCAATAACTTATACCTAAACATGACAAAGCTCAATCAGAAAAAAATATTACAGTAAAAATGGCCATGTTTAATACCTATGTCACATCTTAACACTAGCGTGATGCATCACCTTAACTTACACTACTAAGTTACCCAGTCATTGACAAAAAATATGTATGCAATTTCTGTGAAGGAAAATGTCTTTTTGTGCTCCCTCGTATTTTTGAAGTAGATTATAAAATGGTTATTTACTGGATCTGTAGGCATAAAATATCTATATTAGTACATCTATTAAATTTTATTTTAACCAATGCTGCAGTGCAGCTAGAAACTAGATATTAAACAAAATAGGCAAAGCAAGGCGTGAAACGTCATTCACTAGCCATATGGCATTTCATAATGCAGTAAACAATCTTTCAACTAGCAAGGCAATAGCTGTGAAATGTTTCTCATCACTTCATTAGTCATTTTAGTAAACATCATAAATTACGAGCTCCACAGTGTAATCATATGTTTTCAAGTTTGAGCGTGTCGTATTTGCGATGCTTTCTACAAAGAAATGTCAATAGCGAGGATAATGGCCTCCTTTTTTCTCCACCTGTGCCTCTGAAAGGCACACACTAATGGCTTTTTTCCAGGCGACTGTCACGCAGCTGCCCACATAATGCGTTGTGCCCACGACACATTACGTGAAGGTCACTTAACTTTCTTACTGAAATATTTACAACACCGGTTTGCACTACAGTGGCAGTCTCATATACAAAATTTCACGGGTCGAGAATTTGCGTTGCAATTGTGTAGAAACAAAATCTTATGAATATAACAGTGTCCAAAAAATTTTCGCCAGCATTGTGATACATTCACGCATTTACACACATTTCATAACTCTTAAAGTACGATTCTTGGTTTCCAACATCCTTTTTCACAAGCAGAGTCCCTAACCACTATTCATTACTCCTTACCTTATTACACATATATATATTCGTCGACACGTCAATCTTGCGACGACACTTCAATATTTCATCATAATAAATACATAGCATAATCAAATTCCTCATATAACGTCAGCTTATTGATCATAAACATACCTCAACAGCATAACACTCATCGTCGTCGTAAAAATAACATCGTAACACCTCAGTCAAATCTCAAAAACGTCGTAGCTTTCTCCAATAATGTCAAAACCTAAAAAAATTCTCTGCTCATTTCAATAGTGTCATCTACCTCAAATGTACTTTAAAAATCATGATCTCATACCAAATAAATCATTCAAAGCTCTCATAGTATCACAATGGTTCCGAAAAAATATGAACAGTTCACAAAGTACAGCCAAAATACAATTTCATAAATGTGAAGTTACCCAACTGTGTAATTGCGTAAACATGTGTCACTGATGTAGTAAAAAAAAATGTTTATCTCTCAGTTAAATGATCAGATAGCTGTGTAATTTGTGTGTTAGAGAAATATGGTACTGATGTGTAAAGTTGTATAAGCAAATACCATATCAGCTAGGGCTCCTTGTGCTTGCCAAACACATGGTCCACAAAGTAAGTGTGTACCCCCTGAGGATTAATGTAATTATACCCTCACGTGTTACAGATTACAGCAATGGAATGAAATGTATCACGGAAAACTTTCTTTGTAATTGAAAAATCTTGAAAAATAAATGGTTTAAGTACAAAATTAATCACTCAAATGCGTGTCCTGTAGTGCTAAATGTGCATCTTGCTGTAAGATAATTCTGTGGAAGTGTCGTAGTTATCGTCCTCTGTAAGCAAAGTTCTGCTGAAGTCAATGTACTTACCTCATCATAAACAAAAGTGAAATGCTTTGAGTATAGATATCTTAGTTATTACGCTTATTGCCGTGATGAAGAAAGTACTGTGCTGTAACGTATTGTTGCGCTACGGAAAAGAGTGTCTCATTGTAGCTATACCGCAAAAGTTACTACTAAAACATGTTTTACTTTCCAGAATAATACAGAAAAACTGTGCACATTTAAAACAGAAACACCGCAAAAGCAACATTGTAAATTGTCACTCATTAGTAGTGTCGTGATAAAATCGTGTAGCTGTCACATAAACTAACCACTGTGTCATCTGATATCTCTCAGAAAGTACTTTAAATCCAGAATGTATTTTCAAATAAACCAAAATATTGCATTAAAATCTCATTAGCAGTACTGGTAAACGTTCTAAGTATGTGAGCCTTATGGTCATTACATAATCGTGCCACTAACAAGCAAGAATGTACACTCACAATAGCACTGTGTCGTCTGTTCACTATAACAATGCATTCGTAATTACTGTTTAAATAAGTTCTCTTTGTTCTTGACTGGATATTTAACTTCAAGCATTGTTGCATGTTAACAGATTCTAAGTCTGACAAAGCATACTAGTAATGTAAAGTGAAAAGTTATATGGCAAAGACAAAGTTAAAAAGCAGATCATCTTTCAATAAACGGTTTTACATGTGAAATGTAGTGTAAACCTTTACTCTTCCTAGTACGCAGAGTTTCAACTTCAACGCAATTATCATGTGGTATACGTTGGTAAGGAATACTGGAATTTTTCTCAAGGTTAGCGTCTATGTAATTTTTCCCTGAGCCAGCCGGCGCACGCGGCTGCCTGCTGTGCGAGTCATTGTCTGTCTCTTTGTTGGCGTGCGTCGTTATTGGGATTAGGAGACCTAACTTCTACAAATTCACCTTGCCGAGAGTGCCCTGCTCTATTTGAATCCTGCCGGTTCTGATGGAATTGGGGTCTGTCGTTTTGTTTGTAGTTTACATAGTTTCTTGTTTGTCGGTCATGTGGTGGAGGATTTCTCCCAGAATCATAACTGCGTGCTGAACTGTTGCATCTGAAGTTATTCTGTCTCCCTTGATAATAATTGTTTTGGTTTCCATATTGTCTGTTTCTATGGTTATGTCTGTCATATTCATAATTACGGAAGTGCGATCTTTCTCTGTAACTATAACTCTGCCAGTGGTTGTCATATGGGTGGTGTCTGTTTTGTTCACGATTTGCGTTGTAAGAATAGCCTTGTCGTGTCCAGTTATTATTTCTTTCATGGCTGAATTGTGACGGATTTGATCTGTAATTGTTGTGTTCCTGTTTTCGCGTTCCGCGATTATCAGTGTCAATTTCTAATTCTTGTAAGAGTCCCTGAAAAGCTTCAATGTCGTCTTTGCAACGTCCTGCCAAAATAATATGTCGTAAATGTTCAGGCAATTTGATTAAGCAAATGCGGATGAGATCTGAAGGGCTGTATGGGTTTGACAGGTACTGATTCTTGTGCAACATGTCTTCAAAATATTTCACAAGACTGGAAAATTCAGATTGTTCGAAATGTTTCATCATTATGATGCCATGTTTTACTTGGTCTTGAGTGGCTTGAGACCAATATGCTGAGAGGAAGGCATGGTAAAACTCTCCTTCACTGTGGCAATCGTGAATGACCGATCACATTCTTACAGCTGGTTCATTCTCTAAGTAGCCACACATAAATTCCAATCTGTGTTCTAATGACCAGTTGGGAGGAAAACAATGAGAGAATTGATGAAGCCACGCTTGTGGATAAATGTCGTTGCCAGAATTCTTAAATGTTTTGAATTTACTTGTAGTAATGAACAGCTTATAGTCAAAATTATCATGTCGGCGAGTCGCATGTCGGTTATTGTTACGTCGTTTCGGCGGTTCCATCTCAAAATTCGGTGTACCTTGCCTATTTCTTTCATAATTTCCGAAGTACCCTGTGTTATTATTTTGTGGCTGTTCCGTATTTCTATGTCCCTCTTCCCGTATTGGAGTGCGAATGTCCTCTGAAATACGTAATTCTTGTATTACCTGTGTCAGCTGATATTATACTTCCCGGATTTCACTTTTGTGTTGCATATTAGATTCTGATTTTGTTTGAATTTCCTAATTTGTTCGCACTGTTCTGTGTTATTAAAGACTACCGGTTTTGTGTCATTCAGATTATCATCTACCTTCGTAGATAAATTATTTAGCTAATCCGAAAGTTCCACTACTTTCTCTGATAATGAACTAATTTCCTCCATGTGTCTTTCTGAACCAATTTTCAGAGTATCTACTGTGTCCTTTAAGTTTTCCTGAGTTTTTGCAAGTTGCGTAACCGAATCGGTAGATGCAACTGAGTCAATTTTAGCTTGCAAAGTCTCATGATTTTCATGAACAATAGTTTTCAGTTCTTTTATGGCAGTTCGTGATTCTGTAATGCATTTTCATGCCGCGAAAAAATAGGTTGAAAATGCTCACAAATTTGTGTTTTTACGTCATTACAGACTTTTTTACATTTCGATTCAATGTTGTGTAACTCAGTAGTTAAATCTTCACGTGTTTGTTCAAGCGTGGTGTCTAACTTCCGAAGATTTTGTTCCATTGTGTCTAACTTTTGAAGCTTTTGCTGTGTTTGTCTCTGGTGTTGTTCCATTGTGTCTAACTTTTGAAGCTTTTGTCCCATTTGTTGCATTAATTGTAATAACAATGCACTGGTGTCTGAAACTTGTTCCTCAGTGCTATTCGACAATGCATTTGAACCGGCAATATTCGCATTTTGAAACGCAGGAAATGTGTCTTGACTTATTTGAGAAAACGGCGAGGACGCAAAACCTGAATCTACAGTATTTGCAAGATTGTGTCCTGTCATTTCGGATTCCTAAGGCAAGCTGTTGCAGACCGATCGATCGATAATGCTTCCCTGTTCACTAATTGCTTCTCTGCCTACACCATTATTTGCAGCCCGCTCCATTTCCCTATGCACAATTACCAAATTACTACTTTGAACATTAGTTAATTCATTACACGGTGGCGCTAACACACTGCTTTCGTCTTCACTGTCACTTCTCAATTTACTTTGGAGCCTAGTATTACGTTTTTCACACGCCATTTCACACGATAACACAGAAAAGCACAATTTGAAGAGCAAAAATAAGAGAACACATTAACATAGCACTGAAAATAATATCTAGTTAATTGCAGCTGCGAAATACTTGATGCAAATCTACATGCATGCCACAACTGTTTTACTGTACAACAATGAAAGACTGCAACTACAAAGAAGATTTTCTCTACAATTACGCGCTAGCAATAAACAAAAGCTACACTAATCACACAAACTACAAGAAAAAATCAGAATATTCCAGTGAGGTATCCTTGGCTAAGGGTCGACGTATGAAATGTCCCCTTAGAATAATTATACATGACTGTGCTTAAACTGACACACAATATTTTTAGCGCAACGCAATCTGACTTTCAAAAATCCCTACAAAAGAATGGCCCTGACTAACATTAACCTATACGTTTCACAAATGACTTACCTCACAAAAATCTTGGTTACTCGAACCACTGCAATACAGAGAGCGCCACTACTGCCAGCTAAATACAAGATTCAAACTACGGAAGGCACTAACTACTCATATGCATAGTTAGCAAACGAAAGATTTTAACAGAGAACAACCAATGTATTTACCTTAATAGTGTTGAAAAATCATAATATACATAGCAGTTCATGACATCCAGTCTTACAAATTTCAAAACTCCGCCATCTCTCTCCCCACATCCACCACTGCTGGTGGCTCACCTCCAACTGCGCAACGCTACGCGCTGTTCACATCCATCTGCCCAACACTACAATGGCAGACAACAATGCAAACTAGCCACAGACTGTACACAGCACAGCCACTGATTCTCATACAGAGCGCTACGTAAAGTTGCCAATAAGAAAACATAAACAGCCTACTTACAACCTGATTGAACGTATGCCTGCGAGAGTGGAAGCTGTCATCAAGGCTAAGGGTAGCTTGTATGTCATTTTCAGCCAGATGTCCGGAAACTTTTCATCACATATTGTATCTTCTAAGGTAAATCGCAGCATCAGTATTGCGTCGCATGTACCTACATTTCTCCGAAATCCAAACTGCTTTTCTCCGACGACAGCATCTATCAATTTTTCCACTAAAACAAAAATGGCTCTGAGCACTATGGGATTTAACATCTGACGTCATCAGTCCCCTATAACTTAGAACTACTTAAACCTAACTAACCTAAGAATATCACACACATCCATGCCCGAGGCAGGATTCTAACCTGTGACCGTAGCGGTCTCGTGGTTCCAGACTGAAGCTCCTAGAACCACTCGGCCACACCGACCGGCTTTTCCAATCATCTGTAAAGAATTATTGTTAATATTTTGCAACCATGACTTAGTAACCTGTCAGCAACTGCTTTCTTTATAATTGTAATTATTACATTCTTCTTTAAGTGGTAGGGTATTTCGCCTGTCTCATACATCTTACACATCAGATGGAAGAGTTTTGTCATGGCTGGCTCTCCCAAACTATCAGTGTTTCTGACGGTATGTCATCCTACGCCAGGGGCCTTATTCCGACTTAGGTCTTTCATTGGTCTGTTAGATTCTTCTCGCAGTATCATATCTTCCATCTCATCTTCATCTATGTCATCTTCTATGTCTATAAAACTGCTCTCAAGTTCATCTCACTTGTATAGATCCTCTATACACTCCTTCCAAGTTTCAGCTTTCCCTTCTTTGCTTATTACTGGTTTGTTATTTGAGCTCTTGTTATTCATACAACTGCTTCTCTTTTCTCCAAAAGTCTGTTTAATTCTCCCCTGGCAGTATCTATTTTACCCCTACTGAAATATGTTTCTAAATCCTGAATTTCGTCCTCTAGCCATTTCTGCTTAGCCATTTTGCTCTTTCTGTCAGTCTCATATTTTAGACCTTTGTGTTCCTTTATAATGCGTTACATTCGTAGAAGTACTTGCGTGTACTAATGTAATGAAAAGGATAGTTGCTTCTCACCATATAGCGGAGATGCTGAGTTGCATAGCAACGATCCTTTTCGTAGGGTGATTCAAAAAGAATACCACAACTTTAAAAATGTGTATTTAATGAAAGAAACATAATATAACCTTCTGTTATACATCATTACAAAGAGTATTTAAAAAGGTTTTTTTCACTCAAAAACAAGTTCAGAGATGTTCAATATGGCCCCCTCCAGACACTCGAGCAATATCAACCCGATACTCCAACTCGTTCCACACTCTCTGTAGCATATCAGGCGTAACAGTTTGGATAGCTGTTGTTATTTCTCGTTTCAAATCATCAATGGTGGCTGGGAGAGATGGCCGAAACACCATATCCTTAACATACCCCCATAAGAAAAAATCGCAGGGGGTAAGATCAGGGCTTCTTGGAGGCCAGTGATGAAGTGCTCTGTCACGGGCTGCCTGGCGGCCGATCCATCGCCTCGGGTAGTTGACGTTCAGGTAGTTACGGACAGATAAGTGCCAATGTGGTGGCGCTCCATCCTGCTGAAATATGAATTGTTGTGCTTCTTGTTCGAGCTGAGGGAACAGCCAATTCTCTAACATCTCCAGATACTGTAGTCCAGTTACAGTAGCACCTTCGAAGAAAAAGGACCAAAAACTTTATTGGTTGAAATGGCACAGAAAACGTTCACCTTAGGCGAGTCACGTTCATACTGAGTTGTTTCCCGCGGATTCTCAGTGCCCCATATACAGACATTGTGACGGTTGACTTTCCCGTTAGTGTGGAAAGTTGCTTCATCACTAAACACAATCTTTGAAACGAAATATTCATGTTTCCATTTGAGCCTAGTCAACAGCGCCTCAAGCGAACAAATGTACAACTAATTGAAACTTTATAGCTCCCTTAATTCGCCGACAGATAGTGTTTAGCTCTGCCTTTTGTCGTTGCAGAGTTTTAAATTCCTAAAGTTGTGGTATTCTTTTTGAATCACCCTGTATTGTTATATTCCATCCGGCATTTTCCATTGTTTGATTTTACTTATGTGTACTGTCAGATGTTTCTGTCGTGCGTTAGCATCGGCAGTTTCACAGAAAGGCACTGGTCTAAAAAATGAAATTAATAAAATGCCGGTGTAAGACTGAAACCAGTAGTGATCGAGGGATTAAGAACGTTGTAAGTGCCATACCAGGATACTGGTTCTAAGCGCCAATAAGTACTTTTCTATAGTTTCATTGTTGCAAAGAAGAAAGCAGAAACTAACTACTTACAGACACAGTTAGCGCCATAACCGGTTTCGAACCGACAGATTCATCTTATCCTAGCTTTTAACTTTTATATTACGTTTGTTATTGTCTGAATCGGTTGTACACAGTTTTTTGTCCAACTAACTCACAGAAACAACAACTTTAATATAATCATGAACAGCCCTTTGAAGACTCATCTATCTGTTCGAAACCGTTAACGGCGTTATTTGTGTAAATAAATAGCATTCATAACAATGGATGGTTACTGAAACGTTTTTTCAGAAATCAACTTGCATTTTGTACACAGTCGTGGTCTCAAAAATATCAGTTTTTGACAAAACAGTAGGAAGAAACTGTTTGCTGTAGGTGCCATTGACATTGAGGCACTGCGTTTTGTTCGTAACATTACCAGGACAGAAATACATCATTATGTTTTCCGCTAATAGAACTGTAGTCAACGGAAACCACTTCTCGTATCTTTCAAATTTTTAAATTCTATAGGGAATCACGATTTGGCATAAATAGCGCACGTTTAACTTTTCCCATGGTTTGGCATCTAGCTCAAGTAAAGGGAGAATACAATAGCACTGAAAAAGTATTCTATTTAAATGAACGGATTACCTACCTTCTAAACAGAAGTCTCGATTTCTATCTTCTATTCGTGTAGATCGTTATTCAGTTGAGAGATTACGGTATTATACCGAACATTCTGGGAATAAGTCATATTTGACTTTCGGAATTTCCTTCATTTACTGTGAAATGCAGAGATACGAATTACAAAATGAAATACCATAACTTCATCTGTAACATAAAACTGATTTTAATTTTCACGCACGCTGATCGTAAGTGGTGGCTCCAACAATTAATTTCAACAATGCTGCTGTATTTCGAGTGGAATGTTTCACGCACTCCGACATCACTTCCCTCCCTCCTCCCCACTCCTCCCCCCCCTCCCGTCTTTCCATTCAGCCCCGCGTCCTCTCTCCGTAATTCGCAACAGTCCTCGCGACAGTTGTTTTCCTTCCGTGGTAGGTGGAGATAATACCGAACGGCGATGATAACGGTGCGCGAAACGTTCCGAATAAAGCGATATACAGAACCGAGAGAAGCTGCTCGCTCGGATATAAAACTCGCTCAGTATCGAGCAAACAGCACAAATCGTTGGGCGCCACGGCCAAAGTTTTCTGCCGATCAACACCCTCACAACGAGCAGAATCCTGCTCTTGTGGGCATGCACGCTGCGAGCTCGCCAGTGGAGTACAGGCATGGCGTCCACGCGCCTGCCTGCTGTTTCCATCGCACGCGTTATGAGTGTTGGCGCAAGGGGCGCGGGTGGGTAGCGTGGTGTAGTGTGGCGGAAGGTTGGGAGAGAGGGTGTGTGTGTGTGTGTGTGTGTGTGTGTGTTTGTGTGTGTGGCGGGTGGGGGAGGGGTGGGCGGAGGTGGCTGGATGGCCCCTACGATAGCCACGCGTCCCGTTCGGCGGCGGAAGGCCGGCCTATCTCGCGTCCGGCCGTCAACCGTTATGCGTATCGCGATGCACTTAGCCGAGCTAACAAGGCCTAACAACAGCGGCGGCGCGGCAAACAATTTGAAGGGAAACAGTGCTAACAGGCGCGGGCGCGGTCGCAGCTCCAACCGAGCAGCTGCGGCGGAGAGATGTGTCCGTACGACAGAGGACAGCGCACGCGGGCGGCGTACGTAATGGAGAGATCTGCCGCACAACAGCACATACCCCACGGGTTGGGGACCTCGACGGTTCTCCGTTACACATGTCGTCGTCTCCCGACTGCGGTTACCCCACATCCATCACTGTGACCCGCACTCGACATTGTCTGCATTAATTTCGTTCATCATATTAGATGTTTCAGGCAAGTCTGTAACTGTGTCTTTCGTGGTTTAAAACATGAAAAGTGCACAGTTATTTATATTTTGATCCTTAGCACAAAGCGTTTCGAGAATATATCTTCATTTTTTCAAGTGCATTTGTGCATTTGTTTACTTGAATATGCTTGGTGAAGTGTGTTGGTGTAAACAAATGCGTCTGAAAATGAGAATAAATTCCCGTAACGCTAAGCATCAAAACATAAGTACTTTTCATTATCTAAATAATTTCCTGCATTTCCAGTGTCAACTCGTTCTAGTTCTCAAGTAACTTCAGATTTGGAAGGAATATATATACGAAACTGTGAATACGATTCGATTGCAGCTGTATATTTATTAGTGACAAATGAAAATTTGTGTAGACTCGAAATCGAATTTTCCGCTTTGCACAGGTGATCACTTTAACCACTCCTTTTTCATTCTTTTTTCCCTTTTTTTGGGAAAACATCAAAATTTATTTTGCACAATGGGTCTCTTGTGCTAAATAACAACAACACAAGAGTACAACAATGGAACATAGGAAAAATCGCCTTCCCGGCGTAACAAACGAAAGGCCACACGACATCAGCCGGTCGGGATTACTAGTGAAAAGTTGATTCCTTTGTGCTGCAGATGAGCTCCAGTCACGTTGTCTCGAAGAAAAAGGCTGTTTGTCCCTCTCACAATTTCTTTGTTGAGAACTAGGCACTCATAATGAAGTTATCTTCTCATGTCCGGTACACACCAGCTGCGGGGAGGGTCCAAGAAAACACTGTCCAAAAAACTGACAATAATATGGGTTGTGATGAAGACGAGTGAAACGTTACTAAAAATCTGGAATCTTCTTATCACCATCCCGGAACAAATAAGACATCGACATTGCTTTGATCCATGTCACGCCATTAGTCTTAGGGCAAACCGTCCGGGCGTCCGGGTCGAGGAGGTCCTAGCGTACTGAACGCCAGACTACGAGCCGAACTATTGTAGGTTGACGGCTTTCCATCACTATCCGGTTATGTTCTAATCATCAGTCTGTAAATACCACACGAAGTAGGGGCTCAGGTGTTCGGGAGATCGGCTTCTATGTAACTGTAGCGATGATTTCGGCTATTTGAGCACGCCCTCGGGACCGTCTCAAATCTCCATGTGTCACTGAGTGACCACGTCCTGCACTCGCACAACTGCTGTGATTCTCGCACGGGGAGGGACTTCATTATTTCCGTCGCGGCCTGTCTGGGCATGTAGAACTACATACATCTGCAATGTCTGAGACTCTCGGCGTGCTATGCAATTTGTCAGTAATACATTGTACAGCTGCAGTCTAGTCGTGTTCGAAATTCCCGTCATACACTCATACAATTACAGTTGTTGGTGAATTTAATTTATTGTCGATATGTTGGCAAAAATACGCGTTTTATTCCGGAGGTACGCATAAAACATCATCCGAAATTGTGCTAAATGCATTCTCTGAAAATCCCGAGTTAATAACGAGCATCAAAATGGATACAGGGCTTAGTGAACACAGAGTTGTCGTGGAGAGATTCAATATTCTAACCCCCAAATCATTCAAAAAGAAAAGAAAAATATAACTATTCAAAAAAAGCAGATAAAAATTCACTTGACGCATTCCTAAGAGACAATTTCCACGCCATCCAAATTAACAATATAAGTGTAGACCACATGTGGCTTGAATTCAAAGAAATAGTATCGGCAGCAATTGAAAGATTTATACCAAACAAATTAACAAACGACGGAGCTGATCCTCCTTGGTATACAAAACGGGTCAGAACACTGTTGCAGAAACAACGAAACAAACATGCCGAATTTAAAGACACGCAAAATCCCCAATATTAGCGACCTTTTACTGAAGATCGAAATTTAGCGCGGATTTCAATGCGAGATGCTTATAATAGTTTCCACAACGAAACTTCGTCTCGAAACATGGCAGAAAATCCATAGAGATTCTGGCCGTATGTGAAGTATGCTAGCGGCAAGACACAATCAATGCCTTCTCTGCGCGATAACAATGGAGGTAATATCGAAGACAATGCTGCTAAAGCAGAGTTATTAAACACAGCCCTCCGAAATACCTTCACAAAAGAAGACGAAGTAAATATTCCAGAATTCAAATCAAGAACAGCTGCCAACACGAGTAACGTAGAAGTAAATATCCTCGGAGTAGTGAAGAAACTTAAATCACTTCTCAAAAGCAAGTCTTCTGGCCCAGACTGTATACCAATTAGGTTCCTTTCAGAGTATGCTGATGCAATTCCTCCATACTTAACAATCATATACAACCGTTAGCTCGGTGAAAGATCCGTAACCAAAGACTGGAAACTTGCACGGATCACACCAATATTCAAGAAGGGTAGTAGGAGTAATTCACTAAATTACAGGCCAATATCATTAACGTCGTTATGCAGCAGGATTTTGGAACATATATTGTTCTCGAGCATTCATTATGAATTACCTCGTAGAAAAAAAAAACGGTCAATTGACACACGGTCAACATGGATTTAGAAAACTTCGTTCTTGTGAAACACAACTAGTTCTTTACTCCCATGAAGTGTTGAGTGCAATTGACAAGGCATTACAGATTGATTCCGTATTTCTGTATTTACCCCAAAGGCTTTTGACACTGTGCCACACAAGCAGCTTGTAGTGAAATTGCTTGATTATGAAATATCGTCTCAGATATGTGACTGGGTTCGTCATTTCCTGTCAGAGAGGCCACAGTTTGCAGTAACTGGTCGAAAGTCATAGAGTAAAACAGAAGTGATTTCTGGCGCTCCCCAAAGTAGTGTTATAGGCCCTTTGTTGTTCCTTTCCTGTATAAACGATTTGGAAGACAATCTGAGCAGCCGCCTTAGGTTGTTTGCAGATGACGTTGTCTTTTATCGACTAATAAAGTCATCAGAAGATCAAAACAAATTGCAAAACGATTTAGGAAAAGTATCTGAATGGTGCTAAAATCGGCAATTGAACCTAAATAACGAAAAGTGTGAGGTCATCCACAAAAGTTCTAAACGGAAACCGTTAAACTTCGGTTAGACGATAAATCAGTCAAATCTAAAGGCCGTAAATTCAACTAAATACCTAAGAATTACAAGATTAACAACATAAATTGGAAGGAACACGTATAAAATGTCGTGGGGAAGGCTAACCAAAGGCTGCGTTTTATTGGCAGGACACTTAGAAAATGTAACAGATCTACTAAGGAGACAGCCTACACTACGCTTGTCCATCCTCTTGCAGAATACTGCTGCGCGGTGTGGGATTCTTCCCAGATATGTCTGACAGAGTATATCGAAAAAGTTCGAAGAAGTGTAGCACGTTTTCTATTATCGTGAAATAGAGGAGAGAGTGTCACTGAAATGATACAGGATTTGGGGTGCGAATCATTAAAAGAAGGCGTTTTTCTTTGCGGCCGACTTTCTCCTCCGAATGCGAAAATATTTTGTTGTCACTGACCTACATAGGGAGAAACGATCGCCACGATAAAACAAGGGAAATCAGAGCTCGTACGGAAAGATACAGGTGTTCGTTCTTCCCACGCGCTTTACGAGATTGGAACAATAGAGAATTGTGAAGTTGGTTCGATGAACCCTCTGCCAGGCACTTAAATGTGATTTGCTGACTATTCATGTAGATGTAGATCAAGATAAACTGACGAAAAAAAGTACAGTAGCAAAAAATTATTATAGAGTAATGAAATTTCGGGAATGCATTTGTGTATATAACATATTTAAATGATTAACACTGAAAGATCACAGAATAATGTATGCTATTGATAAGCCATTGCAAACGTGAAATTTATGTTCCTCAACTCTTTCAGCTCTCATTTTTTTCTGAGTCCGTTTCAAAACACATATTGTACACTTGGCTTCATTTTAAAGACTAAAATAAGTAATTATGACATATTCTTTATTGTAATAAATAGTAAAATTATCACTCGATAATTAACACACAAAATAGCAAAAACAGTATACAGTTATAGAGAGGAATATAGCGAGCAAATCACATCCGTTTATTCTGGTGGTCACGAGCTGTTGCACACTGCTGTATTGATTTGCTGATATTTTCATAACGATGTCCAACAGTTGGCAGCACTTGCACATGATGAAAAGCCTGAACATTCACAAATATGGAGCTCATGTTTCCATTGGGAAAGAATTCTTCTGTTGCAGCTAAGACAAAGTAAAAGTTAATGTAACAATTGTACCAGGACGGTCAGAAAGGGTTAATAACTGATGTTACCTCCAGAATATTGAATTCAAGCATGCAAACATGTATGCATTGTGTTGTACATGCGCCGGATAGAGGTCCATGCTTGTTGCACTTGGTCGGTCACTACTGGTACGATTATTTCTATTTGTGGATGACACTAGAGTTGTTGTCTGATGATGACCAATATGTGCTCGACTGGAGAGATCTGGTGATTATGTAAGCAAAGTTAACATGTCGACACTCTGTAGAGGATGTTGAGTTACAACAGTGGAACGTAGGCGAGCGTTATCCAATTGGAAAACACCGCCTGATATGCTTTTCATGACGGCAGCACAACAGGGCAGTTCACCAGATTGATGTACAAATTTGCAGTCAGGCTGCATGGGATAACCACGAGAGTGCTCCTACTGCCATACGAAATTGCGCCGCAGACCATAACTCCAGGTGTAGGTCCAGTGCATCTAGCACACAGGTTTGTTGCAGGCCCTCAATTGGCCTCCCAACAAACACAGACCATCACTGGCACCGAGACAGAACCATTTTTCATCAGCAGACACCCTGCCCTCCAACGAGCTCTGCCTTGACACCATTGAAATCGCAAATGGTGGTGGTCTGGGGTCAGTGCTAACTGCTGCTCAAATTGCTGCTGCAAATGCAGTACTATGCGCCAGACACATAAGCCTGAACACGATTGCCTTCCCTCTGACAGGGCCATGTGGCCATCCGGAGACATTCTTGCGACCGTGCATACGTTGTAGGGCAAACTATGTTGTGGTGCATTTTGTTAGTGCGGGTTGCCTACATCAGGGGCAGGTATGCACTCAGAGTCAAATCTGTTGTTTTCTTTTAATTGACAGGTCATTAACCTATTGTTCTGTTAACAAGGTTAAGATCCCCTGGGGATAATCTTTCCTTTTGATTGAGGGTTCTTCACCTATTGTCCCCAACCTCTGTTCTCTCCTCCTCCACCCCCCAGCCCCTCAGGAAACCACCAACCCTCCTGCCCTCCCCCTCACTGATACAAGCACACTTCTTATATCAATTTGATTGATGAATTAGTTAAATCGATCAATTAATTAAATCTGCCCTCTGGGAAAAGCCACAGCCCTCACCCTCCCAACCCCCATCCGGAAATTAGCAGAAAAAAGACTCAGTTGATCGGTCATTTGGAGGGAATTCCATTGCAGTGTATGGAATATTGTTTAAACAAATTAGACAATGTGTGGAATATTGTTTATTTAAACAATTTATGGGATTCAAGGCAGGGTATAGAATATAGTCTGTTTATTTAAAGAATTTTTCAGGAAATCTACCTTGACTCCCCCCCCCCCAACCCTTCTCCCCACCGCTCCCTTCCCCTCCTTGGTATAGGTATACTTTCATTTCTGAGTTATTTATATAGCCCATTCTCACTCTATCAGTTTGATTGACAACTTAACTAAATTGATCAATTAATTAATCCCTTCCCCTCTGGTAACCACCCATCCCTCCCCCCCCCCTCACCCCTTCCCCTCCTCTACTTGGAAATTGGCGGCTCTGTGGTGGAGAGGAAGGATCTCATAACAGGAAATACAAGGGTATATTGATTATTTATAAAAAATTATTGAGTTTGCAGGGCTGGATTTTCTTGCTCATTATTCTCTGCTGTTTGGGAAGATGGAAGTACTTCGATCTTTTTCTTTTTTTATTCTGATTGCGTGAGGAATATCATCATAAAACACCTATCACATGTAATTATACTGGTAAAAACCTTTCGATCACGAGGCATGCACATTCCACTGGACCACACAGAATGCCACTGCACACACTGCCAGGAGTCCATGTGTACCGATGGCCCCTGGAAAGTGACAGCATGCCCATCAGCTGCTGAGCTACGTGCACGTGTCTGTTTGGGATCTGCAAGCATGAAGCAGTGGAATCCCTTTCATGCTTGAGACCTGAGAAATTCCTGTCAAAACACGTGTTTACCTAGGCATCATTGCTCACACATAGCCTTCATACTTGCGGGTCCAGTAAGATGTTTGCCTAGCGATTCACCCTCACAAGTGCAGCTAAAAGGTTGTCAGTGTTACGCTGAAATCTCATGTATACGTAAATAACAGCCAAGCCTCCCTCTGGACTCGCTACCGAAATATGTTGCAATGCTCTCAAAAACTGTGTACAAAAATATCCCATAATAAAACAGGATGCATTCTTCCCAGCGATCCCAACAGAACAGCCCATCCATTACATATCAGCCTTTCCCGGAAATCGTAAAAGTGCTGCAGAAATAGCTAATGGTCGCTTTTATTGTTGTAGGAGCTTTTGTGATGTCTCAGCTTGTCTGCATGGTAATTAGTGTCCTAACAGGACCTGTTTACGAAAATAGCCCAGAATAACACAGAATGCAGTCTTCCTGACGATCCTATTGGGACACCCAGTCCATAACATGTTACCCCTCCTGGAAAGTGTAACGTCCTGCCTTCAACATACGTCTCAGAAATGATAAACGTTTGCTCATGTTCTCACCGCTAAAAGCATTCATATAGGTAAGGAAAGGGGGTCGCTACACTTTCAAAAAAAACTAGTTTCAACTACTTTTCAAGTTCATCCATCCACCCATTTCCACATCCTAAATTCGCGCACGTAGTTGATTGTATATATGAAATGTCTTAGAATGTTTGGCAGACTAGCGAATAAGACAGGTAAACATTCTCATACAAAATATTTATTAACTTTTGCACATACATTTACACACAGAAAAGAACTCTTTCCTTATTTATTGTTAGGTGTGGCTTTAACAATGTCCAATTTAATTTTTAACTTATAACTTAAATCCACATCTGAATCATCTACTTTTTACTCCAACCAGTAATTTGACAAATACAGGGAAGGTATACTCTTGTATTCTAATACATATCTCATTTTCTTCCTGTAAGATACTTGTTTCATAGCTTTAACTATTAGCTCAGTTCCTTCTTGCAGTTCTTCCAGGCATGCTGGGATTTTAATTTTTTCTCGTATCTCCTCCATGGTGCTATTGTTAAAGTGTGTACATCGGCAACTCTCTTGCTCCACATTCTTGCTGGATTTCTGTATAGAGCTTTAAGTTTTCAACTTTTGCAAGCGAGTGTCCATTAAATGTAGTTATTCCATCAGTTTTAAACTCGGCAAATGACTGTTCCATTGCCAGGTGGACAATAGCCAGCTCGCCACACTTAGGTAGAGTTTAACAATCCATTTTAAGCTGATCCAAATGGTAACAGAGCTTAATAAACACATTTTTCGTGTATCCCTTAATATAGTAAAGGTTCTCGATTTCATCGATTTCGCCCAGTACTCCAACAGATGACTAGCTTCCATTGCTGTTTACTGCAAATGCCAATATTTTGTATTCCCCTTCATATTAAGATTTTTCCAATTATGTGTTTAAATCTGGATGTAAACCTGGCCTGCACATCCGCAATAGCTTCTTGCTTTCCCAGTTGCAGTCTATATTCTAACTTTGTGGCAGTTGTCTTCTCCATACACTCCAATTCCCTTTTCTTTACTTCGATGTCCTCTCTTTCCAGTTTTCTTTTCCGTACACTTAATACATTACCTGTACTTAAAGGAGTAATTTCTTTAATGGGGAATGGTGTAAGTCTGTTTGATACATTAGTCCTTTTTCTTAAGACTTGGAGTATAACAGTATTTGTAGAAACCACTCCCAATTCGGCGATATCTACACTCCTGGAAATTGAAATAAGAACACCGTGAATTCATTGTCCCAGGAAGGGGAAACTATTGACACATTCCTGGGGTCAGATACATCACATGATCACACTGACAGAACCACAGGCACGTAGACACAGGCAACAGAGCATGCACAATGTCGGTACTAGTACAGTGTATATCCACCTTTCGCAGCAATGCAGGCTGCTATTCTCCCATGGAGACGATCGTAGAGATGCTGGATGCAGTCCTGTGGAACGGCTTGCCATGCCATTTCCACCTGGCGCCTCAGTTGGACCAGCGTTCGTGCTGGACGTGCAGACCGCGTGAGACGACGCTTCATCCAGTCCCAAACATGCTCAATGGGGGACAGATCCGGAGATCTTGCTGGCCAGGGTAGTTGACTTTCACCTTCTAGAGCACGTTGGGTGGCACGGGATACATGCGGACGTGCATTGTCCTGTTGGAACAGCAAGTTCCCTTGCCGGTCTAGGAATGGTAGAACGATGGGTTCGATGACGGTTTGGATGTACCGTGCACTATTGAGTGTCCCCTCGACGATCACCAGTGGTGTACGGCCAGTGTAGGAGATCGCTCCCCACACCATGATGCCGGGTGTTGGCCCTGTGTGCCTCGGTCGTATGCAGTCCTGATTGTGGCGCTCACCTGCACGGCGCCAAACACGCATACGACCATCATTGGCACCAAGGCAGAAGTGACTCTCATCGCTGAAGACGACACGTCTCCATTCGTCCCTCCATTCACGCCTGTCGCGACACCACTGGAGGCGGGCTGCACGATGTTGGGGCGTGACCGGAAGACGGCCTAACGGTGTGCGGGACCGTAGCCCAGCTTCATGGAGACGGTTGCGAATGGTCCTCGCCGATACCCCAGGAGCAACAGTGTCCCTAATTTGCTGGGAAGTGGCGGTGCGGTCCCCTACGGCACTGCGTAGGATCCTACGGTCTTGGCGTGCATCCGAGCGTCGCTGCGGTCCGGTCCCAGGTCGACGGGCACGTGCACCTTCCGCCGACCACTGGCGACAACATCGATGTACTGTGGAGACCACACGCCCCACGTGTTGAGCAATTCGGCGGTACGTCCACCCGGCCTCCCGCATGCCCACTATACGCCCTCGCTCAAAGTCCGTCAACTGCACATACGGTTCACGTCCACGCTGTCGCGGCATGCTACCAGTGTTAAAGACTGCGATGGAGCTCCGTATGCCACGGCAAACTGGCTGACTGACGGCGGCGGTGCACAAATGCTGCGCAGCTAGCGCCATTCGACGGCCAACACCGCGGTTCCTGGTGTGTCCGCTGTGCCGTGCGTGTGATCATTGCTTGTACAGCCCTCTCGCAGTGTCCGGAGCAAGTATGGTGGGTCTGACACACCGGTGTCAATGTGTTCTTTTTTCCATTTCCAGGAGTGTATATCGGACTGTACTGTGGAGAACAGTGTTCTAGACTGGGAAAAGAAAGTTTCTCCTGCTTTGACATAACACTTCTGTGTAATACTTATATTGTCTTTGTTTGAGCCATAGTTAAGAACTTCCACGTAGTTTACAGGCAGGTAATTAAAACTGTATGCAGCCAGAGCATAACATATAAGCATTTCTTGGGTATGAGGGTCTAGCAGACTTACTTGCACGCCAGTCAATTTTCGGGTCTTCTTATTACCCCTGTAGACAAACTGCAGAACGTTGTTAAATAACACACAGCAACTCTTCTGTAAATTATTAGTTAGCTGACACCACTCGGACGCAATAGGCACGCAAAGTGGAGCACACTGTAAATACTGCTTGTTGGTGTGTAATATACTTAAACAGCTGTGCACTGGGTCTTACACATGATCCATTCTGTAGTTCTACATAGTAGCCTCCAGCCTGGTAATGCCATGTTCCTTTGCCAAAGAAGAGGTAAAAGTTTCCCGTAGTCGAGTGTCTGGACACTTTATTAAGTCTATAAGATGGTTACCGATAACTTTGTTTGCTTCTGCACTTGTGATCTGACATATCAAATTGTTATATACCTTTGCAGTTGGAGCTCATCCACATTAGTCTATTACAGCTGTCTTATCGTTGTCTACAGTCACAATTCTGCTTCCCCAATGGCCTCCTTCCATGCAAGAGTCGTGGGTTGATATTAGGTAGTCGCACATCTTCATTTTCTTATAAAAGTTCTGGGAAAGTCTTGTGTTATGTCAAATCCAACAGGTAATAAAAATGGTTCAAATGGCTCTGAGCACTATGGGACTCAACTGCTGAGGTCATTAGTCCCCTAGAACTTAGAACTAGTTAAACCTAACTAACCTAAGGACATCACAAACATCCATGCCCGAGGCAGGATTCGAACCTGCGACTGTAGCGGTCTTGCGGTTCCAGACTGCAGCGCAACAGGTAATAATCGTCTACAAGTAGCTCCTTCAATGTTCGAGGTAACTCCTCCATTTGAACATCCAATTTAACTTCGGCTAATTGCCCTTTGTACGGTATAGCCACAGTAATTTTATATTTCTTCGCAATGGTTTCCAGTGCTTCCTTGCCGATTTTATCCAATATTGCTCTTGCTGTCACACTGTCGGTTCCATGTAGGAGGAATGGTAGCTTCGCCTTGACACCACGTCTTGCAGTGACGAACTTGGACAATTTACTACTTAGATAATAGTTAAATGAATCACACATCTCTTTCTTTAACATTACAGATCATCCCTTCTCTAACAGCTCCTGACAGTCACCATGGTCACAGATTTTAACTACCACAATGTTATCGCAAAACGGTTCTGTAGTAGGAGTAAACACATTTAAATTCTTATTAATCTGCAGGACATTGCTTCGAAATCTGTTTGCATACTTGTTCTGATTTCCCTGTCTGTGCTTAGACACTGCTCTCTTTCCCAACAACAAGAATGCTTTTATGATTAACGGTGTTTTTGCAGTCAGGCACAGACATGATTAAGGATTTTACCAGTGAGAACAAGGGCGAACGATTACCATTTCTGAGACTTATGTTGAAAGCAGGACGTTACACATGACAGACAGGCTGTCCTGTTACGATTACTAGGAAGAATGTTTCCTGTGTTATTCTGTGATGTTTTCGTAAACAGTTTCTGAAAGTTGCAACATACTTCTATAGCAAGTCCAGAGGGAGACTTGGCGGTTATTTACATAGACTTGTGAAATCAGTATAACCCTGACAACCTTTTAGCTCCACCTGTGAGGGTGAGCCACTATGCAGACACGTCACTGGACCCGGAGGTACAAAGGCTATGCATCAGCCATGGTGGCTATGTAAACTAATGTTTCGACAGGAATTTCCCAGGTGTCAAGTATGAAAGAGATGCTATCACTTCATGCTTGCGGGACCTGAATGGACGCCTGCACGTGGCTCGGCAGCTGACAGCCGCGTCATCACTTTGCGAGAGCCACTGGTGCACACTAACTCCTGGCAGCATGTGCGGTGTCGTTCTGTGTGTTCCAGTGGATGGCGCATGCTTCGAGATCGAAAGATTGTTATGAGTGTAATTATGTGTGATAGGGTGTTTCATGACAGAATTCCTTGCACGATAGGATTAAAAAAATAAGGACGATACATTTAATTACTTCTTACAAGACCTACATCTTTCCAAATAACAGAGAATGATGAGCAGGAGGAATCCAACCTTTGCAGACTGATATTTTTTTTATAAACAAACAAAATACCCTTGAATTTCCTGCCATGAGATCCTTCGTCTCCACCACAGAACCACCAATTTCCCTGTAGAGTAGGGGAGGGGGAGAGGGCAGGGAGAGGTGAGGGGGGTTACCAGAAGGAAGGGGTTAAATAATTGATCGATTTAATTGAGTTTTTAATGAAATTGATAAGAGTGAGAGGGAGTTATTTGAATAGCTCAGAGCTGAAAGTGTACCTGTATTAGTGAAGGGGAGGGCGGGAAGGTTGGAGCTATCGTGAGGGGTTGGGGGAGGAGGAGCAGGCAGGGTGGGGGGGACTGTAAGTTAAGGACCTGTCAATCAAAAGGAAGGATCCTCTAAGCAGAACAATAGGTTAATGAGCTGTAAATCAAAGGAGAACAATAGATTTGCTCCTGAGTACGTATCTGCCCCTGATACAGGCAACCCACACTAACAAAATGCACCACAACATAGTTTGTGCCACTACTTACATATCGTGGTCATCGATGCTAGCAGTTATCTACAGTGGCCACATGCCAGTTTGGTCTTTTTGCAGTATCGCAGAAGGAACATCCAGCTTCTCATAGCCCTACTACACGACCTCATTCAAAGTCACTGAGGTGCTGATTATGGCGTCTTTGTCACGTTCACTAACATCAATTCACCACGTGCAACTTCAAGGGTGCCTGACGCTACAGCATGTGTTTAAAGCAAACCTGATTTTCATCCTCAGAGAGGCACTACTAGCGCCTCTTATGCGACTGGCGCGAAATTTGAACAGACATCATCTTTCAGACGTAGAAATACACCGGCCAGCTTTCGTTTATGACGCACAACTCCTTCTTGGGTTCAAATGGCTCTGTGGTCATTAGTCCCCTAGAACGTAGAACTACTTAAACCTAAATAACCTAAGGACATCAAACACATCCATGCCCGAGGCAGGATTCGAACCTGCGACCGTAGCGGTCACGCGGTTCCAGACTGAAGCGCCTAGAACCGCACGGCCACACCGGCCGGCAACTCCTTCTTGGTGTTGCGATTTTTTCCCTTCACTATAGCAATATCTGTTCCGTCAGACATGCATGCATATCCGAAGGGCACTGCATTCTACACTGTAAAATAAAGACACAGCAAATAATCTTACATGCCTAGAGACGCCGCAACAATAATAGAATTATAGCTATCGTTAGTGCAGGACACGGACATTCAGTGACATGTGAAGGTTTGTGTCGGTCTTGATGGCGTGCACGGATAACTGAAGTGGTTATGGTGACCGCTCGCATAAAGCGGGAAATCCGCGTTCGAGTCCCTGTCCTGCACAAAGTTCCATTTGTCACCAATAAATTGTACAGCTGCGGTCCAATCGTACTCGCAGTTCCGAATCCATTTCTTCTATTTCGTGTAGCATATGTCTGAAGGACATTTAATAGTAGTCCAATGGAATTGCTAGGAGGCTGCAGAAACAGCGCAGCCTACAAACTTTCGAAGACACACAACGTTTTCGTCATTCGTTCTTGACGGTTCTGTTCTGCGGTATGATAAGTGAGGGGGCTGCCATGAAACATACTGAGAAGTATGGTACAAGTGCAACCAGGGTTTGTATCAATGAATTTAATAAGAGAATTGGGAACCACATGTTCTCTGAAAACGAGCGGCGAAAATCGAATAATATTGCAATAATTTGCGAGCGAGACAAGCCATGTTTGAAACGCATTGTTAATGCTAGAATCTTGTCATGATGTCTTGTAGTGTGGGAACTGCAGGTTTCGAATCACGTGGGCCAGAGTTTCCTGTCCCGTATATTGAAATGGATAGAGAAGTTTCACCCAACGTTCTCCTGCCTTTTGACAGCATAAAGATAATCTGTAAAGGAAGTCTGATAGTGGTGTACTCCCAACGTGGTTACTGTATCATCGGTTCTGATGGTCTGTGTTCCGGCGTAGCGACATGCACCGGCACGACGATGAAAAACGAAAGAGCAGAGAGGGTTGTGAGACGACGTCAGCCATTAGTACGCTCTCTGTGACGGCTCCAAGACAGGAGCGGCATCTGTGTGGAGTGAGTATAAGCACCATGCCGCCAAGCCACGGTCGGATTGCAAGACTAGCCGTCCTACAAACGCTCCAGCAGTGACTTACGAACTGAATTGTTTTGCTTGCATTAGAATTGTATATACCGAAGGACATTGATTATTTGCTTGCGACACACCTTTGTGAATACGCACAGCTAAGTACTGTCAATTTAACTTACTGTAATAAACTCCATTAATACGATTTGCTTGAACTGTTGTCTAGCGATCCGAGAAGAAAGCTTCCTAGGCACCCTATATTAGACGAGTGGGTAGGATACTACAGTCTGCGTTATCAGTTGTATGCTCTGGATCTTAATAATCAGAGATTAACATCGAATCCTTAGTATCTATTTACACTTCATTCCCCCGTCACATCAAATAAGATTACACATGCTTTGATGCCTCTTCTAGCAGTGATAAAGTAGTATAACCTTCGCCCTACAGCACAATAGTTACTTCGATGAGAGCCATTTCCAATGCTGTACAAGCAGTTGCGAAACAGTAAAATCATTTTCATTATACAAATAGATGGTTTTCTATTTCCAGAAAGTAATTTCCCCTCGAGAGCTCCGTACCAGCAGTTGTTATACCACGTCCTATACAATGTTCTGTGGAAATACTGTACTAACAGTTCTTTATAGCAAACTCTGTCTCTAAATATGGCAGAAAATCTAAAGAGGTTCTGATCATATGTAAAGTGCATGGGGGTCATAGTTAAACCACCGCAGCTTGAGAGGGCCCCCAAGAAAAACGAGACATCATAGGACAATGAAACTTTGTGGAAATATTTGTAAGAACGTCTGGAAGAGAAATAATAAATAAAGCATTGAAATAAGCACATTTCTATTTTCACATGAGAGGGGCAACATTTGTCAACTGCGTACCGTGTTTACGTTCCGGGTTACAAACTGTGCTTAATGTGACGAGCATCTGGATCCATGACGGCCTCGATATCATTTCACAATTGTTCGCAGCGCTCTTCGAACGATGGACCATGAAATGTTTAGCAGTCGTGATACAGCTCTCGAACTGCTTGAAGATTACACACTGCGTCCATCGTTCCAAGCCATGGCCACAGTAACTACTTCAACAGTTACTGGTGCAACTAGCCGTCGATCTTCCCAGGAGGAATTCCAAAAACGACTGTTACTTCGAACTTCCGAACCATACTTTTCAACCACGGTGCGGAAAGCGGACTTCTCCGTATTTCTTTAATGTGTCATTACTCGTGAAAAGCGGCAACACTGTCGCTCTTGTTTTGTTGCACGTTTACGAGAAAAGCCACGCTCACCTTGTCCATGTTGACTGCAACTGTAATGCACACTGACACGTGTGTTTCAATCCTACGTCGGCGTAGCAGTACCAGTGGCTAACGGCAAGTCATGACACTTAACACCACCAACAAACGCAAATGCTGCAGCTCGCAGATTGAACATCACTCCTATAGTGTTGTGTACCTATACAGCAAATAGTTCTTCGTCAACATTGGCTCAAGTAGCGAAAGTGTAATTCTAAACACCCCGTACACCAGTAACAAGACACTGTCAATAACTTTACGATGCTGCTATTAGTAATATTACCGTTCACAGTGCCACTAAAGCGAAGTTGCTGAAGAGAGTTTTCCGAAATTCCTTGACCAAAGAAGACGAAGTCAGTTTTCCAGAATTTGAATCAAGAAAAGATGCTAGTATGAGTAATTTAGAAGTAGATGTCCGCGGTGTAGTGAAATAGCATTTATTAGAGGCAGGGATACCAGTTAAGTTCCTGTGAGAGCACACTGATAAAATAGTACCTTACTTAGCAGCAACATACAACGAAGAAAGTTCCGTACCTAAAAACTATATCACCGACGTAGATTTCCAGTAGGATTATGGAGCACATATTGTTTTCGAACATTATGAATCACATCTAAGGCAAACGCACTACTGACACACAGTACGGATTCAGAAGATATTGTTCTTGTAAAACACAGTTAGCGCTTTATTCGGACGAAGTAATGAGGATCTCAGATTCATTCCGTATCTCTAGATTTCCAGAAGGTTTGATACTGTTCCTCCGAAAAGACTACTAATAAAATAGCGTGCTTATGGAGTAACGTTTTGGTTGTGCGACTGGATTCGTGATTTCCTACCAGAAGGGTCACAGTATGCAACAATCGACAGAAAGTCATTGAGTTAAGCAGAAGTAATATCTGGCGATTACAGGACCTCTGTTGCTCCTAATCTGTATACATGATTTAGGAGACAATTTGAGCAGCTCTCTCAGATTATCTGCAAATGATGCTGTCATTTACCGTCTAAACTCTGAATATGATGCTGTCATTTACCATCTAAACTCATCTGAAGATCAAATGCAACTGCAAGATGATTTAACTCGATATCTCTTTGATGAAAAAAGTAACACTTGACTCTGAATAAGGATAAGTGTGAGGTCATCCACATGAGTGCAAAAAAAAATGTGTTAAATTTTAGCCACGAACAGCTTAAATTGGAACGATAACTTAGATAATGCTATAGCGATGTACGGCCGGAGTGGCCGTGCGGTTCTAGGCGCTACAGTCTGGAACCGTGCGACCGCTACGGTCGCAGGTTCGAATCCTGCCTTGCGCCTGGATGTGTGTGATGTCCTTAGGTTAGTTAGGTTTAAGTAGTTCTAAGTTCTAGGGGACTGATGACCTCAGAATTTAAGTCCCATTAAGTCCCTTAGAACAACCAAAAGGTCAACTAAAGACACTGCTTACACTACGACTGTCCGTCCTCTTTAAAGTACTGCTGCACTGCATGGAATCTTTACCAGATAGGATTGTCGGAGCCCATCGAAAATGTCCAAAGAATGGTAGCTCGTTTCACATTATCGCGAAATGGGGGAGAGAGTCTCACAGATATAAAAAGAGAATTGAGAGGCTATTTTTAAAACAAAAGCGTGTTTCTTTGCGGCGAGATCATATCACACAATATCAACCACTGACTTTTACCGCTGAATGCGAAAATACACCGAGGAGACGAAAGTCATGAATAGCGATATGCACTTATGTAGATGGTGTTAGTATTGCGTACAGAATTTATAGAATGGCAGTGCATTGGCGGAACTGTCTTTTGTACTCAGGTGATTCATGAGGAAGGTTTCCGACGTGATTATGGCCGCACGCCGTGAATTTACAGACCCTGAACGCGGAATGGTAGATGGAACTAGACGCGTGGGACATTCGATTTCGGAAATAGAGAATTCAGTATTCCAAGACCCACAGTGTCAAGAGTGTGCCGAGAATACCACATTTCAGGCATTCCCTATCACCAAGGACAACGAAGTGGCCGACGGCCTCCACTTGACGACGGAGAGCAGCTGCGTTCACGTAGACTTGTCAGCGCTAGCCGACAAGCAACACTGCGTCAATACCGCAACAACGGCCGAGCTCGCGAAAGAGCTTCCTGACGACATCCGAGAAGCTCACCGTTTTACAGATAAGGCAAGTCTGGAGTCGAAGTGGAAGACGTCGACGCCTCACCTGCGCGGAGGGATGCCAGATGTTGAAGAACTACCACCTGGACACAATGAAAGCTGGATGGTGTGGAAATCTTTAAACAGATTATGATCAGAAGTTGGACGATCCAGGGACAACCTGAAGAGATGGGGCTTCATAACAGAAGACACGTCCTGTGATTGTCGACAAGGACTGATGTGTATGGCTACTGTAAATCTGTATGTTTCTGACTCGAGAATAAAACGGCAGAAATCAGTATGGAACATACTACGAACGTATCCGTTACAACAGTGCGACGAAATTTGATGTTAATGGACTATTCCAGCAGGCGACTGACACAAGTGCCTTTGTTAACAGCACAGCATCGCCTGAAAAGCGACTCCTGGGCTCGTGGCCATATCGGTGAACCCTAGACGACTGGAAAACCGTAGTCTGGTCAGATGAGTCCCAGTTTCAGTTGGTAAGAGCTGATGGTACGGATCGAGTGTGGCGCAGACCCCACGAAGCCATGGACCCGTGTCAACAAGGCACTGTGGAAGCTGGTGGTGGCTCCATAATGGTGTGGGCTGTGCTTACAACGAATGGAATGAGTCCTCTGGTTAAAATGAACCGCTCAATGACTGGAAAAGGTTATGTCCCAGCTACTCGGAGGCCATTTCCAGCCATTCATGGATTTCATGTCCTCAGACAACGATGGAATTTTTGTGGATGACAATGCGCCATGTCATCAGGCCACAGTTATTCGCGATTGCTTTGAACAACAGTCTTGACGCTTCGAGTGAGTGGTTTAGCACCCATATCGCCCGACATGAGTTCCATCGAACATTTATGGGACATAATCGAGAGGTGAATTCGCGCAGAAAATCTGCACCATTAACACTATCACAGTTATATACACAAAATATCCACTTTATATATTTTCGGGGTGTTGTTTACTAATATATATATATATATATATATATATATATATATATATATATATATATATATATATATATATACTCCTGGAAATTGAAATAAGAACACCGTGAATTCATTGTCCCAGGAAGGGGAAACTTTATTGACACATTCCTGGGGTCAGATACATCACATGATCACACTGACAGAACCACAGGCACATAGACACAGGCAACAGAGCATGCGCAATGTCGGCACTAGTACAGTGTATATCCACCTTTCGCAGCAATGCAGGCTGCTATTCTCCCATGGAGACGATCGTAGAGATGCTGGATGTAGTCCTGTGGAACGGCTTGCCATGCCATTTCCACCTGGCGCCTCAGTTGGACCAGCGTTCGTGCTGGACGTGCAGACCGCGTGAGACGACGCTTCATCCAGTCCCAAACATGCTCAATGGGGGACAGATCCGGAGATCTTGCTGCCCAGGGTAGTTGACTTACACCTTCTAGAGCACGTTGGGTGGCACGGGATACATGCGGACGTGCATTGTCCTGTTGGAACAGCAAGTTCCCTTGCCGGTCTAGGAATGGTAGAACGATGGGTTCGATGACGGTTTGGATGTACCGTGCACTATTCAGTGTCCCCTCGACGATCACCAGTGGTGTACGGCCAGTGTAGGAGATCGCTCCCCACACCATGATGCCGGGTGTTGGCCCTGTGTGCCTCGGTCGTATGCAGTCCTGATTGTGGCGCTCACCTGCACGGCGCCAAACACGCATACGACCATCATTGGCACCAAGGCAGAAGCGACTTTCATCGCTGAAGACGACACGTCTCCATTCGTCCCTCCATTCACGCCTGTCGCGACACCACTGGAGGCGGGCTGCACGATGTTGGGGCGTGACCGGAAGACGGCCTAACGGTGTGCGGGACCGTAGCCCAGCTTCATGGAGACGGTTGCGAATGGTCCTCGCCGATACCCCAGGAGCAACAGTGTCCCTAATTTGCTGGGAAGTGGCGGTGCGGTCCCCTACGGCACTGCGTAGGATCCTACGGTCTTGGCGTGCATCCGAGCGTCGCTGCGGTCCGGTCCCAGGTCGACGGGCACGTGCACCTTCCGCCGACCACTGGCGACAACATCGATGTACTGTGGAGACCTCACGCCCCACGTGTTGAGCAATTCGGCGGTACGTCCACCCGGCCTCCCGCATGCCCACTATACGCCCTCGCTCAAAGTCCGTCAACTGCACATACGGTTCACGTCCACGCTGTCGCGGCATGCTACCAGTGTTAAAGACTGCGATGGAGCTCCGTATGCCACGGCAAACTGGCTGACACTGACGGCGGCGGTGCACAAATGCTGCGCAGCTAGCGCCATTCGACGGCCAACACCGCGGTTCCTGGTGTGTCCGCTGTGCCGTGCGTGTGATCATTGCTTGTACAGCCCTCTCGCAGTGTCCGGAGCAAGTATGGTGGGTCTGACACACCGGTGTCAATGTGTTCTTTTTTCCATTTCCAGGAGTATATATATATATAAAGAAATTTTAAAGCTCTAAACCCTACCCTTCGGTCACCTGTTCATCCGGAATCCAGAAGACCCATGCTCTGGTCTACAGTACTATCAGACATTTTATAATTTGCAATTCGAGACTAGACTACACAGCACAGCACTACACGACACTACACTATGCTCCTGTACTTAGAATGAAACTGTATTTCCTCTCTTATTTGGATAGTTGCAGCCTGTCAAGCTGCCGGCCGGCTTGACCGAGCGGTTCTAGGCGCTTCAGTCTGGAACCGCGCGACCGCTACGGTCGCAGGTTCCAATCCTGCCTCGGGCATGGATGTGTGTGATGTCCTTAGTTTGGTTAGATTTAAGTAGTTCTAAGTTCTAGGGGGCTGATGACGTCAGATGTTAAGTCCCATAGTGCTCAGACCCATTTGAACCTGTCAAGCTGAGGTACAACTCAGGATTAACTGTAGCTGTGCTATCATGACACACAAGATTGAAAAAAATTGGAAGATGGCTCTCAGGATCTCGGGAAGTCTTTCCTGGTCGTCCCCGATACTGTCCCGTCGCTGCCTGCGGAACGTTTTTGTAGATCGATCTCCCTTGGAGCGCCTCGTTTCCATGTTGTGTGGCCTCTTCTTGGTTGTCTCTCGGCCATGCAGGCTTGCAGTTCGTAAGCTGATACTTTGGCTGTCATAAAATCCAACTTGTTCCAAAGCTCTTCATTTCTTACTATGTTACAAACAGATGTACTGCGAAACACGTTCCTGTCCTAGTATGTAACATCTTGTCTAGCGGCACACTCCCAGACGATGTGAAACGGGCTGACGGTTGTCCACATTCACAAGCACCTGTGTTGCATTGTCATATTTTCAGTAAGTAACTGGAATGTGGACCACGTCCCAACAGGTGGTGTGCAGCTCGCTTGCTCGGAAAGAAGAATGACATTTTTATCTTTCTTTTGTGGTTCAAATGGCTATGAGCACTATGGGACTTAACATCTGATGTCATCAGTCCCCTAGAACTTAGAACTACTCAAAACTAACTAACCTAAGAACATCACACACATCCATGCCCTTTCTTTTGTGTTGGAAAAGAAGTGCTACTTTCTCGTCCCTGTATTCCTGCCATTCCCTATCAACGCATGCCTTTTTCCAATAGGCTCGCAGGTTCGAATCCTGTCTCGGGCTTGGATGTGTGTGATGTCCTTAGGTTAGTTAGGTTTAAGTAGTTCTAAGTTCTAGGGGACTGATGACCTCCCATAGTGCTCAGAGCCATTTGAACCAGAGCCTTTATTTCCTTATTTGATGCGACTCTCGCGCTTAGTATCTCATTTAGTTCATCACATTCGCTCTTTTCCAGTCTATACTGTGTACTTCCCTTTCTTACAGATATGACCAGAAATAGCATGCCTCGTATCACTAGCATGTCTGTGTAGGTGTTGTTCTACACGCGCCTCTCGGGCGCTGGTGTACATATGTCTGTGCCGTCCGTAGAGCTTGTGCTATGTTTACCTTTCTGGCTGTATGAGCCCATATACTCGACCCGTAACCCACAATAACTATTGAGGCTGCCTTGTGGTAGGTTTTTATTGCACTTAGAGGCAGGTGGAAGCTTCTTTGACGGATTGTTGCTAATTTGTTCAGAATTTTAAGTCTCACTGGCAAACGATTTTTACGTGTGTTGGTGAGCTATGATATTCGTCGATGTTTATTCCTAGGTACCTAAAAACTTCTTTTATCTTCACAGGTTCGTCATTTAATTTGATACTGTGGGTTCTCAATCTTGATCATGTTACTTCTACTAACATACACTGTTTTGAGTGCTGTTATCATTAATTTGTTTAATCTGCAGCAACCGCTAAGTGTTTCAGGAACTTCCCTGCTGTTTTCCTCTAATTTATTTCTTAACAGATACTATAATTAGCAGATCGTCAGGGAAGTGTTTTTCATATTCTGCAAGTGGTTCAGTAAATACGTTGTGCCAGTATCCTAGAACTCTGGACCACAAACGGAGGCCTGCGGGCAGCGCTTGAGCTATGATTTCACAATTTATTTCCCGGTGCATTCCAATTTCATCTGCCTTTCTGTGCAGTAAACTGGTGAACTGTTAGCTGTTATAGACACACCTGGAACAGTCCATAAGTTCCAGCCTTTTCAACAGGACAGGCCACTATAATTTATCGAATGTGCCAGCTATATCAATCATTATTAATGCAAGGAACTTGTCGTCTGAGATGTTCACAGTATGCCTTGCGTGATTTGTCGCATCATCGGTGTACTCCCTTCCTTGAAACCGTACTGCAGGCGGACTCGTGTCAGTTGGCTGTCTGTGATCCCTCAGGCGGCGGCCCAGAAACATTTCCTGTGCTTTGGCTAGGGCATTTACGAAACAAATTGGCCTGCAACGTTTTGGTTCACTTGGGTCTTTATCTTCCCTCTTTTTTTAGTATAATGATATTTCAGATTTTCCAGATTCTGTGGAACCGTCCTTGCAAAACACATTCCTTTAATAGCACTGTTGGATATCATGCAGATGGTGATCGGCCAGCTATTGCAACAGTTCTGCCATAATTCTATCTGCCCCAGGTACGTTCCTCTTTTTTAACTTCATTATTGCCAACCTCACTTTTTCTTGGGTAAATGGAAACACGATTATAGCAAATGAAATCACAATTCTATTACTCGCATGCTGCTCTAGTAATGCAGAGAGTAGGTGAAACGTCCCCTTTTGAACAATTATACATGACTGTGCTTAAACTGACACACAATATTTTTAGCGCAACGCAATCTGACTTTCAAAAATCCCTACAAAACAATGGCCCTGACTATAACATTAACCTATATCTTTCACAAATCACTTACCTCACAAAAATCTTCGTTACTCGAACTACTGCAATACAGCGAGCGCCACTACTGCCAGCTAAATAAAAGATTCAAACTACGGAAGGTACTAACTACTGATAGGCGTAGTTAGCAAATGAAAGATTTTAATAGAGAACAAACAATGTATTTACCTTAATAGTCATAATATATATAGGAGTTCATAACATCCATTCTTACAAATATCGGCCGGCCGGTGTGGCCACGCGGTTAAAGGCGCTACAGTCTGGAACCGCGCGACCGCTACGGTCGCAGGTTCGAATCCTGCCTCGGGCATGGATGTGTGTGATGTCCTTAGGTTAGTTAGGTTTAAGTAGTTCTAAGTTCTAGGGGACTGATGACCTGAGACGTTAAGTCCCATAGTGCTCAGAGCCATTTGAACCATTTTCTTACAAACATCAAAACTCCGCCATTTCTCTCCCCACATCCACCACTGCTGGCGGCTCACCTCCAACTGTGCAACGCTACGCGCTGTTAACATCCAGCTGCCGCTGCCCTACACTACAATGGCAGACAACAATGCAAACTAGCCACAGATTGCACACATCACAGCCAGCGATTTTCATACAGAGCGCTACGTAACGTTGCCAATAAGAAAACATAAACAGCCTACTTACATAGCCCCCATGCTCCCCACAAAAAATTTTACAAATTGTTTTGGGCACTGGCCAATACAGAATTGAAAATTTTTTTCATAATTGTAGTACGAAAGATATCAAATGCACACACTTATTAATACAATGTTGGTCAAAAGCTAACATTTTCTCACAGTCCATAAAGACAGTCCTGATCATTCATCACAGTGAAAATTGCAGTTTTTTTTCTCAAAGTCTGAGCAGTAAAAGACAATGCACACGGAAGTAGTTGATTTCCATGCAGTCTTGAAGAAGTAGTGTTGTCCTTCCAACGGAAAGACAGTGCTGACTCTTGACATGCTGACAGGTAATGGGCCACAACAGAGCAAACCCACAGCAGAGTCATTCGACGTTTTGAAGAATATTGGTAGGTAGGTCATCACAGAGTAGACCCACTGTAGTCCTGGTAGAGAGTATGGTATTGGTGGGCCACCAGAGGTGCAGACCCACTGCAGTCCTTGTAGAAACAATGGTAATGGTGGGCCATCAAAGATGCAGATCCACTGTAGTCCTTGTAGAGATAATGGTATTGGTGGGCCATCAGAGATGCAGACCCACTGTAGTCCTTGTAGAGACGGCCAGCAGCCATCTGTTGCAACTGTGCAGGTGCACAATCACCATCGAAGAGTCTTGCGGAGAATATAGCAAGTCCATAACCACCACTCGTGCACTCACAAAGTTTTTGGAATTGTCCTTAGAACCAGCAATGCTGTTATCCAGTCCCTTGCTGAATTATTAACACACGTGCAAACACTAACAGTCCCTACTTCTCACATATTGTCCATATACTATGACCAACTGAAATGTGTGCAGTGAAATGTAACTTACAAGTTAATAATATGATGAACTGGTGTCAATTACAATTTTATAACATGAGAATACAATAACAAAGGTACAAAATACATCATTAAAGAACATAACAATACAGATAACATTTGTAGTACAAGCTTTACAGAAGAATCGAAATAACATATACATCAGTGTTACAGTAATTATGACATGAGTACATACATAAAAGATCAGTTTACTTTTTGAAATATCAACTTCACACATGAGCAACAAAACAAAACAGAATAAAAAATGTCTAAACATCTTTACAAATAAAATAACATAGTATTAGAAAAATTATACAACGTAACTCTCATCAGATAAACACATTTAGAAAAGGAAGAACACAAATATACAAGAGTACACAAACACATAGGGGGATAACACAATGGAAAGGACAGGGTTCGTTTTCAGTGTAACATTTGGTACTGCAGTCTAACCCAAAACTTCATTCCATATATCGTCCCTCTTATTTCAACATTTGCTCCAGCCAAAAAAAAAAAAATTCTATCCAAGTATGCTTTCTGTATTCTGTTCACATCCTCTTTCAAAAATAGTTTTTCTCCACTGTGCACTACGTTTTTGGCCAAACCATTTTCTTATAGCTTCTCAATGCATTTCTTCCGATTCATCATAGTTTCTTATATAGTCTAACCCCTCTTAAGCTAACTTAAATCTACTGAGCTCAGATATATATACTAAGGGATGAGGCAATGCAGCAGCACAAAACAATTAACACAAACATCAATGACAAAAAATTCAAATTGGCAAAGCAATTGCAATATTACAACTAATATAAGGCACTGTGCAGCAAACAAGAAAATTAATGTGTAGTAAAACTGGCTTAACAGCGCAATACAAAGTCAAATTCAGTAACATTATGCCTGGCAAACAGCAGCAGCAAATGCAATAACTTATATCTAAACATGAAAAAGCTCAAGCAGAAAAAAATATTACACTAAAGACAACAACGCAGATAAGGGAAATGTATATTCACATCTTAATGTCTATGTAATTAAAGTGGTGCACCACAACTTATTCTACGAAAGAAAAATAACCAAGTACTTGAAAAGAAAATTATGAATGCAGTTCCTGTGAAGGTAAATGTCTTTTTGTGCTCCCTCATTTTTTTTAAAAAAAAATTATTATTTACTCGATCCGTAGACAGAAAATATTTATATTAGTACATCTATAAATTTTATTTTAACCAATGCTGCAGTGCAGCTAGAAACTAGATATTAAACAAATTGAGTAAATAAATACATAAAGCAAGCCATATGGCATTTCTCTCAACTAGCAAGACAATAGCCGTGAAATGTTTCTCATCGTTTCATTAGGCATTTTAGTAAATATCATAAATTAAGAGCTCCACAGTATAATCATATGTTTTCAAGTTTGGGCGTGTCGTATTTGCGATGCTTTCTACAAAGGAATGTCAATAGCGAGGATAATGGCCTCCCTTTTTTTTCTCCACCTGTGCCTCTGAAAGGCACACACTAATGGCTTTTTTCCAGGCGATTGTCACGCAGTTGCCCACGTAATGTGTCGTGCCCATGACGCATTATGTGAACGTCACTTAACTTTCTTACTGAAATATTTACGACAGCAGTTTCCGCTACAGTGGCAGTCTCATATAAAAAAATTCCACAGGTTGAGAATTTGCGTTACAAATGTGTAGAAACAAAATCCTATTGATATAACAGTGTCCAAAAAATTTTCGCCTTCATTGTGATACATTCACGCATATACACACATTTCAATACTCTTAAAGTACGATTCTTGGTTTCCAACATCCTTTTCATAAATCAGAGTCCCTAACCACTACTCATTATTCCTTACCTTATTCGTCAACACTTCTTCAATATTTCATCATAACAGATACGTAGCATACTCAAATAACTCATATAGCATCAGCTTATTGATCATAAACATACCGCAACAGCATAATACACATAGTCATCGTAATAATAACATCATAACACCTCAGTCAACTCTCAAAAAAGTCATAGCTTTCTGCAATAATTTCAAAGCCTAAAAATAAATTCCCTGCTCATTTAAATAGTGTCATCTACCTCAAACATACTATAAAAATCATGGTCCCATATCAAATATATCATTCAAAGCTCTCATAGTATCACAATGGTTCCGAAAAAATATGATTAGTTCACAAAGTACAGACAAAATACAATTTCATAAGTGTGAAGTTATCCAACTGTGTAATTGCGTAAACATGTATCACTGATGTAGTAATAAAAAAAAGTTAGTCTCTCAGTTAAATGATCAGATAGCTGTGTAATTTGTGTGTTAGAGAAATATTATACCGAAGTGTATAGTTGTATAAGCAAATAACATATCAGCTAGGGCTCCTTGTGTTTGCCAGACCATGGTACACAAAGTAAGCGTGTACCCCCCTGAGGGTTAATGTAATTATACCCTCAGGTGTTACAGATTACAGCAATGGAATGAAATGTATCATGGAAAACTTTCTTTGTAATTCAAAAATCTTGATAATTAAATGGTTTAAGTACAAAATTAATCACTCAAATGCGTCTCCTGTAGCGCTGAAAGTGCGTCTTGCTGTAAGATAATTCTGTGGAACTGTCGTGGTCATCGTCCTCTGTAAGCAAAGTTCTGCTGAAGTGAGTGTACTTACCTCATGATAAACAAAAGTGAAATGCTTTGCGTATAGATACCTTACTTATTACGTTTATTGCCGTGATGAAGAAAGTACTGTACTGTAATGTGTTGTTGTGCTACGGAAAAGGCTGTCTCATTGTGGCTATACCAAAAAAGTTACTACTTAAACATGTTTTATTTTCCAGAATAATTCAGAAAAACTGTGCAGATATAAAACAGATACACCGCAAAAGCAACAACGTAAATTGTGTCACACATTAGTAGCGTCATGATATAATTGTGTAGCTGTCAAAGAAACCAAAAGCTAAGTCATATTTAATCCCACAGAAATTACTTCAAATAAACAATGTCATTTCAAGTAAACCAAAATGTTGCATGAAAATCTCTTTAGCAGTGCCGGTATATGTTCTAAGTATGTGAGCCTTACAGTCGTTACGTGATCGTGCAACTAACAAGCAACAATGTACACACACAGTAACACTCTGTCGTCTGTTCACTATAACAATGCACTCATAACTACTGTCTAAATATGTATCCTAGGTTCTAGATTGGATAGTTAACTTCAAACACTGTTGCATGTTAACAGTTTCTAAGTCTAACAAAGCATACTAGTAATGTAAATTGAAAAATTTTATGGCAAAGACTAAGTTAAAAAGCAGATCATCTCTCAATAAACGATTTTACATTTGAAATGTGGTTCAATCCTTTACCCTTTCTAGTACACGGAGTTTCAACTTCAACGGAATCATTGTGTGGTATACGTCGGTAAAGAATACTGGAATTTTTCTCAAGGTTAGCGTCTATGTTATTTTTCTCTGAGCCAGCGGGTTCACGTGGCTGCCTTCGGTGCGAGTCGTCGTCTGTTTCTTTGTTGGCGCGCATCGTTATTGGGATTAGGAGACCTAACTTCTACAAATTCACCTTGACGAGAAGGCCCTGCCCTGTTTGAAGCTCGCCAGTTCTGATGGAATTCAGGTCTGTCGTTTTGTCAGTAGTTTTCATAGTTTCTTGTTTGTCGGTCATGTGGTGGAGAATTTCTCCCGGAATCGTAACTGCGCGCTGGACCGTTGCGTCTACAGTTATTCTGTCTCCCTTGATAATAATTATTTTTGTTCCCATATTGTCTGTTTCTATAGTAATCTCTGTCATATTTATTACTACGGAAATGCGATCTTTCTCTGTAACTATTATTACTCTGCCAACGGTTGTCATATGGTTGGTGTCTGTTTTGGTCACGATATGTGTTGTGAGAATAGCCTTGTCGTGTCCAGTTATTATTTCTGTCGTCACGGAATTGTGACGGATGTGACCTGTCGTGATTGTTTTCCTGTTTTCGCATACCGCGACTGTCTGTGTCAATTTCTCATTCTTGTAAGAGTCCTTGAAAAGCTTCAATGTCGTCTTTGCAACGTCGTGCCAAATTAATATTTCTTAAATGTTCAGGCAATTTCATTAAGCAAATGCGGATGAGTTCTGAAGGGCTGTATGGGTTTGAAAAATATTGATTCTTATGCAACATGTCTTCAAAATATTTGACAAGACTGGAAAATTCAGATTGTTCAAAGTGTTTCATCATCATGATGCTATGTTTTACTCGGCCTTGTGTACCTTGAGACCAATATGCTGAGAGGAAGGCATGGTAAAATTCTACTTCACTGTGACAATCGTGAATGACCGATCGCATTCTTACAGCTGGTTCATTCTCTAAATAGCCAGACATAAGTTCTAATATGTGCTCTAATGACCATTTGGGAGGAAAACAATGAGAGAATTGATGGAGCTACGCTTGTGGATGAATGTCGTTGCCAGAATTCTTAAATTTTTTAATTTACGTGTAGTAATGAACAGCTTATAGTCAAAATCATCATGTCGGCGAGTCGCATGTCGGTCATTGTTACGTCGTGTCGGCGGTTCAATCTCAAAATTCGGTGCACATTGCCAATTTCTTTCATAACTTCGAAATGCCCTGTGTTATTATTTTGTGGCTGTTGCGTATTTCTATGTCCCTCTTCCCATATTGGGGCGCGAGTGTCCTCTGAAATACGTAATTCTTGTGTTACCTGTGTCAGCTGATCTTGTAGTTCCCGGATTTCTCTTTTGTACTGTGTATTGATTTGATTTTGATTGTGTTTGAAATTTCTAATTTGTTCGCATTCTTCTGTGTCATTAAAGACTACCGGTTTTGTGTCATTCAAATTATCATCTACCTCCGTAGATAAATTATTTAGCTGATCCGAAAGTTCAACTACTTTCTCTGATAAAGAACTAATTTCCTCCATGTGTCTTTCTGAACCAATTTTCAGAGTATCTACTGTGTCCTTTAAGTTTTCCTGAGTTTTTGCAAGTTGCGTAACCAAATCGGTAGATGCAACTGAGTCAGTTTTAGCTTACAAGGTCTCATGATTTTCATGAACAATAGTTTGCAGTTCCTTTATGGCTGCTTCGTGATTCCGTAATGCATTTTCATGCCTCGAAAAAATAGGTTGAAAGTGCTCACAAATTTGTGTTTTTACGTCGTTACAGACTTTTTGACATTTAGATTCGATTTTATGTAACTGAGTAGTTAAATCTTCACGTGTTTTTTCAAGCGTGGTGTGAAGATTTTGTTCCATTGCGTCTAACTGTTACTGTGTTTGTCTCTGGTGTTGTTCCATTGTGTCTAACTTTTGAAGCTTTTGCTGTGTTTGTCTCTGGTGTTGTTCCATTGTGTCTAACTTTTGAAGCTTTTGCTGTGTTTGTCTCTGATTTTGTTCCATTTGTTGCATTAGCTGTAATAACAATGCATTAGTGTCTGGAATCTGTTCCTCTACGCTTTTCGGCAGTGCATTTGCACCGGCAACATTCACATTTTGACAAGCAGAAAATGTGTCTTGACTCATTCGAGAAAACGGTGAGAACCCAAAACCTGAGTCTACAGTATTTGCAATATTGTGTTCTGTCATTCCCGATTCCTGAGGCGAGCTGTTGCCGACCGATCGATCGATAATGCTTCCCTGTTCACTACCTGTTTCACTGTCTACACCATTATTTGACGCCCGCTCCATTTCCCTATGCACAGTTACCAAATTACTACTTTGAATATTAGTTAATTCATTACATGGTGGCGCTAACACACTGCTTTCGTCTTCACTGTCATTTCTCAGTTTACTTTGGAGCCTAGTATTACGTTTTTCACACGCCATTATTGTCACAATATTTCACACGACAACACAGAAAAGGACAATTTGAAGAGCAAAAATAAGGGAACACATTAACATAGTACTGAAAATAATATATAGATAATTGCAGCTGCGAAATACTTGGTGAAAATCTACATGCGTGCCACACCTGTTTTACTGTACAACAATGAAAGACTGCAACTACAAAGGAAATTCTCTCTATAATTACGAGCTAGCATTAAACAATAGTTACACTAATTACACAAACTACAAGAAAAAATCAGAAGATTCCAGTGAGGTATCCTAGGCTAAGGGTCGACATATGAAACGTCCCCTTTTGAACAATTATACATGACTGTGCTTAAACTGACACACAATATTTTTAGCGCAACGCAATCTGACTTTCAAAAATCCCTACAAAATAATGGCCCTGACTATAACATTAACCTATACCTTTCACAAATCACTTACCTCACAAAAATCTTCGTTACTCGAACTACTGCAATACAGCGAGCGCCACTACTGCCAGCTAAATAAAAGATTCAAACTACGGAAGGTACTAACTACTGATAGGCGTAGTTAGCAAATGAAAGATTTTAATAGAGAACAAACAATGTACTTACCTTAATAGTCATAATATATATAGGAGTTCATAACATCCATTCTTACAAATATCAAAACTCCGCCATTTCTCTCCTCACATCCACCACTGCTGGCGGCTCACCTCCAACTGCGCAACGCTACGCGCTGTTAACATCCAGCTGCCACTGCCCTACACTACAATGGCAGACAACAATGCAAACTAGCCACAGACTGCACACAGCACAGCCAGTGATTTTCATACAGAGCGCTACGTAACGTTGCCAATAAGAAAACATAAACAGCCTACTTACATAGGCATTTACCAAACAAATTTGCCTGCAACGTTTTGGTTCACTTGGGTCTTTATCTTCCCTCTTTTTTTAGTATAATGATATTTCAGATTTTCCAGATTCTGTGGAACCGTCCTTGCAAAACACATTCCTTTAATAGCACTGTTGGATATCATGCAGATGGTGATCTGCCAGCTATTGCAACAGTTCTGCCATAATTCTATCTGCCCCAGGTACTTTCCTCTTTTTTAACTTCATTATTGCCAACCTCACTTTTTCTTGGGTAAATGGAATCACGATTATAGCAAATGAAATCACAATTCTATTACTCGCATGCTGCTCTAGTAATGCAGAGAGTAGGTACTGATGGTATTCCGTGCCCTCCATCGTCGTATGGTCCGACAACTGTGTTCTCAGTAGGTACTGCACTGATGTCTCCGAAGTTTCATCATCGTGCCATCATATCACCTCAATGTTGATAAAACAGTGGGTGGCTGATCCTTTTTTGTTACAGGTGGAAAACCTCAAATATCTGTTGTCATTGTCATTCAGTGCTTGGCGTATAACACCCCCCCCCCCCACGCTATTTTTGCTCTTGCTTGGTGTAACAACTAACAATTCCTTGTATTGTTGTTTGACCACTCGACAGAAACTCAGCCTCTTTTTGTCGTGTATCCTCTAAGGATGTCTCGTAGTATCTTCTCGCCTGCCTTCCTTTTTGTCTTAACTAATGTAGGGTGAGAATCGAGGGAATTTGGAAATCTTTTGACTCCTTAACAAATGTTGGGCTCGCTCTGTGTTGAGCCGTTTCCAAAGCGTGCCCCAGTTCGTTGGCTTAGGCGTCAACATCAAATTCGCCTTCTTGCAGTAGTGGTATCTCGAATTCTGCTAAAAGTTCCCAGTTCGCTTTGCGTGGACTGTATATTCGCTCGGGCTGGATGTTAGCGTCTAACAATAGAATGGTCCAATCCGACATGTTGAAACTTACCCAGAAATTATTCACGCAGACAGAAAACACCGAAAGAAATACAGCTCCCAAGGCGCACTGCAAGTATACTGGTCTCCAAAATTAAAGCAACAAACGGAAATTTTGCAAGGTTGCGTTTATTTTGCCACAAAACAGTGAAAACAGGTGAAGTAGAAACAATGTAAAGAACACAGAACGTAAACAATTGCAACATGCATAACGGTAAACAAAAATGTTTTTTTTTTCAGCTTTACGGGTTTGCACACATACTCCGACAACTGGTTAATCTGCTCAGTACAGGTTGTTACCGCATCTGGCTGCAGTACAGGCCTGACAACGACGGTGCATGCTGTGAATTATGTCATCAGTCTCATTCTGAGGCAATAACGCCCATTCTTCCTGCAGAGCTACTCGCAAGTCTTGGAGAGTGGTTGGTGGATGCTGACGTGATGCAACATGTCTCCCTAGCGCATCCCAAACATACTCCGGGCCATTCAAATTGGGAGAGCGAGCACGTCACGCCATACGTTAAGTATCTTCCATTTGTAAGAGAACATTAACCACCCGTGCTCTATGAGGTCGAGCATTATCGTCCATCAATACGAAGTCTGGGCCCGCAGCACCTCGCAACAAGCGCACGTGTGGTCCCAAGATCTCGTCGCGATACCTGACGGCAGTAAAACCTTGCCGATTCACTCGTACAATTGCATGAAGAGGTGTTCCAGTGGTCAACATCATACCTACCCACACCATTAAGGATCCTCCTCTGTATCAGTCTCTTTCCACAATGTTTGGTTCCCAAAATCGTGTTCCACGTTCCCACCAGATTAAAACGCGTCGAAAATCACTCTCCAGACCAAATCGGGACTCATCTGCGAAAAGAACATTGGCCCACTTTTCGACCGGCCAGGTGGCATGTTGACGACTCTACTCTAGACCTTCCCTTCTGTGAAAACACATTAGAAGTACACATACAGAAGGTCTCCGGCAATAAACGCTATTCTGCTGAAGCCTTCCAGTGGTTGCTGGAAGGTCAGATGCCAGTTTCTGTGCAGTACAAAGGCGGTACTATCGCTCCCTTACGGCCAAATAACGGTCCTCTCATTTTGATATCACACGTGGTCAGCCCTGCCCTGGTCTTCGGGATACTGTTTCGGTCTCTATAAATTGTCGCCACATCTGAGAAAAACAACAGAAGCATTCGGGCCACATCAGTCTGCGACTGCCCTGTTTCCATTCTTCTTATGCCCTCCACAGCAGAGACTCTGGTAGGCGTCTTCTTTGTGCCATACTGCTCCGCCTGTGATTGTATACACAGCGACTATGGATGTGGAACTACCCGGCAAACATTACCTCGTTTGGTTCAAATGGCTCTGAGCACTATGGGACTTAACTGCTAAGGTCATCAGTCCCCTAGAACTTAAAACTACTTAAACCTAACCAACCCAAGGACATCACACACAGCCATGCCCGAGGCAGGATTCGAACGTGCGACCGGAGCGGTCGCGCGGTTCCAGACTGTAGCGCCTAGAACTGCTCGGCCACCGCGGTCGGCTTACCTCGTTTGATACAGCACCTGACGTCATCGTTGACACGGTTGCCCTTTGAACTGGAATGTCATCTTCCGTGCAGAACACGATTCTACTGACATCTGTTGACATTTTGTACGATGTTTTAGACACAATATAGGGAAATAGTGATTTGTGGCTTTAGTTTTGTGCACCAGTGTACTTTTAAATAAACGTCAAAGTTACTCATATTTGCCGCACGAAGAACCGCTTATAACAGTGGTTTGTACGGCTCCTGAATCAGCGAATAAGTAGACGTAGCCGTGACAATGAGATGTGTGCCACTTACCTCGAAGTCCAAAGTGCACACAGATGATTTTTAAGCACTTATACCATATCAGAAATTTCTCACTTCATTAATATTTCGAATAACTTGTAGTGGATATCGACAGCTAAACTGTTGCAGATGTAATTGTTACAGAAGTGGCTAGCAGAGGAAAGAAAAACCAAGGAAGTGTACGACGTTACATTTAAGACGACTTTTATCAATTGGGATTTTAATTTGTTGGCATTAAATATTTTATAAAATTGCAGTAGCACAGCTCTCACAGTAATTTCTGAATAATGCATATTTTGCTAACAATGAAACAGTTCCTTGTTTATTCCCTGTAATCGTCACAAAAAAATGTGAAGTATGTAATGGATGACGAAAACAAATGTTTTCCTTACACCAAGCGCACCTGATAACAGAAAAATTAATGCATTCATGCACTTCACAATAATTACTAGTTTTATTTAGAAAGAACTGGAATGGAATAAGAAAGGCTCATGCCCATCGTTCTGTGTATTTTTGCTGCGTACCAGGCATACTTGATCAGCTACATAAAATCTGGGGATGCAAATCGCCAATACAAAAGTCACTGAAGAATAACCATCCTGTTCCACTGACAAAGCTGAAACGACAAAGAGCTATCAGACATCGCACTTTTCAACATTTATGTGAAAAATGCTTTACACTGTTGAAAAATATTTACATAAAGAGAGTGCAAAATAAATTAACAACCTTGTCGTCGTTCTACTACAGACGTAGGTGTAGTTATGTCAAGCAAAAGAGTCCAACAACATCAATGAAGTATTCTCTAAAAATGATAACTTAGACTTTTTGGGATAGGTAAGATGTGTGCATGCTCTGTGTGGACACAGGAGGAGATGGCTGCAGTTCGCGAACAGCTGAATGCGCTTTCGAGTACAGCCACTCTCCTTCAAGCATAGCGCACCCAACGTGGTGGATCGGCCCTCAAAGCAGGGTGAGACGTGGGTGGTAAAACGTTCACGTAGTTCGAGACGGAGGGTCAGTGTGGGCACCTGTCGTCTGACCCACCCTTTCAGCCTGTGAGTGGACATGTGCCCGCTTCTTCAGCAGGATCTGAGCAGGCACACGAGGAGGAGGGTGGGGTTGTGTTTTATTGGTTGTCGAGAGCTCCAACGCTAGGAGCGTTAATGCGCCACTTAGACAGATAGGTTCAGGACTAGAAATAATGCCAATGTGCAGTTGGTATGTCTGCGAGGGGAGGGGAGGCGGGTGGACCTCATCGGAGATGTGGAAGCGACATTTCCTGCTGCTATCGAGCGTGCCCGATACACTCGTCTGCAAATTTTGGCTCACGTCGGCACCGACGACGTCTGTCGCGTGGGTTCTGAGGTCGTCCTCAGTTCATACAGGCGATTGCTGGATGTGGTGCACAGTGCTGGCCCCTCGCGTGAGGTGCCAGCAGAGCTCACAATTTTCAGCGTCGTTCCCAGAGTTGATACTCGGACTTTGGCTTAGAGCCACTTGTAGGCTTCGTCGACTCGGCTGCAGATTTTTCGACCTGCCTTATTGAGTGGGGATTTGTATTACTCCCCTTGATAGGTTAGGAGTGCACTACACAAAGAAAGCAACTACACGGGTGTCAGAGTACTTGTGGAGTGCACATGTGATTTCTTTTAGGCTAGGCGATAGTTTGAGGTAAGCTGATGAACATTCAGCAGTCGATGTGCAGCTATGCGAGGCAGACCACGTTCAGAGTAAAGACACTTCGATGTCAATATTTTATCAGTTAATTGTCAAAGGATTCGTAACGGAGTCCCCAAGTATACCGCCCTCCAGGAAAGTTCTTGCGCTCAAATTATTCTGGTAGCGAGAGCTGGCTGAAACTTCTAACATTCTGCGTGGTGTCTATTTGTTCTAAGTCGTGTCTCCCTAACACTTTCGCGCAACGACGCTCTGAGCGTGTTTTTTAGGGAATTGACTAGTTTGAACCTGGGACCTGTTGCTGGTAAGGAGACGCCAGACCACACATGACATGTAGAGTTCAGAAGAGTTCAGTGAGACTAGCAATGATATAATCAAATACTTAATGATTTCAGCGTCAGCTCCACTGCACTCCCTGTAAAAGAATCTTAATACTAACTAAATTTAATGGAAGGGGTTCAAGGCTTTCCTATTTTTAGTTAGCTGGTAAAATAATGTCGAAAAAGCAGTTAAGTTTACCATTGGAATTTTTATTCTACTCACAAAACATTGTTTATAAATTGCGTTATTAAATTGCGCTATTGATAAAAGGAAATATTTTAATACAGGATGATAAAAACCAACTACGTTCAACAAAAATGTGAACGAATATTCCCTGAATGGATTTCCAAGTTCTACAGTGGATCGAAGGATGACCTATGCCGTATCACATCTATAATCTAAGTTTAAGTTTCATAAAAGAGAAAACTATCAAAATGGTCTACAGTGACCCTCAATTATCTTTAATTACTTATTTAACTTGTCGTAAATTACAGTGGCTGATGTGGCTTCTCAATAATTATATAACAGAAAAATCGTCGCGTTTCAGATTTTAACTTCTCGTAGAAAATGTGAATACCATGAGCTTTAATTGACGATCGACACTAGTATTACGCAAAAAGGGGATGTAACAGATGAGACTTCCGCAGTTCTGAGTGAAGCCTTATGCGCGCTTATGCGGCATCGCGTGCGTTCATTACCTTGTCGGTGGTTATTCAGAATCAGGTGACGGCGGGCGGCGCAGCTCCACACACGTCGCCGTCTCGGAAGCAACCCCTTCTAACTTCTCCTTACTACAATTAACCGAAGTTGGTTTAAGAAAAGCTGTCTGGCTGTATTTTCAGCTGACCAGTCATGGTCTCAATGGTAACCTTAAGCTCTGCCTACAAATATTCTGTCTGTCCAATGAGAAACGTTATACTTTTCGTGTTGGGGCAATGTTTTTAATGTTTGCTACGTAACAGAGACGCGAAAAAGTCTCACGCTAAAACTTGCAGCTGGTGTGGCCCTTTTAGTGTTATCGTAAGATCTATACTGTTCTTCTGGAGGGCTCTATCTTTTAACATGGGCTGGGGGGTGGTCTTGGCGGTCGGCTGGCGACGTGGGTGTCCGTCCCTTATCGTAAGGCCTTATAGCTTATCACGGTTCTGCTCTTGGCTTCTGTTCTCGTTTCTCCCCTCGGAACTGCGTCTGTTTCACGGTGGGAAGGCATGACATGCATTTAGGCGTTCTTGTGTTAGTCTGTGGCATTCCATTTGCTCACTCGTTGATCGTATTACTTTGGTTAATTTAATGTCAGGATTTATTCAGAGCTATGTAACATACTGCCGGATTTTCTATCATGTCAGGGTTTTCATGGAAGGCGTTGGATTTGCCTGACACCATACAAACCCGAAGTGGAAAGCTGTGAGATATTTAGTGAGTCGTGGGACGTATATCAGAAAGACAGATTACAGGCCAAAGGAGGTGAAATGTTCATTGCAGCTCACAAAAATCTCGTCTCTGTTGAAACTGAGTGTGAAAGTGAAGTTATCAGGTCGTGTAAAGCAGGTGTAGGTGCAAGCATGGTTGATAGTAAGATGTTTGTAATGGCCACCCGATTCCGTTGTGTTTTAAAGTTATTTAAACAAAGCCTGTGGTCAGTAGTGCGTAAACACCCAAATAATGCAATACTAGTTGGAGGCGACGTTAACCTACTGTGTATAGACTGGGATGTCTATCGATTCATTCTGGAAACACATAAGTGTTACGGAGATGCTTTGGCAACTCAGATGGGAATGCCTGAAGAGAAGGCGACGCTCTTTTCGAGAAACACTATCGGGAAATTTTAGACAACCGAAATCTGAAGGGGACTGTCGAACGATTCAACTGCAGACAACATACATTGCGCGTTAGGACCACGAAGATGTTGTTGTGGTCTTCAGTCCTGAGACTGGTTTGATGCAGCTCTCCATGCTACTCTATCCTGTGCAAGCTTCTTCATCTCCCAGTACCTACTGCAACCTACATCCTTCTGAATCTGCTTAGTGTATTCATCTCTTGGTCTCCCCATACGATTTTTACCCTCCACGATGCCCTCCAATACTAAATTGGTGATCCCTTGATGCCTCAGAACATGTCCTACCAACCGATCCCTTCTTCTGGTCAAGTTGTGCCACAAACTTCTCTTCTCACCAATCCTATTCAATACTTCCTCATTAGTTATGTGATCTACCCATCTAATCTTCAGCATTCTTCTTTAGCACCACATTTCGAAAGCTTCTATTCTCTTCTTGTCCAAACTATTTACCGTCCATGTTTCACTTCCATACATGGCTACACTCCATACAAATACTTTCAGAAAAGACTTCCTGATACTTAAATCTATACTCGATGTTAACAAATTTCTCTTCTTCAGAAATGCTTTCCTTGCCATTGCCAGTCTACATTTTATACCCTCTCTACTTCGACCATCATCGGTTATTTTGCTCCCCAAATAGCAAAACTCCTTTACTACTTTAAGTGTCTCATTTCCTAATCTAATACCCTCAACATCACCCAACTTAATTCGACTACATTCAATTATCCTCGTTTTGCTTTTGTTGATGTTCGTCTTATATCCTCCCTTCAAGACACCATCCATTCCGTTCAACTGCTCTTCCAAGTCCTTTGCTGTCTCTGACAGAATTACAATGTCATCGGCAAACCTCAAAGTTTTTATTTCTTCTCCATGGATTTTAATACCTACTCCGAATTTTTCTTTTGTTTCCTTTACTGCTTGCTCAATATACAGATTGAATAACATCGGGGAGAGGCTACAACCCTGTCTTACTCCCTTCCCAACCGCTGCTTCCCTTTCATGTCCCTCGACTCTTATAACTGCCACCTGGTTTCTGTACAAATTGTAAATAGCCTTCCGCTCCCTGTATTTTACCCCTGCCACATTTAGAATTTGAAAGAGAGTATTCCAGTCACCGTTGTCAAAAGCTTTCTCTAAGTCTACAAATGCTAGAAACGTAGGTTTGCCTTTTCTTAATCTTTCTTCTGAGGTAAGTCGTAAGGTCAGTGTTGCCTCACGTGTTCCAGTATTTCTACGGAATCGAAACTGATCTTCCCCGAGGTCGGCTTCTACTAGTTTTTCCATTCGTCTGTAAAGAATTCGTGTTAGTATTTTGAAGCTGTGGCTTATTAAACTGATTGTCCGGTAATTTTCACATCTGTCAACACCTGCTTTCTTTGGGATTGGAATTATTATATTCTTCTTGAAGTTTGAGGTTATTTCACCTGTTTCATACATCTTGCTCACCATGAAGATAAGAGAGGAGAAATTAGGGCTCTTATGGAGGCATATAGATAGTCGTTTTCCCTCTCTCTATCTGCGAGCGGAACATGTAAGGTTATGTCTAGCAGGTGTACAGGGTACCCCCCGCAATGCGCCGTACGGTGGTTTGCGTGTCCTCTATGTAGATGTAGATGTATCCTTGAAAATTATTCTCTCTCATTTTTCGAGGTTTTGATACGTTGATTGCAAGACTTTGAAACGTCCCCTTTTGAAAAATTATACAGGACTGTGCTTATCCTGACACACAATATTTTTTTTAGCGCAACGCAATCTGACTTTCAAAAATCCCTACAAAAGAATGGCCCTGACTAACATTAAACTATACCTTTCACAAATCACTAAATCACTTACCTCACAATAATCTTCGTTTCTCCCACTACTGCAATACAACAAGCGCCACTACTGCCAGCTAAATAAAAGATTCAAACTATGGAAGGCACTAACTACTGATAGCGATAGTTAGCAAATGAAAGATATTAATAGAGAACAAACAATGTATTTACCTTGATATCATCATATATAAATATAGCAGTTCATGACAAATTTCAAAACTCCGCCATCTCTCTCTCCCCACATCCACCACTGCTGGCGGCTCACCTCCAACTGCGCAACGCTACGCGCTGTTCACAGCCAGCTGCCTAACACTACAATGGCGAGTATTACAACAATGCAAAGCAGCCACAGACTGCACACAGCACAGCCAGTGATTTTCATACAGAGGTGGCGTTACCAATAAAAAAACCTAAACAGCCTACTTACATAGCCCCCATGCCACCCACAAAAAAATTTACAAAATTTTTTTGGGCACTGGCCAATACATATTTGTTAAAATTTTTCATAATCGTAATTACAATAACAAAGAAATCAAATGCACACACTTATTGATACAATGTTGGTCAAAAGCTAAAATTTTCTCACAGTCCATAAAGATAGTCCTGATCATTCATCATAATAGTAATTACAGTTTTTTTTCTCAAAGTCTCATTAGTAAAAGAAATTGCACACAGAAGTAGTGGATTTCCATGCAGTCTTGAAGAAGTAGTGTTGTCCTTCCAACGGAAAGACAGTGCTGACTCTCGACATGCAGACAGGTAATGGGCCACAACAGAGTAAACCCACAGCAGAGTCAGTCGAAGTTTTGAAGAGTATTGGTAGGTAGGTCATCACAGAGTAGACCCACTGTAGTCCTGGTAGAGATTGTGGTATTGGTGGGCCACCAGAGGTGCAGACCCACTGCAGTCCTTGTAGAAATAATGGTACTGGTGAGTCAGCAAAGGTGTAGACCCACTGTAGTCCGTCCTTGTAGAAATAATGGTACTGGTGAGTCAGCAAAGGTGTAGACCCACTGTAGTCCTTGTAGAAATGACCAACAGCCATCTGTTGTGACTGTGCAGGTGCACAATCACCATCGAAGATTCTTGCGGAGAATATAGCAAGTCCATAAACTACCACTTGTGCACTCACTTAGTTTTTTTTAATTGTCCTTAGAACCAGCAATGCTGTTATCCAGTCCCTTGCTGAATTATTAACACACGTGCAAACACTAACAGTCCCTACTTCTCACATATTGTCCATATACTATGACCAACAGAAACGTGTGCAGTGAAATGTAACTTACAAGTTAATAATATGATGAACTGGTGTTAATTACAATTTTATAACATGAGAATACAATTACAAAGATACAGAAAACATCATTAAAAACATAATAATAAAGATAACATTTGTAGTAATACAGGCTTTACAAAAGAATCGAAATAACATATACATCAGTGTTACAGGAATTATAAGTACCTACATAAAAGATGAGAATAACTTTTGAAACATCAACTTCACACATGAGCAACAAAACAGAACAGATAAATAATGTCTAAACATCTTTACAAAGTAAATAACATATTATTAATGTAAATTATATTTGAGGATAACAGTATTCCTCATCATAGTGAATGTAGCTTAGTATTAGAAGATAAAAAAATTCTAGGCAACAGTACACAGAGACAGGAAGAAAACAAATACACAAGGGTACATAAACACATAGGGGGATAACACAAAAGGCAAGGGCAGGGTTTGTTTTACTGCAGTATTTTGCATGGAGATCTCCCTTTGTTCATCATTATTCCCAAAAGTACTATCTAAGCCGGCTTTCTGTATTCTGTTCACATCCTCTTTCAAAATAGTTTTTCTCCACTGTACACTACCTTTTTTTTTTTTTGGCCAAACCATTTTCTTATATCTTCTCAATGCATTTCTTCCAATTCATCATAGTTAGTTTCTTATATAGTCTACCCCCTCTTAAGCTAAGTTAAATCTACTGAGCTCAGATGTTAAACTAAGGGACGAGGCAATGCAGCAGCACAAAACAATTAACACAAACAGCAATGACAAAAAATACAAAAGGCAAAGCAAGCAGCATAAATTACAACTAATATAAGGCAATGAGCAGCAAACAAGAAAAATAAATCAGTAGTAAAACTGGCTTAACAGCGTAATACAAAGTCAAATTCAGTAACATTATGCCTGGCAAACAGCAGCAGAAAATGAAATACCTAAACATGACATAGCTCAAGCAGAAAAAATATTACACTAAAGACAACATGCAGAAAAAGGGAAATGTCTATTCACATATTAATATCTATGTCATTAAAGTGGTGCACCACAAAAACTAATTCTATGAAATAAATTATCAAGTATTGTAAAGAAAATTATGTATGCAGTTCCTGTGAAGGGAAATGTCTTTTTGTGCTCCCTCATTTTTTTTTGGAAATATATCACAAAACTATTATTTACTGGATCTGTAGACAGAAAATATTTATATTAGTACATCTATAAAATTTTATTTTAACCAATGCTGCAGTGCAGCTAGAAACTAGATATTAAACAAAATAGGCAAAGCAAGGCGTGAAACGTCATTCACTAGCCATATGGCATTTCATAGTGCAGTAAACAATCTTTCAACTAGAAAGACAATAGATGTGAAATGTTTCTCATCATTTCATTTCAGTAAATATCATAAATTAAGAGCTCCACAGTGTAATCATATGTTTTCAAGTACGACCGTGTCGTTTTTGCGATGCTCTCTACAAAGGAACGTCAATAGCGAGGATAATGGCCTCCCTTTTTTTTTCTCTCTCCACCTGTGCCTCTGGCACACACTAATGACTTCTTTCCAGGCGACTGTCGCCCATCTGGGTGCCCACGACGCATTACGTGCAGGTGGTCACTTAACTTTCTTACGGAAATATTTACGACAGCAGTTTCCGCTACAGTGACAGTCTCATATAAAAAATTTCACAGGCCAAGAATTTGCGTTACAAATGTGTAGAAACAAAATCCTGTAAATATAACAGCGTCCAAAAAATTTTCGCCAGCATTGTGATACATTCACGCATATACACACATTTCATAACTCTTAAAGTACAATTCTTGGTTTCCAACAACCTTTTTCACAAGTCAGAGTCCCTAACCACTACTCATTATTCCTTACCTTATTATACATATACATATTCGTCGACACTTCTTCAATATTTCATCATATGAAATGTGTAGCATAATCAAATTCCTCATATACGGTAGCATCATCTTATTGATCATAAACATACCTCAATAGCATAATACACATCGTCATCGTAATAATAACATCATAACACCTCAGTCAAATCTTGAAAACGTCGTAGCTTTTTGCAATAATTAAAAAACCTAAAAAAAAATTCTCTGCTCATTTCAATAGTGTCATCTACCTCAAACGTACTTCAAAAATCGTGATCCCATACCAAATACATCATTCAAAGCTCTCATAGTATCACAATGTTTCTGAAAAAATATGAACAGTTCACAAAGTATAAACAACATACAATTTCGTAAGTGTGAAGTTATCCAACGGTGTAATTACGTAAACGTCTGTCACTGATGTAGTAAAATAAATGTTTGTCTCTCTCAGTTAAATGATCAGATAGCTGTGTAATTCTGTGTTAGAGAAATATGGTACCGATGAGTAAAGTTGTATAAGCAAATACCATATTAGCTAGGGCTCCTTGTGCTTGCCAAACACATGGTACACAAAGTAAGCGTGTATCCCCCTGAGGATTTCAAAGCTCTCATAGTACCACAATGGTTCCGAAAAAATATGAACAGTTCACAAAGTACAGACAAAATACAATTTCATAAGTGTGAAGTTACCCAACTGTGAAATTGCGTAAACATTAAGTTATCCAACGGTGTAGTTACGTAAACATCTGTCACTGACGTAGTAAAAAAAAATGTTTGTCTCTTTCAGTTAAATGATCAGATAGCTGTGTAATTATGTGTTAGAGAAATATGGTACCGATGTGTAAAGTTGTATAAGCAAATACCATATTAGCTAGGGCTCCTTGTGCTTGCCAAACACATGGTACACAAAGTAGGCGTGTACCCCCCTGAGGATCAATGCAATTATAACCTCAGGTGTTACAGACTACAGCAATGGATTGAAATGCATCACGGAAAACCCTTGTATCATTGCACTTCAAATATCTTAAAAAAAAATAAATGTTTTAAGTGCGAAATCAATCACTCAAATATGTGCACTGTAGCGCTAAACTGTGCGTCATGCTGTAAAATAATCTCTGTGGTAGTCTCGTAGTTATCGTCATCCGAAAGCTAAGTTCTGCAGAAGTCAATGTACTTACCTCATGATAAACAAAAGTGAAATGCTTTGCGTATAGATATCATAGTTATTATGCTTATTGGCGTGATGAAGAAAGTACTGTACAGTAACGTATTGTTGTGCCACGAAAAAGGCTGTCTCATTGCTGCTATGCTACAAAAGTTACTACTAAAACATGTTTTACTTTCCAGAATAAAACAGAAAACTGTGCAGATAAAAACAGATACACCGCAAAAGCAACATTGTAAATTGTCACTCATTAGTAGCGTCGTGATAAAATTGAGTAGCTGTCACATAAACTAACTACTATGTCATCTGGTATCTCACTGAAAGTACTTTAAATCCAGAATGTATTTTCAAGTAAACCAAAATGTTGCATTAAAATCTCAACAGCAGTACCGGTACATGTTCTAAGTATGTGAGCCTTATAGTCGTTACGTAATCGTGCAACTAACAAGCAAGAATGTACACACACAATAACACAGTGTCGTCTGAACACAACAACAATGCAGTCGTAATTTCTGTTTAAATAAGTTCTCTTCGTTCTTGACTGGATAGTTAACTTTAAAACATCGTTGCATGTTAACAGTTTCTAAGATTGAAAAACAGTACTACTAACGTGAAGTGAAAAATTTTATAGCAAAGACTAAGTCAAAAAGCAGATTATCTCTCAATGAACGGTTTTACATGTGAAGTGTGGTGCAATCCTTTACTCTTCATAGTACTCAGAGTTTGACTTGAATGGAATTACCATGCGGTATACGTCGGTAAAGAATACTGGAATTTTTCTCAAGGTTAGCTAGCGTCTATGTTATTTTTCCTTGAGCCAGGCGGCGCACGCGGCTGCCTGTGGTGCGAGTCATTGTCTGTTTCTTTGTTGGCGCGCGCCGTTATTGGGATTAGGAGACCTAACTTCTACGAATTCACTCTGACGAGAAGGCCCTGCCCTGTTTGAAGCTCGCCAGTTCTGATGGAATTCAGGTCTGTCGTTTTGTCGGTAGTTTACACGGTTTCTTTCTTGTCGGTCACGTGGTGGAGAATTTCTCCCTGAATCGTAACTGCGCACTGGACCATTGCGTCTAAAGTTATTCTGTCTCTCTTAATAATAATTGTTTTGGTTACCATATTGTCTGTTTCCCTGATTGTCTCTGTAATAGTCATTACCGCGGAGAGGTGATCTTTCCCTGTAATTATTACTACTCTGCCAACGGTTGTCATACGGGTGGTGTCTGTTTTGGTCACGATTTACGTTATAAGAATAGCCTTGTCGTGTATTATTTCTGTCATTGCGGAATTGTGACAGATGTGACCTGTAATTGTTGTGCTCCTGTTCGCGCGTTCCGCGATTGTTAGTGTCAATTTCCAGTTCTTGTAACAGTCCCTGAAAAGCTTCAATGTCGTCTTTGCAACGTCCTGCTAAAATAATATGTCGTAAATGTTCAGGCAATTTTATTAAGCAAATGCGGATGAGTTCTGAGGGGCTGTATGGGTTTGAAAGATACTGATTCTTATGCAACAAGTCTTCAAAATATTTCATAAGACTGGAAAATTCAGATTGTTCGAAACGTTTCATCATTATGATGCTGTGTTTTACTCGGTCTTGTGTAGCTTGAGACCAATACGCTGAGAGGAAGGCATGATAAAATTCTCCTTCACTGTGACAATCGTGAATGACCGATCGCATTCTTATAGCTGGTTCATTCTCCAAGTAGCCACACATAAATTCTAACCTGTGCTCCAATGACCAGTTGGGAGGAAAACAATGAGAGAATTGATGGAGCCACGCTTGTGATGAATGTCGTTGCAGAATTCTTAAACGTTTTGAATTTACGTGTAGTAATGAACAGCTTATAGTCAAAATCATCATGTCGGCGAGTCGCATATCGGTCATTGTTACGTCGTTTCGGCGGTTCCATTTCGAAATTCGGTGCACCTTGCCAATTTATTTCATAATTTCCGAAATGCCCTGTGTTATTATTTTGTGGTTGTTCCGTGTTTCTATGTCCCTCTTCCCGTACTGGAGCGCGAGTGTCCTCTGAAATATGTAATTCTTGTATTACCTGCATCAACTGATCTTGTACTTCCCGGATTTCTCTTTTGTACTGTGTATTGATTTGATTTTGATTTTGTTTGAATTTTCTAATTTGTTCATACTCTTCTGTGTCAGTGAAGGCTACAGGTCTTGTGTCATTCAGATCATCATCTACCTTTGTAGGTAAGTTAGTGACCTGATCCGAAAGTTCGGCTACTTTCTCCGATAGTGAACACATTTCCTCAGTGTGTTTTTCTGAACCAAGTTTCAGAGTGTTCATTTGTGTTGAAATCGAATCTACTGTGTCCTTCAAGTTTTCCTGTGTTTTTGCAAGTTGCGTAACCGAATCGGTAGATGCAACTGAGTCAATTTTAGCCCACAAGATCTCATGATTTTCATGAACAATGGTTTGCAGTTCTTTTATGGCTGCTTCATGATTCTGTAATGCATTTTCATGCCGCGAAAAAATAGGTTGAAAATGCTCACAAATTTGTGTTTTTACCTCATTACAGACTTTTTGACATTTCGATTCAATGTTATGTAACTCAGTAGTTAAATCTTCACGTGTTTGTTCAAGTGTGGTGTCTAACTTTTTAAGATTTTGTTCCACTGTGTCTAACTTCTGAAGATTTTGCTGTGTTTGTCTCTGATTTTGTTCCATTGTGTCTAACTGTTGCTGTGTTTGTCTCTGATTTTGTTCCATTGTGTCTAACTTTTGAAGACTTTGTCCCATTTGTCTCTGATTTTGTTCCATTTGTTGCATTAATTGCAATAATAATGTATTAGTGTCTGGAATCTGTTTTCCTATGCTTTTTGGCAGTGCATTTTCACCGGCAACATTCACATTTTGACAAGCAGAAAATGTGTCTTGACTCATTTGAGAAAACGGTGAGGACCCAAAACCTAAGTCTACAGTATTTGCAATATCGTGTTCTGTCATTTCGGATTCCTGAGGCGAGCTGTTGCCGACCGTTCGATCGATAATACTTCCCTCTTCACTAATTGTTTCACTGTCTACACCATTGTTTGCCGCCCGCTCCATTTCCCTATGCACAGTTACCAAATTACTACTTTAAACATTAATTAATTCATTACTCTGCGGCGCTAACACACTGCTTTCGTCTTCACTGTCATTTCTCAGTTTACTTTGGAGCCTAGTATTACGTTTTTCACACGCCAATATTGTCACAATATTTCATACGACAACACAGAAAAGCACAATTTGAGGAGCAACAATAAGAGAACGCATTAACATAACACTGAAAATAATATCTAGTTAGTTGCAGCTGCGAAATACTTGGTGCAAATCTACATGCATGCCACAACTGTTTTACTGTACAACAATGAAAGACTGCAACTACAAAGGAGATTTTCTCTACAATTACGCGCTATCAATAAACAAAATCTACACTAATTACACAAACTACAAGAAAAAAAATCAGAAGATTCCAGTGAGGTATCCTAGGCTAAGGGTCGACATATGAAACGTCCCCTTTTAACAATTGTACTCGACTGTGCTTAAACTGACACACACAGTATTTTGTTAGCGCAACGCAATCTGACTTTCAAAAATCCCTACAAAAGAATGGCCCTGACTAACATTAAACTATACCTTTCACAAATCACTAAATCACTTACCTCACAATAATCTTCGTTTCTCCCACTACCGCAATACAGCAAGCGCCACTACTGCCAGCTAAATAAAAGATTCACACTATGGAAGGCACTAACTACTGATAGGGATAGTTATCAAATGAAAGATATTAATAGAGAACAAACAATGTATTTACCTTGATATCATCATATATAAATATAGCAGTTCATGACAAATTTCAAAACTCCGCCATCTCTCTCTCCCCACATCCACCACTGCTGGCGGCTCACCTCCAACTGCGCAACGCTACGCGCTGTTCACAGCCAGCTGCCTAACACTACAATGGCGAGTATTACAACAATGCAAAGCAGCCACAGACTGCACACAGCACAGCCAGCACAGCCAGTGATTTTCATACAGAGGTGGCGTTACCAATAAAAAAACCTAAACAGCCTACTTACTACTTTTGGAAGTTAACAATCATTTCCTCTTTTCAATTTTTGATCCTAGTTTGCCTTTATGATCCTGAGGACGGAGATATAGCTGCGGATAAGAATCCTTGTCTTTGATGTATACGAATGTGTCACAGCAATCATCGTCTGCACAAGCGGCTGTCTTTCCTCAGCTCGACAGGCTAAAGTGCGTTTTGCATGAAAGCTGATTGATCAGCTTTACATGCGGCATTTATGAAATAACAAGAAACTTTATCTTCACATTAGCTACGCATTTCTCTATAGGATTACCTATTAATAACATCTCCTCTATATGTTTACCTGAAGTAAACTTCGTAATTTTTCGACTCACTTTACGCATAATTTTCTGAATCTGTTTAACCAGGTCGAAGAGGCCTGGAAATCAGTAACCCTTGCAACTCAGCGTACCTGGTCTCACACGAGGGTGAGTCAAATCAAAACCTTTACTATTTTTTAAATATTGTTTATTGTGCAGAAGTGGTACAAAGCTGTATCACTTTCCAACATAATCTCCCCCACGCTCAGTGCAAGTCCTCCAGGGCTTACAAAGTGCATAAAGTCCTTTAGAAAAAAATTCGTTTGGTAGTCCGCGCAACCACTCATGCACCGCGTGGCGTACCTCTTCATTAGAACGGAACTTATTTCCTCCCATTGCGTCTTTGAGTGGTCCAGACATATGGAAATCACTTGGGGCAAGATCAGGTGAGTATGGTGGATTACTAAGACACTCAATATGCAGGTCTCTGATTGTTGCAACTGTTGTACGGGCAGTGTGGGGCCTTGCATTGTCATGTTGCAAAAGGAAACCTGTTGACAGCAAATCCACGTCCCTTTGATTTCATTGCAGGCCGCAGATGATTTTTTAGGAGATCTGTGTATAATGCACTGGTAACAGTCGTCCCTCTAGGCACGTAATGCTCCAAAATGACGCCTTTTTCGTCCCAAAAGAGAGTCAGCATTACCTTCCCTGCTGATGGTTCTGTTCGAAACTTCTTTGGTTTTGGTGATGAGGAATGGTGCCATTCCTTGCTCGCTGTTTGTAGCACGCTTACCAACATACAGGATAGCGTGAAATTTCGATTTGTTATCACAAATTTAAGGTTTTCATTTGACTCACTCTCGTATATCTCCTTCGGCAGCGTTGTGCCGACTCTCACGAGCATTTCTAAATTTTTGTGATAGCTTTTCTTTCACATTTTTGCGAGTTTCACTCTGGCACATATTTCGTACTTCCTGTACACCTTATTTTGTTTTTACAATTCACATTCAGCTTTTACGAAACACAATCGGCTTCTCAGACCGCTTATAATGCATTTTCTCCCTCCTTCGTTGAATGGAAGAACTTCAAGCCTTTTTCTTTTGACTGGGGACTGTTGCTGTAGCTGTTTTCTTTCGCCTCGGAAGCTACTCTCTTTTTCATGTGGACTTCAATTAGCACACCAATCATGTTTCTATCGAAATTCATGGAATTCTTTTAACGTTTACACGACTTTTAATGAAATGTCAACATCACTGGAATGAATGTCAAACAAATTAACTAATAAATAACACATATGAACTTCAGAAGAAAAAAGTGATTTCGATTGCATATCATATACTTCATATTTCATGTTTGCAGGGTTGAAAACATTAACTGATTCAACATTACAGTGAAACTCTGGAACCTGCACGAAAACGGCTGCTTTCAGCAAGCACGTAGCAAGGAATCACAAAGAAATTTTATCTCCATTGTTAACATCTAACGACACTGCAAAGGCAACTGCTAATTAAGATGAATATTAAATGAGGTGCAAATTCGAGCGAATAGTAACTGTAAACTATTGGTCAGTGAAACTATCAGTGGAAACTGAAATAGCGATCGCGTTTTGATGCGTTATCTGTTTGTCGATGTGCCGTCAACCGAGGATGTGTGCTCGCAGTGTTGCGCATTGTGTTGTCTGCTACAGCTACGGCAGGGATGTACATTTCGCCAGCCGCCTGACGAGCTATGAACTTGGAAGATTTCAACATTTTTTTTTTTAAGTACTTGCAGTTTGTCCTACAAGGAGAGATCACCAGCGGTGCTATCAACCATTCGAAACTGTCTGTGCGGTGATGTGCGTTCTGCTCCCAGGTATTACACATTGCAACCATTCATCCTGCTGGACCCTCGCTTGTAAGCCGGCCGAAGTGGCGGTTAAAGGCGCTGCAGTCTGGAACCGCAAGACCGCTACGGTCGCAGGTTCGAATCCTGCCTCGGGCATGGATGTTTGTGATGTCCTTAGGTAAGTTAGGTTTAACTAGTTCTAAGTTCTAGGGGACTAATGACCTCAGAAGTTGAGTCCCATAGTGCTCAAAGCCATTTTGAACCTCGCTTGTATTTGACAAAGAAAACTTTGGAACAGCATTAAGACAGCTGCGTCCTGTGGTCAGGTTGTGTGGTGTAATTGATCTGCACAAGGACTTAAAAGCACTTACTTTAGTTCAAAAAGGGGTCCACTACTCAGTAACACTCATCTTCAATAATTTGCCAGTAAACATAAAAAATTTAGTTACAAATAAAGATCAGTTTAAAAGGAGCCTGAAAGACTTACTAGTGGCCAACTCCTTCTACTACATTGACGAATTTCTTAATAGAAACAAATGATGTATTGTATATATTCATACTATTAGTATTGTTATTTCAGCTTTAAAAAAAATAAAAATAAAAAAAGTGAGTAAAAAAATTGACATGTTCCACATCCACGAGGATCTCCTCAGCACGGATCTATGGAACGAAAACTAATCTAATCTAATCTAATAGCTTTATATGGGGGAGGTTGTGGGTTTGAATTTTCTCAAGAGCAATAATTACTTTTTTTTAATTTTCAGATCTTTATCGAATTGATTTTTATCATCGTTTTTATTAAATTACTTGATTTAAATGTAGTTTTTCATTTCTATTCCTTTGTGGTATTACTTTAATCATTTTATGAACTTTACATTTGTTTCATTTTTTCTTTATGTCATTCTTTTTCTAATCGGAATTCTTGTGAACATGAATTTAATTTTATTTATCTATTATAATATTCAATTATTTGAAAATTCTGATCTGTCAGTTATAAAACAAAAGACGAAGTAATCTATTTATATTCGTGCAAAGATGTGGAAAATATATTTTTGTTACCAGATGCGCAATTCTTTGCACCGTAAGCGTCATGCAAACATTTAAAAGATAACCTAAATACCAATGGACAAAATAACGCAGATGTAAATTTAAATGAAAGACGAGTTTATAACGACTATGAAATTCAAGCAAAATGAGAGAGAGATATAATAAAGCAACAGCCTGGACGAAAGAACAGGATGATGAAACAAAAGAAATTAAATCGAAATTAATAAACAGAATTAACAACAGATGAACAAAAGTTTCAAGTGGAGAAAGAATCATTGGACGAAAAATGAGAGCAAATGAAGGAGTTGATATTATAATTAAAATTATGTGAGTAAGGAATGGAATTAAAAAAAATAGATTTAAATCAATTAACTCAATAAAAGTGATGCTCAGAGTCATTTCAATAAAGATCTGAAAATAAGAAAAACCTGACGAGTTTCTGACCCTCAACCCCCTGCATGTGAACCTTTTATTCTATTATTCTAAGCAACTAAATTATGTAACACACCTTTTTTAATGCTACTGAGTGTGACACAAAGTTCCGACGTTTTTTTGTTAACTACTCGCAAGCGAGGGCCTACCAGGGTGAATGGCTGCAGTGTGTGATACATGGGACGTTAATCTTCATCATTGTATAGATAGTTTCAAGACGTCGATCGCACCTTCGAGGACCTCTGTTTGTTAGCAGCTAAATTTTGAGATTGTATTTGTTTCGGTATATTCTTGCTACACAAAAAATTCCAGGGCAGCTTTCGTCCTGTCACACTGCACAGTTCCCTTGTTAGTTTTGAAACTCTTATTTAGTTAAGCAAAAATACTCAAGTGTTATTTTTGTCCTTCTATTTATTTATTTCGTGTCCGTCGAGTATTTGTCTTTGTCTGCCCAAAATACAACAATCCATCAACTGGTTCTACGAATTCATTGTTAAGTTTTAATATTTTCATCTGTGCGAGTTATTTGAACGTTATTTTAAGTCGTATTTTGCTCTAAGTAGACTGGCTATTTCTTTCATCAATCTTCTTTAGTTCAAACCAGCAGTGCTCCGTTGTCTGAAAACCTTGGCGTTTTGTTTTCCCCTTCACAACGTTTCTGTTACTCCCATTTGCGTAACTATCATTTTTGCCTACGGTTCACAAAGCTCATTATTTTCATAAAGCCAAATTTTCGAGAAAATGTGCCTCTAACGCAGACTCAGATGATCTGAAAATAAAATCATTTCGTCGTACAGTAAAAGCTGTCAGCCTTAAAGATGAAGCTAGTACAAGACGTGAGAGGATTTTCTTTTTACAGTCAATAATGCATAGCTGAAGCTGATCAGAAACATGTTAACAGAATCTTCCGTCGGTTGTTGGTGGAATAACATCATAATAAATGAACAGCGCCAGTTTGCTGTTGTTCTACAATATTACTTTTATTGTGTTAACCGGTTTTCGGCTTACAAGGACATCTTCCGACAGTTACTGAGTATTGTCACCAAAGAAGTTACAATTTTTGCAAACAACATTGGAAGAGAAGTAACACATACAGACTGAAGCAGAAACATACAGAAAGTAACATCTTTGACAGTGTGGTGGTAACACAATGAAAAAGTAAAAAACTGAACAGTAAATAAATAAAAATGGAGTAGACAGTAAAAACTTTAACACAAAATTTTAAGACATGCTGTTCCTATATTGTGTTAAAGTTTTTCCTGTCTACTCCATTTTTATTTAATTACTGTTCAGTTTTTTACTTTTTCATTGGATTACCACCACACTGTCAAAGATGTTACTTACTGTATGTTTCTGCTTCAGTCTAGATGTGTTACTTCTCTTCCAGTGTTGTTTGCAAACATTGTAACTTCTTTGGTGACAATACTCAGTAAATATCTGAAGATCGGTTTGTACGCCGAAAACCGGTTAACACACACAGTAAAAGGAATATTGTACAACAAAAGCAAACTGGTGCTTTCCATTTATTCTGATCAGATCCTTTTGGTTGGTATACTATTGGCGTTAAACTGTAAATCTCTAATACCACTGTACTTAACAATTCTGGAATAATAGCAAGCGATTGTTTTCATTTAAAACGTCCATAGTACTGGCGAAATTAGGGTTGTTAACGTATTCTCTCAGTATTTGGTGCGTTCCGCAGATTTAATGTCGCGGTCCACTGAAGCAGATTCTGATGCTAATGCCAGTCCATACATACCGTGATGCACTTAGCTGAACTAACACGGCAGAACGACAACATTAGCGCTGGATACGGCCCGGATAATTTGAAAGCAAACCGCTCGGATTGGCGCATAGACTGATGCAGCCCCGTGTTCCGGAAGTTGGCAACTCACAAAGCTTTGTCCGCCCAGATATTAGAGGTGGACTGCGAACAAAAGATGACGGGAGCGCAATGGATTAGAGCGGCATAATATAACACTGCGGAATGCCTTGAGCGCCTGGCAGATCGTTGAGAAATTAACCGTTTGATTACTGCAGATCTTCAATCCAGGGTCTCATTCCGTCAACTATGGAGACCGCGTGTAATCCTGTTGCATTCCGACAAACAGGAGACCACGTGTACATTGGAGCCATTAGCCTACAAATGGCATGACATGAGTAATTTGTACGATGACTACCGTGTTCTGCTACGCGCCGCAGACAAACAGTGAATCGCACTGCGAAGAGGATATCCTGGCTAATTAAGTTTATCTTGTCTAACAAGGGAATCCGCAATAGTTTGCTCTCTGAGACAGTCGAAACGTGGTAGGGTGATAGGATGAGAGGAAGTTTACACCTGTTTGGCTTAGGCGCCAACACACAGGAATTGCCGAGAAAACGACGGTCGAAATTTCGACGCGACTTCATCAGGCTGCTGGCCTTACATAAAACCAAGTATTCAAATCCAGTGTTACTCTTGTTTTTCTTTTGTTGTCGTGGAAGGATGTTACATCAATATTATTGTCGTGAAATACACTGAAGCGCCAAATAATCTGGCATAGGCATGCGTCTTCAAATACAGAAATTCATAAACAGGCAGGATATGGTGCTGCGTTCAGCAACGCCTTTGTAAGACAACAAGTGTCTGACGCAGTTTTTAGATCAGTTACTGCTGCTACGATGGCAGGTTAACAAGGTTTAAGTGAGTTTGAAAGTGGTGTTATAGTTGATGCACAGCGATGGGGCACAGCACCCTCGAGGTACTGATTAAGTGGGGATTTTCACGTACGGCCATATCATGAGTGTACCGTGAATATCAGGAATCCGGTAAATCATCGTATCACCGGCATCGCTGCGGCCGTAAAAATATCCTGCAAGAACGGGACGAATGAAAACTGAAAAGAATCATTCAACGTGACAGAAGTGCAACCCTTAAGCAAAGTGCTGCAGACTTCAGTGGTGCGCCATCAACAAGTGTCAGCGTGCAAAGCATTCAACGAAACGTCATCGATATGGCCTTTCTGAGCAGAAGACCCACTCGTGCACTCTTCATAACGGCGTGACACAAAGCCTTACGCCTCGCCTGGGCACGTCAACACTGACATTGGACTGTTGGTGACTGGAAACATCTTACCTGGTCGGACGAGCCTTGTTTCAAATTGCATCGAGCGGATGGACATGCACGGGTATGGAGACAGCCTCATGAATCCATGGACCCTGCATGCTAGCAGGGAACTGTTCAAGCTGGTGGAAGTTCTGTAATGCTATGGGGCGTGTGCAGTTGGAGTGATATGACTCCGACAGGTGACACGTATGTAAGCATCCAGTCTGAACACCTGCATCCATTCATGTCCATTATGATTTCCGACGGACTTGGGCAATTCAAGCAGGAAAATGCGACACCCCATATGTCCAGAATTGCTACAGAGTGGCTCCAGGAACATTCTTCTGAGTTTAAATACTTCCGCTGACCGCCAAGCTCCCCACACAGGAGCATTATTGAGCATGTCTGGGATGCCGTGCAACATGCTGTTCAGAAATGATCTCCTCCCCATCGTACTCTTAAGGATTTATGGGTACCCTTGCAAGATTCATGGTGTTAATTCCCTCCACCACTACTTCAGACATTTGTTGGGTCCATGCCACGTCGTGTTGCGGTACTTCTGCGTGCTCGCGTGAGCCCTGCATGATATTAGGCAGGTGTCCCAGTTTCTTTGGCTCTTCAGAGTACAATGGAATGAATGGCAGTAGAAATACAGATTTAAAATCCTATTAGAAACAGATTTTATGATGGCAACTGGAACGGAATAACACTTTCCATAAAACTGCTACCAAGAGTTTTCGTTTGTCTCTGAGAAGTTAGTGACAAAACTTTCCATCCAGATGTGAACCAATTAATTACATCGCAATGTGACCGCAACAGCCGGCCGAAGTGGCCGAGAGGTTATAGGCGCTTCAGTCTGGAAACGCGCGACCGCTACGGTTGCAGGTTCGAATCCTGCCTCGGGCATGGATGTGTGTGATGTCCTTAGGTTAGTTAGGTTTGAGTAGTTCTAAGTTCTAGGGGACTGATGACCTCAGAATTTAAGTCCCATAGTGCTCAGAGCCATTTGAACCATTTAATTTTGTGAACTTACATAAAATTGGAGCCATTTCTGTGCATTATTGACACATGGTTTGGGTTAAAACGATCCTTCCATATACAATGAGCTAATTGTCGGTGTAATCGGAATACCGGCATGCTGATTACAAATAATTCCGCCAAAGTGTGCAGCGGTATGTAAAACTTTCGATGTATACTTTTATTGACAGGTGAGGTATTACATCCGCCTATAAGGGAAGTGCGCTACTCTCATGGCACAACAAAAGAGAAAACAAAAGTACAAGCGAAGCAATTGAAATATATAATCAACTGCAAGCTCTAGCTTTCGAGAGAACGCTTCGATATCCGCTCTTTACCGCGAACTGATGGCCAGATCTCAAGGATGTTTCCCTACCGACTCTTTTATCGAAATAATGTGGAACAAGTCAGTTTACATGATGTATATACTTGATTAGTGTTAACATTAATGAACGCATAATCCTTTTATTCCTACTCATTAGCTATCAGTTTTCAAGTAGAAATTCGACAATGGAATAGAAGGAGTTGCCCAAGAAAATGATTTTAAATTAAATTTAAAGCTTGCTTCGCTGCCTGTCACACGTTTTAGTTATTGGGCAAATGGTCAAAAAAATTTTGATGCATATTGAACTACTCTCTGAGTCTCTGACACCATTCCTTCTGGTGTTGTGACTACGTACATCACTGTTCATCTCATATTCTGATGGATTATTTATCACGAATTTCATTACAAAAGATATGTACTGTGACAGTGCAGTTAAAATGCCTAGTTCCTTGAAAAGGTACCTACATGCCGTCCGTGGATGAACACATTTTATTCCTACTGCTCGCTTCTGTGCAATCAATACGTTCTATTGAGTTACCTATTCGAACGGATAAGTTGCCAGTAGTCTCTGTCGTCTCAGCCATTATATCATCTGGCCTACTCATACAATTTCTTATGTTGCCTCCCAGATCTACATGCAACTTCTCCACCTTATCACTAAAATTTTTCTCCGCTTGAGCTACCTTAGAGCCAAGTATCCCAACTTCATCAGAAATTTTGCCCATTGCAGCCCGAATGGTTTTTACTTTTCCTTCTATAAATTCCTCGACTCCACAAGCCATTTTACCAACTTCGTCTCTCTCAACCAAAGCTATTTCGGATTGAACCGAAACAATCTTTAAATTTAAGTCAACCATATCGATTTTAACATAACCAATTTTTAAATTTACGTCACTCATGTAGGTTTTAACACAATCAATTTTTAAATTTACGTCACTCATATCGGTTTTAACAGAATCAATTTTGGATCCCATATCGGTTTTATCAGAATCAGTTTTAAATTCCAATCTTCCTGTCATTTGCAATAATTGCGACATTATGTCTCCTCCAGACTCGTCTCCCTTTCCTGATTTCGGACTATTTTCCTTGCTAAATTCACCGCTGATCACACTCTCCCGCTCCGATTCCGGGCTAAGCGGCTCGGTAGTATTTTCGGACCCACACAAACTGGCCGACTGATCAATACTAGCGATGTCTACTATTGGCGATTGAACTACAGAATCATGCATAATCTCAGTATCAGCGCCGGTACTTAGCTTTGTCGTGCTGGATCCTTCTGCCATGGTATTGCTGCCGATGTTGCAGTTGAAGCCGATGCTGAAGAACTGCTGTGGTACTGCAACCGCCGCTGCGCGATGAATCGCCGTTTAAGATGCCGCTGCTCGCTGGAACCACGTGCTTTCGATGTCGTCTCTTCTTCCGTGCTACTTTTTTATCACTCTTGGCCACTGCTAAAACTCGGTGCACACAACTGTTGCAAAATTTGTAGCTCAGAGACCCCACGCAAACTGCCTAAACTACCACAGACTTGGGACCTACGTCACAGAACGGTGATTTCACAACTGTTAAAGAAACCTAATATTCAGTCCTGAAACGATCTCACATTTAACTTTTCCGAAAAGTCCTGCCTATGGAATTTCACCCTTATGTTATTCGACAGTAAATCTGTGTAATCGTACTGGACGCCTTTAATTTCAGTAGAAACGAGTCTCTGTAACAGTTTTTAGATTAATTTATATCGACTGTACTTAAAGTTGTTGAGAATCTATTACATTACGTCCACTTCACTGTGGCCATTAGGACCAAAATATTAATCAGATAGAATCATATCCCCATTGCGCATACTTTTTATAGTGGTGTAGCTAAAGGTTGCTTCCGTCATATAGGACATTACCTGACAGAAGTAAAGAGTGGTATCCCACATTACCAAAATAAATTCGCATCACAGACGTTTTTTATAGAACTGGCAACACTGTACCGGGCTCTCCTTTCCTGTCGCCCTGATCTCTAACGTTTTATTTAGAATTATGCCAGGGAACCAAATTTCCGAATCCTGTTGTTGGAATTCTCCATAGAATTCGAACTCTGACTTTGATCATGAAGATCAGGCAAATGTTAAGTGCTTGCCGCGTAGAGCTATGTCACGTTTTGTGGTGCATAGTTTAGTGAGTAGCAAGCTCATCCTTTTTATTTGTCTTTGTGAGATAAGAAATTAATTGGCTGTCAGATTCTTTTTTCAATTCAATTATTTGACATGACTGTGAACAATTACATCCATGATGGACTGCTAATGCGAATATAGTAATCGATGTGTTTGTCTTTCACTTTAGATGATTTGTGTGTGTGTGATTTACGGATCACCACAACCGTTGTTCACTTTTGTAGGGATTGGCTAAGTGACATATTTGTGTGGCAGTAGACTGTTCGGTTTTTTGCTTCTGGAAAGGTCTTGGGAAAAGTGTTTCGGATCATAAGGTGGTAGATGCCTACATGAATATTCGCAAGAAGTAAGGCATGATTAGCTCGTGCAGAAGATAAAAGGAGAGAATTTAGTAGTTCAAGTCAAGACAAAGATAGGAAGATACTTGAGGCCATTGACAGTCACAGCATATCCAGACACTCTGGGATGATGATGGCATTGAAACAGAGGATGACACGCGTAAAACTGAAATACTAAACACCTTTTTCCAAAGCTGTTTCACAGAGGAAGACCGCACTGCAGTTCCTTCTCTAAATCCTCGCACGAACGAAAAAATGGTTGACATTGAAATAAGTGTCCAAGGAATAGAAAAGAAACTAAAATCACTCAACAGAGGAATTTCCACTAGACCTGACGGGATACCAATTCGATTCTACACAGAGTACACTAAAGAACTTGCCCCCCTTCTAACAGCCGTGTACCGTAAGTCTCTAGAGGAACGGATGGTTCCAAATGATTGGAAAAGAGCACAGGTAGTTCCAGTTTTCAAGAAGGGTCGTCGAGCAGATGCGCAAAACTATAGACCTATATCTCTGACGTCGATCTGTTGTAGAATTTTAGAACATGTTTTTTGCTCGCGTATCATGTCATTTCTGGAAACCCAGAATCTACTCTGTAGGAATCAACATGGATTTCGGAAACAGCGATCGTGTGAGACCCAACTCGCTTTATTTGTTCATGAGACCCAGAAAATATTAGATACAGGCTCCCAGGTAGATGCTATTTTCCTTGACTTCCGGAAGGCGTTCGATACAGTTCCGCACTGTCGCCTGATAAACAAAGTAAGAGCCTACGGAATATCAGACCAGCTGTGCTGGATTGAAGAGTTTTTAGCAAACAGAACACAGCATGTTGTTCTCAATGGAGAGACATCTACAGACGTTAAAGTAACCTCTGGCCTGCCACAGGGGAGTATTATGGGATCATTGCTTTTCACAATATATATAAATGCCCTAGTGGATAGTGACGGAAGTTCCATGCGGCTTTTCGCGGATGATGCTGTAGTATACAGAGAAGTTGCAGCATTAGAAAATTGCAGCTAAATGCAGGAAGAACTGCAGCGGATAGGCACTTGGTGCAAGGAGTGGCAACTGACCCTGAACATAGACAAATGTAATGTATTGCGAATACATAGAATGAAGGATCCTTTATTGTATGATTATATGATAGCGGAACAAACACTGGTAGCAGTTACTTCTGTAAAATATCTGGGAGTATGCGTACGGAACGATTTTAAGTGGAATGATCACATAAAATTAATTGTTGGTAAGGCGGGTGCGAGGTTGAGATTCATTGGGAGAGTCCTTAGAAAATGTAGTCCATCAACAAAGGAGGTGGCTTACAAAACACTCGTTCGACCTATACTTGAGTATTGTTCATCAGTGTGGGATCCGTACCAGGTCGGGTTGACAGAGGAGATAGAGAAGATCCAGAGAAGAGTGGCGCGTTTCGTCGCAGGGTTATTTGGTAAGCGTGATAGCGTTACGGAGATGTTTAGCAAACTCAAGTGGCAGACTCTGCAAGAGAGGCGCTCTCCATGGCGGTGTAGCTTGCTGTCTACGTTTCGAGCTGGTGCGTTTCTGGATGAGGTATCAAATATATTTACTTCCCCCTACTTACATCTCCCGACGAGATCACGAATGTAAAATTAGAGAGATTCGAGCGCGCACGGAGGCTTTCCGACAGTCGTTCTTCCCGCGAACCATACGCGACTGGAACAGGAAAGGGAGGTAATTACAGTGGCACGTTAAGTGCCCTCCGCCACACACCGTTGGGTGGCTTGCGGAGTATAAATGTAGATGTAGATGTAGATGCAGACAGCCAGATAATTTTTCATTCAGAAGAAATGACGTTAGTCTGAAAAAATCTGCGTAGGATTGCGAGGAGCTGAATTGTGAAATACGCGAAAACAAAGACAAGGGAGAAGTAAATTCTTGACATGTAGATACACTAGTCATAAGTATGCTTCAGTAGCACAAAGTGAGACATCAGTTTCGCTGCCACAGTGACATAGAGTTGCGAGTTCTCGGTCATCTACGAAAAGAACAAGCGTGGATATGAATACATGGATGGACTCGGTCCAAGAATTCTTAAGGCAGTTGTAACAGAGACGACAAAGAGAAAGATAGCAGGAAAGTAGGGAAAGAAAGTTATTTAAGAAAGAGCTAGAAAGTCAAGCCGAAATTAAAGACGAGAAGCCAGTGATCAAATTAATGTCAGCCTACTCAAAACAAACAGTCATTGACGCAAAGAAAGAAGAGCAGTCAGAATTTAAACATTGGTTGCAATGATTGAGGCACTAGTAGTGAAAAAGCATGAGAGGAAAGGTAAAAGTGCAGTTATTCAGACGAAGAAGGTTTTGGCAAAACTACAAGAACGGAGCATGAAGATAATGAAAGAAAGGAAAGAGGAAATATCAAAAAAATCTTTGAGATAAATATTCTGCTGGAACACACATTAAGATCTGTCTGAATGGAAGGTTGTTCACATTCACGTTTCTGTTCAAAAAACAGAGTTAAATAAAGATGCAAAGAAAACATGGGATTGTGTTACGCAAATAGAGTATCGAAGTGCTAGAAAAGGAAAAGAGGACCCGGATTGCGTAAAAGATATGGAGCGAGATTGGTGTAGGGACGGATCGTATTCTGCAACGTCAGAGCCTGTACATCTAATAGAATCCTCTGTATGTCAGCCAGCTCATGCGTGTTCACCACCAAGGAGCACACCACCGCGTGGACACGTCCGAGTCTGGGCCGTCACACAGGTGTGTGCCACACGGGCATTGCGACTCTCAAGTCAGGAAGATGGTGCAACAGGACACTGTATTAAGTTGGGTCATGGGATCACGCATCATACTGACGAGCATCAAGTATCTGACTGACAAGAAACAACAAGTACAATTTGACAGAGGCTTTGACCACAGACACTTCATCTCACTACAAGATTTACAGAATTACAATGTCAGTGGTAACGCATTGCTTCCTAAACATTGGATAGCTCAGTCTGATAAAGAAGTGATGGCCCCCTCTTGGCCCTTAGGATATAAATCAGAATTTGTCTGCAGTCAAATGGAAGGATCAGTGGCAGAAAGAATGTGAGAAATGGAGGCCACTTGCTGTACTCACCAGGAGCTACAAATGCTTGCTTGCAGCTACTGGTCACAAGAGACATAAGAAAGAATTGAACAAAAAATCACGTTGTGCAGACACCTAGAATCGTCGGGATTTAAAACTCCAGTAGAGCTTTTTGAGCCATTAGTAAAGAGGAACCAGTTTTTGGATACACTGTGTACTGCAAGTGAAATCCTACGGTTCTACTACGGCGCAGACAAATATTTATGGAAATAATCATAATTTGACTCAAAGTTTGTGGAATTTATTTCACAGCTTGAAGCTTTTGTTATGGATCAAATTGGTGCTGATAGAATCCTGCAGTTGTATGGGGCAGACTTTGATAAAGACAACCTAACATTACCACAGACGTGTTTCTAGATGTATGCTGCACAAAGAAAGAGAAAGTGGCCAACTTGTCAGACATTACAAGTATTTTAAGTAGAGAAAACAGTTGCCCCATGCGTGAAATGCTCAGAACATTTGTGAGGTATGTTCGGATGATTTCAACTATACCTGTTACGTACCTCGGAGCGGTCTTTGCTGCACTTAGACGATTGAAAACGTTTATGCTGTCAACAGTCACACAAGAAAGATTGAATGATTTGGCAGTTTTACGTTTCCATAAAGAAATGATTAAAAATATTGATACTACCAAAACTGCAAACAAATCCATATGTGCAAATGACCTAAGAAGGAAAGTGTTTTATACTGAAAGTAAATGTGCCATGATTGTTATTTGATACGTGAAGTGAGTTATTTTATAGATCTGTTCAAAATAAAATCTTTGCGTAGAATTGAAACTATCTTTTTTGTGGAGATTTTTTCATTTCAATTTGTATGAATATGTTATTTTCTTTTAGTAACGTGTTGACAACATAGCTGCCTCTAACAATCAAAATAGACAACAGAGGTTACGTTTTACCTCCACTGCAGTAACCTATTAAAAAAAGTTCCCTCTCCTTCTTCCTTAAGTGACCAATGAAATGAACTATATTTTTAAAATTATGACGTAATGGCATGCGCAGTGAACAGTAACAACAAAATATAATGGACACTGCATAGCTAGAACGCACCAATAGACCCAAGAGAAGACCGCTGCAGCCGTTGGCGAAACGTTGGTTTTCTCCAGCAGTTGTTTTATGCAATATGACATGCTACCATACCCAGTAAACTTTTATGTCGACTGACTCTGGCCGCGGAAGCCTACGCAATTAGATAATTGATCATCTGTATGTATCAGAATAGTATTACTAATATATAACCAAGAGTTTCAGAAAAACATGCAATATGAGTCCGCTAGCGACAGAAGAATCAGAATGCCATTCCAACTTGAGAATATCGAATAAGGAGATTCTGGATCTGTACTGTGCGTCCATCAGTCGAATAATTCAATCGGAACAGTACTCATGTGACAGTGATAAGCAGAAGGTATGTAACCACAAAGTTAATTGACGTATTTTAAAGGATATATTTTGTGTCCTAACCTTGCCGTGTTTGTTTGCGTTGATTATATTGTTTACAGGTCGTTGAGTCGACAGCAAATGGCAGAAATTCGTTCTAGTTTTGTATATAGTGCAGCTTCGTTTATTTACCCTTAACTATATGGTAAGTATTCTGTTGTATATATATACCGGGTGGCGCACGAAATGTGTTACCATTTTGTTTTTTAATATAAACTTTATTGTCAATACTATCTGAAAGGAACATATACTACAATGAAGAGCCGTCCATGGAGATTTGTTCTCAGTCAGCACTTGCTCAATATGTTAACCATTTCGTTTCCTAACTTCGTTCAAACGAACACTGAAGTTAGTGATTACCCTGCGGCACATGTCTTCCGTAATTTCACTGCAAGCTTGAAGAATAAGTCTTCTGAGCTCCATTAAATCACGTGGACGTTTAGGGAAAATTTTTTCCTTTAGGTACCCCCAAAGAAAAAAGTCACATGGATTGAGGTGTGGACTATTGGGGGGCCAATTTCGTCCGTCATTGAAGCGAGCCGGAAACCTGAGTGAAATGATCCGCATGTCTAAATGCTCGTGTAAAAACTCCAACACAGTGTTGTGTCCAAAAGCGTACATTTTGTTTGTCAACCTCACCATCTAAATGAAAATGCGCCTCGTCTGAAAACTAAACGTTGTTGAGAGTTACTTCCCTATCCTCCGCCCACTGAGCAAACAGTAGTCTCTGCTGCATGTGTTCTTCAGTGAGCTTCTGTGCATAGATCATCTTGTGTGGGTACATATGGAGGTCACTTTTAATAACGCGTTGAACGGAGCGTCTCGATATTTCCAGTTGCACTGCTGCCTTTCTACACGATTTCCCGGGACTTCTCTGTACAGCAACTCGTTCCGCTTCAATATTCTCCGGCTAACAAACAGGCTTAGGCCGAGGTCGCTTCGCTTCCAATATTGTTCCTTTACAAATTTATCGTACAATCTGTGGATGGTCTTTTTGCAAGGGACCCATCGTGTGTTAAAATGATGTCGAAAACGCCTCTGAGTCACAACAAGGCTTTTCGTTTCATGAAAAAGTAACACAATTACCGAACGTTGCTGTGTCGTCAGTCTTCCATTGTCAGCCATTGCTGCTTACAAGTCTCCTAGCGGCAGTATCGTGAATTACATGTCATTTCGTAACTCATTTGTTTTTCCAAACTCTCCTGGTACTGCTGTAGAGATCCCAGCAGGATATCTAATGTGCGTCGTAAATTGTGAAAGAAACAATTGGTAACACATTTCGTGCGCCACCCTGCATATATTGTTAATACTGGGTTGGTGCATAAGTTCGTAGTGTTTTTGTTTTGCATGTTCGTATTCCGCTTGCTAATGGCTTATTTATCGATTATCATTTTTTATTCGTAGTTCATTGTTGCCATCTGAGTTTTTGTACTGTGATTTTGTCATCTGGAGATACTTATTGGAGCTGTGGAAGCTAGAACATTGAGTACCAAGTGGAGAAATCGGGAAATTTCCTACGTATTCTTCTGTAGAGGTCAGTGGAGGTGTGACAGCAGCGGAGGCAGCCGTAAACATTTGTGCCGTGTCTAGAGATAGCACCATTGGACAGAGAATGGCAAGAAAATGGTTTATTCGTTTTAAGTAGGATTGTTTTGAAGTTAGTGACTCTCCATGTTCAGAAAGACCTTCGGGGTTTGCTGAGGATCGTTAAAAGCGTAATCTACAATGATCCACGTCAGTGTGCTCGAGAAGTGGCAGATGTGATGAAGTGGGATCATTCCACCATTGTGCAACATTTGCATGCAGTGGGGAAGGTTCAAAAATAGGATGTATGTGTTCCGCATGCTGTAAGTCAAAATCACAAAAATCAGCGCGTCGACATATGTGCATCTCTGCTTGCTCGTCTTCAATTATCTCATGAACAACACCGACCATTCCTACCGCGTATCGTTCTGGCGACGCGATATGGTGATCATGCTAACATAAGGAAAAGAAAGGAATGGTTGAATGGTTCAAATGGCTCTGAGCACTATGGGACTCAACTGCTGAGGTTATTAGTCCCCTAGAACTTAGAACTAGTTAAACCTAACTAACCTAAGGACATCACAAACATCCATACGCGAGGCAGGATTCGAACCTGCGACGTAGCGGTCTTGCGGTTCCAGACTGCAGCGCCTTTAACCGCACGGCCACTTCGGCCGGCCGGAATGGTTGAGCCTAGACAAAGCAGCAACTCCGCATACAAACACTTGTGTACATCCACAAAAGATAATTTTATGCATCTAGTGGAACAGCAACGGTGTGGTGTAGTACGAACTGCTTCCCCAAGGTTTAACCATCACTGCCGACATTTATTATCAAAAACTGAGACATTTTGCAGACGCAATCCAAGATCAACGACCAGAAAGACTGCGTGAAGCGATGCTACTTCATGAGAATGCCGACCCACATTCTGCTACAAAATTAACTGCGCCCGAACAGGCCGTGAATGCCCTACGGTACCGACCTGCTGCAGTGTCATCCTCAGCCCAAAGGCGTCACAGGATACCGATATGGAGGGGCATGTGGTAGCACACCGCTCTCCCGGCCGTACGTCAGTTTACGAGACCGCACACATTCTGCTAGACTGACAGTAAAATACTATAAAGCAGTTGGGTTGGAAAGTCATTCTTCATCCATCTTATTCACCTGACCTTGTGCCCTGAGATTTTCACCTTTTCTGCTCTCTATCGAACAATCTTCAAGGAATTTCCTTTCAGAGTGAAAATGCGCTCCAAACATGGCTCAACGAGTTCTTCTACAGTCACGGAATCTAAAAGATACTCTAGTGTTGACACGCTGTTATAAATAGTGAAGGACAATATACAGGGTGATCCATTGATAGTGACAGGGCCAAATAACTCACGAAATAAGCACCAAACGAAAAATCTACAAAGAACGAAACTCGTCTAGCTAGAAGGGAGAAACCAGATGGCGCTATGGTTGGCCCTCTAGATTACGCTGCCATAGGTCAAACGGATATCAACAGCGTTTTTTTAAATAGAAACCCCCATTTTTATTACATATTCGTGTAGTGCGTAAAGAAATATGAATGTTTTAGTTGGACCACTTTTTTCGCTTTGTGATAGATGGCGCTGTAATAGTCACAAACGTATAAGTACGTGGTATCACGTAACATTCCGCCAGTGCGGACAGTATTTGCTTCGTGATACATTACCCGTGTTAAAATGGACCGTTTACCAACTGCGGAAAAGGTCGATATCGTGTTGATGTATGGCTATTGTGATCCTAATGCCCAACGGGCGTATATTGTGTATGCCGCTCGGTATCCTGGACGACATCATCCAAGTGTCCGGACCGTTCGCCATATAGTTACGTTATTTAAGGAAACAGGAAGTGTTCAGCCACATGTGAAACGTCAACCACGACCTGCAAAAAATGATGATGCCCAAGTAGGTGTTTTAGCTGCTGTCGCGGCTAATCCGCACATCAGTAGCAGACAAATTGCGCGAGAATCGGGAATCCCAAAAACGTCGGTGTTGAGAATGCTACAGCAACATCGATCGCACCCGTACCATATTTCTGTGCACCAGGAATTGCATAGCGACGACTTTGAACGTCGTGTACAGTTCAGCCACTGGGCGCAAGAGAAATTACGGGACGATGACAGATTTCTTGCACGCGTTCTATTTATCGACGAAGCGTCATTCACCAACAGCTGTAACGTAAACCGGCATAATATGCACTATTAGACAACGGAAAATCCACGATGGCTGCGACAAGTGGAACATCAGCGGGTTAATGTATGGTGCGGCATTATGGGAGAAAGGATAATTGGCCCCCATTTTATCGATGGCAATCCAAATGGTGCAATTTATGCTGATTTCCTACGTAATGATCTACCGATGTTACTACAAGATGTTTCACTGCATGACAGAATGGCGATGTACTTCCAAAATGATGGATGTCCGGCACATAGCTCGCGTGCGGTTGAAGCGGTATCGACTAGCATATTTCACGACAGGTGGAATGGCCGTCGAAGCACCATACCATGGCCCGCACGTTCACCAGATCTGACGTCCCCGGATTTCTTTCGGTGGGGAAATTTGAAGGATATTTGCTATCGTGATCCACCGACAACGCCTGACAACATGCGTCAGCGCATTGTCATTGCATGTGCAAACATTACGGAAGGTGAACTACTCGCTGTTGAGAGGAATGTCGTTACACGTATTGCCAAATGCATTGAGGTTGACGGACATCATTTTGATAATTTATTGCATTTATGTGGTATTTACAGGTAATCACACTGTAACAGCACGCGTTCTCAGAAATGATAAGTTCACAAAGGTACATGTATCACATTGGAACAACCGAAAACAATGTTCAAACGTACCTACGTTCTGTATTTTAATTTAAAAAACCTACCTGTTAGCAACTGTTCGTCTAAAATTGTGAGCCATATGTTTGTCACTATAACAGCGCCATCTATCACAAAGCGAAAAAAGTGGTCCAACTAAAACATTCATATTTCTTTACGTATACACAAATATGTAATAAAAAATGCGGGTTCCGGTTTTAAAAAACGCAGTTGATATCCGTTTGACCTATGGCAGCGCCATCTAGCGGGCCAACCATAGTGCCATCTCGTTTCCCCCTTCAAGCTAGACAAGTTTCGTTCTTCGTAGTTTTTTCGTTTGACGCTTATTTCGTGAGATATTTGGCCCTGTCACGATCAAGGGATCACCCTGTATTGTTGATGACTGAAGTTACTGCTGTGTGTATCTGATGTGCTTACAAAACTTGTGGAGAAAAGCTCCAAACTTATTCACCAACCCAAAATTAATTGTTAGCCAATTGTACATTTCTTTGCTTTACATCCATTGTTTATTATAGTTTGATCAACGTATTGTGTATGAATTAGTTATAAGTGAAACAGTAACGGACCTTGAATGAGTACTGCGCAGACTTGTTCACGCCACAACATTTCACGGACTAGGAAACACCCTCTCAGCCTGATGTGGACAGAGACTCGGGAACCGAGGAAGGTGAGGACGATAGTTCATTTTTTGGTGGCCAGACGTGACCCACAGCCCGGACAACTGTAGGAAGCCTTGCGTGAAGTAGGGGCTCTCTTCAGACGGGGTTCCTCGCTAACAGATGACGTCCCATAAGGGCGACTCTATGTGGCAGCAAACGCAGCAGACAGCGTGGCGCCTGAGATGGAGTAAACGTAACAGAGTACCCCTCGCGCTTGTCGACGAACGGTGGGCTTCAGTCTTCTCGCACAGTCTTCCGCAAGATCCTCTACAGCACTGAACTTCCTGTAGTGAAACCCCATAATGTCTTCACCCCTTGTTGCCACTTGAAACCTGGAGACTACTTTACTGTGACCAAACTGTAGCCATATGCAATTCTGCGCTACAAGAACCGTTTCTCTCTATCTACCATGACAGTCGAATCGGTCAGGACCACCCTAAGACCTGTTCACAGTTAACAAGGAACAGGATGCCAGCTTTGATTCTCCGCCTTCTTTTCTGGATACACTTTGCTCGTCATGCATTTAGAAAGCAACAACACGCCAGTGGTGCTTCTCTGTCATTGTTTCAGCTTACCCTTTGATCATCACAGAGCCACATAAATACTTGACTGCGGAACGTGTCTGCTCATGTCCGCTGATGCTAGATACCTCGACACCTAATACAGGGGATTGTGTTTCAATGACCCTGGATCACAGGTAACAATATTCCAAAGAATATCGATCGAAAGTCATATTCTGTTTACAGTGATTGGAATTTGTCATTTATTGACGACGTAACGACTGTTTCGTTTGATATGGTTAAGGCTATTAGGAGCTATCAAGGGCACTTCAAGACAGGATATCAGAGACGCAATGCAGAGATCAGACAGAAGTGGTAGCGTTTAGGCTACCAGAGATAAATAGTAAGACTAGAGCCCTGCAAACTGTAGACGCGCTGGGAAGTTAACCCATGGGAGAAGTTCTACTTCAGAGTATTAACTGGTAACTCCACTAACAGACTAGACGCTATTGTAAGGCGTCGCAGTAGAAGATGGCCACGAAAAGGCGTGTCTTAGCAGAGGTAGCAAGTTTAATACTTGCTCCTCAGAACTGCAACGTAAGTGGGTTTTCACAGTGCTACTACAGCAGTCCTCATTCACAAAAGGTTTGAGGGCGGGGCCAAGTGACATAAAACACAGTTGGTACTGGCCATAATAGTAGTGCCAGTAACGTTTAACTTTCAGTTGAACGCTGTTGCTAACAAACTTGAATTTTTAATGTAAATTCCTGAAGCATCCCTACCTGCCGAGCCGGCCGGAGTGGCCGAGCGGTTCTAGGCGCTACAGTCTGGAACCGCGAGACCGCTACGGTCGCAGGTTCGAATCCTGCCTCGGGCATGGATGTCTGTGATCTCCTTAGGTTAGTTAGGTTTAAGTAGCTCTAAGTTCAGGGGACTGATGACCTCAGAAGTTAAGTCCCATAGTGCTCAGAACCATTTGAACCTACCTGCCGGGTAGGAGAAGGAAAGGAATCTAAATATAGATCGCCAGAAGCTCTTTGGAGGTGCAAAGCAAATCATCAGATTGGCCTGAGTTTGTTAAGTGCCTATGGATTGATGGATCGACTGCAGGAAGGGAGAAATAGTGCGCAACCAAGATTCTTCCAAAACCCATGTTTTTGTATTGAGAGTGATTTCTCAGACAGATCGCTGAGATGCCGGCTCCGTGTTGCTTGTGGTCAGTCTCGCTAAGCTCCGATATGTTTGCATCTTTCAAGTTTGTACTTAACATGCTTCTAGTGTTCCTGCCTCTGTTAGCGCTCATCTCGTGGATTCAGACACTGTCTTCTGCCGGGCAACTAACTGCCTCCTTTGATTTTTCTACTGTTTAGAATTACCCTTCAATGTAGTAATTAATATGATCGCTAGTAAACAGTGTTAATCAGACCCTTGAATTGCAAAAGTCCCCTGCTGCAAGCGTCCTGGCGAGACCGAAAATGCGCACCTCTTGTAGGTTCCCTGTGACAGTGTCTGGCGCTGTTCCAAGTCATCATCCCGCCTTCACTGGGAATTAATCTTCCTGCATTTGCTCCTCACCGCTCGGAAATTGCAGACTGACCTCAGACCCCAGTCTGCCCTCTGTCTTGTGTTACGACACGACGTATTACACTTGTCACACATATTATTGTTTACGTGCAATGATTTATTTGCTCACTAAATTTTTTGTACACTTACGCAACGATCTACAGCCTGTAACTACACATTTGTGCATTTTGTCTCTCGTTTCCATAGACACATTTCAGTGTTTACCTGTTTGTTGCATTTGTTCCGTGTATGAGCGTTACGAGAGCACAGAATCTTACAGTGCCGTGCACTCAGTTTATATTCTTACAACTAAAACAAGGAGACTATAGTTTTGAAGAGGAACAGAGATGAGTTAATATACTCTTTAATTTATATTAAAAAAATTCCACTCTATCGTCGGTAAATTAAGTTAGGTCTCAATATCTTGCTGAAAAGTCTTTTTTTTTTTTTCCTTTTCAGTTAGTTCACTGAGGCGGAAATGATTGCTGAGACCATCCGGTCCAGTACAACAATGTTCATCCAAAACGATCTTAAGACCCGTTTCCAGCGCTAATTGGAGTTACTGCACGTTTCCGTGTTGAGTGGGAATTACATACGTCTCTTTATGTTCTTTGGAGGTTGACAAAGTTGATTCCCCTTTTTGATTCTCTACTTATTCACATTTAGTTAGATCTGTTTGCGTAACAACGATTTAAGTTTTCATGTTTGTATTTGTCCAAGCCCCACTGTAATGTATAAGAAATAGGTTACTGGTGGAAGGCACACACCCTGTCGCTGGTGAATTGTGCTTCTTTCTGGAAAGCACTAGGGAAGAGAGTGGAGAATGCTGAAATGAAGGCAGCGGGAAGGCAGATATAGAGGACTGTCGGAGAAGTGTCCTGTAGTAGCTGCAAAGCCCACCATACAATCGGTGTTACGTGCGAGGCAACTCCGCGTCGAATCTGGGTTTGTTACCAAGAGGCAAATCTGACCGAATTTTCTGACCGAGAGCCTTGGTTCGTGCGCAGTCGCAATTTTGTGTCTGGTATGGAGACGCAATTCCGAGTCCTGTATCGAGCAGTGGGGGCTGTGGTACTCCGGCCGAGTCACAGCTGCTGCACGCAGTTCACTGCTTTGTCGACTCGCTGCACGGTAAGCATTGCACTGCTCTGGCCTGATAGGAATATTGAAGGGGAATTTCTCACCAGTTACAGAGTTCGCCTCTGCAAAAATCAGCAACAGTACCTCCACATATTTAGGCCGCATTAGCGGGCAGTTTTCTGTTCGTCGTCTCTGTCAATCCGGTGAAAGATAGCGTCATCCGTAGTCTCCACCCATTCTCGGCTTTGTCAACTGAATTTCAGCAGTTTTTGTATACCTTAGAATTAGAAATATTTATGTTTGCTCGTCGAATTTCACCCTTGTGGTTTTCGACAATAAATCTGTGTAATCACACTGGACAGCTTCAATTTCAGTGGAAATAAGACCCTACAACCCTTTTTAAATTAATTTATGTGGGAGGTTCGTAGAGTAGGTGAGAATCTAACACGTTACTTTCATTTCAGTCTCTCCATTAACGCCAAAATATTAATTAGATATAGTCAGATATTGGTTGCTTATGGTTTAATACTGGTGTAGATAAGAGTCGTTCCGCCACGTTTACCTGACATTGGAGTAGAGGATGGTATCCCACATTACTAAAATAAACTCGCACCACGAATGTTTCGTAAGTGCAACAGCTATTTACTGGCCTTATGTAATACTTAACTGGTTCCAGAATGAGATTTTCACTCTGCAGCGGAGTGTGCGCTGATATGAAACTTCCTGGCAGATTAAAACTGTGTGCTCGACCGAGACTCGAACTCGGGACCTTTGCCTTTCGCGGGCAAGTGCTCTACCAACTGAGCTACCGAAGCACCACTCACGCCCGGCCTCACAGCTTTACTTCTGCCAGTATCTTGTCTCCTACCTTCCAAGCTTTACAGAAGTTCTCCTGCGAACCTTGCAGGACCAGCACTCCTGAAAGAAAGGATATTGCGGAGACATGGCTTAGCCACAGCCTGGGGAATGTTTCCAGAATGAGATTTTCACTCTCCAGCGGAGTGTGCGCTGATATGAAACTTCCTGGCAGATTAAAACTGTGTGCCCGACCGAGACTCGAGCTCGGAACCTTTGCCTTTCGGGGGCAAGTGCTCTACAATCTGAGCTACCGAAGCACGACTCACGCCCAGTCCTCACAGCTTTACTTCTGCCAGTACCTCGACTCCTGCCTTCCAAACTTGCCCGCGAAAGGCAAAGGTCCCGAGTTCGAGTCTCGGTCGGGCACACAGTTTTAATCTGCCAGGAAGTTTCATATCAGCGCACACTCCGCTGCAGAGTGAAAATCTCATTCTGGAAACATTCCCCAGGCTGTGGCTGAGCCATGTCTCCGCAATATCCTTTCTTTCAGGAGTGCTAGTCCTGCAAGGTTCGCAGGAGAGCTTCTGTAAAGTTTGGAAGGTGGGAGACGAGATACTGGCAGAAGTAAAGCTGTGAGGCCAGGCGTGAGTGGTGCTTCGGTAGCTCAGTTGGTAGAGCACTTGCCCGCGAAAGGCAAAGGTCCCGAGTTCGAGTCTCGGTCGGGCACACAGTTTTAATCTGCCAGGAAGTTTCACTTAACTGGTTGTTTACAAATGTGTAGAAAATAACAATACGTAAACAACAGTACCATTAACAAGGTAATTTGTTACTTGTAACACTGAACAAGCAAGCATCGATCGAAAAAATTCTCTCTCATATCTACTACTTACCTTTTATATAATTTAATGTAAACACTTCCCTGTAATAGTGTATTAAAAAGAAGCTCATTTGCATCAAGGAGTAGTTACGTTTCACTACGATTACAAGCAGATGCCTGAAGATATATATATGAATATAAACAGACTTTATATGTCGCAAAACTGTTTCCCCTTATAAACCTTACAACAACACAATTCGGTCATGATCACAAGAGTGCGGCGCAAATGGGACTGTTTCCTTCAGAGAAACTATCCCTCCCCCCCCCCCCCCCCCGGCCTCACAGACGTAACGTAAGTCATTTGCTGAAAACATCTGAGTTAATGGTGTGCTTCCGTTCGTTCTGTCGCATGACTGAATCTCTTTTATGCAAGATATTTCGGCGAACGATACAGCTCTCGATACATTGTGCATAAAATGAAAACAATAAGTCGGCAGAACACCCAGAAGCACACAGTTAATCAATTATGCCGAGAAAAGCTGAAAGACTAAACTTAGGTGACGAAAGTCATGGGATACATCCTAATATCGTGTTGGACCTCAATTTGCACGGCTTAGTGCAGCAACTCGATGTGGCATGGACACAACAAGTTGGAAGACCCCTGCAGAAATATTGTTACATGCTATCTCCATAGCTGTCCACAACAGCGACAGTGTTGCCGGTGCAGGAGTCTGTGCACTGAATGACCTCACCATTATGTCCCATATATGTCCGATGGTACTCATGCTGGGCGGTCTGATGTCCAAATAATTCGCTTCAACTGTCCAGAATGTTCTTCCAACCAATCGCGAACAATTGTGGCCCAGTGACATGGCGCATTGTCAGCCGTTAAAATTCCATCGTTCTTTGGGAATGTGAAGTTCATGAACGGTTGGCTGCAAATGGTCTCCAAGTAGCCAAACGTAATCACTTCTAGTCAGTTACGGGTTTTGTTGGACCAGAGGACCCAGTTCCTTCCTTGTAAACAGAGCCCACACCATTATGAGCCCACCATCTGCTTGCACTGTGCCTTGTTGACGACTTGGATGCACAGCTTCCTGTTGTCTGCGCAACACTCGAACCCCACCATCATCTCTTACGAACTGAAATCGGGATTAATCTGGCCAGACCACGGTTATCCAGTTGTTCACTAGCCGAGAAGAGGCGCTGCAGCGAAGGTACCGGCCTCTGTCGTTTACTGCCATAACCCACTACCGCCAAATTTCGCAGCATTGTTTTAACGGATAAGTTTCTCGTACGTCGCACACTAATTGCTGCGGTTATTTCACATGATTTTCTGTAGCAGGGAAAAGAAGGGAACCAGCGGAAAAATGCTCCTATCAGAGCACAAAAAAAAAGCAAATATGCTCCTGTTTAGTAAAAGAAAAAGGGGAGTACCGGTTGCCTCATTCTACCTTCCTCAGCACCTTCATAAATGATCCCAAAAATTTTGGCATGGGAACATAGTCGCGCTTCTTTCATGCTGACAGAGAAAGAGATCGTGGCAGTGTGAAAGAGAGGGGAAAGTAACAAAAACAGGAAGATAGTAAGTGGCTGTCTTATAAAAAGAGCAAAGGAGAAAATAGCAGTGTGAGGGAAAGAGACGGACACATGGCAGTGGAAAGTGGGTGACAGTGACAACAATGCTAGGAAAGAGAGAAGGAGATAGTGCCAGTGGCACAGGAATAAAGAGACTGGGAGAGTGGAAGTGGGTGAGAGCCATTGATAATGAGATAGAGTCTATGACAATGACAACGAGGAAGCGAAAGATAGTATCACTGAAAACAGACAGCAGCAGTGGGAAGGAAGGAATGAGATAGCAGCAGTAAGAGAGAGCAATAGTGAAACAGAGACAGTGGGGGAAACAGTGTTAGTAGGACAGAATGCAGTGGACTGTGGCAGTGAGACGGGAGACAGTGACAATGACAGTGTGTTAGGATGAATGAGTGAATGCAAACAGACAGCAGCAGTGGGAAGGAAGGAATGAGATAGTAGCAGTAAGAGAGCAATAGTGAAACAGAGAGAGTGGGGGAGACAGTGTTAGTAGGACAGAATGTAGCGGACTGTGGCAGTGACAGAGGAGACAGTGACAAAGACAATGTGTTAGGCTGAATGAGTGAATGAAAACAGACACCAGCAGTGAGAAGGAAGGAATGAGATAGTGACAGTAAGAGTGAGCAATAGTGAAACAGAGACAGTGGGGGAGACAGTGTTAGTAGGACAGAATGCAGTGAACTGTGGCAGTGACACGGGAGACAGCGACAATGACAATATGTTAGGCTAAATGAATGAATGAAAACAGACACCAGCAGTGGGAAGGGAGGAATGAGATAGTAACAGTAAGAGTGAGCAATAGTGAAACAGAGACAGTGGGGGAGACAGTGTTAGTAGGACAGAATGCAGTGGACTGTGGCAGTGACACGGGAGACAGCGACAATGACAATGTGTTAGGTTAAATGAATGAATGAGTATGGGCAAGTGGGAGTGGACGGGTACGAGCGACTTACAGCGATAGTGATAGTGAGAAGTGAGTTGCATTTACATCGTAAATGAAATATAGAATCAAAAGTGTCGGTTCTTAATTGAAAAACATGCACGCTTGATACTTCTCTATTACAGCGTCATATGTCACGAATGAAAGACAATCGTATTATAGTACGCTGTACGTATTTTTTAAAGTAGAATTTGAATATGCATTAAAACTGTAGAGGGATGGTTAGGAGGTAGCTAGTTGTAGCACAGACCGATGTACCCTCTACTTTTCAAACTGTCGTGAAACATAACCTCTACTATGAAAGTAAGTATTTGTATCACCACTTTTAAAACGAAGAGATCTCTGTGTAGAGTGCTGCTCGGTACCGCGCAGCAAGGTCAAAGCGAGCCCGAAACGGGCGCAGTGCAGCCCCGCCTGTACTCGGCGGCTCGGTGTCTCCGGAAGTCGGCGCCGCTCGCGAGCGCTCAGCGCGCCAGACAATGGCCAATCGGCTCAGCGGCAGGCGCCTTGTCTGCGCCAGCCGGCACAATGCGAGTCCAGAGGAGGCTCCGTTCTGCTCCACCCTGCCGTACTGTGTGTCGCCTCGCCTCGCGCTGCTACACCGCCAGCTCGCCTCGCCGCACTACAATTCTGCCAGCGCGGAAGCCACCTCTCAGATGCCCGCCTAAGAGCCGACCGCTGTATAGCGCCTACGACGTCAGCCACATTGGTCCACACAATGCAGCCAGATCCGACCGCAGCTGTAACTGATTTGGTCACACCCTCCGCTTCCTCCCTCACAGCCAGTCGGCCAGCCAGCATCTTATTGCATTACTGCAACACTGGATATTCCCGGGAGTTCCATGCTAGGACCATTTCCTCATATACCTCAGTCCTCAAGTGCACTAGATAACTGCAAAGCAAATTATTTGGAAAAAATACAACAACCAGCCACGTTTTCATAAAGCATATTTTCCTTCTTCGATAGACCAAGTAAGTACCACGCGCCAATTTCAATTCCTTATTAATTGTTCTCTTCTTTTCCTCCAGTACTCTTTCCATTCTTCGCCGTGTTTTTTCTTCTTGTCTTCTGCCCGATTTAGACCATTTGTTTTCCATTCTTATCCCTTGGAATCCTTCCAAATCGATACTTTCTCCCTAAACGCTGTCCATTGTCCCTTCGGATTTTATATTAATTCTACCTAAATCCTGTTTTTACTCCATGGACCGAACTTGTTGTTAACTTCATTACTTCATGGCGATTACTGTAGTTCATGTAATACCGCAGGACGCCACTAGATCGCAGCTTCATCCAGTTTGCGAAGTTGTTAGGCTTGTTTTTTTCCAGTGTCGTTGCGTGAGATGTAGTGGCTTCGTCTCATCTGTAGCCGTTGTGTTAGTGGATAATTCTGAAAAATTGCTTGGATTCGATTGGTATCTCGACATCCCTAACTATTTGTCTATTAACAAAATATCTACTTCGTGTGGTTATTGCGCCTGTGGTGCCTCAAAGTGTGTCTGCCATCACATTCGTGAGGGTTAGGCGTTGCTCCATTCTTCATTTATTGAAGCTAGTTTTGTTCAACTACGTTTCTTTGCACGCTTGCATGGTGATTAACGCAATAGTAAAATCTTGAATGGAATTACTTGAATGTAATTCCAAATACGATTAATTAAACACTACTGTCCTCGAATTACACATGCTGCAATGTATTGGAACATCTTAGGTAATGAATGGACTTACTGAGGAAAATATATTGAAGTTGTTTAATGGATCAGATTTAGAAGTATGTCAGAGAAAATTGGTGCATCGAATTCCGATTCTGTGCAGATGAAATACCAGTTGAAACTGTATCAGAATCCTCAAGGAATAATAATCAAACAAAAGAAGAAACTCTCTTAAAAGTTAATTCTGCACGAGTAATAAAGAAACAAAACCTATCAGGCTAAAAATATATGTGGAAGGCTCAAATGGCTCTGAGCACTATGCGACTTAACTTCTGAGGTCATCAGTCGCCTAGAACTTAGAACTATTTAAACCTAACTAACCTAAGGACATCACACACATCCATGCCCGAGGCAGGATTCGAACCTGCGACCGTAGCAGTCATATGTCGAAGAAGGATTTACTTAAACCTAACCATCACCCAGGACCGTTGGATTTTTCTACAATTCTGGTACAGTATATCCCTGGTCTCTAGGTTACTGTAATATATTTTGTTCTGTTTTCAAGTAAATTTTCTTTTCAGTTTTCAAGTCCATTGCGCACCCCCCTTCAGTATTTTACTGTGTATTTTACAAATGAATTCTTTAAGACTGCTAAAGAACTTATCAGCATAATGTGTGGAAGCATGGAAAAATATTAAAATGTTAAAACAAATGCATGAACCATGGACCTTGCCGTTGGTGGGGACGCTTGTGTGCCTCAGCGATACAGATGGCCGTACCGTAGGTGCAACCACAACGGAGGGGTATCTGTTGAGAGGCCAGACGAACGTGTGTTTCCTGAAGAGGGGCAGCAGCCTTTTCAGTAGTTGCGGGGGAACAATCTTGACTGATCTGACCTTGTAACACTAACCAAAACGGCCTTGCTGTGCTGGTACTGAGAACGGCTGAAAGCAAGGGGAAACTACAGCCGTAATTTTTCACGAGGGCATGCAGCTTTACTGTATGGTTAAATGATGATGGCGTCCTCTTGGGTAAAATATTACGGAGGTAAAATAGTCCCCCATTCGGATCTCCGGGCGGGGACTACTCAAGAGGACGTCGTTATCAGGAGAAATAAAATTGGCTTTCTACGGATCGGAGCGTGCAATGTCAGATCCCTTAATCGGGCAGGTAGGTTAGAAAAATTAAAATTGAAATGGAAAGGTTAAAGTTAGATATAGTCGGAACTAGCGAACTTCAGTGGCAGGAGGATCAAGACTTTTTGTCAGGTGAATACAGCGTTATAAATACAAAATCAAACAGGGGTAATGCAGGAGTAGGTTTAATAATGAATAAAAAAATAGCAGTGCGTGTAAGCTACTACAAACAGCATAGTCAACGCATTATTGTGGCCAAGATCGACACGAAGCCCACGCCTACTACAGTAGTACAAGTTTATATGCCAACTAGCTCTGCAGATGACAAAGAGGTTGATGAAATGTATGATGAGATAAAAGAAATTATTCAGGTAGTGAAGGGAGACGAAAATTTAATAGTCATGGGTGACTGGAATTCGATAGTAGGAAAAGGAAGAGAAGGAAACGTATCAGGTGCATATGGATTGGGGGGAAGAAATGAAAGAGGAAGTCGCCTGGTAGAATTTTGCACAGAGCATAACTTAATCATAGATAACACTTGGTTCAAGAATCATAAAAGAAGATTGTAAACATGGAAGAAGGATGGAGATACTGGCAGGTTTCAGATAGATTATATTATGGCAAGACAGAGATTTAGGAAACAGGTTTTAAATTGTAAGACATTTCCAGGGGCAGATGTGGACTCTGGCCACAATCTATTGGTTACGAACTGTAGATTAAAACTGAAGAAACTGCAAAAAGGTGGGAATTTAAGGAGATGGGACCTGGATAAACTAACTAAACCAGAGGTTGTACAGAGTTTCAGGGAGAGCATAAGGGAACAATTGACAAGAATGGGGGAAAGAAATACAGTACAAGAAGAATGGGTAGCTCTGAGGGATGAAGTAGTGAAGGCAGCAGAGGGTCAAGTAGGTAAAAAGACGAGGGCTAGTAGAAATCCTTGGGTAACAGAAGAAATATTAAATTTAATTGATGAAAGGAGAAAATATAAAAACACAGTAAATGAAGCAGGCAAAAACGAATACAAAAGTCTGAAAAATGAGATCGACAGGAAGTGCAAAATGGCTAAGCAGGGATTGCTAGAGGACAAATGTAAGGGAGGCTTATCTCACTAGGGGTGAGATAGATACTGCCTACAGGCAAATTAAGGGGACCTCTGAAAAAAGAGAGCCACTTGTATGAATATCAAGAGCTCAGATGGAAACAAAGTTCTAAGCAAAGAAGGGAAAGCAGAAAGGTGGAAGGAGTACATAGAGGGTCTCTACACGGGTTATGTATCTGAGGACAATACTATGGAAATGGACGAGTATGTAGATGAAGATGAAATGGGAGATACGATACTGCGTGAAGAGTTTGACAAAGCTCTGAAAGACCTGAGTCGAAAAAAGGCCCCCGGAGTAGACAACATTCCATTGGAACTACTGACCCTGGGAGAGCCAGTCCTGACAAAACTCTACCATCTGGTGAGCAAGATGTATGAGACAGGCGAAAACCCTCAGACTTCAAGAAGAGTATAATAATTCCAATCCCAAAGAAAGCAGGTGCTGACAGATGTGAAAATAACCGAACTATCAGTTTAATAAGTCACAGCTGCAAAATACTAACGCAAATTCTTTACAGACGAATGGAAAAACTGGTAGAAGCCGACCTCGGGGAAGATCAGTTTGGATTCCGTAGAAATGTTGGAACACGTGAGGCAATACTAACCTTACGACTTATCTTAGAAAATAGATTAAGGAAAGGCAAACCTACGTTTCTAGCATTTGTAGACGTGGAGAAAGCTTTTGACAAAGTTGACTTGAATACTCTCTTTCAAATTCTAAAGGTGGCAGGGGTAAAATACAGGGAGCGGAAGGCTATTTACAATTTGTACAGAAAGCAGATGGCAGTTATAAGAGTCGAGGGGCATGAAAGGGAAGCAGCGGTTGGGAAGGGAGTGAGACAGGATTGTAGCCTCTCCCCGATGTTATTCAATCTGTATATTGAGGAAGCAGTAAAGGAAACAAAAGAAAAAATCGGAGTAGGTATTAAAATCCATGGAGAAGAAATAAAAACTTTAAGGTTCGCCGATGGCATTGCAATTTTGTCAGAGACAGCAAAGGACTTGGACGAGCAGTTGAACGCAATGGACAGTGTCTTGAAAGGAGGATATAAGATGAACATCAAGAAAAGCAAAACGAGGACAATGGAATGTAGTCGAATTATGTCGGATGATGCTGAGGGAATTAAATTAGGAAATAAGACATTTAAAGTAGTAAAGGAGTTTTGCTATTTGGGGAGCAAAATAACTGATGATGGTCGAAGTAGAGAGGATATAAAATGTAGACTGGCAATGGCAAGGAAAGCGTTTCTGAAGAAGAGAAATTTGTTAACATCGAGTATAGCTTTAAGTGTCAGGAAGTCATTTTCTGAAAGTATTTGTATGGAGTGTAGCCATGTATGGAAGTTAAACATGGACAATAAATAGTTTGGACAAGAAGAGAATAGAAGCTTTCGAAATGTGGTGCTATAGAAGAATGCTGAAGATTAGATAGGTAGATCACATATCTAATGAAGAGGTATTGAATAGGATTGGGGAGGAGAGGAGTTTGCGGCACAACTTGACAAGAAGAAGGGACCGGTTGGTAGGACATGTTCTGAGGCATCAAGGGATCAAAAATTTAGCATAGGAGGGCGTTGTGGAGGGTAAAAATCGTAGAGGGAGGCCAAGAGATGAATACACTTAGTAGATTCAGAAGGATGTAGGTTGTAGTAAGTACTGGGAGATGAAGAGGCTTACACAGGATAGATTAGCATGGAGAGCTGCATCAAGCCAGTCTCAGGTCTGAAGACCACAACAACAACAAATGCAAATGAACTTAGGACATTTACAGCTGTCAACCTGATTATGGGCTGCATCAGTTTGCTCTGTTCAGATTATACTGGAGAAGTGAGTATGGCTATCCTCCAGTTTCAACAATCATGTCAAGAGACAGATTTCTTGCACTTACAAATGCTTTTCACATTGTTGGTTTGGAAAGTACAGCCCGTTCTTGATTCAGTACGAAATTTGTGCCTGAGTCTTCCACAGGATAATGTGACATACTCAGCTGATGAGAAAATCTTACCATTTATTGGTCGCTGTCCACTGCGGCAGTTTACAAGAAACACACCTCGACTAGTCGGATGAAAGAATTTTTTACTCACCACATCAGTTGGTCTTGCATTAGACTTGGAAATGTGGTGAGGTGATTCAACTCCTCTATAGACTAAGGAATTTGGATAATAAGGTTGGCAAAAAAAACTCAAGAAAATTTCATGTATTTCACAGATATTTCACATCATTGCCTTTCGGGAGAAATTGAGTAAAATGAAGCTCTACGGAAATGAAACAATTGTGGCCAACAGAACAAAGGTCTTGCTTCTCTTTGAGGCAAACAAGATGGTTCGTGGACAAACTATAGATCATGATGCTCAAAATCGTGATTTAATATCACAATTAGTCATTTCTTTTCCTGTTCCACTCGATACAGCGAAGGAAAAATGACTATCTATATGCCTCTGTGTAAGCCTTAATTTCTAGTATCTTATCCTCGTGGACCTTACGCGCAATGTACGTAGGCGGCAGTAGAATCGTTTGTCAGTCAGCTCCAAATGCCGGTTCTCTATATTTCCTCAATACTGTTTCTCGAAAAGGACGTCGCCTTCCCTCCAGGGATTCCCATTTGAGCTCTCGAAGCATCTCCGCAACACTTACGTGTTGTTTGAACCTACTGATAACAAATCTAACAGCCCTCCTCTGAAGTGCTTCTATGTCTTCCTTCAGTCCGACCTGGTAGGGATGCCAAACACTAGAGCAGTACTCAAGAATAGGTCGCACCAGCATCTTATACGTGTTCACCTTTTCAGGTGAACTACTCTTTTCTAAAATCATCCCAATAAACAGAACTCGACCGTTCGCCTTCCCTACCACAGTTCTCACAAGCTCGTCCCATTTCATATCGCTTTGCGATGTCACGTCCAGTTATTTAAACCACTTGATTGTGTCAAGCAAGTTACTACAAATGCGGTATCCGAACATTACAGGTTTGTTCTTCCTACTCATCTGCATTAACTTACATTTTTCCACCTTTAGAGCCACAGTATGTGATCAAAAGTAGCCGGACATCACCCAAAACATACGTTTATAATATTGCGTGCATTGTGCTGCCACCTACTGCCAGGTACTCCATATCAGTGACTTCAGTAGTCATTAGAAATCGCGAGAGAGCGGAATGGGGCGCTCCGCGGAACTCACGGACTTCGAACGTGGTCAGGTGAATGGGCGTCACTTGTGATGATGATGCTCATGATGTTTGGTTTGTGGGGCGCTCAATTGCGCGGTTATCAGCGCCCGTACAAATTCCCAACCTTTGCTCAGTCCAGTCTCGCCACTTTCGTGAATGATGATGAAATGATGAGGACAACACAAACACCCAGTCATCTCGAGGCAGTTGAAAATCCCTAACATCGCCGGGTAGTCACTTGTATCAATACGTCTGTACGCGAGATTTCCACACTCCTATACACGCCTAGTTCCACTGTTTCCTATGTGATAGTGAAGTGGAAACGTGAAGGGACATGTACAGCACAACAGCTTAGAGGACAACCTCGTTTGTTGAATGACAGAGACCGCCGACAATTGAAGACGGTCGTAATGTGTAGTAGCCAGACATCTATCCAGACCATCACACAGGAATTCCAAACTGCGTCAAGATCCACTGCAAGTACTATGACAGTTAGGCGGAAGGTGAGTAAACTTGGATTTTATGTCCGAGCGGCTGCTCATAAGCCATACATCACGCTGGTAATTTCCATACGACGCCACGCTTGGTGTAGGGAGTGTAAACTTTGGACGATTGAACAGTAGAAAAACGTTGTATGGAGGACGAATCACGGTACACAATGTGGCGATCCGATGGCAGGGTGTGAGTACGGCAAATGCCCAGTGAACATCATCTGCCAGCGTGTGTGGTGCCAACAGTAAAATTCGGAGGTGGTGGTGTAATGGTGTGGTCGTGTTATTCATGGAAGGGGCTTGCACCCCTTGTTGTTTTGCGTGGCACTATCACTGCACAGGCTTACACTGATGTTTTAAGCACCTACTTGCTTCCCAACGTTGAAGAGCAATTCGGGGATGAAGACTGCATCTTCCAACACGATCGATCACCTGTTCGGAATGCACGACCTGTGGCGGAATGGTTACACTACAATTACATCCCTGTAATGGACTGTGCTGAACAGGGTCCTGACCTGAATCCTATAGAACACCCTTGGGATGTTTCGGAACGCCGACTTCGTGCCAAGCCCCACGGACAGACATCGATACCTCTCCTCACTGCAGCACTCCGTGAAGGATGGGCTGCCATTCCCCTTAAAACCTTCCAGCATCTGATTGAACATACGGCTGCGAGAGTGGAAGCTCTCATGTAAGCTAAGGGTTGGCCAACACCATATTGAATTCCAGCATTACCGAAGGAGGGCGCCACGAACTTGTAAGTCATTTTCAGCCAGGTGTCCGGATACTTTTGATCACATAGTGTAGCTGCCATTCGTCACAAGAACTAGAAATTTTATCTACGGCGTCTTGTATTTCGTAAAGTCACTCAACTTCGACACCTTACCGTAGGCTACAGCATCATCAGCAAACGACCACGAATTGCTGCTCACCCTTTCGGCCAAATCATTCATGTATACAAAGAACAACAGCGTAGTCGGACAATATATTCCCTTTCTCTAAGCGTATCTCGCGAAAAGACCAAGAAGGTCAAATCAAATCAGAGAGATTCTTGCCCACATTGCGGATTTCTAGCAGTCGTTCTTCCCGCTAAAATTGCGCGGCTGGAACAGGACGAAGGACCGGCCGCGGTGGCCGTGCGGTTCTAGGCACTTAAGTCCGGAACGGCGTGACTGCTACGGTCGCAGGTTCGAATCCTGCCTCGGGCATGGATGTGTGTGATGTTCTTAGGTTAGTTAGGTTTAAGTAGTTCTGATTTCTAGGAGACTGATGACCTCAGATGTTGAGTCCCATAGAGCTCAGAGCCATTTTTTGAACCAGGACGAGGGAAAAGTGGCAGTGAGACACAAAACACCCTCCGCCACACACCGCAACGTGGCTTGCAGAGTATAGATGTAGCTGTAACGTAGAATCAGACTACGGCAGGATATTAAGGCTCCATAAGTCATAACTGTTACAGTGTTCGATATTTTTATTTTTGCTACGAAAATCTTCTGGTTTTCACCGATCGTTAAAGGACGTAATACATTTATACCTTTACCAGTACTAACTTTTTGTCGTATGTTTACAAAATTCGCCTCACCAGACAAGAAACGCAATATTTTATGAATACAACATCAACGAATCAGGGTTGGAATCGGTTGACTCATACACTGACTGTCGTTAGAAGACCTGCACCTAGAAGGACAAGGCGGTTTGCGATCATTGTTGACAAACAGGTTGATAGTACCGCGCATACGAAATGATTCACTTTCGAATTTGAAGACACAACATCACTGCGCTGCATGGTTGTGAACAGAAGCCTCCAGATGACGCGGCATAGAGTCGTAAAGGTCTGGGATGTAGTCTAGTGATACACCATTCCATGCTTTTTGTACCTGAACGCACAGTTCCGGCAGATCCGCGTATGGAAGTGAAGTGCTGATGAGGCGCTCTATGGCACTCGAGGTTCGCTAGTACCTATATACTGTACCCTTTGTCGCTAGAGGCGTGTAACATTGGTTTGTAACGTAACCACCTCGCTGCGGGAGAAACTGCGTTCTGTAATGGGGTTCCGAATTCGACGATTTCACTCTCTCCTTCAGCATGATAATGACAGACCACAGACGAACGCTACGACATCTGCAACAATCTGACGCCCTGGGTTCCCTGTAGTCGATTATCCTCCATACAGTCCCTACTTGGCCACATCAGATTCTCATCTGTTTCGGAAACTTAAAGAACACTTTCGAGGAACACATTTCGATAGTAATAAAGTTATGCAAACAGAGATGAGGTGCCTCCGTCAAACGTTCTACTGTGACGGCATCAACTAAATGGCCTCTCATTGAACGAAATGTGTTCATCATCAGGTTCACTATGTTGCGAATAATTATATAGACAGAAAGGATAAAGATGTAGAATTAAACTTCCTGGCAGACTGAAACTTTTTACTGGACCAAGACTCGAACTCGGCACCTCCGCTTTTTACGAGCAAGTGCCCTACCAACTGTGTTACCCCAGCACGACTCATAACCCGCCCTCACAGTCACATTTCCGGTAGTATCTCATCTCCTACCTTCCAAACGTCACAGAAGATCTCAGCGCACACTCCACTGCGGAGTAAAAAATTCGTTCTGAGTGATGTACGATGTTTATAACGTTTGTTTTATTTAAACAGCTGTAAGGCTTATCACATAAAAAATTCAGAGCCATTACTTTTAGGCACGCACTACTGGTTTCTTGAGTACATGCATTCAAACGAAGAGGTAGTATTGACACTCTTCTACACCATGTTTATAACGTTTTTTTTAAAAAACAGCTGTAAGTGTCATCACATAAAAAATTCAGAGCCATTACTTTTCGGCACGCACTACTGGTTTCTTGAGAGCAAGCATTCAAACGCAGACGTAGTATTGACACTCTTCTACACATGTTCAATCCTCCTCAGGAAGAAGTGTTCATTGATTGACACAGCACGGCAGGGTTCAAGTCCTCACCCAGGCACTTTGCTTTAAGTTTCCCAGAGTTACCTTGCCTCGTTCAAGTACTTCCTCTCACACTTTGCTCAAAAACATTGAAGTCACATTACAAGTTAGTGCATCGTCTTCAATAATCTAGAACCCAGTGGAACGTTACACTCTTACTTGCCATCAGTCATTATTACTCTGAACGTATTAACTTTTCATTCAGCTATTAACTATAAAGTGATGGATAGTCTCTTTTTTTGTTATTACTTGTGCAAAGGAAATGAAAGGAACTTTCTAATTACTGCATTAAGAATGTATTTGATACGAGGACACGACTGTAATAAAAATTTGACCGTCACATTCATAACGAGACTTATAAATGCACCCCCAGTACTGAAAAATATTAGACACAACTCAAAGCGAACAGACCCTCAGAAAACTCGTATGGATTTTATATTAACTGCAGCGAGAGAACAGAAATACTTCCTCGTTCATATTTTTTTTACTTTTTTACTTTTCCTTACCAAGGCTCTGAGCACTATGGGACTTAACATCTATGGTCATCAGTCCCCTAGAACTTAGAACTACTTAAACCTAACTAACCTAAGGACATCACACAACACCCAGTCATCACGAGTTCATACTTTTTAAGAAGCTTGCGAAACGAATAGTTTCCCGTAATTGGGAAAGGGCGTAGGTCACTCTTATTTGAGAAAGGCCTAAAATAGTAGTTGTACAAAATTACAGACCAATGAGTCTACATCTGCCCATTATAGGACTCTGTAGCATACTTTAAGATCAAATATTATGAATTTCTCGAAGGAAACGGATTCCCAAAGATGAGTAAAGGTTCAGGAAAACCGCTAGTAATTAGAAATTCAGCTTTATTCGCACACGGTAACTTGCAAACACTAGAGGAAGTAGAAACGTCTTCTTTGATTTCCCAAAGGCGTTCGACTCTATACAACACTGCCGACTGTAAACAAACCTTGATCGTACGAAGTACCCATAGGGGAATGTGGTTAGCTCGAAGGGGTTTATACTGATAGAACCCAGTACGCTATAGCGGACGCCGAACGTTCAGTAGAAACAAAATGAACATCAGTTGCAGCCAAGCAAATGGTTGTAAAATATCGAAATATACACTGAAGGAAAAAAATTGCAAGACAAAGAAGGAGCTGTGTGACATAAATGAAAGTTGCTAGATATGAATGATGATGTCAATTCAGGTTTCGCGCCAGGCACATAAGAGTAGCGCCACTATATGGATGCAAATCAGGTTTGCTTTAAATACGTGCCGTAACGCTCGTGAGCGATAGTTACGTTTGAGACTTGAAGTGGTGAGTTGATGTTAGTCAAGAATGGCTTTAAGGCGACAAACACACCGTTATCAACACCTCACTGAGTTTGAATGAGGTCGTGTCATAGCGCTACGAGAAGCTGGATGTTCCTTCTGCGATATTGTGGAAAGGCTTAGCAGGAATGCAACCACTACACGTGATTGCGGGTAGCGGTGGTCAAGGGACTGTAAAGTCGCAAGAAGCTGGGCTGCATACTGCCACATGGCACTATTGAGAGGGAAATCCACTGCGTTCGATGTATGGCTCTGTCGCATCGTACTGCAGCTGCAGCAGCAATTTCAGTAGTAGTTGGCACCACAGTGACACAACGAACTGTCGTTACAAATCAGTTACTTCAAGGACAGCTCCAAGCCAGACGTTCTGTAGCGTGCATTCCACTGGCCCCAAACCACTGCTATTTGCGACTTCATGGGCATCTAACGACAGCTCACTGGAGGGCAGGGAGGTCTTTTCTGTTTTCTGGTGATAGCTGGTTCTGCCTCTTTGCCAGTGACGGCCGTCTGTTGGTTAGAAGGAGACCAGTTGAGGGTGTGCAACTAACCTGTCTGCATGCTAGACACACTCGACCTACACGTTGAGTTATTGTCTGGTGTGCGATTTCGTATGAGACCAGGAACACTCTCATGGTTATCTAACGCACGTTGACTGCAAGTCTGTGCGTCAATCTGGTGATTCGACCTGTTGTACGGCCATTCACGAACAACATTCCAAGAGGTGTTTTCCAACTCGATAACGCTCGCCCCCATAACGCTGTTGTAGCCCAACATTCTCTACAGAGCGTCGACATGTTGCCTCAGGCTGCTCGATCAGCAGATCTGTCTCTAATCGACCACATATGGGACATCACCGGATGGCAGCTCCAGCGATACCCACAGACAGCATTAACTGTACATGTATTGACCGACCAAGTGCAACAGGCATGAACTCCACCTCACAAACTAACATCCGTCACCAGCGCAATACAATACATGCACGTTTTCATACTTGCTTGACGTTTACACCGGTTATTATTGTACCAGCATTCGACATTTGCAGTGGCTTACCTCGCCCTTACTTTAACCTGTGATATTGCAATGTTGATAAAAAAAAAACAAAAAAATTGTTCAAATGGCTCTGAGCATTATGGGACTTAACATCTGAGGTCATGACTTAGAACTACTTAAACCTAACTAACATAAGGACATTACTCACATCCATGCCCGAGGCAGTATTCGGACCTGCGACCGCAGCAGCAGCGCGTTTCCGGACTGAAGCGTCTAGAGCCGCTCGGTCACAGTGGCCGCTCCTGCTGTAGAGTTTCTCGGTGTTCTCATTTCTGCTTCTTCTCATTACTGTCGTCTTTCTTCGATTTACTCTGAGTTCATATTCTGTACTCATCAGACTGCTCATTACATTCAGATCCCATTAACGTGTCTAGAATTTTTCTTCAGTCTTTCTTCCATTATCAATGTAAACGTCAGAACTGTCTTTACCTTTCCTAAAGTCAAACCGATCGTCCTATAACAAATTCTCAATTTTATCTTCTATTCTTCTGTATATTTTTCCAGTCAGAACTTTGGATGCATGACTTGTCAAGCTGAATGTGCGATAATTCTCGCATTTGTCGGATCTTGCTATCGCTGAAATCGTGTGGCTGATGTTTTTGCGAAAGCCTGATGGTGTATGTCCAGTCTCATACTTTCTTCACTTCCCCTGATGATTCTAGAAATTCCGATGGAATGTTATCTATCCCTTCTGCTTTATTTGACCCTAAGTCTTTCAAAGTTATTATAAATTTTACCTGTAATACTAGATTCACTGACTCTTCTCTACTGATTCCCGTTTCGGTTTCTATCACGTCATCACACTAACATATGATTATACAAACAAATGATTACAGTTTCTGAAAAATTAGACAATTTATTCAAGAAAAAGAGCTTCACAAAATGATCTAGTAAATAAAGTGTTGGTGCACGTGTAGCCCTAATGCAAGCAATTATTTGGCGTGGAATTGACTGATAAAGTTGTTGGATGTCCTCCTGAGGCATATCGTGCCACATTCTGTCCACTGGCGCTTTAGATCGTCAAAATACCGATCTGCTTGCAGGGTCCTGCCCGCAATGCTCCAGACGTTCTCAATTGGTGAGAGACCCGACGATCTTGCAGGCCAAGTAGGAATTTGGCAAACACGAAGACAAAGAGTAGGAACACTCCTCGTGTGCAGGCGGGCATTATCTTGCTAGAATGTAAACCGAGGATGACTTGCCATAAACCTCAACAAACGGGGCAGTAGGATATCGCCGACGTACCCCTGTGCTGCAAGGTTGTCCCTGATGACAGAAAAAGAGTTCCTGATATGAAATGAAGCGGTACCCCCAGACCACCACTTGTGTTCTCGGACGGAACGGTGGGTGACAGTGAGGTTGGTATCACACCTGGCGCGCCTCCAGAAACGTTTTCGCTGGTGATCGGTGCTTATTTTGAGGCGGGACTCATCACTGAAGACAGTTCAACTCCATTCGGAGATTCCTGGTCGAAGGCAGATAGCGGTGGGATGCCAAGCTCACTGTCGCCCGCCATGCTGCCCGGCTAGGAGATATGATGTTTCCATTTCGTTTCATAGCTGGATGCTTTTGTTTGCCATCCGCGGTATCTTTGCAGCCCGGTGGTACGTCGACTGTACTCCTCACCCGTCGACTATACTCTACCACCCGTCTTGCGGCCCTTCATGGCAAGCCGCCCTCGGCTTACATGTCAGCCACACAATGCCCGCCCACACACTGCGAGCGTTCCTGCCGCTTTCCTCCGTGTTCGCCCGGCTCTACCATGGCCACAATGTCTGGAGTATTACGGGCAGGGGACTGCCACCAGATCGGGATTTTGACGATCTAAAGCGCCAATTCGGCAGAATTTGTCAAGATATCCCTCAGCAGGGCACCCAACAATTCTATCAGTCAAAATTTAAATCATTTCTTTGTCTGTATATGTACATCACGTCCTCCGATTTCCCTCCCATTCAGATAATTGCGCCATTAGAAATTGTGTATGTATCTTGAGGCAGCATAACGCACAGTGGGAAGATTATCAAAATTATAGTCACCCAGTATTTGAGAATGAGAGCACCTGGCGACTTCCACTAAAATTTTTTACTCGCTGACAGCCTCCACAAAAATTAAAGGAAAAAAGTTAACCGCTTACAACATTTTCGCTGTTCGTGTAATAAAACTACATTATGAGGCATGACTCACAATTTATTACTGTCATTACTACTAACTTTACCCGCGACAGATTTGGAAACAGTATCCACTTTACCAAATATTTACCAGTAATATTTAATACATTCACTCATTTAAAAAATGATCAGGCTGTCGAAGTTGTTTTATACGTGGGAGTTCAATCAATTAAGTAATCGGAGTTGTAGGGGCTCACTGGTTCTTATCTATGTCAGAAATTGGTAATTACGCCATTCGCAAAGGTGAAATCTAGGATTAGCGTACGAACTATGGAAAAACTATGTGGTGCCGTAAAGTGGAAGGACAGTGCAAAATGGGTGACGTGTAAAACTGAATCACTAAAGCCTATGTCTGACATGCAAAATTTTTTTGTGCACCATCTGTCGAATTCTTCTTTTTGAACTGTGTAAAATCGGCAATATTTTAGAGAGAAACCTGTGTTTATTCTGATGGAGCAATCAACTTGAGACCTAAGCACTTTTCCCAAATGTTGATGAGACAGCAAGACTGACAGAACATGATCGCAACTGGAGACAACTAATCAGATCACTTTTTCTGAATATATGCTGAAGGAAAGTCACAAATAAGAAGTTAACACGAAAGTGCTACTTGTAGTTAATATAAAGGAGAAACTTAAGCTATTAGAAGCACTTGACGTAAATAAGCATTTAGCTCAAAAACCCCACTTCGTTCTAGCAATAATCAGTTACAGCTAAACACATCCACACTCTTAAGCTTTACTTGATCCTGTTAACCATATTCATCTCCGCAAACTTTAGCACAACATAACTGTCATTATACTTTACTTTAACTTTTTCTTACAGACCTTACAATTACAGTATATTCATATAACTTATATGTTTTAATATCATGTGTTTTCCTTACGTTCGCGCATAATACGAGTGATGAGCTTTCCACTTGACATCTGTCATCTACTGTCATGACCAAAGATTCTGTGCGTGATTCCAATATCTTTCTTTTACTAACTGGGATCCTACACGTTAGTGCCATAAAGTTGTTCTGCCTGGAAGTGATAAATATTATTCAATGATGCATATTTCTGCAGAATTTTCCTCTTAAGTTTTGCTGTTGTAGCTAAGTTTTCTAGAAGTACATTTCACGATGATCGTCAGTGTCAGTTTTTCAGATGGATTTTCACTCTCGTTCAGGGAGAGACAAATATCTGGAAGTGGTATGCAGCTGTAAGCATCTTAGTGAATGAATGGTTGTAGCAAATAGCCTGCTACATCAGGCCTTGCATCGTGCCTATAAAAGTCGGAGGAAAGCAGATAGCCTCATACAGACACAACTTTTGTGACAGGGGTGCGCTTACGATGGAGCAAGTCCAAGTAGTGACAGCTGCCACAGAAATGTTTCTGAGTCTTGAAACCCTAAGTAGTCAAAACAGTATATTTTGGAAACGAAATTGTATATGCTGTGAAGCCGGCCGGGGTGGCCGAGCGGTTCTAGGCGCTACAGTCTGGAACCGCGTGACCGCTACGGTCGCAGGTTCCAATCCTGTCTCGGTCATGGATGTGTGTGATGTCCTTAGGTTGGTTAGGTTTAAGTAGATCTAAGTTCTAGGGGACTGATGACCTCAGAAGTTCAGTCCCATAGTGCTCAGAGCCTTTTTTTGTGCTGTGAAAATAATGTCTTCTATTAATTATTGCCGATTTAATATGTTCATTTATTAGAGGACGACCAATCGATAGACGGTTGAAAGGTGTGAAGGAGTTTTAAAAAAAGAGGTGTGTACTGGACCAGAGTGACTACAGAAAATGGTGGGATACAAGACTAGATGCTACGGCTTTTTTTTTTTTTTTTTTTAATCGGTGCAGCCTGGGGATGGAAACTGTTCAAGATGATGATAATGATGAGCTATTAGTGGGAATATAAATGTGTATTCGAATTAATATGATAAATGAATATTGTTATGACTATTAACTACGTATATGGTATCGTGAGAACTGTTTCTAGACTGCATGAGTGAGCCAGATTATGGTATCGGAAAAAGAAACATTTTACAATAATTTTGTTATTTGGAGGGATAGTTATTTTGATATTTCTGGCTTTCATAAATTTGTTCTTTCAATAAATTGCTCATAAAAGTTATTATGTTGTGATTGGTTCTTAGGAAAACCATCGGGGTATCGGGGTTTATGCCGATAATAATTGGCTACGATGCATAAAGGAGCTCTAAATAGATGTGGTAATATTTAGGAATTATGATTTGACCGTGGAGCGCCGCAAAGTGAATTCGACGAGCAAGAAAAACGAAAGTAAGGAATTCCGGATTTTATATGTAAACTGGGACATAAAATCCGTGTGGCGTATTGTGCAAATCTGGGAAGACAAACGAACGTTCAAAGGGATCGAGTTGTGTGCGGAATATCTGAGTGAGCATTCTGACACAGATAATTCATTTTACAATCTTTCCAGTAAAAGGCTCGGTTACATACCATAAGCTGGTTATTAAGATTGCCTGTGATTACGTGTGAGTGTCGAAACTGTAACTTAGGATTAGTACGTGCTTGGCGGTATTTTTGAATCAAAGAAGTAACAATATATTGAAGCTTACATTCACAAACTGTCTCTCCTTTAATTGCTCAGTTAAACTGAAACTAAAATTTGTAAAGCAGCCTGTAGATACATGTAGTACTACTGGTTCTACAGCAGCTTCTCGAGCAGATGAACATTATTCGTTTTCTCAGAGGGCAGTTGTGTGGACTGGACTACAGAAGAAGAGATCACCGCAAGGTGAGTGGAAAACCTCGTGATGACTGGGTGTTGTGTGATGTCCTTAGGTTAGTTAGGTTTAAGTAGTTCTAAGTTCTAGAGGACTTATGACCATAGATGTTAGGTCCCATGGTGCTCAGAGCCATTTGAACCATTTTTTGAGTGGAAATTTCCGGTAGGAAGTACATTAAAACCGTGCCGTCACACAGTACTGCAAGAAGTGACTGATGACGTATTAGAAGAAATGAGGGTCGGTATGGAAGACACAGGGGAATAAGTATTAGCGTGAGAGTTTAATGGAACTTTTGGAAAACTTGCTATCAAATGAAGCGGAAGATACAGATAAAACTCAATCGAAATTTCTAAAACCGACGGGTATAGTGGCAACCAAACAGCCACTCGGCTGTTGTGCAATATCTATGTAACTGTAGACACACCGCCAGACATCCGGAAAAATATCATCTGCACGATCCCAAAGATAGCAAGGGTTAGTTTAAGCACCCACGTTGATAATATACATAAAAAAGCAAAGGAAACTGACGATCTGTTACATGAGGATCACACTGGCTTTCGGAAAGTAAAAACACCAGAGACGCAGACGCAAGATATAGAAAATATCATGAAATATTTACAGGATTTATCGACCTAGATAATGCTTTAGACAGTATAAAACTGTGCAAGATATTCGAAAACCTAAGAAAAATGGCAGTATGGTGTCGGGAAAGACGGGTAATACACAATACGTACAAAAACCAAAAGGGAAAAATAAGAGTGGAGGATCAACAATGATGTACTCTGACTACAAGACAAAGATGCAGCCTTTGGCCCCTAGTGCTTCCTCTCGAATACATTGCAAAAACAATGACAAAAATAAGGAAAGTGTTTGTTCTACCCATATTGGTTGGAGAACACCGCAGTTGTTTTCGTAAGTTAAGCTGTAGGAAAATATTGCAACCAGCGACCATGGTACGATGAAATCATTTCAAAAAGCTTTTGGCTAGTTGCCCTATTTCCTACAGCGTATTAAGAGAAAGTTACGGTGGTGGGACTTAAAGTCAGATCGAAAAAGTTTCTATGACAAGATTCACTGATGTGAGTGAAAGTAAGCAAGAACTGCAAGACCGGTTGAATGGAACAAGGGCACCATGAGCACTAGAGCTGTATTCGGTACTGAGTAACGAATAGTTTGGCTGACTCGAAGTACGGAATCGTTACTCATGAATACATTTCGTTACTCGTTACCGTACTCTGCGTTCGGCTCGTATCGCTCGGTTCTGCGCGGCCGTTTGCGGAAGATTTAAGGACGCACCCCCGTCGGCGCAGTAGTTACTGTGTAGAGAATATAGTTACTATTGTACAAGCCATGTTGTCGTGCAAATTTAGTTTCATTAATATTGTTTTTGGAATTGGAATATTCTGCGTTAATATTTATTGTGAGGTGAGTAATTTGTAAATACCTTCTTGACGAATTTGACGTGTGTGGCTCTATAATTGAGATGGTTACTGTTATAAAATATTTTCGATCTTACTTCTTGGTCCGTGTTTGCAGATTAATCCTCGATGATCTGCAGGTCCGCCGCCTTTAACGCAAACACACTTTTTTTTTAAGTTTTTCCAGCAAATGTTTCAGTTTAATAGTTACTATTTGTTTTTTTGGTCTCGTTGTAATTGGGGTCCTACTTTGAAATAAAGCTCAATATGTTTTTTTAGTTTATTTAGTTGATTGAATCATGGACATTACTTTCATTTCGCTGGCATTAGTAAAAAGTTGTTTTTAGCTTCCACATTAAATAATTTAAAACTTACTATTTAATTTCATTACTAAACCCACTTTAAACGTATTCAAGTATAAAAATACATCATAGTACCGAGATCATGTATTCGGTACTGAGTAACGTTTACCTTGGCGGACACGAAGCACCGAATCGTTACTCATAATTTCGTTACTCGTTACCGTACCGTCCTTTGTGCTCGGTTCTATCGGCCGTTTCGGAAGATATGCGCGCGCATGGGCGCAGTAGTTACTATTTCGACAATGTGGTGTCTGCTGTACAAGCTTTGTTGGGTAAATTTAGCTTCATTTGAAATATTGTTTTTGTAATATTTTCTGTTAATATTTATTGTGAGGTGAGTAATTTATACATGCATTCTTGACGGATTTTAAATGATTTAGATGTTTATTATTTGCTACTTCACTTCACTACAGAGGCGGATGTGGCTGTAGTGTGGGTAGCCACGAGTTAAGTCGTGGGTGGGGGAGTGGAGCTGCCAACCTAGAAATGTAGTCATACAGCTAAATCGGTCTCACTGGCGGCAATGAGAAACAGGCGACAGTCGTCACGAAATATTCCGATTGTTTCTGAAATTCCATAAGCAAACTTCGGGCCAAGCCTTCAAGGTAGAATGCGGGAACAGCACTTAGCCTTCATACTCGTTTCCTGACTCTTGTGTCAATCAAGACGATTGGTTAACAGTTCTGTATTGTTCTTTTCAGTGCAATTTACAATGTACAAGAAAAGAAGCAAACTGTGGAACTTTTTCACCGAAATTACCGATGATAAGGCAAAATGTGATCTTTGCCATACCTTATATTCCGTGAAAGGTGGCTCTACATCAAATTTAAAAAAGCATCTTATAAAAAAACATCGATCATCATACGAGGCCATAATTACAATTTCACCAAATCAACTAGAGCTCACCAGATCCCAAGCAGGTCGAGAATTTTCTTCTGAAACGCCTGTACCGTCTACATCAAAATGTGAAGTCGCTTCACTAAAACCTCAACCTCGGCAACAACAAACAACCATTGCCACCTTTAGCAAAAAGCCCTTAAGTGTTGCAAGAGAAAAAAAAATACTGAGTTAGTTTTCAATATGCTAACTGAAGATTTGCAACCTTTTTCTGTGACTGAAGATGCTGGCTTCAAAACTTTAATTGAATACTTGGAGCCCAGCTATAAATTACCAGCAACGTACATACTAAGCACAATATTACTGGATGCTCAGTATGTAAGAGTGAAAAATAAACTAAAAGACGAACTGGGAACTGTGTCTCACATTTCCATCACGACTGATGGTTGGACTTCTCGGGCAACGACGTCCTATCTAGTAGTTACAGTACACTACATCGTAAACTGGGAACTGAAGTCTGCATTATTAGGATGTTTTGAATGTCACGAGCAACATACAGCCGACTATACTAAAAAGGAATTATGTAATTTATTATGTAAGTGGGAAGTACAAGACAAAACTTATGTGTGTGTTACAGATAATGCCGCTAACATAAAAATCAGGAATTCGGTGGGCGGGCGACGAACATCTGCCTTGTGTCGCGCATACACTTAATTGAATAGTGCGTTCTGGACTTAAGAGCATTGAAACCATTATACAAAAAACTAGAACAATCGTACACCACTTCCATAGAAGTTCAGTTTCTACAAAAAATTAACATCAATACAAGAGCAGCTCAGGCCTGGGCAAAACCTTTAAAACTGAAAATGAACGTTGCAACTAAGTGGAACAGACACTGGATATGCTGCAAAGGATTTCTATTCTACAAGAACCCCTTGAAGCGGCGCTTGGACCTCTTCACAATCCTGATGAAAGTCTCCTTCTAACTGAGTGGTTAGCTCTACCCGGAAGTTATCAAAATTTTAAAGCCTTTTAAACAGTTTACAGAAGAAATGTCCTCGCAAAAGCAAGTGTCTATTTCAAAGGTGCTAGCAGCCACCGACAGTGTAGCGGGGATATTTGACAGTTTGCATATTAATTTAAGTACAGAAACAGCAAAGAACATTCTGTTTAAGTTGAAGACAGAATTTAATAACCAGTTTAAAAACTGTGCTAGACATCCAGTCCTTTCGAAAGCGGCCTATTAGATCCAAGATTTAAGAGTTTTGCTTTTGAAGACGAATCTGCTTACGAATGGCAAAAGCTCATTAAAAACTTAATTCAAGAACACCACTTGAAGCAGAGTTGCCCGAGTCTGTATTGGTCATTCCTTTTGACAAAGAGGACTCAATTTGGATAGAATTTGATGCCAAGGCAACGTCAAGCTCTACAACAGCAGGTGTTACCATCATAATTTCAGTGAGGCAATATATGGAAGAAAATATATTAAGTAGGCAGAGTATCCTTTAAAATCGTGGCTGGTGCGATCACTTCTCTATCCTGAGCTGTCATGCTTAGCACAAAAATACTTATCTGTCATAGCTACTGTAGTGTCGCGGAATAGTAAAGAGTTGGAAACGTGGAATATTGTCAAAGTTTCGTTGCCTATGTCGAGAGCCCGAGGCAGTAGGTTAGGCAAGAGCTAAAAGGATTGCACATATATCGGAATGTGTCGTCACGCAGGGGCAATGGCCTGGTTACACACAACAGGCGAGAGAGAATTGGTTAGCACGCGGGTTTGTGTTAGACGGAGACTTTCTTAGAGTGCAAGACAGAGGTATAGCTTCAGCTGTACTGCATTTCACAACTTCACGTAAGTCTCTCGTAACAACACGTAACTCTGTCGCAAGACACCTAAGGGGCGAGTACGACAGATGAATCAGCAGTATAAGTGGAACGAATGCGTTCATTACAAACGAGCAGGGCGTCAGGACGTCGCTCGTGCTTCCTTTAAATACCCCGGTTTTGATAGCACCTCGCACAAGCAGTTAGACTTGAAGTTAGATGTGTACTGGGTCGCTGCGTAGCGCTCAGCTCGGTGATCGACATGTTAATCTTTATTAAGGAAATGTTGCAGTAAGAGCGGCCCATCCAGCAGCAGACGTGAGTGGACAGTACCAGCTCTGGTCCTCTCTGCTGCCGCTGTCGATCATCAACCCAGGATTAGCAGACATCGCGGCAGACTTGCTCGCTGCCAATGCTGACCACATCAGTGAGCCATCGTCGAGATCGTACGGGGCCTAGGCCCTGTGCATCCGCCGTCACAACCGGGTGGGCCGACGACGCTGGGGGCTGCAGCCCGTTCCGCCCATCCACCGCGGACGAGCCACCAGGAGGAGCAGGGAAGAAGACGGAGTGGGATAGAGTACACTCCGCACTAAGAGAACGCCTCTCGTGCCGACAGCGTCGGGACTACAACCCAGAGCCTCCATGTGCAGCAGCTTGCTGTCCGTAGCCGAGCCGGCCGCCGTCAGCCACCCGCGGCCGAAGTAAGGACATTCCTCCGCTACGTCACAGCACGTGGCGCTGCGCTAGCAAGACTGCGCGGCCCGGATCTGGTGTCATCACTACGAGTCAGCGAGGACTCGGGGAAGGTCGTTGATATCACCAAGCCACATTGTACTCGGCAGGGATAAAGGTGTTATGAATTAATAATGTTTCTTTGGCGTTTCTGACGCTTCTACAGCCATTTCCTAGCATCCTGATAAGTGGAGAGGTCACCGCTCGGCCATCCAGTCCACCGTAGGCGATTGGGACCACCGGGGCGCCTACACTACTTCAGTACCGTCAGAAAGAGCATTCTCGAAGTCAGGCCAAATATATTGTCTGATAGGCGGAGTTCCCTGAAGCCGAAATCCATGGAAAAAATTTATTTTTAAATGTGAACCACAGGTTTCTGTAAGACATTTCTCTGTACATTTTCTGTCTGTTGTATACACCACATATTATGTTGATTATTGCACCGTTATTTGTTTGCTAGTGCATTTGTAACAAATTGTCTTTAGCTGTCACATTAAATAATTCAAGACTTACTGCCTTTTTTTTATTCAGTTGTTAAACACGCTTCAAACTGATTCAAGTACAAAAAATATACCAAAGTACCAAAATGTAATCCTATGAATGCGACTGGACTCCATACGAGCTATACAGTACCGTCGGTAACGAAAGTAACGAGTAACAACATGTTTGTAACGAGTATTGTTGTCTGTATTAACGAATACATACGGATACGCATTTGCTCGTTACTTTCACAGTTCTAATGAGCACACACTACAGATTGAGAGTAAACCGAAAAAAGATTATAGTAACGATACTGCAATAAATTAATCATTAAAGTTGGGGATTAAGCAGCAGACAGTGTGAAAGATCTCTGCTACCTTGGAAGCGAAACAACATATGACAGACAAAGCAAAGACAGTGTAAAAGACAGACCAAAGCAGTGGGACAACAGAAGCATGGGCACAATTTCTAGTGCAGGTTGCCTACATTCAGGGGCAAGCATATATCCGCTAGGGATAATCCAACCTTTTGGACGACAGGCCTTTAACCTATTGTTCCTCCATTCACCCTCCTTCCTCCTCCTCTAACCCTCACACTCCTCCTCACCCATCGCTCTGGGAACTGCCCTTGCAGATATAAACACATTTTTATATCAGTTTGATTATTTAATTAAGTCGATCAATTAATTAAGCCCTCCCCCTGGTAACTCCCTAACCTTCTTGTCCCACTCCACCCCACTCCTACCAGGAAATTGGAGGCCCTGTGCTGGGGAGGGAGGATCTCATGACAGAAAATTCAATTACATAGCAGAAGGTATATTGTTTATTCATAAAAAAACTCAATTTCCAGGGGTTGGATCTCTCTTGCTCAACATTCTCTGGTGTTTGGGGAAATGCAGGTACAGAAATACTGCTGAAGTTCATATATTATTAATTTCCCGTCCTGTGATCACGATGTAGAGTATATAAGGCAGATGTGTAGCTATCTCTTACACCCAAATTGATGATGTCACAAAACTAGTAGAAGGCTGACTCGAAATATACTTAAAAAAAATAGTTCCATACAAAGAGAGAGAGTTGTAGTACTTTTCACGAGCTGCTACAGGAGTTATTAAATCTGGTGAGGAATATCACATCTTGAAAATATCCCAAATGGTGCTTCAGAAAATGTGCGATGGGACATAATAATTAAATCGTTAATATAGCGTTTAAACAATTTCATTCACTCAATTTAAAACTACTCAGAATAAAAGAGAGTCCGCAGCTCTTGGTCGTGCGGTAGCGTTCTTGCTTCCCGCGCCCGTGTTCCCAGGTTCGATTCCCGGTGGGGTAGGGATTTTCTCTTCCTCGTGACGACTGGGTGTTGTGTGATGTCCTTAGGTTAGTTAGGTTTAAGTAGTTCTAAGTTCTAGGTGACTAATGACCATAGCTGTTAAGTCCCAAAAGTGCTCAGAGCCATTTAAACCATTTTTGAACAAAAGAAAGACCGACACTGCACAGTAGTTTACAGGCTTTCATTAAATAATCCAAAACTATTATTATTTGACATCACACTTGGAACTGGTGACGTATGAAATGATAGTTCGAATTTCAAATTTCGATGTGAATTTACACCATCACGGTTATAGAGTTCATAACCACTACACGTCTTTTAGAATTCCTAAGTTGACTGGTTCTCTCAGCTACACCAGGAAGAAGGAGGGAGGAAAGGGTCTATCGTGTGATAGAACAGTAACAACAACAAAAATAAATACCTAGACGATATATTGAGAAACAAGATCCATTCAGGGCTAGATGACCGAAATCGTTGAAAACACTCTTACATTCCACATACTCACCTTCCAGTCACCCACACGCAGTGTGCCACAGTGCAGTGCCAGTGCCCAGAGACGGCAGAAACTACCACTGTGAACGTGGATATGACTTCAGACACGGAAGCACGTGTCAGCCAGAGACAGGCCCACTGACAGTGGGCGGCCCCATCCCAGGAGAAACTGAGCAGTAGGAGTTCGAATGCTCTCAGTATTCCCGGCGCAAACGGTCGTCATATTGAAGCTTCTCAAATCTTCATGGCATATACATGCAAGCTGGGTATTAGTTCACTACTCATCCATCCAGGAGGAGCCGTAAGCCAAATTGCCATAAGCTGAAAGCTTTCTCGGGCTCTCTGATGTACAAAGGATGGGCAAGCCCTTACCTGGAGCGAAGGCGTCTATTGAGATGTTGATACCAGCCTCAGACCTGCTTGCTTGCTGCTATGTTTTCTACAGCCATCTCCAGACTCACAGGAATATTGGGAACCAGCACACATTTATCAGTGTAACTACAATCAATTATTACGCCTCCAGCAGCAGTCTGACATCAACCGATGGACTGGAAATGTTTGCTTTTGACGGCTGTTGTTCTGGAACAAATCTCAATATCTACAGTGTACATAATTTTCCGTGTAAGATGTCTCTCTCATATCCTTATGGGTTACGTAGTCTTGAATCTATACCTCCCTTACGAGGGGACACACAGTCATTTTCTTTGTACATGCCAATATATAAGCCACAGTAACTTTACATTGCAACATGTACATATTTCAGACAAGCAGTGCAGTTATCTTTTATATGCGTACAGCACCCGAAAGAGTTGTGGTATGCCCACACTCACACCAGCTACGAGTCTCGATTTTCTTCAGTTATATGTGAAACGTCCCCTTTTGAACAATATTACACGACTGCCCTTAACCTGACACACAATATTTATAGCGCAACGCAATCTGACTTTCCACACACAATATTTTGTTAACGCAACGCAATCTGACTTTCAAAATTCTCTACAAGAGAATGGCCCCGACTAACATTAACCTGTACTTTTCAGAAATCACTTACCTCACAAAAATCTTGGTTACTCCCACTACTGCAATACAGCAAGCGCCACTACTGCCAGCTAAATAAAAGATTCAAACTATGGAAGGCACTAACTACTGATAGGGATAGTTAGCAAATGAAAGATATTAATAGAGAACAAACAATGTATTTACCTTGATATCATGACAAATTACAAAACTCCGCCATCTCTCTCCCCACATCCACCACTGCTGGCGGCTCACCTCCAACTGCCCAGCGCTACGCGCTGTTCACAGCCAGCTGCCTAACACTACAATGGTTGAGTATTACAACAATGCAAAGCAGCCACAGACTGCACACGGCACAGCCGGTGATTTTCATACTGAGGTGGCGTTACCAATAAAAAAACCTAAACAGCCTACTTACATAGCCCCCATGCTCCCCACAAAAAATTTTACAAATTTTGTTGGGCACTGGCCAATACATATTTGTTAAAATTTTTTTTTCACAATTACAATAACAAAGAAATCAAATGCACACACTTATTGATACAATGTTGGTCAAAAGCTAAAATTTTCTCACAGTCCATAAAGACAGTCCTGATCATTCATCACATTCCAGTGTTTTTCTCAAAGTCTGAGCAGTAAAAGAAAATGCACACGGAAGTAGTGGATTTCCATGCAGTCTTGAAGAAGTATCGTTGTCCTTCCAACGGAAAGACAGTGCTGACTCTTGACATGCTGACAGGTAATGGGCCACAACAGAGCAAACCCACAGCAGAGTCAGTCAAAGTTTTGAAGAATATCGTTTGGTAGGTCATCACAGAGCAGACCCACTGTAGTCCTGGTAGAGATTATGGTATTGGTGGGCCACCAGAGGCGCAGACCCACTGTAGTCCTTGTAGAAATAATGGTATTGGTGGGCCACCAGAGGTGCAGACCCACTGTAGTCCTTGTAGAAATAATGGTACTGGTGGGTCATCAAAGATGCAGACCCACTGTAGTCCTTGTAGAGATGGCCAGCAGCCATCTGTTGTGACTGTGCAGGTGCACAATCACCATTGAAGAGTCTTGCGGATAATATAGCAAGTCCATAACCACCACTTGTGCACTCACAAAGTTTTTGGAATTGTCCTCAGAACCAGCAATGCTGTTATCCAGTCCCTTGCTGAATTATTAACACACGTGCAAACACTAACAGTCCCTACTTCTCACATATTGTCCATATACTATGACCAATAGAAACGTGTGCAGTGAAATGTAACTTACAAGTTACTTAATTTGATGACCTGGTGTCAATTACAATTTTATAACATAAGAACACAATAACAAAGGTACAAAACACATCATTCAAGAACATAACAATACAAATAACAGTTGCGGTAATAGGGGCTTTACAAAAGAATAGAAATAAACATATACATCAGTGTTACAGGAATTATGACATAATTTCATACATAAAGATCAGAATAACTTTTGGAATATCAACTTCCACATGAGCATTAAAACAAAACAGAACAAATACTGTTTAAACATGTTTACAAAGTAAATAACATGGTATTAGAAAAATTCTACAACATAGGTCTTATCAGATAAACAACTAAAGACAGGAAGTACACAAATACACAAGGGAACACAAACACATAGTGGGATAACACAAGGAAAGGACAGGGTTTCTTTTACTGCAGTATCTTGCGAACAAAACTTTTTTTGTTCTTGGAGATCTCCCTTCGTTCCTCATTATTTCCAAAAGTCCTATCTGTACCTCTTTTCTGTACATTTTTGTATAACTTCTCAATGCATTTCTTCCAATTCATCGCAACGCAGTCTCTTATATAATCTACCCCCTCTTAAGCTAACTTAAATCTACTGAGCTCAGATATATATACCAAGGGACGAGGCAATGCAGCATCACATAAAACAATAAACATCAATGACAAATATTTCAAACTGGCAAAGCTAGCTACAGTAAATCTAAATTACCAAGCAATTCAACATTACAACTAATATGAGGCAATGCGCAGCAAACAATAAAATAATCATTAGTAAAACTGGCTTAACAGCGTAATACAAAATCAAATTCAGTAACATTATGCCTGGCAAACAGCAGAAGCAAAAGCAATAAATTATATCTAAACATGACAACGCTCAAGCAGAAAAATATTACAGTAAAGACAACAATGCAGATAAGGGAAATGTATAATCACATCTTAATGTCTATGTAATTAAAGTGGTGCGCCACAAAAACTAATTCTACAAAAGATTACTAAGTACTAGAAAAGAAAATTATGTATGCAGTTCCTGTGAAGGTAATTGATTTTTTTTTCTCCCTCATTTTTTTTTTTAAATTATTATTTACTCGATCTGTAGACAGAAAATATTTATATTAGTACATCTATAAAATTTTATTTGAACCAATGCTGCAGTGCAGCTAGAAACTAGATATCAAATGAAATAAGCAACTATGTACAAAGCAAAGTATAAAAATATCATTCAGTAGTCATGAGGTATTTCATAAGTTAGTAGAAAAATATCTCATCTAGAAAGACAGTAGTCATAATCAGGTGTGTAGACATAAAAATATTTCTCGTCATTTCATTAGGCATCCAGTGTAATCATATGTTTTCAAGTTCGACCGTGTCGTTTTTACGATGCTTTCTACAAAGGAATGTCAGAAGCGAGGTTAATAGCTTCCCCCTTTTTTTTTTCTACCTGTGCCGCTGGAAGGCTAATGGCTTTTTTTTTTTTTCGGGCGGCTGTCGCCCAGGTGGGTGCCCGCGACGCATTACGTGCAGGTGGTCACTGAACTTTCTTACCGAAATAATTACGACAGCAGTTTCCGCTACGACAGTCTCACATAAAAATATTTCACAGGCCAAGAATTAGCGTTGCAAATCTGTAGAAACAAAATCTTATTGATATAACAGTGTCCAAAAAAATTTTCGTCGGCATTGTGATACATTCACGCATTTACACACATTTCACAACTCTTAAAGTACGATTCTTGGTTTCCAACAACCTTTATCACAAGTCAGAGTCCCTAAATCACTATTCATTACTCCTTACCTTATTACACATATATATATCGTCGACACATAATCAAATTCCTCATATAGCATCAGCTTCTTGACCATAAACATACCTCAGCAGCATAATACACATCGTCGTCGTAATAATAACATCATAAAACCTCAGTCAAATCTCAAAATCGTCGTAGCTTTCTAATTTCAAAACCTAAAAAAAATTCTCTGCTCATGTCAAAAGTGTCATCTGCCTCAAACGTACTTTAAAATCATGCTCCCTTACCAAATATATCATTCAAAGCTCTCATAGTATCACAATGGGTCCAAAAAAATATGAACAGTTCACAAAGTATAGACAAAATACAATTTCGTAAGTGTGAAGGTATCCAACTGTGTAATTACGTAAACATCTGTCACTGATGTAGTAAAAAGAATGTTTGTTTCTCTGTCAAATAATCAGATAGCTGTGTAATTTATGTGTTAGAGAAATATGGTACCGATGTGTAAAGTTGTATAAGCAAATACCATATTAGCTAGGGCTCCTTGTGCTCGCCAAACACATGGTACACATAGTAAGCGTGTACCCCCCTGAGGATAAATGTAATTATACCCTCAGGTGTTACAAATTACAGCAATGGAATGAAATGTATGACGGAAAACTTTCTTTGCAATTTAAAAATCTTAAAAAATAAATGTTTGAAGTACAAAATTAATCACTCAAATACGTGTCCTGTAGCGCTAAACTGTGCGTCATGTTGTAAGATAATCTCTGTGGAAGTGTCGTAGTTATCGTCCTCCGAAAGCTAAGTTCTGCAGAAGTCAATGTACTTACCTGATGATACACAAAAGTGAAATGCTTTGCGTATAGATATCTTAGTTATTACGCTTATTGTTGTGATGAAGAAAGTACTGTGCTGTGACAAATTGTTGTGCTACGGAAAAGGCTGCCTTCTTGTAGCTATACCACAAAAGTTACTACTAAAACATGTTTTACTTTCCAGAAGAATTCAGAAAAACTGTGCAAATATAAAACAGAAACACTGCAAAAGCAACAAGGTGAATTGTGTCACACATTAGTAGCGTCGTGATATAGTCGTGTAGCTGTCAAATAAACTAACCTCTGTGTCATCTGGTATATCACAGAAAGTACTTTAATTTCAGAATGTATTTTCAAGTAAACCAAAATGCTGCATTAAAATCTCAAGTTAAAGAAACACATTATCTCTCAATAAACGGTTTTACATGTGAAATGTGGTGTAAACCTTTACTCTTCATAGTACTCAGAGTTTGAACAATGCAATTAACATGCGGTATACGTCGTTAAAGAATACTGGAATTTTTCTCAAGGTTAGCGTCTATGTTATTTTTCTCGGAGCCAGCCGGCGCAGGTGTCTGCCTGCGGTGCGGGTCATTGTTGGCGCGCGTCGTTAATGGGATTCGGAGACCGAACTTCTAGAAATTCGCCTTGCCGAGAGGGCCCTGCCGTGTTTAAATCCCGCCAGTTCTGATGCAATTCAGGTCTGTCGTTACGAATATATCGTCTGTCGTCATGTCGGTAGGCTCCGTAGTTTCTTCCTTGTCCGTCACGAGGTGGAGAATTTCTCCCTGAATCGTAACTGTGCGCCGAACTGTTGCGTCTGAAGTTATTCTGCCTCCCTTGATAATAATAATTGTTTTGGTTCCCATATTGTCTGTTTCTATGATTGTCTCTGTCATAGTCATTACTACGGAAATGCGATCTTTCTCTGTAACTATTACTACTCTGCCAACGGTTGTCATACGGGTGGTGTCTGTTTTGGTCACGATTTGTGTTGTGAGAATAGCCTTGTCGTGTCCAGTTCTTGTTTCTGTCGTCACGGAATTGTGACGTATGTGATCTGTAGTGATTGTTTTCCTGTTTTCGCATCCGGCGACTGTCTGTGTCAATTTCTAGTTCTTGTAAGAGTCCTTGAAATGCTTCAATGTCGTCTTTGCTACGTCCTGCCAAAATAATATGTCGCAAATGTTCAGGCAGTTTGATTAAGCAAATGCGGATGAGTTCTGAGGGGCTGTATGGGTTTGACAGGTACTGATTCTTGTGCAACATGTCTTCAAAATATTTCACAAGACTGGAGAATTCAGATTGTTCGAAATGTTTCATCATTATGATGCCATGTTTTACTCGGTCTTGTGTGGCTTGAGACCAATATGCTGAGAGGAAGGCATGGTAAAATTCTCCTTCACTATGACAATCGTGAATGACCGAACGCATTCTTACAGCTGGTTCATTCTCTAAATAGCCACACATAAATTCTAATCTGTGTTCTAACGACCAGTTAGGGAGAAAACAATGAGAGAATTGATGGAGCCACGCTTGTGGATGAATGTCGTTGCCGGAATTCTTAAATGTTTTGAATTTACGTGTAGTAATGAACAGCTTATAGTCAAAGTCATCATGTCGGCTAGTCGCATATCGGTCATTATTACGTCGTTTCGGCGGTTCCATCTCAAAATTCGGTGTGCCTTGCCAATTTCTGTCATAATTTCCGAAGTGTCCTGTGTTATTATTTTGTGGCTGTTCCATATTGCTAAGTCCCTCTTCCCGTATTGGGGCGCGAGTGTCCTCCGAAATACGTAATTCTTGTACTACCTGTGTCAGCTGATCTTGTACTTCGCGGATTTCTCTTTGGTGTTGCGTATTAATTTGATTCTGATTTTGTTTGAATTTCCTAATTTGTTCGCACTCTTCTGTGTCATTAAAGACTACCGGTTTTGTGTCATTCAGATTATCATCTACCTTCGTAGATAAATTATTTAGCTGATCCGAAAGTTCAACTACTTTCTCTGATAATGTACTAATTTCCTCCATGTGTCTTTCTACTGTGTCTTTTAAGTTTTCCTGGGTTTTTGCAAGTTGCGTAACCGAATCGGTAGATGCAACTGAGTCAAATTTAGCTTGCAAGGTCTCATGATTTTCATGAACAGTAGTTTGCAGTTCTTTTATGGCTACTTCGTGATTCTGTAGTGCATTTTCATGCCGCGAAAAAATAGGTTGGAAATGCTCACAAATTTGTGTTTTTACGTCGTTACAGACTTTTTGACATTTCGATTCAATGTGATGTAACTCATTAGTTAAATCCTCACGTGTTTGTTCAAGAGTTTGCTCCAATGAGTCTAACTTTTGAAGCTGTTGCTGTGTTTGACTCTGATTTTGTTCCATTTGTTTCTGATTTTGTTCCATTTGTTTCTGATTTTGTTCGATTGTGTCTAATTTTTGAAGATTTTGTCCCATTTGTTTCTGATTTTGTTCACGCGTTGTGTCTAACTTTTGAAGCTTTTGTTGTGTTTGTCCCATTTGTTGTATTAATTGTAATAACAATGCACTGGTGTCTGGAACATGTTCCTCAGTGCTTTTCGGCAGTGAATTTGCACCGGAAACATTCACATTTTGACAAGCAGAAAATGTGTCTTGACTCATTTGAGAAAACGGTGAGGACCCAAATCCTGAATTCACAGCATTTGCGAGATTGTTTCCTGTCGTTTCGGATTCCTGAGGCGAGCTGTCGCCGACCGATCGATCGATAATGCTTCCCTGTTCTCTAATTGTTTCACTGTCTACACCATTGTTTGCAGCCCGCTCCATTTCCCTATGCACAGCTACCAAATTATTACTTTGAACATCTGTTAATTCATTACACAGTGGTGCTGGCAAGCTACGCTCGTCGTCACTATTATTTCTCAGTTTGCTTTGGAGCCTAGTGTTACGTTTTTCACACGCCATTATTGTCACAGTATTTCACACGACAACACAGAAAAACACAATTTGAAGAGCAAAAATAAGAAAACACATTAACATAGCACTGAAAATAATATCTAGTTAATTGCAAGCGCAGCTGCGAAATACTTGCTGCAAATCTACATGCATGCCACAACTGTTTTACTGTACAACAATGAAAAACTACAACTACAAAGGAAATTCTCTCTATAATTACGCGCTAGCAATAAACAAAATCTACACTAATTACACAAACTACAAGGAAAAAATCAGAAGATTCCAGTGAGGTATCCTAGGCTAAGGGTCGACATATGAAACGTCCCCTTTTGAACAATATTACACGACTGTCCTTAACCTGACACACAATATTTATAGCGCAACGCAATCTGACTTTCCACACACAATATTTTGTTAACGCAACGCAATCTGACTTTCAAAATTCTCTACAAGAGAATGGCCCTGACTAACATTAACCTGTACTTTTCAGAAATCACTTACCTCACAAAAATCTTGGTTACTCCCACTACTGCAATACAGCAAGCGCCACTACTGCCAGCTAAATAAAAGATTCAAACTATGGAAGGCACTAACTACTGATAGGGATAGTTAGCAAATGAAAGATATTAATAGAGAACAAACAATGTATTTACCTTGATATCATGACAAATTACAAAACTCCGCCATCTCTCTCCCCACATCCACCACTGCTGGCGGCTCACCTCCAACTGCCCAGCGCTACGCGCTGTTCACAGCCAGCTGCCTAACACTACAATGGTTGAGTATTACAACAATGCAAAGCAGCCACAGACTGCACACGGCACAGCCGGTGATTTTCATACTGAGGTGGCGTTACCAATAAAAAAACCTAAACAGCCTACTTACATATGAAACTATCTGACGTTCAAGCTTTCCTGCTAAGACTCTCTCAAACAAGTGCTATACAGCACAGGCGCTCAGCACTGTGTGATAACCAACAATTAATGGGTTGGAAAGACACCACCGATACAGGATGGGGTGCTGTATCATCGTCACTGTCGATAGTGCAACAAGAAAAACACGTCGACACTCTAAGGGATGCTGGTGAGGGGAGGTTCTGTGTATCCATTTTGTACAGCGGTATTGCCAATGCTGTTCGTACACTATAGCACAACCAGTTGAACGCTTGTATTACAATATTGTCAAGCTGTTTAAAAAATTAATCAATCATCCCTTACGTTCGGATATCCTTCTCAATGCCTTGGTACCAGAATTCACCATGTCAAATCAATCCTCTCCTTATAACTAGACATAAGTAATTTTTTTCATTACTTCCCACAAACGTCTGGTGATATGTCGGAATATCTGGGTATCGTTTTCGCAATGTAAAAAAGCCTCCCGCCATCATATATTTGTGGATGAATAAAGGATGTAAATACAATTTAAAAGAGCCATAGTGACTTTTTTGTGTAATCGATTTCATCACTTCCACGAAGCCTTTTCGTGTTACTCATACTTGTAAAGTCAGTCAACACACGGTAGCATCTATATATATATATATATATATATATATATATATATATATATATATATATATATATATATATATATATATATATATTCACACTGCCAAGTCGTTGTTTGTGTCAGTGCATTCCATGCATAGCTACCATAGATGTACCTACCACCACGAAGATCATACAAATTTCCTCTGACTAAGAAATCATTGCGAGTTCAGTATATACTAGACAACTTCCACCAGGAGATAATTTTCAGGGGCCAAGCAAATGGGTGGAGAAAGTGGAAAACTGCAGTGTGTCGAGTTTAAGCACATTTTAGTTCCTGTAGCTAAGCAACGTACTTCTTTAACACTTTGGAGGAGGATCACCACGAGATGGATCTGTTTTTGCAGCTGGCAAAATTGAGTTTGTTACGTAAAAACAATCTGCGCGGGATAGCTGCGTGGTCTTCGGCGTCTTGTCACGGTCCGCGCGGCTCCCGCCGTTGGAAGTTCGAGTCCTCCCTCGGGCATGGGTGCGTGTATGTGTGTTGTCCTTAGCGAAAGTTAGCTTAAGTTGGATTAAGTAGTGTGGAAGCTTAGGGACAGATGACCTCAGCAGTTTGGTCCCATAAGATCTTACCACAAATTTCAATTTCAATTTACGAAAAAACAACATGAACCTGTTTGAGCGTCATACAAAGATTTTGTTTGTTACGTGTGACAGAAACGGTGATTTAATCTTAAGGACCTGTTTCGCTCCTATAATACGCGTATGGTGACGCTGAATTTTCAAAAAGGAATATCATGTAATGTAGAAACCTTCTACAGGCTTGAATCCAAAGAATGCGTTATTCCAAGCGTAGAATAGACTTCCGTTTGTCCCTTTCAGAGCACCAGCTCTACGTGACTGAATAATACTATGAATCCATCGTCACTGAGTTAGTCAACTACAAGTGTGTGCAGGATGTCTGTGAATAAGGTAATGCCGTAATTCTAACAGTGTATTTGAGGAGTATTAGTGAGTGTATTGTGTCCAGTATGGTCATGCTTTGGTTATCGCTATTAAAGGGGGATAGTGACTGCACAGCTCTGCTTATTCGACAGAGCTGTAGCCACACGTTAGAAAACTACTCTAGAGCTCTTACTTCCTAAATATGTTACGGCAGCTAGCCTAGAGGACTACGGATTCGCTCGGAAAAGAGAATGTTATTGCTTACAATGTGTCTGAGCAGGCGAAATTTAAGAAACAAGTGTGTAATTTGCTCTCGGATATATAAAGGAAACTGATTACTCGTCGTCGCCACGTGAACGCTTTTGATTGCTAGATGTTGCCTACACAACTTGTACCATTACTATGTAATATATATTTTATTTGCTACCTGACGTCTTTAAAAGGGATGAACTCATCTCAAAGCATGAGCCCTACTTTAAACACTGTGACTCGAACGCACTATGCCAGCTTGATGGACCACCATCAACGTCCCTTGTCTTAGTTTAAACTTCACAGCAACGTCGTTCTGTATTTCTCTGTGTCGTATTGCGGTTAATTTGTTATTAAGGCGCTTCAGTCTGGAACCGCGCGATCGCTAAGGTCGCAGGTTCAAATCCTGCCTCGGGCATGGATGTGCGTGATGTCCTTAGGTTAGTTAGGTTTAAGTAGTTCTAAGGTCTAGGGGACTGATGACCTCAGATGTTAAGTCCCATAGTGCTCAGAGCCATTTGAACCATTTTTGTTATTAAGGTGTTTGATTCTTTCAAGTGACCTCAAAGTGCAGAAGAGGAAGTTTTCATTTCCAGAAAAATATTCAGATTTATGGTTTTTTATAAAAAGAGGGAGGCATGACTATGAAGAACAATGTGTAATTTGTAAGTGTTATGATTTGATTACGGAATGAGAAGAGCAGATATTAAAGATCGTTTAGCTAACGTAAAGTGCAAATCAAACATGCACTCCGGAAGCACTTATAGAGGTGGACAGTTACTTTGTTCCAAATTTATTCAAACAGGGTCAGTTAGTAACAGCAGTTAAATTAGCAATGTACTTTCATACCGTTAAAAGTCATTTTATCTATGAAATCAGTGAACTATACGTTCACGCCAAGCTCCAAACATTTTCCGAAGCCGCAAAAACCAATATGTCGTTGGGCATAACAAAATCAACAGTAATTGCGAAATAGTTGTTAGCGCCAGACACCGTCAAACAAATACACATTGATCTTTCAAAGTTCCGTTATTTTTGGTATAGCTTAAGAGAAGTAGTCCGCTTTGTCCCGATTGCTCCTTCCCAAATTTCGTCCATTTATAGTCAATTTAACAGAAATGTCCCGCATTTTCAAACAGAAATTATGGCAGCCCTAGATGCATAGGAAGCTGAACGAAATGGGGCGAGCATTACCTACGCTTAATCTTACATTCTGTTTCGTTGAATAGTAAAATGCCAACAACCAGCAGGACACAAGCAGCGCTTACAGATCGGCACAGACTGTCACAGAGTGCTCAGACCGGGACCAACCTGTCCACTTCGCCCAGACCAGAATTCATCTGCAGGTGGAGTACAATACAGCGTTCCTATTGGCTCACTGTGGAAAGTGGTGGGAGGAGGGGCAGAGGATATATAAAGGCTACTCCACCCCAGTCGCCCTCATTCCTTCGTCAACCAGCATAGTGTGAGGTCGATCGTCTTGCTCTCGCTTGTGTGCGTTAATCCTTTTCTGAGTGTGTGTTACCAGTTTGTACGAAAAATGAAGCGTTGAGCTGCATCAGACACCGTAGGTAGTGCCAGTGGCGGCAAGCGGCAAAAACTGTTGGAGCAGGATGGGGAATTACGTGGTAAGTACAGAGTCAAATCGCTAACTGTAACTATTCTCTTCCACTAAGAATTTCGTAGTCTTCAATACATTTCTTCTTATTATCATTTTAGCGCATATCCACCAACAAAAAATCGTGGATGAAATGAATGCCGAGCTGCAACAGCAAAGACAGTGGCACCAGTAACAGCAGTGGCTACAACTGCAGCGACAGCAACGGCAGTGGCAGCAGCTGCAGCAGCAGCAATATCATCGTAAGCATTACATCGAATACGTAATACGTTGTGACTAACGGGTCTCAGGTTGTTGTAGATGATTTCGAGGGACGAAAATCGATGAATGTTACTTTTTCACTAACAATTTCGCTTTGTTGCAGTATGCCATCAACATGTAGTTTCTTTCAAAAAAAATTCATAGTTTACTTAATATGTTGCTGTTGTTTTACATTCTTTTCACTAAGAATTTCGTATTGTGTGAGTATAATATCCATTAATTTTTTTCATCTCCATAGTACTGCGCATACATAATTAAAATTCATTGCATACATGAAACATGTCACGTATTCTTTCTTATAGATTATTTCCTGGCAGACGAAGGAAGACAGGGAGGGGTATGTGCTGGACATATGCTTGACCCTTGACAATGTGTCTAATACTGTATTTTAAATACGACGGTATGCCATCTTAGGCACTGTATAACATTAGAACACTTGATAATGGCATTGTAAAGCCGAAAGCATGATCGTATAAATGTAACACTGCAAATAAAAAAACAGTCTAATGGAAGTACTGACTTTAAAGAAATACGCAGGAACCCCATGGCAGATCTCATATAAGTGTATATTGTAAGAAACTATTTTTGCTTCCCGTAATTTTTGTTTGCATATGTTTTTATTATTAGATCATTATTGTTGAAGGCGATATAGGGGGGGGGGGGGACAGATGAATCTTCTCCATTTCAGGCGATGGCGAAATGCCATAGTTGGTGGAGCAGACGGAGAGAGATGTTCGTCATCATGAGGTGATACGGGAGTTGAAAAGGAGCCTTGCAGCAGCAACAGCAGACAATGTCTAGAACGTTGTACTTATTTGCGTTCGTTATTCTACAGCGCCTTTGTCAGGGCAAAAATTCGTGCAATACGCCGTGGGTCGGCTACGGGGGGCGGCAAAGGCTATAACATCGAGACGGGGTCCCTTGCGGCACGCCTCGCGGGAAGCCGCCGCCGCCCCTGGACGCCGCCGTCCACAGAGTGGCTCCGCACTGGCGACCATCGGCGACGCTTCCTTAGGCAAGTGGGTCAGGGCTGCAGCAGCCGCACAGTTCGCTCTGGCCCGATTCCTCACCATCTCCTCCTCCTCCTACTCGCTGATGTCGCGAAGTACAGCACGTTCCCCTCAACACATCACCGCAAGCAGCTTCGTCACATAGTTGTAGTTACAGTATTAGTAACAGAGATGATCTTGTGGCTAGCGGCAGTTCCCTCTCCGTCCTCTTAGAGAAGGACATCAGGTCAGTGACACCACACCGCAGGTAGAATACTCAGTGATTCCAGACACCTTTGGAGAGTGAATCTCGTTCATAAGGATCGAGATTCCGCCAAGAGGGTAGCGCGATCCTGTCGGGTTTCTAAGGGCGTGTCTTCCTGTCGTCGAAACGGAGCTCCTCAAACTAGGCAGTCATCTGCGGTATCCCGCCATTAAATGCAGTGCGGCGTTCTGCGTCGAACTATTGCACCCCCCCCCCCCCCCAAAGGCTGCCTTTGTCATTGAAGAGACAAGTCTCCATTATCTTTGGGGGGAGGGGGGGGGGGAGTGGCGTGATAACGCGGAAGACGTCAATCGCCTGGACGTCCATACACACGTCTATGACCCGGTAAATGGACAGTCCAGCTACATCAAGCTCCTTAAGGACATAGCTGATAAGCAGACATGCATTAATGTCGAAAATAAAACCTATCAGGCTTGTTTTTCATGGTCATTCCTGGCTTGCAAGACAAATTACGATAAAAATCCACAGCGCAAACCTAAATACGGTCGGTACCCTCATATTCATAAGTGTTATAACTTTGATGGAAATGAGTTACCCGTCAAGATCCAGGACATTCCTAAATTTAAGGAGAAGAATTACAAAATATCGGTTCATGTTTATGGCCTGCGGGAAAAATGCAGGTCAGATGAACAGGCAAGCATATTGTTGTCGGACCCCTCCATTTCTCAAAATTTGCCGGCGAGCGTAAGATGCATGTAAACATGCTGCTCTTCTCTGAAGGTGATAATTATTATTACGTTTGGATCAAAGACACATCCCTACTTCTGTCAGCACAAGTGAAAACTATAAGGCTAAAAAGCGTATTTCCTTAAGGTACCTCAATTATTTGCCCTCAGACAAGTTATTAGCAAAGCATATTACAGATTGCGCTTCCAAGGAACCGACCTCTCATACTACGTTTACAGAATAACACGTACCATATGCGACAGTGGAGAAACTGTATCGTCCTATGATTCGAGTCTTAACCGCTACACATCCTATGTCGGACCGCGACACATCCTATGTCTGGGATAATCCTGCGGTTTGGCTGCTCACTGAGGTTGAAAAACTTTCATGACAGGTTGATAAGCTATACAACAACAACATTCCCATGACCAAACAGCAGGAGAATGAAGGTTTGTACAATAACGCTGTTGACTGTCATATTTGTGCTATCCCGTTAGATAGAAGAGCAGAAACTCCTCGTAAGGACCGCTGTCATCCCATGGGGAAGTTACGTGGTGCAGCTCACAATACGTGCAATTTGAACTACCAGTCACCCGTTTTCTTCCATAACTGAAATAGGTATGACGCTCACTTTCTAGTTCAGCACTTGGCTGATTTCGACATGGAGAAAGATCAGGTCAGTGTCCCACCTGAGATCGTCGAGAAATACATTTCATTCTTCAAACGAAAGACGCCAAGAATACTTTCCGCTTCCTTGACACGCTACTTTTTATGCAGGCGCCACTCCAGAAAGTCGATGAAACTCTACCATCGGAGGATATGCATATCACTCAGGTTTCATTCCCCGAGGGGGAAAATTTACAGTTTGTGACTAGGAAGGGGGTTTTCCCACACGAGTATGTGGATAGTATGGCAAAACTCAATGAAACCAGCCTACACGAAATAACTACACTCCTGGAAATTGAAATAAGAACACCGTGAATTCATTGTCCCAGGAAGGGGAAACTTTATTGACACATTCCTGGGGTCAGATACATCACATGATCACACTGACAGAACCACAGGCACATAGACACAGGCAACAGAGCATGCACAATGTCGGCACTAGTACAGTGTATATCCACCTTTCGCAGCAATGCAGGCTGCTATTCTCCCATGGAGACGATCGTAGAGATGCTGGATGTAGTCCTGTGGAACGGCTTGCCATGCCATTTCCACCTGGCGCCTCAGTTGGACCAGCGTTCGTGCTGGACGTGCAGACCGCGTGAGACGACGCTTCATCCAGTCCCAAACATGCTCAATGGGGGACAGATCCGGAGATCTTGCTGGCCAGGGTAGTTGACTTACACCTTCTAGAGCACGTTGGGTGGCACGGGATACATGCGGACGTGCATTGTCCTGTTGGAACAGCAAGTTCCCTTGCCGGTCTAGGAATGGTAGAACGATGGGTTCGATGACGGTTTGGATGTACCGTGCACTATTCAGTGTCCCCTCGACGATCACCAGTGGTGTACGGCCAGTGTAGGAGATCGCTCCCCACACCATGATGCCGGGTGTTGGCCCTGTGTGCCTCGGTCGTATGCAGTCCTGATTGTGGCGCTCACCTGCACGGCGCCAAACACGCATACGACCATCATTGGCACCAAGGCAGAAGCGACTCTCATCGCTGAAGACGACACGTCTCCATTCGTCCCTCCATTCACGCCTGTCGCGACACCACTGGAGGCGGGCTGCACGATGATGGGGCGTGAGCGGAAGACGGCCTAACGGTGTGCGGGACCGTAGCCCAGCTTCATGGAGACGGTTGCGAATGGTCCTCGCCGATACCCCAGGAGCAACAGTGTCCCTAATTTGCTGGGAAGTGGCGGTGCGGTCCCCTACGGCACTGCGTAGGATCCTACGGTCTTGGCGTGCATCCGTGCGTCGCTGCGGTCCGGTCCCAGGTCGACGGGCACGTGCACCTTCCGCCGACCACTGGCGACAACATCGATGTACTGTGGAGACCTCACGCCCCACGTGTTGAGCAATTCGGCGGTACGTCCACCCGGCCTCCCGCATGCCCACAATACGCCCTCGCTCAAAGTCCGTCAACTGCACATACGGTTCACGTCCACGCTGTCGCGGCATGCTACCAGTGTTAAAGACTGCGATGGAGCTCCGTATGCCACGGCAAACTGGCTGACACTGACGGCGGCGGTGCACAAATGCTGCGCAGCTAGCGCCATTCGACGGCCAACACCGCGGGTCCTGGTGTGTCCGCTGTGCCGTGCGTGTGATCATTGCTTGTACAACCCTCTCGCAGTGTCCGGAGCAAGTATGGTGGGTCTGACACACCGGTGTCAATGTGTTCTTTTTTCCATTTCCAGGAGTGTATATTCTCCACCAACCTTACAAGGGGATGCCATAACGGATGCACAGTAGAAGCATGCATGGCGGGAATCCACTTTAGGAGAATATGCACGTCTTTACCAAGACACAGAAATGCGCTTGCTTGCGGACGTTTTCGAGAAATTCCGGAGTCTATGCATGGCCACATATTCTCTGGATCCCGCCTTTTATTACTTGGCATCTGTGTTGTCTTGGGATGCAATGCTCAGGAAAACAAAGTGCAACATCGAATTATTGACGGATGCCGACATGCTTCTTTTCTTTGAATGAGGAATCAACGGGGGACTTTGCCAATGAGTCCATAGGCACGCAAAGGCAAATAATCCAAAGATGTGTGACAGGTTCAACGCATCCCTTGATTCGAGTTACATAAGGTACTTGGATGTAAATAATTACACTGGCATGCCACGCAGCAGTCACTGTCGATTGGTGAGTTTCGATTGGTGTCCAAAGACAAATGCAAGGGATTGGGTGGAAAAATCGTGGGGGTGTTGCAGCTAATTCTTATGTGAGGTATATAGTGGAGGCAGAATTCACATACCCTAATAGTTTGCATTATAAGCACACTGATTTGTCGCTGTGTTCAGAGCAACTAGTTCCGTGAGGAGACTCCACCCCAAAACTGGTGAAAACGTTGGGAATTAAGCGCAGATATCGTAATCTCCAGCAGTGTCACAGATTGGGGATCGAGTTGGTTAGAATCACCCAGGCTATCTCCTTCAAGCAGTCCCCCTGGTTGAAGGAGTGTATTCATTTGAATGCAAGACAGAGAGCTTCCGCGACTACACAATTTCTCCACAGAAAAAGAAAGTTATCAGCCTCGTGAAATACGAGGCGAATGGATTGCCAATTGTGGAGTTTGTAGGTCTGCAATCAAAAATGTAGCCGTATCACACATTGGAATGTGCCACACAGAGGCGGGTAAAGGATGTGCATCGTATGGCCTTGAGAGCCCTCTCTATCGAAGACTATTTCCTGTGCCTGTACAGCGGTGTTCATGGTGCTGCAATTGCCACATATGGTATAGTGCGGCAAACTAGTATTCGATCAAGAGGACACAAGGTGTACGCTGTGCTGCAGTCTAAAATCGGCCTGTCGCCTTATGACGATAAAAGAATCATTTGTGATGACTGGATTGAAACTCTCCCGTACTCATACTACTTACTTGTAGTGAAAGAAGGTGTGGGGGCTCTGATTGAGAGGGAGAAAATGAGTGAGTGAGTGAGTGAGTGAGAGAGAGAGAGAGAGAGAGAGAGAGAGAGAGAGTGTTTTGTGGTGTAAATATTTATTTGTTTATGTGAACTATGAACACACACATACACACACACATCATTTGTGTGAAACAAGATAAAGAACAAGGAAAAATGTATACATATGCACACCATGTATGTGAAAAAAGTTGAAAAAACATAAACAAAATAATTATTAAATATAAGAATAAACAAAAAAATACTTGTATATTTGTTTATTCACACGGAAGGAATGTGTACCCTGCGAAGATATATATATCTACTCATTATATGCATCTTGTAAATACATTAGTATTTAAGTTTCCACCTGCCACTCGCCATCCAAGTCAGATTTGTTTATAAGTGTATATGTTTATATAGCTCACAGGCTATCCGAATTAAAGTACAAGCTTTGCTATTGCGTCTGTTGTAATTGGATTGTAAGTGTGCACAGTCCATCAGATTTATTTTAAAAGCTATGCTACTGGGACTGTGGAATTTAGTTGCAGTAGTAAAAAAGTATCTCTGCATTAGTTTCTATCGTAGATTTATATATTTAGAAAAATTATAAACATTATCATCCAGTGCTACTGGATATAAGGAAATTTTTTAAAAAAATATTTTCAACCAGTGTTGCTGTTGTGGTATGTGAGTTAAAAGTATCTCTGCATTGGAATACATCTACATCTACATTTATACACCGCAAGCCACCCAACGGTGTGTGGCGGAGGGCACTTTACGTGCCACTGTCATTACCTCCCTTTCCTATTCCAGTCACGTATGGTTCGCAGGAGAACGACTGCCGGAAAGCCTCCGTGCGCGCTCGAATCTCTCTAATTTTACATTCGTGATCTCCTCAGGATGTATAAGTAGGGGAAAGCAGTATATATTCTATACCTCATCCAGAAACGCACCCTCTCGAAACCTGGACAGCAAGCTACACCGCGATGCAGAGCGCCTCTCTTGCAGAGTCTGCCACTTGAGTTTTATATGATCATTCCACTTAAAATCGTTTCGCACGCATACTCCCAGATATTTTACAGAAGTAACTGCTACCAGTGTTTGTTCCGCTATCATATAATCATACAGTAAAGGATCCTTCATTCTATGTATTCGCAATACATTACATTTGTCTACGTTAAGGGTCAGTTGCCACTCCCTGCACCAAGTGCCTATCCGCTGCAGATCTTCCTGCATTTCGCTGCAATTTTCTAATGCTAGTATTTCAGCTTTACGGGTGTCATCCTCTGTTTCAATGCCATCGTCATCCCGGAGTGTCTGGATATGCTGTTTCGCGCCACTTACTGATTTAACGTAAGACCAGAACTTCCTAAGATTTTCTGTCAAGTCGGTACATAGAATTTTACTTTCGAATTCAATGAACGCTTCACGCATAGCCCTCCTTACGCTAACTTTGACATCGTTTAGCTTCTGTTTGTCTGAGAGGTTTTGGCTGCGTTTAAACTTGCAGTGAAGCTCTCTTTGCTTTCGCAGTAGTTTCCTAACTTTGATGTTGAACCACGGTGGGTTTTTCCCGTCCCTCACAGTTTAACTCGGCACGTATCTGTCTAAAACGCATTTTACGATTGCCTTGAACTTTTTCCATAAACACTCAACATTGTCAGTGTCGGAACAGAAATTTTCGAAACTAGACATGATTGTCTTAATGGGAATTCCGCGATCGTTCATTAATTAAATATGGCGTTTCAGTCTTCGATCGCTATTCTTTATTTTCTATTACCGGTTTCGGGCTAGCTGCCCATCTCCAGATCTGTTAGACAAAGTTAAAAATATAATTAATAAGAGAGATACAGTTAGTGTAGTTTACAAAAAGAAATTTTGGAACGTATTAAATACCAACATACCATATATTACAGTTACAGAGTAACTTGTCTGTACAGAACAATCGGTTCGCTGTCATAAGTAAAGTAAATTTTAATCTGTTAAAACCTTATATCGCATTTTTTAAGAGTAACCTGACTGGTAACTGTAAAAAGTGCCCTCTACCTATAACAATTGTGCATCTGTTATTATTTCACCGTATATATTAATGGCGAATATTCTTTTTAATAAAACAATTTTTAAAGTAATAACATATGAATAATCTTTTTTGAGTGGACCATGAAACGAAAAAAATTACACTCATTTAAAATTTCTTTATAAAGAAACATAAAATATAATTAAAATGTAGATATTCTTTGGAAAATGTGCGTTTCCTCTTCTTTGTTTTGATTGGTGATGGAGTGGATTTCCCTACGTCAGAACGTATACAACGCCACGCCGAGTCCTCTTCCGCCGCCTCCAATTCACCTCACCGCCAGTAGGCTGAGTGCCATTCCGCTGCAACCGGCTCCCACTGGGGCGCGCTGTTGCATTCAAGAGTAAGCCTAAAACAGGTCTTTAAAAATCTCATAATAACTCCTGTGCATAAAATCGCTTTGCACATTAAGTAGTTGGTATGGGGTTTTTCTTTGATGAGCGTATATTTCAATCTCTTCGAGTACGTTGAGATAGAGACTTTTTGGAGCTTTATATAGCACCTCCATTTGTTCATTTATTTTACTCACTTCATGTTTACTCTCTTTTACATGTGTTCCAAATGCTGTTCGATTGCTATAACTTCAATGTTCCCTGTATCGAATTTCAAAATTCCGCCCTGTTTGTCCTATATAATAACTGTTACATTCAGCATTCCAAAATTTCTTTTTGTAAACTAAAATATCTCTATCACTAACTGTATCTCTCTTATTAATTATATTTTTAACTTTGTCTAACAGATCTGAAGATAGGCAGCTAGCCCGAAACCGGTAATTTAAAATAAAGAATAGCAATCGAAGACTGAAACGCCATATTTAATTACAGAAATTTTTGTTTTGATCTGTTAGGTAGTCTGAAATCTGCCTTCTATTACTCTTGCTAAACAGATAAACCTTCCTCCCTTTTTTTATATTCCTATTAACTTCTATATTCCGGAATGCTGCAACGGCCTTATGATCACTGATTCCCTGTTCTGCGCTAACAGAATCGAAAAGATCGGGTCTGTTTGTTATCAGTAGGTCCCAGATGTTATCTCTACGAGTCGGTTCTCTGTTTAATTGCTCGAGGTAATTTTCGGATAGTGCACTCAGTATAATGTCACTAGATGCTCTGTCCCTACCACCCATCCTAAACATCTGAGTGTCCCAGTCTATATCTGGTAAATTGAAATCACCTAAGACTATAACACGCTGAGAAAATTTATGTGAAATGTATTCCAAATTTTCTCTCAGTTGTTCTGCCACTAATGCTGCTGAGTCGGGAGGTCGGTAAAAGGAGCCAATTATTAACCTAGCTCGGTTGTTGAGTGTAACCTCCACCCATGATAATTCACAGGAACTATCCACTTCTATTTCACTACAGGATAAGCTACTACTAACAGCGACAAACACGCCACCACCGGTTGCATGCAATCTATCCTTTCTAAACACCGTCTGTGCCTTTGTAAAAATTTCGGCAGAATTTATCTCTGGCTTCAGCCAGCTTTCCATACCTATAACGACTTCAGCTTTGGTGCTTTCTATCAGCACTTGAAGTTCAGGTACTTTACCAATGCAGCTTTGACCGTTTACAATTACAATACCGATTGCTGCTTAGTCCCTGCGTGTCCTGACTTTGCCCCACACCCTTTGAGGCTGTTGCACTTTCTGTACTTGCCCGGGGCCATCTAACCTAAAAAACCACCCATCCACGCCACACAACCCCTGTTACCCGTGTAGCCGCCTGCTGTGTGTAGTGCACTCCTGACCTATCCAGCGGAACCTGAAACCCCGCCACGCTATGGCGCAAGTCGAGGAATCTGCAGCCCACACGGTCGCAGAACCATCTCAGCCTCTGATTCAGACCCTCCGCTCGGCTCTGTACCAAAGGCCCGCAGTCAGTCCTGTCGACGATGTTGCAGATGGTGAGCTCTGCTTTCATCCCGCTAGCGAGACTGGCAGTCTTCACCAAATCAGATAGCCGCCGGAAGCAAGAGAGGATTTCCTCCGATCCATAGCGACACACATCACTGGTGCCGACATGAGCGCCCACCAGCAGGTGGGTGCACCCTGTACCCTTCATGGTGATGACTGGGTGTTGTGTGATGTCCTTAGGTTAGTTAGGTTTAAGTAGTTCTAAGTTCTAGGGGAATTATGACCATAGATGTTAAGTCCCATAGTGCTCAGAGCCATTTGAACCATTTTTTGTACCCTTCATGGCATCTGGAAGGACCCTTTCCACATCTGGAATGACTCCCCCCGGTGTGCACACGGAGTGCACATTGATTTTCGTCACCTCTCTTGCTGCCATATCCCTAAGGGGCCCCATTACGCTCCTGACGTTGGAGCTCCCAACTACTAATAAGCCCACCCTCTGTGGCCGCCCGGATCTTGGAGACTGAGGGGCAACATCTGGAACAGGACAAGCAGCCATGTCCACCCGAAGATCAGTATCAGCCGGAGGCAGAGCCTGAAACCGGTTCGTCAGACAAACTGGAGAGGCCTTCCGTTCAGTCCTCTGGAATGTCTTTCGCCCCCTACCACACCTCGAGACAACCTCCCACTCTACCACGGGTGAGGGGTCAGCCTCAATGTGAGCAGTATCCCGGGCAGCCACAGCCATAGTCCGATCGAGGGATGCGTGGGATGGACTGGCCGTCCCCGACAAACCCCCATCCGGACCCCCACAGTGATGCCCATTGGCAACAGCTTCAAGCTGCATGACCGAAGCCAACACTGCCTGAAGCTGGGAGCGAAGGGATGCCAACTCAGCCCGCATCCGAACACAGCAGTCACAGTCCCTATCCATGCTGAAATCTGTTGTGCAAAGAACGTCTGAACTAATCTACAGAGAGCACAAACAATTCGACACAAAATTTAAACGGTTATTAAAATACAAGGTTGTCTAGTGAATGCAGTAATTCTGCTACTTGCGCACTGCTGACACGCTGTTTGGTGGCAGAAGGAGACTAAGCAATTTTACACCATTCAGGTACTAAAGCGCGATGCTACAACTCTCAATACTATAATACGCCAGAAATTTATGAATTAAACAATGCAAGTACCCAAAAACACGCAAAGAAATTAAGAATTAAACTATGTAACAAATAAGTGAGCTAGGAGTGTAGAAGAGTCAAATTGTACCTCAAGAACTATATTGTACCCTAAATATTGAATTTAACCTCAAGAACTGAATTATATTTGTGTGAACTGAATAAATGAGAAAATTCGTTACCATACGTCTTTGTTGTTATTTACAAAAAAACCTATATCCTATTGCATTACGTAGGCCTATGTATATATACAAATACTGTGTAGGACACAACTGACATTACTTTTTCTGAAGGTGAGTGCTATTAAAGGATGAAGTTTAAGATACAGAATAACAAAAGATATAGAATGGTTGCATGGAATTACGCATATGGTGAAGTACGAATTGGGTTGTGGGAGCAGGAGGCAAGTGACCACGTCTGCTTCCAAAGACATATATCAAACACGTATAAAAAATTATTTGTCGGAGAACCACAGACATAGTATCTGGACGAAACTATATCCTGTAAACGCAGGAACAGAGTGAAATCGTACACATATTATGAGGTAAAATTTCGTTTACTTCCCAAGGCAATTTTATATTTTATAAGCATGTACAACAACAACACTAATTTCACACATCTTCTTCTTGAGTTGATGGAGAGCAGGACACCTGTGGAATTCCAGGTCTTCAATAGCAGCAAACTTAAAGATTCGACACATTCATGAGATCATCTCCTTTAGCCTAAAGTGGATGATGGTCGAATAATCGAAGCGACGTAACCATATCTGTATAGGGTATGCCAGGCTCATCCCAGTGAATTCCATGGTAGAAACGTGCTAACCACTTTGCACTCTTCCGTATTTTAGGAAACTTCACATCCTCGAAAGATCTCGGTGATGCATTGCTGGCTGGGATTGTCCCAGTGGTGACAGTATCTTCCGTGTATGCCATATCTTTAAATATGAACAGTCTACGTTCATCACTACAGAAACCATGAAGTAAAGAAACAATTCATTAAAAAGGAACAACATCTTACTTAGCTATGGAACAGACATTATTATTATTATTATTGATCTTTCAAGCTATACACCCAATGCAATACATCTTAATTGATGGAGGTCCATCAATGTGGCATAGTATGTTCGAGACATAGTGCTTAAAGTGGGGCCCATATTTTGAAATGAGTTCATCCCTTTTAAATACGTCAGGTAGCAAATAAAATATATATCACATATAAAAGGTACACGTTTCTTTCTGCACTCATTTGCTTGGCACCTGAAAATTAACTCCTAGTGGATGCAGTCTAGTATATACTGCACTCACAATGATTTCTTAGTCAGAGGAAATTTGCATCATTTTTGTGGTGGTAGGTACGTCTGTGGTAGCTATGCGTGGAATTCACTGACACAAACAACGACTTGGCAGTCTCAATATATATATATAATAGATGCCACCGTGGGCTGGCTGGCTTTACAAGTATCAATAATACGAAAAGGCTTCTTGGAAGTGATGAAATCGGTAAAACAAAAAAGACGCTAGGACTCTTTTAAATTGTAATTACATCCTTCATTCATCCAGAAATATATGATGGTGGGAGCATTTTTCGCAGTGTGAAAGCGATACCCAGATGATGCGAGTGTGGATGTAACATAATTATTTATATACCTATAAATGATAGAAATCTTATGCTGCTTGAACATAAAGGTACTGGGGCTTATGTCCCGACATATCATCAGACGTTTGTGGGAAGTAATCAAACTACTATTCACGTAAAAAAATTACGTATGTCTAGTCATAAGGAGAGGATTCATTTTACATGGTGAATTGTGATTTCAACGCATGACGAGTATATCCGAATGTAAGGGTTGACTGATTCTCTTCATAACAGCTGGACAATATGGCAATGCAAGGGTTCAACTGGACCTGCTATAGTGCACAAACAACATTGGTAATACGGCTGCAAAAACGGATGCACAGAACGTACCCTCATCATCACCCCTAAGAGTAACCTCGCATTTTCCTTCTTGCAATGTCGACAGTGACGTTGATACAGTACACCATCCTGTTTTTGTGATGTTTTTCCAGTCCTTTCGTCCGCAGGAGCGTTGTTGATTATCACACACTGCCGGACGCCTGTGCTTTATAACACTTGTTTGAGAGAGTCTTGGTAGGATGCAGCGCCTTCCGGAAGTGCTGACTGGAAAACTTAAACGTCGTATAATTTCCTAGAACTGAAGAGATCGAGACACATAGCTAGTGTGAGTGTGGGCAAACCACAATTCTTTCAAGTGCTGTACACATATAAACGATAACTTCTCTGCTTGCCTGAAATGTGTATATGTTGCAATGTAAAGTTACTGTGGCTTAGGTACTGGCATGTACAGAGAAAATGACTGTATCCTATCGTGAGGAAGATATAGATTCAACACATCGATAAGCGCAATAATATGAGAGAGACACTTTATATGGAAAATTATAAGCGCTATAGATATTGAGATTTGTTCCAGAACAACAGCCATCTAGAGCATACATTTCCAGTCTATCAGTTGGTGTCAGACTGCAGCAACAGCCGTAATATTTCATTGAGAGCGTTCGAACTCCTACCACTCAGGTCCTCTGGGGTGGGGGCCCTCCATGGTTAGCGGGCCTGTCTCTGGCCGACACGTGCTTCCGTGGCTGAAGTCATGGGTGGTGTTTACGGCGGTAGTTTCCTCTGTCTCTGAGCACTGACACTACTGTGGCACAATGCGTGTGGGTGTCCGGAAGGTGAGTACGTGGAATGTAAGAGTGTTTTCATCTAGCTCTGAATGCATCGCGTTTCTCAATGCATCGTGTCGGTATTTGTCGTTTTTGTTGTTGTTTTTGTCCTACCCCACGACAGACCCTATCTTCCCTCCTTCTTCGTCTTGGTGTAGCTGACAGTACCAGTCAACTTAGGAATTGCAAAGTACTTTTTTAAAAAAATACACTTAGCAGACCTGTAATGGTTGTGAGCTCTATAACCGTGACGGTATAAATTCATGTCGAAATTTTAAATTACAACTATCGTTTCATACATCACTGTTTCCAATCATGACATCAAATAATAACAGTTTTGGATTATTTAATGAAATTTCTCATCGAAAATATAACACAGTTGTTCATGCATACAAACTATAGTGCAATGTCGATTTTTTCGTTTTTTTTTGTTTTTGTTTTGTTTGAAGTATTTTTAAATTGTGTGAAGCAAATTGTTTAAACACTATATAAACGAATTATCTAATATTTCCCATGGCATTTGACGTCTTCAGGGTGTAATATTAATATTCCGCACCAGATTTAATAACTCCTGAAGCAGTTCGTGAAGTGTACTCCAAGAAAATTGCACAAAAAGGCGGGGGCAGTTTAGAGTCCATGGCGGAATAAAACATCTCGTGCTAGTTATTATGTCATTTGCAAAACAAATTGTAGCTCTCTCTCTATTTGATCGTTTTTTAAAGAGTATTTCGAGTCAGCCGCCTACTAGCTTTGTGACATCGCCAATTTATGTGGGTGAGACAGCTACCGCGTCCGCCTTATATCGCCTACATCACGATCACGTGACCGTAAACTAATTATTTATTAACCTCAGCAGTATTTCAGGATCAATTCTGAGTCACGCTTTTGCCTTGGAAGGAAGGTATTCTGCAGGGTTTTGCCGGGCAAATGTTGCTTTGTTTGCAATTCAGTCTGACAACGATCGATGGTGTGTGCAGGCCTGGCAGTGGTACACTACAGGATGAGAGAGAAAGCAAGTGTTTCGACAGGAATTTCACTGGCGTCAAGTATCACAGGGTGCCGCCACCTGACGCCTTTTTTTGGGGACGTCCGGTCTGTCAGTCGCGGGGCCCAAGTGGACACTCTTGGACACTCTTGGATACCGCTGCGTGGCGCGTCTACTGCCGGATGCATCGCTTTGTGAGGCCCCAAGCAACCTTCGCGAACTGTGCCACGAGCAGGCAGTGGGTGCATGATAGTGACTGTGCGTACTTCAAGATCGAAAGATTTTTAAGAGTGTAATTACGTGTGATGGGTGCTTCATGGTGGTATTACTTGTGCAATCGGGATGAAATAGAGCGATTGATTTAATTACTTCTTTTCGAAGTATTTTACAAGACCTGCATCTTCCCCAACCGCAGAGAATGATGAGCAAGAGAGACCGAATCCCTGAAAACAGATTTTTTATAAATAAACAATACACCTTTTGCTATAAAATTGAGTTTCCTGTTGTAAGATCCTTCCTCTCCAGCACAAAGCCGCCAATGTCCAGGATGGGAGTTTAGAGTGGAAAGATAGGGTTTGGGGATTTACCAGCGGGCAGGGTTTAATTTATTGACCGAATTAATTAATTAGTCGATCAAATTGATATCAAAAGTGTGCCTTTATCGGTGAGAGGAGACCCGAGAGGGATGGTGGAGGAGGAGGGATAGGGCGACAAGGTGTGGGAGGGGGTGACTAGGGGAATAGTGTGTTAAGGACCTGTCAATCAAAGGGAAGGAATATCCCTTTGGGATCTAATCCTATTTGCAGATCAATAGGTTGAGGGTCTGTCAGTCAAAAGGGAACAATAGTTTTTCACCTGAATGTATGCTTGCCCCTGAATGAAGGCGACCTACACTGACAAATTGTCCTCATTTCTCTGTTGCCCCATTACTGACTACCACATGTAAATAGGGCACTCCCTTGCTGGACACCAGCCTTATTTTGAGCAGTAAACTATTGAGAATGTACGTTTGTAGCACAGAAATGAATCATACGCAGTGGAAAAAGCGGAAAAGAAATGAATCGAAGCATTTGAGATGTGATGCAATAGAAGGACGTTGAAAATTAGGTAGAGTGACAAAATACGAATGGATTCTCCCCTGAATTGGCGAGGAGAGGAGTACATGGAAACATTGACAAGAAGAAAGTACAGGACGATAAGCCATCTGTTAAGACACCAGATAATAACACCCATGGTACTAGATCGAGCTGTAGAGGGTAAAAATTATAGAGAATGACAGAGACTGTATTATCTCCAACAAACAAGTGAGGATTTTAGGTGTAAGTACTACTCTAATATGAAGAGGATGGTGCAAGAACTCATGGCGGGCCACACCAAACCACTTGTAGGGCCAATAATCCTCTTCCCCACCATCTTCTAAAAAAACTGTATTTTTAATATAACTGCCTATAACTCTGTAATATAAGATTTTGAACACTTTTGATGTATTTGTTTTCTTTAATTTCACTCATACCTGTATTCAATTGTAATAAACAATCGGTGCATCGCAAACATCGCTGTATTTTTCGAAATACCTTCATAACGTAGATGTAACCATAAGATATGTCCTCGGCGGCGAGTATTCATCAAAGACAAGGGTAATGTCGGGAGTACCACAGGGAAATATGACAGGACCGCTGTCATTCTCTATACACGTAAATGGTTTGGGGGCCAGAATAGGCAGCAATCTACGTATGTCTGCTGATGATGCTGTGGTGTATGGCAATGTGACAAAGTTCAGTGACTAAAGGAGGATACAGGATGACTTAGACTAAATTTCTAGGTGGTTTGACGAAAGACAGCTACCTCTAAATGTAGAAAAACCTAAATTATCGCAAACAAGTAGGAAAAACAAACGTGTAATGTCTGGATACAGGTTAGCAGTGTTCTGCCTGACACAGTCACGTCATTTAAATATCTAGGCGTAACATTGCAAAGCGATATGAAATGGAACGAACATGTGAGAACCGTGGTAAGAAAGGTGAATGGTCGACTACGTTTTATTGTGTAAATGCAAAGAAAGTATGGTTCTTCTGGTAAGACATCGAAGCAATTCAGAGGCGGGCTGTTAGATTTGTTACTGGTAAGATCAAACAACCCACAAGCGTTACGGATATGCTTCGGGAACTCAAATGCAAATCCCTGGAGGCAAGGCGGAGTTCTTTTCAAGGAACACTGTTGAGAAAATTTTGGCAAGTGGTATTTAAAGCTGACTGCAGAACGATGTTGGCTCCACAATACACTGTGGGTAAGTACCACGAAGATAAGATATGAGAAATTAGAGCTCATATGGAGCCATACAGACAGTCGTTTTACGCTCGTTCTGTTTGCGAGTGGAAGACGAAGGGGAATGACTAGTAGTGGTACAGGGCACCCACCTACCACGCACCCTAAGGTGGATTGCGGGGTATCGATATAGATGTAGATGTAAATATACTGCATTTAACAAAACGTCAAACTATTTGTCCGTCTGCAACAAACGGCAGAGCGTTTTCAGCACTGTGCCACGTGTTAGTGTGGTAACTGCTCATTTAGTAATTCAGCGCATCCTGTGTCGGCGAACACCCAGTTTACAGAGATAAATCACTGTGGGAGGCAGTCTTTGAGGTGACACAGTTTCAAATACCGCTTAACGTCCCACTTAAACCACGCTTTTTACATCAGACCGTCGTACTACATAGCAGCAGTTACTGCCAAAAATGTAACCCACATGGCTTGCGCGGCAGTGCTGTGGGGTGCCGAACTTCCAGGCGTATACCTGTTCACTTTCCAAATAAAAACACAACTTCTTCGTTAACGGTGAGAATTATCTAGCATCATCACGATAACATGCTGTAACACCGACATTGAACTGAACGATTATAATTAAACCTGTTGCTCCTTAAGGAGACAGTTGAAGGTCGAGAAACAGTCATGCACCAATACGCTACAAAAAATTGTTACTGGTGACTGCGTAATGTCCGTAGTCTCGGTTCCTTTTTTCTATGTAAGCACATGGACAAACAATTGGCCTCCTCCTGGAGACGTCACGCTGAAACCGCGTCACTTTCAGCGGTGGTAATGCCTTCAGTTAAGCAAGGTAATGTCACCACGATTCTTCAACTATGCCATACCCAGCTACAGCTACTCATTAATATTGCAAGGGCTTCTTACAAAAACAGCTGTCGCCCAAATTTACAAGAATTGAGATACAGCCACCATAATTATATAGATAGGATGATAAACTACACGTGTATGGTACTGCTTTCGACAAAATAAACCCACGTTACAAAATACAGGTGTTCAAATAATTCCATGTTCTATAAAAACAGCCACTACCCATACTTTTTTAAAACAAGAGTTTCACTTATGCAGACCTGTTTTCGTTAGAAAAGTTGGCTATTGTGATAAACATGCCGAATGCTTTCCTTTCAAGACTTATTCATTTCTATTGTTAGTTTTGTTGCATTACTCTGTTGTAAATTGTATGTTCATACATCCCACGATTCTTCAACTATGCCATACCCAGCTACAGCTACTCATTAATATTGCAAGGGCTTCTTACAAAAACAGCTGTCGCCCAAATTTACAAGAATTGAGATACAGCCACCATATTTATATAGATAGGATGATAAACTACACGTGTATGGTACTGCTTTCGACAAAATAAACCCACGTCACAAAATACAGGTGTTCAAATAATTCCATGTTCTATAAAAACAGCCACTACCCATACTTTTTTAAAACAAGAGTTTCACTTATGCAGACCTGTTTTCGTTAGAAATGTTGGCTATTGTGATAAACATGCCGAATGCTTTCCTTTCAAGACTTATTCATTTATATTGTTAGTTTTGTTGCATTACTCTGTTGTAAATTGTATGTTCATACATCCTTTTCAACATGGATAATGAGGCTATGGTCCGTGGAGTTTAAGCTCCTCTCAAAGAAGAAAAAAGGAAGTATTAACATACGCAAATATAAAGGGACAAAGTCATCGTAACCACGTTGGGAAGATAATGAAAGAAAAAGTAACTGATGACGTCTGCACGTAAGTATTTGTATTCAATTTCTTCCGCAAAAGTATGCAGTGTCTGAATATAATGCTTCACTATTACGTTTAACTTTACAAATAACTAAATTTAAATAATTTTAAATAGCAAAAAGTTGTAATTTATTTTCATTGTTTCCTTTAGACACATCCCACAAAAATGCTTTGTAAGAATACATGCACAGCAATGTGAAGAGATCTTGATGTAGTTCTTTGTTTTTTGTTTACCTGTATTTATTACGATGAACGCTGTATAGTGCAGCAGTGCACAAGAGGAATGAAAGGAAACGAAAACGGAAATGCCAGATTCAGCCACTCGTCATTATTCTTCTACAGATAAAGGATTAACGAAAATGGCAGTCCCACAGATGTACCCTGTATGTCGAAATGCCTTTTTAGCTTTCCATGGGATTACAAGGCCACGTCTCAGGTACACCCAACCCTCTCTAGTCTTTGACTATCCATTGCCTAAGGATCCGAGAGGAAAACACGGTAACAGACCACGAAAGTGACGTGAGCAGATAAAGAACTTGGTCGTTGAACATATTAAGTCATTTAAACAAAGAACATCTCATTATTCCGACAAAGAAAATTTAAACCGCTAATACCTATCGTAAACACTGAATGTTAATACAATGCATACAATATTCCTTGAGATGTATGAGATAAATATTCCACAAAAGTCCTATTCGACCGTTTCTTCTCGGAAGTCTAATATTAAATCTGGAGTATCTAGGTCTGATACATGCAGAGTTTTTGACTTCCTAACGGTCCAAATTCATTCATCATCTGGAGACAAAGCAACCAATGAAATGGAGAAGGTCGGTTCAAATGTCTCTGAGCACCATGGGACTTAACTGCTGAGGTCGTCAGCCCCCTAGAACATACAACTACTTAAACATAACTAACCTAAGGACATCACACACATCGATGCCCGAGGCAGGATTCGAACCTACGACCGCAGCGGTATCGCAGTTCCAGACTGTAGCGCCTAGAACCGCTCGGCTACTCCGGCCGGCGATGGAGAAGGAATTCCATCTCCGAAAAACCGAAAAGATTCAGGAAAAGACAAGGAAACTGCAACAGTATATTTATAATGGGAAAAATTCTGTAATTTCGTTTGATTATAAATAGAATTTGCCTGCACATCTACACAGAAACCAGATATTTTATGCTCGACAGTTATGGCATTTTGTTTTCGGTATACACAGTTTCTATGACGGTAGCGCAGCTCGGTATTGGTTTGTGAGGGACTGGAAAGACAGGTCAAATCGAGGTGATATCACGTCTTTTCCATTACATTAGGAACTGGAAATTAAGAGAGATGATCTGGTTTTGGTGTCCGATGGGTGATAAAGCTCTTGTATCTCTTGGTGCATTGTCTGAACACGTTCAGTACAATCACTCACATGTTTTCGGTTTGGGTCCGTTCGTACTTTCCCAATGAACAGTATTTTACACACATTTCTTAAAGAAAAGCCGTGGAAATCGTAGAAACTCCAGAGCATTGGAATGACATAATGGCGTCATGTGGAATAAAACCGAGCCCGTTTAAGCTTGTAAATGACGTAAAGGAAATATTTTCAACTTAGAGGAAGCTGTAGATCCTTACTGTCTGAAAACTATAAAGTTACCTCTTCAGCTGAAGACGTGGACGTGGAGTACATGCATCACACTAAACAAGGAACTTATGCCATCAGATCTTCATTTTCCCCAACTGTATAAAGGACCAGTCTCTATCAATGATGCGAAAAGGTATTATTTGGGGAAGTCTGTATTCCATACTGACAGAGAAGGAACGAAATGTTTTTAACTGTTTTAAACGAAGTAACGTGAACAGTGGCAACACAGATGACTCAGATAATAGCAGCGGTGAAGCGTTATGAAAAAAAATACTGCAAAAATATAAAGGAAGCAAATTACCTTGGTTCATCATTGCTCAGTTATGTTGTAACATTAAAGATTAACACAAACAAAGTTAGTAATAACTCAGTTACAATGTAACATTAAAAAATCAACAGAAATAAGGCTATTAAATAAGATATCTTCTTTTTCCATGGTTTTCCTATGGAAACAGCCTATGTCTTTCCACAGCCGTGTTTACTACAGCACATCTTAGTCATAATCAATCACAAATAAATCTATTCATAGGTTAAACATAGCTTTGATAGTCTAGTCAGGGTATAGTTTAAGACAGTTTAACTACCTGAAAACTGTTAGCTGCTAGAAGGTTTCTTCCCACCTCTGAAAAATTATTGACAATGGGCAAGGGCTGGTTTTGTCAAAAACCTTCCTACAGAACCATCGTATTGTGGGGATGTTGATTAATACGTACCACGTGCTGCTCCAAATAGTCCTGTCTTTGGGATGAAGACCAGGTGATTCAGCGGGCCTTTCTATTTGCGGTAGGATGCTGGAATGTTCATCAAACAAGAAATGTATGTGTGCACCCCGTGATGACGGCTTTTGACATTTTAGAAGACGGGACTCTCCGCAGCCTACTCATATATAAATGCAGAAGACAAGGCAACACTTGCTCACCGAGATTAAGCACCACAATGTTCTCTGTAACCCGAATGCAAGCAACAAGTCATGGTAAAGTAACCCTAAAACATCGTACTACCACAGTAGAGCCTCCACACACTGCGGCTTAAAGGTCTCATTGGGCCTTCCGTCCACCGGACACCTCCCTTCATTTGAAGAGATGTCCCTTTAAGAGCCTCCAGTCAGCTATTGTCCAGTACCTGGTCCTCTAAAGTCGTACAACCTAACGTGCCACTGTGACCAACAGCCTTGTACGACATACATGACTCCAGAAGTGCCTAGCATGAAGTTCGGTTTTCAGTGTTGAGTCGGAAACTGGTTGAGGTGCGTCTCCATTCACTGACAGTAACTGTTCCTTAGGATATCTGTTGTGAAACCATTGTACAACTGTGTCATGAATCAGTACCGAGGATGTTATGCTACCGGTTGTCAAATGTGTCATATTTTTACAATATGTTTCACTACTACGTTATCCCGCTATCAAGTGCCATTACGCGCAGAAACATGTTGCAAAATAGTCACACATTTGACAACTGGTGTCGTAATATTCTCAGTACCGAATCCCTCTCGGGTATGAAACCAATTGTCACGGACAAGGCATGACTCTCGCCTCTGGTCACTGATATCGTAGGACATTAGGAAATGTGCCGCCGGGAAGGACTAAGCCAAAGTCAAGGGTACGCGACAAAATATACCTTTTTCATTATTAACTGACACACTTGGGAGAGCTCACACTGGAAGCATGCACAGAACGATTGAGCAACTTATGGTTTTACAGACAAGCTCAGCAATCTGAAGAATTAGAACAAATATTTAGAGAGACACTAATTAAAACAAAATCTATCCTAAACAATTAAACAAAATTAGATTTTACAGTCAGGCTCATCAATGCAAATGGTAAACAGCTTCAAATACAAAGTTTAAACACAGGCTTTAAATTAAAACAGATGTTAAGTTGAAACAATTAACCCCAACAAGATTTCATAGGCACGCTCAGCAGCCTCAATAGAAAAACAAACTCAAGTCCAAAGTTTAGACAGAGGCTCAGTTAAAGCAAAATACAACTTGAACAAAATGGTAAACATTATCTTAACGGCAGGCTCGGCAGTCTGAATAATAAAACAGACTCCAATCCAATGTTTTACGAGAGTTTAATTACAACAGAATTTCGCTACAAGTTTTCATTGCAGTAAAACTGGGAACGATTAAGGTACTTTAAAATTACATGTACATAAATCCATAACTTTACACGAAAATCAGATGTATTGTAACTTCCTAACCATATTAAGAACAATATATGACATGGTGTTCATGTGGCAGTCCCTTTTATTGACCTAGGCGCTGGTGGACACATGGAGTAACTTCAGCAGTTTTACACAGTAACGTGAGTCGATCTAAACAGAATACAGAGGAATTAATACAGGCCTTACTGTTAATCAACAAGTTACTTAGTGACAGACAGTAACAAGAGCACAAAAGCAACATTGAGATTTGATTTAAACTAATAATTACAAAGGGCTCTATTCATAGTGACCCCTTTTAAAGGTGCAAGTAAATCCTTTCCAAAATCAGGATAGAATTACTTCCAAACACCGTTGAAGGTTGGGTTGAAACAGAAAAAGGTTATCTTGATGCGCCTCTAAAGATGAAATTAAAAACAGCTTCTCAATCTTAAACAACTTTCAAGGGGGACTTATACCTCTAAACATTCGTATACAATTCAAAATAGTACTGTTGCACAGAGCCGGATAAGATCCCTGATAAATGTGTGGAAGCGTATAGTCTTCATATCACTGTATTGTGCGATAACTTGTATTGTCAGCATTTTCATGTAAATCCATTTTCTTTGTTTTATCCCAAGTCGTTTCCGATTATCGATGTGTAATTTGTGATGTCATTTTCGGCGACTCCCTGTCCTTCAGAAATCAATTAGCGAGATGTTGCAGTGCTTAGCAGATTGCAGTCGCATTCGGGAGGAAGAAGGTTCACATCTGCATCCGGCGGTCCAGATTTAAATTTTCGGCGATTGCCCTAAATCGATCCAGGCAAATGCCGTGGTTCAAGTGCCACTGCCAGACTCCCTCCCTATCCTTAAAATATTCCCAGCTTGTGCTCCGTCTCTAATGACCTCGATGTAGACGTGACGTTAAACCCTAATCTTCCTTCGTTCCATTTTATTTCCTTTTTTCAAAGTTAATCTTATCTTAGGACTCTCTTGCTAGTTCCACCATTGAGAGTAACTATTGGGCAACCCGTTTCTTCCACATTTCCAATAGCGGTCCTATTACGAGTCTCATATAGGTCGGTACAGTTGGTTGCATTTTTCCTGCCAATGCCTTGTGTTTTCATCGTGCTCTGTAGAAAGCTCTCCACAACTTTAGGGTAGTTTGGAAGCAGTTTCCAATGTGTCTGACAGTCACTGGTTGTGCCTTAGGTAGTACTCTTAGCTCCACTCAATTTACCTCCAACACATGGAAGCGGTCTCTGAAGCTTTTTCTCGTTCGCGAACTTGCACTAATTTCTTCAATATCTTTGGCGACTTGAGTTGTTCTTCCAATAAATAATTCTTACCAACACACAAGAAAGGAAATAGTTGTAATTCGCTCAGTTATACAGATTGTTTTACAATACGTGCTACACACTGCAAGAGGTTGTAAAGGGCACTTAGTAGATCAAGTTTTACAAAGGAACCCAAGTCCGGAAACAGTTTGTTTCCAAGTTACAAGGAAAAAAATGTACAGACTTCACTCCTATTTACTGTGATATTACAACAGCTGTTCGATATGACGACAATCAAGTTCGGTGCAGTGTATCTACACAGTAAGTTCGCATAAACTCTGTCCAACATGCATGGTGCATGGTTCATCACCTCTACTGCAGCCAAGACCCGTGCAACCTGATCTTCCTCCTACTGGACAGGGGTCCCTAAACAAGACTCTTCATGTGGCCCCACAAGAAAAACTCTAAAGGGATCTTGGCGGCCAAGCACGTGGTCCACCTCGGCAGATCCACCTGACTACATACAGATAGTTTCGAAGCCGACTGCAAAATGCACTGCCGCGCTATCATACTGGAACTACAATCCGTGCTAAAGGTTGAATGGTACAACTCCCTAAAACTCTGCTACCATTTGTTGCAGGCACCCGTACCTGGCACCCTTTAGGTGGGGAGGAAGGTTGAACGGCCCAGTCACATCCCCGTTCAAATGCGCTTCGACGGTCAACAAAATTCAACTTAGAAACCGAGGAAAACCCACACAAAGGTGTAAAAACCAATTACAGAAATTGACACGTGGCACAAAATTCGCCGGGAGCATGGTGTATACCTTCTGAGGGTGATGCGGATGTGTTGTTCGTACAGAACACGCCAGATAGAAGAGTGAGACATGCGTAAGTCACGTGCAATGGCTCGAGCACTCGCTGATGAGTTCTCATCAACCTGATGAAGCACATCCTCTTCCAATATGACAATGTGACGCCTTCTTGGAGCACCACACTTGTCATATCGCTTGTGAATTTCTTACTTTCCCGCCTCCCTTGTTCTACTGTGGCAGACGTGGGATCTGATGGAGTCATACTATCTGGAAAGTACAGAGGTAGAGCATCTCTTCCATTACGACGGACTTGACCGTTAATTAACAACATATCAGTGTACTCTGCGAACGTGAACTCAGGCATCCTATTACCGTACAACTGGTCATCGTAATGTCAACTGAAGCTACACCAAGAAGTATGAAAACAAGGCAGATGAAAACAGAGGACATCACGTGACACCGAGTCATCATGCCATTCACGAATGTGGGTAGCCTATCATAATAGGAGAACTGTATGAGAAACATCTAGCGCGCGGTTCAGTGGTTCTTGTTTTCCTTGTAACATGGAACGAACTGTCTCCGGACATGGGTTCTCAAAACTTTATCTACTAACTGTAAGTCCCATTTACAATATCCAGAAATGTGTAACATAAATTATGACTTCGATTTCCAGTCCAGTAGAATTTTGAGACATGTACCGCGTTCCAACATTATGAAATTCCTCGAAGAAAACAATCTATTGACAAATAATCATCATGCACTCCTAAAATACAATTCTTATAAGACACAACTGGAACTTTATTCTCTTGAAGTAGTAAACGCTATCGACTAGGGATCTCAAATTGTTTCAACATTTCTAGATTTCCACAAGCCATTTAACACCGTTTCTCACAAGCAACTCCAACTTCCGTGTCCAATGGAATATCACTTCAGTTGCCCGACTACATTCGTGATATCATGTCAGAATCGTCACACTGCGTAGTAACTGACGGGAAGCCACCGAGTGGAGCAGAGGAGATATCTGCGGTTCCCCAGCAGTCGTCTTCAGATTATTTGCCGATGATGCTGTTGGTTACCACCTGATAAAGTCACAAGAAGATCAGAACTAATTTCAAACTGATTTAGACGTTTGTACCGTGCGAAAACTGATAATTGGCCTTAAACATAAAAATTGCGAGTTCCTCACAGAAGCGCCGTATTGAAAAGATTCCGTTAAATTTCGGTTATAGGAGAAATCACAAATCCAAAGATTTTCGATCAATGAATACCAAGGAATTTCAATTATGAGAAACTTAAATCGGTTATTTGAAGCCATATTGTCCATTAACCAATCGGGACTGTTTTCAAATACCGCCAACAGTCACAATATTTTTTGTTGGATACTAAATTATTTATTTAGCGACGTATTTCGAGGTGATACCTCATCATCAAGCTATAGTGGCATTACAAAAACATTTAACGTAAGTGTTCACTGATATCAAAACTTCTTTACATGACTGCTGCGGTTATCCTGTGGAGGGAGAGAAGGATAACCTAGCAAGAGGTGATGTCACTTTGTACACCATGTGATCAAAAGTATCCGGACACCTACCTGAAAATGACTTACAAGTTCGTGGCACGCTCCATCGGTAATGCTGGAATTCAACATGGGATTGGTCCACCCTTAGCCTTGATGGCAGCTCCCACTCTCCCAGGCATACTTTTAACCATATGCTGGAAGATTTCTTAGGGAATGGCAGCCCAATCTTCACGGAATGCTGCACTGAGGAGAGGTATCGATGTCGGTCGGTGGGGCCTGTCACGAAGTCGACGTTCGAAAACATCCCAAAGGTGTTCTATAGGATACAGGTCAGGGCTCTGTGCAGGCCAGTCCATTACAGAGATGTTATTGTAATGTAACCACTCCGCCACAGGCCGTGCGTTATGAACAGGTGCTCGATAGTGTTGAAAGATGCAATCGCCATCCCCGAATTGCTCTTCAACAGTGGGAAGCAAGAAGGTGCTTAAGACATCAGTGTAGGGCTGTGTTGTGAGATTACCATGCAAAACAACAAGGGTTACAAGCCAACTCCATGAAAAACACGACCATACCATAACACAACCGCCTCCGAATTTTACTGTTGGCACTACAACTGCTGGCAGATGATGTTCACCGGGCATTCGCCATACCCACACCCTGCCATCAGATCCCCACATTCTTTACCGTGATTCGTCACTCCACACAACGTTTTTCCACTGTTCAATCGTCCAATATTTACGCTATTTGCACCAAGCAAGGCGTCGTTTGGCATTTACCGACGTGATGTGTGGATTATGAGCAGCCGCTCGACCATGAAATCCAAGTTTTATCACCTCCCGCCTAACTGTCGTAGTACTTGCAGTGGATCTTGATGCAGTTTGAAATTCTTTGTGTGGTCTGCATAGATGTCTACCTATTGCACTTTACGACCCTCTTTAACTGTCGGTGCCGCGCTCTGTAGCCGAGCAGTCTTAGGCGCCTTGTCACGATTCGAGCGGCTCCCCCTGTCGGAAGTTCGAGTCCTCCCTTGGGCATGGGTGTGTGTGTTGCCCTTAGTGTAAGTTTAAGTTACATTAAGTAGTGCGTAAGCTTAGGGACAGATGACCTCAGCAGTTTGGTCCCATAAGAACTTACGACATATTTCCATATTTTTCAACTGTCGTTAGTCTCTATCAGTCAAGTGACTATCACATCGGAAACAGGGATATTTAGGAGTGTGAAAAACTCGCGTACAGTGACACTCAATCACCTGACCACGTTCGAAGTGCATAAGTTCCGCGGAGTGCCCCATTCTGCTCTTTCGCGATGTCTAATGAGGTCGCTGATACGGAATACCTGGGAGCAGGTGGCAGCACAATGCACCTAATATGCAAAACGTATGTTTTGGGGGGGGATCGGAATATTTTTGGTCACGTGTTGTGTATTGGTCTCCTGTTCACATGAATGTGAGTGTTAGTTTTATAAAAACTTTCATGTTAACAGCATACCAACGCACAAAGTGATATCGCCTCTTACTAGATTATCCTTCTCTCTCTCTCTCCACAGGATGATCACAGCAGTCATGTAAACAAGCTTTAGTATTTGTATACACTTATGTTAAATATTTTTATAGTGCCACTATATCCTGATAATCAAGTAGTATCGCGAAACATAACCTATACTGCAAAAAATGGTTCAAATGGCTCTGAGCACTATGGGACTCAACTGCTGAGGTCATTAGTCCCCTAGAACTTAGAACTAGTTAAACCTAACTAACCTAAGGACATCACAAACATCCATGCCCGAGGCAGGATTCGAACCTGCGACCGTAGCGGTCTTGCGGTTCCAGACTGCAGCGCCTTTAACCGCACGGCCACTTCGGCCGGCTAACCTATACTGCACTTGCCCGTTCAGTTCTTTAGTACAGCTGCGCAGTATAGTAGCACACACGATAGGACTGACGGAGTACACTCTAACCGATTTCAAAGAAGTATAGTTTGTTTTGTAGTATCGCAAATAAAAGACGAAGCGTCACAGATATGAAATGCGAGTTGCGGTGGCAGTAACTGAAACAAGGGTATTTGTAGTTGCGTCGAGATCTTCCAGCAATACTTTAATTCCAACTTTCTTCTCCGAATGCGAAAATATATTTTTGATTCCCACCTACATACGGAGAAATAACCGCCATATTAATATAAATCAGTTTTTTTTTAATTTTACGGCGGTTCAAACACGCTTCGGCCATCCTGATTTAGGTTTCCGTGGTTTCACTAAATCGTTTCCGGCAAATGCCGGGATGGTTAATTAGAAAGTGCACGGCCGACTTCCTTCCCTAATCCGATGGGACCGATGACCTCACTCTCTGGTCTCTTCCCCTGAATCAACCAACCAACCTTAAATTGGACCACATCTGGCATCTGAAACTTGGAAGTCTCAGCAGCTGCTCTTGTTTCAGTTGGTGAAAAAAAGGTACAGCAATCAGTTACAAGTTGTGTTTAACGTAGGAGATCTAGATTATCAGATAAAGTTAATACGTTTCATCCGTTAGTTGTGTGCAGTTTGAACTCTTGATATGTATAGTCCAAGAGGCACTATGCAAGTAATGGTTGAAATGTTTTAACTTCGAGCGTTACTTTGAAGATGACCATTCAGTGACGGAAACCTAGATCTTGCACGATAAACACAAGCTGCGACTGCCTGCTGTTCCTTCTTTCAACAATTAAATCAGAGCTCGCACGGGAAGATAAAGTGTCCAGTTTCCCAGGAGTTATTCGCAAGTGTAATGGTCCAGAAATAACCCTAAAAAGTGTTCTACGAACCGCATGCCAAACACTTAAGTGTGAATGGCGGAGCAGTCATGTAGGTGTAGATGCCCTATAGATGTAGACGTGCGCCACTAATTTTTAAAGGAAGGCTCTTTCATATTTGTAACATCAAGTCATTAAAAACTTTTTTCTTTCTTATTTCTGCACATTATGTTACAACCAATTCAACAGTTTCTGGCGTTAATTAAAAATAAAATGAAGTCGTCAGTGTACGCATTATTCATTTACCTGTGGCTCCGCAGTTAGTTCGATTAGTTATTAGCAGGTGGCACCAGCTTACGAGAGAAGACGTTACATTGTGCTTAGTTCACGATGAAATGCGGTTCATTACTGTGAGTTACTCGAAACAAAATTTAGGACAGAGAAGTGTATGTGTATCGTTATAACATGCATAGTATGATGGTAACAGATAATGCTTATAAATGGCGAAGCGATACAGGAAGGGATGCGTTCGTGGTATGCACGGTTTGCACCCTCGTTCCACTCGCAGCAACAGCAAGACCTCTGAAATCGCGACATATTCGGAAAAGCGGCCAAATACTTTTTACAAGCAGGAATACAATTGCCCATGTTGGTCGCAGAATCTGTTACAGAAGTGAAGACCAAAAAAGAACGTTATACAAGGAAGCGAATATACTTCCTTCGACTTCATAGCTCGGAATCCCTAACCACAGGACCACGACAAACAGGGAACTCTTTGTATTTTTACTGTTCATCTTAGGATCAAATGAAGGCTTTTATTGCTGATGCGTCATTAACTAACATAAAATTGTAAGCAATCGTACCATGAGTACCGTGTCTGTGATAAATTTTCAATGCGCAACTGCCTTGAAATTGCATACTCGTGCCATAACACGCATATTGTAATTCAACAACAACGAAATACGACGAAATAGACATTTCATCTCCAAAGCAGTCGTCTGCACTCTTAGCTTACTATCACGTCATTTTGACCTCACGTACGAGTAAGCCGTGAGTGTCACGAACGCGTTCCGAAAGTGAAGCATAATTTGATAACCCGAACCAGCTACACCCTCGAAATGAACACAGCCACACATGCTGCTGCTTTGTGTTATCAAATTATACTTCACTCTGCGTATTTCCATGGTATGACTGCCGGTAACTTTTTCCTATTTGGTCGTATGAAGAAACTGTTGCATGACAGGTATTTCCAGAAGAATGTCGAAGTGATTTCGAGGTGGAACGGTTCCTGTACGTCAAAATGGTGACTTCTACAATGAAGGTCTGCCCCCCCCCCCAGTGATTCATCGTTGAGAAACATCTACCGCATTGGATCGTGAATATGTAGAAGAAAAGGGCTAACAACATCACCAAGTTTCGTGGCCAAGCACTGATTTTTTTCCCGGTGCTAATTAAAACTGTATGACTACCTGTCGTATGTCCCATGGAATAAACTCATGGTGCTTGTTCAGTGATAATGTAAAACCCTACTTGTCAAAAGTGAAAAACTTTCTGATTTTATTTGTATGTTTCTTAATTTGGCCCTGAAACTGACTCGCATGCCTTATTTAGCAAAATTTTGTGTTACTGTCTGCAGCTACGTCAGTTGGTCTACTGTCTTTCATTAACTTGGGATTGTTGTTCTGACAGCCCGTCCACGGTTGTTGCATTGTGCTTTATTAATGTTTAATTCAGACACTATTTGAAGCTACAATTAGGTTTCCCTCAAAAGAAAATTAATGAAATTAATTAAGGAGAAAGGAACTGTAAGCTTCAAATAGGTCTGCTTAATCTCCAGTAGCAAGGCCGAAGCCTAGAAATTAATTAAATTTCAGTTTCAAGCAAACCGAGCAGTACCATTTAAGCAAAATAAAGCTCTGTGATTGTGAGAAGAGCTACAGCATCTCAGTGGGCGTTTTACCGAGAAATTAAATTCGTGTACATCAAATTTTCCTCCGGAATCCCGACGTAAGAAAATATGCAGGCTACACGGGGACGGCATCTGAGATGAGGACAGATACTCATACTTGTGTATCCATACATGTGTTATTGTCTTACGGTACATATCCTGTGAAGGAATAAGAGTTCCGTTAGCAAGCATCTTATTCATCACAGGTAATAACTCTTAGTCCAAGATGATCTGAACACTATTTACATTCTTTTTTATTTAGTTCTAACATTTTAGCCTGTTATCTATCATTTAAGGAACGTCTGTACACATTCTTATTGAAATTACTGCTCTCAACATGTAATGCTTTCGAGACGGAGCCCGAGTCTCAAGGCATGAAGTTTTAATTTACTGTTTCTTAACTGCTTACTCTACTCGTAACACATTTCGCAGGCAGCATCCACATACACTATTGCAATGCAGCTGCTAATTTAAGTCATTTTACTATACATAATTCAGGAGATATGACGCCTATAGCTCTGAACCAGTGCCCGACTACGACATGGGTCTGTCTTGAAAGTGTTAATATTGTTCCCCAAACATCTAACACTAATAAGACCACATATACTGCTACAGCTCTACAACATTATCCACCATCGCCATAACTAGACTGCCTGACAAAAGAGTCAAAGCACGCACAAGACATCGTTGTATCTGAATGTAAGTTCGTACACGTTCCTATCGCTTATTTATTTATTTACGTGTCAAGTTCCTCAGGACCAAATTGAGGAACAAATCTCCAAGCTCATGGAACGTGTCAGTACATGAAATTACAACATAAAAGTAATAAGAGGCCAAAATAAAATGTTTATGAACCCGAAAACAGTCAAGGCCTAATTTTATGTAAGCGCAATAAACAATACAACAATACAGCCATCGAAGGGTATGAAGATTATTAGAATTATATTGCTCTGTGACAGGTAAAGCGGCCACCAGTGTGCATAAGTAATAAAAGTTGCTACAAGATAATTAATATGAATCAGTATAAGCAGGCAGATCTTAGATACTGGGTGTTATGGGTATAAGAGCAAGCATTTTTATTGGTGCCTAAGGATAGTGTACTCAACAACATTACATCAGTATTAACTTCATTTACAGACTTATGATTATAGCTAATAGGAGCAATACGTTTTTAGGTTGGTTAGTACCTCCGAGAACATGAAGGAAGAGCAAGCCATTAACGATTGTTTTACCCTGGGTAGCATGTCAGGTGTTGAAGTCTGAGCTCGTGGACCTCAAAGGGTTAGTCTACACTGATATCGTAGTTTACTTAGTGGTGCAGTTACGACTGTGCAGAAAACATAAGGTAGTACATTATGTGGTACGTTTTTAGGAAGACTGTTGCATGCAGAAAAGAACAAGTGACACACTGAAATGGGTACACATTAAGGTACCAATGATCACAGTGTCTGCTGTTATAACTCTAACACCCTTTATCTATGTGTAGGTAATAAGGACAGCTGGAAAACAGGCAGTAGTTAAAAGAAGTTGAGCTATCTATTGTCCATCATAGTCGGATATCCGAAGACTCGAAACATTTAAATGCTGCAGGTGTTGCGTGTACGATGGCTTTCCAAATACCCATGAAGTTTCTTTCCTGGTAGTCGAGCAACATGTGCCCCGTTGTTTGTTCTGATATTACGCAGTCGCATTGGCTATCATTTACAATTTCCTACTTGTGTGGCGCAGATTGGTTAGGGCGTGGCCAGTTCTGATACAGTTCAGGAAGCTCCATATTTTTCTTGATTGCTCTGCTTCTTGGATTGGACGGCCGGATCTATTTTATCTAACTTCCTATAACCAGGGAAGGAGATCCACTGTTTCTTCATTCATCCCTTATCTTATAGCTTTCTGGGGCGAGATGGCCTTTACTTATCCAGATTGGTTCTCTAGTTCTTAGGTGCGTGGTTATTTGTTCAATGTTTGATGAATTTGTAACTGTCTGGGTCTTTCGACTTTCATCAAGTCACGTCGTCGAAGATTTGGAGGATCAATTTTGGCGAGTACTGACGGCCATGATATTGGCATGGATTTCAGAGTTCCTGTCGCGATCCTAATCACGTCATATAGACGAATATCTATTTTCCTTACATGACTACATCTACTGCAAACAAAAGAACTGTATTCGGCGACAAGATAGAAAGTGCTTCTGTTGTAATTCTTAAGGGGTTACAATAGATCCCAGTTAGCACCAGCTAGTCTTCGTAATATCTTATTTCTTCATTTTAACTCCTGTCCTTTTAAGTTCAAAGATTTTTCTAAATGTCGGGGAGCTGTAAAATCACACCCAACTATGTTGGGTGTCGACTATCTCGTATTTTTTGTTGTACTAATAGAAGATTACATTCAGTTGTCGTTAGGTGGAATGAGATGAAGTTTGAGAGGGTCTGCATTTGGGAGCCTGGGGGTAGGCGTACTCGTCGTCAGCGTTCCGACCATCGTATTCTGCTGTAAGCAGCACACACTGCGCCTGCCATTTCTGACTGGCAAGCATGGATTACTAGTGAATGGCGTCGCACTGGGTACACCGATGATTGGCGGTTCCGCACTACTCTACATGGCAGCTACCTGTGGAGATGTTTAGCAGAGGCACAGTGTCGTTCCTCCTAGCGACGTGGTGTGGAGAGCCTTCGGGTATTATTTCAGGTCACGCCTGCTAGTGATTGAGCGACGGTATGTCATTAACATCCTGCTACCTCATGTGCTACCTCTCATGCGACCGAACCTGGTGGCGCTGTGGTTCGCACACTGGACCCGCATTCCGCGTCCAGCCACCCTCGTTTTGGTTTCCCGTGATTTCCCTAAATCGCTTCAGTCAAATTCCGGGATGGTTCCCAAAGGGCCTCGCCGATTTCCTTCTCCATTCTTCCCTAATACGAGCTTGTGCTCCGTCTCTTATGACCTCGTTGTCGACTGGACGTTAAACACAAATCTTCTCTTCCTCTCATGTGACAGGACCTTCTGCCACGTCTCGACAGAGCAGTGCTCGTCCACACATGTCATGAGTCTCTATGAAGTCTCTGCGTGATGTTGTGATATCCCCCTGGCCATCAAGATCTCCAGAGCTGTCCCGATAGAACAAATGTGAGACTTGCTCGGACATCACCTCCGTCCGAGTGCCAGTGTTCAGGATATGAATGATGAGTTACAGCAGCTGTGGGCCACCTGCACCCTTGCCTTTAGAGACGATGCAACAGTTTTATCACATCTTTCCCACCCGAATCGGTTCACACATCGAAGCCAGAGAGGGTGCGAAGTCCCTCTGATAAGTCGTTGTAACTGCCGCCTGCTTCACATCTGCTGTGCAGCAAGCTACGTAAATTCAAGTATTAACTGTGTTTTTCTTACTTGTCACTTCTTTTTCCGTGTGTTTTTGCTTTTAGGAAGCATTAATTTTAGAGTACTAGTAATAGTGTTCCGTAGATTTCGTGTTTGTTTTGAATCCAGTCGAGAGACAGTGCTTATTTTCATTGTTTGCAACAAGAAGTGTCTAGTAACCAGAGTTTAGTCAGCTATCAGCCGCCTTTAGTGAATTAGCAGTCTAGTTAAAAGTTGATTAACTCTCTACAGTAAATTGTTGATTTCGTATGATAGGATGTGTGAATGCTGTGTACGGACGCAGGAGGAGCTGGCCACTGTTCGTGAACAGCTGAACGTGCTGATGGCCGCGGTCAGCCGTCTTCAGGCTGTTGCCTCGGAGTGTAGCGGCAGTGGGGAGTCTGGAGCGTCGCATGGTACACCCCAAGTGTTACATGCTTCACCCAGGGTCCCTGCCGTCGAGACATATTCGCGGGTACCGGGCGCGGTTGGGCCACCCTCTCCCCAAGGGGAGTGGCGGGTTCAGAGGAGGCTGGCCGTGTGGCATCGCCCGCTCTGCCTGTGAGTGGACATGTGGCCGCTCCTTCATCAAGGTCCGAGCAGGCACATGGCGGAAGGGGTTTATTATTAGTGATTGGGAGCTCGAATGTTAGGTGGGTGATGGAGCCCCTTAGGGAAATAGTGGAAAGGTCGGGGAAGAAGGCCAGTGTTCACTCTGTCTGCTTGCCGGGGGATCTCATCCGAGATGTGGAGGAGGCCCTGCCGGCGGTGATAGAGAGCACTGGGTGCACCCGACTGCAAATTGCTGCTAATGTCGCCACCAATGACTCCTGTCGTCTGGGTTCAGAGGTCATCCTCAGTTCGTTCAGGCGGAAAGCCTCGCTCGCGGGGTGGAATCTGAGCTAACTATTTGTAGTATCGTTCCCAGAACCGATCGCGGTCCTCTGGTTTGGAACCGAGTGGAAGGCTTAAACCAGAGGCTCAGACGATTCTGCGGAGACCTGGGGTGCAAATTTCTCGAACTCCGCTATCGGGTGTGGAAATGTAGGGTCCCGCTGAATAGATCAGGCGTGCACTACACGCAGGAAACGGCTACAAGAGTATCGCAGTATATGTGGAGTGCACATGTGTGTTTTTTAGGTTAGAGAATTCCCTCTCTAGGCCCGACAAGACGCCTCCTGAGACGTGACAAGGTAGCAGTACGCAAACCCAACAGGGAAGGCAAACCCAACAGGGAATAACAATATTCATGTGGTAATAGTAAACTGCAGGAGCGTCTATAGAAAGGTCCCAGAACTGCTCTCATTAATAAAGGGTCACAATGCCCACATAGTACTAGGGACGGACAGCTGGCTGAAACCAGATGTAAACAGTAATGAAATTCTAAACTCAGATTGGAACGTATACCGCAGAGACAGGCTGGGCAGTGAAGGGGGAGGCGTATTCATAGCGATAAAAAGTGCATTAGTATCGAAGGAAATTGTCGGAGATCCGAAATGTGAAATAATTTGTGTTAAGGTCACGGTTAAAGCAGGCTCAAACATGGTAATTGGATGTCTCTATAGGCCCCCTGGATCATCAGCTGTTGTGGCAGAGCGTCTGAAGGAAAATGAGTAAAATATTTCGACTAGATTTCCCGACTATAATTTTGGGTGGAGATTTTGATTTACCAGATATAGACTGGGAGACTCAAACGTTTATAATGGGTGTCAGATACAAAGAATCCAGTGAAATTTTTTTAAGTGAATTATCTGAAAACTACCTTGAGCAGTTAAACAGTGAACCGACTCGTGGCGATAACATATTAGACTTTCTGGTGACAAACAGAGCCGAACTATTTGAAACAGTTGACGCAGAACAGGAAATCAGCGATCATAAAGCGGTTGCTGCACAATGATTCAGCCACTCGTCATCATTCTTCCACACATAAAGGATTAATGTAAATGGCAGTCCCACAGATGTACCTTGTATGTCGAAAGGCCTTTTTAGCTTTCCATAGGATTACGAAACCACGTCTGAGATACATCCAATCCTCTCTAGTCTTTGACTATCCATTGCATAGGATCCGAGAGCGGTAACAGACCACGAAAGTGTCATGAGCAGATAAAGAACTTGGTCGTTGAACATATTAAGTCATTTAAACAAAGAACATCTCATTACTCCGACAAAGAAAATCTAAACCGCAAATACTTATCATAAACACTGAATGTTAATACAATATTCCTTGAGATGTATGAGATAAATATTCCACAAAAGGCCTATTGGACCGTTTTTCTCGGAAGTCTAATATTAAATCTGGAGTATCTAGGTCTGATACATGTAGAGTTTGTGGCTTCCTAACGGTCAAAATTCAGTCATCATCTGGAGGCAAACCAAACAGTGAGATGGAGAAGGAATTCCATCTCCGAAAAGGCGAAAAGATTCAGGAAAAGACAAGGAAACTGCAACAGTATACTTACAAGGGGAAGAATTCAGTAATTTCGTTTGATTATAAATAGAATTTGCCCTCACATCTACACAAACCAGATATTTTATGCTCGACAGTTATGGCATTTTGTTTTCGGTATACACAGTTTATAAGACGGTAGCGTAGCTAAGTATGGGTTTGTGAGGGACTGGGAAAACAGGTCAAATCGCGGTGACATCATGTCTTTTCCATTACATTAGGATCTGGAAAATAAGAGAGATGATCTGGTTTTGGTGTCCGATGGGTGACAAAGCTCTTGTATCTCTTGGTGCATTGTCTGAACATGTTCAGTACAATCACTCACATGTTTTCGGTTTGGGTCCGTTCGTACTTTCCCAATGAACAGTATTTTACACACATTTCTTAAAGAAAAGCCGTGGAAACCGTAGAAACTCCAGAGCATTGGAATGACATAATGGCGTCATGTGGAATAAAACCGAGCCCGTTTAAGCTTGTAAATGACGTAAAGGAAATATTTTCAACTTAGAGGAAGCTGTAGATCCTTACTGTCTGAAAACTATAAAGTTACCTCTTCAGCTGAAGACGTGGACGTGGAGTACATGCATCACACGAAACAAGGAACATATGCCATCAGATCTTCATTTTCCCCAACTGTATAAAGGACCAGTCTCTATCAATGATGCGAAAAGCAATTATTTGGGGAAGTCTGTATTCCATACTGACAGAGAAGGAACGAAAGTTTTTTTAACTGTTTTAAACGAAGTAACGTGAACAGTGGCAACACCGATGACTCAGATAATAGCAGCGGTGAAGTGTTATGAAGAAAATACTGGAAAAAAGTAAAGGAAGCAAATTACCTTGATTCATCATTGCTCAGTTATGTTGCAACATTAAATATTAACACAAACAAAGTTAGTAAATAACTCAGTTACAATCTAACATTAAAAAATCAACAGAAATAAAGCTATTAAATAAGATATCTTCTTTTTCCATGGTTTTCCTATGGAACCAGCCTATGTCTTTCCATAGCCGTGTTTACTACAGCACATGTTAGTCATAATCAATCACGAATAAATCTATTCATAGGTTAAACATAGCTTTGATAGTCTAGTCAGGGTATAGTTTAAGACAGTTTAACTACCTGAAAACTGTTAGCTGCTAGAAGGTTTCTTCCGTCCTCTGAAAAGTTATTGACAATGGGCAAGGGTTGGTTTTGTCAAAAACCATCCCACAGAACCATCATATTGTGGGGATGTTGATTAATACGTATCACGTGCTGCTCCAAATAGTCCTGTCTTTGGGATGAAGACCAGGTGATTTAGCGGGCCTTTCTATTTGCGGTAGGATGCTGGAATGTTCATCAAACCAGAAATGTATGTGTGCACCCCCGTGATGATGGCTTTTGACATTTTAGAAGACGGGAGTGTCCGCAGCCTACTCATATGTAAATGCAGAGGACAGGGCAACACTTGCTCACCGAGATTAAGCACCCCAATGTTCTCTGTAACCTGAATGCAAGGCAACAAGTCATGGTAAAGTAACCCTAAAACATCGTACTACCAGTACTACCACCTCTAGCGTACAGTAGAGCCTCCACACACGTCGGCTAAAACGTCTCATTGCCAATCTTTGAACTACTTTGAAATCTTATCAATACCTGACTGAATATATATGTAGCTTCTCTCAGACAGTGCTTCATTATAAATAAGTGCATCAGTTTTTCTAAAGCTAGAGGAATTTCTTGGTTCATTTTATAGGAAATACAGAAAGTTAGTTTTTTTGTGGTGACTTCAATATTAATTGTATAAGTGATTGTGCAAGGAAAAGGATGCTGGTAGACCTCCTTAATTCATATAATCTTAAACAAACCGTATTCTTCCCAACGAAAGTGCAAGGGAACAGTAGAACAAGCACAGACAATATTTTTGTTCATTCCTCATTACTAGAAGGGCATTCTGTTAGCAAGAAAGTGAATGGCCTTTCAGATCATGATGCACCAGTTTTAACTCTAAAAGATTTTTGTGCTGCAACACATGTTAAATATAGTTATTAACTTTTTAGGAAAGCTGATCCAGTTGCTGTAGAGACCTTTTGTAAACCTTATTACGGAACAAGAGTGGCAAGATGTTTATAGTGCTGATACAGTAGACGATAAATATAATGCTTTCCTCAAGACTTTTCTCGTGATCTTTGAAAGTTGCTTTCCGTTAGAACGTTAGAAACAGGGCACTAGCACAAACAGGCAGCCTGGGTGGCTGACTAGAGGGATAAGAATATCCTGCAGAACAAAGTGAAAATTATATCAAAACGTTAGAAACAGTCAAAATCTAAATGCAGCAGCCCATTACAAACAGTATTGTAATGTGCTTAAAAAAACTATTAGAAAGGCAAAAAGTATGTGGTATGCAGAAAGAATAGCTAAGTCTCAGGATAAAATTAAAACCATATGGTCAGTCGTAAAGGAAGTGGCTGGTCTGCAGAGACAGGTCGAGGATATAGAATCAGTGCGTAGTGGGAATGTCCGTGTTACTGATAAGTCGAATATATGTACAGTATTTAATAATCACTTTCTGAATATAGCAGGTGAACTAAATAGAAACCTAGTCCCAACAGGGAATCATATAGCACTCGTAGGAAAAAGTGTTCCGAGACTGTTACATGAAATGCTCCTCCATGATACTGACAAGAGGGAGATTGAGTTAATAATTAAATCTTTAAAGACCAAGAACTCTCATGGATATGACGGGGTATCTAGCAGAATACTGAAGTATTGTTCTATGTATGTTAGCCCAGTACTTAGCCATATCTGTAACTTTTCCTTTAGGAGTGGTCGGTTTCCTGACCGATTAAAGTAGTTAAGCCACTTTATAAAAAGGGAGACAGGGATAATGTTGACAATTATAGACCTATTTCTATGCCATCGGTGTTTGCTAAAGTTATCGAGAAGGTTGTATATACAAGGTTACTGGAGCATTTAAATTCATATAATTTGCTGTCAAATGAACAGTTTGATATTATAAATGGTTTAACAACTGAAAATGCTATATTCTCTTTTCTCTGTGAGGTTTTGGACGGATTAAATAAAAGGTTGCGATCGATAGGTGTTTTCTTTGATTTAACGAAGGCTTTTGACTGTTTTGACCACAAAATATTACTGCAGAAGTTGGACCATTATGGAATAAGGGGAGTAGCTTACAATTGGTTCGCCTCTTACTTTAAGAAGAGAAAGCAGAAGGTAATTCTCCGCAATATTCAGAGTGGTAGTGATGTTCAGTCCCAATGGGGCACTGTTAAGTGGGGCGTTCCCCAAGGGTCGGTGCTGGGGCCGCTGCTGTTTCTTATTTATATAAATGATATGCCTTCTAGTATTAAAGGTGATTCAAAAATATTTCTGTTTGCTGATGACACCAGCTTGGTAGTGAAGGATCTTGCGTGTAATATTGAAAGATTACCAAATAATGTAGTTCATGAAATAAGTTCGTGGCTTGTGGAAAATAATTTGATGCTAAATCACAGTAAGACTCAGTTTTTACAGTTTCTAACTCGCAATTCAACCAGAACTGACATTTTAATCAGACAGAATGGGCATGTTATAAGCGAGACGGAACAGTTCAAGTTCCTAGGCGTACAGATAGATAGTAAGCTGTTGTGGAGAGCCCATGTTCAGGATCTTGTTCAGAAACTAAATGCTGCTTTATTTACCATTAGAACAGTATCTGAAATAAGTGACAGTTCAACACGAAAAGTAGTCTACTTCGCATATTTCCATACGCTTATGTCATATGGTATTATTTTTTGGGGTAATTCTTCTGATTCAAAAAGGGTATTTTTGGCTCAAAAACGGGCTGTTCGAGTTATATGTGGAGTAAGTTCGAGAACCTCTTGTCGACCCCTATTCAATAGTCTGGGAATTCTGACATTGCCCTCACAGTATATATTTTCTTTAATGTCGTTTATTGTTAGCAATATTAGCTTATTCCCAAGAGTTAGCAGCTTACACTTAGTTAATTCTAGGCAGAAATCAAATCTGCATGTGGAATGCACTTCCTTGACTCTTGTGCAGAAAGGAGTGCACTATTATGCTGCGTCCATTTTCAATAAGCTACCACAAGAACTCAAAAATTTTAGCAGTAGCCCAAACGCTTTTAAGTCTAAACTGAAGAGTTTCCTCATGGCTCACTCCTTCTATTCTATCGAGGAGCTCCTGGAAGGACTGAAAAATTAAGCAAATTCCAGTGTTACATTGTTGATTTTCTATATTTAACTTACGAATTGTCGCCTGAATACGTTTCTTGTATTTCATTTTATCTGTTTCTACTATCGTGTTATAATTTCATGTATTGACTCGTTCCATAACCATGGAGACTTCTCCTTAATTTGGTCCCATGGAACAATAAATAAATAAATAAATAAAACCAATTCTGCACAGATTCTTCTGTTAAGCTGCGAGGAGTCCATTGGGCACACACCTTTAGGTACCCCAACTGGTGGACGAAAGTGTGAGAGTATTACCAACAGAGACGTCCAGCCAATCAGCGAGGTGTTTGGCTGTGATCCGTCGATCACCTCGAATGAGGCTGTCTGCACATTCCAACATTGCAAGAATCACAACTGCGTGCAGCCTGCCTGAAAGCAGGAGATCAGACAGGTATGCGCGACGTTCTTGTGATGATGATAGATGCCTCGTCCAACGACTCACCATGCTGTTGTTCACTGTCAGGTCTCCGTACACATGAATATCTGCTATGCTCTGGTTTTGCGCCAATGTCCGTGCGGTTCTAGGCGCTACAGTCTGGAACCGAGGGACCGCTACGGTCGCAGGTTCGAATTCTGCCTCGGACATGGATGTGTGTGATGTCCTTAGGTTAGTTAGGTTTAATTAGTTCTAAGTTCTAGGCGACTGATGACCTCAGAAGTTAAGTCGCATAGTGCTCAGAGCCTTTTTTTTTTTTTTTTTTTTTTTTTTTTTTTTTTTTTTTTTAGCTCAACGACATCTCTCCGCTTGAAACGCACCTCCGTTACAGACGACACTTTGAAAGCAATGAATTAGAAGTTACGGAAACTATTCCAGTGGAATACTCCACTATGTCCCACAAAACATTTCCCACTTTTTTCAAACGCAAGTGGCCAATAAAAAATATATTACATTATTTATTGAATGCCCCTCGTATTACGAATAAACCCACCACCACAAGTAACTGTAAGAGAGATAGTCATAAAATATAATTATCACGTCGAAACATGAAGGCGCGTAATTAATTGTTTATGTTTCTGCAGACCTGGTAAACACTGATATCCCAGAGCTACAGTAACGTAACAAGCCGCTAAGTGTGCAGCCATGCCGTGCCTCGTAAGTACCTTACTTTGTCAACGTGGTGCGCCATTTTGACATCTCTTGCGGCGTACTGCAAGATTGTAGCGCGGCGATAGCCGTACCTGCAAAGAAAAAAAAATATTAGGGTCACATTATTTTTTCGAAGTGAGAGTTATAGCTTTATGAACTGCCGCTCGTATCTTTGTTTATTGAACTAGAACCGGTTTTCCTGCAATGAGGCAATACTGTATGTTCAGAAGCAGAGTGAGCCTGGACGGGTTAGTGAAACTGTGGGCATCTTTAAGGAAAATTGTATCGTAAGACGAACTTTTGATGGACCAAAAGGAAGTTTATTTCTTATACATGGTTCAGTTATGCGTGACCAGGTTGGTATGCAAGGCGACAGCCAGTCTTGTTGTGGCCGAGAGGTGAAGGATTAGAAATCAAAATCTGGCATTTCGGAACTATGTCGACCAAAAAGTTAGGAAGGAATTACTTTCCTAGCTAGCTGAATGGTGGTGGGTGGTGCAACAGAGAGCTTTTGGCATTGAGCAGTCAAAACGTGACTCCTCTCCAAACGATTCGTATCGGCTGCACTTAACGAATGCACGGAGTGCAGGTAGTCAGCAGTTCAAGAGCCGACCGTGGTGGCCGAGCGGTTCTAGGCGATTCAGTCTGGAACCGCGCGACCGCTACGGTCGCAGGTTCGAATCCTGCCTCGGGCATGGATGTGTGTGATGTCCTTAGGTTAGTTAGGTTTAAGTAGTTCTAAGTTCTAGGGGACTGATTACCTCAGATGTTAAGTCCCATAGTGCTCAGACCCATTTGAACCATTTTTTGAACCAGCGGTTCAAGAATAACAGCAACAGGTGCCGATCTTTCTTGGCATGTAAGCCACAATCAGTTATAATTGAGTAATACAAGAAAATAAACCAAGAGAAAAGAACGAAGTATGAAGCTCTATATTGTCATACTATAACGATTGACCTACTGGCTTCTTTCATGAACATTCAACAAGCATCCTAATGCTGGCGACGTCATACACACTGCCTCCAATACAGTCTGCGGTGCCTTACTGCTTCATCCTTTCCGGTGCCAATCGATAACCACACGCCATCGTCATAGCGATATACGGCGTTCTCCTGGTACATCTTGGACCACCAGCGGCCGACGTCTCTATGGAAACAGCATTCCTGAAAGCATCAACTATTGGTGCCAGTCTACAGTCGATTACCATACAGTCTATCACATTGGCTCTTTTAACCTGAAATGTTTTAAGATTACAAGATTTTTATCAGTAAACTGATACAGTTATTCGCAAGCTACTTTTAGTAATTGTTACACAGATACTTCTGCCATTTCTCTCAGATTTTATTCGTTCATTTGAACGAATCGTACCTAAGTCGCTGCTCCTTGGCTGAGGCTGATAACGGCGACATAATCGCACCTTTTCCACTCTATTTAACCCTTGGTATATTAGACATCAGCAGCAGTAAATGTGATTTTAACTCTTGATGGTCTTTCTTTACTTTCCTTTTTCGCACTGTATGTTATTTTCTGACTTCCCTATTTAATTTGACCAATTTATATTTTTTACAATGCATTAGATCTGAAGATGCCCAGCATAAAGCCCAAACTGGTCATCATTTTTAAATAAATTGTTTTCGCGATCTAGACTGTTTTATTAATTGACTAGCGAATCTGGAAATTCTTCGCAATTGTTAAATATGTATGACATACACACCCTTATCTCCTAGTCCCCCTCTCTATGTCCATCTGACCTTCTCGTTCTCTCGCCATCTCCTTTGCCCTCTCACTCTGACATTCATCCTTATTTATTCTTATTCCGATTGGGAACTGCCTACATTGATTCTTTTGGACGATTCTCTTAAACTTCAGTCTACTCTCCGTCATTGTTAAATCATGATCAGAGACTATAGCTGTAGAGTTACGTATCGATACCACTCCGCGAATGTCGTTATGTTAGTAATGGAATTGTAAATTTCTGTTTGACGTTGATAGCAGTCCCGTGGGATCGGGCGGACCCAATGGTGTGCGTCCACCTAAGTTACACCTCCAGCGGCTCCGTACCACGAGCACCCTCTACCGCTGTGATACAGGATGTCTAGTGGCACTGGCTAAGCCCCACTTGTTTTCATAACCACATCGCCACGTGACGCTACGTAGTCGCCGTCTAGTCGCGGTTCTGACAACTTTAGGACAGCGAGATTCTTCCTTGTTGGCACTTTGATAGCTGGACTCTGTTTCCTGCCGCTTATATGCATCGAGACTTCGTACGTTTGTCCGCAGCTCGTGGTCTGGCGGTCGCGATCTCACTACCTGAGCACGGGGTCCCGGGTTCGATTCCCGGCGGGGTCAGGGATTTTCACCTGCCTAGAGATGACTGGGTGTTTGCGTTGTCATCATCATTCATGAAGGTGGCGAGTTTGGACTGAGCAAGGGTTGGGAATTTGTACGGGCGCTGATAACCGCGCAGTTGAGCGCCCCACAAACCAAACGTCATCATCATCATAATCATCATCATCTTCGTACGTTTGGAGAAATACAAGTTGAATATATCTTCTGTTTGCCGTGTTACTTGTTCCTAATCATTTCTGCTCCTGTCCAGCTCTACTAAGGCAACAGTTGCCGCATAACCTCTCCTTCCCATTGTGTATGAATCACACACGACAGTATCTGCGTCTGGATATGCCTTACAATTCACTGTCAGATTTGGAAATATCTGTCTGATCATGATGTAATCTAGCTAGGACCTTCCCCTGTCTCCGGGTCTTTTCCAAGTATACCTCCTCCTCTAGTGGTTCTCCAGGCAAATATCGGGGTGGTTTCTTTGAGAGAGCGCGGCCCATTTTCTTCCCATTCTTGACGCAATAGGAGCTTGTGCTCCGTCTGTAATGACCTCGATGTCGACGTGGCGTTAAACCCAGTCATCCCTGCTACACCACTGGTACTACATCATCTAGTGTCATGTTGCTGCAAGTGAGTAAGCAGCTAAGATCGGTAGTAATTCCCATCCAACAAAACGATAGACATTCATGAAGAGCGAGAAAGAAAAAGCGAGTAGGAGCTGTGTCCCACTGCAGGGTGTAAACAATGCGGCGTTTCACACTGTGGCAAGACTGGTCGGCTATCGAATCAATTCGTTTATTACAATTAACTATTTAAATGTTTATATATGCCTTCAGCTAGACTTTCGACATTATCCTCATTACGACAGCTGCCTAAACATGATACTAGTAGCGTCAGTATCTACCTGAAATATTATTTATAAATTTTGTGTAATGTTATTAATCACTGGCTGACTGAACCGACCAACCAGAAAGGCGCCCTAAGCACGCTGGCGCGAAACACTGAAGCTAACTCACACACAGTCTTTGGCTATTGTGCAGTCAGTCTAGAACTAACATTCACACCTACACGAGTACTTAGTGTGAGTGGAGTTAAGTGAAAGTATTGTTGGGCCGCGAAAACGTAGCCCTCCGAATGCAACAATTCGCGAAGAAAAACTGGCGCTGTTAGCATGTCCAACACAGTAACGTGTTACTGCAGGAACATTCCACATCTCATAATAATTTGTAAATTCGTTAGAGGGTGGGGTATAGGAACAGTTACACTGTCAACCGATAAAAAGAAGAGACGAACTATTATAGCATCTATAAAGTCTACCAAGTTAGTATCTATACGTAATGATCTTTTTCTTGTACCTTTGTACCGCATTTGCTTAGGGTCGGCAGGATTATTAACGTGTCTGGCATAGTTAATTTAATGGGATATCAATGGTAAGATTCGCTGATGACATTGCTATTCTCAGTGAAAGTGAAGAAGAATTACAGGACCTGCTGAATGTGTAGGTGATCACAAAGTAAATAAAGTTAGGGAATTCTGCTTCCTAAGCAGCAAAATAGTCCCTGATGGACGGAGCAAGTAGAACATCAAACGCAGACTAGCACTGGCAAAAAAACATTCTTGGACAAGAAAAGTCTACTATTATCAAATTGAGGAAGAAATTTCTGACAATGTACGTTTGGCAGTGAAACATGGACTGTGGGAAAACCGGAACAGAAGAGAATCGAAGCATTTTAGATGTGATGCTACAGTCTACTTCTGAAGAGTAGGTGGACTGATAAGCTAAGGAATAAGTAGGTTCTCCACAGAATCGCCGAGAAAAGAAATATATGAGAAACACTGACAAGAAGTAGGGACATGAAGATAGGACCTGTTAAGACGCCACGGAATAACTTCCATGGTACTAGGGGGAGCTGTAGAGCGAAAAATCTGTAGAGAAGAACAGAGACTGGAAAACATCCAGCAAATAAATGAAGACGTAGATTGCACGTGCTACTCTGAGATGAAGAGGTTGTCACAGGAGAGGGAAATTCGTGGCAGGCCGCATAAACCCAGTCAGAAGACTGATGACTCCAAAAAAAAAAAAAAAAAAAAAATGACCGGATGACACTCCTGTCTCCACAATTTGCTCTTCAGGTGCGATTGTTTTCTAAATGTTTGTGAACTTTGTAACCCTGGCGGAACTTCACGTAGTCCAATATAGGAAACCACCTAAAAAAACCACGTGGAAACTGGCCGCCACACCGAACCTTGCTGTTTGCCTGACGGATTCGATCTGGGGACGCCACACCTCCCATCCTGGAAGCGGCGCTTTAGCACACTCAGTAATCCTGGAGGGTTAACCATCTATCTAATTATAAAAAAACAATGAAATAGTGCCTTTAGATATAATTTTCTCTTCTTTTTTATCATTATATATAGCTACATTCAGAACTTATGGATTCTACAACAGTCTTTGTTCCTATGTTTATCTGTCCACAGCCTAAAGTTGATCTCTGGCTTGTCGAAACCACTTCCGTACTGTGAAATGCTCATTTTATTGTGATGTATAGAAATATTTAAAAAATAAAATTGTATTCTCAGAGGTTTTGGCGTCTCTTCTTAACCACTGTCACATTCGCAAGTTCGACTTCACCAAATCGATGCCAGAGCTTTCACGAACACCATTTTTCGCAAGAGTCATGCTGTAGGCAGGACTGTTATGTCACTGATAGTTACAGTTTCTGTGTTTATGCAATTTTTGTATCCTACAATGCTCTTCTCATATACATGCATATCTGAAGGAACATACTGTCATTAACGATTGCAGCGATCGTAATGGATGTGCTTACGTCATATGGGGAAATTTGTATCGTTCATTGAGGCGTGCTCAGATAGCCGAAGAGATTAAGGTTTGAGTCCTAGCCTAACAGAAATTTTCGTGTGTCGAAGACAGCGACGTAAGTGCATAGTCGCAGAATGCGAATCTATTGAGTAAGATCGCTATGATTCCCTTCACAGCTACCTATGTAAACGATACATCACCCACCCATCCATTGGATGCGAGTGTCCGCGATCCTATTAGTTCATAGTGAAACGTCCTCCTAGAAAAATTAATGAATTACTGTGCTGATAAACCTCTTACTTTATTTGATTTTCAAACAGCTGAGCAGAACTGAATGTACTCAGTCATTTCGCTCTTTACCTATTCTGATCAACACTAAACTGACACACGTTATTTTTAGCGCAACACAATCTGACTTTTAATAATCCCTACAAAAGAATGGCCTTGACTAACAATAACCTCTACCTTTCGTGAATCACTTACCTCACAAAAATCTTCGTTACTTAAACTACTGCAATACAGCGAGCGCCACTACTGGCAGCTAAATAAAAGATTCTAACTACTGAAGGCACTAACTACTGATAGGCATAGTTAGGAAATGAAAGATTTTGAAAGAGACCAAACAATGTATTTACCTTAAAAGTATTCAAAAGTCATAATATATATAGCAGTTCATGACATCCAGTTTTACAAATTTACTGTCTCTGTCCAGATCATCCGCTCTCAAAATTCCGCCATTTCTCTCCAAACATCCACCACTGCTGGCGGCTCACCTCCAACTGCGCAACACTACGCGCTGTTAGCAGCCAACAGCCCAACACTACAATAGCATATACTCCAACAATGCAAACAAACCACAGCCTTCACACAGCACAGTCAGTGATTTTCATATTGAGCGCTACGTGGCGTTACCAACACAAAAACCTAAACAGCCTACTTACAATAGTATTGAGTCTCTTGTGCTGATCGCTCTCCAGTACGAAATATTCTAGCATACAGGTACAGTTCCGGCTAAATTTATTGTTACTTTAGCATTCTTCCTTAGATTTGTCTTAGTACAAGGGCTAGTGGTAAAGATTTATCACCTATACATAATGACCCTGTGACTATGAAAAACGGTGAAGGTGTCAATCCTCTACATATTACTCCTTCAATGCAACATATTTATCATAATGATGGCTTACTTGTGGGAGGCCTTGGCCGCACATGGTCCATTCACATTGTAACCACAACGTGCAATAACCACTCACAGACGGTAAGTGGCAGCACTAGCAGCGGAAGATATATAAAGTATGTCCGGGGAACTTGGAAAAATGCAGTCGTTGTCTCAATGAGGAAACGGAGCGATTTATCTGACGTCGAAATGGGCATGATGATTTGCTTTCGGGCTAAGGATGGAAACATTTCCGTAACAGCTAAACTGTAGTGTTCGTGTACCGCAATGATTAAATTACACCATTGCTTGGCAAAATGGTGCTAGCCTAAGCCGGGACCGAGAGAACTGTCGTGCACCACGGTTCATAGATGACAGATGTGAACGATGGTTGCAGAAATGTCCACGTGCGAATAGAAGTGCAACTGTGGATAAGCTGACCGGCCAGATAAACCAAAGGACTACCAACAGTGTCTCCTCAACGACCGTTCAGCGAACGTTGCTGTGCATGGGCCTCTGCAGCGGGCGCCTGGTTCATGCAGCAGACTGCTGTTCGTCAGCGACAATGGGTGGAATTCGCACACCAGTAGTGCAATTGGACGTCCGCTGAGTGGCGAAAGGTGGCCTTCTCAGATGAATGACGTTTCATGATCCCTCGGACAGATGGCCATCGGTATGTACGGTGTGCAACGTCAGAAAGAAAACACCCTGCAACAATCTTCGGAAGGGTCCAGGCTAGAGGGCTTTCCCTGGGTGATGTCGTTATTCTGAAAAGCACAATGGATTAACACAAGTTGCTCAGGGACCAAGTCCACCCTTAGATGTAGTTTGTTTTTCCTCGTTACCAGCAGTGCAACGTGTCATATAGATAGATGTCTACGTGCGTAGTTTGAAGAGCAGCACGATGAGTTTACCATACTCCTGGGCCACCAAACTCGTCGGATTTAAATGCAGTGGGTAATCTGTAGGATCACCTCGATCGGGTTCTCCGCACTACGGATTCTCAACCAAAATACCCAGCGCCACTGGCCATGACGTTGGAGTCGACATACTTCCACATCCCTGACCTCATTGACTTGCTTTCTGCGCATCTCAGCTGCGTAAGATAGTTATTCAGGCTTTTTACAGGTGATCACATTAATGCGACTGGGCCGTGTAGAACTCTATGTTTTGGCTGTTCAGTATACATTCCACCTCGAAAATCACCCTGTCTTCATTTTAGAAAAACCTGTCATACTGTGATTTCTTCATCTGTAGAATCAGGAAGAAGTTAGCAGATGATATGGTGGGTGAACAGTGAGACAAGGCAAAAGCTGACAGCCCAAAAAAACAGCATGTGTGATAGTGTCTTGTGCAGAGTTAGTTGTGGCGTTGTCGTGGAGCAAAAATCCCACCGCTGGACGCCTTCAAGTGAAAGTTCGCCTTGGCAGCTCCTTGTGAGGTCGTCAGTAGGTGTCGATAATGTCTTCTTGTGAGAGCGTAACTATTAGCACCACACCACACCAGTTCCGAAAGAAAACGAACGCAGAGCACCTCGCTCGATAATCATTGGGTCTTGGCTTTTTTCGGTGCTGATGAATCCCCATGTTACCAATGCATGGAATATTTTAAATGGTATTCAGTGCGAGAACATATCTTGCGCAGAAAATCATGATACTCCAACTGAGAGTGGCAGATAGGATATCAACATCAGACTTGGTAAAAACACAGCTGCAGAAGTACAGTCAATTCTGCTATATAGGAAACAAAGTTACATAAAGAAAGGAAAATATCAAAGGTAAATTGACACAAATGAAGAAAACTTTCATTAGCAATAGAGTTCCACTGATACCAAAACAGAAAACTAAGTTTTCGTTTGATATGTCTGGTGTCTTTCTTGAGAAAGAGACAAGAATACACTGGCAGCAACGTTAAAATTTAAGTGAACTGTATGAAATAAAGGGTCTAAAATGTGTGGTTAAGGAAAGAAGTATACAAAAAACACCTTACCAATACAACGGAAAGGTTCTTAAGGCGTCCAGTAAAGTATTCATTCAAGAATAATTCATTTCCTACAAGAAGGGGTAGAAATGAAACTTTGTAGAGACGAAGATTACAGTATGCAGAACCAACTAACATAGATGGTGGGAGCAGTAAAATCTTCAAATTAACCGTATGGAGATAATAAAGAGATTGAATCAAAACAGTCGATAGAGTGATAATTAAAAGTGGCCATGGTATGAAGCCACCGAAGAAAACGACGAAATTTTTGGGAGTAATGGAGCTTGTTAGACCTTAGTGATGTTTGAGAGGCAGGGGCGAAACTGAGCAATATGTTATGTGGGCTAGCGACACGTTGTCTACTATCGAACTTTGGCCCACTCAATTTTCAGCTATATGGATTCCAAAGAACATTTCTTAAAAATTTTAACGACAGTGCTGCGGTTGAGATATTTGATTCGCGTCCATGAGAAGCAAAGTTCGAATCTCTGCCCGCCAACTGTAATTTCGATTTTCTTAAGTCAGTTTAGGCGAACGTCTGGTTTCTTAAAGACACGTTGGCCAAGTCCGTCAGTTGTATTGTTGGTGTGTAGTGATACATATATGGACAGTGCGTGAGGCTCTAAATTTTCTGTTTTTTTTAGTTAGTGTGTTTCATGTTCCATGGATCATTTTGCACTATAAATCGTAATGATTTCGAATGAGTCATTTATAATTCACATCACAAATAATTCATAAATATGACTACATGGTGAACATTTATAATGTGTGTGTTTTCTTAATACATCAAAATATACAGATGTGACTTAGTAATTCCTACCCACAAGCTTTTATTCATTACAATAACAAAAATTCTCCCACGGAATAGAAGGTGTTGCCAGGAAGAAACTTTTTCAGTATGTTTTCAAATTATCCTTTGATATCTGCCAGACTTTTTACATCACTGGATAAGTGAACAAAAGTTTCTGTTGCAGCAAACAACCTTAAAGTGTAGTAATGAATGTAATTTTTCCTTCTGGTATTTTAATTATGTACATATTGTAATTATGTACACCATTACTCCTTTCGAATTGTAGTGGATTACCTACAACAAACTTCATGAGAAAGGAAATTGAATGAACATACGAAAATTTATATCTCGTTCCGCCCTCCTCACACAAACCCAAACGCACACGCATGCACGCACACGCACACGCACACACACACACACATACACACACACACACACACACACACACACACACACACATGCCCGGAAAATCTCCATCATATTATTCCTAAGGAAATACACACAGATAATAACGAAGCTTTGTCCTAGAATAAGTAAATACAATTCTTCAGCTCAAACGAAGTTATCAGCGCCGGCCGGTGTGGCCGTGCGGTTAAAGGCGCTTCAGTCTGGAACCGTGTGACCGCTACGGTCGCAGGTTCGCATCCTGCCTCGGGCATGGATGTGTGTGATGTCCTTAGGTTAGTTAGGTTTAATTAGTTCTACGTTCTGGGCGACTGATGACCTCAGAAGTTAAGTCGCATAGTGCTCAGAGCCATTTGAGCCATTTTTTGAAGTTATCAGCGATCTCTCAAATTTTTTTGATAATATGAACTCATGTGGTAAAATGACACTTACTTCACCTGGAAATAACTTGTAATTACAACCCTGTGGATATGATGACGTCAAATAATGCCGGTTGTAGGCTACCAGCAGCACTCGCGGTCTTATCTTCTTATAGTGAATAGCGTACACGGCAGAAAAGCGCCAGTTGTGCAGTTCTTTCTTATCACATGTATAAAATAGTTGTCACTTTTAACTAGACACAGATGAAAACAAATACAACAGCTGTTAATGAAGGAGAAGATTAGTGTTTAACGTCCCGTCAACAACGAGGTCATAAGAGACGGAGCCCAAGCTCGGATTAGGGAAGGATCGAGAAGAAAATCAGCCGTACCTTTCCGAAGAAACCATCTAAATCACGTGTAACCTAAATCTGAATGCCCGGACGCGGGTTTTTAACCGGAGTCCTCCCGAACGCGAGACCAGTGTGCTAACCACTCCGCTAACCCGCTCGGTATAATAACAACTGTTTCTCTTTTGAATGCTACTCCCTTTAAAAGTGTTTACTTTGAATGATTCACTTCTAGGTCTTACTGCTATGTACCAAACTTCAGCTGTGGCGGAATCAGTCTGTTAGCAGTAGAGACTCGGTAAGTATAGTTTAGAATTTACACACACGTAACGTAAGCCAGTGATACAACTGAAACATTACCCTTTTGTGACAAAGTTTCTGACTCATTCTTAGCCAGCGCCATCAACAGATTGACGCAACTGCAGATAAAGACAATGATGATGATAGAGGTGATGATAATCGGAATGGGTCAGATCTATGCGTTGCACACACAAAGACAAAAAAGAACTAGAATTCCAGCCGTCAACGCGTTCTCAGATAGCACCGACGATAAAATTCCACTGGTTTAAAAATACTGCCTGCCACAGTCCTTTCATTGTGCGTTTTCAAAATATTAAGTTTTGAATATAAATTTTTCAAAATACTGCTTATTGAATTTTTCTTTGATCTGGGACGTTCACCAAATTACAACGTTATTTAACGCCCACAATAAAATAAACACTAGCCATTCTTACCTTCACAGCACACACATTTCGCTTACAAATCTAGGAAGAGAAAAAAAGATATCTTGCTTCCTTTGTGTTTCGTATCTTTTATGAGTAAAATGTTATTAAAAGATTTGTCGTCCGTTTAGAAAGACAAAACGCCGCAGTACTATTAATGAAAATTACATACAAATTATTGCGTACTTTAAATTAATTTGAAAAATAAGAGCTTCATTTGAAAGAATTGTTTATTTTTGCGTACTTTTGTTTTGTAACAGATTAAATGTTCCGTTAAATTTAGAAATGCTGCGTAGTTGGTAGCGCTCTTTGCAAGTTAATACTTGATTTTATCTCCAGTACGTATCGTTTTCTTAATAGGGAAAAGGGGAAATCAATGACAAATGCAGAGCTACAATTCACACATTAGAATTACTATCATCTGAAACAAAAAGTCCCGTCTTTGGCGATTATTAATGTGAGACTGCACAGATCCTCATTTATAATTATATCATCCACAGAGAAGCTCATAAAATTCTTAATATTCCTAGTCAAATTTATTTGCCTTGTTCTTCTTAGAAAAGTGTTACTGGCATTCACTAACAGGTTTTCACTGAAGCGTATGTAATATGCCTTCTTACATAGCCTACCGTTATAGCGTCATAAAAGTTAATAAGAAAACAGATCTAGTTTACTTTATAGCTACAATTCCACGCCGAAGATAGAAATTCGAGATTTTCCGATAATGTAATGTCAAAGATGAAAAGGTATTGAAAGAGCACTTGAACGGAATTGATAATGTTTTGAAAGAGCATACAAAACGAACGTCAAGAAAACTACAAAAAGAGAAGTTCCATATGGCGAATAACTCGTAATTCAAGCAGTTCGTAGGCCAAGGGTTAGCAAATGAGATAGTGAAAATAGTAGACGGGTTTTATTATTTGGGCAACAAAATAAGCATTTCTGAAAGAGAGAAGTTTAACACCTAGTATAAATTTAAATATTAGGAAATCTTTTCAGAACTTATTTGTCTGGTGTATAGTCTTTTACAGAAGTGAAAATTGGACGATAAACATTTCATAGAAGAAGATAATAGAAGCTTTTGAAATATGGTGAAGATAAGCTGGGTAGGTCGAGTAATTAATGAGACATTGAAGAGAACGGAGAAGAAAAATTTTATGACAACGTGATTATTACAAGGTACCAGTTGACTGGACACATCCTAAGGCAACTAAGAATCGACGGTATTGTACTGTTGTACTGACGGAAAGTTAATGTTTGGGTGTGATGGGGGGGGGGGGCGAGAGGGGCTAGTGTAGTAATTGTAGGGCATCAACGCTTGACTAAAGTAAGAAGTTTCAAATGGATGTGCGTTGCAGTAGCTATGCAGAGATGAACAGTCATGCAAGGGAAAGACTAGCGTGGAGCATGCATCAAGACCAGTTTCTGACGGTATAGCACAACAAACATATAGTCCCCAAATTAAAAAAAAAAAGAAGAGGAAATTTTTCTTTTCACAATTTCCAGCAAATTAATATACAAGCATGACACAAATATAAACGAAACATTTTTTATGATTCATTAAGGCATAAACGGAGGTCCACGTGTGTGGATCTCGCCGGCCGACGTGGCCGAGGGGTTCTAGGCGCTACAGTCTGGAACCGCGCGACCGGTTCGAATCCTGCCTCGGGCATGGATGTGTGTGATGTCCTTAGGTTAGTTAGGTTTAAGTAGTTCTAAGTTCTAGGGGACTGATGACCTCAGAAGTTAAGTTCCATAGTGCTCAGAGCCATTTGAACCATTTTGTGTTGAGCTCACGTCTCACTTACCGTTAAAACGTACTAGTCCTCGCTTTGTGTTTTCTTTCCCCTTTCTTCAATAAAGACATTTTATTCAGCAAAACATATATTTTGTTTGAAACATTGAAACGCTAAGGTGTATATGTTAATGCACACAGAAAATAGAATTCTTAATATTAATATTTTGTAAATATATGATTTCCAATGCATGTCTTTGTTGATGCTATAAAACAGCTTCATAAATGCAAGAAAATGAGAATCATAAAATAATTATTTGTTACTGCTAGTAAATAAATTTTTCCGGTACACTTTATGATAAGCTTCAAAACAATTTTTTTTTTTCAGGATACATAAATACATTCCACGTCTGACGCAGCCAGGTTTCCTGCATTGTGAGGCATTCTTTACCTCAAACAAATTTTGTGGTTGGCCAATATTTTGAAACCTAACTTCTGATATTGGTTTCAGCAGAGCTCTTCTTGGCTTTTTATTCACATTTTCTACTCCATGTACATCTTCACTGTTAAGAGATTCACTCACAATGGTGCCCTCTACTCCTAGCTACTGGTAAGTAATCTTAACATTCATGTTGTTTACCAGTCAATTTCATCAAGCTCAGCAGGACAATCTTCTTTCAAAACGAGAATTCCTCTATCTAGTCACATAACTCCACATTTGTGTCTTAAAAAGAGCTTATAATTGCTCATCAATCAATATTTTATGCATTGCTGTAGAGTCTGTCTCGTAAACTGACATACGGCCGGGAGAGTGGTGTGCTGACAACATGGCCCTCCATATCGGCATCCAGTGACGCCTGTGGGTTGAGGATGGCACGGCGGCCTGTCGGTGCCGTTGGGTCTTCATTGCCTGTTTGGGAGGATTTTAGTTTAGTTTAGCTCTTATTGCTGTAGAGTGTATAAATAACAGTTATTTCAGTATTCCATTATCGAAGACAAAATTGAAATTAGCAAATATGCGTACAACTTGATATCCGCGTACGAGGACATTCAGGAAATGGGTTATTTAATAGTAACAAATAAAATTTACAGAAATTTTAATTATTTCTCAACGTCTAGAAATGGGTTATTTAATAGTAAGAAATAAAATTTATAGAAATTTTAACTAACTCTCAGCGTCTAGAATAGTTAGCGAATGTTAAGGGAAAAAACCTTAGATTCTCAGTGTTATATATAGCCACAACAATTACTTACCTTTTCGATTTGTAGAACTAACCATTTCCTGCATACGACTATCAGTGATCTAACACACGAATCGTACTTTGCAAAGTGCTGTGCCCCTGTTTTAAAACTAAGAGCTAGAAGGTTCGTACTGGCTAGCGGAAAAAATACTCGTATTTACGGGAAAAAAATTGCGAATGGAGATCATCATGTGAGGAGCAAGGGAATGAAGAGGTTATTTCTCGTTTTTCCTTACAGAAAAACAATTTAATAGAAAACTCAAGTCCATTATCTTTATACATCATTTTTAACGAAAACGATTGCAGCCCATATCTGTCCATCTGAAACCTGTCTGAGATACACACCTTTATCTATAATGCTGCCTTACTTAGCCTACAAATATTCAGATAAATTGATTGTGTGATCTAATAATATGCATTCACCCTCGGAAAACGATTCGTTATCCGCTAAGTAATTAAAAAATTGAATAACATCTTCTCACAGAATGTAATCAAACTCAGTCGTATTTCGGGATTAAAAGACAGAAAGGAGTAGTTAGATTTCTTTACGATAGGTTCGCTTCTCGCAATAATCATTTTAAAGACTAATACCATGGTTACACTGAACTGCAATCACTCTGTCAAATATTAAAATTCGTTGGTCGCTCACAGCTGTTGAGTTGCGCCCCTAGAAGGCATTTTCACTGATACCAAGAAGGAGCTGTTATTATTCCGGAAAACATTTCACGGTTTTTTTTTGGTCATCAGTCTACTGACTGGTTTGATGCGGCCCGCCACGAATTCCTTTCCTGTGCTAACCTCTTCATCTCAGAGTAGCACGTCCTCAATTATTTGCTTGACGTATTCCAATCTCTGTCTTCCGCTACAGTTTTTGCCCTCTACAGCTCCCTCTAGTACGATGGAAGTCATTCCCTCATGTCTTAGCAGATGTCCTATCATCCTGTCCCATCTCCTTATCAGTGTTTTTCACATATTCCTTTCCTCTCCGATTCTGCGTAGAACCTCCTCATTCCTTACCTTATCAGTCCACCTAATTTTCAACATTCGTCTATAGCACCACATCTCAAATGCTTCGATTCTCTTCTGTTCCGGTTTTCCCACAGTCCATGTTTCACTACCATACAATGCTGTACCCCAGACGTACATCCTCAGAAATTTCTTCCTCAAATTAAGGCCGGAATTTGATATTAGTAGACTTCTCTTGGCCAGAAATGCCTTTTCTGCCATAGCAAGTCTGCTTTTGATGTCCTCCTTGCTCCGTCCGTCATTGGTTATTTTACTGCCTAGGTAGCAGAATTCCTTAACTTCATTGACTTCGTGACCATCAATCCTGATGTTAAGTTTCTCGCTGTTCTCATTTCTACTACTTCTCATTACCTTCGTCTTTCTCCGATTTACTCTCAAACCATACTGTGTACTCATTAGACTGTTCATTCCGTTCAGCAGATCATTTAATTCTTCTTCACTTTCACTCAGGATAGCAATGTCATCAGCGAATCGTAGCATTGATATCCTTTCACCTTGTATTTTAATTCCACTCCTGAACCTTTCTTTTATTTCCGTCATTGCTTCCTCGATGTACAGATCGAAGAGTAGGGGCGAAAGGCTACAGCCTTGTCTTACACCCTTCTTAATACGAGCACTTCGTTCTTGATCGTCCACTCTTATTATTCCTTCTTGGTTGTTGTACATATTGTATATGACCCGTCCCTCCCTATAGCTTACCCCTACTTTTTTCAGAATCTCGAACAGCTTGCACCATTTTATATTGTCGAACGCTTTTTCCAGGTCGAAAAATCCTATGAAAGTGCCTTGATTTTTCTTTAGCCTTGCTTCCATTATTAGCCGTAACGTCAGAATTGCCTCTCTCGTCCCTTTACTTTTCCTAAGGCCAAACTGATCGTCACCTAACGCATTCTCAATTTTCTTTTCCATTCTTCTGTATATTATTCTTGTAAGCAGCTTCGATGCATGAGCTGTTAAGCTGATTGTGCGATAATTCTCGCACTTGTCAGCTCTTGCCGTCTTCGGAATTGTGTGGATGATGCTTTTCCGAAAGTCAGATGGTATGTCACCAGACTCATATATTCTACACACCAACGTGAATAGTCGTTTTGTTGCCACTTCCCCCAATGATTTTAGAAATTCTGATGGAATGTTATCTATCCCTTCTGCCTTATTTGACCGTAAGTCCTCCAAAGCTCTTTTAAATTCCGATTCTAATACTGGATCCCCTATCTCTTCTAAATCGACTCCTGTTTCTTCTTCTATCGCATCAGACAAATCTTCACCCTCATAGAGGCTTTCAACGTATTCTTTCCACCTATCTGCTCTCTCCTCTGCATTTAACAGTGGAATTCCCGTTGCAGTCTAAATGTTACCACCGTTGCTTTTAATGTCACCAAAGGTTGTTTTGACTTTCCTGTATGCTGAGTCTGTCCTTCCGACAATCATATCTTTTTCCATGTCTTCACATTTTTCCTGCAGCCATTTCATCTTAGCTTCCCTGCACTTCCTATTTATTTCATTCCTCAGCGACTTGTATTTCTGTATTCCTGATTTTCCCGGAAAATGTTTGTGCTTCCTCCTTTCATCAATCAACTGGAGTATTTCTTCTGTTACCCATGGTTTCTTCACAGCTACCTTCTTTGTACCTATGTTTTCCTTCCCAACTTCTGTGATGGCCCTTTTTAGAGATGTCCATTCCTCTTCAACTGTACTGCCTACTGCGCTATTCCTTATTGCCGTATCTATACCGTTTGAGAACTTCAAACGTATCTTGTCATTCCTTAGTACTTCCGTAGCCCACTTCTTTGCGTATTGATTCTTCCTGACTAATGTCTTGAACTTCAGCCTACTCTTCATCACTACTATATTGTGATCTGAGTCTATATCTGCCCCTGGGTACGCCTTACAATCCAGTATCTGATTTCGGAATCTCTGTCTGACCATGAGGTAATCTAATTGAAATCTTCCCGTATCTCCCGGCCTTTTCCAAGTATACCTCCTCCTCTTGTGATTCTTGAACAGGGTATTCGCTATTACTAGCTGAAACTTGTTACAGAACTCAATTAGTCTGTCTCCTCTTTCATTCCTCGTCCCAAGCCCATATTGTCCTGTAACCTTTCCTTCTACTCCTTCCCCTACAACTGCATCCCAGTCGCCCATGACTATTAGATTTTCGTCCCCCTTTACATACTGCATTACCCTTTCAATATCCTCATATACTTTCTCTATCTGTTCATCTTCAGCTTGCGACGTCGGCATGTATACCTGAACTATCGTTGTTGGTGTTGGTCTGCTGTCGATTCTGATTAGAACAACCCGGTCACTGGTTCACAGTAACACACCCTCTGCCCTACCTTCCTATTCATAACGAATCCTACACCTGTTGTACCATTTTCTGCTGCTGTTGATATTACCCGATACTCATCTGACCAGAAATCCTTGTCTTCTTTCCACTTCACTTCACTGACCCCTACTATGTCTAGATTGAGCCTTTGCATTTCCCTTTTCAGAATTTCCAGTTTTCCTACCACGTTCAAGCTTCTGACATTCCACGCCCCGACTCGTAGAACGTTATCCTTTCGTTGATTATTCTATCTTTTTCTCATGGTAACCTCCCCCTTGGCAATCCCCTCCCGGAGATCCGAATGGGGGACTATTCCGGAATCTTTTGCCAATGGAGAGATCATCATGACACTTCTTCAATTACAGGCCACATGTCCTGTGGATACACGTTACGTGTCTTTAATGCAGTGGTTTCCATACCTTCTGCATCCTCATGTCGTTGATCATTGCTGATTCTTCGGCCTTTAGGGGCAATTTCCCACCCCTAGGACAAGAGAGTGCCCTTAACCTCTATCCGCTCCTCCGCCCTCATTGACAAGGCCGTTGGCAGAATGAGGCTGACTTCTTATGCCGGAAGTCTTCGGCCGCCAATGCTGATTATTTATCAAAATTTAGGCAGTGGCGGGAATGGAACCCGGGGACCGAAGACGTTTTTGATTGTGAATCAAAGACGCTACCCCCAGACCACGCGTACCTGTACGTAATTCTAATCGCTACAGAGTCGGTTCACTCAGGCAGTGACATGTAGTACAAAGGACCATAAAACGCAGAGAATCTTGTTACACACAGACATGTAATACCTCAGCACGTGCATCGACATAAGTTGGATGACATGTACGATATCCTGTTCTCCAAGATTGTGATATTTTTGATAGATTCTGGGTATCATTTCAAAGTAGCCTCTGAGACAGAACTGCGTGATGACGAACGAATAAATTTCAACTTTTAACAATGAAGCTTACTGCTTCAGCTGAGCTATGATTTTTACGATTAACAGACGGAAAGAAATAATGTTCGTCTCGTTAAAAGCGGAATGATAAGCGATATGTCTGAAAGTAAAAGGGAACTATTAGCAAAAACTCGAAGTTAGCTTCAGGAAGTACACGACAGGAACAAGAAAGACTGAAGACTTAAAGGTTGCTTAAGATTAACGTAAAAAATGTAAAAAGTTAGCATATTGGCAGGTTTTTCATTGAGGAAGTGTGTTACATTTTTAAAGTGACACACTACCACATCATTGTGAACAACCTAAACAAGGATCCACGAAACATGTTGGTAACTAACTCACTAAGTAATTAACTGAGGAGGAAGGAGGGGAGAAGGTGGAAGGAGGGGACGGACTCATGGTCTATGCCGAAATCTTAAGAATGAACAACTTTCACTTGTAGCAGATAAAACAAAACATTCGTAGTCAGAAGTATACGTCACTGATCGTTGTGCAAGCTATGTAAGCATTCTATTAAACATTTCCTACGTCTTGTGTTTTCCCTTTTGACTGATCTGAAGAACAGAAAGCTGACAGGTTACCAATAAGTACACTTACCAGAACGAATTATGTGCTCAAATACTCCGAAAATTGCCTGAAAGTCGACAGTGCCGCACTACTTACATGGAACACGATGTAACGATTATAAAAGCTGCCGACTGCAAGCGAAACTAATGCGCCTCGATTAGATTTATAGTGGTACTGTCACATAAAGTAAACTCTGTCACAAATGCTTGTTATGTTTAACAGAGCTTCAACAGAAAAACACTCATTACTGCGGCTGACAACTCCCTGGAACCGGAACTGAAGCTCGAAAATTATGGACGAAATGCACAGTCTCTGCATGTCCATTCATCATGGCTACAGTCGACACATTCAAAACCCTGTACCGGACACTGAATGACAGATAATTCGTCAATATAACGAAAGGCTGAAATTTCCTGATGAATTAGAACAGCATGCGAATCGATCATCATTTCTCTTGTCAGACGTTTGGTTACAACTCCATTGGTCATGGATACTTCGATAAATACATTTTTCATTGTTATCTTCTATGAAGAATTTTCTCATCGTATTTCAGTTTTCCTGTTTCGGTTCCTCTGTTCTTAATTTTTGTCCTGTTCTAGAACTCTAACCACAAATATCACCGGAGAGGCAACTTTAAACTGAGCGAAAACGTAAAATGTAAAACATACATTTATTGAAGGGTTCTGGGCCAGTTTCCTTGCCACGGATGCACAATATGCGATTATCATGTGCCTCCTGGACTTCAGCAAAGCCTTTGGCACTGTCGGCTTCGCATTTTACTTGCCACACTTAGCAAGCTAAGTTCCTCGCCAAGTTAAGTGCAGTGGTTTCCCTCATACCTGACGTCTCGCCAGCAACTCGTCGTGTCCGACACCATCAAGTTCACAATGAAGGCAGGAGGTATCAGGCATCCCTCACGGTTGGGCATTAGGTCCTATGCTTCTTTGCTGTACGTCAATGATGTGATATCAGTTTTATTCCACTGCAAAATCGCATACATGCTGATAGCCTCCAGTTGTATCTAAGAGCAAAACCAATAAACCTGAAGACAGCTATCGAGAATGGGCACAGAATGTAAAGCTCAACCCACCCAAAAACCAAGCGGTACAGGTTGGTCAGTCTAGACTCATTAGCCCGAAATATCGGGAATCCCTACCATCTTTAACTCTAAGTGGGACAAATATCAACTCTTTGAACATATTGCACCGTCATACACACAACTACCTCGACTGCCGGCTGACAATGGCACAGACTTTCATACCCTCTGCCGTCTTATCAAAGTATACTGTCCGTCATAACTCTCCTCAACCTTAACGTTCTTGTCTGAAACAACATGGCAAAACACCCGTTTCCATCCATCGTTCAGCCATTTTCTGGAAGAGATTCTCATCAGCAGGAACCCAACTTTGGAATACCCTCGCGCATTATATTACAGAACTGAATAACATCTCCAGCTTCAGAAGACAGTTGATGATATTTCTACTGAAGCTAAATTAATTCTTACCGTTGTCTCTGAACGCACTTTTTATCTCTGTACAACCTTCTTTCCAGCCAGATCTTCCTCATTTCCCTGTATTCTCAGCTTATTATCATAATCATTATCTTTGGCAGCACCAGTAGTAAAACTGAGCCGGCCGGTGTGGCCGTGCGGTTCTAGGCGCTTCAGTCTGGAACCGCGTGACCGCTACGGTCGCAGGTTCGAATCCTGCCTCGTGCATGGATGTGTGTGATGTCCTTAGGTTAGTTAGGTTTAAGTAGTTCTAAGTTCTAGGGGACTGATGACCACAGATGTTAAGTCCCATAGTGCTCAGAGCCATTTGAGCTGACTCTATTTTTATCAGTTCGTAGTCAGTATTATTTACTCATGTGGTCTCTATAGACATTCAAATCATTTTAATACTACTGTTTCTCCTTAACCAGCCATAATTCAAAAATTTACTGCATGTGTGAAACCTTCATCCGACGTAAGACAGTATTGTTCCATTATATGAAGTCCTTATAAAATTGGCATGACAAGAGATGTCGAATAAATTAAGGGACGCCCTGATAGGGCCGTATCAGGTCGACTTATCCCTTATAACGGTGTAATAGCGATGCTCACGTAAATTAAATGGAAACCTGTGGAAGAGAGGTGACCTAGTTCTCGCGAAATTCCGTTGTGCATATATACAGGGCTTATATTCAAAAAAATGTGCGACCATTCTGATGCTTCTGCACATCGGAATTAGCTGACGGACGTTAGGGTGCGTATGAAGGTATATACAGTTATTTATGCAGTAACTGCCTATCTAGATCACACTCTCTCCCTCCTCATATGGACAGTGTATTTCGGCAGACTGCCATCATCAGATCAAAATTTAAAGACTCATGACATCGTATTAGTCGAAAAGCAAATGATCGTGCCAAGCCGAAACGAGAATGCGCTTCTACTCGAAGTGATCATATTCTGTCTGACGTAATATGGCAATCTAGAAACGCAATTTTCGTGTAAGTTTATCTGGTCGTAGACCTATTGCCTTCAGGACCCACTCTCCTTAGTCAGCCGATAAAACAAGCGATTTTTACGCCATTTCTGGAAAAACTAATGAAGCAATCTGCTTAAATCTTTGGTACACTATTTATTGATTCTTGGAGAATATTTTCTGACTTTTTTAAAGGATTTCAGTCACCATTAAGCCACCCATCCGAAGATTTAAAGTTACTCTGTCCATAATGCGTGTGCCCATGACAGATGTTCTTCAGCCTGCAAGACTTACCTGAAATCAAAAAAAACAAACAATTGTCTTAATCTATAGGATATTGTGCACGGCCGGCCGCGGTGGCCGACCGGTTCTAGGCGCTTCAGTCCGGAACCCCGCGACTGCTACGGTCGCAGGTTCGAATCCTGCCTCGGGCATGGATGTGTTTGATGTTCTTAGTTTAGTTAGGTTTAAGTAGTTCTAAGTTATGAAATGGACGTTTGAACCAGAGGTGAATTTTTGTCGTGTGCTTTTGGTCATGTTTTGCAGTAACTAATGAATAAATTAAAATAAAAAATTTGCCTAGTACTCCTTGCGAACACGCACGGGGAGTAATTCAGCCAAATTTCAGAAAGGCATATTTATTAGTCTGCCCGCAATTCATTCCGCCAACGTCAAATACACCCTCAGGTGGAAAAGTTCTGTGGTGTGGTTACCGTCGCTGCGGTAACTAATCAGCATAGCGCCGACTTGCCCTCAGTTTCATCCTAATCTTTGACCCCATACAAGAGGTGCAATCGGCCATTTCCCCATAAGGAAACATATCCATCCGCAGTGTATCGCTGTTATCGTTCAGCCCTAAGACAGATCCAAACAAAAAAATGTAAGCTTGAGGCCGAAGAGCAAAGTGGATATTACTGTAGTTAACAGCAAGTACTGTGAGTGAATGAAATAAATTTGTTTCCAAACAAGACACAGTGCATACTGTTAACATTGGCACTGTTGTACCAATATTTTTAGTGCAATAACGATACAAATGTAAATGAAAGAGAGAAATATAAAAAACATTGCGATTACTCTGAACGAACTATCGAAGACCTCCGGAAATTTTGTCGATCGACTTAGGGTTCGCCCCTTGTATGCAAATGTAAACCGATCATCAAACCCATCCTGCATTCAACTATCACCTGACCGTCAGTATAGTGTGTGACGTCTCGATTATGTGACACAATGAACTGTTCATTTCTCATGATTAGAGTAGCGTTCGCATTCCTCACAGGGTCTAATTTTATCGACCAGCTGCTGTAGATTCGTGGCCTGTTTGATAATTTGAGAGCTCGGGTTCGATCCGCGTTCGATCTAAGTAGCACCTTCACTTTCTTAACGACAGTGATGATCGAAACCCCATGATTTTTCAGTACAAGACTTCCTTGACAGCGGCGTCCTAACAAGAAGGCAGACAAACACCCAGAATGGACTGAGACACCTTTTTAACAACGAGATGGAAAAGTGCTCTTGAATGGCGGATGAATCAACTTTGATCAACGGCCTATGGATGCAAAAAACAATGAAGAGGTGAAACATTAAAGTTACTGAAACTACAGATGTGCCTCCACTTAGAAAAGTGTCATGATGATATTTCCTGATGCAAAAGAATCCCGATTAGTTGTCCATTCCAGTTTCAGGAATAGGACTGCGAATTGGGAGGTGAAGCAAGTGGGAAAATATTCGAGTCGAAGTTTGGAGTCCGCAGCTCGTGGTCTAGTGGCTAGCGTTGCTACCTCTGGATCACGGGGTCCAAGGTTCGATTACCGGCCGGGACGGGTATTTTCTCTGCCCGGGGACTGGGTGTTTGTGTTGTCCTCATCATTTCATCATCATCCTCATCATTCGTGACAGCGGCTAGATTGGACTGTGAAAAAAATTGGACTGTGAAGGAACTGGGACTTTGTACAGGCGTTGATGACCGCGCAGTTGAGCGCCCCACAAGCCAAAACATCATCGAAGCTTGGAATGTCAGAAGCGTGAATAAGAGAGGGAAACTACAAAATCTGAGAAGGGAATGCAGGAGCTGTAACTAGACATAAAATAAGTAGTTGAAACAAAATGGAGTGAAGGTTAAGATATCGGTAGGGGTAACATCAGAAGTATCCAAAAATTATTAAAAGGAAAGGTAGAAGAAGATTGATTCTGAGGACAGAAGATTCAATATTGGAGTCAGAATTAACTATGGAAGATTCGCAACAGAAGGGATAGATAACATTTCTTCGAACTTTCTAATACTTATGAGAGAAATGAAAACTGAAAGATTATTCAGTCAGATCAGTGTCTTGCTTTCCTGATTTAAATTTTCCATTACTTCTTTCAATCACTTAAGACGAATGCTGGGATGGTATCTTTGAAGGACACGACTGATTTCCTTCCAAATCCCTCTATAATCGCGGTTCTAGGCGCTACAGTCTGGAACCGCGCGACCGCTACGGTCACAGGTTCGAATCCTGCCTCGGGCATGGATGTGTGTGATGTCCTTAGGTTAGTTAGGTTTAAGTAGTTCTAAGTTCTAGGGGACTGATGACCTCAGATGTTAAGTCCCATAGTGCTCAGAGCCATTTTGAACCCTCTGTAATCCGTCTCCAATAATCTCATCGCTGGCGAGATTCTAAACCACAATCTCATTATATATTGCAATTTTCTGTCTCACACGAAATCCGAGCTCAAATTCTGAGAGCAATTTGTTCTTGAGTACATGACACACAACATTCTATTCTTCGGCAAGAAGCTAAACTAGTTCCTAATAAAATATCACATACATTATTAAAAGGACAATTTTCTTATAACAAAAGATTGACATTAAAATTATTTTCTTCGAGCTGAAATAAAAACAAAGATTAGCGCTATAAATATTAAAATACCACTTTTCCATAATTGGTTATCTTTTTTCCATCATAAACTTTATTCCATTTACAAGTGTCTCCAGAATCTATCAAGATCTTATAGGTTCATTCTCTCAGCACCTTGAAATAGATTTGACACAAAACGGTGAACATTTTTTATTTTCTCAACATGACACATATTAAGACTGACATACTTGTGCTGTAAAAATATACAATGAAAATTTTTGCTGTCGGTTCTTTGACACCTAGAGTATGAGACTTATCCTACAATGTATGGAGTAGCTCGTGATTAGGGCCTTTGTCAGTATTAGTTAAAGCATTACTTGTAGTACATAAATCAACCAAAACATTATGACCACTGTTAACGGCGATGTTGGATACCGCCTGTTGACGTTGTGGGCACTTAACGTGGTAACAAAAGTACGTACGCAGAGCAGACACGGACGGAGGATCACCCTGGCGAAGATATGGGCTGCAAATGGGAAAATATATTGAGATAAGCAACTTTGACAAAGGGCAAATTACGCAGAGCCTTCGAACGAATATCTCGAAAACGGCGAAGCTGGTAGAATGTTCACGTGCTACTGTCGCGAGCATCCACGGAAGAAGGTAGAAAGACAGTGAAACTACCATTAGGCGCTAAATTGCCGGACGTTCACGACTCTTCACAGACCATGGGGTTCGGAGGCTTGACTGCTCTGTAAGGTATGATAGTTCGTGCTCTACGGCATCTCTGCCGAAAGAGCACAGTGCTGGTGCACGCGCTAGTGTTTCGGACCACTTCGCTCATCATACATTGTTGAACATGGAGCTCTGCAGTACTTCACCCCTACGTATTCACACGCTGAACCAGTGCAATCAACAATGGGGATTGCAGTGGGCACGGGACCATTGAGATTCGACTGTCGATCAATGGAAAGCTGTCGGCTCTTTGGGTAAATCACATTTTTGCTACACTAGTTCGATAGTCGTCTCCACAAACACCATTATCGAGGGGAACGGGGGCTCGAAACGTGCAGCGCACCGCGGTCGCAGGCTGGTGGAAGCAGTATTATGCTGTGGGAGACATTCTCCACCACTTGCATTTGACATGTGGTAGTAATCGACGACGCGCTAACAGCTGCAAACCACCTGCATCCCTTCATGCTTGATGTCTTCCCCAGAGGCGATGTCATCCTTCAGCAGTATAATTGTCCGTGTCGCGGAGCCAGAAACGAGTTCTTTGAGGAGCATTATAGTGAACTCACGTCTACTCGGCGAGCAAATTCGGATGATGGGAATTCTATGGAACCCAAGTGGGCCGCTAGTGGACGCCATCACCGTGTACGCAAAGCAGCGGCCCGGTATTTACGCGAATTATATGACCTTTGCTTAGGCATCTAATGCCGCATACCTCAACAAGCCTACCAACAAATTGTCGGATCCTTGATACGCAGAATCAGTGATGCATTTCGTTCGAAAGACGGACAAACAAGCTATTAAGCAGGTGGTCATTATGTTTTGGTTCATCAGTGTATAACTAACAGTGCCAGACTAATATAGGGGTCTATTCCAAGACCCCAAAGTTTGCAAGGATTGTGTGAAGAAGGGAACAATGAGAAGGATTTATTCAGGCTCGAGAGCGTTAAGGAAATTTTATGCAAAGTGGAACATTTGTTTATCACAAATACACTTCTGTCTTCCCCAGGTGCTCGCGGCTCAGTCGGTCCAGTGGCGTTTGGACCCAGTCAGCAGTAGCAGGGGCGCGTCTCCTGGCCGTTCTGCCGTATCACGGAAGGCTCGCATGGCAGCCGTCACGTCACATAAGGTCACTCCCAGGCGTCGCTTCTGGCGTTGTTGTCGATGGACGGCAGCAAACAGCATCCTCTGTGAGTTGATCTCCGGAACGCTCTCGTTGTGCACTCAGGGCACTCGTCCTCTAGCCTAAAGTACTCGTTGTCGGGTAGAGTTCTACCAGTGGCCTCCAATTAGGAGATAAGAGGCCGGCAGCATCAGTGTCGGCTGCAGGGAAAGGGTGAGTGGCAACAGTTGCTCCTTCTAACGCCCGCAGATGGCGTATAGGTTCTGGGCAATGCTGGCCAAGCCTCCAGTAGGCTAGTTCAAATGGCTCTGAGAACTATGTGACCTAACATCGGAGGTCATCAGTCCCCTAGAACTTAGAACTACATAAACCTAACTAACCTAAGGACATCACACACATCCATGCCCGAGGCAGGATTCGAACCTGCGACCGTAGCAGTCGCGCGGTTCCGTACTGAAGCGCCTAGAACCGCTCGGCCACCGCGGCCGGCTCCTCCAGTAGGCCAGTAAAATGATGGTGATCTCTGCACTCCCATCAGTGATGACTCAGAAGTGACGCTGCAGCGCAGCATACAGTGGCAAGGTCTCTCCAGCGTCACTTGCGACTCCATAGAAGATTCTGGGCGATTAGGCGCGTAGAGGGTCGAGTGACTAGCGTCCACTATACAACGGGAAAGTTGCAACTGAGAGAGAGATTAAGGAACGCGTAGTATTTACGCTGGCACTTTTCGTATGCTCAGCCGTGTTGTGAAGTGTCACTGAATTCATGTGTACTAGTTCTTTTGTGTGGTCAGCTTCGTCTTTCAGAAGCTCTTTTCTGCTGCATCAGTGGCTGAAAATTTACTGTTGCATTATAACTGGGTTTTCTTACGACACTCAGCTCTGTCACCAGTACGACGATATCTGTCGATTGCTATGATATCATTGTGCTTCGTTTGCGGATCAGGGCGCTTGGCTAGTCCCGCTTGTCGTAATCGCTTCTGTGTTTACCACAGCGCCTGCTCAGCATTTCCTCATAGGTGGCAGTTCACGGGTCATTGACTCAGGCGGCTTGACTCCTAACGTCGCCAGTGAATAATTTTGATAAATTTTTAGTGTTATCCTGTGATGCTATTCCGGGGTGAAAGATCTCCCCCTCCCTTCAAAAAGTTCTTCTCCAATTTTTCGGATCTGAGCGTTTCTGTAAGAATCTTATCATCCACATTTTACAGCAACATTTATCTACTGCTCAGTTTAATTATCCGTCTGTTCTCATGGAAATGAATCACATGATTTCCTGGACTGATCATTACTGATAAAGCATTATATTCTATGTCCAACTCATCGAGTTAAGTATCTTGACCTTTATTGAAGCTATTTCTTTGCGGCTAAGATAAATTTAAAAAAAAACGGTTCAAACGGCTCTGAGCACTATAGGACTTAACATCCGAGGTCAACAGTCCCCTAGAACTTAGACCTACTCAAACCTAGCTAACCTAAGGGCGTCACACACATCCATGCCCGAGGCAGGTTTCGAACCTGTGACCGTAGCGGTCGCGCTGTTCCAGACTGTAGCGTCTAGAACCGCTCGGCCACAACGGCTGGCGATAAATTCCATAGAACTGCAAATTTATCTAGTACTTTACCTATAATCTCTTATAAACCAATCAACGGTTATTTGGTGCACAGGTAAATGTGACTGATGTACTGACTTCCGTTTGAAAAAGAAGTAGATTAAACAAATCACCACCAGGACCGTTAGAGCACTGGGCGATGACACGCTTATAGTTGTGATACTGTCCCATCAGTTTTCAAGATTCAGTGAAACCATGAGAACATCTGTGGATGTCCAGCTTAGCTCTGGACGAAACGTTCGAAACGCAAAAGTTTCGTGGACCACGACCATATAACCAGGAGTTTTTATTTCCAGGGCTTTAATGCCTGAAACATGGAAGCAGGGCCGGCCGGGTTGGCCGAGCGGTTCTAGGCGCTACAGTCTGGAACCGCGCGATCGCTACGGTTGCAGGTTCGAATCCTGCCTCGGGCATGGATGTGTGTGATGTCCTTAAGTTAGTTAGGCTTAAGTAGTTCTATGTTCTAGGGGACTGATGACCTCAGAAGTTAAGTCCCATAGCGCTCAGAGCCATTTGAACCTTTTTTTTTTTTTTTTTTTTTTGAAGCAGAGGAAAGAAATGAAATAGTATTATTTATTTATAGCTCCTAAGATGCATAGCAATAACAACTTGATTAGTGCTACACAGTTTCACTAAATGCTAAGTGGTTATTATGAAGTACGTTTGACAAGTACTTATATGCATAATGAAAACAGTATAAAACAATTTTCAGACTGTTAGTTAGATCTCATTTTGTATAGAAAGTAATTCAATTCCATTATCCATACGCAATCATTCCGCCACCGAAATGGCCCATGAGTTGAAGTGAAATAAGCTGCAAAATTTTCTCGTGTATGGAGTCCTCTCTGGCGTTCCCTAACTCCGTGAGATGGTACTCTTTCTAAAGAAGACAATAAATAGTGTGTCTTTAATCCCGAATACATCCCGTTTCCCAAGAAGTTGCTTTACAAACAACATATTTTGATTATGGAATGATGTTCATGCTGAGTGTCAAGAGGACGGTGAAAAATGCGCCACTTATTGGCTAATATTCCAAACGTACATTCGACAAATCTTCGGGCTCTGCTGAGCCGATAGTTGTACTTGCTTTTTCGAGTGTTAGAATTTTCTCGGATGCAAAAGCTTCATTAACTACAAAGATATACGATAACAACCAAAAAACAGGACTGGATAATTTTTCAGTCTTCCACTTGTATTTATGAACACTTCTTTTAGAGGCCGATCTACAATTACTGGATGGATCCACCCCTTTCTCTGTATTTTTTTCTGTTTGTCGGTGGACCGTGTTCCAAAGGTAGCACTGTTAGCAATACCTCGTGTAGCCGGCGTGCTACAAAACCTGCGTCGTTTACCGCGTAAAACGTTGCGTTATTTAAAGTATAGTAGTCAGGCATCTGCGTTAAAAACGTTGCGACTTTTACCGTAAAAGTGTTGCGTTAATAAACGTCCGCCTAGCCTTAGCTACAGTCGTTTCCCCTTCTTATACGAGGAGCAACACGATATTTTCACAAACAACCAGCATTCAAATGCAGTTTCAGAAACAGAACCTCGCGGCGTAAGCTTGCCTTACGCACAGGATTTAGATGGCTTTACTCCATTCACACACCTTTCTGCTTTGTGCGGTTGTGCTTGCATATCAAAGCATATTGGACACTTCATGGAAATACGGCATTTGTTACATGCCGCCTTCATAGCATTGCAGCTTCAACGGTCAACAGTGCACAATACTGTAGTAACCTTGTATATATGTGAGTGAGTGAGTGTGTGTGGGTGGGTGGGTCTCAGAGAGGGAGAGAGAGAGAGAGGGAGGGAGAGAGAGAGCTCTGAAACGGCTGGACGGATCTGGATGAAATTTGAAACCTAGATAGCTTCTACCCTAAATTAACACATAAGCTATATATATCAAACAGGTAAGCGTGGAGGTGAAGATGAAGTGTAGCGCGCAGTACTCATGTTATTCACCCAGTATTTGAGAATGAGAGTACTTTATGATTTGCAACAACCACATAATGCCAAACTTTTATGAAAATTTCTCTCCCTGACAAACAACTTCCCCCTCCACCCCCCCCCCCAAAAAAAAAATGATGAAAGGGAAAAATTCATCACTTCCTACACTTTCCGTGTTTGATGCAGTAAAACTGGCGCAAAAACTATGACGTTTTAATTTATTAAATGGCTCTGAGCACTATGGGACTCAACTGCTGAGGTCATTAGTCCCCTAGAACTTAGAACTAGTTAAACCTAACTAACCTAAGGACATCACAAACATCCATGCCCGAGGCAGGATTCGAACCTGCGACCGTAGCGGTCTTGCGGTTCCAGACTGCAGCGCCTTTAACCGCACGGCCACTTCGGCCGGCTTAATTTATTACTTGTTTGTTATTAACTATATTCGAGGCTCACTTTGCAGACATTATTCAAATATAGCACTGAATGTACCAGCAAAATTATATCGAATGCTATGACGTCAAATGCTGTCATGGGGAAACCACGACTTTAGGATCACGGATTTTCTTCAAATTTTGTACACGTTTAGTAGGCAGTTAAAACAACATAATCCTCAAGCAGTAATGTGCACTACTGTGGCAGTTCCGAGAAAATCACAAGAGAAGTTTTGCTCGTCTATTATGTATGTGCATAGGTGCCGGAAGCTAGAGTCCATGCTGGTCAAATGGCACCGGCACCGTAGCTCAGCGTGTTCGGTCAGAAAGCTGGCTGGTCTCTGTAATAAAAAAACTGAGTGAAGGGATCAACAACGACCTTCAACGGATGTCATGCAACGTACACTACGACCAAACACAACGAACAATAACTAAAAACGAAAAGAAAAGTGGTTATCGTTCGAGCTTCATAAGACAAAGGTGTGTGAGCTGACGGTTCGACTCCCGCTTAATTCTCAATTTTTGTAGTACAAGTGTAAATTCTGTGATATTCAAAAAATTTACAACTACACTATTCGTTCTTACTACATTAGCAACATTTCATCGCTATGTAGGTTAACTGGCACTGTGTCTGGAGCTCGAAGCGTCGAGGTGCGAAGTAATCCCGGGTGCCTTACCAGACTGCATGTATAACGGATTTCGCAAATCCTGAGAGGCATATATTTTCAGGAAAACTCTATGCGTATCTTCATTTACTTTTCGATAGTTGTAAATATCTTTGTTCCACTAATTAAATTTAATTAAAGTAGCAAGTAGTCAAATAACATGAAACTCACTAAAACTTCAAGCAAATAAACGTGTTTTTTAAACTATATGACCTCTCAAATGTCACATAAATTAAATAATATGACCAGTGATGAAAAAAAGATAGATTAAAAATTAAGTTCGAGCGGGAGTCGAACTGTCGCTTCATGCAGGCTCGTCTCGCGTAGCTTGAACGCTAACCACTTTATTAAAAAAATAAATAAATAAATAAAATCAGGCTGGCGGAGGCAGGGTGGGCAGGTGTCGCAACCCGAGGCCTGGCCACAATGTCTCCACCGTCCCTTGTGGTCCAAGATATAAAAAGCTTTTTAATTTTTTTTATTTTGTAATTTTTAAATTTTTTGACGTATTTTTTGTGGCTTTCACAAGCTGCGACATTGTCGCGAATAACACAGTGACCTCTATAAACAATAAGTTTCCATTAATTTACGTCTATGGTCACAAACGTTTTGCTAACAGATTACCGGTTTCTGTCTATAATGATCATCATCAGATCTGTTTTATAAAAACAAAGTACATTACGACTTTGTTTTTGTAAAACAAATCTGATGATGGTCATTACAAACCGAAACTGGTAACCTGTGAACAAAAAGTTTGTGACCATAGACGCAAATTAAAGGAAACTTATTTTTTGTGGCTACTGATTTGTTTGCTTTTCATAGGTGCTGAAAACAACATACAGAAACTAAAGGTGCCATTCAACACATCCAAACGTAAAAACGGCTCCTAATGTCGTCTTGACTTAAAGAGTTAACTAAAAAAAAAGAGAGAAGAAAACGGGACCCTGCAACGGCTGTTTTCATGTATCCATGTCGGCTTTTCGCTAACTTGAAAACGATATATAGTCCCCTGAATACATCAGACATGAACGTTAGTTCCTGAACGTTAAGCTATGTTTTCATTTCACTTCTCATACCCGGAACACCCCAACTAGCTGGAGCATCCGTGAATAACGAACCCAAGTAATTGGAAAAATATATTCTATATTTCAGGTCGCCGCAAGATCTCATGTTGCTCTTGCAGAATGTACCAGATGTCTGTGACGTTCTTGTCATCGGTGCGATACAGGTAATACATCGCCATCCCCTTTATCCAGTTTACGGCGTTTGTCCTGGCGGTGGCAAAGTACACTTTGTCCGAGAACAGCAGGTCGTCAGCTCTGGTCGCAGTGTGCGCCGTACGCATTGAAAGGGACAGCATTTTCCTCGTTAGAAGCCAACAGTCCAATGCCGTGCAACAAACCAAACAGCGCTCGTCGCAATCGACGACCGCTCATTGAGGGCCCATATTGGCGAGTCGACCAGGCGAGTTGAGTGCAGTCGTTGACGGATCGGGAATTTGCCGTTCACGCGCGTACTTCTGTGGGGAGACAGAGACCGCAATCCATATTCTCTGCCACTGTTTCGCCGGGTACTTCTGTTCGGCTACATTGCGAGATTGTTGCTAAAGGAAGATTCGATATATGTCTTTCGTTGTGGGCGGCCTGGTCTCCGGTAAGCTGTCCTGAACGTAACTGCAATCGATGAAGAAGTCCCGAAGGTAAGCGAGCGGTTCCGTGATGTGGCCAACACTGACTGATGGACGGAGTGAATGGGGGAGCACTTCGTGAATCACAGCGCCCATTAAGATGAGGTGCTCCGTTCTCCAATAGCGCCCACGCCCTGTTCCTCACGCTAACGAGTCCAATGCCTCCTCTTCTCGGTGGCAGCGTCAACGTATCGTAGCACATTTTGAAGAGGAGGTCAGCACTTACGAAATGTCTGAAGACCGACTGCAGTCTTTACGGCAAGAAAGGAAGAATGAATTGATTGTCGGTGTTAATAACGATCTTCCTCTTTACCTCCTCTGCATTACTGCAGATGACGTGTCACTGAGCACATTTGTTCTGTGCATGCAGTACACGTGAGGCGCCTAGTTGTTACCACTGCACTGTGTGGAATACGAAGGTTCTGTTATAGTTCACTAACATGCTGTCTTCAAGTTGATGTCCCCAGCGCAGAAAACAGCACGCAGGTCTTAGATTCTGCATCTTGAGGCTAAAACTGACTTTTAGCGAGGTTCTGTTCTGAGATAATGTAGCACTTCTTTGGGATGCCACTCGCATATTTTAATATAGCCACACTAGAAGACTGCATGATCTTAACACAACACCTTCTGATACAGCAAAGTACATGATCAAACACAATGTTTACGAAAATGTACTCTTACACCATTTGTGGCACGTGTCTGTGCCTCATCACTACTGGAGTGAATCTTTTAATGGTTCAAATGGCTCTGAGTACTATGGGACTTAATATCTGATCAGTCCCCTAGAACTTAGAACTACGTAAACCTAAACTAAGGACTTCACACACATCCATGCCCGAGGCAGGATTCGAACCTGCGACCGTAGCGGTCACGCGGTGCCAGACTAAAGCGTCTAGAACCGCACGGCCACACCGGCCGGCGAATCTTTTAATACTGAATACTGGCAAACACATCCTGCCACAGACAACATGACTGTACATCTCGACTGCCTTATCCAGAGTGACGAATAGGAACTTAATTAAAATTTGTAAACACATCCTACGATAGACAACATGTCTGTTCTTCTCGACTGCCTAATCCAGAGTGACGAACAGCCTTAAATAAAAATTGGAAACACATCCTATGACGGACAACATGTCTGTTCTTCTCGACTGCCTAATCCAGAGTGACGAACAGCCCAAAACACTTCGCGCGCCATACCAGAAAAGGCGTGACCCGAACGCTTCCGAAGTACTTCGTCTGCAATTTCGTCAGTCTTTTGTTTTTGATTTAAATTGTTCTTAATAGTTTAAAATGACTGAGAGATAGTCAGCTGTTGAGAGATATTCATATTAAAAAGTGAAGTCATTCCAATGAGTAGTTTAACTAATAATAATAACTATACTTTAACGTTTTGGCGCCCTTGCTCCGAAAACAACAGTCATTCACAGAGCAGTAGCATTATGCAGGCGGTCTTTCTCACGGGAATGGTACCGAATCTAATATCTGTCGCAGGTACCTCACACCACATTTCGTCATTTATATGCTTCTTGCATCTCCACTGCTCTGGGAACAGCTTCTTGGAGCCTAATATGATGGCTGACTAAGCCAGAAATATTACATCTTGACGCGTTCGTGGTGGGCAACGGCAGTATGTGTGCCAAGTGATTATTTTTGGTGCTAAATAGACGTTGACACAATATGCGCGCTGGAACGTACACTATGTGGTCGAAAGTATCTGGACACCTGGCTGAAAATGACCTACAAGTCAGTGGCGCCCTCCATCGGTAACACTAGAATTCAATATGGTGTTGGCCCATCCTTAGCCTTGATGACAGCTTCTACTCTTGTAGGCATACGTTCAATCAGGTGCTGTAAGGTTTCTTGGGGAATGGCAGTCCATTCTTTACAAAGTGCTGCACTGAGGAGAAGTATCGATGTCGGTCCGTTTGGCCTCGCACGGAGTTCGAAAACATCCCAAAGGTGTTGTATAGCATTCAGGTCAGGTCTCTGTGCAGGCCAATTCATCACAGTGATGCTATTGTGGTGTAACCACTCCGCCTCAGGCCGTGCGTTATGAACAGGTGCACAATCGTGATGAAAGATGCAATCGCCATTCCCGAATTGCTCTTCAACAATGAGAAGCAAGAAGGTGCTTAAAACATCAGTGTAGGCCTGTGCTGTGATGGTGTCACGCAAAACAAGGGGTGCAAGCCCCCTCCACGGAAAACACGGCCACACCATAACACCACCGCCTCCAAATTTTACTGTTGGCGCTACACACGCTGGCAGATGACGTTCAGCGGGCATTCGCCATATCCACACCCTGGCATCGGATCGCTACAATGTGTACCGTGATTCGTCACCCTACACAACGTTTTTCCACTGTTCAATCGTCCACTGTTTACGCTCCTTACACCAAGCGAGGCGTCGTTTAGCATTTACCGGCGTGATGTGTGGCTTATGAGCAGCCGCTCGACCATGAAATCCAAGTTTTCTCACCTCCCGCTAACTGTCGTAGTACTTGCAGTGGATCCTGGTAGAGTTTGGAATTCTTTGTGATGGTCCGGATAGATATGTACCTACTACACATTACGAAGCTCTTCAACTGTCGGCGGTCTCTGTCAGTCAACAGACAAGGTCGGCCTGTGCTTTACGTGTCCCTTCACGTTTTCACTTCACTATCACATCGGAAGCAGTGGACCTAGCGATGTTTAGGAGTGTGGAAATCTCGCGTACATACATGTGACACAAGTGACACCCAATCACCTGACCACTTTCGAAGTCCGTGAGTTCCGCGGAGCGCCCCATTCTGCTCTCTCACGATATCTAATAACTTCTGAGGTCGCTGATATGGAATACCTGGCAATAGGTGGCAGCACAATGCACCTAATATGGAAAAAGTATGTTTTTGGGGGTTTCCGGATACTTTTGATCACATAGTGTACTTGTGGCGCGCAGTGCGTGTTGTCGTACTAATGCGCGAATCTGTCGCAGTAGCCGTCGATAATTATCCGCCGCTGTACGTCATATGTTTCCATGGGATACCACTCGCAAACACTTGAGTGAGAACCATGGTGAGCCGGCCGCGGTGGCCGTGCGGTTCTAGGCGCTTCAGTCCGGAACCGCGGGACTGCTACGGTCGCAGGTTCGAATCCTGCCTCGGGTATGGATGTGTGTGATGTCCTTAGGTTAGTTAGGTTTAAGTAGTTCTAAGTTCTAGGGGGACTGATGACCTGTTAAGTCCCATAGTGCTCAGAGCCATTTGAGCCATTTCAACTATGGTGATGGGCACTGCAGTTCCTGGTGGCAGCCCTCTGCCTACTTCTACACATCGGGTCTTCGTAGGTTGAAAAATTGTCATGATGATCTCTCCGGTGGTAAAAGATTCCGGAATAGTCCCCCTTCCGGATCTCTGGGAGGGGACTGCCAATGGGGAGGTGACCATGAGAAAAAGACTGAATAATCACGGGAGGATAACGTTCTAAGAATCGGGGCGTGGAATGTCAGAAGCCTGAACATGGCAGGAAAATTACCAAATTTGAAAAGGGAAATTTAAAGGCTCAATCTAGATACAATAGGGGTCAGTAAATTGAAATTAAAAGAAGACAAGGATTTGTGGTCATATGAGTGTAGGGTAATATCAGTAGCAGCAGAAAATGGTATAACTGGAGTAGGTTTAGTTATGAATAGGAAGGTAAGGCAGAGAGTGTGTTACTGAGGACAGTACTGTGACAGGGTTGTTCTTATCAGAATCGACAGCAAACCAACACCGACAACGATAGTTCAAGTATAAATGCCGACGTCGCAAGCTGAAGATGAAGAGATAGAGAAATTGTGTGAGGATATTGAAAGGGTAACACAGTACGCAAAGGGAGATGAAAAGCTAATAGTCATGGGGTACTGAAATGCAGTTGTAGGGGAAGGAGTAGAAGAAAATATTACAGGAAAATATAGGCTTGGGACAAGGAATGAGAGAGGAGAAAGACTAATTGAGTTCTGTAAGAAATTTCAGCTATTAATAAATACTCTGTTCGAAAATCACAAGCGCAGGAGGTGTTCTTGGAGGAGGCCGGGCGATATGGGAATATTTCAATTACATAACATCATGGTCAGACAGAGATTTCGAAATCAGATACTCGATTGCAAGGCGTACCCAGAAGCAGATATAGACTCAGATCACAATGTAGTAGTGAAGACGAGTAGTTTGAAGTTTAAGTTATTAGTCAGGAAGAATCAATACGCAACGAAGTCTAATAGGGGAAGCACTAAGGAATGTCGAGATACGCTTGAAATTCTCTAAGGCAATAAATATAGCAATAAGGAATAGCTGAGTAGCCAGTGCAGTTGAAGAGGAATGAACATCTCTAAAAAGGGCCATCACAAATGTTGGAAAGAATAACTTAGGTACAAAGAATGTAACTGCGAAGGAACCATGGGTAACACAAGAAATACTTCAGTTGATCGATGAAAGGAGGAAGCACAAATATGTTCAAGGAACTTCAGGAATACAGAAATATAAGTGCTGAGGAATGAAATAAATATGAAGTGCAGGGAAGCTAAGACGAAATGACTGTATGAAAAATGTGAAGAAATCGAAAAAGAAATGATTGTCGGAAGGACAGACTCAGCATACAGGAAAGTCAAAACAACCTTCGGTGACATTAAAAGCAAGGGTGGTAACATTAACAGAGCAAAGGGAATTCCACTATTAAATTCAGAATAGAGAGAGTATAAGTAGAAAGAATAGATTGAAAGCATTTATGAGGAGGAAGATTTTTCAGATGTGATGGAAGAAGAAATAGGAGTTAATTTAGAAGAGATAGGGGATCCAGTATAGAATCAGAATTTAAAAGAGCTTTGGAGATCAAATAAGGCAGAAGGGGTAGATAACATTCCATCAGAATTTCTAAAATAATTGGGGGGGGGGACTGGCAACAAAACAACTATTCACATTGGTGTGTAGATTGTATGAACCTTGCGACATACCATCTGACTTTCGGAAAAATATCATCCACACAATTCCGAAGACTGCGAGAGCTGACAAGTGCGAGAATTATTGCACAATCACCTTAACAGCTCATGCATCCAAGTTGCTGACAAGAAAAATATACAGAAGAATGGAAAATAAAACTGAGGATGTGCTAGATGACGATCAGTTTGGCTTTAGAAAAGAGAGAGGCAATTCTGAAGTGTCGGTTGATAACGGAAGCAAGATTAAAGAAAAACCAAGACACGTTCATAGGATTTGTAGACCTGGAGAAAGCGTTTGACAAATGAAAATGGTGCAAGATGTTCGAAGTTCTGAGAAAAATAAAGGTAAGGTACAGGGAGAGATGGGTAACATACAATATGCACAAGATCCAAAGGGGATAATAAAGAGTGGACGACCAAGAAAGAAGTGCTCGGATTAAAAAGGGTGTAAGACAGGGATGCAGTCTTTCGCCCCTACTGTTCAATCTGTACATCGAAGAACCAATGAAATAAATAAAAGAAAGGGAGTGGAATTAAAATTTAAGGTGAAAGGATAGCAATGATACGATGCAGCAGTCGTGATTTGATGCGCTGGACAGCCTGCCGTTGGGAGACGGAGGTTGTGTCGCTAACTCACGTAGGGCTGTGAAATAAAATTCTGATGTCACCCTTTGCCAGTGCGACTTACCTTAGCCATATCGTGTGATCGTTGTGCTTGAAGCCGGTTTGCCATAGCAGAGCCACCATTTAAGCGTGGAATCGTACGAACGTTAACGCCGTTGACGTTGACGCCATGTGACTTCAACCTCCCGTAAACAGTTCTCATCCCCCAGCTGGCTAACGTTGCGCTTCCATGGGCCCCTAGTGCGCCATTCTTTTGTCGTGACAGGGCGATGGTGCAGATATGTCTCTAAAGGCCGTAGGCCACACCTCGGCGCCAGTCGTCGTCTGTGGCGTAGCCCACGTGACACGTACACCGAGTGTGTAATCGAGTGGCTGAGTGGCTTTTAAAGTATGTATAATCTCGGCTGTCGCCTTGCGTTATTTCCCTGGTGTCATGCAGTGCAAGATCCCGGACCAGCGTCTGTAATTCCGAGCAAGGGACGAAGTGTGATCATTGATCCTCAGGCCGAAGAACGCACTTGAAATCGCTGCCGACAATGTAATTCTCCTGACGTCCTCGAAATCGGTGACACTTCCTTTGTGTAAAAGGTTGTGCATTCGTGTCTCTTCATTCAGCCAGATGGTGCCTAAACATTCACTAAGTGCCAATCCCCTACAGTCAGGGCAATACCAGGGGTCGATGGTAAGCATTCCACATCTTCCGCCGGCCACGGTGGCCAAACGGTTCTAGGCGCGTCGGTCTGGAACCGCGCGACTGCTACGGTCGCAGGTTCGAATCCTGTGTCGGGCATGGATGTGTGCGCTGTCCTTAGGTTAGTTAGGTTTAAGTAGGGGACTGATGACCTCAGATGTTAAGTCCCATAGTGCTCAGAGCCATCTGAACCACATCTTCCGCCACGATTTCTTCTCGTAACAGTGTGCTATCGTCGTAGCCTGTTAGACGTCATAGCCGTAAAACTCAACTGAGGCATCGTTTCGTAACTCCTGCAGAAAAACTATGTCGACGTCCGCTGTCCGCAGCATATCTTGTAGCATTTGGATTTTTACTGGGGTGCGAATGCCATTGATGTTAAGTGTACCAAGACAGTAGACCTGTGGCATCTTATCGGTTGTGCACTGCTGGGAAGTCACGCACCTAGGAATCGGCCGCCTACGGAGCGTTCTTCTAGGACCGGGAACACACGACACGGTTTCATTAGCAGCCATGGACAAGGTTCTCCCCCGACTGGTTGTCGGTGGGAGCCAATAACTGTACGTCGACCTCCTGCATATCGTCAGTTTGTTCCATTTCTTGTGCCCAATCTCCTAATGCGTTGGTAAGGACTCTTGCTGCTGACTTGAAGGGCTTTCATCTGCAAGTGGGACGTCATCCTGTTGCATAGCTGTATCCATCGCGTCTCTTTGATGTGGCGGCTACTCCACGGTCTGTAGCACAGGCGCTGTGGGTGTGACCCTGTCCTGGCCAGTCGGTGGAAACGATTCATGATCACTCCCACTGTCTTGCTCATCGCCACGGTTTTGGTGCTCGTCTTCTGTGAGCAGCCGCCTTTCGCTTCTTCGACGGCTGTTTTCGTGGTGGAGTTTCCACGTTTGCTGAGGGATGCAGTTCAGTGCGATTCTCTTGCGGATCCGCTCCCATATCTGAAGATGGGTTTGACTGGTAGGACCGCGGCTCCGCAGCTGTCGTGGGAGCGTCTGGCAGATGGTGTGTCAAGATCACTTGCGCCGTCAGTGTTGTGGGATCGGGGTCGATACTCACAGGCTCTAAGGGCAACGGCCTGTCATGCGTGTCGCCCCCATCGATCCGTAGCACTTCCACGTAGGTAATAGGCAGCGATGTCATCTGCTGTGGTGAATGCTGGGTGTCCCGAGGTAGCTGTCCGAGACGTCTTTGAAGACAATTAGGACACGGCCTTCCTGCCCGCAGCCAGAGCACGTTTTCGGCTGACCATCGTATATAACGAAAGCTCGACAGCCATCTATTATCACCTATGATGGTATGTGCTTCTGCAGTTCAATTCTTATTTGGCGCACTCCGTCGAGTACGGAATACGTCTCGAAGTTGATCCATTTCTCCTCAGCATGATTAAGGACCGTGCTATAGGGGTGAAGTGCTGTGATAACCGTGTCAGCAGGAACTCCGAACGGAAGTTCGAATACGCATACCTTCCTCAATCCGAGACCGGCATGATCAATAGAAACCACACTCACGTTCCCGTCGGCGTGGCAAAAACGGTAACCGTTGGTGGATCGATGAATGAGTCTGTTGCACGCTGCCTCGTCTGTGAGTTTTACGTATAAGACGCTGGCCACTATTGATAGGCGAATTCCCATCAGCTCCCGAGGATCCAGTTTCACCACTTTTCACATGAAACGTTCGATTTCGTATGCTTTTGGTCTTGTGTATTGTGCGTCGGCGGTTCTAGGCGCGCAGTCCGGAACCGCGCGACTGCTACGGTCGCAGGTTCGAATCCTGCCTCGGGCATGGATGTGTGTGATGTCCTTAGGTTAGTTAGGTTTAAGTAGTTCTAAGTTCTAGGGGACTGATGACCACAGATGGTAGGTCCCATAGTGCTCAGAGCCATTTGAACCATTTTTTTGTGCGTCGAACGTGAACCTGATAATCGCCTTCCGATAAGAAAGAGCCATCGGCATCTGTAGTAATCAATGCACTGCTATGCGAAGCCTCACGGATGTAAACAAAGTTCACGTTACACGGGGCGCGGCTGGAGCGCTAGGCACGTCCGAGCCGCTTCAACGACGAAGGCGGACTGATTGACCACCATGAATTCCGGCATCTACCCACAGTTACATCATTTACATAATATACGAGATAAATTTCTCTTTCGATTTTCTCGGAATTACCAGAGTAGTGCACCTTAAGTACTTGCACATTATGTTGTTTTAATGGGCTACTAAAGGTTTACAAAGTTTGAACTAAATCTGTGATCCCATTCTCTTGGCCTACTCTTGTGAGATGCGTCAAAAACTGCTATATTTTGCATGACGTTTTAATTTATTACTTCTTTGCTACTAACACTATTCACAAGACAGTTCGAAGGCGGTAGCCACACATACCAAAGGATGTACCTGCAAAATTATATTACTGTACGACACGTAGTTCAGGATATCCGGCGCCATAAACATTGATCTGCGAGAAACTGCAGCTGTAGAGCGAAATTTGCTAGAGATACAGTTGAAATATGTGTACAGATACTTGTTGTGGTGTGCGTACTGTAAGACCTTCGGTACACACACCATCAGATTATTTGACTTGTCGCTCAAACGAAGTAGGCGAGTGTCAGCAATATGTCTCGTGGTCTTATCGTGGCTTGTTTATCTTCTGCCGTTAGGTCAGACGATAAAAATGCCACTTGCACGCTTAGAGTAGCAGATTGACGGTAACCAACGTTAAACAGAACTTGATTAATTTTCACACAAATATATTAAAATAATAATAATCATAGACATTACGTAACTTGATTCTGGATGCTGTTTACAATTGACAATCTGAAGTTCCTTTGGTCTTGGTACGTTAATCTTATTCTCACATATCTCTGATACTTGACAAAGCGTCTATACCTTTCTCTTCATGGCTATGTACAGGAATATGATAATCTTATTAGGCGCAGACTGAAACTTGACTACAGACTAATTCAGACTGACTAATCGGAGGTCTGTACACTCGTTATAATACCTCGCGCGTTCAGGTATCACTGCACGAGTGTGATCCGCGAGGAGAAAAGGTTCTATGTTAGCAGCAATCTCATTGGCTGCGTTACATATTAATACGTGGATCGGCGGAAGCAGAATTTTGTCCATCTCTAAGACAGCGCCATCTCGTAATGTGGAGACGGACGAGCGCTGCGCCTGCGCTGTTGTGCTTAGCGGGGCGCGCTCTATTGGGAAACGCTGAACTATGTACACAACACTTGTGAAATGTATTGAATACAGGTGAAGTACACACAGATCAGTTAGAACATTATAAACCTCTACCTACTATCTATTAAGCCCGTCCATACGATAGCAGTGTCACCTGGTGAGGAATGCTGCTCGTCACATACAAGCACAGAGTCTGTAGTACCAGTGAGCGTAATGAATATGTGTATAATGGGAAAGGCAGATTGACCGAGGGCAGATTGTGATGACACGGAGGCTCGGCACGAGCATTTTGGGAACTGCACGACTTGTGGGATATTCGAGCAGTATTGTAGTGAGTATCTTCAACACATGGCGAAACCAAGGTGAACCCACGTCCATATGTCATGGGGTTGAGCTGCCACCTGTCATCATAGATGTCGGACGTCGTAGGCTGGGCAGACTGACAGAAGGCGAACTGCGGCAGAACCAACATCAGATTTTAATGCTGGGCAGAGTATAAGCGTGTTTCAACACACAGTGAACTGAACACTCCTAACGATGGGCCTCCTCAGACAACGACCCATGCACGTGCCAATGTTAAAACCAAGACGGGCAACTACAACTGAAATGGACACGTAACCATCGGCACTGGACGTCGGCGTAGTGGCAGGGCATTGCATGGTCTGATGAATCTCCATAACTTCTTCATCATGCCGACGGGAGGGAGCAAATCTGTCGTCTTCCAGTGGAACAGCTCCTTACACCCGTACTGTGGGGGGGGGGGGGGGGGGGGGGAGACAAGCTGGTGGCGTGGTGGCGGCTCCATTATTCCCTGGGGAACATTCACGTGGACGTCTATGGGTCCAGTGGAGCTCGTGCAAGGCACCATGATGGCCAAGGAATATCATACACTGGTTGCAGACCACGTACACCCCTTCGTAACGATCATGTTTCCTGGCAGCAGTGGCATTTTTCAGCAAGATAATGCGCAATGAACAGTTCAGGAGTGTGATGGAGTGGTTCGAGAAACACATCGGTGAGTTCGAATTGATGTTCTCGCCCCCTCACCTAGCCAGATCTGAAACCAATCGAACACATCTGGGGTGTGATTGAACGTGGCGTCAGAGCTCATCGCCCCTCCTCGGAATTTATGGGAATTAGGTGACTTCTGTTTACAGATGTGGAGCCTACTCCCTTATTGCCACGATGCGTCGCCGACGTTACCGGCTATTAGATAGGTGGTCATAATGCTCTGGCTGATCAGTGTATTTGACATATGTGTATGCAGGCAAAGGCAAAAGTCTCTTCCTAAACTCCTGGAACTATTTCAGCCAAAATTGTTGCATTTATTAGTAATGATCTGAAAAGAAAAACTGAGGTGGGGGTTAGGACCACCATCCTGCTATTGGGGTGGAGATGATACCGTGTAGAGAGAATGGGGGAGGAGATGAACAGACAAAGAGGGGGGATGAGGAGATGGACAAGGAGAGGGGACAGAGAAAGGGAAGAGGAGGAGATAACAGCGAGAGGTCGGAGGATGAGTTGGACGGAGAGAGGAGCGAGGAGGATAGACGGGAGAGGGGGATATTGACGGAGAGGGGTGTAAGGTGCCTCTTACGTGAGGAAGACATTTTTACCAATTTTAATAAATTATTGTGTCTTATTGATGTATTCACGATAGTTAGGTAGTGGTGTAGTCCGTAGCCGCCCATGAGTCGGAGAGCATTTCCCACGCTGGCTGGCTAGGTGACGAAGCGACCATATGTCGCGCGTAGTGGGGTGGGGCTCGGCGCTGGACCGTAGCAACAAGCGTCAGCCTGGGAAATATACATGACGGGAAGTACCGCCATCTTGGCGCCAAAGTTACCGACTTCGTTTATTTATATTTAATAATTAAAGTCATTGATGACAACATGAATACTAGGAGGAGCCTCTGGATGTTTAAAACTATTTATCATAATTTTGCCTCGTTATGATTCACACCCGTTCATTAACAAATGCATATCTTAGTAAGTACGAACTTGATCGGAAATCCACGAACTGTGACGAAACTAGTAAGAGACACGGACTGCGCACCAAAGTCGGCAGTCGGCGTTAAGAGTTCTTCCTGTCTTGTTCGATGGTAGCCATGCTCTCGGTTACGAGTAGTTTGTGACGTGAGTCTTTCATTATTGATATAATAGGAATAAAAGTGATATTACGGCGCTCTGAATGTTAATTTCGAGCAAATAGATACCCCAAAGTTAATCGACAGCAGTTTCAGATAATTAGCTTCCACCGACAGAGACATCCAATGCGCCAATGAAGAATCTGCACGGGACGACATTTACGAGAGCTGCACCGCGCACAGGTAGGAGGAAATCCGACGACACGACCCACCAAGGCGGATCAAGGAAGGTCCGACTTACACTCGCAAATTCCGGGTGGAAATGCTGACCAGTTATACTGTGCGTCACATATACCACCCTCTACGGACTCGCAGCTGAGTAATAACAGTATCAGCCTAGAAGCGGTGGGCCTTGCAGGGGGGAGTGGAGTAGGCGGAAAGAGATAGGGAGGGAAGGAGACGATAGAGAGGGAGGGGGAAGTAAGGAGGAGATGGATTAATAGAAGATAGGTGTGAACACGTATCTGAGCATTTTTTTCCAAAATAATTGTTTTATGGGGTGTAGCGCTGCAGAGTCGAGCTAGTCACTATTTAACAGCTTTGCGATTTGAATAAATATTTGTTGCGTTCAATGCTCTCTAGTTGTTACGAAGAATGAAATCAAGAGATTTTACTCTAGATATACGTAAGGCTTTGCCGGTGCTAGAGGTCACATCGGAGCGATGCGACTCATTGCTCTCGGGCTGTTGATTACCATTGCGTCGCTGTACCGATAAATGGAGGCTATTGCTTCCACGGTTACGCCTCAATTTAACATTGCGGCCGGGCGAAATGATGTTTTCTGCGGAGAGACGTGAAGGATTCCATTCTGGGCGAGTTATCCCGGCTACGAGGGCGGATGAGGCAATCTGCAACTGGTGCCTAATCAGGTAGCGTCCAGGGCCGGGCGCAACACGCAGCGTGAGCCGTCGGCCGGTTCGGCCCCTAATGGAACACCAGCAGCAGAGATGGAAACACGGCCACATCACAGGTTAATCCGCTGCGCTGGCGCGCCGCCCGTGGCGCTAATACACTGCCCGATGCCGGCGCTGGCCAGGGAGGCACCGAGGAGCGGCGGGAGTCGTGTGAAGTTAGCACCCCTTTTTCGAGAAATATACATTTTTTTCACAGTTCTTGATAGATGTAGCATAGTTCTAGAGTTCTTTGTACAACATTTCAATAGTTCTGCAGAATTTAGCGACGAAAACTACAATACCCGAAAAAATTTTCGTATCGAAAACGTTCTTTGGCAATTTCCGCAAAATGTAAATAAGTACAAGAGTTCTGAGCACAGTTCTGAACAAAGCTCCTAGAGTTCTTTCGAAAATCCCAGTAACATTTTTTTGTGCAGCTAATAGTTTACGAGATAATTGCATTTTAATGAGAAAATCTTTTCACTTACTGTGAAGTTGGCACCCTTTTTTTTCAGAAATATATATTTTTTAAGAGTTCTTGATAGATATGGCATAGTTCTAGAGTTCTTTGTACAAAATTTCAATAGTTCTGCAAAATTTAGCGAAGAAAACAACAATATTCGAAAAAATTTTCGTATCGAAAACATTTTTTGTCAATTTTCGCAAAAATTAAACTTGTACAACAGTTCTGAGGACAGTTCTGAACAGAACCCCAAGAGCTCTATCGAAAATCCTAATAACATTTTTCTATGGCGATAATAGTTTGTGGTAAATTGATTTAATGTGGGACACACTTTCTCTACAGAAAATATAAATATATTCGTACAACAGTTCTGATGACAGTTCTGGACACCACGTGAAGAGTTCTATCGAAATTCCTAGTAGAATTTTTTAGTGCAGGTAATAGTTTAAGAGGTAATTGCAACTTAATTAAGAATTCCATAAGAGCTCCTAGTGTGAAGCTGGCACCCTTTTTTTCAGAAATATATATTTTTTTCAGAGCTCTTGATAGATAAGTCATAGTTATAGAGTTCTCTGTACAAAATTTCAATAGTTCTGCAGAGTTTAGCGAAAAAAACAACAATACTCGAAAAATTTTCGCATCGAAAACATTCTTTGGCAATTTCCGCAAAATGTAAATAAGTACAAGAGTTCTGAGCACAGTTCTGAACAGAGCTTCAAGAGTTCTTTCGAAAATCCCAGTAAAATTTTTTACTGCAGCTAATATTTTACGAGATAATTGCATTTTAATGAGAAAATCTTTTCACTTACTGTGAAGTTGGCGCCATTTTTTTCAGAAATATATATTTTTTTCAGAGTTCTTGAAAGATATGGCATAGTTCTAGAGTTCTTTGTACAAAATTTGAATAGTTCTTCAGAATTTAACGAAGAAAACAACAATACTCGAAAATCATTTCGTATAGCAAACATTCGTTATTAATTTTCGCAAAAAGTAAATTCGGACAACAGTTCTGAGGGCAGTTCTGAACAGAACCCCAATAGTTCTATCGAATATCCTAATTACAATTTTTTGTGCAGCTAACACGTTACGAGATAATTGCAATTTAAGGAGGGAACCTCTTCACTTACTTTGAAGTTGGAATCCTTTTCTTCAAGAATATATATTTTTTCAGAGTTCTTGATAGAAATGTCATAGTTCTAGAGTTATTTGTACAAAATTTGAATAGTCCTGCAGAATTTAGCGAAAAAAACAACAATACTCGAAAAATTTTTCGTATCGAATACATTCTTTGTCAATTTTCGCAAAAAGTAAATTCGTACAACAGTTCTGAACCCTAATAATATCGTTTTGTGGCGATGATAGTTTATACGGTAACTGCTTTGATGTTAGACCCACTTTCTCCACAGAAAAAGTAAATTCGTTCAACAGTTTTGATGGTTATAATAGTTATAATAGTTTGTAAGGTAATTGATTAATTGTGGGCCACACTTACTCAAAAAAAAATTATGTCTGTTGTATCGAAAATACTAGAAAAATATTCTGTGCAGGTAATTGTTTACGTAGTAACTGCCTTTATTAAGGAATGCTTATGAGCATTTCCCGTGAAGTTTGAACCCCTTTTACGATAAATATAATTTTTTTTCACAGTTCTTGATATATATGCAATAGTTCTAGATTTCCCTGCTCAAAACACGAATAGTTCTACAGAATTTCGGGAAGAAAACAATAACTCGGCAAAGTTTTGGTATGGTAAAAAATTATTTATCAGTTTGGAAAAAATAAATTTGTATAACAGTTCTGTTGGCAGTTCTGGATAGCACCGGAAGAGTTGCATTGAAAATGATAAGAACATTTTTGTGGCGATAATAGTTTATACAATAATTGTTTTAATCTGATACTCACTTTAACTAATATAGCAAAATTCGTAGAATAGTTCTGATGACAGTTCTGAATATCACCCACAGAGTTCTACCTAAAACTATAATAACATTATTTGTGACGATGACGTTATATGAGATAATTAATGTGGGACTCACTTTTGTCATGTACAAGTAATAAATTCGTACAAAAGATCTGATGGCATTTCTTAATACGACCCTAAGAGTTCTACCGACAACTGTCATAACATTTTTTGTGGGGATAACAGTTAATGAGATAATAGCATTTTCGAGAGACCCACTTGGTCTACATTATAATAAATTGGCACAACCCTTTTGCTGACAGTTCTGGATAGCACCGAAAGAGTTCTTTTAAAAACCCTCATAACATTTTTATGGTGCCAGTAGATTATGAAATAGATTGTGTGTTCACTCTGCAGTGGGTGTGCGCCGATGTGAAACTTACTGGCAGATAAAAATTGTGTGCCGGACCGGGTCTCTAACCCCAGGCTGTGACGAAAGAATATCGTCACAATATCCTTTCGTCCAGGAGTGCTTCTTCTGCAATTTTCGTAGGACAACTTCTACGAAATTGGGAACTCAGGAGATGAAGTACTGCTGGAAGTACAGCTATGAGTACGATCGTAAATTCTCACTTTTATTTTGGAAAACCGAAAATCGAAAACCCGGATGTATATTCTACTAAATACAAAATGTCTAAATGTTCAGCACTATACAAATGCCAGTACACCTTCTTAAGACTGACTGTAGTAACTGTAGGTGGAAGCGTGGGATGTGCACGCTTAGATGATTCAAGGAGAGAAGGCTCGTCAGTGCAAAACAGATGGCTGAGAGAGCAGATACATTCACACGCGCCACTAACCAGATGGTGTCACACCTGTCGAGAATCGCACCAGAGGTACAATGAGCTGTGGTGGAGTGCTGTTGGCGTAGTTACTATGCAACTTACTTGATGGGCATCAATACACCGTTATATTAATGTACAATACTTGAGAAACAATGTCATTCACACACTCCGAGTTCCTTATCACTCAGTACTAGACTAAATTACCGGCCTAGTGATAAGCAGCCTATGTACCTCACCGACTACACATCTTCGTGTTATAAGAAAAAAAGAGAAAAATACCAAGGGACACAAAATATGAATCCGGATAAACCGGAAATCCGGATTACTGAGGACCAAATAAACGAGGTTCTAATTTACAAATTTCGAACTTCTTATTAACTTTAATACTGTATCCCCTCAACATTATAACACCTCTATCAGTCATGTATTGAATTAGGATTTAAACATACTACTTAGTTCGTTTGTACGATATATTCAGTAAATATACTTACATTTCTATACATTGTAAAGACTTTTAACTCTCGCTGTAGTGTAACTCATCAAACTTCCACACTTCCTTTCTAACTACAACAAATGTTTGCAACAATATTAACGACAGCAACTTCAAATTTATTCGTTAGACACAGCACATGTTTTTATGTATCCTAGCGGCTGGTGATGTTGCCACATAACTTTCATCCATGAGGGTCCTGGGCATATTTTTAGCTGTTAGTGGGTCCTGGATGTCATGAGAGCTCAAAAAAATTACTGTTTTACGTAATAAAATTCATCTGGTTCTTCCTGATTCTAAAAATATACACTTCATGTATGCTTTTCATTGTTGTATGATTCAGTATCGACGCTAATGCTCTCTTGATGAGATATGAGCCGATTGCTCATTTTTATCCACTGTGTCATTTCGTATTTCATTTCAGCGATTAATTTATTTGTTTATCAACGTAGTAAGTAGTACAAAGCTAATCCAGAATGTAAACTGCACTTAAATTCTGTTTGAACTGTTTAATAGTCAGTGTCCGCTGCCTGAACGTCAAATTTCAGATTAATACACTGCGCCTGGTTGCGTTATTTTATAGGAATTTTATTATTGTAAGTGGGAAGTACTAGATAATGTTGAAGAAATCCAAAGCATATTGTTCGAAGAGCATAATATTATTCGAAATTTAACTGTACCAATAGGTGCAGCCAAAGCAGCATTTGTGATGCTGTAATTACCTCATAGATAACGATATTTGTCTATTGTAGTTTTGTATTCCAATCAGAATTTTGAGAGCATCAAAGCCTCATTTCAGCGTGAGAGAGGGGTGAAATCAATATATGATATTGAATTGAAAGCCTTCATCAGTCTCTTGTTTTTAATTGTTGTTAACAAAAGTAACAGATAAAGCCTGGAAGATCTGTGTGGAACTGATGGTGATGGCATTGACAAATTTCACCTCGCAAATGAACATAAAACGTTTCAAATTTATTCTGGAGAGCCTTAGATTTTACAGTCGCGCTATTCGTGATGAAAGGAGACAATTAGACAAGCTAACAGCTATTCGGGAAATATTTACTGTGTTTGTACGCAACTACCACAAATCTTACACCCTTGGAGAAAATGTTACAGTAATCAAGAAGCTGGAAGGATTCTGTGGAAGGTACAGTTTTCGCCAATATGTATCAATCAAAACAAACGAGTATGGATTCTTAAGTGTGGATTCTTAAGTATTTTACCTGTACAATTTGGAAATATACGCTGTGTTGCAACCAGAAGGATTTACCAACTGAGCAATAAACATTTTGATGTTGTTCTGTGACTGTGTAAACCTATATATCAGTCAGGTCGAAATGTGAAAGCGGACAACTGGTTTACTAATACTGGAATGATAATAGAGCTATGAAGGGCGAATTTTTCTTTTGTTGGCATGATGAAGAAAAACAAGCGTGGAGATTTCTCTAGAGTTTGCTATCAGTAAAAGAAGGGCTGCCCACATTTCCTTTTTTGGCTTCCACAAGACTGAACTCTAGTTTCCTCCGTACCTAAAAAGGGGAAGTGAGTGATCCAGGCATCACGTTTGCACGACGATAATTCGATAGATGCTGACATTGTAGATAAACGGAAGCCATACACCGTAAATTTTAAAATAGCGTTAAGTGTGGTATTTTCACAGCGGATAAGCCGAATGCTTTGTACAACGCTGCAAGAAATGTGCGCCGCTGGTCAATGATTGTATTTTTGTAATGATCAGTACAGTTGGAATCTACGCACAAGTGATTTATTGTGGCAACAGTAAGAATTGTATCAGAAGGAAAGGGTTCCTGAATCAGCTATGTTATACAATGTTGTTTACTTCGCTAAATTCTGCAGAACTATTGAAATTTTGTACAGAGAACTCTATAACTATGACTTATCTATCAAGAGCTCCGAAAAAAAAATATATTTCTGAAAAAAAGGGTGCCAGCTTCACAGTAGGAGCTCTTATGGGGTTCTTAATTAAGTTGCAATTACCTCTTAAACTATTACCTGCACTAAAAAATTCTACTAGGAATTTCGATAGAACTCTTCACGTGGTGTCCAGAACTGTCATCAGAACTGTTGTACGAATATATTTATATTTTCTGTAGAGAAAGTGTGTCCCACATTAAATCAATTTACCACAAACTATTATCGCCATAGAAAAATGTTATTAGGATTTTCGATAGAGCTCTCGGGGTTCTGTTCAGAACTGTCCTCAGAACTGTTGTACAAGTTTAATTTTTTCGAAAATTGACAAAAAATGTCTTCGATAGAAATTTTTTTTCGAGTATTGTTGTTTTCTTCGCTAAATTCTGCAGAACTATTGAAATTTTGTACAAAGAACTCTAGAACTATGGCATACCTCTCAAGAACTGTGAAAGAAATATACATTTCTGAAAAAAAGGGTGCCAACTTCACAGTAAGTGAAAAGATATTCTCCTTAAATTGCAATTATCTCGTAAGCTGTTAGCTGCACAAAAAAATGTTACTTGGGTTTTCGATAGAACTCTTGGAGTTCTGTTCAGAACTGTGCTCAGAACTGTTGTACTTATTTACAATTTGCGAAAATTGCCAAAGAATGTTTTCGATACGAAAATTTTTTCGAATATTCTTTTCGTCGCTAAATTCTGCAGAACTATTCAAATTTTGTACAAAGAACTCTAGAACTATGGCATATCTATCAAGAAATCTGAAAAAAGTATACATTTATGACAAAAAGGGTGCCAACTTCACAGTAAGTGAAAAGATTTTCTCCTTAAATTGCAATTATCTCATAAGCTATTAGCTGCACAAAAAAATGTTACTTGGGTTTTCGATAGAACTCTTGGAGTTCTGTTCAGAAATGTGCTCAGAACTGTTGTACTTATTTACAATTTGCGAAAATTGCCAAAGAATGTTTTCGATACGAAAATTTTTTCGAATATTCTTTTCGTCGCTAAATTCTGCAGAACTATTCAAATTTTGTACAAAGAACTCTAGAACTATGGCATATCTATCAAGTAATCTGAAAAAAAGGATACATTTCTGAAAAAAAGGGTGCCAATTTCACAGTAAGTGAAAAGATTTTCTCCTTAAATTGCAATTATCTCGTAAACTATTAGCTGCACAAAAAAATGTTACTTGGATTTTCGAAAGAACTCTTGGAGCTCTGTTCAGAACTGTGCTCAGAACTCTTGTACTTATTTACATTTTGCGTAAATTGTCAGAGAATATTTTCGATACGAAAATTATTTTGGAGTATTGTTGTTTTCATCGTTACATTTTGCAGAACTATTGAAACTTTGTGCAAAGAACTCTAGAACTATGGCACATCTAACAAGAACTGTGAAAAAAATGTATATTTCTCGAAAAAGGGGTGCTCACTTCACACGACTAGCGGCGGGGTGTGCTGGCCGGGGTGGCGTGCCGCCTGTGTGGCCTGCTGACGGTCTATGGTGCGCCCTCATCTCCTAAACGCACGAAACAAGGCTACTGCGTGGGAAGAGTAGCCAAAAAATAACATTCTTTTTTTCTGCCATCAGTCTGCAAACTGCTGTCATAAAACTCGTCGTGATTTCCTCCGCTGCGCCCTTCCTCTCATCACAGAGAAGAACCTTGCCACAACATTCTCAATCGTTTCATTGCTTTTCGTCTGGGAGGTACCACAGTACTACAAAATTTCTGTAGTGACAACTTTTACGGCATAAGTTGTCATCATTGTTATTAGTTGACAAACCCCGCATGGAACGGGTATTCGTTTTGTCAATGGCAGCTGCTTCGCGTGTCTACATTGCGATTTTGTAAGCGTCTCTATGTCAAAGCCTCTTCGTATCTCTATAGACGGCTACCGTTTTCGCCTACAGCTGTTTTCGCTTCGCTGTTGATAGCTGTCAAAAGCGCTGTCAGGTATCAGGGATTTCCTTAAGTTGACTTGAGTGTTGCGCTGTGTTAATAGTAAAGAATAAATCTATTAAAACTTGATGCATGATGTGTTTTTTTTTCACGCATCTGAGTGTTTATGCCTTAATATCTCTCGAACCATATGTCATACGACGATATACCGGGTGATCAAAAAGTCAGTATAAATTCGAAAACTGAATAAATCACGGAATAATGTAGATAGAGACGTAAAAATTGACACACATGCTTGGAATGACATGGGGTTTTATTAGAACCAAAAAATACAAAAGTTCAAAAAATGTCCGACAGATGGCGCTTCATCTGATCAGAATAGCAATAATTAGCATAACAAAGTAAGACAAAGCAAAGATAATGTTCTTTACAGGAAATGCTCAATATGTTCACCATCATTCTTCAACAATTGCTGCAGTCGAGAAATAATGTGAACATCACTGTAAAGCATGTCCGGAGTTATGGTGAGGCATTGGCGTCGGATGTTGTCTTTCAGCATCCCTAGAGATGTCGGTCGATCACGATACACTTGCGACTTCAGGTAACCCCAAAGCCAATAATCGCACGGACTGAGGTCTGGGGACCTAGGAGGCCAAGCATGACAAAACTGGCGGCTGAGCACACGATCATCACCAAACGACGCGCGCAAGAGATCTTTCACGTGTCTAGCAATATGGGGTATTTTTTTTTGTTCTAATAAAACCCCATGTCATTCCAAGCATGTGTGTCAATTTTTACCTCTCTATCTACACTCCTGGAAATTGAAATAAGAACACCGTGAATTCATTGTCCCAGGAAGGGGAAACTTTATTGACACATTCCTGGGGTCAGATACATCACATGATCACACTGACAGAACCACAGGCACATAGACACAGGCAACAGAGCATGCACAATGTCGGCACTAGTACAGTGTATATCCACCTTTCGCAGCAATGCAGGCTGCTATTCTCCCATGGAGACGATCGTAGAGATGATGGATGTAGTCCTGTGGAACGGCTTGCCATGCCATTTCCACCTGGCGCCTCAGTTGGACCAGCCTTCGTGCTGGACGTGCAGACCGCGTGAGACGACGCTTCATCCAGTCCCAAACATGCTCAATGGGGGACAGATCCGGAGATCTTGCTGGCCAGGGTAGTTAACTTACACCTTCTAGAGCACGTTGGGTGGCACGGGATACATGCGGACGTGCATTGTCCTGTTGGAACAGCAAGTTCCCTTGCCGGTCTAGGAATGGTAGAACGATGGGTTCGATGACGGTTTGGATGTACCGTGCACTATTCAGTGTCCCCTCGACGATCACCAGTGGTGTACGGCCAGTGTAGGAGATCGCTCCCCACACCATGATGCCGGGTGTTGGCCCTGTGTGCCTCGGTCGTATGCAGTCCTGATTGTGGCGCTCACCTGCACGGCGCCAAACACGCATACGACCATCATTGGCACCAAGGCAGAAGCGACTCTCATCGCTGAAGACGACACGTCTCCATTCGTCCCTCCATTCACGCCCGTCGCGACACCACTGGAGGCGGGCTGCACGATGTTGGGGCGTGAGCGGAAGACGGCCTAACGGTGTGCGGGACCGTAGCCCAGCTTCATGGAGACGGTTGCGAATGGTCCTCGCCGATACCCCAGGAGCAACAGTGTCCCTAATTTGCTGGGAAGTGGCGGTGCGGTCCCCTACGGCACTGCGTAGGATCCTACGGTCTTGGCGTGCATCCGTGCGTCGCTGCGGTCCGGTCCCAGGTCGACGGGCACGTGCACCTTCCGCCGACCACTGGCGACAACATCGATGTACTGTGGAGACCTCACGCCCCACGTGTTGAGCAATTCGGCGGTACGTCCACCCGGCCTCCCGCATGCCCACTATACGCCCTCGCTCAAAGTCCGTCAACTGCACATACGGTTCACGTCCACGCTGTCGCGGCATGCTACCAGTGTTAAAGACTGCGATGGAGCTCCGTATGCCACGGCAAACTGGCTGACACTGGCGGCGGCGGTGCACAAATGCTGCGCAGCTAGCGCCATTCGACGGCCAACACCGCGGTTCCTGGTGTGTCCGCTGTGCCGTGCGTGTGATCATTGCTTGTACAGCCCTCTCGCAGTGTCCGGAGCAAGTATGGTGGGTCTGACACACCGGTGTCAATGTGTTCTTTTTTCCATTTCCAGGAGTGTACATTATTCCGTGGTTTATTAAGTTTTCAAATTTATACTGACTTTTTGATCACCCGGTTTTTTGTAAGTAGGCTGTTTAGGTTTTCATGTTGGTAACATCACGTTGGCATTGTTGGAATCTTCGCTACTGTAGTGTTGGGCAGTTGGATGTGACAGCGCTTAGCGTTGCGCAGTAGGAAGTGAGCCGCCAGCAGTGGTGGATGTGGGGAGAGAGATGGCGGAGTTTTGAAGGCGAACAATCAGGACGTGTGTCCGTCATAAAAACGAAATTTGTAAGACCGGATGTCATGAACTGATATATGTATTATGACTTTTGAACACTATTAAGGTAAATACATTGTTTGTTCTCTAACTTCTTCAAGACTGCATGGAAATCTACTACTTCCGTGTACATTGTCTTTTACTGCTCAGACTTTGAAAAAAAAATAATTCTGCAGTTACTACTGTGATGATTGATCAGGATTGTCTTTACGAGGACAATTTTTGCTTTTGACCAACAGTGTATCAATAATTGTGTGCATTTGACATCTTTGTTAGCGCTATTATAAATTTTTTTTAACAAATATGTATTGGGCACTGCCCAAAACAGTTTGTAAATTTTTTTTGTGGGGAGCAGGAGCGCTATGTAAGTAGGCTGTTTAGGTTTTTTATATTGGTAACGTCACGTAGCGCTCTGTATGAAAATCACTGGCTGTGCTGTGAGCAGTCTGTGGCTGGTTTGCATTGTTGGAACATTCCCTCTTGTGGTGTTGAGCAGTTGGACGTGAACAATGCGTAGCGTTGCGCAGTTGGAGGTGAGCCGCCAGCAGTGATGGATGTTGGGAGAGAGATGGCGGAGTTTTGAAGGCGAACAATCAGGACGTGTGTCCGTCAGAAAAACTAAATTTGTAAGACGGGATGTCATGAACTGATTATTTATATATATATATATATATATATATATATATATATATATATATATATATATATATATATATATTACGACTTTTGAACACTATTAAGGTAAATACATTGTTTCTCCTCCATCAAAATCTTTAATTTGCTAACTGTGCCTATCAGTAGTTAGTACCTTCAGTAGTTAAAATCTTTTATTTAGCTGGCAGTACTGACGCACGTTGTATTGCAGTAGTTTGAGTAACGAAGATTTTTTCAAGGTAAGTGATTCATGAAAGGTATAGGTTATTGTTAGCCAGGGCCATTCTTTTGTAGGGATTATTGAAAGTCAGATTGCGTTGCGCTAAAAAAAATATTGTGTGTCAGTTTACTGTTTATCAGAATAAGTAATAAGAGAAATGTCTGAGTACGTTCAGTTTTGCTCAGCTGTTTGAAAATCAAATAACGTAAGAGGTTTACCAGCACTGTCATTCTTAATTTTTCTAAGGGGATGTTTCAATTTGAATAGGTACATTCGGTGGCATATGTGGATACTGTCTGCAAAATTTATTGCGAATAGAAATAGTAGCACAGAAGTAGTACATTTAAACGTAATACATGATGCAACAGTTTTTCACGAATCTCGTTGTTTATGACGTCTTATCTCCTGAACTATGAAAGGCGGGTAGTTTCACCCCCACTACTATTGCTGACTGACTATAAGGCATGCGAGTATCAAGTTTTGTTGAAATGGGTCTAGTGGCTTAGAAGAAGATGTCAAACATACATCAGTTTTTGTAATGTGTAAGGATTTTGCGCTATTGGCCAATCTCGACAACTCACCTACCGATATGGCGCAGTAGCTGGTACTCTGGACTCGCATTCCGGAGGACGACGGTTCAGATCCCCAGAGTTTGGTTTTACATCAGGCCTATGGCGATTTGGTTTCTTTCGAAGGGAACGAAGATTTCATTCCTCATTCTTGACAAAACAGTCCAAGCTTGTCCTCCGTATCTAATAACATCGTTGTCGATGGGGCGTTAAACCCTAATCTTCCTCTCAACACCTCTACCATTTTCAAGCATTAGTTGACGTATCGTACATGTAGACTGGCCACCAAGCTGTCCAAGCTCCAAACATAAAACATACGGTAAGCAGCTACTAGCAAAATTAGTAGAAAAACAGTTGGTTGTGTTGGTGTGATTGTGGTCTTCAGTCCGAAGACTGTTTTGATGCAGCTGTCCATGCTACTCCATCTTGTGCGAGGCTGTTAATCTCCGAATAACTACAACCTACGTCCTTCAGAATCTGCTTACGGTTTTCGCCTTGTTGTCCTCCTCTACGACTTTTACGCCCCACAATTCCCTTCAACACTAAACTGGTGATCCTTTTATGTCTCAGAGTATTCTCTGAAAATCCTTATTTATGTGGTGCTGAACCCGACTATAATGAATTATTTTGCCATTTCTTATCAATGCAAATAGATATTGAAATGATATTTCAATAACTCAGTACATGACATTAAAATGTATGCACCAAATAATTAATATATCACACCACAACCTCTACCCATAAAAATACCGGTGTCGTAAATGCTTTATTTAAAGTCACTGATAAATTATTCTGAGAAAAATTAATCTTATGCACCAGCCATAAAAATTATTTCATTTTTGTAAAGTCTAACATCGTTCAGTTGTTGTTGTTGTTGTTGTAGTCTTCAGTCCAGAGACTGGTTTGATGCAGCTCTCCATGCTGCTCTATCCTGTGCAAGCTTCTTCATCTACCAGTACCTATTGCAACCTACATCCTTCTGTATCTGTTTAGTGTATACTGAACTTTATTTTCACTGTTTGAATAGGAAAATGATAAATTTCTATGGGTTCTTGTCCTCGGAGTTCAAATACTGTAACACCGATAGAAAGTGCTTTGTTTATTTCTCATTGTATGTAAACATTTGCGCATGGCGCAGCGGAGCTGGCGTTGTAGTCGCATTGTAGTCGCGCAGCTGGCAGTACAGTCTGTTTCAAGAGTTTATACTCGCCATGTTATCTCATTATATTAAAATTCTGACGTCTTGTGGGGCGGCGGATTAGAATTGAAGAAAATATTGTTGTACAAATGTTTAACTGTTGAATCAGTTTCTGGCTTTTAAAATGTTGTTATGCTGTCTTTCGCCGTTCTCAACACTGGCTCTCTATTTACTTTGTAGACCCCCAGAAAGCGATTTGACAAAACCTGAAGCCTGTAAATAGAGTTCCTAGTGCCCACTTCCTTGAGATTACAATTATAGCTGCAGCTTGTAGCTCTGTAGAGTCAGGAAGTTGTTCGGGATTTCTAATCAAAGACGACTTTCCAAAATAGTTGAGTATATTCTCAAAATCACAAATATACACACAAATATCCCTCCAACCTAACTAACAGAACAGTTCAGAGTCTATTGCGCCAATGCAACTATAAATGTCCGAAATAATTGTTGAAATGAATGCTCGCCATAATTTGATGAAATATCTCATCAAACGCCACGCTATATTAGTAGTAGAATGTCTGTCCCGCGACGGCACGTGAAAATACGACAATACGCACACTGAGGCTAGATAATGAAAATCATTCCCGAATTAACACTTTACTTGAAACGCTTTACTGGTTACGCGCATCTCGAGTAACAGAATACGGCACCCGAGGCTGTTAGTAGCACTGATACTGGCGCGGCGCGATTCCCGACACAGATGGCGTGTCATTCAGCGTCTGGAGAGAACTGGGGCCTTTTTCCTCGCACAGTGCTCTTATATATAAAGCCGGGGTGCGGACCGCTGAGAAAACGCTCGATCAAATCGGCTGTCTCGACTAGCCACTGTGCTTGTAACGCACCACTTCAAGTTGCATAATAAATTTTAGCTTCTCTTGCTGAAGGCCGATGAAGCTCCTAATTTAACTGTACATTCAGCACGCAGGGAAGTATTGATAATAAATTTTTGACGTGGCTAACTTTAATAACTTAGGCGAGAGAATTAATTTAATTGCACTGCACGCAGCAGATGGGCTCTGAACTGTCCCTTCTGAGATCCGCTATTGCTATAATTTAATAGATATTTGAAAGAAACTTTTTACAGCTTCATCATCATAGCGGACCTCCAACCTATTAAAATCTAAACATCCTAGTATGATTTATAAGCTCACTTAATCTATCTTGCTTCCTCTAGTTTTGAGATGAAAACCACAAAATCATGAATTTACACTAACATCTTAATTTGTGAAATCCAAAGTACTATTTTTATTAAATCATTATGAAAGCTGAATCTAAATACAAATTTTGCAGTCTCTAGCTCTTTTCTGTTGCGCCAATTATTTTTGCAGAAAAACGTCCAAATTACGGAAACGGCTAAAGTTATCGAACTGATATTTAACACACATTAGTTTATCATTATTCCAGACATACTAGGAAAGTTTTATGTCATTTGCTTGATTTTTAAGGTATTGCGCAACATCTATGACGTCAGAGCTAGCAGACTGACTAACACACAATGGAAACTGATGTGAATTTGCTGCAGCGTGAGTAGGCTGCTTCCCTACAGTCTGTTCCATTTTTTTTAAATTTTAAAGTTCGTTACCAGTTTACCAACGTCCAGTCGTTACTGATAAAATATTCACACGACGAGCGTTCATATTATCATTGATTTGAGTTATTTATCACTGCTTAACACAGTTTAAAAATGAAAAACACAGTTTGTGAGTATTCACTTGATTTTTTAAGTTCTCGTGGGACACATAGCACAAATATTGATTACTGCTGGGGCTCATAGTTCCCACAACATAAACTTTCGTATCACTTTACACTTACACAGCAATGATATTTGTTCATATCTACATTTGAATCGCTGATAGCAGAAACAACACTTGTCCACTTTTTGGTTAAATTGAGTTAAGAGCTGATTACCATGTAATGTCGCTCCCTCTATCGAATGAATGCAGGAACAACATTTGTCCATCATTCTTAGTGGGACAAACAAGATCCCGACGTTATGAGTGAGAGGAGAAAGAACACTTGTGCAGGACTAAATGGTTCAAATGGCTCTAAGCACTATGGGATTTAGCACCTGTGGTCATCAGTCCCCTAGAACTTATAACTACTTAAACCTAACTAACCTAAGGACGTCACACACATCCATGCTCGAGGCAGGATTCGAACCTGCGACCATAGCGGTCACGCGGTTCCAGACTGAAGTGCCTAGAACCGCACGGCCACACTGGCCGGCTGTCCAGGACTAGTGCTATTTCTGTAGCCAACGTTCGCTAGACTGTTGTGTAATATCATCTCTGTGTTCGCACGGTTTTTCTTTGTGAAGCACAGCAATGTTGAACAGGAAAGATATGGATGTACATGATGGTGGTTAAAGTAGAAAGAGGAAAGAAGGTGTAAAGAATGTTAAGTATCAGCGTGAAATCATAAAAAGGTCGAGAATTAGAGGTTTACAGTACATAAACTACAGTGGAAAGTTAGTTTCAAAGAAAAGCATTGGTGTAGAGTGCATGTAAGTAATGTTCTAATACGGGAGGTTATACGTCAGTAAAACAGTAAACTAATGACTTATTGCGTGACTGAAATATCTGTGTAACTTTGTAGATGTTGCAGAAACTGCTTTGGAAGAATTCCTGAAGAGGAAATAAATGAAGTATTTTCACTTTTCTAGAACATGACATCAAATGATGCACAAGATTCTTATCTCCAAGGGCTGATTACTGTAGGTAATATTTCAAGAAGACGAAGAAGAGTACCAGAAGGAGGCAACTGCAAACCAAGATGCAACAATTTTCAGTAGGCCTATTTTATTAATTCCAGCACTGGACGTATTGGATGCAAGAAAGCTTTCTTAAGTATCCATGGTGTCACAAACCAAAGGGTAAGGAGGATAAGCAATCTGCTTGCTTGTGGAAAGTAGCCTAGTGACCATAGGGGTACAAATGCATCGGGAAAAGAAATCGGTGGTGCAGAAATAAGTTTGATGATTGATCACATAAATTCCTATCGCCAAATATTTTCTCATTATGGCACAAGAGAACAGCGTTATTTAAATAGCCAACTTAATGTCAAAATCATGCATGAGCAGTTCAGGTTACGACATCCCGAAGCAAGTAATATTAAGTACGAATTTTATTTAAAAATATTCAAAGAACGTCTTTCACTTACATTTGTTCGACCACAAGTTGACGCATGTGGTACTTGTGAAGCGCTTCAAAATAAATTACGAAACAAAACACTGAATGAAAAGGCTAAGAGGGTTGCCGCTGCAGAACTGATGGTTCATATACGCAGAGCTGCAAAGTTTTCTGCTCGTATTCGTGAAGTACAAGTATTGTATCAAAAAGACGAGGATGTTGCAGGTACTACCATAGATTTCATGCAAAATCTGTGTTTCCTACCATTCCAGTTCGGGAAGTTTTCTACCTTCGGTAACTCGATGTTAAGGTATTCAATATCCACAACCTGAAGACAGGATATGCAACATTCTACATTTATCACGAAGATGAAGCAAAGAAGGGTCCCGATGAAGCCTGCACGTTTCTGCTGGATTACATACGAAACGAGTTGCCACCAAACATAAAATACCAGCATATATTTTCAGATGGCTGCCCAGGGCAGAATAAGAATAATACTATGGTCAGGTTTCTCGTGGCAGTTGCAGCATCTCAGCGTTTCCTCAGAATTTATCATTATTTCCCGGCAGAGGCCATTCATTCTTACCCTGTTACAGGGACTTTGCAGTGATCAAGAGGAAAATTCGAGCTGTCGATAGGATTTATAGCATCATGCAGTTTGTAGAACTTATTGTTGCTGCAAGTACCTTTAACAAATACCAGGTTAAAGTTGTTTCAACAGAGTTTGTACTGGCTTTCAACCATTGGTGGCCTAAATATCACAAACGCAATGCCTTGTCTTTGGAAACAATGAACAGCAAAGTGCTCACAAGGAATGAGAAACAATCCTTCACCGTTTCAGAATTCATGGAATTTGAATACAACAGTGAGTGTAGTCGGAACGTCATTGCAAAACCATACATTGGAAACCTGGTGACGCACACTTTTCGGTTACTTCTTGATTTAAAAACAACAGTAACTCTACCGACGGCTGTAGCATACCACTAAGTGAGAAGAAAATAGCTGACCTCAAGAAATTGGAGCCGTATATCCCTGAAGAGCACCTATCCTTTTACAGAGCTCTCTACAATTGGCCTTCTGTAGACAGTAGAGGGCCTGACAGTTAATAATAGACAGGGGTACAAGCAATATTTCACTAAGCTTGCTATTTACCTGATTTTAATTTGTAGTTAAAAGTAGTTGTTCAGAATCTGTTATGTACACATAAAATAAGAATTTTGGTAATGAGAAATAATATAGCTGATCTTCAGAAACTGTTGTGTAGCCTAATAATAACAATTTTTGTATTGAACATAATAAATTTACAAATAAACTGCTGAATAACACAGACTTACATTTCTGGCAACCCATTGATTTCAGAAACAGCACATGTCCACGATCTTTGCGTATTTAAATCATTATATAATCTAATCATTACATCATTGAGAATAGTGTCTGGACATCACCAGAAACTGTGCCGTACAAAGTGAAATAGAGCTGTCAAAGAAATTGGAATACTCAGGCCCACAAACTTATTTTTCCGTTTTTCTCAAAATCAACATGCATGGACTAATGCTGTTTCTGCAATCAGTGATTCATTTGATATTGTGTCGAAACATGAGACGAAAATCATATACTATATTGAGCGTCGTATGAAAAACTGATTGATTGAATCTTGTACATTTGTGTTGATCAATGGATCACTTTTGAACTGTGTAGATTTCAGTACATCTCCCTAAGTTGGCATGTTTTATTTGTTTATTGTCATTTATTCTCATTCATTCACAATCGATTAAATCTCGTAATTAGTATTTCTGAACTGATGCCAATATTCGGTACACGCACTAGCAATTAGTTCAAAGAGCTACCGGCAATGCAAAACCCAAAAGTTAAAAGTACCCATAGTGGTACGCGACAAGGCAAATGCTCCAAACAGAGCCAATTCGGAAATAAGCAAATACGCGGACGAGCACTCAACTAAGATCCATTCATGTGTGCACCACATAAATCAAGACGAAGTACACTCATAACTCATCCACAGTCATAGATGCATGATATACTTAAAGTATATATATATATATATATATATATATATATATATATATATATATATATTTATATATTTATATTTATATTTATATTTATATATATTTACCCCAATATAACCTAGCTAGAAAAATTAGAAAATCATATTTACTTTACAACATTTATTCTAACTGTTTAAGAAAATTAGTGAATGAACTTTTAGTATTGAAACTTCAAGGCTTTAAATTCTTTAATTGTTCCCTTGTAGGAACTTAGATTTGGTCAGGAATTGAAATTACAGTTAAACATATCATCTGGTCATACATGACCTGAAATAAACCCTTATAAACTAAGACAGATGGGTAAAAGAATTTACAATAAAACTACTCTATAGCAACTATTTACATATTTTACAGTGGTGCTCGTGCCCTGAATATATTTTGTTACTTGCAGTCAGTGAACTGTGATACTTATTGCAAATATTTCTTAAGGTCCCTATGACAATAGAGTCCCTTTATACTTTCAGTATTGACGTCTTGCAGTAAATAGCAACCGTCATGAGGAATTGAAGCAATCTTGAATGGCCCTTCATATAGCAGATGCCACTTTTTATTTTTCTTCTTAATCAGCGATGGCTTAGGATGCGTTCTAAGTAGTACTAGTTACCGGCCGCGGTGGTCTCGCGGTTCTAGGCGCGCAGTCCGGAACCGTGCGATTGCTACGGTCGCAGGTTCGAATCCTGCCTCGGGCATGGATGTGTGTGATGTCCTTAGGTTAGTTAGGTTTAAGTAGTTCTAAGTTCTAGGGGACTGATGACCACAGCAGTTGAGTCCCATAGTGCTCAGAGCCAAGTAGTAGTAGTTATCTCTCTCATTACCTCATTCGTCTTCGTCCAGGAGACCGAATACAATGCTTTATAATAGGACTGGTGCGGATACATTTTCATATCATAAATATAACCTTTTACAACACCTGGGCGATCTATGAATACTTTTTCACAGTTAAACAATAGATTTAGTATCTGCCTAGCTTGGATTTTGTCAATGCAAGAAGCTTCCTTCACTTTCTCCTCAATCATGGCAGAGATGTACCTCACATTGTTGTGAACATCATCCTTTTGGCTACTATGCCACTCTTTCGGATGAACATAATATGATATAAGAAATTTTTGTTCGCTGACCGCTATATTTACAGGTCTAGTCAGCTAAAGGTATGCCTCGATTTCCCGATTTAACTATAAGGTTATCTTTCGCTCCTCAAAGTTCAGTTCGCAGACTCCTCGCGCTAGATCTGTGATTGCTTCTCTATCGCGGAGTACCGTTGTTCCCATTCCAAGAGCTTTTTTTCATTGTAATAGTTGGTATTATAATTTCCTGTATCTGAACTTTTCCGTACATCTTCCTGGAGAAATTCTCAGTATTATTAGAAGGAGGTGGACTGTTTGGATCCCACTACTGTGAAAACGGACTGTTTGGTAGAGAAGGGGAAAGCAACTGATACTTACACCACTTTTTCAGCGACACACTGCCCTATGGCAACAGTTGAATCTGCTTCAGCCAGCAAGCGCTGTATCACAGAACTAGTGAGTGACGATGCCGTGATCAATCTCTCATTGCTGTAGTAGCAGCTCAGGAAGAAAGAATAACATATTGATCACATAGTGAAAGATGTGAGAAATTATTGTAAGTTACAAGTAAAATGACCTTGCAGTCGGAAAATTAGACTTCCTCATTGACACTTATTAAGTGAGAGCTGTTCAGAATCTTTCTACAAAATTACAAAAAAAAAAAAAAAAAAAACTAATGAATTTGGAAGAATAATTCAGCTTCGTTTCCGAAAGTAAGTCGACGATCACAGACATTCCAAACAGCTTTGTGCTGTTTCGAAGCCTCAGTTTTTCCAACGGCACGAACATATTTTTGTATGGTTTCAAAATCTTAATCTAGTGCTGCTATCCAAATCTCTGATCGATCTCTGGGCTGCCGGACTCCAACTTGAGGGCCAGATTCATTCAACTCAGCTATAGAATATGTCACCGAGTTTTACATCGATCCTACCTGACAGTTGTAATTATCTGAATATGTATCATACCACAGAAATGTTGTGAAGCTAAGCACAACATCCTACGATTTTTGTAACAGTGTTATTATTTGTTTGTTTGCGTAATTCTGTAATGAAGACACAACTACGTCATAATAATTATCAAAAATAAAAGCTCTTAAGTAAATTTTTTGAAATGACTCATTCCTACGGTAAAGATAGTATACCCGCATTTCTAGGATTATGAAACATCTATGGTGGCCAGTATCTAGGTTTTCGGAATTTTTTTGCTAAGAGACAAATCGTGTGAGGTAGAGCCAGACAGAAAGGAATCTGGAAAACTGCATTGTACTATAGTAAAAGTTCACAGAGTATGAACTAACGGTAAAAATGTAAACACCATCATTGCAGTTACCGCAGGCACGTTGGGAGTCGAGGACTGTCCGTTGTCATCCTACTGCAGCAGATCAAAGTTCCTCATTTTAGCAGAAGCGGACAGAATAGTAATCCGTCGAACGAAACATTAGTTTTCTGTTTGAGACAATACAATCATCAGATGTAAGTTGCCTCATTTTAGATAACGCAGATAAAAGTGCAGTCTACCAAGTGGCTCAATTTATTTGTCCTTTGGGACAACATTATTTGCAAACATTAGTTTTGACGTCTATGTCACAGGTCTTAAATATCATCCTATCAGTCATGGTTTTGTGACAGCGTTACCCCACATAAGAATGAATATTAATCAAAGACCAACATCTGTCACTCAAATAACTACTTGTCAATAAAATTCAGAACAGTGAAGGAAATATTGCAACGAAATGACTATTCATCCAAATAACTACTGGTCAAAACAGTGAAAGAAATACTGCAATGAACTGACTATTCATCCAAATAACTACCGGTTAGTATAATTCAGAGCAATGAAATAACTATTACAATGAAATGATTATTTAAAAAATCATAACACACAGAATCTGAACCATGACTCTAACTTAGCTGATAGCAGAGGATACCATTTTTAAAAAGTAATCGGAAGATTTAACATGCGTACTACAAAAATGAATTCTGTTGTCCTTTTAATAGCATTTACAGCACAACTGAGAGTTACGTTCGTAAGTCAGATTATTCAATTTGATGCTACTTTCAAGAGACGTCCCTTGGAATTCACTTGGTGTTGTATTTTTAAAACAGCGGTAAAAGACTTAACTCCAGCGTGAACTATATTTAATTTTGCCTTTCATTAGGCAAAATTATTATTTATGATGTAAAGTGTGTAAATACATAATTTTTAAAATGAAAAACCATACTTTTGAGGTAAAGGTTGTCTCTGCGTGGCCCGTGTGCTACATTAGGATTTAAAGCACGTAACGCCATACTATGCTTTGTGAATAAAACCGTCGAAATTGCTCGATATATTTCTTTAATTATTACTTCGTTTCAGGTTCTGCCATCATCAGATAGAAAACTATTTATCAGCTTCGATACAATGTTTTGATGGAGGGCTATGACCGAAAAGTGTGAACAAGGAAATTATTATCAGTATGTAGAGTCATTATTAGCTACCAAATAAAGCAGTGAGAAGGAACATGCCCAGTATTAACTAATGTAATATGGCTTTGGAGGACTTAAGATCAAGTAAGGCTAAAGTGATAGTTAACATTCCATTAGAATTTCTAAAATCATGGTGGAAGTGGCAACAAAATGACTATTCTCGTGTAGAATGTATGAGTCTGGTGACATACCATCTGACTTTCGGAAAAGCATAATTCACACAATTCCTAAGATAGAAAAAGCTGACAATTGCGAGAATTACCGAACAATCAGCCTATCAGCTCATGCATCCAAGTTTCTGACAAGAATAATATATAGAAGAATGGATAAGAAAATTGAGGATATGCTGGATGACGATCAGTTTGGCTTTAGGAAAGGTAAAGCCACCAGAGAGGCAATTCTGACGTTGCGGTTAATAATGGAAGCAAGACCAAAGAAAAATCAAGACAGGTTCATAGGATTTGTTCACCTGGGAAAAGCGTTCGATAATGTGAAATGGTGCAAGATATTCGAATTTCTGAGACAAGTAGGGGTAAGCTATAGGAAGAGACGGGTCATATACACTATGTACAACAGCCAAGAGGGAATAATAAGAGTGGACGACCAAGAATGAAGTGCTCGTATTAAAAAGGGTGTAAGACAAGAATGTAGCCTTTCGCCCCTACTGCTCAATCTGTACATTGAAAAAGCAATGAGGGAAATAAAAGAAAGGTTCAGGAGTGGAGTTCAAATTCATGGTGAAAGGATGTCCGTGATACGATTTGCTGATGACATTGCTAATCTGAGTGAAAGTGAAGAAGAATTACATGATCTGCTGAACGGAATGAACAGTCTAATGACTACAGAGTATGGATTGAGAGTAAATTGAAGAAAGCCGAATGTAATGAGAAATAGTAGAAAAGAGAACGGCTAGAAACTTAACATCGGGATTGATGGTCACGAAGTAGATGAAGTTAAGGAATTCTGCTACCTAGGTAGTAAAGTAACCAATGACGCACGGAGCAAGGAGGACATCAAAAGCAGACTAACAATGGCAAAAAGGGCATTCCTGGCCAAGAGAAGTCTACTAATAATAAATATCAGCCTTAATTTGAGGAAGAAGTTTCTGAGGATGTACATCTGGATTACACCATTGTATAGTAGTGAACATGGACTGTGGGAAAACCGGAACAAAAGAGATTCGAAGCGTTTGAGATATGGTGCTATAGACGAATGTTGAAAATTAGGTGGACTGGTAAGGTAAGGAATGAGGAGGTTCTGCGCAGAATCTGAGGGGAAAGGAATATGTGGAAAACACTGATAAGGAGAACGTACAGAACGATAGGACATCTGTTAAGACATGAATAAATGACTTCAATGGTACTAGAGGAAGCAGTAGAGGACAAAAACTGCCAGGAAATACTAGAGGAAGTAGGTTGCAAGTGCTACTCTGAGATGAAGAGGTTAGCACAGGAGAGGAATTCGTGGCGGGCCGCGTCAAACAAGTCAGAAGACTGATGGTTAAAAAAATGGAATTATATTGTGTACAGGATACAAAAAGTGCTGAAGTCTTTCACACACTACTGAGCAAGTCTCGGCAATAATGTAGTTAACAATGAGCACTGGTAATGAATTGTGGCAGTTTGACTTAACGTGTCACCAGTACCTACATAGTCTCCACACATTCCAGAACCGTCTGCACATCTACACCGTCGCTTTTGTATCATCAGATGCTAGTTAGTTTCGTATTTAGACCTACACTTTGTGTAGCAATCGATTCTAACAAATTACTAATCGATAATTCTTACATAAATACTCTGATACAGAAGACGTTGAATTCACGGTAGCCACAGATTGGATATATTATTTTGAAGATAAAATCTCTTCAGCTGTAAGTATTTATAAGCACCACCGGTTTCGCAACTTTTTATGCTGCATCATCAGGTGCAATTATATCAAGTCACGTTGTGATCGAAAAAGAGAATGGGATGGCCCAGCTTTCATGCTATGTAGCGGACGTCAACTACAAAATAGTGTACAGCAACGTACTACTTTTGACCAGAACATGACCTGGTATTATTGCACCTGATGATGCAGCTAAAATGCTGCGAAAAGGCTCGTATTTATAAAAAAAAGCAGTTTTATCTTCAAAACAAGAAAAATATTCTATTAAGTAATTAAAATAAAAGTAAAATAATAACAACTACGATGGGGCTGGTCATGCAGTTAATTTCTCCTGCTCTTATTTTATGGGTTTTCAATTGGTTTATACTCATTTCTTACGCTAATGATTTTGATTTTTAACGCCTCTTCATTTGTCGTCGACAATGATGGCATAGGAAGGATTCGAATCCCAGCAAGACACAAAACTTTTGCTCTTATCAGTTCAGGTTCATATAAGTCACTCCTAGCTATATGAGAAAAGCAATTCGATGCTCGTTTCTTCGTTTGTAGTCCACGCAATTTGTGCTGTGTTCGATTCCCTGTCACCACTGAACTCTTAGTGACATTTCTAGTTCAAACATAGGCATATCTCGCTGATGGTGAAAGAAACCTTTATTAGCGTCCATTTTCCCTAGAAAACAACGGTGACAGATGTTTATTTTTGCATCACGTCATTTCAGGTTCAAATTTCTCACTACTGTTGAAAAAATTCGATGTCTGAAATCTGATTGTGTTTAGTTAACAATTCTATTAGGAGCTGGGTTCGAATCCTAATCCAACATAAAATTTTATGTCACGTCATTTCACGTTATTTCATTGTGAATGAATCGGCATTACTGGACATCTATCGTAGTTGGTTAACGGAGACAATAGTTGCGTGATAGGAGTGCGAGTCAGCACTAATACTTTCGTCACACTGTATGAAGTCCAGATATACTAGTGCTGATGCTAGGTATAAAAGAGGTATATCACGTCTTTTTATTCGTAGTCAGCGAAGGAAATGTGTCCTGTGTTCGGTCTTGGTCCGGCACGAAAATTTTTCCTTATTTTCATTGCCTATAAACGTTATTGTTGTTATGGTCTTCAGTACAGAGACTTGTTTGATGCAGCTCTCCATGCTACTCTATCCTGTGCAAGCTTCTTCATCTCCCAGTACCTACTGCAACCTACATCCTTCTGAATCTGTTTAGTGTATTCATTCCTTGGTCTCCCTCTATGTTTTTTACCGTGCTTCTCTCCAGTACTAAACTGATGATCCCTTGATGCCACAGAACGTGTCCTACCAACCGATTACTTCTTCGTCAAGTTGTGTCACAAATATCTCTTCTCCCCAATTCTACTCAGTAACTCCTCATTAGTTACATGATCAACCCATCTAATCTTCACCATTCTTCTGTAGCACCACATTTCGAAAGCTTCTATTCTGTCCTTGTCTAAACTATTTATCGTCCATGTTTTACTTCCATACATGGCTTCACTCCATACAAATACTTTCATAACAGACTTCCTGACACTTAAATCTATGCTCGATGTTAACAAATTTCTCTTCTTCAGATACACATTCCTTGCCATTGCCAGTCTACATTTTATATCCTCTCTTTTTCGACCATTATCAGTTATTTTTCTCCCTAAATAGCAAAGGTCATCTAATACTTTAAGTGTCTCATTTCCTAAGCTAATCATTTAACCATACAGTAAAACTGCATGCCCTCAGGAAAAATTGCGGCTGTAGTTTCCCTTGCTTTCAGCCGCTCGCAGTACCACCACAGCCATACCATTTTGACTAATGTTACAAGGCCAGATCAATCAACCATCTAGACTGTTGCCCCTGCAACTACTGAAAAGGCTGCTTTCCCTCTTCAGGAACCACACGTGTGTCTAGCCTCTCAACAGATACCCCTCCATTGTGGTTGCAACTACGGTACGGGTATCTGTATCGCAGAGGCACGCAAGCCTATGGATATTGGATTTGAGCCCATGTCCAGAACAAAACATTTGGTCCTGTCTATTAAAGTTCAGATGTATGTGTAACTAGCTGCTCACGATTTTTAATGTCACTTCGTGTTAGTTAACAAGGGTGATAGGTGGCTTTTAGAAAGCACATACATCCACGTCCAATCACGAATACAGAGAAATTACTAGCGACACGTTGATGATGGAGAGGTTTCCATAAATCACACGACGTTGTTAACAGCGATTGTCCAACTGGTTAAACTTTGAAAATCCAGATATTCTTGAAAAATCTAGTATTCCAAAAAATTTAGTTTTTGGGGAAACACTACGGAAATATTTATATGGCTGTGATACTGGCATTAGTAGTTTTTTGAGATACTAATGGGAACGGTAACAACTTATAAATGCCATTTATTGTAATAAATATCGGTTTACAAGAGTTAAGAACTGTCTCAGCCCTAATAAGGTATCTCCTTATATTAGTAGTTTTGTGGCAGTATCTCAGATCTGGAACTTTTGCCGTACAGAGCAGTGTTTTCCAGTGGTCAAGTGTGATAACCATTTTCACTACCAAACGACTGTACCGAAAAAAGACTGGAGATCCTGCAAGACAGCTACGTTATGTGGGCTGCATGTAACTCAGGCGGAACGCAATTTAGATCGAGAAATTTTGAGCGTGATAGTACGATAGAGACAGTTGATTGCTTCTGCAGTCAGCCGCAAATGCTTCTCTAAATTTCCTCAATAGTGTATCGGGAACAGAACGTAACCTTCTCTCCAGGGGTTATACAACGAAGGCTTTCACGACCTAATGTCATAGCTGCTGTTTAATCTTCAGGGCCTTGGACCATGAAAACTTTTTTGTTGCTAACATTTCGTCCACATCCGCGCTGGACATTTTCAGTGGTGCTCCTTGTTCCAATGAGTCGTGCCAACTGGCAAAGCGTACTGTGTAGAGCAAGGAACACCTTTGAAGAAGTCCACCGCAGCTACCGACGAAACGCTAGGAATGGAAAAGTTTCATGAAGCACGACATGCAACTGAGAGGATTCACCAAGTGCGTAAGAAGTTATAAAGAGTGTGTCCAACAGTCGAGCTACTCCTCATAAACAACACACTACTACAGCCTCCGTTAAGCGGGCTTGTGATGGTCTGAAGAGCGACACCAATGGACAGCGGATGACTCAAACGAGTGACATGAAGTGATGAATCGCGTGAAAAACTGGTGGAATGGTTTGGATTTGGTGAGTACCTGGAGAACGCTACCTGCTTTCATGTGTACTGCCAAAAGTGAAGAGCAGACGAAGTGGTGTTACGCTATGGGGCTGTTTTTACACCACCACTTCCGTTCTCCTTCCATAAAATCCGTAACACAAAGCTGTAGCTGGTTATTTTATTTACTACTGGTTTCAATTACAAATTATCGTCTAGTACCTGTATCATCTTAATTGGAGCATGAGTCAGATGTGTAACTACAATTACAAAAATAAAATGTAAATGGTAAGAGGAATCACTGTAATACTCAAGAAAATCGAAACAAACGCTTTACATATATCGAAAATGGAAACATACAAATACAGCTATTGACACATTCATTGAAAGAAATACTTCACTCAAGTTCAAGTTGAAAAATGACATTACAGGGTACTAGAAACCGACAGCAAGATCTGCTTGCATATAGGAATAAACAGGTCAGCTGCACAGTAGTGTGAACTAAGCAAGCGGAATACAAACAGCAACCAGTGGAATTCAGAGATCGATACTAACAAGACATATCAGCCAGAGTACAGTATAAAACAGTTTCACTTTAGTGATGAACAGGTCAAAATTCAATAAAAATGGAAAGTTATTGAGTAGAAACTTTCAAATTTTTTTTGTTTTTAGCTACATATATAAATATGGTACAAAACAAAGTCTTTTAACGAATAATCAGTGTTAGAATATCAGCAGCATTAAGAGCTATATCCAGGGCAGATAAATGTAACTCACAATTAAAACAATAAATTAGCGTGCCAGAACATACATATTCCATACCTACACAATTATGGAACTGCCAAAAAATCCTCTTAGGAAAAGTAACAAAATTTAACTCCTTAAGAGAAATATTAGTTAGTGTTGTCAGCGTAGATGAGTCCACCGTCCAGGATCATTGGCCGAAGGTACAATGGATGTGGAACAAAAATAAATATGTTAGTGGGTGCACATATCTTAGCGGTCGTATCAGACGAGTACAAAACAAGTAACAATAGACATGATAATGTTACAGAAAATTGACAAGGTGGATAGAAGCTGAGAACTTTATCCTAAGCTATATGTCAATCTGTAAAAAATAAAGTATAGACAAATATTGTAATAATGGCTAATATATCATTGTATAATAGTAATTAGCAAGTAAAAATTGGTGATAATTCATTACTGAAGAAATGCATGATAAAATAGAAATATATGAAACTTGCACATTATTTGTCAAAGATACAGCCTCAGTAATCAGTACATATATTTCAGGGTAGTCATATCTAGGCTGAAAGTATACCCTGTCCATTTTTATGCTAACCATAATTCAGGACAAACTAACATCTTACACACATCACCCACAATATATTTTGCAAAGCCAAAGCACAAGTCAATTTAACTGATGTACCAAGATACAAACCATAGAAGAACAGATCAGACATAAAAAACAAAATATTCATTCCCAATATACTTATCACAAGCGATAACAAAATGGAGAGCTTAAAGTATCACACTGGTAAGAGCAAGTTAAAGCAAGATATGTTGACAAGAAACTGAAACTGGCAGAACAATAAATAAACGAAATACAACTTTCTGTTATGAATTTTTTGAAACATAGTTGCACTGTTGACAACTACCTGAAGATAATGTTTTCCTCCCCTTGCTAGTCAAATACTGGTCGTGAAAATTTTTCATCACCAGGATTCGAACAGGTGTAACTTTGATTCTAGCACCACCAGACAGGCGTGCATTAGGACCCTGGCTACAGTACACGTAGAGTATAGTGTGTAGTGGGGCAAAGTGGGTGCAAGTACCCTTTTGATATCAAACTGATATGCATATTAATTAAATTGTGACAGATGATTGATTTATGACCTTAACCTACGGTTCTACTAAGTGGTTTTTTATGTAACCTCCACCCCTCCACACCCCAGAGGTCCCTTAGCCTATTGTCATGCAAAGTGGTTTCCTCTCCACATCTCCCCTTCTCTCTCCTCCCACATCCCTCTGGGAAAAATGACACTTGTTCAGTTCTGAGCCACTTGTCACCATCTGGGGAACTCCTCCCATCCCTCGCCTCCACTCCCCCACTTCCCCCTCAACCCTCCCCAAGTTCTCCTCCCCACCCCCTTTGGAAATCGATGGAAAAAGAGTTTGTGCTGAGATCCTGGAGAGGAAGGATGTAAGATGCAGTCTTTATTTATTTACATATTTATTTTGAGCTTTGGCCAGAAATATGTTCTTGGTACTGTTACCCAACTGCCAAATTGTATTTCAAACACTCTGCTGTCCCCTTCCCCCACCTTCTGTGGCACCCCTACCCTCACTTTTCCCAGCTGTGCATATGTGTATGCTCAACCCTAAGTTTGGAGGCTGGCAGCGCTAGTCCACAATACAGCCCCCAGAGTGTGCTCAAAACTATCCTACAACCACCGCCAACCGCATCCACACTCTGACGCACCCTGTCCCAAATTTCCGCCTCCCCTCCCGCACTTTCTGCAATTGTGCCTGTGTTTGTTCGCCTCGAAGTTTAAGACCGACTGCTCCACGCAAAACCACTACCAAAGGGTTCCCAAAACTGTCCTACATTCACACTTCCCCCAGGCCCCCATTTCCGGCACCCCATCCCAGTTGTGAATTGGCAAGGAAAAGACTGGAGTGGCAGGTGCTCTCTTTATTTTTGGGGGAATTGTGTTCAATTCATGAGACGTTGTGATGGACAGAGAGGAGGTTAATAAATTTATTACCTGTAAGCACACATCTGAAGAGTGCATTCAAGGCCTCCTACATGGGGAATGGAGGGAGGTGATAATGGATTACTGTAGATGGAATAATGGTGATGTAGCAGGATGGACAGAGGATGCATTTTCCATCATTGGAAAAAGGGAAATTCTTGGGATTTTTTAGTAGGTCGATGAATATTACCCACATTAAATCAAGCCGCACCTGATTATGTTAGCAAACATGAGTATACACATATCGAAAAACATGTGTAAAATGGTAAAATTACAAATAAATTGAGGGAAAATACTACAAAATGTGGGAAAATTGAGGGCGAGTGTGAGAGTACTTACAAATCTACTTGGTAGGAAATTGTGGTAAGGTCTTATGGGATCAAACTACTTAGGTCGGTCCATAAGCCTACACACTACTTAATCTAACTTAAACTAACTTATGCTATGGACAACACACACACCCATGCCCGAGGAAGGACTCGAACCTCCAATGGGGGAAGCCGCACAGACCGTGAAAAGGCGCCCCTGACCGCTTGGCTACTCCACGTGGAAATCTGGTTGGTACAGGAAAATTCTTGTACATGGGAATGAGCGCATGACAGCTAAGAAATATGAGAAAAAGTCCAGATGCAAGCATTAGGAACCAGAGAAACAGTAAATTATCGTGGATAGCGATAATACAGCTGCAATAGACTGTTGTGGATGACTACTAAATGTTGAGTAACAAATTTATGCATGCTGGATCACAAGTTGAGGTATGACTCTAAATTTATCACCGACCACCCAATACATTTGTATAAAGTGGTCCAAAGCATTGTATTACCAGCATGTGGAGTGCAAGATACAACCACAGAATCAGTCGCATGTATGACCCCATGCAAAACTAGTGTTTTAAACTCTAACAAACAGTATTTACAATGTCCTACTCTGTACTTTCTACCAATCACAATCATGCAGTGTCAGCTAACAAATACCACAATTGCAGCTTGGTTTTTACCTAGATTCTGTAGTACATCTACTGTAGTAATAGAAATGTATGAAATTTGACTGTTGTCTTGGATGATTTCCTAGAAAAGAGGAACGCTGCTTCCAAATTGACATAAATCTATGTTGAAGGATGATGGAAAGTAGATGGAGTAATACACTTGAGAGGGGTTGTGTTAAGATAGACTGATGATGCATTCTAGAGAGATGAAGATGGTGTAGCAGTCATTTCTCACACTTCCTCCATTTTTTTCCGTTGTTGTCTTGGGATGTTTCATTTTTGTGGTATAACCTTCATTCGACTCGGGTACAGTTCGTTTCTTCTGTCTACTTGCAGTCGTTAACAGAAAACTTCTCTACACCACAGGCAGCAGAGGACTTCCAATGTATGTGTGATGAATCACGTCTATGAAACCGATGGAAAACCTATATTGGTACCCTCCTCTAGACGGATGAAGATGCATGCGAAGTACACCATTTCCGCATTGCATAAGAAACTTTTTTTTGTGTTGAAAGTAATAGTTTTATCATATTAAGGTTTGTCACCATAGTGAGTGGGATAGAAAACTTCCAGGGTGAATGTGTGTTACGTGTTGGAAATATATTTCCTATATTGGAGTATTAAGAGTGTTGCGTTCCACGACCAATATATCAGAAACCACAGTGATTTAACATAATAGCATGTTTAAGTGCAGAACCGTGTTACCTTAGGAGGGTGTGTTTATATTCTAAGATCACTTCTCTCTTTCTAATACCTTCTTGGTATGGACTCCAAACACTAAAACAATATTCCAGAATTGATAGCACTCCCTTCATCTCGAGACCCATCATACATAAACCAACTGTTTCTTCTTCGCCTTGACCGTCTGTTATGTCACCACAACACACTCAAAAGTATCAGACTCGTATTTACAGTCTTCCCAGAATGGCAGTTACGGTATTCGAATGAGGATTCCGGTCTATATCACTAGAATTGGTTGGTTGTAAAAGTCTGGAACACGTGTTACGCTCTTTCCGAAAACAAAGTACCGAAGTGTATTGATAATGTGGAATTCAGCTCGTTCTGTTCATGTACAAAACGTCGAATGTAGTAGGTATATTGTCCCTACTTACTTCTGATCAGTTCCAAATTAAATCGGAGACAATGTTGCAGGGAGGGTTGTTTAAAGACAGAGGAAGAGTTACGAGGTGCATAGAGAGAGACTTAGAGTTTTACTCACGATGCTCATCCGATGGGTTAGAGGGCAGAGTGCTGCTACAGACATGATTCGTTTGTTGGGATGGTAATCATCAAAGGTGGTGGTGAGATCTTTCAATGTCCGACATTATGCTACAAATACAAGAATACTTTGTGGCTCCCAACCACATACGACGAGATGATCAATCATAATAAAATCTTACCAAAGTTATTGAGTGTGTCGGCTAAGGAACAAAGTTTTTGCACCTCCTCTCTGCTGCTAGTTATTTCTCACACTATGAAGCAATATCTGTGTCATGTGACGAAAGCAGTGTAACAGGGTTCACGACAGTCCCATATGTATAAAACACTCACAAAGTCATAGAGGGTGTGGTTTGGCAATGATACAGAAACTGAGAACCACGCTGCAATGTCACTGGCTGATAGTATCAGGAGATCGACGAGATGAGACTTTTTGTTGATTTAGAAGTCGTCGAGAGCAATGGTTCTCAACTTGAGTAATTGGGTAAAATGCTTTGAAATTACAGAGAAATCAGAAAAAATTGCGAAATTGATGGAAAATCCGTAAAACTGAGGAAAAATACGATAAAAATACACTCCTGGAAATTGAAATAAGAACACCGTGAATTCATTGTCCCAGGAAGGGGAAACTTTATTGACACATTCCTGGGGTCAGATACATCACATGATCACACTGACAGAACCACAGGCACATAGACACAGGCAACAGAGCATGCACAATGTCGGCACTAGTACAGTGTATATCCACCTTTCGCAGCAATGCAGGCTGCTATTCTCCCATGGAGACGATCGTAGAGATGATGGATGTAGTCCTGTGGAACGGCTTGCCATGCCATTTCCACCTGGCGCCTCAGTTGGACCAGCGTTCGTGCTGGACGTGCAGACCGCGTGAGACGACGCTTCATCCAGTCCCAAACATGCTCAATTGGGGACAGATCCGGAGATCTTGCTGGCCAGGGTAGTTGACTTACGCCTTCTAGAGCACGTTGGGTGGCACGGGATACATGCGGACGTGCATTGCCCTGTTGGAACAGCAAGTTCCCTTGCCGGTCTAGGAATGGTAGAACGATGGGTTCGATGACGGTTTGGATGTACCGTGCACTATTCAGTGTCCCCTCGACGATCACCAGTGGTGTACGGCCAGTGTAGGAGATCGCTCCCCATACCATGATGCCGGATGTTGGCCCTGTGTGCCTCGGTCGTATGCAGTCCTGATTGTGGCGCTCACCTGCACGGCGCCAAACACGCATACGACCATCATTGGCACCAAGGCAGAAGCGACTCTCATCGCTGAAGACGACACGTCTCCATTCGTCCCTCCATTCACGCCTGTCGCGTCACCACTGGAGGCGGGCTGCAAGATGTTGGGGCGTGAGCGGAAGACGGCCTAACGGTGTGCGGGACCGTAGCCCAGCTTCATGGAGACGGTTGCGAATGGTCCTCGCCGATACCCCAGGAGCAACAGTGTCCCTAATTTGCTGGGAAGTGGCGGTGCGGTCCCCTACGGCACTGCGTAGGATCCTACGGTCTTGGCGTGCATCCGTGCGTCGCTGCGGTCCGGTCCCAGGTCGACGGGCACGTGCACCTTCCGCCGACCACTGGCGACAACATCGATGTATTGTGGAGACCTCACGCCCCACGTGTTGAGCAATTCGGCGGTACGTCCACCCGGCCTCCCGCATGCCCACTATACGCCCTCGCTCAAAGTCCGTCAACTGCACATACGGTTCACGTCCACGCTGTCGCGGCATGCTACCAGTGTTAAAGACTGCGATGGAGCTCCGTATGTCACGGCAAACTGGCTGACACTGACGGCGGCGGTGCACAAATGCTGCGCAGCTAGCGCCATTCGACGGCCAACACCGCGGTTCCTGGTGTGTCCGCTGTGCCGTGCGTGTGATCATTGCTTGTACAGCCCTCTCGCAGTGTCCGGAGCAAGTATGGTGGGTCTGACACACCGGTGTCAATGTGTTCTTTTTTCCATTTCCAGGAGTGTAATTAAAATAGAGTTGTGATCATGGCAGTTTGCTCATACGTCATTGACAAGGGTATCATAGACAGAGTTGGACGTTACGAAATGACGAGGAGGGAGGGATGTGAATAGTATCTTGCTGTCCGGTATAAAAAGACTGCGCTTTTTTCCGACAAGTGGATAGATGGCGTGAATGCCGTTATTGTGTGTTGATATTTATGCGTCTGAAATGTATATAATACCACATGCATAATAGTTTATTTATATGACTTCCACAGACACTACTTTTGAGAGCTGAGGCTACAAGAGGCTGCTGAGAGTGGACGGTTGCTTCTTGCCACCGCGAGATGTAGCCGAGGGCTTGACATGCCGTTGGCCGTTCCGTGACGATTAGTCAGGAGTTTCGCCATTGTTCCAGGAGTCGGAATTTTTAGAAATTTGTTTGATTTCTGCAGACATGCAAATGTATCATTGTCAACGCAACACCGACCATGGCAGAGCACCTGCAGTGGCTGTAGATTTTTGTGTACCATCAGCGACAGGGTAGAAGAGGTCTGGAAAACTAGTACCTCTAACTATGATGGTAGCAAAGGGAGGGAGGAGGGGTGTATGAGGGGACGAAAGACTTGTTTTAGACTGCTTAGTCTCTATACACTCATCGAGGTGAAGACAAATGCACTGTTCTGGTGTAAGGCTTTTCGTTTCGATAGTTGTGTGATGTTATTAGAGTGTTTCGTTTTCCTTTAGAGCCAAGGGCGGTATGCACTTGTGGTGTAACATAGTCGTTGGTATTCTGCTTTTTTTTTAATAGTTGCTCGCTCATAAGAAGTTACGTCTCTCTCGTCCTAGGACATAGTGGTACCACTCACAAGAAAAACATAACTATCCTTTCTGGAATGTTCGCTCAATATTGGTTATCGTGTTGTTTGGTTCTACTAGGATTACGCTACTGTTCAAGTCTTTCACTCACCACAGTATGTGGAACTTGGTGCTCAATGTACGTGTAAGGACTGCTGGATGGTGTTAAGTGCTTATTTTGCAGTATATTCAACGCAAGATTCAACGTTCTCAGTTCAGTAATCATTGCAGCAAGCCGAAGTTCATACCACGAGTGTGATTTTGCACTTGTTCAGCTGGCTATTTCATTGATTTTAGTACTATATCCGCTGATTGCACAGTTGCTGTCACTGTATTTGTTTTAAAAGCATACAATTACACCCTTTACACGATGACGTGTTCTGTTCGTACAATATCTCGTTGTAGTAAGCATAAGAACCACACCTGTAGCGTCAGTTTCCACTTATTTAGCTGGACATTTCATTGATGTAGTACCATATCTACTATTTCCACTATCACAGCATTCGTTTTAAAAGCATAAGATTACACCCTTTCTACGACTTGAGGTGAGGTCGGTCGGGACAATATTCGTTCTAGCAAGCATAAAAATCATACCTGGAAAATACACAATGCTAATACTTCATTCAACAAATGAGTGTTCGAGTTTATTCAACCACTTTTTTTAAACAAAAGACATGACATTACAGCACTTGGCCTGCTAAGAATGGCAACGCTTTAGGCAGACACGCAGTGGAGGAGGAGAAGGAGGATATTAGTGTTTAACGTCCCGTCGACAACGAGGTCATTAGAGACGGAGCGCAAGCTCGGGTGAGAGAAGGATGGGGAAGGAAATCGGCCGTGCCCTTTCAAAGGAACCATCCCGGCATTTGCCTGAAGCGATTTAGGGAAATCACGGAAAACCTAAATCAGGATGGCCGGAGAAGGGATTGAACCACCGTCCTTCCGAATGCGAGTCCAGTGTGCTAACCACTGCAGCCAGGAGCTACTTGATATATTGTAAGTCGTCCTCCCGAATGCGAGCCCAGTGTGCTAACCACTGCGCCACCTCGCTCGGTCAGACACGCAGATGTTGTTCCACAGGGGGCAAGTGATCTGTGTAAACTTCCTCCACTGTCTGTTCCTCCACCGTCTGTAGCACAATAGGAATCTCATCCTTCTGCAGTAGACGAAGAGAGACACAAACACGAAGTCGTTATTCGGTACAGTGGAGCGTCTGAAACCTCTACCAGACAGCCTTCTGACAGCTTACTTGAAGAATTAGAATTTAGAATAAATGCTGGCAATGACGGTTATAACCGCAACCAGTGGAAGAGGCTAGCAAGTGCAGATGCTGCTCTCCACCTTTCGTGGGCAGAGCAGGCGGATTGGCGCAATTTGGGACAACTAGTATCAGGATCTATATGTCTTTCAGTAATGGCAGAAGTATCATTTCAATGTTTTTCCTATGTGAGACTGATTTTACTTAGCCGAGGACCGCTTCAGACAGTGTCGGCATATCTAGAACGTTTGAAAACACGCCGCTGTTGACCATTTAGTTCTTCAACCATGACGAATAGTCAAGTACTTCGCTGTTGTTCCAGGGGACCAGTCTTCCCAAGAAATATATTTAACGGTTTGCAGGAAGTGCCCTATTGTTGAGTCCTTTGTCCATCTTCGAGTGCTTTCTGCAAATCAGAAACAGTATATCATTGCCAGCAGATGGATCTCTCTGTGAACAGTCAGCGACTGGCTAAAACAGGCCTGAAAAAGCAGTACCCCTACTACAGCAGAGGAGAGGGAGGAGGGGAGGCCAGAGTGGTTCTAAGCTGGTTAGTCCACATGCACACATCGAGGTAACACGTGTGCACCTGCTGTCATCTTCTCCTGGTGAGATCTTTTTGGGTCGGCTTTTGCGGAAGTTGTGTATTACAAAGATTTTCCTCAATTTCCAGTTCGTGTGCATCATTGTGACCTGTTGTTTATGAATGACTTTTTTTTCGCGACAGTTTCGATGTGTAATTACAGTAGTCAAGCATTTTCCATCAGTTTTGATAGCATATGTTGGCCTCCCTGCACTTCATTGTTTGCTGCCTTATCCCTTCTTACCGTGTATCTGTGTACAAGTTCCTCAGCAGCCATAAGTTTGTAGATCGATAGGAGGCAATTCTTCTGGCAGCGGCTGTAGGACATTTCCCCACTAACTTAGAGTGGTGTTGTGGACTAGAACACACAGCAAGGTGAACGTATACAAACAAGCGATCGGAAAGGGGAGCAAAACCCGGTAGTAAATGAAGCTTTACATAATAACTCTCCGGTTCGTGTGCTATCATTTGCCAAAATATTGCTTCGATATCGCAAACCATTATGTCATATGAGAAATCTTGTGGATATTTCCTTCTGGCTTTATTGTTAGCATGATCTTAAGTAGATGTTCTATATCAGATCAATTTTCTCGAGATTTGTGACAGATATGGACCTCCACTCAAGTGGAGTATGTTCAGTACTTTAGTTAAATATCATACACAGTATTACGGATACACAACACCGTGATTCCAATACAACATTAATTTATTTCTCTCCAAGGAACGTACATCATGGAATATAAAACATTAATTCAAGGATAATCAATATTTCCAGAGTGTCTATAATTACAAATATCAACCCGCAACACCCTCCCCACCCTGGTCAACTTCTAGAGGAATGACCAGTTGAACGGGACGTAAGATTATGGATCCTTCTGAAGTTCTTAAGGTTACAGTTCGTATTTTCCCATCTCTTCCTTCATGACCTTCTATCCGCGCCTTCCTCCACATGTGTCGTGGACGAACATCCTCTTGTAGAAGAACGACATCACCCAGCTGGAGTCTTCCTGAACCTGGCCTTGGTTGATGAGTTTCATGAAAGTTTTTGAGCAGGATCAGATATTCTTTGTTCCACCTGTTCCAGAAGTGTTCTGCCATCTTCTGCAGCCGTTGAAATTCCTTGGACAAGTCCTTTCTAACTGGTGATTCTGGACCAGTAGGTAGTGTGAGTCGATCACCTACAAGGAAATGTGCGGGCGTCAGTGGCTCAGATTCCTCTCCCCCTTGTGTAATTGGTGTAGAGTTTAGTGCTGCTTCTATGCTGACCAGGATTGTGTTGAGACCTTCTTCGTCCAACTGTGACTGTCCTAAAACTTTCCTCAGGCAGCGTTTGACAGATCCCACCATCCGTTCCCAGAATCCTCCCCACCAAGGCACGTGTGGGGCGATGAATTTCCAAGTGATGGCTTGCTGGGCGAGGTACTTGTGCGTCTTGCTTGCCATGAGAGCCTGCCAGAGCTCCTTCTGCTCTAAGTGCGTGGCATGGAAGGTAGTAGCATTATCAGTGTAAATTGTGCTGGGCACTCCTCGTCTTCCGACAAACCTTTGTAGGGCTTGAAGAAATCTGTCAGTTGACATATTTGAGCATAGTTCCAGGTGTATGGATCGTGTTGTTGTGCATGTGAATAGAGCAATATACGCTTTCTTCGTAATATGTCCTTGTCTGACATATAATGGACCAGCAAAGTCAATACCTGTTACTGTAAATGGTTTCAGTGGTGAGACTCGTTCAGCTGGTAATGGAGCCTCAGTTTGGTGAACAACGTGAGCTTTCACCATCTTACAAGGTAGGCAACGGTGTAGAACATGTTTAATTGCCTGTCGAGCTCTAAGGATCCAGAATTCTGTTCTCAGTTCAGATAACACTATGTTTACTCCAAGGTGATGCAACCGAATGAGAGTCTGCTAGATCAGTAAACGTGTGAAATGATGATGTCCTTCAAGAAGAATCGGGTGACGTTGATCTCTGGGTAATTCTGCAAACTGCAGCCGTCCACCGAGACGAATAAGACCATTATCCAAGAATGGGTTGTAGCGAACTATCTGAGAATTACGTGGCACAGGCATGTTGTTGTATAGTGCATGCAGTTCGAGCGCAAAACGTTGCTGTTGAACAACTTGGATCCAGTAAGTGCGTGCTTCGCCTAAGTCTGATGCTGTTCGTTCTCCAGATATTCTGTTTTTCTTTCAATAAGTGCCGTTTAAAGCGAAGTACCCATCCTGTAACTCTTAACAGCATGAAGTAGCTACTGTACCGTGTAGCTGTTTAAATAGGAATCGTTGTTTGTACCATGAAGAACTGGTCTGTTAATTTCTTATTTTCTGGCAAGGAGTGCTCTTCCGTCTGTAAAATTCGAGGCCACTGTGTTCTGTTCTTTTTTAACCAAGGAGGTCCATGGAACCATACAGAAGCATGGTGAAGTTTATCTACTGTGGTACCTCTGGAGATTAGATCAGCTGGATTTTCATCACCAGGTCAGCGCCTCCACTGTGACGGATTCATTAGTCGTTGTATTTCCGTAACACGGTTTGACACAAAGGTTTTCCATCGATTAGCAACTTCGGCTCGCCTGACAGATACCCTGTTTTTATTGCAAACTTTTTCGAATATCGCACATTCACAGTGTCTTACGTACAAGCAAATGTCCCACTAACTATGCCCATTAACTAAATGATGGGCACGACACCATGAAGCTGACATATAAAACTATAAGGAACGTAAAAATGAAATTCTTTACCGAATAGGTTCTGTGAAACTGTGCGAGAAAGATTGCAAGGCAGCAAGTCACTGACCGCCTGAAAGGGGGAAACAATGTAGGCCTCACATTCCGAATAAAGGAAACAATTGGCCCAGCGCTTTGGACGACAACTGGTCACTGCGCATCGACCACCGTGTCCTGCACGGACTCTACGAAAGCTGATTTTCCAACAATAGAACAGACAAAAATAACCCTGCACACCTACTGGGAGGTGTACATAAATGAAAGGAGAGAGTAGGTAAGAGCACTGCAACGTCGAACTGTGCTGCGCTGAGGTCGTGTGCGCATCAGAGTCGGGAGACAGTGAGGTGTGAGCGAGAGAGTTTGGGTGACAGCTCGGGGTGGGGCGAGCTGGCTAGCCGGCGTTTGTATGCAGCGTGCTCCGCTGCGCGAGTCAGGGCGAGCCGCAACTTCGCTGTCTGGGAGCGGCGAACTTCTGGACGGCTCCTGGACGCAGAGTGTGGGGCCGGCATCAATTAGAAACTGTCTGCGAAACCAACTTCCGCAGACTCTGAGCATCTGTCACAATTCAGCACTCGAACTTTCTGCGATACAGCGCCCGCCCGGCACCCTCTCCACTTGCGATAGCCCGGCTTGCCGACTTGGGCGTATTCTTCCGTGGCGTTCATACCGCACGAGCAGGAAATGCTGGCCAACGGTTTACAGTTCGTTTTCCCGGACGCTCTTCCAGGCCATGTTGCACCACTCACTAACAGAGCTCCGAACGCCAGTAACATGACATGTGTCATTGTCTTACTAAAGTGGCAAGGCGGACTGTTACAATGGGAGGAAGCTTTCTTCACTCAATCAGTACTGATAACAGTTACTGATATGCAATTTAGGGAGACATTTCTGAAACTGTGATCTGCAGTATGTGTAACTGGTTTGATGGAGCTCTCCATGCTACTCTATCCTGAGCAAGCCTCATCATCTCCGAATAACTATTACTACTTACATCCTTCCGAATCTGCTTAGCGTATTCATCTCTTAGTCTCCCTCTACGTTTTTTACCCTCCACGCTTCCCTCCAGTACCAAATTGGTGATCCCATGATGCCTCAGAACGTGTCCTACCAACCGATTCCTTCTTCTTGTCAAGTTGTGCCACAAAGTCCTCTTCCCACCAATTCTGTTCAGTATCTCCTCTCAGTATCTACCCATCTAATCTTGAGCATTGTTCTGTTGCACCAAATTTCGAAAACTTCTATTCTCTTCTCGTCTAGACTGTTTATCGTCCATGTTTCACTTCCATACATGTCTACACTCCATACAAATACTTTCAGAAACGACTTCCTGACACTTAAAATTATACTCGATGTTAACAAACTACTCTTCTTCGGAAATGCTTTCCTTGCCATTGCCAGACTGTATTTTATATCCTCTCTACTTCGACCATCATCAGTTATTTTGCTTCCCAGATAGCAAAACTCATTTACTACTGTAAGTGTCTCATTTCCTAATCTAATTCCCTCAGCATCACCTGATTTAATTCGACTACATTCCATTATCCTCGTGTTGCTTTTCTTGATGTTCGTCTTATATCTTCCTTTCAAGACACTATCCATGTTGTTCATCTGCTCCTCTAGGTCTTTGACAGAATTACAATGTCGTCGTCAAACCTCAACGTTTTTATTTCTTCTCCATGAATTTTAATCCTTACTCCAAATTTATCGTTTGTTCCCTTTACTGCTTGCTCAATATAGAGATTGAATAACATCGAGGATAGGCTACAACCCTGCCTCACTCTCTTCTCAAACACTGCTTCCCTTTCATGCCACTCGACTCTTATGACTGCCATCTGGTTTGTTAACCTATCTTCTAAGATAAGCCGTAGGGTCAATATTGCCTCGCGTGTTCCAAGGTACTGAATTCACGAATCCGAACAAACAGAAACTAGCCGAAAGTAGCGTGTATGTTCTGTTTATTTAAAATTCTCTGACACCAGCTGCCTCATTCTATCTTCTTCAGCCACTTTCAAAATTTTTCCAAAAACTTTGGCATGAGGACATTTTTTTTTTTTTACATGCAACTCACCTCACATTCCCACAAGCTCTCCTAATTCTACATCACTCACACCCACTAGCACATCGCTGTAAATCGTTCATACCCACTTGCCCTTTCTCACTCACTTATTCAGCCCAACTCATTGTCGTTATTGGCTACGAAGTCTTCCGCGACGTATTTCTTGAATAAAAATCTCTCGGTGTACATGCTGCGTCAATTCAGCATAAAACTCCAAGCTTTCGACCACTACCTCCATGGTCGTCGTCAGGGCTAAAACTGACTGTCGTGGACTATTTTTTTTTCCTTTATTGAGTTTCGATTCCCCCTGAAGGGGGCGGGCTGGCAGCAGCTTATTACGCCGCTCTTCAGCCTACAGAATTTGTTTTAAAAAGATGAAGATAATAAAAAATAACAGTTGGCGATAAAATCGGTGACTTAAAGGTAAAATGGCAGAAAATTCTGGAGCTTAAAACATAAAACACAGGGTTGATGATGCTAATAAAATGCACAGGAAGCAGAAAAATAATAGACAGATAATTAAAAAAACACGGCTACAGTCTGGGTTCTGTTCACAAGAGATATAAAATGCACACCCAGCGACAGCATGATTTCTGTTCGCAACACTGTGGAAAGACGCACAATACTGAACACTCACTTAAACACTGCACTAAGAAGTTGGCACAAATATGACATACCACACCCGAGAGCAGGTGGGGGGAAACTGGACAGATGACGGGAAAAAAAGGAGGGGAAGGAGAGGAAAAGTGAAGGGGGAGGGGGGAAAGGAGCCAATGGAAGATGAGGATCCATAAGAGGGGTGGGGGGTGCTGAGCAGACGTGCCAGGGAGTGGGGAAGGCAGAGGAGGGGAGTAAAAAAGGACTCGGGGGGGGGGGGGGAGCAACGAGATAGGGAGAGGTTAGGCGGGGAGAAAACACAGTATGGAAGGGGGGAGGAAGAGGGAGCCCAGGGAAAGGATGGAGGAAAGGAGGGGGGTGAGGATCAGAGTTGATAGGAGGGATAAATGGAGGGAGAGAGGGCACCATCCGGGAGGGGGAGTTGATGGAAGCCACCTTGGGAAAGGAGATGTAGGGTGTAGAGATGGAGGGTAGGGGGGATACAACAGTGAAGACGTGGCAGGGGGTGGGGATGGGAGAGGAGAGGAACAACCAGGGGGTGAGGGGGTTCAAGGCGGCGGGAGGTGTAGAGGATGCGGATATGTTCGAGGAAGAGGAGCAGATGGGGGAAAGGAATGAGATCATAGAGGATCTGCGTGGGGAACGGGAGGCGTATACGGAAGGTGAGGCGGACTGCATGACGCTCAAGGATCTGGAGGGACTTATAAAATTTGGGGGGGGGGGGGGGCAGATATCCAGGCAGGACTGGCATAATAGAGGATGGGACGGATTAAGGATTTGTAGGTGTGGAGGATGGTAGAGGGGTGCAACCCCCATGTCCGGCCAGAGAGGAGTTTGAGGAGTCGGAGGCGGTTGTGGGCTTTGGATTGGATGGAGCGGAGATGAGGGATCCAGGTGAGGTGACGGTCAATGGTGAGGCCAATGTAGGTGAGGGTGGGGGTGAGGCGGACAGCACGGGCGCAGACAGTAAGGGAGAAATCCAGGAGCCGGAAGGAACGAGTGGTACTACCTACGATGATTGCCTGGGTCTTGGAAGACGTGAACTAGCGAGGTTCCCACTTTTATATGCCAAGGACGGCTTCTGATTGGCTGCAATACGTCATAGCAACACCGATATGGCGCGTAGTGAAGTGGTGCCCTCTACTTCCATAAATGTAGTTTCTATCCTGCGTTGCTTGCAGCACCATCCCTTGAATCAGGAGGTAAAGTGCAGGAAGTTTTTCTCTGCGATTTTTCTTTATCCAGTGCACTCTTCCAAGTGTTGCTAAGTGCATAGGCATTGTCTGTTAAAGTTACTATCGCTATGTCTAATTTCGACTGCTTCCCGGATCACAGAGTCCCAGTAATTCGATGCGTGGGCTATTACTCTGGTTTCTTCAAATAAAATCTTACGCTTGTTAAACAGGCTGTGTTCAGCCACCGCTGATTTTTCCAAATACCTGTATTTTAGGTGGCGCTGGTGCTCGATGCAGCGGTCGGCAACGGTTCTTACAGACTGGCCCACGTAATTCTTGCCTCATTCGCAAGGAATAGTATAAATTCCCGGCACTCTTAAGCCGAGACTATCTTTGACTGATCTCAACATTTCCTTAATTTTCCTAGGTGGTCGGAAAACTGGTTTTATTCCTTGCCTCTTCAGGATTCTGGATGACATATTACAACTGTTGGCTGCTTATTTTTCCTCAGAAATTTTGAAGTTGTTCCGGCATACCTTGACGACCACTTACTTTTTATAGAGTGGAAATTATTATGAAATGACGGATGGAACAGCCATGGGTTTGCCACTGTCACCAGCAATAGCGAATTTTTTCATGGAGGACTTTGAAGAACGAGCGTTGAACAGTGCTCACCTCCGCCCATCATGCTTCTACAGATACGTCGACGATACTTTTTTAATCTGGCCACACGGCAGCGACACACTGCAGCAGTTCGTCGAACATTTAAATGGTGTACATCCAAACATAAAATTTACATTGGAGGTAGAGAAGGAAGGGAAGTTACCTTTTTTAGATGTGTTGGTAGCGCGAAAGTTGGATTGACGACTGGGTCATTCTGTGTACAGGAAGCCAACCCATACAGATTTATATCTGCATAGCCATAGCTTCCATCATCCGTCTCAGAAGAGAGCTATGCTGAATACTTTAGTACACAGAGCCAGGACTATTTCCGACAAGGACCACCTCGGTCCCGAGATTAACCATTTGACGACTGTTTTCAAGAGGAATGGTTATTCTGCCGGTGAAATTAAATCAGTATTGTCCAAGAAAGTAAGACACGATGCCGGCCATATACAAGAAGAGGACCAACACATAGCGCGGCTTCCTTTTTGCGGTGCTACAACGAGCAAGATAGCCAGAGTCCTGAAGAGGCAAGGAATAAAACCAGTTTTCCGACCACCTAGGAAAATTAAGGAAATGTTGAGATCAGTCAAAGATAGTCTCGGCGTAAGAGTGCCGGGAATTTATACTATTCCTTGCGAATGCGGCAAGAATTACGTGGGCCAGTCTGTAAGAACCGTTGCCGACCGCTGCATCGAGCACCAGCGCCACCTAAAATACAGGTATTTGGAAAAATCAGCGGTGACTGAACACGGCCTGCTTAACAAGCATAAGATTTTATTTGAAGAAACCAGAGTAATAGCCCACGCATCGAATTACTGGGTCTCTGTGATCCGGGAAGCAGTCGAAATTAGACTTAGCGATAATAACTTTAACAGAGACAACGGCTATGCACTTAGCAACACTTGGAAGAGTGCACTGGATAAAGAAAAATCGCAGAGAAAAACTTCCCGCACTTTACCTCCTGATTCAAGGGATGGCGCTGCAAGCAACGCAGGATAGAAATTACATCTATGGAAGTAGAGGGCACCACTTCACTACGCGCCATATCGGTGTTGCTATGACGTATTGCAGACAATCAGAAGCCGTCCTTGGCATATAAAAGTGGGAACCTCGCTAGTTCACGACCATCTAGAGGGTTGGATCCCCTCCTTCGATAGCGTCAGATTGCAAAGCCTGGGCTACTCTCAGGTTGGAATCTCCGTCTTCGAACATTGTGTCTGTCTGCCCGCCTGCCCGCCCGCCGCTTGCTGCTGTAGCTGTTCGTCCGTTCGTCCGCCTGCCTGATCGCTGTCCGTCGCCGTCGTCGTAAGCGCTGCCGCTGTCATCGCCGCCGCCGCCGCCGCCACCGCTGCTGCCTGCTGTCCGTCCGTCTGTTCGTCGCCGACCATTGCCGCCGCCGACGCCGACGCCGCCGCCTGTTGCCCGTCCGTCTGTGCGTCGCCGTTCGTCTGCAATGAGTACTCCCACCTCCACTGTCATCTACACCTCCCCCTCCCCCTCACCCTCCGTCACTTCCTGGAGTGCCGTCCCTGGCCTCCCTTCTTACACCTCCCCTCCCCTTCCCCCACTTACCCATCCCCTATCTCCTCCCCTGCTGTATACCCACACCTCTACACCCTTACTCCAGCCTCCACACCCTCAACAGCTCCCACTACTACCCCCGCCCTCACGTACGCCTCTGTTGCCGCCTCTGCTGCCGCCCCTCAGGTGGTCGGCTTCCCCTCTCTCACCCACCCTGTCGCTTCGTGATCTGCATCTCCCGCATGCATCACGTCGCGCCGAGCCACCATCGCCACCACAGAACCAGCTGCTTCTCCCGGCGCCTCCAATACGCCACAAGGATCTGCCAGCTGCCACCTCCCACTCCTCCCCGTCCCTCTCCCCTCCTCCCAGCCTCCAGTCTCCAAAAAACCCCAAAAGCGCGCCATTACCGACTCTGCTCCCGCCACTTCCCACAAAAGGTCAACACCACCTCCCCCTCCCCCTGCCGTCTCCATGGACACCACCCCTCCCCCAGCCACCCATACCTCGGCCCCCACCCTCCACACCTTTGTCCTGTCAACTCCCGATCCTAAGTTCCTCGACGCTCATACCCTCACCATGGAGATACGAAAGTACTTACCTGGTGCTCCCATCTCCCAACTCATTCCCCGCAGGGACTCAGTCCTTATGAAGTAACCGTCCCCATCCTTTCACACAGACCTCCTGCGAAAACTCCCACGAGTTATGTTTGGCCCCCACGCCTCTCTGACACCCTTCCTTTCTGCGTCCACTCCTCGTCAGCCCCAGCCTCCCCGTCGCCCCTCCACCTACACCGCTGTGATCACCAAGCTCAGCCCGGTGATCACAGAGGATGAAGTGTTGGCAGAACTGAACTCCCACCCTGACTTGGAAATCCTCTCTGCCCGCCGTATCCACAATTCCTCTGGTCCCACGTACCTCATGCGGGTATTCTATGAGTCCACCCCATCCATTGACCATCTCCTCAGCCAGGGTGCTCTGATATACCACCGTCGCCACCCTGTTGAATCCTCCAAATACCCCCCCCCCCAGTCATACTGTTGCCAGCGGTGCCTGATGTACAATGACCACCTGACTCCCAACTGCAAAAACCCCCCCAACTGTCCCCATTGCAAGGCCTCCCACTTTCTTAAGAACTGCCCCAACCTCGCTGCTTCTCCTTCCTGTAATACACTGCAATGGCCCCCATCCCACCTACTCCCACAAGTGTAAAGCTAAACCCCCTCCAGCCACCCCTGAGCTTACAGTCCCAGTTCATCCCATCGATCCCCCTGTCCATCCCAACAATTCCCTCTGTCCAACCCCCACGGCCGACGACATCATCCGGTTCCTTACCATTGTACTCCAAAACATTCACCCTTTTCAGCGCCCCCACACCTTCCAACAAATCTCCCTTGCCACTCGCTCCGTTTTCCACCTGAACACCTTCGCCACTTACTCCCACAACCAAGCCCACTTGACCTTCACCCACCTCAACACCCTAGTTTAAGTCTTTTCCCTTCCGTCTCTTCCCCTCCTCCTTCCCGCCATGGCGCGGCGCGAGTATTGCATCCTCTTCCAGAACATTCGCTCCTTCCGCTCCAACAAATACCTCCTCATGCACACCCTCTCCCACCACCAGGTCGACACCTTCCTCTTGAACGAAACCTTTCTCCAGCCCCACCATTCTATCCGCACCTCTCCCTATCTCCTCTGACGCTCCTGGTCCTCGTGCGCAGGGTGGAGTAGCGATTGGCCACCTTAAGCATATCCCCATCCAGCCACAACCTCTCCTCAATGACCGCACTGAACACCTTATCCTTAGCGCCTTCTTCCCCTCTCTCACCATTACCTGTGCCACCATCTATGTCCGCTCCACTGCTCCTCTTCCTTATGACCTCATCTCGCACATTGACCGCAACTTCTCCACCTACGTGATTGCCGCCGACCTCAACATCCATAGCTGCACTCCTGCTGCCCTTCGGCAGTGGCATCAGTTCCTCTCCACAATCCAAGGTGACCTTGTTCCCCTTCCCCAGCACACCTGACCCGAAAGTGACACCACCCCCGATGTTGTCATTGCCTCCGCCAACCTCCTTGGGCATATCGCTGTCGCCGTCCTTGACCCCACGGGTAGCGATCACCTCCCTGTCCTTCTCACCCTAACGTCTGCTCACCGCCCCCCTCCGGCTCTGCACCCTGCACCCCCTCCCAAGGTCGTCCATGACTATCACCGTGCCAACTGGGATGCCTACCGGGACTCCATCTCCACCCAAGTCGAAAGCCACCCTCTTACCTATCGCCATCCTGACGACATCATCCACGCCTCGTCCTTCCTTCAGAAGGTAATTACTGACGCCGTGGAGGCCCATGTTCCTACTAAAACCATCCACCCACACCATCCCACTCTCCCTCCGTGGGCTGTCCTCCTCCTCCGTGAATCCCGCCGCCTCTATCGCTCCTTCCTGCGCACTCGTGACAGGGATACACTCCAACGCCACCGGCAAATACAGCGACACGTACGGAACCTTATTGCAGCAACGAAACGCCGAGACTGGCGCCAGACCTGCACACGACTCAACGCCACCCTCCCTATCAACTCCTCCAAGTACTGGTCCGCCTTCCATCGCCTTACTGGTTCCCTTTCCACTCCCCACTACCCCCTTCTCCGTAACGATCGCCCCCTTCCTGACAACCTCAGTAAGGCCGCCCACTTCGCTTCCCACCTTTCCAAGGTCTTCTCTATCCCCGATGATCCCCACTTTGATTATTCTCTTGTCCCCACCGTCATGGAACGTGCCGATACCTCGGTCGCTCCACTTGCTCCTAGTCTCCAGTACTTGGGGCAGTTTCACCCCTCCGACATAAACACTCCCATCACAGCACAAGACATTAAATTTATCCTCCGGTCCAAACGCAACACGACCCCTGGTCACGACTGTGTCACCTACCGTCACCTTCGAGAAAGCCCCTATTCCTTCCTGACTGTCCTCGCCCATCTATATAATGTCATCCTCTCTACTGGCTTCTAACCTGACCTGTGGAAGACCTCCCGTGTCCTCTTATTCCTCAAACCCAACAAACCCCCTTCTGCCGCCTCTTCCCATTGTCCCATCTGCCTCACCTCCATCTTCAGTAAGGTCTTTGAATCCATCCTCTCCCACTGTATCCATCAGCACCTTGCTCAACACCACCTCCTCCCCCTTCTCCAGTGTGGCTTCCGACCCTCCTTCTTTGCTGAAGACCAACTCCTCAACCTTGTTCACCTTCTGTCCCTCCAGCTCAACTCCCGTCGCTCTGCCATTTTTGTTTCCCTTGACCTCCAAAATGTCTATGACCGTGTATGGCATCCCGGTCTCCTCTTTAAACTCCAAACCTACGCCCTGCCTATCAATTTTGTCCGTCTGGTCGCTTCCTTCCTCTCGCACCATCCTTCCTATGTCACCCTCCACAACACCAACTCCCGTATGTTTTATGCCACGGCTGGTGTTCCCCTGGGTTCTGTCCTCTCCCATCTCCTTTATCTCTTGTATACAGCTGATATGCCCAAGCCACCCCCACCAGTCCACCTTCTCCAGTATGCTGATGACACCGCCTTCCTGACTCTCTATCCTACCCTTCAACGGTATCAACGTACCCTCCAAACCCACCTTAACCAGTTCACCACTTGGTGTAACCAGTGGTTCCTCCGTCTCAACCCCTCCAAAACCCAGGCAATCATCATAGGCCACACCACTCGCTCCTTTCACCTCCATGATTTCTACCTCACCCTTTATGGTCGTCCCATCCAGCTCACCCCCACCCTGAAATACCTTGGCCTCACCCTCGACCGACACCTCACCTGGACCCCTCATCTCCAGACCATCCAGCAGAAAGCCCATTCCCGCCTCCGCCTTCTGAAACTCCTGTCTGGCCGGACATGAGGATTGCATCCTTCTACCATCCTCCACATCTACAAATCCCTCATCCGTCCTATCCTCTGTTATGCCAGCGTTGCCTGGATCTCCGCCCCCACCCACTTTTACAAGGCCCTCCAAATCCTTGAACGCCATGCGCTCCGCCTTGCCTTCCGTATCCCCCTTCCTTCCCCCACACGGCTCCTGTATGAACTGATCCCCTTCACCCACCTCCTCCTGTTCCTCCAACATCTCCGCATCCTTTACATTGTCCACAGGCTAGATCCCGCCCACCCTCTGGTTTCCTCCTTCCTCTCCACCCCCCGCCCATTGCCACGCCTCTATCACTGTATCCCACCCTCTCTCCACCTCCCCACCCTCCTTCATCAGGGCAATTTCCACCGCCTCCCCCTCCCAGATGACGAACGTCGCCATGACATCTACCCTTCCTTCCAACTATAACCTGGCCTTGTTCCCCCCCCCCCTCCCCAGGGCCCCCTTTTTCCTCTTCCCTCCTTCTCCCAGAGCGGATTTTCCTCCTTTCCCCCCCCCCCCTCCCCTGAGACCCTGCACCCCATACTTGCCTCTTTCCTTCCCACATCCCTCCCTACCTGGCCCTCTTCAGCGCGCCCCCTGCTCATCTCCCCCATCTCTTCCCCTCCCTCCCTTCTTCCGGTCTCCCTCATCACCTTGCACCTGGCAGATCCTCTGTTTTGATCATCGTCAGTGTGCCACATCAGTGTTGTGTTTAGTGCTGTTTCTCCTGTGCGTCAAGAGGTGTGATTTTAATTGTGTACTGCATTGAGGTTCGCCGTCAGTGTTTGTTATGTGCTACGCCATCCGTCGATACCTTTTATGCTCCAGTCATACTGTGCCTTGTGTTCTTTTAATTGTCGCAGTGTGTGGCTTTTTGTGTGTGCTACTTTTAAACAGTTTTTTATCTCCATTTTACAGTCACCCCGTTTTTTGTCTATTGCCTTCCATGATGTTCCCCCTTTTTTTATATCTATGTTCACCATATTCTCTCCTTTGTTATTTTTAAATGTCTTCTATTGTTTGTTCTATGTCTTTCAGCTGAAGAGCAGCGCATATGCTGCTGCCAGCCCACCCTGATGGGGAATTGAAATACAATAAAGAAAAAAAAAAAATAGTTCACGACAGTCAGTTTTAGCCCTGACGACGACCATGGAGGTAGTGGTCGAAAGCTTGGAGTTTTATCCTGTATTGACACGGCATGTACACCGAGAGATTTTTATTCATTGTCCTTATTTCTTTCAGTCTCTCTATTAATGTTTCCTCTGTCACAGCCACAGTCCCCTCCGTTCTGTCTCACTACTGCAGTCTCCTGTCACTGTCACTGTCTCCCTCATCCTCTCTCTCACTGACAGTATCTCATTCCTTTCTTCCTACAGCTGCTGTCGCTATCTCCTCGTTGTCATTGTCAAATACCTGTCTCTCATTATTAACTGTCTCTCGTTGTCACTGACTCTCACCCACTTCCACTTTCCTCTTCTCTTTATTCCTCCCGTTCCACTCCCCCCCCCCCCACCCCCACCCACCGACACCACCTGTCTCTTCCACTCTTTTCCTAGCACTGTCCTGTCACTGTCAAGTATGTTCCACTGCCACTGTGTCCCTCTCTTTCCCTCGCACTGCCATTGTCTCCTTCGCTCTTTCTATAACACAACAGTGTCTACTATCTTCCACCATTTATTACTTTTCTATCTGTTTGCCAAAGCCATTGCCTTCTTCTCGCTCGGCATAAAAAAGCGTGAAATGTTCGCATCTTAAAATTATTGGGAATTTTTAAAGGTGCTGAGGAAGACAGAATAAGGCAGCCGGAACATCACTTCCTAGTCAGAGTCTTTTAAACAAACAGGAAGATATTTACATTTTTTGTGCTCCAATAGCAACATTTCTCCGCTAGTTCCCTTCTTTTTCGTGCCGCAGCGCGGGCACATAATTCATATGAAAGGAAATGTATTTGTCATCAACATTTAGATTGTTTACTTACGTGAAAGTGAAACAACGCAAAACTAATTTTGCACCTGAGACTGGATTTTACGTACAAAAAAATTTTGCATGTGCTTAAGTACTACAATTTGGGGTTCCCAGGTGATAACTAAGACAGCTTACAGCATATTTCTCCATGCTACACCTCTTAATGAACTACTTTTTCGCTTCACACAGGATTTTAGGAGCACGTTTTGTGTGTACAAATAGGTTCTCTTTGCACCTCTGTGTCTTGGAAACGGATGTCCTACACGAAAGGTTACACATATACTTCGCAAACCACAATACGATGCATGGCGGGAGAGGGGGGAGGGAAATGACATATACTCTCGTTCCACTCGTAAATGGAGAGAGGAAAAAGCGGCTATCTAAATGCCTCCGTATGAGCCATACTTTCTCTTATCTTGTCTTCCTACGCAATATGTAGTCTGGTGCCAGTTGAATATGGTGTGGAACGTCACAGATGATGAAACCAACAACTATCAATTACAAAAAGCTGTCGCTTACACCGAAATGTTGTTTCTCTAAGCGCAAGACCCTAGAAGTCTGCTGGTACACGGAAAGAAACGGTCAATTTCTGCTTGATGCAAATACGCATGTATAAGAGATGAAAGGCAGTTGGTAAGTGATAATGATTGCAATTATTATCACTGGAGAACGTCTAAATCACGTCTGTGATTCCTTCTTCAAAGCATTACGAATAGAGGTCTGTGAAATTTTCGAACGCACATAACGTAACACTGATCGAAATTCACCGTTATTTGTGTCTCTTATATGGGTGATATGTCATGTTGGATAAGATCCGTGGACTTGTGATAGCGTCTTTGATTAGAGATCAAAACGTCCTCGGTTCCGGTCTAGAACCCCTCGACAGCATAGATTTGGAATAAAAACCATCAGCAATGTCGCCGAAGTGCTCCGACATAAGAAGTCACCCTCATTCTTCCAAAGGGGGTAGAGTAACGGATAGAGTTTCAGGGCACTCTCCGCTTTTCGGGTAGGAAATTGCCCCTAAAGGTGGAAGAATCAGCGGTGATCAACGGCATGAGGATGCAGAATGCAAAGGAAACCACTGCTGTAAAGGCACATAATGTGTATCCCCAGGACACATGGCCTGTCATTGAAAAGTGTCGAGATGATCTTTCCAACAGTTAAAGATTCCTGAATAGTTCCAGATTCAGATTTCCGGGAGGGGCTGCCAAGGGTAAAGAGAGTATGATAAAAAGATTGAATAGCCAGCGAAAGGATAAAGTTCGATGAATCGGGGCGTGGAAGGTCAGAACTTTTAACGTGATAGGGAAGCTAGACAATCTGGAAAGGAAAATGCTAAGGTGCAATCTAGATATATTGTTTTCAGTGAAGTAAAGTGGAAAGAAGATAAGGATTTCCGGTCAGATGAGTATGGGGTAATATCAATAGCAGCAAAAAATGCTATTATGGGAGTAGGATACGTTATGAACAGGAAGGTAGGGCAGGGACTGAGTTACTGTGGAGAGTTCAATGATAAGGTTGTTCTCATCAGAATCGACAGCAAACGAAAACCGACAAAGAAAGTTCCGATATACATGCCAATGACGCAATCTGAAGATGAAGAGATGGAGAAAGTGTATGGGGATATTAAAAAATGTCGTGTGACTACGGCCTCTCGTCGGGTAAACCGTTCGCCTGGTGCAAGTCTTTCGATTTGACGCCACTTCGGCGACTTGCACGTCGATGGGGATGAAATGATGATGATTAGGACAACACAACACCCAGTCCTTGAGCGGAGAAAATCTCCGACTCTGCCGGGAATCGAACCCGGGACCTTAGGATTGACATTCTGACGCGCTGACCACTCAGCTACCGGGGCTGGAGTATGAGGATATTGAACGGGTATGTGAGTAAATAAAGGGAGATGAAAATCTAATAGTCATGAGGGACTGGAATGCGGCTGTAAGGGAAGGAGGAGAAAAAGGGATATAACGGTAGCATGGCGATGTCAGTGCAGTTCTGTCACCGTAAGACATATATAACGATAGTAAATTTTTTTTATTTTATTTTATTTTTATACAAATGGATAGAAGGAAGGCCGTTCCTCTTCGGCTACATAAACAGAATAATAGGAAGTCGTCCCGTTACGACAAAGGATGCTCCATACTATAGCCCGCTGGGAATTTTTCGATGACTGTCTTCTCGTTGCTGTGTTGTTTCCGTTGTTTGTTCAATCTCATAAAAAAAAAAAAGGGAACTGGGAAGAGGTGCTATGGTTATCTTCTCATGTCATCGATAATCCAGCTGCGAGGCGGATTATGGAATGCGCTCCAAAGAAAATTAGAAAAACATTGCCTATATTTAGGGTTCTTGACGATCGCACAATGTCGTTCGTTGAGGTAATACCAAAAATCGGGTACCGTCTTTTCGCCATTACCGAAGAGGTAGTGAACAGCGTGGCCGCTGATCCACGTCACAGAGTTCGTTTTTGCTCTTGGGAAATAAATCTTATCGGGGAAAAGAAGTGATCGGGTAGTTATCCTGTCGGGAGTCGTGCGTGTGAGAAAAGCCAACATCTGACGCACCAAATACCAAACGTCCTTTGCCGACCCGCATTCGAAACGATGTTCATCCGTGTCAATCACTTGGCATGTGGCACACAAGGGTGAAGCAGCTAGGTGGATGTGATGTAGGCGGGACTGGCACAACTGTTTCCCATTAACAGTTGCGTACCATGCAGATTGCACGTTAGTATCAAGGGTGGTGGCATTCACTGCCTGCCACACCGCGCGCCACTTCGTGTTGGGGTGTTTGCTTTCAATCACATTCGGCATCCTGTTCATTTGCATGGCAGCATATACCGCCCTCGTCATCATCAAGCGTGTGGGTAGTAGTGCAGTGCGGATGTAGCTTAATTCAAGGAAGAACTGGCTAATGTAGAAGAAAGGTGCTGGGATGTCCGATATCATCACAGGGGGTGCGAGTGAGATTGGTCGTAAGGCTTCCAGTAAGAGACTTGTGAGGCACGTCGGACTTCGTCGCCACAGTTGCAGGTGACAGCTGACGAACAGGGCCTTCGCTCTGTTCTGAACATGACAAAGGCCTAAACCCCCTCTGCTCCTCGGGAGGGTTAGGGACTCGTAACGAATCTTAAATAACATGCCCGTATTAACAAAGGATCCCAAAACCGCCAACATGCGGTGAGCCAGGGTAGGTGGTACGGGGAGTATCTGTGCAAAATGGGGGATACGTGACGCCAAATAGACGTTAGCATATCGTGTCCGTTGCAGGAGGTCTAGATGTCGCAGACGGTGGTCACTTATTCCTGCTCTCATCTGATTCAATAAACGCCTGTAGTTAAGGGCTATTGAATTAGACGTAGTCAATGTTCTAGTCCGCTCTAAAGGCCGCTTACAACACTCACGATTTCTACTCTTGCAATTACGTTTGGTACTTCAGATGTTATTCTAGCTTCGGTAATTGATCCATTTAAACACAACTACCTCCTTAAAGACCTTAGTGACCTCAGATGCCGCGAAATGGATAAATCTCGGTAAAAATGTGAAGTTATCATATAGTCTTGGTTGCAGCTTTCATTTTTCGTCAAACTACTTCTTGCGAGTGATAATAATACTGAAAAACACGGTCTCCAGCCAAAATGACGAATCTATTGACGTTATTCAACAAATTCACCAAATTTGGTCTTTACTATATTTTGGTTCTTATTAAAACATTTTCTCTTTTAATAATTTCTATCACTGAAGGAACAGGCTAATGCACGTACATAGATGAATAATGAGTGCTTTCAGAATTGGTCACACGCACACACTTAGAAAGTTTTGGTCCATGAAAAGAACGCCGGAATGACAATAATGCCTACTTACGTTTCTGAAGGTGAGATCAGTAACACTGCCTCTGAAAACATGTATTATGTGCAAGAAATATTTTTATGATACTTTTGTTAGTATCGAAACGATTGTAAAAGGTTTTTTACACATGGTTTCTCTCAGTTTTATTGAAATAGTTACTTTACGTAATTTCTTGGACAGAAGGTCCCAATAACCAAGTTCTCACACTAGGTAGAATTGTTATTTACTTTACATACTTTCAATGTAATCTACAATTCTCCACGTTTACTTTAATTGTTGCATTTGAGTGATAATTTAAATTTACTTTGAAAGAAAACACTCAGTTGCGGAATAATGTTTCACACAAATGGATTCTCGGTTTCATTCTCTTTAGTATAGGAAAGGACCCCCACCTGGAACACTTTAGGTTAAATGAGTAGTGTTGCATAAAAAAACATAAAAAACACTTAAATTATTATTGAACAAAACACTCATAAACTTGTCAACACAGCTCGTATACAGAACCATGGACTGTCAATTTCAATAGTGTCGTCGTGAGCACAGTTGCTGGAGATTTAGGGCCTTTGCCGGCCGCTGTGGCCAAGCGGTTCTAGGCTCTTCAGTCCGGAACCGCGCTGCTGCTACTGTCGCAGGTTTTCGAATCCTGCCTCGGGCATGGACGTGTGTGAGGTTAGTTAGGTTTAGGTAGTTCTAAGTCAAGGGGACTGATGACCTCAGATGTTAGGTCCCATAGTGCTTAGAATCGTTTGAACCATTTAGGGGCTTTGAAGGCACGTAGAGTTTTCCAGAGGTGGAGATTTTTTTTGTTTTCGTGGTGTCGAATTATGCGACTTATACCATCACAAATATGAGTTTGGCTTTCCTAGGGATCTGCGTCAGTCTAAGTAATGGTTGCCTTAGGCCATTTCACATCCAGCAACCAACACTCGTTGCAGACACAATTTTATATCTCCTCTAAAGGGTTGCAAACTTGTACTTTAGCACTTCCCCTTCACTCACATCTATTAAGCAGTTAATCTTTAGCTTTGTTTAAACAGTACTGCGGAGTACAGCGCGCATCAGCTTTCATCACCTGCCTCAGCAGTGTCTTGCGCCTGTCTGACCTGCTCCACTTCTCCCCTCTCCTACCTGTTTCCGTTAGCAGCAAAAAGCTCCACTTTTTCCGACCTTCCAGAACGTCGGCAAATCCCCACTGGTTTTCACCTATATTTAACTCTAGCCCTGAGCTGGTGTTGACTTCACTTTACAAACAATTATACATAGTTAAATAAAAGATACTTATTGTTACTTAAACATTTGTTAATTACATACAAACTGTGGTGTCACCGCCAGACACCACACTTGCTAGGTGGTAGCCTTTAAATTGGCCGCGGTCCGTTAGTATACGTCGGACCCGCGTGTCGCCACTGTCAGTGATTGCAGACCGAGCGCCGCCACACGGCAGGTCTAGAGAGACTTCCTAGCACTCGCCCCAGTTGTACAGCCGACTTTGCTAGCGATGGTTCACTGACAAATTACGCTCTCATTTGCCGAGACGATAGTTAGCGTAGCCTTCAGCTACGTCATTTGCTACGACCTAGCAAGGCGCCATTATCATTTGCTATTTATCTTGTGATGCATGTACCGTCAGACCTATGTTCACCAATTATGGATTAAAGTTAAGTATTCCAGAAGCTACGTACTTTTTTTATTACACTCAACTCCTTTAACTGTTCCAGACCTCACGCCAGCCTGCGTGAGCTCAAACGCGTGCCTTTCGGCTACCTCATAGTGGCTTGGCTGTCTTGCCAACTCACAACACAAACATTAAACTTCACACAGTTAAAAAGAATATTGTCTTCTGTAAACATTCTTATACACTGCATACTGTACCAATCTCATTCTTTGCTTCATTAGTGGAAAGTCTCTCGCTCTAAAAAGGTCGATAGTGTCACAAGATTACGGGAGAATATGGGATTTATACTAGAGATGAAAGAGGAGAATAGCTACCTGAGTTCTGCAATTAATTTCAGCAAATATTAACGAATACTCTGCACAAGAACCACAAGAGTAGGAGGTGTACTTGGATGAGGCCAGGAGATACGGTAAGATAGCAGTCAGACTGCATCATGGTCAGGAAGAGATTCCTAAATCAGATACTGGATTGTAAGGCGTACCCAGCAGCAGGTATAGATTCAGATCACAATTTATTAGTGATAGTGACGGAAATTGGGTCGAAGGTTAAGGAACGAGCTAACTGCGAAGAAACCATGGGTATCAGAAGAAATACTTCAGTTGATCAGTGAAAGAAGGAAGTACAAAAATGTTCCGGAAAATTCAGGAATGCAGAAATACAAGTCGCTTAGGAATGAAAGAAATAGAAAGTGCAGGGAGGCTGAAACGAAATGGCTGCATGAATAATGTTACGAAATCGAAAAAGAAATGATTTTCGGAAGGACTGACGCGGCAAACAGAAAAGTCAAAACAGACTTGAGTAAAATTAAAAGCAAGGGTGGTAACATTATGAGTGCAATGGCAATCCCACTGTTAAATGCGGAGGACAGAGCAGATAGGTGGAAAGAGTACATTGAAGGCCTCTGTGAGGGGGAAGATTTGTCTTAGTTGATAGGAAAAAAAACAGGGATCGACTCAGAAGAGATAGGGGATTCAATACTGGAATTTAAAAGAAGTCTGGAAGACGTAATATCAAATAAAGCAAAAGGGATACACAAAATTCCATTACAGTTCCTAAAATCACTGGGTGAAGGGATAACAAAACGACTGTTCACGTTGGTGTGTAGAACGCATGACTCTGGCGATAAAGCTGACTTTCGAAAAATGTCATCCACATAATTCCGAAGATTGAAAGAGCTGACAACTGCGAGAATTATCGCACAATCAGCTTAACAGCTTATGTATTCAGGTTGCTAACAAGAACAATATACAAAGAATGGAAAAGAAAATTGAGGATGTGTTAAATGACCATCAGTTTGGCTTTAAAAAATGTAAAGGCATCAGAGAGGCGGTTCTAACATTGCGGTTGATAATGGAATCAAGACTAAAGAAAAATCGATTTGTCGACCTGGAAAAGGCGTTCGATAATGTAAAGTGGTGCAAGATGTTCGAAATTCTGAGGAAAATAGGTGTAAGCTGTAGAGAGAGACAGGAAATATGCAGTACGTACAAGAGCCAAGAGGGAATAATAAGAGTGCAAGACCAAGAAAGAAGCGCTCTGATTAAAAATAATGTAAGACAGAGATCTAGTCATTCGTCCATACTGTTCAATCTATACATCGAAGAGGTAGTGATGGAAATGAAAGAAAGGTTCAGAGTGGAATAAAAATTCACGGTGAAAGGATATCAATGATAAGTTTTGCTGATGACATTGAAGTCCTCAGTGAAAGTGAAAAATTAAATTTGGTATTTACAAAGTTCTTTGTCATAACTGCACAAACAGTAAATTCAGCACACTACAGGTACTGGTTGCAGTAAATCACTATTTAACCAACACCACATGCAAAATAATCATTCTGAAGGTTATGTCCAAAATAATTTAAAAACTCTGCGTAAGGCTGCTAGAGGGGAGTTGCTAAAGACCCTTGAAGAAATTGATATTTCTGTGCATTACTAAAACCAACCATCTTAATTGGGTAGCTAGGCCTGAGAAAAAACATTTTTATGATCTTTTCGATGACTTGTTATAGAAACTTTCTATTGTTTTGTTTTGTACTATTTTATCTCTATGACACAGCTTCCACTATAATATTTTTTTTTTTTTACTTACTGGTCGCCGTTTGTAACTTTACACACATAGTTCTTGCTCCACTCGCCAACATCCTGAAGGTATAAATGTTCCTTTTTTTTTACTCTGTACGTTTTAATTTTTAACTTTATTGTTTCTGTGTCCTCTAAGTTGTAACATTATCTGTATTTCAGGGACAAGTCTGAAGAGCATCATAGCTGATTGAAACTGGTTAACATTTTAATAAATACTTCATGCGATCAAGCTTGCTTCAAAAACTTTATTAAAAAGGATTGGCACAGATCGATGTTTTTCCACCAATATTTTTTTTCACAATGTTTGTATCCACTATACTACGGATACTTGCTTCTTAGGTAACGCCTGACATTAGTAAGTGAACATCACCACATGAAGTTCAACAAATGAGTTTTGGAGACAGGAGGTGGCCGAAGGCGGAAATTACCAGACATACCCTATCTTGAAATCACGGCGTCCTTGCAATGACCGACTCCATTACAACGGAAAATGTGTGCGTATACAAGTACAGCGCACAAAAAGTTAGTCACACGTAGCAGACATTACCTAGTACCGTCCAGTATTGACTCAAGGTTTTGTAGCTGGCTCAATTCAGTGAGGATGAGAAAGTCCGCTGATTTCTCTGGCTATGTCATTGACATTCATCTGAAGTCACTCATTGAAGGTTAGATCCCCTGGAGCCAGCTGTACCCAGCAACGTTTTGCTGTGCCTCAGTCTGCTTAAATGAAAAAGAAAAAAGGGAAAGCACGAAGTTCTAATATGAATGGGGATTGGACATACACTGAACAGTCGAAGTATTATGACCACTGCTCACCGCGACGTTGGGTGTCGCCTGGTGGCGTTGCGGGCACGTGACACACTAACAAAAGTATGTAAGCGGAGCACAGACGGATGGCGATAACCGTAGCGAAGGTATGGGCTGCAAATGGGCAAATCCAATGAGACAAGCCACTCTGATAAAGGGCAGATTATTATTAAGCAGGACCTGCGAACGAGTATCTCGAATATTCACGTGTTGCTGTCGTGATCCTGTACGGGGAGACGTAGAAGGACAGAGAAACTTCCCATAGGGGCTAAATCGTTGGACGTCCGCGACTCTTCACAGAAAGTGGGGTTAGGAGGCTTGTCTGCAATGTAAAGCAGGATAAATTGTGATCTGTGATACGTCTACCAAAACAGCATGCTGATGCACGCACAAGTGTTTCGGAGACGCCGTTCATCGAACATTGTTGAACATCAAACTCCACAGCAGACCACCCTTACGTGTTCCCATATCGACCCGACGACATTGACAGTTACGACTGCAATAATGAGTACTAGACTATCAGGATTCGATCGTGAATCATTGGAAACGTTTCGCCTCTTCAGATGAATAGTCGTGCTCGTGATGACAATAATAATAATTCTGCATTTGCATAATCCAAGATTCGTCTGATTAATTTTCTCGAAACTTAAGTAAGATGCGAATGGAAAGTCACCTTGTTCTTTTATGTGTAATGTATTCCGTTATTCCTAAGTCTGTCTCTTGTCAGTGCATGCTAATAATTCACATCTCTATGCCATCACTAGCGTGATTATCGTTCTGTGACAGTCCAAGTTCCCGAATAGGTAGTAGAGAGATGGGGCTCCTGGTGCAATTTTGATATCAAATTGATAAGCAAATTAATTAAATTGATCAATTAATTACCCTGCAACCACGTGAACCCCCAAATTCCCCTCCACCACCCCTATATCACATCATGTGTTTCCCTCAGCCAGCCTCCTCCAGCCTTTCCTTCCACTCGATCAACTACCCTATTGGCGGGAATTTAGAATTTTGGTGCGAATTTTGAGTTTTGGCGTTCATTTCTTTGTCCCGGGAGTGTGCTGACGTCCCACCTCAGCACCACCCGGGAACTGGCGGTAAATTAAACATTGCAGTGCCCTTTTTGGGACTTGAACCCTGATTCTTCTGGATGGAACCCCAATTGCACTCCCCCCCCCCTCACCCCTCATGACACATGAAAACTACCCAGATGTAGGAAAGGAAGGTTAGTTACTTTATTTATTTTGGCTGGGAAGATGAAGTAAAGATCGGTCCTAATTACGTAATTAATCATAAATATCGGTCCCACTTACACAACCACATGTATAGTGCCCCACAAGGCCTGCCTAAAATCGTAATACAGCTCAAAAATTGACTGTGTCATACCATTGGTGTTTTCCTGCTGGAAAACAATTTCGCAATACCACTCGAAACTAGTGACAGATGCATTCGAACTCTACCTTTCACCTACAAGCTAGCGAGAAAAAAGGTTGGAGTGGGAGGTACTATACTTTTTTTGTGGGGAATATACTCAACTGACATGATGTTTGTGTTGGAGAGAGAGGACATTAATAAATGTGTTACCTGTAAGCCTCCAGCTGAAGACTGTATCTCGCGCTGTTTGACGTCAGAGATCGCTGCAGATGTCCGCTCGATAATCACACTGCAGCCCAGGTAGTCGACGCTATGGTATCTAACAGAAAATGCAGAAATTACACATTGCAATTATCGTCAAAAAAGGCAGCACTCATAATGAACAGATCATAATGCAACAGATGTACTGGGGAAAATCGTCGTCCTTAAAGATTACAGAGAGGTGCATTAGTTGAACAGGCATACTCCTCGATGGGTGCTCACGAACTAACCAACTTGGAGGCAGTTTACCTCTCCCGGCCCTACCACCCCTCATCTCATACTCTCCTCGCTATAGGTAGGGATAGAGGTCTCTTCTATCTTGTCGCGTGAGGTCCACAAGAGATCCTTCTGGTGGCATTGATATACTGCCTTCTGTCTGCAGAAATCAGTCACTGATAAACAGAAGACATGAAGAGGACGCTTCTTGCAATCTGTTAAAGGTTTTTCTTGGAAAAAATGGACCCCCTGGAGCAACAACCATATTCCGAAGAACTCTCCAGATCGCATTTTCAAGCATCTGCTGTTTGGAAAACAGGAATCTCAGCATCCAAAGAGACCGCAGGCCCCAGAGCAGTCTCCCGCCGATCTGGTTCTTGAGTCTTCAGTACAATGCATCCACAACGAGAACATGGCTGGGTGATGAGCGCTCATGGAGCCAACAAAAGCTACACATACAACAGAGCACGACGTGAGCGTCCCCCAGAACAGAAGCAAGATACATTAACACCATCCTGACCGCAGGTTGTTTGTCTTTTAAGGGCAGCTGCAGTCTCCTGCCGACACACCCATCACGCCGCTAGTAGCTCCACCAGCAAGCTCACACTGTCCTTAGGGGGGAGGACTACACACTGTAACAGTTTTATTTAACGTTAACACACCTCCCATACGCCAACATCTATTAAAACGGAGAACACAATCACAATGATAATCAACTTCCTCTTTTCAAGAAAATAGGTGCATTCCTTTTTCTTCTAGGCTTATGAGCAAAATCGGTATAGTTTTTACGTTAGAGTGCAGGATATAATTCGCATCTCATTATTTTGCGACATCCAACGAAGGTCATCGCCATCGATTACAAATGATCAGACTGCAGAAGCCTATACATGTCGACACTGCACAAAATCAGGAAAAAAAAAGTTCCACTATTTTGTTTTGAAAATTACTAATCACACCGTAGCAGTTTTATTTAACGTTAACACACCTCCCATACGCCAACATCTATTAAAACGGAGAACACAATCACAATGATAATCAACTTCCTCTTTTCAAGAAAATAGGTGCATTCCTTTTTCTTCTAGGCTTATGAGCAAAATCGGTATAGTTTTTACGTTAGAGTGCAGGATATAATTCGCATCTCATTATTTTGCGACATCCAACGAAGGTCATCGCCATCGATTACAAATGATCAGACTGCAGAAGCCTATACATGTCGACACTGCACAAAATCAGGAAAAAAAAAGTTCCACTATTTTGTTTTGAAAATTACTAATCACCGCAGAATGCCCTCACTATTTCGTAACCGTAAATGGAATAAACAAAAAGCGAGAATTTAAACTCCAAAGAAAAACCGTCTGTGTATCGCAATTTTTTCAGCTTGATGGACAAATTACACGACCTGAGAGTGTCTCTCACTTTCAAATCAGTGTCTGTAAATAAATTGTCATGCACATATGTGTTTCAAATATTTCAGATACATAAGATAACATTAAGGAATACAATCTTTCACGTCATTTGGTCATATCTCAGAAAATACATAATCATTTATTATAATTCAAGAGGAATTTGCTGTTTTGTACACTATGGTTTTGTACACTATGGCATATCCCACTCATAATTTCGGGAAAAATATCAGAGTAGCATCTGAAATCAACTCTATATATACTCCTGGAAATTGAAATAAGAACACCGTGAATTCATTGTCCCAGGAAGGGGAAACTTTATTGACACATTCCTGGGGTCAGATACATCACATGATCACACTGACAGAACCACAGGCACATAGACACAGGCAACAGAGCATGCACAATGTCGGCACTAGTACAGTGTATATCCACCTTTCGCAGCAATGCAGGCTGCTATTCTCCCATGGAGACGATCTTAGAGATGCTGGATGTAGTCCTGTGGAACGGCTTGCCATGCCATTTCCACCTGGCGCCTCAGTTGGACCAGCCTTCGTGCTGGACGTGCAGACCGCGTGAGACGACGCTTCATCCAGTCCCAAACATGCTCAATGGGGGACAGATCCGGAGATCTTGCTGGCCAGGGTAGTTAACTTACACCTTCTAGAGCACGTTGGGTGGCACGGGATACATGCGGACGTGCATTGTCCTGTTGGAACAGCAAGTTCCCTTTCCGGTCTAGGAATGGTAGAACGATGGGTTCGATGACGGTTTGGATGTACCGTGCACTATTCAGTGTCCCCTCGACGATCACCAGTGGTGTACGGCCAGTGTAGGAGATCGCTCCCCACACCATGATGCCGGGTGTTGGCCCTGTGTGCCTCGGTCGTATGCAGTCCTGATTGTGGCGCTCACCTGCACGGCGCCAAACACGCATACGACCATCATTGGCACCAAGGCAGAAGCGACTCTCATCGCTGAAGACGACACGTCTCCATTCGTCCCTCCATTCACGCCTGTCGCGACACCACTGGAGGCGGGCTGCACGATGTTGGGGCGTGAGCGGAAGACGGCCTAACGGTGTGCGGGACCGTAGCCCAGCTTCATGGAGACGGTTGCGAATGGTCCTCGCCGATACCCCAGGAGCAACAGTGTCCCTAATTTGCTGGGAAGTGGCGGTGCGGTCCCCTACGGCACTGCGTAGGATCCTACGGTCTTGGCGTGCATCCGTGCGTCGCTGCGGTCCGGTCCCAGGTCGACGGGCACGTGCACCTTCCGCCGACCACTGGCGACAACATCGATGTACTGTGGAGACCTCACGCCCCACGTGTTGAGCAATTCGGCGGTACGTCCACCCGGCCTCCCGCATGCCCACTATACGCCCTCGCTCAAAGTCCGTCAACTGCACATACGGTTCACGTCCACGCTGTCGCGGCATGCTACCAGTGTTAAAGACTGCGATGGAGCTCCGTATGCCACGGCAAACTGGCTGACACTGACGGCGGCGGTGCACAAATGCTGCGCAGCTAGCGCCATTCGACGGTTCCTGGTGTGTCCGCTGTGCCGTGCGTGTGATCATTGCTTGTACAGCCCTCTCGCAGTGTCCGGAGCAAGTATGGTGGGTCTGACACACCGGTGTCAATGTGTTCTTTTTTCCATTTCCAGGAGTATATATATATATATATATATATATATATATATATATATATATATATATATATATATATATATACATATATATATTGTGTGTTTGTATGTGTCTGTGTGTGTGTGTGTGTGTGCGGAAAATGATCGAAAAAATATGAAACACGACATAAAATCGGTAATAAACGAGGAAAACCTGGTATAATTACGACTAATTATGGGGAATACGACGAAATATGTAAATTCGCGAAAAAACTTGCAAAATTACGAAAATTGACTGGTTTTACCTAAAATTAGCCAAAACCTAGCATGAAATGCGGTGAATTGAGGTGGGGGGTGGGGAGGACGGAGGGTACCCGGACACAAGACCGAGAAAAGCTTAAAAAATTTGCTCTTGGTGCATTCCATTCAGTTATAACCCTTCCCCTCCTGCTATGTGTGTTTTCGTAACACATACTTCAACAAAGACGACGTAAGGATTACAGGGACGCACTGTTTTAAAGCAGGCAATCCATAACTGTGTTCTCACACATGTAGTCGAATTTAGGTATTACCTATTATAGTTGACTCTCACAAGCAATGTTATTCCTTATGTATTAAGGAGAAGAATCAATGCCTTTATCGGCCTTAAGCCAGCCCCTGGAGTGTTCTGTAGGAGGATGGACAGATGCCACATATATCTCCTCCAGTAGTGTCATTGGGGGTGTAAGCAGTGGACATTTGAGAAAGCGATCTGGTCAGATCTTCTGAATTTCATTGTTGCTCCAGGGAGAGGGGGGGGGGGCAGTGTTTCCCAAAAATATTTTTAACAGATTGCAAGAAGCACCTTCTTCTTGTCTTTTGTCCATCTGTGACGGATTTCCGCAGACTGGAGACATTATATCAATCCCACCAGAAGGTCCTCTTTGTGGACCACACACGACAAGATAGAACAGACCTGTGGTGAGGGGATGTGGGATTACGGGTGGTAGGGTGGGGAAGGGTAGTTTTCCTCCAGGTTGGATAGTTCGTGAGCACTCTTCAAGGAGAGTGCACGTTCAACTACCGCCCCTCTCTGCAATCTTTCGGGGCAACGATTTACCCTAGTACATGAGTTGCATTATGACCCGTTCATTATGAGTGCTGGATTTTTTCACGGCGATTTCAGTGTTTAACTAGAACAGTGGTGCATTTTCCATCAGATGCGGTAGCGTGTATTAGCTTCAATTACCGAAGCTGCAGTGTGATTGTCGAGCAGGTGTCTGTAGCGAACTCTGGTGTCAAAAAGTGATGGATACAGACCTCAGCTGCGTGCTTACGGGTAATGCACTTATTAATGCCCACTCTGTCCAACACAAGCATCATGTCAGCTGAATATATTTCCCACCAAACAAAAAAAAAGCACCTCCCAATCCAGCCTTTTTTGCCACCAACTTGTAGGGAATGGTAGAGTTTGAGTCCATCTGCCACTAGTTTCGAGTGGTATTGAGAATTCTTTTCCCAACAGGAGAATGCCATTGGTATGGCACTGTCAATTTTTGAGCTGTATTGCGATTTTAGGCTTTCCTTGTGTAGCACTATGCATATAGTTTGTGTAATTAGGACTAACCTTTGTGATTAATTACGTTAATTCAGATTCCCAACTAAAATAAATAAAGTACACTAACCTAATCTTCCTCTCCTGCATCTGCTTAGTACCATGTTTTGGGGCTTCTGTCCAGAAGGACCTGGATCCGAATTCCAGAAAGGGCACTGCCATTTTTAATTTCATTCCAATTTCCTGGTTGGAGGTAGGGTGGGACGTCTGCATGGTCCTGGGACAAAGAAATTGCCGCAAAAATTCGAAATTCCCGCCCTTAGAGCTGATGGGGAGGGGGAGGGTTGGGGCAGAGGAGGCATGTACCCATGTGCCGGCTGAAGAAAACTTATGATATCGTATAGGGGTGGTAGTAGAGGGGGTTGTTCAAAAAATGTGTGTGAAATCTTATGGGACTTAACTGCTAAGGTCATCAGTCCCTAAGCTTACACACTACTTAACCTAAATTATCCTAAGGACAAACACACACAACCATGCCCGAGGGAGGACTCGAACCTCCGCCGGGATCAGCCGCACAGTCCATGACTACAGCGCCCTAGACCGCTCGGCTAATCCCGCGCGGTTTAGAGGGGGTTGGAGATGGTCGTTTTGGTGTAATTAATTGATCAATTTAATTAACTTGCATGTCAATTTGATATCAGATTGGCATCAAAATTGCACCAGGAGCCCCATCTTCCTACTACCGCATATACCTTCCTTTTTCCGCCGAGTCATTTTACCTGACCCCTTATTGAGAGATGTTAGTGCTCTTAGGCTAGTTATATCAGCCTAAATTGTGAGAGAATAGAGCACATTTCATAAACTGGCTTATTCATGTCCTTTGTATTTAAAAATGAAGTTGATGTCCTCCCTTGAATTTTTCCTCTAATGATAACCTTCCTTGCCCCAAGACAACACCGCCCCTCCCCCCACACGTCCCTGTAGAAGAATTTGCAAAGCACTTATACAGAACTCCACAACCACTTTTCAAGAGAACAGTGAAACCTGCATTCTGTCTTTAAATGTTCGATCTTGCATTCTGTCTTTGAACGGTCGAACGAACCCTGCGTGTCCATTGTGTTGTTGCTTTGTTGAATTATATTCAGATGCTAGGTCTTAACTTTTCTCTGATCCGTCATGATCCTTGCACATAAGACAGACAACATAAAGGCCGGCCGATGTGGCCGAGCGGTTCTAGGTGCTTCAGTCTGGAACCGCGCGACCGCTACAGCCGCAGGTTCGAATCCTGCCTCGGGCATGGGTGTGTGTGATGTCCTTAGGTTAGCTAGGTTTAAGTAGTTCTAAGTTCTAGGGGACTGATGACCTCAGATGTTAAGTCCCATAGTGCTCAGAGCCATTTGAACCATTTTGAACAACATAAAAATGAGTTACTTGTCATTCGTCCATTCACAGAAAACCACGTATCTCATTAGTTGGCGCTAAACGAAAATCCACTCGCAGTGGTGAAAGAGGATGTTTCATTAGGAAGGTTAAAGTGGGATATATATTAAAGTCATCATAATTTTCCTTTTCCTTTCCAGTATACCACATATCCGTTTTGATCGAGCGACATTATCAAGTGAACGTAACCTGCCCTAGAACTCCCATAATCCTACGTTTGCTATCAGGCACTTGTTTTTACTCGTTATAACGATTTAGAAGAAACAGTAAGATTTAATTACCGACAACGTTGAAATAAAGATCATGGTGAATGTTCACAGTACATAAATCATGCTACGAAAAACACCCTTTAAACATCGTAGAATCACATGTGGCTGTAACTACATACTGAACATATTGCTTTAGATGCTTCATGGGGTTGACGTTGCCTTCGGATGCTTGCATTATTGAAGTCGCGGCTCCTCAGCGCATTCCACACAACTCCTGCCAGCTGCTGTCACGTCTGTGTCGTTTGGCCCAATGAAGAAGCGGAAGAAGCGCAGCATTATATGTTGCTGTGAGCAATAGCCTTTTACAACGTAACCTACTGCTAAAGTCCATTGCATGCAGTTCCCTTTGCAATATTCGCTGTTTCAGATGGACCTGCATTCACTAACGGCAACGGTTCCGGTCAGAGTGAAAAAGACTGTCACTGACAGGACGTGACTCTCTGTAGAGCGTCTCTCTAACTTTATTTAAAACGAACTGATAATCAAATTTAAAGTATTTGCACAAAAGGAATTACCAGGAGTGTATCTTAACGTAAGAGGGTAACATTTCATATCTCTTACTGGCATAGATATTACCTGTATCGGGGAAGTGTTACTACGCTGAACTAGAAAATTTGTTCTACGAATCGTTCTCATGTTTATGGGCAGCAGGGAGGTGGAAGGTGGGTGGTAGCTGTCGCAAGATACAGAAATTGAGATTCAACGAAATAATAAATTCGTCAAGCAGGACAACGACTTTGACGCATATGCCTGACGTTCAGTTACCTGCCAATAATAATACATAATGACATCAATGAAACAAAATTATTAAAAGACTGACCACAAATGTACGCTGGAAAAATATTTATATTCTCTGACAATCATTACATTTTTGCCTATCTCTTTATGTCAACCGTAGTTTAATTCTCTTCCCCATACAGACGTAAGTCTTACATCTAAATCAGTTTCTTTAAACCTAGAATACCATAGGTGGCACATGTTACATTGACACTACTCTAAATTTATTCAAAGGAGGTCATAATTTATAGGTTACGCATTAGTTAATTACGTCTATTAGGTCTCCCATGGTGTGTTAAACACCACATTAAGTACAAAATGTCGTGTTTTGCATCCTACAACAATCTTAATTTTTACGAGGGCTTAGTAATCTAAAGTTAGTGCCGACTACAATTCTCGTTATTACATGAAGTACAAGCATCCATTCTCAGCGACGCCTACAACAACAAGAAAGAGCTCATCTATTCCCTCCTGATGAAATAATAAATTCGTGGAATAATGGCATCGCCGGCCGTGGTGGTCTCGCGGTTCTAGGCGCGCAGTCCGGAACCGTGCGACTGCTACGGTCGCAGGTTCGAATCCTGCCTCGGGCATGGATGTGTGTGATGTCCTTAGGTTAGTTAGGTTTAAGTAGTTCTAAGTTCTAGGGGACTTATGACCACAGCAGTTGAGTCCCATAGTGCTCAGAGCCATTTGAACCATTTTTTGAATAATGGCATCGCAGTCCAAAGAGCACCTACCTCTCTCGCTGCCGCCGTAGTCCTTGCGTATAAATAATATCCTTTGCGCGAAGTTCGCCGCTGGCGTAGCACTAATAAACAGTAATCGATTTCACAATACAGTAAGAGATGGTACAAAAAATGACAGTACAAAAGGGGTAGTACAGCTCGTCTCCAGTTCCTGCCGATTAGGATCTTTTCCAGACTACTGTTGTTATGCCGTGTTAGACTGTCAGGGATGGTACACCTTTTCCCTTACACACAGTGGAAAATCCTAGTTAATATACAAACAAATCGGGCAGCTTCGCTGCGCGGTATGGTCATGAGCACATCTTAACATGATGGCTCGTTTCTTTCATTCTGTCAAGTCTCCACGTCGACCCACGTTTCTATTTTGATTCCATGCACCCTACTGTCTCATACACGTCACTTGACTGCCATTAAGCTGTGGAGTTATCAGTCTTCTGATTGGTCTGACGAGCGTCACAACGAATTCCTATGCTGTAACAACCTCTTCATCTCATAGAAGCACTTTCACCCTGCTTCCTCAATTAATTGATAGGTATATTCCCATCTGTGTATCCCAAGCACTTTTTACCCTCTAGTATGCTGGAAGTTATTTTATGATGTCTTAACACACGTCATATAGTCAGTGTTCTCCACACGCACCTTTTTTCGCCTCTTCTGCGGAGAGTCTCCTCATTCCTTTGCAGTCCACAACACAATCTACTGCGCTCCAAACGATACGTGTGCTTTTGAAGGGGGTACCTTATACTGTCCAGCCACATTAATGTGACTACCGCCTATGTTCGACGTCAAAATGCAATAACCACTCACAGACTGCACTTGTCAGCACTAGCAGTTGAGGATATACAAAGCGTGTCAGGACGGGAGAGTGAGGGAGTGCGGGGGGGGGGGGGGGGGGGGGGGGACAGTGCAGTCGTTGACGTGATGCGAAAACGGAGCGATTTATCTGGGGTCCATAAGTGCATGATCATTGGCTTTTAGGCCAAGGGTGGAAGCATTTCCCAGTCGGCTAAGTTTGTAAACTGTTTACGTGTCTCCTTGGTTAAAATATACCGTGCATGTAGAAAAGCGGTATTCAAAATAAGCGACGAGCCAACTGCGGTGCACGACGTGCCATGGATTACAGGGTTGAACGACGGCTACGGAGATGTGTAAGGGCGAATAGACACACGACTGGTAAGCAACTGACAGCTCAGATTAACAAAGGGGCTGCCAACAGTCTGCACACGGGCCTTCGCTGCAGGCGCCTCTTTCATGCACCCATGCTACTCAACATCCTGTTGCCTGAACAGTTTGGATTCCGCGCTGAGCACTCCACAGTCCAACAATGCCTGCGCTTGGTTGAGCACGCTTGTCTGGCCAGGGCAAAGAGAGAATCCACAGGAGCAGTATTCCTGGACATAGAGAAAGCATTCGACCGCGTCTGGCACGATGGCCTAATATTTAAACTAGACCACATAGGGTGCCCAGAACACATCATAAAGATCATTGACTCATTTCTTGCGGAGCGTCACTTCTTCGTAAGAAGTGGGACAGGATCGAGCCAGATGCGGCCGATTGCGGCCGGAGTTCCGCAAGGTTCGGTTTTAGGTCCCGTCCTATACTCCATTTACACGAACGACATACCGAAGCAGGTCGGCGGGGAGATCGCTCTCTACGCCGACGACACTGCCATCTACAGGAGCAGCCGCAACCTGGACTTCATACGACGAAAGCTGCAAGCCCACCTCGACTCCATAACGCAGTGGTGCAATTTATGGAAAATTAAAATCAATCCGAGTAAAACCCAGGCCATATACTTTACAACCAGGCTAAAACTCCCAGACCAACAACTAACAATTGGTGGTCGGGACCTGGCCTGGCGAAATTGCATCACATACCTAGGGATGGAGATCGACAACCGCCTCACATGGAGACAACACATAAAGAAAGCGGCAAACAAGGGGTGCGCGCTCCTGTCCCAACTATACCCTCTTCTGAAGGGTGAAGGACTCACCTTGAAATGCAAAATGCTTCTCTGGCGCCAACTCATGCTTCCGGCCATCTTGTATGGTTCGGAAGTGTGGTCAATGGCGTCAGATACCTCACTTTCAAGACTACAACGGCTACAAAATAAAACCTTCCGGGTAATAACAGGTGCTGACAGATACGTCCGCAACACACAAATCAGAGATTTCTTAGAACACCCCACCATCTATTCCCTCATAAAGGAAAAATCTGCCAAACTTTATGAGAGAACACAAACATCGCCCCATCACCTCATTCGAAATTTAGGCTGCGAACATCCAGACCTTCAACATAAGAGACCTAAATTAACCCTCACGCGCCACTTTAGGGACATTTAAAACACACAAACACACACACAGAACAAACATTTACACAAAAACACGCACACAAAACCAAACCACCATCTTCAAGAACCCCCTAGCGCATTCCTAGAAGTCAGACGGGCACAGCCCAGTGGTACTTCATTCCAAAAGTACAAACAGAAGGCATGTCCATGCTACTGCTGGAATTTGCACGCCAATATGGTAACATGACGTCCACTGAGAGGCGACAGGTGGGTTTTTCAGATGAATCACGTTTTATGCTCGATCGTAAAGATGACCGTTGGCGTGTACAGCGTGAAACGTCTCAAACGAACACCTTGCTAAAATCGTCGGAAGGGTCCAGGCTGGAGGAGGGAGCGGTATGGTCTGGCGAATGTTCTATGACATTCTCTGGGTTATCTCGTCATTGTACAAGGCACAATGGATCAACACAAATATGCATCTATTACTGGGGACCATGTCCACACCTGTATTGGTTTTCCTCAGCACGATGGTATCTACCAGCAGGACAATGCAACGTGTCACACAGTTCACAGCGTGCGTGAGTGGTTGAAAGAGTATCAGGATCCCGTACTCCCCTGGTTACTAAACTACCCGGATTTGAGCCCAATCGAGAATCTATGCGACCACCTCGATGTATGTGCCATGGATCATCAACCGAGATACGCCACGACTATGGAGTCAGCATGGGTCCACATTCCCGTTGATATCTTCCAGAACCCCATTGACTTTCTCACAATGCTCCACACTGCAAAAAGCTATTCTGTAAGTTATTTCTGTTATGACTGGTTTCTTGCGCTTCTCCCCTTATCATTTTTACTCCTCTAGAAATGTGATCGTAAAAGTTTTTTTACTTAAATACCAATAATGATATCGTGAGGTAGTATTCTGGTTCGCGTATGTACCAATCTTGTTACTAACTGGCAACCTACACAAAATTAGTATGCTATGAGCCATCAGTAGACTAGCTACCCGAAGGGCGGTAGATGGCTACCGGCCCCCAACCATTCGGAACATTTTGTGGCGAGTGTTCTCCGCTTCACATTGCTGCCACCCTCAGCGTCCCCAGAGCTGTGACACCGTAAATCCCTGACAGTGTGTAATGTTGCCTATACGAGCGGATCATTAACTGATTAACATGAGTCACCATCTCAAATGCTTACTCAATATTTGGAACGTCATTTTATTCTACCATTGTGTTGCATTATGACTTAATTTCATCTCATATTCGTGGTTTTTTTTTCTCTCTCTCTCTCTCATTTTCAGTCATCAGGAGTACGACTGGTTTGATGTGGCTCGCCACAAATTCCTCTCCTGTCCCAACCTTTTCATTTCAGAGTAGCACTTGCAACCTATGTCCTCAATTACTTGCTTGTTGTGTTCCAGTTTTTACCCTCTACACCTCCCGCTAGCACCGTGGAAGTTATTCCCCGATATCTTAACAGGTGTCGTATTGTCCCTTCTTCTTCTCAGTGTTTCCAATACATTCCTTTTGTCGTCGATTTTCTGAAGTACCTCCTCACTCCTTACCTTATTAGTACACCTAATTTTCAACATTCTTCTGTAACACATATCTCAAATGCTTTGATTAGGTTCTGTTCCGGTTTCCCCACAGTCCACATTTAACGATCATACAATGCTGTGCTCCAAACGTACATTCCCGGAAATTTCGTCTTCAAATTAAAGCCTATATTTTATTCTAGTAGACTTCTCTTGGCCAGGAATGCCCCGTTTTTCAGTGTTAGTCTGATTTTTATGTCCTCATAGCCCTGTCCATTATGGGTTGTTTTTCTGCCATGATGTAGAATTCCTTAACATCGTCTGTTCCGTAATACACAATTCTGATGCTAAGTTTCTCGCTGTTCTTATGTCTGTTACTTCTCGTTATTATCGTCGTTCTTCGATTTATTCTCAATCCATATTATATACTCACTGGACGTTTCTATTCAACAGGTCCCGTAATTCTTCTTCACTCTCACTGAGGACACCAGTGTCATTAGCGAATCTTTTCATAGATATCCTTTCACCTTCGATTTTAATCCCTTCTTTGAACCTTTATTTTATATCCGTAACTGCCTATTCGATGTATAGATTGAACAGTAGGAGCGAAAGACTACATCCTTACCTTTCACCCCTTTTAATCCTTGCACTTGGTTCTTGGTGTTCCAGTCTTATTGTTTCTTCTTGGTTCTTGTACGCATTATATATTAGCCGTCTTTCCCTATAGCTTACCCCTATGTTTTTCAGAATTTCGAAATTCTTCAGACTATTTTACCTTGTCCTAAAAATATTGACAGCATGTAAAGATGACTGTGTATAAAAAACACATAACAAGGGAGATGGTACAATGGATAGCATAGTGCATTCGCATTCGGAAGGACCCGGTTCAAATTCCCGTCCGGCCATCTATACTTACGTTTACTATGGTTGCTTTTGAAAGGGCACGGCCGACTCCCTTAATTCGAGACTGTGCTCCGTCGATAGCGATGTCTTTGTTGACGGGACTTTAACTCTTATTTGACTGATCGCATTGGAGAAAAGGGAACTCCTGGATTTGCTGAAAGCTAAACATATAATGAACGATGAACAAGAGGATTATTTGCTCCAGACTTACTCAAAGAGCAGCAAAACATTCAGCAGTATGTTTTTGACGGTATAGTGTGTGTTCTTTCAGACAGGCATATCCGAAAGAATAGACAACATTGTGTCATCCTCAGCCATATGTATATACTTGATGCAAGAAGTTTCCGACTTTTGCTTCATTGTGGCACTGAAATAACTCAGTGGTGACAAATGAAAGCCGGCTGCTGTGGCCGAGCGGTTCTAGGCGCTTCAGTCCGGAACTGCGCCGCTGCTGCGGTCGCAGGTTCGAATCCTGCCTCGGGCATGGATGTGTGTGATGTCCTTAAGTTAGGTAGGTTTAAGTACTTCTAAGTTCTAGGGGACTGATGACCTCAGATGTTAAGTCTCATAGTGCTCAGAGCCATTTGAATTTGACAAATGGAAATTTGCGCCAGACCGGGATTTGAACATGGATTTCCCGCTTTTCGTGAGGTTGCCGGAACCGCTTCGACTACCGGAGCACGTCTCTCATCCGACCCAAATCTGCAAATGCCGCTCACTTCAGTGTAGTGTACCCCGTTCATTATTCCTCTTCGCTCACAGCCTTACTGTATTCCCGCAAGGTGACCACTGGTGTAAAGCGGGAAATCCGGGTTAGAACTCCGGTCCGCCACAAATTTTCATCTGTCGCCATGGAGTTATTTCAGTGCGCCAATGTGGCAAAAGTCGGAAACTTTTTCCGTCAAGTAAACTCAATTAACAATCTTCCTTGGTACTGTAGCGCACTTCTAGACTTTTAGCACACTTCGTAGCCATTTTTCACAAGAACTTTACCTGACTTGCAGCAGTTGCTTCACTAGAAAACAGTGCAGAATACATTAAGGCGCGAGTCCTCTAGCAAGTAACTTCCGCAAGTAACTTTTGCAAGTACTTGCTGAGGTTTTTACGTTAGTACGACAACCTGCGCAAGTTGACTTCTGCAAGTGACTTCGGCAAGTTATTTTCACGAACTTGCTGCAAGTACTTGCGGAAGTGTATCCATTACAGTTCGCGTTGTGACAAGCAAGTTGTAGATTACAATGTCGTGTGCACAAACCAGAGCAGCCGCCAGTGTTATTGTATTGTTAAAGAAAAAGCGTGTCGAAAAACGAAAAGTTAAGAAAATGAGAAGAGTTTGGGTAAAGAAATGGATACAGAGGCGTTCATGCTTAAGTTTCCAAGAAACACTACTGAACGAACTGAAATCAGAGGACTTTGCTCAGATTAGAAACTTTCTGAGAATGTCTTTTTCAAGTTTTGAACACCTCTTGTCAATTGTAGCATCAAATATTCGGAAACAGGATACAAATATGCGGCAAGCTATATCACCAAGAGATCGTCTTTTAATTACTCTTCGATTTTTAGCCACAGGTAAGACAATAAAACATATAAATCTCAAATAAATATTTATTGTCAATAGTCGTACATTTATATTTATTTCACTGAATTACTTTTTTTAAATTTTTAGCTGATAGTTTTCACTCTTTGATGTACCTTTTCCGAATACCCGTTTGCACAATCTCTCGAGTTGTTACAGACTGTTCTGTGACTCTATATGAATGTCTGAAAGGAGAATATTTGAAGGTTAGTATTTCGATATTTCATAACTCACACAAACAATTCGCTTAAGCAGGAAATTTACGAAACAGTTACCTTGTGGGTAATAAACTTGGGCAGTATCAGAAATAATAATTACTTTCTCTGATGGTGTACAGATGAAATTGCTTTCACCTGTCATCCAAGAATTAGTTATAGTTTCATCTTCCTCATATACTTCGAGTATTGTCTTTTGTATTATCCTTAATTTTTTTTCGACTTGACATTTGTGTTAATAATCTTAATTCCGATGCCACATAGTCTCCAAACACCTGACGCTCATCAACAGGTTTGTGCATCGCTTCTATTACCTTGTTTACGATAGTGACTGAATTTTCTTTTCAAAATTCTTCTTTCCTGTGCTTTTTCCTGGACTGTATTGCCTCACATTCATTATCTTCCCTGGCATTTTCTGATCCCTAAAATAAACATTGTAATGTAATATTTATCTTCAAAGGGATAAATTTCAGATATAACTTTGTTTTCTATAATGTTAGGTACCTTCAACAGAAGAAGAATGCTTACAAATCGCTACTGGGCTTGAGAATAGATGGGATTTTCCCAACTGTATTGGTTCTATGGAAGGAAAACATATAGTCATACAGGCTCCCAAGAAAGAAGGTAGTGTGTACTTTAATTATAAATGGAACCACATTATTGTGCTATTGGCACTTATTGGACCTGACTACAGAGTTATATACTTCGATGTGGGCAGTAATGGTAGAATATATGATAGTGGAGTTTTTAATAATTGTAGACTGTCAGAATGTCTTGAGTCTAATTTTTGAATGTACCAGATCCTCGGAATTTACTTGGTGAAATTGTGCAGATACTTTACGTCATTGTTGCTGATGATGCATTTGCTGTAAAAAATTATATGATGAAGCCCTACCCTTTTAGAGACCAACCAGTGCAAAATCGTGTGTTTAACTACCGGCTCTCTAGAGCAAGAAATGTGTCTGAAAACTTTTTTGGGCTTATATGCACACGTTTTCTAGTATTATGAACGCAAATTCTTCTAAACCCAGAGATATCGAGGCAAACTGTCAAAGCGATTTGTGCTCTTCACAAATTTTTACTCACAGAAAAGTGTAGAAATTCCGTTTATGCCCCACCTGGCACATTTGATTCTCAAGATTTACAGACGCAAGGAGAATAGCGCAAAGACATATGGACAGAAACGAATATACCGCTGGAACCAATCAATATACATACATAATTGGCCACAGATGGACAATGAAGTGAGAAATGAATTCACAGACTACTTCGTTTCACCAGAAGTGGAAGTAGCCTGGCAATAGAGATGTCTTCAAATTTCAATTGATTTCTGTTGAGAATGTGAACATAAATACATCCGTTGTTGTTGTTGTAGTCTTCAGTCCAGAGACTGGTTTTATGCAGCTCTCCATGCTACTCTATCATGTGCAACCATTATCATCTCCCAGTACCTACTGCAGCCTACATCTTTCTGAATCTGCTTAGTGTATTCATCTCTTGGTCTCCCTCTACGATTTTATCCTCCACGCTGCCCTCCAGTACTAAATTGGTGAACCCGTGATGCCTCAAAACATGTCCTACCAGCCGATCCCTCCTTCTAGTCAAGTTGTGCCACAGATTTCTCTTCTCCCCAATTCTAGTCAATATCTCCTCATTAGTTATGTGATCTACCCATCTAATCTTCAGCATTCTTCTGTAGCACCACATTTCGAAAGCTTCTATTCTCTTCTTGTCCAAACTATTTATCGTCCATGTTTCATTTCCATGCATGGCACACTCCATACAAATACTTTCAGGAACGGCTTCCTGAGACTTAAATCTATACTCGATGTTAACAAATTTCTCTTCTTCAGAAACGCTTTCATTGCCATTGCCTGTCTACAGTTTATATCCTCTCTAGTTCGTCCATCATCAGTTATTTTGCTCCCCAAATAGCAAAACTCATGTACTACTTTAAGAGTCTCATTTCCTAATCTAATTCCCTCAGCATCATCATCAGTAAACACTTCCGGGCTAAATTGCCGTGGTCGATCTGTAGAACTTCTTCTCCCTGACGTTTCGTTCTCAACTGCGGAGAACATCTTCCGATGTGAGTCGACGACTGGCTGCTAGGAGCTGGGGCCGCAGCTTATATGGAGATCGTAGAGGGCGCCACCGCACGTCACGTGGCGTCGATGTGTAGCTATCTCTGGCTATCGTCTGTTCTCTCGATTGCAGGCAATCGATTGTCACGTGCGGTGGCGCCCTCTACGATCTCCATATAAGCTGCGGCCCCAGCTCCTAGCAGCCAGTCGTCGGCTCACCTCGGAAGATGTTCTCCGTAGTTGAGAACGAAACGTCAGGGAGAAGAAGTTCTACAGATCGACCATGGCAATTTAGCCCGGAAGTGTTTACTGATGAAGACGCCGGCCGTGAAAGCCTACATGGGATGATTCCCTCAGCATCACCCGACTTGATTGGACTACATTTCATTATCCTCATTTGCTTTTGTTGATGTTCATCTTATATCCTCCTTTCAAGACACTGTCCATTCCGTTCTGCTGCTCTTCCAAGTCCTTGCTGTCCTTTGCTGTCTCTGACAGAATTACAGTGTAAATACATCTGTAATAAAAGTAATAAATACTATATGCAGAATATTAAATTTGTTTCATTTTCCATATCATCTTCGCTTTCTTTTGGTGTGGAGGAACGAAACATTAATTTCATGGAATCAAAGTATTAAAATTTACTTTTATATAGGTCGTCTGAACTTTGCCCATTTTTTCTTTTCTTCGATTTATTTAGTTCTTGATTATACTGCGTACGCAAATGGTGGATTTTTTTCCATATTTCTGGCTCTGTAGTGTCGAAATCTGACGCAGTAATTTCCAATGCGTCTTGTTTTTTCAGTCGAGTTTTAAAGTCCAGCACGGGAAAACACTCCACTCGCTGAACAAGCCATCCTGTTTCTTAACCCGTCAACACTAACTTCAAGACTGACATTTCGTACTGTATACACTTCTGCAAGTGCCGAAAATAGTTCCCGCAACTGGCAAGTCCAGCAAGTAGTTGCAGCAAGCTACGGAGGACCGTTTACACTAGCTTGAGCAAGCTACTTCTCCAAGTTGACGAAACTTGCGGAAGTCAACTTGACGCGGGTGTTTCCACATGCAATGAACTTGCACAAGTAGCTTCTGCAAGCGACTTGCGGAAGTTTACTTGCTAGTGGACACGCGCCTTTACACTAGTCCAGAACCAGTTGGCCTGTCACGCCTGACATAAAGGGCTGACACACTATGCATTGTGCTTTGTCGGCAAACACCTTCACTATTTTCCCAACGCACAGAGGACGACGCACTGCAATGGGCGCATTACATACTACGCGACTAAAAATTCCTGTTCGTAGGGAAACCAGGCCTTATAGGGGTCAAATCCCTATAACGCGCATTAAGAATCCGTGTCACTTCCTTTTGAAGTTTATACCATAGCAGCTGATCTGTGCGAGACACACACGCTGATGAGTTGTCACTACTGGAAGACAAACATTCCACGTCTCTCATCCTCTAAGCCCGTAGTGGCCACGCTTATTATCCCTCTGCTCCTGATGTAAGAAGCCAACTTATCTCACCACCGAATTCACTTTTCTTTGTTGCTTACCAGGAAAACTCGACTCTTAAGAAGAGTTGACGTCTTTCAGTTTGGATGTTAGTTGCTAGATGTGTGTTATAAAATACGGCGAAGAACGCTGACCGCACGAGTATTTAAACCTTGAGTAATCACGCGAATGACGTATGTGAACCAACGATTTTCTTTTTTCTGTGTTGTCGTCCATGGGGGAATGGGGGGGGGTGGAGGCAGGGGGGTCCACATATGTGAATTTGCGTAGCTTCTAGCACTACTTTAAACATCATTATTCCATATCACAGTTCTTTCGAATGTGGCTATAGCGGTGGGTTATATATGCCTTAAATATGATGTAGCTAGAAATACAAAGCAATAACCTATGGTAGTGTTCTACAGTCTATTGAACTTAGCTATAGTAAATGCATTTTGCATTTATAAATTCAATGAAAATGAAGATAAAGCACTGAAGAGAACTACTTTCCAATCTATCTTGCATGGGAACTTATGAATCCAAAAACAGAAAGGAGTTCTCAAGCATCACAGGTTCCGAAGGAGATCAGGAGGCGTGGACTTTCACTGCTTGAAATCAAAGAGACTATAAATGGGCCGCAAGAGGAAAGAGAAGTAGAAAGAGGAAGATGTTACGAGTGTGGTAGACCACGCGACAATTCAACCAGGAAGTGGTGTGTTAGGTGCGTTAAGTGGACCTGCCCTGATTATTTGAAGGAAGTTTGTGTCAATTTTTTGGACAGTGTAGAATGAAATCGTACATGTGACAGAAAATAATTTTGGAATTTTGATTTAATTGTTGTAATATTGAGGTTCATATGCAGGTATTGCAGTGTATGGTTCACAGACCACACTTGTTGTTCATATTTACTGCATTATAAGTTCACTATAGTTGGTTTTCGTTGAAACAGGTTATATGCGCATATGACAACAAATATTACGTATTCAAGAGTGGATCTGAGTAGTTAATTGAATCCTTTATCATTATGCAAGTATATGTCACATTTTGTGTCATCGTCGTTAAAATAACACAGAAAACAATGGTGGGGTGATAGCTGTCACGCAGGCGACCAGTGACGTAACAGAAATTCACCCGACTACTGCAAGGTTAATTCGGGCAGCATGTTCCCAGCGGGCCACAGTTTGACGACCACTGTTCTAAGACATTGCCTTCCTTCTGCGAAATTTTCGAACTAGTTAGGATGAGAACTTAAAATGTTTCACTTATCCCTATTTGCATGCAGAAATAAGAACTTTTATCTTGAGAATGGCGAATTTCCACTACTTTGCTACGAACAAACGTGATAACTTCTCGTGTAGTAGAGAAAAACTTTGTAACTAAAGTACAAAGGATCCTTACGTGAGATAAGAGACTGTTCTAGAAATACCATTAACTTTACGTGAGGAACGTAACCAGCCTCAGGTCACCGACTAAGCATGAATTTTAAAGTGTCTTGCTCGTGAGAAACTAGCGAAAAAGAGAAACTTCACTAAATGCGTTAGGCCTGTGTGTAAGAAAAGTGCAGCAATATACAAACTGTTTTAAAGTACAGAACACGTGCCGTAGTTTCATCAAAGTACACGTTTTAATTGCTGATTTAAGGGGAACCTGTTAAACAACTAGGTACTCTCGGTAACAGCTACTGCAAATGTAGAAAAATATTCGTGAAGACGCAACACAGCACCTACTTTCAGGAACGTAAAAAAGCGATCAGAAATTTATGGCCTGAATCCTGTTTCATCTCTAGACGTGCGGTTCGATAATCCATTGCACTTCGTGCAGCCCACATCACAATTCTGCTTATAAAGCCTTTGTGCGTTATGCTGTTCTTAAAAATGCACCTTACAACATTAGTGGAGAAAATGTGTAGAAAATAGTGTAATCAACATACACACGCAGGTGTGCATTGCAGATCACAATCAACTCCCTTGCTTTCCACACAAACGATCAGGACAGCCGCTTGCAATTTCTGTAAGCTCCTTTACTATGCTTTACCTGCGCTATCAAATTGGCTATTTGGAATCATCTTATTATTTTCTCTAGTTATTCGAACCATTCTATTCATCTCCTTTCATCGGGAAACATCGTCCTTCTTGTACGTCATTTAATGAAACTTTTCTTTTCAATATTTTCCACAGAATTGCAACACGCTGTTAATACGTTAACTGTACCCCCGCTAGTCCTCCCATTGCGCTTCAGAGTTTGGTCATGGCGGAGCGTGCTGCAAGGCAGAAGGCCCTGTGGCCTCTTCATACACATATTAAGGAATATCAAACCAGCATATCTTGCATTTCCAAAAATCTGAAGTCGCACATATGCGAATTACTGTCATTTCGCTACTGTATTACACTGCTCAAATGGTTCAAATGGCTCTGAGCACTATAGGACTCAACATCTGAGGTCATCAGCCCCCTACAGCTTAGAACTACTTAAACCTAACCAACCTAAGGACATCACACACATCCATGCACGAGGCAGGATTCAAACTTGCGACCGTAGCGGTCGCGTGGTTCCAGACTGAAGCGCCCAGAACCGCTCGGCTACAGCAGCCGGCGTGTATTACACTGTCATGCAAAGTAGGTAATGTATTGGCATGTACATGATCGGGAGTAGGATGCATGCTTATCGAAATTCTGTTTATTCCGTGTAGAAGACGAGCGGGAACTTTTGGGCTGTGAAGAGGCCTACCATTCACAGTAGCAGGAGGTGGGGGGACTTATGGTCACTGGGAATTGCGAACAGAGCCCTGACCCCCGGCTGGCAGCTTCCTCTTTTGATGTCGGGTCTCAGGGGCAATAGCCACAGACGCGCTTTTTTTACAATGACTGCGGGCAGTTTTCTCGCGAAAGCCTCATGTTTTGGGCAGGAACACGTCAGCTTGGCGCCACGGCTGTGCTATTGTCTGGGCCGTTTGGGAGAAATGGTCACCGAGCTCTCCGGGGTAGCAAAGAGAACAGCACCACATGAAGCACCCCAGTTATCATATTCCGTTGGCGTCCGTCACCCGTAATATTTCTGCACAAAGTCCTGCTGCAGGCTATGATAGGCTGTTACTTCAGCACACGTTTACAGTCACTGTTGTGGATTGGCGGGAAGGAGTAATATAGGCGCCTAGGTTGACGGAGTATGGCAGTGGGAGTCTAGACGAATTTGTTGTAACACCATAATTGGCGAAAGCTTCGTTTATTGGCGACGATTGGCGGAGCTCTGGCACAGCGAAGCAGTCACGCTCTGGACGCGAAGCGGAACAGAATTGAGAGAGCTGGTTGCTGACCGCTGCGGGAGTCAGTTGGGTACTTTGCCGCCCTTGTTGCAGAGTAATTTCATTCGCAGTTTCACTTGTCCGGCCATCAGTAGAAATACTTAGTATTTTTCGCGCTTGCGATGCGATCTGTCTCGAAGGAGGAGCCCCCATCTCCATGCAGCGCAGCCGACTACGAGTAGCAGCCACCAACAGCGCGCAGTCTTGCAACGTACTGTCGATAATACACGCAGCTCCGGCCTGAAGGGTTTCAGTTGAGTTTTCAGCAGCACAAAATTCGAAATAAGCTTTCTCACCGTTGGCATGCATAGAACGATTTTGTTTCCTCAGGTGATATCACACTCTTTTCTCCCCCTTCTCATAATAGAGAACCTGCAGTGTTATTTGTACTAGGTTCTTGCCAACACATCTATCAAATGATGACTATTGACTTGTTTGGTTTACGTAAATGTACATGATTGTTCCTTTCATGAATTCATGATCAGTTCTGTGATCCACTTAAAGAAAATAAATGTAAATGTAAACGTTTAGGATGGCATTTATCTGTCAGACTATCACTCTCACCAGAATCCGTTCTCATCATCATTTTTGGAGGGGAACTTTCTCTCATTGATTTAATGAATAATTTCTGTGAGATGCTAGCCGCCCTATGTAGGAGAGTCATAACGAGATAGCTTTGCACACCTTCTGCAGGTTCAATATAAACCTATCTGGGTGTGATTTGCATAAAATCGTGATTCTTCCCCGCAGCTTGCATATCAGTTGCGAGTCCCACGATATCATACACGCGGCTAATTTCCATATTGGCGACCCTTACCTTAGGTTTCGTACCCATTGGACCACACTGATACAATTTCGTTTCTTTTTCTCTCCTTCATCGGTTACCTGAATTTTTTTTATATTAGCAGTAGATATGGGTTGCTGCCGCTTATGTGCTAATCCTTATGCTTTCTTTATATTTCATTTAACTAGTTACCTTCCATGGTGACTCAAGGTTTTGTCGTTTCTGCACCACTTTCAAGACGAGTGTCGTAAATCACCGTTGAGAACAGCGTGGCTAGCTTGTATAAGATTTATTATTGGGTACGTGTTATTTTTGGTGGGGAAAACTTTCTTTGGTTATGATATCGAGAGAACATTGGTAGATTATTAGAGCCGTTCATGCTTCAGTTAATATCGTTGTTGTAATGTCACTCAGTGCTGAATACCGACAAGGAATAAACCGAGGATGTTAAGGGTCGCAAATAGAACAAAATCTATTTACATGATGGAGCAATTTGACCACAGGGGCGGTCAACTCCGAGGATGTTAAGGGTCGCAAATAGAACAAAATCTATTTACATGATGGAGCAAATTGACCACATGGGCGGTCAACTGTTGTTGTAATCTCACTCAGTGCTGAATACTGACAAGGAATAAACCGAGGATGTTAAGGGTCGCAAATAGAACAAAATCTATTTACATGATGGAGCAATTTGACCACAGGGGCGGTCAACTTTTCGGGGGACGAAATGGTGTCCTGAGAACACAGAGCATACAGGTCCAGAAGTCAGTGTATTTCACCGTTCTGAGACTGCTCATGAACTGATAACACGCTCCGTTCAGGATAATACGGATCCTGTTGAGCTATACCTGTAACGCAGCAAGTTACTACGAGATAAAAATTCGTTGCAGTAAGGCACGCAGCCGTCTAGTACGGTGGAAGCAGGATGGCTAATCTTTTTTTTTTTTTTTTCCCCTCAGCACAGCTGACGCTGACTGCCGTGAGAACTGTATGGCGTAACATTCAGTCGATACGAAGATTCATACCCTCTACGTATCTAAATGATCCATATTAGTTATTATCTGATTTTCTTCAAATTTTGTACACAACATTTGTTATTAATGGAATGATGCTGTCAAAATTTCAGATTTTTATTTATTATGGTTTTGGAGATAAAGAGAATTACTTAAAACTCCTGAAACCTACACTTCTATTTAAAATCAAGTTAGGAACAAAAACAGATTGACTTTCATTATCATGTGAAGACATTCCAAAGATATTAGTGCATAAAAATCAATTAATTAAAATTTCCTTTTTAAAACTTTAGTCACTGTCTATTACGTAATACAACAATCGGTCAAAATTATTATTTTACTATACTTTGCCGTGTGAGTGCGTGAGAGTGACTGAGAGAGTGTATGTGGCACTTACTTTAAAATTTAATATTTCATTTTACGTACAAACAAACTGTGGGAAAGTTATGTTGCAACCATGATTCAGGTGACGTATGTCAGTGTGTGCGTGCCTTTGAATAAAAGTAGCCAGAATGGAAGTTAGAGGCGGAATAAGTTTATTTATCAATTTGAAGAACATTTCTCACTTCGTTTATTTTGATTAAATAAAATACAAGAATTTGAAATTTTGCTGACATTAATTACTATAAAATTAGTGGTTGGATAAGGCAAGATCTACCGCGAGAATGATCTGGAAGGAACGTTCTGATTGGTCGTTCAGATCAACAGCCGATCAGAATTAAGCTGTTCCTGTGCGAGAAGAGGAGTGGGTATATAGGAGAGTACTTCAAAGAGGAGTCGCTTGCTACGTGGTCTACGGATAACATGATGACAGATCGCTCCTTAAAAATACTCTGTAAGATGAGGAAAGTAGTGGAACAAAGCAGTCATCATCCCACTCTCCATTGTTGCCAGATGTATCCAAGATGGCGGTGATGACGTCATCCAAGATGGTGGCCTGTAGTCTTGGCAACAGCGTATGACAGCATATGACATCATCCAAGATGGTGGTCACGACATCATTCAAGATGGCGGATTTTGGTGGGAAGATAGTTCACTTGGACTAACTCCACTAACCAAACCCCCCTCCCCTCCCTGCCCCCAGAAAACAGCGGAAATTTCAAATTCCATCAGGACAATGCAACACACCTCTACTAACCTAAGAAAGTGATGGCAAAATAAGTCACTTGGGCTACCCCCACTAACCTAAGTCATCCGACCGCCACTTCTTGCTAGGGATTGGATGGAAATTTGAATTTTGGTGGAAAGAAATGCCACCTGGGCTATCTCTACTAACCTAAGAAAATGGCGGGAAAGAAAGGGCACTTGAGCTACATCCACTAACCTAAGTCATACAATCTCCACCTCTTCCTAGGAAATGGTGGGAAGAGGTCTCGACCTGTGCTCGACATAAGTCTTTATTTTGCATTTACTATTTATTTAAACAATTAGAGGCAGTACCACCATCAAGTGTAGTGGCCATGCGGTCTAGAGTCCATGTGACCTAGTACACAGTACTGCCACCAGAGGGCACTGTCGTCCATTCCATGATGTCCATGATGTCCATGATGTCTGGGGTGGCGGGAAATGGCGAGAAACAGTGTGGTCCCCAAGGGGTCTGGAGTCCTACTGACCTAGTACACAGTACTGCTACCAGAGGGCGCTGTCTTCCATTCCATGACGTAATCCAAGATGGCAGGGAAAATGGCGGGAAACAGAGTGTTCACCACAAGGTCTGGTCCTAGTACACAGTACTGCCACCAGAGGGCGCTGTCATCCGTTCCATGACATAACCCAAGATGTCTGTCTGGAGGGGAAAATGACAGCCTGCACTGGGTTGCTGGAGAGAGGAAGGAGTGTACTTTATTTATTTTGGAACCATTTATTTAGGGATCGATTTGAGATTGTATATTTATCACACATACAAAACACATGCTCTGACATGCCTGAGGTCACACCACACAGCCTACAGATTTGCAAACTCGTCCTAAATAATGCAGTACACCAATATGCAGACACGAAATCAACTCGTAAACTGTCCAGATTGTCCAGATAACACACAGCACAGCCTGCAGACCTGCTCGCAAAATAATGCAACAGACATGCAAACAACATGCGCAGGCACTGCCCGCTGTCCCCTCTCCACTGGACCGCACAGGAGGCTACCATACAAGCTCCCAGAAGTTGGGATGCACCTGCAGCCCCCACAAAATGATGCAGCTGTCAGCTCCCAAGCCATGCACAGGTGCCCGTTCAACCATGAGGTGGCGGAATCCCTTTCATACTTCATACCACAGAAATTCCTCTCGAAATATGTCATCAGCTAGGCACCATTGCTAATGTGACCAGATGGGAGTGAAGACCTATTAGCAGAGCGCAGATGCTCCAAGAGTGCACACACATCGACACTGCCACGAGCCACTGCCGGATACAAGCAAGCATGAGCCATCCCTCTCTAGCCACTGCCAATGACATGTCAAAGTCACCTCTACAATTAAAGGTCTTTGAGTGTTATACTCACGTCACATGTCTATCTAAATAAGCGCTAAGTTATCCTCTGGGCCATGCACCCATGTCTTCACCACTGCTGGTGTGATCCCTCTCTCTACCTGCAGTCCAGCAAGACCTAATTGCCTAGCGACTCAGCCTCGCAGACGCTGCAGAAATCCATTCCACAATAGCACAGGCTGCTTTCTCCCTAGCAATTCTAACAGGACATGCGTAACATGTGGCTGATGCATCATTGGACGTAACTATATAACATTGCAAGTGCATCTAGCAACGTTCTCAATGTTATACTGAAGCCACATGGCTATCTAAAATAAGAATGAAGTCGTACTGTCAGAAATTGTATAGTGCCCCAGAAACACTTGACGTGCGCTTTTGTAGGAGCTTTCGTGATGTCTCAGCTTGTATGCACGGAAATTCTTGCCCTAACACAAGCTGTTTACGAAAATACCGCAGAATAGTGTCGAATGCATTCTTCCTCACGATTCTAACATGACACACCATTCATCACATGTTGCCCTTCCTGTTTTCAACATAAGCAAACGTTCTCACCGCTATGTAGAGACCCCTATATCCCAGCACAAAGGATGTCTTGTGAATGAATTGGGCATTATGATTTCTCTTATCGAATTTACCCACCATATTACTGATGCTGACAGTGTGGAACCACCATCCACCATTTTTTTGTTTTGTTTCTACAGACGAGTCTTTCAGTGGCAAAAAACTATTTTACACAGATCGCCATATTGTACTGACAATTAAACCTTGCAAAGTGCCCCTACATATCGTCATATACTGAAAAACTCCTACTGAATTACACTGCTCTATCACTGAGGATAGGAGCTTGAATATTAGAGCGCGAAATCAATCTCCAACCTAGAAATATATCACCACGCAACATGTCGATGTAGTAAATATACAATTCATATACAAAATCAGCGCTTTTACTTCATTTGTACATATACCACGAAGACAGACAGCACCGTATATACTCCTTACAGCACTAGATATTTCTCTGTGAGATCTGCAATCATCCATCCCCGATGGGAGACCAGAGTGTCCTTAGAGGACCGAAGTCACTCTCACAACTGTTCTACAAATTGAGGCTCGTTCCCCCTAAGCACACAGGCGTTACTGTTTCTGGTCCGAACCTACTTCCTTGCTTGCTTTTCTACACCCATCTCCAGACTCTGGGATTACAAGAACACATGTACTTTTGCATGGTTTTCCAAAATATTATACCATTTTCGAGTTACTTCTCGATATCAAGCACACAGCAGTATCCTACCAATTGATTGCGCAACATAATTCCAAAGATATAGACTGGACATTATTTCTCTAGTAACCTCAAACTTTAATGAGGTGAGCTTGCTCTAGACCACTGAGTAACTAGAAACATATCCCATCTGCAAAGACCTTTACACGAGAACTCGAAACAATAGAGGAAAATATTTCCACTTGCAGAATACCGATGTCAGTGATGTAACAGATTCCAAATCATCCCTACAATTTACAAAGCCAACTAAGGTGTTTCTCTTGTCTAGAGAACCAGCAAACGCGTCTTTCACCTGCTAGATGCACACACCACAATCGATGTTCTCTCAACTAAATAAAGACACAAAATGTGAACAACCACTCAACCGAAAACTTTACATGGGTGGGAGTGATGGCCCAGCGCAAACACACATCCATATCGAATCTTCTCAAACGTCCATGCGATCACGAAAGCTATCCAACACATCCTAAGTATTCGTTCGCTATTTGGCTGTCTCCACTCAGACAGCCTCTACTGTTAGCTGGAAACGTGAATCACTCCCACCACAGGCCATGTATAGATAGAACCATCCTACAAAATCGGTCACATATGTATTTGATCACTATACTTACAATTAAGTTACGATTGCAGTTTCAGTTGAATGACATCGACAATGAGCGAAGTATTGGAAATACATCCTGCTGACGGATCTGAAAATAAAAATATCTGTACCATTCTTATGACTTGATGTACTCTTCCCTTCGCCATCACAGTATTCCACATCAAAGCCATACCTTCCATTACACTTGTCTGACCACAAACACATACTTTATAAGCCTGATGCGCAATATGGACCTATCACACATCCCCTACTACTACTAAGTATAATACTTCATCAATAACTGATTGCTGGCGATACGAAATAACACTGGCTGAAAATCAGAGATGGGTGGGATATGTCTCGCAAGTTTTTCTTGCGAGTGCTACCACTGTGTCTTAGAAAGAGACGCGTAATCATCTTACAAACAGCAAAAAAAAAAAAAAAAAAAACACAGCCATATCACCATCACAAGCGGTCTTGGTTCTAGAGGTGCATACAAGCATCCATGTTAAAAGTTATACTTGCTTTATAAATCGAGGTACAACATAACCTCTGAATGAGGTGGTTTTTTGTGCTGACAAATACCATGATGGTGATCGTAGGAGTGTATATTATCAGACCACCAGTTCGGTTACATATACCGCATGACGCAACCTTGTGATAAAATCGCTGAATTTTGAAAGTGATTTGCCTCAGGAAAGTGGTATGAAACCGGTATTTGCGACTCCCTCACGCCACCACAGCTAGATATTTCTACAGTATTTGTAACCTATTATCTCTTGATACCTTGTCAGAGGTTCTGCAATATATCCACTGAGTTATACGCAATGACTGATTGAGAAGGCTCACAAACAGTAGTACACTGCTGGAAATTGAAATAAGAACACCGTGAATTCATTGTCCCAGGAAGGGGAAACTTTATTGACACATCCCTGGGGTCAGATACATCACATGATCACACTGACAGAACCACAGGCACATAGACACAGCCAACAGAGCATGCACAATGTCAGCACTAGTACAGTGTATATCCACCTTTCGCAGCAATGCTGGCTGCTATTCTCCCATGGAGACGATCGTAGAGATGCTGGATGTAGTCCTGTGGAACGGCTTGCCATGCCATTTCCACCTGGCGCCTCAGTTGGACCAGCGTTCGTGCTGGACGTGCAGACCGCGTGAGACGACGCTTCATCCAGTCCCAAACATGCTCAATGGGGGACAGATCCGGAGATCTTGCTGGCCAGGGTAGTTGACTTACACCTTCTAGAGCACATTGGGTGGCACGGGATACATGCGGACGTGCATTGTCCTGTTGGAACAGCAAGTTCCCTTGCCGGTCTAGGAATGGTAGAACGATGGGTTCGATGACGGTTTGGATGTACCGTGCACTATTCAGTGTCCCCTCGACGATCACCAGTGGTGTACGGCCAGTGTAGGAGATCGCTCCCCACACCATGATGCCGGGTGTTGGCCCTGTGTGCCTCGGTCGTATGCAGTCCTGATTGTGGCGCTCACCTGCACGGCTCCAAACACGCATACGACCATCATTGGCACCAACGCAGAAGCGACTCTCATCGCTGAAGACGACACGTCTCCATTCGTCCCTCCATTCACGCCTGTCGCGACACCACTGGAGGCGGGCTGCACGATGTTGGGGCGTGAGCGGAAGACGGCCTAACGGTGTGCGGGACCGTAGCCCAGCTTCATGGAGACGGTTGCGAATGGTCCTCGCCGATACCCCAGGAGCAACAGTGTCCCTAATTTGCTGGGAAGTGGTGGTGCGGTCCCCTACGGCACTGCGTAGGATCCTACGGTCTTGGCGTGCATCCATGCGTCGCTGCGGTCCGGTCCCAGGTCGACGGGCACGTGCACCTTCCGCCGACCACTGGCGACAACATCGATGTACTGTGGAGACCTCACGCCCCACGTGTTGAGCAATTCGGCGGTACGTCCACCCGGCCTCCCGCATGCCCACTATACGCCCTCGCTCAAAGTCCGTCAACTGCACATACGGTTCACGTCCACGCTGTCGCGGCATGCTACCAGTGTTAAAGACTGCGATGGAGCTCCGTATGCCACGGCAAACTGGCTGACACTGACGGCGGCGGTGCACAAATGCTGCGCAGCTAGCGCCATTCGACGGCCAACACCGCGGTTCCTGGTGTGTCCGCTGTGCCGTGCGTGTGATCATTGCTTGTACAGCCCTCTCGCAGTGTCCGGAGCAAGTATGGTGGGTCTGACACACCGGTGTCAATGTGTTCTTTTTTCCATTTCCAGGAGTGTAGATGGTGTGCTGATTGACGTCATAAGAAATCTAGACTAACTTTGCAGATCTTTAATGTTACGCTATCAGCTAGAAACGCTGTCAGGCATTTGGAATCAAGTCCCTCGATTCAAGCACATACTTGCATTGGATCTTTTAATGATTACAGCCACAAGTGAGTCATTTTTCTGGCACTCTCATATCTCGAAACAGGTCACCTTTCTCGAACGCGCATGTGATCGTTCCAGTTTAAGTTGGATCCGAGCAGATGTCAGAGAAAGCCATATCCACCACCTTCTGCAACCTGTGTAGAAACATAATGACCAGAGTTAGTGCAACAGAACGATTTTTCGATCATTTGGTGGAAATGGGCGCATTGTGGTGTGTCTCCAAATTAGATACAGATACTACAGTCTGAAGCAGATGCATATCCATTCACATCTGTCAGCCCAGCATGCTATCATCATTATTCTGTACCACCCAACAGAGAAAAATTACGAACTACAAAAGCTCTGCTAACTTCATCCGATATACAACTCACCTAGGCACCATTGCTGGCGCAATGATGCATAGCTGGGGTGCAGGTACAGTGTGGAAAGAGATGTTGCAATGCTTCCCAGAATAGCACAGGGGACATTCCTCCTAGCAATCCTAACAGGACAGCCTGTCCATCACGGAATTTATCTGTCAAACTGCTGCTGCTGCCCATGTGGGACGATCCTATTAAATATACAGGTATTGATCCAATGCAGAGGCCAGTTTAAAGTTTCATCACCTGTACTGTAGGAGGATGATCGCATCCCATGGACTATACTGTAAATCGCAAGAGACACTCCCTGGGCCCTGTATAGTCGTGTGAAACACTATTTATTTCTGCTGTAACACGCTATGTTCACTGCCAAACATTTTTTTTTTCTGCCATGACTTCGAGGTCTGTGTCAGGTTCTAAACTGACATTAAGATGTTCTGACCCACCGCCTCTTGCAGGAAACTAGATGTCGCACGGAGTAAATCATCTTGCTATAGCTGTTACCATAACAAAATGGTTCAAATGGCTCTGAGCACTATGGGACTCAACTGCTGAGGTCATTAGTCCCCTAGAACTTAGAACTAGTTAAACCTAACTAACCTAAGGACATCACAAACATCCATGCCCGAGGCAGGATTCGAACCTGCGACCGTAGCGGTCTTGCGGTTCCAGACTGCAGCGCCTTTAACCGCACGGCCACTTCGGCCTGCCTGTTACCATAACATGCCACACACACACACACAGGATCATTTTAAATAAAAGACCGTTACAACATAAGGAAATTGGACGAGTTTTGCGGCGTTGGGGGGGGGGGGGTCCAAACTACAGTCCAAAGGTGATTCACAAGCTTTACATTTAAACTCATCTGTCACAGGGATGGAATAGCTGATTTCCCTGCGTTCCATTCCATTTCGACTGATTCCTCATATTGCAGTCATGTACGTGAACATTGTTATGGTGCTATCCAACCCAGAAGGTGTTCTCCCTTAACAAAACTCTTTCTCCAACTCAAACAACCGTTGTCAGTCAATCATCCAAGTGCATTAGATGTCTCAAGACGCGCCCATGTCAAGGAGGTTAGCACTGCTTATCGATGTATAGTAACAGATTTCAAAGTGTTTTGATGTAATAGCAGATGGTTAAGAAGAACGAGAAACGGATAATTTTTATGCGCGGTGGAGCTTCAGACGCATTTTTACGTAAATCAACCAAGCTATCAATTTTAAAGTATTATTACAGAGTATAGGATCATTACCTGGAAGGTATTGGTAAGAGCGAAAATCAACACACACACCCCTAAGGCTACAACGTTCTGCACTTAAAACGGGCTATAATGTTAGATCGCTTGCATTTCCGAAATATCACTTGTATGGAATGTAGCGCTGTTAATATTCCAATGGAAGAAGTACATTTCAAGCGCTTGACATACATCCTTCTTCCCAGTTTCTCTACGATAAACTATGTCATCGAACCGTAAAACGAAAAAACTACTTCCTTAAAACATTGGCTCCGTGTGATACGAGCACAATATAGCTTTCCAGAGACGTATAGCGTCCAATGTTCATCATGGTTCAAAAATTATAATATGCCTGCATCAGCCCTATATCGTCAGTAATGGGGAATACCTCTTACAAGGAAACAGATAAACGCATAGCAGCAGTGTCAGGCATGGGAAAATTACAAGTCATTCCATCACTAACTCTGTAAACAGCACATCTGTCAGGTAAATATATACACGGGGATTGCAGTGCCTCACAAGCATCTATTGCTAACTTAGTTATGAAGCTGAAATCTCGATTTTACACCCAAGATGTGACAGGGGGATGGAGTACATCGCATAAATCAAAATTCTTTTAGAGGAATGCGTCACGTTTCATCATAAATGAGGTGGAATTCCTCTGATCACCGACAGGTTTACCATTAACGATCGCAAGTAGACAGTGCTTTAAATCAGATGCAGAACACGTGGCTGTATATGAGTCTATTGCAGGCTGTGTCACGCGACTGGTGCATCCTGACAGAACAGTGGAAAAATCGACCTGCAACACCTTCTCCCCCTCTAGAATGCATCATCAGTCTACAATTAAATTGTACCTCTTTACAGCTCCATCTCAATCTATCACCCCGTCCACTGTCTGTAATCTTTTAATGCAGATGTAAGTATGTTTAGAGGCAGATGGTTCTCTGTCTTCCTGAAAAACGTCAAATACAGTAGTCAACTCATATGTATCACTGGTACCTCAATAGACACACAGTATAATGCTGCCTCAAAGGAGAAAAATTGACTGCTTCCCCCATTCCCTTCACTTCCATGTCGACATTTCCTCGGATTCCTCTTGCTGTCACATACTTGTTCCCATGTACAAATTGTTCTGCACGAACCAGAAGAGACACAAGCACTTCCTCAATTTCCCTGCATTTCAGTGTATGTTCCCTTAATTTATACCTATCCCCCCCCCCGTAATTTATCGCAATTCTATCGATTTTATGTATGTCCTATCCATGCAATCTATGTGATCATGAGGAAGAGGTGGCGGTCGGATGACAGGTTATTTGGGGTAGCCCAAGTGACCTATTTTCCCGCCACTTTCTTAGGTTAGTACAGGTGTGTTGCATTGACTTGATGGAATTTTAACTTCACGCCATTTTCTCTGGGTTGAGAGGGGAGGGGGTGTTAGGTTAGTGGAGGTAGCCCAAGTGAACTATCTTCCCTCCAAAATCCGCCATATTGAATGACGTCATGGCCGCCATCTTGGATGGCGTCATTAGCTGTTGCCAAGACCACAGGCCGCCATATTGGGTGACGTCATCGCCGCTATCTTGGATGCATCTGGCAACAATGGAGAGTGTGGTGAAGACCGCTTTGTTCCACTACTGAGGAAATAGTGCGCTAATTTCGGTTAGAACATATCGTGACTGAAGCGACTGAAGTTGTGCACATTTTAATTAAAGTTTCCGTTTCTAAATTAAATAGTTTGAGAGATATGAGCTTGTGAATTTTTTGGTCGTAGTAACAACACCGCGTGGCGTGTTTTGTGCTCTGTATGGAATTTTTTTGGAAAACACCTCTTACGAGGAAGATTACTGAAATGACCGAACGTTTAACTCGCGAATAGTTGTGGGTCTGTGACTGGTAAAACAGAAAATTAGTCAGGTTGGACTTACTAAAATTCTGGCTGCTTTTCGAGTGAATATTCGTTATAGTGAATTTTGAATGATAAAATATTAAATACGGACTTGATAGCCATTTCATGTGTTTCAATATGAATAAAAATCAGAGTTAAGCTAATTTTAAACGCTTTTCTGCAAGTAGACTGAAGATCCTGAACGCCCGATTTTTTAATCATTAACTTTCAGGAACTGACTTTCAACTACAGTTACGCAGCCTCTGTGCGGTAGGTATTAGGTGTTGGTTTCATCAACGCTGCTTTACACTGCCTAGCACGTATCCGCTACCACAGAGTGAAGGAATATCGGCAAGAGTCCTATCGAGGTAGGTGAACTGAACGATAGCGTTAACAAAAACGCAGACGACCGACCCCGCCCCGCCGCACACCTTAGGGAACCTATTGAAGCCATTGTCGCAAGCCAGAACCTATTACAAACAGACAAGAAGTCAGTAAGTGGGTGCCTCCAGAGTATCATCCACTGTTACTAGTAAGGGATATGAACTACCGGAGGATCCTGTTTCAGCTCTTCTTAGAAAGATGGAAATAAAAAGAAAGGAACCAGATACAAGATGAGAAGAGGTTAAAAAAGCACGACGTGCAAATCGCAAAGATCTTACAAAGCGAATACCCACTAAAATTTGTGAAGTCGGTGAAAATATATTGAAAACAACAAAAACGCGTGCAGAAGCAAAACAAACTACAACTAGCGCAAAAAGAGACACGCGTTAAGCTAAGCTAGAAGCGACAGCAGCCAAGAAGATAGGGAGCCAAGAATATAGCTATCACTGCCGCCGGAAAACAGCGAATTAGAACCAAAAGGCCTTCACCAGTCGACTGGGGGAAAGTGAGGTTGTGATCAACCGCATCTCGAGCAAAGATACAAAAATAGATGATCGAGTTGTTCACCTTGACCAAGCGTTCAAAATAGGCATTTCAAGTACAGATGTACAGGAGCATGTAGGGCAGGGCTTAACAACTGGCCGGTTTTGAGCGCGAGTACTCGCGTCTGCTCAGGCATGTGCTCGCGAGCAGGTGCAAGGTCGCGGAGTAGGGAGAGAGGGGAGGGAGGGGAAATGCGCGCGCACGTTTGAATAGGGCCGCTGCGTGCCTATTGAATTCGCGCCGACTGTGTAACGTTTAAAGTACTACGATCAGCTCTTAACAGTCACTTCGCTAGTTAAGAATCATGTGATGTCGCCGTTGTGTAACCCCAACCATGCTTTCGCAGTTCAACCCCCATTGGGAGGAATTGTATCTGTTTACAGAAAAAGATGGTGTTGCAAAATGTTTAGTATGTCACAAAACGCTGAATTCTTTTACGAAATTTAATTTGCAGCAACATTATATGTCGTACCACGCGGAAGACTACGGACGTGGAAAATGTGATTGACCAAATCGTGCACAGGAAGTTATTAAATTTAAAAATGGTTCAAATGGCTCTGAGCACTATGGGACTTAACAGCTATGGTCATCAGTCCCCTAGAACTTAGAACTAGTTAAACCTAACTAACCTAAGGACATCACACCACACCCAGCCATCACGAGGCAGAGAAAATCCCTGACCCCGCCGGGAATCGAACCCGGGAATCCTGGCGTGGGAATCAAGAACGCTACCGCACGACCACGAGGTGCGGGCGTTATTAAATTTAAAAGGAAGCTATCTGAAGAAGATCTGGACGATGAAGAAAAATCAACTGAGGCAGCTCTCAGAGTGGGTTACAAAATTGCTTTGCTTTTAGCAAAATCCCTGCACCCCTTAACTGATGGATATTTAATAAAAGAATGTTTGGTAGTTGCAGCGGAACATTTGTGTCCATCTCAAGTTGAACAGTATCAGATTGTGCCATTATCTAACATGACTATTATGCGTCGCATACAGGACATGGCAGACGACGTCCAGAGCCAGCTTGTAAATATCTGTAAAGATTTTATGGCGTATTCTCTAGCTCTGGACGAAAGTGTTGATATCACTGGAACAGCGCAGCTTGCCTTATTTATTAGAGGTGTTAATAGAGATCTGCAGGTGAGGGAGGAGCTCCTCGATGTAGTAGCCATCAAGAACACTACAACCGGAGGTGTTATTTTAAGTAGTGTTGAAGAAAGTGTTGAAAATATAGGATTTTCGTGGAATTCTTTAGTTTCAGTGTCTACAGATGGTAGAGGCATACACTAAGCTAATAAAATTATGTGGAACATGTACATTCTCCTCTATTTGTTTCATTTGTCGCAGTAATAATTGGTGAGTGATATCCCTGCAGGTGGCCGCGGATTTACATTGACTGGCGGCACCTGTTGTGTGCCCCACGTGACTCTCCCCACTCTCCGCTCTGGTCCGGTAGTGGGGGTAGCGTGCTCGCGCTGCTCCGTGCTCGCACCTTGCTGCTCACAGCTTCCTCCGCGAGCACGTATGTTGTGAAGCCCTGATGTAGGGCTATGTGGGTCACCGTCGGTTCAGTCTTTACCGGCGGGTTCCGGTTTAAGCGGCAGCCCGCACAGTTCGAACACAGTGCGATCAATGTGCACTCGGAGACCCGGCCCGGACGGACACGAAAAGCAACATTGGACACCCTTACCAGAAACTGAGGTCCATAAGATGGTCGCTGTAGACATAATTTAGCACATCATGTCGAACCTATTCAGATATCACAGTCGATGAGATGCTCAAGAGCGGAAGGAACATTCGCTTTCGATCACAAACGCTTTCTGTCCGCCTGAAACTTCAGAACTTCGAAGAGGTGGGGACTACCTTACATCGCAAGATTTGGCTGGGACAATTTAGCAAGTCAGTCATCCCTGGCCACTAAATGCAAAACCGGAATTTATTTGTGCTCACATGGGGGATGTCGCTGCAGAAAAAATGAGAACGTTGCAGCACGGTGCAGTTGGGCGGACGAATTTAGAGCGCGTTTCTCGCCTCGTGCTGGTGGCAAGAAATGCCAGCAAAATATAATCATGTGGTCAGGTCTAGGAGCGTCCGGATACAAAAGCCCTCTCAAAATATTCTACATATCACTTAGAAAAGTCAGTTCTTAGACTCTCGTATTAGTGTGTCTGAGATAATTCGGTTTTGCTTTAGCAAACTCCCCACCCTCTACCAGCAGACTTTAGTAGGAAGATGTGGTGACAACACTGAATCGTTTAAATGTTTCCTGCCAGAACTGCAGCTTATGTTCGACAAACAAATAGCGTGGGGGAGAAGACGGAAAAACGAGGAGAATAATCAGCAACCTTGGAAGAATAACGAAAGGGGGGATGAGCGAGACCAACGGCAAGGTGTGCGACAGGAAAGAGTGCCACAGCCGGACGTTAGGAATTAAGGGAACCAGGGCTACGGAGCTGAAAATGCAAGTAGGTTTGACAGAAATTGGCGCGAACAATAGCTTAGCCAGCAGAGTGACAAGGGATGGGGCAGACAGAACCATAACAGTAACAACGGCAGCAGAACCGAAATTATGGGGTCGAACATATCCAATGGAGGACAACAGCGATGTGACATTCATAACTTTATGCCAGGTATGAAACCTTTTGTAGAATAGGAACTTTGTCGTTTGTTGTCTTTATTTTGTTTTTACTATTAGGTTTGAACTTCTCGTTTTTGTGAAGTTTTCTTTAGGTGTTACTCTGTGTAGAATTTGGCCCATATAAGGCTCTAGAAAATCTGCTTCTTTTTCGTGCTATTTTGTATCTTTCTCTAGATGTCATTTTGTTACTTTGTGTGAATGACACTTGTGCGTCAGACACTGTTCCTGGATATATTCATGCATTGACAGAGTAGGTTCTCATACTCATCGTTTTCTGTTGCGGCAAATGTCTCGACGTGGTAGATGACGATCAGCTTAGCTGTAGGAAAGGTAATGGCACCAAAGAGGCAATTCTGACGTTGCGGATGGTAATGGAAGCAAGAGTAAAGAAAAATAAAGACACGTCCATAGATTTTTTCGACCAGGAAAGGGAGTTCGGCAATGTCAAATGGAGCAAGATGTTCGAAATTTTGAGGAAAATAGGGGTAAACTAAAGGGAGGGACGGGTAGTATACAATATGTACAAGAACCAATAGGAAACAATAAGAGTGGAAGACCAAGACGAAGCGCTCGGATTAAAATGGGTGTAAGAGTGGGATGTAGTCTTTCCACTCCTGCTGTTCAGTCTACATATCGAAGAAGCAATGATGGAAATATAAGAAAGGTTCAAGAGAGAAAAATTAAAGTTGAAAGAATATCACTGGTAAGTTCGCTGATGACATTGCTATCCTCAGTGAAAGTGAAGAAGAATTACGTGATCTGCTGAATGGAATTAACAGCCTATTGAGTACAAAATATGGACTAAGAGTAAACCGAAAAAAGACGAAAGTAATGAGAAGTAGCAGAAATGAGAACATCGAGAAACTTAACATCAGACCTGATGATGACGAGGCAGATGAAGTTAACTAATTCTACTATCCAGGCAGCAAAATAACCAATGAAGGTCGGAGCAACAAGGACATCAAAAGCAGAACAGAACTGACAAAAATGGCATCCCTGGCTAAGAGAAGTCTATTAATATCAAATATAGGTCTTAATTTGAGGAAGATATTTCTGAGAATGTGCGTTTGGTGCACACCATTGTATGGCAGTGAAACTTGCACTGTAAGAAAACCGGATCGGAAGAGAATCGAAAATTTGAGATGTTGTGTTACAGACGAATGTTGAAATTTGATGGACTGATAGGATAAGGAATGACGAGGTTCTGTACGGAATCGGAGAGGAAAGGAATATGTGGAAAACACCCACAAGATAAAGGGACAGGATGATAGGACACCTGTTAAGAGATCAGGGAATAACTTCCACAGTAATAGAGGGAACTGTAAAGGGTAAAAATCGTAGAGGAAGACTGAGATAGGAATACAACCAGGAAATAATTGAGGGCGTAGGTTGCTAGTGCCACTCTGAAATGAAGAGATTGGCACAAGAGAAGAATCCATCATGGCGGGCCGTATTAAACCAGTCGAAAACAGATGACTTAAAAAAAAAAAGAAGAAGGAGAAGAAAAAGTCATCATCTGTCTGCACTGTACGGATCGAAACCGTTTCGTTTCCTGTGGTCTGTAGTGTTCGTAGTCGAACTCTCTTCAGTTTGGTCTGAAGTTTTAGTTCAGTACTGCGTTGCATTCCATGTAAGAGTGTAAATGTACGAGAGATTTAGGTGCGCGTAAATAGCGTGACGCCCTTCTAGTTTTGTCCCGGATGAATACGGCCGCACATTCATGGATAAGTCTGTCGCCGGAATATTTCTTATGTGGTTAGGATGTTAAGTGTCCACTTTTGCGACAAGTGCGCAGGGCTGTCAGGTGTTGTTTTGGATGGGAGGGTTTGGCCTCGCCAGTTTTGGGAGCGCCAAGTAACATAGTAGCGTAGTTAAGTCGTTAAAGGGACCATACAGACCACCCCATCATTTTCTGATTGTCACGATGTCACAACGCCCTTGGACGCGTGGATGATTTACCGTGACCGACAGTGACGTGTGCATTATGTAAGTACCACATACTGATACTGGAACTGTGACTCGATCAACTCACACTTTCTTGACTAACTCGAAGGTTTCACCAATTTCGTGTGTACTGGATCTGTATTAGGATCCATCAGGTCTTCATGACTAACAGTATCTCGTAAGTTTCAGACAAATCAAATCATCCTGATCAGCAGCATACAGACAACAAATAGATTGGCAACCAACTAACTTAAGGAAACGGGAGCAGCAGGATCGGGACATCAGACTGCCCAATAATATGGAATAATTAGTGTCTCTCCTCCTTTGTGATTTGTTTTTAGCTTGCCTACGTCAGGTACGCATACTCATTTATAATTTCGGTCAAATCAGTGAAAGTGGTTGTCGATCTCCCTTCTGATCTTTTTACCATAGTGTGTTTGGAAGATATGTTGCAACTATGGTCGCAGGTGCTGTCCTCACGGAAGGGAAGCGAAGAATAAAGCATGAAGAGACCTAGGTCTGACACACACGCACGCACACATACACACACACACACACACACACACACACACACACACACAAACACACACACACACACATATACACACACACATACAATTAACACACTCATACACAAATAAACAAAAATGAAAATGAAAAGAAGAAGTGAAGTTGTTCTTAATCTGCTCAATAAATAGAATTATATACAAAAAATACATGCATAATGTAAATTATGCTATTTACTCATTAGCTGAACTAGGATAATTACAAAAGCATGTTTAATTTAGTCACCTGTATGTCGACTGTGTATAGATGGTAATTCAAAATGGTAGTTTTGGAGGTAGACGGTGAGAGGTAGCATTGGATTTCTGATTTCGTCAATGATAAGCACTACTTTCAGTTGTTCCTAACAGGCGACCCCCCCCCCCCCTCAAACCATTCACTTCCAAATCCTTTACTTTCACATGTTTTTAATTGATACACTAATTATGGCACAGTCTAGGATTATGTTGCATATCATTTAATTGCTAAATATCAATTAATATAGAAACTAGGTTATCCTTATCTCATGTTCCGTTTTTTATTTTTTACCTCGCAAGAGTGAGCAATACTGACGTCCCAGGTTCTATTCCCGGCGGGGTCAGGGATTTTCTCTGCCTCGTGATGACTGGGTGTTGTGTGATGTCCTTAGGTTAGTTAGGTTTAAGTATTTCTAAGTTCTAGGGGACTGATGACCATAGATGTTAAGTCCCATAGTGCTCAGAGCCATTTGAACCGATACTGAGGTCCAGAATATGTGTGGTTCTTTCCTTTCATGCTCTTTTACATATTTTTAAGGGTTGGGGACAATGCTCCTAAAGTGTGAGGTGTCACTGTTGTACATTGATCCACAGTGTAACTCGAGAAGAAAGGCTGTGCAAACGGTATGTGAGCAGTCTCAGCAGAGGGGTGAGATGGAGGGAGAGAATACCTGAGCGGTCAGCTGATGTGCAGTGCGAGGCCAGAGGCATTGTCTGAGTGCCAAGGTGACATAAAACGCGGCCACAACAACTTCCATTGTTGATCAGGAGGCGTGGCATACAGAGGCGAGAGACCCTCTCACAGATATGCGCCACACCAGATATGCTGGCGGCGCCACTGCCCCCTACAGGGGGCAGACATGTGCCAGCACTGTGGGCCTGCTGTTCTCCCCAGGGGAGGCAGACAACAGGGGTCGATGTGACACACTCGAGTGTAGGCCACCTCTAGCAGCCAACGCACCTCACCAGCCAGTTGATATTACCCTTGGGCAGGGCGCGAGGCACAGTCCATCAACCTGCTGTTGTCCAGCTCATAGAAGAGGACTGAACTGAAGCAATGAATGCCAATGCATCGGAGCCAAACAAGGTACACCTTGCTACCCGACTGTTATGCATAACTAATAGCACATCACACAGAGAATGCCCACATTGTTATGTGGTGCAGATGACAGTAACCAATGCAGCAGTGGGCCACCTGTTACACAATGTCTTGACATCAGATAGATGCTCAATGTCCCCCTGATGAGAGTCTGAGCGGCTGACGGTTGCATCGCTCCTAATGCTCTCCAGCAGGGATGGTACATGTGACTGTGCACCATTTCTAATATCCTTTCCGTCCCTTGCCACACTACAATCAAGACACTGTGTGTGACAAATGCTTTGTTTTGAGATATACATGTGGAACTTCCTTTGCATTACAGTCGTTATGACAGGCATCTGACTGACGTGACGACGAAAACACAACCCAATTGCAACTCGTGTGTATTTATGCTCATTTGTATGATCTATAATGGCATATTTTCATTGTATTGTGTTTTTTAGTATGTCTAAGTAACCACATCAGCATTTTTCTCATTGCAACAAGACACACTTCATGTGCATTTTATCTCTTTCTGTTTGTATGTAATTAAAATGTTTATTAGGCATATGTGGTGGGGATATAATCAGTTCACTATTTTTTGCTGATAAACACTTTGATTGCTTTGATAGGTAAGTACAGTTCTACGCTGGATATCTCTAGCTCATTCATACTAGTAATTTGTTCTCAGTTACAGAAAGTTTACACATCATTTGATGAACACTACTATTTCCTCTTTTTCGCCTCGTAAGCTATGCATTATTTTATTCATGTAATGTTTAAACTTTTCTATGTGCATATTCTATATGAAATACATTGATAATCAATTATTTTATGAATATGATCACCTTTGCTATTTTTGTTACATGATCTTATAGATGTCAGCTCCACCATACTAGAAATCCATTTATGATGATCTATTTGTCTGTGTATATCATCCTCTGTTCACACGGAGCTAGGTTGCTTTCGACCACTACGCAATTTACTCTGATCAGCCAGAACATTATGACCATAGAACTACTATCAATACAAACCCACCCAGGCGGTAGTAACGTCACTTGACGAGGAATGACTGCTATCGAGACAAACACACGGTGCATGAGTGTGCTGTCTGTGACTAGAATGGGGAAGACCGCGATCTGTTGAGTTTGACCAAGGGCAGATTTTTATTGCCTGGAGCCTTAGCACAAGCATTTCATAAAGTGCATAACTTGTCAGGTGGTCGAGGAGTATTGTGGTGATTGTCTTCAATGCGTGGCAAAACCAAAATGAAACCATGTCCAGATATCATGGGGTTGAGTGGCCATCCTTCATTAGAGATGTTGGATGTCATAAGCAGCACAGACTGGTAAAACGGGACAAGAGGTGGACTGTGGCAGAAATAACTTCAGACTTTAATGCTGAGCAGAGTATAAGTGTGTCCGAACACACAGCGCTCTGAACACTCCTAAGGACTGGCCTTCACAGTCGACAACCTGTGCATGTGCTAATATTAACACCATGACATTGGCAACAATGACTGAAATGAGCATGTGACCTTCAGCAACGGATGTTTGTACAGTGGCAGAGTATTGCATAGTCTCATGGATCCTGATACCTTCTTCATCACGCCAATGGGAGGGCGCAAATCTGTCGTCTTTCATGGAAACAGCACCTTGACACCTGTACAGCATGACAGAGACAATCTGGCAGCAGCTCCATTATGCTCTGGGGAACATACACTTGTGCACCCATGGGTCCAGTGGAACCCGCGCAAGGCACCATGACAGCCAATGATTATCGTATACTGGTTGCAGACCTTGTACACCCCTTTATGACGATCATGTTTCCCAACGACAGTGGCATTTTTCAACAAAATAATGCACCATTTCAGAAGACCAGGAGTGTGATGGGATGGCCTGAGGAGCACAGTACCGAGTTTCACATGATGTCCTCCCTCCCCAACCAGCCAGAACTGAACCCAATTGAACTCTTTTGGAATGTGATTGAATGTGGCATCAGAGCTCATCGCCCCCTCCTCAGAATATATGGGAATTAAGAGCCTCCTTCTGTGCTCAGAAGCCGGCCGGGGTGGCCGTGCGGTTCTAGGCGCTACAGTCTGGAGCCGAGCGACCGCTACGGTCGCAGGTTCGAATCCTGCCTCGGGCATGGATGTGTGTGATGTCGTTAAGTTAGTAAGGTTTAATTAGTTCTAAGTCCTAGGCGACTGATGACCTCAGAAGTTAAGTCGCATAGTGCCATTTGAGCCTTCTGTGCTCAGATGTGGTGCCAGCTACCTCCAGCGACCTAACGAGGCCTCTTTGCTTCTGTACCATGACGCATCGCCACTGTCAGCCACGCCGAAGGCCGACATACCAACTATTAGGTAAGTCAATGATAATTAATTGAAACGCTCAGCTGCCGACAGGTGTTGTTGACATACCTTGATGGGGACAGCTGAAAATGTCTGCCCCGACTGGGACTCGAACCCGGGATCTCCTGCTTACATGGCAGACGCTCTATCCATCTTTGTTAAAACAGTCACACTCACCAGAATCCTTTCCCATCATCATTTTTGGAGAGGGACTTTCACTCATTAATGTAATGAATAAGTTATGTGAGAGGCTAGTCACCCTACATAGGATTTATATCAGGGTCATTATAAAATTGTGTACACACTTGTGCAGATTCAGTATAAACGCACTTCAGTATGATTTGCATAACATAGTGATTCTGCCCTCTAGCTTGCCTATCACTTAAGGGTCCCATGACAGCAAACACACGGTTAGTTTCTAATAGTTATCTCTCCACATAGCTCCGCAGTGAATCTTAAGTGTTTTAGATGCAAGACGTCTTCGCGTTCTGAGTTGTGAAACTTCTCGTGTATAAGGTTGAATGTCATTTTTAATATCATTGATTATTACGGTGTCTGTGCTTATATAGTCGGTGTATCTTACTTTACAATCAGTCTGTGATTTTGTAAACTGTGTTTCCTAAATTGTACCTCATTGATGTTCCTCATTAAATATTATTAATTTTCTCCAACTACAATTTTGCATTTTGTGTTATGCTAATGCAAAAATTTCAACTTATTTTAATTTTTTTTTTATCTTAAGTACTAATTCAGCCTGATGGAGGTTAAAATGAAGTATTATATTTCAGTAAGTAAAACTGGCAGCACTAATTATATAAGGGGTCAAAACATAAAAAGACTACTTTCATCAAATGAACTAAAGCGACACAATGAATTAATTAATAATTACATGATAACACCTCACGAGGGCAGAACTACACGACCATATTACTGTTGTATATGTTGTTGTTGTTGTGTTCTTCAGTCCTGAGATTGGTTTGATGCAGCTCTCCAAGCTACTCTATCCTGTGCAAGATTCTTCATCTCCAAGTACCTACTGCAACCTACATCCTTCTCAATCTGCTAAATGTATTCATCTCTTGGTCTGCCCCTACGATTTTTACCCTCCACGCTGCCCTCCAATACTAAATTGGTGATCGCTTGATGCCTCAGAACATGTCCTACCAACCGATCCCTTCTTCTAGTCAAGTTGTGCCACAAACTCCTCTTCTCCCCAATTCTATTCAATACCTCCTCATTAGTTATGTGATCTACCCATTTAATCTTCAGCATTCTTCTGTAGTACCGCATTTCGGAAGCTTCTATTCTCTTCTTGTCCAAACTATTTATCGTCCATGTTTCACTTCCATACATGGCTACACTCCATACAAATACACTCCTGGAAATGGAAAAAAGAACACATTGACACCGGTGTGTCAGACCCACCATACTTGCTCCGGACACTGCGAGAGGGCTGTACAAGCAATGATCACACGCACGGCACAGCGGACACACAAGGAACCGCGGTGTTGGCCGTCGAATGGCGCTAGCTGCGCAGCATTTGTGCACCGCCGCCGTCAGTGTCAGCCAGTTTGCCGTGGCATACGGAGCTCCATCGCAGTCTTTAACACTGGTAGCATGCCGCGACAGCGTGGACGTGAACCGTATGTGCAGTTGACGGACTTTGAGCGAGGGCGTATAGTGGGCATGCGGGAGGCCGGGTGGACGTACCGCCGAATTGCTCAACACGTGGGGCGTGAGGTCTCCACAGTACATCGATGTTGTCGCCAGTGGTCGGCGGAAGGTGCACGTGCCCGTCGACCTGGGACCGGACCGCAGCGACGCACGGATGCACGCCAAGACCGTAGGATCCTACGCAGTGCCGTAGGGGACCGCACCGCCACTTCCCAGCAAATTAGGGACACTGTTGCTCCTGGGGTATCGGCGAGGACCATTCGCAACCGTCTCCATGAAGCTGGGCTACGGTCCCGCACACCGTTAGGCCGTCTTCCGCTCACGCCCCAACATCGTGCAGCCCGCCTCCAGTGGTGTCGCGACAGGCGTGAATGGAGGGACGAATGGTGACGTGTCGTCTTCAGCGATGAGAGTCGCTTCTGCCTTGGTGCCAATGATGGTCGTATGCGTGTTTGGCGCCGTGCAGGTGAGCGCCACAATCAGGACTGCATACGACCGAGGCACACAGGGCCAACACCCGGCATCATGGTGTGGGGAGCGATCTCCTACACTGGCCGTACACCACTGGTGATCGTCGAGGGGACACTGAATAGTGCACGGTACATCCAAACCGTCATCGAACCCATCGTTCTACCATTCCTAGACCGGCAAGGGAACTTGCTGTTCCAACAGGACAATGCACGTCCGCATGTATCCCGTGCCACCCAACGTGCTCTAGAAGGTGTAAGTCAACTACCCCGGCCAGCAAGATCTCCGGATCTGTCCCCCATTGAGCATGTTTGGGACTGGATGAAGCGTCGTCTCACGCGGTCTGCACGTCCAGCACGAACGCTGGTCCAACTGAGGCGCCAGGTGGAAATGGCATGGCAAGCCGTTCCACAGGACTACATCCAGCATCTCTACGATCGTCTCCATGGGAGAATAGCAGCCTGCATTGCTGCGAAAGGTGGATATACACTGTACTAGTGCCGACATTGTGCATGCTCTGTTGCCTGTGTCTATGTGCCTGTGGTTCTGTCAGTGTGATCATGTGATGTATCTGACCCCAGGAATGTGTCAATAAAGTTTCCCCATCCTGGGACAATGAATTCACGGTGTTCTTATTTCAATTTCCAGGAGTGTACTTTCAGAAACGATTTCCTGACACTTAAATCAATACTCGATGTTAACAAATTTCTCTTCTTCAGAAACGCTTTCCTTGCCATTGCCAGTCTACATTTTGTATCCTCTCTACTTCGACCGTCATCAGTTATTTTGCTCCCCAAATAGCAAAACTCCTTTACTACTTTAAGTGTCTCATTTCCTAATCTAATTCGCTTAGCATATATGTATATACTGTAATGGAATTTACTGCCAAAATTAGTTACTTGAGATTTAAAGGACGCTTATAGTATTCCAATATAAATTTTACAGAATTCTTTAAGCTGATTTTTATCAAGTATTGTATAATTGAGTTGTGTTGCTGTTCTTGCCGGGTTGCGATATTTTTAATGGAATCAGTCAGTGGAAGCTGTTTTACACAGGGGTGTTCGGCCCTGTAAGGAATCGGAGGTTTACTGGTACTCAAGAGTTGGTCGAACAAGCGAACAAGTGTTTTGTCAACCAGGTCTTTCACGTACGAATTACATTTTTTTAGAGATTCTTCTAATTAGTCTCAGCCTGGCACCTGATTTTCCTACAATTTGTTTTATGTGGTCATGCCACTTCTGGTCGCTCCGAATGACTATTTCTCGGTATTTTACTGTAGTTCCTGTTTCCATTTATTTTTTGTCAATAGTGTAATCGTGAGCAGTGGATACCTTCGCCTATGTATGTGTAATACGTTACATTTACATGTGTTTCCAGTCCCTGCACCAGTTACCGGTGCTCTGCTGGTATTCCTGCCATTCGTTACAGTCTCCCGACATTGTTACGTTTTTATAGACAACGGCATCATCGGCGAACGGCCTTTTGGAGCTTTCGATGTTATCCACTAGATTATTTATATATACTATAAGCAATAAAGGTCTTCCCTGGATCGCTCAAGAAATGAACCTTACATCTGCCGATTTCTTTCCATTAACAGCTGCATGTTGAGTTCTATCTGCAAGGAAGTCCTGAAACCAGTCACAAATCTGGTCCGGTACTCAGTAAGTTAGTTTTTTTTTCGCCAAACGACAGTGCGGGACTGTATATAAAGTTTTTCTGAAGCTAAGGAACACAGCATCAAACTGGACATCGACGTCTTCTATACCATGGATCTCATGGACGAACCAGAGCGAACTCAGTTTCGCAAAATCTGTTTTTCCGGAATCCATATTGACTTTTATGGCAGAGATTTTTGCTCTCATAACTTCATAAAACGTGAGCATAAAACAAGTTCCACAATTCTAGAACATTTTGAAGTTAGCGGTATAGGCCTTTATTAAAGTGCACCCTTCTACAAAACGGGAATGGCGTGCTTATTCCCAGTCGCTAAGAACCTTTCGTTGCTTGAGTGACCTACGATAAAGTACTGCTAGAGAGGGAGCAAACTGATTCGCATAATCTCTGTAGGATCTTACACATATATCGTCTGAACCAGATCCCCTTCTATTATTAAGCGAATGTAGATGTTTTTCTACTCCGAAATCTTTATCTCAATGTCTGCCATTTCGGCGTTTGTGCAGTGACTGAAAGGGAGGAACCGTATAACAGTCGCTCGCAGTCAGTCAGTTTCGTAATATACAATTCAGTATTTCGGCCTTCTCTCTGTCATCTTAGGATTCGACGCCAGTGTGATTACTGAGCGTCCGAACAGATGATTTCACTCCGTTCGCTGACCTTACATAAGACCACAACTTGATAGGTTGGTAGCTGTACTTTTGTTATGGTGTGTGGTGGTGAGTAAGCCAGTAATTTTACAAGATGTCTGCGTGTATAGTGGTGTACATACGTATGTATAAAAATGTATGCAGTGTGAGTGTATAAGCACATAATGAATGTGATTTTATTATTTTGCTGTGTATCTAATCTGAAACCATGCACTATATATTCTAATTATATTGAAAAATGCCTCGAATAATTGCATTCGTACAGTAGTAGAGTTTTTAGGAGTTTCTCTGACTCACCTGGTAATGGATATGAGATTTCACCACCAGAGCAACAAGTACCAACCGATTCTCCCTTCTATTTTAATGCATTGTGGTGCCTACGTAGATTTTTCAACCAGTCCTCTATGATGACTAATTTATGATTAACCTAGCCAATTAACAGATCATAATCAAATGCTGCCTTACCAAGGGCCTCTCACGTTCCCCATATAAAGGTACGACTCTCTGTCATCCAGCCTTTACATGGCGCCATCGTTGTGAATCTTCAAGCGTCTTGGAAGCTGTAATACACGCGTGACGCTCAGCGTCAAAAATGCGACGGGCCTGTGACTGTTCTGATGTCTCTGTACCTCTGAAGAACGCCTTACGTTGTGCATCTAAGTTCCGGTGGACATGAGATTGCTCTGAGGTTTGCTGGATTCGAGTAGCTTTCGCAGCTTGAGCTCTCTTAGAACTATGCGCTAAATCAGATTATAAAAGTTTTAAATATTACCGTCCAATTTTATTGTTTTATCTCCACCAGTACACTCCAGCTATACCAGGTGGTGTAGAAACTCAATATCACAAACCACGCGCGCAATAACATTGGATTTGCACTGTCGCGGAATAATCTACAAACACTAAGAATCCTTAACCATCGCGCCAACGTTGTCTGCATTCATCTCACGTGTACCATGGTTTGAAATGTTAATAATACTCAAAAATATACAACATTCTAAAGTAGTCTATGGCCTCCCTCGGGGTTCAAGTTGCCTCTATACCAAATACCATCGGAATCGGTTCACCGGTAGGGTAAAAAAAAATGGTTCAAATGGCTCTGAGCACTATGGGACTCAACTGCTGAGGTCATTAGTCCCCTAGAACTTAGAACTAGTTAAACCTAACTAACCTAAGGACATCACAAACATCCATGCCCGAGGCAGGATTCGAACCTGCGACCGTAGCGGTCTTGCGGTTCCAGACTGCAGCGCCTTTAACCGCACGGCCACTTCGGCCGGCCGGTAGGGTCATTGAAAACACAACAGAGTGAATTAATTTCGTAATTAGTAATTCAGGTATTAATATGGAAGTATGGATCAAACACGTTGAGAATTGAATAAGCATTTATTAATTACCTTGAATCATATTATGTATAACATATGAACCAATAAAAGCATTTTTACAAATATGACAAAGTTCAAAAGCCAAAGAATAATTAGAATTTTCAAAGAGTAAATATTTTTCCTCAGCTATTGTAATATTCTTCAAATCAATAAATATCTTGTACTATACACTATGTAAAGTAGCCTACCTTCTTCATCAGGGTTCAAGCTGCCTCATGCCAAAATTTCATGGATATCGCTTCAGCTGAATAGTAGTGAAAACGTAACAGACAGACTTTCTTTCGCATTTATAATACGGAGTGCTCAAAAAGTCTCTCCGCTATGCCGTATGATTGTTAGCCGCGCGTGCTGTATGCCGCAGTGAATATACCGATATGAAACTCACTGCAGTATCGCCGTGCGTTTATTGTTTCGTTGAGAACTATGGAACCCACAATCCGACGTCTAGAAATCACAATTCAAACTCCTATTTTCACAGAATGAAGTGGTTCCTCATGAATACACAATGGATTTGCAGTACTCCACATACGAGAATTTTGCGAGTTCATGTACCCCGATAAATGAAACTACGCCTCATCAGTGAAAAACGTTTCATTAAAAATATCCCTTCCACTTTGCTGAACGAAATTTTTTAACCATTGACAATAATGTAGTTTCTTGCCATGATCAGTATTTTTCAGTTCTTTGTATGGGAAAAGGTTCTAATTTTTTCCTTACAACTGTGTGGGCCGTTCCGACACTAACATCGATTTCCTGGGCGAGTTTTCTTACTGACTTGTTCGGACTCATGGACATTTTATCGGAAATATCGAGTATTTTATCCTCAGACAAAACGCTACGACGACCACTTCTCGGTGCATCTGTCACTGAACCCGTACTTCGAAATTTGTTAATCAAATCTCGCACAGTATCGCGATGTGGGAGTGTTGTCTCTGGGAAAACTGAATTAAATCTTTGACGAACTGAAACTGTGTATTTACCGCCAGCTTTGGACACTTGTTCGACTAAAAACACACGTTCTTCAGTGGTTAGCATTTTAACACTAACTAAAAAGGAAACAAACGAACAAAGGAAGTCAATTTAAACGTTCACGTCAACACGTAAAGAATCACACAAACGATACTACTGACGCTGGGTGAGATAAACGAAACAGTGGTATGTTGGGAGAGTCCACTTGCAGGGAAGTAACCTAGGCAGGCGAACAATCATACGGCACTCGCGGCTAACAATCATGCGGCAGTGTGGAGGTATCGATTGACATAGTCTAACCATGTTGAGGATTGTGTTAACATCGTATTCTAGCTGTTACCCACAGCCGTGATGGCTTTATTGGTCGGGAGACACCGACTGGAATGTTCGGGAGCTAGCTGCAAGTCTTTTTTATTTGACGCCACTTCGGTGACTTAGACGTTGATGATGATAAAATGATGATGAGGTCAACGCACACATCTGAACAAGAACAGAAAAAGAAAACAGACCCGGACGAAAATTGGAGCCAGGTAGTTATAATCGTGAAACAACAACGCTAACCGCATGACCACGAGCAGGTAACACACAGCTGAACACAACAAAGAAATTCTATGGGACGCATTACCTTCAGCGGCTAAAACGTAACAGATTTGTGACTGTTATTAGTATGGAAGTGTGGACTTAGCGCGTAGGGGATTGTATGAACCTTATAGTCGTTACGTTGAATCGTATAATGTAGAAAGCATGAAACAATAAAAGCATTTTCAGAAGAACAGAAAAGTTCAAAAGTCGAAGTGTAAATAGCACTTTCGAAGAGTAATTATTGTTCCATATTTCTCGCTATGTTCTTCAAATCAATGAATTTGTTGTGCTACACACTTTCTAAAGAAGCATATGTTGTTCTCGGCCTTCTACCCATCTCCATATCAAATTTTATCAAAATGGGATCAGCGGTTTAGTCGTGAAAGCATGAAAGACATAGTCACTTTCGCATTTGTAATATTAGTACGGGTTTAGTCACATATTTTAATTTCAGATTCATTCAAAGCTTCTTTCATTGCTCCCTTTAGCTCATTTTCGCTTCGTTCATCTTCTGTTTCTCAGCTACTCTGTTCCCGTGTTGGGCAGCGAATTATGTTATGGTTTCTTGTGCAGAGTTGACGCTAAGCACAAATTATAAGATGGCTGCACATTGCTCGCCACACGTTTAGGGCCAAATTATGACATAATTACTTTAGATGGGCCTCACGCTTTGAAACAAGTTACGTGGTAACAAATTTATAGGGTAGAGAACACATTCCCAAGATACCATACATTTAATCGTACAGCATACCTGGACTGCCTCTAAATCTGGGCTCTACTTACAACACACAGAGCCCGGCGTCCTGGCGTCTGTTCTCACTAAAATCAGTTGTAAAAGGACTAAAAACAGTTGTAAGAGACTGAGGAATGTAGCAAACGTTTCCGACTGTGCCTGAGTCAAGAAAATCGTAGGATTCGATGGTTATTATATTTTAGCACTACTACTAGTGGTGATAGAAAGAAATATGCACGAAATTTTGGGAAAAGGAAGGCTCCAGAACAGCAGTGCATTGAAATATAGTATTACCCACTTCAAGGCTGTATGGTAGCGTTTGTTATATTTTATTCTTCTTATGCTCTTCATATTTGGGTCTTTGATTGCTACGGCGCCCGTATCTTCCTTGGACTTCTTCGGCGTAGCGCTTCATCATTTCTGTATTTGTAAGATAATTTGCTGTAGCTGATTGCTCCATTTGCCTCTCCTGGTATCAGTTTGGTTGTTTAGGTTAAAAATATTTGGTCCATTCCCAATGTCGTTGTCTCTTAATCTCACTAATCTGCACGATCATTCAAAGTCCTAAGAAATCTAATTTCATCTGCTTTGAATTTACTTTCTCATCGTATGCAAACAACCCACGACTCACTTCCATAGAGTAGTGTGAGGACATCCAGCACTTCATAAAACTTCATTTGTGTTACTTTTGTGTCTTGTTTAGTAACCTGTTGCTTGTTACACGTATCTTCCCAAAGTTTGCTACTTTCTTATCTGTATTTGTGAACAGGAAAATCTTCTGCAGCAAAGATTGTTTTTTATTTTTATATCACAATGACCGGTTTCGACAGAATCTTGCTGTCATCCTCGGATCTACACTGTCCCAAAAGTAACGCCATTACAAAGAAACTTTATCACTGGGTATAAACCCGCAAAACAGTGATAGCTAGTTACATGTTCCAAAAGTCATTTGAATGATTATTTTATCGAAATGATGTGGAACGCGCCAGTTGTCAGGATATGTCTACATGATTAGTGTTGACATTAATGAACACATTAATTTTAGCCTTACTCATGAAACCACACTTTTTTTTTTTTACTGTATACCAGTTTTAAGTAGAACTTAGTCAGTGGAATAGAGGTAGCTGACCTGCAGAAATGATTTTAAATGAGATTCAAACCGTGCTTCGCTACATGTCAGACATTTTGTGTTACTGGGCAAGTGATCAAAAATTTTTATTACTGCATATTGAACTCCTTTATGAGTCTGCGATACCTATGACTACAGCCAATATAGGTATTTTTTCCCACTAGTGTTGTAGATTAGTCATCACCGTTCTTCTCAAATTGTGATGAATCATTTATCACGAATTTCATTAGCGAATGTATGTACTGTGACGGCGCAGTTAAAATGCCTAGCTCCTTAAAGAGATACCTACATGACGTCCGTCGTAATCAAAATGAGTATCATCAAGAATGGGGAAGATATCAGAGAGATAGGATGCAAAGTGGTCAGCTTTGCTCTGATTGTCGGATATGGGAAGGTTGTCGTGGAGGAGCAGGTAGTGAGGTATGGGGTTACTGCCAGTGAGTCAATAAAATGCTTTCCAACGCTAGAAGGAATTAACGAGGAGGTAGCGTCGAGTCTAATGCATGTCTGGTGCGAGTCCCAGCGTTTATTAGCATTTAGTAAATTCCTGAGAGCTCTCTGTATTTGTTGGTGATGCAAATGAGTATGTCCTGATTATTAGCGCTTAGGAAAGAGCAGTTTAGACGATGGGATTCTTTGAGAAGGAGTAATGCTTGTGGGGGGAGAGTGGGGCAATGAGTATATATGACTTTGGTAGGGATGTGGGTAGATATTCCGTCTGACAAGGTCTGCTGTAGGTAGGCTATGGTATGCGAGATATCACTGGGTTGTTGGAAGGTTTTGGGGCGACTTCCTGACTGGATACCTATCGATGCCCAGTGGTAGGCATTACATTTCACATGGGAGTAATCATGAATAACTATTGGATGGAATGTGAAATAGGGTGCATGTGGATGGGGTTGTGTGTAGGAGATGAGAAGAACACGTAGGTGGTCACTTTGAGTTGGATCGAGGACTTCTGCACTAAGGTATCTATGGAAGTTGGGAGGTGCGAGGTCGAAATCTGGGGATGTGTTGCTTTCAGGATGGATGTTCTGGGGGATGGGGACAGAGTCACATTGATGGGAGATGGTAAATTGACACCACCACCAGAGTTCAGCAGGGGATCTACTATGGATGTTGAGGTCAGTGGCAATAAAAAAGGTGGAAAAGTTATGATCGATGTGGGTGAGGAAATCATAGGGCATGTGATTATTAGGTCGAATGTAGATTGTAGCACAGGTAACAGTCAGCATTTGAAAGAAAAGGCTAAGGATAAGGTGTTCAGTGGGAGTACTGTGTAAGTGTTGCGGCCGAGCATACATAGTTTTATGCACACCAATTGCAATTCCACCTCTGGTGAGCAGAAGGGGATAATCTATATATTGGAGGATACAGGGAGAAATTCAGATGGTGTGATATGGTTGGACGAATGTTTCATTACAGCTGAAGGTATTGACACTGTATTGGGAGAGAGTATACATGAATAGGGGTTTGTTCAAAGTTAGGGGGTGGATGTTGTGGTATAGGATAGTGTATTGCTGCCACACTATGATGGGAACTTAGGAGTGCGTTGCGTGGGTGAGAGGGTGGAGAGGTTTACATGATGGTGCTGAGATGAGTGAAAACGAAGTAGGCTTAGTTTTGGGTGTTGTGGCTTGGTTGTTGAGGTGAAAAACAGAGTGAGCAACAAAGAAATTTTCTGTAGGGTATGCATTCATTGGAAGGAGTGGATATATTGGAAGACAGTGATGTGGAATCTGATGATGTCTTCAACAGTGGGAGTTGGGCTGAGTGAGTTATGAGGATGAATAGTATGATCAGTAGGATGGACAGATACTCTTAATTTCAGTTTGAAGAGTGAGGGTTTAGCCTTGCACTTGGCGGAGTAGGTAGGCTGGGTGTCATTACTAGTGTTGCAGGTGTGAGGGGAGGTGAGGTGAGGTTGGCATAGTGTTTAAATAAGTGGGATTCTTTGTAGTGAGGTAAGTTCCGGTGATTTTTAGAAATGAGAGTGAGGTGATCATTATAAACAAGGCAGTTTGGCAACAGTTGGACCGGAGAGGGGCATTTAGAGGATTCGACCTTATGTCGGCAGTTGTAATTATTCCATGAGGAGGTGAGCGATTGAGGCGGTTACATACCTTTGATAAATTCCTATTAACCTACATACCTGCCACCATACAATGAGAACATTTTACATTCACAGGAAACGATCCCACATTGGCCCAACAAACTGTGCAGATAAGCAGCCTATGGGAGTGTGGGATTATTACATACACAGGAAACAGGAAGCAAATGTGTGCACATATCAATACTTCACAATCTTAGACACATACAATGGAGAATCATTACTTGACATTCATACAGAAACTACACTATATAATCATCACACCATGGGATCCAAAATGTACCATATGATGCACCAAGTATTTCATATCCTCATTGCTTCTAACTTAAGGTATATACTTCCAGCTCTAGTGTGAATGGTCAGAAAGACATCATACACTAGTACAGTATACCATGACCTGTACTCCATAACATGGAGGCAGCACCAACCAAATAGAAGTCTCCACTTCCAGTTTTCATCTGTTGCTATTCTTGTTGTGCACAGACTGGAAGGGGCCTCACCCCAGTGCTTTGCATCCATATTGTTAATCTATGTAGTTTGCCTGTGCCATCGAGACTTTCTTCTGTGTGTGTATATCAACTCCCAACATGTCATATTTTCTTGTCGCTGTCACTGTAGCGTTCAGTTGTCTTCCCATATTTGCAGCCACTGCCACCACCACTACAGCAGCAGTCATCCCTCTGCCTCCTTCATCATCGTCGCTGCCGCCATCATTGCCGCCGCCGTCGCCACCGCCATCGCTACCGCCATCGCCGCTTTCTACTCGCCGCCGCAGCCTCCATCTCCACCGTGGACACCAACGCCGCCATCTTCATCGTCTGACGTCACATCACATCAGAAGTCACTGCTGTCAAACCTCATCATCCTGGCGATGCTCCACTGCTAGTAATTATCATCGAAATTCTGTCCCAATCCCTTTGAGCCACAATGGGAACCCCAGCCACCTCTGTCATTTAGACCACCCTCTCCTGTGCTCCCACTATCACTAAGCAGATCACTTCATCTGGTTTGCAGCCCGATGTCCACCCTCCCCTTTCAACAGAATCGTTCCATCTGCAATCACTTCCCTTTACTTGCCTGGCGATCCCACGACCTCTTCCGCACTTATGCCTTTCCTCTATTCCCTCACCAACCACCTCCCCTGCATTTCCAGCAAAAATAACAACTCGTCGAGCTACTGTCATAACATGTGGAACCACATTACAACAAACATGTGAACGAACCTACTGAAACCTACTACAAGGACAGGCACCACATCACATCCCACCTCTTCCAATTCCTCCATCTCCACCCCATTCCACAACCACAAGAAAAGCACAGAAACATCTAATGCAGAACCCACTACTAGTATCGTAAACAAAAAAATACAAACAACTTCTGTAAAGAACTTCCTGGCAGATTAAAACTGTGAGCACGACTCACGCCCGGTCTCACAGCTTTACTCCTGCGAGAGGAGAGCTTCTGTAAAGTTTGGAAGGTAGGAGACGAGATACTGGCAGAAGTAAAGCTGTGAGACCGGGTGTGAGTCGTGCTTCGGTAGCTCAGCTGGTAGAGCGCTTGCCCGCGAAAGGCAAAGGTCCCGAGTTCGAGTCTCGGTCGGGCACACAGTTTTAATCTGCCAGGAAGTTTCATATCAGCGCACACTCCGCTGCAGAGTGAAAATCTCATTCTGGAAACTTCTGTAAAGTTTGGAAGGTAGGAGACGAGGTACTGCCAGAAGTAAAGCTGTGAGGACGGGGCGTGAGTCGTGCTTGGGTAGCCCAGTTGGTAGAGCACTTGCCCGCGAAAGGCAAAGGTCCCGAGTTCGAGTCTCAGTCTGGCACACAGTTTTAATCTGCCAGGAAGTTTCAACTTCTGACCCTACCAAACACATGGAACTGCTCCCCCTCTACCCCCCCCCCCCGCCCCCTGCAACTTCTCCACCAGCTTTTTCCACTTTCCTTCTTTCCAATCTTGACCCAAAGTTCCTAAGTGCCAAATACCTTGCTATAGAAATCCTAAAATACGTCCCATTGCTCAAACCATTCCACATAAAGGTTCTGTTCTCATCAAACCCACGAATCTCCACTCCCATTCCGACTTCTTATTCAAAATCACTTGTGTTACCTTTGGCTCTTATGCTTCCCTCCCTCCCTTGAGCACCACCTCCACGCAAAAAAACCTCAGCATCCTCGCTGCCACCCCCCCCCCTCCCACAAACCTTCATTGCCATGATAAAAAAGACTGCCCTTAAGTTCATGCCATAGAGGGTGTTTTCCTAACTCGATTCCAGTTCTGCCTTAGACATCCATATAATGACCACCTCACTCCTGATTGAAATGTACCCTTCACCTGTCCTTAATGTAAAGACTTCCACTTCCTCAAACAACATCCTAACTTCAATTCCCTCCCACCTACAACACCTACAATGATTCCCAGCCTACCAACTCCACCAAGTGCAAGGCTAACCCATCACACATCAAGCCAGCAGTAACAGTAGCCATCCATCCTATTGATAATCCCATCCATCCCAAAGACTTACTCCACCAAATTCTCTCTGGTGAAGATATCATCAAATTTCTCATCAGTATTCCCTAAAGTATCCACCCCTTCCAAGGATCTTATACCTACAACAAATTTCTCTTGCTACCCAGTGTGTTTTCCACCTCAGTACCCAGGCCACTTACTCCTGAAGCCAAATTCACTTCAATTCCATACAACTCAACACAATCGTATATACCTTTCCACCCCCTCACACACATAGCCCACTCCTAAGCTCCCATTACGGAGCCACAGCAAAACAGGAACATGTCCTACAAAATCTACTCCCTACCGACGAACAAGCCCCTTTTCATGCATACCCTGTCCCAACACAATCTTGATACCTTCATTCTTAATGAAATATTCCTCCAACCTTACCACACCATCCAAGTTTCTCCCTATATTTTCACCATTCAGGTAATCCCATTCCCCTGGCCAGAGGTGGAGTTGCAGTCAGACACCACAAAAATGTCCTTGCTTGGCCACATCTCTTACTCAATAATCCAACCAAATCCCTTATCCTTAGCCTCTCCTTCCAAACACTATCCGTTATCTGTGCTGCTATCTACATCTGCCCTAATAATCCCATCCCCTATGATTTCCTCATCCACATCGACCACACTTTTTCTGTTGCTGAACACTGGTGGTGGCGTCATTTACAGACACCCTTCAAGCTGACATTGCCCCCTCCCATAGCACAGCCATCCTGAAAGCAACACCACTCCAGGCATTGTCCTCCCATCTCCCAACCTCATTGGATGCCTCATTGCAGAAGTCATTGATAATACTGAATGTGACCACCTACCTGTTCTCCTCATCATCCCCTAAATACTCTCTCATCCACAGGCACCCAAACCCACTCTCCCTCCAAAGTTTATCCATGATTACTCCTGTGCCATCTGGGAACATACCCAGACTGGAAGCCCCTCCTAACATTCTAGCAACCCAATGATATCTCCCATGCCACAGACTTTCTGCAACAGACTTGTTTGATGAAGTCTCCACCCATGTCCCTACCAAGGTCATATATATTCATTGCCCCACTCTCCCTCTACAAGCCCTACTCCTTCTCCAAGAATCCTGTCAACTGCAGTACAACTTCCTAAGGAATCGCTACTGAGAGGTATTCATTATCCACTGAAAAATAGGAGAAATATCAGGAGCTTATGCCCATTTCGTTTTCACCCATCTCAGCAACCTCATTTAAACCTCTCACCAACCCCCAACCACACAACCCACTCCCAAGCTTCCATCATGGTGTGACAGCAATACAGGATTCTGTACCACAACATCCACTTCTTCCCCATGAACAAACCCTTTTTCATGCATACCTTGTCCCAACACAACATCAATACCTCCACCCTTAATGAAACATTCCTCCAACCATATTACTCGTCACAGCACTTACACAGTACTCGCACTGAACACCTTATCCTTAGCCTTTTCTTCCAAACACTGACTGTTACCTTGGCTACTATCTACAGCCAACCTAATAATCCCATCCACTATGATTTACTCGCCCACATCGACCTTACCAACTATGTTGTTGTCAATGACCTCAACATCCATGGTACAACCCCTGCTGAACTCTAGTGGTGGTGTCAGTTTAACATCTACCTTCAAGGTGACACAGTCCCCATCCCACAGTACACCTGCCCTGAAAGCAACATAACCCTAGATGTCGACCTCATGTCTCCCAACCACCTTGGATGTCTCAGTGCAGAAGTCCTCAAACCATCTCGAAAAGACCATCTACCTATTCTCCTCATTATCTCCTACACACAACACCATCTACGTGCACCCCATCTCACTTTTTTTTCTTTTAGTCATTAGTCATCTGACTGGTTTGATGTGGCCCACCACGAATTCCTCGACTTTGCTAATCTCTTCATCTCAGAGTGGCATTTGCAACCAACATCCTCAATTATTTGCAGGATGTTTTCCACTCTCTGTCCTCCTCTACAGTTTTTGCCCTCTACAGCTCCCTCTAGTAATGTGGAAGTCATTCCCCCAAGTCTTAACAGATGTCTTATCACCCTGTCCTCCTTATCAGTATTTTACACAGTTCCTTTCCTCTCTGATTCTGTGCAGAACCTCCTCATTCCTTACCTTATCAGTCCACCTAATTTTCAACATTCGTCTGTAGCACCTGTAAGGGACCTGTAATCCAACAAACATAGATATTAATATCCTAGACATAGGAACCGTGGCAATGGTTGACAGGTTTACCACAATCATGGGAGAGATGATGCTGACAGGAATTATGAGAGGGGAGAAGATAGACAAAGGGATCATGAGGTACAAATTGAAGAAATAAGGGACCCAGTAAACTAAAAGGTGCCCTCATGTGGTCCAGTCAGGAGTAAGATCTACTAGGAACAACACTAATCTTATTAGACACGATGAGGGAGGCGACTTGAGAGAAGACTTAATGGAAGGAAGTCCGCAAATTTCCAAAGAACCTGTGTTATCCATAGTTAGAGTCAGAATGTGCAGTCTGGATGTTGACGCCCTAGTAGAGACAGGAAGTGAAGCTTGTGCTATATTCCAGAAACTATTAACAAGTATTAAATGCCAAAGTCAGTTTACCAATTTTCCAGTGATGGGTGTAAGAGTTGTGAATGCTTTTGGTGCCAAAAGCAAGCCCATTAAAGAGCAGGTGTTGGTTAGCTTTGAAGTAGATGGAGAAGAATATGAAGCGATGTTCTTAGTGGTGTCAGGGTTGAACCTGCCAATCATTTTTGGGATACACTGGTTGAACAAGGTGAAAGCAATATTCAGTTTTGACGAAGGCATCGTGGAGGTAAAACGAAAAGGGGGAGAAAGGAAGAAGCTGACATTTACAAAAAGGAGTGAAGCAGTGGATGAGGAAGAATTTAAACACGTGAGCTTATGTTGTGAGAAGGAGCCGGCAGCAAAACAGTGGGCTGAGGAACCCTAGGAAGAATATATCTTGATTTTCTATGAGGGATTAGTACAAGAGAATCAACACCAGGAGGATATGATAGGTAAGAAACTGGAAAAGATTACACACTTGGAAGAAGAGATTCAGAGAAAATTGGCTGCAATACTGCGTAAACATCGGTAGGTCTTCTCTCAATAGCTCAGCATTATGAGAGGGATAGAGTGCAAATTAAAGGTAAAGGATCACAAACCAGTCAATACCCCATTCCTCAAGCAAGGAGGAGGGCAGTGGAAGAAGAGATTCAGAGGATGGTGGACCTTGGCGTCATAGAGAGAGCGAACAGTCAATACAATAGTCCCCTATTTGTGGTAGATAAAAAGGATGGTAAGGTAAGAATAATTCTGGATGCAAGCATGGTAAACAGGATCATTAAGCCAGAGCGAGACAAACTGGAGATGATAGAGCAGCTAATCCAAAATTTTCGAGGGGCAAAGATACTCAGTAGTATTGACTTGAACAACGGTTACTGGCAAATACCACTGGCCCCCCAAGTCTTGCCAGTATACAGCTTTTATATATGCTGGTAGGAGTTACCAGTTTAGGGTTTTTCCATTCTGGCTTAATGTATCTGTTTCGGAATTTATTCGGGCACTGGATAAAATTTTAGGTAAGCAGCCGCTTAAGAAAGGCACTGTCTATGTAGATGATGTATTGATTGCAAGTGAAACACGGGAAGAGCATTTGGGCAAATTAGATGGCATAGCATTTGAGGCAGCAGGAGTGACAGCAAACCGTGGTAAGTCAGAATTTGGCAAATCGCAGATAAAATTTCATAGGATGGTATCTACACTGACCCAAGAAAATTGGAGACAATTAGGCAGTTTCCAGTGCCAAGTAGTAACAAATAACTGAGAGCATTTTTCGGAGTCTGCGAATTCTATAGGAAATTCATAAATGAGCCAGTACTAAATCCAGCAGATTTCAGAAAACTGACTAAGGCAAAGATGTCATGACATTGGAATGAGAAAAGACAAGAGGAATTTCAGGAAATTAAAGAAACCCTGTGCAATACAGAGATACTTTGCCATCTGGACTTTACTAAAGACTTCTGTTTGGGGACAGACAACTTGGATTATGGATTGGGCATACATCTGTACCAAGTGGAGAAAAACGGGGAGGACGAGATGCATGCAAAAGACAATATTCTATTACCGAAAGGGAAGCGCTTGCAGTTGTTTGGGGCTTCAAACGATTCCTTTACAACTTAGCAGGAAAACATGTGAAAGTGGTCACAGACTTTTTAACAACCAGTAAACATAAGCATGATCGCTTAAGAAGATGGGCCCTTGCCCTGTAAGACTATGACTTTGAACTAAAATACAAGCCTGGTTAAACCAACACAATACCTGATATACTATCAAGACTGCTGCTTGATTCATGGGGAATAGCAATGAGCAGACCACAAGGAGAAGAAATTAGGATTAATCTAATGAAGGGAGTGCAACATAAAGAGTTCATAAGGAGGTTCCTGAGAAATGTACATAGGGAACAGAATGAGGATGACAGACTGAAGTTGATTCAGAGCAAGTACAGGTGTGCTAGAGAAGAGAAGATCCACATGTATTATTATATCCACAATGGGATACTGTACAAAAGGAACAATGAGAATGAACAAAATTGGGAACTGTGTATACTGGAACATGTAGTGGACAAATTGATCTGGTATCACATTATAGTAATGCTCATTATGGACCCAAGAAAAGTCTCGACAAGTTGAAATTAGATTGTGTTTTCAATAACATGGGGAGACACATACGTAAATTGTTAAGTACTTGTGACACTTGTCAGAAGGCAAGACGACCACAGTCCAGCGTAAGGGTTATAGGCATCCCATAGTACCAGCAGCAGTTAAAGATCTCATAGCTGTAGATATATTTGGACACTTCTCTGCAGTACGGGCGAACTATACAAAGATTCTAGATGCTGTAGAATTATTTTCAAAATTTGTAAAGTTTCATCCATTGAAGAAAGCCACCAGCACAGCTGTCATTAATAAATTGGAAAACGACTATTTAAGCAGTGTATGTGTACCGAAACGGATTCTGAGTGACAACAGGTCACAATTTCGATCCAAGGAATGGAAAGAAATGCTAGATGGGTATCAGACAGAACCAATTGCCATCTCAAGATACAGACCATCCTCCAGTCCGGCTGGACGATCGATGAAAGAATTAAATCGTTTATGAAAAACATACTGTCACAGGAAGCACAGGTCATGGAAGGAGTACACGGGGGAATTCGAACGTATCATGAATCATCTCCCACATGACAGGATTTGCACCATGTGAGATCTTACTTAACCAAGAACCTGATAGCGTGTTTTGTGAACTATTGGATTATCCGCCTGGAAATAACACAACATGGGAGAAGAAATTAGAGTCAGTGGAAATGAGTATGAAAGAGAGAGCAAAGAGGACACAGGAGAGCCATGATAAATTGGTAAATTCAATAACTTATCGAGTGGGGGACCTGGTGCTAATAAAAGTGCACGCCAAATCGAAGAAAATAAATTCTGAGATACATAAATTTAACCATGTTTATAAAGAACCATATAGGATCACAAGAACTGATCACCCAAACACAGTTGAATTGGAATATGTGCAAACAAAAATAGCTCATGGTAAGGAACATGTTAAAAATATAAAAAGAATCTATCCAAGAGGGGGTAAGGGCAACCTAGATAATGAAATAGAGTCAGAGGAGGTGAAGGGAGTCAGAAAGTCTTTCGCTGGTATACCAAGTGGCAACTGGTAGACTCCCAGCTGGGTGAGACTTTATTTCTTATATCAACTTTCGCTCCTCTCCCATCTTTCTCTATCCTCAGGTTAACAAAGTTAGTGTGTTAGTTAGAATAGTTAGTGGTCGTCCAAATAATTCAGTCAGGAACCATGTAGCAAATTTATGGTTGACTTATAATAAGAACAAGTAGTTACTGTTGATGTACAGAGTGAGATATCAAGGAATCAATAAGTTAAAAGTCAGTTTAGTGTCAGTACATTACAAAATTAATAGTGCCAGAAGTAATAAAATGAGAACAAGATCAGAAAGCCAATGTTTATAAAATATGGTGCGAAGCTAATTGGTCAAACAAGAGCTTGTGTAATCTTAGAGAGTTGTTTTATGAGGCATGATGAGGTCAAGCACTTGTAAGAGAATCCAAGTAATGTATCAACTTGTAAGTAGGAAGGCATGTAAAGAAACAAATACATGATGATATACTTCATCGAATAAATGGTGTGAAATATGATACACAGAGAGGTCAAGGAGCCTGGAGCTGTATTTTTATGTATCCATTGCAGCGAATATGGAGGGTTGTTAAGTTGAGGGAGTTATGTGTAATGAGGTGTATTGAATATGCGATGTTCAAAGAATGTTATTTAGCACACAAGCAACATCTGGTTGTCAGTATTTGTAGGTATATATGGTGATCTAAAGTATGCTGATAAAACAGAAAGTGCAACTCATGAATAATGATTAATTCATGTTTTCAATTAGCTATCAGAGTGAATTATGGTTATACTTAGGTCGAGCTTTAGAAACAGAATTCTGGCACTGTGTAATGACTAATAGATATCCATATAGCAGATTTGGATTAATGTCAATATAACAGGAAATATTGTACCTCTCATCTCAGCATTGGTGATAACAATTCACATATGGCAGTATAAATGTTTGGCAAAATGAAATGATCAGTAATTAAAAATTTTTCATTGGGCTACCACATTGGTTACAGCAATGCAAATAGTTATGTAAGACATAATTAGTGCAATAATGGAGCATTTCAGAGTATTGAATCAGTCTGTAAAGGTATGACGAATTGTAAAATAATTGCATAAGTTGTGAATTTCTTCCGTAACTTTCGTGTGTGCTGATCAAGTGCGTTATAAGTTAGAGTTATAGTAGTATGGACAGCAGGAACCCTGCTGAAAGGACGGCATACCAAAGGGGTAGCTGGCATTCGACTAGTTTGTTCGTTTTTTTCCTTGCTGTAGCAAGTTATAAAAGATTAACCAGTAACAAATATGTAGTCAACGGCCCATACAAACCTCTGAAAGTGAAGATTTTTAGTAATTGAATGTGAGACAAAGTTTGTAAAAATATTTACCATGTTATGTTAATTAAGATAGATTGATGTTGTATGATGTTTCTTAGGGGCAGTTTGCTACCAGAGTCAATAAGGTATTATTTGTGATACATTGTAACTTTCTGTATGTGAACCAGAATCTAATGTTCCTCGTCTTCATTTATATGCTATGTGATAATTTTTCCAATTATTCTGTTTCGCCTGTGGCTACAAAGAAGGTTTTTAGGTGGAGATGAAAGGGATTCGAGATACCACGTACATAGATATTGGCATCCGACACCCAAGTCGATAGCAGACAGGAGTTGATTGTCGAGCGCTGCAGGAGGCAGTGAGATTAGTGTCGAGTGAAAGCAGTTCTGGAAAGACTGGCAAAAAATGAAAAATGGCGATCGAGCTGAGTACGGTGTCAATGGCGGATGTACCAAGCGAGGAGTAAATTGTAAATTTGCCAGAGTGTAATAAATGAGCGCGTCCCCTTATCATCGTGAAGTTGACCCTCATCAATACCGATTCGCGAGTGATATAAAACCAAAAGTTACAAGTGCCTAATTACGTGTTTCACGTCAACTGTGTCAGCCAGCAGCAACCATAGATTACAGTGAGGACTGTTGTGAATGTTAACCATCATCATTGCGTGTGACGAAGTACTTAAAATCAGCAACCAATAATTGATATAACCGGAATTCAACGTGTAAGGCGAAGATAGCAACTGCCTCAGAATTTGAGTGTTAATAGAAAATACTTATCAGTCTGTATGTCACAACTTTTGTGGTCTTTAATAATAGGAAAACTTTCAGTCATTAACTATTCCGTCTCAGAACAGCCGCAATCTGTTGAAATACCCCCAAAACCACCGCAGAAAAACCGATGGCCTTTCATCCATTAAGCACATGGTCATATATTGATAATAATTAACTGTTTGGCGGCTTCGGTAAATCACACAAAACCCAGTAAAGGATATAATCGGGGTGTTTCACACCACATCTCAAATGCTTCGATTCTCTTCTGTTCCGGTTTTCCTACAGTCCATGTTTCACTACAGTACAACGCTGTACTCCAGACATATATTCAAAGAAAATTCTTCCTCAAACTGAGGAATATATCTGATATTAGTAGATTACTCTTGGCCAGGAATATCTCTTTTGCCATTGCTACTATGATTTTGATGTCCTCTTTGCTCTATCTGTCGTTGTTTATTTTACTGCCTAGGTAGCAAAATTCCTTATCTTCATCTACTTCGTGACCATCAATCCTGATGTTAAGTTTCTCGCTGTTCTCATTTCTACTACTTCTTCGTCTTTCTTCGATTTACTCTCAATCCATACTCTGTACTCATTAGATGGTTCATTCCATTCAGTAGAGCACTTAATTCTTCTTCACTTTCACTCAACATTGCAATGTCATCAGCGAATTGAATCATTGATATCCTTCCACCCTGAATTTTAATTCCACTCCTGAACCTTTCTTTTATTTCCATCATTGCTTCCTCGATGTACAGATTGAACAGTAGGGGAGAAATCCTTGTCTTACACCGTTTTTAATACGAGCACTTCGTTCTTGGTTGTCCACTCTTATTATTCTCTCTTGGCTGTTGTATATATTGTATATGACACGTCTCTCCTTATAGCTTACCCCTATTTATTTCAGAATTTCGAACATATTGCACCATTTTACATTGTCGAACGCTTTTTCCAGGTCGACTAATCCTACGAACGTGACTTGATTTTTCTTTAGTCTTGCTTCCAGGATTAACCGCAACTTCAGAAATGCCTCGCTCATGCCTCTGTTGTTGTTGTTGTTGTTGTGGTCTTCAGTCCAGAGACTGGTTTGATGCAGCTCTCCATGCTACTCTATCCTGCGCGATCTTCTTCATCTCCCAGTGCCTACTGCAACATACATCCTTCTGAATCTGCTCAGTACATTCATCTCTTGATCTCCCTGTACGATTTTTACCTTCCACGCTGCCCTCCAGTACTAAACTGGTGATCCCTTGATGCCTCAGAACATGTCCTACCAACCGATCCCTTCTTCCAGTCAAGTTGTGCCACAAATTTCTCTTCTCCCTTTACCTTTCCTAAAGCCAAAGAGATGGTTATCTAGCGCATCCTCAATTTTATTTTCCATTCTTCTGTATATTATTCTTGTAAGCAACTCGGATGCATAAGCTGTTAAGCTGATTATGCGATAATTCTCGCACTTGTCAGCACTTTCCGTCTTCGGGATTGTGTGGATGATGCATTTCCGAAAGTCTGATGGTATGTCGCCAGACTCATACATTCTGCACACCAAAGTGAATAGTAATTTTGTTGCCACTTCCCCAATTCATTTAACAAATTCTTATGGAATGTTATCTATCCCTTCTGCCTTATTTGATCTTAAGTCCTCCAACACTCTTTTAAATTCTGACTCTAATGCTGGATCCCCTATCTCTTCTACATCGACTCCTGTTTCTTCTTCTATCACATCAGACAAATCTTCCCTTCCCCCTCTTAGAGGCTTCCAATGTATTCTTTCCACCTATCCGCTCTCTCTTCTGCTTTTAACAGTGGGATTCCCATTGCACTCTTAATGTTATCATCTTGCTTCTAATGTGACCAAAGGTTGTTTTGACTTTTCTGTACGCTGATTCTGTCCTTCCGACAATCATTTCTTTTTTGATGTCTTCGCATCTTTCCTGCAGCCATTTCATCTTAGCTTCCCTGCACTTCCTGTTTATTTCATTCCTCAGCGACTTGTATTTCTTTATTCCTGAGTTTCCCGGAACATTTTTTATACTTCCTGCTTTCATCGATCAATTGAAGTATTTCTACTGTTCCCCATGATTTTTTTTTGCAGTTACCTTCTTTGTACCTATGTTTTCCTTCCCAAATTCTGCGATGGCCCTTTTTAGAGATGTCCATTACTCTTCCATTGTACTGCCTACTGAGCTATTCCTTATTGCTGTATCTATAGCCTTAGAGAACTTCAATCGTATCGCATCAATCCTTAGTACTTCCGTATCCCACATCTTTGCGTATTGATTCTTCCTGACTAAGGTCTTAAGGGGACACAGTCGCGAGGGAACTCCCATAAGGAATCAACGCTAAAACGAGCAAACGTCAGGTACACTTTCTGAAGTAACTAATGGAGATAAAGACCTGAAAATTTTACAGTGTACAGCTGAAACATCATTCTCAAATCACATAAAAATGGTTAATGTATTTTATATATTTCATGAGTAATCATTTTTTTGTTCTATAAGACAAAAAATTAAAACTTTTCTAAACACCGTGGAGCTTGTAAATCTGTTCTTTTTATCACTACTGGTCTATTTTTTTATCTAATTAATCATAGTTGTATTAACAAGAGATACTGTAAGTCTGATATCTGTAGCAGTCATAGTTTTTGAGAAAAGTGTACCAGAAGGTCAGAAAATGTAGTTTTGAGAAAAATGGTATTTAAGTTTTACATGCAAGAAAGTAATGTACAGCGTCATCGAGACATAGTTTTAAAAACATTCCAGGGCTATACTGTGGCTCAGCTTCTTGATCTTTATCTTCTTTTCTTCTTTTCTTTGATCTTCTGGCTATCCTGGCCTCCCTGACAGCATTTCCTGCAGAAATATCAGCATAACGGATATGGTCCATGTCAATCTTTTTCAGTCCTCTTTCAGTATTGATACCATCCTTTGTTTCCAAGAGTCTTAATACATCAGTCTTCTTTGACACACCAGCATTGAAGCACATCACTGCATCATGAACACCAAATTTTAGTGTTTCTTTTCTAACGAAAACAGTTTTTGGTAGCCTTGTCCAAATGACAGAATTCAAACTTTCATTTCTGTTTTGAGGTTTTCCATGGAGACACTTTTTCAAGAGATCTTGTTGGCTAAGGTCTCTGAAATGGGTTTCACAGCTAGCAGGATTTTTTCTGGAATTGAATGTTTGTGCTTATAAATGGAAGATGTAGCTGGGTTGTTGAATTTGCACCAGCTGTCAGGTCCCTGTGGGCAAAGGTTATGTTGTGGTTCCTCATCTGTTGAAATTTTATGAAAGAATATAGCATAGATGGCTCTCCTCATTGCTTCTACATTGTTGCAGTTATTTCTAATGGCCATACCATAATAAGTCTGGATCCTGTCTATTTCAGCCTTTGTCAGGCCTCCTTTACCACCTAACTTTTTTTTCCTTACATGTCTTTAGAAGTCGTGATCCCATTCTTTTCTGTAAATTTCCTATACATTCCAGTTTATTAATTTTGACTCTAGGCCCATAAGGTTTATCTTCTACCACATTCTGATAAGCCTTACTGTCCCCGTCCCCAAAATAGTCTGTGTAGAGGATACCTCTTGACTGCACAGACCCTTTGAAAATGTTAGCAACACCATGTTGTATAGTGGGACTTTTGCTACAGATGTCACAGAACTTAGTAATAATTTCAATATCCAGAACCTTCCCAGTATCAAAAGAAGTTACTGACACAATGCCATTTAGGGATGTATGCCCACGTTTCTGCCAACTGCCATCAAAACCAGCAGAAATTTGCCTTGGGTCAGATTTCGTATCATTCAACTGAACTGCCTCTTTGGCTTCTTTCAACATTGTAGATTCACTTACCTCAGCTACAACTGCACCAATAGTCTTGTTGTAAACATCCAACTTTCATGGAGGTGGAGGAATGTTCATCACTGCACAAAGAACGGCACTTGCACTTCGCCCTTTTCCAATAGGTCTAAGTGCATACACTAATCTTATATTGTTTTCATACAATCTGCTTCTTGTTACGTGGGATGACATTGTATTGGCAGTACAGCTACATTCCAAACATGTCAAAACTAAATTACAAACAATTCCATCTTTGTGCAAAGTAACGTTTCCACCACAGTTTTTACAATTTGTGTGTTTTTCGATAAGTTCACGTAATAACCTCATGGAGATCAGAATGTTTGTGTCAGTAACGACAGAAACACTGTTCACACCACATATTGCATTGTCACGCATTTGAGAGGCACTTGGAAAACCGGCAGCACCTAGAAGCTTCTTGCTTGAAGCACTGACACTCGCACTGACTTCACTTTCAATATTATTTTCTGCCCTCTGTTCAAAACTAGCAGTTTCGCGGTTTATTTTTACATATTTATTTCCACGAAACTTAGGCTTATATCCAAACTTCCTTATTCTACCGATTGTGTTATAACGTTTCACAAAATCATTACATTTGTATCACCAAAACGTAAACAACTAGGATGAAGAAACTGACAAACGATAGTCGACAATGCAGACAGGCTGGCGAACATCAGAATAACAATTCTCTCTTGAAACCCAAATAAAGAGTATTTATATCCGTGGAACATAAATGATTGTTGTACTATAGTCAATGCTGACTACTGCGCAAGACACAGCAAAAATGGACGTGGCGCTAGTTACCATGCTTCACGAACAAATTAATAACTCCGAATCTGATAATCAGATTTGTATGAAACAAACGGCATTTTGTATCCAAATAATTGGAGCATAGATTAAGACAAAAAAAATCGATTTTTTTGAGCCTGTTCGCGACTGTGTCCCCTTAAACTTCAGGCTATTCTTCATCACGACGATATTGTGATCTGAGCCTATATCAGCTACTGTGTACAGCTTACGATCCAGTATCTGATCTCGGAATCTTTGTCTGACCATGGTGTAATCTAACTGAAATCCTGGCTTATCACCCAGCCTTTTCCAGGTATACCTCCTCCTCTCGTGATTCTTGAACAGAGTATTCGCTATTAGTAGTTGAAACTTGTTACAAAACTCAATTAGTTTTCACCTCTCTCGATCCTTGTCCCAAGCGTATATTCTCCTATAACCTTTTCTTCTACTCCTTCTCTTACAACTGCATTCCAGTCCCCCAAGACTATTAGATTTTCATCCCCCTTTACGTACTGCATTACACTTTCAATATCCTCATACGCTTTCTCCATCTTCATCTTCAGCTTGCGACATCGGAATGTATACCTCAACTATCGTTCTCGGTGCTGGTTTGCTGTCGATTCTGATAAGAATAACCCTATCACTGAACTCTTCAAAGTAACACACTGCCGGCCGTGGTGGCCGAGCGGTTCTAGGTGCTTCAGTCCGGAACCGTGCGACCGCTACGGTCGCAGGTTCGAATCCTGCCTCGGGCATGGATGTGTGTGATGTCCTTAGGCTAGTTAGGTTTAAGTAGTTCTAAGTTCTAGGGGACTGATGACCTCAGATGTTAAGTCCCATAGTGCTCAGAGCCATTTGAACCAAAGTAACACACACTCTGTCCTGCCTTCCTATTGTGCGTCGGCCAGCGGAGTGGCGCGGCGGGGGAAGGCCAGTGTCCCGGACTCGAACAACGGACTCCCGCTTGCCAGTCTATTTTTTTTCTTAAAAAATAAACCATTATCATTTAGTAATTATTTACATTTGTATACTATCCACAGTCTACTATGATTCAACTAGGACATTCGCACCCTTGGTCGAAGATTGTATGGTGCCATGTCTGTATGTTGTGCTGGCGTGGCCACTCTTTTTCCTTTTCGGTCACTTCCTCCACCCTTCGGAAAAGCAGACACTATTGTTGAAGGAATTACATCTGGAGCGTCCTTAAAAGGTTTTAAACGACTTGCATGGACAATAGTAGTTCGGGTGGGCAGTTGCAGTTTACCGTTGACTGGTGACGTGATCTCAATAATTTGATAGGGACCTCAGTAGTTTGTTACAAACTTCTTCGTTTTTCCTTTCGCAATGTATAGGTTTGACAGCATCACCCACTGACCGATTTTGTAATTTGGATATTTAGCTTGGGCATTACCTAATCTTTCCTGTCGTTCCAAAGCCTTTGTATTAGATTTTTTAACCTTTTTCCATACATCCTTCATCACCCGAGAGAAATCTTATACCGTTTCTCCGACTTTTCCGTTTTTCTGCCTGATTACATCAAAAGGGGACGGCATTTTTCTCCCATAGACCACTTCAAAAGGTGACATGCCAGTTGCTTCATGCGTTTTGGCGTTGTATACCGACACGATTATTGGTAAATACGTATTCCAATTAGAATGTTGTTTGTTAATATAACAACTAAGCATCTTGCCAATTGTCCGATGAACTCTTTCTGTGCGTCCGTTGCACTGAGGGTGTAACGGAGTTGTGCGTAGTTTACGTATTTTTAATAAGTGGCATAGCTGTTTCATTAATTCAGACATAAAATTAGATCCCTGATCTGTGATAATAGCTTCAAGTACGCCAAATTTAAGGATACACTTGTTAACTAAAGCTTGGGTAACTGTATTTGCTTGCTGATCTGGGAGACTCACCATAGCTAGATAGCGTGAAAAGTGATCTATAATTGTAAGAACATACTTATTACCAGCAGGTGTTTTATGAAATGGCCCGTAGAGATCTATTCCGCAGATTTGAAATGGACATGAAGCCTCGGGGAGCCTCTGTAAGGGTATTTTTAAAAGAGAAAGTTCAGCTCGTTGTGCGCACGCAATGCAATTACGAACGTACTGCGCAACATCCTGCTTTCTGGTTTGAGACCAAAATCGCTCTGCTACGCGTCTTTCGGTTGTCCGCTGTCCACCGTGTCCTGCAGGGATATGATCGTGGGCCTCTGCCATTATTTCTTGTCTAAGGTGTTGGGGAACAACAATTCGCGGTCCAAGTTTTGTTTTACGGCATAATACACCATCTTCAAAGCAAAATTGTTTTTGAGTTGCGTATTTTTTGCATTCTGTATCCTCATCTTGTGCCTTTCTCCAGTCCTCAGTATCTCGGTCTGTTGCTTCCAAAAGTGCTATTTTCCGACTTAGACAATCTGCATTCGTGTGTTTTTTGCCTGGTTTATGGATAACTTCGAAATTCATTTCGGAAAGACATAGGGCCCAACGGGTAAGACGACTAGATGGATCCTTTAACCCAAGCTACCATTTTAAAGCTGCGTGATCTGTAATAACCTTGAATTTCCTACCATACAAGTAGCATTTAAAGTATTTGATGCCATAAATAACACTTAACAATTCTTTCTCCGTTGTGGAATAATTTCTTTCTGCCGTTGTTAGTTATCTCGAAGTGTAGACTGTGGGGTGTTCCGCGCCATTAATATTCTGACTCAAAACAACTCCTACTGAATGACCACTTGCGTCACAGGATAAAATAAATTCTTTATTATAATATGGGTAGGCTAATACTGGACTGTGTGTTAACTTACCTTTAAGGGTTTGAAATGCTGATTTACAATCTTCAGACCAATGAAATTTTGCACTCTTTTTCAATAATTGGGTTAAGGGTCGGGCAATTTCAGCAAAATTTTGAACATATTTTCGGTAATACGATGCGAGACTAATGAAACTTTGCACTTCCTTAACGCGTTGTAGTGTTGGGATGTCCTTAACTGCCAAAATTAATCGAGGATCTGTTTTAATTCCTTTTTCACTAATGACATGCCCTAGGTATGTAACCTCTGTCAATACAAAACTACATTTTTCCATATTTAATGTTAATTTAGCGTTCCTAAGTCTCTGAAAAACGTTACATAGACGCACAGCATGTTCATTAATGTCTTTGGAGAATACAATAATATCGTTTAGATATACACAACACTGCTGAGTTTTGAGTCCTCGCAATACTCCATCGAGTAGTCTTTGAAAAGTTGCTGGTGCATTTTTCAAACCGAAAGGTATTCTTTTAAATTGCCAGTGGCCTCCAGGGGTAGAAAATGCTGTTTTATGCCTATCCTCAGGTGCAACTTCCAATTGATGATATCCGCTACGTAAATCGATTGTTGAAAAGTATTTACTGTTACCCAAACTGTCAATGATATCTGTAATGTTTGGAAGAGGATAAACATCTGAGATACTTTGTTTGTTAAGGTGTCTGTAGTCACAACAAAATCTATATCGTTTCGTACCGTCGGGAGACTTCTTTGGAATAATTACAATATTTGAACTATAAGGCGAATCAGAATATTCTATAATTCCATCTTTTAGATGCTGTTCTAAAAATTCTTCCAGTACTGTCTGTAAGTGATGCAGAACTCTATAAGGCTTCCTATAAACTGGGGGGGGCTATTTCCTGTTGGGATCCTATGCTGTGTGATATCTGTTGCTAAAAATGGTTCAAATGGCTCTGAGCACTATGGGACTTAACATCTATGGTCATCAGTCCCCTAGAACTTAGAACTACTTAAACCTAACTAACCTAAGGACATCACACAACACCCAGCCATCACGAGGCAGAGAAAATCCCTGACCCCGCCGGGAATTGAACCCGGGAAGCCGGACGTGGGAAGCGAGAACGCTACCGCTCGACCACGAGCTGCGGACTATCTGTTACTGGCAGTGGACCTTCTGCATTAAATAAATCTTGGAACTCAACTAAAACTGCTTCTATCGTGTCTCTATCATTTCCTTTCAAATGCTCAATATTCTGGCGTAATGGGTTTTATAGGCGTCTGGTTTCTGACCATCAGTAATATCTGACCAAATGAAATCTTCTTCTTCAAAAGTACTGACTGTAGCTACTAATATTCCTTTATGCAACTCTTTGTCCTCCACTCCGCAATTGTCAATATGTACCGGTACTTTTCTTTCTCCCTCATCGTCTTGAACCCGTACAACACTTCTTTGTACAAAACAATGTGATACATCTAATTCCTCATTTTCCTCTAGTGGCTCTATTAGACATATTGTATCTGTAGGTACCTTGGGGTCAACGGTCATCCAGAAAAGTTTTCCTGAGCCGAATGGTATCGCATCCCGCGAATCAACCTTCAAGGACGTTGCACGTAGTTTAGTTGATTTCGCCTTCCGGTTGGGGAAATCTTGCGGCAGCGGACCCTTTGCAGCGGTATCACCTAGCTGAAACACTATTCCGCTAAGTTCTACAGTTCGCTGTCTGAGGTCGATTTTAGCGTGATGTTTATTCAGGAAATCCAGCCCTAGGATCACGTCGTATCCGTCAGTTACCTTTGTTACCACTTCTACATCTTCTTGAAATTGTACACCGTGAATATAGAAAATCAGTGATGTACATCCTAATGACTTCACTCTACCTCCCCTTACTCCACTCAATCTATACCTTGGAGGGTCATATTTCTTTTCTCCAATGCATTCATTACTCGCTATTGATACGTTTGCGCCTGTATCCACCAGTATCCTTGCCTCTTTATCCTGTATGGTAGCAGATAACCAGCGTTCCGCATTCACATTCGCCTTAATGGCATGAAATTTTATTGGGAACGCATTGCGGCGGCTCCGACATTCCCGTTTAAGTTTAACTGATTTCTATTTCCAAAAACTTCCTTAGACCTGCATTCTTTGAATGTGTGACCTATTCTTTGACAGTTAGTGCATTGAGGTTGTCTGCAGTTTTTTGCTATATGTCCCTGTCGATCGCACCTAAAACATCGTACTCCTGCTGAAAATACATTTTGCTTCTCCTTGTATCTGGTGGCAATGTCTATTTCTTCGAAAGCCGTTGCCACGGATACAGCTTCCGCAAAAATTTTAGGAAACTCTGCCCTGACACGAGGGGAAGTTTCAGAAGGTATCCCACGTAAAAATGTATCCAGAGCTCTATCTTCTGCCTCTTGTAAAATAACATTATTTGCTTCATCACTAGTTGTCAACTGATAGGTGTTAATATTAACTTTTCTAATCCTATCTACAAAGCTTTCTAACGACTCGTTTTGCCTCTGAGTGATAGTGTTTAATTTTTCCCTATAAAATCTACAACTGTTCTGATTTTGAAAACGTTTAAGTAATCCTTCCTTTAATTCCTCAAATGTTGGAGCATTCCGTAATTCTTCATGGTATAATACGTGTGCTTTAGCCTCTCCTAGAAATCTTAACTTTGTCATTTGTAAGAGCTGTTCATCTGACCATGATCCTAACTTTGCAGCTGCTACCAAATCATCAAAAAAGGCTGTTATGTCTTCGCCAGGTTTACCTGAAAAAGGAGTTACCAAGGCTGCTGCTGAGGAATCTAGGGTGGGAGGGATTGAACTGGTTTGCCTAACCTCACTCAACTGTTTAAATAATGCATTATTATCATTTTTAAGCTGTAGTATTTGATTAACTAAGCTGTGAATAGCTTCCTCAGTAGAAACCGCTTGTGGTGCTGACTCTGACGTTGTACGATTTCGTTCCATCATTTTACAAACTGTTAGTTACACAATCTTACTACACTGAATGAAAAAGATGTTTAAATATTTCCGACAAACTCTTAAAATTATGAGAGAGAATACACTTCTAAATAAAGAAAATATTACGACTGCTATGCAAACCTCTATCCTTTCACACATTAAACAATACTAACTGTGGACCTTTAGTAACTGTCATTCACACCTCATATTGAGCCAAGGGTTTTTTCTCTGACACCAAATATAACAATTCTGACACTAAATGTAACACTTCTGTCACTAAATGTAACTGGGTTTTCTCTTTTGTTACTAGTCAATTGTCAGGATGAGCATTACTGCAACGGGCATTTAATTCTAAAGCATTATGTCAGGGTGAAAATACTAAATAAATTAATTTTTCTCTCTTAACAACATGTGGGCAGGGTGGGTTCTTCCTTGGCTCGGGTATGAGGTAGAATGAAACAGCATTTTTACATAAGATAACTTTTATTGCAAGTTTGGTACAACTGTTCCCTTACTCGATGTTCTGGGTCGGAGAACGGCAGCTGTGTCGTTTGCGAAGCCTTCTGCTACGGCAGCGGCAGCGTCTGATTACGCGTGGCAATGTGTATCTCGTGTCGCCGCCTCGCCCAGTTGACTGGAGACGCGCAGCGCGAGGTGGCCCGTTTAATTATTGCGAGTGAAGTCGTGCATCGGATGGTGATACCTTGGATGTGGCGTCCCAGTATTTCTCTTCTCTAAGCGGCCGCGTGTGTTGTGCGTCGCCCAGCGGAGCGGCGCGGCGGGGGAAGGCCAGTGTCCCGGACTCGAACAACTGACTCCCGCTTGCCAGTCTTTGGCTGTCAGATCTTCATCCCAGCTCACAGGTGACTGCTGATGTGAGGCCGTCTCCTTCCCGTCCTCACGAGTCACCCGGGTACGTAAAATCAGACTTCAAATACCTTTTAACTTCTGTCTTCTGGCGCCGAGGCTGCTGCTTGCTATTCCATTACAGCGGCGGACTTGGTGCGTCTGTGTATGATGTAGTCTCTTCTTGCATGGCGGTCTTCAGTACCGAAACTGACTGAAAACAACTGCTACTCTCCTCTTCTTCCTTCGTCTTCCTCCATTGGGCCCACTGCGTCTCGCGTATTTTTTCACTTCAGTCCACTGGAGGTGAACGACTTCACGGTCATTGCCTCGTCTGTCACGTTGAAAAGCTTCTCGAAGAATCTTCTTAACGTTGGTCATTGGCTCTTGGAATGTAGGCGAGGGCCTTTGATCACATGTGACGACTGAGAAACACGTGAGCCGGTCATTGCCTCTTCTGTCACGTTGAAAAGCTTCTCGAAGAATCTTCTTAACGTCGGTCATTGGCTCTTGGAATGTAGGCGAGGGCCTTTGCTCACATGTGACAACTGAGAAACATGTGAGCCGGTCGGGCGATGCCCTGACTGCTGAATCGACAGCGTCCGCTTATGTGGAACTTGCTGACTTCACGGTCATTGTCTCTTCTGCTCTGCTGTTCTGCCCGCTGTTTGCCAGTATGTAACTCTCTAAACTAAACCAAGTTTTTTATTTATATTCTAATTTCTACTTCACTTTGATTTCATTAATTTATTTACTTAAGTACCACTCAACACCTCAACTCAATGTTCAGCAATGTCTTCTAATCCATCCTCTCATGATAAATCCATCAACACCTGCACCAGTACCACCTCCTTCACGTTAACCAATGTGATCTCTGTCCCACCATCTTTTTGTTGACCAGCTCTTGCACCTCACCCATCTCAGCTCAACACTCGTAGACAATTTTTGCCTCCAACAAGGCAGAAGAAGCCTATGACTGTGTATGGAATTCTAGCTTTCTTTTCAAACTCCAGACTTGTGCACTCCCAGTCAATTATGTGTGCCTAATTGCATCCTTCGTCTCTAATCGCCCATCCTTTGTTACCATTAACAACACCAACTTCCACACATTCCATCTCACTGCAGGCTCACCCCAAGGGTCCTTTACATGGCCAATATGCCTAAATCTCCTCCACTAGTCCACCTCCTGCATTATGCTTATGACATGACATTCCTTGCTCTCTATCCTATACTCCAAAAGTCACAATGATCGCTCCATATTCACCTCAGTCAGTTTACTTCCTGGTGTAACCAATAGCTCCTCAAGGTCAAACCCTCTGAGACCCAGGCAGTAATTATAGGACGCATCACCCGCATCTTCTGTCTCCATGACTTCTACTTTACCACTTCTGACTATCCAGCTAACTATTACACTAAAATATCTTGAATTAAAAATCAACTGGCAACTAACGTGGAAACCTCACCTACTAGCCATCCAGCAGAAAGCCCACAGTAGACGAAAACTATGTAAACTACCAACTGGTTGAACTTTGTGATTGCATCCCTCCACTGTTCTCCATACATATAGATTTTTTATCTGTCCCATTCATCGTTTTGCGAAACTGGCATGGATCTCTGCCCCACCGAAATTCTATCAGTCCCTCCAGATCCTGGAACGTCATACACTTCGCCTCCCTTTACGTATCTGTTTACCTTCCCCCACAAAGATCCTTTACCAATTCATCAAATCCCCACCTCTCCTCACTCACACTGAGCATCTCTGAAAAATCTACACCATTCACAAACTCAGCTTCATTAATTCTGCTCTCTCCCTCTACTTTCCAATCCTCATATGCTACAGCACCATGACCAACACATCCTACCAACACTCCACCTACACATCCTCCACATACTCTTCCATCTCCCCCTCGCAGATAATGAACTCTTCCCCAATATTTACCCTTCCTACCAGCTATAGGTCCACCCCACCAAGTCCATCTCATCAGTGTTTCCTCTCCCTCCATTCCTAACATTTTCTAACGCCCATTTTCCCACTTGCATTTCTTTTCCCAACCCCCTTGTAACCTCCCCCTTCCTAATCAGCCTACTGGAGTGCAATATAATTGAACATGATCGCGTATGTCCAGTGAAATTTTACAGTGAGTAATACTATCGTTACCTAAAGAAAATAATACCGGAGGAAACAGGAGGACAGAGTACAACAAACCCTTCTGCAGGAAGAATCTGTTCTAAACCTAAACTAAATACTGATGATAATTTTGAAATAGATGGAACATAGTAGAATCGATCACGAACCAACAGTGGTGAAAAAGGCACCAGGTAATATTTAATATAAAAACTACTGTTAATACAAAAATACTGGTAAAACAAAAAATACTGATAGTACAAAAAATACTGATAATTAAATGGTCGCCAGCCCACTGAGGCACCACAGGGGCAATGAATCTCTAGAATCTTAAGAAAGGTAATGGCAAAGAAATTTAATTGCGGTGGCAACAGAAGGTTTTCACGGTTTTCTACAACACAACACTAAATGAATGAGAAAACACTGAGTTTGCAGTTACTTAATTTGAAATCTTAAATTTTGAAAGTAAAATTAAATGAAGTTGAAGGTTAAATAAATGACTGGCTGTAGTTAAAACTTCGTTATATAAAAAATGACTATTAGTAACCTGAGTCAAACGTAATGCATAATTTAGAAAAAGGCAGGCAATTTACTTTTCATTTTTAAAAGACTGAATTGAATTTACTTTAAGCAATCGAGCAACAGACTTTACTTTTAATATAACAATAATAAAATATGTATCAAGCCAGCAGGTCACTCGCTAAGCTAAATACAGAATAAATGAAGTTGTGCACTCTTAATTCGTGGTGTATCGTTAGTTATTAGTTTGCCCAGTGACATTTTACATTACTTTAAGTGATTGCAGTTAATACTCAAAACTGCAAATTAGTTAACCCTCTGTTATGCAGTACAAGAATGAACAGTTACTGAGGCAGAAAATTTAGACTGGTCATTAGCAAACAAATAAAACTGGCAGTAAATAGTTAATCAGTTTTCATATTTTTACGACACCCAGTTATTGCAAGGAAAGAAAAAGGGCCCTGCTTGGTGATAATGTCTGAGGGCAATGACCACACAGCTACCCTACAACTTTTAACTATTGCAGCTTATTATTCAAGTCAACCATACTTTGTGAAAGAAATGGCACTGGGTAATGCCTGTACAATGTCAGTTGTATTCTGTCACTTAACAGTCTTACGATGTTGTAGCCGTGCGGACGACGAAGAATGCAGCCGAAGACCATGCTGAGCTGCCGCTGTTGCTGCTGCTGATTGAGAACCGCAAGTCGTTTCCAGAGCCACAGATAATTATGGGATACGCAATAGTTGGAACTGCAGGTTCCTCCGCCTGTTCACTCTTACCGTGCTCTCAATACTGCAGATTAACGAATTAGCTGCGCCTATACTGGCGCGATCATAGCTGCACACCTCGTCTACGGGAGCACGCAACAAACACTTCTGCACCCTTTCACGACTCAGGCTGCTCTGCTTCCTCTCTGTTCGCAGCGCGACGCAGATTCTCTGTACGCAAAGATAAACAACGACTCAGCTACAGCCATTTCGTCGTTATTATCGTTACATTAAAGTTTCCTTGGCTATTGCCCAGCAATTTACAATATATTTATACATTCAGAAATAAATACACTATTACATATTATAGTTTCTGTAACGAAGCATACAGATCCAGAATTAGAAGTACAGCACAAGTTATCAACGGATATTAAACTTTGAAAAATTTTGGATGGTGCAGAAGGTATTTTATCTACATTTTCGGTGTTACATCCTTTTCCCAACAACTACTATTGTCAGCTGTTCCCCTCCATACTCCTCCCCCTCTCTTGGCCCAACAGCAACCCCTACTGCGTCGCTGCACACCTTGTATCACCACATCCATTCATTCTGTTACCAGCCAACATTTCCTCTTCAACAGCTAACTCCCTATTATTGGCAGATCCTAGTTGCTAGTGACAGGAAAATGCTTCTTTCAAATAACAGAGTTTCGGCAACGTGTTTAAATGTTCGCCTATTGTGTTTCATTTTACCTTTTATTATTGCTGTTTTTAACTACCAGTGCAAGTAGTCGCCTTCCATTTTATTTTTCGACTTTAAAAAATTTTAAATTCAGTGTAAATATCTCTACTACCTGTTCTTGTTTTCGTCTCATTTAATTTTTTATTGGCAATTGGCTGAAGAGCGCGTTGTCTGTACCGCTGACAGATCACCCCCATGCGCACATGGGGCGCGGGCAGGATGAAATAACAATAAAGAAAAAAAGGTATATAAATTAATGTTTATGTGCTTCTAATGTCTTACGGAATAATTTTCTGGGGTTCTTCGTTATTTAGGAAAAAAGCATTGATTGCTCAAAAGCGAGCAGTATGGATAATATGTGCATTTTAGCTGCGTCGTCACAATTCATATGTTCACAAATGAAATTCGTCATAAACTATCCATCATAATTTTTGAAGGACACGGATGTCCGTACTTATAACACTTGAGGAAAAGTGACCTTTAGTGCCCATTGTTGAAGCTGTCAGTGGCTCAAAAAGGAGTTTAATATGAAACAACAAAAATTTTTGATAATTTACCCAATAACATAAAATGTCTGACATGTAGCGAAGCAAGATTTAAATGTAATATAAAATCATTTCTCCTCATCGACTATTTCTATATCAGTGACGGATGTTTTCTTAAAACTAGTCTACAGTAAAAAAATTATTGAAAATAGTTACAACAGTCTATATCACAAGGCACATTTGTTGAAAGATGACCGATCTCGATCATCACATGATCATCTTCAGACCTATAGCCATACTAATGGACAATGGCTGTGTATGGAGCAGGAACCAATGAATAACTATAGCAGTTGACTGTCGTTAGTCAGCGGTTCCTGCTCCATACAGAGCCACTGGTCCATCAAAATGACTGTAGTTCTGAAGATCATCATGTGATGACCGAAACCGGTCACCTTTCGATAGTTGTGTCATGCGATCTCGACTGTTGAAATTTTTATTTTTAAAATTGTATTTGGATCTCTGATATCTCCAGTAACGGTTTCAAAAATAAAAAAAGATATTTGTAATGATATGAGTAGTTTTAAAAATAATAATACTTTCATTAATGGTAACACTAATCACGTACACATATCATGAATAGTCTTTTGATTGGCACTTTAGAAATTCTGAAGGTATGTTACCTAGGCCTTGCGCCTTATTTGATCGTAAGCCTTCTAAAGCTCTGTTGAAATCTGATTCTAATATTGGATCCCCTACGTCTTCCATATCGGCTCCTCTTTCTTCTTGTATCTCATCAGATAGTTCTTCGCTGTAGCTTTAAATGCTTCCTTTTCACCTTTTGGCTCTCCCCTCCCCTTTAATTTAGTTATTCGTACTGCACTCTTAATACGAGGGTTGGAACTTTAATAGCGGCAACTATTTATTTACAGCTCGTACAAAATATAACCTTGTTTCAAAGTTTTACTGACCTTCAAAGTAGTCACCAGCACTGTGTATAACCCGTTGCCAGCGATGTGGAAGTCGTAGGATACCGACACTCTTAGCAGTGCCAGTTGTGTTGACAGATCGAGCGGCGCGGTCTATTGCCCGACGAATTTGTAGCAGCTCTGAAGCGAATGCCGTGAAATGTTTCCTCCAGTTTAGAAATCGAGTTGAACTCACGAGGGCTTAAGTCAGCGGAGTGCAGTAGGTGGTATAGCACTTAGCAGCCCCATCAGTCAAACAAATCAGTAACAGCTTGCATTGTACGTGCTTGAGCATTATCCTGTAAAATGATGGTCAGGTCATGCAGAAAGTGTCATCACTTCTGTCCTATGCTGTTCATTTTTGGAACACAACCTACGACCAGCTTAGAGACAGGAGTGATGACACTTTCTGCAGGACCTCACCATCATTTTGCAGGACACTGCTCAAGCACGTGCAGTGCAAGCTGTTACTGATTTGTTTGATTGGTGGGGCTGCTAAGTGCTATACCACCTACTGCACTCCCCTGAAGTAAGCCCTCGTGAGTTCAACTCGCTTTCTAAACTGGAGGAAACACTTTACGGCATTCGCTTCAGAAATGCTACAGATTCTTCGGGCAATAGACCGCGCTGCTCGATCTGTCAACACAACTAAGAGTATCCTACGACTTCCACATCGCTGGCAACGGATTACAAAAAAATTTTCAAATGTGTGTGAAACCTTATGGGACTTAACTGCTAAGGTCATCAGTCCGTACGCTTACACACTACTTAACCTAAATTATCCTAAGGACAAACACACACACACACCCATGCCCGAGGGAGGACTCGAACCTCCGCCGGGACCAGCCGCATAGAACGGGCTACACACAATGCTGGTACTTTGAAGGCCAGTAAAACTTTGAAACACGTATCTATTTTGTAAGAGCTGTAAATAAATAGTTGCCCCTATTAAAGTTCCAACCCTCGTATTTGCTTTTAACTTCACGATAACCCAAAGTCTGGTGTCTGTTCACGTGCCTTCCTCTGACAGTTGCATTAATGACCTGCTGCTGCGTCCTATTAGCAGACTGAAATGTGTTGCAGCTGTAGTGCAATTTGCTGACGGAAGTTAATTTTCTGGAGATCCTCTGATCCACTGCAACTCGCTAGTGGACGTGGTTATCCTGCGAATTTACTTATTGCCTGAAAATTGCTATTCTAAAACTGACTTCGGCACATACAAAATGGTACATCGCACAAAGCGAGGAAAGTGGGTTGAGGTGGGGGAGGGGGGCAGGGCTTCTCTATCACAGAAGTCACTTCCCCACACACGCAAACTACACTGGTATACAGAATAAAAATTAAGCCTTTTCTCTCTTCATCTCCGTGTAATATGAATGTAATACAGTGATGGAAAAAATAAAACTCCCTCAAGGACCATCTTGAGTGCCACCAAGGTATATGTGCATACCGAGAGGTTAAAGTGTAAGTGATTCATTTGTCACGGTCGTCGGCAATCAAATGGCGGTCTGGAGGCCAGACAGTTCACCCTCCGCAGGCAGTAGCTGTATATAGGTGAACACTATTTGCAACAATCCTTCTAAGGTACAACCATGCCCCACCTATGACTACGTACGCTTGTTGAAGAGCTTCAGCCATTTGAACAGCCTCGCATTGTGGGTCTGTGAGAAGCTGGATGAACGCGTCGACAGATTGCTGCACATGTTGGGCACAATATGTCGGTGATGCGTTGCTGCTTTCAGCAGTGGTGTGTTGAACATTTCCACACCTGTAGACCTGGTTCTGGGCGTCCGCGTAGTACAGACGCAAGTCAAGTTCGAAGCATTGTGGGAGCAGCAGTGGCCGACCGAACATCATCCAGAGACAGAATCCGGACACATGTTGCGTCTTCTGTGACATTGGGTATCATAGGGAACCGTCTGCTTCCAGCAGGATTAATATCACGTGTGCCTCTGGCGAGGCTACCACAGACACCACGAACTATCAACATGCCTACCCTGGTGACGTGAAAATAATTGGAGAGTGGACTGGCACCCTGCTGCCCCAGTGATGAGATTTTGTCTGCAAATGAGTGATAAACGTACACATATATGGCGTAGATCTGGTGAGCTGCCCATTCCAGAGTTCAATCGCCCAAGACAAACAGGTCTCGCCCCACTCTTCATAGTGTGGGGCACCACCAGTTACAGCTCGCGATCGCATTTGGTGTTTATGCAAGGTATACTAACTAGCACCTGCTGCGTTGCCCGGTTTTTTATCCCTGTGCTGCTGCCATTTCTTCGAAAGGACGATGATGGCCTTTTTCAGCAGGACAATACTCGTCCGCATGCTGCTGCTGTGACGCAGTGTCCTCTTCGTGGTCTACAACTGCGCTAGCCAGCAAGATCGCTAGATCTCTTGCCAGTGGAACGCATTTGTTATTCAGGGTGTAAATTTTAAGTTGACAAATTAGAATAACTCGAAAAATAAGCTTCACACGAAAAAATGTGTAGAATCCAAAGTTGATTATTTTTGAGGGGGCATCTGCTGGTGCTAAAATTAGCCCGTCACCCGGTTCCCTGAGGGTGGGGCGGGAGGCAAGTTTAAAATTTCAAGTGGGAACCCCCATTTTTTATTGCAGAATCAGATTCTACATAAAAAACTACAAACGTTTTGTCTTAAACCTTTGTATTGATTCTTGGTACTTGGTGCTGTAATTCAAGAAAATCCATGTTCTCATTTTTGCGTGGAAAATGGTTACGGACAAATAAAAATTACTTATTTACTTCGTAAAAACTCTCCCTCCCTCCCCATAGGGTGACGTTTGAGAAAGAGGTATCAGAGTTTTACAAATGTTGACCCAAACATTAATTTTTTTCGCAGATTCGGACAAGTTTTGTTTCTTTCGTGGTCATGAGACTACACAACCTTTAATTATCAAAGAAATCATCTGTATAGCTAGCTTACTAACCAAACATACTACTTACTAACGAGTGAACTCATTAACTAAAAAACTAACTGACTCACGAACCTAATTTTTTATAAGATTCGGAGTAATCACTCTTGTTTGTCGAAAAGTCTCACAGCTGGGGTGCTTGCTTAATTTGAGTCTTTTAACTTCAGGTGTAAAAACGTGGAAAACGACGTTCATAAATTCATTGACTTAATCAAATTGTTCACACCTTTATTTTATTTCAGAATATCGCGGCTGTTACGTCGTTTAAATTTTTAGAAAAATGTACGATAATCGATATCCCACTCAGCCCTGATCGATAACATTTGTAAAACTCTAATTCCTCTGTCTCAAACCCCACCCTATGGGGAGAGAGGGAGATTTATTATTGATCCGTAACCATTTTCCACGCAAAAACGAGAACATGGATTTTCTTGAATTACAGCGCCAACTACCAAGATTCAAAACAAATGTTTAAAACAAAATGTACATAGTTTTTTATCTAGAATCTGATTCTGCAGTAAACAATGGGGGTTCCCATTTGAAATTTTAAAGTTTCCTCCCGCCCCACCCCCAGGGAGCTGGGGTGGCGTGCTAATTTTAGCACCAGTAGATGTCCCCCTCGAAAATAATCAACTTTGGATTCTCCACTTTTCTCTTGTGAAGATTATTTTTCGAGTTATTCTGGTCTGTCAACTTAAAATTTATACCCTGTATTATGAAGTGGTAAATTACTCGTTCTCCAGAACCTGCAAGGAGCATTGCGGCATTACAGCAAATGGACAGGATGCTTCTGACAGTCTACCGCTGGATGCCATTCGGTACCTTTATGACCGTTTGCATGCGAGAATACTTCCTTGCGTACTGCCAGGGGCCAGGGAAGAGGGGGGGAGGGGGAGTGGAGAGGAAGTACATTTTATATTGATGCGACAGTTTGGGAACCCTTTACTGTGAGATATGTGTTTCATATCGTATTCATTTGTTGTCATACACTCCTACAATCATGAACTACCTGCCACCTCACTTGTCGGTAAAATGACCTTGTCCTTGCGGGTATTGCATTCTTTTTTCCGGCAGTATACTAACCATGTGTAAACAGGGAGTCTCGCATCATAACGCTATAGGCTTTCAGATTCATTTGTGAAGCTCCGTTACTTTTTTGTTAAATGTTTGCAAAACCAATTCCACGCGAACACTTTGTGGTCGATACTTTGCAGACTTCAGTGCAACATAAATTTCTTAACGATTTCTCGAACTATTTTCATAATCTTGAAAGTCATCGCCGCCCGGACGGAATACATCGCTTTCACCTCAGAATAGACATTAAACGCGATTGCCAATTTTCAAGGACGGACATCAGAAATGAGATACTGGGCAGTCTTTGTTGTTCTGCTTCACAATCATCGTATTTGAAAGACAAAGAGAGTTAAACAGAACAAGAAAAGATTAGGTAGTAGCCCTGCTGATAACAATTATTCCCTCATTTTCTTTTAGATTCCTAATTAGAATCTGAATTACGTTTATTGAGAAAGAGTCAAAGCCTAGACCAATACCCATTACTGATAACCTTGTAGCACATTCCTAATGGCTGTGTAAAGTGATCTCCTTGGCCCTTGCCCCACACTGCATATTGATTTTAAAATCGATGTAGCTCGTGTGCTGGCTGACCGATACACGAAACCGATACGAAGAAGTGGTTAGAGTGGAAGGGTTTTGGGGTGGGGGAGGGGGGGGGCGGGACCAGCGAGAAGAGGAGACAGCAAAAGTTTTCAAACTTGGTTCAGTGGCGCCGGTGCTGTTGGAACTGGCGACAGTGAAAGTGGCTTCGCGATATCCAACTTCCTTCGGATTACTGCCGAGCAGAACTGCAACCCTTGTATTACTCTTACGGGGCTGTAGAAAGAGGCGGACCACTCCGACCGATAGCTGTTACAGACGAGTACGAGCAATTGGTTTGCTCCCGTAATGACACTTGAAGTGAATGTCGAACGTGATTAACATTTAGAAAATTCGGCCTTGGCGTTTCGTGCGTATTATGAAAAACCGACACGAAAAGCAGTGTTATTATTATTATTATTATTATTATTATTATTTCACATCTATTAGTATAATTTGCAATACAAAATTATGTACCATTGACTGAATGCTCGCGTACCCTTCCAAATTCCATTTATTATGGATTAGAAAATGATGAGGGGATACCTCTAACAAAGAACTAACTGCATATCAGTGGAGAGCATACTGCAACAAGTTGTACGTGGATAAAACTGGAACACTTACTTGTGCAAACATTCCAACAGAGAAGGAACCTAACATCTTAAAAGAATAAGTCCGGAATACTACCGGTAAATAACAAAGCACCTGGACCTCACCTTGTCACTGCTGAAATGATCAAAGCATCTGGATGTCTGGGTTCGGAAATATACATGAAATATGTAATAGCTCATGGAAAAACGGAACATGGACTGGATCAAGTCGGTAATAATTCCGCTTCATAAGAAAGGGAACGCACAGCGCTGGGAGAACTGCCGAAACATTTCATTGATTTCACACGTCAGCAAGATTCTTCTAAATGTCATCCATGAATGCCTGAGAACCTATTTAGATATAGAAATACCATCACAGCAAGCTAGGTTTGTGACTAATACAGGAATACGAGTACTATAATAGATTCTCAATGTCAGACAACTAAGTGAAAAATGTAGAGCATTCGGTACCAGTACCCCTTTAGTTCCGTGTTTCTTGGACTATAGCAAGGGTTTCAACTCTGTTCGGTGGAAAGAACTATGAAACGTGCTAGCAGAAATATACGCTCCTGGTCACCTTATTACCCTTGCCAGAAATCTCCACTTTGATGACAAGGGAGTAATCACACTAAATAAGACTATTTCAAGTCCTTTTGAACCACGTAAAGAAGTTAGACATGGGTCCATTCTAACACCAAGTCTATTTAACATCTATGCAGAACATGTTATGAGAAGAAGTTTTCAGGGCGGGACTAGTGGGATCCGAAATGGAGGAAGAAGAATCAGTCATTTAATATTTTCTGATGACAGCAGACTGTGCACACAATCACAAGAGGAAATAAAGGAACTACCAGATGGAGTTAAGGGGGATAGGACGTCAAACGGGCCGACTTGGAGCAGGAGAGGCACCACAGGACATTTTCATTTACACTGTCTATAATTTTACAAATACATCCATAAAACTTTGCCAGAATGACCATGAAGAATTCGGGATTCACACTCATAGCATGGAAGTTCAAAAACATAACAAAATAAATTTTTTCACATGTGAAATTTCATCATTTTTTCACTTACTATTGGCTGCATTTATTGCTATAGGTACACTTTTCTTCATAAGTAAGAGAGATTCTTTGGTGAATTTTGCACAGCGTACAAACCATACTTACAGATGTATGAAACTCTAGAATTTATCTAATTTATGAAAAAGTGAATGACCTGTTACATTTTAAAATTCATGTTTAGAAAAAACTCAAATTTTATAATTAATTAACTCAATTTTTACCACAGTTTTTAATAGATTTGGAAAATTCTAGAGTTCCATACACCTGTAACTATGTTTTGTATGCTGTGCAAAATTCATCGAAGAATCTCTGTTACTCATAAAGAAAAGTGTACCTATAGCAACAAATGCAGCCAGTAATAAGTGAAAAAATGATGAAATTTCACATTTTAAAAAAATTTATTTTGTTATGTTTTTGAACTTCCTGAATCCTTCTTGGTTGTGCTGACAAATTTTTATGAATTTATTTGTAAAAGTTTAGACAGTGGAAATTAAAATCTCCTGTGGTGTGTCTTCTGTTCCAAGTCGGCCCGTTTCACGTCCTACCCCCCTTAAGAGAGAAGGTTGGGAACTTGGATTGTCAGTTAATAAGAAAAAGACCAGGCTTACGACAACTGGCAGAGATGAGTCACTATCAGCGGCTAAAGTACTATCATAACATGAAGAAATTGATCACTTTGTCTACCTGGGCTCAGTGATTCAGGAAAATTGTGACTCTACACAGGAAATACGTCGTAGAATTGTTCTGAATAGAAATGTTGCATCGAAGATGACAGCGATCTGGAAAACCCTTGCCCTAACCAGACACACTAACTTGAGAGTGCTGAAATTTACGTGGACAGTGGTACCGCCAAATAATTGATACTTTGGAAATGTGGGCATATACGAGGTTGCTGAGAATATCATGCATGGGTAAACGAACAAACAAATCAATCAATTGTTGTGTGTGAAATCTTATGGGACTTAGCTGCTAAGGTCATCAGTCCCTAAGCTTACACACTATTTAACCTAAATTATCCTAAGAACAAACGCATACACCCATGCCCGAGGGAGGACTCGAACCTCCGCCGGTATCAGCTGCACAGTCCATGACTGCAGAACAGATCAATCCTTCAAGAACTCAGGCTGGAGAAGAAGTTTTTGTTTCCTGCGAATCTGCAGTTCTTTGGTCACATAGTTCGATGAGAGGAACATCAATAGGAAAAGATGATGATCCAAGGAAAAATCAAAGGGAAAAGTCCGCAGCTCGTGGTCGTGCGGTAGCGTTCTCGCTTCCCACGCCCGGGTTCCCTGGGTCGATTCCCGGCGGGGTCAGGGATTTTATCTGCCTCGTGATGACTGGGTGTTGTGTGATGTCCTTAGGTTAGTTAGGTTTAAGTAGTTCTAAGTTCTAGGGGACTGATGACCATAGATGTTAAGTCCCATAGTGCTCAGAGCCATTTGAACCAAATGGAAAATATTCAAGGGAAGTCCACCAAAATGATGGATGGACCAGATAAATGAGAATACACATCAAAGTTGGGGCCAGCTACGCCGAGATGCAGAAGACCGAGAAAAATTGAGACAGGCTGCTAAGGGGTGCTGGAACGATGAAAATGACAAAATTAACGCTTTTTCGTTGTTTTCGTTATAGAATTATTTGGAGTTTTCTGAATAAAACAAATCAAGTTTCACTCTTCTAAGTGAATTCTGAGTGTGTTTTTTTTGTCGCTGCAAAGTTGACGTTCCGAGTAAACGGTTGTAGTGACTTGTTGCGTCACCTCTGACGGCGCCGCTCGCTGGCTGCAAGCAGGGTATCTTTGCGGAATTAGACAGTATTTTGTTTTCCAACGTTGTATGGCTTTATCTCTGTGACAAGTGACTGTTCATATCGGTAAACATAAACGCTATACCTTGTGTGTTGACTTGTGGCGTTTGCTTTGTGTTGTTTAGCTGTTCTATTTTGCGTGTCTGAAGAATTTTGCTCTTACCTGTTTTACGTATTTGGTTTGTGGATATCAATATGTCCCGTTTCAGCAATCGAGTGTTTAACAAAAGGCACAATGAGTGGAAGAAGAAATCTTTTGTTCTCTGCCTCGTGATGACTGGGTGTTGTGTGATGTCCTTAGGTTAGTTAGGTTTAAGTAGTTCAAAGTTCTAGGGGACTGATGACCATAGATGTTAAGTCCCATAGTGCTCAGAGCCATTTGAACCATTTAAACCAAGAAATCTGTTTTTGTTTCGAAGGGAGATGCTGCTCAGACTGCTTCACGGACTACTCCAAATGAATGTGTGGAACTTCTTCCAGCAAGAAACCTTGTGACAGCAAAGAAAATTTGAAAACTATGAAAGTAACAGTAATTATGTGAATGAAATAATTCACATTTCCTTGCTCTCTAATATTTTGAAACGTAACGTATTATGCCAAGTTTGCAAAGAAAGAGGACTGGAATTGAAAATGACTTCACATATTGGTTTGGCATGTAAAATTTTATATAAGTGTAACGAATGTGCTGCAGAAGTTTCGTTTTCTAATTCTAACAGTATTCCTCGTAGTGGTAATAGTGGAAAGAAGGTGTATGGTATAAATGTTAAGCTAGTGTTTGGCTTGCGTTGCATTGGCAAGGGCATTGCTGCAGGGACAATGTTATGTGGAATTATGAACTTGCCAAAACCACCAACCAAGTTTGGATTTTATAATGAATCGGTGGGATCTTCTGCTGAAGATATTGCTCAAGCAACAATGAAGTAAGCAGTTGAAGAAGCTGGGACAGATAATGGGAATGGTAGAGATTTAACTATTGCTTTAGATGGATCAATGCAATGTAGAGGCCATAAATCTCTAAATGGAGTTGTGACAGCTACCAGTGGAGACAGTTGCAAAGTAACTGATGTTGCTATTCTCTCAAAACATTGTAGAAGTGAGGGCAATACCAAGGACGAACATAGTGAAAGTTGTGAAGCAAATTTTCACGGCACGATTGGAGCGATGAAAGTAGATGGAGTGAAAGCAATTTTTTCCAGATCACAGGAGTGGTATAATGTACAATACACTAACTATCTAGGAGATGGTGATTCTAAGGGATATAAAGCTGTAGAGGAACTCAAGCCTAATGGCAATGAAATTATTAAAAAATAGGATTGCATTGGACATGGGGGCTCGCTTGCGCAAACTAAAGCAGACATTGGGATCCCAGAAGCTTAGTGATGGTAAGACCCTTAGAGGAAGAGGAAGATTGACAGATGAAGCAACTGATAGATTGCAGAGGTATTGTGGGTGTGCAATTAGGCAAAATACAAGAAGCATTGAGCATATGAGGAGAGCAGTATGGGCATTATTTTTTCATTACACATCAACAAATGAGCATCCACAACATGCACTGCGCCCCACAGGTGATGACTCATGGTGTAAGTACCAATCAGGAAAGGAATATGCCCATAAAAACAGTTTTAATTATTAAAACTGGATATCCAAGACATCTTACTGAAACTATAAAAAGCTTATAAATGGACACAAAAATACACTCCTGGAAATTGAAATAAGAACACCGTGAATTCATTGTCCCAGGAAGGGGAAACTTTATTGACACATTCCTGGGGTCAGATACATCACATGATCACACTGACAGAACCACAGGCACATAGACACAGGCAACAGAGCATGCACAATGTCGGCACTAGTACAGTGTATATCCACCTTTCGCAGCAATGCAGGCTGCTATTCTCCCATGGAGACGATCGTAGAGATGCTGGATGTAGTCCTGTGGAACGGCTTGCCATGCCATTTCCACCTGGCGCCTCAGTTGGACCAGCGTTCGTGCTGGACGTGCAGACCGCGTGAGACGACGCTTCATCCAGTCCCAAACATGCTCAATGGGGGACAGATCCGGAGATCTTGCTGGCCAGGGTAGTTGACTTACACCTTCTAGAGCACGTTGGGTGGCACGGGATACATGCGGACGTGCATTGTCCTGTTGGAACAGCAAGTTCCCTTGCCGGTCTAGGAATGGTAGAACGATGGGTTCGATGACGGTTTGGATGTGCCGTGCACTATTCAGTGTCCCCTCGACGATCACCAGTGGTGTACGGCCAGTGTAGGAGATCGCTCCCCACACCATGATGCCGGGTGTTGGCCCTGTGTGCCTCGGTCGTATGCAGTCCTGATTGTGGCGCTCACCTGCACGGCGCCAAACACGCATACGACCATCATTGGCACCAAGGCAGAAGCGACTCTCATCGCTGAAGACGACACGTCTCCATTCGTCCCTCCATTCACGCCTGTCGCGACACCACTGGAGGCGGGCTGCACGATGTTGGGGCGTGAGCGGAAGACGGCCTAACGGTGTGCGGGACCGTAGCCCAGCTTCATGGAGACGGTTGCGAATGGTCCCCGCCGATACCCCAGGAGCAACAGTGTCCCTAATTTGCTGGGAAGTGGCGGTGCGGTCCCCTACGGCACTGCGTAGGATCCTACGGTCTTGGCGTGCATCCGTGCGTCGCTGCGGTCCGGTCCCAGGTCGACGGGCACGTGCACCTTCCGCCGACCACTGGCGACAACATCGATGTACTGTGGAGACCTCACGCCCCACGTGTTGAGCAATTCGGCGGTACGTCCACCCGGCCTCCCGCATGCCCACTATACGCCCTCGCTCAAAGTCCGTCAACTGCACATACGGTTCACGTCCACGCTGTCGCGGCATGCTACCAGTGTTAAAGACTGCGATGGAGCTCCGTATGCCACGGCAAACTGGCTGACACTGACGGCGGCGGTGCACAAATGCTGCGCAGCTAGCGCCATTCGACGGCCAACACCGCGGTTCCTGGTGTGTCCGCTGTGCCGTGCGTGTGATCATTGCTTGTACAGCCCTCTCGCAGTGTCCGGAGCAAGTATGGTGGGTCTGACACAACGGTGTCAATGTGTTCTTTTTTTCCATTTCCAGGAGTGTAATAACAAAAGTTGGAATAATAAAATTGAAGAAGTAACTACCAGTAAGGAACACAAACAAAGCTGTAACCTGTCGCTACCCTTAGTTAATGTATATATAAATTATCTGATTAAGAACAAGAGCCAGAATGTATATCAAGGTATACAGATTAATGCAAGTACATGTGTTATAATGTCCTTATGCATGCAGACAACGTTTCCATTTTGAAAGAAGGTGAACATGAGCTACAAAAAGTAGTGTATGAATAACATCAGTTGGGGAAAAGAGAACATAATCTTCAAATATCAACAAAGAAAACTCTGAGTATAATCATGGCTCATCGTGGGAAATACCCCATGATACTAGATATGGTATTCCACATAATAATAGATAATAAATGACTTGAACAGGTGTCCAACTGTAATTATTTAGGATGCAATGTAAGTTATTACATGAGCAAGGACATAGAAAAAAAAAACAGATGAATCAATATGCAGAAACATAAACAAAACTTTCCAGAACAAAATACGGAGGGGAACTGTTCTGGCGTACTTTGGCGCCAGCACACCATGCGACATAGAGATTACAAGAGTATCGATAGAGGCCAAAGACAAGACTCGCTGGAAACATGCTGCCAACGCCTTCTCAGCCGCCAGTATTTAGGATCGCCGCCGCGGACCAGAGGGCCAGTTTAGCCAGTTATTTCGAGCCTGTTATGTCAGTTAGTTTGAGAGTTCCAGAGTGTCACCGAGACAGTGCCTCAGACTCAGCGTCTAGCACAGAGACGGGCACCTTATAGGGAACATAGCAGACTTCAGCAGCATTGAGACTACGTGGACTATACAGAAGCGAGCTTGTACGACAGCACACGGAAACTAAGTAGCTCTTTGTTTAAGAAGAAAGAACCCAGTTATTAATTGCGTACAGTTTGTGTTATACAGCGACGATACCGGCCACCAGCCAACATCCTGTCCTTTCACCCTATGGTACAGCTCTACAGAGACAACAAGACGACATAAAAGCGGCTAAAGAGAACAAAATTTTATGAAATCATGGAAAGACCAGTATTGCTGTGTGGAAGTGAGTCACACATCCCCAAACCCACGTGATAAAAGTAAACTACAGCAGCAGTAATGTGATTTCCAAGGAAAGTGCGAGAAACCACCAGGAAAGACCACATAAGAAATGAAGATATTAGGAATGAACTAGATATTTGTAATATTAATAAAAAGACTGGAGAAAATAAAACATTATGGAAATATTACCTATGAAGAATGAGAGCAGACAGAATCTCACATCTGGCCATGCTGTACCAGCCAAGAGGAAAAAGGGACATAGGAAGACCAAGAATGAGGAGTCAATGGAAAATAAAGACAGAAATGGCAAAAATTCCTAAGCCTTGAAGTATAGAAGAAGAAGAAGACAAAAACAGATGGAAATAGCATGTGAGTAGAACGAGAAATGAAAGGGTAGCCGAGAAAATCGTTAGTTACAATCCCAACGGAAAGAGAGACCGAGGTAAACAAGAAAATTGTACTCATACTCTTCCTGAAGATGAAACAGGCAGATGTTTAATTCCTTAAACGTATGACGAGAACGAGGGATGTCTGCCATTTGGTTTGTGCAGTATGCTTTATAAATTGGCGGCACTTGTCAATTTATTTCTTAAGACTAGCAGAGCGGTGATACGATTCAACAATTCTTTGATGTTCCCACTTTACACTAACAACACCAATATTGAACCAACAAGCATTTCGCCGTTATGTAACAACTGAGGGAAAGCCTAAACTCGTCAGCAGCTACAATCATAGAGGTGTGCACTGTAAAAATTGTAGGGGAAGACAACATGTAAATAATTAAGGGGAGGATATCGTGGTGGGCTGCAACAAACCAGTCAGAAGACTCTCGTCTTCTTCTCCCTCCCCTTCCCCCTTCCCATCCCCACCCCCTTCACCGTACAGGGTTGGCATCATTATATGGGTCTTGTCAGTGTCAGTGACAGGTGGTGGCCTGGTGCCCTTCCTGACATTGGCACTGCCCCCCCTCCCCCCCCCCCCCCCCCCAGCACGGGATTTTTGGTTTTTGTACCCCCATCTATCTGTGTCTGTAGCAGTGGTTCCCAACCTGGAGGTAATTATCCCCCGAGGGGTAAAATGAAATTTTCCGAGGGGTAAAAACTAAATCATTCGATTCTGTTTCAGTCACAAAAGTAAATGATTTTCAAAAGATCATTGTTATTATCACAATTTTGTAAGACTCTAATATTCTTTATATAAGTTATCAGTAATTACCTTTTCTCAATTAGTAGCGTTAATCTGGTAGAGGTTACAGGTTCTTCACACAGTCCACACAGTACACACATATGTTGTGCTTTGACCTTTACATCGCTGATGATAAAAGTGAGACATACGTAACAAATGTTGAATATCTCTAGAAAATGACTTCTCCAAGTCGTAGATAGTACCTGCAGTCGTCCAGAAATTGATTCGTTACTCGCTTCGAAACAGGAACATGAATTAATTGACAGCACGACACAGCACAACTACATAAGGCTATACACAGTATTATTATTATTATTATTATTATTATTATTAGTCTGGTTAGACAGAAAGCATTAACAGCCTGAACTCATCCAATTTGTGCCAGTTCAGAAGTATGGAGTCCAGCAGAATGATTCACAAACAGTAAGTGTAGTGAAGACATCTGAATTTGTTTGATTTTAAATAAGGTTGAAGTGTGCGGGTAAAGCAAGTGCCGCAGTGGAGAGGAGTAACACAGGGGAAGCATGTTTTGCAACAAGTGGATAGTTAGTTTTCTTAACTGAGGAACTGTGGGTAGCACTTTCGATGGGCTGTCAATTGCTTCATCGTTCATTCTAAAACACACACACACACACTAAATATCATCCATCTGTCATCATTTTAAAAATAAAAGTATTCCAAGAAAAGTCTTTCATTCTACAGTTTAGTTAGGTGACAGAGTTGGAAATAATGTGTGTGGGGGGAGGAGGGCGAGGGGCATAGATTTCGGGGTGGGGGGAGGCGTGGGGTGCTAGCTGATAACTGATTGTACTCATGGATAATGGTGTAATAAAGGTTGGCACCCATTGGTCTAGAGTAAACCTCATAACCGAGTGTGAGAACGTTTCCATAATGTTTGCATAGCATGTATCTGAGGTGGTATGTGGGTATCAGCGCAACATTTACCTACCTGGATGTGGAAAACAGCCTGAAAACCAAGTCCAGGCAGGCTGACTCGCCAGCCCTTGTCGTTACTCCGAGAGGTGGGTTTAATCCAGGGCTGGTTGGCCTCCTCGAATCACAGAGGTGGCGCAATTGAAGTGCTCTGCTACATGGGCGCGGCAAGAAACCAGTTAGACGGCTAATAACTAAGAAAAGGAAGACTTACGACTGTGAAATGAACTCTAGACCATCGAGGAGATGATATAAAATTGTTACACCAGTAACGGAAAGAAAATATTAAATCAAGGCATTGATAAAATTTTCTCGGGCTTCCAGCCGCGTCCAGTGGTTTAAAATCCACGAGCTTTCGGCCGATATCTTCTCGGCCATTGTCAAGTGGTCACTGTCAGATGATTGCTGCTCCCGTCCTTATATAGCCGCGCTGTCTTCAGTGACGTCAGTGGCACTCGCTCCAGCGCCATAGATTTGGTAACGTCTTTATTGAGACGGAAGCCTGCAGCTAAGCAAAGCTTGGAACCCGGCCGTCGGAAAGTTGAAGCGGGTGAGGCAAGCGCGCAATGAAAACATTACCGTATATGGCGCTGGAGCGAGCACCAGTGACGTCATTGAAGACAACGCGGTTATATAAGGACGGCAGCAGCAACCATTCGATAGTCACCACTTGACAATGGCCGCGGAGAACTCAGCCGCAAGCTCGTTGATTTTAAACCGCTGGACACAGCTGGAAGCCCGACAAAATTTTATCAGTATATATCGCCGTGAAACTATGCATTCGTATAAGTCAAAGCATTTTAAACCAAGAGAACAATTCAGAAACCGACAATTCGCACAATATAACGAGAATATCGAAAAAATGTGTAGACTGTGGAATTAATTACAACACAAAGTGCTGATAATGTTAGTGGAAACTGAAAAAATATTAGCTTAAGTATTTTTTAAAAAAAGGAAAAAAAACAAGGAAGAGAGAGTGTAATGAAGTTATTAGAAAAACGAGAACTACTCGAACATAAATATTTGTAATAAGAAACTCAACAACAACTGTTTTCATGTCAAGTGAACATGAAATGACACTACTTGATCTGTGCAAGATTTTCTACTACGACAAGCAATGTCAAAAACATCTTGACTCATAATCTTTAACATTTACATTTACTCCGATTTTTAAAAGGAAAATGCGGACGATATACTGCGATGTTTATTCATAGGCTTTTTACCAATTTTTCAACTGCACGAAATTTCTTACGTGTTTTATTCAATATGCCAGATAAACAGGAACGGGAAGCGTAACTTCATATAGTTGACGGACACTCTTTCCAAACAACAGTCATGTCACAACTGGAAGACTATTCTTCTGATTAAGTAATTCGGTAAATAGTTTTGATGAAAGCGAAGGAAACCATTTTGATTATGCTTCATTCCACAAGGTTGTAATACGGCAGGGCGGTAACTGTCGTAGCGAAACGAGAGCATGCAAACGCCAAGCAACCATCTTTAGCTTCGTCACACAAATAACATTTAGCACCTGGAAATAGGCTACCAGGAAAGCTGCCGATTCTGAAGGTTGTGCTGGCTTTCTGTGTCTCTTATCGTATCGTTCTGTAGCTTACCTCCAACCGTCCCATCTCATTCTTATTCACTTCCTGCCTAAATTCGACTCATCTCTCAATTCCGACCTCGCGAAACGTCGCATTTGTAAGACACTGAACTCATTTTCTGGAGAATGGCAGTTCAAACACCGAGCGGCTATCCAGATTTAGGTTATCCACTGTTTCCTCAAACAGTTTAGGGTGGAAGCAGGGATGGCTCTACTGAAAAGAATTCTGCTGAATTCCATATCCACCTTTACACAATCCGAGTTCTAGCACTGTCACTAATGACCTGATCGTCGACGGACTGTCACACCCTAATCTTTCTTCTTCCTAACTCCTATGTTACAACTGTCAGGTCCTTCCCCAGTACATATCCCATGCCCTTTTTCTTATAATACGCTCTCCTAGATCTTCCTTACCTACCCCACACAGAAGTGCTCACATCTCTATCGTCATCGTGTAACTGCATCACGATTTACTCTCACAATAAATATGTTTATATTACCTTTTTGTACTAAAGATTCTAGAGCGGCGACCTGATATCTCCCTGCTCGCTCCCAGTGTAACTAATAAATAAAACAAGCATAATGTTCTCTACAGTCGATGGGCTTTTAGCACTGTCCGCACCGAAGCCAAGCACTTGCTGAGACGCTTCTGTTAACCAAATCGTCGCCTGTTCAGATGTGAGCTGTCTGTTTGATTAAAAAGTTCTAGAAAGAGGAAACTTTGCCAAGGATCTTGGCGTTTTTATACTGCATCCCTTGTCGTATAATCTACAGTGCTAGGCGGCCGCTGATGAATCCAGCTACTCTCAGTAGTATAAGTAGCTAGTTTTCGTCACGGCTTTCCTTTACTGTGAATTAATTCGGCCCTTAAAGGATTTCCCACACTTGTGTCATAGAAACACCTTGCTGTCACATAGCCCTCACCACAATCAAGGACCTAGTGGAGCACTAAGGCCTACATGTGTGGTGTCAAAAAACTATTTTTTTTTCCTTGTATTGTCCTGTTTATCTTCGAAAATTTGCCGACGTACAACAAGGTAAACACTCCTTTCGGAACATTTTTTTCCCCTAGCTGCTCCCGTTGTTCCACAGTTCCAAGCAGAAATGCTCGCTAAATTTGTTATCCAGTGCGCCCATTAGGACTAAAACGTATCAAAATATGATGAAGCTGCTCTTGTGAATATTTTCTATCCGACGTGACTCCGCCTCCATATTCATCCCGTGATGTCAAAATGTTGCAAGCGCTGAGAGAGGGGGGGGAGGGGGGGGAGTGGCTTCAATCTCCTCCTCCTCAAAAAAAAAAACTGCCAGCGAAGAACATACGCGCTACGTAAACAGTAGATGCCCCCATTCAAGAGCTAACGGTACCCGCTGCGGACAATGCGACGACATGCTTGCAGAGGCCACAAGTAGGACTATAGTCTGAAGACCTGCGTTCATTATCGTAGTCCTAAATGAAACACCTATACTGGTAAACGCACCGTTCCATTTTGAATTGTGCAAATTGTGAGGATGCCAGAGTTATGATAATATGTTGATATTATAGTTCTACACTACTGGCCAATAAAATTGCTACACAAAGAAGAAACGCAGATGATAAACGGGTATTCTTTGGACAAATATATTATACTAGAACTGACATGTGATTACATTTTCACGCAGTTTGGGTGCATAGATCCTGAGAAATCAGTACCCAGAACAACCACCTCTGGCCGTAATAACGGCCTTGATAGGCCTGGGCATTGAGTCAAACAGCGCTTGGATGGCGTGTACAGGTACAGCTGCCCATGCAGCTTCAACACGATACCACAGTTCATCCAGAGCAGTGACTGGCGTATTGTGACGAGCCAGTTGCTCGGCCACCATTGACCAGACGTTTTCAATTGGTGAGAGATCTGGAGAATGTGCTGGCCAGGCAGCAGTCGAACATTTTCTGTATCCAGAAAGACCTGTACAGGACCTGCAACATGCGGTCGTGCATTATACTGCTGAAATACAGGGTTTCGCAGGGATCGAATGAAGAGTAGAGCCACGGGTCGTAACATATCTAATAAGTGACGTCCACTGTTCAAAGTGCCGTCAATGCGAACAAGAGGTGACCGAGACGTGTAACCAATGGCTACCCATACCATCACGCCGGGTGATACGCCAGTATGGCGATGACGAATACACGTTTCCAATGTGCGTTCACCGCGATGTCGCCAACACGGAAGCGATCATCATGACGCTGTAAACAGAACCTGGATTCATCCGAAAAAATGACGTTTTACCATTCGTGCACCCAGGTTCGTCGTTGAGTACACCATCATAGGCGCTCCTGTCAGTGATGCAGCGTCAAGGGTAATCGCAGCCATGGTCTCCGAGCTGATAGTCCATGCTGCTGCAAACGTCGTCAAACTGTTCGTGCAGATGGTTATTGTCTTGCAAACGTCCCCATCTGTTGACTCAGGGATCGAGATGTGGCTGCACGATCCGTTACAGCCATGCGGATAAGATGCCTGTCATCTCGACTGCTAGTGATACGAGGCTGTTGGGATCGAGCACGGCGTTCCGTACTACCCTCCTGAACCAACTGATTCCATATTCTGCTAACAGTCATTGGATCTCGACCAACGCGAGCAGCAATGTCGCAATACGATAAACTGTAATCGCTATAGGCTACAATCCGACCTTTATCAAAGTCGGAAACCTGATGATACGCATTTCTCCTCCTTACACGAGGCATCACAACAACGTTTCACCAGGCAACGCCGGTCAACTGCTGTTTGTGTATGAGAAATCGGTTGGAAACTTTCCTCATGTCAGCACGTTGTAGGTGTCGCCACCGGCGCCAGCCTTGTGTGAATGATCTGAAAAGCTAATCATTTGCATATTACAGCATCTACTCCCTGTCGGTTAAATTTCGCGTCTGTAGCACGTCATCTTCGTGGTGTAGCAATTTTAATTGCCAATGGTGTAGAACCGACTGCGTGATACATTTACCTCTAGAATGTTCGGATGAGTGCTTCCCAAATGTTATACTTCTCTGAATTGCCATTTGTTGGAAGCTACACCAAAGCGATGTATTAAGCAGTGACGTAAACAAATTAAGATTATTATGTTTGATACATTGGGACATTTTGTATATTTTATTACTGTTATCGTAATGGCATATATGGGGCAAATCAAAAGTGTGGCTGAAGGCAAGTTGAAATGGTTGTCCTTAGATTTTGGAAGAATGCAGAAAAGCCATTAGCAAACTGAAACTGAAATTTGCTATAGTTGAGATGCGCCTCGAGAACTCGATTAGGATAGTAATCATCCTCAAATGTGAGTTTCCTGATTCTGTTTCTGATCTAGCACACAGTTTTAAGTGGCCACAAATGTTCAACACGTCGTCAGCATAAAACTCATTTCATGTTGCCTGTTTTTCAGAAGTAAAATTAATGGCATTTAGATTGTATTCCTGTACACAATTTCTTCAGGTACTACTTACGTTGAGAAGAAGAGCGTTACTTAGATTATCGTGTCCTGAAATACGAGAAATTATAGTAAGCACCACCGAGCTGAGTAAGTACGCTTACTGAAGAAAAAACCTCAACCCTACGGTAAAAACTCTTCCAACTCGTTACTTGGAACGAAATAGAAAGCATCACCAACAGCTCACGACGCTGACGGTTCTCTGTGGGCTACGTCCACACATTATCTGAAAACTGTTTCTCTGTAATGTATACAGTATTTGCATCACTGGTCAATTTATCACTCAGTGGACATTTCATCAATACAAGTCGTATATCACGTTGACACTGACAAACCGATAACCTTTCAGTTACAGAACTCATAAGAGGAACGACGAGAGATATTGCCGATAAAGATTTTAAGCTGCGTTATCATTAACACATCATGGCCTCTCGAAATCTCAGTCCTCGACACTCTCTCATCTCTTCGCCATACATGTTGGTAACAACAATTTTGAACTTGTTTCAGTTACAGTTAACAATATTTATATGTACAAAATTTATTTTGTTGCTCAAGATTTCTTACGAGCAAAAAAGCAGCATCAGCGTCGTTCTTCCTATGAATACATGTCGGTGACTCAGTTACTATCACTTTGACGAAAACATTGATACCGAAAAACATGACTCACTGTAATAAGCCACATGAAGTCTCATCAAATTTATTTAGTATTTGATCACTCTCGACTGGTTTCTTGCAGCAATACAATACTCTGCTGATGTGAGCTGGTAGACTTTCGCAGCTAGTCTCAAATTCTTCATAGTTGTAGACAGCATCAAAATGTACACAGCTTCTAGCTAAATTTGTAAAACCATGAAAATGGCATGCAACAAACGTCAGATTGACATAAATTGTACTGCACGTTCGTTTATGCAGATGATTAGCGTACCCACACACAATGAATAGGGGTAGTGTAAGGTTTTCTCATTCAGAAATCACATCTGGATGTTGATTGTTTGTGAGAATATGTGACGTACTTCCTGCCGTCCCCCATGAACCATGGATCTCACTGCTGGTGGTGAACCTCAGTGATACAGCTAGCCGTACCGTAACACCAACCACAACGGAGGGGTGTCTATTGAGAAGCCAGACAAACGTGTGGTTCCTTAAGAGGGGCAGCAGGCTTTTCAGTAGTTGCAGGGGCAACAGTCTGGATGATTGACTAACACCGCCAAAACGGCCTTGTTGTGCTGGTGCTGTGAACGCCTGAAAGCAGGAGCAAACAAGTACTTCTCTGATATATGGTAATGTCGCTGGCATCCTCTTGGGTAAAATATTGTGGAGGTGAAGTGGTCCCACAATCGGATCTCTGGGCGGGAACTACTCTGGAGGATGTCGTCATCAGGAGAAACAAAGCTGGTGTTCTACGGATCAGAGCGTGGAATGTTAGATCCCTTGATCTGGCAGGTAGGTTAGAAAATTTAAAAATGGAAATAGATACGTTAAAGTCAGATATAGTGGGAATTAGTGAAATTAGGTGGCAGGAGGAACAGGATTTCCGGTCCGGTTAATATAGGGTTATAAATGCAGTAGTACGTTTAATAATGAATAAGAAAACAGAGATACGAGTAAGCTATTGTGAACAGCGTAGCAAACGCATTATTGTAACCAAGTCGTTACGAAGTCCACACCCACCACAATAGCGAAAGTTTATAAACTAACTAGCTCCGCAGAGATTCAAGAAATGTATGACGAGGTAAGAGAAACTATTTAAATTCCTTAAAGCGTTTGTTAATAATTCTGTCGACAGTTGCAGTATTTATATTACACGACTATTTTCGAACCTTACAGGATAATCTTCATGTCTGGCCTATGGAGGCTGCACTGACTGTACCTGATCTTAATAATAAACATCAAAATGGCAACATACACTTTATAAATGTTTGTAGATCGTATGCCACAATCCAAACATGCCTCTTACCAAGTCAACTTAGTTAGTGATCTGAAACAAAAACACCACAGAGTAGAATCCCGCAGGGATAAATCATTTCGCCAATATGATTCAACATACACATAAAAGACATACTCCTAGTTGTAACCACAAGTCCATATGCAGATGACATGATTTTTCTCATATCCAGAAGAAATATGGACCAAACGAGTCGACGATACCAATGAAAGATTACTATCATGAAAACGTGGGCACAGAGAAACAAAATAACATTAAACCCCAGTAAACCTGCAGCAGTATTCTTCACGAAAAAACGACAACTAACTTTACGCACACAGTTACAAGTGCCCATCTGACAGTAGTCGTATATAACAATCCGTGGTTGGTCTTGTTTAAAAGAGTTTTACCATAAGGTTCTCCTTCCATAGCTTAAAGTAAGCCTTTTCCATTCTAAAAACACTACAGCTAATGAATCTTGCAAGTTCGAGTTATTTTGAGTATATTAAAAGATCCCGATTAACTGCTATCGTCGGGTCACGTTGTTGTCAACAAGACACTGTTAAAGTGGTTGTAGTCCATGCGATCTAGAAGTAGTGGTAGTAGTCGTGGTGTTGGTTATGGTGGTAGCAGTAGATTTATCAGTGCGTGGATCGCTGTTAGAATGAGACTGCATAGGCCTATGTGGCATTATATTTTAAGAACAAAAAATGTAATTCATACATAAGTTTGCATAAGTTATGTACAGGTCCACTTTGACCACGGTATGATAGACACTGTCGCGAACCATCCTGGGATTTACCAGATAACACTTAAAGAAACTATGAACAATCCAAATCAGGGTAGTTGGATGGGACTAGGGTCCTTGCAACCTTTCCGCTTCTCAACCCGATTATTGAAATGATCGCGATTGTATGAGCCTAAAGCGGATCATAAAATTAAGGCAGTCGTTTCTGAAATAATTCTTATTATGTAAATTTTGAAAGATCATTATAAAGTAATGTAAATCATGCTGTTCTTGGACACGGGACGAGTTAGTGTTCGTAAGCAGCTGGAAATCACACAAGCATCTGGAAGATAGGTATGTTGGGAGGGCCACTGGGACTTATGTACCAGAGAGACCAAAGGAACCTCAAGTACTATCTATCTTCTCCTGTGGATGCTACCTCATCTACAGGAAGTACAGGGTTTATCACTAATTGTCCACTTTATTTTGAGTGGTGTGTCAGTGATAGGTGTAGGCGCCCTGTGCAGGGGAGACAGGAACCAGGGGGAACTCAGGATATTCCACCCATCCCCCTAACTAACAAGTATGAGGTGCTGTCTTACACTAAATCTGAAGCACTGAGACTTACCAAGAAGATGCATTTGCAAAAGGGTAGGCTTCTACTAATCACCATCACTTCAAATGATCAATGAATCATAGCACACCGTAGGGAAATGGCAGCAAGAGATGGGACACTCACCAATCTACAGGAATCTTCTGTAGTTTGATGCACTGTCGCCCAATAACAGACGGATACCGGCCACCAATCCTTTTCCAGACTTCTTTATCAGAGACGTGCGAAGGTCGCCCTTCCGTGAAGTCGGCGCCGAGTTGCTGCATTTAAACCCGCAGCCTGGCTGCGTACGTCATTATCAGCACAGCAGGACCACGCACGGAACCTGCAACAGGTCAGTCATCGCTACGAGTGTACTGACACAGTCTTCGAGTCTTCGCAGTAACTCTGCCACCGCCAACCTGCAACCCATGGAGCCCGTCTGTCTCCCCAGACAGAGCAGCCACCACGATGCAATTCGCCCGCCCCTACTCTTCAGCCGTAGGTCCAGTCTTCGACTGTGGGCAGTGCTGTCACGGTGCCGCTGGGGTATCACGACCTACCACAGAGTGTAAGACAGAAGACGCTGTTGGCTGTCTCGTGTCACACGCAGCAGAGCCACGTGTATGGTCCGTGCCTCCGCCATTTGAAACAGCCGTGGCGAGTGCTATTGCTACTACAACGCCAGTATATCACATTAAGGAAGAAAGACACTCAAGTGACGGCACAAGGTGGATGGATTAATTAAGGATTTGTTTTTGTTCATCGTCACACTTGGTTGCAGTAACTTCAAACCGGTTAAATGCTGGAGCTAAGCGAATAAATTAAAACAGAAGTGATAAAGAAGTTAGTGTATCCTGACCAGCTCACCAGGACGTGCACCTGCATCCAGTCTTTGGCACAGACCCACGCCCACAACCAGTCACCTTATCTTTCTGGAATTCTTCAGCAAACTAGGTAAAGAGGCAGTAATGTCATATTTCAATGACGAACTTGACACTTGAAGCTCAGGACAGGAGCACGTAGAGATAACATGACTCAGGTTTAAACGTATAGTTGACCATACACTGGATAGATCGTGACGAGAGGAATACTTCATGGTACACATCCAATGTAATGAAATTTCCAAAGATACAGAGACTACTCGTTAATAGGTGTGAAACAAAGTGGAGTGCTGTAGATGCCGAATGAAACAAATTTTACTGTCGAGAGGGTAATACGTGATGCCTTCAAAGACTGCCACTGCAGGTCTCAGAAGAAATTCTGGTCATATGTGAAGGCTGTTGGTGACACTAAAATTAGTATTCAAATATCGAGCGACTCGCCATTTACTCCTATCGGCTTCTTTGGGCGCAACTACACGTTCTCTCTCAAATGCCGACGTCTCCGTATATTGTTCACGGGCCTGTCTGCAAATCATAGTTACAACTGAGTGCTCGGAATGATATTCGCGAAGACTTTATGCCCTGGTGTCGACACGTCCCCTGTTTACTACCGTTGCCAGCTGTGTGGTGAAACTGCGCTGCAGCGTCACACATTCATCCATAGGCCGGAAAAGTAAGGTTTTGCATTTTCCGACGATGGACGAGACAGGCACTGAAACTCAGGGTTGCGAAGTAAAGGCAGGTGCTTAACTCCATTTTCTATTGTTCTTTTACAAAGGAAAACCCAGAAGTATTGGTCCAATATAATTAATAGTATTGTAATTGGCGCTGAGAAACAGCTGAAATGTTTAAAACAGATCCAGTGTCTGATGTAATCCGTATCAGATCCTGCACCGAATTTTCGCCTGAGCTAATCCCTCTTTTGACCCTAATATACCGAGGATCCCTCGAACAAGAAAATTGTGCCTGGTGGTTGGAATAAAGCACAGGTCATAAGGTCACAGGTCTACAAGAAGGGCGGCAGAAGTGATCCTCTGAACCATCATCCAATATCCTTGGTATCAGTCAGTTATAGAATCTTAGAACATAGTCTATGCTCAAATGCAATGAGGTATCTCGAACGGAATGACCTCCAAGCCTACCAGCATCGAGTCCGAAAACATCAATCATACGAAACCCAATTCGCGTTTTAATAACAGCGCAGACAGAGGCGTTTAACCCTTCTAGTGCCATTATTTTTTTCCAAAATAGACTTTAAGGCAAAAAGAACAATGCGCGACGAAGGAAAAAACTGAATGGGTCGGAAATCTATAGATGTGACAAATATGTACAAACAAATTAGTACAATTTCAGAAAAGTTGGATGGCATGCCGTGATCTGTTCAAGAGAAAGAGATTCACAAACTGAGCAAGTCAATGAAGTTTTGGCCCACCTCTGGCTCTTACGCAAGCAGTTATTCGGCTTGGCATTGGTTGACAGAGTTCTTGGATGTCTTCTTTAGGAATATAGTGCCAGATTCTGTCCAGTTGGCGCATTAGATCGTCAAAAATCCCAGGCTGGTTGAAGTACCCTGGCCATAATGCTCCAGACATTCTCAATTCGGCAGAGATCCGGCTACCTTGCAGGCCAAGGTAGATTTCTGCAGTCACAAAGACAGCACTCGCCGTGTGCGGGCGGGCATTATTTTTCTGAAATGTAAGCCCGGGATGGCTTCCCATGAAGGGCAACAAAACGGGGCGTAGAATATCGCCGACGTACCGCTCTGTTGTAAGAGTGGCGCAGACGAAAACCAAAGGGGTCCTGCTATGAAGTGAAATGACACGCCAGACCATCACTCCTGGTTGTCGGGCCATATGGCGGGAGACAGTCAGGTTGATATCCCACAGACTAGATTAGATTAGATTAGATTAGTACTTGTTCCATAGATCATGAATACGACACTTCGTAATGATGTGGAACGTGTCAGGTTAATAAAAGGTGTCCATACAAGATATTACATTACACAAAATATTAAGTGACACTTAATATTTATTTTTTTTGAGTGGGGGGTGGGGAAATTACCCACTTACTATATCCAAAAATTCATCTAATGAGTAGAAGGAGTTGCCATTAAGAAATTCTTTTAATTTCCTTTTAAATGGTATATGGCCATCTTTCAGACTTTTGATGCATTAGGTAAGTGACCAAAGACATTTGTGGCAGCATAATTTACCCCCTTCTGAGCCAAAGTTAGATTTAACCTTGAGTAGTGAAGATCATCCTTTCTCCTAGTGTTGTCGCCATGTACACTGCTATTACTTTTGAATTCGTTCGGATTGTTATTAACAAATTTCATAAGTGAATATATATATTGTGAGGCTACAGTGAAGACCTCTAGCTCTTTAAATAAGTGTCTGCAGGATGATCTTGGATGACCTCCAGCAATTATTCTGATTACACGCTTTTGTGCAATGAACACTCTTTTACTCAATGATGAGTTACCCCAGAATATGATGCCATACGAAAGCAGAGAATGAAAATAGGCATGGTAAGCTAATTTACTCAGATGCATATCGCCAAAATTTGCAATGACCCTAATACCATAAGTAGCTGAACTCAAACGTTTCAGCAGATCCTCAGTGTGTTTTTTCCAGTTCAACCCCTCATCAATGCATAACCCTAGAAATTTTGAATATTCTATCTTAGCTACCGATTTCTGATCGAAGTGTATATTTATTAATGGTGTCATTCCATCTACTGTGTGGAACTGTGTATACTGTGTTTAGTCAAAGTTTAATGAGAGCCAATTTGTAGAGAACCACTTAATGATTTTATGAAGAACCTTTTTCACAATTTCACCAGTTAATTCTTGTCTGTTGGGTGTGGTAGCTATACTTGTACCATCGGCAAAAACTACCAGCTTTGCATCTTCGTGAATATAGAATGACAAGTCATTAATATATATTAAGAACAGCAGAAGACCCAAGACCAAACCTTGCGGCACCCCTTTCTTGATTGTTCCCCAGTTTGAGAAATCACCAGTTTTTTGCATATTATGTGAACTGCTTATTTCAACTTTCTGCACTCTTGCAGTTACTTATGATTAAACCATTGGTGCACTGTCCCATTCATACCACAGTACTTGAACTTATCTAGAAGTATTCCATGATTTACACAATCAAAAGCCTTTGACAGATCACAAAAAATCCCAACGGGTGACTTCCGGTTACTCAGAGCATTTAATACTTCATTAGTGACAGTATATATAGCATTTTTCGTTGAAAAACCCTTCTGGAAATCAAACTGAAATTTTGTTAAAGCTTTATTTTTACAAAGGTGTGAAACTACTCTACAATACATTACTTTTTCAAGAATTTTGTATAAGGCGGTCAGAAGAGAGATTGGGCGGTAGTTGTTGACATCAGACGTATCCCCTTTTTTATGCAGTGGTTTAACAATGGCATACTTCAGTCTATGTGGGAAAATACCCTGCTTCAGAGAGCTATTATATATGTGGCTAAGAATCCCACTTATTTCTCGGAAACAAGCTTTTATTATCCTGCTGGAAATGCCACAATTCCATGTGAGCTTTTATTCTTCAGAGAGTTTATTATCTTCCTAATTTCAGAAGGAGAGGTGGGTGGAATTTCAATTGTATCAAATGGTGTGGGTAAGGCCTCTTCCATTAACTGCCTTGCTTCTTCTAATGAACATTTAGATCCTATTTTCTCTACGACGTTTAAAAAATGATTATTCAAAATGTTTTGGACTTCTGGCTTGTTGTTTGTCAAGTTTCCATTCGCTTTGATGGTAATGCCGTCATCCTGTACTCTTTGTTGCCCTGTCTCCCTTGTAATAATATTCCAAGTTGTTTTGACTTTGTTATCAGAGGTATTAATCTCAGACATGATGCACATACTTCTGAACTTTTTAATAACCTTTCTTATTGTAGCACAGTAGATTTTATAATATTTGGCTGTTTCTGGGTCATTACCCTTTCTCGTTGTTAGATACAGTTCCCTTTCGTGGTTACAAGATATTTTTATTCCTTTAGTAATCCAAGGTTTTTTTTCATGGTTTCTTATAATTAGGTTTAACTACTTTCTTGGGGAAACAGTATTCAAATTCTCTCAGAAGTGTATCATGAAGTAAGTTATATTTTAAATTAGCATCGGGTTCCTTGTACACCTCATCCCGGTCTAACTGCTGAAGATTTTCTCTGAAATTTCTAATTGTTGAGTGAGTAATTGAACACACAACTTTGGAGGGTAGTTTTGAATTACTGAATAGAACTATGTCATATACTGTAACTAGCTGAGCATCATGATCAGAAAGCCCACTCTCAACAGGACAAGAATTTATGTTTTTAAACCTTTGTTGGTCTATAAAACTGGTATCTATCAATGTGCTGCTGTCCTTTACTACCCGAGTAGGAAAATTAATGACAGATGTCAAATTGAAAGAACCGAGCAAGACTTCCAGGTCATTCTTCCTATTACGCTCTTCCAGTGAATCACCATTGAAGTCCCCACAAATAATAATTTGCTTTCCCCCACAGCTATCCGGGCGTGTCTAGGCATGTCTTCACTGATCATCAGGGATCAATTCGAAGCGTGACTCATCACTGAAGACAATTCTACTCCAACCAATGAGATTCCAGGCCGAATGCTCCCGACATCACTAGAAACAGGCTTGTTGTTATACGGAAGTCAATGGTAGTCGGCGCAAGGGCCGGCGTCCGTTCAGCCACCTTTCTGTAGGATGTGCCTGTTACTCGTCCTCGTGCTCACTGATGCATAAGTTGGGCTTCAGATCGATGATAATGATGAATCCGGGACTCTGAGTGCCTCTATGATGATTGCCCGGTCCTCACGATGTGTCGTCTCTCCAGGTCGACAGCTTCCTCCTTTACGGCTGTGTTCGGCCTGGTTCATCCATTCCTGGCACCATCGTTCGGGTGGTGGTATCGCTCCCATTCAAATATCGAGCGACTCGCCATTTGCTCCTATCGGCTTCTTTGGGCCCAACTACACGTTCTCTTTCAAATGCCGACGTCTCCGTCTATTGTTCACGGGCCTGTCTGCAAATCATAGTTACAACTGACTGCTCGGAATGATATTCGCGAAGACTTTATGCCCTGGTGTCGACACGTCCCCTGTTTACTAGCGTTGCCAGCTGTGTGGTGAAACTGTGCTGCAGCGTCACACATTCATCCATAGGCCGGAAAACTTTAAGGTTTTGCATTTTCCGTCGATGGCTGTATGAATATCAATTTGTGACTAGTTTCCATGACGCCTTCATTTTTTTTCTTAGAGTATATTTGACTTTCTATCTCTAAGTCAGTTGTATCCAATGATGTTTTATTCAGTGTTATATTTAAAACACACTGAAATTTATTCATGGTTTTTTGCTTTGAGTACCGCTGGGATCAATGTGATCCCAGTCTAAATTTCTTTTCGTTTCTTGAATTTAACATTTAAGAAAATAGAATCATTACTAAACAAGCGTAACACATGTTTTTATATTAGTTCACTGTAATACTGCCTGCATATCCGATGTAAATTATTTGGAGTCTATATGGCCCTAGTGGTATTATATTGTATGGAACTGTGAACCTAGAAACGACGGAGAGGCTTCGCCCCCGCCATAGTCCTCAGTGGTTCACAACCCCACAACAGGCTACAGCAGTCCACTCAGCCCACCGGCGCCCCACACAGAACCCAGGGTTATTGTGCGGTTCGGCCGCCAGTGGAACCTCTCCCTCCCCTCCCGCCCTCCCCCCTCCCCCCCCCCTCTCACACCAGACTAGTGACCAGATTAGTGTAACCCCAATGTTTGCATGGTAGAGTAATTATGGTGTGCGTGGAGACAGTGTTTGCGCAGCAATCGCCGACATAGTGTAACTGAGGCGGAATAAGGGGAACCAGCCCGCATTCGCCGAAGCAGATGGAAAACCGCCTTCAAAACCATCCACAGACTGGCCGGCACACCCCGGACCTCGACACTAATCCTCCGAGCGGATTCGTGCCGGGCACCGTCACACCTTCCCGCCTGGAAAGCAGTGCGTTAGACCGCACGTCTACCCGGACGGGCACCACAATGGTGCCCAGTCAGACATAAAAATTACGTGAACGGAGGAGAAGAAACCCTAATAACTTGTGCATAGGGAAGTACCGTCTGCCACGAACTTCACAGCGGTTTGCTAAATACATGTAGACGTAGAATAGCAAACGTACAGAAGCCAAGAGCAAGTGACAGTGACTATTGTTAATGAGAAAATCAGTGAGTTAGATTTTTACGTGAATAGTGTTATTATTCACTTATCAGTTCGCAAATAAATCCACGTAGCAAGCCGTACGTAAATTCTAAAGTAGTCTGACATGACCACGGATTGTCAACGCTGCTGAGACGACGACGTCTGCATGTGCGCTAGCTCCAGTCGTTTCGAAAACACTTATTAACTGCAGGTGATTTCAAGGTATCTGAAGCGTAATTCACATGCCCACAATTTGTTTCTCCTACCGTGTCTCGCATATTATGACTTGACTTCACACTAGCCAACATCTCGTCCTGCACACCTGCACACACACACACACACACACACACACACACACACACACACACACACACACGAAAACACACACACCATATCGTCGCTGGTACCAGAATTCCGAGAGCGCGTTCTCTGACTATCAGAGTCTAGAGGCGTTGGTGTGATCACAGTTTACTCTCTGATACATATAAAAACACTCAACTTTCCTTTATCTTTCTGTACCGACACGACCCTAAGTAACAACAATTTACATAAAATTTAAAAAAATATTGTTAATGATCGGGTTATAAAATGAATATTAAAAATGAAACACATACTTTGATTTACTCGCAGCTGAAATTTCCAAGTTACAGAAAAACAAAAAGAAAACAAGAAAACGTAAAATATTTTTAAAAACTATAATATCGGTGTTATAATTATACACCCTCGTCCTCCTCTAAACAAGGCACAGCTCTGTCCCATATTCTTCCATTTCGGGTAGCATTTGATATAGTTTTGCCCTGTCGCTTAGTGAGGAAAGTTGAGTTCTGGAACATTAGACAAGCTGTGTGAGTTTTGTGACTAGATGTTGCTCTTCGTAGCAGATAGCAGATAAGAGTTCAGCTCGCTACTATTAACGGGGAGAACCCGTCAGATGTGACAGTAACGTGGTGCGTAACGAAATTAATATTATAAGAATATTAGGGTTGCTGTTAAGCATATATTTAACGTTGGAAGCACCACTATCCTTTCCTTGCGTGATGCTGTTGTATATATCTCAAGTAAAAAGCCAGGACACCGCAGCAAAGTGCAATAAGACTTGCAGAGAATCGGCACTTAGTGTAGTGCTTGTACTTGAAAGTCAACGAAAATAAATGTAGCGTATTACGCGTAAATTTGGGAAAGACCCATTATTATTCAATTACACTCCAAGATATAAATCATTGGAGTCAGCAGCAAATGTAAAGCATTTAGAAGTATACGTTCGGAGTGACCGAAAGTAGAGCTACCACGTAGTGCAAGTTCAAGAGAAAACATAAACCAATATGACATTAATTGCAAAGATCATAAAGAAATACATAGTATATAAAAACACTCTTTCGACCTGTTCTTCAGTATTACTAGTCAGCCTTGGGTCCTCCCCATGGACTATCAACAGAGAGAACAGGCAAGATACAAAGAAGAGCGGCGCCCGTCACCAATTTACTTAGTAATGGCGAAAGCGTCAGGTAGATTTCGGCAGAGGAATGTGATTTACTTTGTGTTTGTAAATGATCTGGCGGATCAGCAATTTACGGCTGTTTGCTGATGACGCTGTGGTGTACGGGAAGGTGGCGTCATTGAGTGACTTTAGGAGGATACAAGATGACGTAGACAGTTTTTCTAGTTGGTATGATGAATGGCAGCTCGCTCTAAATGTGGAATAATGTAAGTTAACGCAGATGAGTAGGAAAAAAATGCTGTAAAGTGAGAATACAGTATTATTAATGTGCTGCATGACACAGTCACATTGATTAAATATGCAGGATTAATGGTGCAAAGCATATGAAACTGAAAGAACACAATCAGGCTGGTAGTTTGGAAGGCAAATGCTCGACTTTGTTTTAGTGGGAGAATTCTGAGGAAGTGTAGCTCATCCATAAAGGAGACGGCGTATAGTAGACTGGCTATCCACGTTTGAGCACTGCTCAAGTCTTTAGAATCCCCAAAGATCCCTTGATGAAAGGAAGACATCGAAGCAATTCAGATGCATGCTGCTAGATTTGTTACCGGTAGGTTCGATGAGCACGCAAGAATTACGGAAATACTTCGTGAAATGGGAATCTGAGGAGGGAAAAGTAATTGTTGTTGTCCTTCGACAACACCGGGTTTATTGGACAGCAGTTAAACGTAAGGGCTGGAGAGCACCGTGTTTGTCCAACTGGGAAGCACTCCAATACGAACCCCGCTCTCGGTGCACGCACTAACAGCCAGTTCACTTATGGAGGGTACCACAAGCAATCGGACAGAAAACGGAGGCAGCGCCTGTAAGGAAAATAGACAGGTCCGTGTACAAGCCAGGGGTCGACGGTAGGGAATAACAACATCCAGATCATTGTTCAGAAAATAGTCAACTCGCGCAAGGTCATCGTAAATACACTACTAGATGAAAAAATCCGGACACCTATTCCTTTCTTTATTTTTATTTTTACTTTTTTATTTTTTTTAATTTTTTTTATTTTTTTTTATTTTTTTTTATTTTTATTTTCATTTTTTTGGAGTCATCAGTCTTCTGACTAGTTTGATGCAGCCCGCCACGAATTCCTCTCATGTGCCAGCCTCTTCACCCCAAAGTAGCACTTGCAGCCTACGTCCCCAATCATTTGCTGGTTCTATTCCAGTCTCTGTCTTCCTCTACAGGTTTTGCCCTCTACAGCTCCCTCTAGTACCATGGAAGTCATTCAATATCTTAACAGGTGTCCTCTCTCCCTTCTCCTTGTAAATGTTTTCCACATATTCCTTTCCTCTCCGATTCTGTTTCACTACCGTAAAATGCTGTGCTCCAAAAGTACATTCTCAGAAATTTCTTGCTCAAGTTCAGGCCTATTTTGATACTAGTAGACTCCTCTTGGCAAGGAATACCTTTTTTGCCGGTGCTAGTCTGTGTTTGATGTCTTCCATCCATCATCGGTCATTTTGCTGCCTACGTAGCAGATTTTCGTAGCTTCATCTACTTCGTGACCTCAATCCTGATGTTACGTTCCGTGCTGTTCTCATTTCTGCTACTCCTCATTACTTTCGTCTTTCTTCAATTTATTCTCAGTCTGTAAGTAGGCAGACAAGGGAGTCACCAGCCCTCATTCCATTGTTGCCAGATGTATCCAAGATGGCGGCGAAGACGTCATCCAATATGGCGGATTTTGGCGGAAAGATAGGTCAATTGGGCTACCTCCACTAACTTAACCCTCCAGAAAAAATGGCAGGAAGTTCAAATTCCAACAAGATAATGAGTCACTCCTAAGAAAATCGCTTGAAGAAAAGTCACTTGAGGTTGCGCTGCAAATCTAAGAAAATCATGGGAAGAAGGTCAATTGGGCTACCTCCACTAACCTATGTCACCCGACTGCCACCTCCTCCTATGAACTGGCGCCAAGTTTGAATTTAGGCAGTAAACAAAGCTCACTTGGGGTTTCGCTACCAATCTAAGCAAATTTCACTAACCTAAGTCACCAGACCGTCACCTCTTCCTAGGGGTAGGTGGCAAAAGGACTCAGCCAGCACTAGGCCAATGGATAGAGGAAGGAACGTACTTTATATATTTTGGAGCAATTTATTTAATGATGGAGTATATTTGTCACAGAACACACTCTCTGACATGTCCCACAGCATACAGACCTGCAAACTACTCCTTCATAACTCCTGTATTAGACTCTACACACAAACATTTTCTAACAGTACAAAATAACCCATTGCACAGCCTACAGACACGCAAACCACTCCTAAATAATGCAATACATTTACGTCCATAGAGCCAAACAACTCGTAAATTGTCAAAATAATAATCCTTCTAAAATACTCTGTTTGCTAATCGTCAACTGTCCAAATCATACACCAGTCTTTATTTAAACAATTAGAGACAGCACCACCACCACCACCCAGTGTGTTTTCCACTGAGTCCAGACCCCATCTGACTTAGTACATTTTGTTGCCGTCAGAGGACGCTGTAGTGACGTCATGTGATGACGCAAGTACCGTTTATCCACCACAAGCTCCAGAGCACAAGCGGTTTAGTTCATATCGTCGTCACCAGAGAGCGCCACCTTGACATCAGATCATGACGCATGTATTGTTATTCAAGATGGCGGCATACATTGTGTTCACCAAGTGCTGTTGACCTAGTTCCTATCGGCGCCCCGACGTCGGGTGATGACTCAAGATCGTCAGCTTTCTCTCTCGCACCGTTGACGTCACAGCCTGGGTCTTATACTCGCACCGGACATAGTCTTATGTAAATATTCTAACTAAACTATGATGTGAGTACTGTTACTCAATCTGCATGGTCTAGGACACATCTAGAGCACGCTTGCATTACGTAAGCCGAGAACATCTCTTGCCCCACCTATAGGTTAAGCACTGAGAGAGGGAGATATGCTCCAATGCCTTCTCTCACGCGCCCGTAGCTACATACCACTGCAAGTCTATCTAACAAAGTTCCCAAGTCACATCACTATGTAGACAAAATAAGAACCATGTCGAACTCTCCGAAATTCTACAGTGTTCCACAAATACTTAACGTTCCCTTTATTGATCCCCCCATAGAAAAAGTTCATTCCCTAACATAAACTCTTTACCAAAAAATAGACTACAATTTCATCTTTTCTGCCGTACACCACGTCTAAATACTAAAAAAATTCTCTATTTTATTATCTCAGCACTTTCTAAATTATTCACAGCCCACAGACAAGCAACCAACTCGTAACTTCATTACACAATAGCAAACTACTCCTAAATAATTCTTCACACAGATGTGTAGACACCCTCAGTATTCGTAAACTGTCGACGTAGCACATAGCAGGGCCTACAGAGCCGCTCTCGAAATAATGCAATCAATGCGTGCAAGCACAGTCCACTGACCCCTGTCCAGTACACATGAGGTAGCGATAAGTGAAACATCAGTAGATGTCAAACAGCGTGCAGGCCCCTGCTCGGCTCTCGCAAGCATGAGTTGGTGGCACACCCATTCATACGTAACCCACGGGGAATTCCTATCTGCTAAACACCGATGATGATGCAATCGCACGTACAGTCGGCGCCGCTGTCAGCTGTCAAAGCACTCACAGACCTCCATTTAGGGCCGCAGGCCAGATCACCCACGAAGTGAGGCAGCCGCAGCTCGGGTCCCACGCACTCCAAGCCGGTGTCGTTGAACACTGGTGAAAGTTGCACTCCTCTATACAGTCACCGTTATACTGCCATAGCATTCCAAAGCACGTTCACGCCAGTCTCATATTCGATGTATCTCCAGGCGCCACTTTTCTTTACCATTGAAGGCAGAATAGCACAGAGCGCGTTGACATACGCGTTCAACTGCTCGTACCCGCACAAGCTTGACTGACACATCGACATCTAAAACATTCTCAATGTTATTCTTACGTCACACGGTTTTGTGAAAAAAAAATCAGCCAAATCCTCCGTAATTTTATAGTGCCCCACAAATAGTTAACGCTCGCTTTCTTGTTGTCTGAGCTTGTATGCGCCAAAATTCCTGCCCTAACAGAACCTGTTTACCAAAATATCGCCGAATCCAGTCTTCAACCTGGACATAACGTGATGGCCTTCTTGCTCTCAACATACGCAAATGTTCTCACCGCTCCTATATCTCACCACAATCAATCGAGCATTTTGTTTCTGGGGATTTCTGTCGGTATTTTGCAAAGATAAATGTCACCGACAGCTCTCTCAACTATACACCCTCAACCTGTTCTATCTTTCTACAGACGCCGCACTCAGTGGTAATAAACTATTTTACACTGATCACCATTTCGCACCGAAAGCTAAACATCGCAAAGTTGTCTACAGGTCATCAAATACATACGATACTTGCAAGAATACTGGAGCGTCAAACCGATCTCCAACCAGGGAACATATCACTGACTACTGTCTCGATCTAGTAAACATGAAATTCATGTCGCCCACCATACCAAATCATCCCCTTTTACATCAGCAAACCGAATTCACTTTCAGAACTGTTCTACAAACTGGCGATCGTTTCCCCCCTCGATACAAATGCGTTACTGTCTCTGCTTCCTTGCCTGCTCACTTTTCTATGCACATATCCAGACTCATCGATTACAAGAACACCCTATTTTCGCCATAATATTATACAATTTTCGCTGTACTTCTCGATATCAAGAACACATCACTAGCCTCCCGATCCCTAACACAACACAGTGCACAAGATATAGACTGTAAATTATTTCTCCACAAACACCAAATTTTTGCGAGGTGCAGCTTGCTGTAAACCATTGACTAACTATAAAAAAGTAGAGTGAACTGATATTCGCACTCTCGAATACCGAAGTCGGTCAACAGATTCCAGATGATCAATATACTTTACAAACCAATTAGGGTCTTTCCCACGCCTAGAGAACAGTCAAACGTGTGTCCAACACACCATAATCGATCTTCCCTCAACTAAATAAAGGCACAAAGTGTGCAGAAGCAGCCGACCGAACAATTTATATGGGAGGGAATAACGCTCCACCACAAACGCACCATCTTCTCAAAACTACACTTGATCACGAAAGAAGCCCAGTAAATACTAAGTATAAAGACTGGTGTATGATTTAGACAGTTGACAATTAGCAAGCAGAGTCTTTTAGAAGGATTATTATTTTGACAATTTACGTGTTGTTTAACTCTATGGAAGTAAATGTATTGCATTATTCAGGAGTGGTTTGCGTGTCTGTAGGCTGTGCAATGGATTAATTTTTACTGTTTACAATTAGCAACCAAGTGTGTGCATAGAGTCTTATACAGGAGTTATGTAGGAGTAGTTTGCAGGTTGTATGCTGTGGGACATTTCAGAGCGTGTGATAAATATACTCCATCCATAAAAAATTGCTCTATCCATTGGCCTAGTGCAGGCTGAGTCCTTTTCTCACCAACCCCTAGGAAGAGGTGGCGGTCTGGTGACTTAGGTTAGTGGAGGTGAGCTTCGTTTGCAACAATTTTGTTAGGTTGGTAGCGAAACCCCAAGTGAGCTTTGTTTACTGCCTAAATTCAAACTTGGCACCAGTTCATAGGAGGACGTGGCAGTCGGGTGACGTAGGTTAGTGGAGGTATCCCAATTGACCTTCTTCCAGTGATTTTGTTAGATTAGCAACAAAACCTCAAGTGACATATCTTCCAGCTATTTTCTTAGGAGTGACGTATTATCCTGCTAGAATTTGAACTTCCTGCCATTTTTCTGGAGGGTTAGGTTAGTGGAGATAGCCCAATTGACCTATCTTCCCGCCAAAATCCGCTATCCTGAATGACGTCATGCACTGTTGCCAAGTCTACACGACGCCATCTTGGATGACTCCACCGCAGCCATCTTGGGTACATCTGGCAACAATGGAATGAGGGGTGGTGTCCTCCTTGTCCCTCTACTTCCGTATTCTGTACTCACTAGACTGTTCATTCCATTCAGCAGATCATGTAATTCTTCTGCACTTTCACTCAGGATAGCAATATCATCAACGAACCTTATCATTGATACCCTTTCACCTAGAACTGTAATTCCACTCCTGAACCTATCTTTTTTATTTCTGTCATTGCTTCTTTGATGTACAGACTGAACAGTAGGGGCGAAACACTACATCTTGTCTTACATACTTTTTAATCCAAGCACTTCGTTCTTGGTCATCCACTCTTACTGTTCCCTTTTGGCTCTTGTACATGTTGTATGTTACCTGTCTCTCCCTGCAGCTTATCCCTATGTTTCTCAGAATTTCGAACATCTTGCACCATGTTACATTGTCGAACGCTTTTTCCAACTCGAAAAATCCTATGAACGTGTCTTAATTTTTCTTTAGTCTTGGTTCCATCATCAACTGCAAATTCAGAATTGCCTTTCCTAAACACGAACTGCTCGTCACGTAACAAATCCTAAATTTTCTTCCCATTCTTCTGTATATTATTCTTGTCAGAAACTTGGATGCATGAGCTGTTAAGCTGATTGTGCGATAATTCTCGGACTTGTCACTTGACAGCAGATACCTATTAGTGGACATTTACGCTGGGTGTGTCCATCTTTCGCCTTTATGACGGCTTGAACTCTGCTTTCGACACTTCTAGTGAGGTTTATGAACTACTGTTGAGGAATATTGAACCATTCTATCTCAAGAGACTAAACCAGAGAGAGTATGATTACTTCTTCGTTTATTCTACACACGTACGGCCTAACATCTGGGAAGCTCAAATAGGACACGTAATTCACATTTTCGTGAATAATAATAAATATGTAGATTAATTATTTATTCTGATAATTAAGGTAGTGATGTCGGACAACGGGGTCTGCAGCGAAGTCGACGTTCTAACTCACTCCAAGGCTGTTCCATTGTGTTCAGATTGAGCATCTGGGCGGGCCAGTCCATTTCATCAATGTTATTGCCCACAAATCATTCCCTCACTGATGCTGCTACATGACAGGGTACACTGTCAGGCTGACACAGTTAGTCATTGCTTCCGGCCTCCTCCCCTGCTGTACACTCTTCAATATGCTGTAAAATGTGTTCATGTCCTTCCGCATTTACCGTTTTCTTAAGCGCAGTAAGGGGACCACTCCCTAATCTAACACCACCTCCTCCATACTTCACTTCTTATTTATTTATTTTTTTATTGAACCTGACCTGAGTGGAGCCATCAGGCCCTTTGTTACACTGGACAAGGATTTCACACTTGCAATACCTTTCTTACACAATGGTTACCTATTAAATAATTTTAATATTTAAATAGTATTAAAACGATCTGAGTGTCTGAAGTGGCAGAGCGAGTAAATTATACTTACTATGAATTAATAAAGTTAATACTGGTAGTATTTGTATTACTGCAGCTGCTCTCACTGACAGAGATAAGAGTAGTAGTAATGTTAATAATAATAGTAATAAAAATGACAATAGTAAAAATAAGGATAAAGGAAGGTATAAGAAGAATTTATAGGCGACCAAAATTTATGGTTTCTGAAATAGCGACTTCTGAGGAAAGGAAATTTAAGAGGAACGTACCAGATAAGAATACTGGGAAATGAGGAAGATCTGGTTGGAAAGAAGTATGTGCAGATCTGACAAGTGGAACAATGGCAGTCACTATCGTTGCTTCACTAGATATGTCTAACTGTCTTTTGAAGCTGGAGATGTTGTTCAGTTCTCTAATATATTCAGGAGGCTATTCCAGAGTCTAGTTTCTCCTACCAAGAAGGACTTCAAGAAACCGGGTGAATGATTGCGTGGGCCAAAAAGTATTTTCGCTGATGTGATTGGGTGTTGCGCCATTTTATTCAGACATGAGCATTAAGGTCAAGGAGAGATATTAGGATCAGCATACGTTGATAAGATCTTAGAGAAGACAGAGGATGTGTACTCTCTGCGCTTATCTGCATGCAGCCATGATAGCTGTACATATGATGGTGAAACATGATCAAAGACTCGAAAATCACAGATATGTAACGCACACAAACATTCATAAACAGTTCCAGAAGCCGTGAGCTTTACTGCGAAAGATCTTACAGGATAACAGCGCTATAATCAATGATTGCAAGTATAAGTGTTTGTACAAGTCTCTTTTTCAGGTTAAGAAGGAAGAGAGTTCACATTACAGTTATGTGCTCAGTCCAATTTAGATTTTCATCTATTGTTACACTAAGACTCTTTGCTGAGGAAGAGAAGTTTATATTTGTCCCATTGATGCTTAAAAATGGAAGGGTTTTCTGATATTTTGGGCTAATGAGCCTAGCATGACCAATAGTACTGCTTGGGTTTTGCACGGGGTTGAGCTTCAACCACACATTCCGTGTTCATTTTGATAGTGTGCACAGGTTGCCACTGAGATTATCTATAGCAGTCTTCAGGTTTATTGGTTTTGCACTGGGATACAACTGGAGGCCAACAACATACATGTGCTATTTGCAATAGGGCAAAGCCGATGACACATCATTTACAGGCGATGAAAACAGTATGGAACCTAACACCGAACCCTGGGGGACACTTTATATTACCTACCTCCATTTCAACTTTATGGTGCCAGACATGGGTCAGGTACGGGTTAAACTATTGCACTGCACTTGGCAAGAAATTTAAGCTGCTAAGTCTCGCAAGCAAAAGTCATAGTCGACAGTGTCAGAGGTTTATGGTGTGGCATCATGGGGAACAAACTCACTGGTCCATATTATATCGACGGCACTTTGAACGGAAACAAATATCGAAAGTTTTTGAAACAGTAACTACCGGTACTACTTTTAAGCATGACGGTTGTCCAGTGCATTACACAGTTGAAGCACTGGCCGGTGGATCAGCAGAGGCGACCCTATTAATTGACCCGCTAGGTAGCTGGATTTGACGTCACCAAATTTCTTTCTGTGGAGACATTTAAGTGATAAGGCGGACCAGCAATTGCCAACAGGCTGTGAAGTCATGGTCAATCACATCAGAAAAGTCTGTGCTGACAATCTCACAGATATGCTTCTGTCCTGTGTACGGTAATTTGAAAAGCAGATCGCTAAGTGTGTTGAAGTTGGCGGTACACTAACTCTAATTGACAAAATAGAGTAGCGTTCGCCTCGAGCGACAGCCACAGTGCCGTGTCGAGCAGTCCCCAGTTCAATATGACAGAGGAACACAAAATTGCGAATGGGGTTTCCAATTAGAAATTATGAAATACTGGCCTCTGTTAGCCTCGCAGCATGTAGCTTGGGTCCCAAGTGCCATTTGATATTCTAGGGACATTGAGTAGCATGTCATAAATTCCGACTATATGCCCATTTCTATTCATCCGATTACAGCGCCATCTGTGGTGAAGCTAAGAAAGTGCTTCAGACAAAACAGTATGTAGATTTTGCAATTAAATCGCAATTGCAATAACAAAAATGGGGATTCCATTGAAGACTTGAAAGTTGCCTCACACCACCCATGCACAGGATGGAAATGGGAACCAACTGTGGCATCATTGGATGTCCCTCTCCGAGACAAACAAATTGGAATTATGTTTTTTTATCCATTGTGTTGTTTTCGAAATATTTCAATGTCTTCATTTAAAATGAACACCCTGTATGTTAATAGTGGAGCAAAGAGAGAACGAGCACAATTTTTGACAACTGATTGATTATGACCTATTGTTATTCTAACCGATTCACGACCTCTTGAGGGTTGTCTTGTGACCCACTGGGAATAATCAGTCCTTCTGAGAAACCCCCACCTCTCTACATCAGCCTTCCACCAGCATGAGCACTCCCCACTCCTCCCACTCCCCCTTCCCTCAGTACAATTTTGACAGCTGTCAATCAAACTGATTGATCGATTTATGACCCTATATTCTTCTGCTTAGTTGGGAGAGGATGGCTGATACATCCTTAAAATAAATAGATATTCTACCTTACAACCATCCACTCCAACAAATAAAAATGATGGGGAATTCATTCCACTCTTGGGAACAATCCATCAAATTAATTGACTGACTATTAATTTGCGGGAGCAATGTGAAACTTTTTATAAACATGTAACACGTGATTTACAATCACCCTTCTTCACTCACTGCCTGCCCACTGTACTGAAGCACTGTCCCAACTGCTACATAACAGAGAAACTGCTGTTGAAGGCAACACAGTCCACCACTGTGCTGACTGTGAGATAACACCATGCACACAGAAATGCTGTCAGGGGTCACACAGTCCACTGAGAGAAGCTGCGTGCGCCAGTTCTGGTCTGAGTGGACGTACATGCCTATACACCAAAGACCCTGAAAAAAGCATTGGGTGGCAGCATTCCTTTGACCAGGAAATTTCAGACTCACTTCCAGTCCCTCTCTCTCTCTCAGTTGGTTACTTCCTGTTTTTTTTTTTTAACACCTGCATGAACCAATGTGTCTAAACATGCAGACCAAGGTTCTCCCCTGCCAAATACTGTACTAATCAGTGAACCTATACAAAATCTCAGACCCCCCCCCTCTCCCCAACATCCACTTTCGTCCTCATTGTGTGATCGTCTGTGGCTGCATAGGTTGTCTGTGTATTTCCTTGTGTGCTTATCAGCGTTCCTACTCTTCATTTATTTTCTTGTGCACTGACTGTTTGCACAACAAAATGAAACATTCAGCCAGCAACAGTAGCGGTACCAGTGACAAATGCCATAGGCAAGGTGAATTACCAGGTAAACACATATTCCAATCAATAACTGCATATTATTCCTTTTTTGCACTAAGAACTTCGTAGTGTTGAATATGTCTTCTTCTTACTGTTTCAGCATGTATCCATGAAATACTGGATTTGGTGGAGGCTGAGACGCAATAATAGCAGCAGCATCAACGTTGTAAGTACATTTTTTTCTTCTTCTTTGTAGTACTGTGTGTATAAGTAATATGTTGCTGTCCAACGAGTCTGAGTCGTTAAAAATTATTTTTCCTTCCAAAATTTCATCCTAATGCTGTGCGTACGTAATATATCGTTGACTGAGATATATTCTTTGTTGTTGTAGATAATTTCGAGTATCAGGAGCAGGGAGGGACGGAGGTTGTGACACCACCCACATCACAGACATGGTGTAAGTGTATATTCTAAAAAAAATATTAATTTTGTGTGTGTATACGTTTTTATTTTATTAAGTCAATGTGGTGTATGCAATTTAGGGGAGTTGCACCAATAGTTCCACAGTGGTTTGGGCAAGAACGATTAGATGCCATAATGGATGGAGGAAATGGAGGCAGATTTGCATTGCCATGAGGAGATGCAGGAGTTGATTCCCAGTGACCTGAGTGATATGTCATGGAGCCAGAGCAATGCAGCTAACTCCTTCACACACTCATGGCACTTACATATAATCAATGTTCTTTCCTTGTAGTTTGTCTGGAATGTTGTACTTATATTTTTTCTTTATTCTTCCAACGCTCGCATCTGAGGGACAACAACTCAGTATGCTGTGGTGCAGGTACCAGGGGCGGTGAAGATACAGCCATCTAGACAAGGTCTTGTGTGGCACACTCCATTGTGTAAGGCAAACCTTGTCGCTGCACTTCGGAAGCCACAGCTGACACCCCCCCCCCAACCCCCTCCCTCCCAACTGCCACTCTTGCACAGCTCAGCTCTGATGATCATGGACCACCTTCCCTCTGGCGTCACGGTTGTGGCGACAAGTGTCTCTACAACGACAGCCAGGCTGCTCACACTGGAGCAATTCACCATGTCCTTCCCCACATTCTCGCTCAAGCCACGAGGAATGTGCATCTCACTGCTTCCCATGCAGCCAGCATCAACATTTGTGAACTAGTCATAGTTACAGTGATAGTAATCCTGTGGCTAGTTTCAGCGCCCTATCCTGTTCTTTTAGTAGGCAGCATTGATAGTAGTAATCTTGTGGCTAGTAGTAACGTCCTCCCGCATCCTTTTAGTGAACAGCAGTTAGAATTCTCAGTGATTGCTGATGCCAGATCTCATTCACATGGATCAGGAATCCAGCAGAAGCATACCGTGACCCAATAGGGTTTCTCAAAGCATGCCTTCCTGTGTTGGAAGCAGAGCTCCTCAAAATCATTAATGATCTGCGGTATCCCACAGTTAAATGCAACATGGTGCTGTACTGCAGACTATTGCATCCCCCCAAACAATGCTACAGTATTGTTTGCTATCTTTGGGGATAATGCCGCAATATTGTGGAGCACATTAGTTACCCAATGGTTCGGAAAGTCCACCGTGAATGCTATACAGACCAAGTTTTCCGAGACTCGTAAGCAATCGAAGTATCAGTTACCATGACACATACCCATTTTCTTTAATAATTTAAGCGTATGTGACAATCAATTTCGTGTTGAGAATTTGACCGATTTTGATATGAAGAAGGATCAGGTCAGTGGCCTGTCTGAGATCATTGAGAAATTTATCTCATTCTCCAAGTGAATGACGTCAGGAATTACGCTCCACTTCCTTGACTCACTCCGATTTATGCAGACACCAGCCCAGAAACTTGTTGTAACCCTGTCACCGAAGGATATACATATTACTCGTCCTGTATTTCCTAGCGAAGAAAAGCTCCAACTTTTAAATAGGAAAGGGGTTTTGCTGTATGAGTATCTTGGTAGTATGGTAAAACTCGAGGAAGCCAGGCTACCTGACAAAACTGCATTCTCCAGCGACCTTACAGGTGATGCCACTATAGATGCAGAGTATGAGCATGCTGTGAATGCTTGGCAGGAATTCAACATCCCTAACTTAGGAGAGTTAGCAAGACTTTACTTGGGTACAGCCGTCTATTTGCTTGCGGATGTTTTCGAGAAATTCTGGAGTCTATGCATGATCACATACACTCTCCATCCCGCCTTTTATTACATGTCCTGGGACGCTATGCTCAAGAAAACGAACTACAACATCGAATTATAAATGGATCCTAACATGCTTCGTTTCATTGAGTCAGAGATCCATGGGGGACTTTGCCAATGTGTCTACAAGCACGTCAATGCAAATAACCAACAGGTGTGTGAGAGTTTCAACACATCCCTTTGATTCAAGTTATATCATGTACCTCAATGCCAATAACCTATACGGGCACACCATGCAAGAATCGCTGTCGACTGGTGAATTTCGATGGTGAAATGGAACCACCTACCAATTTCTAACCTTCCCGTTACTATGTGCAGATCTTAGTGTCTACTTTCGTATTTATGTAAATTATGTGCAGATCTTAATTACGCATTTTACTATGTGCAGATCTTAGTGTCTACTTTGTTTTATGCCAATTGTTAACCAAATCTTATTATGCATTTACTGGTGTGACAGAATTATCGATATTAATTTTAGTGGTTAAATCATTAATCTTCCATTTCCAAAGATGTTAATGTTTTTGTCAATTGTTTGTTCTTTGGGGGAGATGTGTTTTGGAGGGAAGTTGGAACGGCAGTTGAATGCACGTGGCTGCTGTGGAAGGAACGGTTGGACTTTGAAAATGTTTTGTATTTTTCGTGAATAAACGACGATGACTCAACATTCTGCAGATTATTATTGCAACATACACATATAGGAAGATCAGCTGCAGCAACGTACATCGAGAGTAATTTAGGTTAACCATTCCTTAACCAGCAACAAAGAAACATGTGCTTAATTCTGTAAGTGCCGAAATTACTATTCGACGCAGTCTTTAACATCGACAGTAATTGGAATGCTTCCCAAGGTAGTGGGAAAATTTCAATATGGTGGAGGAGCTGGGATTTGCACAAAGCTGGTCTTTAATATGTTTGTATGTTCGCAGTTAATAGTGAGTGTTACCATGAACAAAATTCGAGCAAGGATTTGCGGATAAAAGAACGCGATAAGTGAAGGGTGACCAAATCATCGCTGAACTGTCACACAAAAGATGAGTACGATAATTTTCAGTAACTTTCTCTTCAAGTCCTTTTCGTAGTGTTTGCGAGTGACTATACTGTAGGCATACCAAGGAGTGAAATGCGTGTGACGAAGTTCGAGGTTAGGATTTGCTTTTGTGTATACTGTGCCTCGCTATAACAATCACCATGTCTAGTTCCGAGAATATAGACGTTACAGGAGAAACATCTACTCCACCGCAAAAAATCCAGATGTCGACACCAAACCGGCAGCAATCATCGGAAAGCCCGCCATTTTTGGGATTTGGACCAAGTGAGCAAGTGTCTGGTTTGCTAGCAAATTTAGCAGAACTGTTAAAACAAAATAACAAGGACCTGCAACAAGGTTTACAAAAAGACATTAAAGACCTGAAAGAGGATATTGATAGCAAATTTGAAGGCTTAAATCATATTATTGATAACCTGAATGAATCTGTTAGAACAATTAAGCAAGACATTAAAGACACTAATGAACGTGTAGCGGGTACTCTGTTAGAAATCAGTCGGCTACGCGAATCTACTGTCTTAGATTATCAAACAGTTAATGACAGGCTGGAAAATGTAGAATCCCGTGTTAAGAATACTGAGGATACCATTTGCAAAGAACTCGATAGATGCAATGTAGAGTTTAAGGTAAAAAAAAAAAAAAGTTGTTCAAATGGCTCTAAGCACTATGGGACTTAACTGCTGAGGTCATCAGTCCTCTAGAACTTAGAACTACTTAAACCTAACTAACCTAAGGACATCACACACATCCATGCCCGAGGCAGGATTCGAACCTGCGACCGTAGCGGTCGCGCGGTTCCAGACTGTAGCGCCTGGAACCGCTCGGCCACACCAGGCGGCAGTTTAGGGTCATGAATCAATACATCCAGCAAGAAAGCGCTTTTATTGAGGAGAAACTAAAACAGAATGATAAATGCACGAACATTTTTCAAATGTTAACTATAAAGTAAATGTTGTTTCTGACAATATTAAAAATTTCGAATCTCGTTGGAACAATGTAGAATCCACTATGGTGCACCAAGTTAACGGTACCTTTGTACCATCCTGCAACTTATTGCTTAGGGATTTTAAGATGAACCCAGTTGATTTTATTTGTCAATGTAGGGATAGCTTTCCTGCTGGCATGTCTGACACAGCTAAGATAAAATTAGCAAAACGGTTTCTTGGTGGCGAAGCCTTGTCTTGGGCCAGTCAGCATATTAAAGCTGAAATTACGTTTAAAAAGTTTGAGCAGTTATTCTTAAACAAATTCTGTCGGCGGACAAACAGGCCGGCATTAAAAGTGCATTTTTAAATGGTAGCCATTACAGGCCTGGTAATATATCAGTGAGGGAAGTCTGTGAAAGACAGCTGCGTAAGTTGCTCATCTCGCCAAGCCACTAGATGATTTAATACTCATAGATGCTTTAAGGAGACGTTTGCCCAGAAGAGCTCAATGGGGTCTAGCCTACGGTCCTGATGACTCAATTGAGAGTTTCTTAAGGCATGTTGATAAATTAGGAAAATCTTTAGATGAGGAAAACAGATACAAAAATTCACGTAACACAAACGGTAACCAGAATGGTGGTTCTGATAATCATAACCAGCAGAACTTTCACAACAGACACAGAAGGAACCACCACAATAATTGGAATGGTAATAGGAACAATAATCACAACTCCCACAACCAGGAAAACCAATAATTCCTTCACTTGAGGTCAGTCAAGTGTAGGAAACTAATAGATTTCATGATCAGGCAACTCTGAATACATGTGCGGAGGTATCAGATAATTGTAATTATGAATACCCAGTAAATTTAACTGTTCTTGAAAGTACGTTTTGGAACACGTACCTAAAGGAAATGTATGGTGGAAAGAAAAGTATTGTACCTGAATATCAATTGTAGGAGAGTGTCTTAACATATTTATTTTATGATTGTTTGGCTGGTAGTGATGGCAAAGACGGTGATTTCTGTGGGATTGCTAATCTTTTGTGTTCTAAACATGCAAATTCTGAAACTTATGATCATGAAGGTAGGAGGGCTTGTCCTGACTATTTTGTTGTTAGTGGGTGACACTCAAGAAAGGGGTGACAACACAAATGATTCTGTTGAAAATGCAGTGATTGAAACAATAGATCTGAGTGAGCTGGACAGAATGGTATACTTAGAAATATTCAATAATAGCCATACCAGTCATTCAATGCAGGAAAGCTAACTAATCCCCATTGATGTAAGTGACATTGTAGCAAACCAGGACATAAGTAGTCAACATACAAAATTGACAGTAGAATTAAGGAACATTTCAGAAACTGTTGGGATGTTGCAACAGATAATATGAATGATCCTCAACTTGATGTGAACAGTCAGTTAAATGCACACACCAACCCTCTCTTTAATTGTGAATCAAATCAATTAAGTGAAGATGTCTTTAACACAGAGATACCCATTCATCCTATACAAATGTCCAACAATAGTGTGAACCACTTATGTGACTTAGACTTAAAGGAGGTTGAGAGTGATTTATTGAGAGAAGATAATGTTACAAAACAGCTAATTTTGTGGGTAGCCCATACATAGAGATATCAGTTGGTAACTGGACTGGTTTATGTCTAATTAACACTGACAGTTCAATTTCCATCATATCTGAAAAATTTAGAGACAGAGTACAGAATGATCCTGACTACATTGAATTTCCAATCTCCGGAGTTAAAATTAAAGGTGCAACTTGTAAATACAGCAAAGTAATTAATAAACAAGCATTAATTACCTTCCATATAGGAAAGATTGTGTTTGAGGAAGGTTGCCTGATTGTCAGTGATCTCAACGAGGAGATACTCCTGGGAATGGATTGCATCCTAAAGAATAACATACCTTTTGACTGGGTTAATTCAAAGGTCTGATACAGAATTGACCTTTGTGAGAGTGAAGTTCAAATTTCTGGTCATACTAAGCTATATCTAATAACTGGTGATACTACAACTAACAAAGTGTGTGACTATGAGATAGAAGTAAAGAATGAAGTTTTAGACGATTAACTTACAGGTGTTGATATTAGTGTTAAAGACTTTGATCATTTGGTTAGTGACAAGATCAATGAGGCTGATAGGCTTACTGAATACGAAAACTCTGTTCTTGAAAGTGTATTGAGAGAGTATGAAGATATTTTCAGTGAAAAACCAGGTAGAGTTAAGAATTATTCTTGTAAGCTTCGGCTGAAGCAGCATCAGCCATTCTTCATAAGACCATACTCAGTACCTATATGTAAGAAACAAATTGTAGAGAGGGAACTCCAAAAGTTAAGGGATACAGATCACCCAGAGTCAATGGAAGACTTATTAAATAAATTCCTGGTGTCAGGTGTTTTACTTGTTTGGATCTGACATCAGGTTACCATTAGATCACTCTCGATCCTAGTTCCATAAAATACACCGCCTTTTCATTCTCTGGTAAAGGTTACCAGTACTGTGTAGTTCTGTGTGGTCTCAACGTGTCAATTGCGGAATTTATAAGAGCCTTGGATTTAGTGTTAGGTAGTGATATACTATTGAAGATGGTTATTTATGCTGATGATATCCTCGTTACGAGTAATTCATGGAACGATCATATCAAGACAATTAAGAAGGTAGCAATGAAATTCAGAAAGGGAGGTATGACCCTCAAATTGGCCAAATGTAGATTTGGGGTTAAATCTTTGAACTTGTTGGGTCACACCATCATGAGGAAGGAATTCTGCCTGACGCAGATAAAATTAAAGCTATAGCCGATTTTCCCAGACCCAGAAATAAAAAAGAAATTAAGATCCTTCTATGGATTATGTAACTTTTACCGTAAAAACATAAGATCACAAGTCCTGAATGAACCCTGTGTACTTCATTTATTGAAAAAGAACACGTTATGGGAATGGTCCACAGAATGTCAAACAGTTTTTGATGAGATCAAAACACAGCTTTGCAGTAGTCAAATCCTATGTTGGCCTGATCTTTCCTTACCATTTTGCCTTATGTCAGATAGTTGTGATTATGGACTTGGTGCCTATATCTTTCAGCAGAAAGAGGCTGATGGTCAGATGGAACAAAGTGCAATAAGTTTCAAGCAGGAGTTTACTTAAACACGAAAGGAATTACATTCACTGAGAAAGAGTTGCTCGCAATTGTGAGGGGTTTCAAGGAATTTAGGAACTATCTCACTGGACATAAAGTCATCATATTCTCTGATCACAAAGACCTGAGCTATTTACAGGAATGTAAGCTATACCATAACCGAATCACTCACTGGGCATTATTTCTTCAGCAATTCGATTACGCTATTTCCCATATCAAAGGTGTGCAAAATTGTGTTGCTGATGCCTTATCTAGGTTGCCAGTTGGTAACGATCAGGAGAATGTTGAGATTCAGGAAGACAAGAACTTTATAATTTTGTTTATTAAGGGAGTAAAATGTGAGAGAGAAATTAGAAAAATTTGTGAACTGTTATGGAGACACCAAAACCAAGATGAGGAATTGAAATTAGTGAAAAGCTTACTCGGTAAGAAAGGTGAGGATAAAGTTGGACAGTATTACCAGGTGCACATGGATATTTTGTTAAGGAGACACAGACCAGATTCTGATAACTGGAAGCTATGTTACCCAAACAACACATAGACTTTCTCATTAAGTTAATTCATGAGAGTTTTGGCCACTGTGGTAGTATGAAATGCACTCAAATGCGACAAGAAAATGTTTATTTTAATAATATAGCCAGGAGAGTAAAGTGTTGGCTAGCTTCTTGTGACAGATACCATAGAGTAAAGGTAACAAACCAGTGCCATAATGGTTTTTTTAAACAGCATTATACCCAAAGGCAAAACTGAGTTAGTTGGGGTTGACTTCTTTGGACAATTACCGCGCTCCAAAGAAGGATACACTTACATCTTTGTTGTGGTTGATTTGTTTAGTAAATTAGTTAAGTTGCACCCATTGAAAAAGGCTACCAGCATGAAAATTATACTGTTTTGAAAATGATTATTTCACCAATGCTGGCAAACCTAAAGCTGTATTGTCTGACAATGGAAGCCAGTTCATCTCACATGTATGGAAACAGTTTATGACCGATCAGAACATCAAACACATTTGCACTTCCATTTACTCGCCATCTTGCAATCCTACTAAAAGATACATGCGTGAGATTGGTCGACTTTGTAGGACTTACTGTGCCAAAGATCATTCAAATTGGTACTCATATGCAACACAATTTGAGGATATTCTCAACCATCTGCAACACAGAACAACTGGATTTTCTCCTTACGAGATACATTACAATAAGAAACCAACTGATTTATTGTATGAACCAGTAAAGTTTCCCAAGTGTTCTGAGTTGTCTCCTAATGAGAGAGAAGACATTGCAAGGAGAAATATGGAGATGTATCACAGCAAGAAGTTAAGGCATGAGAAAAATGTTAGGTGATATGAGAAATCAAAAGCTATAAGTAAGGAGATCAAAAACTTTTTTATTTATATATGTCCTTTTGAAATTAGTGAAATGCCACATCCCAGTGTGTACAGGCTCATCTTTCTAGATCCAGGAAAGTGTTTGGATTGAGAAACATAGTGCAGCTTAAACCATATGTATCATAAAGTTACACTTCAGTACCACATCACTCATATACAGATTGACACATTTGACTTTTTTGTTGTTGTTTGCATACATTTGAAAGTGGTGAATTTTGTCTTTTTAAAACCTGTGAGTGATGCATTTGAAAAGTTCTTTTCAGTACTGAGACAAATTAGATTGAGAATTTGAGAATGTAGATTGATGGAGAAAATATTTTACATTTATATCTCAGCTCATGATATTTGACAAACCTATCAGGAAGTTTGACTCGGATGATGCTTTTCAACACCTTCATGATTAAATGCTTGCTTGAACACACTGCTTTATAGTGAAGATGAGTTTTTGATTGTTACATGTTCCATGTATATTTTGGCATATGCTACAGTTATTTGATGATATTATGAAGGGGTGATCTTACTTGTACCTTGGTTTTGCGAATATTATTGCTACTTGATCCAGGGGGGCAGCAGCAGATAGGGGAGATTGAGGTGACATTGGTTGATATCACTTGAGTTTTCTTTTCCTTGTTTGGATTGGATCACGGGTGTGTGTGTGTGTGTGTATGTGTGTGTATGTGTGTGTGTGTGTGTGTGTGTGTGTAGTCTTTTGAATTTTGTCTATCATGGTATGGCAACAAACCGAATTTTGTTTCACCCTTATCAACAGGCTGGGAGGTAGTTTTAACTTAAGGATTTTATTATGTGTATAGGTTAGATGATTTTAACCTTGTTTAGTATATACAAGAGATATTGAGAGTTGGAGGAGATTATTTCCTTAGAGGAACAAGTTTAACACATGATGGGAACAATGTTGTGGTTATTGGTTCTAAATACACACTCACACTAACTACACTGATTATAATAAACCCACATTATACTGTCCGTACAGTGTAACACCGAAAATGCAGGATGCATGGCACCTGCTACCGATATAGAAATTTTTTTTTGAATTGTATGTAAATATTTGTAATTTAAATGCTTTCTTTTAATAAGTAAGGACATTGCTTCACTGTATGTATACATTTAGGTAAAAGTCTGTTGACGTTTCATTGTATTTATCTGTGTTTTACTGTGAAACTTACAAGCTATGGCAAAAAGCCAAAGGAATTGTTATTTGCATCGACTAGCAACGATAATAGCAGTGCTTGTGCGTTGTAAAATCTTTGGGTAGGAGGTTGTTGAGCAGAGCGCGCGCAGAGAGCGAGAGACGGGTTCCAGCGCTTGTGCTGTGCGGAAGTGTGGTGTTAACGCACTCGCAGTAGAGAGTACCACTTCGGCGGCATCATGTACGATCGCCGGCCAGATGACTAGTAGCAGGAGGAAGGACAGTGGATGGGCGGAAGACGCTGTATTAATTACGATTGCCTGTTCCTGTAATTAGCCGTGGCCACACAAGATGCTACCATCTTCAACAACAGCAGCAGTTCCAGCAACACAGATTCGTCGTCGGCTCCGAGTTCCGTCACATGCACAGCACGGAAGTAAGACTGTTCATTGGTAGAAAGTATTAACGGCTAACCCAGCAGCACAACTGAATGTGATTTGATTAATGAACTTTATTTAAATAATAATCAGTTAAATTCAGTGCGATTGTGTCCTCACTGCCCCCAGATATTGTTACCAAGCAATGTCCTTGTTCCCTTTTTTCCTTATATGCAAACCAAAGTTTGAGAATCTATCACTGGAAAAAAATCCAGATCTAAAGAAAATGCACAAATTAAGAATGCGGAAGTTTTATTTATTTTACATATAGCTTCGAGCACAGGGCTGTTTGGTTTGGTACATATTCTAGTATTCAATTCTGTTCAGGTCAATAAAAAAAGGCTCTGTTGTTCAGACAATAATATGAAATCCAATCAGAAAACTAAGTAGCTGCAAAGTAAAAAGTGCTTACCTTTCTCTAAATTTCTTTGATGACATTATGTTGAGGTCTCTGAAAGTCACTGTTCGTGTAACGAAGTTCAATACTAACATATAGTTTAAGTAGATATTTTCAAATCATTGCTCGACTGCCTTTTTCAAAATTTAGTGACAAACTTAACGTAAAAGTGACTTCTCAGTTCTTTTTATTATTACATACTCACTTAAAATTAGCGTCAAAAAACTTGACAGCCTTCAGTGTTCAATAATAAATGATTTCTTTTCCATCATCTTGTACAGGATTTTGGATATAGGCCTAAATCGCCCTAGTGGGCTGGCGATCATAATTATTTCCTTTTCGTTCATTAGTGTAACTTTTGGATTCATGATCAGTGGTACCCCTTTCCTGTCCAGTGTTGTTCGTGAGTGAATGCTCAAAATAACTTTCATTTTTACAAATTGTAGGCCTATTCAGTTTAATTACTTTTTTTTGTTTTTAGTAGACTTTTCTATCAGAAAGATCGGTTGTAGACTTTTCCCCTACTTATCGGTATTACTTCTTCGGGAAAGGTGGCCTTATCCAATTAGAAAAATTGCATTGGGTATACACATGATCCACGGTCATATTTTACATTGCAAGCAGGATAGGCCGATTAGTAAGGGGCAGGTTATAACTGTTTACACAAAATTTTGGGAGAGATGAGTTGAGCAAGCTATTTAAATTCAGGGTTATCTTGACTTAGCTATTTGATACCATACCTGGATTTGACTCCTCCATAATTACTGAGGAGGACATGTCAGAATGAGAACTATCCTATGATCATTTTTCTTATTTGTATTTTGCGCTATTTTCATTTATCTTGGTTAGTGTATTTTCTATCTTTTGTATGTATACCTGAATTTGGCTAGTCTGACTGATTTCGTGCAAAAACTAAAAACATTCTGAAAAAAAGAGTTCATTGTACCGTGAGGGACAATATATGATAAAAAGGTAACACATAATGTTTAAGGTAAAAGGACACTGATTTAAATGATTGTGCATGCAATATATTCAAATAGAATGGAACCTGATAAAACTAGTTTCAGGAACTGAAAAGTCAGTAATATACCTGAGACCAGCTAATATAAAGAACCAAATTTGAGATCCAACACCTCTCTGGAAGAGATTTGGTTTCTGGAAAAACTGAATTTATGTAAAGAGAAAACCTCTGTAAGAAATTTACAAAGTAATATATACTCATTAATGTCTGTTACATTAATTCTAGTAAATTTTCATTTTTTTACTTGTTTAATAAAATATGTTTCATTGCCTCACACCAATGTATGTAAACCTTTATGGCACTGTGTTATGACAGTTTCCTTATAGAATTGTAGAGTGAACGTTTTCATGCCACTTTACTAGTTTCATGTAACTTTTGCATTTCGGTTTCTTTTGTTCAGGTGCCTAACACCATTTAATAGAGTTTTGTAACTTATGTCGGTAATTGTATTTCACACAACATGACTGTCATATACTTCATTTATTAATTTCATTGGTGTGTCACACCAATTAAAACTTTTATGTATGATTTTGTGTTTACAGGTTTTGTATTTCTATGTTAATAGATGCTTAACACCATTTCAATGTTGTTTTTATGATTTGTGTTTGACAATGTGGTGCACACAATTCAATACACATTTTGAAAGTTTTTATGTAGGGTCTTAAACTCATTGACTCTCATTCATCTACCACTGTTGCTGGAATTTTGCTTACTTTTCCAAATTTCACATGCAATCCACCTGCTGGTTGTAGTAGAGTTTCCCACGAACTGATGTTAGTAAAAGCTCTTCAGGGAGTATTGAAATGGAACCACCTTCCCATTTCTATCCTTCCTGTTACTATGTACAAATCTTAGTGTCTACTTTAATTTTTATGTAAATTATGTGCAGATCTTAATTATGCATTTTACTATGTGCAGATCTTAGTGTGTAATCTGTTTTATGCCAATTGTTAATCAAATCTTATTATGCATTTTCTAGTGTGACAGAATTATCGATATTAATTTTAGTGGTTAAATCATTAATCTTCCATTTCCAAAGATGTTAATGTTTTTGTCAATTGTTTGTTCTTTGGGGGAGATGTGTTTTGGAGGGAAGTTGGAACGGCAGTTGAATGCACGTGGCTGCTGTGGAAGGAACGGTTGGACTTTGAAAACGTTTTGTATTTTTCGTGAATAAACGACAATGACTCAAAATTCTGCAGATTATTATTGCAACATACACATATAGGAAGACCAGCTGCAGCAACGTACATCGAGAGGAATTTAGGTTAACCATTCCTTAACCAGCAACAAAGAAACATGTGCTTAATTCTGTAAGTGCCAATATTACTATTCGACGCAATCTTTAACATCGATAGTAATAGGAGTGCTTCCCAAGGTAGCACGAACATTTCAATGGATGCCCAAAACTATAATCTCCAGCAACGTCTCAGATTGGGAATGGAGTGGTTAGAATCACCTGGGCTATCTCCTTCAACCATTCCCTCTGCTTGAACGAGTATATTGATCTGAATGAGACACCGAGGGCTTCCACGGCATGGGAAATGTATCGCCGTACCAAATTTTAAATGGGTCATAATATTCAATAAGAACTTTAATGCTGTGTAGACGTCGAAGACTGCAGTAGAGTTCACAAGACCTATGGAGATGTGCATACGTTATCTGTCTATACTCCACATGTATAGTTTGTAAAAACTTATTTTGCAGATGGAAAATTACTTGGATATTTACAGTTTCAACTACTGAATAAATATCTGCAATCCATATAAAGTTACGAGACACCACAGTGAAGAATTTGACACATCCCCCATGCGACTGATAATCCTTATGGTATTGTTCCACAGAACAAGAAGGTTATCAGCGAATAGTTAATCGATTGTGGGGTTAGTAGGTCTGAGAGGAATAATGTATGCATATCACACAACGGAAGGTGCCACCCAGAGGCAGGCTAAGGGTGTGCATCGTGTGTCACCAAGATCGAAGACTATTTGCAGTGCCTGTACAGCGGTGTTCATGGTGCTCCACAGTATTCGATCACAAAGGCCTGAGGTGTTCACTTCACTGTAGTCTGAAATTGGTCTGTCATCTCTCGACAATAAGTAGGTCATTTGTGAAGATGGGTTTGAGACTCACCCATACTCATACTCTTCACTTCTTGAGAAAGAGGGGATCGAGGACTCAGAGAGAGAGAGGGTGTGAATGAGTGAGAGTGTTTGCAAATGTTGCAGAATAGTATCACCTTTTATCATATTGCAAGTAATTGTGTATAAATGTGTGTGTGTGTGATGTAAATATTTGTTTATTTATGCGCAACATGTGCACGATGATGGTGAACTGCATGCGCTTGTAAATATGTACCTTGTAAAAAGAATGTCTGTGCACCATGTTCATCGACAAGAACAGTAGTTGTAAAATATCTGTGCGCTGTATGGGTCAACCGAAATATTTATATAGTACACGTTGCACACGATTCAAACAGAATAGTTTTTAAGTTTCACCTGCCATTAGCCATCCAGGTCTGATTAGTTTTTAAGTGTAGATTATAATTAGTTCGCAGTCCATTTAAATTATTATTGTTCATCCAGTGCCACTACATGAGTGATCAAGCTGATTGTTTGGATAAAATATTTGTCAACCAGAGCTACAGTGTGTGAGAGTGATCTAACCAATCGTTCAGATAAAACATTTGTCAGCCAGTGATATTGTTAGGTGGACGGTGAATTTATATACTTTTTAGTGTAAGAAAACAAAAGTATCTTTGCATTGAAAAAATGTTATGCAACGTTTTATTTCTTAAAATCCAAAGCGTATAACTGCATCTAAAAAAGTATCTCTGCATTCAAAATATTATTATGTGATTTAAAAAAAAAAAAAGGAATAAAAGTGAACTCACTGCCATATCTCTTTCTTGTCGTTACTTACAGAAAACCTATCTCCATTGCTATATAAATGAAGTGCAAGGCACAAATGACACTAAATTGAAATATAGGAGTGAGGTTTAACATGAAGGATAACAAAATTTACGGAATGGTTGCATGAGGTTATGCCTTTCATGCAGCATGTATTGGGTTTTGGGAACAGATAGCATGTGACCATGTCTGCTTCCACAGGCATATAGCAAACATGTCTAAAATTGTATGTCCTGTGCTTGAGAAGAACCACAGTTACAAACACGTCAGTTACATACATGGTATGAAAGAAAAGAACACAAAATGTGAGATAAAATTTCATTTATTTCTCATCTAACTTAAAAGTAATTTTACACTTTCATAAGCAGAGACAACACCATTTTGAATACAAATCTTCTTGAGTTGATGGAGAGCATGATACAATACACTCATACAATTCCAGGCCTTCGATAGCTGCCTACATGAAGATTTCACACATCCCTGTGATCTTCTCCTCGCCTTGACATAGGTGATGGTATCCCTATGGCCAATTAATCGAAATGATGTCACCATATCTTTATAGGAGACACCAGGATCATTCCAGTAAATTCCATGGTAAAAATGTGTTAACCTCTTTGAACTCTTCCATGTTTTAACACACTTCATTTCTTTGAAAGGCCTCAGTGATACAATGCTTGCTGGGACTGTCTCTATAACACTGGCATCTTCCGTGTATGCTAAGAATGCAACAGCTTTAAATACGAACTATTTGTCCTCATCATCATAGAAACCCTCAGCACCTGCGGTAATGTTCACACCATGAGATGCCATTGTGAAATGCTCTGGATGTGGCGCTACATCTGTTCAGTTATACAGCTTGTTGTTCAGCAGCAGTGGGCGGGCAATAGTTAATCACATGGTCACGTAAAACTACAGCATATGCTGTAGTGTGTTCTGTGAAACTTCCAGAAGATTCAGTTTCAGTTTGTACGTCTGTCAGTCCCGATTTAGTTACCTCATTCTGTTTTGAGCAATCTATTATTATGACTAGCGCCAGCTCCTTGAATTTCCATAGGCTTAGTAGACATCCTTCCTCTTCATAGTAAGAAGCTCAAAAACTCGCATACACGTCATACATTTTCATCCCACTGCAGGTGTAAGTTACCATACAGGTAGAATTCGGAGTTCAGGTAGACTCTGGCATTAGTTAACCTGCAATTGCCAAATGTGGCGGAATCTTTTGCTATATGCCCTCATCTATTAGACTCAAACGCAAGTATGACGAATCTGGGTGCTTCCAGTTGATGAGAGGTTTCAATAGCCCACGTTTGTCTGTTTGCAGTCTGTAGCAGTGCCTACTCGAAAAGCTCCCATGAATTGAAAGTTAATGGTAGAAATACGTCGGCATTAAAAACTTCTAAAAGTTTCAAATGCTCCTTGTCTGGCACAGTGATGTTGGGTATTATACATATCATTTTATAGATAGATGGTGATCTCATTCTCCTCTTCGGCTCCTTGAATGTATGAGTTATTATCCGTTGCACTCTGTACTAGAAAAGGTTCCTGTTTAGCAATCATAATAATTCGCTGCATGTCTTCAATGTATCCCATTAGCAGTTCTAGATGCTACACCTACATTACATGTACAGTCTGTCTCAAGCCCATTAAGTTCATATCATATCTCCTGAAACAGGAACGCTAAAGCATTAAGTGTAAGCTTCTATGCCATTGTAGCAGTACCATCCCTTTTCCTAAATGATCGCCGGCCGGTGTGGCCGTGCGGTTCTAGGCGCTACAGTCTGGAGCCAAGCGACCGCTACGGTCGCAGGTTCGAATCCTGCCACGGCATGGATGTGTGTGATGTCCATAGGTTACTTAGGTTTAATTAGTTCTAAGTTCTAGGCGACTGATGACCTCAGAAGTTATGTCGCATAGTGCTCAGAGCCATTTGAACCATTTTGAACCTAAATGATCCATCCAGATATATGAACCTCTTGCATGGGAGGATTAAAGGGTCTTAGTGTTAGATGACAATCCTAATCTCCTTGCTCTTGTTAAATGTGGTTGAAGTAAAAGGTTTATGGTGAGAAATATTCCTGATATATAATATGCTCATCATATTCTACTGGGCTAGTTACAACAAATGACACCATTACAATGTTCAGATCTACTGATTTAAGAAACTTGTGGTTTGCACATGTTATCAGCTTGCTGTTCTGTTGTGAAGTGCTGCCCTGTGAGTTATATGCAGTAGTTTTATACCATATGCCCATCCTGTCCCCATTGACAATATGTAGCCGCTGGTAAACTGGAGGCTTCTGTGAGTCCGGACTGCTTGAAGGTCACCACCGATTCTGATCCCAACAGTTCTCTGCACCTTCTAGGCCACTGGTAGTTCTCTTTTTGATGTAATCTTACAATAATTTCCTCACCCCAGAAATCGACAAGTTGATCATTCTGAGCCATAATATGCAGCTCCAGATAGTCCAATGTCTGAACTGTTACTGGAAGGTATACAGTGTTGGTGGGCATCTCAGCAATCTTTTACCCCAATCCAACTGAGACAGAGAATCCGTAAATTGTATGAATCAGTTTGTCGTCGAGATAGGAGTTCGTTGAAATGTTACGCTCAACACTTGTTGTACTGACAGAAAGTATATCCACCACCTGATCAGATCTGCAAAAATTATTAGTCCTTTTGTGAAACCCGGTAGACGTCCTACTGAACCTTTCTGGTTAAAGTCAATAGATGCATTCAGTGCCTTTATTACAGATTTAAGCGTATTGATGTTTGCAGGTAGCACATTCCCTGTTCTGGACCGTTTTAAAACTTCATTTAAATCGTCAACAAATATGCAAATGGCTCTGTTTTTAATCATTTCCAGGTGCTGTTTGTTGTACATCTCTGTGATATTCAGAATGATGTTGTATGTCTCTAGTCCTGTCAGCACAATACTCCACCCTCCATTGCTTAAATCAATTAGTTGGAAGTAATTCGCTTAAAGTCAGAGTATACGTCACTTCATTTGAACATCAACTGGTGAATCTATGCTTAATGCATCTCCTTATATATCCTTCCTTGTAAACGTTAGGAGGAACATGATACACGAACGTCCATACAGGTAAGTATTTAAGTCTTGATAACGATAAAAATTGTAGAACTCACATATTCTGTCGGTGAAGTATAGTTGTAACTATTCTGGTGGTTGCAGGTCTCCATATGAATCGAAATAGTAGATGTTATTTGTATTTTTCTTAACCCAGTGGGTTCCAGGTCCTCCAGCAACATCTAAATTCCATGTTCTGTGGATTTCTACATAGTCTTCGGTAATGCGTCCTGCATAAACACACCACGGACTTTGGAATGCTGATTTTTTTCCTAGAAAACGCGAGCAAATCTGTATTTGTAAGAGGTCTATCCAGTAGGATACCTAACGGACTTTTTTTTATTTATGAAGAGATCTCATCCTTCCCTATATGGCTTCAGGTATAGTCCTTTTCCAACAGCTGCTGCTTCCATCATGTGGTTGTATCTTTCTGCTTCCTCTATCTGCTCCTGGGAGTTCTGTGCGTTCTTGACAGTTCTGGCGATAGCCCTAGAACCACCAGCCAGTGAACCCATCGCTGAGAGACCTGTGAGGGCAGGAATGAGGAAGGGGATAATTCCACCTCATGTCTTGAGTATTATCTGAACCTGGAGTGCTTTAACCAGTCCCTTATGCTTCAGGGCACATTTGGCTGCGTACAGCGCTGTCAGGATACAGTTTTTTAAACGTCCCTGCCTTCGCTTCTTCTTCTTCATCACTGTTATCGCCTTCTTTTTCTTCAGTGCATGATGTGTGGCGTTCATAACTTGTTTGAAATTAACACACAACCCACCTTACTTTTACCACACATGATTTTATCAGATAGAAATGCTGCAGTGCGCTGCCCTATATCAATATCCTTTCTCGCACATACTGCATTGGCTATATCAGTAAAAATTCTATCTGCAGCATGACATCCTGGGAGATTTTCCTGTTCTGCATAAGCAGTGTCGTGTTCCAAACACCCTTCAGGTTAATCCCCTTATAACCACAAGCCAAACTCTTTTGAAGCTTTGTACTAGGTTCACACTAATCATACCCTGGAACGTGTAATTCCACTGGAAGTTTGTCGGGAATACTATCACCTTCTATAATGTGTCTCCTATTATGCATATTATGCTACTGTGCTGGCTGCGCTCTGTCCACCCCATCATGCAGCAAATCGTCATTGTCAATCCAACTGTTTTGTGCTGCAGGAAGACCAAGCCATTTTACTAAAGCTCTATTCACTCAGTGTCTTATGATACAGTCTATGAGAAACGTATGTGGTTCCGAGCTCTTCAGCAATTCCTCTGCGTATAAGCATCCTGAAATTTCGGCGCGACTGCTATCCTTTAAAAAGTAAATTGTGGGACTTTTTCTCTGTATTCAGGAAACAGTGAAGTCTCACTCGACAATTTTGTAAGATATGACTTCTCAGATACAGTCTTCTGTTTAAGACTTACGCCAAATCACGCATATTAAATTTCTGTTTACATTTGATCCAACATTTTAACACGATAATATACCATATCCATGAGTCCATTATCACGAGCCGGCCGCGGTGGTCTAGCGGTTCTAGGCGCTCAGTCAGGAACCGCGCGACTGCTACGGTCGCAGGTTCGAATCCTGCCTCGTGCATGGATGTGTGTGATGTCCTTAGGTTAGTTAGGTTTAAGTAGTTCTAAGTTCTAGGGGACTTATGACCACAGATGTTGAGTCCCATAGTGCTCAGAGCCGAGCCATTATCACGAACATCGATTGGTGCCATTTTTATTGTGCTATGTTTGGTTTGGTTATACTGTGTAATTATTCTGGAAGATTGCCCACCCATTTGTATGAGCTGTGAAGATTAAAACGCATCCACATTTGATCTTTTATTTTCCTGTTCAGATGTTCCACGATACTCGCGTCCAGGTGGGGGACCATTTGGTAGTGATACATTCCATACTTCTGCATCACCGTCTTGAAATACATATTGTAAAACTCTCAACTGTGATTGATTTGGGGGTTTTCCAGGCATCGACTCGTCCCTGTTTGCAACAAATGTTCAATCACTTCTGCAACATCTCTCCCCATTTTTGTTTTAGGAGGAAATGTCCAGGCGAATTTAGAGCATGTATAAATGACCATTAAAATATATTTGAATCCGTTATTCAGATGAGAATATTCCCACATATCTACAAGATCAGCCTGCCTTAAGTTATCCAAAGATTTAACATTCCTATAGGGATATGTTTTCCATGCTGGTTTATGCAGTTCTCGAACTTCTCTCTTCATACTTATTCAATTATACCTCTCGAGAGAGATTCCTGAGCGTCCGCAGTTCGTGGTCGTGCGGTAGCGTTCTCGCTTCCCGCGCCCGGGTTTCCGGGTTCGATTCCCGGCGGGGTCAGGGATTTTCTCTGCCTCGTGATGACTGGGTGTTGTGTGATGTCCTTAGGTTACCAGAATGAGATTTTCACTCTGCAGCGGAGTGTGCGCTGATACGAAACTTCCTGGCAGATTAAAACTGTGTGCCCGACCGAGACTCGAAGTCGGGACCTTTGCCTTTCGCGGGCAAGTGCTCTACCATCTGAGCTACCGAAGCACGACTCACGTCCGGTCCTCACAGTTTCATTTCAGCGCACACTCCGCTGCCGAGTGAAAATCTCATTCTGGAAACCTCCCCCAGGCTGTGCCTAAGCCATGTCTCCACAGTATCCTTTCTTTCAGGAGTGCTAGTTCTGCAAGGTTCGCAGGAGAGCTTCTGTAAAGTTTGGAAGGTAGGAGACGAGATACTGGCAGAAGTGAAGCTGTGAGGACCGGACGTGAGTCGTGCTTCGGTAGCTCAGATGGTAGAGCACTTGCCCGCGAAAGGCAAGGGTCCCGAGTTCGAGTCTCGGTCGGGCACACAGTTTTAATCTGCCAGGAAGTTTCGTCCTTAGGTTAGTTAGGTTTAATTAGTTCTAAGTTCTAGGGGACTGATGACCATAGATGTTAAGTCCCATAGTGCTCAGAGCCATTTTAACCATTTTTTGAAGATTCCTGAAACAAACTCATTTGAGTGAGCAATACTGCCAGCAGCTGGTGCCATGGTCAGTCACAGTCGAGCTGTTAGCTCATTGGGATTGTTACAGTATATATATCGCAGGGTCGATTGCTGACTCTTTTATGTTGAACGTCATTAACATCATCGCTGCTACCACTGGCATCTAATATAAGTTTCATAATGGATTTGTATTTTGCACTGCATAGGTATTTTGCCTTCTTATGTGCTACAGAATACATTGTTTTACCTTGCCGATGCCAAATATTCTGTCTATTGTAACATCGCTATGATGGTTATATTGAAATCGCCAATGGCATCATCGCCATCACATAATTTTACCATGAGTTGACTGAGGGATTTAATAACTTGCTTAAAGGTTTCTCTTAGTGTCTGCTCTGGACCCAGATATTCTAACCTTATAAGAGGCAATTTTTGTCCAATGCCCTCGTGTGCCTCAATGACTTTACACTTAGTCAACATCTTGTTACATAACAAATGGACTCCTTCACAGAGTGCACCTTAGATATTTTTCTATAAACCTCTATAGCTAAGTTGCCTACTTTTTCCCAGAATTATCTTGGCATAAGTCTCCACATTCAAGGCTGAAATTTCCATCAATATTTACAGCTAAGTCATCTGTTTTTTTTCTCAGAATCATCGGAGCATATGCCTCTAGATACTGACCTTTACATTCAAGAAGTTGAAATTTTCCATCCATGTAAAGACGAATCCTCTCTTTATGTATCTGCATCCTCTTAGGTGGCGCACCTGGCATGCATGTACACTTGTCCATGATGCAATGTATACTAAGTACTCACTTCATTCATAGCTATATATATATATATATATATATATATATATATATATATATATATATATATATATATATATATATAGTCATTCAGTGTTCTTGTTTTGTCAATAACTACAAATCCATGCTGTGTGTGATTCCAGCAATCTACACGTCTTTAAAAATTCATCGATGGACGTATCAGTTCCCACATGCACCTGGTAAATGTACTTTAAATTCAGACTGACTTGTTTGAAGGGTGTAATGAGGTCTGCTTGTTCCCTCACCAACTGTTTTTGGGATTCTGGAATTTGTGTGAGTTAAATAAAATACTTCAACAACCATATGACAACCAAAAGAGAAATATCTTCGAATTTGATCCTTATTTTTTACAGCAGCATTGTAAGCAATGAAAACCCATGTTTCGTTTTACTTTTTCCTGTATGGGGATAACAATGCTTTCAGTGAATGTTCTGTATGTCACACTATCAACATCTTGCATTATCTCCTGTAACTGGTGATATTTGGGGCGAAACAGTGTTTTCGACAATACATGCTCAAAGCAGGATCCATCTAGGTGTGTTAGCAGCGACATGAGAACATTTGCTTTGGATGGACCTACAATTATAGATCTTATGTTATCATCAAGAAGTATCTCATTCTTCTTTCTGTTCTTCTTCTCGTATTCTTGGTCATCACAGGACCAGTGGCTCACAAAAATGTCCTAATGTTTCACCCACCCTGCCATGATATTGACTACATCAGATGTTGGTGTGCAATGGTCTTTTATAGAAAAACACACACTTATAATAATAATATGTGTAACCTCTATAGTGTAACCATCTTACCAACTGAACTGCAAGGGCTACATTATAATGAGAAGGTTGTGATGTAGTAAAAATAAAGATTTGTGATAATGTACAACATTTATTTACGCATCTGCAGTGGTAAATAGATTCATTTTCTCACAGCAGTACGGTATTTGTCAAACAACTGTTTCTTGTATGCAGTAAATTCTACTCGTTTATCCTTCAGACTGATAGTAGCATCATAAAACACAGGTATGCCACCCGCAAATTTGATGTGGATGGACTCCATGCTTATTGGAGCCGACTTTGGTGGTGCACTGAAGCATTATTCTAAATGACCCAGATGTAGACTATGCACACAAAGATGATTCACGTCGTCATTGTATTCAGATTGAACACACAGCAGCCACCGGTTCAGTCTCTCGGACAAAATGGATATCACCATCCACGGTCCAAATAAGTTCATAACAGTCGAGTGCTGTAAATAAATGGATACATTTCTGGATTTCACTCTGAGGGCTGTGTCATCGTACCTTGATGTGAGAGATAGTACAAGATCAGCTCTGTAAATGTCTGGAGATGGGTTGTACTCTGTAGTCATCTATGCAGCGATGTATGGCATTCCATGACATACCTTATCCCACTCCATCTAGATAAACCGTACTATCAATCTCCATCACCACATGCCAGTCACTGTCTGCTCCTGCTTGTATACCTATATTCAGATGTTTTGACCTAGTAGCAGTTAAGTTATATGTGGATATGAATAGTAGAAGTAGCACACAGGGAGCAGCGACTGGTATCTTCTCATCCACTACATCTACAGACTGTCCTTGCGGTATCACTGGAATGTTCCACAGTTCAATGGATGGCACGTATCTTGGAGCCCAGTACTGAGCTTCAGAATGCATATCCATACTCGGGTTTTGGTTGTCATGCTGCAACACGCTGACAAGTTCCACAAGAGGTTCCTATGGCACTACAATCTCCATCACCACATTCCAGTCACTGTCTGCTCCTGCTTGTATACCTATATTCAGATGTTTTGACCTATTAGCAGTTAAGTTATAAGTGGATATGAATAGCAGAAGTAGCACACAGGGAGCAGCAACTGGTATCTTCTCATCCACTACATCTATAGATTGTCCTTGCAGTATCACTGGAATGTTCCGCAGTTCAATGGATGGCACGTATCTTGGAGCCCAGTACTGACCTCCAGAATGCATATCCATACCCGGATTTCAGCTGTCATGCTGCAATACGCTGACAAGTTCCACAATAAGTGGAACTTGTGCCACTACAGGTCCTGACAAACCAGAGGTTGCTGCAGGTTCCGACAAGCCTGAGGTTGCTTCTGCTGTGGGTCCTGATAAGCCTGATGCCTCTGCAGGTTCTGGTTGGGCTGCTGGACAAATAAGAAGAGGAGCGATAATAATAGAAATTACAGACAGGCAGACAATTATAATCGTTATTATTATTATTATTATTATTATTGTTAAGCAGTTGGATACTTGATCACCGAAGTTAAGTGCTGTCGGGCAGTCCTAGCACTTGGATGGGCGACCATCCGGTCTGCCAAGCGCTGCTGGCAAGCAGCCCTTGTGAGGCAAACTGAGGGGCTACTTGATTGAGATGTAGCGGCTTCAATCTCGTAAGCTGACATATGGCCGAGGGAGTGGTGTGCTGACCACATGCCCCTCCATATCTTCGGTAGGGTTTCATGTCTGTACCAGTATCCACAAACAGGAAGTAACCACTTGATAGAGAAAGAGAAACAGACAGACAGAAAGGAAGCGAGTCTGGAAATTCATGACACCTGTGGGCTGAGAATGAGACGGCGGCCTGTCGGAACCCTTGCGCCTTCCCAGGCATGTTTGGACGAAGTTTAGTTTAGTTTTGTTATATACTTACTCTTCTGCTTCTTCTTCCTCGTCTGCTGGAGGACGTTGCACGATCTTAGCTGCTTCTGCTATTGACGCTCTGTGGTCCTTCCACTGACGAGAGCAGTTAGCCACCTCACTTGCCTTATATCCCCAATGTCATGATCACATGGGGCAAGGGGACTAATTTATTAAATAGCCAGTCAAACAATTTGTTATCCTGGAGTATTTCCAGAAGGGACGGATATCTCACAGGCAATATCCTCATCTGCTTCGGTAGGGTTTCATGTCTGTACCAGTATCCACAAACAGGAAGTAACCACTTGATAGAGAAAGAGAAACAGACAGACAGAAAGGAAGCGAGTCTGGAAATTCATGGTCAAAGGAATGGTAAGGTAGGATACTATCATTTCTTATTTTAGGAATCCCCACACCACTTAGCAGAGCATTTTTGAGTCATCCTCTTCTGACTGGTTTGATGCAGCCCACCACGAATTCCTCTCCTGTGACAACCTCTTCATCCTAAAGTAGCACTTGCAACCTATGTACTTATTTATTTGCTGGGCATATTCCAATCTCTGTCTTCCTGTACAGTTTTTACCCTCTACAGCACCCTCTAGTACCACAGAAGTTATTCCTTGATGTCTTAACAGATGTCTATCATCCTGTCCCTTCATTTTTTAGTGTTTTCTATTTACTCCTTTCCTCTCCGATTCTGCATAGAACCTCCTCATTCCCTGTTACCTTATCAGTCCACCCAATTTTCAGCATTTGTCTGTAGCACCACAACTCAGATGCATCGACTCTCTTCTGTTCCAGTTTTTCCGGCAGTGTGGCTGAGCGGTTTCAAAGCGCTTCAGTCTGGAACCGCACGACCGCTATAGTCGCAGGTTCGAATCCTGCCTCGGGCATGGATGTGTGTGCTGTCCTTAGGTTGGTTAGGTTTAAGTAGTTCTAAGTTCTAGGGGACTGGTGACCACAGATGTTAAGTCCCATAGTGCTCAGAGCCATTTGAACCATTTTGTTCCAGTTTTCTTATTGTCCATGTTTCACTACCATACAATGCTGTGCTCCAGTCATATATTCTCAGAATTTATTACTGCAGTTAAGGCCTAAGTTTGATACCAGTAGACTTCTACTGGCCAAGAACGACATTTTTGCCAGTGTTAGTCTGCTTTTGATATCCTCTCTGCTCCCTCTGTCATTGGTTATTTAGCTACCTAGATACCAGAATTCGTTAACTATTTTGTGACATCGATCCTGATGTTAAGTTCTCACTGTTCTCATTTCTGCTGCTTCTCATTACTTTCCTCTTTCTTCAATTTACTCTTGATCCATATTATTTATTCATTAGACTGTTCATTCCATTCCGCAGGTCCTGTAACTCTTTTCTTCCCTGTCACTGAGGATAGCGATGTCATCAATGAACCTTATCATAGATATCCTTTCACCTTTTTTTTATCTCCATCATTGCTTCTTCAACATATAGATTGAACAGTAGAGGCGCAAGAATACATCCCTGTCTTACAACCATTTTAATCTGAGCACGTCGTTCTCGGTCTTCCACTCTTATTATTCCCTCTTGACTCTTGTACATGTTGCATACTACCTGCCTCTCCATATAGGTTACCCCAATTTTCCTCAGAATTTCGAACATCTTGCACCATTTGACATTGTCGAACGCTTTTTCCAGATTGACAAATCTTATGAACATGTCTTGGTTTTTCTTTAGGTTTGCAATGTCAGGTGCTTTTACTTTTCCTCAATCCAAACTGATCATCAACTAACACATAGTCAATTTTCTTTTTCACTCTTCTGGATATTATTCTTGTCAGCAACTTGGACGCGTAATCTGTTAAGCTGATTTTGCGTTACTTTTCGCACTTGGTGGCTCTTGCAATCTTCGTAATTGTGTGGATGACACTTTTCAAAATGTCAGATGGTATATCGCCAGTCTCATACTTTCTACACACCAACGTGAACACCCGTTATGTTGCCACTTCCCTAATGATAGTGGCTCACAAATCAGTCAGTCAGTTTAACTGACAGTTGTAAAAATTGCTCTTGTGTTGGAGGGGTTGGGAGTGCTCTTCTGGGGGAACGGGGATGGAGAGTAGTTTGGGGGTTCCTCAGAAGGACGAATTATTCCCAGGGAATCATACATCACCCGCCAGAGGGCCATAAATCACTTAGTATAATATTAGGTTAAGGTCATTAATCAATCAACTGTCAAAACTGTGTTTGTTCTCTGTTTGTCCCACGACTTATACCCTAAGACCTTGGACAGTAGAGGAAAAATGAAAATAAGTAGGTAATCGGAGGCTGCTGTGGCAACGCCCTTTTTAGGTAATGGCTTAACTAGTCCCTGTTTCCGGGCCTCAGGGAAAACACTTATGATTAAGTTGTGGCTGAAGATATCTGTTACAATGGGCAGTAGTGGGTCAATAATGAGCTGCATCATTTGAACTGTGGTGTCATCATGTCCAGAAGATGCTGATCTGATATGCATTATCGCTTTCTTGGCATTATTGCAGGTAAATGCTTTGTATAGAATTTTTAATAGCTACAGTCGTTTACCCCATAAATTAATCAAAGAGTCTGTTTCTTGTGGTGCCACTGTGATTGTAGATAATGTGAAGTACCAGTTCAGTTCATCGGCTGGGACAGTGGTATCATATACAGCTTCTTCTTTGCTTTACCAAGATTACAAAGGTTTCTCCATAGGATAGCCGGTCCATTTCTGTTGTCGTTTGATGTGTGGGGATGCCTGAGTTCTCACAGCTTGACTAACACTGTTCTGCTTCTGCTTGTAAGTAATATGTGTTTTCTGGTATGGGGTGTAGTTTGTAAGCCCAATGTGGAGCCTTCCTGAGACGCATGAGCTGTTTTAAAGTTCTTCAGTTGACCAAGGTGCAAGTTTCCATCTCACTTTTCCCGTCTTTAGGGGGCGTATTTGTCTTATAGTTGAGTAAGTTTGTTAGCAAATCCATGAATTTTTTCGTTTATGTCTGAGACTTGAATAGAAGGCGTCGCCCAAAGTATTTCTTGCGCCTCAGTTGAAGGTTCTGACAAATAAATGCGTTCCAGTTCTCGGTATGTAGTCACTTGCGATTTCTTTCTGGGACATTCTAGCGAGTACATCATGAAAATTATGTCATAAGCGTATATGCCAAGTGCAGATATTTGAGAAGTACGAATACTCTGATTGGGGATTTCGTTGCATACACAGAGTGGTCGGAAATTCTCGTTACAAACTTCTAGGACATGTAGAGGGTAGTGAGTACAGAACATTTTGAATAGGAACCCATGTCCGGAATCGTATCGTTTCCGTTCTACGACAGTTTCAATTCAGATGTGTACCTCGTCAACGTCTGCTTAGGGCAAGAGAAACGTCTCAGAGTTTCCTGTCCTAGTATGCAACAGGGTAGACACGATGACGTGTATTACGTCAAACGATCCCCAGACGTCGCTTATTGTCCTCTTTTCTGTGAGACCGAGTCAATACCTGTGCATCACCGATAGAGGAAACATTGTGCAGTACACGTTTGCGGAATACACAGACATGCTCTTTGTGCATGGCGAAGCTGGAGGTAACGGAAGAGCTGCTAGCCGGCTATATCACGAACGTTTTCCACGCCGTCACACTCCATCGCACAAACTGTTTGCCCAAGTTACCCAACGGCTACGAGAAACGGGTACCTTCACCGTGAGGAAGCAGACTGTGGTGCTCCATGGCGACGCCACACTCCCGAACTTGAAGAAGGTGTACTGCGTCGCATTGAAGATAGCCCGTCAACGAGTTCGCGAACAATTGCGCGTGCAATGACTGTTAGTCACACTACCGTCTTGGACGTCCTGCATGAGCAACAATTACATCCGTACCACTTGCAAAGGGTACGCTCTACGGGTCCAGCAGACTTTCCACAACGCATCGCCTTCTGCACACGGTTCCTGCACCGTTGCATCGACGCGCCCCTGTTTCCACGTCGAGTTCTCTTCACAGATGAATGAAGGTTTACAGTGGATTGTGTTCTGAATGCTCGAAATAGCCATGTCTGGGCGGATAAAAACCCTCATGCCACGCATGTTCAGGGTTTTCAAGTCAGGTTTGGAATTAACGTGTGGGCAGGTATTCTGGACGGTCATGTGATTAGATCATACCTCCTTCCATCCAAGCTCACGGGTCCCAACATTGAATATCCGTCAGGAAATGTGGTTTCAGCATGATGGAGCACGACCTCACTTTTCACTGGCTGTCCGGAGACATCTCAACAGACGGTATGGTGAAAGATGGATAAGCCGTGGATGGTCCAACCGCGTGGCCGCCACGATCACCTGATTTAACCTCTATGGACTACTTCTTGTGGCGTCGTATGAAGAGCCAAATTTATGAGACACCTGTAGAGACAGAGGAAGATCTGATGGCACGAGTTCTGCCCGCTGCACAAGACACTGAAGTGACACCAGGTGGGGTGGAGAAAGTGTACCAGAATATGCTTTGGAGGAACAATGTGTGTAACAACGTTGGTGGTCGCCACATCGATCCGCTGCTATGATGCATCGGTAGTTGCGGCTGGTGCCGTAGATGCTGGGTTCTTGTTGTTGTCGACTAATGTAAACCTTAAGGTGTAAGTTGTAATGCAAATGCGTAAGTAATAACGGAACGAGTCAGTATTATTTTCAAATGGATTGCAACAATTGTACTGGGTCACGCCTAAGTACATTCCTCGCGTTGGTGTGGATGAGATAATCATCTGCATTGAAACTGTCGTAGAACGGAAATGATACGTTTCCGGACGTGGGTTCCTATTCAAAATGTTATGTACCCTCTACCCTCTACATGTCCTAGACGTTTGTTACGGGAATTTCCTACCAATCTGTATATCTATGAGAGCGTGAAAAATACACCCTGAAGGAGATTACTTGCAACAGTGACCGAAACGTCGGTAATTTTACTTATTGACAGTGCAGTCACAAACGCAGAAAAACTTTATTGGCTGTGACAATGGCCGCAGGAGCTTACGTTTATATTACATGGATGTCTATGTGTTGAAATACATGACAGACTTCGTACAGGTGAGTTGGCAGAGGCTGGACATCTGCATATGCAATATGAAGCTTAGTGCGTTCTGGTGCGAAGCTCGCAACGACGCCCACTGCTAGACATGAACGATTCTCGGCCGATGTGTTTGGGGGAATGAAAGAAGCAGAGCGCTCTGAGGTAGGGGTGTATGTTCCCGGAATGGAAAAGCGGTAGGTATCTTCAGGGAGAAGCGAGATATTGGCCAAGGCCAGCAGGTTTTGCACCGGTCTACATCTACACTCCGCTAGCCACCAAGTGGTGTGTGGCGGAGGGCACAATTCGCGCCAAAGTCATATTCTCCCCCCCCCCTCCCCCTGTTCCGCTCGTCGATCGCGCGAAGGCAAAACGACTGTCTGAACGCCTCAGTACGAGCTCTAATTTCCCTTATCTTTGAATGGTGATCATTGCGCGATTTGAAACTTGGTGGTAATAATATATGCTCTACATCCTAGGCGAAGATCGAATTTCGGAATTCCTGTAGACTACAGCATCATCGGCAAACAGTTTAATGCCGCTGTCAGTACCATCAACCAGATCGTTTATGTAAATCGTAAAAAGCAGCGGACCTATTACGCTACCCTGGGGCGCACCTGAACTTACGCTTGTTTATGTTGAAGTAACCCCATTCAGGACGACATACTGCTCTCTGTCTGTTATAAATTTTCTTTCCAACAGCATATGTCATCGAATAGACCGTAAGCGCTTACTTTTTGGAGCAAACGACAGTGCGGAACTGAGCCGAACGCATTTCGAAAATCGAGAAATATGGCATCAACCTGGGAGCCGGTATCTAGAGCCTGTTGCATATCATGCACAAAGAGGGCCAGCAGTGTCTCGCATGACCGCTGTTTCCTAAAACCGTGCTGGTTTCTGCAGATGAGCTTCTCGGAGTCTAGAAAGGACATTATGTCTAAACACACAATAAGTTCCATGAGTCTACAACAAATCTATGTCAGTGAAATTGGCCGGTAATTATGTGCATCCGATTTTCTCCCATTTTTATAGATTGCTATGACCTGGGCCTTCTTCCAGTCCCGTGGAACTTTCCGCTGTACCAGTGATCTCTGATAGATGATGGATAAGAATGGTGGAATATTTGTAACATAGTCAACATATAATCTTACGGGGATACCGTCTGGGCCAGATGCCTTCCTGGCGTCTAAGGATCTTAACAGTATTACAATCCCAGATACGCTAAACACTATGTCAGCCATCCTTGCGTTTGTTCGATAAATGAAAGGGGGAATGGTGCTGCAGTTCTCTACAGTAAACGAGTTTTTGAAAGCTAGGTTTAGAATTTCTGTCTCTGTTTATCATCATCCTTTACATTATCCGTACTGTCAGCAAGAGAAGGTATTGAATTATTTGTAGCGTTCATAGGTTTTATGTGCGACCAAAATTTTTGGGGGTTATTTTTAGAATCAGCAGATAAAATATTGCGTTCAAATTCGTTAAAAGAATATCTCATTGATCTTTTGACAGCTGCTTTCATTTCGTATAATTTATGTTTGTCAGCGGGGCAGTGACTACGTTTAAAACGACTGTGCAAAATTCTCTGCTTTCTCAGCAACTTCCTAATATGAAACTTCCTGGCAGATTAAAACTGTGTGCTGGACCTAGACTCGAACTCGGGGCCAAGAAGTTTCATATTAGCGCACACTCTGCTGCAGAGTGAAAATCTAATTCTGGAAACTTCCTAATATGTTTGTTGTACTAAGGTGGATCCTTTCCCTCCCCTATATTTTTGCTCGGCAGATACTTCTCTAGTACGTGGTGGACAATACCTTTAAATTCTGATCAAAGATGCTCAATATCTTTGTGTCACGTGGTGAATGCTTGGAGCTGACTACGAAGATATTCATTAATGACATATTTACTTTCGCAAACAAGAAAACTCTACGCTGTTTCTCTGGTTTTTTTGCAACTTCCACTGACATAGAAGCCACAACGACATTATTGTCGCCAATACCTCCTTCTAGATTAACTTCCTCAAAAAGATCAGGTCTGTTTGTCGCCAAGATATCTAATATGTTCCCATCTCGAGTTGGTTTTCTAACCAACTGCTCAGGGTTGTATGTTGAGAGCGCTCCTAGAATAACTTCACACGAGTCTTTGCTTCTGCCCCCTGTGATAAACGTGCAATTTTCCCAGTCAATGCATGCCAGATTAAAGTCTCCACCTATAACTAATTGATAATTTGGATATTTATTTCTTATGTACTCAAGACTTTCTCTGAAACGTTCTCCGACGTTTGTTGCGGATGCTGGTGGTCAGTTCAGTCCTTGTCTGATTGACAGCTTTATCCAGACTATTTCACAATCCGACCCAGTATCGATCTCAATTACGTTTAAACAGCTTTTAACTGCAATGAACACACCACCTCCCATAGCATCAGTCCTATCCGTCCTAAACATTGTCCAAATTTCACTGCTATTTATGTCTGGTTTCAACCAGCTTTTGGTACCTAATACAATATTGGCATTGCTACGGTTTATTTCGGAGAGTAACTCGGGGATCTTGCTACAGACACTTCGACAATTTACTAACATGAGATGTAGCATATTTAAATCCTTTAAAATGACCTGTTTAGGCGAACTAACAATTTTTACTGTTGGCACACCCATATCAGTGTCATGAACTGATAATTTTTCAGGCCAACGGTTTGTTTCCCGTGGGGAGGAACCTTATCTAAAAAAACCCATGTGCACGCCACAAGTACTGTTCTACCCATGTAGCTGCTTCCTGTGTATACTGCACCCTGATCCATCGAGGGGCGTCCTACAACCTTCCACCCCATTGCGTAGGTCGAGTAATCTACAACCATTTTCGTCACAGAGTCGACTTAGCCTCTGGTTCAGATTCTCCACTCGATTCCAAAACAGAGGACCCCAGTCCACCCTTGGTTCGATGCTGCAGATTGTCAGCTTGGCTTTCACTCCTCGAGAGATGGAGGCCGCCTTCGCCAATTTAGCCAGCTGTCGAAAGGATCCAAGGATTTCCTCGGAACCCCGACGACAGGAATCGTTGGTGCCGACATGTGCAACACTCTGCAGCTGGCTGCACCCATTCTGATCCGGCTCAACCTCACCCCCCCCCCCCAGGATCAGATAGCACACTGAATCTATCAGCAAAGGGCATGGGATTTGGCAGGAGCCTGCGTCCCCCATGCAGCCTTCGCCTTGAGGCCTGAGACCTCGACACAGTCTGTCACCCACACTGAGGAGGTGAGAGTGGGCCGGCCGGCTCAGTCGCACCTGAGGTCGGTTCAGTGACAGAGAGCTTTGACATCCCCCCCCCCCCTGCACATCTAGCACAGCAGAGGCTGCCCCAGGCACTCCATGCCCATCGCACCTCAAGGTGGCACTCTGGAGCTTGTTAACTGATGCCAACAAAGCTTCCAGCTGCGTTTGGACTTTGGCCAACTCCTCCTGCATCCGCACACAACAGACACAGTCCCTATCCATCTAGCTAATAACTGATTTACTATAAGAAATTTAAGGAAACCCACTGCCATACAAGGTTAACAGCTACACTCTCATTAGCAGAAAGGACACTCAGCAATGAAAAACAATAAAAATGTATGGTAGAAGATAGATGTGGAGCTTCTTTTCCTGCTAGGGGCTATCTAGTGAATACTAAAGAATAAGACAGTGACCTATAGTAAACTGCTGGGGGCTGTCTAGTGAATATTACTAATGAATTAAACAGTAACCTACGGTAAGCTACACGTACTGATTATCCCTCGTATTTATAATGTAAACAAGCGCTTACGTACACGTGAAAATGACCTAATAAAACTATAAAACCTGGTACCTTAAAAGTACCGAGTCTAAATGACACTAATAAACATAAATACTGAGTATTGTACACTGACATATGCAGGTACAAAACAAAACCTTTATCTAACAATAAGAGTTCAGAATGTAAAGCACAAATGCGAACCCTGCTTTGTAGGAACCGATGGACTTACAGTACACGATCACTAAAGCCCACAAGTTAAGGATTTTAAGCAGACGGTGAGGTGAGTTTTAGCTTTCTGCTAACTAAACCGTATGTGGGAAGGGCTCAGAAGTTGTATTGTAACACTGATTTACTCAGATATTGTAGTGTGACACTGAAAAAAATGAAATGATCGTATGGCATTGTTGGCCGGGAGGCCCCATTCGGGGGAGTTCAGCCGCTGTATTGCAAGTCCTTTTTAGGTGACGCCACATCGGCGACTTGCGAATCAATGATGATGGACACACAACACCCAGTCGCCTGCCAGGAATCGTACCCGGGCCCCCTGCTGCCGCTACGCTACGGAGGCGGACAGTGTGACACTAATTTACCACGTATTTTACCGTTGTTAACTGTTAACGGTCGCAGGTTGTGCTAATCAAACGTATACAAGTGAGGTTAGAATTCACTGTCAGTATCACTTTTCCTAATAAAACGTATAAAAACTGCTACATTCAACGTATCGAGTCGAAATGGTACTAATAAATGTGAATACTGAGTATTGTACACTAACTTATACTGATTAACCATCGTATTTATAATGTAAACAAACGTTTACGTACACGCCAAAAAAGACCTAGTAAAACGTATAAAAACTGCTACCTTCAATGTATCGAGTCAATATGACACTAATAAACGTAACTACTGAGTATTGTGCACTGACGTAATTGATAATACGCGTATATAACTTCAGTTAAGAACGTAAACAAACGTTTGCTTACACGCGAAACTGTCCTAAACAGAAACTTCGCTTACCTTATTCAGACGCAAATAAAAACTGAAACCTTCAATTGATCACGTCTATCTGACACTAATGCACATAAATACTATAGAATATACAGCAAAAAACGGTTAATTACTAGCTAAATCACTTATCTCGTAACACAGCAAGCGAAAAGCGCTTCTAGCTGGCGTAAGGGCTACGAGCTCAGCGGACTGGAGAAAGGAGAATCAACAATCTAAACAGAGCTAGAATGATCTGTGCGCAACAATACTCAAAGCAAGATAAACAGAGTGAGTTATTAATGTTTCTAACCATAATTAACAACAATAATATGACAATAAATCGATAAATACCAATGGAAGTAAAAAAGTAAATTACTTGTCTGAATCAGAGCCCTCTGAGAATAGTTAGATGTTAGTGAAATAACGCGCTATATTGGTATTGAAAGTATAAGCATTGGACAGAAAATTTATAATTAGTACTAAAAGTAAACCTAAACAAACAAATGATAATAACAGGAAACTATTTTGATGGGAGTATTACACACAAAACACAAAAAAATAAACCCATAAACTAAAGGCAGAAAGAGTTGACATATTTTTAGCTCCTAAAGCACAGACATTCGAGTTCATCTGCGTTGTACACTCATCTTTTCCTACTTCCGATGCCATCGTTTGTCCACACGTTTTGTACCCGATAAGCCGGCCGGAGTGGCCGTGCGGTTCTAGGCGCTACAGTCTGGAACAGCGTGACCTCTACGGTCCAGGTTCGAATCCTGCCTCGGGCATGGATGTGTGTGATGTCCTTAGGTTAGTTAGGTTTAATTAGTTCTAAGTTCTAGGCGACTGATGACCTCAGAAGTTCAGTCGCATAGTGCTCAGAGCCATCTGAACTATTTGTACCCGATATCTCAAGATCGCACTGTTAGAAATCCAGTTTTTCAGAAGTGAGGTCCTCGAATATTGTCAGATCTAACTTTGCGAATTTCTTCTTCGCTCTGAAGTTTTCAGATCTTTTCCTTCACTGTTACCGGTCTAGGTTTTCAAGATTCTGCCGTCCTGTACGTCCCTCTATGGTTTCCGCCTCTGTTATTCAGTGCCACCTTCTCTTGGGCGAGACTGATCACTAATTCGTCAGTATTTTTTCTGCTATTCTCAGGAATTCTGAACAGTCTGAGATTATTGTGCCTCTTTAATTGTTCAAGTTCTTCGGATTTCTCGATCAGCTTCAGTTTCTTTTAAAGATTTGTTTAGAGCACGGATCTTGCTCGCATTCGTCTCCCGACTGTCCTGTACTTTGGCCATCACTGCCACAGTGAGAGCATCAGTGGTTGTCTGTACAACGAGCCAAAGCGTGTCTTGTCAGTACGCTCCTGGATACGCTTTACAATCCAATATCTGATTTCGGAATCTCTGTCTGACCATGATGTAATCTAACTGAAATCTTCCTGTGTCACATTGCCTTTTTGAAGTATACCTCCTCTTCTTGTGGTTCTTAAACAGAGTATTCGCTAGTTCTAGCTAAATTTTACTACAGAGCTCAATTAGTCTTTCTCCTCTCTCATTCATTGTCCCAAGCACATAATTCTTCTGTAACCTTTTCTTCTATTCCTTCACCTATGGCTGCATTCCAGTCCCCCATGACTAATAGATTTTCATCTCCAGTTACGTCCTTTCAGTATCCTCACATGCTCTCTCTATTTCTTCATCCTCAACTTGCATGTCGGCATGTATACCTGAACTATTGTTCTCGGTGCTGGTTTGCTGTCGATTCTGATAAGAATAACCCAATCACTGAACTGTTCACAGTAACACACTCTCTGCTCTACCTTCCTATTCATAAAGAATCCTACTACCGTTATGCGATTTTCCGCTGTGATTCGCCCCTACTACATCTAGATCGAGCCTTTGCATTTCCCTTTTCAGATTTTCTTGCTCACCTATCACGCTCAAGCTTCTGACATTCCACGCCCCGAGTCGTAGGACGTTATCCTTTCGTTCAGTCTTTTTCTCATGGTCACCTCCCCCTTGGCAGTCTCCTCACAGAGATCCGAATGAGGGATTATTCCGGAATCTTTTGCCAGTGCAGAAATCATCATCACACTTTTTCAATTACAGACCACATGTCCTGTGTGGATACTGTACTGTCTGCCATCGGGTTCCCCTAAATGGCAGGCAGCACCGCATAACAGCCACGCTATGAGGGAAACAAACCAACAGCCAAACAGGCGAAGACATCAGGTAAACACGACGAAGATTCCAGTCGATTAATAGGAACCTTTCCTTGCAGAGGTCGCCGTGACATATCCGGGCATGGATTCCTACGCCGGGTTTCTATTGGCTCCAGCTCACTATATAGGCCCAGCTGGTCGAAGTCACACCCATCTCCAGCGGTACCTCGTAGTGAGTACTGCCCTTCGATAGTGGCATTCGCCTTTCATCGAAGCGTTAGGGCTTTTGCAAGTCCAGCCAGCCAGTCAGCCAGCCAGCAGCAGCAGCAGTCCACCCAGCAGCAGTCCACCCAGCCAGCAGTGGTCCAGCCAGCCAGCAGTGGTCCAGCCAGCCAGCCAGCCAGCCAGCCAGCCAGCAGCGGTCCAGCCAGCAGCAGCAGCAGCAGCAGCGGCGGTCCAGTCTGCAGCAGCAGCAGCTGCAGCGTTCCTGCCAGCCAGCGTACCTGCCAGCATTCCTGCCAGCGTTCCTGCCTACGGTCGCTTCCCGCCAGCGCCAGCGGAGTGGGGCTTTGGCCCCAGTTGGCTTTCCACCGGGCTTCGTCCATCTTCGTCCGTGCCCTGTTTTCTTCTGTACTTTTCGTCCTGTCCTGTCTCTGTTCCTCCTTGTCGTCATGTCAACCCCCACCACCACTACCACTACCACCACCACCGCAATAGTACATAATTGTCCCTCGGCCGCCACCACTACCATTACATGGTGTGCCCAGTCACCCCCCCCCCTCATTCCATCCCTCCACTTCTCACTCTCCCTTCGCCCTCGCTCTTTGTTGCCCCCTCCCCAGCTTCTTCCTCCCGCACCTCCACCTCTGATTCTTTCCCTCCCCTCCCTCAGCCTGTTACTGCAACTCCCGCTAGGGTGGTGGCCTGGAAGACCACGGCCCATGCCCCGCTCTCGTACTCGCCTTCACCATCGCCATCATCTACATCATCACCGTCGCCATCCCCACCTCCGGCGCCGGCTCCAGCGTCCACACCAGGACCTGCCACTTCCAGCCACCTCCCTGTTGCTCCTGTCCCACATGCCTCCTCTCACCCTTCCGTCGCCGTCAAATGCCCAAGTGGCACCCCTGCCTTCTCTGCTTCCAAAAAGGCCTGCCCCATCCTCCTTCCCCCCCCCCCCAGGATGCCATGGATGTCTCCCCGGCTGGCCCTGCTCCCTCCTCCTCTTCCTCCTCCTCCTCCTACAAATACCTCCTCTCTCGTCCAGATCCTTCCCTCCTCGAGGCCCGGAATCTCTCGCTCCTCCTCCCCCAACACTTTCCCGGAGCCCCCATCTCCCACCTTACTCCCCAAAGGGACTCCGTTCTCATCTCCTGTACCAGCCCCACCCTCCACACAGATATCCTATCCCACATCCCCATTACCCGGTTTGGCCCTAATGCCTCCCTCACCCCTGCTCCTTCCCTGTCCCCCTCCCACCAACCCCAACCCCCGCGTCGCCCGCCGACCCTCACTGCCGTGATCACACGGCTTAGTCTGACGATCATGGAGGAGGAGGTGTTGGCGGAGCTCAAGGCACACCCCTCACTGGAAATATGTGCAGTCTGCCGTATCTTTAACCCGGCTGGCCCCAACTGCCTTATGCAGGTGTTCTCAGAGCATGCCCCTTCCACAGACCGTCTGCTGAAGGAGGGTGTCCTCCTATTCCTCCAACGCTACAAGGTCAACCCCTCCCGTCCCCCTCCTCAATCCCTTCGCTGCCAGAAGTGCCTGCGATACAATGCACATACTGCATCTGAGTGCTGCGACGCCCCCATGTGCCCGCACTGTAAACAGGCGCATTTCCTCCAGCAGTGCCCCAACCTACAGTCCCCTCCCTCCTGCAATACCTGTAATCTCCCACATCCCACCTACTCCCAGAAATGTAAGGCCCGAGCCCCTCCCACCACTCCTGAACTCACCGTCCCTGTCCGCCCTCTCGACGCCCCCACCCCTCCTGGCAATTCCCTTCGTCCCCCCCCCCCACCGCTGAGGACATCATCAGGTTCCTCACTATCGTCCTCCAAAATGTCCAGCGCCCCCACACCCTCCAGCAGATATCCCTCGCCGCCCGTTCCATCTTTCACCTCAATATGTATGCCACCTACTCCCATAATCAGGCCCATTTCACCTTCTCCCGTCTCAACACCCTCGTTTAATTCCCTGTCATGGCGCGACAGCACCATATCTTATTCAATAACATCCGTTCCCTTCCCGCCAACAAGAACCTCTTCCTGCACACCCTCGCAACCCACCACATGGATGCCTTCCTCCTCAATGAAACCTTTCTCCAGCCCCAACACACTGTACACACCTCGCCCTACCTCCTTCACCACTCTGATAATCCCCTCCCGATAGTGCGTGGCAGAGTAGCCATTGGCCACCACCGCCAGATCCCTGTTCGGTTTCAACCTCTCCTTACCGACCCTAGAGAACACCTGATCCTTAGTCTCTTCTTTCCTGGCCTTACCATCACCTGAGCCACCATCTATGTCCACCCTAATGCCCCTATTCCTTTTGACTTCCTCTCCCACATTGACCGTACCTTCACCTCCAATGTGATCGCCACCGACCTTAACATCCATAGTCGTTCAGCTGCCCAGTTACGGCGGTGGCATCGGTTCCTCTCCTCCCTCCAAGGCTACCTTGTCCCCATTCCCCAGCACACCCGCCCTGAATCCAACTCTACTCCCGATGTCATCCTCTCTTCCCCTCACCTCCTTGGCCGCATAGCGGTGGATGTCCTGGACCCCATTAGCAGTGACCATCTCCCTGTCCTCCTCACCGTTTCAGACGGTCGTCGCCCATGTCCCGACCCTCATACTGACCCTCCCCTGAAATACGGCCATAATTATTCCCATGCCGACTGGAATGCCTATCGAGATACCCTCTCTACCCAGGTCGATAGCCACCCTCTCACCTACCACCACCCTGATGATATTACCCGTGCTGCCTCCTTTCTCCAGCAGACCTTGTCTCAGGCCATGGAGGCCCACATCCCTTCCGTCGCACATCCACCCCCGCCGTCCCACTTTACCCCCACAGGCCGTCCTCCTTCTCCGTGAATCCCGCCATCTCTACCGTGCCTTCCTCCACACGTGTGACCCGGTCACACTACGACGCCACCGGCAATTACAATGACACATCAGGAACTTGCTTGCGGCAAAGAAACGCCGGGACTGGCAACAGACATGCACCCGTCTTAATCCTACACTTCCTATCAACTCGTCCACACACAGATTGGAGCATTTCGTTAGCTATGCTGACCAGTAAGTACAGTGTGGTGACATGTAGGTTATAGCAACGAGTATGAAAAAGGATTGCCAGAGAGGTTAGCTGTGCTCTGCAAAACCTGCATTGTGCAGGGATATTAGTGTATGCGGACAGGACTCTGTCACCACACAAGGGCAAGAACCACATTATGAGTTACATGACCAGGTGCCAGATAATAGTGCAACACATGCGCCCTGGAGCAGTATAATGAAATGTAAGTTACGAGACAGATTCATTTGTAGCCAGAAGGACTACAACAGTGCCCGGCGTACGCTAGACAACAAGTTGACTGAGCTCCACCAGGTGCAGCCATAGGTTCGAGACTAGGTTGGGGTACCCACCTCTCGTACTAAATCCACCCAGTGAAATTTTGTGTGTCAGAGCAGCAGACATGCCGTCTGCACCTGCTGCCACCAGACTCCTTCCAGGACCAATGGATCATGTCACATGCACTGTAGTCTTCCCTAGCTGCCACAGATGATGCGAGCTGCGCCTGAGTCGCTTGGGAACAAACATTCAGCAGCAGAGGGCAGACGCAGCAGGAAGTTACGTTCCGCTGACGTCAGCGCCTTGACTACTGGCAGACCACTGGCCGCTGCCCAACCTGACGTCAGCAAAGTGCGGCGCCTACATGAGATCCGTCTCACTGAGGCAGTAGCCAGTCGTCAGCTGACAGTCATCAGCCTACTGTGCCAGAGTGGGGCGTTTCTGCCTCACAATGACAAAACGAAATGTGTAATTGAAAATTAATGAAGTGGGAAAGGCCCACAAGTCTGCCCAGTCACCACCAGGCTCTGCAAATGGTGTCAGGAGAGCTGACGTCACTGCCAGTGGACAGCGAACGGCATAATAGACAGCATAATAGAAGAAAGTAGTAGCCCATTGGGTGGAGGGTGGGGGGGGGGGGGGGGAGGAAACAAATTGTAATCATACTGAAAACGTCTAAGGACGGATGAAGGAAATATCAATTATGTTGCGACTACAGCCATTTGAACAGTAAGATGACCTGGATACTTACACCTTTCCAAACATCATGGAAGCAATTGATAATCGTGGCCTGAACTTCTCTACGATGGATTTGAGGATTAGGTACCATCAGTTGGAAATGATTCAAGACGGAAGATCAAAGACTGCGTTTTCGCTACCTTGGGGACATTTTCAGTGTAGAAGAACACCGTTTGGTTTGAAAAATGCACCATAAACAATTCACCGTTTGTTAGGTGGAATGTTGAAGGAATTAAAGCCTCATCAGTGTTTAGTACATTTGGACAAATAATTGTTTTTTGAAGAGAAATGCAAGAACATAGCGACAGAGAGAAGTATTTAGGAGATTGTGGGCTGCGCATCTGACATACTGAAAAGTGTCATTTCGCTTTGGGAGAAGTGAACTACTTGGGTCATGTAATTAGTAAGGATGGCATGAGGATAGAACCAAAATTGATATAGGCAGTATGGAATTTTCCAGTACAAGAGACCTGCAAAGAGTTACATTATTTCCTAGGCCTCACTAATTATTGTTGAAATTTCGTGAGAAGATCCAAAGATATAGCATGACTGCTTGCACAGGTGCTGAGAAGGAGCAGAAAACATTTGACCAGTTAAGGGAGTATCAATGTCGAGTCCAGTATTGGTGTTCAACAATTTATATTATTAAATGATGCATTGAACGATGCTCTCAGGTATGTTTTCAGCCAGTAAGTCAATGGAGAAGAATACCTCATTGCTCTTGGGTTGAGACAACTGAATAGAGCTGAGAGAAACTATTCTACTACGGAAAGGGAGATGCTAAGCCGGGTTTACGGAGTAACACGCTCCTGGTGTTATCTTTAACGGGGAAAGCTTAAAGTAGTGACCGATCATGTTGCTTTGATGTGGTTATTGGGTGTGAAGGACCCATCCAGTAAACAGCCGAAACTGGCGTTAGTGAAATTGAGTACTAAATAACCCACAAACTTGGGAAGAATCATAAAAAATCAGGGGCTAAGCAGGAAGCTAACAGTGATATAACCACTAGGTTACGACCTTGGTGAGTGGCAAGCAGTGCAGAGCGCTGATAGAGAATGTAAGCAATACAGTAAGTAGCACCAGTTCAGCGTGTGTGATGGGCTTTTAAGTAAGAAGACAAGATTGGGACCACGAGCGGTCATACCAGCGAAACTGAGGGAAGAGATGAAACATCCTGGCAGATTAAAACTGTGTGCCGGACCGAGACTCGAACTCGGGACTGCAATATCCTTTCTTTCAGGAGCGTTAGTTCTACAAGGTTCGCAGGAGAGCTTCTGTAAAGTTTGGAAGGTAGGAGACGAGATAGTGGCAGAAGTAAAGCCGTGAGGACGGGGTGTGAGTCGTGCTTGGGTAGCTCAGCCGGCACGGTAGCTCAGGATGCTCGGTCAGAGGGGTAGCTACCATCTGTAATAAAAGAACTGAGTAAACGGATCAACGAAGAACCTGAAAGGGTGTCATCGGACGTCCGTCCCGAACAAATTCAGCGAACAATATAGAACAAAATGAAATCTACAAAAAAAAAAAAAAAAAAAAAACTTTGGTAGAGCACTTGCCCGCATAAGGCAAAGGTCCCGAGTTCGAGTCTCAGTCCGGCACACAGTTTTAATCTGCCAGGAAGTTTCATATCAGTGCACACTCCGCTGCAGAGTGAAAATCTCATTAAGGGAAGAGTTGCTTAAAGAAATGCATGATCACATTTTGTCTGGCCGTGGATGGTGCAGAGCAAGGAATCGAAGGGTGGCAGAGAAGGACTGGTGGACAGGGAGGTAAAGTCGTGAAGGTCAGTATGTCAAGAATTGTGTGCAGTGTGTGAAATACGCAGATTTAAGTCGAAGTTGAGTACTTTTGCAGAGGTTGCCAGTAGGTACGGAACCATTTCAGTTATTTAGGTGGATATGTTACGATCCATTAACCGACTCCAGCAGGGAATCCATTCGTACTGACTATAGGTGGATATGTTACGATCCATTAACCGACTCCAGCAGAGGATCGATTTGTACCGACTATAATAGACCATTTCTGTAGTTAAATGTAGATGGTGCCAACATCCGACAAGCAGGCAGTCACACTCACGCAAGTGTTGGTAAATAAATGGCTGTTGAAGTTTGAGGTGCCAGAGACAATAATATTGGATGAAGGGAAGAATCTCATAACAGATCTGCTGAAGGAGTCGTGTCGGTTATTGAGAATGAAAACATTAAGAACTAGTCCACTTTATCCCCTGTCAAATGGAAGGATGGAGTGGGTTCATCGAAAGATCGGGAGTATGCTTAGTTAGTACGTTAACTTCCGCCTTATGGAGTGGGCTACGTATTCATCTTTTGTGGTGAATGCATACAGTTCGAAAGGACATTCCAGCACAGAATTAGAGCAGGAACAGCAAGTCAGTTTGAGAGATTGCGATGACTGTAAGAGAAGTTTGAATGAGGGTCCAAAAATCAAACACCAAGGCATTGGAGGGGCAAGAGGAGGCAGTAAACCACATGGGAAGTTTACCTTAATACAAGGTGGGCCAATGGATGATGTTGTCTAGTACATACACTCCGAAAAGCAAAACCAAAAGGTTTGTGACATGATATCAAGACCCTTGCCAACTGACTGAAATCGTGTCATTCGTAAATGTGCAATTACTATTGCCAATGATGTCAAAAATCGCACATGTTAGTTGATTACTGCCGTCCAAGTGTGCGCTAGAATCGATCCCACGTGTGATATCCGTAGGACCAAAGAAGAGAACAAACAAATAATGAGTGGAAGAGTGAGCAACAGGAGAAGGAGAACCATGTATTCTTCAAGGAGAACCATGTATTCTTTAAGGCCAAGGGCGTAATCAATGTATGTTTTGTTATTCTTCCGGTTTTTTTGTGTAGACTGTTAACGTCATTTTGAATAGTACCATATGTAAGATTTATCCTCAATTATTGTGTGAGAGATGCGTGTCAGAGACAGCAAGTTTCTGGGGGTAGGGGAGATGATGCTGATCCCTGTCCTCAAGACTTTAACAATCACTAGGTGATGGTATCTGCGATGCAAGAGTGGAGTTAACGAGGTTGCAAGAAGCCGTTCACTGCATGGGCAATTGAGTCCTGTCCTATTGCTAACCAAGCAATATGTGAGGGAACTGAGGAAGATGCGGAGAGAACCACCGCCAGAACTATAGCTGATAACAGAGCTCAACAGTCAAAACATACCTTTCTACTACCACAGAGTACCTGTGGAAGTGATAAAGGATAGCCTACAGTCGTACATGTCAGTGAAGATACTAGTGGCGGATAAGCACACATTGCTTAGGTGTTACACACGTGTGCTGTAAAGTTAGAAACAGTGAGGAAGTTTGTGTAGAGAGAAGTGTGTGGTGTGTTACCAACAGCCGAAGACTGGAATCGGTATGTCGTAATGACCGAGGGAGAGCTACAGCAATGCTAAAATGGGTTTTCCACCAGAGGTCCTAGTCATGAAATTCAAATGGCAGGAAATGAATGTGCTATGCAGTTGCCCAGAGACAGGACAGAAGGTCAACCATGCAGAAAGGTGATGAAACTGAAGACATATTTCCAGTGAGACGATCTACTTTGCATATACTCAGTGTATGATGATGGAATAGTAGTGCCAAGTTGTTGTGATCAAGGGATACTCATGGGAAGGAAAGGCTTAGAAATAAGAGGCAGGCAGTAGTTTTTTAATTAATGGAACCATGTGTGATATTATGGGACAAACATTTCATTTACCAGCTACAATGATCGAAGTTATTCTTTAAAATATAACTCAACTGCAGCTGTATTGGATGTTTTCTAAACAGAACCTCACCTACCTAAATGATATCTCAGAACCATGTCTAGTTCATTCGCTAAGTTGGATAATGCCTGCACATGAGGAGTTTCACTGGGGGGGGCAAGTCATGTAGCACATCGAATAGTATCGGCATGGTAGATGACGGGTAACTGTGACCTTGAGTATCGCAATTCCTAGCCCCGTAGTGAGTCTGATTCCATTCTGCATAGTTTATTTGAGATGGTGAGTCATTCAGTAATCGGATTAATGGGTAATATGGATTCCAATGGATAGTAACCCCCAAACATGAGAAGGAGAGTACTTTTATAAAAAAAAAATAATTAATTTGATAGAGCTTATGAAGTATCAGAAGTGCAAAGAAGTCATTTAGGGGCAGAGTTGTGCAAAGGTAACGTATGCTGAAGATGGAGGTGCTGAAGAAATACAAGGAAGCACCCATAAAATTTAATTTAATGTAAGAAACTTATAGTTAGTTCAGTATAATCTTGAGAGTGAGTCACTTATTTTGTAAATAAAAGGTGGAAGTTGTCAAGGAGGGGCTCCAGTCCTTACCAGGGTAAGAACCATGTTATGTGCTATGTGACTGGGTGCTAGGTAAAAGTGTAACAAATGTGCCCCAGAGTAGTATAAATAATTGTGACTTTTGAGACATATTCAATCAGAGCCTAGTGACACTTCTGCAACGTCAGGGCTTTGCTGGACAATGAGGTGACTGGGTGCTGCCAGCTGCAGCTATCGGTTATAGACCAAGGTGAGGGAACTTGGTGCCTCAGCACAGCAAACCTGCCATCTGCATCTGCTGCCACTATGCACCCACCAAGTGACAGCAGGAAGCCCCTTGCACAGCAGTCCTCCCTCACCATTACAGAAGATGCAAGCCATGCCTGAATCATGTGAGCACTGGCGTTCAACACCACAGTGCACACACACAGAGAAGGAGCAATGCACCACTGACATCTGGGATTTGACGTTCTGATGGACCACCAGACACTGCCCAGTCTCATGTCAGCAATGCAGGGTTCCTACATGAGTTATGACCCACTGGGTTGGAAGCCAGATGTTCACTGACAGTTCCTATCCCGCCACATCAATGTGGGGTGTGTCTTCCTCATACTGACAATGTCAAAATGCAGATTAATAAACTACTTTTCTCAATGGGGCTGTCACTTGGTCCCACCAACTCGCCACTCTGCTCGATTGCATCCAGACCCTATATTGTCTTCTGCTCACTATAAGAAGCCTCTCCCTTGGCCTGAGACTGTAAATGCATGCAACACTGAGATGACAAGTCATGGGATAGTGATATGCATATGTACAGATGGTGGTATTATGACATACATAGGGAAGAGCACTGGTAGAGGTGTCATTCATACTCTCTTGATTCATGTGGAAAGGTGTCCAACATGATTACAGCTGCACAACAGGAATTAACAAACCTTGAACATGGAATGGTAGTTGGAGCTAGACATGTAGAACATTCAATTTCAGGTATCATTAAGGAATTCAGTATTTCGAGATCCAAGGTATCGAGAGTGTGCTGAGAATACCAAATTTCATGCAATACCTCTCACCGTACACAATACAGTGGCCGACAGCCTTCACCAAACAACCAAATGCAGTGAAATAACTGCATAAATCAATGTGGGATATACAATGAACATATCTATTAGTACAGTGCTGCAAAATTTGGCGTTAATGAGCTATGGCAGCAGATGACCAACATGAATGCCTTTGCTAACAGCAGCCGGCCGGGGTGGCCAAGCGGTTCTAGGCGCTACAGTCTGGAACCGCGCGACCGCTACGGTCGCAGGTTCGAATCCTGCCTCGCGCATGGATGTATGTGATGTCCTTAGTTCTAAGTTCTAGGGGACTGATGACCTCAGCAGTTAAGTTCCATAGTGCTCAGAGCCATTTGAACCATTTTTTTGCTAACAGCATAACATCACCTGCAATGCCTCTCCTGGGCTCATGGCCACATTAATTGGACCATAGGACACTAGAAAACAGTGGCCTGGTCAGGTGAGTCCCAATTTCAGTTGGTAAGAGTTGGTCCACCTGAGTTGATCATTAGCTGGAAATTGTTATGTACAATTTTGTGGGGACCATCTGTAGCCATTCATGGACTTCGTGTTCCCAAACAATGATAGAATTTTTATGGATGACAATGCACCATGTCACCAGGCCAAAATTGTTCACATCTGGTTTGAAGAACATTCTGGACGATTTGATGATGATGATGATGATGATGATGTTTGGATTTTGGGGTGCTCAACTGTGCGGTTTTCAGCGCCTGTACAAATTCCCAATCTTTTCTCAGTCCAATCTTGCCACTTGCATGAATTAGGATGAAATGATGAGGACAACACAAACACCCAGCCATCTTGAGGCATGTGAAAAACCCAGGATCCCATGCTCGGGAAGCAAGAACGCAACCACAAGACCACGAGCTGCAGACTGGACAATTTGAGTGAATGACTTGGCCACCCAGATCACCCAATATGAATCTCATTGAACATTTATGGGGCATATTCAAGAGGTCAGTTCATACACAAAATCCTGCATTGTAACACTTTCACAATTATGGGCAGCTATGGAGGCAGCATGGCTCAATCTTTCTGCAGGGGGCTTCCAAGACTTGTTGAGTCCATGCCATGTCGAGTTGCTGTACTCTGCACTGGGCAAAAAGGTGCTGACACTTCATTAAGAGGTATCCTATGAATTTGGCATCTCAGTGTACCAGTTTAACTAAGCAAATAAAAAAACTGTGGCCAGGGTAGCTGAGGTACTTACTTTTGTAGCTGGATATTGTGCTGGTAAGAATATATAAAATGGCACTACTTGAAGGATGGGGATCTAAAAGCTCAGTGATTTGTGATAGCTGTTTAAATTTCCCTCAGTACCAGAGAGTCAAGACTGCATATTGTATCCAGTGGTATTCCTAACAATTACACTAACAATTTGCCCATTATACAATTCACCATAGCAAGCTTCAAGTTTGTGCTCATCAGAGTACTTTCTAATTAAAATTTGGGAATTTCTGATTAGTTCTGTGGTACCAAACTGCTGAGGACATTGGTCCCTAGGCTTACACACTACTTAATCTAACTTAAACTAACTTATGCTAAGGACAACACACACACACACACCTATGCATGCCAAGCGAGGACTCGAACTTCCGACAGGGGGAGCTGCGCATACCGTGGCAAGGTGCCTTAGACTGCATGGCTATCCCATGCAGTGCTAATAAATATTTAGCCATCACTGTAGAACAACCTGAAGTGGAACTCTACATTGTTCCACTCGGCACAGGTGACAATTTCCACATGTCTATTGTGATCCAAGCTCTTTGTGGCTTCTGAAAAACAAAAGTCAATATAAGCATACAAGACACGTAGATGATGATGGTGTTGATGAAGGCACATCCACAACCCTTGCAGAGCTACATCAATGTGCTAGCATTATGGATGAATATAAGATCACTGTTTCAGCAAGTTCAGTCAAGATAGAATCATCATACACAATGGAAAAGTGAAATAAAATGCAAATATCTCCCCTGAGTGTCATAGGATGTTTTTCTCAGTTTGTGAGAGAGTTTAAATGAAGCAAAAATATTAGTCTTTATATATTATGCTCATGTCAACAAGAAGGTAGTTATGACATTTCCTGCTGTAAATCACACATTTCTAGCCACTGGTCCCACACGTGTCACTGTCATAGCAGCATGCCCAATGTTGCAGTTGTTGTGGTCTTCAGTATGAAGCATCTTTATCTCTAAATAACTACTACAACCTACATCCATTTGAAGCTGTTTTCTGCATTCAAGCCTTCATCTCCTTCTTCCATTATTGGAAATGGAAATGAAGTCCCATGCTTCTTTACAATGCGTAGGGGAACGATGCGGGAGACCCACACCGCCTTACTAGGCAAGGTCCTAATGGAGGTGGTTTGCCGTTGCCTTCCTCTGACCGTAATGGGGATGAATGATGATGATGAAGACGACACAACAACACCCAGTCATCTCGAGGCAGGAAAAATCCCTGACCCCGCCGGGAATCGAACCCGGGACCCTGTGCTCGGGAAGCGAGAACATTACCGCGAGACCACGAGAGGCGGACCGTTCCATTATTACCACCATCATAAAATTGATGATTCCCTGGTGCCTCAGGATGTGTCCAGTCAATCGAAGTCTTCCTTTATCGAAGCTGTACCATACATTTTTCACCACTTTGATTCAGTATATCTTCATTTGTTATTTTCCCTATCCATCTAAGTTTCAGTATTCTTCTACAGTACCACAGTCAAAAAGCTTCTCTTCTCTTCTTGTCTGAACTATACATTATCCATATTTCACTTCCATGCAAGGCAACTCTCCAGAGAAATGCCTTCAGAAAGAAGACTTCACAGCCTTAAATTTATATTTTATGTTAGCAAATTTCTGTTTCTATGAAATGCCTTTCTTGATACTGCCAGCCAACATTTTATTTACTCTCTACTTTGGCCATCAACAGTCATTTTACGGCACAAATATCAAATTTAATCTACTGTTTTTATTGACTCATTTTGTAATTTAATTGCCTCAGTAACACCTGATTTAATTTGACTACATTTCATTACCCGTATTTTATGTTTGTGCTGCTGAATGAAGTGAATACTGTCTTAACAAGAGTTTAAAGATGAATATCAATTCATCCTATAAACTCAAAAGAGTTCACTTCATTCAACTGCATTTCTAAGTCTGTTGCCTCCTGTAACAAAATTACAATTTCACTGGCAAATTTCAAAGTATTTACCTCTTCTTCAAAAAGTTTAATACCCTTTCCAAATTTCTTCTTGGTTTCCCATACAGCTTGCTCTGTAGATTCCATACCACTGGGGATAAGCTACAATCCTGTTTCCCTCTCTTTCCAACTAATGATTAACTTCACAAGTCAACATGTCACAGGTGAATAAATCACTGTCCTTGAGGCCAATGATTTTGCCTCATTTGAGCTTTCTCACATATTGCTACAACAGCCTTTGACATCAAAGAGAGGTACTTGGTATTTGCTTTCATGTTTGCATTTTGTTTTGTGGCTCTTCCTTGACTGAGCTTGGTGTGGTACAGACGTGCCTGATCACAAAAGACAGATGCTACTAGCCTTATGTGGTTCCCATATTTCTTCAGCCTTACTCATTTATTAATGATTCATTTGGGTCATTCTTTCTATAATATGTAATTTTCATTAATTTTAGTTTAATTAAAGTATTTTTTGTTCAGTATGTAGGATGTTTTTCAGATTATGAGGTCAACAGTAACTGTAAATGTTGTTTAAATTAATGAGTGGAATAAACTTAATGCACCCTTTCACAGCCTGACTGGTTGGGTGAGCCACTTGCCAACCATAACCATGATCCATCTGATTATGTGTGGACACCAGTGAGAACTTGCTGGACCCTGCCTGTCTGTACTGACAGTGTATGGGCTGGCTGGTAACAGTCAGGGTAAGCAGGTAGTGGTAGCCTATGGATCTGACACACCCAAACCATGGATCTGACATCGAGATCAACCCCATTGCCCATGTACAGGTGAGTTGGTCACGACCCACCCACTTGGCAAATGGATCAGCAGACCAGACAGCCTGTATATGGGGGCTTTTACTGTAAAATTTCACAGTAACCATTCATCATAAGTGAAATGTTTGTGGGTGCAGATACAAAGATAAGAGTAGGTGGGAGCAAGGAGAGATGAGAAGGCTGAGGGCATGAATGACAACACAAAAGCTGTATATTTTAAGTTCTTATTGTAGCACAGTAAGAATCTACCATTCAGTATTGCTTGCTGTACTTTTTGTACCAGTATGTTAAACCAAATACTCTTGAAGTATGATTTTAATTGCTCAAAATTAATTTTTTTTTGTGCCATTCTGATACAATTCTTTATTTTCATCACAGAAAATAGCAAGCCCTAATCTAGAAGCTATGATCTGGAAAATGTGTTCACTTAAGACTCTATGTATATAGTTTTATCACAGTGGACTGCAGACAAATGGATAAAGTAGGTAAGACTGGCTGGACGAGGAAAGATCAGAAATTTCATACACACATGTAATTGATAATTGCATTGAATGAAGCCATAAGATGATTTTTCTCATTTTGACATGTGGTTTTCACTAGTGTGGCATATTACGTAATAGTAATTGTGGCTCTCAAATTCATCACACTTCTGATTATGAAATTATATATTTAACGTTTGTTTCTCAGAAATTTAATATTCATTCACTCATCTGTGGATCCCATCATTGAAAAAACTCTTCAGAGTTATGAAGTAAGTGAAGTGGCAGCTAGGAATTGCATTAATAATTGACTTACACACTAATAGAAACTATGTTTGCTTACTCAAGTTAAATTCAAATTAGCAGTACTCTGAAAAAAATAAAGCTGCTGGTTGGACACTTGTATTAAATGTTTATTGTTAATCTCCTAGTGCAAGCTTAATATACATAATTGATCACAATAAAATGTAAAAGAATAGATTGCTACACACTGTACTGATGACACACTGAGATGCAGACAGGCACAACAAAGAGGCTGTCACACATTTAGCTTTCCTCCAAAGTCTTCTTCAGAAAAGGAAACACACACACAAATTCATTCACAAGCAAGTACAGCTCACACATACAAGACAGCCATCTCCAGCAGCTCAGACTGAGTGGTTATATGTGTGTGTGAGGTGTGCTTTCTTGTGTGAATGAATATATGTGTGCTTCCTTTTCTGAAGACAGCTTTGGCTGAAAGCTAAACATGTAACAGTCTTTTCATTGTGCCTGTATGGAACTCAGTGTGTCATCTTTCCAGTAAGTAGCGATCTATCCTTTTATTGTTGATATTTCAACCTGGAGTTTCCATTGTATAACTGATTTCAATGACATTTACCATAGAAAAACAGTTCTTTATGTGGAATCAGAGCACAGGCCTGTTTACAACAGTGTCATGAATCAACTGGAATCTTCAGCAGCAATGATATCATTCATGTAAGGAGTGGCTCATAAGCTGTCTTCAGTTGCACTTTAAATTTTTAGGTTTTCTACATTTTTTACCTTACATCAGCTTGGAGTTGTTTTGGAAATAACAGTCACTGAAAATGGTAAGCAGATGCTTTGATCTGAAATAAACAATATGTCATATTGTGGAAAGAAACATCTCAAATCTTCCATCAGGAAATTTATAGTTTCTCTCTTCATACAGCAGATGGTGCTCCTATTTTTTGAGCCCATAATTTTTATTGTGAGTATACCATATACTTCATAAAAAGGATCATTAGCTTCCTTTCAGTATGCATGTTCAAAATTTATTCACAGCTCAGAAGAAAATTAAAAATACACCTCACTGGCCACTCCTACAAATCATCTGATTTCTTCTCAAGGCTGAAAATCCCGTTATCAACACAGTATGCAACAATTTTCACCGAAAAATTGCCTGACCATTGTAAACATTGTAAATGGGATGTGCATAACCATTTTCTCTGAAAATACAGGGTGATCACAAAACCTTGATCCATTTCTAAAAAATAATAAATGCATTTATATAATGCATAGTTACAATCAATTTCTGTGATAATGTAGGCCTGTTACTTTTTCGTTTTCAGAATAATCAACAATAATACTTCTGACACCAGAATTTATGACTGTTGTTAGTGTGTGATGGCACAATTTATTTTTTTCTAGAGGTGTAATGAGAGATCACTCATAAATTTCACAAGCCAGTGGCAATATCAGCAGAACTTAATTACTTCACAATACATTACAAAGAACTGATAAATCATGATCTTGGAAAACTCTTCTACCACAAGAGACTATTCAGTGAATCAGAGATGAAATTGAAAGAAGCTTGAAACCATCAGCTAGATGATAAAGCAATGAATTAGGTGTGCCAAAGTCAACAATACTTAAAGTTGTACATTTAGCGCTAAAGAAACAGTCATAAACATTCAGGTGGCTCACAAATTAAACCATGAAGATTATGCACCTCACCAAGCAGCGTGCTATGATTTGATAGGAGTTACAAGCAATGAACACCTCATGGCTCACATTTTGCTTGATGATGAGGCCACATTCCACGTCTGTGGAAAAGCTAACAAACATAACTGCCACATATTGATTAAGGAGCCACCTCAGGCTGCCACTGAATGCCAATTAGATACACCAAAAGTGAATGTGTGGCTTGCATTCACAAAGATTACAGTTTATGGACCCTTTATTTTTGCTAGAAAGACAGGTAACATCTACCTTGATATGTGAGAGCAATTCCTGGAGCCAGAGTTACAGCAACTCAGCATTGCTGACACTGCTGTGTTCCAAAACGATTGACCATGATTGAATTTTTTTTTTCATAGTAAGGGAGTACCTAAATTGAAGATTCACTAGCAGAAGGACAGACAAAGGGTCAGCAAGACTTTGATCTGACACTCTTGGATTTCTTTGCTTGGGAGAATGCAAAGTCAAGGTATGGTAAACAAAGGTAATGGATCTCCAAGATCTAAGAGCTCTGATTCAGGATGCAGCATCAGCTAGATCACAAGATATGCTTTAGATAGCTTTAGAATGTATTCATGTCTGCTGTTCAGTTTTAGCAGCAATGCTTCAAAATGGATGGGGACCATGTTGAAGATTGATGAAAATGGATATATAGATTAACAATAAAAAAACATGCATATAATGTAAATGCATCTGTTATTTCACAGAAATGGACTGTGACCTTATGATCTCTCTGTATTAAGCAACCAATAGGAAGGTAAACAGTAGCTATTGAATATAATGGGAAAGCTACCATTTTTGCAAAGCAACAGTAGTAATTTTCTTTCAAATTTACTAGGTTAAATTTATGTAGTGTTACTGCAAACAGCATTAAGCAGCATACAGATATTTTATTGATAATACAGATTTAATTTCTGCAAGTTGCTTGTCATTTTCATGCATTCCTTCACTCATTTCATATACATGAAGGTCCCCTTTCTTGAAGAATGAATCAGTAAATGAGTGAATAGATAAATATATTTGAAGTTATAGACAAATTTACCTGTTACTAAAAAGATATTGTAAAATTTGCTGTTTAAGTAAAAAAGAAAGTATATTAAATGTACACAGACATGTGCCACATACAGGAATGCAGTCAAACAAGAAAAGAAGAATGACAGTCAAAAAACTTACTTACACCAATGATAAAAAACTTTCTATACACACTCGTGTAATTTTGGTATGACAATATGTATAGCAATCGACAAAATATTTCTCACTTTAAGAATAGTTGAATTCCTATTCAAATTTAATCTGTCTAAGTAGTTTGCAATGATTGGTCAATGTACAAGAAAACATGATAATTATATAATATCTGAAATATATAGTATCTAAAGCCACTATTTTAGTAATCAAGGCGTGAAAGTACAAGGTGTACAACTTTGCTTCCACCATTATTTCCCCAACATTTGAGGCTTTAATGATACAAATTTGTTACATATGTATCATTCAAAGTATTTTCCATCACTGGGCACTCCTTTCCTGTTCATCTTTTGAAGCGATCCACGAATTGATCCAATTTGTGACTTCTTCATGAGATCAGGAGTGTTGGTCAGCCAGGCCATGTGCCATTGATCTAAACAGGTGATAGTCAGAGGGAGCAATGTCTGGAGAATATGGCAGGTGGGACAGGGCTTCCCATTTTAATGTTTCCAAGTATGTTTTGACGTATTTTGCAATGTGAGGTCTAGTGTTGACATGCTGCAAAATCACTTTATTGTGCCTCTCACTATATTGCTGCTGTCTTTTAATGCTCTGCTCAAATGCATTAATTGTGTTCGATAATGAGCACCTGTTATTGTTTCACACCACTTAGTACAAGACACTAAGCTGGTCCCACCAAATGCAGAGCATGATCTAGAAGCCATGAATATTCGGTTTGGCCGTCGACATGGATACATGGCTGGGATATCCCCATGATTTTTTGCGTTTAAGAGTTATCGTAATGAACCCATTTTTCATCCCCTGTCACAGTGTGATGCATAAATCCCATCTGTTTTTGCATCTGAAGCAACTGTTCGCAAACACACAAATGCTGTTCAACGTCTCTTGGCTTCAGCTCATACGGGGCCCAAGTTCCTTCTTTCTGAATCATGACCATAGCCTTGTGACATTTTGAAATGGCTTGCTGGGTCACTCCCACTAATCACATCAATTCTTCTTGAGTTTGATGTGAGTCTTCACTCAGCAATGTCTCCAATTCTGCATCTTTGAAAACATTCTCTCTTCCACCACCATGCCGGTCTATGATATTAAAACCACCATTCTTGAAGTGTTGAAACCATGCATGACACATTCTTTCACTAATAGCATTCTTACCATACATCATTGAGAGCATTCAATGAGACTCAGATGCACCCCCCCCCCCACCTCCCACAAACGATGGGAACTAGGCTCGTAAACTGACATTTTCAATCAAGAACAACTTTATGATGCAGACACAAATCGACTAATGTTTGAATGAGGTTATGTTCACCGAGGTCCAAGCTAACTGCCTGACAGGTGACCTGTTTCCTTCAACCGTTACTTACCGTTGTCGCCACCTATCAGCAAACGGCGGAAGCAAAGTTGTACCCCTTTTAAATACCACAAAATCACAGTTACTGTAGTTCAAAGCTGGTAACTCGTGCCACAGATGTGTAGAGAATATCTGTGGAATTTTGTACACACACAATGAAGACTGTAAATTCCTTGATCTGCACTTCGATGGCAATCTTTGATGGGAAAGCCATGTTAACCATGTATGCAGAAAAACAAGCAGTGCATTGTACTTGCTTGGTCAACTATCCAAAATTGTATGTAATAAAACTATAAAACAGTGTACTAAGGGAGAGTTTGCATATTTATAAGTTATGGGATACTGCTGTGGGGCTGTGTCACTGATGTGTACTTAATCAGGATATTGGTGATAAGAGAGCTTTTAGGCTGATACATGATTTGAGATACATAAAAATCCATCATGATGCCTCTGTCAGAAACAGTTACCTCACTATACACTCATTACGTATACAAGGTGTCTCTCCAAAGAGTTATCAGGCACATTTTCTCTGGTTCAGAAAATATTGTCAATTTTATTTTTTCATTGTGTGGCTGGAGCCAACCCAAACAAATAGCACTCATAATATCTTTCATGGGACGCTCAGTACAATGGAAAGCATAGGTTTGTTACCTGTTACAAACAAACATTTTTAAAGCAGAATTTTACATGCCCATTTGATACAGTGGTCCCAGATTAATCTGGTCCAAGATTTGTGTTATTGATATGCATTAATATGAAGCGTAAAACTGAAAGAGTAACCAGTATTCCAGCAGTGATGGCACTGACCTGGTCCACACTGACTGCTGACAAACATCCAATACTACTGAGTCACTGCTAGATTGCAGTTTGTTCTTCATCTTTCACTGTCGCTATTCGCACATTAAAAAACAAGCATTATGCTAGACTAATTTGGGAGGTCTCTATTGAATGGACATGTAATGGACATCACATGAAAGATGTAATGAGCCCAATTTGTTTAGGCTGATTCTGCCTAAACAATGTAAAAACGAAATTGGAAATATCTGCCACAACAATCAGACAAAATGCAACTGACAACTCTTAGGACAGGCACCTTGTATACAGACTTATAATATTTTTTATGTGTCATCAGGATGACACACACAAATCTTATGATGTACATAACCACAACACAAGAAGCAAGCATAGTTATTACAGACAAAGAACTACACTCCTGGAAATTGAAATAAGAACACCGTGAATTCATTGTCCCAGGAAGGGCAAACTTTATTGACACATTCCTGGGGTCAGATACATCACATGATCACACTGACAGAACCACAGGCACATAGACACAGGCAACAGAGCATGCACAATGTCGGCACTAGTACAGTGTATATCCACCTTTCGCAGCAATGCAGGCTGCTATTCTCCCATGGAGACGATCGTAGAGATGCTGGATGTAGTCCTGTGGAACGGCTTGCCATGCCATTTCCACCTGGCGCCTCAGTTGGACCAGCGTTCGTGCTGGACGTGCAGACCGCGTGAGACGACGCTTCATCCAGTCCCAAACATGCTCAATGGGGGACAGATCCGGAGATCTTGCTGGCCAGGGTAGTTGACTTACACCTTCTAGAGCACGTTGGGTGGCACGGGATACATGCGGACGTGCATTGTCCTGTTGGAACAGCAAGTTCCCTTGCCGGTCTAGGAATGGTAGAACGATGGGTTCGATGACAGTTTGGATGTACCGTGCACTATTCAGTGTCCCCTCGACGATCACCAGTGGTGTACGGCCAGTGTAGGAGATCGCTCCCCACACCATGATGCCGGGTGTTGGCCCTGTGTGCCTCGGTCGTATGCAGTCCTGATTGTGGCGCTCACCTGCACGGCGCCAAACACGCATACGACCATCATTGGCACCAAGGCAGAAGCGACTCTCATCGCTGAAGACGACACGTCTCCATTCGTCCCTCCATTCACGCCTGTCGCGACACCACTGGAGGCGGGCTGCACGATGTTGGGGCGTGAGCGGAAGACGGCCTAATGGTGTGCGGGACCGTAGCCCAGCTTCATGGAGACGGTTGCGAATGGTCCTCGCCGATACCCCAGGAGCAACAGTGTCCCTAATTTGCTGGGAAGTGGTGGTGCGGTCCCCTACGGCACTGCGTAGGATCCTACGGTCTTGGTGTGCATCCGTGCGTCGCTGAGGTCCGGTCCCAGGTCGACGGGCACATGCACCTTCCGCCGACCACTGGCGACAACATCGATGTACTGTGGAGACCTCACGCCCCACGTGTTGAGCAATTCGGCGGTACGTCCACCCAGCCTCCCGCATGCCCACTATACGCCCTCGCTCAAAGTCCGTCAACTGCACATACGGTTCACGTCCATGCTGTCGCGGCATGCTACCAGTGTTAAAGACTGCGATGGAGCTCCGTATGCCACGGCAAACTGGCTGACACTGACAGCGGCGGTGCACAAATGCTGCGCAGCTAGCGCCATTCGACGGCCAACACCGCGGTTCGTGGTGTGTCTGCTGTGCCGTGCGTGTGATCATTGCTTGTACAGCCCTCTCGCAGTGTCCGGAGCAAGTATGGTGGGTCTGACACACCGGTGTCAATGTGTTCTTTTTTCCATTTCCAGGAGTGTAAATTAAAAGTAACATACCACCATCCATACATCATTGGCTCAGTGTGGTACAACAAACTCAGAGCATGTGCTGGTCAAAAGTAGTTATATCACTGTACACTTTTTGTTAGCCATCAGGGTGACACACTTAAAATGTATGATGTATATAACACCCATGAACCATGGACCTTGCCGTTGGTGGGGAGGCTTGCGTGCCTCAGCGATACAGATAGCCGTACCGTAGGTGCAACCACAACGGAGGGGTATCTGTTGAGAGGCCAGGCAAACGTGTGGTTCCTGAAGAGGGGCAGCATCCTTTTCAGTAGTTGCAAGGGCAACAGTCTGGATGATTGACTGATCTGGCCTTGTAATACTAACCAAAACGGCCTTGCTGTGCTGGTACTGCGAACGGCTGAAACCAAGGGGAAACTACGGCCGTAATTTTTTCCCGAGGGCATGCAGCTTTACTGTATGGTTAAATCATGATGGCAACCTCTTGGGTAAAATATTCTGGAGGTAAAATAGTCCCACATTCAGATCTCCAGGTGGGGACTACTCAAGAGCATGTCGTTATCAGGAGAAAGAAAACTGGTGCTCTACAGATCGGAGCGTGGAATGTCAGATCCCTTAATCGGGCAGGTAGGTTAGAAAATTTAAAAAGGGAAATGGATAGGTTAAAGTTAGATATTGTGGGAATTATTGAAGTTCGGTGTAAGGAGGAACAAGACTTCTGGTCAGGTGACTACAGGGTTCTAAACACAAAATCAAATAGGGGTAATGCAGGAGTAGGTTTAATAATGAATAGGAAAATAGGAATGCAGGTAAGCTACTACAAACAGCATAGTGAATGCATTATTGTGGCCAAGATAGATACAAAGCCCACGCCTACTACAGTAGTACAAGTTTATATGCCAAGTAGCTATGCAGATGACGAAGAAATTGAAGAAATGTATGATGAAATAAAAGAAATTATTCAGATTGTGAAGGGAGACAAAAATTTAATAGTCATGGGTGACTGGAATTCGGCAGTAGGATGGTAAGACAGAGATTTAGGAACCAGGTTTTAAATTGTAAGACATTTCCAGGTGCAGATGTGGATTCTGACCACAATCTATTGGTTATGATCTGTAGATTAAAACTGAAGAAACTGCAAAAAGTTGGGAATTTAAGGAGATGGGATCTGGATAAACTGACTAAACCAGAGGTTGTACAGAGTTTCAGGGAGAGCATAAGGAACAATTGACATGAATGGGTGAAAGAAATACAGTAGAAGAAGAATGGGTAGCTTTGAGGGATGAAGTAGTGAAGGCAGCAGAGGATCAAGTAGGTAAAAAGACAAGGGCTAGCAGAAGTCCTTGGGTGACAGAAGAAATACTGAATTTAATTGATGAAAGGAGAAAATATAAAAATGCAGTAAATGAAGCAGGCAAAAAGGAATACAAACGTCTCAAAAATGAGATCGACAGGAAGTGCAAAATGGCTAAGCAGGGATGGCTAGAGGACAAATGTAAGGATGTAGAGGCTTATCTCACCAGGGGTAAGATAGATACAGCCTACAGGAAAATTAAAGAGACCTTCAGAGAAAAGAGAACCACTTGTATGAATATCAAAAGCTCTGACGGAAACCCAGTTCTAAGCAAAGAAGGGAAAGCAGAAACGTGGAAGGAGGATATAGAGGGTCTATACAAGGGTGATGTACTTGACGACAATATTATGGAAATGGAAGAGGATGTAGATGAAGATGAAATGGGAGATATAATACTGCGTGAAGAGTTTGACAGAGCACTGACAGACCTGAGTCGAAACAAGGCCCCGGGAGTAGACTACATTCCATTAGAACTACTGACTGCCTTGGGAGAGCCAGTCCTGACAAAACTCTACCATCTGGTGAGCAAGATGTATGAAACAGGTGATATACCCTCAGACTTCAAGAATAATATAATAATTCCAATCCCAAAGACAGCAGGTGTTGGCAGATGTGAAAATTACCGAACTCTCAGTTTAATAAGTCACGATTGCAAAATACTAACGTGGATTCTTTACAGACAAATTGAAAAACTAGTAGAAGCCGACCTCGGGGAAGATCAGTTTGTATTCCACAGAAATGTTGGGACATGTGAGGCAATACTGACCCTACGACTTATCTTAGAAGCTAGATTAAGGAAAGGCAAACCTATGTTTCTAGCATTTGTAGACTTAGAGAAAGCTTTTGACAATGTTGACTGGAATACTCTCTTTCAAATTCTGAAGGCGGCAGGGGTAAAATACAGGGAGTGAAAGGCTATTTACAATTTGTACAGAAACCAAATGGCAGTTATAAGAGTCAAGGGGCATGAAAGGGAAGCAGTGGTTGGGAAGGGAGTGAGACAGGGTTGTAGTCTCTCCACTATGTTATTCAATCTGTATATTGAGCAAGCAGTGAAGGAAACAAAAGAAAAATTTGGAGTAGGTATTAAAATCCATGGAGAAGTAATAAAAACTTGAAGGTTCACCGATGACATTGTAATTCTGTCAGAGCCAGCAAAGGACTTGGAGGAGCAGTTGAATGGAATGGACAGTATCTTGAAAGGAGGGTATAAGATGAACATCAACAAAAGCAAAACGAGGATAATGGAATGTAGTCGAATTAAGTCGGGTGATGCTGAGGGAATTAGATTAGGAAATGAGACACTTAAAGTAGTAAAGGAGTTTTGCTATTTGGGGAGCAAAATAACTGATGGTCGAAGTAGAGAGGATATAATATGTAGACTTGCAATGGCAAGGAAAGCGTTTCTGAAGAAGAGAAATTTGTTAACATCGACTATAGATTTAAGTGTCAGGAAGTCATTTCTGAAAGTATTTGTATGGAGTGTAGCCATGTATGGAAGTGAAACATGGATGATAAGTAGTTTGGACAAGAAGAGAATAGAAGCTTTTGAAATGTGGTGCTACAGAAGAATGATGAAGATTAGATGGGTAGATCACGTAACTAATGAGGAGGTATTGAATAGGATTGGGGAGAAGAGAAGTTTGTGGCACAACTTGACTAGAAGAAGGGATCGGTTGGTAGGACATGTCCTGAGGCATCAAGGGATCACAAATTTAGCATTGGAGGGCAGCGTGGAGGGTAAAAGTCGTAGAGGGAGACCAAGAGATGAATACACTAAACAGATTCAGAAGGATGTAGGTTGCAGTAAGTACTGGGAGATGAAGAAGCTTGCACAGGATAGAGTAGCATAGAGAGCTGCATCAAACCAGTCTCAGGACTGAAGACCACAACAACAACAACATATAACACCAATACAAGAAATAAGCACAGTTATTACAAACAAAGAACAAAATTAAAAGCAACAGACTCTATATATCAGTGACTCAGTGTGGTATAACAAACTGCCAGAATCAATATGAATTCATATTGTGAATCCATTTAAGACAAAACTAAAAACTGTTCCAGTAAATAAATGTTTGTATCAACCTTTTAGTTAAATATAACAAAGAAAACAATCAATTTTTGGCAAAATAATTTAACTGGGTACATAAAAAAATCTACTCACCAAGCAGCGGCAGAACACACATATAAAAGAAGCTTGTAATTAGGCAAGCTTTCAGAGCCAGTGGCTCCTTCTTCAAGCAGAAGGGTTGAAGGGGAAGGAAGAGGGGCGAAGGAAAAGGACTGGAGAGGTCTAGGAAGAGGGCTAGATCTCTGGAAAGTCAACCAGAACTGTGAGTCAGGAGAGACTTACCACATGGGATGAGAAGAAAAGACTCCTACCCCTTTTCCTAGACCTCTTCAGTCCTTTTCCTTCACCCCTGTTTCTTCCCCTTCAACCCTTCTGCCTGTAGAAGGAGCCATTGACTCCAAAAGCCTGCCTAATTACAACCTTCTTTTATGTGTGTGTTCAGCTGCCACTTTATGAATATATTCGTAGTTAAATATGTTATGTATTAAACTTTCATACAGAAATATGATGTCTACTCTACCTCTATAATGATATGACGTTAGCAAAAGCTTTCTTTTGATGATTACATGAAGAAATAAATTTAATTAAATAAATACATAAATAAATGTAAGAACACCAAATATAAAATCAATCATGATCCAGGAAACAGAAACTAATACCATGTAATGTCACCTCTAGCCACAATAACAGCCTCATTTTGGCTAGGAAGATAGTCCACAAGTTTCTTCTGGTATACTGAAGCCATTCATGGATAATTAGATCCTGTAGAACATCCAAATTGTGGGTATGTTGACTGCTACAGTTCACCGACTGTTTGTATAGACCCAAACACTTTCCATGGAATTAAGGTCTCATGACTTTGCAGACAACTTGAGGAGCGAGAGAGTGACTGATGTGGCTATGAAGTATCTTGTGACAGAGTCCTTGCATAAAAATTTCTCCATTCACTTGCTGTATAAAATTTGCATAAAATTCCAAGCTTATTATGATATCCACCACCATCTTCATCAGGGACTAAAACTGACTATTGTGAACTATGGGTATAAAAGAACTGTGGGTATAAAAAGAGGGAACCTTGCCATTTTACAACAGTCAATTTTAGTCCATGATGAAGATGATGGTAGATATTATCAAAAGCCTGGAATTTTATCCAATGCAATATGGCAACTGAACTGAGAAATTTTGAAGCATGGTAACCAATGTTTGTAAGCTCAGAAATGTATGTATGTAGCCCTGTGAACAGGGATAATGTCATCTTAGAGGATGGGAGTGGAATATTCCCACCCTTGTTCATATAGTTTCATGAACTTCTGATAGGTGGCAGCATCATATGTAGCCTTCAAAATGGCATCCATAAAGGGGGTGCATTCCATGCAGAGAGCTGTCATTGAGTTTCTTTAGGCAGGAAACCAGAAAATCACCTATATTCATACGCACTTGCAGAATGTCTATGGAGATGTGGCAGTGAACAAAAGCACATTGAATTGTTGGACGAAGTGTCTGACACCATCGCAACAAGGTCATGCAAACCTGTCTGATTTCCCATGTACCACTTGGTTGAACACAGCGGAGACTCCTGCATAGTTGAAACACTTGATGTCATCAACTAAATGCAAATGAACTTTTCTTCTCCATTACAACACAAGGTCTTACACAAATCAGCACACCCAAGAGGAGCTCACAAAACTTCACCAGACTGTTTTTCCTCATCTACCCTACAGCCCAGATCTTGCACCTTCTAACATCCATCTCTTTGGCCCCATGAAGGATGTACTCTACAGGAAGCAGTATGTGGATGATGGGTAGATTATTGATGCAGCAAGACATTGGCTCTGACATCAACCAGTAGAGTGGTGCCATGTGGGCATACAGCACCACCCAGTAAGATGGCATTAGGCAATTCACTGAATAGAGATTACATTGAAAAACAGGATTTTGTAGCCAGAAGAGTGGGGAATAATGTGGTGTATTGGAATCCTGTGTAAAACTAACCTGCTTTCAGAAAATATTAAATGTTGTCTTACTTTCTGAATGCCCCTCATAAAATAGGACAACACTCGTCCTTGAGAATGTTAAAATAAACATCCTGGTCATTGTTTATGGTAACCTGCATGAGTTGGCCCACATCATGGTATGAAAAACACCCCAAAAACATCACACAACCATCTGCAGCCTAAACTATATCATCCATACACTACAAGAAAACTGCCCCACCAGACCATCGATATACTTGGTCCACAATACATTCTGAAAAGAAGTAAAAGCACAACTCACTGGACTATATTACATGCCTCTAGTCAGGTACTGTCCAGTTTCCATGTTGCTCAGGCCACTGAAGAAGTGCTGCTTTCTGTGTCCCAGAAAACATGACCTCTTGCTAGGTACCAGATTCCAAATATCCATTACATTCAGTTTCATTTACAGCACTCACTCTACAACTGTTTGAGGTGTGTTTTCATTCAATGACACTTCCATTTAGTTTAAAACTTATTGTCACTGACTTGGTGTGATGCTCACCTCTCATACCTGTTGGTTATGATCTTGTTACAAACATTACTGCAAATATGTTGAACATACCACATTGATACAACAACAAACTGGGCAACTTCATTCACAGTGCAGTCATAAGTACATCAAACATCATAGCTTGTATCTGACATTCAGCCATGTCTCATTTTCTATAACATTTTATTTTGATGAACATTTGTTTAACATATTTATGGTTACATAATTTATACATATCTGTGCCATTTTAATGATGTACCAGGAATAACAGGAATTCTTTTATTGATAGTGGTATATTTATGGATCAAACTGTTGTTTTTATGTTGCAGCCAGTTCTTAAAGTTGATAAAAGAGCTGGTATTTTGGTGGCTGTCACCCATAGATTAGATATTTGCCTGAGTGAGGTCTGCTTCTGTTATAAAGACAGTAACATCCAATCTCATTTTTCCTAAGGAGTAATCAATAACTTAAGGAAAAATTTCATTTATTGTTCCTTCTGTTGGTGCAAGTTGTGCAACTTTTCATAATCTGCATAACACTCTTGAATCCTACATATTGTTCATATTGCACATTTTGTATCTAATATTATAATTATCCTAAATATTACTGTGAATAAATGGAATTGGCCAAAGCAAACTATACTGATACTTTTGTGGCATCTATCAGAACACAATAATTGCCTCTTTGGAGAGAACCTCTTTTACACCAGGAAAAGGAAAAGTTTCATTTATTGTTCCTTTTGTTGATGCATCTTTGTTCAGCTTACCTTTACATCATCTACATAGTACTCTGCAAGCCACCTAATGATGCACAGCAAAACAACAAGAGGTGCAAGCCTCCTCCATGAAAAATATGACCACACCGTAACACCTCTGCCTCCAAATTTTACTGTTGGCACTACATACGCTGGGAGATGATGTTCACTGGGAATTTTCCATACCCACACCCTACCATCAGATCACCACATTGTGTACTGTGATTCATCACTCCACACAATGTTTTTCCACTTTTCAGTCATCCACTGTTTATGCTCCTTACACCAAGCGAGGCATCGTTTGTCATCTAACAGTGTGATGTGTGGCTTATGAGCAGTCGCTCAACCATGAAATTCAAGTTTTCTCATGTCCTACGTAACTGTCATAGACTTACAGTGGATCCTGATGCAGTTTGGAATTCCTGTGTGATGGTCTGGATAGATGTCTGCCTATTACACATTACCCCTCTTCAACTGTCAGCGGTCTCTGTCAGTCAACAGGTGAGGTCGGCCTGTACACTTTTGTGCTGTATGTGCCCCTTCACGTTTACACTTCACTATCACATTGGAAACAATGGATTTAGGGATGTTTATGGATGTGGAAATCTCGCGTAGAGACATATGACACAAGTGACACCCAATCACTTGACCACGTTCAAAGTCTGTGAGTTCCACATTGTGCCCCATTCTGCTCTCTCACCATGTCTAATGACTACTGAAGTCACCGATATGGAGTACCTGGCAATAGATGGCAGCACAATGCACCTAATGTGAATTGGGGGTGTCTGGATACTTTTGATCACATAGTGTACTGTATATATATTGGAAACAGTAACAGTCTTTTCACACTTCCCTGAGGTACTCTGGTAATTACCTTTGAATCTGTTGATTTTGTTCTGTTAAGAGTGACTTATTGAGTTCTATCAGCAAGAAAGTCTTGAATCTAGTCACAAGTCTAGTTCAGTTATCAGTAAACTTGTAACTTCGTCACTAAATGGCAGTGCAGGATGGTGTCAAATGCCGTCCTAAAGTCAAGGAACCCAGGATCAACCTGAGTGCCACTTCCTACAGCACTATGAATTTTGAGGAAGAACAGGGAGAGCTGAGTTTTGCTAGATGATGCTTAGGTCATCAGCAAAGGAAAATATTCTGTAGTACAAAGTGGTAATTAATTTCAGAATTGGAGAAGGATCATCAGAACTTACTTTGACATGCACATAGTAATCTGCCTTTGGTGTAAAAAGATTCCATATGCACACTGGCAGAGCTCCTATATGAACTTTCCAATTTTCTGCAGGTCTTCTTTCATTTCTTATTTCTCCATAGTTTTGAAGACATAATCTATATTTCTTAAAAGTTAAGATCCTCTCTCCTACAGAATCACCAGAAGTATAAGGATCCAATCACATAATATTAGAGACTAAGTGTTAAGTCTAGATCCTGACTTTACCTCCAGTGGTCTCTGTGACATATGTTAGAAGACCAACAGCCTGATTCAAAACTATTAATAATCAGAATTATAAAAATGATGTATAATTACTGCAAATTCTTTAACTAAATATTTTATGGTTGCAAGACATTTGTTTTAAATCCCTACACTGAATGCATAATTATAATATCAATAAAATCGTGAAGAACTGTAATCCATTTCTTTAAGTTCCATGTGCAAATCCTTTTACAATAGTTTTAAGAAGTACTGTTTAATTCTGCAAAGGTTGTAGCTCATAACACAGGAGCAATGTATGCTTTCCTACAAGTCAAACTGGAGAGAATATTGTGCATATAAGCTGAAATTACTCTAGTAGCAAATATCTTATCATGTACAATTAATATTAGATGTACTCTGCCTACAATTGAATTACAGGTAGATGTTTTATAAAAAGATGTTTCTGCCGTATTAATGAATGGCACACAGATCATGCACTGATTGTGTGTGTGAGTAACAGTAAGCTATAGGAAGACAAAACAGGATATCTGAGTATATTTTAAGATGACCAAATCGGAGGGGCCAATGGAATGGGGAATTCCCAGCTGCAACTGTAACTGTATTATGTTTTTCACATGCCTCCATATCAAGGGCCTACTGTTTGTAGGGTTTAATTTACATTTTGGTAATATTGTTGTGGTTTTGATCAAGAATGAGTGTGGTTCAATAAGTCTGGTAAAAAAAAAAAAAATATGAAAAAAAATGTTTGTCTCATAATGATTTCATCTTACTTTTCAACATTGTCTCCTCTGAGAAATATATGCTTGGTCCAGCAATCATCTGGATTTTTCATTCCATTGGAAAAATAGGTTCTGTCAACCTCTTCCAGATACTCATTGACTGTAAATATCATTTCCTTATTTGACAAAAATTTCTTTCCCAGCAAACAAAAATTTCAAGTTAGAGGACAGGAAGAATTCACTTGGGGCTAAATCTGATGGATACGGTGGATGAGGCACCAATGCAAAGCATTTCCACCATTGTTATTGCTGATGCATGGGATGGTACATTTTCCTGGTGAAAGAGCACTTTTTTGAATGCCAGCCTTGTTCTTTTTCAGCCAATGCAAGTTTCAAACAATCCAACAATGAAACATAACAGGGTCTGATTCTGCTTTTTTCCAAGTATGGATGAAAATCCTTATCAGCTGACAAAATGGTCTTTGCCTTCTTCAATACACTTTCATGAGCCTTTGTCCATTGTTTTAACTGCTGTTTTGACCCTGGTGAATGATGGATGCAGTTTCAGTCTACAGTCACAAATCAGTGCAAAAAGTCTCATGGATTATGACTAGACAGCACCAGACATTGCATTAAAATGTTGTGTCAGATGGTCTTTTGGTTGATTGGGAGCAATCATGACACCAGCCTCACACACAGCTCCTTCAAAGCCAATCTCAATGCAGGATGTTATGCACTCACTCAGTTGAGACGCCTATAGTCTCAACAATCTCACAATTTTTATATGGCAGTCTTGTTTTACCATGTCACGGATTTTGTCTAAGGTTTCCTCTGTGGTGGCCTCAACTGAACAGCTGCAGCATGCTTCATCTTCAGTGTTTGTCTGATCACATTTGAATTCGTTAATCCAAAAGTACATGGTCTTCAATGACAGTGCAGAGTCTGCAAGAACTTCTTTCAGTTCTGTTTTGATTCATGTGGCACTCATCTCTTGAAATAAAAATGTTTAATAACAGGACGAATCTCGATTTTCCCCATTTTCGATTGCAGCCAGCACAATGACCAATTCAAACAGTGTCGGCAATGAACTTGTGTGCTGTCCATTGTTCCATTGTTGAAATTCTTTACATGGTCTTTGGAATAATCAAGCTTACTCATCTTGAAGGTGCAACAAAAATGTTCCAGTCATTCATGGAAATTTACCAGACTTATCAAATCACCCTCATACAACAACCAAAAGTGTGTGGAAGAAAGGTATCAATGTTGGGTATGTCAAATTGATATTTTGGATAGATGGGCAACACTGCAGCACATCACTTGTTAATACCGAACAGTATTTGACTGACTAACTTTTATTTGGTCCCATTTTATTACATTGTGTACAGAGTGTATATCTCCAATTTATTATTCCTGTTCTACATGGACAGGCTATCTACTCATCATACACTCCTGGAAATTGAAATAAGAACACCGTGAATTCATTGTCCCAGGAAGGGGAAACTTTATTGATGCATTCCTGGGGTCAGATACATCACATGATCACACTGACAGAACCACAGGCACATAGACACAGGCAACAGAGCATGCACAATGTCGGCACTAGTACAGTGTATATCCACCTTTCGCAGCAATGCAGGTTGCTATTCTCCCATGGAGACGATCATAGAGATACTGGATGTAGTCCTGTGGAACGGCTTGCCATGCCATTTCCACCTGGTGCCTCAGTTGGACCAGCGTTCGTGCTGGACGTGCAGACCGCGTGAGACGACGCTTCATCCAGTCCCAAACATGCTCAATGGGGGACAGATCCGGAGATCTTGCTGGCCAGGGTAGTTGACTTACACCTTCTAGAGCACGTTGGGTGGCACGGGATACATGCGGACGTGCATTGTCCTGTTGGAACAGCAAGTTCCCTTGCCGGTCTAGGAATGGTAGAACGATGGGTTCGATGACGGTTTGGATGTACCGTGCACTATTCAGTGTCCCCTCGACGATCACCAGTGGTGTACGGCCAGTGTAGGAGATCGCTCCCCACACCATGATGCCAGGTGTTGGCCCTGTGTGCCTCAGTCGTATGCAGTCCTGATTGTGGCGCTCACCTGCACGGCGCCAAACACGCATACGACCATCATTGGCACCAAGGCAGAAGCGACTCTCATCGCTGAAGACGACACGTCTCCATTCGTCCCTCCATTCACGCCTGTCGCGACACCACTGGAGGCGGGCTGCACGATGTTGGGGCGTGAGCGGAAGACGGCCTAATGGTGTGCGGGACCGTAGCCCAGCTTCATGGAGACGGTTGCGAATGGTCCTCGCCGATACCCCAGGAGCAACAGTGTCCCTAATTTGCTGGGAAGTGGCGGTGCGGTCCCCTACGGCACTGCGTAGGATCCTACGGTCTTGGCGTGCATCCGTGCGTCGCTGCGGTCCAGTCCCAGGTCGACGGGCACGTGCACCTTCCGCCGACCACTGGCGACAACATCGATGTACTGTGGAGACCTCACGCCCCACGTGTTGAGCAATTCGGCGGTACGTCCACCCGGCCTCCCGCATGCCCACTATACGCCCTCGCTCAAAGTCCGTCAACTGCACATACGGTTCACGTCCACGCTGTCGCGGCATGCTACCAGTGTTAAAGACTGCGATGGAGCTCCGTATGCCACGGCAAACTGGCTGACACTGACGGCGGCGGTGCACAAATGCTGCGCAGCTAGCGCCATTCGACGGCCAACACCGCGGTTCCTGGTGTGTCCGCTGTGCCGTGCGTGTGATCATTGCTTGTACAGCCCTCTCGCAGTGTCCGGAGCAAGTATGGTGGGTCTGACACACCGGTGTCAATGTGTTCTTTTTTCCATTTCCAGGAGTGTATTTTGGATTACCTTATGGGAGCCTTTATATTTTATGAAGTAACAGCTTTTTCATGAGATGAGAAAACATTTTATTTTCCAAGCACAGATCAAAAAACTAACAAAAATAAACAACTCGTAACCAAGCCGACTACGGCAAAGATAAATATCTATCAGATGCAGCTTTCACCCGCTGTTTTTGGCGCAGTGGATAAATGACGTCGCCACATCAGCCCCCCTCCTTTTGAAACCGGGTGCATCAGGTATGTGGGGAAACTTGCACTTGATTTTTCTACCAGCTCTCGTGAAAACATCTGGTGCAGGCAATGGCTGCTCCTGTTCTGCACTTGCTGCTTCGTTGTCCTCTTCTGAAACCGAGGGCTCGGCGAGACTCTCTGCTGCTTCTTTGGCCTCCATGTTTGAGGGTGATTTTGCAGACCGAGGAAGGAGTGTACCCTCTTCGGTGTAAGCAGGTTTAAGCCGCTCAATTGAGACTGTCTCTTCCTTTACCATCCTTATCGATTTTGAAGCTGTGGCTTCCTCTTGTGATTACCCTGTATGGTCCAGAGTAAGGCGAAACAAGCGGCGGGCGCACCGTATCATCCCTAAGCCACACGTGGGACGTTGCTTGCAGGTCTTTATATACAAACACTCTTCGGTCTCCATGTCTGACAGGGTTAGTGGGTTTGATGTTTCTCATTCCAACGCTGAGTTGTCTCGCGAATTGCGTGCATAGCTCAGGGGCGAACGGCTGTGTAGATGCTGGAACGATAAATTCTCCAGGAACCCTCAATTGCTCGCCATAAACCAATTCTGCAGAAGAGCATTGTAAGTCCTCCTTCACGGCCGTTCTCAATCCGAGTAGGACCAGCGGTAGTACTTCAGGCCATGAAGTGGAACTACACATTAATGCAGCTTTGAGCGTGCGGTGTAGTCGTTCCACCATTCCATTACTAGATGGATGATAGCTTGTGGTGCGTAGCTGGTTGCACCCGCACAGTAGTAAAAGCTCATTGAAAAGTTGGCTTTCAAACTGCCTTCCGCGATCTGTTGTTATGTTTTGCGGAACGCCAAACCTGGAGAACTATGAATGCAACAGTGCTTTTGCAACCGACTCCGCAGAAATGTCTTATATTACAACTACTTCTGGCCACCTGGTAAAACGATCAATGATTGTGAGCAAATAGCGTTGTTCTGAAGAGCATGATAGCGAGCCCACAATGTCCACATGTATATGTGAAAATCTTGCAGATGGCGTCGGGAAGTCAGCAATAGTTGCAAAGACATGTCTGCTGATTTTATTACGCTGGCATGTTAGGCATGCACGCGCCCATGCACCACAATCTTTTTGTATTCCAGGCCACACTACTTTGGAGGAAACTAACTTGGCTGTAGCTCGTACTCCTGGATGTGATAGGTTATGTAGTGCACTATAAATCTCGCGACGATATTGTTCTGGTATGTAAGGTCGCTCCTTTCCTTTGCTACATCACACCAAATTCCGTCTGGAACATTTGGGACAGACACACGTCTGAGCCGCAGCGCAGTTCTCTGTTCCTCTATTAGACGGCGCAAGAAATGATCTTCTCGTTGTTTAGACGCTAACTCGGTCCAACGAATTGAATTTAAACTGGCACAATTCCTAGACAGGCAATCTGCGACCAGGTTGTCTTTTCCTGAAATGTGACGCACGTCAGTTGTGAACTGTGCAATGTACTCGACTTGCCTGCACTGACGTGGTGAATTGAGCTCTGTGTCTCGTTGAAATATAGCTACTAACGGCTTGTGATTGGTAAAAATTGCAAAGTGCCTCCCTTCGACAGACGTGCGAAATTGCTTTATGGCTAAGTAAATAGCAAGCAACTCACGGTCAATAGCACTCCATTTTTGCTGCTGTCGAGTCAGGTTTTTAGAGAAAAATGCGAGCAGCTGCCATCTGCCATCAACTTCTTGCTGTAGCGCCGCACCCACTGCTGTTTGGCTCGTATCAACCATGAGCGCTAAAGGAGCGCTCAATCTTGGATGTCCCAGCAGTGTTGCCCGAGAAAGACATTTCTTTAAGTCATGGAAAGCTGCTTAAGCATCTGGACTCCGTGAAATTTTACGATTTCCTGTTGTATTTTTAGCTGCAAGTAACGTTGTGAGTGGCTCTTGGGCGGCAGCTAATTTAGGTAAGTGACGTCTGTAATCGTTTAGCATGCCTAAAAGTCTGCGAAGTCCTTTGTAAGTTGTGGGAAGGGGCATCTGTTGTACTGCTTCAACCCGCTCAGGCAAAGGTGACAGGCCTGCTGCTGAAACCAAATATCCCAGGAACTTAACCTCGCGTTTTCCAAACGTGCACTTTGTTTCGTTAATAATTATGCCATACTCTGTCAGACGGCGGAAAAGCTGCCACAGATGTTCGACATGCTGATATACAGAACCAGAGAATACTAAAATGTCGTCCATATAACAAAATACGAATGGTAATTCTCGAAGCACCTCATGCATGAATCTTTGCCATGTTTGGGCAGCGTTTCTGAGGCCAAATGGCATAAAATTGTACTCAGACAAACCGAATGGTGTGATAACTGCTGTTTTTTTTTAATGTCAGATGGAGCCATGGGAATCTGGGAAAATGCTTTGGCGCAATCAATCACACTAAATATTTTGGCATTGCTAATCGTACTGTTAAAATCAGTCACATTGGGTACTGGGTAGCGGTCGGGAATTGTGCGGGCATTGAGCGCACTGTAGTCTCCACATACTCTCCATGAATTGTCTTTTTTACGGACCATGTGAATTGGAGATGCCCATGAACTATCAGACCTACTTACAATACCTGTTTTTAGAAGTCTGTCGAACTCAGCTCGCGCCGCGAGCAGCTTCTCTGGAGGCAGACGCCTCGGGCGTAAGGCAACGGGTTGACCTTGTGTCGTGCTGACGTGGTGTTGAGTATTGTGTCTGCATTTCCTGGTTGCGTTGACGGGTTCGGTAAGTGCTGGAAAGTCTTGAAGCAGTTTACGAAAAAGTGATTCCTCCGACAGTGCTCTGATATTGCCTACAGTATACGAATCGTTACGACTGTCGGGTGTCTTCTTGCGTGACGCACACGTGTGCGCGCCCGCTTAGTTGCGGGTACGAAATCGTATCACAATATCCCGACGCGGATGACGCGGTAGAGGAGCCGGAAATCTTCGTGCGGAAAGACACGGGCACATCGCACTGCACTTGAACCGACGCGGAAGACGCAGTAGGCAATATCGCTTCTGTGGGCACTGTCACCAAACGACGGTTAACCAGGTCGGGCAGAAGTCGGTAGTTCCGTAAAAAGTCCGCTCCGATTATAGGACTCGGCACATCAGCAACCACAAAAGTCCATTTTGGATGGAAGTTGGAATTCAGATGTAATGCCAACTGTTTCTCACCATAGGTTTTGCCGCAGTCAGCACATGTTGCGTTGTTTTCGTGAGTATATCACCTCTCTTTCTTGGATAAACACTGACTTCTGAACCTGTGTCAATCAGAAACTTCTCACCTGAAGAGAGGTCCAACACGAACAATCGGTGTGATTGGTTGACTGCAGATACCGTGGCGTTTTCACCTCTTTGAGTCACGCTATGACTCGGGCACTTATGTTGTTGTTGACGAACGTTAGCGCCCTTTAACGCCCGCCTTTTAAGTTTGGGTAGCTGCAGGGTTGAATACATTGACGGGCAATGTTACCGAAGCGTCTGTGGTACCAGCACCATTGATCTGTCAAATCCTGTTAGATAGCATTTCTTCGTCTTTTCCAACTGCGACTTCGTAGCTGCTGGTGGTGTGAAGTTGCTTGTACGTTGAGTTTTGCCACTTGTGCTGCCAGTTGCTGTATGGTGGGTTCGGCCGATGAACACTGCTGTTGGGAAGTATTATTGCATGTTCCTGGCTCACTGACGTCAGATTCCATCACACTATACGTTCTTGGGCCTCTATCCTGGCTGTAGTTGAATTCGGAACACGCAGAAGCTTCGGTTAAGGTGTTTGCGATGGTGTCTGCCTTTTTTGCTAAGACTTGCAATGGTAAGTCTGTTTCTGCTCCAATGACGGCACGGATGTTGGCAGGAAGTTTACGAAGCCATATTAGACGTAAAGACTCTTCAGGTAGGAGTTCCGGGCCGGCTAATGTACGTAAGGCTTTGAGTACTTGTGACGGAGTCTTGTCGCCCAAATCTTCGTATGCGAAAATTTTTTGTAGTCGCAAATCTGGTGACAACGTATAATGCTGTACGAGAGCTTCCTTTAGCACATAGTAATTTTGTTGCGACAAGGTTTCTTCTGCTTGCTCTATCACTTCTAAATTTAGATGTGAAACCAGTATATTAAATTTGTTAATGTTCTTAGACACCCCACGCTGCCGAAATATGCATTCAGCCTGCGTAAACCAAAGCTGGGGGCGCGTCGGCCAGAACGCGGAAAGCTTAACATTTCCGTGTCGCGCGTAGGTACTCCCATCTTTTGCGTTAACATCTGTCGTTCCGTTTTGTGGCGAATCAATGGGCGAGGACCGCGATCCTTGGTCGAACAGACTGTAGTGTTCAATCTTGATTCCACTGCCCCATGCTTTTGTCTCTGAATTCATTATTCTCGTCGGTATATATATTTTCTTTATGCTTCTGCTACAATCACGTCGGGGTCACCACTATGGGGGCCTTTATATTTTATGAAGTAACAGCTTTTTCATGAGATGAGAAAACATTTTATTTTCCAAGCACAGATCAAAAAACTAACAAGAATAAACAACTCGTAACCAAGCCGACTACGGCAAAGATAAATATCTATCAGCTGCAGCTATCACCGGCTGTTTCTGGCGCAGTGGATAAATGACGTGGCCACAACCTCTAGCTTAATTTCCTTGTCTTGTTTATTATATAGATTTTTGGCTCAGATGAAAAGAAATATGACATGTAATTTTCTATTCTGTCCTTCAGACTTCAGATGCTCAGCCTTACGTCTGTACTAGGAATATCGTCTCTTAAGGGATCTTTTTAAGTTATAAACGTCATTTTAGCTCACAGTCTTTCATTGTTTATTGCTGATTGGTCAGTGTTTTAGTATTTTATTACAGGTACAGGTATGACTTCATAAAATTTCAATGGTCTTTTCCCACAGCTTTCTTTTTTCGTTAAGTTTGTCCACAGTTCCATAGATTTGCTGAAATGAAATGTAGGCAGTCTGTATTCCACTCATAGGAAACTGAGAACCCAAACAGATAAAACTGTTCACTTGTCAATGACTTTGCTAATTACCATCTTTGACCTAAATGAATGTTTGGCTTTGAAAACTTCACGTTTAAGTATTTTCACAGATATTTTAAATTATGTTTTCCTGTAGTTATTTGAAAAGATTGCTAGTTTTATGCAGATTGACTTCAATTTTTTTAAAAAGATAACTTGACTGCCACCTAATAAAATAGTATTTACACTAAGCTCTTTGACTGGTTTGAATTACCTTTTGATGAATTGCCGTGCAATACAAATATCAACATCTATACTCTGCAAACCATCATGAGGTGCTTGGCAAAGAGTATGTCACAATGTACCATTTATTAGGGCTTCTTCCTGTTACATTCATCTGTGGAGCACAGGAAGAATACTTGTTTGAATGCCTTGTGTATGCAGAAATTAGTCTAATCTTATCCTCTTGATCCCTATGTGAGCGATACGTAGAGGGTTGTAGTAAATTCCTAGAATCATCATTTAAAGTCGGAATAGTTTACATCTATCTTCAAGGGTCTTACAGTTCAGTTTCTTCAGTATCTCTGTGCAACTCCCCCACAGATTAGAAAAAACCTTGACTACTCATACTGCCATTCTCTGTATATGTTCAATATCCTCTGTTCATCCTGTTTGTATGTGTCCCACATGCTTGAGCAATAATCTAGAAACAATCTCACGAGTGATTTGTGACCAATCTCCTTTGTTGACTGTTTGTACTTCCCCAGTATTCTACCAATAAATGAAAGTCTACCACCCACTTTACCCAAACTGAGAGTATGTGACCATTCCATTTCATATCCCTACGGAGTGATATACCCAGGTATTAGTGGGAGTTGGCCAATGAGAGAAAATATGGAGAAAGGAGGAGTTGCCATATATGTCAAAAGTTATCATTGTGCAAAAAGTATAGAAACAAAAAAGTTTTGTGTAGAGAAACATATAGAAGCATGTGCCTGTGAGCTTAAATTAAATAAAGGCACATTTATAATTGTAACTGTATATAGGTCCCCATCAGGAAATTTTCATCTATTTCTGAAAAATTTGGACTCTTTGTTGTGCTATCTGTCAGACAGGGGGAAGCAAATTATTATTTGTGGGGACTTCAATGTAGATTCTCTGAAAGAGGGTAATAGGAAAAATGACCTTGAAGTATTACTCGGTTCTTTCAATTTGACACCCGTTATTGATTTTCCTACTCGGGTGGTAAAGGATAGCAGCTCACTGATAGATAACTTCTTTATAGACCAAGATAAGTTTAACCAGATAAATGCTCAGCCTGTTGAGAATGGTCTTTCTGATCATGGTGCACAGCTAGTTACAATATATGACATAGCTCCATTCAGCAATACTAAACAGTCCTCCAAAGTGGTACGTTCAGTCAACGATTTAACAATTGCAAATTTCAGGGAAAGCCTACAGCAGTTAGACTGGGATGAGGTGTACCGTGAACCTGATGCCAATTTAAAATATAATTTATTTCTTGACATTTTTGTAAATGCATTTGAAAACTGCTTCCCCAAGAAAATAGTTAAATATACTCGTAAGAAACCTTGTAAGAAACCATGGCTTACTAAGGGTATAAAAATATCTTGTAACCGCAAAAGGGAAATGTATCTGACAGCAAGAAAGAGTAGTGACCCAGAAACTATCAAAAATTATAAAAACTACTGTGTTATATTAAGAAAAGTTATTAAAAAATCTAGGAGTATGTGTATCATGTCTGAAATCAGCAACTCTGATAATAAAATTAAAACAATTTGGAATATTATTAAAAGAGAAACAGGTCAACCAAGAGCAGAGGAAGACAGTATTACCATCAAATTGAATGAAAACTTTACGAACAAAAAGTCAGAAGTTGAAAATATTTTTAATAATCATTTTCTAAATGTTGTGGATATAGTAGGATCCAGGTGTTCATTAGAAGATGCTAGGCTGTTAATGGAAGAGGCCATACCTATGCAATTTGATACAATTGAAATCTCACCCACTTCTCCCTTTGAAATTAGGAAAATAATAAACTTGCTTAAAAGCAAAAACTCACATGGAATTGATGGCATTTCCAGCAAAATACTAAAAGCTTGTTCTCAACAGATAAGTAAGATTCTCAGCCACCTGTGTAATAGCTCTCTGGAACAGGACATTTTCCCTGATAGACTGAAATATGCTATTGTTATACCTTTGCATAAAAAGGGGGATAGATCTGATGTCAACAATTACCGTCCAATCTCCCTTCTAACAGCTTTATCCAAAATTTTTGAGAAAGTAATGTATTCAAGAGTAGCTTCACATATCTGTAAAAATGAAGTACTAACAAAATGTCAGTTTGGTTTTCAGAAAGGTTTTTCAACAGAAAATGCCATATATGCTTTCACCAGTAAAATTTTGAATGATCTGAATAACCGAACACCACCCATTGGGATTTTTTGTGATCTCTCAAAGGCTTTTGATTGTGTAAATCATGAAATTCTGCTAGACAAGCTCAAGTATTGTGGCATGAGTGGGACAGTGCACAAATGGTTTAATTCGTACCTAACTGGAAGAGTGCAGAAAGTTGAAATAAGTAGTTCTCGTAACATGCAAAGATCAGCACATTCCTCAAACTGGGGAACTATCAAGAATGGGGTTCCACAAGGGTCAGTCTTGGGTCCTTTGTTGTTCTTATTATATATTAATGACTTGCCATTCTATATTCATGAAGAGGCAAAGTTAGTTCTCTTTGCTGATGATACAAGTATAGTAATCACACCTGACAAACAAGAATTAACTGATGAAATTGTCAATACTGTCTTTCAGAAAATTACTAAGTGGTTCCTTGTAAACGGACTCTCACTGAATTTTGATAAGACACAGTACATACAGTTCCGTACAGTGAATGGTATGACGCCATTAATAAATATAGACCTTAATCAGAAGCATATAGCTAAGGTAGAATATTCCAAATTTTTAGGTGTGTCCATTGATGAGAGATTAAATTGGAAGAAACACATTGATGATCTGCTGAAACGTTTGAGTTCAGCTACTTATGCAATAAGGGTCATTGCAAATTTTGGTGATAAACATCTTAGTAAATTAGCTTACTGCGCCTATTTTCACTCATTGCTTTCATATGGCATCATATTTTGGGGTAATTCATCACTGAGGAATAAAGTATTTATTGCACAAAAGCGTGTAATCAGAATAATAGCTGGAGTCCACCCAAGATCATCCTGCAGACATTTATTTAAGGATCTAGGGATATTCACAGTAGCTTCTCAGTATATATACTCTCTTATGAAATTTGTTATTAACAACCAAACCCAATTCAAAAGTAATAGCAGTGTGCATAACTACAATACTAGGAGAAAGGATGATCTTCACTATTCAAGATTAAATCTAACTTTGGCACAGAAAGGGGTGAATTATACTGGCACTAAAGTCTTTGGTCACTTACCAAATAGTATCAAAAGTCTGACAGATAACCAACAAGTATTTAAGAAGAAATTAAAAGAATTTCTGAATGACAACTCCTTTTACTCCATAGAGGAATTTTTAGATATAAATTAAGAAAAAAAAAGAAAAAAATATTAAAAAAATAAAAATAAAAAATAAAGAAAAACAAAAAACACAAAAAAATAAAGTTGTTATATTAACTTAAGTATGTTGTTAAATTAACCTAATTATGTCATGTATTGGAAAATTCGACTCGTTCCACATCATTACGAAATATCGTATTCATGATCCATGGAACTAGTATTAATCTAATCTAATCTAATCTAATCTAACCAACAGTGACTCATTGGCATTATAGTCATAGGATACTACATTTTCTTGTGTAGTGCATTTGCATTTCTGAATAATTGGAGCAAGTTGCCAGTCTTTGCACCACTTCAAAGTTTCATCAAGATCTGACTGAATATTTATGCAGTTTCTTACAAATAGTGCTTCATTATAGAGAACTGCATCATTTTCTGCAAAAAAGACTGAGGTTACTATTAATATTGTCTGCAAGGTCATTGATACACAACATGAATAGCAAAGGTGCCAACACACTTTCCTGAGGCACACCAGAAGTTACTTCTACATCTGACGATAACTATACATCCAGATAACATGCTGCATCCTCCCTACAAAAAACTCCTCATTCCAGTCACAAATTTCACTTGATACCCTGTATGATCATACTTTTGATGGTAAGCGTAGGTGTGGTACCGTGTGAAATGCTTTTTGGAAATCAAGAAATACTGTATCTACCTGCCTGCCTTTATACAAAGCTCTCAGCATGTCATGTGAGAAAAATGCAAGTTGGGTTTCATGTGATCAATGTTTTCAGAATCCATGCTGGTTGGCAGTGAGGAGGTCACTGTCTTCAAGATACCCCATTGTGTTTGAGGTCAGAATATGTTCTAACATTCTAAAACAAATTGATATCAAAGATGTTGAACAGTAGTTTTGTGGATCACTTTCGCTACCATTCTTGTAATTGGGTGTGACCTGCACATTTTTCCAAGAACTGGGAGTGGTTTTTTTGTTCAAGATACCTACAGTAGATTATAGTTAGAAGAGGGGCTAACTCTGCCACAAATTTGGTATAGAATTTGTTAGGGATTCCACCAGGACCTGGAGCTTTGTTCAATATTAACAATTTCAGCTGTTTCTCAACACCACTGACACTACACTTATTTCATTCATCTTTTCAGTGGTACAAGGATTAAATTGGGCAATTCTCCTGGGTTTTACTTTTGTAGAGGGACATTTCAAAGTGGAGTTAAGCATCTCCACTTTTGCTTTGCGACCCTCAATTTCAGTTCTTCTCTCATTCACTAGGGACTGGACACTAACTTTGCTACCACTAATGGCCTTTACATATGTTACCTGACTAGCAGCCTCTAATGTGTAGTGCACACCTGGTCCATTTAGGACCTACAGTTCTCAACTGTACAGTACAAATCTAGCAAGTCACAGCCTAGCTGGTCACAGGACCTTTGAAGTCTCTTGTTCAATCCTTCCACTCAACTCAGAACCAAAGAGCCACAATCAGGTCTGGGGACAATGCTGCAAATTGTGAACTTCGTTGACAGTCCATGCACAAGGCTGCTCTTCTCAACCTTCTCTGCCAGCCGCTGGAATGACCCAAGTATGACCTTGGAAGCCCAGACAATAGGCATTACTCGTTCCCATGGCATCACAATATGCAGTTGGTTGCACCCTATTCCCTCAACAGGTCTCTTCAGCATGCTGTATTAGACTCCCAGGCATACACACTGAGTGCACCTGTTGTCCTTTCCTGACCCTTGCTGCCATTTCCCTAAGGTGTACCATCATTCGCCGAGTGTTTGACCTGCCACTGACTAATAGACCCCTTACCTTTTGTGTTTGCCTCCTACTGACACAGGACAAAACACATGAAGTGAATCCCACTGGCACAAAACAATGCAGAAGTTAGTAAACAATCATTCCTCATTCTTTTATTTATTATTTATTTCTTCTAATATTACAAACATACATTGTGCCACTTTTCAAAAAAATAATGCAAGATTTCTCTTATAGGGACTATACACAGTCCAGTCACATTAATGTGACCACTGCCTATGTTTGACATCAGTGTGCAATAACCAGTCCCAAATGCAGGTGGTAGCACTAGCAGTGGAATCTGCATGCCAGTACTGCAACTTGACATCCACTGAGTGGTGACAGGTGGCCTTTTCTGATGAATCATGTTTGATGCTCTATCAGACAAGTATATCATAAAATTCTAACACTTCCTTGGATGACAAAAGACATTGCTGTGTTGGGTTGCATGACCCACATGTCTCTTCCAGTTGACTCATACATTGTGCGTGCAGCCAATCTTCTTCTTTGGGTCATCAGCTACGCCACTCTCACTGTTTAATTCTTCTCCGCAGTCTGTATCAGATTAAAGGGAATAATATTAACCAAATCTCTATTCTTGAAATACATCATGTACTCGTAGAACATTTTCAGTTCAAAAACAATATATTTTCAACTTTCATCCCCAAAGTAACAATTATTCTGTACAAGCTCCAGCAAGCCAACTGGTTCCAACTGGTTCAGAATCGACAAAACACCCATACAATTACATAGGTGCTGCCTCATGTAGAGCCAAGATATGAAGTAAGAGTCTCTATACAATACACACTTCATCTGCTTCTGTAACAATCCTCATGACACCACAAAAGATGGAACATTATACGAACACTCTTTGACGTTTTGATATAAATTCCAAGTCTCTGCTGGTAATTTCGGGGCCACTCATCTGACGCAGCTCCTGGCTTCTCGTGACAGCTGTCCCTCCTGCACACACAAATATGTGTGGTGCAGTAAAAAGGCTCTCTCACCCTCATCATTAAAATATCGGGTGTTCGAGATGGTGCAGAGCCAAGTGTTACTAGAACTTTCCCTGAAATTCTCAAAGCACTGCAAAATGTGAAAGCAAACACTCTGCAAACAGGAGGGAGAGTTATGATCTGGGAAATGCTTTCAAGGTGGTCAATGGGTGATCTCAACATTATGAAAGTTGCAATGGATCAACACATGTATGGATCAGTCCTTGAGGACCATGTCCACCCTTACATGCAGTTTGCTTTTCCTTATCATACTGTCAGGTAAGTCTCCCCTGACCTGCAGTTCTGGATGACTTTCTCAAAATCTACCCCTTTTCCTAGACCTCTCCAATCCATTTCCTTCACTCCTCTTCCTTCCCCTTCAACCCTTCTTTGTGGAGAAGGAGCTTACTGATTGTAACCTCCTTCTGTGTGTGTTCTGCCACTGCTCAGTGAGTAGATTTTTTATCTAGCCAATCAAAAATTGATTGTTTTCAATGTTATATTAGCCTGCATGCAATTTTTTTTCCTCGGCACAATGGCGTCTACCAGCAGGACAAAGCAACATGTCACACACTCGCAGTGTACATGTGAGGTTCAAAGAGCACCAGAATGAGTTTACTGTGCTCTCCTGACCACCAAACTAGCTGGATTTAAATCAAATCGAGAGTCTGTGGGACCACGACTGTATTGATTGGGCTGTTTGTACCATGGATTCTCAACTGAGAAACCACATCCCCCTTGGCACCTTACAGAATCTCACTAACTCTATTCCTGCATGTCTCACAGTGGTCTGTGCTGCAAAAGATGGTTACTCAGGTTTTTGACAGGTGGTCATCTTTATGTTACTAGAAAGTGTGTATGGTCAAACAATGGTGAAGTTATAGATAAAAATTTCAAAATAGAAAGTAAAATAATTGTTGTGTTACAACTCTAGCTCACACTTGTGTACAAAACAAGCACGAACAAGAAGAGCCCTGGTACTAAGATAACAGTATAGACATTCAGTTCTTTTCACAATAAATAAAAGGGTTTGTTGTTAATTTGAACATGTGGTGGAGGTCTTGGCATATCCCTGAACTATGGAAAAACTCTTAATTCATCCCATACTGAAAAGGGGTGACTGCTATAACTACACTGGAATAGCACCTCAATGCATCCTACAAAATACATGCTAAAATAATATTAGGAGTAATTAAAATACACTCCTGGAAATGGAAAAAAGAACACATTGACACCGGTGTGTCAGACCCACCATACTTGCTCCGGACACTGCGAGAGGGCTGTACAAGCAATGATCACACGCACGGCACAGCAGACACACCAGGAACCGCGGTGTTGGCCGTCGAATGGCGCTAGCTGCGCAGCATTTGTGCACCGCCGCCGTCAGTGTCAGCCAGTTTGCCGTGGCATACGGAGCTCCATCGCAGTCTTTAACACTGGTAGCATGCCGCGACAGCGTGGACGTGAACCGTATGTGCAGTTGACGGACTTTGAGCGAGGGCGTATAGTGGGCATGCGGGAGGCCGGGTGGACGTACCGCCGAATTGCTCAACACGTGGGGCGTGAGGTCTCCACAGTACATCGATGTTGTCGCCAGTGGTCGGCGGAAGGTGCACGTGCCCGTCGACCTGGGACTGGACCGCAGCGACGCACGGATGCACGCCAAGACCGTAGGATCCTACGCAGTGCCGTAGGGGACCGCACCGCCACTTCCCAGCAAATTAGGGACACTGTTGCTCCTGGGGTATCGGCGAGGACCATTCGCAACCGTCTCCATGAAGCTGGGCTACGGTCCCGCACACCGTTAGGCCGTCTTCCGCTCACGCCCCAACATCGTGCAGCCCGCCTCCAGTGGTGTCGCGACAGGCGTGAATGGAGGGACGAATGGAGACGTGTCGTCTTCAGCGATGAGAGTCGCTTCTGCCTTGGTGCCAATGATGGTCGTATGCATGTTTGGCGCCGTGCAGGTGAGCGCCACAATCAGGACTGCATACGACCGAGGCACACAGGGCCAACACCCAGCATCATGGTGTGGGGAGCGATCTCCTACACTGGCCGTACACCACTGGTGATCGTCGAGGGGACACTGAATAGTGCACGGTACATCCAAACCGTCATCGAACCCATCGTTCTACCATTCCTAGACCGGCAAGGGAACTTGCTGTTCCAACAGGACAATGCACGTCCGCATGTATCCCGTGCCACCCAACGTGCTCTAGAAGGTGTAAGTCAACTACCCTGGCCAGCAAGATCTCCGGATCTGTCCCCCATTGAGCATGTTTGGGACTGGATGAAGCGTCGTCTCACGCGGTCTGCACATCCAGCACGAACGCTGGTCCAACTGAGGCGCCAGGTGGAAATGGCATGGCAAGCCATTCCACAGGACTACATCCAGCATCTCTACAATCGTCTCCATGGGAGAATAGCAGCCTGCATTGCTGCGAAAGGTGGATATACACTGTACTAGTGCCGACATTGTGCATGCTCTGTTGCCTGTGTCTATGTGCCTGTGGTTCTGTCAGTGTGATCATGTGATGTATCTGACCCCAGGAATGCATCAATAAAGTTTCCCCTTCCTGGGACAATGAATTCACGGTGTTCTTATTTCAATTTCCAGGAGTGTAGTTTCAGAATCCCTACTTAGTGATGGAAAGCATGAGGTGAAGAGAGGGTCTCATACAGATCGCATATTCATTACAATGTAAACATACAGCGTACAACCTGGAAGCATATACATTTTGTTTATTGCTTCCTGATTTTTGAGAGAGCTATAGAAGGTAAAAACAGTGGTGAAGACAGAGACAGGAATATATCCAAACAAATAACTGAGAACATTGGGTGCAAGTGCTACTCTGAGATGAAGTGGTTGGCACAGGAAGAAATTTACTCTGATAGCCAGAAAAGAACTAAAATATGGGAAATCGTAAAACAATGAGGATGCTCAGACCATATGACAGAAACAATAGACAGCTGTAGAATCATAAAAAAGTGTGTGTTAGTGAATTATCCCCAGAGAAAACTACAGTACATAATTGGATACCTGGTTACTAGTGTTACTCTACCTATGACATTAACATTACTGCATTTCAGTTCATAGTGTAACATAAAAATTAGTATTGTGAGGAATAAAAGTTCACAGTAATGGGGCTCATCTGAAAAATGGAGAAAAACATTTCCAGTTGACAGATATTGACAAAAAAATGTGGGTACTACACCAACAAACAATATTCTGCAGTTAGACAACTTCCTACATACTGATAGTTTACATCTGGAGATATTTTTATGTCTGTATGTGAGGGTAGTATAGAGAATACCAAACCCAATTTTTAACATTACACGAGAAAAACAGTATTTTAAACAACAGAACAACATAAAGTAGGATAGATTGCTACTCACTCATTGAGGAGGTTTTCAGTGGCAGACAGGCACATTGAAAGAAGATGTAGATAAAACACACACACAATCTCATATGCATAACTCACAAGCTCATGGCCACTGCATCTCTAGACACTAGGGCCTTTGTCTTCCCTACGTGGTGAGTAGCAATCTAGACAATATTTTAAAATTTAGAAGGTGATACTTGAAAGACACTGAGGTAATATTCAAGTACAGCAGGATTTAAATTATGCCATCCAGATCTCCTGATTTGCGTTTTGAACAGTTTCTCTACGACATTTCAAGCAAATCTACACAGCATTTCTTTTGGTAACACCAGAGCTGATTCTCTCACATATGTTTCTTCAACTGGGCCAGTTCTCTGCCTCTAATCCTAATGATGATAAAATTTTAAATCAAAACCTTCCTCTCTGTATTTCTTTACTGCATTATTATTTTTAACACAGTCCCTGTCCCCTTGATGTGTATTTGATATATACACTCCTGGAAATTGAAATAAGAACACCGTGAATTCATTGTCCCAGGAAGGGGAAACTTTATTGACACATTCCTGGGGTCAGATACATCACATGATCACACTGACAGAACCACAGGCACATAGACACAGGCAACAGAGCATGCACAATGTCGGCACTAGTACAGTGTATATCCACCTTTCGCAGCAATGCAGGCTGCTATTCTCCCACGGAGACGATCGTAGAGATGCTGGATGTAGTCCTGTGGAATGGCTTGCCATGCCATTTCCACCTGGTGCCTCAGTTGGACCAGCGTTCGTGCTGGACGTGCAGACCGCGTGAGACGACGCTTCATCCAGTCCCAAACATGCTCAATGGGGGACAGATCCGGAGATCTTGCTGGCCAGGGTAGTTGACTTACACCTTCTAGAGCACGTTGGGTGGCACGGGATACATGCGGACGTGCATTGTCCTGTTGGAACAGCAAGTTCCCTTGCCGGTCTAGGAATGGTAGAACGATGGGTTCGATGACGGTTTGGATGTACCGTGCACTATTCAGTGTCCCCTCGACGATCACCAGTGGTGTACGGCCAGTGTAGGAGATCGCTCCCCACACCATGATGCCGGGTGTTGGCCCTGTGTGCCTCGGTCGTATGCAGTCCTGATTGTGGCGCTCACCTGCACGGCACCAAACACGCATACGACCATCATTGGCACCAAGGCAGAAGCGACTCTCATCGCTGAAGACGACACGTCTCCATTCGTCCCTCCATTCACGCCTGTCGCGACACCACTGGAGGCGGGCTGCACGATGTTGGGGCGTGAGCGGAAGATGGCCTAACGGTGTGCAGGACCGTAGCCCAGCTTCATGGAGACGGTTGCGAATGGTCCTCGCCGATACCCCAGGAGCAACAGTGTCCCTAATTTGCTGGGAAGTGGCGGTGCGGTCCCCTACGGCACTGCGTAGGATCCTACGGTCTTGGCGTGCATCCGTGCGTCGCTGCGGTCCAGTCCCAGGTCGACGGGCACGTGCACCTTCCGCCGACCACTGGCGACAACATCGATGTACTGTGGAGACCTCACGCCCCACGTGTTGAGCAATTCGGCGGTACGTCCACCCGGCCTCCCGCATGCCCACTCAAAGTCCGTCAACTGCACATACGGTTCACGTCGACGCTGTCGCGGCATGCTACCAGTGTTAAAGACTGCGATGGAGCTCCGTATGCCACGGCAAACTGGCTGACACTGACGGCGGCGGTGCACAAATGCTGCGCAGCTAGCGCCATTCGACGGCCAACACCGCGGTTCCTGGTGTGTCCGCTGTGCCGTGCGTGTGATCATTGCTTGTACAGCCCTCTCGCAGTGTCTGGAGCAAGTATGGTGGGTCTGACACACCGGTGTCAATGTGTTCTTTTTTCCATTTCCAGGAGTGTAGTAGCTTCTATACTGTTACACTATTGCTAATCAGATTTTCTGCCAGGGAATAGTTGTTTTGGGTTGTCAGCATGAAGTGAAATAGAAGTTCATAGCTGGTCAATCAGAATACCACTTGGTAATTGCAACTATATCTGGTTCATTCACCCAAGGGCATCACTGCCAGGGGAAGGGAGTGGGGGGAGGTGATGTGTCCCTCCCAATAGTAGCAGTTTCAATATTTTGAGTCTCAGTTGATGAAAAATGACACCACTGAATGAACTTATCCAAGATTAACTAATTACACTTACTAAAAGCTCTTGTACAGTAAGAATTAATGGTGTTGTGTTTTTAAATGTATTTTCAATGTCTGAAAAGCAAACTAAATAATATTGTGTATTATGGGCTATTTATTTACATTTCCAATGAAAATCAGCCAGAGTTTAGTTTGAAACAATTATTCAATTTGAAATATTTACCAAGGTCGTTTAGGACATGTACAAACTAATCATGCACACACTGTCAATAAATTTAAATTTTAATATTATACAAGTTTTTTGTACTCAAAATATTGCAAAATATGTTTTAATCCAGGCTAAAATTGGCACACTTTAAGAGTTTTAATTGCCATTGAAATATATGGTCTGAGGCATCAAAAATTCTCCAAAAAGTAGTTTTAGGTCCTAATTTTTTCAACTTGTTTCAAGGGGATCCATCCATTTACATCCCATTGTGATGTAACACTACATATTGAGTCATCCCCCCCCCCCTTCCAATAATTTAGTGCTAGTGATGCCAGTGCATTCATTATCACAAAACAGACTTCACAGAACTTCTGTTGTTCACAAAATGAGAAGTCTGTCTTCCGTCATATATTTTCCCTTTTAGGTATACTGATGTCTTGATTCTGGATGCCTAGTGAAGAATCAAAATGTCATTCATATTTACACGTACCTGTAAACATTTAAATGTGTTTTTTGTCTTTATTAAATAACAAAATAGCAGTAATGTAATCTTGTATATGAACTGAATCTTGCTTGTTTAAATATGCATAACTTCAGCATTACTGGAAAGTTTGTCCCTGATGCACTTTGCAGTTTTTCACTTGGGTTATTGTAAATTCTGGTGTTAAATACATCTGAATTTTGTACACTATCAATTTGTAAATTGTGATGTAACACAACAAACATTTACAAACAACTGCTTGGCTTCAGACTGATGCAGCTACACTATCACCAAGAACTGCATACCTTTAAAAAATGCATGACATCCTACCTACTGCAAAACTGCTTTTATTCAACCACTCAGTATTTCTAGCATGAAAACATGTAATTCATAACTTTAACTCTAGAAAAAGGTTATAAATGTATAGCATATACTCAAATTTGTAACTATTCTTTACATGGATCAATTTGTTACACTAACTTACATGTCATTTATTTGCAAATTGTAAAACAAACAGATAAAAAGTTTTCCTGTCTAATATCTTGTGTATGATTTATGTTCAGAAAGAAAGATTTATATAGAAAAATAAATAATTAAATGTTTATTCTGTGTTGTCTTCAAGAAAAATAGAAGCTTGTAACCAGTCAAATTCGAAATGTATAGTGTTTTTCTGAAATGTTAAATAAAATGTGTTTATAATGAGGATCAGTAGATCATGAATGCTAATTTCTGTGTCAGGTGATTTCACACAGCACATTTCTAGTTGATAACAAGGCACTCCAACAGACAAGTTCAGCATTCTGCATAAGATGAAATACAGCACTGTTTTATTGAAATATAAACCCATGAGTATAGGTTACAACTTCATCCCAGAGGTACTGTATAGGTAAAAAGAAATTTCAGCATGGAGAAAAATGCTGAACCAATACATAGTAAGTGAATTTAGATTAGGTCACAAACTCAAAGGAGTATATATTGATTTCAGTAGTTGAGTCACAACTGCAATAATTCAGTAGACAGGATGTTCAGCCATCAAAAGGAAGGAGTTAAGAGACTAGGACTATAGATTTCCTTCAGGCAAGAAAATATGGTAAAATTTTAATAGCAGACGTCAATGGAAGGACTATGAGAAGAACAAATGAGTCAAGAAATTTATTTACTTGATGAGGTAATTTAGCTAAAAGTGATATAGGATTTAAAAATTAGGTTAGGTCTATTGCATGAAAAAAACTTCTATAATAAGGATTTAGTGAAAACAAGGATGGGCTGATGGGCAAATGTGATTACAATCTGATGACAAATAGAACATATAATAATGTTAGAATGATGAGGCAGTTGTTCTGCACACACATGTTCAAAAGGGCCACATACAGGAAGACTGAGAAAATGATATTCATAATATTCTAAAGATATATACATATATACAGTAGATTTCAAGGACTAGAGAAAAAACTCTTACAAACTACAATGGCAGGAGGGAATTCAAGCAGGTGGCACAAGGCTACAAGAATTTCAAAGTGCAGCCAAAGTAAAGAAGACAGGCTAAAGTGGTACTGTTAGGCTATAAAAGTAGTAAGTGCAGACGATTTAAGCACTGAATACAACACTAGATATTAACTAATGAATCACAGATGTTCAATTTAAATATTTAAGAAAGTGAAAATATAACAAAAACAGATAATCAAACAATGGAAAATTCAGGATGGAATGTAACAATATTATGAAAAGGAAAGTTGCTACTAACCGTATGGTGGAGATGCTGATTCACAGATAGGCACAACAAAAAGCCTGTCACAATATTAGCTTTTTAACCAGCAAAGACCACGTTGGCCAAAAACTTATATTGTGGCAGTCTTTTTGTTGAGCTTATCTGCAACTCAGCATCTCCAATACATGGTGAGTAGCAACTTTCCTTTTCATAATATTGTTACAAAAATAGATACAACATTTTTGATTATTGGACCTGTTTGTAACTCATATGTCATTACCGTGTTAAAGTCCAAAGCATCAATAGTGACAATGTCATGAAAAGAGGACAGTTTGCTACTCACCATGTCCTGCGCGTGTGCCCACACACACACACACACACACACACACACACACACACACACACACAGATATATAATAGAGGGAAACATTCCACGTAGGAAAAATATATCTAAAAACAAAGATGATGTGACTTACCAAATGAAAGTGCTGGCAGGTCGACAGACACACAAACAAACACAAACATACACACAAAATTCAAGCTTTCGCAACAAACTGTTGCCTCATCAGGAAAGAGGGAAGGAGAGGGAAAGACGAAAGGATGTGGGTTTTAAGGGAGAGGGTAAGGAGTCATTCCAATCCCGGGAGCGGAAAGACTTACCTTAGGGGGAAAAAGGACGGGTATACACTCGCACACACACACATATCCACCCACACATATACAGACACAAGCAGAGATATATATATATATATATAACAGAGGGAAACATTCCACGTGGAAAAAATATATCTAAAAAGAAAGATGATGAGACTTACCAAACAAAAGCGCTGGCAGGTCGATAGACACACAAACAAACACAAATATACACACAAAATTCAAGCTTTCGCAACAAACTGTTGCCTCATCAGGAAAGAGGGAAGGAGAGGGAAAGACGAAAGGATGTGGGTTTTAAGGGAGAGGGTAAGGAGTCATTCCAATCCCGGGAGCGGAAAGACTTACCTTAGGGGGAAAAAAGGACAGGTATACACTCGCACACACACACATATCCATCCACACATACAGACACAAGCAGAAATATGTCTGCTTGTGTCTGTATGTGTGGATGGATATGTGTGTGTGTGCGAGTGTATACCTGTCCTTTTTTCCCCCTAAGGTAAGTCTTTCCGCTCCCGGGATTGGAATGACTCCTTACCCTCTCCCTTAAAACCCACATCCTTTCGTCTTTCCCTCTCCTTCCCTCTTTCCTGATGAGGCAACAGTTTGTTGCGAAAGCTTGAATTTTGTGTGTATATTTGTGTTTGTTTGTGTGTCTATCGACCTGCCAGCGCTTTTGTTTGGTAAGTCTCATCATCTTTCTTTTTAGATATATTTTTTCCACGTGGAATGTTTCCCTCTGTTATATATATATATATATATATTCCCCCAATCAAATACGACTCGTACTCACATGAACACTGTCTCTCACTACCAAATCCAGACTGCAACAGCACACCTTCAGTCTGAATAGTATATTAGGAATGGTTTCTTGCTTGACATCTATGAACCATATCATTAATCAAATATATATTGATTTTTGTCTCTTGATATCTTCCTCATCAGTCTCCACTGACAATACATGTGTCTGCATTAATGCAGTGATATGTAAGACTAGTATCAGCAATTATACCTCAGACACTCAATCAAATTATTAGTTTTAAATTATTGATTACCAGTTATTACTAGTTATGGTTTCTGTTAAGCTAGGTCAAAGCAATTAAATGATTATCTGTAATCTTGCTGAATATATTTGAGCATGATATTTTGAAAGTTCTCTTTTATTTAATATATCTGTCTTTATCTCTGCTTTTCATATGAATGAAACTTTTGATGAACATCACACAATGCAGTAAAATGTGCAATTTCTTTTTCACATGAAGTGTTCTAACAAAGCGTTTGTCGATTAATTTACTTAATATAGCTACAGACTCTTCTATATGTGCCAGAATCTTCAGCAGCTTCACTTTCAATCAGTTACACCTTTGTAGTGAATTTTTGTCTTCAACACATTGACTGCTGCATACTTAGTGACGGATGTTTCATCACCAAGCCAGGTACACAGTGTTAGATTCTGCTGTGGCTGCCAGTATCCAAACAGCAGTCGAGGTGTTGATACTTCTTTCTTCTCTTTCGAAGATTTGTATATATATGGAGAAAATACTAAGTTGCACTGTTTTGGAATCCACATTCAACTGCAGGTCTCCCTATAACGGGCCAGGTATATCACAATAACTTCTAATATGACACTGTCTAATGAAGCACTACGGTGTTCAAGCCAACGTCTGTGCTGAGAACAGCTTTACTTGGGTGCTAGAACGCAGACATGACATGACATTTAAAACAACAGCCTAGATCTATGACAGCCTCCCTTTATTATGCACAAGACCACATGAAAAAACGAAAAATATTGGTTTCTAATCAGAAAAGAGGCTGCCTTTAAAACTGCATACCAGTACAGACAATGTAGCAGTTTGAAGTCAAGAATGAAATTAGAAATAGGAACAGTCAGTATGAATTACCATTTTGAGTGAGACAGTTCTTCAGAAATTTTGACAAATTCAATGAAATCTATGCTAATATACCCAGAAAAAAAATACATTATTTTCAACCTACAACTTTCATTAGCATTCAAGACAATAGGAAATTTAAAATTGAAGTAGGAATCAGCAGACATGTTACAGTCATCAAAACTATTATTGGCAGCCCTAGTGAAAGTTTCCAGATTCTTAAATTGAGAAAATTGAGCCTGTATTTGAACCACTTTAATTTTTGTTATGACACTGTTCTACCTACTTGAGTAAACTTCAACTAATAAAAGAGCTTATTAAGTTTGAAAGCAGACCTAAAAATCAATTAGTAAAGTCCATAAACATCACTCATGAATTAGGCCTTAGGCTTGTTTTGACTGCTGTTCACTAAACAGTACAAGGAGTGACCTATGATTATGAGACATATGATTAGCCTGTCACCAGTCCTTCCAGCCACTACTGGCAGTAAGTGGATTCTCTTGGTGTGCCAGCCAACTGGACCCCGTAAAAAAAAAAAAATATCTGTTGTCAGACTAAAGTATAAAATACATACAGATGAAAATTCTACAAACTAAGAAAAAAAGTCACAGAACTGACTGAGGTTTAGTGTTAGGAAAATTCAAGAAGACTGGATGGACAGCAAAAGAAATAACCTGAAAATGGCTTGAAGTGCTTTTGGTTATCTGATAAGGCTTTTGGCTTCCTCCCCCCCCCCCCCCCCCGCCCCCCAACATTAAGCCACAGAAGTGTTTTAAGTGTTTGAAGTTCAATGTTCACAGTGCAAACCATTCAAAACTGCAAACTGCTCAAGAGCAGTGGAGAGATGTACAAGGATAGAAAAAATAACAAAAAATGTATTACGGAATATTTTGTAACAGAAGACATTATGAATTCCAAGAAAGTGTGAATTCCAAGAGCTAAGGAAAGAAGATAAATGTGACAACCTACTGAAATTTAGGTGGATGAATCCACAAAACATGAAGCAGTATCATGTGGAGGTGTGTGGGGTGGGAGGGGGCAGGTTAATGGGAGAGTTTTAATGAGACCTCTGTTGTTGGTAATCAAGCCTCTAGTGATGCATCTACCAAGAGTTCTGTTCCTTTAAGTCCTTCCATACTTTCAGCCAGCAATTTATAAGGACATACAACAGTATCTATGTAGATTGATCCACTAATTGTAATTGCACCAGTCTACCAGGTATAGTGCATTTTCCAAGCCTGGATTTTGTTTACCTCCTACACTATACAAACATCTGACATGATTTAGGCACACTAATTATTGTTCTTACCCATCACAACGGATTTTATATGAACTGATGTCCAAGAGCTGGCAGGATACAGGAAGTACAATACCAAATAAACTTAAAATTTAAACTTTGCTTTTATCCAACTTTATTTGTACAAAACAGTTATACAGATCAAAACGTAAAAACACTGATTTGGGCAACATACTGTCATTAAATTAAAAGCCAATGCAACAAAACAGCTCAAAAAGTACAATAAATGTGTAGGCCACAGAAAAATAAATAATATATTGAGCATGCACTGATTTCAGTACAAATATTTAACTTTCAAAACAAGACATTTATAAAGAACTGGTTATATTGAAAATTCCAACCAAAAATTTGAATCAACTGCAGTAAAGTTCTTAACCAGTTCTCATGCCAGTACTTCCTCTTGTTACTAACACTGAAAAATACAATAGTTTTCATTGATAATATAACTGATATTTTTGCTGTATTTCAAAATGGAATGATTAGGCTTAAAAAGATATGTCTGTAGTAACAAAATTGAGAAACACCCATCACACATCATCTTTCAGGTTGTAATTCGGATAAATAAATATTTTAGGCAATTACATTTCAGATCATTAGCAACAGAGAAATTTATATGTCCTCTAGTTTTAACATGCATTAAATATAAAAAGATAAATAATTCTGAGATGTTGCAATTAAAAATTTAAGCAGACTTATTTCATTGTGATTTAAGAATACTGATTCAAAATTTACTGCATTGTAAAACAATCCATAATAGATAACTGTGGATGTAATCTTCACAATGGATGAAACTCCAGGTGAGTTTCTTGAATCACAAAGAGAATGTTGAGTTGTGACGACAGCCCAACATTTTCCACTTTAATTAGCTTGGCTTCAGTCTGACCAGGATCACGTCTAATAATAGCAGTCCCTGATACTCTCATAACGTGGGGCTCTGGTGCATCAGTCAAGGACAAAGACACATGACATGTCACATCCACATGAATATATTTTGTAAGTGCAGTCTTATTACCGAGCTTCACCTGAAAAAAGAAAAAAAAGTGTTAGAGCACGAGTTAAATATATTTGCCAACACATTTACATCTGTGCTCTAAAGCCCAAGAAAACAGAAGGGAAGTCCATTCCACAGCTCAATTTGTGTCATTATTGCAAGTTTGAAAAAGATGATGATAATGATGTATGTGAAGCATTCCAGGACTGTCATTACATCACTTTCACATAGTGCCCAAGTCACGGGACAAGTGTGAATAAATCAACAATAATTCTACAACTAACACAAATGTAATGGTGCCAGTGAATGAATGTTTACAGCAGGGCGTTTGTTTTAACAATTTAAAATTAACTATTTAAATGATAGAAGTTAATGAACAATTTTTTTTAAAAAAGCCAACAGTAATAATTTTAAAAGGCTAAAGTTATGGGATTGGAACGTGTTCATATAGGTAACAAATTGTAGTTCCTGGTGATTATCTGTAGAGAATTTATGGAAATACAGAGCAACTTAACACTGGAATAATAATCAACCATCAAAGTGTCCCTTTGTAAATAAGCAGTTGTTTGTGTAATTTGTTGTGTTTTCTGAAATGGTCACTGATTTTACAGTTCAGACAATTTCATGGACTTAATGTTAATATGTAATAGTGGAAGAGAAAAATTACTGCTCAGTTAATAGAAAAAGTCAGGAGTGAAGTAAAATCAGTCCTTCCTTCCCACAGTCTTCACCAATCCCTGAACATGCTGTTAATGAGTTGTGTAAGCCATTTGCTGCAGAAAATATCTTATAGGAGCATTATCTTGTAAAAAATCTGGTAATAGAAACAGAATCTCTTTCCTCATTGCTATGCAACTTCTCACATTTTACTGCACATAAATACCTGGCAAGTTCTAAGTTAAATTATTTATAAGTAAATAACTTGTGCTCAATGTATCTTCACATTTCATTTTTTCCAAAAGAACACACTGAGGAAACTGACAGATGATAAACAATACAGAGCTAAAGTTTTCATTTTGACTACTTCCACCTCTGTGTCTGTTATAAACAACATCCCCTCTCTTCCTTATGACTGAATGCAAAGTGAAAATTTAGGTGACTTGCTTCAATTTGTTACTATGACTGGATAATTAATCTTTGCCAAAATACATTCTCCTGTTTAAGACAAGAGTTACCTACTTTCTCAGAGATCATTAATGTTAGCATAAAAGAAACCAATAGCAGATGATTCTTAACAGCCAATTTTAACAATGAATACTGATGAAACAGGAATAATAGTGAAGGCTGAAGTCATGAAGGAAATTAGATATGATTTAATACAGTTATGTTATCACATTTCATTTTTACTGTGTTATGGCTATGAAACAAATAGTTACTCATTGGAAAAAGTACTCAGAATATTGTGATCATAACACAAGGAAATCAGATATGCAGAGGTAAGTCTCCCAGGACATGTCATATGAAAATATAAAAAGCATTTTCTTTAATTAATTACTTAATTAATGAGGAACATATAAACTGAGTCAACAAGCAACTAGTCACTTACCAGCTCTTGCTTCTCCTCCTGCTGAGCCGCATCAGCTCTGAACACAGAAGCCTCCCCCACACGCTGTCCATCTGCCACAACAGCAAACCTCATACCTGTGTGCACAGCTCTTGGCTCAAAACCCACACCATCTGGATGAGAATCACTCCAGAAATAGTTTGCTGGTTCATTGAGGTTGTCAGGATCAGGTGCAAATGTTATTCTCTTTCCATACCCCATGCCTATATTAAGCAAGCGAAGGGCACGTCCACCGAACAAGTGCCTCTTGCTGCCAGCTGGGCGTACACGGTAACAGAATCCAGGTGCAATACGTGGGTCAACGTATGTACCTATGAACAAAAATTAAATGAAATTTCTTCTGTAGCTTCAACATAGAATAGAAACAAGGTCGGTCAGTCTCTCTCTCTCTCTCTCTCTCTCTCTCTCTCTCTACAATAACATCTAAATTACTGCTGAAGTATAGTGGAAGCATCCTTTGGTAACTATAGTCTGAACACTAAGTGGCACAATACAAACTGTAGAATCTGAATGAGAACTAATTATCTGCATAAATCTTCTTTGAAGTTTAATTTCTTAGTTCTACCTGAATTTCAGTTTAAGTAAAACCTGTACACTGAAAACATTAATCAAAGCAATATCTAAAAATCTATGAGGAAAAAGAATAAGAACCAATCTTTTCTTATAGCTAACTAGCTTAAATATGTTGGTGAAGGTAAATGTCTTATGATTGTTAATAGTGTGATCCAGACAGACATTTTTATTATAATTGCTGACTTATACACAGTTTTTCATGTCTTAGTTCACCTTCTTCAAGGAAAATTATGATGGAAAATTGTGTGCAAGATTTTTTCTGGCCACCAAAGTTTACCAGTTTACTGTGATGTGGACTATACGTCCAATATGCTCCAACATCAAACCAATGATGGCTCCTGCTGCTTTACATTCATTTGTGCAGACAATGATGTACTGAAGCCTAATTGATTGGTGCTCACTTGAAATACCTCATTTCTGCTATAGTGAGGACCACGCAAGTGTTGCACACTACAGAATTGAGCATGTTGCAAAATTCAGTATCCAGTATCAATACTTGGCTAATACCTGCTACAATGGTCTAAGATATCATTGGGTACTATGCAGTAATACAGCCAATGCAGGATACTTTGTTTGAATTGTGGTGCATACACAAGGGGGGGGGGGGGGGGGGGGGGGGGAACTGGTAGCTACTGTCAGTTTCAAAAGTCTATAACACAAGTTCTTATTTGTGATTCAGAAGAGCAAATGCAACACAAAAATTCCTTTTTATTGGTTTGAGTGCCTCAGGATAGATTTGCACATAATCAGGATTTACCTGAATTTATTCTCAGCATTTGATCTCGAATATGATTGAAAAGGAAGTCTTACAGTAACTTCAGTCTTTGAAATTAGAGCATGTGCAGTAATTTCCCACAGACACACTACACGACAATGGATGAATAAAGAAGAATCGTACCTTACTTTTCCTCAAACCATTGGACAGAGCTACATTTGTCTTACCAACAAAACTATTACTGAATTAATGACATACTCACCTACTACAGGGAGTTCATAAGCCTCAAGTCCTGTGACAGTATAGGCAGTAGGAATGTCATCACAGCGTACAGTGATGCACCTCAGTCTTTCGTCCACTCCTGGCTCCAATGTGAAACCACGTTTGTGGTGACTGCCAACGCGCACATCAGTAAGGCGAACCACATTGGCAGCTGCTGCACCTCGTGATCTGGTTACTACTGCCAGACCATCCACAGGCACTACCGGTGGAGCTTGACCATCATCGAACCATTCTGCCTTGCACAATGCACGTACACGGATGGTCTTCTCTACCACACCATCATCAAGAACAGTATGTCTTACTTCTTCTTGTGGTTTCTGAAACACAATTAGGTATACATTTTTAGCACATTTTTTGTGATGCATTCCAAATCTATGCGCATATTTTAATGAACTGTACTGAAGAACTTTCTTCAAAGACATTTTTGCTAAACCAACAGTCATATCTGAATGAATTATATCCTTACATTATTGTTGGCGAGTCTATGTATTGTATAAGATTAAATGAAATCCAGTGAAATTTATATAAACTGGTTAAGGAATTTCTGCAAAATTGCCCCTCCACTGACACTGAGTCCGTAAGTGATTGCACTTGCAAGATTTACCAAGGCATTTTAAATTTCACCAATTACTGTAAGCAAAATGCTTTTAAGCTAAGAAAAATTTTAACAATCTTCCGAAAAATACTTTGCATCAAACATAATATAAAAATGGTTAAATCCTTCACTAAGAATTACCTGACACTGTAGAACTTCAAGTGAAGCAATTGGAAGATGGTTGGCATCACGCAAGGTGAATTTGTCTCCAGCAGACACTGCTTCTATTTCGAAAGCAAATCCCTCAGGGTTTGAATCAGCCCAGAAGTAATTAGAGTTTTCATTGAGATTATTTTCATCAGCTTGGAATGTTAATCTTCGTGAATACCCTCGGCCAATGCTTTCCAACACAAGTGCTCTACCACCGAACAGATACTTTTGCCTTCTAGTGCTCTGGAAAGATATTTACAACATTTTTCAAGAAAGGTTCAGTTCTAAATACAAAGCAATGTACATGACTTATTCTACTTTGACAGAAGTGAGAGAGGTTCATTGAATTTAATATTATTCCAGAAGTATCTGGAATATTTAGAGCATTTGTTTGGCACATTTGTAAAATTTGTTAAAATTAAAATATCTTTTTTTTTTGTATTTGTACCTGGGATGACAGAGGATGGACTCTGTATCGGAATCCTGGCACTATACGAGGATCTACCCATACTCCCACAGCTGGAATCTCATGTGGTTTGAGAGCAGGTATAACATAGCGAGCTGGAATGTCTCGTAGAATTGCGCCATCTAGATACAGCGACTGACTCTTTTCAATATATGCATCCTGAAACAAGAATCAACATTTTTGTAGCTAGGCTGGAGAACATCGCCAAAACTAACTTCAATCATAAAATTTCACATGGGTTAAATTAGTATTTACAAATGTACACCTAAGCTATGTGCATTACTGAATGGTCAACATGAGGGATAATTTCAGCTGATTTTTCTGAATGATCTTATCAAGCTCAAAACTTGTTGAGGGGAAACCAGAGTGAAACTAGCAATTACACGCACAGGCACTTGTAAGGCGTTGGAGAAACCTTACAAGGCTGTCTGCAGAGTTAATCGTGGAGGATCACAATACTCCCTAACCCTGGGTTCCAGCAAGAAATAAATAGCATTCAATTCAGTACTTCCATTAGAGAAATAAAAGATTAAACAACATTTTAAAATATGCCTATATAACAACCTGATGGATTCTTACCTTTCCCTGACAAATTTCACACAACTGAGGAGCAGCATGAACAGGTTGTGGGCTGCAACAGCGTGGCTTCACTGGCAGTTCATCTTCAGCCTGTAAAAGTTTTACAGCTCACTTTTGTGTTTGCATGCATTAGATGAGGCTGAGCAGTCTTAACATTACAGTTCCAACAGAAAGTTGGTAAACTGTCAATTATTACTACAAGATAACTTCTCCTTAACAGACATATCCCAATAGTGGACATTATAAAATTCCACTGCAATATAACATTAGCACTTATGGTAAAACTCTTCTGAATAGTGGACATTCTTAATAGCGGACACAGACTTTGCAATAAAACCCCAGCAGCAATTAGAGCTTGCATGTAACGGACAGTGTGAAAGAAAAAGATGGTTGTAAACTAAAAGACGATAATGATTATCATGCATCTGAAGATTCTGTAAGTTAAAAATGCCTACTGTTCCTGTCTTCAAGCAAGAGAACTTACATTCTATTGTGCTAAGGTGTCATAAAAATGGAAATGGTTAAGGCTGAAAGAAAAGGTTGGTATCATCAGAGCATACAAAAACGAAAAGTTCAGTGTTAAGAGATATGGCCATGAGGTTTGCTGTTGGAAAAGACACACATCAGTAACATTTTAAGAAACAAAAAGGACATTGTGAAATTGTGGACTGGAAATGATAATCTTACCAACACATCGGGCTTAAAAGTTCGTAATTTGAGTTTTGAATGGTTATGTCATACTCACAGCATTAACTTGCTAGTTAATGGGGCACTGATCCACAGAAAAGTACTCTCAATCACCCTGGAGTTAGGAATTCATGACTTTAAAGCATCTGTACCTTGTCTTGACAAACTTAGGACTAACTGTGGTGAACCCAGTTCAGTGGACAAACACATATCGGAGTTGCAAAAAATTGGGTAGCAGGAATTTGTGAGGTTCTCAAGAAAGAAACATCTAAACTGTCACAAGACTGGTCTTTTCTTCAGAAACAGTGGCATTCAAAGGTGAAACTGTCCAGGAGACAAGATTTCGAAAGAACGACACACTTCTACTCTGTGTTAATGTGACAGACAAATTTTAAAAGCCTTTAATTATTAGTAAGGCTGTGAAGCGTAAATGTTTCAAGGGTATTGATTTGAGTAAAATGAACATGGTGTGGTATGCTAGTGAACAATCTTGGATGATGAGAGCAATAATGACAAATAGTTGCTGGCATTTAAGATGGAAGAATGGAAAGATTAAGGAGGAAAGTGATTCTGTTTATGGATAACACCACGTCTCATAGCGAGCCAGCATTAGAAAATGTGAAAATAACCTTTTTGAAGCCAAATTCAACTTCACCTTGCCAAACACTGGACAAGGGGATATTCAATTTTCAAAAGTGTTCAACAGGCGAAAAGTGTTGACACACATTTTGTCTTGAATGGACAATGTCGAATCTGGATACAAACTCACAAAATCTGTCAGTGTATTGGATGCACTTCTGTGGATTTTTTCTGCCTCGAAACAAGTAATATCTACTACAATCAGCAATGGTTTAAAGAAGGCAGCATTCATTTTTATGATCATGCTTTATCAATTGATGGTGTCAAAGAAACATGAGCATCAACTTCAGACTTTAATAGAGGAATTTGATGGACCTGAGGGATGTGATATTATCAATGAGGGACTGTTCACAGGAAGTTCACCAACTACCATAAGTGAACTCATACAAGTGCTTCATCAATGTCAAGAATGGGCAAGAGGATGCAGATGATAATGATGTAGCTGAACCGCACTTTGATCCACTTTCAAGTAAACAGGTAGCTGAAGATGTAAGAAAATTTTAGTGCGAAGTTATGAAGAGGGAATAAGTTTAATGTTAGCAGTTGAAACATACTGAGAAGACAAGTATAAATGGCACTCTGTCTCAGAAAAGTTATACATGATTACTTCAAATCAACATCACAGAATGCATGAAAAATTTTAAGCCTGAATTATACTACTGTAAGTGGACTTGTTAATGCAGTACTGAGCTTCAATAAAGATACTTTTCTACTAATTTACTTCCGTAGTATAACATAATACAATACTTTTCTATATTCAGTATGACACACTGTTTAAGTGAATCCCTATTCACAAGTTTTACTACATTATAATTATGCTTAAGTCCACAGAAGTTGCAAAAATCACTTAATGGTTTGTTTTCCACAATCAATAACTATAAAACTGTCAACCATTTTTTATTTCAGCTCTATTAGTATGTTTGTTGTACCTCTTTCCTATACATGAATTATCCTAGCGTAATTAATAATGAACACAGATCAGGGCTGTATGTGGCACACAATTATGCTTGTCTTTGATGTGCAAGTTTTACAGTACCGGTTTAATAAAAAAAATAAAAAAAACATTCCACAGGAGGTTTCATAGATTGAACACACTCTATTAAAATATTTCTATAACTTGGTAGTAATATTAATATATGCAAAGTGGATTCACCCAAAGTCTACTTAATTTACTACATTACACTCTGTGATTCTAATTGGTGTTATAGGTAGGCTACACAAAAAACAAGTTTCTGGAATTAAGAAATGTCAGAACTTCATATAAATGGCTGTACTTTACTAAGTGTTAATAATACCCAGAGCCAGCTTAAAGTCTACAATCGCTCCATATCGTGCAATTTGTCATGGACACTCCTTCATTTCAGTATTAAGTGTTCTCATTTCTTTAGGAAGAACCAGTAATCTCATAACGATAAGTGTACTGTAACTAACATTGAAAAAAATAACTGGTACATGTCAGCCAAATAATATATTACTCATTCACATTTCACAGGAAAGGTGTGCTGTTAGGGATGTCTAACTTTCCTAATGATTCGGAGCCTTAATTTCTGAATCTGTTTCATAGTGAAACTCGTAGCAACATATTCAGAACATATAAAATTACAGCATCAGAACAATCAGCGACAGAAGCTTTCACAAGAAAGGAAAATGAAAAATTAATATTACTGTTTGACTTCAGTCATATGTCTGTTTATTAGATGATATGGTTCTGTTTTTCATATGTTGCTCTTCACATTTCATTCTTTTATACACCAGTCTGCTCTAAATCATACGGTATTTCCCTGTACTGCTCCTAGTGCCGTGTTTACTTTACAACATGACGTATTTGAATTGTAGATGTAACGCTTTTTTGAACAGAAATTAAAAACAGTGATACATATCAGTACACGAGATTTTGTACAGTTAGAAATGGGGTATACCAGCAGGGATCATTGTTATTCGCTGTATGTAATACAGCAGTGCATCATCTCCATAATGGTGGGGGTGTTTAATATGATGTCGCCTCCCCTCCATCTTTCACGGGGTCAAAAATCGGATGCATGCCGCCTACCGAACACTGACGTGCAAATGACAGGCGTCCTAACGCTGCTATTCATAACATGCTTGTCTGGGGTTTCCGGCGTAACGGTTAAGTGTCCACACTGGTCACTAGTACTAAAAGTAGCGCTCGTGATGCCAAATATAATCAATCCTATGTGCGGTTGCCGCTTCAATATGCGTGCAGGGTCTCAGCGACGCTTTCAGATTGTAAAAACAAACCAATCGCCAGTGTATGTTTTCCGTCCCGTTGCCGAACAGATGAGTCGCCATAAACGAGCTAATTACATCTGCAATAGACATACATTACTTAATGCCTACTCCTAATTACTAAATTTATTCTCATCAAATGCTTGGCCCTGGCAAATATATACCTTCAGTACCTCTTAATATAGTAGAAATATAGCATAATGACTAGCTGAGTAACTTACTCTGCTCTTGCATTAAACGAATCAATATATGACAAACGGCGAATCGTCAAACGATGTCTTTTTAACCACATATAAGCGTAAAGCACATTAAAATGTGCTTTATCATAACTGTCTTAAGCTCTCTCAAGTAGGGTAATAATTGCTTGTTACTTGTCTTCACTAAGACAACTACTAACGTGGCAGTTATGGGAACTTGAGCAATAACTATTAGGCTAACTGTGTTCTTTTCCATCTTCCTTAGCAACCTGCTTCTTATTGCAAAATGGTGACTATTGGGTTTCTCCCTTGCGCCGACTCGTTATGGGTAGATTCTCACCAGCAATTGTGATTTGTCGCACTTCAATAACGATTAAGTACCAACGTGGAGCGATAAGTTAAACTACTACTAATTTCGATCCAAAGTGACAGGATGCGACGCATGAACTCAGCAGTATTTTGTGTTCTTTTCTTTTGTATCTCTCAGAACTACTGGCATCTCTCTGTATGAAATGCTCTGAGCTGAGTTCATTTTTGTGTTCTTTACAACATAAGAGGAACTTACGGCTCTTATGGAAGTCATTTTGACTCTTGACTTAAAAGTCACACTAGCAATTTTCACAATGTTTAAACGGGGGATCATTGGCACTGGTTACAAAATAGTTATTTACGTTTCTTTGTTATAGCCCAGAATGTAAAGTTTCCGGCGTTTTGATCTAGCCAGTTCGCTTTCTATTTTACTTTGTCTTGGTTTCTGATAACGGTACCGTTCACCAGCACAGGACTGATAACGGAAGCAAATAAAAATGTTAATTTTCCTTTACTAGAGCAGGAGAAGAAAAGGCCACTTTGTGTGCGGCAAAGACATAAAGGGTATCAATATTCGCCGGAATATTGTGCGACTCACTCGTTATTCAGTATCTCACGACGGTGAATCGATTAAGTATGGATTATGGTCAACCAGAGATTATCATCGCTAACTATCTGAGTAAACTCGTATCCAAAATTTACAGCGGGTCAATGACTTTTCAATAATTCTCTCTCCCACAGACGTTCTGCATCTAATGGTCTCAACGACTTCGACTTCCACATTACAATATTTGACTTCTTATGGGAAGTCTATACGTTCTGCTGCCAAATTATCAGTTTTCTGGAATCTTAATCCGAACCTCCAATCGGCCCGTTGTCCGAAAACTTCAGAGATACTTTAATCGTGTTACATGTAGTACATCACACCATTGGTTTAACTTTTACGGAATTTTTATGCCACCACTTTGCAAATGCTTTGTCAGTTACCGTAATCAATAGTGCCATATTCAATATGTACAGCATAGAAAATGTAGGCAGTTTTAGGCCGCCGTTAGATATAAAAGCTTCATTCTGCTGCAGTAGTCTCAAATTTTCGATGTACCAGCCATGTTGCGTAGTCAACTTTATTTCACCAACTTTCATTTAATCTGCGAATTGTGATAATTATGCCGTGTTGCTTCCTTGCTGCTTAAGAATTTGTCGTCTCAGCCGATACCTTGCTTTAGTCAATTTAAGCAATAAATTTCTTTGTCGCCCATGTTTTATTTTCGTACAGGTCTACATTCCAGGCAAAACTTTTAGTACAGACTTCCTAGGCCTTAATTTACATTAGATATTACAATCTCTTTTTTAAAAATGTTTTTCTTGCTACAGCAAGTCTGCATATTATACTTCTGTAGTTGTGTCATCGTCAGTCGCTCCCCAAATAGCAAAAGTCGTCTACTACTTTCCGCGTCTTATTTCCTATTAAATCCTTTTCAACATCACTGGATGTAATTCGATTACATTCCCTTGCTGGTCATTTACTTTCGTTAATTCTATCTATAAACACAATGAATGATTAATGTCATTAATGACATTTACTTACAGCAAAAAATGTTGACTAAGATATGTGACGCTGGCAAGGTCACACTTTATTGCAGGTAGTTTCTGTCCTGTTCTGCATACCAAAGCGAAAGAATATTCCAAAGTAGAGCGAAACAATCGGTATTAAAAACATTTCAGAAACACCGTGGTGCACTGACTCCCATCCAACATGAACTATGATAAGTACGAGACTACGCAATGTCTTTGGAATGTCACATGTAATCAGATGACGGAAACAATTCATTCTTAAAGGAGTAGTGTTACGTAGTTCAGTACCGAGAAGGCCTCCGTAACGCAGTCGAGTATATTACGCAAGGAGGGACGTTGGCCAAGTATCTTGCCAGCCATCAGTTCGGATGTGTCGCACGTTTTACAGGCGCCAGTTATATTTAGGAGAATTTTGACACGTAAGCTAACCGGCGCCAACAAAAACAGAACGTCTTCTCAGTTTTAAGCGTGGTTTCCACATGCGAAGATTAAAGATGACTTCGGATTAGAGGCAGAAAGCTAGATCGCTGAACTCAGTATATCTCACTGGCGCCAAGCAGTTGGTGCTTGCCTAACTGTCTCGAGGTTTCGTACATCACGACCTGCATCTCTAATAAAACAACACAACTTGTTAACTGATGGCGATGTAGGAAGGCAGTACAAATACTATCTACACTCGTATTCGGGAGAAACTAAGTCGGAAACCACCCGACCTCAACGACCGGAGTTTCGACAATGATAACAGTGACTACTCCCTTCTCCGTATTTGTCCAAACAACAAAAAAACTGGGTAAGTCAGTTCATCTGAAGTCGTTAGCGTCTGGCTCAGAAACGCTTGAAACAAAGGTGGAGAAGTTCCAGTAATCTGAGCGAGCACGTGCAAAACGTGGTTTTAGTCTTTTGGTAGGGAAACAAGATGGCAAGAAATACTTTCAGTGCAATGCTGGCAAGCTCGCCCCAGGAATGCAGCCCACAATGGACAGGGCAGAGGGAGGCGGTTTTTGTGCCTATCGCCCGCCGCCACAAGGGATAACGGTCCTTTCCCTGGCCGTTCCAGTCCAGGCAGTAAACCACAATGCCCATTCTCTTCCCTGGAAAGAACTACCACTGAGGAACTACTGTTTAATTCCATATAGGCCGTACATGATCATTAGGTCGTAAGTCTGTGCATTTGGCAGTTCCGCCATTACGTTTCTAGTTACTAGGTTATAAAATGAGACAATTTAATGTACTAAAATTTGATGCAAAAAGAGCCTTTCACGACGCTACAACGTATGGATTTGAAACTTGGAAAAAACTAAGAAAATTGTATCTTGGCTGTTGTCGCTTCACAGTAGTTCAGCAAATTTTTGCCTTAGACTATCTTAGTGTCTTGTTAGAAACAGAAACCGTTTCGTAAAACCTAATGCCGCTCTCAGCAGTCTTAGAAGAAACGTAGTTTGGCTGTTTTAGAGCAAAGTGCCGTAAGTGATCTACCGCAGTTTTGACACACTTTCGAGACAAGATGCCATTGCGCTTTGTCGAAGGTACAGCGACTTTAAACTGATGATAGAAATCGCAGGAGGCAGTAATGCCATTAAGTTTCAATGCACATACTCGCAGTATGTTCCGCACTACTTCCTGCTTTCCTAATCGATTAGGGGAAGCACCTTTACATTGAAACAGCTACAAACAGCAGTAATCAACGACCTTCAAAATCTCTCATTGCTCCAAGTCCCTTAACTCTGACCTATCACAATCGGCTCACTATTGTTAAAATTACAGACTAGTGGAGGGAGGGGGAAAGGGGGGCGGGTAATTATACAAGGCGTCTGCAGTGGCACAAGTATAGTAATTACACCCAACAAACAAACCTTATAAACTACGTCTTTCAGAAAATTATTAAGATGTCCTCTGCAAATGAACTCCCTACATTTTGAGAAAACATAGCATATGTAGCACTGTACAGTAAATGACATAACACGATTGATAAATATAGATTTTGAATGGAAGTCCATTGCTATAGCAGAGCGTTCAACATTTCTACGCGAGTACACCGATGAGGGATTGTATTGGAAGAAACACATTGAATTGCTGAAACGTTTAGTTCAGTTATTCATGCTATTAGGGTTATTGAAAATTTTGATGATATACATGTCAGTCAATTAGCCTACTGTATCTATTTTCACTCACTGCTTTCATATGGCATTATATTTTGGGGTAATTCATCTTACAAAAGCGTGTAGTCAGAATAATAGATGGTGCCCATCCAGGATCACCTTGCATACATTTACTTAAGGAAATCCGGATAGTCGCAGTATCTTCGCAATATATACATTCACTTATGAAACTGTTAGCAACCACCCCACTCCAGAAATAGTGAAGTACATAGCTACAACACTAGACGAAAGGATGATATTCACTATTCTGAGTTAAATCTGACTTCGGCTCAGAAAGTGATGAATTACGCTGCCACAAAAATCTTTGGTCATTTACCAAACAGCATTAAAAGTTCGGCAGATAGCCAAACAGCATTTAAAAACAAAGTAATAGAATTTCTGTATGACAACTCCTTCATATCTCAAAATTCATATATTGAGTAGAAGTAGTAATTAAAAAAATAAATAATAAAAAATATATCGTGTAAAGAAAACTTATTTTAAAGTGACACGTTCCACGTCATTACGAAATGTCGTAATCATGATCTATGGAACAAGTATTAATGTAATGTTTTTCACAAACACAAAACAGTTGCAGAGATAAAAGATGTAGCTGCATGACAAATGTTAAGATTTACCGCTGCCTTCAGATTTGTCACGTCTATTCTTAATGTTCGATCCTTCTGTCATGATCCCGAATCTCATTCGTCGCTTCCTGGATCTGGAAGTGCAACTCGTGTAGCAACCAGCAATTGCTGCTGGGTGGGGCACTTTGAATGACAGATTCAAAGCAAGACCCGATCGATAATTTTTGCTGTGTTCAGTTACTGAGAACCGCTGTATTTTCTACCTGCTTCGTCACATCTTCGCTTTTTCAAGAGCACTATCTAATGATATTGGAAGGAACCTTACGATGTACAGTACCTAGTAACAGTAAAGAAAACAAGCATAGCAAGCCAGTATGTATGCTGTTAAGTTTTTGGCCCTCCGCAAGCAGAAACCACCATTTGAGCTACGTAACAATACGTAAAAGTCAAATAACTGTTTGCGAAACCCGAACCTAAGTTTACACATTCCGGTATGTCATTAGATAATTCGTTCGCAGTTCTACCAACAGATAGAAGACTCGTCAGGAACTTTAGTGTAACGCTGTTTCAGTTCCCTTCAAGGGAAGCTGTTAATCCGTTATAGAACGCTGCCTCTGTGTGAGTAAAATAATTCCGCTGTGCACGTGGGCTCTGGCGTTACCCTTTATCGCCTTGCGCCGCGTCACAAATACCGTGTGTACATCAGCGTGAAGTATACGGAAGAAGCGTACACACGCAGACCAGATAAGCCAGCTGACACACTCCCCTCCCCTCCGCGACCTTACTCATTATCTCTCAAACAGTAGTCAATGAATTCGTGTCCCCCTCCCCTCTCCCGCCCCTTCTGACCCAACCAACCCACTGAGACAGCCTACTGCCACAAGGCACGCTGCTCCAGCCAGGAAGCGGCGCTCCACCGTGAGAATGTTCTAGACTCTTGTGTTCCCCCACCCCTCCACGTGCACTCCATCTTCGCAGAGAAACCACGCCTCTCCAGGAACGGCGTGATTAAACGCTTAGTCTGCCTGGAATGCATGCACATCATGTTAGCTATTTCGGAGCAACTGTGCCGTCAGAATGTTCCATAGAAGTGCGAAGGCTTGCTGATGCGTTGTATCTTTGCTTTCTTAGAGCATCTTTCCACGATTGAGGCAGTAATATTATATCTTAAACACCACTTACATAATTACGACAGACTGTAAACGAAAAAAAAACAGCATATGCCTATCATTCATCAATGCATTTGGATGGAAATAATATTTACAAGGTTTACTAAATTAATATTTACGTTTGCTACGATACACAAAAAGCAAAGGCAACAACAGCACTTACAATATTTAAAAGGGAACAAAGAATTGGTAGCGGACCACAATCGCAAAACAAGGAATAGGAAAATTAATAAATGTATCTAAGTGCTATGGTCGACAAAGATAGGTATTATCAAAATCCCATTTGAGATAACGCCTGGCAGTGCTACTATAATTACGAAAGTTAATCATGATGTTTAAGGCAGTAGACAACTTAAGTAGCTTCCACTAGTGCCGAGCTGGAACAGCAATTAAACGTGCCTTGCAAAAGAGTTTATTATTAACATTATTTTATCTGAGACCCATGCATACGGGAGTATGATCTGGACATATCTTAAATGAGTAGCGGAAGCACATAAAGAAGCTGTTGTTTGCATTACAACCTGTATTCTACGATTCTGTACTTGGCAATATTCTTCCTCAAACCTTAAATATAATAGTTATAAAAAAATTCTCTAAGTTACACAACGGCTACACGTTTGCTTGGGATTAAAATCACAATTCGGCGAGAACTTAAATACTCGACAAAAATTAAAATCCATTGATTTGCTACAAGTGTAATATTACTGCCGCGACAATTAACAATGTTCCTCCCCCTCCCCCCCCCCCCCCCCCACCTGAATCTGAACTGAAAAACTGACGCTACAGCTTCGAACTACGCATATTTCGATTCGCAGATCCTCTTCCAATCAACGAATTCTCAGGTAGTTTCTGCACTTACCTGTGCTGGAGGGAAAATGTCCTCGAGCAGTTCCTCCTCAGGAGGGGGTGGGGCAGTTAGGGTGCCCCTCCGAGCCCAAAGGCGCTGCAAGCCAGGGGGTGGGGGCTGCTCTTCTACGGCTGCGGCTTCAAGCATTAGTGGCGACAGCATATTTCTCGACTTAGAGGCGGAAACAACTGCAAATAGAAATTACTATTATTTTATGGGCGAAGGTTCGATTTGGGGGAAAAAAAAGAGAGAGAGAGAGGGGGGGGGGGGGGGTAAGTAATTGGTCTACATTTTTTCCAAGGTAGTCCAGATAATTCACAATATGTACAAAATATGCAGCTGTTCCTCCGAGCCATGGTTTCTGGGGTAATATTTACCGTTTGATAAACGCTATTTCAACTGATCGAGATTGACAAGTTTACACTGCAAATAATTCATAGACTATGAAACCAATTCAAGTCACCGTTTTCCCTTCCTTTCACACTGCACTAAAAGCGAAGAATTTAATTCAGTATGTGTACACATTCAAGTCTTCAATTCTGGCAAAAATATGAGAACAGTAATTTTTAGTACAAACGCTAATGAAACCAAACATGTTCACGTGGCTGGCCCTCTTTCGGTACTGCACGTAACTACTGTAGTTTCGTGAAAGTGTAGAATCAGTTGCTCATACCGCTGCTGTCGCGTTTTCTGCTTACCTTCGGTGTGTCCGTGACAAAGGCATCACCTAGGTGGCTGTGGGTCACTCTATTCGTTCCCCGGCCACGTAGCAGCCTGGAATGTGCCACTCTGCCTGCCTTACCACCAGGCCAGCGGCCCCAACGCGATCGATAACGCTGCACGTGTCCGCTACGCCGCTAAGGAAAAAGGAGGCTAAAGAAACGCTTCTTGTGCTGAATGTCTTGATGCTGATCGCCGATGGATGCTCGAGAGTACCTAAGGAAATACGGGTAAAGGTGTCGATGTACTGCAGAAATAAATGTTTTCATTTTCGTACATCGTATGAGTTTGGGCTGTACGTAGTAGTTCCTTGGTTCATGCAGGCGTTGACGGAAACAATGGGGCAGCAATTCATTTACGAAACTTCCCATAATCTGGAAAGGGGAGTAGGGCAGCAGACGAAATGTGTTCTCTCGGGGGCAAGCCTTCGAGGTACATTTTCCCTGGTAACGGTGGACTGGAGGACGGAATAAGTATTGTCTTCGACGGTCGATGCAGGGTATGCTTACCAACGAATCAGGACTGGGCGTTTTCGACTGGCACAACACACTCTCCCTCTCGCTGCGAAGGCTTCCAACTCAATGCTTGCGCGCCACCGCGCTGTCACTTATATTGAGCCCGACCGCGGCCTCCCATTGGCCTGCGCCGTGCTTGCGCAAAGCCACGCGCACACCGCGTGCTGCGCGGTGCAGGCCAGCAGGGCTGCCAACACGTCTCCGCTGCACTGTATACTCTGGTCGGGATTTCCCTCCCACTCGACAGGTGCTTCTGAGATTGTCTTTCGTGCTCAGATAACGTCTCAGCGGCTTCACACGCCACGTGTTTGTCGTGTTGCGTCCGAAATTCCATCGACGAAGCCAAGTTGTAACATATACAAGTGTGTTGTAGTTGGTACACGAGAAACAGTGGCGTGAAAGTTGCGTTACCGCCACTAATTTTAATATGCCTTCCCAAACGCTACAGTGACAATCCCAACATAGGCAACGTATTTCAGTACACAAAGTGACACAATTACCAAATTGACAAAGCTTCGAATTGTAAGAGGACCACAAACAGTAGACAAAGTGTAGACCAGACTCTATACATTGGACAGTTTTGGAGGTCATTACACCTTTTTTCATTGCGCTAGATGAATTTTCTTTTTGTGATTTAACTCGCCGGTGCTAGTTTTTGTGGTTGCGCTTCCTTTCTGCTTTCCGTGACTGATGCTGCCACCTGGCGGCTGGTCACTGTGTAGAAGCTGCAACTGTTTCCCAACGGTCGGTTTTTCTCACAGAAAACACGAGTGCTCACTTTACAGACACCATTAAAAGACGAGTTCCAGTATTTTTATTCTCCAAGATCGAAAACTGGGAACATTTTAGCTCTGTGCATCAGAGAGCCGTTTCTGGAACTACGTGAGGGAATTTTATACCTCTTTAAGATGAAAATAAAAATCTTTAAATACAAACAATTTTGAAAATGCAGAGATAATAGAACTAGGAAACATAAATTAAATGAAATTACTGAACTATATGAATTCAGGTAAAAAATCATTTGAAGTTAACCTTAAGGCGTGGATTAATAATATGAATGATCATTTATTAGGCAATTAATTGTCAAGAGGTGGTAAAAGCTGGCAATAATTTACAGATACAGTCGAAATTCGCGTTGGAAACGTGCAGTATAACGCGATACTTATTTTTATCGTGTGTAGCTGCATCCACTTTGATACAGTCGCCAAATGGCAGTATCAGTTAGGGAAAGTATGAAGGAGGAGAAACACCAGAAACTAGTACCGGACAGATAATAGAACGAAGGAACTATTGATTAGGCAACGCATTGGGTTTTCTGAGCGTTGTACAACGAAGGATCATACATGTGGTCGCTTGGTTTTACTGTAAGTCGCTCGAGAGGCGACTTGAATGCATCCGCTGACTCAACGAGATGCCTGCAGAAGACAGTCGCCGCGCTTAAACTGGAACACGTGCGCATAACGCCCGATCCGGGTCCGCTGTCTACGCGGAGGCTGAAGTCCTCTGCGTGGAATTGCCGTCGCGTGCGTCACAAATGGTCAATCGTCACCTCGCATGTTCCGTTCGCTCAGCGGCTGCAGCAGTTACGTGAACGGTGAAAATAATTTGAAAACGTCCATATTTTACTAACTATCTCATGTTCCGTTCGCTCAGCGGCTGCAGCAGTTACGTGAACGGTGAAAATAATTTGAAAACGTCCATATTTTACTAACTATCTTATGCCCTAGACCAAGAGTGCGCAACCGGCGGCCTGGAGGCTGGGTCTGTGCGCGAGTGGTTTCAATCCAGTCAACGAAAGAAATTCGCTAAACTACTCCGAATTGTTTGTCGACTGAGAGTGTCTGTCTCATTGCCTTATTTTGCTTTTCTATCCCTTCTCATATTAACATCAGTAAATAATTCATATCCGTTGTGGACGTATTAGAACACAGCAACAGTTGATATTGGTGATTTATAACCAGTTAGCTGCAACCAACTGCTTTTATAGGAATTTATTTTTATGCGATGTCATACCATATTTCCTGACAAGCCATCATTATACGTTTACATTAGTTTATGTGTCGTGATCAATGTTTCTTTGCTGCAAAATTTTGCGACGGAAGTATTTTTTTTTTCTTAGGACATCTATTGTAAAACGTAAGTAAAGATACAATGTTCAAGACACGTAAGTAAATGTAAATATCTGAGTTCATGCGCTAGGAACGCTGCAAGGCGGCCCGCAAGGTTAAATATGTGAATCTGGCCCGCGGGTCACCAAAGATTGCCTGGACTCTTTCAAATTTAATGGCAAACAAAACTAATTGCCACCAGCCACTGATTTGCATCTGTTTTTCAGAGAGCTCAATCGTCCACCCTCAGGTAGTTTGCAATGATTTTGTTGCAGTAAAAGTGAGTATCTGGCGAAATCATTGTAAGTCACTTCAAGATGATTAACCCAATGTTTACCAGTGGTGCCTGGGACCTTTAAAGGACGATTATGAATCTTACCAGCGGTGTGAGCGGAGCCATCACGTTTGCTATTAGCTACTGACCACCAGCAGCTAACCCCAGTACCCGCTGTTAACATTCTCACCTTTCTGGCTTTGAGATTACTGCTGTACCTCATACTCTTTGTGTGCTCCGCTGTTTGTAATTTGTTTTTTGTTTGTTATTATAAAGACCAGACAACTTTATGGTTTTGTTGGTGGTAAATGTTTATGTGACTTTTGATATGTTTTGTGTGCCGCAAGTCAGTACTACGAGTAGACTTTCGAACTAAACAAATAATCAGGCCGAGGCTTTTCCTCTTTTCAGCAGTGGAATCGTGAATTCTGCAGCTGCACAGTTGCAAAGCGACGTGATATATCTACTACTGGATGAATTAACAAGTGATCATATTCAGTTAACTGGGACGGTGATAATGAAAGAGAAACGGTGCCACCGCATAATGTGTCGTTTTCTTGATATGCCTGAAGTCAAAGCCAGCAGTAGTTTAAGATTTGCGATCATTGCGGGCTTGTGGTGATAATGTGTACGCTAACAACAAACGTAAATAAAGGACAATGTGTCAGCTGTTACAAACTATCGTTCTACAAGCTAACCGAGTAAAAGTCGCAGCACATATGCTTCCAGAGGGAACTTCGTTCTAGAAGGTGTACATTGTGTAACACTGTAAGGCACCCCTGTCGTACTAAATATGGATGTGTTAGACATGAGCTGTTGGGTACAGTATGAGAAATAACAGGAACTATTTTGCAGTGTACCAAAACAGTGAATAATACCTTGTTTGTCCGCAGTTCGTGGTCGTGCGGTAGCGTTCTCGCTTCCCACGCCCGGGTTCGATTCCCGGCGGGGTCAGGGATTTTCTCTGCCTCGTGATGACTGGGTGTTGTGTGCTGTCCTTAGGTTAGTTAGGTTTAAGTAGTTCTAAGTTCTAGGGGACTGATGACCATAGATGTTAAGTCCCATAGTGCTCAGAGCCCTAATACCTTGTTTACCAGTGGTTTGGCTGTGAAATAACATTTAATAAAAACACTTTCATTCTGAAATTACTCGTACTTACATTAATTTGCCATGTACTTGATGGTACCCATGTTAATAAAATAATAATTCTGACGAATTGATGGAAACAAAGTCATAACTGATCCTTGGAAACTATTTTTTGAGTCCAAATACAAAATGGAGCCTGCACATGGCTATTTTTGCTGTATATTAGTCCATACCTCAAGCTCTTATTTCAACAAGAAGATCTTAGCCAATGACTCCCACTGGTTTATTACTGTTGAAACGAAGACTTGTACTCTTTGTCGAAAGAGCATACATACTACTTACGTGGCTAGGATGGATTTAGAAATGGCCCGGAATGATTTCGGTGATAGTTAACGTGGCATTACAAAATTTACTGCATTGATTCTAAAGCTAGCTACTTCGGACGAACGAGAAGGAATTTTAAAACACCATATAAAAGACACTCAGAATAAAAAGGAGAAAAGACATAGGAAGGAAATCAACGGTTCCAGCTCATGCCATAAAAGATAGTCCAACGGTGCATAGTATCGAAAACAACCTCGTAATTTTGCATTAATTATTATCAGTATGGATCTGTCTAACTAAAAAAATTTTCGTGTCATAGATGTCTCGGCTTGTTATTTAAAAGGCATCTTCAGTGGATTAAAGCCTATATTTGTTTGTGTTTACCTTATTTACTTTACATATTGGGTATTTTATATTGAGGTTATAAACAGTTCTGACGCTTTCCGATTTTCTATGACATTGTATTAGTTTAAATTTCTACTTACAAATTGAGTAGATATTGCTCTACATGTGTTCTTCTCCTGGTTTTATAGCTATTCTTCCACTTATTTCATTCTGCAGATTTCATTTTCACAGCACGAGGAAATGAACACTCACTTTCAACATGTAATAATTTGGATACTAGCGTTCATTTTCTAGTGCTGTGCAAATGACATTTTCTATGGGGACAGATAGAAAACCAGATGTAAAACCGGAACAAGAAAACTTGTAGAGAAGTATTTACGAAATTTGTAAGCAGAAATTTAAACTATTGTGACGTACTTTTTATAACCTCAGTGTCCAATGACCAATATATACAAAAATGTATATATTTTAAGCCACTAAGACGCCCTCCAAATAATGAAGAGAAAAGGCGTATGACACGAAAAATTTGTTTCTTTTATTCTTAATTAGACACTTCCAAAATAATTATTATTAACATAATATGACACGCAACTGCGAACGACAGGACAAAGGAAGTTAAACAACGTTATTTTTCATACAATGAAGAAGCGATATATTATGGACATATAATGTGAAGTAACAGAAATTTAAGCTCACCTGAATAAATGCAAAGAAAAGACGCTCTTATTGTAAGAGCAGCGCATACCTAGAAACACTAGTATCTTGCATATATGCCCCTCTGTTACTGACAGCGTCCTTAAAAGGCACTCCGCGATTTCGGAGCTCAGATGTTAGTAAACTTGCATTTGTAAACAACCAACGGTGCATCCAAATAACTACTTTTAGTTTTTGATTTGAAAAGTTGGAAAATTAAAATACTGAACTTGTTAAAATATAACTTATTTTAAAGCTAAAAAATACCAACGCTTTTAGAGTATCAAAACGCACAGTTTTTGTAATCGTGACGCAGCTGTTTCTCCTACGGTATCACTGGACACATCACTTTCAAATGTACTTGACTTTTACTTTCATATAGATTTGATATTACTTAAAGCGTTGTCCGCCCCGATAGCTGAGTGGTCAGCGTGACGGATTGCCGTTCTACGGGCCCGGGTTCGATTCCCGGCTGGGTCGGGGATTTTCTCCGCTCACGGACAACCGGTAGCAGACTGAAATACAGAATGTAATAGCAACTGGAGCAGCTGTTTATTGATTCAGTAGACAGTTGCGCACAAACAGCGCCATCCAAACATGGGGAAAATACTAACTGGTAGTTTCTACTGTAAGGTCAACATTTCTAAATGTGTCATCCTCTAAACTGCCTCGCGAGTGTGGAAAAGTTGTCTTTCGGGAGAAACAAAATGGCTGAATCCGGTTGAGATAACGAGCTTGTGAGTGGAATTTCACCTATTCCATAGAGGTTCTCAGCTTATCGTCGTATTTGCTAATACGTTGATGGTTCTCCCAGTATTCCTACTATAAGAGTCCTTGCGTGTGCTCGTCACTATAACCCGTCACGAAATAAAATTTTCTGTGACATTTTTTCAGTGCATGTAAGTTTTCTTTCTTCGAAATATGAAAACCATCGTGGGAGAAGACACCTACGTAGCTCGCTTCAAAATGAGACTAGAGGATGACACCTTCTATATATGTTGGTTAAAAGCGAAATATAATAAATGAGACCAAAAGTATCATGGACGAGAGTGGGATGCAAATAAATTAGAAAAAAGATACATGCGAAAACGTGACGTTACTTTTTTTTTCCATTCACTCAGTCGTACGTCTTGTTACAGCTGTTCCATCGCGAAGCAGCGCCTTCAGTGACGAAGAAAGAGCCAAGTTACACTGGTGTATCACCAGTAATTTCGGTAAAGTGATGACTGAAAGCCTCTGTTGAGATCAGAAGAAAGAGCACATACATGATGTGAGCCTACAATCTTCCCCCGGTTATAAAAAAGTATTTATAAGGAATTATACTACACACATCTATGCAGTTTATTGCAAATGGTAACTTAACTCATTTCTGCAATTGATGCCCGTAGATTTCCCTCCATTTCTTTGCCAACATCTCTTGCGCCACCGCCTCTAGAGCATCCCGTAATCGCGCCGTAAGAATTTGCACCTCAGGAACTGACGAACTGAACACTCTATACTTAATGTAACATCACAAAAAAGTCAGCAGAGGTTGTGTCTTGTGCACTTGTTGACCATAATGTCGGACCGTCTCTACCGATCCATCTATGTGGAAAGGTCTCATCCAATAACTGGCGAACAAATAACACTTAGTGTGACGATGGGCCTTCGTGTGGAAACATTATCCATGATTGAAATTCCTGTAATTAAGGTGTAACGTAAAGTTCCAACATGCCCAGGTAAAGTGTTGCCGTAATGGTAGCCTCACTGGAATAGAACGGTCCAGTAACTGTGTTGTGCATTACGTCTCATCACGAACTCACTTTCAGGTTGTCCCTTATCAGCTGTACCACGAGATGTACGTTCTCTGGTCCCCAGACCCGAACATTATTCCATTTTACTTTCCCGGAGATGTGAAAAGTAGTTTCATCAGAAAAACAAACTTTATAAAGGCAGTAGGTCATTATCTGCATCGATTCGTTACGGCATGTTCCTTGCAAACTCAGCACGCCTAGACCTATCATATGGCTGCAAAGCTTGCAAGAGTTGCATTTTGTATGGACAGAAATGCAGCCGTTCGTGTAAAACGTCCATGACCGTTTCTGAGGTAGGCCCGTTTCACTGGAAACACGGCGCACCGGTTTCCGCGGCCTGAGCTGTTACACTGCACACGCGGTATGAACAGTGATGTCATTCATTGTAGGTCTACCGCTTATCACTTGTAGTCAACACTGCCATTCTAAACTTTTCATATCATCCTTTGATGCGCTACACATTTGGCGGATATCGACCATTGGCTAACCTTAAGCGGGAGAAAATAACAATCTTCTGCGTATCCTTGTTGGATTAGTTCAGAGAAGCAGAATTCCAGGTAGACTATGCAACAATTCTACTGCCTCCATTGAATATCTCGCGTAGGAATCGCGAGAATAGATTGAATACAAACCAGATATATAGTGCCGTCAGCTCTCAACACGAACAGATCAAGTAATACTGATGTTCCAAATGTATTTTGTTGGTAACTTATGGTTTTATTACTTGATGTGTGATGCTATACTGCTGCATGTGCTCCACCAGCGAGGTATGTTTTATTATAATCTTGACGTTGGATTTTAATATCTATATGTTCACGACTAGATGACAGCGCAATGTAATGAGTGGCACAATATTTGAAGTATGCAGATAACATGCAACGCACATATGTTGAAAAAAATTTCTTTCGAAATGAATTTCGACTATTACACTTTAAAAAACTGGTGTAAAAATTTCTTTCAGATCTAAAGCCGACAAATAAAATTTGCCGAGACTAGTCGTTCCTATGTGTAAATACTGTGATCTCCGCAGTTAAAACTTCGAGAAGAAGATTATATTTTTCATAATAAAACATCGCTCTGCTGCTCACAGTATCAGGTAAGTTCTTTACAGTGCCATACACAACCACACATGTAAGGCGTAGGGCAGGGAGTCGCTAATATTGATACAACGTTTCTTCGATCATTCAATAGGTCAGTGGTTTTCGGCACAGAGATGTAGAATTATCTCATACTCTCCACGCCTGTCAGTCCTAGGAAAATCGCTCGCGCAAGACGCCGGCTACAGCTGAAAACGGATTCCTGCCGACGCTAATCGATGATCAAGTGCCTTATTACCCGAACCGGGGAACCGCGGAACTTTTTATTCCGGAAGTGTGGGAGCCTGTGGCAATTACCGCGTCATTCTCTCGAGAGCAGCTGCGCGACGAGTGGACGAGTATAACGGGGCGGCACGGGATAGCGGCCGGGCGTTCTCATGAATAGCGGCCTGCGCTTATCTCGACCTCCACAAAGCCGGCTTGCGACGTGGGCGAGTGTTACGCAACGTGGTCGCCGCTTATGCGTCGGCCGGCAAGTTCATTGCCGGATCAGCTGCACGAGTTAGTACGACGCGTGAAGCCACCGGCTGCATCCCGAGGTACATAGTGCGCAATTTCTCCGTCGTAGCTGACAAAAGTCCGGCACGTCTGAACACAATAGTGACTGACACCAGTGCAGTTGCTGGCGGTACCAGAACAATAAATCAGTAGAGAATAATCGTCCTGGACTTTAACCTGTGTTCCCAAAACAGTTACAAAAATGGCTCTGAGCACTATGGGACGTAACTTCTGAGGTCATCAGTCCCCTAGAACTTAGAACTAATTAAACCTAACTAACCTAAGGACATCACACACATCCATGCCCAAGGCAGGATTCGAACCTGCGACCGTAGCGGTCGCGCGGTTCCAGACTGTAGCGCCTAGAACCTCTCGGCCACCATGGCCGGCAAACAGTTACACAAACTAAAAATAAAAATCACCAGTCACCAAACCAAATTCCGTAACAGACAATATTTATATTTTCCTAAATTATATTAAGTCTACAATGTTATAACAGTTTCATTTCCACACACAGCCACTTTTTAACTTTTCAAGACCGACTAGTTTCAACCATCACTGTCTTCTTGTATTATCGTATCTCCTGTGCTTACCTAATATCTTACAGCACACTGTGTAAGATAGCGTGTTCTGAAGTTGGCCAGTGACAACCGAAAGAGGGCATTTGTGAAACCTCAAAAGTACATATGTCTGATAGTTATAATAATTAAATCATTATGGGTGGACAGCACAGACTTCCCCTTTGACAAAATATAATGTCTTTCCGCAATAGACAATAAAGGTTTCCTTTCAGTTCTTCTAATACTTTAATGTTAATAATGTCTACGTCAACATCTACAAGGTGTTCCATTGGTCTGATGACGCATGCACTGTGTTTGTAGACGGCGGGCAGCGAACGCTCCGTTGTCCAGCGAGACAGATATGTGTCGCCCATCTACCACCGCAGTGTTAAATTTAAAATACTGTACAGAAAATGGCTCTGACATGGGAACCTCCCCATCGCACCCCCCCCCCCCCCCTCAGATTTAGTTATAAGTTGGCACAGTGGATAGGCCTTGAAAAACTGAGCACAGATCAATCGAGAAAACAGGAAGAAGTTGTGTGGAACTATGAAAAAATAAACAAAATTTACAAACTGAGTAGTCCATGCGAAGATATGCAACTTCACGGATAAGAGGACCACAGGAGCGCCGTGGTACCGTGGTTAGCGTGAGCAGTTGTGGAACGAGAGGTCCTTGGTTCAGGTCTCCCCTCAACAGAATTTTTTTTATTTTTTATTTTCGCAAAGTTATGATCTGCCCATTCGTTCATTGACGTCTCTGTTCACTGTAATAAGTTTAGTGTCTCTGTTTTGCGACCGCACCGCAAGACCGTGCCATTAGTAGACGAAAGGACGTGCCTCTCCAATGGGAACCGAAAACATTTGATCACAAGGTCATAGGTCAACCGATTCCTCCACAGAAAACACGTCTGATATATTCTAAACGACACTGGTGACGGCATGTGCATCACATGACAGGAATATGTTGTCGACCCACCTAACTTGTACACTTGGCGAATGGGTAAAAAGATTATTCTACATTGCCCGACTTAAGTTTTCTTGTGAATGTGAGAATTACTCCCAAAAAAGTGATGAAAACATAAGAGTTTGTCACATAAACTGCAACAAATGAATCCAACAGTTTCACAGTCGCACACTTTTCCCTGTGCTCTGTCAAAACATATGTTTTTAACGTTTTCAAATTTTTCCGTGTGTAGACCGTCAAATCCTGCATATGTCCAAGCAATTCTGAACATGTCCTGGAATTTTGGAAAGCGAAGTTGATTATGTGTGAGTGCCTGAACTTTGATAATTGTCTGAAAATAAAAGTTTAGGGTCGAAGGAAGTCTTGAACCAAGGATCTCTCGATCCGCAGCTGCTCACGCTAACCACGGGACCACGGCGCTCTTGAGCTTACACTTTCCTTGATGTTGCCTTACACATGGACTACTCCGTTTGTATATTTTGCTTATTTTTTTCATAGTTCCACACAACTTCTTCCTATTTTCTCGACTGATCTGTGTTTAGTTTTTCAAGGCCTATCCACTGTGCCAACTTATAACTAAATCTGAGGGGGGTGCGGTGGGAAGGTTCCCTTGTGAGGTACACGAATCACTGAACACTTCAGTTATACGTTGCAATCCATGCTATTAATACTGAGATTACCTTTTACAATCTGATACACAAATGCCAGTTCTCCTTCAGGTGCACTGCATAAGAAACGAATAACATAAAATAAATAATGATTTTAAGCCTATAATTTATACAAATTCGTTCATATAAAGAAAAGGAAGTGACAAAGAGCATCAAAGCAGTCATTATCTAATGGGTGGAGTTCTGAAAATATGGGCTATGTCATGAAAAATACGGGACCCGGAATTTTCGTCCAAATAAGTGAATGCACGGCATTTCCCGGGATATACGGGATGGTTGGCAACCCTATGCTCGAACTGCTTGCCTTTATTCTCCTCGCATTTCTAACATCTACCCAAGAAATTATTCATTGTAATTCTCTTTGAGAAATTCAAGTAACTGATCCGCGGATATTATGCTTCAGTTCTTGTAACGTGTGCGGATTTGTTGTGTACGCTTTATCCTTTAGTGATCCCCAAAATAGAAATTGTACAGTGTGAAATCGGGACTTACACATCGTAAACTGCATGCAAAGAAACACGTACGAGAAGCTCTCTTTCACTCAGTTCATCAAAAAACGGTTGCAAAATGTCTTGCACGTATCTGTAACTGTTAACGGTGTCACTAAAGAAAATGAGCCTATTATTCTGTAACCACTAGCTACGCATCACATTCTTTTTTTTCTAATCGTGAAGGGGTTCCTCATGAAGCGAATGTGTCTATTGGCACTCCAATGTCTTGGGAGTAACACACCATTGTAAATGGAACCAAACCTCGACCAAAACAGAATGAAGTAAGGCCATTTCACCATTGTGAACTTGTTTCAGAACCCATTTGGGAAACCTAACCCTGTGCACGGGATCACCGGGTTTAACTTCGTTCACTACTGTTACTTAATACGCTCAACTTTACAGTTCTTGTCATGAAAATTTCCTGTTTCACGAAATTTATTCACCAATTTACGAATTGTGTCATGGCTCGGAATTCGAATACCCGGAAATTTATGTTCGAGGCATCTCCAGACAATACGAGCAGATTCTGTACCCTCATACTAATCATAAAACAAATACTCGTCGTTCAATGGATTAATTCGGTCTTGCCATTATTACGTTCGCAGACTTCACTGTTACACTCTGATGTTTGTTTCACTGTTCGAATGACACTGACCGAAAAGTGCATAGTGCGGCAAACTTTGTCACCGTATGCTTCAGTTTATTAATGTTAATACCGTTAGGTCTTAGAATGATCTAATAAATATGTTTTGCTAAATATATTATATTAAGAAAAAAATAAGTGGCGCTAAATAATGAAGCTAGAAAGCTAAAATTAGTTCAGAATGTGCAAATGTACGTCACAATCAAAAGTTACAAGTCTCAACTTGGTCGGAGTAATATTTTGGTCAAAATCGTTTTTTTTTTTTTTTTTTGATATTGAAGACGCTAAATATTAGGCTCAGAAAGATGACAATTCGTGTGTAGCCTAAGTTTGATATGAAAACATTAACTACAGTATGTGACTCCATTAAGCTACCTCTATTAGTTTTCCAGTTATTCACTGAAAACTAAATTTGAAACGAAAATGTCCCTATTCATATTGGGTTAAGTATCATTCGTATTTGTTATAGAATGTTCTAATTACAGCACTCAGTTACATTGATGAAATAATACAGCTGCACCAACTTTCAAGACAGTTAGATAACAATCATCAGAAGGAATCTAAAAGAGGCAGTTCAAAGGTCAAGTTCTACTATCGGTCCGTTCTAAAACTTGTAGCCTGCAAAATTTGAATGCAGTCGAGCTAAAAGTTTTGCAGTGACTAAACCAAACTAAACTCCATTCATATAAAAACTAAGAAGATTGTAAATTGTTAAACGACAGAGAAAGGGGCCATTTAGATGCTACTTCCTTTGCCTAGAGCGGTTGACAGCAGATGTTCCGTTCGGTAGTCCGCTGCGCCCAGGGTGGTTAGAACAAAATTCCCCCTATTTAACACTTTACAACAAGGAAACTAATCACCGTACGAGGACCAAACTTGATAGGATTAACGTCAAGGAGATGGAGAAGTGAAATAATGGGGAATCAATTCAACGGAAACACTTTTAATATACAACATACCATTATATACCGGTACCATTAATGCTATGAAAGGGGATCGATATGGTGTTCCATCTGGCATGAAAACTGTTGAGTTCAATGCGTCTCTCTCCTGTAGGACGGGTTGACATGCTGGCGAAGCATATCGCAGTAACGCTGGCTAGTCTCACTGCACGTGTTTGGTCCTTAAGTGTCAACCTGTTCAAAACAGAATGGGCCAGTGGTGAACGTAGCCATGAAGCCACACTTTGTATGGTGACACGTTCACCATACAGAGGAACTTCATCCACAGTCACTGGAGGTGAAGATCCCCACAATCGGCAGTTCTCTGTGTTCACCTCAACCATCAGAGAAGAATGAGCTTCGTCTGTCCCTAGGATGGCCCAGGGTCAGCCTTCGTCGACTTCAGTCCTCGCGATAAAGTGGAGAGCGAAGTCAATACGTCGTTGTGCGCCCGGTGATGCAAGCTGATGTACGATATGGATCTTGTACGGATATCATTTGACGATGGTTCAAAGCACCTTCCGTACGGTAGGCTACGGGATGTTCAACTGTCGTGTCACAGCACGCGCACTGTCTGACGATTGGGAATTGCGCGCAGCGTCGTCTGTCATAGCGACAGCGAATTCATCAACGACATGTGGTGCAATCGGCCATCGGCCACTTCCCGGAGTGACGCCCAGTTCTCCAGTTGATTCGAACTTCCTCATGCTCCGCACAGCAGGTGGAGAAAGAGGACCTTTCCGTAACCCTTTCAGCCGGAGATATTCTCGAAGTGCAGCTGCAGCATTACTGTTGTTTTCATAACAGAGCTTCACCAACAGTGCCCTGCTCCTTTTGTCCAAGCTCATGTTGACACGTCAAAAGTGCACTGCAACTGGTCAGGTGTAGGTGTGTGAGACTATGAATCACGATGACTGATGACGACGCCTGGTGGCCATAGTTGGAACTGGACGGTGGCGATGTGACGCATGGAAATCCTGCACCCCATACTGTGGACATTAAATCTACGAAGTTTGGTACTCGTACGGTAATTAGTTTCCGTGGTATAACGTGCTAAATATGGAAAGTTTAATTATAACCACCCGAGCGGCAGTAAGATGAGTCACTTCGCACCGACCTATCAATTTGTCCGCGTCAGTCAAATACCGACACACGCTGCACCTCGGATGACGTCAGAGCTAGGCACCTTCCAAATGCGTGATTAGATTAGATTAGATTCAGTTTTCGTTCCATATATCCAAAAAATTAGATGATTTTTGTGGGTATGGAACATGTCAGAAAGTAAAAGTAGGAAGTGAACTCGCGAGGACTGTACAACGTCCTGGATCGCTTAGTTTTCACGCATGTTTGTGTGCCGCCTGTAATGTTGACAAAACCACTTGGCAGGTGGCGAGATTATTTTCCACTTCTAAGGCGAGCAGTTAACTTTGATGATTAGAAGTCAGGGTGATAGACCATTTTACTTGGAACTTACCGTACTTACCGTTGAGGTCGCCTCTGAACTGCTAATAGTACTGTTTCTGATAGCGACATTATTATTATTATTATTATCATCATCAGGAATATTATTATGTTTGTGCGTGTGAACTTTTACTGAATATATTAATCAGTTACAGCTCAAAACTTTTATTTATAGTAATAGTTCCTGATCCCGCTGAGTAAGTAGAAAGTAGGAACATTTTCTTTCAATGAGTACGAAGAGTAATGCTGACTTGCAGACTGGAAATTATGGCCAGTATTTTCTCCATCGCTTTCTAGCTGACCGCTGAAATAGTTTCAAAAAAAAAAAAAAAAAAAAAAAAAAAAAAAAAAAAAAAAAAAAAAAAAAAAAGGTGGTAGATAGCGAAATGTGTCCGGCTGCAAAAATGGTTCAAATGGCTCTGAGCACTATGGGACTTAAAATCTGACATCAGTCCCCTAGAACTTACAACTACTTAAACCTAACTAACCTGAGGACATCACACACATCCATGCCCGAGGCGGGATTCGAACCTGCGACCGTAGCGGTCGCGCGGTTCCAGACTGAAGCGCCTAGAACCGCTCGGCCACAACGGCCGGCTGTAGCCAGCGTGGCATTTCATTCTATCTAAGCACCTACATTAATTAGGTGTAACTTTTTATTTACATTTTTTTTAAGTCGATTGGTTTTACTCATGACTTCAATACATCGTATTACTCCCCGGTCTTTTGGCTACAAAACTCAATTTTTCAACGTCATCTCCGTTCAAAGCGACAGCCTTACGCCACTTTGTCTTGCTGCATCAATAACATCTCCACCAGCCACGCTCTTCTTCCTGCAGAGCGCATCCCTCATTGGGACAAACAGGCGGAAATCGGAAGGTGCGAAATCCGGGCTGTAGGGTGGATGAGAAAGAACAGTTCAATGAAGTTTTGTGAGCTGCTCTCGGTTACGAAGACGTGTTCAAAAATGTGTGTGAAATCTTGTGGGACTTAACTTCTAAGGTCATCAGTCCCTAAGCTTACACACTACTTAACCTAAATTATCCTAAGGACAAACACACACACCCATGCCCGAGGGAGGACTCGAACCTCCGCCGTGACCAGCCGCACAGTCCATGACTGCAGCGCCTAAGACCGCTCGGCTAATCCCGCGCGGCCGAAGACCCCTTGCGTTGTCATGGAGAAGGAGAAATTCGTTTGCATTTTTGTGACGACGAACACGCTGAAGTCGTTTCATCAATTTCCTGAGTATAGCACAATACACTTCAGAGTTGATCATTGTACCGTGAGGGAGGACATGAAACAGAATAACCCATTCAGAGACCCAAAAGATTGTCGCCATGATTTTACCGGCTGAGATTACTCCTTTGAACTTTTCTTCAGAGGAGAGGTGGTAGGCGCCACTCCATGGATTGCCGTTTTGGTTGCAGTTCGAAGTGACGAACCCATGCTTCATCGCCTGTGATGATGTTTGACAAAGAATTGTCGCGATCAGCCCCATAACGCGCAAGCAATTCCGCGCAGATGGTCCAGACGTCCAGTTGTGCAGAGAGGTGCTTGATTATGATCCATCGATCATCTCGAATGAGAGTGTCTGCTCGTTGCAACATTGTAGGTGCCACAGCTGTGCGCGGGCGACCATTACGCGGAAGATCGGACAGATTTCTTCCACCTTGTTGCGATGATGACAGACGCCTCGCCCAACGACTCACCATGCTTTTGTTCACTGCCAAGTTTCGGTCGACATTCTGCAACTTCCTACGAATATCTGCGATGCTCTGGTTTCCGCCAAAAGTTTCTCAAAGACACCTCTCTGCTTGGAACACACTTCCGCCACAGACGCCACTTCGAAGGTCATGTATAGCGCCGCCACAAAACTGAACTTCATGAAACTTTGGGGATGAAGTGGGAATATGCCAAGATGTCCCACAAAAAGATCCGCATTTTTTGCCAAGCGAAACTGGTGAGAAAAAAAAATGTTGAATTACTTATTGAACGACCCTCGTAGTCTGCATAATGAACGCGCTACTTTTTGTGACATGGGTTCCCATTGGCCGCGGTAGAGACTGTCCGTCAGATTGGCTTATGTGATATTACGGCAGCATCGCGAGAGCAGAAACAGCAGAGCACAAGTTTTAGGGTCATTCAATGTCGATTTGTGATCTGATTTTGATGCTACTTGCATTCGGATTTTAGCTTCATTCTTAATTCCGATTCTCTTTGAACTCTGATTCTGGAAGAGGCGTTGGAGATGTTTGCAAGTATAGTTTCGGAGAGAGAAATTCGTTCGAGATTTGACAAACGCGAGACGGCACTTGGCAACCCATCATTTGCTGCAGCGTCAATTGACCACCCAGCTCAGCTTCGCAAGTGTAATAAGTTCACGAGCAATGGGACGAGCCATTAGTACTCATGAGGGAATAAGCGCGCTTTGGTGTTTCACGTGAAGTTGATCGATCATATTTTGTACGGTGGTCTCTTGACCATGACTTTTTTATTGCGTTTTCATGCATTCTTGTCCGCCTTACTTAATGAATCGACACAATCAATATGGCCGATGCAACCCCGTGTTTCATTTCACTTAGATACTTCGCAGATTTTCAAATAACTTCCGGGAATTCAGTCAGGTAACACTTTCAGCGACCGCCGATATTTCGGCGGGAGAACACCCTGCCATTTTCAAGGCAAACTTCAACGGACAGGCGACGTACATGCATATTTAAAACCTCGGTTCTCGGACTGATGCAGGAAAGATAACACACACACTAAACACTGGTGCCACCAAAGATGACCAAGGTCAGAGCTATCGATAGTGAAGCTACGAACTCGCAGGTGAGGTAGCATTGACTCTGTCCCTCTGTTTTTTGACAAGGGAGAGAGCCGGATTCCAAACAGAGTTCAAACAAAAACCTCCATCCCTGTTAACGAGGTTGCTCGCTAATTTAATCTCAACTGCCTCCCTAATAACATTGTCCCAATAGCTGGACGTACATGCCAATATCTCGGTGCTCGGTGTTATTATGTGACATGGGGTGACCAGTATCCAAGCAATGTTCGGCAATAGCAGATCTACTTGGCTGCTGTAATCGTGTGTGCCGTTTATGCTCAGCACATCGGTCCTCCACGGTCCTGATAGTTTGACCAATATATGCCATGCCGCAGTTACAAGGAATGCGATATACACCCGCCTTATGCAGACCAAGATCATCCTTAACACAACTCAAAAGCGCTATAATTTTAGATGGAGGTCGGAAAATACATTTCACAACGTATTTCCGTAAAATACGACCGATCTTGTTGGAAGTGTTTCATACGTAAGACTTAGGTTCTGACTCAGAATTATCATCAATCACCCGATGTACAGTTGGTCGATAGCTCAAAGCACGTTCAATCTGTCTATCACTATAACCATTTTGACGAAATGTAACTTCAAGATGGGACAGCTCAGCTGGCAAAGACTCAGCGTCAGAAACAACATGTGCCCTGTGTACCAAGCCGGATGGTGACAACTATTAGCCAGTAAGTACAAGTCGGTGTGAGTACGTTTCCTGTAGACTGCAAGTGCCAATGATGCATCATCCTTCCTCCTAACCAACACGTCAAAAAAGGGAAGGCAACCATCCTCTTCCACCTCCATCGTAAAACGAATGTTCGGGTGGATCGAGTTCAGATGTTCTAGAAAGACATTCAAATTCTCCCTACCATGAGGACAAACAACAAAGGTATCGTCAACATATCTAAAAAAAACAGGCGGGTTTCAAAGGGGCCGACTCCAATGCACGTTCCACGAAGTCTTCCATAAACAAATTTGTAATCACAGGAGACAATGGACTATCCATCGCAACTCCATCTGTCTGTTCGTAATACTGGTCACTGAATAAAAAGTAAGTGGATGTCAACACATGCCGTAAGAGATTACTTAATTTAGCACCAAACCTAACCTCATTTAACTGTAACGAATCAGACAGAGGAACACGAGTGAAGAGAGAGACCACATCTAAACTCATTAAAATATCAGTGATTCAACCGCAGTCCCTCCAAACGACATAAAAAAATCAGCTGAGTTTCTGATATGATGTTCACACCGACCTACTTGTGGACTCAACAGAGAAGCAAGATGCTTGGCTACACGATATGTCGGAGCGCCGATGTTACGCACTATAGGACGGAAAAGAACCCCTTCCTTGCGAACCTTCAGAAGGCCATATAACCTAGGGGGAAGAGCAGTATATGTGTTAAGACTTTTGATAGTGTCCTGCGACAAACCACTTTTCTTCAGGAGGCTGTTGGTCTTTCTCTCAACACTTTTTGTGGGATCAGCATCGATTCTGCGATACGCTGAATCAGATAGTAAACGTTGCACCTTTTGTACATAATCCTGTTTATTTAAAACAACGGTGGCTGAAAGTGTTACCTGACTGAATTCCCGGAAGTTATTTGGAAGTTGTATATCCCAGGAGAAACTCAGGTATCACTTCGCGGATTTATTTACCAGAGTGAGCTTCCCATACCGACTTAAATTATAAACGTAACTATTTCCGCGGTCTCGGCTTTCGACTAGCGCTCAACACATCTAAGAGAGAACTTGATTATCTTTTTCACGTTCTGTGTTGGTTTGCATTCAGTTAACTTTCTCAATAAATTATTATGACTATGAATTCCTGTTTAATTTCAGTAGATAACAATCCCCTCTTCTAGCCCCATACCTACGGTTCATTGGTCAGGGCCACCCATCAGTTCCATTTGCTTGCGCACACCTCATTTCCATACATCTGAATCACAGTGGGGCGATATGCATATCGAGAGAGGAACCGGGTGCAGATCACTGGCTTGTTTCACGAAGGTATGACCTTAACCCAGTGATGTCTCGCACTAACTCGAAAAAAACTAGTCATCAGTGCAGCTGACTGCCATGCGGAGCAACCGGGATCGGTTCCTGGTACTCTGCCAGGAACTTTTCCTTTGTGTGAGGACTGGTACTTCGTGGACTCACCCTTTCCAAGATGCTACTCCAGGCGGGTGTAAAATGAATATGCGCAATTGAAAATACTGAAGCTAAAATGAAGATTTGGCCCTGTTTGACTACCCCCTGAAGCAGATCTTAGGATCTCTGAATGGTGATTATCTCTCTCTTGCTCTTTAACAGATAAATTACAACATAAACATAAATGAATGATTAAGGGAACTAGTAACTAGCAAATGATAAATGCTGTTTCCGCTTATACATTTATTGTAGATTAAAACCCCTTAATATTAGAAATGTTTATATATCAATGTCCAATGGACATAAATAGATACAAATGAATTTCCTAACTAATACGATTGGTCAATTGCCCAAATCTGCCCCTTTTTATGGCTACGCGATCTAATATAAATAACGCGGGACGACTGACATAATCTACGTACCAAACACTAGAAGACACTACTTTCAAAGATGATCTACAGTTATGTGCAACCTCAGTGGAAATAAAATTTACCTGATCGCAGCTGTTTAGCTTTATAGCCCTAATAAGCCGAAGCAATTAGCAATATCACCGTATGTACTGCGTCCGGTGCGTCCCAGTGATGGTTCTCGTACACGTCTGCGACGATGGAAGGACCCCAGCCAAAAAATAAAACTCTTTCAAAAACTAGGACGCCAGAAGGCGGTCCTCTGACTATTACAACCTAATACTGTCTTCTCCTATTTGTGTTCTACAGACAAGAAACGCGAACTCCCAGACACAAGGACGGAATTCAGATACCGTCTCCCCGTGAGTATAGACAGAAGAAGTGCTCTCAATCACTGAACACTGCGTACACAACGACGACTCCCTAGTTGGAGGCGAAGTCCAGAATCACGTAAGTTCGCAACAGTACAGTGCCTAACCGTTCTAACTATAAAATCTCCTAAAAGCAAAGACAGCAAGTCCATCTGTACCAACAAAAGCTGATACTGAGGGACCGTCAAACCCAGGTGCTCAAAATGGAAGACCTCTTCTCTCCACCGCTGGCTTCCCAGCAAAGCTCGGATCCCCTTCTTCATAACTCAGAAGGCGAACCATATTCTCGAAACCACGGAATATTCTCCCTCTCTATAGATTTTTCCGAACGCCGACCAACCATATTTTAGTCTTTTGTCGTCCAGCGCGGAGAGTTTGCGAGGAAATACCTATGATCATAGAATGGTACGCCTCTCAGAGTAAAAATCCTCGGAAATAAGTCAATCTGTGATTTCCGAGCTAAAGCTATTTCGTTCCTCTCTACTGCGTCCAACATTTTCAAAGTTTCCGACGTATTATCCAGTGATCCTTCCAGCCCCGCTACAATACCGGCTGGCCGCCGCTGTATTGTGATTCCGCGCTCAGGTGCCCAGACCGTCGGTCTTGGCACTTCCTGTGTGAAGCAGGACCAACATACTTGTGCGGGCTTTTCCGCCCAGGGCTTGAGTTACGCCTGCCATTTCATTTCCACTGGCGTTCCAACCTCTACTAGTACAGGCAATCATTCATTACTCCATTTTGATAATGAAGACTCTCCGTCACCTCTCATGCAATAAGCGTTAATAACTATTTACAAGGTATATGTGACACTGTCAGTCTTCTTTAAATATTCACATATACGATATACATCCTGTCAAATGATATGTAATTGCGGTTGTAAATCATGGCAAAGTATGTAGATGAGTGTTAGTAAGGTGCGAAATTATAGCCACCTTACACCTTATTTATTGCACAAGAACCAAACATGGGCAGATATCATACATATGTCATTTTGAAGAGAAGCCCTGAAAGTTTTTTTTTCATTTATACCGACACAGCGTAGTTTGGTAATTTGCCGACAGTCAGTGATAGTCGCAAACGTGGCGAGTTCAGGTGCGGAGAGAGCTTTCTGTGGGTTGCAGTTCGATGAAAACAAGTGTGCTACAGCTGTTCAACGGCTGTGTAGAACCAAGCCTGCATGGTTTCCGAGGTGCCGCTTCTTCGTTCCTCTCACCTGCGTTCAAGATTATCAGCATTCGGAAGTATCATCCGGTTATCCTTCCGGCCCCTATTACAAAAGCGGCCGGCCGTCACCCTATTGTGCTCCAGAGCTCAGTTGCCACGACGTCCATCTAGTTACTTCCTGTGTTTAAGCAGGACCAACACCTGTGCGGGCCTTCCACCCAGAGCTTGAGTTCCACCTGCCGTTTCAGCTCCACTGGCGTTCCAACCTCTACTAGTACAAGCAATCATTCATTACGCCGTAATTATAATAAAGACACTCCGTCACCTTTCATGCAAAAACCGTTAACAATTATTTACAGGATGTACGTGACAATGTCAGTCTCCTTTATATATTCATATACAGGATGTTACAAAAAGGTAAGGCCAAACTATCAGGAAAGATTTCTTACACACAAATAAAGAAAAGATGTTATGTACAATCCTGGAAATGGAAAAAAGAACACATTGACACCGGTGTGTCAGACCCACCATACTTGCTCCGGACACTGCGAGAGGGCTGTACAAGCAATGATCACACGCACGGCACAGCGGACACACCAGGAACCGCGGTGTTGGCCGTCGAATGGCGCTAGCTGCGCAGCATTTGTGCACCGCCGCTGTCAGTGTCAGCCAGTTTGCCGTGACATACGGAGCTCCATCGCAGTCTTTAATACTGGTAGCATGCCGCGACAGCGTGGACGTGAACCGTATGTGCAGTTGACGGACTTTGAGCGAGGGCGTATAGTGGGCATGCGGGAGGCCGGGTGGACGTACCGCCGAATTGCTCAACACGTGGGGCGTGAGGTCTCCACAGTACATCGATGTTGTCGCCAGTGGTCGGCGGAAGGTGCACGTGCCCGTCGACCTGGGACCGGACCGCAGCGACGCACGGATGCACGCCAAGACCGTAGGATCCTACGCAGTGCCGTAGGGGACCGCACCGCCACTTCCCAGCAAATTAGGGACACTGTTGCTCCTAGGGTATCGGCGAGGACCATTCGCAACCGTCTCCATGAAGCTGGGCTACGGTCCCGCACACCGTTAGGCCGTCTTCCGCTCACGCCCCAACATCGTGCAGCCCGCCTCCAGTGGTGTCGCGACAGGCGTGAATGGAGGGACGAATGGAGACGTGTCGTCTTCAGCGATGAGAGTCGCTTCTGCCTTGGTGCCAATGATGGTCGTATGCGTGTTTGGCGCCGTGCAGGTGAGCGCCACAATCAGGACTGCATACGACCGAGGCACACAGGGCCAACACCCGGCATCGTGGTGTGGGGAGCGATCTCCTACACTGGCCGTACACCACTGGTGATCGTCGAGGGGACACTGAATAGTGCACGGTACATCCAAACCGTCATCGAACCCATCGTTCTACCATTCCTAGACCGGCAAGGGAACTTGCTGTTCCAACAGGACAATGCACGTCCGCATGTATCCCGTGCCACCCAACGTGCTCTAGAAGGTGTAAGTCAACTACCCTGGCCAGCAAGATCTCCGGATCTGTCCCCCATTGAGCATGTTTGGGACTGGATGAAGCGTCGTCTCACGCGGTCTGCACGTCCAGCACGAACGCTGGTCCAACTGAGGCGCCAGGTGGAAATGGCATGGCAAGCCGTTCCACAGGACTACATTCAGCATCTCTACGATCGTCTCCATGGGAGAATAGCAGCCTGCATTGCTGCGAAAGGTGGATATACACTGTACTAGTGCCGACATTGTGCATGCTCTGTTGCCTGTGTCTATGTGCCTGTGGTTCTGTCAGTGTGATCATGTGATGTATCTGACCCCAGGAATGTGTCAATAAAGTTTCCCCTTCCTGGGACAATGCATTCACGGTGTTCTTATTTCAATTTCCAGGAGTGTAGACATGTGTCCGGAAACGCTTAATTTCCATGTTAGAGCTCATTTTCCATGTTCTTCCACCTACGCTCAATGGAGCACGTTATCATGATTTCATACGGGATACTCTACCTGTGCTTCTAGAACATGTGCCTTTACAAGTACGACACAACATGTGGTTCATGCACGATGGAGCTCCTCGAAGTGTTCGTACACTTCTCAACAACAGATTCGGTGACCGATGGATTGGTAGAGGGGACCAATTCCATGGTCTCCACGCTCTCCTGACCTCAACCCTCTTGACTTTCATTTATGAGGGCATTTGAAAGCTCTTGTCTACGCAACCTCGGTACCAAATGTAGAGACTCTTTGTGCTCGTATTGTGGACGGCTGTGATACAATACGCCATTCTCCAGGGCTGCATCAGCGCATCAGGGATTCCATGCGACGGAGGGTGGATGCATGTATCCTCGCTAACGGAGGACATTTTGAACATTTCCTGTAACAAAGTGTTTGAAGTCACGCTGGTACGTTCTGTTGATGTGTGTTTCCATTTCATGATTAATGTAATTTGAAGAGAAGTAATAAAATGAGCTCTAACATGGAAAGTAAGCGTTTCTGGACACATGTCCACATAACATATTTTCTTTCTTTGTGTGTGAGGAATGTTTCCTGAAAGTTTGGCCGTACCTTTTTGTAACACCCTGTATATGATGTACAACCTATCACATGTATGAATGCAGAGTCTCGCGGCGATAACATTGAATAAAATGTTCTCGGGTTTCCAACCGCGTCAATTGCTTAAAACTACACGAGCTTTCGGTCAAGCACTCCTTGGCTATTGTCAAGTGATATGACATATCACTTGATATGACATATCACTTGACAATGGCCAAGAAGTGCTTGGCCCAAAGCTTGTTTAGCTTCAAGCAATTGATGCGGTTGGAAACCCGAGAACATTTTACTCAACCTATGTAAGTAGGCTGTTTATGTTTTCTTATTGGCAACGTTAAGTAGCGCTCTGTATGAAAATCACTGGCTGTTCTGTGTGCAGTCTGTGGCTAGTTTGCATTGTTGTCTGCCATTGTAGTGTTGGGCAGCTCGATGCGAACAGCGCGTAGCGTTCGTTGCGCAGTTGGAGGTGAGCCGCCAGCAGTGGTGGATGTGGGGAGAGAAATGGCGGAGTTTGGAAATTTGTAAGACTGGATGTCATGAAGTGCTATGTATATTATGAGTTTTCAACACTATTAAGGTAAATTACATTGTTGTTCGCTATTAAAATCTTTCATTTGCTAACTATGCCTATCAGTAGTTAGTGCCTTCCGTAGTTTGAATCTTTTATTTAGCTGGCAGTAGTGGCGCTCGCTGTATTGCAGTAGTTCGAGTAACGAAGATTTTTGTGAGGTAAGTGATTTGTGAAAGGTATAGCTTAATGTTAGTCAGGACCATTCTTTTGTAGGGATTATTGAAAGTAGGATTGCGTTGCGCTAAAAATATTGTGTGTCAGTTTAAGCACAGTCCTTTATAATTGTTCAAAGGGGACGTTTCATATGTCGACCCTTAGCCGAGGATACCTCACTGGAATATTCTGATTTTTTCTTGTAGTTTGTGTAATTAGTGTAGATTTTGGTTATTGCTAGCGCGTAATTGTAGAGAGAATCTCCTTTGTAGTTGCAGTCTTTCATTGTTGTACAGTAAAACAGGTGTGGCATGCATGTAGATTTGCACCAAGTACTTCGCAGCTGCGCTTGCAATTAACTAGATATTATTTTCAGCGCTATGTTAATGTGTTCTCTTATTTTCTGTGTTATCGTGTGAAATATTGTGACAATAATGGCGTGTGAAAAACGTAACACTAGGCTCCAAAGTAAACTGAGAAATAATAGTGACGACGAGCGTAGCTTACCAGCACCGCTGTGTAATGAATTAACAGACATTCAAAGTAGTAATTTGGCAACTGTGCATAGGGAAATGGAGCGGGCGTCAAATAATGGTGTAGACAGTGAAACAGGTAGTGAACAGGAAAGCATTATCGATCGATCGGTCGGCAACAGCTCGCCTCAGGAATCGGAAATGTCAGAACATAATACTGGAAATACTGCAGACTCAGGTTTTGGGTTCTCACTGTTTTCTCAAATGAGTCAAGACACATTTTCCGCTTGTCAAACTGTGAATGTTGCCGGTGCAAATTCACTGCCGAAAAGCACTGAGGAACATGTTTCAGACACCAGTGCATTGTTATTACAATTAATGCAACTAATGGGACAAAAGCTTCAAAAGTTAGACACAATGGAACAAAATCAGAGACAAACACAGCAAAAGCTTCAATAGTTAGACACAATGGAACAAAATCAGAGACAAACACAGCAAAAGCTTCAAAAGTTAGACACAATGGAACAAAATCTTCAAAAGTTAGACACAATGGAACAATACCAGAGACAAACACAGCAACAGTTAGACACAATGGAACAAAATCTTCGGAAGTTAGACACCACACTTGAACAAACACGTGAAGATTTAACTACTGAGTTACATAACATTGAATCGAAATGTCGAAAAGTCTGTAATGACGTAAAAACACAAATTTGTGAGCATTTCCAACCTATTTCTTCGCGTCATGAAAATGCATTACAGAATCACGAAGCAGCCATAAAAGAACTGCAAACTATTGTTCATGAAAATCACGACACCTTGCAAGCTAAAATTGACTCAGTTGCATCTACCGATTCGGTTACGCAACTTGCAAAAACTCAGGAAAACTTAAAGGACACAGTAGATACGATTTCAACACAAATGGACACTCTGAAACTTGGTTCAGAAAAACACACAGAGGAAATAATTTCACTAACAGATAAAGTAGCCGAACTTTCAGATCAGTTCACTAACTTATCTACAAAGATAGATGATGATCTGAATGACACAAGACCTGTAGCCTTCACTGACACTGAAGAGTATGAACAAATTAGAAAATTCAAACAAAATCAAAATCAAATCAATACACGGTACAAAAGAGAAATCCGGGAAGTACACGATCAGTTGGCACACGTAATACAAGAATTACATAGTTCAGAGTACACTCGCGCTCCAACACGGGAAGAGGGACTTAGAAATACGGGAAAGCCACAAAATAATAACACAGGGCATTTCGGAAATTATGAAAGAAATTGGCACGGTGCACGGAATTTTGAAATGGAACCGCCGAAACGACGTAACAATGACCGATATGCGACTCGCCGACACGATGATTTTGACTATAAGCTGTTCATTACTACACGTAAATTTAAAACATTTAAGAATTCTGGCAACGATATTCGTCCACAAGCGTGGCTCCATCAATTCTCTGATTGTTTTCCTCCCCAATGGTCATTAGAGCACAGATTAGAATTTATGTGTGGCTACTTAGAGAATGAATCAGCTGAAAGAATGCGATCGGTCATTCACGATTGTCACAGTGAAGGAGAATTTTACCATGCCTTCCTCTCAGCATATTGGTCTCAAGCTACACAAGACCGAGTAAAACATAGCATCATGATGATGAAACACTTTGAGCAATCTGAATTTTCCAGTCTTGTGAAATATTTTGAAGACATGTTGCATAAAAATCAATATCTTTCAAACCCATACAGCCCTTCAGAACTCATCCGCATTTGCTTAATGAAATTGCCTGAACATTTAAGAAATATTATTTTGGCAGGACGTTGCAAAGACGACATTGAAGCTTTTCAGGGACTCTTACAAGAATTAGAAATTGACACAGACAGTCGCAGGATGTGAAAACAGGAAAACAATCACTACAGGTCACGTCCGTCACAATTCCCTGACGACAGAAACAATAACTGGACACGACAAGTCTATTCTTACAACGCAAATCGTGACCAAAACAGACACCACCCATATGACAACCACTGGCAGAGTAATAATAGTTACAGAGAGAGATCGCATTTCCGTAGTAATGAATATGACAGAGATTACCACAGAAAGAGACAATATGGGAACAAAAACAATTATTATCAAGGGAGACAGAATAACTTCAGATGCAACAGTTTAGCGCGCAGTTCCGACTCCGGGAGAAATTCTCCACCACATGACCGACAAACAAGAAACTATGTAAACTACCGACAAAACGACAGACCTGAATTCCATCAGAACTGGCGGGATTCAAACAGAGCAGGGCACTCTCGACAAGGTGGATTTGTAGAAATTAGGTCTCCTAATCCCAATAACGACGCACACCAACAAAGAGACAGACAATGACTCGCACCGCAGGCAGCCACGTGCGCCGGCTGGCTCAAGGAAAAATTACATAGACGCTAACCTTGAGAAAAATTTTAGCATTCTTTACCGATGTACCATATACCACATGATAATTCCGTTGAAGCTGGAGCTCTGCACAGTAGTAAGAGTTAAGGCTTGCATCACATTTCACATGTAAAACCGTTTATTGAGAGATAATCTGTTTTTTAACTTAGTCTTTGCCATTAAACTTTTCACTTCACGCTAATAGTACAATTTGTCACACTGAGAAACTGTTAACATATAACAACGTTTTGAAGTTAACTATCCAGCCTAGAACCTAGGGAACATTTTTAAACAGAAATTACGAATGCATTGTTATAGTGAACAGACGACACAATGTTGTTATTTGTACATTATTGCTTGTTAGTTGCACGATTACGTAACGACTATAAGGCTGACATACTTAGAACATATACCAGTACTGCTAATGAGATTTTAATGCAACATTTTGGTTTACTTGAAAATACATTCTGGATTTAAAGTACTTTGAGATTTTAATGCAACATTTTGGTTTACTTGAAAATACATTCTGGATTTAAAGTACTTTCTGTGAGATACCAGATGACACAGTGGTTAGTTTGTGTGACAGCTACACGATTTTATCACGACGCTACTAATGAGTCACAATTTACAATGTTGCTTTTGCGCTGTATCTGTTTTTTATCTGCACAGTTTTTCTGTATTATTCTGGAAAGTAAAACATGTTTTAGTAGTAACTTTTGTGGTATAGCTACAATGAGACAGCCTTTTTCGTAGCACAATACGTTACATTATAGTACTTTCTTGATCACGGTAAGGTACGTAATAACTACGGTATCTATACGCAAAGCATTTCACTTTCGTTTATGATGAGGTAAGTACATTGACTTCAGCAGAACTTTGCTTACAGAGGACGATAACTACGACACTTCCGCAGAATTGTCTCACAGCAAGACGCACATTTAGCGCTACAGGACAAGCATTTGATTGATTAATTTTGTACTTAAATCATTTATTTTTCAAGATTTTTGAATTACAAAGAAAGTTTTCCGTGATACATTTCACATTCCATTGCTGTAATCTGTAACACCTGAGGGTATAATTACATTACTCCTCAGGGGGGTACACACTTACTTTGTGTACCATGTGTGTGGCAAGCACAAGGAGCCCTAGCTAATATGGTATTTGCTTATACAACTTTACACATCGGTACCATATTTCTCTAACACAGAATTACACAGCTATCTGATCATTTAACTGAGAGAGAGAAATGTTTATTTTTAGTACATCAGTGACAGATGTTTACGCAATTACACCGTTGGATAACTTCACACTTATGAAATTGCATTTTGTCTGCACTGTGTGAACTGTTCATATTTTTTTGGAACCATTGTGATACTATGAGAGCTTTGAATGATGTATTTGGTATGAGATCATGATTTTTAAAGTACGTTTGAGGTGGATGACACTATTGAAATGAGCAGAGAATTTTTTTAGGTTTTGACAAAAGCTACGACGTTTTTGAGATTTGACTGAGTTGTTATGATGTTGTTTTTACGACGACGATGTGTATTATGCTGTTGAGGTATGTTTATGATCAATAAGCTGATACTATATGAGTAATTTGATTATGCTACATATTTATTATGATGAAATATTGAAGTGTCGTCGCAAGATTGACGTGTCGACGAATATATATACATGTAATAAGGTAAGGAGTAATGAATAGTGGTTAGGGACTCTGACTTGTGAAAAAGGATGTTGGAAACTAAGAATCGTACTTTAAGAGTAATGAAATGTGTGTAAATGCGTGAATGTATCACAATGCCAGCGAAAATTTTTTGAACACTGTTATATTCATAAGATTTTGTTTCTACACATTTGCAACGCAAATTCTCGACCCGTGAAATTTTGTATATGAGGCTGCCACTGTAGTGCAAACTGGTGTTGTAAATATTTCAGTAAGAAAGTTAAGTGACCTTCACGTAATGCGTCGTGGGCACGACGCATTACGTGGGCAGCTGCGTGACAGTCGCCTGGAAAAAAGCCATTAGTGTGTGCCTTTCAGAGGCACAGGTGGAGAAAAAAGGAGGTTATTATCCTCGCTATTGACATTTCTTCGTAGAAAGCATCACAAATACGACACGCTCAAACTTGAAAACATATGATTACACTGTGGAGCTCGTAATTTATGATGTTTACTAAAATGCCTAATGAAATGATGAGAAACGTTTCACATCTATTGCCTTGCAAGTTGAAAGATTGTTTACTGCATTATGAAATGCAATATGGCTAATGAATGACGTTTCACGCCTTGCTTTGCCTATTTTGTTTAATATCTAATTTCTAGCTGCACTGCAGCATTAGTTAAAATAAAATTTAATAGATGTACTAATATAAATATTTTATGCCTACAGATCCAGTAAATAACCATTTTATAATCTACTTCAAAATATACGAGGGAGCACAAAAAGACATTTTCCTTCACAGGAATTGCATACATAATTTTTGTCAATGACTGGGTAACTTATTTAGTAGTGTAAGTTAAGGAGATGCATCACCCTAGTGTTAAGATGTGACATAGGTATTAAACATGACCATTTTTACTGTAATATTTTTTCCGCTTGGGCTTTGTCATGTTTAGATATAAGTTATTGAATTTGCTGCTGCTGTTTGCCAGGCATAGTGCTACTGAATTTTAATCTGTGTTACTCTGCTAAGCCAGATTTATTTTTCTTGTTTGCTGTGCATTGCCTTATATTAGTTGTAATATTGCATTTGCTTTGCTAATTTATGCTGCTTGCTTTGCCATTTGTATTTTTTATCATTGCTGTTTCTGTTAATTGTTTTGTGCTGCAGCATTGCCTCGTTCCTTAGTTTAGTAACTGAGCTCAGTAGATTTAAGTTAGCTTAAGATGGGGTAGGCTATGTAAGAGAATGAGTTGCGATGAATTGGAAGAAATGCATTCAGAAGTTATACGAAAAAAGTACAGAAAGCAGGTATAGATAGGACTTTTTGGGACTAATGATGAACGAAGGGAGATCTCCAAGAAAAAAAAGGTTTTGTTTGCAAAATACTGCAGTACCAAATGTTACACTGAAAACAAACCCTGTCCTTTCACCCTGTGTTATTTTGCTATGTGTTTGTGTACTCTTCTATATTTGTGTTTTTCCTGTCTTTATGTGTTTAGATGATGAGAGCTATGTTGTAGAATTTTTCTAATACTATGTTATTTACTTTGTAAAGGTGATTAGACATTATTTATTCTGTTTTGTTGCTCACATGTGAAGGTGATGTTTCAAAAGTTCTTCTGATCGTTATGTATGTACTTATGTCATAATTCCTGTAACACTGATGTATATCAAGATTTTAAACATGGCTGCAACAGCAACTGTTGAAATTCTTCACGATAAAGGATGACAGCCAAAAACAGTTGCAGGATAAAAATTTATTAAAATTTCTTGCCCAAGGTTTCGGTACATGTAAATATACCTTCATCAGAAGTAAAAAATCCTGAACAGGAAGACACTTACATTAAAAAAGCCATAGCTTCGGAAGTGAGAAACAAAAGCTTAAGTAACAGTGAAATTACCAAAGTAATACAGGCACAAAATCTTTAGTTACTTACTGAAATTACATGATGTAATGGAGATTAATAAAACAATTGTGCCAAAGGCGTCGTCAATAATTGAGACATCTTCTCCATTAGTACAACATGACTATGGACACAGGGTCAAAGCGAACAGTTTAGCACCATTACTTCGCCTATGAACTATCGAGACAAGAGTGTGAAAGCACTAGGGCAGATGGTTTCGCCGAGAGAGGGCACTTGTATGTGCCAGACACTCGCGCATATTAAAATCCATGAATACATACATAAGCGCATCAAAAATTATTAAAAGTTGTGTTAATTCAAACTTTCTGTCATAATAAATAAAACGTATCAGGCCATTTAAAAACATTTATGTAAAATAGAAAATATAGAACCAATTTACCTGTGTCCTAGTGTCAAACAGATAAAGCTTGCGCTATGGAACATCTAACGAGAGAGGGCACTAGTGTAATGCGCGAGAATCTCGCGTAACGTAGGCGGTGAAATACATACTAGCGAAAACAACCAAAATGTTATAATAAAACGAAATCATCTGTCGTTGTGAATAAAAACATACTAGTCAATTAACCACACATACACATCGAAAATCACAACCAACAAACATCAAAAATACGTAAAATCCCAACAAGACAGGAAAAGCGCATTTCACCGGCATCAACAAGCAAGAAAATTAACTTATAGTCAGCCAGACTATATTACATTAAGGCAAGGAGGGGTTTGAAACTGTCTAAAAACTTTTTTTGTTTCGAAGCTGCACCTGTTCATTAAGAACAAAACCATCTTTTAGAGACAAGTGCTTGAAAATCTCTAATTCTTCGAGCAAGTCTAGTTTGTAACCTTTATTCGCTTCATGAAGCAGCTCTACGTCGTCCAGTTCACGTGGCGTATGCTGTAAGAGCCATAGATGTTCGGCAAACGTAGAATTATGTAGGTTTTCCCCGTTTTTACCTAACATGTGTTCTTTATACCTAACTTTAATGGGTCTACCTGTCTGTCCAATGTAATAGTTTGGGCAGTCGTTACACGTAATTTTGTATACACCGGACTTAGTGCCGAGTTCTTCTCGTGCTCCAATATTATGAATTACTCTTTGTTTCAGGCTATTATTTACGGAAAAGGCAACTCTGTAACCGTATTGTTTCTGTAAAAGTCTTCTTATCTTATATTAAACATTCCCCAAAAATGGAATAGAAATAAAGTTATTACCCTCATACTTTTTCGCCCTGTTATCTCCTAAAGTTGAACATTTTACAGCTGTTTTTTTCTTAACAATTTGGTCAATTAATTTAGGGTCGTATCCATTGTTAGTAGCCATTGAATTTAATAAAGATATTTCATTTTCTAAACAATTCTGTGCTAAAGGTGTGCTCACAGCACGATGAACTGCAGAATGAAAGAAGGCGATCTTGTGAGTTTGAGGATGACAGGAATCTGCTGGAATAATATTATCGGAAAAAGTTTCTTTACGAAAAATATCGAAGCTAATAGTGTTACCCGATAACTTAAATTTCAAATCAAGACAATGGAGTTCTCTCTCATTGTTTTGTATCTCTTTCGTGAATTTCATTTTCTCGTGAAAACTGTTGAAAACGTGAAACAGTTGTTGTAAATCTTGGTCACTCCCTTGAAATATTATGAGTATATCATCAACATAACGAGCATAGAAAGGAATCATATTACCCAACGCAGGATTGTTTATGAAGAAATTTTCTTCTAACGCATTCACAAAGATGTCAGCTAAGATACCAGCTAACGGGCAACCCATGGCTAAGTCGAATGGTTGCTCATACATTTTGCCATTAAACTGAAAGTAATTGTAATCTAGTACAACCTGCAGTAGTGACATAAGTTCCGACAACTGTAGCTCACTTAGAGTTCTATGTTGTCGAATGTTATCTTCAATAATCTTAAGAGTGATATCCACTGGAACATTAGTGTATAAACTTACGACGTCAAAAAAAAAAAAAAAACGAAACGAGAGGAAGAAGTGATCTCTATCGATTTTAGCATGTTTATTACCTCAGCACTATTTTTAATTTATTTTATGATGTGGACTCTTTATTTCGTTAACGATGGGACGAACTGGGTGTTGACTTTTGTGTACCGTAACTGCCTTCTAAGCATAGGTGCTCTAGGGTTCATGTTAATTAAAGTTTTCTTATGAAACTCTTTCATAAGATGTTTATTTTTCCTAACATATCCCTAATTTGCTTTTGTAATGTAGCGGTAGGATCCTGCTCAATTTCAAATATCCCATTTTCCTCGAAAAAAAGCCAAAGTTTTAACAATATATTCACTTTTATAGGCTACAACAGGCGAATTTCCTTTATCAGATTTAGAGATAAGAGCCTCATTATTTTTTAATTTACGGTTAATACTAGTAATAATGCTACCCCCTCTCTGTTTTAAGTCACTGTTTTTTACCGAATTGACCTCTCTTTCTAAAATTGCGCTACATTCATGAGCAATTCTATTTTGTTGGGATTTTTCTGTTTTTATGGAGTCAAGACAAAATTAAAGAAGCCTTTGTCTTTGGAAACAATTATTCTGTTAAAAATAGTGCTGAGGTAATATACAAGCTAAAAATGATAGAGATCACTTCTTCCTCTCGTTTGGTTTCTTTTGACGTTGTAAGTTTATACACTAATGTTCCAGTGGATATCACTCTTAAGATTATTGAAGATAACATTCGACAACATAGAACTCTAAGTGAGCTACAGTTGTCGGAACTTATGTCACTACTGCAGGTTGTACTAGATTACAATTACTTTCAGTTTAATGGCAAAATGTATGAGCAACCATTCGGCTTAGCCATGGGTTGCCCGTTAGCTGGTATCTTACCTGACATCTTTGTGAATGCGTTAGAAGAAAATTTCTTCATAAACAATCCTGAGTTGGGTAATATGATTCCTTTCTATGCTCGTTATGTTGATGATATACTCATAATATTTCAAGGGAATGACCAAGATTTACAACAACTGTTTCACGTTTTCAACAGTTTTCACGAGAAAATGAAATTCACGAAAGAGATACAAAACAATGAGAGAGAACTCCATTGTCTTGATTTGAAACTTAAGTTATCGGGTAACACTATTAGCTTCGATATTTTTCGTAAAGAAACTTTTTCCGATAATATTATTCCAGCAGATTCCTGTCATCCTCAAACTCACAAGATCGCCTTCTTTCATTCTGCAGTTCATCGTGCTGTGAGCACACCTTTAGCACAGAATTGTTTAGAAAATGAAATATCTTTATTAAATTCAATGGCTACTAACAATGGATACGACCCTAAATTAATTGACCAAATTGTTAAGAAAAAAACAGCTGTAAAATGTTCAACTTTAGGAGATAACAGGGCGAAAAAGTATGAGGGTAATAACTTTATTTCTATTCCATTTTTGGGGAATGTTTAATATAAGATAAGAAGACTTTTACAGAAACAATACGGTTACAGAGTTGCCTTTTCCGTAAATAATAGCCTGAAACAAAGAGTAATTCATAATATTGGAGCACGAGAAGAACTCGGCACTAAGTCCGGTGTATACAAAATTACGTGTAACGACTGCCCAAACTATTACATTGGACAGACAGGTAGACCCATTAAAGTTAGGTATAAAGAACACATGTTAGGTAAAAACGGGGAAAACCTACATAATTCTACGTTTGCCGAACATCTATGGCTCTTACAGCATACGCCACGTGAACTGGACGACGTAGAGCTGCTTCATGAAGCGAATAAAGGTTACAAACTAGACTTGCTCGAAGAATTAGAGATTTTCAAGCACTTGTCTCTAAAAGATGGTTTTGTTCTTAATGAACAGGTGCAGCTTCGAAACAAAAAAAGTTTTTAGACAGTTTCAAACCCCTCCTTGCCTTAATGTAATATAGTCTGGCTGACTATAAGTTAATTTTCTTGCTTGTTGATGCCGGTGAAATGCGCTTTTCCTGTCTTGTTGGGATTTTACGTATTTTTGATGTTTGTTGGTTGTGATTTTCGATGTGTATGTGTGGTTAATTGACTAGTATGTTTTTATTCACAACGACAGATGATTTCGTTTTATTATAACATTTTGGTTGTTTTCGCTAGTATGTATTTCACCGCCTACGTTACGCGAGATTCTCGCGCATTACACTAGTGCCCTCTCTCGTTAGATGTTCCATAGCGCAAGCTTTATCTGTTTGACACTAGGACACAGGTAAATTGGTTCTATATTTTCTATTTTACATAAATGTTTTTAAATGGCCTGATACGTTTTATTTATTATGACAGAAAGTTTGAATTAACACAACTTTTAATAATTTTTGATGCGCTTATGTATGTATTCATGGATTTTAATATGCGCGAGTGTCTGGCACATACAAGTGCCCTCTCTCGGCGAAACCATCTGCCCTAGTGCTTTCACACTCTTGTCTCGATAGTTCATAGGCGAAGTAATGGTGCTAAACTGTTCGCTTTGACCCTGTGCCCATAGTCATGTTGTACTAATGGAGAAGATGTCTCAATTATTGACGACGCCTTTGGCACAATTGTTTTATTAATCTCCATTACATCATGTAATTTCAGTAAGTAACTAAAGATTTTGTGCCTGTATTACTTTGGTAATTTCACTGTTACTTAAGCTTTTGTTTCTCACTTCCGAAGCTATGGCTTTTTTAATGTAAGTGTCTTCCTGTTCAGGATTTTTTACTTCTGATGAAGGTATATTTACATGTACCGAAACCTTGGGCAAGAAATTTTAATAAATTTTTATCCTGCAACTGTTTTTGGCTGTCATCCTTTATCGTGACTGATGTATATGTATATTTCTATTCTTTTGTAATGCCTGCATTACTGCAAATGTTATCTGTATTGTTATGTTCTTCAATGATGTATTTTGTACGTTTGTTATTGTATTTTCATGTTATAATATTGTAATTGACACCAGTTCATCAAATTAAGTAACTTGTAAGCATTCATTTCACTGCACACATTTCTGTTGGTTATAGTAATGCACAATATGTGAGAAGTTGGGACTGTTAGCGTTTGCACATGTGTTAATAATTCAGCAAGGGTTTGGATAACAGCATTGCTGGTTCTAACGACAATTCCAAAAGTTCGTGAGTGTACAAGTGGTGGTTTATGGACTTGCTATATTGTCTGCAAGACTTCTAAAGACAATTCCAAAAACTTTGTGCGTGCACAAGTGGTGGTTTATGGACTTGCTATATTCTCTGCAAGACTCTTCGATGGTGATTGTGCACCTGCACAGTCGCAACAGACGGCTGCTGGCCGTCTCTACAAGGACTACAGTGGGTCTGCATCTTTGATGGCCCACCAACACCATTATTTCTACAAGGACTGCAGTGGGTCTGTACCTCTGGTGGCCCACCAATACCATACTCTCTACCAAGACTATTGTGGGACTGCTCTGTGATGACCTACATACCAATATTCTTCAAAACGTCGAATGACTCTGCTGTGGGTTTGCTCTGTTGTGGCCCATTACCTGTCTGCATGTCGAGAGTCAGCACTGTCTTTCCGTTGGAAGGACAACACTACTTCTTCAAGACTGCATGGAAATCCTCTACTTCCGTGTGCATTTTCTTTTACTGCTCAGACTTTGAGAAAAACACTGCAATTTTACTGTGATGAATGATCAGGACTGTCTTTATGGACTGTGAGAAAATTTTAGCTTTTGACCAACATTGTATCAATAAGTGTGTGCATTTGATTTCTTCGTTATTGTAATTATGAAAAATTTTATCAAATCATTATTGGCCACTGCCAAAAACAATTTGTAAAATTTTTTGTGGGGAGCATGGGGGCTATGTAAGTAGGCTGTTTATGTTTTCTTATTGGCAACGTTACGTAGCGCTCTGTATGAAAATCACTGGCTGTGCTGTGTGCAGTCAGTGGCTAGTTTGCATTGTTGTCTGCCATTGTAGTGTTGGGCAGCGGCAGCTGGATGTGAACAGCGCGTAGCGTTGCGCAGTTGGAGGTGAGCCGCCAGCAGTGGTGGATGTGGGGAGAGAAATGGCGGAGTTTTGAAATTTGTAAGACTGGATGTCATGAAGTGCTATGTATATTATGAGTTTTCAACACTATTAAGGTAAATACATTGTTTGTTCTCTATTAAAATCTTTCATTTGCTAACTATGCCTATCAGTAGTTAGTGCCTTCCATAGTTTGAATCTTTTATTTAGCTGGCAGTAATGGCGCTCGCTGTATTGCAGTAGTTCGAGTAACGAAGATTTTTGTGAGGTAAGTGATTTATGACAGGTATAGGTTAATGCTAGTCAGGGCCATTCTTTTGTAGGGATTATTGAAAGTCAGATTGCGTTGCGCTAAAAATATTGTGTGTCAGTTTAAGCACAGTCCTTTATAATTGTTCAAAGGGGACGATTCACCTATCACATGATTCCTAATTGTGTTTTTAGATCATGGAAAAGTATGAGAATGAGTTCTTGTAAGGTGCGCAATTATAGCCACTTTACAGACCTCAACTGTTTTTAATGGTATCTCAAGTGATGTACAGAATGACTTTATTGATTCCATTGCTGTCATTCATAAAGAAATTTCGAAATAACTGAAAGAAACGCCTTTTGTTGCGGTTATTATGGATGAAACGGTAAATGTTTCAAACCAGTCCCAACTTTCAGCTGTTTTGCGATAATTATCATCCACTGGTGAAGTGTGTGAGAGATTTTTGGGATTTGTTGATATCATTGATAACCGAAGTGCTCTTTGGCGGCATAAGTTAATTCGGCTGTGGTAGAAAATCTATATCTCATAAATACGATGGTTGTGCCATCATGGCTGGTCAAAAAAGTGGGTACAAAAACAGTCTGTTGAACATATAAGGGAGTGTAATTTTTTTTTTCATTCAATTTCTGGTTTTGCCTCTTTTCGTCTCCAAATTATCTAAAAGATTCTACGCTTTGGATGAAATGATCAAACGACGTTCTCTTTCTCTGTCCAACACGTTATGGGTATACGGGGTGTATCATAATTAATGGCGTAAACGCATACAGTTGAAAGTACACGATACTAGAAGCAAAAAAGTCTCGGTAAACATAGGGTCGAAAATGCATAACTTAAGAGCTACAAGCAATTTTTCATCTTTGATACCGTGAACCAAATCTGTTCGACTGCAAACTCTTTGCTTTCTATATTATGGGAAGTGATAATATGGACCAAAAAAAGAAAAAAATGTCCAGTAAACACGTGCTCTAAAATGCATAACTTAAAAGCTATGAGCACTTGTTCATCTTCAGTACTTTGGAACACAATTCTTCTAATGAACAGCCCTACAGGATTCAAGGTGTCAATTCCTTCCAGTACTACCTCAGAAATTAGTCCAGTCCATGCCACTTCGTGTTGTGGCACTTCTACGTTCTCGCGGGGGCCCTACACGATATTAGGCAGGTGTATCAGTTTCTTATGCTCTTCATGGTAAAAATACCGTATATGGTTGTGTGAGCATTCTTTTCTCCAACAAGAGTATATCACCAGGTTCGAAAAAGGATCATCTCAAGCACATTCAAACTCGATCACTGACCACAGTCGATGGCGAAAGTATGTTGTAATGGCGTGCATTGCTTCACCCAGTGGCCAATTGTACACAGCAGTTCCACGACTCCATACTTAAACCCTTTGTGTAGTAAAACATGTGTCTTGAAAAATTTACTATCTGGGACATGACCCCTTTTCCATCTCACCAATTCAATTACGTTGTTTTCGACCTAACAGCAGCCGTTATAAATCTGATTCGCTGTATCCAACGACACTGTACTTATTCTTTAAAAGTGCTTGGACGACTACACCCACAGACCACAGACGTTTCACAGGTCCTATTGAAAGTTGTTTGAATAACAGCTCGTACTTCATTATCTTGAATAATCACTAATCGTATGCGGTTCTAGGCGCTTGAGTCTGGAACCGCGCGACCGCTACCGTCGCAGGTTCGAATCCTGCCTCGGGAATGGCTGTGTGTGATGTCGTTAGGTTAGTTAGGTTTAAGTAGTTCTAAATACTAGGGGACAGATGACCTCAGATGTTAAGTCCCATAGTACTCAGAGCCATTTGAACCATTTTTTGGACTAATCTTATTATATCTGGATCGTAGCAAATATTTGTGAAACAAAACTCTGTGAATATCAAGGGACATATTAAGACTTCAGGCTGTAGGCTGTACTGTTGCATTCGGTTTCGTAACAGTTTAATAATCGAATAACAGTTACTCATAGTTATTACTAGGTGCTGAACGCCCGTCCCTCTACTAACTATTGTGACTCACTCGAGAGCCTTAAATTCTCCGAGCATGAACTATCTCCCACTCACAGTTATCGCTATTATACTGTTCTTGTTGCGCGGCTAACTGTAAAGACGTCACCAGTTATTCTAACATAAGGCGAATTCCCTCCATAAGATAAAAAGATCCTGGACTTCATGTCACGATTTTTGTATTTTGTTTTTGTTTTAATGTTAAGATCCTAGAAGCACAGAACAAGATTAGTACTGGTTAAGAATGTGTCGAAGCAAAGAAGAAGTAACGTTTCTCGTCGGTGGTGACGTGCTTGAGAAAAATTGAACAAGTTGAAGAAGACTGTTCTTAAATATTGATACAAAGCGGTGGCTACGAAGTTGATGGAAACTCGAAAATTAAAGGCGAATAGCAAAAGTTTATAGACACGCTGAGAAGACAAGAAAGTACCAGCACGTATGAACAGAAATGTGATACACAGTGAGGAAGACATGTAAAAGTGCAGCGAGCAGTTGAGAGAGAATATGTCATTCGATCAGTAATAATCTCTTCGGTGGTAGAAAAACGGAGTTGTCATAGAGGAAATGAAGACAAGCAGAATCAGGATGAGAAAGAAACGTCTACTTTGATAGGGGCACATTAACATCAACTGAAAATTGCACGGTTCAACATGCAAAATGTTACGGAATCGAAATGAGCTAAACTTAGTTGTATGGTGTCTCTGATGGAACAGCACGTTGCAAGGCATCCCAGATATGCTCAATAATGTTCATGTCTAATGAGTTCTGTGGCCAGCGGACGAGTTTAAACTCAGACGAGTGTTCACGTAGCCACAGTGTTGCAATTCTGGACGTGTGGGGTGTAGCATTGTCCTGCTGGAATTGCCCATGTCCGTCGCAATGCACAATGGACATGAATGGATGCAGCTGATCAGACAGGAGGCTTACGTACGTGTCACCTGTCAGAGTCGTATCTAGACGTATGAGAGGTCCCATATCACTCCAGTTGCATACGCCCCACATCATACAGAGCCTCCACCAGCTTGAACAGTTCCCTGCTAATATGCAGGGTCCATGGATTCATGTTGTCTCCATACCTGTACACGTTCATCCGCTCTATACAATTTGAAACAAGACTCGTTCTATCACGCAATATATTTCCAGTCATGAACTGTCGAATGGCGGTCTTGGCGGGCCCAGGCGAGGCGTAAAGGTTTGTGTCGTGAAGCCATAAAGGATACACGACTGGGCCTTCGGTTCCAAAAGCCCACATCGATGATGTGTCGTTGAATGGTTCGCACGCTGACGCTTGTTGATGGCCCAGCAATGACATCTGCAGCAATTTCCAGAAGGATTGAACTTCTGTCACGTTGAACGATTCTCTTCAAACGTCATTGGTCCCGTTCTTGCAGGATCTATTTCCGGCCGCAGCGATGTCGGAGATCTGATGTTTCATCGGATTCCTGATATTCACGGTACACTCTTGAAATGGTCGTACGGGAAAATCGCCTCTTCATTGCTACCTCGGAGATGTTGTGTCCCATCACTCGTGCGCTGACTATAACACTACGTTCAAATTCACATAAATCTTGATAACCAGCCAGTGTAACAGCAGTAACCAATCTAACAACTGCGCCGGGTACTTGTTGTCCTGTATAGAAGTTGGCGACCGCAGCGCCGTATCTCTGTATTTGGATACGCAATGTATAAAAGATTATGCTCTTTATAGCCTACTCGTAACCTACGCTTATTTCAAATGCACACAAAACTTATAAACCCCGTTTATATACAGTAAATATGAACCACAAGAACAGATGTTAACTGTACTAGAACCATATTTACCCTCACTCCCAACAAGGATATGCAGTCAGAAGAACTACGTATTCAGGCCCTTGCACCATTTCAGGCCCTTGCACCAAGAAGGTAGCGTGCGACATAACTAAAGTTGGCAGGCGTGTTTCTACATCTGGAAAATGATATCTACTCATATTCTGCGCCAGTCGCATAAGATTGGAACTAGTAGCGCAACTGCGACGACGCAAATCAGTTTTGGTTTAAATATACGCTGTAACGATCATTAGTGCTAGTTACCTTTGAGACTGGACCTGGTGAGCTGATGTTAGTCAAGAATGGCCTTAAGACGACAACGACGCCATTGTCAATTCCTCATTGAGTTTGAACGAGGTCGTAGATATCATCTACGAAATGGTGGACGTTCCTTCCGCATTATTGCAGGAAGGCTTGGCAGAAATGTAACCACTTTATTGTATTGCTGGCAGCAGTGGTTACGAGAATACGCTGTCGCAAGAAGACCGGGCTCCAGACAGCCACATGGCACTACCCAGAGGGAAGACCATAGGGTTCGGCCTATGACTCTGGCGCATAATACTGCATCTGCAGGAGCAATTTCAACAGTAGTCGGCACTACAGTAGCACAGCGAGCTGTTGAAAATCAGTTACTTCAAGGACAGCTCCGAGCCAGATGCCCTGTAGCGTGCATTCCACTGACTGCAAACCATCACCATTTGCGACATCAGTGGTATCAAGCGAGAGATCACTGGAGGGCGGGGTGGAGGCCTTTTGTGTTTTCTGATGGAAGCTGGTTCTGCCGCGTTGCCAGTGATGGCCGTGTGTTGGTTAGAAGGGGGCCATCTGTGGGCCTGCAACCAACCAACCTACTGTGTGCTAGACACACTGGAACTACACCTGCGGTTATGGTCTGGGGTGCGATTTGCTATGACAGCAGGATTGCTCTCGTGGTTACCCCACACAACCTGACAGCAAATTTGTTCAGTACGTCAGTCTGGTGATTCTACCTGTTGTGCTTTCGTTCACGAACAGCATTCCAGTGGGTGTTTTCCGACAGGGTACCTCTCGCCCACATACCGCGTTGTAACCCAACATGCTCAGCAGAGTGCCGACATGTTCCTTGGCCTGCTCGATCACCAGATCTGTCTCCAATCGGACGACAACTCCAGCGTAATCCACAAACAGCTTTATCTGTCCCTCTATTGCACGACAAAGTGCAACAGACATGGAACTCTATCCCAAAAACTGACATCCGGCACCTGTACAACACAGTGCCTGCACGCTTGCATGCTTTTCTTGCATTCAACATTCTGGCGTCTGCACCGATTATTGACTTATCAACATTTCGCATTTACAATTGCTTTTCTCGCGCTTACATTAATATGTCATCTTGCAATGTTAATAGCTTGAATATGTTATCTAGACAAGTATATTCCCGAAATTTCATTACTCTACATTAATTAATTTTTGGTGCAGCGATATTGCTTCAGTCAGTGTATCATCTAATGTCATGGTGTGTTGCACAGCTCATCTAAACTGGCTACTATTTTTATAAGTGCTATGGAAAGTTAAAATACTGATATGAATGCCTAGAACCGTGAAAGGCTCTGCATTGTGTCAACTTTATGGCAGTCGTTTCCTTCCATTTTACAAAAAAAAAAAAAAAAGGGTTCACATGGTTCTGAGCACTATGGGACTTAACATCTCAGGTCATCAGTCCCCTAGAACTTAGATCTACTTAAACCTACCTAACCTAAGGACATCACACACATCCATGCCTGAGGCAGGATTCGAACCTGCGACCGTAGCGGTCGCGCGGTTCCAGACTGAAGCGCCTAGAACCGCTCTGCCACATCGGTCGGCTCCATTTTACATGACGAATATTTTATGAGAGTGATATTAAGTAATGCCTTACTCTTTGCACACTGTTCAATAAATACGAGAGTGGTTTGATAAGTCTGGTAAATTTCCTCGACAGAATGGAACACTTTTGTTGTGCCTTCGTGATTGGTAAGCTTGATTATCCCAAGGATCTTAAAATGGTTCAAATGGCTCTAAGCACTATGGGACTTAACATCTGAGGTCATCAGTCCCCTAGACTAAGAACTACTTAAACTTAACTAACCCAAGGACATCACATACACCCATGCCCGAGGCAGGATTCGAACCTGCGACCGTAGCAGCCGCGTGGTTCCGGACTGAAGCGCCTAGAACCGCTCGACGACAGCGGCCGGAAATCGTATAAAGAAGTACAAGAATTTACAGCGTACACTTGGTTGTTGACAGTCGTCTCAATTGGTCAGTGTGTCGACAGCGATTTTAAATGGGAGAAAGCGAGTTTCATGCTATTCCTAAATATTTTCATTTAAATGATCGGACTGCTGCACAAGTCAAAATAGAACTGGACGAAGTGCACGCTGACTCTGTACCATCATTAATATCCATGATATCCCGTAATGCACGGCCGCCGAATAAAAATCCACCGTGAGATTGTTGAGAGTGTAGGCATCTCGAATGACCGACTGCATAATATCCTGCACGGAGAATCAGCGACGAAGGAACTGTGGACCAGGTGGGGGCAGGGATTGCTCAGAGTCGACCGAAGTGTATCCGGCACAACATTTCGACACAATGTCTGGTGATGTTTAATCGCAATCAGCAAGACCTTTTGGCTTATTTGTGACTGGCCATGAAACCTGGATCCATCGTTACGCACTAGTAAAAATGGTATCAGAAGAATGGACAACGGCTGATGGAAGTGCACCGAAGAAGGCAAAGACAATTTTACCAGCTAGTAAGATGATGCCCGATGGTTTTTGGGATTCTCAAGAAATAATCCTCATAATTTGGAAAAAGGTAGGACTACAACTACGCGTCATTGCTGGATTGTCTAAAGATCGAATTGAATAAAAAAAAAAATCATGATCGACACGCAAATAACTGCTCTTTCACACCATCCCAAATATTAGCGATAAGAAGACAGTGCATGAAATGAATTTTGAATTGGTTCCTTATCCATCCTATTCGCCATACTGAACCACAAGTGACCTCTTCCTATTCTTTATCTGGAAACTTTGGCTTGCTGGGAAGAATTTTCATCACACCAGGAAGCGATAGTTGCAACCAACGAATATTTTGAAGAGCTTGAGAGAACCTGATTTTCCGATCGGATGGAAAAGCAGCAGGATCGCTGGACCAAGTGCATGTCCATCAGAGGAGACTATGGCGAGAAGTAAGGTGAGTTGCTTACGAAACAAACATTTTTCTTGGTTTTTGACCAGGCTTATCAAACCACCCTCGTACGAGGTATTTCTAAGCGCAGAACAAATCAAAGTAGAGTTTTTAATCAGTCTATTGCTGTGTTACCTCTCAGTTTCTTATCTTTTGGACAAAAACTAAAAATGGTCATCAGTTAATACATGTTATAACGGAGTTAGTTGCTTGATACAGCATAGTGTGCTGTTGTAAAAGCGAGTAGTAAACTCCTTGCTGAGATACAACCATAATCTTATGCAGATGTTGCCATAGTCGTGTTTATTAGAATCTAATTCATACTCCTGACCCAGTTCTAGTGTAATGAGCAATCATTATCGTCGTTTTTTAAATAGCTCTTTAACTTTCCCTGTATACAATTTACGTAGGTTGGAAACAGCAGTGGATCAGATGAGGAGCATTCATAGATGTCGGATTTGATGCTTCTCTCTTTTCCAGTTTTGTTTTAATCGTGTACAAGCATTTTGTAAAGTGATTTGTATTATAGACGTCTCGCAAGTAATGAATATAAAACTTAAAATTCTATAGAGTTAATTAGTTGAAGTATTCCAAATAGCAAAAGAGAACAACGTATTTACCAAGCCCAATTTGAATTTTAATGGCACATTCGGTGACATACCAATGTGAACTTGTGTACTAATCTTAGTCTGGGCATTCTGTGTAGATTATCTGTGATTTCCTGAAGTCATTTCGCTCGAATGCTGTAAAAAGAAGGGAAAAAGAATTATGTACATTCTCTTCTTTCTATCATTCTTAACCATCTGATTTATAACTTGCCTTCGTTTCTAAACAGGGTTACTTGTATTTCTTGGCGAGGTGATACCACCCAAGCGAAACAGGTGGTAAAATGAGCAAAAAAATACTTAATTTGTTTGAAGCGCATTAGATGCAAAAGTTTCCGCGGAACTGTTTAGCAGGAAAGTACACTTTACTTGGGAGCTGCTTTGTACCAGATAGCTGCCGCAGCTCGTGGAACAATGCCATCGTAATTTACACACTTAAGCAGCTGCCTCAGCTTTTGCACCGGAACACAGTGCAAGCATTTTCTTTCTACATCTGCTTTTGTTAGCACGCGGTGTTTGCAGCGTAAACTTATCCCTCTGTGAGGTGAAATTCTGTACCATAAGCACGTTCCACGTTTCCGGAAGAAAGATGCTATAAAACGCACTACTTCAGAAAAATATCGGTCACTACTGAAGATTCAGTTTATAATGAAAACCTACGTATGAGCGAAGGGTATCGCTGTTCTGAGTTGTCAGGTCGTGGTAGCAGATTTCTGGAGAAGAACAAAATGAACTCTTTCAAATCGACTGATAGGTATTGTGAGAGTCCTACTGATCATTTCAAAGGTCTAATATCATTCGAACATTGACAGGCTGATCAGAAAATCTATACTGCTTTATTTTACTAATGCTTTACCCACTAACTTCGCTATCAGCAACGTGAGATGCAGCAGAAATCGATGACTTAGGTACTATATTAGCCAAACTTTTAAGTAATTGCTTCAAATGGCTCTGAGTACTATGAGACTTAACATCTATGGTCATCAGTCCCCTAGAACGTAGAACTACTTAAACCTAACTAACCTATGGACATCACACGACACCCAGCCATCACGAGGCAGAGAAAATCCCTGACCCCGCCGGGAATCGAACCCGGGAACCCGGGCGTTGGAAGCGAGAACGCTACCGCACGACCACGAGCTGCGGACTTTTAAGTAATTGTAATTCGTAAAATTAAGTACCGCAAACCAAGGGCACCCATGTCCGTGAACATTAGTATTAAATAGATTTTTAACAAAGTCGGAACTGGAATTTTATTATGGCTACTTACAACTCGCCATTCGTCTTCAAAAATATTAAAAGTAATTATATAATTCCAAGTCTAACCACCTCCCCCCTTCCTCTGTGAATTTTAACCGCTACCCTGCCTGCTTGAATAGATGAAAGGCAGATAGAGAATATAAAAAATACAGTCGTAATCACCTATCACTTCCCAGCGGAAATTCAACTGAATAACAGTAATAATAATAATAATAATAATCCTTTAACAGTTCCAGTTTCCCGGGTACTGGTAATGAGCCTCTTCCACTTCATTCTGTCCAAATACATCTGTTCGCGGAGAACATCATCCACTGTCCATCCTCTGGTCACTAGATCAGCCTTAATCAAGTCGATCCATAGGGTTGGAGGTCTTCCTTGAGACCTTTTCCCATCCACCTGTCTTTCCAAATTTATTTTGGCTGTTCCAATTGGCTCCATCCTCGTCATATGCCTGTACCATCGTAGTCTAGATGCGCCAATTAGATCTAATAGGGATTATTCTGGCTTCTGTCCTCACCTCCTCATTCCTTAACATCTCCATCTTGGTCTTCTGGATGGTGGATCTAAGAAATTTCATCTCTGATGCTTGCAGCCTTGATGAATCACTTTTTGTGAGGGCACATGTTTCAATATCACAGACAAATATTGGTATGAAATAGCTATTAAACATCATCAGTTTGGTCAGTTTTGGAATCAAGTCATCCCATTAAAGTAATCTTACTTGTTGGTAGAATTCAGATCCTTTTTGCAATCTGTTGGTGATTTCATTTCTGACCAAATTATCACTGGAGATTACACTTCCAAGGTAAGGAAAACTGTCCACACACTCTAGTTGGTGGTCTCCTAATTTTACACTTGCTGGTTGTCCATCTCTGTTGACTGCCATCACCACTGTCTTGGTCTTGCTGATGTTGAGGTTATATTTCTGGAACTGAGATTTCCATTCATCGAGTCTGATCTGTACTTCCCCTTCAGTTTTACCCCATATCATGATGTCATAAGAAAAGGTATATGCATTTAGTTCACATGACTTCTCCTTGACGTTCTTCATTATAGTATCCATAACAGTGATGAACAGTAGTGGGGACAGTGCACTTCCTTGCTGAACTCCACTCTTGGTCTCAAACCATGATGATTGTCCCTCCCCAATTTGTACACAGCTAGTACAGTCTTTGCACAACATCTGAATTTTTCTTATTGGTCCCTCAGACACATTCTTTTTCCTCTGGAATTCCCAGATCTTATCTCTTATAACACTATCATAAGTGTTTTCCATATCCAGGAATACAATGACCAGGTTCTTGCCTTTCTCCCAATACTTTTCCATCAACAGGTGGGTGCTAAAAATTAGATCTGTTGTTGATCTGTTACTTCTGAAGCCATATTGTTCCTCCTCCAGCTGTGGTTCTAAGATATTTGCAGTCTCTTTTGTATGATCTTCTCGAGTATTTTCAGCCCATGAGACAATAGGGTTATTCCTCTATAGTTGGTGCGTTTTCGCCTGCTCCATTCCTTAAACAGGGGAATTATTACACCATTGCTCCAATCCGCAGGTATTTCGTTATCTGCCCATATGGCATTGAGTACTTGGTGCAGCCATTGTATGCCTTGGATACCTGCTGCCTTTATCATGTCTGCGTTTACTTCATGTGCACTTGAAGATTTTCCTTTAGGCATAGATTTTAAGGCTGCCTCTGTTTCTGTCCAAGTGATGGGAGTTTCCTCATTGTAAGTGTGGATTAAAACTGAAGAAACTGCAAAAAGGTGGGAATTTAAGGAGATGGGACCTGGATAAATTGAAAGAACCAGAGGTTGTACAGAGTTTCAGGGAGAGCATAAGGGAACAATTGACAGGAATGGGGGAAAGAAATACAGTAGAAGAGGAATGGGTAGCTTTGAGGGACAGTTCCAAGATGGCCGCCGAGTAAGTGACGCCAGAAACCATTTCCAGAAAGTTAAGTGATTTAGACAGGAATATACTTTAGTTTAACGCCGACAACAAATTAAATACGTGCATTAGTGTATCGTTTAGTCTTGCCATTAAAGGTTTGACTTTTCTTTGCGTATTTTTTCTGAAAACACGAAAAGATCGTAACTTCGCGAAGTCGCGCTTAGGCTTAAATTTTGTAAACGTGTTTGTTTATTGTTTCACGGTAATTTAACTAGTTTCTCGGTAACAAATAAGTAAACTACCGTAAATAGCGTATAACTTCATTGTTTTAATACAGATTTCAGAAAAACAGCGTAACTTTATATCAGAAACGTGCCTATATACATTTGTTTATAGGCCTAATTCTCGTAACGTTTTTGGAGAATCAAAGTTAAAGTACCTCGTTTAATTGTCCTTTTTTTCATTCAATCGAGTGAAATATATAATAAATAGCGTATACCTTCATTGTTTTAATACAGATCTCAGAGAAACAGCGGAATTTTAAATCAGAAACTTGCTTATATACATTTGTGAATAGGCTTAATTCTTGTAACGTCTTTTTTTATTTTCGGTAATTTAATTGATTTATTCTAGCTAAAGTATTATTTTTGCCATGAGTGAGAAGTGCCTGACTTGCCGTAGAATTGTTAGTTCCGGGGTTTGGTGTGATGGATGTAGTAGTTTTTTTTCACTGGGGGGATTGCAGTGGCGTGGGTGTTGGGAAAGTGGATCAGCCTCATCAGTGGTTATGTAGGATTTGCAGCAGAGATAGGAAGATAGTGGAACAGGAGGGGAAAATTGCTGCCCTTCAGGCTGAGCTAGATCAGGCTAGGGAAGACCTGGACAGGTTAAAGAGGGAGAAGGGCAAAGAGAGGTGGGAAGTGGCAACAGGTAGCAGAAGGAACAGGCCTAGAACTAAGTCTGACAGTTTTGTGGTGAATGTCAAAAATAAGTTTGACCTGTTGCTTCAGTTAGAAACTGATGAGCCTCAAGCAGAGGTAGGTGTAGACAGGACACAACAAACTTTCAATAGGAAATTGAAAAAGAATGTAGGAAAGTCATCGAAAAGGAAGAAAGTTTTGTTGTTAGGCAGTTCTCATGCCAGAGGTGTAGGCCAACTTCTGCAGGAGGAATTAGGACCAGAATACCAGGTCACAAATTTTTTCAAACCAAGTGCTAGTCTGCATCAGGTGACAGAGGATTTAGGTTCACTCTGTAAAGGATTTACCAGGGAAGACACCGTGGTTATTGTGGGAGGGCCAGGGAACAGCATCGTCAGAGATCCTGGGTACAGTATAGAGTGTGACCTGGTAAAGATTGCGTCGGCATCGAGACACACCGATGTTGAATTTGTATCTGTCCTGAGACGCCATGACCGGCCTCATTTGAACTCTTCTGTTGGGAGAGTTAATTTGGAGTTGGAACGGCTGCCTGGGTCGGGTGCGGGGGCTCATATTGGTGTGGTTCCTGTTGATTATCTCAGTAGGTGGGACTATACCAGGCACGGCCTACATCTCAACAGGAAAGGGAAGGGGAAACTGGCTGGGGTAATAGCAGGAAATTTAAGGGGGGGAGGCACTGTCATGAATGGTAAAATACCAGTGGTTACAGGTGTTGGAGCAGCACCTTTTTTAGGATAGGTAAGACAGAAAGATGTCAAGTTCTACGAGAGGTCAGGATTGAAACAAATCTTCAGTTTAGGAAAGAAATTAAACAGCACAATTCTAGCACATTGGATCACCAATCACAGTTATCAATTATAAATTTTCACCAATCACCAGAAATTTTATCTCCACCAAGTTGTATCTCAGTCCTAGGTAATTGCATTGATGAATTAAAGTCACCCAACCCAGTTGACATAATCTGCCTCTCTGAACACCGTGTGACCACTGGTATAGGAACTAGGCCTAAGCACAATGAGAAACTCAGACAGGAGAGTACTGCAAATGTTAGAATAAGGAAAGGTTCTCATAAAAGTATAATTAAAAATAATGTAAGTATATTTCATCAAAATATTGGGAGTTTAAAGAATAAAGTAGATGAGCTTCTGGTTTGTTTAGAAGATTTAGAAGCTGAGAATGAAATAGATATACTATGCCTGTCTGAGTATCACATTGTTACTGATATGGATAAGGTAAATGTAAGTGGATATAAGCTCTCTGCACATGTAATGAGAGAAAATATGGAGAAAGGAGGAGTTGCCATATATGTCAAAAGTTATCATTGTGCAAAAAGTATAGAAACAAAAAAGTTTTGTGCAGAGAAACATATAGAAGCATGTGCCTGTGAGCTTAAATTAAATAAAGGCACATTTATAATTGTAACTGTATATAGGTCCCCATCAGGAAATTTTCATCTATTTCTGAAAAATTTGGACTCCTTGTTGTGCTATCTGTCAGACAGGGGGAAGCAAATTATTATTTGTGGGGACTTCAATGTAGATTCTCTGAAAGAGGGTAATAGGAAAAATGACCTTGAACTATTACTCGGTTCTTTCAATTTGACACCCGTTATTGATTTTCCTACTCGGGTGGTAAAGGATAGCAGCTCACTGATAGATAACTTCTTTATAGACCAAGATAAGTTTAACCAGATAAATGCTCAGCCTGTTGAGAATGGTCTTTCTGATCATGGTGCACAGCTAGTTACAATATATGACATAGCTCCATTCAGCAATACTAAACAGTCCTCCAAAGTAGTACGTCCAGTCAACGATTTAACAATTGCAAATTTCAGGGAAAGCCTACAGCAGTTAGACTGGGATGAGGTGTACCGTGAACCTGATGCCAATTTAAAATATAATTTATTTCTTGACATTTTTGTAAATGCATTTGAAAACTGCTTCCCCAAGAAAATAGTTAAATATACTCGTAAGAAACCTTGTAACAAACCATGGCTTACTAAGGGTATAAAAATATCTTGTAACCGGAAAAGGGAAATGTATCTGACAGCAAGAAAGAGTAGTGACCCAGAAACTATCAAAAATTATAAAAACTACTGTGTTATATTAAGAAAAGTTATTAAAAAATCCAGGAGTATGTGTATCATGTCTGAAATCAGCAACTCTGATGATAAAATTAAAACAATTTGGAATATTATTAAAAGAGAAATAGGTCAACCAAGAGCAGAGGAAGACAGTATTACCATCAAATTGAATGAAAACTTTACGAACAAAAAGTCAGAAGTTGAAAATATTTTTAATAATCATTTTCTAAATGTTGTGGATATAGTAGGATCCAGGTGTTCATTAGAAGATGCTAGGCTGTTAATGGAAGAGGCCATACCTATGCAATTTGATACAATTGAAATCTCACCCACTTGTCCCTCTGAAATTAGGAAAATAATAAACTTGCTTAAAAGCAAAAACTCACATGGAATTGATGGCATTTCCAGCAAAATACTAAAAGCTTGTTCTCAACAGATAAGTAAGATTCTCAGCCACCTGTGTAATAGCTCTCTGGAACAGGGCATTTTCCCTGATAGACTGAAATATGCTATTGTTATACCTTTGCATAAAAAGGGGGATAGATCTGATGTCAACAATTACCGTCCAATCTCCCTTCTAACAGCTTTATCCAAAATTTTTGAGAAAGTAATGTATTCAACAGTAGCTTCACATATCTGTAAAAATGAAGTACTAACAAAATGTCAGTTTGGTTTCCAGAAAGGTTTTTCAACAGAAAATGCCATATATGCTTTCACCAGTCAAATTTTGAATGATCTGAATAACCGAACACCACCCATTGGGATTTTTTGTGATCTCTCAAAGGCTTTTGATTGTGTAAATCATGAAATTCTGCTAGACAAGCTCAAGTATTGTGGCATGAGTGGGACAGTGCACAAATGGTTTAATTCGTACCTAACTGGAAGAGTGCAGAAAGTTGAAATAAGTAGTTCTCGTAAAATGCAAAGATCAGCACATTCCTCAAACTTGGGAACTATCAAGAACGGGGTTCCACAAGGGTCAGTCTTGGGTCCTTTGTTGTTCTTATTATATATTAATGACTTGCCATTCTATATTCATGAAGAGGCAAAGTTAGTTCTCTTTGCTGATGATATAAGTATAGTAATCACACCTGACAAACAAGAATTAACTGATGAAATTGTCAATACTGTCTTTCAGAATATTACTAAGTGGTTCCTTGGAAACGGACTCTCACTGAATTTTGATAAGACACAGTACATACAGTTCCGTACAGTGAATGGTATGACGCCATTAATAAATATAGACCTTAATCAGAAGCATATAGCTAAGGTAGAATATTGCAAATTTTTAGGTGTGTCCAATTTTGAGAGATTAAATTGGAAGAAACACATTGATGATCTGCTGAAACGTTTGAGTTCAGCTACTTATGCAATAAGGGTCATTGCAAATTTTGGTGATAAACATCTTAGTAAATTAGCTTACTACGCCTATTTTCACTCATTGCTTTCATATGGCATCATATTTTGGGGTAATTCATCACTGAGGAATAAAGTATTTATTGCACAAAAGCGTGTAATCAGAATAATAGCTGGAGTCCACCCAAGATCATCCTGCAGACATTTATTTAAGGATCTAGGGATATTCACAGTAGCTTCTCAGTATATATACTCTCTTATGAAATTTGTTATTAACAACCAAACCCAATTCAAAAGTAACAGCAGTGTGCATAACTACAATACTAGGAGAAAGGATGATCTTCACTATTCAAGATTAAATCTAACTTTGGCACAAAAAGGGGTGAATTATACTGGCACTAAAGTCTTTGGTCACTTACCAAATAGTATCAAAAGTCTGACAGATAACCAACAAGTATTTAAGAAGAAATTAAAAGAATTTCTGAATGACAACTCCTTCTACTCCATAGAGGAATTTTTAGATATAAATTAAGAAAAAAAAATATTTAAAAAAATAAAAAAAATAAAAATAAAAAATAATGAAAAACAAAAAACACAATAAAATAAAGTTGTTATATTAACTTAAGTATGTTGTTAAATTAACCTAATTATGTCATGTATTGGAAAATTCGACTCGTTCCACATCATTACGAAATATCGTATTCATGATCCATGGAACTAGTATTAATCTAATCTAATCTAAATCTAATCTGAAGTAGTGAAGGCAGCAGAGGATCAAATAGGTAAAAAGACGAGGGCTAGTAGAAATCCTTGGGTAACAGAAGAAATATTGAATTTAATTGATGAAAGGAGAAAATATAAAAATGCAGTAAATGAAGCAGGCAAAAAGGAATACAAACGTCTCAAAAATGAGATCGACAGGAAGTGCAAAATGGCTAAGCAGGGATGGCCAGAGGACAAATGTAAGGATGTAGAGGCTTTTCTCACTAGGGGTAAGATAGATACTGCCTACAGGAAAATTAAAGAGACCTTTGGAGATAAGAGAACCACTTGTATGAACATCAAGAGCTCAGATGGAAACCCAGTTCTAAGCAAAGAAGGGAAAGCAGAAAGGTGGAAGGAGTATATAGAGGGTCTATACAAGGGCGATGTACTTGAGGACAATATTATGGAAATGGAAGAGGATGTAGATGAAGATGAAATGGGAGATACGATACTGCGTGAAGAGTTTGACAGAGCACTGAAAGACCTGAGTCGAAACAAGGCCCCCGGAGTAGACAACATTCCATTGGAACTACTGACGGCCTTGGGAGAGCCAGTCCTGACAAAACTCTACCATCTGGTGAGCAAGATGTATGAAACAGGTGAAATACCCTCAGACTTCAAGAAGAATATAATAATTCTAATCCCAAAGAAAGCAGGTGTTGACAGATGTGAAAATTACCGGATCATCAGTTTAATAAGCCACAGCTGCAAAATACTAACACGAATTCTTTACAGACGAATGGAAAAACTAGTAGAAGTCGGCCTCGGGGAAGATCAGTTTGGATTCCGTAGAAATACTGGAACACGTGAGGCAATACTGACCTTACGACTTACCTTAGAAGAAAGATTAAGGAAAGGCAAACCTACGTTTCTAGCGTTTGTAGACCTAGAGAAAGCTTTTGACAATGTTGACTGGAATACTCTCTTTCAAATTCTAAAGGTGGCAGGGGTAAAATACAGGGAGCGAAAGGCTATTTACAATTTGTACAGAAACCAGATGGCAGTTATAAGAGTCGAGGGACATGAAAGGGAAGCAGCGGTTGGGAAGGGAGTAAGACAGGGTTGTAGCCTCTCCCCGATGTTATTCAATCTGTATATTGAGCAAGCAGTAAAGGAAACAAAAGAAAAACTTGGAGTAGGTATTAAAATCCATGGAGAAGAAATAAAAACTTTGAGGTACGCCGATGACATTGTAATTCTGTCAGAGACAGCAAAGGACTTGGAGGAGCAGTTGAACGGAATGGATGGTGTCTTGAAGGGAGGATATAAGATGAACATCAACAAAAGCAAAACGAGGATAATGGAATGTAGTCGAATTAAGTCGGGTGATGTTGAGGGTATTAGATTAGGAAATGAGACACTTAAAGTAGTAAAGGAGTTTTTCTATTTGGGGAGCAAAATAACCGATGATGGTCCAAGTAGAGAGGATATAAAATGTAGACTGGCAATGGCAAGGAAAGCGTTTCTGAAGAAGAGAAATTTGTTAACATCGAGTATAGATTTAAGTGTCAGGAAGTCATTTCTGTAAGGATTTGTATGGAGTGTAGCCATGTATGGAAGTGAAACATGGACGGTAAATAGTTTGGACAAGAAGAGAATAGAAGCTTTCGAAATGTGGTGCTACAGAAGAATGCTGAAGATTAGATGGGTAGATCACATAACTAATGAGGAGGTACTGAATAGGATTGGGGAGGAGAGGAGCTTGTGGCACAACTTGACCAGAAGAAGGGATCAGTTGGTAGGACATGTTCTGAGGCATCAAGGGATCACCAATTTAGTATTGGAGGGCATCGTGGAGGGTAAAAATCGTAGAGGGAGACCAAGAGATGAATACACTAAGCAGATTCAGAAGGATGTAGGTTGCAGTAGGTACTGGGAGATGAAGAAGCTTGCCCAGGATAGAGTAGCATGGAGAGCTGCATCAAACCAGTCTCAGGACTGAAGACCACAACAACAACAACAAGTGTGGATTTCCAGATCTGTATTTGGTTCTTCAACTGATGTATTTAATAGGTGGTCAAAATGGTTTTTCAGGACTTTTCTCAGTCACTTTCTGTCCTAATCAGATTTCCATTTTCATCTTCACTGGCGTGATCCAAATAATGAACAGTAGATCATCAGATCATTTTTCGTGCACCAATGAAGCTGCAATCTTTCAGAAAGGAAGTCCGACACTTAACAAACCATACAGCATAACGTTATGCACTCAGCTTTTAAAAATTACATAGGGCCACATCTGTAGTTTTGCGTTTCTCTCCAACACTATTCTAAGCTAACAGGAAACTACAACAGGAATTAAAAAGCACTGCTTAGCTAATTTTAATTAACATTAGTCAGAGAGAGGAGAAAACACCTTGGTGGATGAAAGTGTAAGAGCAGTAATCAGGGAAAGAAATCTCTTCAGGAAAGAGAGGGATCGGGAGAAAAATGAACCGGAACTTATTAGAGATGACGTAAAGATCAGAAACCTCGAACAAATGTACCGAATCAAGAAACTGGTAGTTAAAAGAACAGTTTCAGAAGAAAAGACCAAGGCATGGAAGTATTCACTCAGAAATTGGAGGAGGCCAGTAGAGGCAATAAGAAACTGTTGTATAGGGTTATCAGAGGTAAAAGGAAATCAATGAATACCATAAAAGCACTTGAAGATGAAAATGGAAATCTGATTAGGTCAGAAAGTGACTGAGAAAAGTCCTGAAAAACCATTTTGACCACCTATTAAATACATCAGTTGAAGAACCAAATACAGATCTGGAAATCCACACTTGTTGTTGTTGTTGTGGTCTTCAGTCCTGAGACTGGTTTGATGCAGCTCTGCATGCTACCCTACCCTGTGCAAGTCTCTTCATCTCCCAGTACCTACTGCAACCTACATTCTTCTGAATCTGCTTAGTGTATTCATCTCTTGGTCTCCCTCTACGATTTTTACCCTCCACGCTACCCTCCAATACTAAATTGGTGATCCCTTGATGCCTCAGAACATGTCCTACCAACCGGTCCCTTCTTCTCGTCAAGTTGTGCCACAAACTCCTCTTCTCCACAATTCTGTTCAATACCTACTCATTAGTTATGTGATCCACCCATCTAATCTTCAGCATTCTTCTGTAGCATCATATTTCAAAAGCTTCTATCCTCTTCCTGTCCAAACTATTTATCGTCCATGTTTCACTTCCATACATGGCTACACTCCATACGAATATTTTCAGAAACGACTTCCTGACACTTAAATCTATACTCGATGTTAACAAATTTCTCTTCTTCAGAAACGCTTTCCTTGCCATTGCCAGTCATCAGTTATTTTGCTCCCCAGATAGCAAAACTCCTTTACTACTTTAAGTCTCTCATTTCCTAATCTAATTCCCTCAGCATCACCCGACTTAATTCGACTACATTCCATTATCCTCGTTTTGCTTTTGTTGATGTTCATCTTATATCCTCCTTTTAAGACACTGTTCATTCTGTTCAACTGCTCTTCCAAGTCCTTTGCTGTCTCTGACAGAATTACAATGTCATCGGCATACCTCAAAGTTTTTATTTCTTCTCCATGGATTTTAATACCTACTCCGAACTTTTCATTTTTTTCCTTTACTGCTTGCTCAATATACAGATTGAATAACATTGGGGAGAGGCTACAACGCTGTCTCACTCCCTTCCCAACCACTGCTTCCCTTTCATGCCCCTCGACTCTTATAACTGCCATCTGGTTTCTGTACAAATTATAAATAGCCTTTCGCTCCCTGTATTTTACCCTTGCCACCTTTAGAATTTGAAAGAGAGTATTCCAGTCAACATTGTCAAAAGCTTTCTCTAGGTCTACAAATGCTAGAAACGTAGGTTTGCCTTTCCTGAATCTTTCTTCTAAGGTAAGTCGTAAGGTCAGTATTGCCTCACGTGTTCCAATATTTATACGGAATCCAAACTGATCTTCCCCGAGGTCGGCTTCTACCAGTTTTTCCATTCGTCTGTATAGAATTCGTGTTAGTATTTTGCAGCTGTGTCTTAAACTGATAGTTCGGTAATTTTCACATCTGTCAACACCTGCTTTCTTTGGAAAAGGAATTATTATATTCTTCTTTAAGTCTGAGGGTATTTCGCCTGTCTCATACATCTTGCTCACCAGATGGTAGAGTTTTCTCAGAACTGGCTCTCCCAAGGCTGTCAGTAGTTCTAATGATCTCCCATTTCATCTTCATCTACATCCTCTTCCATTTCCATAATATTGTCCTTAAGTACATCACCCTTGTATAGACCCTCTGCATACTCCTTCCACCTTTCTGCTTTCCCTTCTTTGGTTAGAACTTGAAAGGTGGCTACACTGAGCCACAGCGCCAGAGATCGCGTTGGAGAGTATTGTTCCGCCGCCTCCACTGGCAGTGATTATTGAGATGTCGTAGTGGGCAGTGCTTGGGGAGAGCTCGTGGTAGTCAGTGCTTGTTAAGAACTCGTAGCAGAGAGTGTTTGTTGAGATGTGCTAGTAGAGAGTGCTTGCTGAGATGTGATACTGAAAAGTTCTTGTTGAGATGTGGTAATAGCGAGTCGGTGTGGTGATATATTGTAATGATTAGAGTGATTTTGGTCAATATATGAAGGTAACGAAACTTGATTTATTTTTCATTATTTCCATGTTTTAAATAATGCGTCATTACAGGTTCAGTCAACAAAGCATCTGGCTTGTGTTCTTGTATTAGAGTGTAATTCTGGTTTTCTTGAGTAATTATGGTATTTTTATTTTCTTTAATTAATTCAGTATAAATGATATTTAAAATTTCTTGTGTTATTGAAGAAGAACCGTGCCAGATGCGTACGTTGAGTCATACTTCCACACACAGAACAGTTACACTTGTGCTTTGGTTTCGTAGGTTTTATAGTTGCTGGGGACTTAATTAATTAATTGTGTTAATGAAAATTTCCATTTCATTCTATGTTGTTGTTCTATGCAGTCAGATAGCGTAATAATACTAGTCAGGGCCAACCGTTTACGAGACTTCGTAATCGGACACACATGATGAACATAAAATTTTGACATAATTGCATTTACACAGTTAACACTATTCAGTTACACAGTAGCACTAATGTGGATGAAAGATGAGTGAGTGTGTTTTGTGTGTTTTCCTTTTATAATCCCAGAGAAGTGATCCCAACTTATCTCCTAAATATTATTTTACTTGTTTGTTGTAGCTTGCACTGACACCCATAAATATTATAGGTTTACTGCTATTTGTGTATTGTAATAGTTATTATGACAATTATCTGATATCATTTGTGTGTTTATTATTATTTGTATGATGAACTGTCTAATTAGTGAAATGAATATTATAGACTGTTACTTGCACTTTTTCTACATGATTGGTGCCACCTGGACATGTTTAATTTCTGCTGATGAACTGTGTGATCAGTGATAGGGAATTTTATGGACTGTTATTTGCACTGTTTCTGCATGATTGGTGCCACTAGAACATGTTTAATTTCTGCTGATGAACAGTGTGATTAGCGAAAGTGAATATTATGGACTGCGGTCAGCACCTGTTCAACATTGCTGGGTGCCACTGATGGACTGCTTCTACCGAAATGATGTCACTTGTTGGTGTCTGCACCTGCTCAACATTGCTGGGTGCCACTGATGGACTGCTTTTACTGAAAAGATGTCACCTGTTGATGTCTGCACCTGCTCAACATTGCTGGGTGCCACTGATGGACTGCTTCTACCGAAATGATGTCACCTGTTGATGTCTGCACCTGCTCAACATTGCTGGGTGCCACTGATGGACTGCTTCTACCGAAATGATGTCACTTGTTGGTGTCTGCACCTGCTCAACATTGCTGGGTGCCACTGATGGACTGCTTCTACTGAAAAGATGTCACCTGTTGATGTCTGCACCTATTCAACATTGCTGGGTGCCACTGATGGACTGCTTCTACTGAAATGGTGTTACTTGTTGGTGTCTGCACCTATTCAACATTGCTGGGTGCCACTGATGGACTGCTTCTACTGAAAAGATCTCACCTGTTGATGTCTGCACCTGCTCAACATTGCTGGGTGCCACTCATGGAACTGCTTATACTGAAATGGTGTTACTTGTTGGTGTCTGCACCTATTCAACAATACTGGGTGCCACTGATGGACTGTTTCTACTGAAAAAATGTCACTTGTTGGTTTTTGCACCTGTTGACCATTGCTGGGTGCTACTGCTGGAACTGTCAACTACTTGTTTCTTGGGCTATGGAAAGCGTTTATGTGAATATTTGTATAAACTGATTTTTTGTGTATTACTGTTTGTGAAAAGTTATGAGACTCTTACCTGCGCATATTCGTCATTGCTGACGCTATTGATTGAACTGTTTAACCACATAATATTGTGTAAACTATTATGTAAAGTCACATGTATGAAAGAATTTGTATTGCTTACTGTATTCTATATATTAGGTTATTGAAAGGTCAGTGCAAAGCCAAAATTTTATCTAGTTATATGATATTTACGCATTAATATTATCTTTTATTTTTGTCTCTATTATTTTGATGAATTTGGTGGTATTTTCACCACCAATGCTGGCAAAAATACCATCAAATTCTAGCCCGTGGAGGAAGGGCATATGAAAGGTGGCTACACTGAGCCACAGCGGCAGAGATCGCGCTAGAGAGTATTGTTCCGCCGCCTCCACTGGCAGTGATTATTGAGATGTCGTAGTGGGCAGTGCTTGGGGAGAGCTCGTGGTAGTCAGTGCTTGTTAAGAACTCGTAGCAGAGAGTGTTTGTTGAGATGTACTAGTAGGGAGTGCTTGCTGAGATGTGATACTGAAAAGTTCTTGTTGAGATGTGGTAATAGCGAGTCGGTGTGGTGATATATTGTAATGATTAGAGTGATTTTGGTCAATATATGAAGGTAACGAAACCTGATTTATTTTTCATTATTTAATGTCGTAAATAATGCTTCATTACAGGTTCAGTCAACAAAGCATCTGGCTTGTGTTCTGGGATTAGAGTGTAATTCTGGTTCTCTTGAGTAATTATGGTATTTCTATTTCCTTTAATTAATTCAGTATAAACGATATTTAAAATTTCTTGTGTTGTTGAAGAAGAACCGTCCCAGATGCGTACGTGGAGTCATACTTCCACACACAGAACAGTTATACCTGTGCTTTGGTTTCGTAGGTTTTATAGTTGCTGGGTACTTAATTAATTAATTGTGTTAATGAAAATTTCCATTTCAGTCTTTGTTGTTGTTTCATGCAGTCAGATTGCGTAATAATACTAGTCAGGGCCAACCGTTTACGAGACATAGCGTAATCGGACATACAGCTACCAAAAATTAAAATTATTTTCATTTCATTTAATTAAGCCCCCGTGCAAACTGGGTTTCCATCTAAGCTCTTGATATTCATACGAGTGGTTCTCTTTTCTCCAAAGGTCTCTTTAATTTTCCTGCAAGCAGTATCTATCTTACCCCTAGTGAGATAAGCCTCTACATCCTTACATTTGTCCTCTAGCCATCCCTGCTTAGCCATTTTGCACTTCCTATCGATCTCATTTTTGAGACGTTTGTATTCCTTTTTGCCTGCTTCATTTACTGCATTTTTATATTTTCTCCTTTCATCATTCTGGTCCATACATCTCATAAACATTAAGAAAGAAAAATTTCTTGAGGCGTCTTACGCCCCCTGCAATCTATCGAATGGGCCCCCTAGCCGCAAACAATGCAGGCACCTCTTCAATAAAGTTGACATCGTATGTTCACACGTGGCACTACTGATAATAAACTACGTCGTTAAGCCGGGAAAAGAGTTTTCAGAAGCGATCAACCCTGTCGCACTGGACGATAAGTTTACCGCATACATGTGCTCCCTGAGAACGTTAAATTCCTGGCTGGTCAGTCTCACAGAAAAGGACATGCAGTAATGGTTTTAGCACCGGGAGGAAGGAATACAGAATTACGTAGATTCAGACGGGTCCTACTTTGAAATATACCGCCATTCACTGAACAAATTTGCTAAGTGCACAAGCCTGGAGCGTTGAGTCATTTTTATGTTGCATCGAATCTCGTTAATCGCATTTTCAGGCAGACCTGAAAATAGGTCTGTAGTAAACTGTTAGTCCTCTTTCACTAAGCTGAGCGGTTTTGATGATACGAGTCTCAGAATAAGCGCACTAATACACAATGACGAATAGTTCCTTACTAATGCAGTCTTCTTTTCTGTTGATACTTAAAACTGGGACTAGAACTATCGACCTAAGGTTTGTGGGGCAGAGACACAAGCCCGAGATCACGGAGTTCAGGTAATACTATCTTATATCATAGTAAATAATGGACGCCGTTAATCAAGGAAGATCTAGAAGTGCAAATAATATGTAGAACTGGCATTCCATAAGCAAGCACCGTAGCTGAACCTTCTTATTTTCCACTATACTACACAGCGCAGAAAAACTTGCGCACTGTAGAGCTATAAACGAGTATATGGTCGTGGTAATGACTGGGACTGAAGACTAGAAGCGAAAAGATGCCGCTCTAGGACAACAATCGTTAACATTTGAAATATGGTTGTGTTGCTGAATGACAGAGATCTCGGCATAAGACGATACATATTTGGATTCTCCTGGCCTTCGATAGAACAGAAACTTTAAATGCTGAAAAAGAAGATCCAGCGTATTTTGGCTTCATTTTCTTACACTAATGGTCATTAAAATTGCGACACCACGAAGATGACGTGCTACAGACGCGAAATTTAACCGACAGGAAGAATATGCTGTGATATGCAAATGATTAGCTTTTCAGAGCATTCACACAAGGTTGGCACCGGTGCCGACACCTACAACGTGCTGACATGAGGAAAGTTTCCAACCGATTTCTCATACACAAACAGCAGTTCACCGGCGTTTCCTGGTGAAACGTTGTTGTGATGCCTCGTGTAACGAGGAGAAATGTGTACCATCACGTTTCCGACTTTCATAGAGGTCGGATTGTAGCCTATCGCGATTGCGTTTTATCGTATCGCGACATTGCTGCTCGTGTTGGTCGAGATCCAATGAATGTTAGCAGAATATGGTGGGTTCAGGAGAGTAATACGTAACGGCCTGCTAGATCCCAACGGCCTTGTATCACTAGCAGTCTAGATGATATGCATCTTATCCGCAAGGCTGTAACGGATCGTGCAGCCACGTCTCGATCCCTGAGTCAACAGATGGGGACGTTTGCAAGACAAAAACCATCTGCACGAACAGTTCGACGACGTTTGCAGCAGTATGGACTATCAGCTCGGAGACAATGGCTGCGGTTACCCTTGATGCTGCATCACAGACAGGAACGCCTGCGATGGTGTACTCAACGACGAACCTGGGTGCACTAATGGCAAAACGTCATTTTTTCGGATCAATCCAGGTTCTGTTTGCAGCATCATGATGGTCGCATCCGTTTTTGGCGACATCGCGGTTAACGCACATTGGAAGCGTGTATTCGTCATCGCCATACTGGCGTATCACCCGGCGTGATGGTATGGGGTGCCATTGGTTACACGTCTCGGTCACCTCTTGTTCGCATTGACGGCACTTTGAACAGTGGACGTTACATTTCAGATGTGTTACGACCTGTGGCTCTACCCTTCATTCGATCCCTGCGAAACCCTACATTTCAGCAGGATAATGCACGACCGCATGTTGCAGGTCCTGTACGGGCCTTTCTGGATATAGAAAATGTTCGACTGCTGCCCTGGCCAGCACATTCTCCAGATCTCTCTCCAACTGAAAACGTCTGGTCAATGGTGGCCGAGCAACTGGCTCGTCACAATACGCCAGTCATTACTCTTGATGAACTGTGGTATCGTGTTGAAGCTGCATGGGCAGCTGTACCTGTACAAGCCATCCAAGCTCTGTTTGACTCAATGACGAGGCGTATGAAGGCCGTTATTACGGCCAGAGGTGGATGTTCTGGGCACTGATTTCTCAGGATCTATGAACCCAAATTGCGTGAAAATGTAATCACATGTCAGTTCTAGTGTAATATATTAGTCCAATGAAAATCCGTTCATCATCTGCATTTCTTCTTGGTGTAGCGATTTTAATGGCCAGTAGCGTAAATTAAAAATTTTGTCATGTATTAAAGCCGACTAGATCAAGAAAATATATCCTGTATAATGGAGCGAAGGGCCTTGCCACATTGGTTAACACCGGTTGCCGTCAGATCACCAAAGTGCTATCGGACTTGCCTAGCGTTTGGAGGGTGACTGTCCGGGTGCGCTGAGCGCTGTTGGCCAACTGAGGAGCCACTTGATTGAGAAGTAGCGGACCCGGTCACGAAAACTGACAACGGCCGGGAGAGCGGTATGCTGACTACGTGTGTGCCGCTCACATCCAGTGTTACCTGTCAGCTTAGGATGACACGGCGGTCGGCCAGTACGGTTGGAAATATAATAGAAAGACACTCAGCTTCGCACATTATTTGCTGGATGTACCCAGTTTCTATTTCGTCTACATTTTTTCATCTCCACAGCTCCCTCTAGTAGCATTGAACTTATTACCTGATGTCTTAACCCATGTCCTATCATCCTATCGCTTCCTCTAGTCATTGTTTTCCATTCATTAGTTCTCTCGTTAGTTCAGCGGGGGACCTAATTTCTTATCTCACCCGTCTACTCAATTTTTAGCATCCTTCTGTAAAACAACACATCTATTCTTTGAATGTGAGTAATAACTGGTGCAAGACACATCTATACTAGCATATCGGAAATTACACAAGTATTATGGTTTCCGACGCCAACAGAGTCTAAGGTTGATTTTCAGTAACGCAGAGACGTTTCCATGCACATAAGCAGCCTCGCACGATGACCAAAACCGTTTGACGAACTGACGTCACGTCACATACGTAGAACCATTTAGGTCCTACTGAGTCAGACGGCCTCTGACTTGAATGTGGGGCGTGTGCGGGGACAGATGCTGCTTATAGGCTTCAGCGTACGACGACCGCCTAGTCTGCCTCGGCTTTCCCATGGCTGTTGGATACTCAACGTACGACTTTGTGTTAAAACTGGAATATCAATGCAACTTCGTACTTAACGAGTGTATCAACTTATATGAAGAAGACAGCTGCTTCAGAGATAATGATACTATCTTTCATTAGCCTCGATTTGTAATCTGAGGCTTTTTCGGTACTTCAGCTGAATGACAACGATATGGTATGAACATCTCGCACAGATGCTGGTAAAGCCCAAGAGATAAGATAATTATGAAACTTCGTTGTAATAGATTGAGGTGGAGACCCTGTAAGGAGTTACTTATGGATGTTACTGAGGCAACACAAAAGACTTTACTCAATGCAGACTTGAAGTGCATTAGTTTAAGGGAAAAAAAGTACAACTGCCACATCTCGTGCCGCGAAGCTATAACCACATGCCAAGTACATTGAGATGCGTTTAAATGTACTGGGTGGTTATAATTTAAGTTTCACTACTTGATCAGTGTAGAAGGGAAACTACCATATGGGTACCTAACTTTATAGGAATGGTGTTCAGACTGTGCGCTGCAGGGTTTGCGGTGTTAGTAATGTTATGACTCAACGCTAGGCGCCGATAGTGGTAAGGCGACGTAGGATTGAAACACAAGCATCAGTGTGCGTTATAGGTGCAGACAGTCAACATGGGTCTGGACAAGGTGAACAGAGCTTTATTCGTAAAGCTGTTTTATCCAAACAGTAGTAGTGACTCGTTAAATGGGTGAAGAACATGATTCGGAAGTTCGAATTAACTGGCAGTTTGGGAATTGCCCGTGAGAGAAGCAAACGAACAATTGCGCCACAAATTGTTAAAGATGTTGCAATGACTGAGAATGCTGATCGCAATGTGAAATCTTCAAGCAGTGCACGAGCTATGTCACGAAAGCTGAACATGCCGAGGTCAACATCCCCGATGAGATAGCCGGCCGCTGTAACCGAGCGGTTCTAGGCGCTTCAGCCCGGAACAGCGCGACTGCTACGGTCGCAGGTTCGAATCCTGCCTCGGGCATGGATGTGTTTGATGTCCTTAGGTTAGTTAGGTTTAAGTCGTTCTAAGTCTAGGGGACTGATGATCTCAGATGTTAAGTCCCATTGTGCTTAGGGCCATTTGAACCATTTGAACCCGCTGAGACGTTTCGTGAAGTATTAGAACAGTCTCTAGCGTAGTTCCAGGCTGTCGTCGATGCACTTGGTAATCACACTGAGCAACGTTTGTAGCTTGTAATGCAAACATGGTACCCAATTAAAAAATGTAACCCCCCTCATCTGGAGATTAAAATGTGTTTCTTTCAGTCGTTTATTCGTTAGTTCTCTTGCACATATCTTTACAAATGTTTCATTGTCCTACGATCACTCGTTTTTCATCGGGATCCTCTCAAGTAGCGGAAGTTTGATTATAACCACCCTGTATAATTGTCACTAGCAAATCAAAAAACTGAGCCCATACATTTAAAAAAAGATGACACTTGAAGCAGTTGCTCATGACTGAATGCCGAATATATAGTAGAACTGGTAAGTGAAGACACGTGGCAAATTGTATCCGTTTCAGATCGAAACTCAGTGTATGACATTTCTGGAGAAACAGACTCCAGAAAAATGGGAAAATTAGTTTTCGTGTTAATAGAATGGAGAGTCGATGAAAATAATGTTATACTATCATGTGTGCTACCACATCGACCGCGTATTGAAATGAGTACTTCATATGCGGCATACAATGACTCGTCCGAAGAATTTAATTAGCCGTAATTATTTCACTTAAGAAAAGCGACAAATTCAAATTATAATAAACCCAATTAATTCTCCCTACGTCACATACTGACAATTTAGCGATCTATTGCTGGTGACAGCATGAAAATGGTGCTGCTTAAACTTATTAGGTCCATCTATAACAAAGGGAGATACCGACAGACTTCCAGAAATGTATCAGGGTTCCTAAACCAAAGAAGGCAGCAGCTAGGAAATGTGAACAGTACCGAACTCTAAGCCTAATATCACATGCATCAAAAATGCTCATAAAAATTGTTCTGAAGAGAATTGAAGAGAAGGTGGAGGATATGCTGAGTGAAGATCAATTTGGTTTAACAAGGGGATTGGGAACAAGAGAGGTGATTCTGGCACTGAGACTCGCTATCGAAAAGCCATTACAGAAAAATAAACCAACTTATATTGCCTTTGTAGACATGGACAAGGCATTTTATAACGTTATCTGGCAAGAGATGTTCAGAGTGCTGAGGAAAAGTGAAATAAAGTACAAAGACATCCGTGTGATACTCAGTTTCTGTAAGGATGAGGTGGCAGCGATTAGGAACTGTCACCAGGAACAAGAAGTAAATATTAGAAAAGGGGTAAGGCAAGGATGTGCTCTCTCTTCTCTTATATTCAATGCATACATCCAGGAAGCTATAGACCAAGTTCGAGAAACTACTGAGGTGGGGCTCAAAATTAATGGGCAGAAGATAGACATGCTGCTTTATGCAGATGATATTGCTATAGGCACGGAGAAAAAAGAAGCTCTACAGGAAGTCCTCAGAACAATGGAAAGAATTCTATGCAATCAGTATGGAATGAGAATAAACAAGAGAAAGACTAAAGTTATTGTAAGCAGTACAGGAGCAGAATATGAACCTCTGAGAATGAGAATTAGAAGAGTGGAGCTGTAAGTGACAGAGGAATTTACTTACCTGGGAAGCAAAATGACATGAGATGGTAGAAGCCGGAAAGAAATTGCGACCAGAACACAAAAGGCCAAAATTGCATTTAATCGGAGAAGGAACTTACTCACCAGCAACAACATCAGTCTGAAAATAAGGAAACGTATCATGAAAGGTTTCGTTTAGAGTGTGGCCCTATACGGACGCTAGAGGCCCTGCAGATGTTGTGCTATAGAAGGATGATCAAGGTCAGCTGGAGAGACAAAGGAACAAATGAAGAGGTGCTTAGTAGAGTACAGGAAACCAGATCTCTGAGGAGGCACATCCAAACAAGAAGAGACAAACTTGTAGGGCACATACTACGACACAACAACATCATTGGAACAATAGCAGAAGGAGCTATTGAGGGAAGGAATCGGCGGGGGCGACCAAGGATATCATACATGCAACAGATCATGAGTGACGTTGGATGTAATACATACGTGGAAATGAAGAGGAAGGCAGACAGAAGAGAAGAATGGCGCTCTGCTGCAAACCAACCTCAGGGTTGAACACTAAAAGAAAGAAAAGAACTGTCGAATATAACCTAACACATGTAGACCTAATGTGTGGAACAATTTTTTTATCCAAAATCCATTAAGTATTTTAGTTGAATTGCTGTCCAAATTGCTGTTTTCAGCTAACCGTTACCGATTTTAGATCAGTTATTTATACTTTTCTCAGACACTTTCGTTATCATTGCTGTTTTCCATGTTGAAGAGGATCTAACATCCAATTGGCTTATCATACGCTGACTATAAGCCATTTGACAAGAGCATCTTTTCCTATATACACGCTGGGATACCATTATACTGACAACAAGCATGGTTCCAAAGATACTGCAAATGACATACCATCTTAAAATTTTGAACAAAACGATAACATCACTTCATAGTCAGAGCCAGTGAGACGGTGCTTCCTTTTGCCAAGAGTAATGTCCAGATGATGTACGTAAATAAACTTCAGGAGATATCCTTACATTATTCAGTTAAAACGCACGGCAGTTTCGAACCGCACGTTATAACTATCCTGTCAGACTAACGGCATGATACATAAGGATGTCATACCTATTCTTACCAATTGTCATGTACAGAAACGAGAATGACAGTAGAAATTTCATATTTCTTGAAGGACGACCTTATTATATTTTTTCAAGACTGTATATTGTATTTATTTAAATTACTATTGGTCAGTTTCACTTCATTACATGTCTCCCACTCAGACCTGCTCTCTTCCCACACGATTTGCGTATTTTTGGTGTCCTAAAGAAACACATTTGTCGCAATCGATTTGCTTCTAATGAAGGTGTGAACGTCTGCGTACGGTCGTGTTTCCGCATGCAATAGCAAACATTTTTCTATGAAGGCATGAGCCGGGTTGTCCCACAGTGGGATAAATATATAAACAACTGCGGCGATTCTTTTTTAAATAAAAAACAGTTTACTTTTTGGGATTCCATACAATTTATGTCACATCTTTTCATATTCGTGCCGGCCGGAGTGGCCGAGAGGTACTAGGCGCTGCAGTCTGGAACCGCGCGGCCGCTACGGTCGCAGGTTCGAATCCTGCCTCGGGCATGGATGTGTGTGTTGTCCTTAGGTTAGTTAGGTTTAAGTAGTTCTAAGTTCTAGGGGACTGATGACCTGAAAAGTTAAGTCCTACAGTGCTCAGAGCCATTTGAAGCATTTTTTTCATATTCGTAGATTCACTCATCAAAACCTACAGGGTTCTTCCCATTGACCGAGAGTCATGAATTTTCTGCAAGAAGCAAGCTTCCTCAGTAAAAGTAAATGAAAAAATCCGAAAATTGTAAATTTGTGATTATATCCCAGGAATTTCTCTTTCATATGTTATTAGACTGTCCGTCCGGCTGTTGAGACCCCTTTTCCTGAGAAGCGAACTGACGTATCAAATTGAAATTTATGTCACATACAAAGGTCTATGTTTCTTCGATGGTGTAGTCAATGTAGCTTCTAAGTCAATGCAATAAAAAGATACGGCCACTTATGTCACATATTTTGATACTCGCAAACTCACTCCATAAAACCTATAGGGTACATCCAGTTGACCTATAATCGTGAAATTTGGCAAGAACCAATGTTTGACAGTACAAGTAAAGGAAAATAATCCGAAAATTGTTAATACATAATTATAACACATGAAAAAATATTTATTTTGTATTTGTGATCCGACTTCAACTTAAAATTAAAATATTGTCGAAAATCTTGGAATCCCTGGGATCTATATCGATAACAGGCAAAAATCGCCGAAATTCTCGATTCCCGGGATTGATGAAGTCTGTGTACATATTTAATTTGTATGAAACCCTCAGAACGTGAGTCCTACTCGCACCTGGTAATTTTTTCCCATCTGCCTCGTTTTCTTTTGACTGCCCCTTATACTAGCTGGCAGTCTCTACGCAGTGTCGGAGTGTGTGGGAGCTGTTCCGATGGCTACGAGGTTCGTGGCTCACCGCCCCAGGACATCGAAGTTGAGTGGTACTTTAATTACCGAAGCCAGTCTGTTCACATTGTGCCGTTGGTTTTCATGGTTGGCTGTTGGGGGTATTCCCGTGAGCAACAGCGAGAGTTCGAGTTGACGAAAGTTTGGCCACCATCCGGTGGGGTTTAACTGAGTTATTTGAAGTTCAAGTGCACCAGTGGAATTTTCTGCCTTGTGGCCGTTAGCGTTCCGGCTACCTGCCCTGGCCGCTGACGTAAAATTCAGACAGTGTCCTTTCCTCACCCTTTTGTCGCTGTCCAACACGAGTGTGTAGTTTTGACAGCTTATGCATACTTGGTTGTGTACGGCTACGCCTTTATCTTTTGGCTTTGGAGTTCCTTCTGTACTGGTCGGGTGGAAAGCAAGTCGTCTTGTCGGTGGGTCCGTTGACTGTCTCTTGGTTGGGTTGCCGGAGCATCGGATATAGTTGGGCCGACTACCTGTCTCCCCTAAGCGAACGTTAATATTTCAAGTGCAGACCGACCCCCAGAAACTTCTGAGCGCCGCTGAGTGTACTGCCTTTTCTTATTGATGTTTGATTGTGTATTTTAATGGCTCACAGCCGATGGTTTGAATTTGTATGCTTTTAGTTGGGTTTTAAATAATGGGTCTTCAGCCATTTTAAAATTGAAAATTCCTTACTTGTCAAGTCTAGCATTATTTGGGCCTTCAGTCTCATTTTATATATATATATATATATATATATATATATATATATATATATATATATATAATAAAGCTTTGGGCCTTCTGCCTCTTGAAAATTTATTGTTGTTGTGTATTTCAATCATGGGCTTTCTGCCGTCTTAAAATTAAAATTCCTTACTTCTTAAGTCTTAGATTGTTTGGGCCTACAGCCTCATTTAAAATATTTTTGGATAAAGCTTTGGGCCTTCTGCCTCTGAAAATTTATTGTAGTTGTGTTTTTCAATCATGGGCCTTCAGCTGTCTTAAAATTAAAGTTCCTTACTTGCTCAGTCTTAAATTGTTTGGGCCTTTAGCATAATTTAAAATATTTTTTTTCTGGATAAAGCTTTGGGCCTTTTGCCTTTTGAAAATTTATTGTAGTTGTGTTTTCAATCATAGGCCTTCAGCCGTTTTAAAATTTAAATTCCTTACTTGTTAAATCTTAAACTGTTTGGGCCTCCAGCCTCATTAAAAAAAAATTATTTAAGGATAAAGCCTTGGTCTTTCTGCCTCGTAAATATTTATTGCCGTTGTGTTTCGAATCATGGGCTTTCAGCCGTTTTAAAAATTAAAGATGTTGTGTCCTTAAGCTATAAGATTGTGTGACATATTCAGTCTATAGTTAAGCTCGTAAATTTGCGCTGTAATGTTTGGGCAACTAAATAAAGTTACATGTGTTCGAGTATAACTGACAGCCGCTCATTTTTGGCCCCTACCCACAATTCCAACTACCTGTTTGTCCTGCGGATTTAACCAGGCGTTTCAAACAGGCTCTGCTAACGGTAAACTACGCCTTCCACATCGCTGGCAACGGGTTCTACACAACGCTGGTGACTACTTTGAAGGACAGTAACAGGTGCAAACATGTAACTCTTTTGTATCGGTTGTGAATAAATAGTTGTCATTATTTAAGTCATTGTTCACATGGCAAAGAGTTAGCGGTTATGAAACACGTGCATCACAGGCATTGCTCATTCAAGATGTCGTATCACGTGAAATATTTATTTCCCATAATTGTTTCCTCGTTTCAAGATACTGAATTTACAATCCTCCAGCGTCTGTATGATTTATGAGGGCGTGCTGAAAAGTAATGCCTCCGGTTATTTTGCGAAAAATCTTAAAAAGCGTTTCAAATAAAGCAAACTTTGTTAATATTCCGCATCTTTATTCTTCATTTCCACTTATTTCTAGCTCTCTACCACTAGAGGGCTCAGGATTGTAGCGAGTAAATGGCGGTGTGTGAAAGACAGCGTGCTGTAATCGAGTTTTGAAGAGTTCGTCCACCATGGAACACCCTCTCCTTGAGCGTGACAGTGCCAGACAGTGTTGCCAACTCTAAAAAACCCGAGTCGCTAGATTCAATATCAACAGTCGCTAGAAAGTGTACTGAAAATTTCGTGCTGTGAAATGGTGCAATAAGCCAGTGGCGGGGGGTAATAAAATATTAATAAAAATTGTCTCATACGTAATTGCTATATAGTCTTAATTAAATGACCCATCGCTTGCAACAACATACATATAAAATACGCTAACGTTTAATTAAACATGTTATCATAATTGACGCAAACACATAAATTGTTGTTTCAATCACAGTAGTCAGATATACTAGAAATTTACAACTATATTTGTAACAAAAGAAAGCAAGAACTCAAATTAGGTTACAAAATATATACATACCAGTATGTGAGCTATTCATCGTCGTCACTCAGAAGATCGAATAACTCTTCTGTTTCATGCTCTGACAGAACTGTAGTTGATGTAGAGGGTTGAACGTCGCTCAAAAGATGATGTTGCAGTTCGACTGGTTTTATCGCAAAAGAGTAACTTTTGTTCGTTCCAATAAGCTCCAATACGTCTGAAGGTATGTCAAAAGATGCGCAATCTTTATTTTGTTTCTTCAGCTGGTCTCTCAATATGATCAAAGCATTAATTGTCTTTAGCGATATCGGTTACGTTGTTTAGTTTTTATAATGTTCATAGAACTGAATATTCTTACCACTTCTGCATTTGAATGCGGTAGGCATAGAACAGTCATTGCTAGCTGTGAAATCAAAGAAAAAGGATTCTCCTCTGCGGCATATTTATACTGCACAACCTCACTCCAAAATCGAACAGTGTTAGTAGTATTATTCCACCTAATTAAGTTGATATTATGCCATTCTTGCAGAATAACGTCTATGAAATCGCCACTAAAACCCAATTCTTTGGCTACATCCACTACAGCATTATTTTTATTCACTTTTAGTGTTTCTTCAACATTCAGCATTGACATTTTTTTCAGGATCGTAACGTTGCTCGGCAGTCTTGGTTGGATTTCTTTTATGAGTTTCAGACTAAACTGGATGCATCTCTTCTTCAAATAAACTTTATTTTCTTCAGACAAACTTGACTCAGACAATTTCTGTTAAACATAAAGCCAAGGTTCGGATTTGCGTACATACATTCGCTTGGAACTGGTGTTGTCAACAAATCAACAGTTGGAAAAATTATGTTTTGTCCGAGTGACTGCATGAGAAATATAAGTGTATCTAGTAATTTAGTGGGGTCATTGTCTTCTCCTTCGAAAGCTTTTATTGCTATTTGTACGTCTTTTAAAGCATGTTTAAGGTAAAACATGTAAAGATGATTTGAGTCGTCACAATACATCTTGTACAAAAGATCGGCAGTGTAACAATTGTCTTGAACCTGACCAAGTGAAAAATGTAGCTTTAGTTCTTCCCACTGCTCCAAAATTCTTCATATTGCTGATTCAGTTGAAAGCCAACGTGTTGCACAGACCTTCAAAATGTTTAGTGGCTGTTTTCCACAATTTATTGTCTCATAAACCTTTTTATATTCCTCTTGTCTTTTGGATGAAATGGAGAACCAGTTGTAGGTTTCCCGTACAAGAAACTCTATGTTTCTAGGCATGGTATTCACTGAGGCGTGCGAAACTGCAAGCTGAAGAGAGTGACAAATGCAACGGATCAATACCAAATGCTTCAAACCATATTCTCTCTTGAGTTGTTCGAAAAGCCCATTGCTTATTCCAACCATTGCAGAAGCATTATCTGTGCCAATTCCTACCATATTAGCGATTGGAAGTTTGAGATTTTTCAAAGAATTCACAAGAACAGCAGCCAGATTTCTTGCATCTGCAGTTTCTACTACAGCGAGTTTGAGAAATGCTGATCTAATGGTTTGGTTGTTTACATTATACTACCGTATAACGATACCTAGCATTTTATATATTGACACATCTGTGGATTCATCTATTAGTACACTGTATTTTTGGTTACCTATATCTTCAACCAATGATTGTTAAAATATGGAGCCAAAACTTCAGTTATAATGTTAGTGCACTTTGTACGATGTAATTGCATGTTTTTAGCGCCCTCCTCACCGGAAAACACCTTCTTGCACAGTATTCCTAAATGATCTACAGCTAAAATAGGACAATGTTCAGCAATAAATAAAGAAAGGGCGCCTTCCGCTCTGCTTGCTATTCTAACTGTAATTTTCGGAACAATTTTCACAGGTAAGGTGGTTTGTGTTTTTTTAAATCAATGTTTTGTTTTAGTTTTCGAATGCTTTCTAATATCACACAATGTAGCATAAAACTCTGTTGCACATACTTGACATCTTGCCTTGGATAAGTCTTCAACGACTGGTTTCAGCCACCCATTGAATTCAGGTTCTGCTTCCCACGTATCCCGATATTTTTGAGCGTAATGCTTCTTCCTCTGCGGTAAATCCATTATGTAAGCCACCAATTTATAATCACTGAAAATACATTAAACCTCAGGCGAACTAGAGGTCATGAAACAATATACCCACTCGGTAACTCGATATCAGTCCTATTGTTCATTGTTTAAAGCGTAATAATGTCTGAGATAACCCCACCGAATTGTTCTTGCGTTACCACTGTGCATGAGGTAATAATTTGACTTCGAGTTAACATTTCGAAAAATTAGAGGTTGCTGGACAGAAATGTATTTTATTATACTTAATATTACGTGTTTTTTGTCGATTCGTAAAATAAAGGGAGTTCAAAAGTTGAAGAATTATAGATCGATACGCTAACGACGATAACAGGCTAGTGGGTAATGAATAATGAATTGTTCTATAGTCAAGGTTTTCTTACTCTGTAGGCAATTCCCACATTCAGGTTTACTAAATGCTGAACAGTGTTACATGATCTGCTAAGAAATTAATTTAACTTAGTAAATCTTGAACTAAGTCAGTGTAGTGCCCATTCTATAGTTAAAATCTTAGTTTTGTTAATGAAAATACTCGCCCAAAATAGTTTTGATTTGTACTTCAAAAGTCGTCAGTACTCCAAAAGTCGCCAGATAAGTCGCTAAATAATTTTTGTCGCTAAAAAGTTTTTTTGTCGCTAAGACGAAGGCAAAAGTCGCCATTTCTAGCGACAAAGTCGCTAAATTGGCAACACTGGTGCCAGATAACACACGAGCGCTGCGACATCTGCAACAATCCGACGCCTTGGCTTCATTGTCGTCGATCATACTTCATAGAGTTTCGACTTGGGCCCATCTGATTTTTTGTCTGCCTCCAAAACTTAAACAAAACGTTCGAGGGCTTCACTCTGATAGTGATGAAGCAGGGGTGAGGTTATTGTTCCGTCAAAAGAGTTAAACATTCTACAGTGAAAGTATTAACAAGTTGGTCTCTTGTTGGAAGAAATATGTTTCATCGCCAGGGTGACTATGTTGAAAAATAAATATGTAGAAATGAAGAATAAAGACGTAGAATGTTAATATAGTTAGTCTTATGTAAAAAGTTTTAAGAGTTTCCAAAAAAATGGTTCAAATGGCTCTGAGCACTATGGGACTCAACTGCTGAGGTCATTAGTCCCCTAGAACTTAGAACTAGTTAAACCTAACTAACCTAAGGACATCAGAAACGTCCATGCCCGAGGCAGGATTCGAACCTGCGACCGTAGCGTTCTTGCGGTTCCAGACTGCAGCGCCTTTAACCACACGGCCACTTCGGCCGGCAAGAGTTTCCACATTAAAAGTTAGGAGGCATTACTTTTCTTCACGCTCTGGTACATCAACTAAATTTATTGTTTTTATAGACCAAACTGAGGATTTTCATGACCTATAGTCACTAAGTTAGGAAGTGAAACTGTGAAAACCACTATTCTTTAGGCGAGTTTTCCTTGATTTCCCTAAATCGCTTGAGGCAAATGCCGGGATGTTCCCATCAAAGAGCAGGGCCGACTTCCTTCCCCATCCTCCCACAATCCCTTGGGACCGATGACTTCGCTGTTTGGTCCCCTTCCCCAAATCAACCAACGAACCAACCTTAGGAGAGGAAGATCACAGATGGTCGCCGAATCGTTTATTTTGTCAATACTCGACGGGTTTTGTACATAAAAATGAATACACAGCCTGATAAAAAAGTAAATACATACACACCATCGGCAGGTAAGTCAATGATTATAGTTGCAATTCTGTGTGGCATGTGGAAAAGCCACCGGAGTGCATTAGGATGTTCGTATTTAGTTTCGTTACCAGTCCTGGTGGTGTATACAAGGGACATGAACAAAGCCACATGTTCAATGATCACTGAAGGACACACAGATCCCGCATACTCATGTGAGACATCTTCAATTAACAGGGCTTGAAAAGGGCCACACTGTGAGTCTGTACTTGGCTGGCTGGTCTAACAGTGCAGTATCCAGATTTCTGGGGCATTCGGATGTGACAGTGGCCCGATGTTGGACTGCTTGGAGGCGTGAGAGCAGGGATACTCATCGGAAAGGTTCTGGTCGACCACGTCTGATCACTACAAAAGAGAATCACCACTGCAACAGTCTGTCATCCCACACCACTGGTTGGAGACTAGCAGCAGCTTGACTAGGAAATCACCATCCGACATTTAAGCTGCCGTTAACACCAAAACACAAAGGGCTGCGTCTGAAGTGGTGCTGTGCCAGGAAGCATTGACTGCTGGTGATGATGTTGCACTGTATTCCAGTCATGATTAGCGGTTCTGTACTACTGAAGATGACCACTGTCAGTGAGAATGGCTGCTACTTGTGGAGAGGCCTCATTCTTCCACTGCTTTGGAGAGGCACAGCGGTGTTGCTTCTGGGGTCATGCTGTGGGGGACCAGGAGAATGACTTGAAGTTCTGACTGGTGATGACTGAGGGAACTCTCACGGCACAAAGGTATGTCACGGACTTTCTGTATGCTCTTGTGTTACATGTCATGCAGCAGTGCCAAGGTGCCATCTTTCAGCAAGACAAAGCTCGTCCTCACTTGGCGCGAGTCTCTATGCGCACTGTGAAGGTACCCCCGTGGCCAGCAAGATAACCTTATCTGTCCCTGATAGATGTATTGCTCCAATTCAGACGTCGACTCTGTCTCTGTGTCAGTATACAGCATATCAAGGACCAGTTACAATGGCTCTGGGCCAAATAAGATCAGGAGAGGATACAACGGTTTCTTGACACCCTTCCAGTTTGTGAGTGCAGGTCATATATTCAGAGTTCGCTACAATACTTTAACGAGGCCTCCATAACAGTACGCGAGCATTGTACCTACGGACGATGCGGCTCTCATGGACCGCGACCAACAACAGTTTGATGGGGTCGCTGCTACAGATCGTTGCTCCGCGAGATCTTTGTCCAGCGGTCACCGTGGGCCACATAGCACCGTTTCTTGCCCGCATCCGCGATTTTCTGGTCAAACTTAGTTACATGACTGAGGACCTACCGGCGACGAGGACGCCGAGTACGAGAGTTTACTACCGCTTCTATCAGGCACGGCAACCCCGTAACAACGTCGAACAACAGCACCCAACCATCTGCTGGACCAGGGTGTGGCGAGCCATGCACACCTCATACCTGCCCACGTACGCTCGTTCCCTGTGATATGTGGTGGTGAACGGCAAATTAGCCACACGCCAGCGCCTCCATTCCATCCATCTCACCGACGACCCTTTGTGTCCGCACTGTGCCGTCGTCGATTCGGATGCGCACCGCCTGACATGTGCTGTGACAGGCAGTGCATGGGGGCTTAATTAAATGGAATGCAAATAATTTCAATTTTAGTATTTGAATGTTCGATTACGAAGTCGCGTAACGGTTGGCCCTGACTAGTATTATTACGCTATCTGACTGCATAGAACAATAACAAAGAATGAAATGGAAATTTTCATTAACACAATTAATTAATTAAGTCCCCAGCAACTATAAAACCTACGAAACCAAAGCACAAGTGTAACTGTTCTGCGTGTGGAAGTATGACTCAACGTACGCATCTGGCACGGTTCTTCTTCAATAACACAAGAATTTTTAAATATCATTTATACTGAATTAATTAAAGAAAATAAAAATACCATAATTACTCAAGAAAACCAGAATTACACTCTAATACAAGAACACAAGCCAGATGCTTTGTTGACTGAACCTGTAATGACGCATTATTTAAAACATGGAAATAATGAAAAATAAATCACGTTTCGTTACCTTCATATATTGACCAAAATCACTCTCATAATTACAATATATCTCCACACCGATTCGCTATTACAACATCTCAACAAGAATTTTTCAGTATCACATCTCAGCAAGCACATCTCAACACGAACTGACTACTACGAGCTCTCCCCAAGCACTGCCCACTACGACATCTCAATAATCACTTCCCGTGGAGGCGGCGGAACAATGCTCTCTAGCGATCTCTGGCGCTGTGGCTCAGTGTAGCCACCTTTCATATGCCCTTCCTCCACGGCTAGAATTTGATGGTATTTTTGCCAGCATTGGTGGTGAAAATACCACCAAATTCGTCACAAAAATACAGACAAAAATAAAAGATAATATTAATACGTAAATATCATATAACTAGATAAAATTTTGGCTTTGCACTGACCTTTCAATAACCTATTATATAGAATACAGTAAGCAATACAAATTCTTTCATACATGTGACTTTACATAACAGTTTACACAAGTATTATGTGGTTAAACAGTTCAATCAATAGCGTCAGCAATGACGAATATGTGCAGGTAAGAGTCTCATAACTTTTCACAACAGTGATACACAAAAAATCAGTTTATACAAATATTCACATAAACGCTTTCCATAGCCCAAGAATAAGCAGTTGACAGTTCCAGCAGTAGCACCCAGCAATGGTCAACAGGTGCAAATACCAACAAGTAACATTTTTTCAATAGAAGCAGTCCATCAGTGGCACCCGCAATGTTGATCAGGTGCACACAGCAACAGGTGACTTCATTTCAGTAGAAGCAATCCATCAGTGGCACCCAGCAATGTTGAGCAGGTGCAGACATCAACAGGTCACATCTTTTCACTAGAAGCAGTCCATCAGTGGCACCCAGCAATGTTGAGTAGGTGCAGACACCAACAAGTAACACCATTTCAGTAGAAGCAGTCCATTAGTGGCACCAGCAATGTTGATCAGGTGCACACAGCAACAGGTGACTTCATTTCAGTAGAAACAGTCCATCAGTGGTACCCAACAATGTTGAGTAGGTACACACAGCAACAGGTAACATCTTTTCAGTAGAAACGGTCCATCAGTGGTACCCAGCAATGTTGAGTAGGTACACACAGCAACAGGTGACATCTTTTCAGTAGAAACAGTCCATCAGTGGTACCCAGCAATGTTGAGCAGGTACACACAGCAACAAGTCACATTTCTCAGCAGAAGCAGTTCAATAAAATACACTGTCACTGATCACACTGTTCATCAGAGTTTATAAGCAGAAATTAAACATGTCCTAGTGGCACCAATCATGTAGAAAAGGTACAAGTAACAGTCCATAATTTTTTTACAATCACTGATCACACAGTTCATCAGCAGAAATTAAACATATCCTTGTAGCACCAATCATGTAGAAAAGGTGCAAGTAACAGTCCATACTATTCACCATAACTACTGAGACAGTTCAGTCATGAACAATAGTTTGAATGCACATACAATTTCTTTAACAAAATATAATCAATGCTCTTACACTAAACATACAAATCATAATAAACACACAAATGATATCAGTTAATTGTCACATTAACTATTACAGTACACAAAAACAGTTAACCTATAATATTTATGGGTGTCAGTGCAAGCCACAACAAACAAGTGAAATAATATTTAGGAGATAGGTTGGGATCACTTCTCTGGGATTATAAAAGGAAAACACACAAAACACACTCACTCATCTTTCATCCACATTAGTGCTACTGTGTAATTGAATAGTGTTAACTGTGTAAATGCAATTCTGTCAAAATTTTATGTTCATCATGTGTATCAAGTAGTAGTGGCAGCAATGTATAACAGTCAATAATAGTTAAGTCAACGTCATAGTCATCATGTCAAGACCAATGTTTGCCAAGCCAGATCACATTGTACAGTTGCTGAACAACTGTCAGTGAGCCAAGATATGCAAATACTTCCTCTCTTCAAAAAAAAGTGTATACTGCTTATTGATTTAACAAAGTGTGTGTGTAGGCAATCTTCTTTCTACTTGGGTGTTCTAGTCTGCCATCTTCATCCTCCTTGTTCCATATGGACCAACAAAAAGAATATGCTCCTCACTTACTTTACCTCTTATCCACCAAAACTCCAATCATCATCACTTAATCTTCCTCACTTACTTTACCTCTTATCCACCAAAACTCCAATAATCATCAACTTCACCCAATCTCAATACCTCAATAATACGTCGATAACATATAAACCTCAGCACCAATATCATTTCGCTTCCACAGCAACTCCTTCCTCTAGTCAGTCTCCTCGAACAGTACAGATAAAATCCTAATGCAAACCTCATCATCCATACAATCCGAAGATACAGTGTCAACACACAACCTCTGTGTAATCCATCTGACCCAAATTTTCTACTCATTATAAATTATAAGATACATTTTGGTTCCTTGTCCATCATTAAATAAAAGAAATGCATACATGACCTCTAACAGACTTAGTTCGAATAACTCTCAGTAATTAAGTACGATTACGGAGTGTGAATGATCATAATATTTCACAGTGTGTACACCACTTCAAGAATCATAGCAGAAGCAAACATGTGGAGTATTTTTTGTGTCAAGTGTCACTTCCTATTTCAATTGCTCACGAAAATGCAGTGTAATACTGTCAATGGTCTAAACCTAGTTTTGGTCTGTCATGTCGTTAGCTTCCTTCCTAGTAGCATAAATTTATACAGCTTCCATAAAACCTCCAGCTCATGTGACTTCTAAGCAGTTTCTTGTACCAATGTCGTTCGTAGAATTATAGCAGTTCATTTTCTTATCTTAAAAATATCAGGCACTGAGCGTAAGCAATACATGCAATATCGCGACAATATACCAGTAGAGAACAGAATGTCAACAAGTGGACGCAGCACAATCCCTATAACGAGGCTCTGCCAAGCGAACAATCTATAATTAATACCACAGTGTAACCTAAACTCTATGTTCGTACACAGTATATCAGCATTTCTATATACTAAATTGAAGAGTAGTTATGACAACAAACAGAAATGTGTAAATATGCAATCCATACGCACAGCAGCAAACATGCCTTACACAATAAACAGGTCATTAGCATCACATCGACATAAGCAAATAAATCTTCATATGTAATCTTAATAAGTAAACATGAAGGCGCAAGCAGATAAATCACAAAGTATAACTTACATATCTAACCACATCAGCACAATTAATCAGGTGACAATTATAATTTAAATAACTAAGCACAGCAGGCACATAATAGAAAAATATGACATCAGTGAAAAAGCATAGCAGCCAAGCGATGCATAATATATACAAATAACAACCCTGTTCATTAATTAATCATTGTCAAAATCAGTTAATATGCGTAAGCACGTCGCTTCACTAGTAAATTCATAGAACATGAAATTAGCACAAAGTATGAATCACGTAATCGTGAGCAGCAAATTACGTCTAAAGTATGTACCTAAGTGGAATTATGTTACCTGAAAAATAAACTCAATTAATAGTTACCCTTTTTTAGTTTATTACTTTTTTTTCTTCAAAATTACATTCTTCCTGAAATTTTCTCCATAGCAAGTCGTCTTAACGTCGGACATGCACAGAATTTACCTGAAGGTCTTAAATACTTTATACAACCGTATCCTGAAAAATACTGAACGTTAATAACATAATTTATGAAGTCATCATAGCTTTATACAGAATTTATTCGGAGAAATTAGACTGTGTATTTGTTTACGTCTATCAGTGCATTCGCACTGAGCGCTCGATCAGCTGTAGGCGCGTGACGTAGGAAGTGATTGTTTGCGGTCAACGACTGCCTTGTGCGGCGCGCCGACTTGACTGTTGCTTTGAGTATGTGCCGCCGCCAAAACACAGCGCGGTACTCTTGCATTCTCCGCATGTTTACGTAGCTGTTAGTTTCTCTAAAGTATGTCATTCTACAAAAATTTTTACGTTCGATATATGATGTATTCCCTTAGAGCGCCGAGATTTAAGAGTTTCTACTTCAACAGTGTTATCATGAATAATTTTGCGAACTCTAAATGGACCGTTATAAAGCAGAAAAAATTTGCGACACAAGCCTTTTCCTTTATGAGACAAACGGTGGGACTTAATTAACACCTTCTGGCCAACTGACAAGATTTTTAAACGACCAGGACGTTTCGCTGATTTCTCTCTTCTAGCAGCCGCAGACGCAATATTTCGTAGAGCCAGGTTGACAACTTCAGAATGCCGCAGTTTCCATGAAGGCGGAAAAGGAACGATTTCAGAAATGCGATTTATTGGTACTTTATTTTTTAATATCAGTATAGGCGGTAAAGAAGTTGAATCATTAGGAAGTTCATTCAGAATGTTTTGAAAAAGATGAAGATACTGATCCCAAGTTCTGTGATTCTGATGACAATAAAGACGGCACAATTTATTGATTTCCTTCATCCATCTCTCTGAAGCATTAGATTGAGGGTGAAAAAGTGAAATGAAGATTGGTTTAATTTTACGACGCCGTATAGTACGAAGCCAAATTTTAGAGCGAAACTGTGATCCATTATCTGATATAACCTTGTCAACATGACCAACTTCTTTAAGAAAATGTTTGATGAAAGCGTTAGATACTGAACGAGCTGTTGCTTTGCGTAACGGTGTAAAACACACATATTTTGATGTCAGTTCCACTGCTACGAAAATGTACGCAAAACCATTAGTAGAACGAACCACTGGACCGAACAAATCGACTGCAGCCATGTCCTTTAATTTCGCTGGAATGATAGGAAACAACGGTGCTCTGTGAGAAATCGTTGGAGGCTTAGCCATTTGACATAATTTGCATTTGGCAAGAACAGATCGAATACGTTTTTCCATATTACTGAAGTAACAATTTTCTCGTAATTTATGAAAGCATTTTCTGGGACCAAAGTGCGCATAACTGAAATGTGTGTACCAAATCAATTTATTGACCCACTCATCAGGAATACAAACTAACCAAACAGAGTTGTCGACCGATTTTCGTTTGAAAAGAATGTCATTGAGAACTAAATAATGCTGTCTAATCGCTACGCTTTCCTTTCTCCTCCACTTCTCCTTAATGTCCTTCCAGATTGGATCCTTATTTTGCTCCTTAGCGATGTCCTGGAGCGAAGACGAAATAAAGTTCTCAAACGCAACACCTTCAATGTACATCAAACAATAATGGTTTTCTTTGCAGTCCTCTTCAGCACTTTGTTTCAAACCCATAGGTGCACGTGATAAAGCATCAGCAACAATATTTGAAGATCCCTGTATGTAAACAATACTAAAATCAAATTCCTGTAGGTACAACGCCCATCGTGACAATCTGCCGTGAGTTAATTTTGTTGACATAAGAAATTCCAGAGCTCGATGATCGGTGTAAACCTTAGTATGTCTGCCAAACAAAAATGTGCGAAATTTTGTGAAAGCCCAAACAACAGCCAAAGCTTCAAGTTCCGTAATCGAATAATTCTTTTCGGATTTAGAGAGAACACGACTTCCAAATGCAATAGTCTTCTGTACTACAACGCCGTTTTCTTCTATCTCTTGAAATAAATGTGCACCTAGGCCTTTGTATGATGAGTCCGTCGCCAAACAAAAATCTTTAGATAAATCCGGATGTGAAAGAAGTGGAGCAGCAACTAAAGCATCACGAAGTTGTTCAAATTCTGATTGAGCTTCCTCATCCCAACACCAATTAGAATTTTTTCCAGATAATTCACATAAACGAGGTGTGGCCAAATTGTCCAATCTAACAAAGCGTCTAAGAAAATTACAGACACCAAGGAAACTACGAACATCACGTTTTGTGGTTGGAACAGCATAATTACGAATAGCGTCTAGTTTCTCTGGATCAGGGAGAATACCTTCTGTAGAAATAATGTGACCGAGAAATTTCACCTGAGAACGACCAAATTCTGATTTTTCCAAGTTCACTGTAATGCCAACTCTTGCAAAAATACGTAATAATGAATCCAAAATTTTGTTGTGCTCACTCCAAGAACGTTTAGCAATAAGAATATCGTCAACATATAAAGTAATATTGTCACGAAGATAAACAGGTAAAATTTCATTTAAACTACGAATGAATGCTGCAGAAGATACAGTAAGTCCAAACGGTAATTTCCAAAGTCACTTTCGGGTAAAACAGTCAAATCTGGTTATTCTTTACCTACTGTCTAGATAGATTGATAGTAGAAGAGTTGTTTTTATAGATGCAAAGAATAGTGAAAGAGTAGGCAGCGGTGCAGAAAACTAAAAGGGAAATAGCACCACTACAGCTCGGGGCCCTATGCTCGCTACGGCACATATTCACTTAGTGTAGTGAATCCCCTGAGGACTTTAATAGCTGCACATAATTTCCAGTTTGTGACTTAGTGGCACATCTGGCGGAAGTGCGTACGTAAACTGATCTAACCATGAACATGGATGTATGTCATTCTTAGAATTGCAAAAGATCTTAAATTTCCGAACAGTCAAGAAGTGTTTACAGTCAAAGTTTTCGCCTCGTGGCGACAAAGACCTACCGCGTCTGTCCCAGTTTGAATTTCGATTATTGTCAAGTTCGCGCGCCTGGCGCTCTCTTGTTGCATCCCGTAAATGAAACAAATTACTTTCTTCAAACCCCTCTGCTACCTGTGATTCTAAATTTCTTTTGCTGTCTTTTCCTACAATTTCACCTTCAATTTGTTTGACTTGCTTTTTTAATGCCTCAACTTCCCTTTTAACGCGTTCATTAAATTTTCCCTGATTTTCAACATGCTTATTTATGTCCTGGTACTCTTCGGTTTCTGCAAATGGTAATGGAGCTGTATCATCTGAATCTCTGTCCCCATGTAAACTAAGACTTGTCAATTTATCTGAAATCTCCTCAACTCTTTCCGATAAGTCACCTAATTGCTCTTTCTGTTTATTTACGTCTTCCGTAAGTGTCGCGACTCGGGTTTCGGTATTGTCACATTTAGTAGTTAACTGTTCACACTGTTGCGTTAAGTTATTTATTCTGTCATTTGGTACGGATTCCGCGATTCTCTCAAATATTTCTTCCTTATCGTGTGCACATTGTAAATTTAACTCTGAAAATTTCTGTACTATCACGCGATCTCTCTCCTCCTGTTCTCTATCCTGTTCCCTTTGTCTAATCTCTACTGCAATTAATCTATTATTGTGAGAATTCAAAATCGGTTGTACTTCTTCTCTGATTTCTTTCTTTAATTCATCTTTCATATTTTTGAAACATGTCCCTATTCGTGAGTCTAACCGTGTTTCCATTGTCCCCATCTGTGTTTTTAATTCAGATCTGAACTGTGTTTCCATTGTTCCCATATCAGTTTTTAATTCAAATCCCAAAGTTCCCATCTCGGTTTTGATTGTTCCTATTTGTGATCCCAGTGAGTCTAACCGTGTTTCCATTGTTCCCATACCAGTTGTAATTGTTCCTATTTCTGTTTTTAATTCAGATCGAAACTGCTCCATTGTTCCCCTATCTGTTTTTAATTCAGATCGAAACTGCTCCATTGTTCCCCTATCTGTTTTTAATTCAGATCGTAAATTTAATATCGCACTCATCAACTGCTCCATAATAGCCGGTTCGAAATTCTTTTCGCCCCTAACATTTCCCGCAAAACCAACTTCTTTCGTCATGGCTGTAAAGCTATCTGTGTTCGATACTGTTTCAGAATCTTCTATCGTTAATCTCGTATTCTGTGAATTTTCTGATTGAGAAAAATTTTGAAATGGTTCCGGACTATTTTCCCGACTTATTAAATTGTTTTCCACTTCATTATTCATGATACTGTTTTCCTCTGTTGGCGAGTTCGCCATGTTAACAATTTCGTCATTCTCACTATCCATCATTTTTGCCTTTTTCATCGATCGCGTAATCATTTACAAAACATACAAAACTCGTCACTATATGAAAATTACACACAATGACACTTTATCTCCAACAATACCATTCACACGAAATGTTTCCCTCAAACACGATTAATCGAACAATTGAAATAATTGCACTAAATTGTCAAACGCGTATACAAGACAACAAAATTAAATTCTGAAAAAAGATACCATTAGAAGAATGACAATTACCAAATCTACACATGCAAAATAGACTACAATTACTAAACTACAAATTACTACAACAATCCTACTGTCTACTATTTCTACAATCAGAAGAATTCCAAGGGACGATCCGAAGCAGCGGTCGCCACGTGCATGGGGGCTTAATTAAATGGAATGCAAATAATTTCAATTTTAGTATTTGAATGTTCGATTACGAAGTCGCGTAACGGTTGGCCCTGACTAGTATTATTACGCTATCTGACTGCATAGAACAATAACAAAGAATGAAATGGAAATTTTCATTAACACAATTAATTAATTAAGTCCCCAGCAACTATAAAACCTACGAAACCAAAGCACAAGTGTAACTGTTCTGCGTGTGGAAGTATGACTCAACGTACGCATCTGGCACGGTTCTTCTTCAATAACACAAGAATTTTTAAATATCATTTATACTGAATTAATTAAAGAAAATAAAAATACCATAATTACTCAAGAAAACCAGAATTACACTCTAATACAAGAACACAAGCCAGATGCTTTGTTGACTGAACCTGTAATGACGCATTATTTAAAACATGGAAATAATGAAAAATAAATCAAGTTTCGTTACCTTCATATATTGACCAAAATCACTCTCATATTTACAATATATCTCCACACCGACTCGCTATTACCACATCTCAACAAGAACCTTTCAGTATCACATCTCAGCAAGCACTCTCTACTAGCACATCTGAACACGAACTGACTACTACGAGCTCTCCCCAAGCACTGCCCACTACGACATCTCAATAATCACTTCCCGTGGAGGCGGCGGAACAATGCTCTCTAGCGATCTCTGGCGCTGTGGCTCAGTGTAGCCACCTTTCAGCAGATGCTGGGATCTTGTACAACGTAGGCGCCCCTGTTGCCACGACAGCCAGAGTCTGTCGCGCCGGACGAACTCCTACGCCCAGATACCTCTTACTTTCCCACTACAAGAACGAACGCCGTCAACTGGCTGAAGGGCATGGTGCTGTATAACATTTTGCAAGCCGCTCCCGAAAACGCTCTGGACTTGTGGGTCCTCCTGACAACGACTCATGAGGCGTTCCGCCACCATGCATTGTACCGCAAACGACTATCGAACTATTTAGGCGCGTTTTTTGACGGTCCTCCTGCCCATTGGGGCGTTCCGAGTACTAAAAGGCACACTTAAAAATTATTCACGGCACATGATTGATCCTCGGAGCAAATGGTTTAGAGGGAGTCACCCTTACATTCATTACGCGAACACGACTTGGAAGCTTCTGGTGGCGGTAGTAGAATCCCATTTATATATATATATATATATATATATATATATATATATATATATATATATATATATATATATTTCCATGCCGGCCGGTGTGGCCGCGCGGTTCTAGGCGCTTAAGTTTGGAACCGCGTGACCGCTACGGTCGCAGGTTCGAATCCTGCCTCGGGCATGGATGTCTGTGATGTCCTTAGGTTAGTTAGGTTTAAGTAGTTCTAAGTTCTAGGGGACTGATGAGCTCAGAAGTTAAGTCCCATAGTGCTCAGAGCCATTTGAACCATTTATTTCCTTGGTGCTGGGAGGGCGGGAACAGGACATTGAGGCCGTAATGAGGCCGGCCAGGCCTCGGAAGACGACCCCTGCCCTCTTTGCCCCCCACCCTTCTCTCAGGCCTCATGAAAAAAAAAAATAAATAAAAAGAAAACCCGAATCAATGCATGCATCCAACATATAAGGCGGTGCAACGTCATACTGATAAGTGGGCTCTTACTGCCAAGCTCTTTATAAAGTTGACTCAGTTTTGTAATCACTGTGATAAGCTCACTTATCCCCTCAGTTCGTGAAGTTTTATTTTGTTTTCTCCTCCTCTTTTGGGAGCGCACTTTTTTCTGTCAAGCAGTATATTTAGCTGGGCAACAATTCAGCTGTCCAGGTTCCCGTTTGTTTCCATTTTGCATAGAAATCAGAAACGGTCGATACAATTGCATTTAGGAATGCTCAGGTGCCCTGAATACAGTTGTTTAACTACCGGTACATTTGACTAGACTGCAATTCCTTCACTCAAACCTTTTGCCAGCACTAGACGTTTTCGACCACTCCACACGATTGGTGACATCATAGGCCTCGAGTGGTGACAGTACACCTTCCATCCCATAGCGTATGTAAGAAAAGGTGGGATTAAGTGTCAACTGTTCACAGTAATAGAGCCTTCTTAATCAGAATTCTGCAGACTCTACCATTCATTTTAAACGTTTATAACGCATGGTAATAATACCCCACACATCTAAATATCTCTGGAAAAGCTATCTCGGTGCGAGTTGGTGTATTCTCATGCCTTTGATAGGTGGTACAGATTGGCTTTGGCTGAATGTAAACTATGTTAAGATACTGTACAAACAAATATCTTTATATTTCAGGATAGGAAGATCCATTACAGTGGATGGACCTTACGTTATTGAGTGATTACGAACCGATTAGTGTACGTGTAGGCTTTCTTATTACATGTCTACTACAAATTTCTCTTCTTAGTGTACACTGGTAATTGGAAAGACAAGGCACCAGCTCATTTTTTCGCATGTTTTTAGAGGGAATAGATTCTCATCGTCAGATGAATTCCTATAGTGCTTAAAGAATCAAAGGGAAACCTATGCGGAAAGTGACGGACTAATTTCTTAACTCCGTTTCTCTGCGGTATCAGAACAACGTTTCCATTTAGCTACTTCGCTTAGTGATTTTTCCGTTGGTGAAGGTCACAACCAGCCGCTTATCGAATACGAGTAGACATTGAATTATCTCTCACTGACATGTAATGAAAGAAAAGAAAGGAAGATGGGAATCGCTGTCTGATATCTGAAATGAGACCATTTGGCTTTATCAGAAATATCTGGTTACGTATACATGCCTGGTGATAAAATGAGTATACTCTACAGATAAAATCACAAATCTTAAAACCGTAAAACCCGCATCTGAAGTCATACAGATAACAGCTGATATTGTCTTAGTTTGTACCATTACTGTGAAACCTAATGAAGTTTATAAATACACCTTTACTGTGACAGATGCTAATATCTGATCAATGCGCTTAGTTAATTTTTGAATGCCCAACTGAGGCAGGTAATGACATTAATCCCAGTGCAACACCTATTTTCGACCTATTTTGTATCTGTATCGATATTTCTATGTCAATTTGTAGTGTTGTTTATATAGAGTGTTGTATCTATCATGGAAATTCTTTGACTATGTATACATGTTTCAGTTATGTGAACTTTTGAACGACGTTGAATAAATTATGCTTGTGGATTTAAATAACTACTGAAATGATTGTTATGTAATGTACTGTAAATCATTTGGTCCATAGATAGGGAACGTAAGGTTGAATGTAAAAGACGTGGGGAAGCCGCTCAGCTACGGAAGTAACCTGGAGGAGTGGAAAAGGTGTGATTGGCGCGCAAGTAGCAACTCGTCCTTTGTGACTGGTAAGGAGCCTGGGCTGAGCAGTGCTGTGGATAACATCTCGCTAGCAGCAGCGGATCATTGTGGCTCATATTCTTGGAGTTTTCAGGCCAGAAGAGCTTAAAAGCAATATTTATGGGCCTCGGATGCTGTATTTGGTGATAATATTATCATGGCACGCTTTTGGCCCTATAAAAATATAATTCCGACGCCAAGAAGATCAATAATAGGGCGAGGCCAACAGTATTGCAATGACTGCTTCGCCACCAGCTTAATAGCCACTGCAAATTACGCCACCAGTACCATCAGCCTTCCACTAAATTATTTATACACTCCTGGAAATTGAAATAAGAACACCGTGAATTCATTGTCCCAGGAAGGGGAAACTTTATTGACACATTCCTGGGGTCAGATACATCACATGATCACACTGACAGAACCACAGGCACATAGACACAGGCAACAGAGCATGCACAATGTCGGCACTAGTACAGTGTATATCCACCTTTCGCAGCAATGCAGGCTGCTATTCTCCCATGGAGACGATCGTAGAGATGCTGGATGTAGTCCTGTGGAACGGCTTGCCATGCCATTTCCACCTGGCGCCTCAGTTGGACCAGCGTTCGTGCTGGACGTGCAGACCGCGTGAGACGACGCTTCATCCAGTCCCAAACATGCTCAATGGGGGACAGATTCGGAGATCTTGCTGGCCAGGGTAGTTGACTTACACCTTCTAGAGCACGTTGGGTGGCACGGGATACATGCGGACGTGCATTGTCCTGTTGGAACAGCAAGTTCCTTTGCCGGTCTAGGAATGGTAGAACGATGGGTTCGATGACGGTTTGGATGTACCGTGCACTATTCAGTGTCCCCTCGACGATCACCAGTGGTGTACGGCCAGTGTAGGAGATCGCTCCCCACACCATGATGCCGGGTGTTGGCCCTGTGTGCCTCGGTCGTATGCAGTCCTGATTGTGGCGCTCACCTGCACGGCGCCAAACACGCATACGACCATCATTGGCACCAAGGCAGAAGCGACTCTCATCGCTGAAGACGACACGTCTCCATTCGTCCCTCCATTCACGCCTGCCGCGACACCACTGGAGGCGGGCTGCACGATGTTGGGGCGTGAGCGGAAGGCGGCCTAACGGTGTGCGGGACCGTAGCCCAGCTTCATGGAGACGGTTGCGAATGGTCCTCGCCGATACCCCAGGAGCAACAGTGTCCCTAATTTGCTGGGAAGTGGCGGTGCGGTCCCCTACGGCACTGCGTAGGATCCTACGGTCTTGGCGTGCATCCGTGCGTCGCTGCGGTCCGGTCCCAGGTCGACGGGCACGTGCACCTTCCGCCGACCACTGGCGACAACATCGATGTACTGTGGAGACCTCACGCCCCACGTGTTGAGCAATTCGGCGGTACGTCCACCCGGCCTCCCGCATGCCCACTATACGCCCTCGCTCAAAGTCCGTCAACTGCACATACGGTTCACGTCCACGCTGTCGCGGCATGCTACCAGTGTTAAAGACTGCAATGGAGCTCCGTATGCCACGGCAAACTGGCTGACACTGACGGCGGCGGTGCACAAATGCTGCGCAGCTAGAGCCATTCGACGGCCAACACCGCGGTTCCTGGTGTGTCCGCTGTGCCGTGCGTGTGATCATTGCTTGTACAGCCCTCTCGCAGTGTCCGGAGCAAGTATGGTGGGTCTGACACACCGGTGTCAATGTGTTCTTTTTTCCATTTCCAGGAGTGTATTAGGCACTTTGTAAATGGATCAGGCATTTGTGAAATTTGGTTGATTTTAATAATAATCTTGGTGTTGCTAAAAACTTCATCTTACACCCGTGATTATCCCAAATCACTAACCTGGATAGGAATCCTGTCCTAGTGAATTTCATTCCGAACGTCCTAATTTATTATGGAAAGACTTATTCGGCAGCTGTAAAAAATAGTTATGATTGATTTCTCATGTGTGGAGTTATAGTGTTTAAAGTTCATTTTTATAGTTTGAGAAATACTCAACTTCCAGTGCATTTTAGACCAATCTGCAGTCACTTGCCGGCCGGGGTGGCCGAGCGGTTCTAGGCGCTACAGTCTGGAACCGCGCGACCGATACGGTCGAAGGTTCGAATCCTGCCTCGGGCATGGATGTGTGTGATGTCCTTAGGTTAGTTAGGTTTAAGTACTTCTAAGTTCTAGGGGACTGATGACCTCAGAAGTTAAGTCCCATAGTGCTCAGAGCCATTTGAACCATTTTTGCAGTCATTTCCTTAAATAATTTGCCTTACTTGAAAAGATGCCTGAAAATAGTAAAGTTGATCTGATGCGAAAAGATTATTAATTGTTGCATGTATGCACTTTGATAAGAATCACAAAGTTCTATCAGTGTTCATTTCTTGATAAAGTAGTTGAACTTGAATTTAATGTTGTATTGGCATTTGCACAGCCAATTATATTTTGACTGCTTATCAAAGCACATTTGTTGTTTAAAGAGTTAGAGTTTGTTGTGCTTTACTTAATTAATAGTTATTGATAATAATACTTACCATTTTTCATACATACTGGTGTAGTTTTGTTAATGAGCATGGTTCTTCAAACCATGAAAGTTTAAGGGCCCTCATATACTAGGCTAGTTACTTAATGAAGATATGCAAAGACTCCTACAGAGCCAGTGTAGTTAGATTTTCATTCTGTTTAATTGCTTCAAACCGAAGAAAGAATTATTACCGTCTTAGCTATTCTAATGCTAGTTGGTTAATGCACAGGCATAGAGACCATGTACTAAGCAATGAAGTTATAGAGTATGATCATTAACAGACCCCCTCTGATTTAAATCAGAATCATTTCATGCTTTTCCCTGTTTAGTATTGCTACTCGTTTCATGTTGCAGGTGATTGGTTCTATAACCTGCTGCATCTAGTTCACTTAAGGTACGTGTTGTTGAGAGGTATATGTAACTGTTTGCTATTTCATTGGCCATTTGTTTGTCTGACTTCCAATTTAGCGGTACATTTTCTACAACGTTAGATTATTGTGTTGTAGTGTGAACAGATACAAAGAGAGAGTTTAGTGTGTATGTCAAGGAAGGTTAGGTTAGCCTTATCATTGCCTTCTGCTTTGTTATATTGCTTGACACAAGAATGCCTAATTAGGCTGGCGACCGATATTAATATGTAATGTTACAACCTGCTTTTGCGCTGGGGGAACGTCTGTTTCGTGTGACCAAGTAACTGGGTTATGGCATTGGTATGTATACAGTTACTATCCTAACAAGAAAGGGCATTTCTAATACATGAATCAAATTCATGGTCCAGTTGAATTACAACGTTTGTTTCTCTGTTTGTGTTCACTATAGATACGCAAGGTAAAGCAATTCGATTTCACGACGCCTGGTAGAATCATATCATATGACAAACAAACACTGATACAGGATTTACCGTTCTGGTAACTGGTCAAATAATGAATAATACCACACTGGATTTGAAAGACAACCACGTAATCTACCATTAGTAGCTAGCTGCGCAGGTGGTTACACGAATCTGACTACGATTTTGTACACCGTACCAGACATCATACTGTGCCCAGCTAGTCACTGGTGAGCCATGCTTACATTTATTCATACGGAATGACGATTATAAATTGAATATAAGCCACGGTCCGATTGCACCTAAACTTCATCAAAGTCTCGAAACACCGCGACGAAGGTACATCTTACCAACTGTGTGCCAGAAGCTGCAGCTGCGAGACGTTTGTTCCTGCAACCGGATGAGTCTCAAACATGAATTGTGAGATGGCCCGACGTCCCTCGTCTCCATCATCCTTCTGCCTCCACAGCTCGTTCGTATAAAATTGTTATAAATCTAGTGTGAGCTTGGAAAATGCTTAAAGACAGACAAGACTCGAAAATAACATTACTCAAAGAATGCCTAACACGCAAGCGACACCGAGAGTCCTCTGCTTCTCTGCTCCAGAGTTCGGTATTACAATTTCGTGCACCTTTCCCCGCTAGATGGAAGGTCAGCTTCAAAGCTTCTGTCAAGTGGAAGATTTAATAAACAAATGACATCTTCCTCTTAGAGAAATTTTTTGAATTAAACAACAGGCAACATCCTCACGCACGGAAAAACGAGCGCCCAAATCTTTTCCAAGGCTTGGTGGCAGACCGACGCTTTCTGCCCCCACGAAACAGAAAACAAAAACATGTTTTTCATGCAACACAGAAAGGCTATCTCAATGAAAATATTTTCAGCGAGACACCCACAGGTTTGTACAAACGGGACGACCCATTGACAGTGTGTGCCCGGTACCAGCTAATGCGGCATTCAATCACAGGTGTTAACTCAAGGCTGGCGAACCACGACTATGCTAGGCTCCCCCCTTCCCCCTCCCCTTTCGGTATGGCAGCCAGATAAACGGTGGCTGTCTTACTCTTTCCACTCATTCCCGCAGCTCGAACACAAAAACACGAAACAAGGATGCAATTGGCGTTGATAAGAATAATGCAATAACAGACTTGCATCTGGAAGAAATTATATGGAAAAGTTAAAGTCAAATTGTGATTGAATCACGTAATCAGACATCAATCCCCTTGAATCAGTTTAATGTCAAAAGCACTATCCACTTAACTTCAAAATTATCATATCAGCATAGAGAAATGAATTAAAATGAGAGAGGCAGTCCTTCCTTAGGCTGACATCTCGCAAATTTTCAAATTAACGATAAGTGGTCCAACTTCATGGCGGACCAGCTCTGGAATAGCCTATAGTTTTACAGAGCAGACCAACTGCGAGAAACAGCTTTCCAGGTATGATACAACGGACGGAACAGTGACTTCAAATAGACGTGTAATTAAGACTCTTGATTGTTATACACGTACAACCAAACGAAGCTCACTAGACAAAATATTTCATCTCCTTTAAAGAGCACTGGTTCACTTTGGAGCGCTGTAGACGGTGTACCAGGTAATCAAATGACGCTTCACCACTGACATAAGCTATGGCAGGGAAAACAAGCTTATTTGCCTGTTGATTTTATGGAACCAGCACCATAAGATGGATCGACATGAAGACATGACATAATGGCAGAGAGGAGCTATTGTGTTTTGAAAGGCCCATGTCCACACCGTGAATGAAGTTGCCCGCCAGAAACAGCAAAGGACTTGGAAGAGCAGTTGAACGGAATGGACAGTGTCTTGAAAGGACGGTATAAGATGAACATCAACAAAAGCAAAACAAGGACAATGGAATGTAGTCGAATTAAGTCGGGTGACGCTGAGGGAATTAGATTAGGAAATGAGACACTTAAAGCAAGTAAAGGAGTTTTGCTATTTGGGGATCAAAATATCTGATGATGGTCGAAGTAGAGAGGATATGAAGTGTAGATTGGCAATGGCAAGGAAAGCGTTTCTGAAGAGGAGAAATTTGTTAACATCGAGTATTGATTTAAATGTTAGGAAGTCGTTTCTGAAAGTATTTGTATGGAGTGTAGCCATGTATGGAAGTGAAACGTGGACGATAAATAGTTTAGACAAGAAGAGAATAGAAGCTTTCGAAATGCGGTGCTACAGAAGAATACTGAAGATTAGATGGGTAGATCACATAACTAATGAGGAAGTATTAAATAGAATTGGGGAGAAGAGGAGTTTGTGGCACAACTTGACTAGAGGAAGGGATCCGTTGGTAGGACATGTTCTGAGGCATCAAGGGATCACCAATTTAGTACTGGAGGGCAGGGTGGAGGGTAAAAATAGTAGAGGGATACCAAGAGATGAGTACACTAAGCAGATTCAGAAGGATGTAGGCTGCAGTAGGTACTGGGAGATGAAGAGGTTTGCACAGGATAGAGTAGCATGGAGAGCTTCATCAAACCAGTCTCAGGACTGAAGACCACAACAACAACAACAAAGAAAGATTGTCCAACGTTGTAACACAAATGATCTGCCACATGTCACTAAGCGATCTTTATTCTGTCTGAAAATATCTGTGTTTCCTTAACTGTACTGGGAGAACGAACGAATGCAGTGACTGTTACAATATTTTCTCTTGAGTGAGACAGTTCAGGCGAGTCAGCATCGTGCCTGGGAGGGCTGGTCGCTTCAGAACGCAGGGCTCCTTCCCTAAGCTACTCAAGCGCCACGAAATTCTTAGAGCTCACAGGATGCCTCTGACCGTTCTTATTTGTTGGCAGGACAGAGCGCGCCATTTGAAATCAGGAAGTTCCGTTGAGCCTCGGAAGTTTTCGCAATTGTTACGAACCTGCTCTCCCTGCAGGGCATTGTAGCGTACGACTCTGCCATTTTGTGCTTCCACAGCATGGGAACATTTCGCATTCTGGGAGCTCCAGCAGCCGCCCACATCAGTTTTGGTTTACCCATCGAGTGACGAGACAGCTATCAGTGTGCCTACCTAAGGACAACTGAGGAATACATAGCGGGCGTTATTCAAGTATTTTAGCAGTTTCTCCCCCGCAGTTTGTGCTGGAAAGAGAAATCCTGGGTTTTCAGGCTGTTAGTCGTGACAGACTCTTTTCATCGAGGACGCAGTGTTCTGGAGCGAGAGAGTGTGGTTGCAGAGAGGACGAAGAGCGGCGCGTGGGTCCGCGAGGTCTGATTTTCGATCGCCGTGGAACTGGTTTGCAGCGTTGGATGGGTTTACTGTTTGAATAAGTGTCGCAGTTTTGCAGCAGCACAGTTCTTTTACCTCTGAGCAACACGTAGCTTGCGTTTCCTTTAAATCGCAACTTATGTTGCATTTGTATTAATTCAGAACTGAATCTAGTATTATACAGTTTCCTTTAATTGCATTTGTGAGCTGCTCGGGTCTACTGGAACGCCACCTGCATTTCTGCTAGCAGTCTGCCTTGTTATTTGTTTAATAATTGGCGTATCATCCATCCCAAATATTCACAGGTTATTGTCTGGTTTGATAAATTGATCTTCTTTGTTAACAGTCTTTATTAATGATTAGTTTAAAGCTGTTGCACACCCAAGTACATGAATATCTTAACATTTCGTGGATAGTGAAGATTCCATGATTTTTAATTTCAAGCTAGCTCTTTCTTACTAGACCATTTTTACAGCAAATTCTACTTTTTGTGAGTATTATTGACTTAAGATTATATTGTAGATTTTAAATACATGGGCAAAGCCACGGATAAAATGCTCATCTTAAATCCCTAGAACTATTTCAACCAGATTTTTTACACATATTAGTTACCATCTGGAGAGAAATACTTTGGGGATAAGAAGCACCAGCCTTTATTAGGGCGGGGGTGAAAACCAGAAGAGAAAGGAAAGGAGGTGGAGATGGGCAAAGAGGGGGTAGGAGGAGATGTACAGAGAAAAAGCGAGGAGGAAATGGACAGAGAGGGAGAGGAGGAGATGGACTAATAGGAGATTGGAATACATTCATACCAGGGCATTTTTTTTTAATGAACAGCTGTTCAAGCTCGTGGCGGAGTTAATATACAATACGCACAGGAACCATTAGGGAACAATTATGATGGCCAGAGGGGGTGCAACGTCGTACTGAGAAGTGGGACTGTATTACCAAGTTCTCTGTACATTTGACTCGACTTTGTAATAAGTGAAAATAACATCACATACCCTCTCAACCTGTGAAGTTTCATTTCGCTTCCTCCTCCCCTTCTGGCTGCTTCACTTTTTTTTGTTTAGCAGTGTATATAAACAATTTAGGAGACAATCTGACCAGCACTTTTTGATTGTCTGCAGATTATGCTGTCGCTTCGCGTCTAGTACAATCTTCAGATGATCAAAAACAATCACAAACAAAATCGGAATCATTATATAGAAAACTTCGTGGGAAAGGCAAACAACAGACTGCGTTGTATTGGCAGAACTTTTAGAAGAGACTGTCTACACTGCGTTAGTCCGTCCTTTTCTGCAGAATCTCAGTGCAGTATCGCATCCTTAACAGATAAGACTGACGGAAAATACGAGCGGCACGTTTTGTATTATTACGAAATACCGGAGAGAGGCTCTCGGCTTTGATAAACGAATGGGGGTGGCAATCATTAAAATAAAGATGTTTTTCGTTACAGCGCAATCTTTCCGCGAAATTTCAATCACCGGATTTCTTCTCCGAATGCCAAAATATTTTGCTGTGTCCCACATATATATGGAAAAATGACCATCATAATAAAATAAGAGAAATCAAAGCTCGCACGAATGATTTTGGTGTTCATTTTTCCCAAGTACTATTCGAGAGTGGAACAGTCGAGAAACAGTCTCGAAGTGGTTCTGTGAACCCTCTGCCAAATACTCAAGTGCGAATTGCAGAGTAATCATGTAGATGTAGGAAAAACTGCGACCACGGACTGTGTCTCTGAGATATTTTAGCGTACTGCATCACAGTACCACGTATTTGGAGATTCCTCTGGCGAGATGCCTTGGAACACGCACAGCTCTCAGCAAAATTTTTAGATAGAGCTCAGTTGCGATGGGGAGTGTGTACTCGCGTTGTCAAGGTAAAAGAGCGCAGTCGGGAGATGAAGGCCAGTGGAAACTAGAACTCTGGAGAGCTAGGAGTTTGTCTTGGCTACAATAAGGGCAATGAGGTATCGCAGTCCACAATCGCTGCGTTAGAGTGAATTAGCGAATCTCAGGTACTACTTTTAGTATCATGTTTCGATGTGCATTGGTGTACAGAGTACTCCAGATCCATGGGGTTAACATTATACAGGCGGCAAATGATGCCAAATTGGGTACTTAGAGATAAGGAACCAATTATTAGAAATTAATATTTTAGACTGCAGGAGATCTTGAACGAGTAATATGCGAGAGGCAAATGTATGTACACTTCTTATCTTTCGTAGCCAACAAGTGCCTTCTGCTTAGAAGTTGGTTGCGCCACACTGAGTAACAATATGCAGTAGCTTTTCCTGTGTCCACAAGCTGCATCACTCACAAGATAATGGCTCGTTGGTGTGCATTCATTACCCCGTTACTGTCTTGGATCAAAATTCTATAGTACGTTACCGGTAACCTGAGTGAGTGAACCAAGTGATGGTACGAAATCACACCCACAACATCACAGAACCACCTCCTGCCCTAACCACGCCCTCCACCCTCTGGGTTTCAAACCCCTGCAGCCTAGGTGCGTTCGACGCCTTGAATCATTTGAAAAGAGGGAAAACTGCGACTCCTCGGACCACAGTACACGCTTCCAGTCGGCTAGTGAACAGACTGTGTTGTTTGGCTCTCGACAGGTCACTATGAGCAATGGCATTTTGCGAGGTTCCCAACTTCGAATGCCCAAAGTATACACTGATCAGCCATAACATTATGATCAGCGATCTACTATCGATATAAATCCGTCCAGGCGATAGAAGCATCACCTAGCGAGGAATGACCGCTTGTGAGACACACGTAAGGTGCATGTATCAGTCAGAGTGCTGTCCGTGTGTAGTACGGGGAAGGTGCACAAACTATCTGAGTTTGACTGAGGGCAGATTTTGGTGGCGCGGAAGCTTGGCACAACTGCACGACTTGTCGGATGTTCCGAGGAGTGATGTGATGAGTGTCTTCAACACTTGGCGAAATCAATGTGAAATAACGTCCAGACGTCGTGGGGTTGCGCTGCTATCCCATATCGGACATCATAAGCTGGGTAGACTGGTACGACAGGATAGGCGGCGAACTGTGGCGGAACTAACATCAGACTTGAATGCTGGACGGAGTACAAGTGTGTCTCAACACACAGCGCACCGAAAACTCCTATCGATGGGCCTCCACAGCCTATGACCTACGCATGTCCCAATGTTAGCACCAGGACATCAGCAGCTACGACTGACCATCGGCACTGGCTCAAAAATGGTTCAAATGGCTCTGAGCACTATGTGACTTAACGTCTGAGGTCATCAGTCCCCTAGAACTTAAAACTATTTAAACCTAACTAACCTAAGGACATCAAATACATACATGCCCGAGGCAGGATTCGAACCTGCGACCGTAGCGGTCGCGCGGTTCCAGACTGTAATCGGCACGTTGACGTAGTGGCAGAGCGTTGCCTGGTCTGATGAATTCAGATATCTTTTTCATAATGCCGATGGGAGAGCCGGAATCCATCGTCTTCGAGGGTAACAGCTCCTTGACATCTGTACTGTGAGACTGGCGGCGTCTCCATTATGCTCTAGGAAATGTTTACGCGGGTACCCATGGGTTCATTGGAGCTCGTGCAAAGCACCAAGACGATTAAGGAGTACCGTGCACTGGTTGCAGACTACGTACACCCCTTCATGACGGTCATGTTTCCCAACAGCCTGTCATAAGGTCAGGAGTGTGATGGAGTGGTTCAAGAAACACAGTGTCGAGTTCCAATTGGGCCCCCAACGAGCCAGATCTGAAGCCGATGGAACCAGTCTGGGATGTGATATCGTACTTGGCGTCAAAACGTATCCCCCCCCCAGTCTTCAGAATTTACGAGAATTAGGCGACTTGTGTGTGCAGATGTGGTTCCCACAGTGTTCATATCTCTTCTCAAAGTTCGCTCAGAAATTGCATTCACTTCCAACAGAAATTCCTGTCTGATTTGAAACCGACTGTGACTGACATGGGGTGACGCACATTTCCAGTCCTTGTCCGTTAGGTTCTTTCTGCAACTAGTGTTTTTGCGCCTTGTTACATGACTGCAGATGGTACGCCATTCGCTGTAGACACGCTGAAATCTTGGGATCTCCGCTTGTTGATTAACGATTCATACAGAATATAACAACCAGCCGGCCGGAGTGGCCGAGCGCTTCTAGGCACTACAGTCTGGAACCGCGCGACCGCTGCGGTCGCACGTTCGAATCGTGCCTCGGGCATGGATGTGTGTGATGTCCTTAGGTTAGTTAGGTTTAAGTAGTTCTGAGTTCTAGGGTACTGATGACCTCAGATGTTAAGTCCCATAGTGCTCAGAGCCATTTGAACCATACAACAACCAAATATGTCCACTGAAATGTCCTCAAATTGATCTCAATGGGTGTATCTGTATTGCAAGGGATCGCTGCCACAATGAAAGCAAAGATTAAAATAAAATAAACAATGTATATAAAGCTTTCAATAATGACGCATCTTGCTCAAAGTCATGAAGTTGAGTGGATTTAATTAAATGGATCACTTTTAATTAATCTAGTTTATTTCGTTGTTGGCGAGTTGGCTTGTCGCGCGCCGCGAGGCGGACAGGACGAGGAAGAAGGGGCTTGTTGGGAGTTAGCTCTGGACTGTGCGTGAGGAGCTACGTCGATGTCGGAGGGCGAGGCCGCTCGGTCGGTGTGCCCCGCAGAATCAGTCGGTTGGGGTCGGAACGTCGTGGGCTCGAAGATCCTAGTGTGGAGGGCCGGTGTTGTCTTGACGGCGATCATCGTGTGCTCATTCAAGGGCTGAGAAGTGATTTCTTGGTTCTGCCCTTGGATTCCGACGTAGAAATACGGCAAGTTTTGTGTATGAGGTGAACATAAGAATTTTGAAAAGTATGGTATTTCAGGTTCTACTTGTCGTGGCGAAATCGCCGATGGTATTTTCGTAATTTAGCTAGGAACGACATTCTGTGGTTTTGGTGGGCTTCCAAAGAGTTTAAAGCCCCAAATATTTTCTTACTGCCTTGCTGAGGATGCTTTGCAACAGTTGTTGATTTGTCTCTTGTCTACCCCACAGTACTGCTGTTTGGTGCGGTGCGGTATAGTCGAAGTGTTCAGTAGCACCGTATCTACGCCGTCGCCCGTTTTAAGATCCACATCGACGTATAATAGCAGTATGCAATTTGTGTAAGTTGGTTGCGCCCTGTTAACGTTTTGAACATCGTGGAAAATCTTTCCTGTGCCGCATGTGATCCTGATGGAGAGCACGGTGCAGAACAGCGCATGAACGAGACGAAATCAAAAAATATGTATTGCATATTTTGAAACAGACGTAAGCACTGAGATTAAGAGTTGATTTGTGTGTTTGTTTATTTATTTTGAAAGGAAAAGATTACATACCTGGTTAATTATAACATCTATGCATAATTGTCATAACTCGTTGGTTGTAGTAGGAATCACATTAGGGAGGTTTATGGTGTAAAGTGTTTAAAAGGAAGGAAAATATTTTGTTATATGGTGCTCATCGTAGAGACTACGGGGTTTGAATTTACGTTAATAATAATCAGATTTTATTGCATTTAAATTTTTTTAATTAAAAATTTTGTGGTCAATATTTTATTGCCTTTAGAGATCACATCTACGAAAATTTTGGTATTTCCATGTGGCGTTAGAATCTTTTATTTAACCTTGCATTGTGTAATTTGTATTTTTTCCCTTTGCTTGAAAAGGTATTATGAGTTTTAAGCGCTGTAAATTGATTCTGAGAGCTGTTCTTTGATCTTTCAAAATAATACTTCAGGAACTTTCATTAACAAACTATATTGAGGATCTTGCTGTTCACGATAACGAATGCTCACTTACAATTTTAAAATCAAGTTAATAAAGGTGTAAAATATTAAAGGTAAAAAATAGACTTTCATAATAGAGAAACGGTGCCTTCCCGTACCCCCCAGAACTTCCACGTATTGAAAGCATTGTCTGATGTTTTCCCCGGTATCTATGCAAGCTAATGCCTGTGGGGCCATGTCACCATGATATAATTTTGCAGTAACATCCAGTAGTGTATGTGAATATTGACTACAAAATGTGGGGCGAATGCTGTTAGTAATAAAGAGGTAATAAATTTAAGCGTCTCATGCTTCATGCAGAGTTTCACTGGATGAACAGCGAAAACAACAGTAATCGTCAAACTTTCTTCCTTTCATCATTTTGTGGAGGTTGTCAGCGAAAAAGTCTGATAAAGGTTTGATGTATGTAAAGTTTCTTGCAAGTCACAAAGCGCTCTCCTTCTCAAATACTGGGTGAATATAGTGTGGGTATTCGCGCTTCGTGGGTTACACTAGTTTTCCACTCCAGCCCCACCCGTTTGATAGGTAGGTATGTATTAATTCAGGGTGCAAACTGTCTCCATTCCAGATCTCACCCAAATCTGTCAAGCCGTTTCAGTGTGAAGAATTAAAAACATCACACAGCCGGCCGCGGTGGCCGAGCGGTTCTCGGCGCTTCACTCTGGAACCACGCGGCTGCTGCGGTCGCAGGTTCGAAACCTGCCTCGGGCATGGATGTGTGTGATGTGCTTAGGTTAGTTAGGTTTAAGTAATTCTAAGTGTAGGGGAAAGATGACCTCATGTTAAGTCCCATAGTGCTCAGAGCCATTTGAACACACACACATACACACACATATACAAACACACATGAACTTTCGCTTGTATAATGTATTTACGATTACCCTTCTTAGTCTGTGGCTTACAAATATTTTCCTGAGAATTTCTAACTTGTACCTTTCATACTGTCCAACGCATTTTATAAGTTAAGTTAGTGTGGCAAAAAGCTGTCAATCGTAAGCAGGCATCACGAAAGTCTGACTAATTACTACACTAAAGCTCTACAGACCATTCGTCGTGCAGATTTTGTGGATATTCTCAGAACATCGTTTTGAAGTGCGTGACAGTGTTTTTCGTTGTGCCATTCATTCAATAGCGACAGTGACAGTGCCACTTCAAGCACGTGTGATAGCCGCCAGAGAGATGTCGGAAGACGTTTTCCGTTGTCATCACGAAGTAGCTGCACGGGCGGATTCAGCTGAATGTTTGGTATATGTCTGTGCACAGTAAAATTGTATTTTCGTAAGTCTTTGCTTTTAATAAGGAGGCTATTATCAGCAACTGAATTCAACGGAACTTAGTTTCAATCGCCTAAAGGAAAGGCCTTTCACTGTTTGCACTGCAACTGCAGTACCGAGGCAGTGTATTTTGTGTCACTATTCTTTTGAAATTAATCTGCATTAGTAACGGTTTAGCTACTAAATAAAAACGTACGAGCGCTACCCAATCTTCACCAAATCTACATCTACGTCTACATGGTTCAAATGGCTCTGAGCACTATGGGACTTAACATCTGAGGTCATCAGTCCCCTAGAACTTAGAACTACTTAAACCTAACTAACCTAAGGACATCACACACATCCATGCCCGAGGCAGGATGCGAACCTGCGACCGCAACAGTCTCGGGGTTCTGTACTGAAGCGCCTAGAACCGCACGGCCACTGCGGCTGGCGTACGTCTACATGATTACTCTGCAATTCACAATTAAGTGCATGACAGAGGGTTCATTTCTAAGCTACAACTCTACCGCCCCGGTCTCGAAGAGCGCGTGGGAAAAACGAACAGTTAAATCTTTCCGTACGAGCCCTGATTTCTCTTATTTTATTATGATGATCATTTGTCCCTTTGCAGGTAGGTGCCAACAAAATATTTTCACAAAGTGAGGAAGAAGTTGGTGATTGAAATTCCCTGACAAGGTCCTGCTGCAAAGCCGGCAGCTGTAGGCGAGCGGTTCTACGCGCTTCAGTCCGGAACCGCGCGGCTGCTGCGGTCGCAGGTTCGAATCCTGCCTCGGGCATGGATGTGTGTGATATCCTTAGGTTGGTTACGTTTAAGTAGTTCTAAGTTCTAGGGGACTGATGACCTCAGATGTTAAGTCCGATAGTGCTCAGAGCCATTTTTTTCCTGCTGCAAAAACGCCTTTGTTATACTGACTGCTTTCCCAATTCATGTATCATACCCGTGGAGCTCTCTACCTTATTTCGCGATAATACAAAAGGAGCTGCTCTTCTTTGAACTTTTTCGATGCTCTCCATCACTCCTGTCAGATGTGCATCCCACACCGCACAACACTCCAGAAGAGGGTGGACAAGCATCCTGTAACCAGTTTCTTTAGTAGACCTGTTACGTTTTCTAAGTCTCCTGCTAATAAATTGCAGCCTTTGGTTTGCTTTCCCCACAACAGCATGTATGTGAGCCTTCCAATTTAAGTTATTCATGATTGTAATCCCTGAGTATTTAGTTAAGTTTACAGCCGTCAGATTTGTGTGATTTATCGCGTAACTGAAATTTAGCGGATTCTTTTTCGTGCTCATGAGGATGGCTTCTCACTTTTCATAATTTAGAATTAGTTACCACTTGTTGCACCATACAGACGCCTTGTATAAAACATTTTGCAATTCGTTTTGATCATGTGATGATTTACCATGACGGTAAACGACAGTATCTTCTGCAGTCTAAGGGATACTCAGACTGCCTCCTAAGTCGTTTGTGGAGATCAGGAACAACAGAGGGCTACAGCACTTCCTTGGGGAACGCCAGATTGCTTCTGTTTTACTTGATGACAATCTGTCAGTTATTACGAAGTGTGATCTTTCTGACAGTCCGCCCCGGTAGCTGAATGGTCAGCGTGACGGATTGTCAATCCTCTGGGCCCGGGTTCGATTCCCGGCTGGGTCGGGGATTTTCTCCGCCCAGGGACTGGGTGTTGTGCTGTCCTCATCATCATCTTATCATCCTCATCGACTGCAGGTCACCGAAGTGGCGTCAAATTGAAAGACCGGCACCCGGCGAACGGTCTGCCCGACTTTAAAAAAAGAAAAAAAAATATCTTTCTGACAGCAAATCCGAATTCAGTCATGCAAATGAGACGATACTCCTTAGGCACGCAACTTAACTGGAAATCGCATCTGAAGAACGGTGTCAAAAGCCTTCTAAAAATTTAAAATTGTGAAATCGATTGGACGTTCTCTGTAGATAGAACTCATTACTTCGGGAGAATAAAGAGCTAGTTGTGTTTCACAAGAAAGATATTTTCTGAATCCGTGTTGGATATTTGTGAATAAATCGTTTTCTTCGAGTTGATTCGTAATACTAGAGCAGAGTACATGTTCCAAAATCTACTGCAAGCTTTGCATTTTCTCCCCATTGCACTAATAGTTTTGCCTTTGCTTTTTCAAATAAACGAGAGAAATAACGCAATGAACTATGCATCCATGATGCACAAGTAACTAGAGAAGTGCGACTGGTCAGAGTACGCTCTCTGAAATATGAGATTAACAGCTTATGCTGTACCAAAAACCGACACTTACATTTTGAAACTGCGTAGATAGCATGGGACGACAGCCAGGAAGCGAATGATAGCTTGCGCCGTCTCCCAGTAAAACGAATGAAAAGGATTCCGAATGTGACGGACATAAAAGTGCTTCGAAGCATGAAAACAGACGGGAATGCTGCAAAAGTACGATACGAGTAAACAATTTGCTAGTTTTGACCCGAGTTTGAATGGTGTATGGAATGGCAGGATTCTTGTTGACATACATACTCGGTGGTTACTCGCTACATCTAAAATGGAAATGGGCACTTCGGGGAGAAAGCACCAATGCGGCGCGCGTCAACGATTAACCCCTGGAAACGGCAACATCAGAATATGCCGAGCAGACCCTGGGAAACATCTCGTGATGCCAGTGTACACAAACTCCGGGAACACTTTCAATTATTTATTGCACAAGAACCAAACATTGTAAAGATATCACACATATGTCATTTTGAAGAGACACCCTGAAAAAAAAAATTTTTCCGTGTATACGGCCCCAGCGTAGTTCGGTAATTTACCGATTTGTCGCAAACATGGCGAGTTCAGGTGCGGAACGAGGTTTCTGTGTGTTGGACTTCGACAAAAACAAGAGTGCTACAGCTGTTCAATGAATTTTTAGAACAAAGTACGGTAAGAAGCTACCAACAAAACTGACTCTGAGCACTATAGGACTCAGCTTCTGAGGTCATTAGTCCCCTAGAACTTAGAACTAGTTAAACCTAACTAACCTAAGGACAAAAAAATGGTTCAAATGGCTCTGAGCACTATGGGACTCAACTGCTGAGGCCATTAGTCCCCTAGAACTTAGAACTAGTTAAACCTAACTAACCTAAGGACATCACAAACATCCATGCCCGAGGCAGGATTCGAACCTGCGACCGTAGCGGTCTTGCGGTTCCAGACTGCAGCGCCTTTAACCGCACGGCCACTTCGGCCGGCTAACCTAAGGACATCACACACATCCATACCCGAGGCAGGATTCGAACCTGCGACCGTAGCAGCCTCACGGTTCCACACTGCAGCGCCTAGAACCGCACGACCACGAAGCCACCAACAAGGGAGGCCATTTACCGCTGACACAACAAATTCGTTAGGACGGGTTGCTTGTGCCCGGCAAAGATAAGCGGACGTCCCAGTGTGAGTGAAGTGAATGTGGAGCGCGTACGAGAGACATTCAAAAGGCGTTCAAAGAAATCGGTGCGTCGTGCATCCCGTGAACTCGAAATGGTTCCAATGACAGTGTGGGAAGTCCTGCGACGGAAGCTGTCTATGAAACCATTCAAATTGGAGCTAGTGCAGAGGCTCAATGACGACGACAAAGACAAGCGTTTTGAGTTTTGTTCGGAGTTGCATGAGGATGGGGATGGCATTGTTGATCGCTTGATTTTTAGCGACACAGCCACATTTCACTTAAATGGGAAAGTGAACAGGCATACTTATCGAATCAGGGGTACAAAGCACCCACACGAATGCATTGAATTTGAACGTTATACCCCCAAAGCTAAATGTTTTTTGTCCGTCTCGTCGAAAACTGTACGGTCCATCTTCTTCGCCGCCGGCCGGAGTGGCCGAGCGGTTCTAGGTGCTACAGTCTGGAACCGCGCGACCGCTACGGTCGCAGGTTCGAATCCTACCTCGGGCAGGGATGTGTCTGATGTCCTTAGGTTAGTTAGGTTTAAGTATTTCTAAGTTCTAGGGGACTGATGACCTCAGAAGTTAAGTCCCATAGTGCTCAGAGCCATTTGAACCATCTTGTTCGCCGAGAGCACTGTCACTGGATATTCCTACTTGGACGTGTTGCAGCAATGGCTGATTCCTCAAATGCAATCGGACTCTCCGTCCACCTTTCAGCAGAATGGGGCTCCATCCCATTTTCATCGAGAATTTCGTGGGTACCTGAACACGGAGCTGCCGCATTGATGGATCGGCCGTGCTACAGAAGGGACAGCTGTTACATGAAATGCCCCCCCCCCCCACCCCCGATCACCAGAATTTTTTCTGTGGGGACACATTAAAGATCTGGTGTGTATACCGCCTCTACTACGTGATGTAGCAGAGCTCCTGGAGAGAATACGGGATGCGACTGCCACAGTCGACGATGCCATGCTGGGACGGGTATGGCAAGAATTCGATTACCGTATTGACGTCTAGCGGGTTACCCATGGTTCGCATATCGAATGTTTCTTTTCAAAATGCAATATGTATGACATCTGTACAACGTTTAGTTCTTGTGCAGTAAATAATTGGAAGTGTTCCCAGAATTTATTTACACCCCGTACTGTCATACACGACAGTGACCACGTGTAGTCCCGGTATTTGTTTCCTTCCGTGAGAACCTTCAGCTATCACCCAACAGTTTGCACTGTCTGCTGTACTTCAAAAAATAAATGTAACTGAACTGATACGGGATCGTGAAGCGATCTATACCATTAATTTTACACTTTCTTCTGTACCTATTAGTTTGGCTTTAATACTAGTTTTGAGAGCGGACGTTATGTTTTTTTTTTTTTTTTTTAATTGATTTTGACAAGCAAATGTCGCTCCTCTCTATGCACTCGGTTGAGAGATCCGAGGTAATGTGTCACTGCTTTCCTTTACTTACAGCTTGGCGTGTACCTGGTGGCAGTACGACTGATTATATTTTCTTATGGAGCACGTGCCATAGTGGCGATTAGGCTGTCTCCGATATTCGCCATTGTTTAGATTCACGTCCAACATTTAACCAGCGACCGGGAGTAAGTAAATCATTGTTTTCATTCATCTAATAGATGGAAAATATTTCTATATTTTCTTAATATCGATGATTCAGGAAACGAGTCAAATGTAACTGTATTATGTGTAGCAGATGCTACGTGTTATATTAATTTATGTGAGAGTTCGTTTCGGTATTATTCTAATAAACCAGAAGTTTATTTGAATTTTCAAATTTCTTTACCTTGGTCAGACCGGTGTTTCTATCTCATGATTTTTCTAAGGTAGTAATGTGATTATCGTGTGGATTATTAATTTTTGCTGCCTCAGTACGATGTCTATGAGGAGTCACCATTGCATAATAGTGTATATTTTCTTAAAAGTAAGTTAAGTCACGCCGCCGAACAACGATGCTTCTTATCTTATTCTTTTCGGAGGGTGTGGTGTTGTCAATCCATATACGGGTAATTCTATATGCGATTTAACTTTTTACTGTCTTATCCAAGGGCAGTAACTAGCAGTTAGTAGCCTTTATAGAATTTTATCGAGTCACACCAGCTTCCGCCGTTGCGCAATACATGGATTGGTGTCAGCCAACCTTTGTTTGGATTTAGTCAGATGCTGGTCATTGATATAGATATCTTCTTTCAGCAGACGTCATACAATGTTAACACAGAGAACGAAGTTAACGCAATTCACAGACCGATGGCGCAGAAGTCTTCCGTCCCTGAGGTTAAATGACGACCATCGTGACAGGAAGGGCATCCGACCATAAAGAGAAAATGACATGATGAAAACAGGGAACTCTATTCGGCGAAATTAATGCTGAGAGCGAGAGAGAAAGAAACAGAGTGAGACCGAAAATTAAGCTGTTTGATAACATCAGAAGAGGCCCTTCACAGAATCGACGAGGAAAGGGATATACGAGATACGGTCAGAAAATAGTGTACTTGTGACCATAAGGGCTGCAGTTTTATGTTTTCTGAGGTTTAGCGATACAGAGTGGTAGAGGGAGATTCCCTGACCAGAGCGAGCATCGCAGGAGCACGGTAGTACGAAATTTACGTTGTAGTATCCAGCCGGGTGAAAGATGCCGGTAAGAAACCCCGCCAAGTGCGAGCCACGTGCCGCGGTCCGCTTCCTACTCCCTGAAGGAATAGCACCTACCGAAATTTGTTCATGAATCAAAGCGGCTTACGGCGAATATACTGTGAACAGAAAGAGTATGTTTAAGTGGTACAAACCGGCCGCGGTGGTCTCGCGCTTCCAGGCGCGCAGTCCGGAACCGTGCGACTACTACGGTCGCAGGTTCGAATCCTGCCTCGGGCATGGATGTATGTGATGTCCTTAGGTTGGTTAGGTTTAAGTAGTTCTAAGTTCTAGGGGACTAATGACCACAGCAGTTGAGTCCCATAGTGCTCAGAGCCATTTGAACCATTTTTAAGTGGTACAGGAAGTTTAGTGGAGCCATAACGGATGTTCACGAAGAACAGAGGAGTGGGACCTTACATTTTAACTGATGAGCTGGTGCAAAAAATTGATGAGTCTGTTCGTGAAGACAGCCGATTGACAGTAGATGAAATTTCTGCGATGTAGCCAGAACTCCATCTGAGAAACTAACAAAAACGCTGTGATACTGGAAACTGTGCACAAGATATGTCCCAAAACAACTGACAGAGCAGCAAAAGAAAAATCGGGTCAAAAGCGCCCACGAGATTCTTGAGCGATCTGAATTGGAAGGTGAGGATTTTCTGAGCTTTTTTGTGACTGGAGATGAAACGTGGCTATGTCATTACAAGACTGAGCCAGAAAGACAGTCATCACAGTGGCGTCACAGCAGTTGCCCATGTGCCAAAAGATTCACGATTTCGCGCAAAAAAATCATGGCCTCAGTGATTTGGGACCAGAAAGGGATCACTTTGGTCGAATTTATGACTCAGGGGGAGACCATCAATGCAAAATGGCATTGTCAGACCCTTAAAAAACTGGAAAGGAACATTCAAAACAAAATGACGATAATGCTGACGAGAAGAGCGTACTTGTGGCACCACAACAGCCATCCTCACACGGCCTTAGCCACCAAGGCGCCCTTGCGCTCGTCTGGTTGGGCTGTTTTGAACCCCCCCTCGTATTGCCCTGACTTGGCGCCTTCAGACTGGCATTGTCTCACCTCCCTGAAGGCACACATGAGTGGGATTAAATTTTCAACAGATGAGCAGGTGCAGAAAGAAGTTCCGAAGTGCCGGAAGAAGCTGGCGGGAGATTTGTTCGATGAGGACATAAAGAAGCTTTTGCCACGGCTCACCAGATGCACTGAACGCCATGTCGCTTATGTGGAAAAATATCTACAATATCTTGTAATTTTTTTTTTCAAAAGCTCTTTGTTAAAAAAATATAAAAATCTCTCTTATTTTCTGAACATGCCTCGTATGGATGATAGGACATGCGTGAAAACCTTTGGGAATGACTGGTGTAAAATAATTATGCAGTCTTACGTACGATACTTATTTGGTACTAGAGGGAGCAGTGTTGTTGTTGTGATCTTTATTCCGAAGACTGATTTGATGCTGCTCTCCACGCTACGCCATCCTGTGTATCTTCGAATAACTTCTGCAACCTAGAGCCTTCTCAATCTGCTTATGTCTCTTGGTCCCCCTCTGCAAAAAATTACAAGAATGCAATATGTAAAATTAGTTTCCTGTAAAAGTAAAACCTGAGACAGGTCGCCTCCTTTTGGTGCACCTTGGGTAACACTCTCTCTAATGCGTATTCAAGCAACAAAAGGATAATCAGAGTCGTTTTTCCTGATCACTTATGACAGAAAAACGTTTTACAGCTTCGATTTGAAGCAAGTACGCTACCACGTGGTTTCAACGGGAGAACTGCGTTCCTTCTCTGCACGCAGGAGACTTGGGTGCTGCGCCCCGAACGCCAACGCATGTGCTGCTACGGAGGCGGATACTGAGATCAGAATGATAAGAGCTGAAAGAGAACACCGTGTGTAGGTTCTACTCTGAGACGGAGAGATTGACACAGCAGTGGAAAGCGAGCCGGACTGTATCCATGCAATCAGAAGACTGAAGATATTCCTCACACCAAATTTAAAAAAATAAAAAATCCGTACACTAACCATGAACTGCTATTTTTTCTCCAGCAGGCTGGCTTCCGTATCGTAAGCTACCTAGCACTTCAGCATAACGCCGTACGAGCAAATGTTTGTTTGACAGGATATTCACTGCTTGCAGCCGCCAAGTCGCCCCGCGCCGAGTTCAGCAGTGTCTCAGCTGCGGCGGCCGGCACGTAGAGCAGACGGCAGAGGGCAGAGGTTTGGCAAGCCTGTCTTGGCCGCACTGTGCCGCGCTGTCGTGGCTGGCAGCCGCCCCGGGGCAGCGCAAGGTGCAGCCGGCTGACTACCTGTTGGCGGTGGAAGACAGATCCTGACTCACTGTTTACAAACCTAGCAGCCACACGCCGCCGACTCTGAGAGTGCAGCTCAGCGTCTCTACTGTGTTACTGCCACGCATCTTCATCCAAATCTACACTACTGGCCATTAATATTGCTACACCACGAAGATGTGCTGCAGACGCGAAATTTAACCGACAGGAAGAAGATGCTGTGATATGCAAATGATTAGCTTTTCAGAGCATTCACACAAGGTTGGCGCCGGTGACGACGCCTCCAGCTTGCTGACATGAGGAAAGTTCCAACCGATTTCGCATACACAAACAGCAGTTGACCGGCGCTGCCTGATGAAACGTTGTTGTGGTGCCTCGTGTAAGGAGGAGAAATCCGCACCATCACGTTTCCGACTTTGATAAAGGTCGGATTTTAGCCTATCGCGATTGCGGTTTATTGTATCGCGACATTGCTGCTCGCGTTGGTCGAGATCCAATGACTGTTAGCAGAATATGGAATCGGTGGGTTCAGGATCCCAACGGCCTCGTATCACTAGCAGTCGAGATGACAGACATCTTATCCGCATGGCTGTAACGGATCGTTCAGCCACGTCTCGATCCCTGAGTTAACAGTTGGGGACGTTTGCAAGACAACAACCATCTGCGCGAACAGTTCGACGACGTTTGCAGCAGCATGTATTATCAGCTCGGAGACCATGGCTGCGGTTACCCTTGACGCTGCATCACAGACAGGAGCGCCTGAGATGGTGTACTCAACGACGAACCTGGGTGCACTAATGGCAAAACGTCATTTTTGCGGATCAATCCAGGTTCTGTTTACAGCATCATGATGGTCGCATCCGTGTTTGGCGACATCGCGGTGAACGCACATTGGAAGCGTGTAATCGTCATCGCCATACTGGCGTATCACCCGGCGTGATGGTATGGGGTGTCATTGGTTACACGTCTCGGTCACCTCTTGTTCGCATTGACAGCACTTTGAACAGTGGACGTTACATTTCAAATGTGTTACGACCTGTGGCTCTACCCTTCATTCGATCCCTGCGGAACCCTACATTTCAGCAGGATAATGCACGACCGTATGTTGCTCCTGTACGGGCCTTTCTGGATACAGAAAATGTTCGACTGCTGCCCTGGCCAGCACAATCTCCAGATGTCTCACCAATTGAAAACGTCTGGTCGATGGTGGCCGAGCAACTGGCTCGTCACAATACGCCAGTCACTACTCTTGATGAACTGTGGTATCGTGTTGAAGCTACATGGGCAGCTGTGCCTGTACACGCCATCCAAGCTATGTTTGACTCAATGCCCAGGCGTATCAAGGCCGTTATTACGGCCAGAGGTGGATGTTCTGGGTACTGATTTCTCAGGATCTATGCACCAAAATTACGTGAAAATGTAATCACATGTCAGTTCTAGTTTAATATATTTGTCCAATGAATACCCTTTTATTATCTGCATTTCTTCTTGGTGTACCAATTTCAATGGCCAGTAGTGTATATCATACTTCGCAGGCTACCTAACGTCGTGTGGCGGACGGACTACTACTGGTACCACTAACTGATACCCCCTTCCCCGTTCGACTCGCGAATGGTGCTTGGGGAGAATGAGTGTCAGTAAGCCTCCATATCAGCTCCCCACGACCATCACTATTCAAGAGCTGTGCAAGAAATTGAGGACTGTAGGACCCATTCAGAATGTGGAGAGAAATAGGCGACCGACTGTGAGGACCGTTGAAACTATAAACAGAATTCGCATGGCCATTACAAGAAGTCTCCGCAAATTGATAAGGGGGTTATCGCAGAAGTATGGTGTATCTCATACATCGTGTCCTACTGTACTAGAAGATATGAAATTGAAAGCCTAGCGTGTGTGGTGCAACAGTTAAGATCTGAGGATCAGATAAAAGAGTTGATTATTATAACTGGCTGTTAACATTAACGGCTAACAGTTACTTGGATGTCATACGAAGCGTGGTTTCATTTTGCAGGTTTTCTGAACTCCCAAAATTGCAAATACTGGTCGCAGGACATCCCACAAATTCTGCATGAAGAACCTCTTCATTCAGAGGAAATAGGTGTTTCGTGTGCATTGTCGGCCTTGCTCATTATTGGCCCCATATTTTTCAGTTACACCTTAAACAGTGCCACATATCTAGAGATCTTTGACTCTACCTGTGCACAATTAACAGAGGCAGAGAATCTGTTTACTGTAGTCCAACAATACGGAGCAACCGCTCACGGATACAGCCAAAGTATGTCCTACATCACGAATGTGTTCCCTGAAGACATACTTGTCAGTAGAGGACTCTGGTCCCCAAGGTCTGCAGACTTAACATCTTGTAGTTTTTATTATGGGACACTCTATATCCAAACAGCAAAGTGTATGCTGACAGTCCTCGAGCAAGAGACGGTCTTAAACGGGATATCAGAATTAAAGCGTGTTGCTGTTAACACCAGCACACGAAGTCAGCGATGCTGGATGCCCATGGCCACCACTTCCGGCATCTCTGATAAACAAGTAAAAACATGTTTTAACGTTACCATTATCTGTTCTTTTACAATTGCTTCATTGTTTCTTCAATCTCAGGCGTGAAGCGTAGCGGTTTTATGTGAGACTCCCTCTATAAAATCAATTCATACAACAGCCTATTCCTATTACATCCAATTATTTATTATTTTTCTCCTGTTTTAATTTAATACTGAAAGTATTAAAGAGTATTCTAATAAAATATGAAACGCCAATGAATTATGCTCAACACTAGGCCCTAAACACTATTCTAATGAAAGGCCAAAACTATGAATGAATTAAAAGGCTGGCTAGCATTGAATAAACATTATTTCCATAAAGTACAAGACACTAGCCAATGTGTCGGGCAGGTACTTCACAGTTAATCTTAAACCTACTTTAATAAAATACTAGACACCAGAAAGAAGACTGACAAGCATGACATAAGTAAAAAAAGGTTAGGTGAGTAACATACAGAATGATATGACTGTTCCTAAAGGTATTTCCTCCAATAACAGACCTAATGTTTCTTGCAGGAATGTGGTGTACTCCCTACCATTAAGATTTCCTTCTATGAAATAGGGGCCTATAATTCTGTTCTCCAGAATCCCACACCATACATTCACCGACCACTGTTTTTGGTGTGCAACTTGTCACAGCCAATATGGATCTACAGTTGCCCAATAATGCATGTTATGCAAATTAACATTTCCATGGTTCGTGAATGTAGCCTCGTCAGTAAATAAAAGCAAATTAATAAATGTGTCATCCCTCTGAATCTGCAATTGAGCCCATCGGCAGAATTTAATGCGACACATACAATCTGTACCAGTGATGATGCAGAACACGAACAACATTACTCTGGCTCATGCCAGATTCCCTTGCGATTTGACAAACTGACACAAGGATCTCGCACCACAATGGCAAGCAGGGGCGCCGACTTATAAAAAATATTGGGGGGGGGGGGGCATACTGGGGGGGGGGGTCTTGCCCCGGGAAATTTTCTAAATTTTAGATGAAAATTAGTGAGTTTTAAAGTTTTTTAAGCATTTTAGAGTAATATGATTAACATTAGAACCCCGAAAACTGGACTGTCGATAACTCGACACTCCGGGAAACACGACAAACTTGACACTTTTTTGGCTTTGGAAAAAGAAGCAAAACAAACACTCACGGTATATTCGTAAAAAGCTAATTTAATTTACGAAATAGTCATGCTTATAGACTATTACAGAGCAGTGAATATATAGCTCTGGAAAGATGAAATATATTTAACTAAATCCTAAGCTATCATTAAAAGAATGAAACATAGAATATTGCTGTCGCACAGTAATAGCACTTTGATTAGTAAGTGAAATAGCTGATTTATGCGTACTTTGAATACATGGTTCCTTAAAAAAATACAATATCTCAATGTTAATGCTTTAATACAGTTAATACAGTGTGTCCAATACTTTCAGTCAAAAAGTATGTAAATAGCGGGTTTTATTTGGGTCTTACACCCTAAAAATATTTAAGTATTTGAAACTAAATAATATAGTACTATAGTAATACAGTACTAAACTGGTACTAATATTTCGAAACTGAAAGTGTAACATTATATATGTATTTAATTCTCTATTTTATAAAGATTCTTAATATTGCTCTAAATGCCATCATTAGGGCTAGAGTGTCTTTAGAAAGGTGCAAATGTCGACCGTCTGACTGGATTACTGAAGATGAAGTCGTTGATGACTGGTCGGATATCTAATTCATCCAAAACACGTCTGTGGGCACGAAGAACAGCCAAGTTGTTCAGACGTGTAAGTGCGCTAAATGACCGTTCTGCTGTTGCGACTGGAACTATTTGGGAAGCTTACTACCGTAATAATTATTTTTTTAACTCATTTACTATCGTCAAACAAGGAAAATAAAACATTCCAACATAATTTTGTGATTTTACAAAGAGTAATATAACAAATAACTTTCTTAAATTACTGGGGGGTGGGGGCTCCCTCCCCCAAAACGAATTTTTGAGGGTTCGGGCCCCCTCAGGCCCCATGGAGTCGGCGCCTGTGGTGTCAAGAGTACCAATTTCCGTTTCCTCGTTAGTAACTTGTAACGTTTTTGCTTTAATTTGGTATGATGAAAGCGGTACTGATGGATAATAAAAGCGGGTTAAAAGCTGTGATCTGTCTGGGGAAGTTAACCGTGGATTACTGGGCAACATTAACATTAATGATAATCTTTTAATAGTCATACAACAACCGGTAATATATATATATATATATATATATATATATATATATAAAGGAGAATTTAAATAAAAAGAAGGAATTCAGTTTATATTTGGAAATTTATTTTAAGTTTGATCATGAAATTTCAGCATATTAAATTCTATTCGTAACAAGCTGGTGCCTTATTTAGGATTGTGAAAATCTTACGGAACACATCAAATATAGAGCCAAGATTGGGAGTCTGCATACAACACTGCATTCATAAAACAACACACAAAGAACGTTGAAACGCATGCAAGAGAAAGTTAACCACTACAAACAGATTCAAATTTTTACCCAAAGAAATTACGTTCGTAGCACAATCCTGTCCGTCATGTAATTACCACACACTGGTATACTAAATTCATATTAACTCTTTGTGAAATCTTAGCGAAAAGAATAGCTGAGGGCTACTTTGATGATTACACCACATGCTTCACGTGGTCAACTTGTTTTACACAAAGCGTATAACTCCACAATAATTTTGATAATTAAAATAAATTAGATCAAAAAGCAATTTACAAAAGAAAAACCTCGAACTGGTTACTAACGTCTTACTGTTAACCTGACGGGTCAAACAGTTATATAAGCACGTGGTACTGGTCTCGCAAAGTACACCCCACATGGGTTGAACATAAAGAAAAGTTGCTATATTGAAAATATTGTCAAGACGAGACGTTATAATCACACAAGCATTTGCATTTAAGATTGATCTTAGTTAGAGTTACTGACCAACACGTGGTTCCACTTTACTCACAAAGTAGTAACAAAGCAACTCCCGGAAAATAATATGAACTTCACACGAGAATTACACTACGCTGCAATTTAAGATAACCTTAGATATCTTAGAGCTAACCCGAAATAAAGGTGATTAAATTCTCAGTTAGGCTGAACTTAACAAATCCATTGTCCTACAGACTTAGCAGACACGCGCTTAGCCGGAGATCTTACCATTTCAGACGCTCGCCACCGCCAGACTGCAACTGCCTACTACCCGACTGCAACTCACTACTGCCGAGCGTGCTTCCTGAGGGTGGCTCACAAAGACAAACGGAAGGGGCCAGAGGGGCAGCTTCCTATACCAACATGACAATGGACGGCCAGGACCATACTAAGAATAGAAACCTCTCTGCTTTAAGAAAGCGTAGCTACCTGTTCCGACGTTGATCCTACTGTTCTCTAGCAGACAGCCTTGTCTGCTACCCTCAAGCATGCAACTACAAATACGTTTGCTCATTCATCCTCTCACACAGAAGGGAAGGGGGATGACAGTATCTTATCATATACAGTATATAACAGAAAGCGGATGTAGGTTCCGTATGAGACTGTGTGACATGAATTACATATAAACTGTGTTTTAAAGTGTAGTAGTGTGACAGATCGTTCTTGTTTACATGTAAAAGTAACACGTTCCACTACTCAGTCTCCTCCCAGATAGTCAGAAACGCCACAGTAAATTTAGAAGAGGAATTTATTCCATAAATGACAACAGATTTAAGAAATCAAACATGAAAGGAATCCAACAGAGACCTTTCAAACTTTCCTTTGCCGTTTTTGTTTCCGATGCGTAAAAGATCCAGTTTGTTCTCAATTTATCATACACATATTTAGATGTACGACGTGTAAGGTGACTACGTTGAGGATATCTTCCAGCGTATAAATTCTAGCCCTCACTGTATTTCATTGGCCTTCCCTGTAAATAAGAAGCATATCGACTTGTTCTTCAAACGAATACATCATTGACATACGCTTGATTCGACGATACTAGTCTTACCGTTCCTATTATTTTTGTATTGCGAAACTGTCGAATGGTGTTTACATGTCAATGGAACGTTAGATGGATACGCCATATTCGGCGAATATTTACTATTTGCACGATACACAAGAGAGAAGTGTCAGTGCATGTGCTTCGATAAGTGCCGAAGTGATAAGGAATACTAATCAATCCATGATAAGAAGATTGCAGCGCTGCATTGATACCAATGGTCATCACTTCGAACACCTTCTGTAAATGGACGTTCGTGCCACCTTTGGGAGCTTCGTTGACGTTCAAAGACCTTACTGTTACACATCATTGGATTCGTCTCGATAGCCGCTATCAGAAAATAGGTACCAAACTATAGCATCCCATTTTTAAAAAAAAGTTGACCTTCGACTCCACCTAGCAACAAAAAACCGTCATATTATGGCCCCCGTTGTCCCATGCAACATCTGTCCCACAAACTTGTCAGCTCCTATCATACTTTCGGAGTTATTCTTGGTGTCAATAATTAGTGACTCACCCTGTATAATACAAATTTCCCACAAAATGCAAATACTAGAAAATCGCCAGACACAGTCAAGTAGCAAAAACCAAACACCTTTGGCTATCAACAGCAGACCATAAGCCTGATACAAATATCAACTAAGCCCAAAACCAAGCAGGATGCAGTGCCTCACATGCAGATTGAGAACAAAACTATTGCCTGCAATGAAAAGGACACCCATATAGTCCACAGTTCCCTGAGCAGGTGTATGATGGTGCTCAAAAGACTCCACAGGCCAGGCCGCCGCGTTCCAGCTATGTTCGGCTCAACAGAGAGCTCACATGTCTTCAGTAAACCTGGTCCTCCAACTGCCCACTGCTGTCAGCAAGTCACTTCCACATAACTACTGGGCACGCCTGTGAATCCCCGTCTGCCGCTGCTTACGGACCGCTAGGGCCAGGCGTCATCTGATTTCCTAGCAGCAGATCAGAGACAAACACAGGGCAGATATAATCGATAGGAGAGAGCCAACGTGTCTTCTGTGCACAGCAAAATGTTTATTTGAACATTATTAGGACAAATTGTTGTCCTCTTCTGCACACCTTTGTAATGAGTGATGTGGACACTCTCATCTTTGAAGATAATAATACACACAGCAGAAAACGTTTTGCGTCACTTCGGTTCCGAGAGTTCCGGAGCCTGTATAGAAAATTGGAATGGAGATCAACATAAACATCATTTCCGCTCTTTTTATTGCTCATGAAAACCACACATTACATGGTGCGCCATCACACAGCGAGACCTTCAGAGGTGGTGGTCCAGATTGCTGTACGCACTGGCACCTCTAATACCCAGTAGCACGTCCTCTTGCGTTGATGCATCCCTGTATTCGTCGTGGCATACTATCCACAAGTTCATCAAGGCACTGTTGGTCCAGATGACGATTCGGCGTAGATCCCTCTGAGTGCTTGGTAGGTCACGTCGTCCATAAATAGTCCTTTTCAATCTATCCCAGGCATGTTGGATAGGGTTCATGTCTGGAGAACATGCTGGCCACTCTAGTCGAACGATGTCGTTAACATGAAGGAAGTCCATCTGCACTGTGCTGCATGGTGACGTGGTTGCAAATATGGACCTCGCTATGGACGTCGCGAGTGAAGATGCGCATCATGCAGCGAATTGCACACAGTTTGAGTCGTAAGATGTCGTCATGTGGCTGTTCAAGAAGCATTATTCAACATGGTGGCGTTGTAGTCAGGGTTCCTCTGAGCCACAATCCGTAGGTAGCGGTCATCCACTGCAGTAGTAGGCCTTGGGCGGCCTGAGAGAGGCATGTCTTCAACAGTTCCTGTCTCTTTGTATCTCCTCCATGTCCGAACAACATCGCTTTCGTTCACTCCGACACGCTGGATACTGCCCTTGTTGAGAGCCCTTCCTGGCACAAAGTAACAATGACCATGCGATCGAACCGCGGTATTGACCGTATAGACATGGTTGAACTACAGACAACAAGAGCCATGTACCTCCTTCCTGGTGGAATGACTGGGACTGATAGGCTGTCGGACCCCCTCCGTCTAAAAGGCGCTTCTCATGCATGGTTGTTTCCTTATGTTGGGGGGTTTAGCGACATCTCTGAATAGTCAAAGGGACTGTGTCTATGAAACAGTACCCACAGTCAACGTTTATCTTCATGAGTTCTGGGAACTGGGGTGATGCTAAACTTTTTTTGATGTGTGTAGATATGTTCACAGGACTGTTTGTATACATTACTTGATCTACATTTTTGACTAATACTGAGGCACCATGTCACATACGGACAGGACTGCAAAATCATCCGACGATGATGTTTTAGAAAATGTCTGGAACTAGATGGAACATTCGACGGAATGTAGCAATCAACACTCCCACAATTTAGTCGCTTACTGGATGTAATTTTCAATGATTGGCTGGAGCTGCATGTGGCACACATGACAAACCTGTCGACTGCCTTCCTCACATAACTGAGGCCATTATCAGGCCTATAGGTGGTGTTAGACGGCTTAGTGTCAAGCGTCTTGGGGCGACTAATTTTTTGCCTGGTATGCTGATCATCAGTATGAAACACTACAAGTGATAATAAAGAGATGAGTAACGTACAACCATGCGGATCTATATTAAATGTTGGACTCATGGCCTCATGAAATCTTTTAGGAATTCGTAATAAGTGACTTCATTATAGGTACACAATGTGGCGATCCGATGGCAGGACGTCGGTATGGCGAACGCCCGGTGAACGTCATCTGCCAGCGCGTGTGGTGCCAACAGTAAAATTCGGAGGCGGTGGTGTTATGGTGTGGTCGTGTTTTTCATGGAGAGGGCTTGCACCCCTTGTTTTGCGTGGCACTATCACAGCACAGGCCTACATTGATGTTTTAAGCAACTTCTTGCTTCCGACTGTTGAAGAGAAATTCGGGGATGGCGACTGCATCTTTCAACACGATCGAGCACCTATTCATAATGCATGACCTGTGGCAGAGTGGTCACACGGCAATAACTTCCCTGTATTGGACTGGCCCGTACAGAGTCCTGACCTGAATCCTATAGAACACCTTTGGGATATTTTGGAACGCCGACTTCATGCCGGGCCTCACCGACCGACATCGGTTGTAGAATCATGGAACATACTTTGTGTTCAGACATAATGACCTTTCTAAACTCTGAGAAGCTCATCTGCAGAAACCAGCACCTTTTTAGGAAACAGCGGTCATGTGAGACATAGATGGCCCTCATTGTGCATGATATACAACAGGCTCTAGATACCGGCTCCCAGGTTGATGTCATATTTCGCGACTTTCGAAAGGAGTTCGACTCAGTTCCGCACCGTCGCATACTCCAAAAAGTGTGCGCTTACGTTCTATCCAATGACATATACGGTTGGATAGAAAGTTTTCTAACAGACAGAGAACAGTATGTCGTCCTGAACGGGGTGACTTCAACAGAAACAAGCGTAACTTCAGGTGTGCCCTAGGGCAGCGTAATAGGTCCCCTGCTTTTTACGATTTACATAAACGATCTGGTTGATGGTATTGACGGCGGCATTAGACTGCTTGCCGATGAAGGTGTAGTCTACAGGAAATTAGTATCACACTAAATTTGTGAACAAATCAATGAGGATTTGCAGAAAATTAGTGCGTGGTGTAATGACTGGCAGTTACCTCTCAATATTAGTAAGTGTAACCTAATGTGTATAACAAGGCGAAAATCTCCATTAACGTACGAGTACAAAGTAAATGCCCAGTCTTTGGAAGTGGTAACATCCGTCAAGTATCTGGGTGTGACTGTTCGAAATGATCTCAAATGGAATGGTCAGATTACAGAAGTAATGGGTAAGGCAAACTCTAGATTGCGGTTTATTGGTAGAATCCTGAAGCGATGCAGTCCTTCAACAAAGGAAATAGCTTACAATACGTCGGTTCGTCCAGTCTTGGAGTGTTGTTCGTCTGTATGGGACCCTTACCAGTTGGGTCTGATTCAAGAGATTGAGAAGGTCCAAATAAGAGCGGCAAGATTCATGACTGGTACATCTAGCCATCGCGAAAGCGTTACAAATGTTCAAATGTGTGTGAAATCTTATGTGACTTAACTGCTAAGGTCATCAGTCCCTAAGCAGCTTACACACTACTTAACCTAAATTATCCTGAGGACAAACACACACACCCATGCCCGAGGGAGGACTCGAACCTCCGCCGGGACCAGCCGCACAGTCTATGACTGCAGCGCCCTAGACCGCTCGGCGAATCCCGCGCGGCGAGAGCGTTACAAATCTCATAGAAAGTTTGAAGTGGGACACACTTTCAGATAGACGGCGCGCTAAACGTACGGGGCTGCTCACTAAATTCCGAAATCCGATCTTCACCGAGGATGTAGATGGCTCTGAGCACTATGGGACTTAACTTCTGAGGTCATCAGTCCCCTAGAACTACTTAAACCTAACTAACCTAAGGACATCACACACATCCATGCCCGAGGCAGGATTCGATCCTGCGACCGTAGCGGTCGCGCGGTTCCAGACTGTAACGCCTAGAACCACATCGGCCACTCCGGCTGGCACCGAGGATGTAGAGCATATATTATTACCACCAACTTTCAAATCGCGCAATGATTACCCTTCAAAGATAAGGGAAATTAGAGCTCGTACTGAGGCGTTCAGACAGTCGTTTTTCCCTTGCGCGATCCGCGAGCGGAACAGCGAGGAGGAGGGGGGGGGGGATGACTTTGGCGCGAATTGTGCCCTCCGCCACACACCGCTTTGTGACTAGCGCGGAGTATATATGTAGATGTAGATGTAGATACCTCTCCTCAGTGCAGCACTACGTGAAGAATGTGCTGCCATTCCCCAAGAAACCTTACAGCACTTGATTGAATGTATGCCTGCGAGAGTGGAAGTTGTCATCAAGGCTAAGGGTGGGCCAACACCATATTGAATTCCAGTATTGCCAATGGAGAGCGCCACGAACTTATAAGTAATTTTCTACCAGGTGTCCGGACACTTTTGATCACATAGTGTAAGTGGATCCTTTCATAAAGTGACGAAACATGGCTACTTTTTACTTGTAATTAAGAGTGATTTGAAAATGACATGAAATACATGTGTTACAAATGTACTTGACAATGAATGACGCTTAGTCGAAATTAGCTAACAGCGCGATTAAATAAACATGGCATTGCAGCCTACTACGGACCATGTTTACGTTTATAAAATACAAAACATTTTTAACTGCATTACGTTTTTCGACAAAACTTTTAGGTTGTTATCCGGAACTGTGATCGGAACTATCATCAGAACTCTAGTGCAATTTCTTACATTTTCGGTAGTGAAAATAGGCCCCTCATTACTGCAGTTATCTCATAAACTATTATCTGCGCAAAAAATATCACTAAGGTTTTCTGTAGAACTCTTGTGTTATGATCACAATTTTTTCGCAAATTGACAAATAGTTTTTTTAAAAAATTAAAATTTTCCCTATTACTAGTGTTTTCTTCGCAAAATTCTCAGAACTACTCAAACTTAGTAGAGGTAATTCTAGAAATATAGCATATCTACCAAGAATCTGAAAAAAATGTATATTTCTCAAAAGTTGGGTGCCAACTTCACAACCAGTCACCTATTCTGAAATATGGTCATATCTTTTTCTTCGCTAAATTCTACGTAACTGCTCAAAATTTGTAGAGAGCTCTACAACTATAGCACACTTATAAAGATCTCTGAAAATAAAATATGTGTTTCTCGAAAATTGGTTACTAACTTCACAGATATTGAGAATTGTGGTAATGATTTCCTTGTTTTTTGTTTTTTTTTCTTTGCAGAATCCTACAGAACTATTAAAATTTTTTATGGAGACTCTAGAACTATAGCACATCTAAGAAGAACTCCGAAAAAATATATATTTCTCCAAAGTCAGCCGTCAGCTTCTCATGACTGTGGAAATGGGTCCCTCATTATTTCATGTATCTCACAAACTTTTATCTGCACACAAAATGTCGTAGGGTTTTCTTTAGAACTCTTGGGGAGCTATTTAGAATTGTGCATATTATTTTTTCGCAAAGTTGGCAATTATTTTTTTACAAGATTAAAATTCTGCGAAGTATTATTGTTTTGTCCGCGAAATTCTGCACAATTATTTAAATTTTGTACGGGGGACTCTAGAACTGTGGTATACCTATGAAAAACTCCGAAAGTAATGTATATTTCTCAAAAGTCGGGTGACAACTTCAAGAGACTCACCATGGTGTGACGTCCCATGAGCGGAAATTGACTGGAGCGGAGATCGAAGTGTTTAAATAAAGAGGCAAGTAAATACTCCTCCTGTTTCTTTCGCCACTATACACGACAGTGATGAGCGTTTGACAACCATACAGACTGCATCAGTAGGTTATACAGTTTTAAAGTTAGGACAAGTGCTGTATAGTAGTGATACCCAGTGGGGTTCACATCAAGTCATGCTCTGTTACACTGAACTATCAGTGGGCTGCCCATCGTTTTAAACTTAGGGGCAGTAACTTTTAAATTTCAAGCCATTTTTAAACTAAGGACAAGCGAATTTTGTGATCTTCCCGTCGTTCTAGATTTATTATTTTCTGAAGGTCTCAGAAATTATTGTTAAGAAAAACGATGTGTTCGTCACAGAGGTGAAGCTGTACATAGGCAACAATGGAAGCTAAAGTGTGGTGCTCTCCACCACATCTTCTTTCTGCATGTATTCTCTCATGTACTACATAATTTTGTGCTTAGGGCGTGTTATCTCCGGCTGACATACACAAAATTCTGAATAACACGTACATGAAAATGTCACTTGACACAAGAAAAATATTTAAATTGAGCAATTTATGATCTACTTACTCAAAGGTAAAATATCGAAGAATTGGCTATATTACCAAAGCTTTGGGAACAGCATTTATTGAGAAAAGAATCTCTGGTGTACTGGAATATTACTGGAATATTATGATTTCCAGCAAACGAAGCTCATATATTTTGTCGATAAGAGCCACTTGGTAAAGTCCGTACATATAGTTAGCATAACGTCTCTAGGTCAAATTGGAACTTATTGGTCTCTTAATAAGTTATGATCTGGAATGTAGGGTGTGACCTGCTGGACTTAAAGAAATACCGAGCGAGGTGGCGCAGTGGTTAGACACTGGACTCGCATTCGGGAGGACGACGGTTCAATCCCGCGTCCGGCCATCCTGATTTAGGTTTTCCGTGATTTCCCTAAATCGCTCCAGGCAAATGCCGGGATGGTTCCTTTCAAAGGGCACGGCCGACTTCCTTCCCTAATCCGATGAGACCGATGACCTCGCTGTCTGGTCTCCTTCCCCAGTTCCCCAAACCAACCAACCAACTTAAAGAAATGAAGGATGTTTCTATATAATGCTAATCACATACCTTCTGTTTCTGTATATAGTATACGATGAACAATCATATGATGTTGGAATACAGTACAGAGTGTACTGCTTGAAACAGTAACGTCGATTAAATATCTATGCGTAACACTACAAAGCGTACTGAAATGAAACGAGCACGTAAGGTCACCGGGGGAAAGGTGGTCATCTTCATTTTACAGGAAAAGTTCTAGAAAAATGTAACTTGACTGTGAAGTATACGGTTCAGAGAATACTTGTGGGAATGTTTGGAATTTCCGCTGCGACGGATCAAAGGAGACGTCGGACGGATTCAAAGATGTGCTTCCAGATATGTTATCCGTAGATTCGATCAATACTCGAGTATTACGGAAATGCTCTGGGAACTCAATTGGGAATCCCTGGAGGGAAGAAGATGTCCTTTTCTTACTTTTTCGCGAAACACGTCCTCCGTCCACAAGACGCCTGACAACTGACTACGTTCTAAACAAACCAACAGTGACAGAGGCAGCCAACTCTGCTTCAATATCTGACGAATTTTTTGCTTTATATATCGTGTAAATAAATAAGAATCATCTGTCTAACAACAAAACCCTGAAATTTTAGATGGAATGTTTACGTTTCTCATTGGCTCAAATGGCTCTGAGCACTATGCGACTTAACTTCTGAGGTTATCAGTCGCCTGGAACTTATAACTAATTAAACCTAACTAACCTAAGGACATCACACACATCCATGCCCGAGGCAGGATTCGAACCTGCGACCGTAGCGGTCGCTCGGTTCCAGACTGTAGCGCCTAGAACGGCACGGCCACTCCGGCCGGCCGTTTCTCATTGTAACATAAGACTTTAATACACGTAATGCACTTTTTTCGCCTTTGTAACTATCATCAAAAGTCGATAGTGGAAGAACTTTTATTACATTTTTATTTTTCGGTTGTGCTGTATAAAATAAGAGTACTTGTAAGTTGGTGACAATGCACGGCCATTGGTTCAAATGGCTCTGAGCACTATGGGACTTAACAGCTGCGGTCATCAGTCCCCTAGAACTTAGAACTACTTAAACCTAACTAACCTAAGGACATCACACACATCCATTCCCGAGGCAGGATTCGAACCTGCGACCGTAGCAGTCGCGCGGTTCCGGACTGCGCACGGCCTTTCTGTGCAGCAACTGGAGTGAAGGACGTTGTTGAGACAGTCCTGTAAATCTGTTGCGAATGTGTGGAAAATAAACAGGTAACTATCTTGATGTGATTATCGTCTCCTGACCATACACATAACGTCGTACTTCGTAATTTCCTTTGGAAATTGCGGTAAACAGTTGCTACCTGTGTGATACTAAGCGTTCAGAACATAATCGCTGCTTTGTATTACATTCCATCTATCATTCTTTGAGGATATTACACTGGCAACAAACTGCTCAATAAACATTTACTGATCCCGTAAGAGGTAAACAGGTCGTTATATCGAATCACTGCATAATCATCTCAGTCCATGTCCACATAAACACATGTCGTTCTCCTCCCTTCTCTAAAAAAATCACTAAAGTGAAATTTTGTGTGTGTGTTGTGGGGGAGGGGAGAGTGGGAGCGGAATATACAGAGTCTCTCGTCTCGCTACCCACACACATATCCTTCTTTTTAAGCAATATGCTTTCCCTTCGTATAATATAAAATGCTGCTGCACACGATTAACTGTTTGACATCCATTCTCACATAGCTTACATTAACACGACAGGATACGTTAGACTCGTCATCAAAGTTTTTTTATAGTATTTACAACATATATTATTCATAGTTAAACATGCCTTAAGATGTTTCCAGAATGAGATTTTCACTGTGCAGCGGAGTGTGCGCTGATATGAAACTTTCTGGCAGATTAAAACTGTGTGCCCGACCGAGACTCGAACTCGGGACCTTTGCCTTTCGCGGGCAAGTGCTTACAATCTGAGCTACCGAAGCACGACTCACGCCCCGTCCTCACAGCTTTACTGAGACGAGATACTGGCAGAAGTAAAGCTGTGACGACCGGGCGTGAGTCGTGCTTCGGTAGCTCAGATTGTAGAGCACTTGCCCGCGAAAGGCAAAGGTCCCGAGTTCGAGTCTCGGTCGGGCACACAGTTTTAATCTGCCTGGAAGTTTCATTCCTTATGATACTTGCCGCCGTTTGAAAGAGAGTCGATAGTATTGAAATTTCAGTTTGGTGTACTGCAAAGCAATTTACCAAATCACACCTGACTAACTTCTATGCAAGAAGCGACTCATCATGTTATAGATTCCGTTAAATTGCATCGCTGAGATAATACGTCACTTTTTTTAAAAGTGAATTCTGTCCGGTTTGCTGAAGCTCCAATACTGACACAATCTATCATTTATAAATAATATTCTTCCTGCAAGAAAACCGACCAGTGTCACGTCAAAAGCCGCGCGGGGTAGCCGTGTGGTCTGGGCGCCTTGTCATGGTCCGCGCGGCTCCGCTCGTCGGAGGTTCGAGTCTTCCCTCGGGCATGGGTGTGTGTGTTGTCTTTAGCGTAAGTTAGTTTAAGTTAGATTAAGTAGTGAGTAAGCTTAGGGACCGATGACCTCAGCAGTTTGGTCCCGTAAGACCTTACCACAAATTTCCCAATTTTTTTCGCGTCAAAAACCTATTTCTCTTCACGATGCATCACAGTGTCGTAGCTGATTGTAATTATTTTCAGAAATGTATGTGTGAGGAAATACACTCTACGATTATTATACTCAATTTCTTCACACTACTATGTCTACTTTTGACAAGATGAATCTGAGGCCAATAGGTTGAAAAAACAGGTTTACATTTCTTAGGAAAAGGCCACAACCAAAGTCTTCGTTCAAACATCAAAACTATTTATCAGTTCAACTGCACACATAAAACTGAATACAGCGCTGTTTCTTTTCTTCTGTACGCTTCCTCAACCAGATCTATAGTTTTCGAACGGCAAATTTCAATTCAGGATCGCACTATAAATAATTACCCTTCGCTTATAAGACTTATTGAAAGGAAACGGAAGTAAAATGAAATGAATAAATGTAGAACAGATCTTAGAGGAGACAACATTATTCCTAACGACCGTTTAGTAAGAGAGCCGGTGAAATGGAAGAAGTAAGTTAAGGGTTTGTGTTACGAACCTGAAAGATAGAGCACATTTTGTTGACATTTGTGCTGGAGTGTCGGCACGAACGGTCACTCAGTGTTGACATGCTTGGACTATATTGTTTCCTTCTTTTGTCAGGTATAGTTGACGGTGCAAATGGCAACGTATACCTCAGACGCACTGAAGCAACGTATGATATCCATGGATAGCAGTAATGGCAGAATAATTCCATCAAAACTCGCTCTTGGGTACGAACATTGATTAAATATTACAGCTAGTTACGCTCCTTAAACAGTATGTATGGATGACTAGATATCTCAGTTTTGGAATTACCAACAAGCTCTACTGCGAAGTATACCGCCTTCTGAATATAATGGTAGACGAACACTTGGGTAATCATACTCCACCTGAATCGATGTCCAGTTGCACTGTCGAGGGCGAAGATATACTCAGGCGTGCTGTTATCCACACAACTTCAACTCTTGATAGGATGCTAAAAATGCCACTCTGGAGCACTGGAACGCGGATATGAAGGGGCATGTGGTCAGCACACCGCTCTCTCGGCCGCTGTCAGTTTTCGTGACCGGAGCCGCTTCATCTGAATGAAGCAGCTACTCAGTCGGCTCACAAGGACGGAGCGCACCCCGCTCGTAAACAGCTCTCGGCAGACAGGACGGCCACCCATCCAGCCGACAGCGCTTAAAATCGGTGATCTGACTAAATCGATGTTACTAGTGCAGCAAGGCGGTGCTTTGGAACAAAAGCGGAAAGTTATTTTATTCATAGCCGTTATTTTTTCGGCAACTGTAGTAAATATGTCAGAATAAAATTCAGTTGTCAGTTGTAGAGATATTTTTATTTCGTATTACCAGTTTCAACAAATTAGGCATCTCAGAAGCCTACAAAATTAGGGATAAATGTGAATGGATAAATATATGGCCATATATTTACGTAAAGTAAAAGAAGTATATCACAAAAACTTATTCACTATTTTAGCAGATGTCAGTATCTTCTTCACTGACGTATAATGCCATGACATGTCCAAAATTGCACATATTGTATGTGATTTTTGTAAACACAGTTTGACAGACTGATAATTTACAGTAAATACATAACGTCTATGTACATGTTAAGCCGTTGGGTCAACAGCAAGAACACACATACACATTATATATATATAGGGGGTAAACAGTATAAGGCACCAAAATAATACAGATGGCACATATCGCAATGCTTGACAAAAAAGTCTAGTAACATGTTTGCGTATTTCCTACGGTTGTCCCAGAAAAAAAAACAGTTCGTCTCAGGGTGATGGTTTTGGAAAAGTAGATACTTGGCCGTGCACGTACGTAAGCAATCGGTTCCTGATATTGCCCGCTGCGCGTATTGACATCGCGAGCGTAAATCGTAAACATATAGGCAACTGCGGCGTGAGTGGGTGCGTCATTGTAATACAACGAGCGACGACAGTAGCCGAGTAACCTGTGCAGATGTTATTGCACCTGTTAGGGTGGAAAGGAGGTTTACTGTAGCTGAACTATGCGATATGCATTTAATTTATGGTGAGGCAAAAGGTATTGCGAGGGCAGCTGTACGAATTTATCGAGAACGCTTCCCACAACGACGACTTCCTGCACGAAAGACGTTTGCTGCTGTGCACCAAAGGTTTGTGTCATTGTAATTTTCTACTGGGCCCCCGTGGTCTAGGGGTAGCGTCTGTGATGTATAATCAAAACGTCTTCGGTCCCGGGTTCGATCACCGCCACTGCCTAAATTTTGACAAATAATCAGCATTGGCGGCCGAAGACTTCCGGCATAAGAAGTCAGCCTCATTCTGCCAATGACCTTGTCAAAGAGGGCGGAGGAGCGGATAGAGGTTCAGGGCACTCTCTTGTCCTAGGGGTGGGAAATTGCCCCTAAAGGCGGAAGAATCAAGAATGATCAACGACATGAGGATGCAGAAGGCAATGGAAACCACTGAATTAAAGACACGTAACGTGTATCCACAGGACATGTGGCCTGTAATTGAAGAAGTGTCATGATGATCTCTCCATTGGCAAAAGATTCCGGAATAGTCCCCCATTCGGATCTCCGGGAGGGGACTGCCAAGGGGGAGGTTACCATGAGAAAAAGATTGAATAATCAACGAAAGGATAACGTTCTACGAGTCGTGGCGTGGAATGTCAGAAGCTTGAACGTGGTAGGGAAACTAGAAAATCTGAAAAGGGAAATGCAAAGGCTCAATCTAGATATAGTTGGGGTCAGTGAAGTGAAGTGGAAGGAAGACAAGGATTTCTGGTCAGATGAGTATCATGTAATATCAACAGCAGCAGAAAATGGTATAACAGGTGTAGGATTTGTTATGAATAAGAAGGTAGGGCAGAGGGTGTGTTACTGTGAACAGTTCAGTGACCGGGTTGTTCTAATCAGAATCGACAGCAGACCAACACCGACAACGATAGTTCAGGTATACATGCCGACGTCGCAAGCTGAAGATGAACAGATAGAGAAAGTGTATGAGGATATTGAAAGGGTAATGCAGTATGTAAAGGGGGACGAAAATGTAATAGTCATGGGCGACTGGAATGCAGTTGTAGGGGAAGCAGTAGAAGAAAAGGTTACAGGAGAATATGGGCTTGGGACAAGGAATGAAAGAGGAGAAAGACTAATTGAGTAACAAGTTTCAGCTAGTAATAGCGAATACCCTGTTCAAGAATCACAAGAGGAGGAGGTATACTTGGAAAAGGCCAGGAGATACGGGAAGATTTCAATTAGATTACATCATGGTCAGACAAAGATTCCGAAATCGGATTCTGGATTGTAAGGCGTACCCAGGAGCAGATATAGACTCAGATCACAATATAGTAGTGATGAAGAGTAGGTTGAAGTTCAAGACATTAGTCAGGAAGAATCAATACGCAAAGAAGTGGGATACGGAAGTACTAAGGAATGACGAGATACGTTTGAATTTCTCTAACGCTATAGATACAGCAATAAGGAATAGCGCAGTAGGCAGTACAGTTGAAGAGGAATGGACATCTCTAAAAAGAGCCATCACAGAAGTTGGGAAGGAAAACATAGGTACAAAGAAGGTAGCTGCGAAGAAACCATGGGTAACAGAAGAAATACTTCAGTTGATTGATGAAAGGAGGAAGTACAAACATGTTCCGGGAAAATCAGGAATACAGAAATACAAGTCGCTGAGGAATGAAATAAATAGGAAGTGCAGGGAAGCTAAGACGAAATCGCTGCAGGAAAAATGTGAAGACATCGAACAAGATATGAGTGTCGGAAGGACAGACTGAGCATACAGGAAAGTCAAAATAACCTTTGGTTACATTAAAAGCAACGGTGGTAACATTTAGAGTGCAACGGGAATTCCACTGTTAAATGCAGAGGAGAGAGCAGATAGGTGGAAAGAATACATTGAAAGCCTCTATGAGGGTGAAGATTTGTCTGATGCGATAGAAGAAGAAACAGGAGTCGATTTAGAAGAGATAGGGGATCCACTATTAGAATCGGAATTTAAAAGAGCTTTGGAGGACTTACGGTCAAATAAGGCAGAATAGATAGATAACATTCAATCAGAATTTCTAAAATCATTGGGGGAAGTGGCAACAAAACGACTAATCATGTTGGTGTGTATAATATATGAGTCTGGCGACATATCATCTGACTTTCGGAAAAGCATCATCCACACAATTCCGAAGACGGCAAGAGCTGACAAGTGCGAGAATTATCGCACAATCAGCTTAACAGCTCATGCCTCGAAGCTTCTTACAAGAATAATATACAGAAGAATGGAAAAGAAATTTGAGAATGCGCTAGGTGACGATCAGTTTGGCTTTAGGAAAAGTAGAGGGACGAGAGAGACAATTCTGACGTTACGGCTAATAATGGAAGCAAGGCTAAAGAAAAATCAAGACACTTTCATAGGATTTGTCGACCTGGAAAAAGCGTTCGACAGTATAAAATGGTGCAAGCTGTTTGAGATTCTGAAAAAAGTAGGGGTAAGCTATAGGGAGAGACGGGTCATATACAATATGTACAACAACCAAGAGGGAATAATAAGAGTGGACGATCAAGAACGAAGTGCTTGTATTAAGAAGGGTGTAAGACAAGGCTGTAGCCTTTCGCCCCTACTCTTCAATCTGTACATCGAGGAAGCAATGATGGAAATAAAAGAAAGGTTCAGGAGTGGAATTAAAATACAAGGTGAAAGGATATCAATGATACGATTCGCTGATGACATTGCTATCCTGAGTGAAAGTGAAGAAGAATTAAATGATCTGCTGAACGGAATGAACAGTCTAATGAGTACACAGTATGGTTTGAGAGTAAATCGGAGAAAGACGATGGTAATGAGAAGTAGTAGAAATGAGAACAGCGAGAAACTTAACATCAGGATTGATGGTCACGAAGTCAATGAAGTTAAGGAATTCTGCTACCTAGGCAGTAAAATAACCAATGACGGACGGAGCAAGGAGGACATCAAAAGCAGACTCGCTATGGCAAAAACGGCATTTCTGGCCAAGAGAAGTCTACTAATATCAAATACCGGCCTTAATTTGAGGAAGAAATTTCTGAGGATGTACGTCTGGAGTACAGCATTGTATGGTAGTCAAACATGGACTGTGGGAAAACTGGAACAGAAGAGAATCGAAGCATTTGAGATGTGGTGCTACAGACGAATGTTGAAAATTAGGTGGACTGATAAGGTAAGGAATGAGGAGGTTCTACGCAGAATCGGAGAGGAAAGGGATATGTGGAAAACACTGATAAGGAGAAGGGACAGGATGATAGGACATCTGCTAAGATATGGGGGAATGACTTCCATGGTACTAGAGGGAGCTGTAGAGGGCAAAAACTGTAGAGGAAGACAGAGATTGGAATACGTCAAGCAAATAATTGAGGACGTAGTTTGCAAGTGCTACTCTGAGATTGAGATGAAGAGGTTAGCACAGGAAAGGAATTCGTGGCGGGCCGCATCAAACCAGTCAGTAGACTGACGACAAAAAAAAAAAAAAAAAAAATCTCTACTTGTATGCGCTTTTACATCTTAATAAAGTACATTAGTTATCTGCACCTTTGTAAATTTTCGTCCGTATGCGAAACGTATCTTCTGTTCTGATATGCTTTCCGTTTTTGTTACATCTTGACAGAATACAACTGACGAGTACGTATTTAATTTCCTTAGATTGAGAGATACTGGCTCTTTACTGCCCCGCGCAGAAGGCAGAGGCCCACAACGCGCCGATCGTACATTGGAAGCTGAGGAAAGAATTCTGGACCGCATCCAGGAGGATCCTTCTCAGAGTACTAGAAGCATCGCCCGCCACGTGGATATATCACACACTGTCGTTCATCGCACTTTGCAAGAGGAGCGTCTGCGGCCTTACCACATTCAACGCGTACAAGCATTGGAAGAACAAGATTTCCCTCCACGAGTGGTTTTTGTTACACAGTGCGGAGCATGATTTTGTCAACAAAATACTCGTCACAGATGAAGCGTGTTTCACTTGCGACGGAATAACTAATTTCCTTAACATGCACACGTGGAGTGTACACAATCCTCGCCACGTAGTGGCAACACATTTTCAGCGACGATTTTCCGTAAATGTGTGGGCGGGTATGCTCGATAATTACATTATTGGGCCCTATGTTTTACCTGCACGTTTGACTGGTAACGATTACCGAACGTTTCTAGAGGAAACATTGTTACCAACGTTGTTAGAAGACATTCCGTTAGGCATACGTCATAACATGTGGTTCCTCCACGATGGTGCTCCACCCCACATTGGTCACAGAATACGCAGATTTTTGGATAATCGATTTCCAGGACGATGGATCGGGCGTTCGGGTCAACGTCGATGGCCAGCACGCAGCCCTGCTTTAAATCCACTGGATTTTTACTTTTGGGGCCATATGAAGGAAATTGTTTATGCTGAGCCAGTAAATAATGTGTACGAACTGACGCAGAAGATTTTAGATGCTGCCAATACCATAAAGGCCAATGTACATGTGTGTGAACGAGTGCGACGAAACTGGGTTCGCCGTAATGAAGCATGTGTAGAAGCGAATGGTGGTCATTTCGAACATTTATTGTAGTATTGGTGTAAGTGGAAACGAAGTAACGGGTTTTCTTTTCGTTACGATGTTGTTGTACAGAAGGAAAACAATGTGAATTTAGTATTCGTTATGGCATTGCCGTAAAAAGGTGAAACAGTTGTAATTAATGCACAACTATCTACTTGGTGATTGATCGAATTTGTACTACTGGAAATACATTGTGTTTGATATTATTTTGTCATTACTACTACGACCTTCGTTATCGACTTGTTGAGAAAGAGACTGGTTGTATTCAATTCACGTAAAGCGAATTACACATTCTTGACATCCCAAAAACCGTTTACATTCCTTTTTTCGGTACCATCTGATTATCACACCACGTCGTTGTATTCGTCTAATGATTTCAATCCTCTGGTCGGCTCGTTGCCTTTCTCTGGCCGCCCCGTCATTGTAGGCAATAAGCGCGGTACGTCGTGTACTGTCGGTTGACTACGTAAACAGAAATGCGTATACTATCTATCCTACGAACATTAGGTTTTAATGATACAAAAATAAAGTACATGATACAAGAAAATGTCATTAGACTTTTTTGTCAAGCACACCGAGACGTACCATCTGTACAATTTTGGCGCCTTATACCGTTTACACCCTATATACAGGGTGTCCCAGCTATCTTGTCCACCCAAAATATCTCTGGAACAATAACAGCTATTGGAAAAAGACTTTCACCGGTATCAATGTAGGGCTGGGGCCCATGAATGTACATATTTGGAAACATTCTAAAACGAAAGCATATGGGTTTTTTAACACAAACTTATGTTTTTTTAAATGGACCTCCTATATTTTTTCTTCAGCAATCCATAGCATGATAAAGCACATACACAATGGTGTTGATTGCATCGCAACATTCCCTTTACATCCCGAGATATTAAGACGCGAAGTTGACGCTTGAAACACCCGACATGCGCTGCTAGCGCACGTCCTGAGGCTCAGGCGTGAACCCCATGCTGCCCGTAATCGCGATGTGATTGACATGCGTAATCACAGTTTCATACTTATCAAGAGGTCCGAAACGAATAATACGGTCTGCTGCCATCCTGCATTAACTTCGTACATTTCAGCAGGTATTTATCCCATAGGCTAGGGGTGATGCGGTTCTGTAACATATCTGTGTACCGCAACGTTAGTCACAAAGTTAACTTCGCTTATCGTTCAAATGGTTCAAATGGCTCTGAGCACTATGGGACTCAACTGCTGTGGTCATAAGTCCCCTAGAACTTAGAACTACTTAAACCTAACTAACCTAAGGACAGCACACAACACCCAGCCATCACGAGGCAGAGAAAATCCCTGACCCCGCCGGGAATCGAACCCGGGAACCCGGGCGTGGGAAGCGAGAACGCTACCGCACGACCACGAGATGCGGGCTCGCTTATCGTTAATCCGTTACTAAAAAGGTAATGCCGTTCAACGTTAAAACTTAACTTTACTGTAGATCTAGCGCAAGTGACAGTTAATCATTCACTCGTAATAGTAAAATTCATGTTGATGGTTTTAGCGAAACGAGCAAGTGGACTAAAAGTTTTACCGTTGTTTAGGTAAAAATGTTTTGATTTGGGAAGTTCAGGTAGGACATAGAAGATGAATGTAAACATGTTTAACCAATTAGTTTTATTATCACATAATTATCAATGTTATGTTTATCTAATGCGTTAAATGACAAATTGTTGCAAACAAATGTTTCTTAACATCACTGGGTAAAATGGCCCTTTGTAGAAACTTCCACTGTGACACCAGCACTACATGCTAAGCATAGCGTTCACATCTCATGCTCAAAGTGATGCCCATTGGCTTGCATACATAGGGTCACTCTGCGGATGAAGGATGCCCTACTTCGTGCTACTGTTTCCTCTTTGATGGCTGTACAAGCATCAATAATGCGTTGCTTCATGTCCTCTGGTGTTGTTGGTTCATGTTGGTAAACAGCATCCTTCACTGCTCCCCAAAGAAAATAATCCAGCGGTGTAAGGTCCGGAGATCGGGCAGGCCACCTAACTGGGCCACCTCGTCCAATCCGCCTGCCAGGGGACTTACGGTTCAGAAGTCGTCGTGCTCATAAGGCGTTATGTGCAGGGCATCCGTCATCCTGATACCACATGACCATTCTCCGGTTCAGAGGTACGGTGTCCAAGAGAACAGGAAGATTGTGTCGTATAAATCTGGAGCATTGTCTGCCATTTTGGATGCCACTTATAAAGAAAGGTCCGATAATGGTATCTCCAATAATCCCACACCAAACATTAACTTTCCACGGACGTTGATGCTCTACCTGACGGAGCCATTTTGGATTGTCTGCGGACCAATAATGCATATTCCTCATATTGACAATTCCCTTGTTGGAGAATGATGCCTCGTCGGTAAAGAGAACATCTGCAAAAAAATTTGGATTAGTCAAAAGTTTTTGCTGAGCCCACCGACAAAATGTTACCCTATTGCGGAAGTCATTTCCATGAAGATCCTGGTATAAATGAACATGGTAAGGATGAAACTTATGACGTTTAAGAATACGCTGTGCACTTGATTTCGACACACCAACTTCACGTTCAATTTGACGTGTGCTGATTTGAGGAGTCACAGCTATGGTAGCGAGCACAGCAACTTCAGCACGTTCATCTGTGCGTGTTCTAGGACGATGTCGAGGTCTTGGACTTAATGTTATATCCTAGCCAGTAATGCCAACCGAGCCCGCTGCCAAAAAGGTTGGCAGCATCAAAGTCCGGACGCCGTCCGCATAAGCAGCGCCAGCGATACAGGAAATCGCCGCAAGTCTGCGCGCGCCACCGCTGGCTTCTGGCTTCTTAAGCGCTGGAGTCGCGAGCGCTAGGACAGTTCTGGATTCGCCGCTCAGTTGTATACTCGCCACCGAATTGTGTACCTGCTAGTCAGTTGTGTGTTCATCGCAGCAGAGTTGTTGTTTGTCGTCAGCCGACGCTGACCAAGCCGCTCCGACTCGAACTAAACAGATTTCTGTAGACCATGTTCACCACTGTGTTCTGTATCGTCGTTAATAAAGATAAGTACCGACTTTCATTTAATCCGAGTGTTTGGGTTTTCATCTTTCTGTTCACTGTTCCAGCGGACCGGTCGGCCCGCTATTAAAAGTGTGGCGGTGACTTCGTAGGCCGTTTCTACAGCGAAGTGTTGTCGCTACGAACGCCGCCACAAAACTGGCGACGAGGACTTCCGAACTCGTGTGCAGGGCTGGTTCAACTTGTTTTTTGAGATAGAATTTTGGGGGCTGGTTTAATTTGTGTTCACTATGTCTGCCGAATTACAACAGTTGATCTTGTTACAGAGTCAGCAAATACAAAGTCTGGTGGAAGCAATCGCCAAACAAGCGGCTAATCCACCACCACACACGGAACAAGCACAGGCAGCACCGCCTTTTCGTGCTTTTGAGGCATCACGAGAAGAATGGCAAGAATATTTCGCGCAGTTGCAGGCGCACATGTCAGTCTACAAAATCACAGGTAATGAGCGGCAGCTTTATTTAATTTCCACTGCAGGCGTGGAAGTCTATAGACTACTTTGTAAGTTGTTCCCGGAATCCAAGCCAGAAGCTTTAGACTATGACGTTGTTGTTACCAAGCTTGCTGAGTATTTCGAGTCGCGAGTTCATGTGGCAGCGGCCAGATTCAAGTTCTTCAGATTAAAGAAACTGCCACATCAATCTAATAAACAGTGGTTAACAGATTTACGGGGCCTCACCCGTCAGTGCCGATTTAATTGTGTGTGTGGAGCTTCCTACAGTGATGTCATGTTACGAGACGCTATTACTCAAAACATTGCAGATTCTCGTATTCGTGCTGCTATCTTAAAGTTGCCTGACCCGTCATTAGAGACTGTGATGAACATTATTGAAGCCCAAGATACTTTTGACTATGCTGAGTGTGAGTTAGATCAGCCATGTATTTCTCAAATTGCCTGTGCTAAGCAAGTTATGTCACGCCCGCGGCCCCACTGGCAGAGTCAGACTGTAAACACTAGCCGGCCGCGTCATGTTAAACACATTCGTCAGCCGCGTGTGCAAAATGATAGACTTAAGTCTTGCCCTAAGTGTGTTCTTGCTCATCCTCGTGAACGTTGCCCGTTAAGAAACGCGGTTTGTCACTTTTGTCAAAGGAAAGGACACATCCAGACTGTTTGTTTGCGTAAACGCAAGAACAATTCTAGTGCTGCCCAGCCCATGGATATTCATGTTCTTCAAAGCCAGCCCGCCCAGAAGGTCGCGTTTAAAGACTCTTCCACGGTTCGTGTGGGTAATAAACTTGTTCGCAATAAGCCACCCACCCAGCCTTCTGCCATGCGACCCAAGCGTATTTCAAACGCTGTAAAAGGTAATGTACAGACTGCAAGTGAAGCGGGAGTTGTTGTTCCACCCGCCCAACCCACGAGTTGTCGTAAGCAGCGAACACGCGCTAAACGCGCTGATTTTGTGTCTTCCGCCTCCGCTGCACCGATCCAGAGACAGTGTAATAAACTATTTGTGAAGCTACGCATCCAGGATAAGACCTTCAATTTTCAATTAGACACTGGTGCGTCTGTGACTCTCATAAATAGTGCTACGTATGCGGCTATCGGCCGCCCTGAACTTTCAGCGGCAAAACATTCTTTGGCTACTTATAGTGGAGAACAAATTCCTGTGTTAGGTGTATGTAGCGTGCCAGCCACATTCCGTGGCAATACAAAAACAGTTTCATTCACAGTGCTCTGCGCTACAGACAGTGTAAACATTTTCGGATTAGACTATTTTGACTTGTTTGGCCTGTCTATCCAAGACAATGTGTTGCAACTTAATTCTGTTGTTGTTCCTCAAGACAGCATAACCGATTTGTGTAACCGATACAGTGACATATTTAAAGACGAACTCGGTTGTGCTGCGAACTTTGCCGCTCATATTACGTTAAAAGATAATGCTCAGCCTCGATTTTTTCGTGCTCGTCCAGTGCCTCACGCCCTCCGGGCACCTGTAGAAGATGAACTTCGTCGTTGGCAAAATGACGGTGTTATTCAACCCGTTTCAGCGAGCCAGTGGGCTTCTCCCTTAGTTATTATAAAGAAACCGTCTGGCAAGTTACGTTTGTGTGCTGATTTTAAGTCGACAGTTAATTCTCAGACTGTCATTGATTCTTTTCCTTTGCCTAGACCGGACGAGCTGATGGATAAGTTAGGGGAAGCTCGTTTCTTTTCCAAAATTGATCTCCGTGAAGCATATTTGCAATTGCCCCTCGACGAGCAATCACAACAGTATTTTGTCATAAACACGTCGTTGGGGTTGTTCCGTTTTCTGCGTTTGCCTTTTGGTTGTGCGTCAGCTCCAGCTGTTTTTCAGCGTTTTTTGGCCCAACTTTTGGCTAATGTGCCATCGTGTTGTAACTATTTAGACGATATTGTTGTGTCCGGTCGGACGCCTGCTGAACATTTCCGTAATTTGGAGTGTTTGTTTACAGTGTTGTCTCAGGCAGGCCTACGTTGCAACATCGATAAATGTTCCTTTTTCCTTACGGAGTTGGAGTATCTGGGACATGTTACTAATGCTCAAGGCATTCATCCCTCCCAGTCACATTTAGCAGCTATTCGTGATTTGCCCGCCCCTCGCAATCTGCATGAATTGCAAGCAGTTCTTGGCAAATTGACGTATTATATTAGGTTTATACCTAATGCATCACAGATTGCTGCACCGTTGCATCGTCTCCGCCGTAAGAATGTTCCGTTTGTGTGGTCAGCTGATTGCCAATCAGCCTTTCAGCAGCTAAAAGAGGCTTTATTGAATGATCGTTGTCTGGTCCATTACGACCCTAACAAGCCTCTGGTGTTAGCTTGTGATGCCTCTTCTTTCGGCCTCGGTGCTGTGTTGTCTCACCGAGTCGGTAACACCGAACGTCCTATTGCGTTCGCATCTAAATTGTTAAACAAAGCTCAGTGTAATTATAGCCAATTGGACAAGGAAGCGTTGGCTATTGTGTTCGGTGTCACAAAATTCCATCACTACCTCTATGGTAGACCTTTCTATTTAGTAACAGATCACAAGCCCCTGACGTCACTGTTTCATCCGTCTAAACCAGTTCCTCAGCGGACAGCTCAGAGACTACAACGTTGGGCTCTTTTGTTATCACAATACCAGTATGAGATACTGTATCGCCCTACAGCTCAGCATGCAAACGCTGACGCGCTTTCTAGATTGCCGATTGCTGCGGATGATGTCTTCGATTCCTCTGACGACTCTTGCCATCAGATTGACGCCGATGAGCATCAATCCCTCCGGGATTTTCCGATTGATTATCGTCAGGTGGCACGTGAGACAGCTACGGATCCTCATCTGAGTTTACTATTACGTTTTGTTCAACGTGGTTGGCCGTCCAAGGCAAAGGACATATCGGATCCTGTGGTTCGTCGTTATTATCCGCAACGTCATCTGTTGTCTGTTTCGCACGGAGTTTTGCTGTTACGCACCGAGAATGACCAGCTTCGTGTAGTAGTTCCCCAAGTGCTCCAATCCAAGGTCCTCGACTTGTTGCATCAAGGTCATTGGGGAGTGGTCCGCACCAAGCAGCTTGCCCGCCGTCATTGTACATGGATCGGCATTGATAAGCAGATTACGCAGATGTCTACAGATTGTTCGACGTGTGCCGAACACCAAGCTGCTCCGCCTCAACGCTATTTTGAGTGGGCACGCCCTGCCGGTCCCTGGCAGCGAATACATATTGATTTCGCTGGTCCATATTGGCATTCTCGTTGGCTCATCGTGATAGATGCATTTAGTAATTTTCCGTTTGTTGTGCCCATGCAGTCTACAACGTCTGCACAAACTATACAGGCGTTGACTTCAATTTTTTTGTATTGAGGGTCTTCCAGAAGTTTTAGTGTCTGACAATGGTCCACAATTTACCTCTGCTGAATTTGAAAGTTTTTGTTCTGCCAATGGCATTCGCCATGTTCTTACTCCGCCGTTCCACCCTCAATCGAATGGTGCAGCGGAACGTTTTGTACGCACATTCAAGGATCATATGGACCGCCTTCGTGCTACGCACTCTCGTCAGCAAGCCCTCATCACGTTCCTGTCGTCGTACCGGACCACGCCACGCGACGGCCCTTCGCCTGCGGAGCTTCTCCACGGCCGTCGTCATCGCACCCTACTACGGTTGTTGCACCCCCCGGATCGACCCGCCGCTTCTGAGCATCGCACGCGTTTTCAGCGCAACGACGCCGTTCTTTTCAGAGTTTATCACGGTCGCCGTCGTTGGGAACGTGGTACCGTGATAAGTGTCCAGGGTCGCGGTTTTTATACTGTTCAAGGTGCTACTGGGGTGCACAGGAGGCATCAGAACCAGTTGTGCCGCGCTGGCCGCCCGGATTCTACCGCTCGTTCTTTGTCCACAGATTTGGTCCGCGGCGGGTTCCAGCCGCGCCTTCCGACTTCGCTGCCGCCCCCAGGGCAGCAGCAGCAGCCGTCGCCGCTACCACGCCGACAGCCCGTCCCGTTGATGCCTCCCGCGCAGCTTCATGCAGGAGCGCCCCGGGTGGTCGCTCTGGCGCCTGCGGTCCCTCTTCAGTCGCCACCGCCTTCGGAGCTGATGGACGTCGACCCCTCAGCCGGGCCGCCTTCCCAAGCGGTGGCTGTGCAGCCTGTATTGCAGCCGCTTTCCTTGGGCACCCCCAAGGAGTCTGACACCGCAGCGCCTTGTCCGGCGCCCACTCGGCAGCCGTCGACGCAGCATCAGGAGACGCTGCCTCTCTTCGTGGGTCCCGACGCCCCGTCGCGTCCAGTACCGGAAGCTGCGCCCGTGGTCACAGGAGTGCAATGACCTCGGTTTTCAGTCGGTGTTTCCCGAGGCCCCGCGCAGCCAATGCTGGGGTGCGGACCGGGGACTGCCACCGACAACAGTCTCCGCCCCGGTCTCTTCTGCTACGTCTGCGGCCAGACCCCTCCCCCGCCGGCGACGTTCGCCACGTCATTATTCAACGACGGTGCGGCGATTTGGGGGGGAGGAGTGTTATATCCTAGCCAGTAATGCCAACCGAGCCCGCTGCCAAAAAGGTTGGCAGCATCAAAGTCCGGACGCCGTCCGCATAAGCAGCGCCAGCGATACAGGAAATCGCCGCAAGTCTGCGCGCGCCACCCCTGGCTTCTGGCTTCTTAAGCGCTGGAGTCGCGAGCGCTAGGACAGTTCTGGATTCGCCGCTCAGTTGTATACTCGCCACCGAATTGTGTACCTGCTAGTCAGTTGTGTGTTCATCGCAGCAGAGTTGTTGTTTGTCGTCAGCCGACGCTGACCAAGCCACTCCGACTCGAACTAAACAGATTTCTGTAGACCATGTTCACCACTGTGTTCTGTATCGTCGTTAATAAAGATAAGTACCGACTTTCATTTAATCCGAGTGTTTGGGTTTTCATCTTTCTGTTCACTGTTCCAGCAGACCGGTCGGCCCGCTATTAAAAGTGTGGCGGTGACTTCGTAGGCTGTTTCTACAGCGAAGTGTTGTCGCTACGAACGCCGCCACAAAACTTAAGCTCCCCGTTTCACGTAGACGAGATGTGAGACGACCAAACATCCGGCGCGAAGGCGATGGCTTGTCAGGGAATCGTCTTCTGCCCGAACAGCAATTCGTCCACCTACAACATGGTACAGTACAGGTACGTAGAGTAGGGTAGAAAACAGACATATTAACTTAATAATCATAATGTTCGCTAACGGTACTATCAACAAACAAGCAATCTCATAACGTATTTCCCATCAACGTACATTCTCCATAGATCAGCAGCATTTCTACCATATCTTCATGTGTGTACATTATACTGTACAGTATAAGTTCCACAACACAACGTTTATTCACAATGTGTACTACCTCCGTGCCGTCACTAAATTACTCTGATGCACGACTACACTGGCAAGCGGTGTACTGCACGCCAAAGCAACAACAAATGGGATGCTTGGAGGGTGGTGGAGTACAGGAGTTTGCATGGGTCGCAAATCATAAACAAGGCGAAGTGGTAACTGTGGCAGTAGTGGGAACTACGTTGGACACTCGACTAGGCAGAGCCAGGCCCTGCGCGACAGGCACAATGGGTCATATAACGCATTAGATAAACCTTATTTTGGGTGTGCAGGATAAATAAGACAACCTGACGGGTGTACACCGATCGGTACTGGTTCATATTGTGTACGAAGATACGTAAAACGTGCAAGAGGGAAACCATTATGTGCTTATGAAAGTTAATGGCAGCAGACCATATTATTCGTTTCGGACCTCTTGATAAGTATGGAGGTGTGATTACACATGTCAATCACATCGCGATTACGGGCAGCATGGGGTTCACGCTGTAAGAAGGCTGTTTGGGTTTTCTTATTGGTAACGCCACGTTGCGCTCTGTATGAAAATCACTGGCTGTGCTGTGTGCAGTCTGTGGCTAGTTTGCATTGTTGTCTGCCATTGTAGTGTTGGGCAGTTGGCTGTTAACAGCGCATAGCGTTGCGCAGTTGGAGGTGAGCCGCCAGCAGTGGTGGATGTGGGGAAAGAAATGGCGGAGTTTTGAAATTTGTAAGACTGGATGTCATGAACTGCTATATATATTATGACTTTTGATGATATTAAGGTAAATACATTGTTCGTTCTCTATTAAAATCTTTCATTTGCTAACTATCCCTATCAGTAGTTAGTGCCTTCCGTAGTTTGAAACTTTTATTTAGCTGGCAGTAGTGGCGCTTAACTGTATTGCAGTAGTTCGAGTAACCAAGATTTTTGTGAGGTAAGCGATTTGTGAAACGTATAGGTTAATGTTAGTCAAGGCCATTTTTTGTAGGGATTTTTGAAAGTCAGATTGCGTTGCGCTAAAAATATTGTGTGTCAGTTTAAGCACAGTCACACAGTCATGTATAAATTGTTCAAAGGGGACGTTTCCTATGTCGACCCTTAGCCGAGGATACCTCACTGGAATCTTCTGATTTTTTCTTGTAGTTTGTCTAATTAGTGTAGCTTTCGTTTATTGCTAGCGCGTAATTGCAGAGAAAATTTCCTTTGTAGTTGTAGTTTTTCATTGTAGTACAGTAAAACAGTTGTGGCATGCATGTAGATTTGCAGCAAGTATTTCGCAGCTGCGCTTGCAATTAACGAGATATTATTTTCAGTGCCACGTTAATGTGTTCTCTTATTTTTGCTCTTCAAATTGTGCTTTTCTGTGTTATCGTGTGAAATATTGTGACAATAATGGCGTGTGGAAAACGTAATACTAGGCTCCAAAGTAAACTGAGAAATGACAGTGAAGACGAAAGCAGTGTGTTAGAGCCACCGAGTAATGAATTAACTAATGTTCAATGAGTAATTTGGTAATTGTACATAGGGAAATGGAGCGAGCTGCAAACAATGGTGTAGACAGTGAAACAATTAGTGAACAGTGAAGCATTATCGATCGATCGGTCGGCAACAGCTTGCCTCAGGAATCCGAAATGACAGGACACAATCTTCCAAATACTGTAGATTCAGGTTTTGCGTCCTCACCGTTTTCTCAAGTATGTCAAGACACATTTTCTGCTTTTCAAACTGCGAATATTGCCGGTTCAAATGAATTGCCGAATAGCACTGAGGAACATGTTTCAGACACTAGTGCATTGTTATTACAATTAATGCAACAAATGGGACAAAAGCTTCAAACGTTAGACACAATGGAACAAAATCAGAGTCAAACACAGCAAAAGCTTCAAAAGTTAGACACAATGGAACAAAATCTTCAAAAGTTAGACACAATGGAACAAAATCAGAGACAAACACAGCAAAAGCTTCAAAAGTTAGACACCACACTTGAACAAACACGTGAAGAATTAACTACTGAGTTACATAACATTGAATCGAAATGTCAAAAAGTCTGTAATGACGTAAAAACACAGATTTGTGAGCATTTTCAACCTATTTTTTCGCGGCATGAAAATGCATTACAGAATCACGAAGCAGCCATAAAAGAACTGCAAACTATTGTTCATGAAAATCACGACACCTTGCAAGCTAAAATTGACTCAGTTGCATCTACCGATTCGGTTACGCAACTTTCAAAAACTCAGGAAAACTTAGACACAGTAGATACGATTTCAACACAAATGGACACTCTGAAACGTGGTTCAGAAAAACACAGAGAGGAAATAATTTCACTAACGGATAAAGTAGCCGAACTTTCAGATCAGTTCACTAACTTATCTACAAAGGTAGATGATGATCTGAATGACACAAGACCTGTAGCCTTCACTGACACTGAAGAGTATGAACAAATTAGAAAATTCAAACAAAATCAAAATCAAATCAATACACAGTACAAAAGAGAAATCCGGGAAGTACACGATCAGTTGGCACAAGTAATACAAAAATTACATATTTCAGAGGACACTCGCGCTCCAACACGGGAAGAGGGACTTACAAATACGGAAAAGCCACAAAATAATAACACAGGGCATTTCTGAAATTATGAAGGAAATTGGCAAGGTGCACCGAATTTTGAGATGGAACCGCCGACACGACGTAACAATGACCGATATGCTACTCGCCGACACGATGATTTTGACTACGAGCTGTTCATTACTACACGTAAATTCAAAACATTTAAGAATTCTGGCAACGACATTCATTCACAAGCGTGGCTCCATCAATTCTCTCATTGTTTTCCTCCCAACTGGTCATTAGAACATAGATTAGAATTTATGTGTGGCTACTTAGAGAATGAACCAGCTGTAAGAATGCGATCGGTCATTCACGATTGCCATAGTGAAGGAGAATTTTACCATGCCTTCCTCTCAGCATATTGGTCTCAAGCCATACAAGACCAAGTAAAACATGGCATCATAATGATGAAACATTTCGAACAATCTGAATTTTCCAGTCTTGTGAAATATTTTGAAGACATGTTGCACAAGAATCAGTACCTGTCAAACCCATACAGCCCCTCAGAACTCATCCGCATTTGCTTAATCAAATTACCTGAACATTTACGGCATATTATTTTGGTAGGACGTTGCAAAGACGACATTGAAGCTTTTCAGGGACTCTTACAAGAATTAGAAATTGACACTGACAATCGCGGAACGCGAAAACAGGAACACAACAATTACAGGTCACATCCGTCGTAATTCCGCGATGAAAGAAATAATAACTGGACACGACAAGGCTATTCTCACAACACAAATCGTGACCAAAACAGACACCACCCGTATGACCACCGTTGGCAGAGTAGTAATAATTACAGGGAAAGATCACCTCTCCGCGGTAATGACTATCACAGAGACAATCAGAGGAACAGACAATATGGGAACCAAAATAAATATTATCAGGGGAGACAGAATAACTTTAGACGCAACGGTCCAGCGCGCAGTTACGATTCAGGGAGAAATTCTCCACCACGTGATCGACAAGAAAGAAACTATGGAATCTACCGACATGACGACAGACGATATGATCGTAACGACAGACCAGAATTGCATCAGAACTGGCGGGATTCAAACAGAGCAGGGCCCATTCGACAAGGTGAATGTGTAGAAGTTAGGTCTCCAAATCCCAATAACGACGCGCACCAACAAAGAGACAATAGGCAATGACTCATACCGCTGGCAGCCACAAAACGTATGTATGAAACTGACGACGCAGCTGCCGTAGCTAGTAATTACGTAAAAATGGAAGACATTAGGGACATATTACTCCAGGAACACGACGTGAAACATAACAACATTGCATATCCTGTGATTCACATTACAGTAAATGACGTAAAATTTACTGCAGTACTTGTCTCTGGCAGTCCCATTTCAGTAATTAGTGAAACAGCCTTTAGCAAATGCAACACATCGAACAATTGCCAAATGGCTCTGAGCACTATGGGACTTAACATCTGTGGTCATCAGTCCCCTAGAACGTAGAACTACTTAAACCTAACTAACCTAATGACATCACACACATCCATGCTCGAGGCAGTATTCGAACCTGCGACCGTAGCAGTCGCGCGGTTCCGGACTGAGCGCCTAGAACCGCTAGACCACCGCGGCCGGCAACGATTGCCCCACACTTCCGTTACGTAAGATTAAATTACAAGGTGCAATCGTTGGAAAAAGTGTAGATGTACGCCAACAAACCAACTTAGAATTCTTTTGTCAAAGCCACAGCTTCTCTATGAACTTTCTCATTGTTCCATTATTGTCGACGGAAATTATATTGGGAGTAGACTTTTTGAATGAATACAAAGCAATCTTAAACTTTCACGATGCTGAAATATGTTTAGAGAAGGAAGGTAAGTCAATAGCTTTGAAATTTGAAGATTGGCTCTCAAACCATGACGAGGAAATTAATCGGCTTTACCTTCTGTTAGACAACAGTTCGGAATTTTCTACGGAACTAGACACTAACAATCATTCTGCAAGTACTGACAGGGATGTTGTCGGTGACATATTTGATACTAATGAGTTAATTCAGAATAAAATTCGAACAATTGAGAATTGTAATGACACTGATAGGCAAGACCTTTTTGAGATTTTACAAGCACATTCCACAGTTTTTACTCACAAAACAGGGATTTCAATACCAATTTCGTGTTCGTGAGCATACTAAATTTAGTGTTAGACCATACGTAATTCCGGCGCATTATAAGGACCGTGTTAGGACAGAAATACAATCTATGCTTAACGAGGGCATTATTGAGCCTGCAGTAAGCTCATACAACAATCCATTACATGTTGTTGAGAAGAAAAATGGATCGATCAGGCTTGTCTTAGATTCGAGACAAATCAATACTATTATTATTCCTGAAACAGACAGGCCGCAGTCGTTGGAAGTACTTCTTCAAAATATTTAAAGGTGTAAAAGTGTTGTCTTCCATTAATCTCAGATCCAGCTTTTATCAGATCGAACTTCATCCAGAATGTAAAAAATACACAGCTTTCCTTTGTTTCGGCGTTTGTTATCAGTTTCGGAAACTTCCTTTTGGTTTGAACATTTCTTCGGCAGCATTCATTCGCGGGCTAAATTCCATATTACCTGAGTTCTTAAAACGTCACATCACCTTATATGTGGACGATATTCTAATAGCAGAAGCTTCATGGGAACAACATAATCGCATCCTCAACAGTTTGTTACATATTTTTGCAGAATCTGGAATTACAGTTAACTTGGAAAAGTCTGAATTCGGTAGGTCAAGGTGAGGTTTTTGGGACATATTATTTCTTCTGAAGGCATTCAGCCGGATCCTGAAAAGTTAGAAGCAATCAGAGCCATTCCAGTTCCATCCACAAAAAAACAAGTCCGCAGTTTTCTAGGTCTCGTCAATTTTTACCGTCGTTTTCTGAATATGCAAATTCTAGTTACACCAAAACTTTGTTCTCTCACTGGAAAGAATACTATTTGGAACTGGGACGAACAAGCACAGTTGCAATTCAATTCTTTGAAAGAATCGCTACTTAATGCGCCAATACTAGCTCATCCAGATCCCTCACAAGACTTTTGCCTTAGCACGGATTCTTCTAAAGTCGGTCTTGGTGCCCAATTATTTCAAGAAGCCATAGAAAATGACATTACTGTTCAGAAAACCATTGCTTTTGCTAGACGAGTGCTAATAAAATCTGAAAAAAATTATTCCGTTACTGAATTAGAAGCTTTTGCTATCGTTTGGGCATTTAACAAATTCCGTTTCTTTCTTTCTGGTAAGCACGTAAAAGTATACAGTGATCATCGTGCATTACAATTTCTTATGTCTTCAAAATTAAATCATGACAGGTTAAAACGTTGGGCATTGTTTCTGCAAGAATTCCACTTCACAATAGTCTACATTCCCCGCAAGGAGAACATTGTTGCGGACGCACTGTCACGCGCACCGGCTGGGCTTGAGAAAAGTAACACAGAAGGCAACCTCGAAAGAAATTTCAGTATTCTTTACATTCAGAAAGTCGCCTTTGGAAACTTCATCACCACATCTTTAAAGGACATTGCTCATGAACAAGATAAAGATCCGATTTGGAAAGACATCAAAAGCAAATGGCATGAAAAGACACACACACAGATTCGGCATTATTATCTGGTTAGAAACAACATTCTGTTCAAACGCTGCACTGTTGTTGACTAGCTATGGGTACTTTGCATTCCTGACGATTTTGTTAATAAGCTCATTTGGTACATTCATTTCAGCTACGCACATTTTGGTCCACGAAAATGTTATCATATTCTTCGAACGACTTGTTATTTTAACAATATGGAAAAGAGAATTCGAAGAGTCTTGTCTATTTGTAAACTTTGTCAAAAGGCGAAACCATCTACTATCTCACATCGTGCTCCGTTGTTTCCTATCATTCCTTCTAAATTAAAAGAATTTGCTGCTGTTGATCTCTTGGGACCCCTTGTCAGAACATTGAATGGATTTTCGTACGTTCTAGTCGCTGTTGAACTTACTTCAAAATTTGTTTCTTTCACAACGTTACATAAAGCCACTGGACGGTATGTATCCAACGCCTTTGTTAAAAATTTCTTACGTGAAGTTGGACACGTTAGTAAAGTCATTTCAGATAACGGACCGCAATTCAGATCTGCTGTTTGGTCACGCATGCTTCGGAATCATAAAATCAAACCTGTTTTTATTTCATTGTACTCACCACATTGTAACCCGTCTGAACAGATTATGAAAGAAATCAATAAGCTTTGCAGACTTTATTGTCACAGAAAGCATCAGCATTGGGACAGATATTTAGACTTATTTCAAAACGTGCTGAATGAAGTGCCTCACGACTCCACTACTCCACCTACTCTTGTACTGAAGAATGAAGAACCACCGAACAGAATCAGAGAGCTTGTACCTTTCCCGAATACACGTAAACTTCGACAGAAAGGCATAATTGATTTAGCTATTAAAAATATAAAATCTGCAGCAGACAAAAGGAGAAAACTACACGACAAAGCAAATGCAAAGAAATTATATTTTGGTCAGAAAGTTCTCATTAAAGCTCATTCATTGTCACATAAGAAGAAACACTTGAATCACAAATTCTTTCTAGTTTACAATGGACCTTACAGAATCCGACGTATACCACATGATAATTGCGTTGAAGTTGAAACTCTGCGTACTAGGAAGAGTAAAGGTTTACACCACATTTCACATGTAAAACCGTTTATTGAAAGATAATCTGCTTTTTAACTTTGTCTTTGCCATAAAACGTTTCACTTCACATTTCTAGTATGCTTTGTCAGACTTAAGAAATTGTTAACATGCAACAATGTTTGAAGTTAAATATCCAGTCTAGAACTTAGGGAACATTTTTAAACAGAAATTACGAATGCATTGTTATAGTGAACAGACGACACAGTGTTGTATTTGTACATTCTTGCTTGTTAGTTGCACGATTACGAATCGACTATCAGGCTTACATACTTAGGACATATACTGGTACTGCTAATGAGATTTTAATGCAACATTTTGGTTTACTTGAAGATACAATCTGGATTTAAAGTACTTTCTGTGAGATACCAGATGACACAGTGGTTAGTTTATGTGACAGCTACACGATTTTATCATGACGCTACTAATGAGTGACAATTTACAATGTTGCTTTTGCGCTGTATCTGTTTTATATCTGCTCAGTTTTTCTGAATTCTTCTGGGAAGTAAAACATGTTTTAGTAGTAACTTTTGTGGTATAGCTGCAATGAGACTGCCTTTTTCGTAGCACAACAATACGTTACAGCACAGTACTTTCTTCATCACGGCAATAAGCGTAATAACTAAGATATCTATACGCAAAGCATTTCACTTTTGTTTATCATGAGGTAAGTACATTGGCTTCTGCAGAACTTAGCTTTCGGAGGACAATAACTACGACACTTCGACAGAGATTATCTTACAGCAAGACGCACATTTAGCGCTACAGGACACGTATTTGAGTGATTAATTTTGTACTTAAATCATTTATTTTTAAAGATATTTGAAGTACAATGATACAAAGGTTTTCCGTGATACATTTCATTCCATTGCTGTAATCTGTAACACCTGAGGGTATAATTACATTAATCCTCAGGGGGGTACACGCCTACTTTGTGTACCATGCGTGTGGCAAGCACAAGGAGCCCTAACTGATATGGTATTTGCTTATACAACTTTACACATCGGTACCATATTTCTCTAACACATAAATTACACAGCTATCTGATGATTTAACTGAGAGAGATAAACAGTTATTTTACTACATCAGTGACAGATATTTACGTATTTACACCGTTGGATAACTTCACACTTACGAAATTGTATTTTGTCTGTACTTTGTGAACTGTTCATATTTTTTCGGACCCATTGTGATATTATGAGAGCTTTGAATGATATATTTGTTATGGGATCATGATTTTTAAAGTATGTTGGAGGTAGATGACACTGTTGAAATGAGCAGAGGTTTTTTTATTTAGGTTTTGACATTATTGCAGAAAGCTATGACGTTTTTGAGATTTGACTGAAGTGTTATGATGTTATTATTACGATGACTATGTGTATTATACTATTCCAGTATGTTTATGATCAATAAGCTGATGCTATATGAGTTATTTGATTATGCTACGTATCTGTTATGATGAAATATTGAAGAAGTGTCGACGAATAAGGTAAGGAATAATGAGTAGTGGTTAGGGACTCTGGTTTGTGAAAAAGGTTGTTGGAAACCAAGAATCGTACTTTAAGAGTTATGAAATGTATGTAAATGCGTAAATGTATTACAATGCCGACGAAAATTTTTTGGACACTGTTGTATCAATAGGATTTTGTTTCTACAGATTTGTAACGCAAATTCTTGACCTGTGAAATATTTTTATATGAGACTGTCACTGTAATGCAAACTGGTGTCGTAAATATTTCAGTAAGAGAGTTAAATGACCACCTTCATGTAATGCGTCGTGGGCACCCAGCTGCGCGACAATCGCCTGGAAAAAAGCCATTAGTGTGTGCCTTTCATAGGCACAGGTGGAAAAAAAAGGAAGAGACCATTATCCTCGCTATTGACATTTCTTTGTAGAAAGCATCGCAAATACTACACGCTCAAACTTGAAAACATATGATTACACTGTGGAGCTCTTAATTTATGATATTTACTAAAATGCCTAATGAAATGATGAGAAACATTTTACATCTATTGTCTTTCTAGTTGAGAGATTGCTCATTTTGTTTAATATCTGGTTTCCAGCTGTGTTGCAGCATTGGTTTTATAAAATAAAATTAAATGCATTTGCTAATGTGAACACTTTCTGTCAACAGATCTATTAAATAATTACTTTATGATCCACATTCTTCGAAAAAGGAGCTCTTGGAATGGAAAGAACAATAAGAAGGGACTAATGCCAGTAACTGCATATATAATTTTCTTTTCAAGTACTTGGTAATTTTTTGTAGAATTAGTTTTTGTGGTGCACCACTTTAAAGACAATAAGATGTGAACAGACATTTCCCTTATCTGCGTTGTTGTCTTTAGTGTACTATTTTTTCTGCTTGAGCTTCGTCATGTTTAGGTATAAGTTATTGCATTTGCTGCTGCTACTTGCGAGGCAGAGTGCTACAAAACTTCACTTTGTATTACTCTGCGAAGCCAGTTTTACTAATGATTTATTTTTCGTTTTGCTGCACATTGGCTCATATTAGTGATAATGTTGCATTTGCTCTTCAAATTTAGATTTACTGCTGCTAGCTTTGCCAATTTGCATTTTTTTGTCATTGCTGTTTCTGTTAATTGTTTTGTGCTGCTGCATTGCCTCGTCCCTTAGTTTAGCATCTGAGCTCAGTAGATTTAAGGTAGCTTAAGAGGGGATAGACTATATAAGAGAATGAGCTGCGATGAATTGGAAGAAATGCATTGAGAAGTTTTACGAAAAAAGTACAGAAAGCAGGTATAGATAGCACTTTTTGAAATAACTAAGAACGAAGGGAGATCTCCAAGAAGTAAAGAAAGTTTTGTTTGCAAGATACTGCAGTAAAACAAACCCTGTCCTTTCCCTTTCTGTTATCCCACTATGTGTTTGTGTAACCTTGTATATTTGTGTTTTTCCTGTCTTTATGTGTTTAGATGTGGAGAGTTATGTTGTAGAATTTTTCTGATAATATGTTATTTACCATGTAAAGATGTTTAGACATTATTTATTCTGTTTTGTTTTAATGCTCATGTATGAAGTTGATGTTTCAAAAGTTATTCTGATCTTTTATGAATGAACTTATGTCATAATTCCTGTAACACTGATGTATATGTTATTTCGATTCTTTTGTAAAGCCTGTACTACAAATGTTATCTGTATTATTATGTTTTTAATGATGTATTTTGTATCTTTGTAATTGTATTCTTATGTTATAAAATTGTACTGGACACCAGTTCATCAAATTAAGTAACTTGTGAGTTACATTTCACTGCACACGATTCTGTTGGTCATAGTATATGGACAATATCTGAGAAGTAGGGACTGATAGTGTTTGCACGTATGTTAATAATTCAGCAAGGGACTGGATAACAGCATTGCTGGTTCTAAGGACATTTCAAACAAATTTTTTGTGCATGCACAAGTGATGGTTTATGGACTTTCTATATTCTCCAATACCGTAATCTCTACCATGACTACAGTTGGTCTACTCTGTGATGACCTACCTACCAATATTGTTCAAAACTTCGACTGACTCTGCAGTGGGTTTGCTCTGTTGTGGCCCATTACCTGTCTGCATGTCAAGAGTCAGCACTGTCTTTCCGTTGGAAGGACTACACTACTTCTTCAAGACTGCATGGAAATCCGCTACTTCCATGTGCATTTTCTTTTACTGCTCAGACTTTGAGAAAAACACTGCAATTTTACTGTGATGAATGATCAGGACTGTCTGTATGGACTGTGAGAAGATTTTAGCTTTTGACCAACATTGTATCAATATGTGTGTGCATTTGATTTCTTTGTTATTGTAATTATGAAAAATTGTTTCAAATCTGTATTGGCCACTGCCCAAAACATTTTGTAAAATTTTTTGTGGGGAGCATGGGGGCTAATTATGTAAGTAGGCTGTTTAGGTTTTCTTATTGGTCACGCCACGTAGCGCTGTGTATGAAAATCACTGGCTGTGCTGTGTGCAGTCTGTGGCTAGTTTGCATTGTTGTCTGCCATTGTAGTGTTGGGCAGTTGGCTGTTAACAGCGCATAGCGTTGCGCAGTTGGAGGTGAGCCGCCAGCAGTGGTGGATGTGGGGAAAGAAATGGCGGAGTTTTGAAATTTGTAAGACTGGATGTCATGAACTGCTATATATATTATGTCTTTTGATGATATTAAGGTAAATACATTGTTTGTTCTCTAAAAAAAAATAAAAAAATACGAAACGTCCCCTTTGAACAATTTATACATGACTGTGCTTAAAATGACACACAATATTTTTAGCGCAACGCAATCTGACTTTCAAAAATCCCTACAAAAAATGGCCCTGACTAACATTAACCTATACGTTTCACAAATCGCTTACCTCACAAAAATCTTGGTTACTCGAACTACTGCAATACAGCGAGCGCCACTACTGCCAGCTAAATAAAAGATTTAAACTACGGAAGGCACTAACTACTGATAGGGATAGTTAGCAAATGAAAGATTTTAATAGAGAACAAACAATGTATTTACCTTAATATCATCAAAATTTAGAGACTCTTCGTGCTCGGATTGTGGACGGCTGTGATACAATATGCCATTCTCCAGGGCTGCATCAGCTCATCAGGGATTCCATGCGACGGAGGGTGGATGCATGTATCCTCGCTAACGGAGGACATTTTGAACATTTCCTGTAACAAAGTGTTTGAAGTCACGCTGGTACGTTCTGTTGCTGTGTTTTTCCATTCCATGATTAATCTGATTTGAAGAGAAGTAATAAAATGAGCTCTAACGTGGAAAGTAAGCGTTTCCGGACACATGTCCACCTAACATATTTTCTTTCTTTGTGTGTGAGGAATGTTTCCTGAAAATTTGGCCGTACCTTTTTTTAATACTCTGTAAAAAAAACGCAGTTGATGTCCGTTTGACCTATGGCAGTGCCATCTAGCGTGCCAACCATAGCGCCATCTGGTTTCCCCCTTCAAGCTAGACGAGTTTCGTCCTTTGTAGTTTTTTCGTTTGATGCTTATTTAGTGAGATATTTGGCCCGGTCACTATCAATGAGCCACCCTATATATATATATATATATATATATATATATATATATATATATATATATATATAAGCATCAAACGAAAAAACTACAAAGGACGAAACTCGTCTAGCTTGATGGGGGAAACCAGATGGCGCTATGGTTGGCCTGCTAGATGGCACTGCCATAGGTCAAACGGACTTCAACTGCGTTTTTTTTTAAATAGGAACACCCATTTTTTATTACATATTCGTGTAGTACGTAAAGAAATATGAATGTTTTAGTTGGACCACATGTTTCGCTTTGTGATAGATGGCGCTGTAATAGTCACAAACGTATAAGCACGTGGTATCACGTAACATTCCGCCAGTGCGGATGGTATTTGCTTCGTGATACATTACCCATGTTAAAATGGACTGTTTACCAATTGCGGAAAAGGTCCATATCGTGTTGATGTATGGCTATTGTGATCAAAATGCTTAATGAGCGTGTGCTATGTATGTTGCTCGGTATCCTGGACCACATCATACAAGTGTCCAGACCATTCGCCGGATAGTTACGTTATTTAAGGAAACAGAAAGTGTTCAGCCACATGTGGAACGTCAACCACGACCTGCAGCAAATGATGACGCCCAAGTAGGTGTTTTAGCTGCTGTCGCGGCTAATCCGTACATCAGTAGCAAACAAATTGCGCGAGAATCAGGAATCTCAAAACCGTCGGTGTTGAGAATGCTACATCAACTTCGACTGCACCCGTACCGTATTTCTTTGCACCAGGAATTGCATGGCGACGACTTTGAATGTTGTGTACCGTTCTGCCACTGGGCACAAGAGAAATTACGGGACGATGACAGATTTTATGCACGCGTTCTATTTAGTGACGAAGCATCATTCACCAACAGCGGTAACGTAAACCGGCATAATATGCACTATTGGACAACGGAAAATCCATGATGGCAGTGACAAGTGGAACATCAGCAGCCTCTGCGGGTTAATGTATGGTGCAGCATTATGGGAGGAAGGATAATTGGCCCCCATTTTATTGATGGCAATCTAAATGGCGCAGTGTATACTGATTTCCTACGTAATGTTCTATCGATGTTACTACAAGATGTTTCACTGCATAACAGAATGGCAATGTACTTCCAGCATGATGGATGTCCGGCACATAGCTCGCGTGCGTTTGAAGTGGTATTGAATAGCATATTTCATGACACGTGGATGGGTCGTTGAAGCACCATACCATGGCCCGCACGTTCACCGGATCTAACGTCCCCGGATTTATTTCTGTGGGGAAAGTTGAAGGAATTTGCTATCGTGATCCACCGACAACGCCTGACAACATGCGTAAGCACATTGTCATTGCATGTGCGAACATTATGGAATGCAAACTACTCGCTGTTGAGAGGAATGTCGTTACACGTATTGCCAAATGCATTGAGGTTGACGGACATCCTTTTGAGTATTTATTGCATTAATGTGTAAGATGGCAAGAACTATGCCCCTTACATGATGTCATTAAACATCACCTAACTCACGTTGAGCGAACAGTGGGGCTGAACAAAAAATGACTGACAAGGCACAATGCATCTTGCAGAGGGTATAGTATGGACGTATTGGAATAATTAATGTCGAGTGATGGTTTTAAAGTAATTCACACGACATGAAAACTTTGTGGAAATGAGTCGATTTACTGGACGCTAGTTTACCCCAGGGAAGCATTTAGAGTTGACCGTGGCCGGCTGGGGAATGGCGAAGAGAAGTGACAATAGGCAGCTAATGGCGGCTCAAGGTCTGAGAAAGCGGTTGTGCAGCACGGCCTCCAGCCGCCTTAAGATGAGTGACAGTGAGTGGGTGGTTGACCCCGACTCCATGCTGGTGTACCGGGAAACAGATGGAGAACTTGTACGCCTGTTGATAAATGTCCGTCGTCCCATTTGCTGTGAAACATGCGACAAAGCCGCGCAAAGCTACGGTGGAGTGGTCAACAGAGGTCAAAATATGCGTTTTTGTGACTATAACAACTTCACGCTCAATTCACGGTCCACAGAGCCTGAAGTAAATCAGGTGAAGAGCGACAGCATGAAATATGCCGTCCTCCGATGGAAAGGTAGGACCAAGGAATTTGAAGTACTCTCCTGGGAGTCAGAATTCCGGAAAATTGGTGTTTGTTCAGACATAACCTTGATGTGTGGCCTGGGGGGAGCTAAATAGAAGAAGTTGAGAGGAAGGGAAATTTTGTGGGAATTTGTTCACTTCCCAGAGCAGGCATTGGTCGGCGCTGGGAAGCGACGCATAATTAACGTGACTTGCGCTGCAATTGGCGTAAGTGATTTTGCTGGAGGGGAAACTGAGGCGAAGAGCAGACTGGCAGAAGTCTCAGTAGAGGTCTTCCGTTCCCAGCTTGCCTAGAGTGCGGATGTGGCGTTCTTGACTCAGCTTGCCTGAGAGAGAGTGAGCATCTCTGCAGTTTAGGACTTAGCAAATGGAACGATTGAGCTTGGAGATAGAAAGTTTTGGTTCAGCTAAGTACTGAGCAAGATAGCTAGGGGTGAATAGATGAGCGCAGCCTTGCAGCACAATGAGGTCGGCTGACATCCACACAACGACGCCACTCCGCCACGCTGTATTCGGTGATATTGCGCCCGCTCTGGCCACTGATTAATTTGTTCGATCACGTCGGCAAAGTTTCCACGAGGGTTTCATGGGCCGTGTACTGTAGAATTCTTCTCGCACTTCGCATTACGCCTGGGTCAGTCGATAGGAATTACTTCTGAGTTATCGAGCTTTACTCCACGCAAACGCAATTTATTACCACTACCTTGTAGGAGAGTCATGTAATGTGATGATTGAAGGTCGTGAGTTAAAATAAATTTGTGATAATCGACTGCATCTGTTTCCAATCAAGTAGTAGAAATCCCAAGTCACTTTCTTAATTAATTTTATGTTCAAAATTTGCATCTGGTGTTCAATAGCTGCATATAACATCAATGTGCACCCCTTTTTAATTATAAGTGATCAATTCTGAATCAATTAATGTCAACACTGCCACTGCAGTTCAATCAGGAGTCACAGGGCCTTATTACTTTCTTTGCGTTATCCGATATTCCGGCAGTTTTACACTCTCTGTTGATCTGTTAGTCAATTAGCTGGGGTGAACACACGCCAAAACCAGAGAAGTGACGGGTGGGGTGTTACAAATGTGGTATTTACAGGTAATCACGCTGTAACAGCATGCGTTCTCAGAAATGATAATTTCACAAAGGTACATGTATCACATTGGAACAACCGAAATAAAATGTTCAAACGTACCTAAGTTCTGTATTTTCATTTAAAAACCTACCTGTTACCAACTGTTCGTCTAAAATTGTGAGCCATATGTTTGTGACTATTACAGCGCCATCTATCACAAAGCGAAAAAAGTAGTCCAACTAAAACATTCATATTTCTTCACGTACTACGCGAATATGTAATAAGAAATGGGGGTTCCTATTAAAAAAACGAAGTTGATATCCGTGCGGGCCAACCATAGCGCCATCTGGTTTCCTCCTTCAAGTTAGACAAGTTTCGTTCTTTGTAGTTTTTTCGTTTGATGCTTATTTCGTGAGATATTTGGCACGGTCACGATCAATGGACCACCCTGTATTCGCAGTTACCTACACTTGTTTAAGAGTTCTTAATCTAACACCACCAGTAAATCCCTGTGTATATTATTAGTAACAGTTTAATGTATAAATGCTTATAGACAAGTAAAATACACACACTATAAAAGTGAAAGTGTGCAATGCATGTAGGTAATCCTGGGATTAAAGAATATTTTGTTTTGTTTTACAGTCTTGTGGAGCTTAAAGTGAAATTTCGTGATGGGGTTGCTGTGAATACTAATTTCTTACGCAAGTGTTTTCACACATAATTACGAATAAAAATAGCTGTAATTCTTGGATTATTCTGTACCTGTACGAATTAATTATCCGAATGAGAAGGAAATTCGCAGACGTGATGTTCATGTACAGACAAATAAATGATTACAATTCCAGGAAAATTGGATGATTTATTCAAGAGAAAAGCCTTCACAAATTGAACAAGTCACTAACGCGATGATTCACCTCTGTCCCCTTATGCAATCAGTTATTCCGCTTGCCGTTGATTGACTGTTGTTGAATGTCCTCCTGAAGGACATCATGTCACGTTCTATCCAATTGGCGCATTAGACAGCCAAAATCTGAAGAAGGTTGGAAGGCCCTGTCCCCAATGCTCCAAACGTTCCCAACTGGGGAGGGATCTGGCGAGTTTGCTGGCCAAGGTAGAGTTTGGCAAGCACGAAGACAAGCCGTATAAACTCCCGCTCTGTACGGAATGGCGTTATCTTGCTACACTGTAAGCCGAGGATAGCTTGCTATGAAGGGCAACAAAACGAGGCGTAGAATATCGTCGACGTACCCTGTGCTGTAAGCGTGCTGAGGACTACAACCAAAGGGATCCAGCGATATAATGAAATGACACCCCAGACCATCACTACTGGCTGTTGGGCCGTATGGAGGGCGATTGTCATGTTGATATCCGTCCGGTGCGTCCCCATCCAAGTCCTCGTTCGTCATCGGAGCACACTTCGAAGCGGGGCTCATCACTGAAGACAAATCTACTCCTGTCGGTGAGATTCCCGGCCCCGATGACCAGCGTAGACTTGTCTGGAGACGCCAAGCAGTGTGTCAGAGGGGCATGGGCATGGGCGCGCATCTATGCATCGAATTGTTGAATGAACTTTATGCAACAGATACGAGGGTGAATCAAATGTACACCGAAATTTTATTTCTATACGTTTATTTAAGCTTCAGAAACATTCGTGCACACGACCTTATTTTTCTACATAGTCTCCTGAATGGGAAACACATTTTTTTTTTCCCATCGGATGGGCAGTTTCTTGATCCGTTTTGTTAAAATGAACGTGGGTGTGACAGCAGCCATTTGCGCACTAATACTTGGTCAGTGCCATCGTTGTCCTATCTGTCCTCTCCTACTGCTTGCTTTAGTGTTCCAAACAAATGACAGTCGCTGGGCGATAAGTCCGGACTGTAGGGAGGATGTTCCAGTGTGCTCCAGAACAATTGGAGTTTGTTTTGACTTCAGGCACCTGTGTGGGGTCGAGTGTTGTCATGAAGCATGATCACATCCCGGACGGGAAATGTGCTTCAAATGGCTCTGAGCACTGTGGGACTTAACATCTGAGGTCATCAGTCCCCTAGAACTTAGAACTACTTAAACCTAACTAACCTAAGGGCATCAGTCTAATCCAAAAGCCATAAATACAACTAAATACCTAGGACTTACAATTACGAACAATTTAAATTGGAAGGAACACATAGAAAATGTTGTGGGGAAGGCTAACGAAAGACTGCGTTTCATTGGCAGGACACTTAGAAAATGTAACAGGAGACTAAGGAGACTGCCTACACTAGGCTTATCCATCCTCTTTTAGAATACTGTTGCGCGGTGTGGGATCCTTACCAGATAGGACTGACGGAGTACATCGAAAAATTTCAATGAAAGGCAGCACGTTTTGTATTATCGCGAAATATTGGAGAGAGTGTCACAGAAATGATACAGGATTTGGGATGGACGTCATTAAAAGAAAGGCGTTTCTCGTTGCGATGGAATCTTCTCACGAGATTCCAATCACCAGCTTTCTCCTCCGAATGCGAAAATATTTTGTTGACACCTACTTACATAGGGAGGAAATCAGAGCTCGTACGGAAAGAATAGGTGTTCATTCTTCCCGCGCGCCATATGAGATTGGAATAATAGAGAATTGTGATGGTGGTTCGATGAACACTCTGCCACGCACTTAAATGTGATTTGCAGAGTATCCATGTATATGTAGGTGTAGATCACACACATCCATGCCCTAGGCAGGATTCGAACCTCCGACCGTAGCGGTCGCGCGGTTCCAGACTGAAGCGCCTAGAACCATTCGGCCACACAGGCCGGCACGGGAAATGTGCCCCTTCTATAACGATATGTACGTTTTGATGGGACCAAAAGATTGCAGCAGACGCAGCGTTCACAGCACGACGTTCGTGGAAAAAAAGTGATGAGGACTTCTTTAAAATCAAAAGAGCCTCTCCATCCGAGAGGTGGTTTTTGGCTTTGGCGGGTGCTGATTCGTCTGTTTGCACCCTCCTTGGTACTTTCTTTCGATTCCGGGTGTAATAGTGCACAAAAGTTTCATCGCAGGTCACAGTCCGGTGCAAAAAATGTTTCCCTTCAGTTTGCTAGCGTGTCACTAGCTCTTTCCACACCTCGAGACAATGAAATTTGTGCTCCGTGGTGAAGAATTCAAGGTTGTCAGTAACCATCGTCTGACCGCTATCGTAGCTTATGCCAACTTGAGTAGCAATTTTAGCAATGTTATTAGGCGATCGTCTTCAGTAAGCTGTCTTACAATGCAAATATTCTCCTCAGTCATGCTGGTCCTCGGACGACGTCGATGAGCTGCATTCTCAACTGTTTGAACCAAGAGTACACTGAGTCTTCCTCAGGATGTCTTTCCCAAACTGTGCCGCACCTCTTTTCAAAATTTCGGACTGCCTTATGTCCTATTTTGTGAGGAACTTGATCATAATGCGTTGCGCAAAATATGACGGTACGTGTTGCCCTTAAACTGCGATTCTGACGAAAGAAATGGTACTACAACGTTCTAGCTGTGGAGAGATGTCACTGGAAACGAAAGAAACAATGAGTAGAGGTCGCGCCGCTCTCTCTTTACAAAAAGGGTCATAAAAGAAAAATTCCAGTTTATATTTGATTGACCCTCGTATGGTGGAAGTATGGATTTAACACAATGAAGAGTGTATAAGCATTGCATTCATTACTTTGGATGGTGTCACATAGCACACATCAACCAATAAAAGCATTTTCACAGATATGACAGGGTTCAAGCTATCTTCAGACCAAGTTTCATTGACATCATCTCAGTGATTTAGTCGTGAAAGCATAACACAGCTACTTTTATAATATTAGTATGGATAAAATTTTCAATTATGATGTCTTGTCTCCATGATTCGATTTTGATGAAATGAAGCGTACACGGCGCCCCAACGTACGCTAAAATTACCTGTGAAAACCCCATGAAAGAGATTAGCGTGTTCAAACAGATACACACTGCAGTTTTACAGATTCATTATTAATATGGATTTCCTACCTTTCGGATAAAAAGTATCTTACAGTTAGTCGTGAAGAGGAACCTGAGGAGGAGGAGGGGATTAGTATTTAACGTCCCGTCGATAACGAGGTCATTAGAGACGAAGCGGAAGCCCCGATTAGGGTAGGATGCGGAAGGAAATCGGCCGTGCCCTTTCGAAGGAACGATCCGGGCATTTCCCCGAAGCTATTTCTGAAAATCACGGAAAACCTAATTCTGGAAGGTCGGACGCGAGTTTGAACTGTCATCCTTCCGAATGCGAGTCAAGGAATCTGAATGAACATTAAGACAAGCCAATACGTAGCCAGTGCTGGACTTCATTCGAAAATCAGTATCGCCTTCGTCTTAGGAAAATGACTTCAGCGCTTGTAGAGGAACTGCACACACAGCCATGAACCGTAACGTTTGTCTTTCGAGGAAATCGGAGTGAACAGAAACAACTAGAAAGAAAGTTTGAATAACGCAGCTCTGTAAAGAATTGAGCAGAAAACAATTAGAAGTTCATAGCAGGCAGATACCGATAGGTGGGAAACACACGGTTGTGGAGATATGGCCATAAAACAACAGCCAGTTAGCGACGAGGGCGTTGAAGTGTGAGCATTTAAACCATCTAGCTCCAGCTAATACCTGTTATGTTAAAGACCGGAACTACTAATTAAATTAGCTGATGATATTGGGTTCAGCTGGACACTCAAAGCTAAATAAACTCCTATCCATTGCTGGTTGGTTAGACACGAATTGCCTGTGATGTTTACTGGGTTAGCTTGACTGTTAACTCAATTAAATTGTTAAGATAATTATCTCACGGCGGTAGTGTTTCTGCAGTACAACTCGTCGACACGCGGTAAGGCGCCATGTTGTTTACAGCGAAATCTAAAGACCACGTGTTTCAGTTTTTCCTCATGGGCAGACAGCATGTGGCAACTTTTATTTAACACGTACTGTGGATAAGTAAGTTTGATCTAAGAGAATATACATCTGTACTCCGCAAGCCACCTTACTGTGCTACGGAGGGTGTTTCTGACACTGCTACAAATTTCCCCCTCGCCCATTCCATTCACGGGTGATATTTGGGAAGCACGACAGTGGATAAACCTAGGTATGAGCGCAAATTTTTCTGATTCTCTCGTCGTGGTCATTTCACGGGATGTATGCGGCACAAACTGGTGTATTGCACGCCCCATGGAACTCCTACTTTCGGAATTTCGACAGTAAATCTTTCCACGATACTCAACGTCCTTCTTAGAGCTTCTGCTACTGGAATTCGTTGAGCATCTCCACAACGATCTAGCGCCTACGAAACGATCCCAAGGCGAAACGTGCCGCTCCTCGTTTAATCCATCCTGACCAGATTCGCGGACTTATAAACATTCAAGAATTGATTCTTGCAAGCATTTTGAACGCCACTTCTTTCGTGGATGAAATACATTTCTTTAATATTCTTCCAACGAAACTCAGGCTGGTATAACCTTTTCCTACAATTAGTTATTTGTAGTATCTAAAAGTACATCATACTATGCGAACAGATCTAAAGCTGTCTGGTGGAGAGTAGTTGTGGTACCACTAACTGATCCCCTCTTCCCTGTTCCACTAGCGAAAGGCACTTGGAAAGAATGATTTACGGTAAGCCTCTGTTTAGTTCTGATTTTTCGCATTTTCTCGTCGCATTCATTTCGGGAGATGTGTGTGGGAAGAAGTAATATGTTGTCCGACTCTTCGCGGAAAGTACTATATCGAAATTTGAATAGTAAACATCTCCGTGATGCAAAACGCTTTTCTTATAACATCTGTCAATGAAGTTTATTGAGCACCTCAGTTATGCTTAGGCGTTGACGAAACGATCCCGTGAAGAAAGGCTTCGCTCTTCGTTGGATCTTCTCCCTCTCCCTCCCCCCCCTCCTCTCTCTCTCTCTCTCTCTCTCTCTCTCTCTCTCTCTCTCTCTCTCTTATATCAGTCCTGCCTGGTAACGATCCCAGACTGATGACAAAGAATCGGTCAAGACACTTCCTTCGTGGATGAGTTTCATCTGCTTAAGATTCTTCTTGTAAATCTCAGTGTCAAATCTACTTTTTCTCCTATCTATTTTGTGTCGTTCTGGGTAATTGCTCGAGGATAGTCAGCGTCAACTGCCAGAGCCTGCACCATTCATCAATTTCTTGCAGGTCATTCTGCAAATCGGTATGGTCTTCTGGCACTACTACTTTCTTACAGACAACCTCATCATCTTCGTACGTTCTTCCGATGCTTTCTACTAAATCATTTATATTCATTGTAAACATTAACTGTCCTATCACACTTCCTTAGGGTACTCCGGAAATTACCTTTACATCCTTTGATTTTGTTCCTATAAGAGCGACATGTTGATTCTATCTGGAAGAGAGTCTTGAATCCAGTCGCAAGTCAGCTCGGATACTACGTAAGCTAGTATATTTTTCACTAAACGGCAGTGTCCGATGGCTTCGTGAAGTCAAGGAACACGGTGTCAGCCTGAGCATCATTGTCTGCGTCTGTATGGCTCTCATCGACGAACAGAGACATGTGAGTTTCGTAAGATCTTTGTTTTCGGAATCCATGTTGATTTTTACACAGGAGATATTCGTTCTCTGACAACGTCATTTGCCCTACTGTCGCTCTGAATGTTAGTTTGCAGTGATTTATCACCAAAAGCGAAATCGTACAGTGACGAGTCTCTTTGCCTTTTTGTGCGCAAGACAATTTTGAAAAAGAAAATATAAATTTTAAACTTTTTTTTCCTTAGTCTACATTTTTATGACAGGTGCCCGAAATTCCCATATCTGCTTATCTGGTAAATGTTGGACTGTTCGAAGTCATCTATCCTGTTCTGGCCCTGTTATCAGGTTGTTGTTCTCCCTGTATTATACTGAAAGTGACAGAGTTTGGAAGGAATGGGGAGGACTAAAGTACAGACACTGTGATCTTTGAGGCACAATGGCAGAGCGTTAAGTTACAGCACATCGGCCCTAAAAGTCATGTTTCTTGCTTCGGGTCCCAACGCGACATACAGATTGTAATTGTCAGACATAATCAACTGGCCAACTCTGTGATTGACGTAAAATGGTGCCATCGCTCGCTGCTATTCCCTCTTGTGACAGTTGTACCCCCTGAACACGGGTTGGCCGATGCTTTAAGGCTAGTCTTGTTAGGCAGCTGCACTGCTGGGATTGAGGGGGCGTACAATTGAGGGTAGCTGTGGGGTCAGACGCAGGGAGCTCTTGAATACTACAGGTGGCAACTGAGACCGGTCGTACCAGTAGGGGAGAGTAGACTGCCGGTCCCAGGCATGGCTGCATCCGGCCTCGTCGGGACGGCTATCGTCTGGCACCCAGGGCCAAGCAAGTGTCACTCGCCAGCTAGTGAAAGATTTCTGCTAATCTCTCCCCAGGTATGATAGCCACTGTACCAACAACAGGACAAAGAATGGCAGGGATGCAGGTCTCTGGAGGATCAGCTCTCCAACATAACGGTACAAACGTCGACGTTATGCACTGTGCATCTTGTTTGGAAACATACTTCTTCCATTCACTCACAGTACCTGCTGTTCACAACAGTAATGTTTACTCTTAGCCCTCAAGGTTGCGTGCAGTACTGCTCGTTTCAGTCTCGGGTTTGTTTTGCCAACAGTGGCAGTTGTATGTTAACAGTAACGCACGTAGCTGAGCGGACAAGTCTACTGACGGAAAGTTGGCTGATCCGTGCCTCGTGTATACGATTACGGAAGACAGGAAGAACGACTCCTATTTTGAGCTGTTCGAACTGTGACAGCAACAACACGGTAGTGCTACATCAGGAGGTTATTGCTTTAGGATGCGTTTTTCGTTGTACGTTTTGGTGATCCAGTAATACAGGATTTTTCGTTGTTTTCAAGATACTTTTACGGAAACAGACAGCTGGGTTAAGAACCCGAATAAATCATGATTTTACTGTTACTCTGTAACGAAGCACCAGAGTGATGCCCTTACGTTAAAATATTCGGAATTATCCCTGAAGAACAACGAAATTTGGCCAATAGGGTTCGGATTCACGCTGTACGGTGCAGATGTGCCACTCTTGTCTAGGAAGATTTATAGCTGAGTATCCGACGTTACCTTGGTACGTATTTATTTCAATTTTCTGCTAGTCCCTCTCGTTCTTCCCCCCTTCCTTTGCCTGTCTACTCCTCGCCCATCTCTGACCATCTCCTCACCACTCTCTCCTCTCCTCTCTCTCCATTCCCCCTCCTCTCTTTGTCCATTCCCTCCTGTCTTCCCTCTCTGTCCACCTTCTCCTTCCCCCTCTCTGTCTGCCCCTCTCCTCCTCAGCATCCCCACCACAATAGGAAGCTTGTGACTCTCTTACCCTCCGCCCCCTCTCCCCCAACTACCCAAGTATTTCTTTCCAGATCGCACCTAATATGTGTATCAAGGGGTTTAATATGGGCATTTTACTTGTGTATATAACTTTCTGGGGAGGGCAACCACAGCTCAGAGACATAAAACTTACTATAATTAAGACGTCAAGAATGATGAGGTGTTCCCAAAAGCCGCATGTACGAAGGTACTTCATCCGCAACTACCGGTTTCACATGAGTATAGACGTATCTTCAGATTAATCAGTAAAAAGTACTAATCACTGTGAGAAATTTCTGAAGCGGTGTAAATACAGAACAATAGTGTTGACATTCAGCAAGAAACTGTGACGAGTGCTCAACAATGGTTATATTTCCATAATGCAGATTGACAGTTACGGAGTCCCAGCTTTCGGGAAGTTATTCATGTTAAAAGTCAAACCACAGTGGTGGATTGTCGTATTAAAACTGAGTACACCCCAAAGATGCTTGTAAAAATGTGCACTACTGGCCATTAAAATTGCTACACCAAGAAGAAATGCAGATGATAAACGGGTATTCATTGGACAAATATATTATACTAGAACTGACATGTGATTACATTTTCACGCAATTTGGGTGCATAGATCCTGAGAAATCCGTACCCTGAACAACCACCTCTGGCCGTAATAATGGCCTTCATACGCCTCGTCATTGAGTCAAACAGAGCTTGGATGGCGTGTACAGGTACAGCTGCCCATGCAGCTTCAACACGATACCACAGTTCGTCAAGAATAGTGCTGGCGTATTGTGACGAGCCAGTTGCTCGGTCACCATTGATCAGACGTTTTCAATTGGTGAAAGATCTGGAGAATGTGTTGGCCAGGGCAGCAGTCGAACATTTTCTGTATCCAGAAAGGCCCGTACAGGACCTGCAACATGCGGTCGTGCATTATCCTGCTGAAATGTAGGGTTTCGCAGGGATCGAATGAAGGGTAGAGCCACGGGTCGTAACACATCTGAAATGTAACGTCCACTATTCAAAGTGCCGTCAATGCGAACAAGAGATTACCGAGACGTGTAACCAAAGGCACCCCATACCATCACGCCGGGTGATACGCCAGTATGGCGATGACGAATACACGCTTCCAATGGGCGTTCCCCGAGATGTCGCCAAACACGGATGCGATCATCATGATACTGTAAACAGAACCTGGATTCATCCGAAAAAGTGACGTTTTGCCATTCGTGCACCCAGGTTCGTCGTCGAGTACACCATCGCAGGCGCTCCTGTCTGTGATGCAGCGTCAATGGTAACCGCAGCCATGGTCTCCGAGCTGGTAGTCCATGCTGCTGCAAACGTCGTCGAACTGTTCGTGCAGATGGTTGTTGTCTTGCAAACGTCCCCATCTGTTGACTCAGGTATCGAGACGTGGCTGCACGACCTGTTACAGCCCTGCGGTTAAGATGCCTGCCATCTCGACTGCTAGTGAAACGAGGCCGTTGGGATCGAGCACGATGTTCCGTATTACCCTCCTGAACCCACCGATTCCATATTCTGCTAACAGTCATTGGATCTCGACCAACGCGAGCAGCAGTGTCGCCATACGATGAACCAGAATCGCGATAGTCTACAATCCGACCTTTACCAAAGTCGGAAACGTGATGGTATGCATTTCTCCTCCTTACACGAGGCATCACAACAACGTTTCACCAGGCAACGCCGGTCAACTGCTGTTTGTGTATGAGAAATCGGTTGGAAACTTTCCTCATGTCAGCACGTTGTAGGTGTCGCCACCGGCGTCAACCTTGTGTGAATGCTCTGAAAAGCTAATCATTTGCATATCACAGCATCTTATTCCTGTCGGTTAAATTTCGCGTCTGCAGCACGTCATCTTCGTGGTGTAGCAATTTTATTGGCCAGTAGTGTACAAAGCATGACTGCTAAATGAGCCAGGCCGAGAACAGAGGGGGAAAAACTAATATTGAATGGAACATTACTGTGAACAGGCATAAAATGCCTAAAATAACTAACATTTAGGGAAAGTATTATAAGTACAAGGGAAATATTAACCCGATAACATCGAGAATGGAAGAAATCTGAAAAATTGCTTAGCCCATAACTCGACGTAAGGTATATGATAAGATACGGTAGAAACTAACTGTGTTAAACCGATGAAGTTAAACTTGGAATACCGGGTAGTATCCGTACTTCTTCCGTACTGATAACCGGCCGATGTGGTGTAAGCAGCTCGTGGGTGCTAGCAATACACTGGAAGGCGAAAGGCTGCTTTGACTAAGAGGCAACCAAACTAAACCTAAGAGCAGTTGCAATGAGAAAATCATAACTAGGAAAACAACCGAAGGCTGGGGACCGTATTACATAACTGAATTGCCGGCCGGGGTGGCCGAGCGGTTCTAGGCGCTTCAGTCTGGAACCGCGCGACCGCTACGGTCGCAGATTAGAATCCTGCCTCGGGCATGGATGTGTGTGATGTCCTTAGGTTAGTTAGGTTTATGTAGTTCTAAGTTCTAGGGGACTGATGACCTCAGCAGTTAAGTCCAATAGTGCTCAGAGCCATTTGAACCATTTGGACATAACTTAATTGTAAATATAAATGAAAAATAAAATACAATCTGCTTTACATTAGTACTTCAATATTATAAAATTATCAAAGAGGTTGTATTTTCAGTTAATTTAGCAAACATATAATACTCTTCTTGTCAGTGTTTTCCACATATTCCTTTCCACATTCTTAACTTATCAGTCCACCACATCTCGAAGGCTTCGATTCTCATCTGTTCCTATTTCCTCACTGTCCATGTCTCACAACAATACTGTCCTGTGCTCCAAACGAATATTCTCAGAAGTTTTTTCCTCAAATTACGACCTGTGTTTGATACCAGTTTACATCTCTATGCCAGGAATGCCCTTTTGGGCAGTCTGCTTTTGATGTCCACCTTGCTCCGTCTGTCATTGGTTATTTTACTGCCTAGGTAGCAGAATTCCTTAACTTCATCTACTTCATGACCATCGTCCTGATGTTAAATTCTCGCTGTCCTAATTTCTGCTACTTATAATTAGTTTCATCTTCCTCGATTTTCTCTCAATCCATATTCTGTACTCATTAGACTGTTCATTCCACTAAACATTTTATGTTATTCTTCTTCACTTTCACTGAGGATAATAATGTCATCAGCGAATCTTATCACTGATATTCTGTCACCTCGAATTTTAATCCCACTCTTGAACCTTTCCTTTATTTCCGTCATTGCTTATTCAGCTTATGGACTGAACAGTAGGGACGAAAGACGACATCCCTGTCTTACACCCTTTATAATCTTAGCACTTCGTACTTGGTCGTCCAGTTTCATTGTTCCCTTTTGGTTCTTGTACATATTGTGTATTACCTGTCTTTCCCTATAGTTTACTCCTACTTTTCTCAGGATTTCGAACATCTTGCACCGTTCGACATTGTCGAATGCTTTTTCCAGATCGGCAAATCCTGTAGGCGTGTCTTGATTTTTTTTCAGTCTTGCATCCAATATATCCAATATAAACCGCAACATCAGAACTGCCTATCTTGTGCCTGTGCCTTTACCTTTCCCAAAGCCAAACTGATCGTCATCTAACACATCATTTTCTTTTCCATTCTTCTGTATGTTATTCTTGTCAGCAACTGGGATGCAAGAGCTGTTAAGGAGACGGTGCGATAATTCTGACAGTTGTCGGCTCTCGCAGTCTTCGGAATTGTGTGGATGTTGTTTTTCCGAGTTTGATGCTATATCGCTAGTCATACACATTTTACACACCAGCGTGAATAATTCGTTTTGCTGCCACTCCCCCGCCCCCCCCCCCCCCCCAAAAAAAAACATTTTAGATATTCCAATGGAATATTATCTATCCCTTTCCGCCGCAACTGATTTTAAGTCGTCGAAAGCTCCTTTAAATTCTGATTGTAATACTGGATCCCCTGTCTCTTCCTTGTCAAATCCTGTTTCTTGTTCTATCTCGGCAGACAAGTCTTCCCCCTCGTAAGTCCTTCATTGTACTACACTCCTGGAAATGGAAAAAAGAACACATTGACACCGGTGTGTCAGACCCACCATACTTGCTCCGGACACTGCGAGAGGGCTGTACAAGCAATGATCACACGCACGGCACAGCGGACACACCAGGAACCGCGGTGTTGGCCGTCGAATGGCGCTAGCTGCGCAGCATTTGTGCACCGCCGCCGTCAGTGTCAGCCAGTTTGCCGTGGCATACGGAGCTCCATCGCAGTCTTTAACACTGGTAGCATGCCGCGACAGCGTGGACGTGAACCGTATGTGCAGTTGACGGACTTTGAGCGAGGGCGTATAGTGGGCATGCGGGAGGCTGGGTGGACGTACCGCCGAATTGCTCAACACGTGGGGCGTGAGGTCTCCACAGTACATCGATGTTGTCGCCAGTGGTCGGCGGAAGGTGCACGTGCCCGTCGACCTGGGACCGGACCGCAGCGACGCACGGATGCACGCCAAGACCGTAGGATCCTACGCAGTGCCGTAGGGGACCGCACCACCACTTCCCAGCAAATTAGGGACACTGTTGCTCCTGGGGCATCGGCGAGGACCATTCGCAACCGTCTCCATGAAGCTGGGCTACGGTCCCGCACACCGTTAGGCCGTCTTCCGCTCACGCCCCAACATCGTGCAGCCCGCCTCCAGTGGTGTCGCGACAGGCGTGAATGGATGGACGAATGGAGACGTGTCGTCTTCAGCGATGAGAGTCGCTTCTGCCTTGGTGCCAATGATGGTCGTATGCGTGTTTGGCGCCGTGCAGGTGAGCGCCACAATCAGGACTGCATACGACCGAGGCACACAGGGCCAACACCCGGCATCATGGTGTGGGGAGCGATCTCCTACACTGGCCGTACACCACTGGTGATCGTCGAGGGGACACTGAATAGTGCACGGTACATCCAAACCGTCATCGAACCCATCGTTCTACCATTCCTAGACCGGCAAGGGAACTTGCTGTTCCAACAGGACAATGCACGTCCGCATGTATCCCGTGCCACCCAACGTGCTCTAGAAGGTGTAAGTCAACTACCCTGGCCAGCAAGATCTCCGGATCTGTCCCCCATTGAGCATGTTTGGGACTGGATGAAGCGTCGTCTCACGCGGTCTGCACGTCCAGCACGAACGCTGGTCCAACTGAGGCGCCAGGTGGAAATGGCATGGCAAGCCGTTCCACAGGACTACATCCAGCATCTCTACGATCGTCTCCATGGGAGAATAGCAGCCTGCATTGCTGCGAAAGGTGGATATACACTGTACTAGAGCCGACATTGTGCATGCTCTGTTGCTTGTGTCTATGTGCCTGTGGTTCTGTCAGTGTGATCATGTGATGTATCTGACCCCTGGAATGTGTCAATAAAGTTTCCCCTTCCTGGGACAATGAATTCACGGTGTTCTTATTTCAATTTCCAGGAGTGTATTTCCACCTGTCCGCTGCCTCATCTGCATTTAACAGTGGCATTTCCATTGCACTGTTAATATTATGACCATTGCATTTGACTTTTCTGTGTGCTGGATCGGCCTTTCCGACAATCATTTCTTTTTCGATTTCTTCACATTCTCCATACGACCATTTTGCCTCAGCTTTCCTGCACTTCCTGTTTATTTCGTTTTTAAGTGACCTGTATTTCTGTATTCCTGAATTTCCATGAACATTTTTGTACATCTTTCTTTCTCGATCAATTAAGTGTTTCTTCTACTATCCATTACTCCTTCGCAGTTATCTTCCTTGTTGACAAACTGCCTATTGGCTTCTGTCTCGGGTTCTTCGGCCGACGTTCATCTAATGATTTTTCTGACGTTTCGCCAGCACGAGTGGCTGGCATTGTCAAAGCTTCACCCTCCATTGCCGGTGGTGAACTGGAGGCGAGCTCGTGGCCGCAGACTATATGTACCTGGCGCGCCAACGTCCGAGGGCTTCTCCGCGGTCATTTCCGGTGCGGTTCTCCTCTTGCTACCTGCGACGGTCGTTCGCTGCAGTACGGGAAGCCAGGATCCGTTTACCTTAAGGCTTTCCTCTTTCTTGTTGAAACTGTTCGCGTGTTTTTGGATTTCTACAGCTTCTCTGAACAAGCGCGTGTGATAGTGCTTCTCTACAGCCAGAACTTCCGTGTCGGCGAATTTTATTACGTGGTCGGTCTCATTCAGTGCGTGTTCTGCCACGGCCGATTTCTCCACCTGCCCCAACCTGCAATGCCGCTTATGCTCTTTGATCCTGGTGTTAATGGATCGTCCAGTCATTCCGACATAAACTTTTCCGCATGTGCAAGGTATACGGTATATTCCCGACATTGCAAGTGGGTCTCTTTTCTCCTTCGCCGATCTAAGACACTCTTTGATCTTCCTTGTCGGTTTGAAAATCGTCTTTACGCCGTGTTTGCGCAATATACGGCCGATTCTGTCCGTCACTCTGGGAATGTATGGCAGAAAGGCCGTACCCGACATTTCTTTTTCTGGTTCCTTACTTCGCCGAGTGTTTGGCTCTGTTACACTTCTAATGTAATTTGTGGAGTACCCATTGCTCCTCAGAACAGTTTCCAGGTGTTGCATTTCTCGTTTGAGGTGTTGAGGCTCACATATTCGTCCTGCTCTCGTTACGAGCGTACTAATCATGCCTCTTTTCTGGCTCGGGTGGTGGTTTGACAGTTTGTGGAGGTATCGGTCCGTGTGTGTCGGTTTTCGATACACGCTGTGTCCCAGGCTTTCGCCGTCCCTTGTGACCAGCACATCTAGAAATGGCAGTTTCCTGTCCTTTTCTACCTCCATGGTAAATGTTATGTTGGCATGGAGGCTGTTCAAGTGTCTCAGGAATTCACCGAGCTGTTCTTCACCATGGCTCCACACCACGAAAGTATCATCGACGTACCTGTACCACACCTTAGGTTTGCAAGTCGCCGAGTCCAGTGCCTGTGCTTCGAATTGTTCCATGAAGAAGTTGGCCACCACTGGACTGAGAGGACTACCCATGGCGACGCCTTCCAGCTGTTCGTAGAAATCGCCATTCCACGTGAAATAGCTCGTGGTGAGACATGCATGGAAAAGCTTTTTGATGTCTTGCGGGAACATGGAACCGATGTACTCCAGAGCGTCGCTGAGTGGCACTTTCGTAAATAACGAAACAACATCAAAACTGACCAGGATGTCGTTTGGCGCAAGTTTCAGTTTCTTCAGCTTCTCAATGAAATGTCCTGAGTCCTTAATGTATGTGTCGGTCTTTCCCACGTGTGGCTGTAGCAGAGAGGCCAAGTGTTTCGCCAGTTTATACCTTGGTGAGCCAGGAGCGCTAACGATCGGTCTCAGTGGAACGTTGTTCTTATGGATCTTGGGTAATCCATACAGCCGAGGTGGTAGGGCTTCTGTGTTGCGCAGGTTTCTCTGTATGTCCGCCGGCAGAGAAGACGCCTTGATTAATCGATTCGTATTCCGAGTGATACGCTGCGTCGGATCTGCGCTTAGTTTTCGGTACGTCGTCGGATCTAATAGGTCTCGGATCTTTTGCTCATAATCTTCGGTCTTCATTACGACGGTCGCATTCCCCTTATCGGCAGGCAGTACCAATATACTCTTGTCGGCGTTGAGATTCTTAATGGCTTGTTCCTCTTCTTTCTTCAGGTTGCAAGCTGGTGGTTTTGCTCGGCGCAGTATCCTGGCTGTTTCAGTGCGTATTTCCTCTGCCCTTTCACAAGGAAGGGTCCGAATGGCTGCTTCGGTGTTGGCAATGATGTCCTCCATAGGTATAGTTCTCGGGATGATAGCGAAATTCCCTCCCTTTTGAAGGACTGACACTTCCTCTTCGGTCAATTGTCGTTCAGTGAGGTTGACCACTGTGTGTGACATGTCGGGAATCGCCTTGTCGGTCTGCTTCCGGCATCTTTCAAACTTTTTCTTTTGCCGCTCGGTGCAGCGCTCGAGTTCGTTCTGCATGCTCCTGTGAGTGATGCTGTCGATCTTGTCCCAGTCGTCTCGATGCATTCTGCTACTTAGTTGATAGAAAATGTCCAGAAGTTCCTGATCCGTTCTTGCCAAGTCTCTCCGTGTTGTATGTATTCGCTCACGAAGAAAAGCTCGTTCCATTCTGTCGTAGATACGATGTGCTTGGGCGGTGGTGAATAGGCGCTTGCATCTCAAGAACTTCGGTGTAGCACATTCATCTCGGCACCGTGACAGAAAGGCGAGAGAGGACATCAGTCGCGCTTTCTTCTTCCGTCGTTGGTCAAGGCGTCGGTACAATCTGCAAATCTCCTCCCCGTAGAGGCGTAATACAAAATTGTTAAGGCTTTCGTGGCCACTTGTTGACAAACTGCCTATTGGCTTCTGTCTCGGGTTCTTCGGCCGACGTTCATCTAATGATTTTTCTGACGTTTCGCCAGCACGAGTGGCTGGCATTGTCAAAGCTTCACCCTCCATTGCCGGTGGTGAACTGGAGGCGAGCTCGTGGCCGCAGACTATATGTACCTGGCGCGCCAACGTCCGAGGGCTTCTCCGCGGTCATTTCCGGTGCGGTTCTCCTCTTGCTACCTGCGACGGTCGTTCGCTGCAGTACGGGAAGCCAGGATCCGTTTACCTTAAGGCTTTCCTCTTTCTTGTTGAAACTGTTCGCGTGTTTTTGGATTTCTACAGCTTCTCTGAACAAGCGCGTGTGATAGTGCTTCTCTACAGCCAGAACTTCCGTGTCGGCGAATTTTATTACGTGGTCGGTCTCATTCAGTGCGTGTTCTGCCACGGCCGATTTCTCCACCTGCCCCAACCTGCAATGCCGCTTATGCTCTTTGATCCTGGTGTTAATGGATCGTCCAGTCATTCCGACATAAACTTTTCCGCATGTGCAAGGTATACGGTATATTCCCGACATTGCAAGTGGGTCTCTTTTCTCCTTCGCCGATCTAAGACACTCTTTGATCTTCCTTGTCGGTTTGAAAATCGTCTTTACGCCGTGTTTGCGCAATATACGGCCGATTCTGTCCGTCACTCTGGGAATGTATGGCAGAAAGGCCGTACCCGACATTTCTTTTTCTGGTTCCTTACTTCGCCGAGTGTTTGGCTCTGTTACACTTCTAATGTAATTTGTGGAGTACCCATTGCTCCTCAGAACAGTTTCCAGGTGTTGCATTTCTCGTTTGAGGTGTTGAGGCTCACATATTCGTCCTGCTCTCGTTACGAGCGTACTAATCATGCCTCTTTTCTGGCTCGGGTGGTGGTTTGACAGTTTGTGGAGGTATCGGTCCGTGTGTGTCGGTTTTCGATACACGCTGTGTCCCAGGCTTTCGCCGTCCCTTGTGACCAGCACATCTAGAAATGGCAGTTTCCTGTCCTTTTCTACCTCCATGGTAAATGTTATGTTGGCATGGAGGCTGTTCAAGTGTCTCAGGAATTCACCGAGCTGTTCTTCACCATGGCTCCACACCACGAAAGTATCATCGACGTACCTGTACCACACCTTAGGTTTGCAAGTCGCCGAGTCCAGTGCCTGTGCTTCGAATTGTTCCATGAAGAAGTTGGCCACCACTGGACTGAGAGGACTACCCATGGCGACGCCTTCCAGCTGTTCGTAGAAATCGCCATTCCACGTGAAATAGCTCGTGGTGAGACGTGCATGGAAGAGCTTTTTGATGTCTTGCGGGAACATGGAACCGATGTACTCCAGAGCGTCGCTGAGTGGCACTTTCGTAAATAACGAAACAACATCAAAACTGACCAGGATGTCGTTTGGCGCAAGTTTCAGTTTCTTCAGCTTCTCAATGAAATGTCCTGAGTCCTTAATGTATGTGTCGGTCTTTCCCACGTGTGGCTGTAGCAGAGAGGCCAAGTGTTTCGCCAGTTTATACCTTGGTGAGCCAGGAGCGCTAACGATCGGTCTCAGTGGAACGTTGTTCTTATGGATCTTGGGTAATCCATACAGCCGAGGTGGTAGGGCTTCTGTGTTGCGCAGGTTTCTCTGTATGTCCGCCGGCAGAGAAGACGCCTTGATTAATCGATTCGTATTCCGAGTGATACGCTGCGTCGGATCTGCGCTTAGTTTTCGGTACGTCGTCGGATCTAATAGGTCTCGGATCTTTTGCTCATAATCTTCGGTCTTCATTACGACGGTCGCATTCCCCTTATCGGCAGGCAGTACCAATATACTCTTGTCGGCGTTGAGATTCTTAATGGCTTGTTCCTCTTCTTTCTTCAGGTTGCAAGCTGGTGGTTTTGCTCGGCGCAGTATCCTGGCTGTTTCAGTGCGTATTTCCTCTGCCCTTTCACAAGGAAGGGTCCGAATGGCTGCTTCGGTGTTGGCAATGATGTCCTCCATAGGTATAGTTCTCGGGATGATAGCGAAATTCCCTCCCTTTTGAAGGACTGACACTTCCTCTTCGGTCAATTGTCGTTCAGTGAGGTTGACCACTGTGTGTGACACGTCGGGAATCGCCTTGTCGGTCTGCTTCCGGCATCTTTCAAACTTTTTCTTTTGCCGCTCGGTGCAGCGCTCGAGTTCGTTCTGCATGCTCCTGTGAGTGATGCTGTCGATCTTGTCCCAGTCGTCTCGATGCATTCTGCTACTTAGTTGATAGAAAATGTCCAGAAGTTCCTGATCCGTTCTTGCCAAGTCTCTCCGTGTTGTATGTATTCGCTCACGAAGAAAAGCTCGTTCCATTCTGTCGTAGATACGATGTGCTTGGGCGGTGGTGAATAGGCGCTTGCATCACAAGAACTTCGGTGTAGCACATTCATCTCGGCACCGTGACAGAAAGGCGAGAGAGGACATCAGTCGCGCTTTCTTCTTCCGTCGTTGGTCAAGGCGTCGGTACAATCTGCAAATCTCCTCCCCGTAGAGGCGTAATACAAAATTGTTAAGGCTTTCGTGGCCACTTGTTGACAAACTGCCTATTGGCTTCTGTCTCGGGTTCTTCGGCCGACGTTCATCTAATGATTTTTCTGACGTTTCGCCAGCACGAGTGGCTGGCATTGTCAAAGCTTCACCCTCCATTGCCGGTGGTGAACTGGAGGCGAGCTCGTGGCCGCAGACTATATGTACCTGGCGCGCCAACGTCCGAGGGCTTCTCCGCGGTCATTTCCGGTGCGGTTCTCCTCTTGCTACCTGCGACGGTCGTTCGCTGCAGTACGGGAAGCCAGGATCCGTTTACCTTAAGGCTTTCCTCTTTCTTGTTGAAACTGTTCGCGTGTTTTTGGATTTCTACAGCTTCTCTGAACAAGCGCGTGTGATAGTGCTTCTCTACAGCCAGAACTTCCGTGTCGGCGAATTTTATTACGTGGTCGGTCTCATTCAGTGCGTGTTCTGCCACGGCCGATTTCTCCACCTGCCCCAACCTGCAATGCCGCTTATGCTCTTTGATCCTGGTGTTAATGGATCGTCCAGTCATTCCGACATAAACTTTTCCGCATGTGCAAGGTATACGGTATATTCCCGACATTGCAAGTGGGTCTCTTTTCTCCTTCGCCGATCTAAGACACTCTTTGATCTTCCTTGTCGGTTTGAAAATCGTCTTTACGCCGTGTTTGCGCAATATACGGCCGATTCTGTCCGTCACTCTGGGAATGTATGGCAGAAAGGCCGTACCCGACATTTCTTTTTCTGGTTCCTTACTTCGCCGAGTGTTTGGCTCTGTTACACTTCTAATGTAATTTGTGGAGTACCCATTGCTCCTCAGAACAGTTTCCAGGTGTTGCATTTCTCGTTTGAGGTGTTGAGGCTCACATATTCGTCCTGCTCTCGTTACGAGCGTACTAATCATGCCTCTTTTCTGGCTCGGGTGGTGGTTTGACAGTTTGTGGAGGTATCGGTCCGTGTGTGTCGGTTTTCGATACACGCTGTGTCCCAGGCTTTCGCCGTCCCTTGTGACCAGCACATCTAGAAATGGCAGTTTCCTGTCCTTTTCTACCTCCATGGTAAATGTTATGTTGGCATGGAGGCTGTTCAAGTGTCTCAGGAATTCACCGAGCTGTTCTTCACCATGGCTCCACACCACGAAAGTATCATCGACGTACCTGTACCACACCTTAGGTTTGCAAGTCGCCGAGTCCAGTGCCTGTGCTTCGAATTGTTCCATGAAGAAGTTGGCCACCACTGGACTGAGAGGACTACCCATGGCGACGCCTTCCAGCTGTTCGTAGAAATCGCCATTCCACGTGAAATAGCTCGTGGTGAGACATGCATGGAAGAGCTTTTTGATGTCTTGCGGGAACATGGAACCGATGTACTCCAGAGCGTCGCTGAGTGGCACTTTCGTAAATAACGAAACAACATCAAAACTGACCAGGATGTCGTTTGGCGCAAGTTTCAGTTTCTTCAGCTTCTCAATGAAATGTCCTGAGTCCTTAATGTATGTGTCGGTCTTTCCCACGTGTGGCTGTAGCAGAGAGGCCAAGTGTTTCGCCAGTTTATACCTTGGTGAGCCAGGAGCGCTAACGATCGGTCTCAATGGAACGTCAGAACGTCAGAAAAATCATTAGATGAACGTCGGCCGAAGAACCCGAGACAGAAGCCAATAGGCAGTTTGTCAACAAGTGGCCACGAAAGCCTTAACAATTTTGTATTACGCCTCTACGGGGAGGAGATTTGCAGATTGTACCGACGCCTTGACCAACGACGGAAGAAGAAAGCGCGACTGATGTCCTCTCTCGCCTTTCTGTCACGGTGCCGAGATGAATGTGCTACACCGAAGTTCTTGAGATGCAAGCGCCTATTCACCACCGCCCAAGCACATCGTATCTACGACAGAATGGAACGAGCTTTTCTTCGTGAGCGAATACATACAACACGGAGAGACTTGGCAAGAACGGATCAGGAACTTCTGGACATTTTCTATCAACTAAGTAGCAGAATGCATCGAGACGACTGGGACAAGATCGACAGCATCACTCACAGGAGCATGCAGAACGAACTCGAGCGCTGCACCGAGCGGCAAAAGAAAAAGTTTGAAAGATGCCGGAAGCAGACCGACAAGGCGATTCCCGACATGTCACACACAGTGGTCAACCTCACTGAACGACAATTGACCGAAGAGGAAGTGTCAGTCCTTCAAAAGGGAGGGAATTTCGCTATCATCCCGAGAACTATACCTATGGAGGACATCATTGCCAACACCGAAGCAGCCATTCGGACCCTTCCTTGTGAAAGGGCAGAGGAAATACGCACTGAAACAGCCAGGATACTGCGCCGAGCAAAACCACCAGCTTGCAACCTGAAGAAAGAAGAGGAACAAGCCATTAAGAATCTCAACGCCGACAAGAGTATATTGGTACTGCCTGCCGATAAGGGGAATGCGACCGTCGTAATGAAGACCGAAGATTATGAGCAAAAGATCCGAGACCTATTAGATCCGACGACGTACCGAAAACTAAGCGCAGATCCGACGCAGCGTATCACTCGGAATACGAATCGATTAATCAAGGCGTCTTCTCTGCCGGCGGACATACAGAGAAACCTGCGCAACACAGAAGCCCTACCACCTCGGCTGTATGGATTACCCAAGATCCATAAGAACAACGTTCCACTGAGACCGATCGTTAGCGCTCCTGGCTCACCAAGGTATAAACTGGCGAAACACTTGGCCTCTCTGCTACAGCCACACGTGGGAAAGACCGACACATACATTAAGGACTCAGGACATTTCATTGAGAAGCTGAAGAAACTGAAACTTGCGCCAAACGACATCCTGGTCAGTTTTGATGTTGTTTCGTTATTTACGAAAGTGCCACTCAGCGACGCTCTGGAGTACATCGGTTCCATGTTCCCGCAAGACATCAAAAAGCTCTTCCATGCATGTCTCACCACGAGCTATTTCACGTGGAATGGCGATTTCTACGAACAGCTGGAAGGCGTCGCCATGGGTAGTCCTCTCAGTCCAGTGGTGGCCAACTTCTTCATGGAACAATTCGAAGCACAGGCACTGGACTCGGCGACTTGCAAACCTAAGGTGTGGTACAGGTACGTCGATGATACTTTCGTGGTGTGGAGCCATGGTGAAGAACAGCTCGGTGAATTCCTGAGACACTTGAACAGCCTCCATGCCAACATAACATTTACCATGGAGGTAGAAAAGGACAGGAAACTGCCATTTCTAGATGTGCTGGTCACAAGGGACGGCGAAAGCCTGGGACACAGCGTGTATCGAAAACCGACACACACGGACCGATACCTCCACAAACTGTCAAACCACCACCCGAGCCAGAAAAGAGGCATGATTAGTACGCTCGTAACGAGAGCAGGACGAATATGTGAGCCTCAACACCTCAAACGAGAAATGCAACACCTGGAAACTGTTCTGAGGAGCAATGGGTACTCCACAAATTACATTAGAAGTGTAACAGAGCCAAACACTCGGCGAAGTAAGGAACCAGAAAAAGAAATGTCGGGTACGGCCTTTCTGCCATACATTCCCAGAGTGACGGACAGAATCGGCCGTATATTGCGCAAACACGGCGTAAAGACGATTTTCAAACCGACAAGGAAGATCAAAGAGTGTCTTAGATCGGCGAAGGAGAAAAGAGACCCACTTGCAATGTCGGGAATATACCGTATACCTTGCACATGCGGAAAAGTTTATGTCGGAATGACTGGACGATCCATTAACACCAGGATCAAAGAGCATAAGCGGCATTGCAGGTTGGGGCAGGTGGAGAAATCGGCCGTGGCAGAACACGCACTGAATGAGACCGACCACGTAATAAAATTCGCCGACACGGAAGTTCTGGCTGTAGAGAAGCACTATCACACGCGCTTGTTCAGAGAAGCTGTAGAAATCCAAAAACACGCGAACAGTTTCAACAAGAAAGAGGAAAGCCTTAAGGTAAACGGATCCTGGCTTCCCGTACTGCAGCGAACGACCGTCGCAGGTAGCAAGAGGAGAACCGCACCGGAAATGACCGCGGAGAAGCCCTCGGACGTTGGCGCGCCAGGTACATATAGTCTGCGGCCACGAGCTCGCCTCCAGTTCACCACCGGCAATGGAGGGTGAAGCTTTGACAATGCCAGCCACTCGTGCTGGCGAAACGTCAGAAAAATCATTAGATGAACGTCGGCCGAAGAACCCGAGACAGAAGCCAATAGGCAGTTTGTCAACAAGTGGCCACGAAAGCCTTAACAATTTTGTATTACGCCTCTACGGGGAGGAGATTTGCAGATTGTACCGACGCCTTGACCAACGACGGAAGAAGAAAGCGCGACTGATGTCCTCTCTCGCCTTTCTGTCACGGTGCCGAGATGAATGTGCTACACCGAAGTTCTTGAGATGCAAGCGCCTATTCACCACCGCCCAAGCACATCGTATCTACGACAGAATGGAACGAGCTTTTCTTCGTGAGCGAATACATACAACACGGAGAGACTTGGCAAGAACGGATCAGGAACTTCTGGACATTTTCTATCAACTAAGTAGCAGAATGCATCGAGACGACTGGGACAAGATCGACAGCATCACTCACAGGAGCATGCAGAACGAACTCGAGCGCTGCACCGAGCGGCAAAAGAAAAAGTTTGAAAGATGCCGGAAGCAGACCGACAAGGCGATTCCCGACATGTCACACACAGTGGTCAACCTCACTGAACGACAATTGACCGAAGAGGAAGTGTCAGTCCTTCAAAAGGGAGGGAATTTCGCTATCATCCCGAGAACTATACCTATGGAGGACATCATTGCCAACACCGAAGCAGCCATTCGGACCCTTCCTTGTGAAAGGGCAGAGGAAATACGCACTGAAACAGCCAGGATACTGCGCCGAGCAAAACCACCAGCTTGCAACCTGAAGAAAGAAGAGGAACAAGCCATTAAGAATCTCAACGCCGACAAGAGTATATTGGTACTGCCTGCCGATAAGGGGAATGCGACCGTCGTAATGAAGACCGAAGATTATGAGCAAAAGATCCGAGACCTATTAGATCCGACGACGTACCGAAAACTAAGCGCAGATCCGACGCAGCGTATCACTCGGAATACGAATCGATTAATCAAGGCGTCTTCTCTGCCGGCGGACATACAGAGAAACCTGCGCAACACAGAAGCCCTACCACCTCGGCTGTATGGATTACCCAAGATCCATAAGAACAACGTTCCACTGAGACCGATCGTTAGCGCTCCTGGCTCACCAAGGTATAAACTGGCGAAACACTTGGCCTCTCTGCTACAGCCACACGTGGGAAAGACCGACACATACATTAAGGACTCAGGACATTTCATTGAGAAGCTGAAGAAACTGAAACTTGCGCCAAACGACATCCTGGTCAGTTTTGATGTTGTTTCGTTATTTACGAAAGTGCCACTCAGCGACGCTCTGGAGTACATCGGTTCCATGTTCCCGCAAGACATCAAAAAGCTCTTCCATGCATGTCTCACCACGAGCTATTTCACGTGGAATGGCGATTTCTACGAACAGCTGGAAGGCGTCGCCATGGGTAGTCCTCTCAGTCCAGTGGTGGCCAACTTCTTCATGGAACAATTCGAAGCACAGGCACTGGACTCGGCGACTTGCAAACCTAAGGTGTGGTACAGGTACGTCGATGATACTTTCGTGGTGTGGAGCCATGGTGAAGAACAGCTCGGTGAATTCCTGAGACACTTGAACAGCCTCCATGCCAACATAACATTTACCATGGAGGTAGAAAAGGACAGGAAACTGCCATTTCTAGATGTGCTGGTCACAAGGGACGGCGAAAGCCTGGGACACAGCGTGTATCGAAAACCGACACACACGGACCGATACCTCCACAAACTGTCAAACCACCACCCGAGCCAGAAAAGAGGCATGATTAGTACGCTCGTAACGAGAGCAGGACGAATATGTGAGCCTCAACACCTCAAACGAGAAATGCAACACCTGGAAACTGTTCTGAGGAGCAATGGGTACTCCACAAATTACATTAGAAGTGTAACAGAGCCAAACACTCGGCGAAGTAAGGAACCAGAAAAAGAAATGTCGGGTACGGCCTTTCTGCCATACATTCCCAGAGTGACGGACAGAATCGGCCGTATATTGCGCAAACACGGCGTAAAGACGATTTTCAAACCGACAAGGAAGATCAAAGAGTGTCTTAGATCGGCGAAGGAGAAAAGAGACCCACTTGCAATGTCGGGAATATACCGTATACCTTGCACATGCGGAAAAGTTTATGTCGGAATGACTGGACGATCCATTAACACCAGGATCAAAGAGCATAAGCGGCATTGCAGGTTGGGGCAGGTGGAGAAATCGGCCGTGGCAGAACACGCACTGAATGAGACCGACCACGTAATAAAATTCGCCGACACGGAAGTTCTGGCTGTAGAGAAGCACTATCACACGCGCTTGTTCAGAGAAGCTGTAGAAATCCAAAAACACGCGAACAGTTTCAACAAGAAAGAGGAAAGCCTTAAGGTAAACGGATCCTGGCTTCCCGTACTGCAGCGAACGACCGTCGCAGGTAGCAAGAGGAGAACCGCACCGGAAATGACCGCGGAGAAGCCCTCGGACGTTGGCGCGCCAGGTACATATAGTCTGCGGCCACGAGCTCGCCTCCAGTTCACCACCGGCAATGGAGGGTGAAGCTTTGACAATGCCAGCCACTCGTGCTGGCGAAACGTCAGAAAAATCATTAGATGAACGTCGGCCGAAGAACCCGAGACAGAAGCCAATAGGCAGTTTGTCAACAAGTGGCCACGAAAGCCTTAACAATTTTGTATTACGCCTCTACGGGGAGGAGATTTGCAGATTGTACCGACGCCTTGACCAACGACGGAAGAAGAAAGCGCGACTGATGTCCTCTCTCGCCTTTCTGTCACGGTGCCGAGATGAATGTGCTACACCGAAGTTCTTGAGATGCAAGCGCCTATTCACCACCGCCCAAGCACATCGTATCTACGACAGAATGGAACGAGCTTTTCTTCGTGAGCGAATACATACAACACGGAGAGACTTGGCAAGAACGGATCAGGAACTTCTGGACATTTTCTATCAACTAAGTAGCAGAATGCATCGAGACGACTGGGACAAGATCGACAGCATCACTCACAGGAGCATGCAGAACGAACTCGAGCGCTGCACCGAGCGGCAAAAGAAAAAGTTTGAAAGATGCCGGAAGCAGACCGACAAGGCGATTCCCGACATGTCACACACAGTGGTCAACCTCACTGAACGACAATTGACCGAAGAGGAAGTGTCAGTCCTTCAAAAGGGAGGGAATTTCGCTATCATCCCGAGAACTATACCTATGGAGGACATCATTGCCAACACCGAAGCAGCCATTCGGACCCTTCCTTGTGAAAGGGCAGAGGAAATACGCACTGAAACAGCCAGGATACTGCGCCGAGCAAAACCACCAGCTTGCAACCTGAAGAAAGAAGAGGAACAAGCCATTAAGAATCTCAACGCCGACAAGAGTATATTGGTACTGCCTGCCGATAAGGGGAATGCGACCGTCGTAATGAAGACCGAAGATTATGAGCAAAAGATCCGAGACCTATTAGATCCGACGACGTACCGAAAACTAAGCGCAGATCCGACGCAGCGTATCACTCGGAATACGAATCGATTAATCAAGGCGTCTTCTCTGCCGGCGGACATACAGAGAAACCTGCGCAACACAGAAGCCCTACCACCTCGGCTGTATGGATTACCCAAGATCCATAAGAACAACGTTCCACTGAGACCGATCGTTAGCGCTCCTGGCTCACCAAGGTATAAACTGGCGAAACACTTGGCCTCTCTGCTACAGCCACACGTGGGAAAGACCGACACATACATTAAGGACTCAGGACATTTCATTGAGAAGCTGAAGAAACTGAAACTTGCGCCAAACGACATCCTGGTCAGTTTTGATGTTGTTTCGTTATTTACGAAAGTGCCACTCAGCGACGCTCTGGAGTACATCGGTTCCATGTTCCCGCAAGACATCAAAAAGCTCTTCCATGCATGTCTCACCACGAGCTATTTCACGTGGAATGGCGATTTCTACGAACAGCTGGAAGGCGTCGCCATGGGTAGTCCTCTCAGTCCAGTGGTGGCCAACTTCTTCATGGAACAATTCGAAGCACAGGCACTGGACTCGGCGACTTGCAAACCTAAGGTGTGGTACAGGTACGTCGATGATACTTTCGTGGTGTGGAGCCATGGTGAAGAACAGCTCGGTGAATTCCTGAGACACTTGAACAGCCTCCATGCCAACAAAACATTTACCATGGAGGTAGAAAAGGACAGGAAACTGCCATTTCTAGATGTGCTGGTCACAAGGGACGGCGAAAGCCTGGGACACAGCGTGTATCGAAAACCGACACACACGGACCGATACCTCCACAAACTGTCAAACCACCACCCGAGCCAGAAAAGAGGCATGATTAGTACGCTCGTAACGAGAGCAGGACGAATATGTGAGCCTCAACACCTCAAACGAGAAATGCAACACCTGGAAACTGTTCTGAGGAGCAATGGGTACTCCACAAATTACATTAGAAGTGTAACAGAGCCAAACACTCGGCGAAGTAAGGAACCAGAAAAAGAAATGTCGGGTACGGCCTTTCTGCCATACATTCCCAGAGTGACGGACAGAATCGGCCGTATATTGCGCAAACACGGCGTAAAGACGATTTTCAAACCGACAAGGAAGATCAAAGAGTGTCTTAGATCGGCGAAGGAGAAAAGAGACCCACTTGCAATGTCGGGAATATACCGTATACCTTGCACATGCGGAAAAGTTTATGTCGGAATGACTGGACGATCCATTAACACCAGGATCAAAGAGCATAAGCGGCATTGCAGGTTGGGGCAGGTGGAGAAATCGGCCGTGGCAGAACACGCACTGAATGAGACCGACCACGTAATAAAATTCGCCGACACGGAAGTTCTGGCTGTAGAGAAGCACTATCACACGCGCTTGTTCAGAGAAGCTGTAGAAATCCAAAAACACGCGAACAGTTTCAACAAGAAAGAGGAAAGCCTTAAGGTAAACGGATCCTGGCTTCCCGTACTGCAGCGAACGACCGTCGCAGGTAGCAAGAGGAGAACCGCACCGGAAATGACCGCGGAGAAGCCCTCGGACGTTGGCGCGCCAGGTACATATAGTCTGCGGCCACGAGCTCGCCTCCAGTTCACCACCGGCAATGGAGGGTGAAGCTTTGACAATGCCAGCCACTCGTGCTGGCGAAACGTCAGAAAAATCATTAGATGAACGTCGGCCGAAGAACCCGAGACAGAAGCCAATAGGCAGTTTGTCAACAAGTGGCCACGAAAGCCTTAACAATTTTGTATTACGCCTCTACGGGGAGGAGATTTGCAGATTGTACCGACGCCTTGACCAACGACGGAAGAAGAAAGCGCGACTGATGTCCTCTCTCGCCTTTCTGTCACGGTGCCGAGATGAATGTGCTACACCGAAGTTCTTGAGATGCAAGCGCCTATTCACCACCGCCCAAGCACATCGTATCTACGACAGAATGGAACGAGCTTTTCTTCGTGAGCGAATACATACAACACGGAGAGACTTGGCAAGAACGGATCAGGAACTTCTGGACATTTTCTATCAACTAAGTAGCAGAATGCATCGAGACGACTGGGACAAGATCGACAGCATCACTCACAGGAGCATGCAGAACGAACTCGAGCGCTGCACCGAGCGGCAAAAGAAAAAGTTTGAAAGATGCCGGAAGCAGACCGACAAGGCGATTCCCGACATGTCACACACAGTGGTCAACCTCACTGAACGACAATTGACCGAAGAGGAAGTGTCAGTCCTTCAAAAGGGAGGGAATTTCGCTATCATCCCGAGAACTATACCTATGGAGGACATCATTGCCAACACCGAAGCAGCCATTCGGACCCTTCCTTGTGAAAGGGCAGAGGAAATACGCACTGAAACAGCCAGGATACTGCGCCGAGCAAAACCACCAGCTTGCAACCTGAAGAAAGAAGAGGAACAAGCCATTAAGAATCTCAACGCCGACAAGAGTATATTGGTACTGCCTGCCGATAAGGGGAATGCGACCGTCGTAATGAAGACCGAAGATTATGAGCAAAAGATCCGAGACCTATTAGATCCGACGACGTACCGAAAACTAAGCGCAGATCCGACGCAGCGTATCACTCGGAATACGAATCGATTAATCAAGGCGTCTTCTCTGCCGGCGGACATACAGAGAAACCTGCGCAACACAGAAGCCCTACCACCTCGGCTGTATGGATTACCCAAGATCCATAAGAACAACGTTCCACTGAGACCGATCGTTAGCGCTCCTGGCTCACCAAGGTATAAACTGGCGAAACACTTGGCCTCTCTGCTACAGCCACACGTGGGAAAGACCGACACATACATTAAGGACTCAGGACATTTCATTGAGAAGCTGAAGAAACTGAAACTTGCGCCAAACGACATCCTGGTCAGTTTTGATGTTGTTTCGTTATTTACGAAAGTGCCACTCAGCGACGCTCTGGAGTACATCGGTTCCATGTTCCCGCAAGACATCAAAAAGCTCTTCCATGCATGTCTCACCACGAGCTATTTCACGTGGAATGGCGATTTCTACGAACAGCTGGAAGGCGTCGCCATGGGTAGTCCTCTCAGTCCAGTGGTGGCCAACTTCTTCATGGAACAATTCGAAGCACAGGCACTGGACTCGGCGACTTGCAAACCTAAGGTGTGGTACAGGTACGTCGATGATACTTTCGTGGTGTGGAGCCATGGTGAAGAACAGCTCGGTGAATTCCTGAGACACTTGAACAGCCTCCATGCCAACATAACATTTACCATGGAGGTAGAAAAGGACAGGAAACTGCCATTTCTAGATGTGCTGGTCACAAGGGACGGCGAAAGCCTGGGACACAGCGTGTATCGAAAACCGACACACACGGACCGATACCTCCACAAACTGTCAAACCACCACCCGAGCCAGAAAAGAGGCATGATTAGTACGCTCGTAACGAGAGCAGGACGAATATGTGAGCCTCAACACCTCAAACGAGAAATGCAACACCTGGAAACTGTTCTGAGGAGCAATGGGTACTCCACAAATTACATTAGAAGTGTAACAGAGCCAAACACTCGGCGAAGTAAGGAACCAGAAAAAGAAATGTCGGGTACGGCCTTTCTGCCATACATTCCCAGAGTGACGGACAGAATCGGCCGTATATTGCGCAAACACGGCGTAAAGACGATTTTCAAACCGACAAGGAAGATCAAAGAGTGTCTTAGATCGGCGAAGGAGAAAAGAGACCCACTTGCAATGTCGGGAATATACCGTATACCTTGCACATGCGGAAAAGTTTATGTCGGAATGACTGGACGATCCATTAACACCAGGATCAAAGAGCATAAGCGGCATTGCAGGTTGGGGCAGGTGGAGAAATCGGCCGTGGCAGAACACGCACTGAATGAGACCGACCACGTAATAAAATTCGCCGACACGGAAGTTCTGGCTGTAGAGAAGCACTATCACACGCGCTTGTTCAGAGAAGCTGTAGAAATCCAAAAACACGCGAACAGTTTCAACAAGAAAGAGGAAAGCCTTAAGGTAAACGGATCCTGGCTTCCCGTACTGCAGCGAACGACCGTCGCAGGTAGCAAGAGGAGAACCGCACCGGAAATGACCGCGGAGAAGCCCTCGGACGTTGGCGCGCCAGGTACATATAGTCTGCGGCCACGAGCTCGCCTCCAGTTCACCACCGGCAATGGAGGGTGAAGCTTTGACAATGCCAGCCACTCGTGCTGGCGAAACGTCAGAAAAATCATTAGATGAACGTCGGCCGAAGAACCCGAGACAGAAGCCAATAGGCAGTTTGTCAACAAGTGGCCACGAAAGCCTTAACAATTTTGTATCTTCCTTGTATCTGCGGTCTTCCTTCCAACTTCTGTGACTGCCCATTTTAGAGATGTCCATTCTTCTTCACCTGAAGTGCCTACTGAGTTTTCATTATTGCAGTATCTATATCATCAGAAAACTTCAAGCATTTCCCTTCATTCCTTAGTACTACCTACCCCACTTGCTGTGTATTGATTCTTCCTGACTAGTGTGTTAACCTTGAGCTTACTCTACATCTTTACTAAATAATGGTCTGAGTCCGTAGCTGCTCCTGGGTGAGCCTTTCAATCCATTATTTGATTTTGGAATCTCTGCTTGACCATGACGTAATCTAACAGAAATCTTCACGTATTGTTGTGATTCGTAAACAGAGTATTTACTGCAGAACTCTTTCTACTCTCTCGTTCATACTACAAACCCATATTCTCCCGTCACCCTTTCTTTTACTCCCTCTTCTACAACGGTATTCCATCTCCCATGACTATTAGATTTTCATCTCCCCTTATGTATTGAATTACCCGTTAGTATTCTCATATACGTTCTCTGTCTCTTCATCCTCTGCTTGCGAGCCGGCATGTGTACCTGAACTAATGTTTTTGGTGTTGGTTTGCTGTCGATTCTGTTGACAACAATCCTATCAGTGAACTGTTCACAGTAACTCGCTCTCTGCCCTACCTTCAGATTCATAACGAAACCTACTCCCGAAATACCATTTTCTACTGCCGTTGGTATTACGCTATACTCGTCTGACCAGAAATCCGTGTCTTCTTTCCACTTCACTTCACTGACTCCAACTATAACTAGGCTGAGCCTCTGCATCCCCTTTTTGAGATCTCTAACATCTTGAAAAAAGAGACAGCATTGGTCGTATATTTTTTTATACTATTGCAAAATCGATTTTCTGTCACTGAGTGACCATCTTCAGTGCTATATTGTATAACTTAAATTGGGATGCACTGTTGTCACTATGTGATCGCCGTAAGCATAGTGACAACAGTGCATCCCAATTTAAGTTATACAATATAGCACTGAAGATGGTCACTCAGTGACAGAAAATCGATTTTGCAATAGTATAAAAAAAATATACGACCAATGCTGTCTCTTTTTTCAAGTATACCTGTTATCTGGTCGTTGTGCACAAGACAACATGGAGTCGCCAATCTCTAACATCTTGCCACTTTCGAACTATTGACATTCCTTAGAACGTTACCCCTTCGTTGATTATTCGGTCTTTTCCTCGTAGTCAAAAAAAAATGTTCAAATGTGTGTGAAATCTTATGGAACTTAACTGCTAAGGTCATCAGTCCCTAAGCTTACACTCTACTTTACCTAAATTATCCCAAGGACAAACACACACTCATGCCCGACGGAGGACTCTAGGTCATCAGTCCCTAAGCTTACACTCTACTTAACCTAAATCATCCCAAGGACAAACACACCCACCCATGCCCGAGGGAGGACTCGGACCTCCGTCGGGATCCTGGTAGTCACCTCTCGCTTGATGGTACCCTGCCGGAGATCCGAATGGAGGACTAGTCCCGGAATCTTTTGCCAGTGGAGAGATCTTAATGACACTTTTTTTTAAAATTACAGCCACATGTCCTATCGATTAGCGTTGTATGTCTTTAATGTAGTGGTTTCCATTGCCTTCTGCAAACTCAAGCCGCTCATCGTTGCTGATTCTTCCACCTTTTGGGGGCAGTTTCCCACCCTGAGAGCAAGATCGTACCCTGAAACTCTGTCCGCTCCTCCGTACCGTTTGAGAAGACCGCTGGGAGAACGAGGGCGACTTCTTATGCTGCAAATAATCGGCCACCATTGCTGGTGATTTTTATTCAGAGTTTAAGCAGTGGTGACTGTCGAACCCAGGACTGAGGCCTTTTGTATTACTAATCGAAGACGCTAATATTTTCAAAGATCTTTTTCAGTGTTAAGCGTGTCTTGTGCAACTTCTTGCTGTTTGAAAGTGGTGAAATTTCAGGGCACGTCTGACCAGCTTCTATGCTAAAAGTGATCATCATGTCACAGATTCCATTAAATCACGTTGGTGGTATACTATGCCACTATTATTGTTACGGAAATGACTTCTAGAAAGTTCTTAAAGCTCCATTACCGAAACAATGCCCCATTTCTATTTAATGATATTTTTCTGCAGTGAAACTGACCAGTGGCACATCAAGGACTCATTTCTCACCACGATCTATCAGAATATCTTATTTGATAGTATAATTATTTTGGGAAATGCAAAAGTGAGGAGGTAAAATGTGCTATTATTATAGTCAACTTCTTCAGGCCACTAAGTCGCCGTTTGGGAAGAGGAATGTGGGGCTAATGGTTTGAAAAACAGATTTCGATTTCTTAGGAATAGGCAACAACCAAAATCTTCGTCCAAACCTCATCCAAACTATTAGCCCACTCAACTGCACATATAAAACTGAATACAGCGATATTTTTTTTCTCCTGTGTGCCACGTCAGCCAGTTCTGTACGTTTCTAATGGCAAATTTAAATTCAGGATTGCACATTAATTTATCATTCTGAACTTATAACAAATGGTTCAAATGGCTCTGAGCACTATGGGACTTAACATCTATGGTCATCAGTCCCCTAGAACTTAGAACTACTTAAACCTAACTAACCTAAGGACATCACACACATCCATGCCCGAGGCAGGATTCGAACCTGCGACCGTAGCAGTCGCGCGGTTCCGGACTGAGCGCCTAGAACCGCTAGACCACCGCGGCCGGCGAACTTATAAGACTTACTGAAAGGAAACTCAAGCAAAATAAAATGAATAAATATAGAAGAGACCGTAGAGGACACAACACTAATCTTAATGGCCGTCTAATAAGAGAAGCGGTGAAATGGAAAGAGTAAGCTACGGGTATGTGTAACGAACCTGAAAGATAGAGCACATTTTGTTTACATTTTTGCTGAAGTGTCGGCACGAACGGTCACTCAATGTTGACAGGCTCTGAGAACATTGTTTCCATTTTGTGAGGTATTGTTGACGGTGCAAATTGTAAGGTACACGTCAGACGAACTAAAGTAATGTATGATATCTACGGATAGCCGTTGTGACAGAATAATTCTAGCAAAACTCGCTCTTGACAGTCAGCGTTGTTTAAATATTATATCTACTTACGCCTCTTAAACAGGACGTACTAATGATTAGTAATCTCAGTTCTGGAATCACCTACAAGATCTACTGAAAAGTGTACCGTCTTCAGAAAATGAGATAATGGCATCCGGACAGATGGATAAACATGCTCCACTTGAAGCTACAGGCCACGGCAATTATGGGCATGAACATTACAGGGCCAAGGCGAATATATGCTGGAGGTTGCTAACATGTTTGACACTTTGTCATGTCTGTCATTAAGACCTTTTTTTAAAAAAAAAGAAAAGAAAAACGATTATTTCGTCAACTGCAAGAGTGGTAGGCCTATAGGCCTACATCTGAGTATCAAATAGAGTACATAAAGTGTAACAGCTCCATGCGTAAGTATTTTAGGAATTGTAAGGTGATAACAAGCGAGCCGTTATCCACACAACACCGACTCTTGATAGAATGCTAAAAACTGCCTCTTTGGAACACAGAAGGAAAAGCACACCTTGAATAGACCGGCTAGATCCTCGAAGAACCACAAGGAGTACCGATGGCATATAAAGCTACTGAGTACGCGGAAAAGTATGACATCAGCGGGAAAGACACACCGTCTGGGACTATTTCCACAGCTCCATAACAATTACTTCTAGGGAAGTACTAGGTTTTAGCACAGGAAAACGTTAGCCAGCAGTTAGCACTAACTATAGCCTCAGAGAACTTCAAGTATCTCTCTTCATTCCTTAGTTTTTCCACACCCCCTTCTTTGGGCTTTGATTCTTCCTGACTAGTCTCTCAAACTTCAACCTACTCTTCATCATTACTAAATTGTGATCTGAGGCTATATCTGTTGGTTGGTACGCCTTACGATCCATTATCTGATTTCGGAATCTCTGGCCGAACATGATGTAACTGAAATCTTTCCGTATCTTCCGGCCTTTACCAAGCATTCCTGAACAGAGTATTCGCTATTACTAACCGATATTTATTGCAATACTCAATTAGTCTTTGTCCTCTCTCATTCCTACTGTTGTTGTTGTTGTGGTCTTCAGTCCTGAGACTGGTTTGATGCAGCTCTCCATGCTACTCTATCATGTGTAAGCTTCTTCATCTCCCAGTACCTACTGCAACCTACATCCTTCTGAATCTGCTTAGTGTATTCATCTCTTGGTCTCCCTCTACGATTTTTACCCTCCACGCTGCCCTCCAATGCTAAATTTGTGATCCCTTGATGCCTCAAAACATGTCCTACCAACCGATCCCTTCTTCTAGTCAAGTTGTGCCACAAACTTCTCTTCTCCCCAATCCTATTCAATACCTCCTCATTAGTTACGTGATCTACCCACCTTATCTTCAGCATTCTTCTGTAGCACCACATTTCGAAAGCTTCTATTCTCTTCTTGTCCAAACTGGTTATCGTCCATGTTTCACTTCCATACATGGCTACACTCCATACAAATACTTTCAGAAACGACTTCCTGACACTTAAATCTATACTCGGTGTCAACAAATTTTTCTTCTTAAGAAACGCTTTCCTTGCCATTGGCAGTCTACATTTTATATCTTCTCTACTTCGACCATCATCAGTTATTTTGCTCCCCAAATATCAAAACTCCTTTACTACTTTAAGTGTTTCATTTCCTAATTTAATTCCCTCAGCATCACCCGATTTAATTTGACTACATTCCATTATCCTCGTTTTGCTTTTGTTGATGTTCATCTTATATCCTCCTTTCAAGACACTGTCCATTCCGTTCAACTGCTCTTCCAAGCCCTTTGCTGTCTCTGACAGAATTACAATGTCATCGGCGAACCTCAAAGTTTTTACTTCTTCTCCATGAATTTTAATACCTACTCCGAATTTTTCTTTTGTTTCCTTTGCTGCTTGCTCAATATACAGATTGAATAACATCGGGGAGAGGCTACAACCCTGTCTCACTCCTTTCCCAACCACTGCTTCCCTTTCATGCCCCTCGACTCTTATAACTGCCACCTGGTTTCTGTACAAATTGTAAATAGCCTTTCGCTCCCTGTATTTTACCCCTGCCACCTTCAGAATTTGAAAGAGAGTATTCCAGTTAACATTGTCAAAAGCTTTCTCTAAGTCTACAAATGCTAGAAACGTAGGTTTGCCTTTTCTTAATCTTTCTTCTAAGATAAGTCGTAAGGTTAGTATTGCCTCACGTGTTCCAACATTTCTACTCCCTCCCGTACAACCGCATTCCAATCTTCCATAACTATTAGATTTTCATCTTTCTTAAGATACTTAATTACCTGTTTAATGTCCACATATACTTTCTCTATCTCTTCATCTTCTGCTTGCGAAGTTGGCATGTATACTTGAACTACTGTCGTCGATGTTCGTTTGGTATCGTTTCTGATGAGGAGAACACTCTTCGACCTGCCTTCCTATTCGTAACGAATCCTACCCTCGTTATACCATTTTCTGCTGGTGTTGATATTACCGTCTTTCCATTTCAGTGATCTCCACTATATCTAGATTGAGCCTCTGCATTCCCCATTTTAAAATTTCTACCTTCAGTGCCATGTTCAAATTTATGACATCCCACATTTAAACTCGCAGAACGTTATCGTTTCGTCTGTTATTCAATCTTTTTCACTTGGTCACCTTCCCCTTGGCAGCTCCCTCCCACAGACCCGAATGGGGGACTAGTCCAGAAACTTTTGCCAATGGAGAGATCATCATGACACTTTTTTCAGTTGCAGGGCACATGTCCTCTGGACACATTACGTGTCTTTATTGCAGTGATTTCCATTGCCTTCTGCATCCTGATTTTTCCGCCTTTTTGATCCAGTTGCCCACCCTGACGACAAGAGTGCCCTGAACCTCTGCCCTCCCTTCCGCCATGTTTGACTAGGCTGTTGGCAGAACTAGGATGATTTTGTATGCTGGAAGTCATTGGCCGCCATTGCTGATGATTTTCATTCAAACTTTAAACAATACGACGTTCGAACCCGGGACCGAGGACGTTATGATTACTCGTCAAAGACAGTACCCATAGACTACGAATGAAACCGCAGTGTGTTGTACGAATATATAATTTCGCTGGCACATTCAGTGGCATATGTGAGTACTGTCTGCAAAATGTATCACGTATACAGTTAGAAGCAGAGAAATAATAGACTAAAACGCGAAACTTCGTACACCAGTTTTACTGCCTGAACAGCGACAATGTAGTAAGCGATAAACTTTTCTCTTCAATCATTTTGTGCGAGTTGTAAGCGAAAAATGGTTTCGTAAAAGTTTTAAATTATGTGTAATCACTGCAAGTCGCTAAGTGCTCTCATTCTCACATACGGGATGAAAGAAGTATAAATATTCGCGCTTCATGGGCTACGCTGCTTTTTAACCATCTTCGCCAACCCTTTGATAGATGGTTCTTACACCTATAGCCATTCATTTCGGACAATAAGTGATATGTGTACCAATTTTGGTTGAAATTGGTGAAGGAGATGTAGAATACTCACGCAGACATATATGCATACATACATATGTACCTACATCCATTTTTTGTAGTATGTACGTATAAGGTAGAAATTTAAGGAGATGTAACCTGGATAAACTGAAAGAACCACAGGTTGTAGAGAGTTTCAGAGAGAGCATTAGGGGACGATTGATAAATACTTGGGAAAAGAATACAGTAGAAGAAGAATGGGTAGCTTTGAGAGATGAAACAGTAACGGCAGCAGAGGTTCAAATAGGTAAAAAGACGAGGGCTAGTAGAAGTCCGTGAGCAACAGAAGAGATATTGAATTCAAATTGACCAAAGGAGAAAATATAAAAATGCACTAAATGAAGCAGGCGAAAAGGAATACAAACGTCTCAAAAATGAGATCGACAGGAAGTGCAAATTGGTTAAGGAAGGATGGCTAGAGGACAAATGTAAGGATGTAGAGGCGCATATCACTAGGTGTAAGGTAGATATTGCGCACAGGAAAATTAAAGAGACGTTTGGAGAAAAGAGAACCACCTGTATGAATATCAAGAGCTCAGATGGGAAACCAATCATAAGCAAAGAAAGGAAAGCAGAAAGGTGTAAAGGGTATATAAGGTTCTATACAAGGGCAACGTACTTGAGGGCAACATTATGGAAATGGAAGAGGTCGTAGATGAAGAAATGGGAGATATGATCATACCTGAAGAATTTCACAGAGCACTGAAAGACCTAACTCAAAACAAGGCCTCGGGAGGAGACAACATTCCATTAGAACTACTGGTAGCCTTGGGAGAGCCAGCTTAGACAAAACTCTACCATTTGGAGAGCAAGATGTATGAGACAGGCGAAACACCCTCAGATTTCACGAAGAATATAATAATTCCAATCCCAAGGAAAGCAGGTGTCGACAGGTACGAAAATTACCGAACTATCAGTTTAATAAGTCATGGCTGTAAAATACTAACACGAATTCCTTACAGACGAATGGAAAAACTGGTAGAAGCTGACATCGGGGAAGAGCAGTTTGGATTCTGTAGAAATGTTGGAACACGTGAGGCAATATTGACCACACGACTTATCTTAGAATATAGATTCAGGAAAGGCAAACCTACGTTTCTAGCATTTGTAGACTTAGAGAAATCTTCTGACAATGTTGAGTGGAATACTCTCTTTCAAATTCTGAAGGTAGCAACGGTCAAATACGGGGAACGAAAGTCTATTTAAAATTTGTGGCTCAAATGGTTCAAATGGCTCTGAGCACTATGGGACTCAACATCTTAGGTCATAAGTCCCCTAGAACTTAGAACTACTTAAACCTAACTAACCTAAGGACATCACACACACCCATGCCCGAGGCAGGATTCGAACCTGCGACCGTAGCAGTCCCGCGGTTCCGGACTGCAGCGCCAGAACCGCTAGACCACCGCGGCCGGCTAAAATTTGTGCAGAAACCTGATGGCAGTGATAACAGTCGAGGGACACGAAAGGGAAGCAGTGATTGAGAAGGGAGTGAGACAGTGCTGTAGCCTAACCCCGATGTTATTCAATTTGTACACTCAGCAAGCGGTAAAGGAAACACAAGAAAAATCTGGAGTAGGAATTAAAATCCATGAAGAAGAAATAAAAACTTTGAGGTTTGCCGATGACATTGTTATTCTGTCAGAGACAGCAAAGGACCTGGAAGAGCAGCTGTCTTTCAAGACAGTGTCTTGAAAGGAGGATATAAGATGGACATCAATAAAAGCAAAACGAGGATAATGGAATGTAGTCGAATTAAATGAGGTGATGCTAAGGGAATTAGATTAGGAAATGAGGCACTTTAAGTTGTAGATGAGTTTTGCTATTTAGGGAGAAAGTAAATGATGATGGTCGAAGTAAAGAGGATATAAAAAGTAGACTGGCTATGGCAAGAAGAGCGTTTCTGAAGAAGAGAAATTTGTTAACATCGAGTATAGATTTATGTGTTACGAAGTCTTTTATGTAACTATTTGTATGAAGTGTAGCCATGTATGGAAGCGAAACATGGACGATAAATAGTTTAAACAAGAAGAGAATATCAGCTTTCGAAATGTGGTGCTACAGAAGAATGCTGAAGATTAGATGGGTTGATCAAAATGGCTCTGAGCACTATGGGACTCAACTGCTGAGGTCATTAGTCCCCTAGAACTTAGAACTAGTTAAACCTAACTAACCTAAGGACATCACAAACATCCATGCCCGAGGCAGGATTCGAACCTGCGACCGTAGCGGTCTTGCGGTTCCAGACTGCAGCGCCTTTAACCGCACGGCCACTTCGGCCGGCTGGGTTGATCACGTAACTAATGTGGAGGCGCTGAAGAGAATTGGGAAGAAGAGGAATTTGTGGCACAAGCTGACTAAAAAAAGGGATTGATTTGCACGAAACATTCTGAGGCATCAAGGGGTTACCAATTTAGTATTGGAGGGAAGCATGAAGGGTAAAAATTGTAAAGAGAGACCAAGGGATGAATACACTAAACAGATTTAGAAGGATGTAGGTTGCTGTAGTTACTGGGAGATAAACAGATTCAAAAGGATGTAAGTTGCAGTAGTTACTTGCAGATAAAGAAGCTTACACAGGATAGAGTAGCATGGAGAGCTGCATCAAACCAGTTTCTGGACTGAAGACCACAACAACAACAACACGGATTTATCTTTCGTAATATGCGTCAGAACGTATCGGTGGTGTTTAATTAATAGCTCTTTAACATGGTGTATTATAAACGCCACTATTGACAACATATCACTTAATGGTTATATCTGTCAACGTGTATCTGAAGCTACACACACATTACATACCTTTACTCTGAAGAATCTTTTTGTACTACAAGTTCAAGTTGGAACACTAAGAGTTCTTACCGTTCGGTTCCCACATCTAAACGATGCTTGATGCCCTGTTTTGGATAACACATTTTGAGATCACGCTTATAAACGAGATAGCGAAATGCGACTCAGCATCGTCTATTGTGCGACATATCTGTCTAGATTTTCGAGAAAAATTAGAAAAATTGCGTTATAAGCACGTGACCCATAAAGTTAGTCTATTGTTTTTAACTTGAACTTAGATATTACCGGATTTAAAAAAAAAACTAAATTGCTCTACGATTATTAATATCCGTTATGTCTCCATTTTTATGTAATAGTTATTTTCCAGTCATCCTGAATTTTCTCAGTCTGAAAATTTTTTTGCATGATCAATAGGCCTATAATTTCTAAGGTTTTTGGACGAGCTGATTTCAGGAGGGCTGCAACAATTCCGTCTTCATTAGATGCTTTGGTATTTCTTAACTCTTTAATTTGTCTAGCAATTTCCTCCTTATTTGCTGTTTGCGAATATTAATTATTTTGTTAGGGGAATGTCTGGTAGGAATCTCTCTGTGGGTGCAGGTCAGTCTAGAAGTTCAAAAAAAATTACGAAGCTTCTGCAGTTTTTTTGATATTAACCACCAACAGTCTATTTTTATTTATCTAAGTAGAGATTTTGGGGTTGGTACCCATTTATTTTTGTCTCGAAAGTTTTATATAAAGTCCTAGAGTTGCGTTTCAGAGGTGTTCTTCAGTTTCACAGCGTTTACAGCTGACAAATTTTCTTTTTGTTTGTTTAATTAATTTTGAGGCTTCTCTTCCAGTTCCTAGGAACATGTTATGTGGATTTTCTGATTTGTTACTATTCTATTTTTTGATGTCTTGTGTCGAAAGTTTACTGCCTATGCACAATCTTCATTCCACTATGGATGTATTTCCACCTTTTTGAAGGCATCGAGGTTTGGGCAGTTTTTATAAACTTTTAGTTGTTCTTAGTTTTGTGATTCCATTTTGTCGATTTCGGTTGCTAATAGCGGTGATCGGATTTTACTATTATCAAATTTAGGAATTACTGACACTTGTTTGCTGAACGTTTACAGTTTCAAATTTAGTTTTACTGACGTTAGTTAGTGATCTGTGTCAATATTTGTTCTTCTGCGTACCTAATATTTAAAATCTGTTTGTGGTATGCATGCAAGATTGCGATGTGATTAATTTGGAATTCACTTTCTCAAAATGGGTTGACAGAATTTTGAGACTGAAATTTCTACACAGATCTATCAGTCTCTTTCCATTTTATTTGATCTGTTAGAGCACAGGGAATTCATCATCCGTTTTCCTGAATTCTCCGTCTTTTCCGAACTGTGCCTTACAATCGTCCTTTAGAATTTTCACATGATTTTGTATAATTGTATATATTGTATTTTCTACCACTTCCCGTGACTTATTTACTTTTTTCTGTGCTTGTTTTATTTCTTGGTTGATTGACATATGTGCATTAATCACCGAAAACATTTTATGTGCATATTTCTAGGAAATTGTCGCAGGCTAAGGCTGTCTTGTGAAATTGCGAATGGAGCCCCCAGATAGGTGTAAAAGGATTTTTTGTCTGTTTTACTTTTGTACGGTCTGAAATTCCCAGAATCCGGGTGTTCTCTTATAACAGTGTTGTTTATTGCATGACTAAAATGTTAATTTTTTTCTTTCAAGTGTTTCTTTTAATTTATAGAGCTTTCCTGGTTTTAGGAGTGAGTTAACGTTGATTGTGGGGAAAAATTTTTGATTCTGGGCTTAGATTAGCAAGAGGATTCGAATTTCGTCTGATGTGGGTTACAACATTTCGGACTAGTGTCCCGAGAATCCAATAGACTAGATGCGCCACTGATAGCGTGGGATTTGTTACTTCCTGGAGGAATTTTGCGAAAACGCTCCATTGTTGCCATGGGGATTATAAGGTTGAGTTTGTAAAAAAGGAAAAAAAAAGGTTGTCAGGGTCGGAGGGATTAGCTGCAGAATTTTAAGTTACTGGCGCATCTTTGCTGAGCAGACGTCATTGCTGCATGATCCCAGTCAGGAGCAAAGTGGATTTTGTTAAATGAGATGCCTCCTCTGCTAGTTCCTCCGTACTGAGATCCGATCTCTCCACCTTCGGCAAGGGGCTCTCAGAAGGTTCTATCACCCGTGGCAGGTGAATCCTGGTGGAGTTAGATATTATCTTAACGTCTGTTCTCTACCTTTATCACTGAAAACTGGTTTACTCTAAGACGCCATATAACTCAAAAACATGAAATAGTACAATGTTTCATAAATATACTGTAGCCATTTGACTGTTCACAGCAAAGAAATTTACTAAAACTGCGTCTGTATTGTGCCTGAGTTCTATATGAAGAAAGCAGACGCGTCCTGGTCATCAGCAGGTAAGCTGCCTCCGTTAAGCCTCGAATAGATACTGGCAGCTCCTCAAGAACGCTGCCACCCTGCGTAGAGGGCAACAGTATAAATACTCCAAGTCGGGGCCGTCGCTCCGCCTGGAAAACAATCACTGTCTCCAGCTCAAGCGCATTGCTGTGACACTGTCATTAAAAAAAACTAGGGTAGTTGTTTTTTTTAGATTTTTCTTTACATTCGTAACTCAAAGAGAGCTGTGGCTCAGTTCGCCGGACTCGTTTGGGAAATAACATCAGTCTTTGAAAGGTTTTTCCCTGTGACTTGTTTATAATGATAGGAAATGCAGTTTTAATAGGCAACTGTCTTCTCATCAACTGAAAAATTAGCTTCGTAAAATATAGGTATCAAGGTGGTCATCGATAATGCTCTTTTGCCTGTGATGTTAAAAGTCTCTTTCACATTAAAATTTTCCGCAAATAATAAGTTTTAGTGGAAAATCGATATGCAGTGTGAGATGCTTTTCTAACGATACCTCATTCATTCCTGTAAGATTACGATTTGTTCAGAAAAAGGGATGATGTCTTGAGAAATAATATACAGGGTGGTCCATTGATAGTGACCGGGCCAAATATCTTACGAAATAAGCATCAAGCGAGAAAAACTACAAAGAACGAAACTCGTCTAGCTTGAAGGGGGAAACCAGATGGCGCCATGGTTGGCCCGCTAGATGGCGCTGCCATAGGTCAAATGGATATCAACTGCGTTTTTTAAAAAATAGGAACCCCCATTTTTTTATTATCTATTCGTGTAGTACGTAAAGAAATATGAATGTTGGACCACTTTATTCGCTTTGTGATAGATGGCGCTGTAATAGTCACAAACGTAGAAGTACGTGGTATCACGTAACATTCCGCCAGTGCCGACGGAATTTGCTTCGTGATACATTACCCGTGTTAAAATGGACCGTTTACCAATTGTGTTGATGTATGGCTATTGTGATCAAAATGCTCAACGGACGTGTGCTATGCATGCTGCTCGGTATCCTGGACCACATCATCCAAGTGTCCGGACCGTTCGCCGGATAGTTACGCAATTTAAGGAAACAGGAAGTGTTCAGCCACATGTGAAACGTCAACCACGACCTGCAATGATGATGCCCAAGTAGGTGTTTTAGCTGCTGTCGCGGCTAATCCGTACATCAGTAGCAGACAAATTGCGCGAGAATCGGGAATCTCAAAAACGTCGGTGTTGAGAATGCTACATCAACATAGATTGCACCTGTACCATATTTCTATGCACCGGGAATTGCATGGCGACGACTTTGAATGTCGTGTACAGTTCTGCCACTGGGCACAAGAGAAATTACAGGACGATGACAAATTTTTTGCACGCGTTCTATTTAGCGACGAAGCGTCATTCACCATCAGCGGTATCGTAAACTGGCATAATATGCACTATTGGGCAATGGAAAATCCACGATGGCTGCGACAAGTGGAACATCAGCGACCTTAGCGGGTTAATGTATGGTGCGGCATTATGGGAGGAAGGATAATTGGCCCCCATTTTATCGATGGCTAATTTCCTACGTAATGTTCTACCGATCTTACTATAAGATGTTTCACTGCATGACAGAATGGCGATGTACTTCCAACATGATGGATGTCCGGCACATAGCTCGCGTGCGGTTGAAGCGGTATTGAATGGCATGTTTCATGACAGGTAGATTGGTCGTCGAAGCACCATACCACGGCCCGCACTTTCACCGGATCTGACGTCCCCAGATTTCTTTCTGTGGGGAAAGTTGAAGGATATTTGCTATCGTGATCCACCGACAACAGACAACACCTGACAACATGCGTCAGCGCATTGTCAATGCATGTGCGAACATTACGGAAGGCGAACTACTCGCTGTTGAGAGGGATGTCGTTACACGTATTGCCAAATGCATTGAGGTTGACGGACATCATTTTGAGAATTTATTGCATTAATGTGGTATTTACAGGTAATCACGCTGTAACAGCATGCGTTCTCAGAAATGATAAGTTCACAAAGGTACTTGTATCACATTGGAACAACCGAAATAAAATGCTCAAACGTACCTACGCTCTGTATTTTAATTTAAAAGACCTACCTGTTACCAACTGTTCGTCTAAAATTGTGAGCCATATGTTCGTGACTATTACAGCGCCATCTATCACAAAGCGAAAAAAGTGGTCCAACTAAAACATTCATATTTCTTTACGTACTACACGAATATGCAATTAAAAATGGGGGGTTCCTGTTTTAAAAAACGCAGTTGATATCCGTTTTACCTATGGCAGCGCCATCTAGCGGGCCAATCATACCGCCATCTGGTTTCCCTCTTCAAGCTAGTCAAGTTTCGTTCTTTGTAGTTTTTTCGTTTGATGCTTATTTCGTGAGATATTTGGCCCGGTCACGATCAATGGACCACCCTGTATAAGATTGCAAACTGTGTGTGTCTGTGTTGAGGCAGCATAACTGGTAGCATGCAAATAGCGGGACTTATTCATCCAGTACGGCATTTGAGAATGAGACAACCTAGCTATTATCCAACCAAGACTACACATAATTCCAAGCCTTTACTAAACTTTTCTTGCTGACACCCCCCAAAAAACGATGAAAGTTTTTTACCAAGTGTTGCCTTTTCGTTGTCTAAGCAGCCAAACTGCACCATCAACCATGACGTTTTAATTTATTACTTCTTTTAGTACCAACTATATTCGTAACACATATACAACTGAATGTACCTGCAAAATTATATCATTTTACGTCACATAGTTAAGGAGATGACGTCATAAACATTTAGATACGTTATCGCTTAAAATGGTGCGAAAATTGCCCAAACTACATTCATCCAACGTTTCATAATGAGAGCACTTAGCGACTTCCGACAAATTTTACGCATAATTTCAAACCTCTCCTAAACTTTTTCTCGCTTACATTGCTAAAGACAAATATTTAATACATTTTTAAAATAATCAGGCTTTTGAAGCTGTTTTACGCGCGAGTGTTCGATTCTTTGAAGAATCGCGGTTTACAGATTAGAAAGAAGACAAACAGTCTGTGTATTTAAAAAATGTATTCATATAGAAAGATACACTAAGGTTAAAGGGGTGAAACTGTCATTAACCTGAAGACGCACATTATTGCCATAGTGTCTCAGTAGGTATGCTCCTGTTGCGATGGTATGTGCTTGCCTTCCTCCGGCCTTTGAATTAGTTTACTCGACCAGTTTTAGGGGGACTTACAGTTTAACGTGGACCGAAAAGGATCTCGGCATTTTTCACAGCAACAAACATTACCAGAGGCGAAAATTGTTATAAATGGTATATACAGTCCTAGAATAATTGCGAAATCTCTGACTTTCCACGTTGTTAAGCGTAAAATGGGTGTGATCCATCCTGCAGGCCTGCTAACGTCTGTCATTATTGAAAACTATAAATTTGCAAAGATTTCGGACGAGCCCCGTTACGTTTGTCTTATTACGTTAAAAACTTAACATTATATCTCTTAATGAGAAGACTATAATAGTATGTTAAATTTTTAAATTTTGTTATTAATTACGCGAAATGTTGAAAATTAGATTTCTGTCAGCCTTGGAAGTCGTTAGATGGATAAGCTGCTATTGGACCCTGTTCCGGATAGCAGCTTGACTTTAACATTGAAGAGGCTGACTGTGTGCAATACTCGTATATCCATGGTGGAAAAGCAAACAGGCCTAGGCTTCGACGACCGTTGTCTGTTTTGCAAAACTGCTCCGTTTGTGTTCACGTAGTCGTGTTATATTGACCAAAGTCTGAGCCCTGTTTAAATGGTACGACTATCAGTAATAACTGGTAGCATTCAACCGTCTGTGTCCAACATACAACTCAAAAACGAGTTTTGAGAAACAGTGCTCTCCTATCATCAGGATGTCAACGCCTGGAGAGGCGTCAATTTGACACATTCGAAGCCGACAGCGGATCGAGAGGACGCTGTCTGGTAGGGGGTGCGGTATCTGTTGCGGCGACTACCGACTGAAGTAGGCGGTTTTAATTTGAGAGGAGGACTCACGGCCCAGTGCTTCGTTTTTCATTTTATGTCCACCGTATATGTGTTTTTATACATTTTTAGCGTTTTGAACTAGCGAGCTGAGTCTGACAACCTTATGATGACAGCATTGTCTCCCGAACGCATTGCTGAGTTGTGTGTAGTACATAAAACGGTTGAATCTTATCACTTTTTACCGCTAAAATACAACAACCGCTACCTCACGACCTTAAAATTGATTATGTTAAATCATGAGGTATTCATGAGAGTGGTATAATTACTACTAACTGGTGAACTTGAAGTTTCATTGAAGATTAATCCACGTTCTGAACAATGTGAAGACTTTTCAGCTGACTCCAGCAATAGGTTCTGGACAGTACTGTGGATGTTTTCGTTGTCGAGATCTAATACTTATAGTTTCTATAGGAACACTGTGCTTTTCTTAGTCAGGGAACGAGGATATTTTTGTTCTATATACAAATTTCGTACGCAATATTACTTGTAAACGCGATAAAAAAAGCTTCAAAGTTGCTTCGCAATAGTTTCTTTGACGCAAAATTGAAACAAATCCAAATTTACGTATACAGGATGTACCATAATTAATGGCGTAAACGCATACAGTTGGAAGTACACGATACTAGAAGCAAAAAAGTCTCAGTAAATATAGGGTCGAAAATGCATACCTTAAGAGCTACGAACAATTTTTCATCTTCGATACTGTGAAGCAAATCTCTTCTACTGCAAGTTCGTTGCTTTCCATTTTGGTATGTGGTAGTATGGACCAAATTAAGAAAAAAATGTCCAGCAAACATGTGGTCTAAAACGCATACCTTAAAAGTTACGAGCACTTGATCATTAGAAGAGTTGCGTTTCGAAGTAGCAAAGATGAACAAGTGGTCATAGCTCTTAAGGAATGCATTTAAAGCACATGTTTACTGGACTTTCTTTTTATTTTTTTGGTCCATATTACCAGTTCCCAAAATATGGAAAGCAAAGAACTTCCGGTAGAAGAAGTTTGTTTCACAGTAACGAAGACGAAAAATTGTTAGTAGCTCTTAAGGTATACTTTTCCGACCCCATGTTTACTGAGACTCTTTTGCTTCTAGTACCGTGTACTTTCGACTGTATGCCTTTACGCCATTATTTATGATACACCCTGTATATCTGATACCCCCAACTATTCACGGAAGTCCGTTGGAGCCAAATTTCACACAAGTGCCACTTCAAGGTGCTCGTTCGGAATCAGTTGGGTGTGTTGTTAGAATACGATCCGAACAGGAGATTAAATTTTGTGAGCCAGTGATGGTTCGAGGAACCGACTTTAATCTGTCTCATTATCTATTTACTTCTCGTGAAATGGCCTTCAAGTTGTCGAGAGAGGTAAACCGACCGTTCGATTCTTAATCGCAGTCGAAAAATCAAATTGTTTCAGACTAAGCGCTGACTCAATCAGGCTTTAAAGTTTGTTGACCAATATCAAGTGGTGTAAATGGTTCGTATTTTATTAATGCTAACGTTACTGGAAACTTGTAATAAAATTTCTTTACGCGATAGTTTTACCAGGAATCATGTTGGAGTGGTGTGCAGACATTTGCCACGCCGGACATTTGCCACGATTTTACCTGCTCCGAAGGGTTGGGTCCCTTGTCTCCCCCTCCCCCACCTCCTCCTCACCTGCCACCCGACCCTGGAATTCACGTGGACTGTGTCCAGTCAACGAACCTGCACACTGGTCGCAACAGAAGTCCTTACGATCGGTTTGCTTTTGAAGTTCCTAACGTTAACACCAGTATGGAAGTTATTACAACGAACAAGGGCAGGCCCTCTGCTCATTACAATGGTTACGCGTATCTTAAACAGAAGGAATCTAAAAAAGGTGTTGTTACGTGCATGTGCTTACGCTGAAAAGCGGATCATTGCAAGGGAAAGCTGCTTTCGATGAACGGGGAAGTGTTGAACGTATTAGAACATCTCTGTGGACCACCTGACGATGCGGCTCTGAAAGTGAGAAAGCAAGTGGAAAGGGTGAAGAGAAAGTCTCGAGAAGAAACTACACTGTTATCGGAGATATACGCGGATGAAATGGGAAATCTACATAATAAAGGTTATGACTTTGTTACAGCGATGCCTAATTCAGAATCTATGAAGAGAACCATGCGTCGTCGACAGTCAAGCGCGGGGGATCCAACAAGAGCCTAAGAACTCTTACGAAATTGATCTTCATGAAGATCTATTAAATGGGAGATGGCAGTAGTTTTCTTCTAGAATACTATAGATTATAGGAGAGAATAATGATTTTTAGTGGAAGCAAAGGAAAAGAAAGTTTAAAAACATGTTCCTATTTTTTTATGGATGGAAAATTTAAGAGCTTCAGCAAGCAGTTTGCACAAATCTGCACCATACACGTGGACTTAGGAGGCCCGATTAAAGAAACAAACATTCTTCCTACTGTATTTGCACTGCTCCCAAATAAGAAGAAAGACAAATATGTTCGTCTCTTTCGTCCTAAAGAAGTGAATGTCGATTTTGAGGCAGCTGCGATATCGGCCATTCGTCAAGTTTTTCACACAACTGAAATAAATGGATGCTATTTCCATATGAAGAAGAGTTTATGCAGAAGAATTCAAGTTCTCAGTCTAACTGAGGAGTACCGCCAGAACGAGGATTTAAGACTTCACGTCAGCATGTGTGCAGCGCTGGCATTTGTAAAGCCGGAGGACGTAAGCAATGGATGGATTGAAATTCATGGTTCAAATGGCTCTGAGCACTATGGGACTTAACATCTATGGTCATCAGTCCCCTAGAACTTAGAACTACTTAAACCTAACTAACCTAAGGACAGCACACAACACCCAGCCATCACGAGGCAGAGAAAATCCCTGACCCCGCCGGGAATCGAACCCGGGAACCCGGGCGTGGGAAGCGAGAACGCTAACGCACGACCACGAGATGCGGGCTGAAATTCATGCAGAAGCTCCTAATAACGGAAGGCTCTCTCAATTTTTTGACTACTTTGTGGACGACTGGTTAGAGAATGAGGATATCCCAATAGAAATGTGGAACTGCCACGGGAAAAAACACTGAACGACGAATGCTGTTGAAGGGTGGCACAACAAAATACGAGGGCGGTTCAGAAAGTAACCTCCGATTGGTCACAGTGCGGGTTGTGGGGGGAGTAGCGACGCCATCTGTGCGTTCACGCACTCAACAGGTCAGTCAGCATCAAGCCGTGGTCGAGTGAACGTCGTACCTGCGCTAGTTTAGTTTTTGTGGCAGTTTGAAATGTGTGCTGCAATAGAAAACCCCGCCAAATGTGAAGTGCGTGCTGTCATAAGGTTTTTTATAGCCAAAGGATATTCTGCAGCAGCTATTCATCGTGAGCTTTGTGCCGTGTACAGACCAAGAGTTATGAGTGAAGGAGTTGTCCGTGAATGGGTACGTTTATTTAAAGGTGGACGAGAAAACGTTCATGATGAAGAGAGGAGTGGTAGACCATCATTGGTGACTGACGAACTCGTTCAGACAGTTGATGCAAAAGTTCGTGAAAATCGACGTTTCTCAATGTCGGAGTTGTCTACTGGTTTTCCACAGATTTCTAAGACTCTCTTGTACGAGATAGTGACAGCAAGATTGGGTTACCATAAGTTCTGTGCACGATGGGTGCCCAAAATTCTTACCGACCACCACAAAACTCAAAGAATGGCCTCTGCATTAGACTTTCTGTCACCAGAATGAGATTTTCACTCTGCAGCGGAGTGTGCGCTGATATGAAACTTCCTGGCAGATTAAAACTGTGTGCCCGACCGAGACTCGAACTCGGGACCTTTGCCTTTCGCGGGCAAGTGCTCTACCAAGTGGTAGAGCACTTGCCCGCGAAAGGCAAAGGTCCCGAGTTCGAGTCTCGGTCGGGCACACAGTTTTAATCTGCCAGGAAGTTTCACTTTCTGTCACGTTATGAGGACGAAGGAGAACCATTGTTAAACAGAATCGTGACCGGTGACGAAACCTGGATTAAGTACGTGAACCCTGAGACAAAAGAACAATCAAAGATGTGGGCACATTCAAATTCGCCTACCAAACCAAGAAAAGCCTCGCAAGATTTTTCTGCCAGAAAACTGATGGCAACGGTGTTTTGGGATGCCAAAGGGGTGTTGTTGGTTGAATTCATGGAACGTGGTACGACCATTAATCAAGACGTGTACTGTGAAACAATAAAAAAGTTACGACGGGCTATACAGAACAAACGCCGTGGTATGCTGACTTCCGGTATCGTTTTTTTGCACTATAACGCCCGTCCTCTGCTCGCAGAACAACGGCCCTTCTTGAGTCCTTCAAGTGGGACGTTATCAACCATCCACCTTACAGCCCAGACCTGGCGCCAAGTGATTATCACCTCTTCATGCATTTGAAGAAATGGCTCGGGTCACAGCGGTTTGATGACGACGAAGAGCTCAAAGATGCGGTCACAGGCTGGCTCCAGGCACAAGCGGGTGATTTTTATGCAGAAGGAATTTCAAAGCTTGTGAAGAGATACGATAAGTGCCTCAATCGCTATGGAGACTATGTAGGAAAATATTGCAAAGATGTAGTTGTAAGATGTATATATTAAAATATTTTTATTTAACTTGGTGTATTTTTTTAAATCAACCGGAGGTTACTTTCTGAACGGCCCTCGTACATAGTATTATTGGAAACCCTCACCCAAGAATGACCTATTTGGTGTATTGCTTGAAGAGGGAAGCAGAGCTCACAAACCGCATGTACATGAAATTGGAAATGAGTCTTGAAGGTAAGAAGAGGAAGAAGAAGTACTTGAAGCTGGACGACAGTGTACAGAATCGTAAAGAATTATGAAGAGACTGGCAACATTAGGCCTTACTTGAAAGCCATTGCACATATTCAGAAACTGGACTAAAATATATTAAAAATAATGTATTAAAAAACTATGAAGACCACTGAGTCCTCGCAAATTACTGAATTAAAATTATTAAAACACTGAAGCAGCATTATCGGCGCTAATGTTACGTTGTACTTGTAAATAGAGTGTACATTAGTTCAGCCTACTTAGGCTGATTTTAAACACGCCAAAATGGTAAACTGTCATTTATCATTTTGACAGTCCAAATCCTGTGCAAAGTGTAATGGGAATCAGCCTCACAAAAGTATCCCTAAATAGCTTAACGATGTAACTAGCTGGTCCCAGCTCGGTTCACTAGCGCGTAATCAAGAAGCAGTGAAATTTGGCTTAAAGAAGCCAAAATTAAACGTCACTCAAATGATCCTCCTGTAACCAGAATTTAGTTACATCTAACTTTTTTTCAATAGCAATTTCCTATTTAATTTAGAGCTCCTTTTGTTGTCACATTAAGATAACATTTTTCTACCTTCTAACATTATGGCCATATTATTAAATAATTGTGAATTCTAAAATTATTTTCTGAACCTTGAGAGTCGCAACTACCACCTAAAGAGCCTTTCCGCTGGTTTACGTAATATAGGACCAGAATCTCTTTGGATTTTCCGCCACATTTCTAGAGAAATTTTTGTTGTGGAAACTATTAAATGCATCTCGCATTGAAATCCGCATCAAGTTTCGAGCCTCAGTAAAACTTCGCCAATCTTGGAGATTTTGCGTTCGCCTAAATTATAAGTGCCTTTTTCGGTGCTCCTGCAGCAGCTTTCTGTCGTGTTTTGTGTAACATGGGGGATCAGTTCCGTCTCTTATTAATTTATTTGGTATGAAACTCTCGTGTTCTGTTGATACTATTTCTTTGAACTTAAGCCACATATGGTCTTCACTTACATAGTTTGGAAGGATTGGAGACTGTCTCTTAGAAAGACGTCAACCGAATTTTTAGCTGCTTTTATAAATAAATATATTTCGCGTTTAGTTTTGGTGTATTACTTTGTTACGGAATTGAGCCTCGCTACGGCTGTGTGTTCACTAATCCCTGTATCCGTCGTGATGCTTAGGATTATTTGTGGTTAAGAGGTCAAGTGTGTTTTCGTAACCATTTACCATTTGAATGGCCTCGTGAACTAATTGTCAAAATAACTTTAAAAAAAAGCATTTAAAACAATTACGGAAGTTGTTTTCTATCTACAATAGGGTCTGAAAATGAATTTTTGTCAACATATGGAAGGTAGATTGAAGTCACTGCCAACTATAATTGTATGAGTAGGGCACCTATTTGTATTGAGACTCAAGTTTTCTTTGACCTGTTTAGCAACTGTTTCATCTGAGACCAGGGATCGGTAAAAGGAGCCAGTCATTAATTTATTCCGGTTGTCGAATATAACCTCTGTACATACTAAGTCACAGGAACTATTTGCTTCAATGTTGCTTGTGAGATGAAACACACATTACATTATTTTTCCATATGTTCTGCTTCTTGTTTCTGTTGTAGTGCAGATCATTACAATAACGGCTTTTCCCTCCAAAACCTAGGATGCTTTCTCTGTGACCCTGTAAATACCAGAGCTAAACGATATAGAACAGCATACGTTACAAGCATAGCATTCTGTATTACCTTATTTCTAACATTTTAAAACTGTATGCCGACTTCAGATGACATGTCAATCATAGATGTTCTTATCTCTATTTTTCAGCCGTGTTTTGAACATTGTCCCGCTACACTTTATTAACTAATGTTTCACCGCAAGGTATATCGGATTTTAGAGAATAAATTAATATGGCGTATGTCGTTCTTCTTTTCAAACATTCACATACCCATTTCTTCTTTCCTGATTGTCTTTTGGGCATGCAGTTGTAGTAATTAAAGTTGGCACAAATGCAGTGGTCAAAAAGAAATAATTAGTGTACATTCGCATTCTCTTTACATCGTTGCTCCCACGCGATGGACTGTTTCTACCGCAATCAGTAAGCGCGAAAGGAAGCTACCGTACAGAGAGAGGGATCTATATTTATACTTGGCTGAACTAATTACATACTGACATAATCGTCGGTATTGCTTTCCTTTCCCAAAAGTTATAAATATTTCGATTTCGGAAAAGATCTGTATTTCGCCAAGATGTCGAAGAAGGAGGTCCCTTACGTACTGGTTGTATCGAGTAAGATGTGGAGACGGCGGTTTGAAAGCGGACAGAAGTACGAGGAAGGGCGTCCATTACCTGAGGGATCGCTACTCAAGCTACCTGGCGAAGGGGCAAATGTGGCAAATGTCCGGCGTGGCAGATATCCGGCTTTCTTTATTTACTACGCTGGGATACATAAGTACGTTTACTCTCAAATAGTAATTAAATTGAATTAATTAGTATTGTGTATAATATATTAAGTACGGTCGATGTCCTTTTGAAAGATGCAATGTGTGTCTATAGCAGTGTTGTAACGTAACCTTTTCTTCCCTTCTTACTAAGATGCACGCGTTTAGAATGTTACGTTTCTGTTTGAACTTCTTAATAATGAATCTAGTATGATTTTATATATGCATGTTTTAATGAGGTATGTCTGCTCATACTGAGTTCACAGTTTCTTTGTAGGTCTATAAAATTGAATTACACATTTCGAAACCATGTGTCTTATTCAATCTTGAAGAATCAAATGCGCGTCCGAAGACGGCTCCAGTCAGAACGCGTATCACAGTCTCATTCCAGATTTTCCTTTGCCCCTATATATCTGCAACCAAAATCCCTCGTTTATTTTCAGCAAAGGTTAACCTGTAATACCGTGACGATGATCAGTAGCGTCGAACAGTTATTCTTCCGTACGAATCGAGCGCAGACTGTTGATGTTGTGATGACGTAACTCCCACGACGCGTCGTGTAGCCGCGCCAGTTGGGCGGCCTGGGATTCCTTTCTATGTTTAACCAGGCCCAGCAGCCGCCAGGGCGAACTTTGTCCTGTCTCGCCCAGCGAGTCTCTCTCCCACTCCGAATGGTTTCCTGTCGGAGGGGGGGGGGGGGGGTAGGCAAGGGAGGGAGGAAAAGGGCAGGAGAAGGGACCAGCGGTCCAAGGCCACGCCTGTGTCTGCGTTCGCTACAACGTGTCCCTGTGTCTGCTTTCTGCGCCATTGTGAACACCAAGGTGACCTTGACCCTTTGGCCAATGACAGCCAGGTGCTGTTACACTAGATGGTCACACAACGTATATTTACTATGGATTGCCAGATGGATAGCGTTTTAAATTGCCAGATTTAACTTCCTTAATAGTCACAATCGCAGTATTCTTTTGTCCCCTTCTGTTAACCGTTTCAACATCAGTTCGTAATCTTCAGACAGCCTGCAAGATGAACAAACATTGCCTGTCGTTATTGCTGTTACAAATATTTGATCTAGCAGCATATATTTCTCAATAACGAATGATTCTGACATTCCAAAATAGTTGCAATATACAATAAACAGTTGAATGTGTAATTAATGAAGAATGTAACAATCCCTGTTCGAAAGAAAGCAGGTGCTGACAGGTATGATTATTTGTATGATTATTACCGGACTTTCAGTTCAATATGTCACAGTTGCAAAATACTAACATGAAATCGTTAAAGAATGGAAATACAGAAAGAATCAGACCTCGGAGAACATTAGTTCGGATTCGGAAGAAATGTGGAAACACGCGAGGTAATACTGAAAGTACAACTTCTGTTACAAAATAGGTTAAGGAAAGGCAGACCTACGTTTAAAGCGTTTGTAGACCTAGCGAAAGCTTTTTACAATGTTCACTGGAAAATATTCTGAAATAGTGAAGGTAAAGGGGTAAAATACAGGAACCAAAAGGCTACTTGCAACTTCTACAGAAATCAGACGGCAGTTATAAGAATCGAGGATCATGAAAGGGAAGCAGTGGTTAACAACGGAGTGAAACAAGGTTGTAGCTTATCCATGAAATTATTCAATCTGTACATTGAACAAGCAGTAAAGGGAACCAAGGAAAAATTTGGAGTAGGAATTAAAGTTTAGGGGGAAGAAGTAAAAACTCTAAGATTTTACAATGACACTGTAATTCTGTCAGAGACACCAAAGGACTTGGAAGAGCATTTGAACGAAATGGACAGTGTCCAAAGGCGGATGGAAGAAGAACAATATTAATGGAATGTGATAGAATTAAATTAGTGGCCACATTAGGTAACGAGGCACTGATAGCAGTGGACGAATTGTGCTCTTTGGGCAGCAAAAGAAATGATGATGGTCCAACCAGAAAAGATCTAAACTGTAGACAGGCAGTAGCAAGATAAGAGTTTCCAAAGAAGAGAAATTTGTTAAAATCTAATACAGATTTAAGTGTTAAGAATTTTCTGTAGGTAATTGTCTGAAGTGTGGCCATGTATGGAAGTGAAACGTGAACGATAAACAGTTCAGACAAGAAGAGAATAGAGGTTTTTGAAATATGCTGCTACAGAAGAATGCTGAAGATTAGATGGATAGATCACGTAACTAATGAGGAGATGCTGAATAGCACTGGCGAAACAAGGAATTTGTGCCACTACATGACAGGACACACTCTGAGACATCAAGGGAATACGAAGTTAGTAATGGAGAGAAGTGTTGGGGATAAAAATCGCACACGGAGATCACGAGATGAATACATTAAGCAGATTCAGGAGGATGTAGGTCGCAGCAGTTATTCGGAAATGAAGAGGCTTGCACTCGATAGAGTAGCGTGGAGAGCTGCATCCAACCAGTCTTCCAACTAAAGACAACTATTACAACATACCGGCCTACGCTTATTACTGAACGTACGTTCGTATCTGAGACTGAATTGAGGATTTCTTCGTAGGGAGGACGCAGCATGTTATCTTGGATAGAGCGTCATCAACAGAGGTAGAATTAACTTCAGGTGAACACCAAGGAAATATGTTGGACCCCTGCTGTTCATAACTGTACATTAATGACCTTGCAAGCGACATTAATACTAACCTCCGACTTTCCGCAGGTGAAATAATGAAATACATGTTGCCTGAGAAAAATCTACAGACGTCAAATCTTGGTGTAAGGTTTCAAAGTGCTGAAAAAATATGTAGCTTGCTCTTAAAGGCCGGAAATGTAAAACTGTGCACGTCACAAAACGAAAAAAAAAAAAACGTAGTATCGTGTAACTACATCATCAGTGAGTCATTACTGGAATTGGTCAACGCTACAAATATAAAATTTTTTAGGATCACGTATGTAGTCAATCTACAAAAGGAATTTTTATAAAATACTTGTCAGACCCATCCTGGAAAAAAAAGAAAATCTGGCAGCGTGAAGACAACGCAGAGTATTCTGAAAAACACTACTTGCAAAGCTTGAGACACCAGCTTTAAATAGTGAATCAAGGAAAATGCTACGTATAGCTCCCGTAAGCGAACGCTGCAAGAGATCAGGACCGTAAAATTAAGAGCTATGCATCCCGACAAACATGAAGGTATGCCAGCGCTCATGCGTATGAACGCAAGAATGAAACTTGTGCATCGTTGCACATTCACACGGAAATTGAAACAGAAATATCGTAATTTTTTGCTTGGGTTAGATCATCTAAATTAATTTCGTTCTCATCAAACTTCAAACTTAACCATGACTGATAGGCCTCGTCCTTACTGTAGGTTTACGTACAAATAATACACCACAATTTCAACACACTCTAAAGATACTTTTGGTGAGATACCATCGGCTACAAAGCAACTGAGGCACAAATATTAAGGCGGTGATGGCTTTGGTGCGAAACAAGAAACTATTCTTAATTCTGAAGGCTTTCTAGATGGCGAATGAATAAGTTTGTATTATGAATTTGATTGTAACTAGTATCATGGTGTAATGTAATCTGAATATGATTTAATTTGTTGTTCTGTAGTGTGTGGCTAAATTAATTGTAAAAAATGTAAACCAAATTCTGTCATGTGTAATACTCTAAGAAACTGTTTGCATATATCAATACAATATGAACTAAAGATGTCTTCTTACCCACCATTGCTCTTGATGCATAAACAGCCCCTGATATTGTTTTGTTTTTTTGGGAAAAGGTTTTAACTGGAGACGAAACATGAAATCCTTACTATTTTAAACAAAAACTCGACAACAGTGTAAGAAGAAATCACTCTTCTAAACTCTACCAAAAATGCGAGAATCTTCTGTTCAGAGCGTCTTCATTTACATTTACTGGCTGAAAGAGCTGATCTGTCTTTTCTTCTTTCCCACACTTGTATAGCAAAATTAGAAAAAAAAAGAAACGAAGTTGTAAGGTTTGCATTTAATGGTATGCTGCAGACAAGGCCGCAGACAACATACTAACTTTATTGGAAAATGCGAGGAATACTTGTCTGTGGTCTTGTTGAATGCATAAGGATTACACACGCCTAAAGTGTTGTTGGAAGGTAACAGGGAGGCCTTCTCCTCTCAAATTAGAACCTAATGCTTCAACCACTGCCTCACCTCCTTTAGTGGGAATGTCCCAGAGAGTAAATGCCTCTTTCCTCCTGTTTTGTGCGAAATTCATGATTGCTAATATAAAGGGTACAACTGTAAATCTTACAACGTGCAGTTCAGTGCCGTAAATGATAACGTTCAACATGTCGTAATAACTGCTGCACAAATGTATGTAAACGAAACACATTAAATGCACACATGAAGCCGGCGAACAGCTGTAATAACAAGAAATTTTTAAGTAATTTTTGGACACGTAGTACTCACCTTTCTATCAAATATGAAAACGTAGATTTCGACTACCCATGAAATTGTAATCCGAAGAGAATCGGAAGTAATTTTAAGCGCCTTAACATGCCATTACATGAGCTGGCTGTAGAGAAAAAAACAGAACTACCTATCTTCAATGAAGGTATTAGCCTTCCCTCACATTAAGCGCTTCATTATACTGTAGAAAGGGAAACTTATTCCCCTACTAGGATTTCTCTGCTTCAAAAGCTTAAATAATTATGCGCTACTTTCTTTGGGTTTGTTTTTAACGTAAGTTGTACCCGGGACGTACATGTCCCTTTTCATTTGTTGTTCTCAAAGTATGAGATATAGTTTGCATGCTAATATTTGCATAATCTATATACCGTATTTATTTTGAGACAGAAACATAATCATGTATATCACTGCCTACATCTGTCTCGTTCACAAACGGAGTGCATCATTTTGATTAGTCTCATTTTACGCCTTGATATGAAATGCCCCCTAAACAAAAGTTTATTTGCTTCATTTAGGAGACTTAAAACAGTCTTTCTGGGGCTTTATAAAATTCAGATCTCAGGCTGCGATAGTTGCAATCCGCATGGTCCATTTCTAAACTATGGTAATCAAAATATTGCGCAGGATATTAAACTGTTATGGTCACATGCTTGCTGCTTGCTTCTAGGTTTACACTCGTGGAAACATTATTTATTTAGTGTGTATTGTAGCTTCTCGCTATGAAAGAAAAAAAAATGTATCCCTAATTTGCCTTGCACGCCACTACTCTCGCTGATACATACGCTGAATGATATCACTATTGTTTCACATTTTCATGCATGCACGTTGAACACACAGCCTCGTGTCACATAAGCCAAGAATTCTCCTGTAACTTCAATGTGCCACATCGCCTCCACACAACACGTTTCAAGCGGCTTGCCGTGAGTTCGCTGCTGGTGCTGTTGCTCGCTCCTCCAGAGAACTCAGTTACGAAGTTGTGCCACACAGACTGGGGCTTGACTTTCTCTGGGCTGCGTCATATCTCGTGTCGTCCCGAAATATCCGGTGTTTACTCCCCTCCGTATACTCTCTGAGCTCTTTATCGTTTAAGCTGCTATTTCAGAGCTCACTGTTGAGGAAAAGCACAGAAGTGACAACTTTCTTGCGTCATTAGGGTTGCAGTTTCCTCTTCTCTACAGATAATTCCCAAAATCTTTTCAATCACGGATAAGAATAAACTGTTTGGCATGTAGCCTATTTTGAACAGAATCTTTATTCCAACCGTTTTCAATTTTCCACATCACTGCATTTGTTAAGGGAAGTAGTTATTACATTGAAAGCCATTAACGAACACACAGTTCATCTTTTACTGAAACTGGCAGCCGTTAACTGAAACTGCGGAAGGTATGCAAGATTGAAATTCGTTCTGACCAGATTGCACTTGGCATATAAAAATTACTTTACCGATAGGAGCTTGGTAGCAACTTTCTTCGAAACTACTTCTTTTATTAACGGTTTAGGACGGTCGCGCTTCAAGTAAATCGTTGTGTAAATCAAGTCGTTAGCACCGGGATTAACCGTGCTTCCTTGTTTTTACCTTCTTAACAGACAAGCTATTGTTGTTCCCTATCGCTTTCTCTGTGATCACTTTCACCTTGTTACTTACCGTATTATTAGATATCAGCATTTTTTCTACTAATACATTTTCCCCTGGTCGCTATTCTTCTTTCGTGTCATTTTTCGAACGGTCGACATTTCACTTTCACACAATACAAACTCATCGCCATGACATTTGTCTGACTCTAAACAGAGCTCTATATCACACAGAACCATCTGCTTAACCATCACTTCTATGAATCGCAGTTTCCTAGCACCTGGGAAATATCTCTATTCCATGTGTTCTTTCGAGTCAGACATTTTGTAAAATAAATTTCTGCGAAGAAACGAGACTCTGTCATTGCCTGATGAACGTGGAGTTATAAATTTGGAAAATAATATAGTACGTTACAACATTCTTTTTCAAAAACAAAAATTTATATTCAAAAGCAACCACAGTGCAATTGATATGGTAAGGTTTAATTTTTCCTTTTATTGAGGAAAAAAAAGTTCATTCCGACTCTGAATGATACTAATTTAAAGTACAGAAAGCTGAAGATTTCGACGAAAATTTCTTATCTAGAAGACATGTTTAAAGGAAATATAATAAGAGCTTCCATGTCTGGAAAGTGTAAAATATGCTCTGCTAATAGAAAACACCTTAAATAAAATTTATCCTGTACTAAAAGGTACCTCAGTTTGTATCTAAGCTAAACGCCACGGTTTTGAATGTATACATGTATTATACACACACACACACACAAACGCGCGGCAGGTCTTGATTTTTGTCTATCTTCGATACTGATTTAGTGTCCGTATTATGCTGTTCGTAGTAGTTGACCCACTTTCAAATTTTCTTATTCGCTGTTAGTCCTCTTGGTGCGCTACGCCTACCTGATTTTGAATTCAAGACCTTGTATTCACCTGAACCAAAACCCTATTCTTCCTGCCACTGCGCATCACGAATGTCCACTGAATCTAATTCCAATTTACCAATTTATCTTTTAAAATTAGCTAACCTGGCTACATGATTATAGGATCTACGTTCCCCACTCGACCCACAGAATTTCGTTTTTATCTTATTACAATATCTTCCTGGATAGCGCCTAGCGCCTGCCCCAAGACCCGAACAGGGGACAGTTTTACCTCCAGAATATCTTACCCAAAAGTATACCATCATCACGACAGTTCACAACGGAGCAGTGCGTCATCTGGAAATACAACAGCTGCAGTTTAACCTTGCTCTCAGCCGTCTGCATTACCAACTTTGCAAGGCCATGTTACTTAACGTCACAAGGACATATCAGTCAATGATCCAGACTGCTGCCCCTACATTAACGAAAATGCTGCCGGCCCTTTTCAGGGATCCTTCGTTAGCGCGGCCTCTCGGTGATTCGGTTGCTTCTACAGTACAGACATGTGCTTTATTGAGGTACGGAAGAAGCACTCCGCCCTCCCCCGCAGTAAGGTCCATCTTTCGTCTCATATGAATTCGAAATCTCCTTTTCCTTCCTCATATACGCCTCACTCTTTCCAGAATGACACTATTTAAAGCTAAACTCAGACAAATAAAATATACTGACAGACAGCATGGCACATCAATCCTTGAAATGGTTGTTTACAATCTCTCTCTTCGATGCGAAATATCTTTAAGTGCGAATATTTTCGATTAGGATTTACTGTGACTACTGCTGATATCGGATGAAACAACAAGTTTACTGTTACCAGTCAATGTTTATGCCTTTCCACAACGCATTTCGAACTTGCACTATCAGGTGGATTAGTGTGGATTAATATGGCATATATGTGTTGTGTCTCGACTTCGGAGTGTGATTGTATATTTGGTATACCACAACGGAGAAAGGGGTCTGTGACCACTGGAGACTGCCACAGATTATTCCAAAGCCGTAACGCAACACATATACGCCATGTTAATTCACATATGTCTGTCTGATGGTGGAAGTTCAAACTTTTGAAACGAATTGTGGAAATAATGAGTGGTAACAGTAAACTTCTTTCATTCAATAAGAAATATTCGTGACAATTCGAAATCCTGTTGCTCCTGAAGATATACCAAGCACTATGAGGCAATAGTTCAGACTCCAGACCTGCATTTGGTATGAAGAGATTTTAAACCTCCGTCAAAGCTTCAAATTTAGGTGGCCAGTAGGATCCCAAAATTGTTTGAGGCCGAAGCCGCTATGATTCGTTTGAGAAGGGCACGGACGATTTCCTTCTCCATATTTATCTGAGTATTTCTTTCTTCTGGTAGTAAGGTAGGTAGTGCAGGTAAGGTTTGGAGGGCTTGCAACCATGATTTCAATTGTTTTCTTTCGAAACGTTGACTCAGTTCCTTGCTCAGCATACTTCCCGATTCCATCCTCTCGCAAGAGTACATGTATAACTTCATTCCCTTTTCTAAAAATGGAGCGAATCTTGCAAAGAACCGGTAAATAATTGGGTACTATTGTGGTGAAATGTTATTAATGATCTTTGTCCCACTTGTTTTCCGTGCCACTCTCTGACACATAAGATATTTAGGATAATGTGCATGCCATTGATTGTAGTGAAATGTCTATACTTCCCTAAATCCACGAAATTCAAGATTGAATCAATTAAAGTGCAGACAGAGAGAGTTAAACAGTCAGTCCTCCCGCACTCTAAACGCGAATGGAACGGAAGAAACTGTGATGAGGAAAATACCCACTGCATTGCACAGTGCTTAACAGAGTGAAAAATGTCACATCTGCTCCTGCTCCGTAAGTTTTTCACATAAGTAAAGTTTCTTACATAAGGATTCTTCTAAGTCTTCTGTTTTCTTTAAATTACTCTCAGATTTCATAGCCATTTTATCTTTGATTTAGTCTTCATTCCTGTTTGAATCAGTTTAGTATCAATCAACAAGGTCCCTAGACTGAACGGAAAATAGTGGTAGCATGCTAATGGCAATGATGTTGATTACGTTGTGTATTTCTCAATAATTCCTTTTGTTTAACCTCTGACGAAGAAAGAGACCATGAGTCTTTTCAACGGATCGGTTTCATTCTACATAATCATTTTCATGTCAAAATCACAAACGTGTTACAGATGTTGTGTCATACAGCACCTGAACAGAAGTATTAATTGGGAATTCTCGGTCTGCCGGTGTGGCCATACGGTTCTAGGCGCTTCAGTCTGGAACCGCGTGACCGCTACGGTCGCAGGTTCGAATACTGCCTGGGGCATGGATGTGTGTGATGTCCTTATTCTAAGTTCTAGAGGACTGATGACCACAGATGTTAAGTCCCATAGTGTTCAGAGCCGTTTTTTTTTTTTTTTTTCCAAAGTTGAACTGCCAAGTACGGTCTGGAATACATTCCTTTATTCAACGTAGAAGAAAGTAATGGTCACTAGCTGTATTCAGTAACGTGTTATGATTATTAACACAATGATTATTAACACGATATCATTTCTCTTACAAAGTCTGCCGGATCTCCCGCACAGTTCTCTAGTAAAATTCGACAGTCGGCCCGATTCGTACATAGACGGTAAGATTCCGTTGCGAAACGTCCTTGAAACAATAAACGAGGTCACATGCTGGTTAGGATTCGACGCTGAAGTGCCGCTTTCACTCCATGACGGGACTTTTGGCGAGAGGAGGGAGGAACGGGGGAAGAAGGTGGGGATGGAATGGCTTTGAACCAGCAGGTTACATTAATAGAAGCGTCTGCGTAGCTCTTACAATATGAGTTTATTAATCTGACTTGGGAGGGAGCTCTCTTGTCCATCGGCAGAGTAAAAAACGTGGTTGTCGCCAATTTGTACAGACAGAGCTAAAAGTCGCCAGGATGAGAGAAAATGTAAGAAACCTATGTAGCAGTGCTGCAGGAGAGAAGATGTTTGGAAACATGAAGGCGTTCTCCCAGCACTACTGATTGTGGATTGTCTTGAATAATGATACCTAAAAAGGGAAGGAAGTGAAGGAACACATTGCAGATTTAATGTTACAAACGTTAGGGCAATGGTAACAGGAACACGCCCATACAAACTTCAAATCTAATGACTGCTGTACATCACATGTCAGTAACTTACCGTGTTAATTAGTACGACTGGAAACAAAGATTTCAAGCTATTTATTCCGTGATACGAAAGACTTTTTTACTACAGAGTAGCGCAAAAATGAACTATGGAAAGCATCCTAAACGACGTCCCTAAACTTTTACTGTGTTGCCGAAATATTATAACTCTGCGTTCGTTTGGCTAGTAATCAGTAAATTTACCTTGTAGGTCAGTACTATGTTAAATGGAATTATCTATTACTGATCGTTCCTTTTCATGTTTGATGTTGGCACTGTCTGGTTATTCTTTCAGAAGTTCGCCGGTTCATGATTGATGGTTCTTGTGTGGTTTAATTGGCGTTTTACAGCTGGTTTGTCTTCAAACAACGGCGCTCGCCTTGACCTCCTTCTCGCGCGGCCAGCGCTCTACGGCTACGGCCACACGAAAAATATTTCCCGCGCAGCGGCTGGCCCTTATTTCACGCAATACGCCCGACGCTGTCAGTGCTGGGGAGGGGGGAAATCGAAGCACAAGTGAGTCGATGGAGGTGCAAGCTGCGGCAACATTTACTGTGCGTAGTTACTATCAACCAAAAACGCAAACGGAAACAACACTCAGCGGATTAGGGTGCGTTCACAGCGGTACCGACAACGGGCGCCAGACGAAGTCGGCAGAGGTCACATACGCAATAAAATGAAACACAGTCGTCATTTTGACTTCTTTTTATTATGTTGCAACCAGTTGCGGTGACTCGGATCATCTTCGAAGGGGGTGAACTCCAGTCGTATACATGCCGGCCGCTGTGGCCGAGCCGTTCTATGCGCTTCAGTCCGGAACCATGCGTCTGCGACGGTCGCAGGTTGGAATCCTGCATCAGGCATGGATGTGTGTGCTGTCCTTAGGTTAGTTAGGTTTAAGTAGTTCTAAGTCTAGAGGACTGATGACCTCAGATGTTAAGTCCCATAGTGCTTAGAGCCATTTGGACCATTTTTTTAGTCGTATACATGATCCCATCAGTGGCCAACATTTATGAAATGGCTTCCGCAGACTACTGTAAAAGCTATGTCGTGTCTGCAACCATCAGTTCGAGTTGGTAGGACTTTCAGGGTTGCAATTTAGGCATAGAATGAAATCACTGGAAGACAATGGACGAACTGCATTGGCATACACGTGGACTACGTGAAAATTAAATGTAGTAAAAAAAAAGAAGAAAGAAAATGAGGGAGGGAGTGAGGGAGGAAGGAAGGAAGGAAGGAAAACCCTCACTGCCAGGTGGAGAACTTCCAATTTTACCTCATAAGTGAAGTCTAGCTCATGTGCTACGAACATGCATAGAGCTTTTTAGTGGAGTAAATACTGATGTGAGTGTCTACTTGCCTGGAGGATTGGTAAATGTATTCAGTTATTCCCGTTAACCTCCTTTGCCAGCGCTATTCACAGTGGACACACACAATGAACAACCAGTGAAAGAATAAAAGTGGAGTGTTCCGCAAAAATGTATTCGAAACAGCGACAGCTGGGCATCCTGGTAGACAATTTAAGGACAACTTCCGCACTACACACGGGGATAATAAGATAACAAAATCACCACTGAAGATATTTCATAAATAAAAGGAAGCGAAACGCGTGTGACACAAAACAACCTTTCATTTAGTCGTATAGATGTACCATATCTCTAGTAACGGGAACGAAATAAGGAAGCACGGAAAACATAAAAGATGAAACAGTTTCCCAGTTGCTGTTTGCCTTTACATCTGCATACATACTATTCAAGCCACCGTACGCTGCATGACGCGCGATACATTGTACTACTGGCAGTCATTCTCTTTTCTGTTCCACTCACAAATGGAGCGAGGGAAAAACGACAGCCAGTATGCTTCCGCAGAAGCACTGATTTCTCCTATCTTAACGGTCCCTACGCGAAATGTACATTGGTTGGAAATAGGACTTCAAATGGTTCAAATGGCTCTGAGCACTATGGGACTCAACTGCTGAGGTCATAAGTCCCCTAGAACTTAGAACTACTTAAACCTAACTAACCTAAGGACAACACACACATCCATGCCCGAAGCAGGATTCGAACCTGCGACCGTAGCGGTCGCGCGGTTCCAGACTGTAGCACCAGAACCGCTCGGCCACCAGCGGCCGGCGGAAATAGGACTGTTGTACAGTTGTCGCATATTCCGCTTTTCTAAACTTTCACAATGTTTCGCTTTAAGAATATCTTTTTTCCTTCCTGGGATTTCCATTTTATTTCTCGGATCATTCCTGTAATACTGCCGGCCGGGGTGGCCGAGCGGTTCTAGGCGCTACAGTCTGGAACCGTGCGACCGCTACGGTTGCAGGTTCGAATCCTGCCTCGGGCATGGATATGTGTGATGTCCTTAGGTTAGTTAGGTTTAACTAGTTCTAAGTTCTAGGGGACTGATTACCTCAGAAGTTAAGTCCCATAGTGCTCATAGCCAGTTGAACCTGTAATACTCGCATGTTGATCGAACCTAACGGTAACAAATCCAGCAGCACGCCTCTGAATTGCGTGGAGGTCTTCCTTTAATCCGACCTGGTTCGGATTCCAAACACTCGAGCAGCTCTCAAGAATGGACTGTACAAGTGTCTGTTTACCGTCTCCTCTACAGACGGGCTACACTTTCCTACAATTACCCTCATGTACCGAAGTCAATCATTTGCTTTCTCTACAGGCGACTAACGTACTCGTCCCATCTCTTATAGCTTTGCAACATTACGCCTCGACATTTAACTGATATGACTGTGTCAAGTAGAATGCTGGATTGTTTTCCTTATTCATCACCATTAAGTTATATTTTCTCAAAACTTCAACCAACTGCCATTCATCTCACCAAATAGAATTTCTCTTCAAGTCAACCCGTATCCATCTACAATCGTTCAAAGCCGGCAGTTTTCCGTACACCACAACGCCAGTAGCAGACAGCTGCAGGTTGCTACACTGTCAGTTCGCACATATATCAAGAGTACACCTATCGCACTTTCCTGGAACAATGCTGACGATAGCCTTGCCTCTGATGAACACTTGCCGTCCGTAACAACGCACTGGGTTCGATTACCTAAACAGGCTTCGGGGCTCTCACATATCTGAACCTGCGCTGAGGTGACAAAAGGGATACTTCTTAACACGGTATTGGACCTCCTTTTGCCCAGAGTGGTGGGAAGTTCCCAGAAATACTGAACCATGCTGCCTCTATCTTTCGCTTACGCCTAAGTCCCGCAGCAACAGCAGGGTCGCCGTGGTTACAACGGATTTGGCAATGTTAGTTTTAGGGGTGGCCGGATGCCCCTACTGCCGCCAATCAGGGAATCAGTGTACCCCAACTGCCTGCGGCCAGTATAACTCGTGAAATACTGCGAACGTGTTTCAAATGTCTGCGACTCGCGTAACCGAGGCGGGACGTGGGGACCAGCCCGTTATTCACCCAGGGGGATGTGGAAAACACCATGCTCCCTCTACAGCCGTCCATAATTGCGGAAGTGTTGTCGGTGCAGTATTTGTGCACGAACTGACCTCTCGATTATGTCCCATAAATGTTCGATGGAATTCAGGTCGGGCGATCTGGGTGGTCAAACCATTTCCTCGAATTTTCCAGGATGTTCTTCTAATCAAACAATTGTGGCCTGGTGACATGGCGCATTGTCATCCATAAAAGGTCCATCGTTGTTTGCGAACATGAAGTCCAAGTAGCTGAACATAATCATTTCCAGTCAATGATCGGCTCAGCTGGACCAGAGGATCGGACCAGTGGACCCAGCCCATTCCACTACACATACTACACCATACTGGAGCTACCATCAGCTTGCACAATGTCTTGCTATAACTTGGGTCCCTGGCTTCGTGGGATCTGTACCTCACTCTAACCATACCATCAGCTCGTACCAACTCAAAATGGGACTCACCCGACCAGGCCACGTTCCTCCAGCCGTCAGGGGTTCAACCGATATCGTCACGAGCGCTGGAGGGGAGCTGAAGGCGATGTCGTGCTGTTAGCAAAGTCACTCAGGTTGGTCGTCCGCTGCCGTAACCCATTAATGCCAAATTTCGCCGCACCTTCATAACGGATACGTTCGTCGTACGTCCCACTTCGATTTCTGCGGTTATTTCACGCAATGTCGCTTGCCTGTCAGCACTGACCGCTGCTCTCGGTCGTCACTGCGTTGTCCCTGGTTAGAGGAGGGCCTGAAATTTGGTATTCTCGGCGCACTCCTGACTCTGTGGTTCGCAGTATTGAATTCCCTAACGATTTGCGAAATGGAGCGTCCCATGCTCTAGCTCCAACTACCACTCCGCATTCGAACTCAGTTAATTCCTGTCGTGCGGCCATGATCACGTCGGAAACCTTTTCACATGTATCACCTGAGTACAAGTGACAGCCCCACCTGTGCACTGTCCTTTTATATCTTGTGTACGCGATACCACCGCCATCTATATATGTGCAGATCGCTATGCCACGACTTTTGTCACTTCAGTGTATTCCCTTTACGCTCTGAACTTCGTTAGCGGTCTGCAGTATGACACTGTATCAAGTGCTTTTCGGAAATGCAGGACCACAGAATCCGCCTGTCGCCTTTCATCTACGAGGTGTGGCTAGAAAAAAACCGGACTAGTACTGGTGAAACAATAAAACGAATGCAATGAGGCTGAAAGTCGCGTGGCCTGTCATGTGACTCTCGCTCCACCTACTGCTCGAGTTTCATCTGCCTCCTGCACTCAGTCTGCCCGTGGCGTCTGTTTTAAGTAGTTGACGTTTTGTCTGTGCGTTGGAAAATGTTGAGTGTACAGAAAGAACAGCGTGTTAACATCAAATTTTGTTTCAAACTAGGAAAATCTGCAAGTGAAACGTTTGTAATGTTACAACAAGTGTACGGCGATGATTGTTTATCGCGAACACAAGTGTTTGAGTGGTTTAAACGATTTAAAGATGGCCGCGAAGACACCAGTGATGACACTCGCACTGGCAGACCATTGTCAGCAAAAACTGATGCAAACATTGAAAAAATCGGTAAACTTGTTCGACAAGATCGCCGTTTAACAATCAGAGCAGTGTCTGAGTTAACAGGAGTTGACAAGGAAAGTGTTAGGCAGATTCTTCATGAAAGTTTCAACATGAACAAAGTGTGTTCAAAAATGGTTCCAAAGTGTCTCACAATTGAACAGAAGGAACGCCGAAGAATGATTTGTTCTGACATCCTGGAAAACATTGAAAGTGATCCCACCTTCTTACAAAATGTTATTACTTGCGATGAATCGTGGTTTTTTACTTATGATCCCGAAACTAAACGCCAATCGATGCATTCGAAAACTCCTGGTTCTCCACGACAAAAAAAAGCACGAATGTCAAAATCGAAATTCAAGGCAATGATGATTGTTTTTTTGACATCAAAGGGATTGTGCACATTGATTGGGTACCAGAGGGACAAACAGTGAATCAGCATTACTACATTAGCGTCCTGGCTACCCTACGTGTGCGAGTACGGAGAAAACGGAACGATTTGTGGAGAAAAAAAGTCATGGATCCTTCACCAAGACAATGCCCCATCTCACAGTGCGCTGTCAGTGAAGACGTTTTTGGCAAAACACAACATTCCCATCTTAGATCATCCACCCTACTCACCTGATTTGGCCCCCTGTGACTTTTTTCTTTTCCCTAAAGTCAAGTCAGCTTTGAAAGGAACTAGATTTGAGACTGTTGAAGCAGTAAAAGAAAAAGCGACGGAAGTAATGTATGGACTTACCGAAAATGATCTGCAGCATTGCTATGAACAGTGGAAAATTCGTATGGAGCGGTGTAGAGACCGAGGAGGAGAGTACATTGAAGGAGATAACATGAAATTGTAAATAATTGTAAATAAATGTTTTTTCCAGCATCAGTCCAGTTTTTTTCTAGCCGCACCTCGTATGGTTCAAAGGATATCGTGTGAGAATAGGCCAATGAGAGTTTCGCACGAGCGGTGCTTTTTAAATCAGCGTTGATTTCTCGATTAAGGAAATTTATTATGTACGGACTTGGAATGTGTTAATGAATTCTGCAGCTAACCGACATTAAGGATATTGGCCTAAAATGTTGTGGGTATTTTGTTCTATCCCTTTTACAGATGGGAATCAACTGCTCTTTTCTCCAGTCACTTGGAACTTTGCGTTGGACGAGAGATTTGCAATAAATGCACCGCAAGAAATGACTAATGCAAAGCCGGCCGGAGTGGCCGAGCGGTTCTGGCGCCTCGGGCATGGATGTGTGTGATGTCCTTAGGTTAGGTTTAAGTAGTTCTAAGTTCTAGGTGACTAATGACCTCGGAAGTTAAATCTCATAGTGCTTAGAGCCATTTGAACCATTTGACTAATGCAAAGGAGTACTCTCTTTGAAACCGAATTTGGGTTCCATCCTGACCTGCTACTTATTTGTTTTCGACTCTTTCAGTTGCTTCTCAACCCCAGAATACCTGTTTCCATGCCCATACGGAGTCCGCGCAACGGTCAAACGATTTAACGCCTGTGCGATCCTCTTGCGTGAATGAATTTTTAAACGCGACATTCATAACTTCAGCTTCCTTTTGCTCTCTTCTGCTGCCACACCAGACTGGTCGACGACTGACTGACTAGAAATCTTCAATTTTATTAGCGGTTTTATATGGGGCCAAAATTTTGTTGAGTTTTCAGCAAGGTCTTTCGCTTATGTACGACGGTGGAAGCTGTATGCTTTGCGCAAGTTCTTTTGTTAACACAATATGATTGGTGGAAATTGTTGTATACTGTTTGCATCAATCTTTTTGTATACCCATCAACTGCTAATAACTTTTGCCTGTCGACATTTCTGTGTTCTTTTTTTATAAGCGAGAGTGCAAGAGTCTATATTTCCTCAGCATTTTATGAATCTTGTTATTAAACAGTGACGAGTCTTCTCTGTCCTTCATCCACTTACTCGGCACAAACTTCTCCAAAGTTCCATTTACAATAAGGTCAAACTTTTGCCACAATTCCTCTGCGTCCATGATAATGAAGCTGAATGATGTCCAGTCATTGTTGATGTAGGTTGCTAACAATCTGCACATCCCAGCATAAAAATTATCCTATCCTTCTTGATGCATTTATTAACTTGGGTAACCATCGTCGCTATGACACGTTATGGTCACTAATCTCTGTCTCTACACTGCAGTGCCGATAAGGTCAGGGCTGTTTGCAGCTACAAGATCTGAAATATTTCCATTTCATGTGGGTTGCCGAACTAGCTGCTCAAGATAGTTTTCGGAAAGTGTGTTCAGCACTGCCTTCTAAGACTTTCTGCCCGTACCACCTGCAGTGAATCCATAGACGTCTCAGTCCATACTCGGTAGGTTAAACTCGCATCGAACTAATACTGCATGATCAGCGTACCCCCGCGTTACTGGGTATAGAATTACAATGAATGACTGTACAGCTGTTACAGTGAAGCCCGGTGGCCAGCAAAAGCATACGTTGGTTAACTTCAGTTCACCTAGGTCGGTTAATTATGTCCAGATAACTTAGCAGTCAGTCTCGTTTGAACCTCAATAGAATACTGTTTTGGTCGCTTGCAGAGAACACTGCGTCTCGTATGTCGTCTGTCTTCTCTACATATGTTCCACCCCTCGTTAAACATTTCGCAGATTTATGTTTCATGCGCCGCGCGGGATTAGCCGAGTGGTCTTAAGCGCTGCAGTCATGGACTGTGCGGCTGATCCCGCGGAGGTCCGAGTCCTCCCTTGGGCATGGGTGTGTGTGTTTGTCCTCAGGATAATTTAGGTTAAGTAGTGTGTAAGCTTAGGGACTGATGACCTTAGCGGTTAAGTCCCATAAGATTTCATACACATTTGAACATTTTTATGTTTCACGCTGCTCTCGGTTCCGCTGATAATTTGACCAAAACAGTTTACATGTACTGATTCAAATGGCTCTGAGCACTATGGGACTTAACATCTGAGGTCATCAGCCCCTAGAACTTAGAACTACTTAAACCTAACTAACCTAAGGACATGACACACATCCATGCCCAAGGCAGGATTCGAACCTGCGACTGTAGCAGTCGAGCGGTTCCGGACTGAAGCGCCTAGAACCGCTCGGCCACCGCAGCCGGCACATGGGTATGATGTTAAATTCAGTGACTTTGTTATGAATGCTTCGGCAATTTATCGTTAAAGTTTTGATATTTGTAGTGCGTACGCCGTATGCGAACTGGTTTTGCTCTCTGCGTCTTGATTGAAAAGGGTTTTTGACTGTTCCACTTTGTACAAATAAGCATTGTTCCAGCAATTGTATCGTGTGTTGTTAGTGTCTCCAGTTGCGGGCCATTAACCAATTACATCAATGAAGCTTCAAGTTTCTCTACATTTAGTTTCTGTTACGTCTCTCTGAAACTGACTGATATCTTGTCTAGATCCATCTTATGTTGCTACTACTTTTATCGAATAACTCCTTCTCAAAGGTAAACGCGTCCATGAGAGGTTACAAGTATAATTATCCACAAATTTGTTAACACGTACTAGCTCTGTTCACTTACATTCGGTGCACCTGAAATGTCTGTCGTGGGGTGCTCGTCTGGGATAACTTGCTGCATCTGATAAATTTAAATAACTTTCGATATAGAAAGTAATGACTTGAAAGTTACGCATTTGGAAGATGAGACATGATTCTTATATGATGATTAAGGGTGTGAAGCCCATGTTGAGAAACAGGTAGTGCTGACGGGTCGTGCTTGACATCCAATTCGCTGTGTTTTATGTCACGCTTTTCCTCTCGACGGTATCCCGCTCTTTTTATTTCAGATACAACACGCGGCGCCGTCTGGGCATGATTTATTGAGCCCGGTTATAAATCAGTGGCCGCACCAGCTGCTGGTGTGTGCGGTCTGGTGTACTGGCCCAGTCTGGAGGGGGAGGGGGGGGGGGGGTATAACACTTGCTGTACACCATGCCTGCTCTTTCCGGGGACAAATTTTGCTGTTCAACAAACTCATTCTTTGAGGTGACTGTGAACATGGGGAAATTATTGCAACAAAATCACTGACGAAAACAGCTTCTTTTCTCGACAACCAACAGCTTCACATTGTAGAAAAAGAAAAGAAAAACTGCATTCTCTGTGATATCTCAACAATAATACCGGGATACATTTATCCAAGAATACACACGAAACTCTTCAGATGTAAAGTGTTTGTGGAGGCAGTGACCGTGATTAAGAAACTGTTAATATAACAAAACACCTCATAACGTGGCTAAATGTTATAAAATAACAAACATAGAATAACGTAGAATTCAGAGTAAGAATAGACTGCTTTAACAAGTCTCACTGCATAATATAGTTTTAACTGATTCAGGGGAAAATAGTGTTGTAATTATAACGGAAGACAGATTGTCCTTCAGTTCATTGTTCTTGATATATTGTAACTTTGAAAGTTGCACGAAACACCTATTAACAGCTTTGAAATCAATCACTGTAAGTTGTAAATGTATTAATTTCGATGCAGAGCTCACCAAAATGATATATAGGGCACATGGCAGAAAATGATGTATTTATGCAACAGGTCTTAAAAAGCTCCAAATTTATGTTATGTACGTAATGTTCTTCTATCTCACTTATCTGGAAGGAAATTCATTATTTTAGAACGTCTAAAGGTTTCGTGTTGATGGGTCTATCCTCAATAAATAGAATCCAATATTCCCAACTGTAGTCTTAGTGAAGGCTTGAAAAGTACTGTGAAAATAATTAAAAGGTTTAACAAGTATTACTGGTTAATTCTGTTTCTTCAGTAGTATTATTTTTCAATTTTTTATGCAAACGTGTATACAGTCAGGCACGAATATTGATGCTGTTATGGTCTTCAGTCCGAAGACTGGTTTACTGTAGCTCTCCCTGCTAGTCTATCCTGTGCAAGCCTCTTCAGCTCTGCGTAACTACTGCAACTTACATCCAACTGAACTTGCCTACTGTAGTCAAACCATTGTCGCAGCCTGCAATTTTTCCCCTCCACAGTCCGCTCCGTTACAAATTCATAATTTCTTAATTTATCAGGATGTGTCCTATCACACGATGTCTTCATTTAGTTGAGGTGTGGCAGAAATTTCCTTTATCCTCGATTCAGTACAGAACACATCTAATCGTCGGTATTCTCCTGTCGCACCATATATAAAAAGCTTCTATTTTTTATTGCCTGTATTGTACACTGAAGCGCCAAAGAAACTGGTACAGGTATGTGTATTCAAATACAGAGATACGTAAATAGGCAGAATACGGGGCTATGGTCGGCAACGCCTATATAACACAACAAGTGTCTGGCGCGGTTATTAGATCCGTTACTGCTGCTACAACGGCAAGTTATCAAGATTTAAGTGAGTTTGAACGTGGTGTTAATAGTCGGCGCACGAGCAATGGGGCACAGCACCTCCGAGTTAGCGATGAAGTCGGGATTTTCCCGTACTACAATTTCACGAGTGTACTGCGAATTTCAGGATTCCGGTAAAAATTCAAATCTCCGACATCGCTGCGGCCGGGAAAAGATCCTGCAAGAACGGGGCCAATGACGACTGAAGAAAATCGTTCAGCGTGACGGAAGTGCAACCCTTCCGCAAATTGCTGCAGATTTCAATGCTGCGCTATCAGTAAGTGTCAGCGTTCGAAGCATTCAACGAAACATCATCGATATGGGCTTTCGGAGGCGAAGTCCCACTCGTGTATCCTTGATGACTGCACAACACGAAGCTTCACGTCTCGCCTGGGCCAGTCATCACCGACATTGGACTGTTGATGACTGGAGACATGTTACCTGCTCGGGCGAGTCTCGTTTCAAATTGTATCGACCGGATGGACGTGTACGGGTATGTAGACAACCTCATGAATCCATGGATCTCGCATGTCAGCAGGGGACTGTTCAAGCTGGTGGAGGCTCTATAATGGTGTTGGACGTGTGGAGTTGAAGTGATATGAAACCCCTGATACGTCTAGATACGACTCTTGACGGGTGACACGTACGTAAGCATTCTGTCTGATCACGTGCATCCATTCATGTCCATTGTGCATTCCGACGGACTTTGGCAATTCCAGCAGAGCAGTGCGAGACCCCACACGTCCAAAATTCCTACAGAGTGGCTCCATGAACACTCTTCTGAGTTTAAACTCTTCCACTGGCCACCAAACTCGCCAGACATGAACATTACTAAGCATATCTGAAATGCCTTGCAACTTGCTGTTTAGAAGAGCTCTCCACCGTATCGTAACCTTACAGATTTAGGGACACCCCTGCAGGATTCATGGTGTCAGTTCCCCCCAGCACTACTTCAAACATTAGTCGAATCCATGCCACATAGTGTTTCGGAACTTCTGAGTGCTCGTGGGATCCCTACACAATATTAGGCAGGTCTACCAGTTTCTTTGGCTCTTCAGTGTATATTTGTCACGTTCAATTTGCAGATAAATACATTTTAAGACAAAAAAAGATAAGCAGTTTCTCTGCTGGGCTTTGACTGATATAGTTATAGCATGTCCTCCTGAAGGATAATGTACCAAATTATGTCCAATTGGTGAGTTAGTTCGTCAAAATCTCCAGCTGGTGGTAGGCCCCTGTCTTCGTTCTACAAACGTCCTCAACTGGAGAGAATTCTGGCAACTTTACTGGTCAAGGTAGGGTTTGACAATCACGGAAACGAGCAGTAGAAAAAAAAAATGGCTCAAATGCCTCTGATCACTATGGGACTCAACTGCAGTGGTCATCAGTCCCCTAGAACTTAGAACTACTTGAACCTAACTAACCTAAAGACATCACACACATCCATGCCCGAGGCATGTTTCGAACCTGCGACCGTAGCGGTCGCGCGGTTCCAGACTGTAGCGCCTAGAACCGCTTCACCACTCCGGCCAGCAGCAGTAGAAACTCTCGCCGTGTGCGGGCAGGCTAGATCTTCCTGAATTGAAAGCCCAGGATGACTTGCCATGAAGTTGAACAAAACGCGACGCAGAATATCATTGAAGTATCACTGTGCTGTAAGGGTGCCGCGGATGACAACCAAAGGGGCCCTGCTATCAAAAGAAATGGCATCTACAGCGTTACTCCACGTTGTTGGACCGTATGATGGGTGACAGATTATGTTAGGTTAGTATTCCACCGCTGTCTGGACCGTCTCTAGACACGTCTTCTCTGGTCGTCGGAGCTCACTGCGAAGTGGGACTCATCACTGATGGCAGTTCTACTTCCCGTCAATGGGAATTAGGCCGTAGTCTGTACATGTACATGCACACATACATCACATCTGCCGATATCCGCCCATTCGGATAATCCCTTCGTGGTGTGTCGATTTCTCTTGTCTTAGCTGCTTCAGCTAGCGACAATTATTCTGCTGACAGAACAGCAAAATCTGTATACGCATGCTGTGCCGTGTCAAGAAACATGTTTCTTTGCCCGCGGCCTGAGAGTCGTGCTTGGTAGCACGGCGAGCCGCCAGGCCGCACGTGCAAGTGATTGCCGTGTTCATCGCTAGGGCCGAGGTGAAGCAGTGACGGACGGAATGCCAGTCAGTGGGTGCATGGCCAAGAGATGGAAGCATAAGAGTCGTCTATGGGACAGCTCATTGGTCAGTACTGGATATGACTACTCTCTGAATGGAAACAACCTGGGTGGCGGTTTATGCCTTTTCATGGCGATTCCAGTGGAGGCGCAGAAAGGGGCTTCTGCATTTTAAGAGGTGCACTGCCTACGTGCTTTAGTAGCCGACGGCTGCATCTAGTTAGCTGAGTGATCCAACATTGCGTGCAACGCAGAGTACAAGCGGTGCGTTGAGTGTGTTGGTAAACCAGTAATATTATTCATGGAATGTCCATGCTTATAGTGCGACGTGTCATTATTATTATGTGATGGCTTGCTGGGAGTGTGTGTGTTTTCTCTAAAGGTGAAACCCGTTTTGATTTTGTTAATTAAACGCCGTGCACGTGAATAGTTTGCAAGTTTTCTGTTAAAAAAGGTAGTCTGGTTATTATTGCGATGTGGTATTTGAACAAAGAAAATTATTTTTATTTTGCTGTGTGAGGATGATTCATTGAAGATTTATTTAGATATATGCATAGATGGTCCTGCAGGTGGTTGGTAGTAGTTCGCTGTAGTGACTAGTTGGTGACAGGAGTAGTTGTAGACCAATGTTTAGCTGCATGTTATGTGGATGATGTGATTGCAGAAGCTATACTTTTTGTCTTTTCCTGTCTGTAGCCGAGGGCGAGAGTCAAAAATAAGATGCTTACCGCATACATGACCACAACATTTTGCTGTATGTATCTTATTGTTCACACTTGCAAATAACCCAATAGATATAACCTTCTGAAAAAGAGCACTAAGCACCCGAAACGCTTAAGAAATTAAGTTTATTTTATACAACTGGTTGCTGATTATTTCGATATGTGGATTCGACACCTGCACCCGGCATTTAGGATCTAGAACAGACAAGGAGAAGAGATGATTTATTACACGCCCTTCCTCACCTCAACAGGCACGCACACGGACAGTAGGTTTTGACTAGCACACATCTGCAACTGGCACCATTACTCCAGGATGTTTTATAATTACAGGATACAATAGGTTGGGGGGGGGGGGGACGAGATGTCTAGCACACCAGTGGAATGTTCAGGATGATTTGTCATCACAGGCTGTTTTTGCACAATGTCCCTGACATACAAAGTATGGCAGAACTACTGCACATGTTACAAGTTAAAAGTGACAGGAAATACAAAAATTTTGAGGTGTCATACTTTTTCTAAATGATTTGTTGTTATCACAAGCTGTTTTTGCACAATGTCCCTGACATACAAAGTATGGCAGAACTACTGCACATGTGCTAAGTTAAAAGTGACAAGTAATTCAAAAATTTTGAGGTGTCTTACTTTTTCTAAATTTAACATGACAAGAAATTAAAGAAAACTAAATAGCCCACAGTTTTTATGTTTTAAAACTATGGCAGCTACATTTTATCATTACAAACTGTTCTCACCATCCCCACCACCACTGCCACCAGCCAACACAAACAACTTAAAGCACAGTTGGTTGATTATTTCCCTCCAACCACCATTCCACCAATGGAGGGGATTGTTGTATGTAAGGCTCAACATTTAGCCTTTGTATGAGTACTGGGACAAGGGTGTTAGTTCAGGTTGCCTACATTCAAGGGCAAGCATATATTCAGGGGTAAACTTATTGTTCACTTTTGATTGACAGGTCCTTAACCTATTGTTCTAAGAGGGTTATGATCACCTTTAAGCTATTGTTCAGTTAAGTGGTTTTCCATATCATCCCCACCCCTCCCTCCCCCTGCTCCTCCTCCCAACTCCTCAGGGAACCTCCAACCCTCCTCCTTCCCCCTCTCTGCTACAAGTACAATTTCTTGCCTGAGTTATTTGAGTAGTCCCCTCCCACTCTGTCAATGTGATTGACTAATTAATTAAATTGACCAATTAATTAACCCCTCCCCCCTCGTAAATCAACCAGCCCTCCCCCCTCCCACTCTCCATCCTCCCCATCCAACTGGAAATTGGTGACTGTGCTGGAGAGGAGGGATCTCACAACAGGAAATTCAACTGCATATCAGAGGCTATATTGTTCATTTACAAAAAATTCAATTTGCAGGAGTTGCATATTTCTTGCTGTTATTCTCTGCTGTTTGGGAAGATGCAGGTATTGTAAAATACACCAAGGGAGGTAATTAAATCGATTGCTCTCTTTATTGTGTTTGTGCAAGTAATACCAGTATGAAACATTAAACTCAAGTAATTATACTGCTAAAATCTTCATATCATGAAACACGCGCCATCTGCCGCCCTCCGTCAACTGGCTCACACTCAGTGCTGGCTCTAGCCACCGCGGCCGGCCGGGGTGGCCGAGCGGTTCTAGGCTCTACAGTCTGTAACCGAGCGACCGCTACGGTCGCAGGTTCGAATCCTGCCTCGGGCATGGATGTGTGTGATGTCCTTAGCTTAGTTTCTAGGCGCGCAGTCCGTAACCGCGCGACTGCTACGGCCGCAGGTTCGAATCCTGCCTCGGGCATGGATGTGTGTGATGTCCTTAGGTTAGTTAGGTTTCACTAGTTCTAAGTTCTAGGGGACTGATGACCTAAGATGTTAAGTCCCATAGTGCTCAGAGCCATTTGAACCTTAGCTTAGTTAGGTTTAAGTAGTTCTAAGTTCTAGGGGACTGATGACCACAGCAGTTAAATCCCATAGTGCTCAGAGCCACTTGAACCACTCTAGCCACCGCACACACAGTTCGCTCGGTGTCCAATAAAGCGACTTGTCCGTCAGCATCCGCACCAGACACTGCTGTCCAAATAGGTGACCGCTCGGGCCCTGTGACTGACAGGCCAGATGTTGCTCTAATTCCTGAACAATAGTGTCGGGTGGTGGCAACTCAGAAATTCCTGTCGAAACACTTGCTCTCTCTCTCTCTCTCTCTCTTTCCCTCTCTCCCTCCCCCTCCCTCCCTCTCTCCACCTTCTCTCTCAGCAATCCTATAGCGTGCCACTGCAGGTGGGATCGAACTGAAAACAAACCAACATTTAAGTGGTAAACTTCCAGCTACTAATTATTTAAATCGATATCCTGTCCTTGCTTCCTATTGGTGGATACTAAGACTGGAATATTTGGCGGGATTCGATTATTCAACGACCCGGTTTCCAAACCCTACTGGATTCCCCTCCCCCCTCCCCCCTTGCCACCTATTGGTGGATACCGGCACAGATAGGCTACTCAGTAGGAAGTCCATCACGTTGGAGGTAGCTGAAAATTTCAAATTTCACCTCAGTGGTATGCTATGACCTTAAACAATTTGCAGGAGGGGCTGGACAGATGTGCTCGCAATACAACTATCAGAAATAATAAATTGATCCGTCGGGATTCTGACGTTCCGATTGGGTTTTTGAAGCACTACAGAATTCCTAAACTGGTCCTCTCCACTACATTTGGAGGTAGGAGGAAGGGTCTACAACGTGGTGGAATAGCAACAAAAACAACAAATACTTCTAAAAGACAGAGTCCACTGCTGTATAGTGAGAAGCACTAGACATGATACAGTTAAAACATGATCCAGTCTGTACCATTTGTTGTCTTGGCCACATGTCAGAGATCGCCATCAGTCGGGAATTTGACGTTGCTGTTGGGTTTTTAAAATGCTATTGAATTCTCAAATTGGTTCTCTCTGCTACAAATTTGAAGGAGGAAAGCCTACCGCATGATAGGATAGAGACATCAGCAAATACCATAACAAGCAGAGTCCACTGAGATCTTTTGAGAAGCACTAAACATGATACACCTAAACCAAGATCCAATCTGTAGCTGCAGTTGTTAGGCTAGATGTCGGAGACCTCTGAAGACACCCACACATCCCACGCACTCACCTCCCAGATGTCCACACACAGCCGGCCGCAGTGGTCTCGCGGTTCTAGGCGCGCAGTCCGGAACCGTGCGACTGCTACGGTCGCAGGTTCGAATCCTGCCTCGGGCATGGATGTGTGTGATGTCCTTAGGTTAGTTAGGTTTAAGTAGTTCTAAGTTCTAGGGGACTGATGACCACAGCAGTTGAGTCCCATAGTGCTCAGAGCCATTTGTCCACACACAGCACACTCGTCCCGTCGCACACCACCAGTGCCGACGTTCAGAGGTCGGTGAAAACTCCGGTCGTGGTCGCAGCCACAGTCATGGACGCGCATGTATGCCAGAATTCACCATCCCTGGCCAAGGAGGGCGTCTGGGGACTAGTGGAGTGGCAGAAATTCTGGTGTTATCAAAACATGCAGCACAAAAACCCATCGTTTTGAATCTTCTCTCACGCAAAACACACACGTCTGCTTCTGTCCCACCACCCAACACGCTGGTCACTTCGCTAGTCCTCCCGGCTGTGATCAACATCAGACATGTTGACGCATTCTTCATACCTGTCACAGGCTGAGCTAATCTCTTACTTCTGGTTGCTGACTACTCGTGACCAGCCACAGTGCACCGTAAAACAAGCACCTGCAGCTTGGACATATACAATAGTTCTAAACAGTTCCACCCCAACACAGACCCACCAGTTTATCCAATCTGAGACTACGATGTTGTTGAATATACACGCCGAATTTCTCACGTGAAATGTAGATTTCCCCCTTTAAACAAGACATTTTTGAAGACAGGAGAAATCGAGACATACACACTTTTTCACTTTGGTGGGTGGCGTGAGTAAGATTGGTGCATAACTTGGTTCGCTCAACTCCTTCACGAGATGCGGAATGTAGCGGCCTACTTAAGGTCAGCTGCAAATTAAATCGGTGTCATTGTTGGAGGGGGGGGGAGGGGGGTTGGTCAAAGACAATGAGATTTTCAATCTCTAACATTATTCTAAGAATGCGAGAATGTTCTGTGAGTCACATCCACATAGGAAAAGAGGGGCAGTCGTAATCTTAAATTAGGCACTATGATAGAGGTGCTAGAAATATGTAGATCGGTATATCATGTGTCTGGTATATGCGTTTGAGAATCAACAATGAATAGACGTATTGTACAATCAACTATCTACATTCGCAACCTAGTATTTGATACTTCCAGAGTACTGGAGGGGTGGTAATGATGATACAGAGATTGAGAAGCATGCTGGCACGTCATTGGACGGTGTTGCAATCGCAGAAAAACTGGTAAAATTGCTAAAATTGATCATACTATCAACTGTGGTGCTTATTACAGTTAATCGGTGGTGTTTTCTCCATCCCATTCGTCCACTGGTACCCTGGTTCCACGTAATGATTGACTGACATCACTTGTTTGAGATGGAGAGAGAGTCTTAGAGGGAGCAACACCCTCCGAGGATGGCATGCACTAAAACAGTGATCGTGTAAATGACTGCCATATGAGGGATCAACCGTAATGGAATACCTAAGTATCTGCTACCACATAACTGTAGAAAATGATTTTAAATGTCGAGGTCATTCCAGCTGTTTTGAAATGTACCACAATGCCACAAAACTCTTCCAGTTTCCGTATGGTGCAATATCTTCTGCATGTTTTTGTCAATGGGAAATACATTGAGATATGTTCATGTCAGTTTAGAACCTGACACAGAACTCGAGGTAGTGGTGGAAAAAACAAAAAGTATGGCAGTATATGTAAATGTACTTATACACTGCTTGGTTGTGTTATAGCAGAAAAAAACAGGGCATCAAACAACAACACGTGGACCCTCTCTTGTGACTGACAGTGAGATATGGTCCTCCTGCAGTACAGGTGACGAAACTTTGCACTTATCTGTGGAGGTGACTCAGATCACAAGCCACCTGCTCCAACAGGTCAAAACCTGTATGTTTAATAGGATCGCCACATATGCTCAATGCCGACACACGGACAGTTTTTGTATTTGATATATCAGAAGACATGGGTGTGATCATATCTTATCAAGTTCTCTGTCAGATGATGTTAGCGTTTTTATAGTTTATAGTTTTTTCCTCTGCTGGATGGTACAAAATAATGAGGAGGGAGAGAGTGTTTGGGTGATAGCCGTGAATGCACCCTGAGAGGTGGAGATCTTCTTTGGACTATAGTAGCTGTATGTAGTTCGGAGATGCATTGCATGCAGTAGCAAAATGCTCGTCCTCCTTCCAGTTCCCGTAACTGCTCGTGCTGTCTATCCTACTAGCTCATGTTGCAAGAGAGAGAAAGCTTCGTTTGGCGCTGGCATTACACGTTGTACACAGTTGGCACAGCTACGGGAACATGCTCGCATTTCCACCGAGTGGTCAAAACATGGTGTCGCGTTAACTCAGCTCTTCCTGTTTCGCCACAGGACGCAGAAGATCTTAGATATAGCTCTCTCTGACATCCATTCAGTTCCCACTTAAACTGGAACGATCACATGAACAAAGCTGAAGAGACTGAGGAGCAGTTACAAGGTGCATAGGACTGTCTAAAAAACTGCACTAGAGTTTTTGCTGTAGCAGGTATGTTCGATAAAGGTGACTCATCTCGAGATATGAGAGTGCCATGAATATTATTCACCAGTGGCTGTAATCATTAAAAGACGTGTCCATAGAATCCAACGCAAGGGGTATGTGGTTGAACTGATAGACTTGATTCCAAATCAAAGACAACATTTCTACCAGAAAGCGTAACGCTATTGCTGACTCTTGTGTGTGCCTATGGAACCAAGACCGCTTTTTAAGCAGGATAACGGTAACACAGTCATTGTGATCATATTTTAATAGCGCGGTCCTTATATGAGATGTGTGTTGCTGGTGGTAGAATCCTTCTGTGGTCAGCTTCAAATGTCAGTTCTCAATAGTTTTACTCAAAATGAACATCGTCTTCCCTACAGGGATTCCCATTTGAATTACATGGAGTGTGTAACCGACAACTGAAAAAGGAAGATCAATCGCTTGCAAAGTGACCCTCATGATCAATTTAATTAATTATCCTATCAATTTGATATGAGTGACGTGCTGCCTGTAGGGTAGAAGCTATGGCTGGGGCACCACAGAAATGATTCTTGACATGGAACGGTAATTGGGCGTTTTTTTCGTTGCAGCGAGATCTTTTAATGATATTGCAATCTTCCATCTAGACAGGAAGAGACAACCATCGTAATAAAATCAGTTGTATTCCCGAACTTATAAAATGATAAGTAGTATAAACCTTACATTTACAATTTCTCCGTACTGTTACTTTAAGAGGTTTTGATGTTATGAGACATTTGGTTACCTTAAGAAAGTGTTCGAAAGGAAGGATGTGTCCTGTGACAGTGGTAGATCTTAGCACTCCATCATGAGCCAATATTCTAGTCCTGTGATGCATGACATAATAGATAAGAAAAGATTTTTTCCTACCTGATAAAGACAATACTTAGAGGAAAAGTAGCCTATACCGTAGTGAAGCTGCCTATTGGCTTCTGTCTCGGGTTCTTCGGCCGACGCTCATCTAATGATTTTTCTGACGTTTCGCCAGCACGAGTGGCTGTCATTGTCAAAGCTTCACCTTCACCCTCCATTGCCAATAGGCAGTTTGTCAACAAGTGGCCACGAAAGCCTTAACAATTTTCCTATACCGTAGTGTTACAGGATTTTCACAATAAGAAACGACACTTTAGCGACGTGAAAATGCTTGTATGCGTCGATTTCTTCGGTCTTCAAAAATGACTTGTATAAAAAGGGGAATCTAAATTCCACTTGAGAAATTCGAAATGTGTGGTCAACAAAATCGCCATCTCGCATTGGGTAAAGTGGATTTTTTAAACTGGTGGGTCTATGATGGGGTGGAATCGTTTAGAACTACTGTATACATCGAAGCTGCAGGTGGTTGTTTCCCAGTGCACCCTGGCTGGCTGCAATGGTGGTCTTGAGAAGTCAGCAAGCGGAAGTAGCAGATTAGCTCAGTCTGTCGCGGGTATAAAGTGGCCCGGTGTAACGACAAGCGCTGGCATGAAGATCGAGAACGATACAGCAGAGAGGCCTGTGAGACGACGTCAGCCAATAGCAAGCTGACTAGGATGTCACCGCGACAGAAGCAGCCTCTACACAAAAAGAATAAAAGCAACACGTCACCTAGACTCAGGCGCACTGGAAGACGAGCCATGACTTGTGAACAGTATAATTTACTTGCACGGAGACTGTACACATTGGAGGACAGATAATTTGCATGTCACCAATTGCTTGCGACCAATCTTTGTAAAGATTCCAAGTATTGTCAGTCAGCTTCATTTTAATAAAAACTATTAATGTGATTTGCTTGAATTGTTGTTTAGCTGTCTGAGAAAGCAGCATCCCAGGCACCCTATATTACACGATTGGGCAGTATACCACATTGGCGACGAGGATCTACAAACAAACCCCGCGCCTCGCGACCATGGAACATTTTTTTGTTTTACTGGTGCCTTAATTCTTTCTTTTCGTTTCTTTGCAGGGGCGTTTGCTTGCTTTAACAGTCGTTTTTGCTAATCAGTGTTTTCAGACGGGCATTGCAGAAATTTTCTTTGCTTTTGTACTTATTTTTCTTCCTTGTCTTGTCTGTTTCTTGCATTTGTCTCTTCCAAAATACCCACCCTACCTATCCCGCGGCCTTCTCAGGCTCCACAGCCACTAATGTTAGATGAAACTTAGCTAATTCGGATGTTTCAGTTCCAGACTCAGCAAATACCTAAACTGCTCAACAGGGTGTAGCAGCTACTGGCCAACGCTATGCGTCCGACAGAACAGGCACCACCTACAGCAACACCTACAGCTGCTATACCACCTTTACGCCAGTTTGAGGTACAAGAAGACGAATGGATCGAGGGGTTGCAACAATTTGAAGCACACGTAATCGCTCACAATGTACCAGGTACTGTGAAACTTCCCTATATAGTATCCATCGTAGGAAGCGCAGTGTTCTGATTAACTCAGAAGCTATTTCCTAAAGCTACTCCGAGTGAACTTTCGTATGAACAGGCAGTGGATTCGCTAACTATTATGACCAAAAAGTGAATGCGGTAGCAACTAAGGTACCAATTCTTTAATTGCAAAAAATGGTCAGAACAAACTTATCATGAGTGGGTAAAAGATTTGTAGGGCATGGCGAGGAACTGCAAATTCAAATGTGCTGTGATGCTTTATATTCAGATGTTGTGTTGCGTGATGCGATCGTTTACAATGAATCTCCTGTCCAACTCCCAGAGAACAGATTTTGAAACAGTCTGATCCATTATTTCAGCAGGTGGTGCAAATACTAGATCAGTGCGATTCAGATGCCCTGTCTGCCGATAAATCTGAGCAACCAGCAATTTGTCAGGTTGAGTCCCTTGTTTGTGACTGGCCCATTCAGTGGCAGTTTCTGCTCGCCACGCCGAGTAAACTCTCTCCATGTCGCATAAGCTGCTTGCTAAACAGGCAGCTACAGAGGCGAACAGAATTAAGTCTTTCTCTCAATGTTATTCACAGCACAAACGCCATAAATGCCCCTCTCGACAAGCTCAGTGTTACGCTTCTGGCAGCAAAGGACATGTACAATCCGTATGTTTGCAATGGAATCAGAAATCGGCCCACTCACAAAAATCTAGTCACATGGAGCATGTCATTAGGGCAGTAGATTCAAAGACTGTAACAAACATTAGCGAAACTAGCAAGCGAACAGTTTATTCAGTGATACGCCAGTCCAACAAACGTTTTGTTCATTTGCTTCTTTGTGAGAAACGTGGGAAATTTCAGTTGGACATGAGTGCCTCTGTCACATTGCTAAATCGTCACACATATGAACTGTTAGGCTCCCCACAACTGTCTAAAACTAGCTGACTGACAGCTTATAATGGACAAGACATTCCTGTTCTCGGAAAATGTACTTTGCCTGCCATGTACCTGTCGCGTACGTGAACAGTGACTTTTACGGTGCTACAATCACGTGATTGTGAGAACATATTTTGTGTTGAATCACTTGATTTGTTTGGCTTTAACATTCAGAACGATGCGTTGTCAGTGTCTGCATTCCATGCAAAAGACACTTGCTAAAAGAATTCCCGGAGCTCTTTTCTGAAGGTTTAGGCAAAGCTAACAATTTTGTTGCACATTTTACTCTGAAAGACAATGCTCAGCCGAAATTTTGCCGGGGCAGAACTGTTCCCATTGCATTACGGGAGAAAGTCGCTGCTGAACTTAAAGAACTGCAAGATAGCGGAGCTATTGTGCCCATAAAAGCTAGTCAATGGGCAAGTCCACTGGTTTTGTTCCCCAAACCTTCAAGTCGGTTTCACCTCGGTGTTGTCTGTAAGTCTACAGACAAGCCACAAACTGTGATTAATACTTAACCATTGCCACACCCAGAGGATATCATGGACAGATTAGGCACTGGACGCTAGTTTTCAAAAACTGATTTGCGCGACACTTATCTTCAAATAACGCTCGATGAAGCATCTCAATAAGTGTGTGTAGTGAATACTCATTTAGGCTTCTTTAAATATTTGCATTTGCCTTTTGGCGGTGCTTCCACACCCGCCATTTTCCAATGGTATTTGGAACAGCTGACTGCGCAAGCGCGAAACTGTTCAAACTATGTGGACGGTATTGTCGTAGCAGGTCGTACACCTGAAGAACATATTGCAAATTTGCGTGCTTTGTTTTGTGAGTTACCTGATGCAGGACTAAAGTATAGATTGGACAAGTGCGATTTTTTAAAACCTGAGCTGCAGTATCCTGGTCACGTCATAAACAGTCAAGGTGTACATCCTCTTCAGTCGCAGTTAGCCATACGAGATTTGCCAGTTCCTCGCAATGGCACAGAATTGCAGTCAGCCTTAGGGAAAATGAAATATTTTATTCGGTTCATACCGAATACTGCACAAATCGCAGCTCCATTGCATCGCTTGCGTCGCAAGAATGTCCCCTTTGTTTGAACAGACGAGTGCCAAGAAGCTTTTCAAAAACTTAAAGATGCCCTAATGTTCATTTTCATCCCGACAAACCAGTTGTATTCAAAGTTGACGCGTCCTCCTATGGAATCGGTACGGTGCTTTCGCACAGAATTAGTGATAAGGACAGGCCTACTGCTTTCGCATCAAGTGTTATCCAAAACTCAGTTTCACTAGTCCCAAATTGAAAAAGAAGCTTTGGCTATTGTGTATGGTGTCACCAAATTCAACCGCTATTTATATGGCAGAAAATTCTATTTAGTAACGGATCACAAGCCTTTTCTGTCCTTGTTTCATCCGACGAAACCGGTTCATTTACGAACTGTCAAAAATTGTAAAGGTGGTCTTTGTTGTACTCTCAATACTAGTACGAGATTGTGTATCGTCCGACTGTTCAACACGGTAGTGCGGACGCACTTTCACGTCTTCCGATTGGCCCTGATACAGACTTCGACGCTTCTGCTGCATCTTGTTGTCACATCGCTGCTCAGGATTCTGAATAGCTCCAGTCTTTTCCGCTGAACTATAATAAATTGCACAGGCCACGGAAGCTGATCCAGATTTGAACATTTTGCTCCAGTACATTCGCACATCTCGGCCTCGTTCCTTGCATAGCATAGAGAACTCTGTAGTGCGCCGATACTTTGCACGTAGGCGTAGCCTCACTATACGGAAAGAAGTGATTCTTGTTCAAAGTGACAGTGGAAAGTCACGTGTGTTGAGCCCTAAAGCTTTGCACAAAGAAGTGTTGCAGCTGCTTCACCTAGGAGACTGAGGGATTGTTCATACGAAACAGTTTGCTCGTCGACACTGTATTTGGCAAGGTATGGACACCCAAATAGAACAGATGACGTCACAGTGTCACGCATGTGAGGAAAATCAGTCCGCTCCGTCACAAAACTTCTCTGCTTGGCCTAAGTCGCAATCACGATGGCAACGTCTTCACATAGACTTTGCAGGACCTTTTTGGAACATTCGTTGGTTGATTGTGGTTGGCTCGTATTACAAGTTTCTTTTTGCTGTTACAATGAACTCGACAACGTCACGTAGCACAGTTCAGGTGTTATCCTCTATTTTTTGCCTCAAGGGTTTACCTGAAGCTATAGAGTCAGCCAACGGGTCTCAGTTCATGTCAAATGAATTTGAAACACTCTGTGAACGCAATGGGATACAGCATCTAACTGGTGCACCGTTCCATCCACAGTCAAACGGCGAAGGGGAACGTTTTGTCAGAACCTTCAAGCAGCAGATGGCCAAACTTCACTGCGGACACACCAGGGATAAAGCGTTGCAACTGTTTCTCGCCTCCTGTCGTTCGCTCCCACGAGATAGACCATCGCCGGCGGAATTGCTTCACGGCCACCGCCATCGGACACTGCTCCACCTGCTCCACACTCCTCAACATCTGGCGCCAAAGAAAGACCCCAAGTATCCCATTGCGCCGCATGATATTGTCTTTTATAGGGTTTAGACTAGACTAGACTTGACTAGAAGAAGGGATCGGTTGGTAGGACATGATCTGAGACATCGAGGGATCACCAATTTAGTATTGGAGAGCAGCGTGGAGGGTAAAAATCGTAGAGGGAGACCAAGAGATGAATACACTAAGCAGATTCAGAAGGATGTAGGCTGCAGTGGGTACTGGGAGGTGAAGAAGCTTGCACAGGATAGAGTAGCATGGAGAGCTGCACCAAACCAGTCTCAGGACTGAAGACCACAACAACAACAAGGTTTTTAGCGGCAGCAGACGGTGGGCGCTTGCATGTATTTTATTTCAGGTCCAGATGGCCTGCAGCGTCGTCATAAAAAAAAAAAAAAACTTCGCTACTGCCATGTGCACTGTGATCCCTCTGTGTCTCTTCCCCCAGATTCACGGATCCAGAGGACAGCGCGGCTACAGCAGCCGCCAGGAGGTATCATCACGACACCCCATGGAGACGGAGCCTTCGCCTTCTCCGCCTCCTCTCGTCCTACCGATGGAGCTGGACCCGCCCACACTGCAGCGGTTGCCACCTGCTTCATCTGGTTCATGGCATCAGGAGGTGGACGCGTACCCTTCTGGGCGTTTTCCGAGGGACGTTTCCGCCACAGCGAAGTCCGGATGGCGAGGTACGACCGGAAGCTTGACGTCCCCTGCAGCCACAGATTCCCGTCCAGCGTTGCGCCCACACTCCTGCCTCCTGCACTGTTGTAACTACATACACGACAACGTTCCGTCGCTTTGGGGGTGGGAGGGGGGGAGGAATGTTCCGGCGTAACGACAAGCGCCGGCACGAAGATGAAGAACGCGAGAGCAGAGAGGGCCGTGAGACGACGTCAGCCGGTAAGATGCTGCTAGGACGTGACCACGACAGGAGCGGCCCCTACATGAAGAGAATAAAAGCGAAGCGCCGCTAGCCTCGGACGCACTAGAAGAGCCGCACTGGATGACAAGCCGTGATTTGTGAACAGTATCATTTGCTTGCATGGAAATTGTATACATTGAAAGACACTGATTATTTGCGTGTCGGCAATTGCTTGCGACCAATTTTTATATGTACGCCAAGTACTGTCAATTTACTTTATTGTAATAAAAGCAATTAATGTGATTCGCTTGAATTGTTGTTTAGCTATCCTTGAAAGCAGCATCCTATGCACCCTATATTACACGAATGGGCAGTATACCATACAACGAATGCGCCGACATCTCTGATATTGCCCACAGCATCGAGATCCAACGTGCTGGATGAGCACGAGAGAAGTGGACTTGCATGTGTTACATGAAAGAAGATTGAAAATGATGTTTTATTTTGCGCTGAAGGTATTGATAACATACGAATTCCTACCACTCCAATGATCTCTGGATGCTGTCCATGGCTGGGGGTGGTGCACTCTGGGACACACGTGCATACATGATTGTGGCTTTGGCCACGACAGCAGTTTTCACATACCTCTGAACGTCGACGCAGGTGGTGTACAAGGGGACGAGCGCACTGCATTTGGACATCTGAGACGGGAGTGCGTGGGATGTGGACTGTTTTCAGCGATCTCTGACAACTAGCAATGACAACTACTGCTACGGACTGGATGGTGGTTGGAGTGTGTCATGTTTAGTGCTTCTCAGTACATCGCAGTGGACTCTGTATTGCAGTGGTGTTTTCTGTTGTCTCTATCATATCACGCAACAAATCCTTCCACCTCCTGCTTCCATATATAGCGGAGAGAAACAATTAGGGAATTCTATAGCGCTTTAAAAACACAATTGCAGTGCCTCGCACCTCTTGTAAATTGTTTAAGGACATGGCATGTAACTGAGCCTAAATTTGAAATTTTCAGCTACCTCTGATCTTATGTGTCGGTATCCACCGATAGGGGGCAAGGGCAAAAATCCAGTAGGGTTTGGAAACCGGGTCGTTGCAAGATCGAATACCGCGAAATATTCCAATCCTAGCATCCACCAAGAGGAAGCAATGAAAAGTTGTCACACACAAATAATATCAATTTAATTAATTAATCAATCAATGTGATACAGTGAGAGAATATTTCCAATACATCCAGCTGCAGTGGCACGCTACAGGGCAGGGGAGAGAGAGAGAGAGAGAGAGAGAGAAAGAGAGAGAGCAGGTGTTTGCACAGGAATTTCTCAGGTATCAAATATCAAAGAGTTGCCGTCACGTGACGCTTTTTTCTGGAGTTAGCGCGACATCAGGTCTGTTCAGTCGTGGTGCCTAAGCGATCGCCTTTTGGGCACCGACACGTGATTCGACCGCTGCCGGACGCGTCGGTCTGTGGGACCCCGCGCGGCCTACATGTATCATAGCAAGAGCTGACGCTATGTATGAGCCTGCAGACGTGAGATAGGGGGAGGGGGGGCGGATGGTGCGTGCTTCACAATCTAAAGATTTTTAAGAGTTTAATTACTTTTGAAGAGTATTAGCGTAGCGGTATTCCTTGCTTGATCAATTTAATTACTTCTTTCGATGTATTATACAAGACCTGCATCTTCCCAAACAGCAGAGAATGATGAGCAAGAGAGATACAGCCCCTGTAAATTGAATTTATTTTAATAAACAATATACCCTCTGCTATATAATTGAATTTCCTATCATGAGATTCCTCTTCTCAATCACACAGCCATCAATTTCAGTGCGTGGGGAAGGAGGGGAGTGGGAGAGGGAAGGGGAGGGCTGGGGGATTTACCAGGGGAGGAGGAGTCAATTAATTGATCAATTTCATTAGTCAATCAAATTTATGATTGGGAAGGGGCTGTTCGTATAATTCATCCCTGAAAGTGTACCTATATCAGCATGGGGACAGGGGATGGCTACTTAACTGAACTGTAGTTTAAAGATGGATTATCCCCAGAAGATCATAATCCTCTAAGCAGAACAGTAAGTTAAGTACCTTTCAATCAAAAGAGATCAACAAGTTTGCCCCTGACTGTATCCTTGCCCCTGAATGTAGGCAACCAGTATTAACAAATTGCCCTTATGCCCCCTTGCCACCCTGCTTATAAGAATTATGAATTTTAACGACTTGTACTGCCTAGAAGGTATACCTCAAGTTGTGGCTCCATAAACTTTCCCAGATAGTACATGATGACATTCATGTCAGGTCTCTAGCCGGAACATAACGTCATCTTGACAAGATTTCGATGGTCCACCTGGTCGCCATCTTTAGGTGAGTAAGCCTGTAAGGGTATTGTCATATCGCTGGCTTAGTTGTGGAGTATCTTTGCGGGCAGCCGCGTCTGTGGGGAGTGGAGCGAGGGACACGGTACTGTTATGTTGTGTTGTGTGTAGCTCTGCATGTGAGAGCCTTTTTTAGTATTCAGGTTCAAGTGTTGCTACAAGTGCTGTTACAGTAAAGTGATGAAATATGGAAGTGATTCAGAGGGAAGTGCGTCAAGAAGTAAGGAAAAAATGAGCAGTGCCGTCGATAACGTATTTGTGTATCCTCTCGTTGTGTGTCGCACAGCATCGATCATCCGCGCCGTGTTCGGTCTCCCAGAATGAACCAATGTGAATCAGTAAAAATTAGTTACCATAAAAGAGTGCAGTCAAGTGCCAGTGTCTTGTAGCGAGCGTGAGGACGTGCGTTCGATCATCGCGTTTCCGCATCATCAACAATCACCCGCGTCGTGTCGGTTACGCGTACGCTCGTCTAAATGATATTTTGTAGACTGTTAATCATCCATTAATTGGGATAACACTTCTGAATTAGAATGTAAACAGTGGAACCAGCGATTTTCCTTTAATCGTCTCAGAATATAGTTGTTCATACCAGACATCGAACAGTGTTGTGTTTTAACGTTGAATGGCTCCCCTTATTCGCTTACATATTCCGATAAATAATTTCAGGCAAGCAGTAGTGTGGAGCAGAACAATACGACCGCCGCTGGATTACCAGGTACGTGGTGTGGACAGGACGCACGGTCAAGAAAAGCAACAGTCCGCAACGTCAAGCAGTTTAAGGGTCCTCCACCCCCATTAGTACTCCCGGGCGTGTTACAAGCCGTCGCACTAACTCGCCGAAACTGAAATCAAACATGCAGCGGCGGCGTGCGCGAATGTTTCTGCCCTCTAGCGTAAGGCACAACAGCGCACTGGTGGTGAAAACTCGCGGAAACGATAAATCGTATCACACACTATTGATAGGTTTTGATGACAAAAAAAGGCCGTTGTTTTTTTATGTCAAAGAAAACAGGGTTCAACTCTTACTTCAAGGATACCCCTTGTCTCTGTTTATAATATTGTCAGATAGCCGGATTTCAAGAGCTTCTTTCACTACACCATCCAAATAACGCGACGTAGGGGAACCACTTGTGTCTCATCGTACAACATTTTGTGTCCTTCAGTAAGACAATGTTACGCAACTGCGGATTTTTTCTGGCTGAAATAAACGCGTGTGGAGATTGCGCTCCACGCACCGATCCTGGACCGTATAAATCGTTTGTCCAATATACGTTTTCCCGCAATGGCAGGGGATTTTGTAGACACCAGGCTTCCTCAAATCCAAATCATCCTTCACTAAGCCCAGCAGAGCTCTAGTCTTAGCTGGCGGACAGAATATCAAATCTCTATCGGCACTGTGGTCAAGGGGTGGTATGGTAGCTCAGCGTGTTCGGTCAGAGGGCTCGATGCCCTCTGTAATAAAAAACTGAGTGAACGGATCAACGTTAATCTTGGACAGGTGGCATGGGACGTCCGCCCCAGACAAATGCTACGAACGTTAACGAACAAAATGAGATGAGAAAAAAAGTGGGGTACCGTCTTTGATTCATTCTCAAAACGTCTTCGGTTCCGGGCCCGAATCCCGCCGCTGCTTAAATTTTCATTAAGAATCAGCATTGGCAGCTGAAGACTTCCGGCATCAGAAGTCACCACTCATACTGCCAACGGCCTTGTCAAAGAGGGCGGAGGAACGGACACAGGTGGGAAACTGCTCCTAAACGCGGAAGAATCAGCAGTGAACATCGGCATGAGGATGCAGAAGGCAATGGAAACCACTGCATTACAGACACATAACGTGTATCCACAGGACATGTGGTCTGTAATTGAAGAAGTGTCATGATGATCTCTCCAATGGAAACAGATTTCGGAATAGTCCCGAATTCGGATCTCTGGGAGGGGACTGCCAAGGGGGATGTTACCATGAGAAAAAGATAGAATAATTAACGGAAGGATAACGTTCTACAAGTCTGGGCGTGGCATGTCAAAAGCTTGAACGTGGTAAGGAAACATGAAAATCTGAAAAGGGAAATGCAAAGGCTAAATCTAGATATAGTAGGACTCAGTGAAGTGGAAAGAATACAAGGATTTCTGGTCTGGGTAATATCAACAGCAGCAGAAAATGGTATAACGGGAGAAGGATTCGTTATGAATAGGAAGTTAGGGCAGAGAGTGTTTTACTGTGGCAGTTCAGTGATAGGGTTGTTCTTTTCAGAATCGACAGCAAACCAACACCAACAACGATAGTTCAGGTATACATACCGACGTTGCAAGCTGAAGATGAAGAGATAGAGAAAGTGTATGAGGATATGAAAAGGGTAATGAAGATCTAATAGTCATGGGAGACTGAAATGCAGTTGTAGGGGAAAGAGTAGAGGAAAAGGTTACAGGAGAATGTGGGCTTGGGACAAGGAATGAGAGAGGAGAATGATTAATTGAGTTCTGTAACAAACTTCATCTAGTAATAGCGAGTACTCTGTTCAGGAATCACAAGAGGAGAAGGTATACTTGGAAAAGGTCGGGTGATACGAGAAGATTTCAGTTAGATTAGATCATGGTCTGACAGAGATTCCGAAATCAGATACTAGATTGTAAGGCGTATCCAGGAGCAGACATAGACTCAGATCACAATATAGTAGTTAAGAACAGTAGGCTGAAGTTTAAGACGTTAGTCAGGAAGAATCAATACGCAAAGAAGTGGGATACGGAAGTACTAAGGAATGACGAGATACGCTTGAAGTTCTCTAAGGCTATAGATACAGAAATAAGGAATAGATCAGTAGGCAATACAGTTGAAGAGGAATGGACATCTCTAAAAAGGCCCATCATGGAAGTTGGGAAGGAAATCATAGATACAAAGAAGATAACTGTGAAGAAATCATGGGTAACAGAAGAAATACTTCAACTGATCGATGGAAGGAGAATGTACAAAAATTTTCCGGAACACTCAGGAATAGAGAAATATAAGTCACTGAGGAATGAAATAAATAGGTAGTGCAGGGCAGCTAAGGCGAAATGGCTCCAGGAAAAATGAAAAGAAATTGAAAAAGAAATAGTTCAAAGGACGGACTCAGCATACAGGAAAATCAAAACAACCTTCGGTGACATTAAAAACAAGGGTGATGACATTGAGTGCGCAGCGGGAATTCCACTGTTAAATGCAGAGGTGAGAGCGGATAGGTGCAAAGAATACATTGAAAGCCTCTATGAGGGAGAAGATTTGTCTCATGTGATAGAAGAAGAAACAGGAGTCGATTTATAAGAGATAGCGGATCCAGTATTAGAATCAGAATTTATAAGATAAGAGCTTTGGAGGACTTAAGATCAAATAAGGCTGAGGGTATGGATAACATTCCATCGGAATTTCTAAAATCGTTGGGGAACGTGGTAACAAAATGACTGTTCACGTTGGTGTGTAGAATGTATGAGTCTGGCGACATACTATTTGACTTTCGGAAAAGCATCATCCACACAGTTCCGAAGGCGGCAAGAGCTGACAAGTGCCGGATTTACCGCACAATCAGCGTTAAACAGCTCAAGCATCCAAGTTGCTAACAAGAATAATATACCGAAGAATGGAAAATAAAATAGAGGATACGCTAGATGACGATCAGTTTGGCTTCAGGAAAGGTAAAGGCACGAGAGAGGCAATTCTGACGTTGCGGTTAATAATGGAAGAAAGAGTAAAGGAAAATCAAGAGACGTTCATAGGATTTGTCGACTTGGAAAGAGCGTTCGACAATGTAAAATGGTGCAAGATATTCGAAATTCTGAGAAAAGTAGGGGGTAAGCTATAGTGAGAGACGAATCATATCCATGCTAGGTCTCTGCTCAATAGTGAGAGGAGTAGAGTGTGGGTGTTTGTTATAAGAAATTCGCTGTAAGTACGAGATCGAAACCATTGCTATGAGGGAACATCTTGCACCGCCTTATGTGCGTATCTACATTAAATATTGGACTCAAGTCGAATTTCTGAAAGTCTCAGCCTGTCCCTACACACACACACACACACACACACACACACACATCATAAAAATATTGACTAGCATCTTTTGAAAGCTATAGCTTATGGGGGGCTTTCATCTACTGGTCTAATTGGATCTTAGATCTTAAGAAAAAGAGCTGGCCAAACGGAAACTGTTATATATCTGTGTATAGTTTTCATTGTTTTGTTTTCATTGTTTCTGTGTATAGTTTTCATTGAGGATTTCGAGACACTATTGTCGCACAGCTTTCGGCATGTGGTCGATCTATTATGAGTGATAAGCTTCGATTCACAGCAGAATTCACGCTACACATAAGAGGAAGAAGATATTGTACGACTGCACTGCTGATGCACTGAAAAAAATTATGTTAGTATATCAGATTCACACTTGTGAAGTGTGGCCAGCTGTAAGAAGTGGTGGAATAGATCAAGATGCAGGTCTAAAAAAGATTGATTGACTTTGCTGTCTGGCTTAAGATAATACATCCCTTTCGAGTAACTGTGTGGCTGCCATGAACACCATTAGGGCCACTGCCTCCAGTATAAAGAAAGAAAAGTTTACTGATCAACGAACAGTCAATGCATTGTTTGTAAGCAATCAAAGCATGACCATCATCAGCCTTTTATATCCCCGCATACTAAAGCAATACCTAGAGCAAAAAAGAACTTCCATATATCTGAAAAGTGATTTGCCTTCTCACACGATACACCCACCAAGCACATAAGAATTGCCTGCGAAAACTGCCAGCTGAGCTACCCACTGTAGATGGATCCCAGACGGGTAAGAAAAAAAAATTTTTTCCTGCTCCCCCTTCCCCTGGAATATTAGAATAACGAGCATCCCGCTCGACCTATGTGTCACTATCACTTCTTCACGCACACCTAAAGCTAACAAAGAGAGAGACACCGTATACCACCAGGATATGACGCATCTGGCCAGCTCTATACTGACTGCATTTCGCGTCCCCCACCTGTCTCTCAGTTCGCCATCCGCTCTGCATGCACACAGAGATCTCACTAGCCTTGACGATCGGTGTCAGATACCATTTGCGGCTGGCATGTGAGGCAGTGAATTCACGTTCCAATTTAGCGATATGAGAATCACATAAACTATACGGACATTTATATGAGAACTAAATCTATTGCTCGTACCGGAAAGAGTTGGATAAGCACACGATGTGCAGAATAGTAGAGCGTAGTATGCTTTTGTGGTGGCGCCGCCTCACAGTCAGCTTTAACCACGAAGAATCTGCGACATGTGAGCAAAGTTTCATTCTGATTATTGTTCAGATATATGTATATGTAAACACTGGGCTTGTTTACCATCGTCACAGTAAAATAAGTTTCCATCATATTTTCTCGTGACAGTTACACCTCACATCCATTAAACCAATCTAGTAAGTGTCTCAGGCTGACGACTAAATCCCGTATTTTACATATAACACACCACAGAAATCAACCAGTTGCGCGAGTGACAAATAATTATGGATTCGATCGAATGTGACGTGTAATCACGCGTATTTTTGCGGATGCATATTGAGATTAACGTAGTTGGTGGAACTGTAGCGCATTTACAAGTTTAATGTTATCTACTGCAGCTTAGAGCGACTCACTGGGATCGACTGAGGAATGGATATTTAAGAATGGAGATGGATGCCGTGTAAACAATCACAGACAGGATTAATGCCCGAGCACTGAAACGGTATGGGCTTATCCGACGGATGGAGGAACAACGTGGACCGCAGTGTTTGCTGAACTGGTCTCTGCCAGAGAGAAGGGGCCGAGGTAGAACGAAGGCAACGTGGAGGGGAGGTGTAGCCAAAGTCATGGAAAGTAGAGGCCATAGGAAGGAGACTGGCAGGTTAGAAGTCTGTGGCATCCGAGAACAGGCAGCTATCGATAAGTGTAAACGACTGCTAAAGTAAAAAGTAAGTACCAATGTGAACAGCGAGTACCCTGAGTCAATGGAAGGAGTTGGTTTCCAAACTAGACGCGCAACGCATACCTTCCAATTTGAAGTGTTGTGCAGATATTTTCAATGCAGTATCGATACAAGTGGTAAGATCAAACGGAATGTAATTATTCTATAATGAGATACCGCAAACCAAGGTTCCTTTACACCATACTACTCATAAAATGTCCCTGAACAATCTCCGAAATTTTGTCGGTGGAGTTCTGGTTCAAACTGTACATTGCCCTTTGGAAACAACTAAAGGAGAAACGAACTGCCCATTACCGGGAATAGAGAGATATTTTATTTTCTTTGCAATGTCACAATATTTTCTTACTATGCACCCCCCAAAGCATAATACTGTTTCATTAATTTATCTAATTTTTCCACTGATCTTGTAAGCTGTGCTATTACTGCCTTTATCTTCATTCTTCCTGTACCTACTCCAATTCTTCCAATCCAGTTAGCCACATGTAATTTTAGCAACCTTAAAAGTTGGTACATTTTGCTGTTCAATAAATGGATTGGTCATGTCTAGTGCAGTTTTAGTCCTAGAGATCAGATTCTTAATTACGCTACCCTGGAGTCTCCTTGACACTTTCAGATGCAGCTTCTTTTATATCACTTTACCGTATCATATACAAATAGGAGGAAACATTCATTAGCGTTCAATTGCGCTAGTCGCAATAAATCTCCAGGAACAGTAATAAGCCGAAAATACCTAGGAGTAACCTTGCGGCGCTGTCTGAACTCGACTGGAGACTTAAAACTAATTCTGGGAAAAAGCAGATGCCAGGCTGAGATTCGTTACAGTAATCATAAATTTATGTAACTCATGCACGAAAAACGTAACTTGCAAAACACTCGTTTGACCGATTCTTGATTACTGATCGTGAGTCTGGCACCTTTAGAAGAGCGGTACATTTGGTCACGGGCTCGTTTAGTAAGGGTGATAGCGTTGGAGAGTGCCCGGAAATTCTAACGAAGTTGATAGAGATGTGTATCAGTTGGATGCGCACGGCTCATACGGGCGCTAAAGGACCGCCACTATTGCTATTATTTTCCATTTGTGAGTGGTGGTACTAGGTGTACTCTCCACCAAATACCGTAAAGCTTCCGTGGAATCTATGTGTAGATATACATTTTTTTTAAAAAAAAAAGGACACCATCGATTTCATCTCTATTCCTAGACCTGTCCGAGATTTTGTTCATTTTGTATAAACATAGTTGTTGACTGACGTTAAACTCTAATCCCCTTCCTCCTTCTATCCTATTTAGGAAATATGCTCTCATATCTCCAATGTTCTTAAGTGTTAAACAGTAGTGTAGATACATACCTAAATGGACAGCATTCCTCAATTAGGTTTAACAGTCAGGTGGAAGCATTTCTTTCTCCTAGGCTTAACTGGACCAACGAGCTGTATTACGTCAGAGCAACATTTCGTATCACGGTACGGCATTTCCTTAACGCGTTGGCGCAGGTGCTACTTGGCTATTTGCATAGCAGTAGCGACGGTAATGGCGGGTCATCATCAATATTTACAGGTTCTAGGAAAGTAGCCCTCCATTACCGCGGGAGCATTGGCCAAACACGACTACGTCGCTCTCAGAGATAATGGAAACTGCTGCATCAGCAATGGCGTGCTTCCTGCTTGTAAAATGCTTTGTGCGACCGTTCTCTGCAGGTCAATGTTTTCCAAGCGACATGAATTGCTGAACAGTCTGGGTCGTGGAAAGCGCAGAGAATCTTCCTAATATTTAAGTTTACCGGCCGTGGTAGATTTTTTTCCGAAACATGAATTTTGAAAAATCCAACAAATACAACAGGTCTTCGTAGGAAGGAGCATAGAACTATGCAGAAAGTCTGAACGTAATGAGAACATACTAAAATCCCGTTGTGTTTGTTCGTACTTACTGAAGTATGAAACCTGGTTTTGATGGCGTTTACAATAGAGTACTAAGGATTTGTGGTCACGTAATAAGCCCTGCCTTAGCTTATATGTATAATGTATCACTAACGCAAGGAATTCTACCAGAGAGCCTAAAATTTACTATTGTCAAACCCCTCCATAAGGAACGTGATAGGAGAGGCTCCGAGCACTATGGGACTTAACAACTATGGTCATCAGTCCCCTAGAACTTAGAACTACTTAAACCTAACTAACCTAAGGACATCACACAACACCCAGTCATCACGAGGCAGAGAAAGTGATAGGAGAGATGTTAGTAACTATCGACGTTTTTCACTGCTGACATTATTTTCCAAAATTTCTGAAAAGTTGATGTATTCTAGAATACTATCACACGTGAGTAACAATGATATCCTAGCCAAATCGCAGTTTTCATTTCAGAAGAGTTCCGCTACTGAGAATGCCAGTTACATGTTCACTCACCGAATTTTAGACTCATTAAATAGTAAAATAGCGCCAGTTGGTATTTTATGTGACCTGTCTAAGGTATTTGACTGTGTGAATCACAGTACGTTTCTAGATAAATTTTAGTTTTATGGGATTAATGGTATAGTCAAGCAGTGGAATATGTCATAGCTACTCAGAAGAATGCATAACTTTGTACTTAGTACAACCAATGTTGTCCAGGGACATTCTTCTGACTGGTGCGAAATCACGTATGAGGTTCCCCAAGGCTCAGACGTAGATCCACTATTGTCCCTCATACATGTAAATGATCTTCCGTATAATATACAACAAGTAGAATTAGATTTTTTTGCTGATGATATTGCTGTTGTAATTAGTTCAAGCATACACACAGAAATAGAAGAAATAGTAAACAATATTCTTATAAGTGCACAGCTCAAAATCAGTATCAATGAATACTACGATGAGAATCTGTAACACAGTGATATGCCCAGCACTCGTGTACAGTTCAGAAACCCAGAGCATGACAAAACGCGAAAGGAAGAACTATTGATATTTTAAACAAGGATAATGAGGAAGATGTGGGGACCGATCTTAGAGGAAGGAAAAGGAGGAGGAAAGAAGAAATCCACCTCTTGATGCAACAACCAACAATACTACAGAAGCTGAAGAGCAAATGAATCCAGCAGGCAGGCCATGTATCCTGTATGCCAGAAGACAGACAGGCGAAGAAAGAATTTGAGGGGAAGCCAAACGCGAGGCGCCTCATAGGATGACCAAGACTGCGCTGGATGGACGACCTAGCGAAGGACCTCGCAGCCCTGGAGATTGAAGACGCCTGGATGAAACGAGCACAAAGCAGAAAGAAATGGAAGCAGTTTGTGGTAGCAACGCATGATCTGCAGGGCCTGTGACAACTGGAAATGTATGTAAGTATGCTCTTAAAAGCATTATCGACATTATTGACTGGATTTATGGGAATGGTCTCACCCTTAATTTTAAAACGACACAGCATATTCACCTCTGCATATCTAGGGGTACTACACCAACGATAAGTGTTACACATAGTGCGTAAATAATAAATAGCGTGGAAACTTCAAAATTATTAGGTGTTCACATTGGAGAGAATTTTAACTGGAAAAGGCAAGTTCTGGAACTCCTAAAACAATTTATGTCAGCCATATTTGAACTTAGAATCATTGCAAATATTGGGGGAGGATAAATCAGTAAGCTGACAAATTTTGTTTGTTTTCATTTAATACTGTTATATGGAATAACGTTCTGGTGTAACTCATCTTTAAGAAAGAAAGTCTTCATTTCCCAAAACCGTGTAGTAGGAGTAACATGTGGTGCACAACCGGGACCATATTGCAGGCATCTGTTTACTGACTACTGCTTCACAGTATATTTATTCCCTCATGAAGTTTGTTGGAAATAATCCATTCCAGTTCCAAAGGGAGAATGATGTACATAATTACAACACCAGAAGAAAAAAATGACATTCAGTGCTTCACATTAAGGTTGTATTTAGTACAAAAAGGAGTGTACAATGCTGCAACAAAAGTTTTTGATAATTTAGCCAGGCAGCGAAGTAAAATTTGAAAACAAACTAAAAAAGGTTTCTCCTTATTAACAGAATCTTATTAACAGAATCTTCCGTCGGTTCTTGATAGAGCAACATTATAATAATAAATGAACAGCCCCAGTTTGCTTTTGTTCTACAATATTACTTTTATTGCTAACCGGTTTTCGGATTACAAGGCCATCTTCAGACATTTACTGAGTATTATCACCAAAGAAGTTAAATGTTAGCAGACAACATTGGAAGAGAAATAACACATCTAGAGTGAAGTAGAAACATACAGTGAGTAACATCTTTGCAATGAGATAGTAAAAACTGAACAGTATGTAAATAACAATGGAGTTGACAGGAAAACCTTTAGCACAACATAGGAATAGCATGCCTACATAACAGTTTCTATTAATAAACAAAACTAATAAAATAAGATAAAATTAGTACTGGACAAGGCTGCATCAAGAGGTATGAAACATGGAGAGTGATACACAACCAATTAAAAAAGAAGAGACAGTTGTCAATGTAAATACAGAATACATATGGAACTTAAGCAATATCAATAAGATAAACAGAAATTAATACAAGCAGGAAAATTGAGGTGTTTGAGGGAACCTACAGTTTGAGAGTGTGGTGGTACTGCATTTTAACATTAACATTATAATCAAAACAGTGGCTGTGTACCAGTTTTCATTAAATAAATGAGCAAAGCAAAATATGAACAGTATTTGATGAGACAACTACAAGGGGAGTTAAACATGGACAGTAATACAAGTACAAATTAAAAGGAAACCCTTATCTGTTGAAACTACAGCCTATGTGGAATACAAAGACAACTGCAACAAATAAAACAACTTAATGACTACAGGAAAATGGGGATATGTAGGAAGAGAGAGTGTGGGAAGTAATGAACAACAAAGATGATTACATGAAGTTTAGGAGAGGGGAAGTGTTGAGTTGTGCCTGGTCATTTAGGATGAGATCTGGACTGTGAGCAAGATGTTTGTTAATTTCCAGGGCTTCTAGCAGGTTGAGTTTATGGCCTTTGTTTGCTACGTGAAGTACATGGGACACTGGCTGGTAGTTGTGACCCTCACTCAGTACATGCTCAGCAAATGCAGAGTCTGAATTCTGCAATCTCCAGCTGCATTCATGTTTAGGCAGCCTAGTTGATATGTCTCTGCCTGACTGACCAATGTAAAATTTGTCACAATCAGAACAGGTGATTTTTGTATACCCCACTGTTGGCTAATAACTGGATCTTGTCTTTGCTATTAAAAACACACTGGGCTGTAGTGTTCCTGACATAGTAGGAAACCCTATAATTGCAGGATTTCAGTGCTTTGACTACAGTCTGTGATACCTGACCTGGAAATGGTAGTGTACACCATTTCTTGCAGACAGTGGATGGGGAAGTAGGTGGGGCATAGAGGAGGGATATAATTTTCCGTTTTTGTTTCCTGTACAAGATGTGGTCAATAAGAACTGGATTGTAGCCATTGGCTGTGGCAATAAATTTTATTGTATCTAACTCTGCTTTAAAATCATCTCTGGACATGGGGATAGATATGAGACGGTGTACCATTCAGTGGAAAGCTGCATGTTTGTCACCTATGGGGTGTTGTGACCAAGAAGGTATTACTGTGTCTGTAGTTGTTGTTTTTCTGTAAATTTTGAAACAATGTGTGTATGTACTGATGTCAATGGTGAGATCTAAGAAGTTTATGGATTTGCTGCCAATTTCCATAGTGAACTGGATATTTTTACGTTGACTGTTTAGGTTTTTCAAGAACGTGTTGAGTTTTCTTGTAGTACCAGTTCACATACACAGGTCATCATCTACATATCTAAACCAGTATTTGATGTTTGCACTCAAAGGTTCTGTTTTTAGAAAATTTTGTTCTAAATGGTCCATAAATATTTCAGCCAACAGTGGACTAAGAGGGGAACCCATAGCTAAGCCATCTAATTGTTTATAAGGAGTGCCTTGGAACTGGAAATAGTTCTGTGCAAGGCATGTCTGTGTGGCCAGTCTCAAGTCATTCAATTCCACAGGATTGACATTAGACTTGTGCATCAGCTTTGTCAGAATACGAATGTATCAATATATTCTACTACTGGTATGTTAGAAAACAAACTGCTGACATCAAAGGATACTAATTTATCACTGTGTGAGACAGATATACCTTTTAATTTGTTTACTAGGTCCACAGAGTTTGAAATACCATGCTTTGGTTTGAATTTAGTCTTGCTCTTAATTAGGACATCAAGTTTACTGGCTAGTTTGTAAGATGGAGCAGTGAATGATGATACAACTGGACTAATAGGAACATCTTGTTTATACAGTTTAGGAAGCCCGTACATTCTAGGAGGCACTGGGTTCATATTACTTAACAGTTTTGCTTCAAATTCAGAGAATATGCTTTTGCATGAAATGATTGCATATTTAACATCCTCTTTGAACAATTTAGTAGGGTCTTTAGGAAGGACTTGGAAGCCTGTGGCATTCAGAAAATCATTAACTTTATCCACATAATCACATTTGTTAAAAAACACAATACTGTTGCCTTTATCAGATTTTGTGGCAACGATACCTTGGTGTTGTAATTTCTATTTTAAGGACTTGAGGGTGTGAAATTCAATAGACCGTGGGATGCTACACGCGAATTTGGTTTCGTTCTTTAGTGTATTGGCAACTATATATTTTGCAGTGGTGTCTCTCGTTAAGGCATATTCAATATCAACTTTCATAACATCCAGTTGTTTTTCTGATGGAGGGTGGGGAGGAGCATATTTAAAACCTGTCTCAAGCACTTTTTGTTCCTTTGGAGACAGAACCAAATTCTATAAGTCAATTACACGTTGCAAAAAATTTTGTTTACAGTTTGAGGTTAGAGGTTAACTCACCTTCCTAATCATAGATAATTTCTTGTTCTGTCGCAAAAATACGTCGTGAATAAGATCACTTACACTTTGATGAACTTCTCGATCGAAAACATCGAACTCACACGGGTGTAACTTAGATGTGATTGCCATATGTACCACTTTTAGATGTGTACACACGTTGTCACAAACACGTTGCCATTTCTTCATTTCTTCCTTTATCCATGTGACAACTCCTAAACTCCTATTCCATAGAAGAAATTCTATTACTGTAATGTGTAAGAGGTGGGGGTTAGGAATTACTAACTCACATCTGTAGATATTTGTAAAAGAAATCTTTTATAAATGTTCAGCATGTAGCCGTATTTAAAAATGAAGTTGTGATGAGTATGTAAAATGACTCGTTCCACATCATTACGATTTATCGTGCAAACAATCCGTGGAACATGGAACTAAGTAACTAACTAACTAGCTAACTACCTAACTGTACTGTTCATTATCCTATGGCCCTCGTGAAAACTTAATTGCTTCAGCTACAGTCGTCTAGGGGCGTTAGCGATGTCCGTTTTCGCTATATGACGTAAGTGCCCAACAGACGTTAAGAATAGTTTATCCTCTGACCCAAACACACTTCCTGAATACATATATTTATGAATGACGATTTGTGAATTTGTTTAGCGCTTTGCAATAGTTTATTTAGCCCAAAAGGCGATATTAATAAATTAGCGACAAGATACAAGCTACTGAGATCACCAGTGATGTAATGACTATGGTGATGCAAATTCCATCACATTTGACGAATGTGAAACACCAATAAGTGTACAAATTCTGCGTGTGAATGTTGAAGGACTATGTTATAAAAAGTGAATAATTTCATCTACTTCATTCACACTCAGTTCATTGTACACTCGACAGCAAAAAAAGTGGGCCACCCCTGAATTCCAACGTGTAGGCTGCACCCGAATGTATGCAACCAACATAGCATATCTGTGTTGCACATAGTCACAACCCTCCACAGTACAGTCGTTGTAAGATACACAATGGGTACTACTAGAGACTACTAGAGAACACCGGTCTTTATGACAGTCTGTCCAGATGTAAAGTAACACCACGATAGTACTCGTACAGAAGAGATCAGACAGTCCTTAACGTTTGTAAACTTAACTTAATTACAATAAGTGACATTTCAAATGTTATGGGACAACTAGTTTTGTCACATAAATCGTTCATTAATCGTTAGGCACAATTAAATATTTGAGACAGTATATGGATTTATAAAGTTGTATGGCAATTGGAAACAAGTTCTTTGCTGTCTAAAAGGTTTACCCAACACATACTGAACATCATTCAACATTCAACGGGGAGCAGTTTCGCATCAACTTTATGTAATAATAAGCAGTTAAAAGAAAAGGTAATTAACGGCGGCAACCACTCTACGGAAATCACAACATTAACAGCGAATCACAAGTAATATCATTGTTCACATTACTCATCAACAGTTACTTGTACACGAAGTTGTACTTTAAATGACACGACCAACGTCTTCGTTCTGGATCCGGATGCAAACCCAGAACATAAAGCAAGTTTTAGCGTGAGACTTTTTCACGTCTCTGTTTCGTCAGGACCACCCCCAACCCATGTTAAAAATAGAGCCCTCGAGAAGAACAGTATAGATCTTACGATAACGCTAAAAGGACCACACCAGCTGCAAGTTTTAGCGTGAGACTTTTTCGCGTCTCTGTTACGTTGCAAATTTTAAAAACATTGCCCCACCACGAAAAGTATAAAGTTTCTCATTGGATGGACAGAATTTTTGTAGGCGGAGCTTAAGGTTAACATTGAGACCCTGATTGGTCAGATGAAAACACAGCCAGATAGATTTTTTAAACCAACTTCGGTAAATTGTAGTAAGGAGAAGTTAAGGAGAGTTGCTTCCGAGACGGCGAGGTGAGCGGAGCTATGCTGCCCACCGCCCCCTGACGAACACCGACAAGGTAATGAACGCACGCAGTGCCGCATAACAGCGCATAAAGCATCACTCAGAACTGCAGAAGTCTCATCTGTTACACCCCCTTTTTGCGTAATACTAGTGTCGATCGTCAATTAAAGCTCATGGTGTTCACATTTGCCACTTGAAGTAAAAATCTGAAACGCGATGATTTTTCTGTTTCTGTTATATAGTTATTGAGAAGCCACATCAGCCACTGTAATTTACGACAAGTTAGATAAGTAATTAAAGATAATTGAGCGTCACTGTAGACCATTTTGATAGTTTTCTCTCTTGTGAAACTTAATTTAAACCTAGATTATAGATGTGATATGGCATAGGTCATCCTTCGATCCATTGTAGAACTTGGAAACCCACTCAGGGAATATTCGTTCACATTTTTGTTGATCGCAGTTGGTTTTTACCATCCTGTATTAAAACATTTCCTTTTATCAATAGTGCAATTTATAAACAACGTTTTGTGAGTAGAATAAAATTTCCAATGGTAAACTTAACTGCATTTTCGACGTTATTTTACCAGCTAACTAAAAATAGGAAAGCCTTGAACCCCTTCCACTAAATTTAGTTAGTATTAAGATTCTTTTACAGGGAGTGCAGTGGAGCTGATGCTGAAATCATTAAGTATTTGGTTACATCATCGCTAGTCTCACTGAACTCTTCTGAATTCTACATGTCATGTGTGGTCTGGCGTCTCCTTACCAGCAACAGGTCCCAGGTTCAAACTAATCAATTCCCTAAAAAACATGCTCAGAGCGTCGTTGCGCGAAAGTGGTAGGGAGACACGATATAGAACAAACAGACACCACGCAGAATGTTAGAACACACACTACAACTTTCGAAAATATTTACGATACATAGTGAAAGCTCATAGGCTAAAGGAGATACGAATTCGTATAGCGCTTCCGTTATGAATTTCTGTGACTTCTACCAAAGACATTACGTTTCAGGCGATGGTTTTACTACATAAATATCTTGGGAAGAAGTGTGGGCTATGCTTACAGTAGAAAACCGAGAGGAACATTTGTAAGAGTTGGGAATGGTGCAACATCTCAGCGAAGGAACGTTTGGCCATCTTCCTCGCAAAATAAGAGATCCAGGACACTGAGATAGACGCAGTGCCCTTTAGCAGGCCACATACCAAACTTATCAGAGAGATGAGAGGCACGGATCCAAGAGTTCATGTTGACATGATTCAGTCTTGTGTCACTAACATTTTTTATTCTTTTTCTGTTGGTTAACGTTTAATGCCTAGTCGGGTTTGGGGATATCTATACGTAACATACATTCACAATATTGCAATATTAAAGTAGGTGCGCAAAGTCTTTGGATGCTGATGCTGCTGTTTCTTCTTACGAGGAAGGTTTTCTGCTAGTGGATGGGTACTGTCTGGCAGTAAATTATCATTTTCCCAGTGTAAGCTAAGGAAAAACTTTCCACTTTTTTCGATGATTATTGTTTCATCCAAACCATTTGCGACAGTTTCCTTTGTATGGTTATAAATTTTTATAAAAATTTCTGCTACCATTATCTATCGTTTAATTGTTTCTACATCGACGAAACCGTAACGGAAGTCAATTTGTGTTACATAGGGGGTCCAAGGAGCAGTGGTCAATGTTTATGAATATGATACGAACGATCAATGGAGGCAGAAAAGTACAGTATATATGGGCCTTAAAATGCGCACCCTAAGAGTTGTAAGCACCTCTTCATTTTTGTTACTGTGAAACACATCTCTTCGACCGAACAAGTCCTCACAATTCTTCAGGTGTGCATTTTAGAGCTCATGATTTACTAGCCAATTTTTTCTTCTTTTCGTCTGTACTACCTCCTCCCAAGATATGGAAAGGAAGGAGTTTGGATAAGAAGAGGTAGTTTTCACACTATCGAAGATAAAAAAGTGCTCTTAACTCCTTAGGTACGCTTTTAGAAAGTCCATGCTCACCCGACTTTTTGCTTCGAATGATCTTTCCTATGATATATCTGAATATTGAGTGTTCCTCCCGGGACACCTTGGATGATGGCAGAGAGAAGAATTCCATGCGGTTACAGAAAAAAAGTTTGTCCTCTCTCTCTCCCTCGAGATAATATTTGCGACACATTCCTCACGAAGAAGAAGTAATCATTCCTTACGGAACATCGGACCATCTTTGCAACTAGACTGATGATTTTCTGTCATGTGGAAATTGAATGTATAATACTGTGATTGTGTGAACAGACAACGGTATAGCAGCGGAAAAATGATTCAGTTGGAGAAAAAAAGGCGTATACGTTCCTCTTAGAAATACTTTGACAGAATAGTAGGGAACTAGCGACCTTAATTCTCATTCCACCTTACTCACCAAAATTTTCGCATGCGAACGTATTCGCACTCTTTCAACACAGAACATTCTGAATCTTTTTACGCAGTGTTCGTAGTTAATCCTTCATACTCGGCATCTCTCTCTCATTGCCACTGTTCACTTACGTCTCTCGAACATTGTGTCCTTTCTTTCCTATTGGTTTACATTATGTCCCGCTGCCACTGTCTCCTCTCTCACTGACACTGTCTGCTTTTGTCTTTCTTCCCCACTGTCTCCGTCATAACTTGGCAGCTAAAAAATTCTGGAAATTCCAACTACTCTTCCCCTATGCCCTTATTTCGGTCCAAAACGCGCCCTCCCCTGCACCTACGTGATCTGCGAGGTTCTAGACCCCCAAGCCTGTGTGTGGTCTCCACACAGCTCTATTTTTCAGTTCCACTGTCTCCTCTCTCTTTCTGCTACTGGTACTCTCTCTTCTCTCTTCCACCGTGACTGTCTCTCTGCAACTCTCTTTCAGCACAAAGAAGCTCGAATTTGGTCGCATGCCAAGATTTTCGGTGAGGAAGGCGGACTGACGATTGAGGGAGGTGGTTACCTACTTTTCTGTCAAGAGTCATTTAAGGACAAACATATTCACCTTTTCTGTGCTCCGACAGGAGCATTTTTCCGCTGGTTCGATTATTATTCTGCTACACCAGGGTATGCTATCTATATGAAATAATTCTATGGGCCAGTAAGGTTTTGACAGTTTATTTATACATTTTGACACATTTATATACTTTGAAACGAGTAAATAGGAAATAAGTACGTATAATACAAGATTAATAAAAAATCGTATGCTTTACATTTCTATGGATACTTTGCTCATCGATAGCAGTTCATCGAAACCTTCTGGCCTCTTATTTGTACCTTAAAAGATTAAACGAAATAATGCCAAACTTTAACGAACACAAAATGCCCAAGATTGGAAAGTTGCACGGATCACTCTAATATCAAATAAAGGTAATAGGATTAATCCACTAAATTACAGCCCAATTCATTAACGTCGATATGCAGCAGGTTTTTGGAATATATGTCGTATTCGAACATTATGCATTACCTCGAAGAGAACGGTCTACTGTCACACAGTCAATACGGATTTAGGAAACGTCGCACCTCTGTAACACGACTAGCTCTTTACTTACACGAAGTGCTGAATGCTATCGACAAGGGATTTCAAATTGATTCTATATTTCTAGATTTCCAGAAGACTTTTGACACTGTACCTCACAAGCATCTTGTAATCAAATTGCGTGGTTCTGGAATATCATCTCAGTTCCGCGACCGAATTCGTGACTTCTTGTCAGAGGGGTCACAGTAAATGACGGGAAGTCATTGAGTAGAACAGAAAATATTTCTGGCTTTCCGGAAGGTAGTGTTGTAGGCCCTCTGCTGTTCCTTATGTATGTAAACGATTTATGAGACAATATGGGCATCAGTCTTCGGTTGTTTGCAGATGACACTGTCATTTACTGGTAAGGAAGGTCATCAGAAGATCAAAAGAAATTGCAAAAGATGAAACGTCCCCTTTGAACAATTATACATGACTGTGCTTAAACTGACACACAATATTTTTAGCGCAACGGAATCTGACTCAATAATCCCTACAAAAGAATGGCCCTGACTAACATTAAACTATACCTTTCACAAATCACTTACCTCACAAAAATCTTCGTTACTCGAACTACTGCAATACAGCGAGCGCCACTACTGCCAGCTAAATAAAAGATTCAAACTACTGAAGGCACTAATTACTGATAGGCACAGTTAGCAAAAGAAAGATTTTGATAGAGAACAAACAATGTATTTACCTTAATAGTGTTCAAAAGTCATAATATATATAGCAGTTCATGACATCCAGTCTTACAAATGTATTGTCTCTGATGGACACACGTCCAGATCATCGGCTCTCAAATTTCCGCCATCTCTCTCCCCACATCCACCACTGCTGGCGGCTCACCTCCAACTGCGCAACGCTACGTGCTGTTAACAGCCAACTGCCCAACGCTACAATGGCGAGTATTACAACAATGCCAACCAGCCACAGACTGCACACAGCACAGCAAGTGATTTTCATACAGAGCGCTACGTGGCGGCGGCGTTACCAATATAAGAACCTAAACAGCCTACTTACATAGCCTCCATGCTCCCCACAAAAAATTTTACAGATTTTTTTGGGCAGTGGCCAATAATGATTTGATAAAAATTTTCATAATCAGAATAACAAAGATATCAAATGCACACACATATTGATACAATGTTGGTCAAAAGCTAAAAGTTTCTTACAGTCCCATAAAGACAGTCCTGATCATTCATCACAGTAAAATTGCAGTGTTTTTTTTTTTTCTCAAAGTCTGAGCAGTAAAAGAGAATGCACACGGAAGTAGTGGATTTCCACGCAATCTTGAAGAAGTAGTGTTGTCCTTCCAACAGGAAGACAATGCTGACTCTTGACATGCAGACTGGTAATGGGCCACAATAGAGCAAACCCACAGCAGAGTCAGTCAGAGTTTTGAAGAATATTGGTAGGTAGGTCATCACAGAGCAGACCCACTGTAGTCAAAAATGGCTCTGAGCACTATGGGACTCAACATCTTAGGTCATAAGTCCCCTAGAACTGAGAACTACTTAAACCTAACTAACCTAAGGACATCACACACACCCATGCCCGAGGCAGGATTCGAACCTGCAACCGTAGCAGTCCCGCGGTTCCGGACTGCAGCGCCAGAACCGCTAGACCACCGCAGCCGGCCCCCCACTGTAGTCCTGGTAGAGAGTATGGTATTGGTGGGCCACCAGAGGTGCAGACCCACTGCAGTCCTTGTAGAAATAATGGTATTTGTGGGTCATCAAAGGTACAGACCCACTGCAGTCCTTGTAGAAATAATGGTATTGGTGGGTCATCAAAGGTGCAGACCCGCTGTAGTCCTTGTAGAGACGGCCAGCAGCCATCTGTTACGACTGTGCAGGTGCACAATCACCATCGAAGAGTCTTGTGGAGAATATAGCAAGTCCATAAACTACCACTTGTCCACTCACAAAAAATTTGTTTGAAATGTCCTTAGAACCAGCAATGCTGTTATCCAGTCCCTTGCTGAATTATTAACACACGTGCAAACACTGTCAGTCCCTACATCTCACATATTGTCCATATACTATGACCAACAGAAACGTGTGCAGTGAAATGTAACTTACAAGTTACTTAATTTGATGAAGTGGTGTCAATTACAATTTTGCAACATAAGAATAACAAAGGTACAAAATACATCATTAAAGAAGATAACAATACAGATAACATTTGTAGTAATACAGGTTTTACAAAAGAAATGATATATATATATATATATATATATATATATATATATATATATATATATATATATATATATATATATATATATAACATCAGTGTTACAGGAATTATGACATAAGTACATAGATAAAAGATCAGAATAACTTTTGAAACATCAACTTCACACATGAGTATTAAAACAAAACAGAATAAATAATGTCTAAACATCTTTACGAAGTAAATAACATATTATTAACGCAAATTATATTTGAGGATAACAGTATTCCTCATCATAGTGAATGTAGCTTAGTATTAGAAGAGAAAAAAATTCTATGAAACAGTACACAGAGACAGGAAGAAAACGAATACACAAGGGTACACAAACACATAGTGGGATAACACAAAAGGAAAGGACAGGGTTTGTTTTCAGTGTAACATTTGGTACTGCAGTCCAACCCAAAACTTCATTCCATAGATCGTCCCTCGTATTTAAACATTTGCTCCAGCCAAAAATATCCTATCCAAGCATGAGCCAATGTACAGCAAAAGAAAAATAAAGCAGTAGTAAAGCTGGCTTAACAAAGTAATACAAAGTGAAATTCAGTAGCACTATGCCTAGCACACAGCAGCAGCAAATGCAATAACTTATACCTAAACATGACAAAGCTCAAGCAGAAAAAATATTACAGTAAAAATGGCCATGTTTAATACCTATGTCACATCTTAACACTAGAGTGATGCATCATGATAACTTACTCTATCAAAAAAATTACCAAGTAGTTGAAAAGAAAATTATGTATGCAGTTGCTGTTATTAATCCCTTCTTATTTTTCTTTCCCTTCCAAGTGCTCCTTTTTAGAAGAATGTGGATCATAAAATCATTATTTAATAGATCTGTTGGAAGAAAGTGTTCACATTAGCAAATGCACTTAATTTTAGTTTATAAAACCAATGCTGCAACACAGCTGGAAACCAGATATTAAACAAAATGAGCAATCTCTCAACTAGAAAGACAATAAATGTAAAATGGTTCTCATCATTTCATTAGGCATTTTAGTAAATATCATAAATTAAGAGCTCCACAGTGTAATCATATGTTTTCAAGTTTCAGCGTGTCGTATTTGCAGTGATTTCTACAAAGAAATGTCAATAGCGAGGTTAATGGTCTCTCTTTTTTTTCTCCACCTAATGGCTTTTTCTCCAGGCAGGTGGCACAGCTGGGTGCCCATGACGGATTACGTGAAGGTCACTTAACTTTCTTACCAAAATATTTACAACACCAGTTTGCACTACAGTGACAGTCTCATATAAAAAATTTCACAGGTCGAAAATTTGCGTTGCAAATGTGTAGAAACAAAATCTTATCAATATAACAGTGTCCAAAAAATTTTGGCCGGCATTGTGATACATTCACGCATTTACACACATTTCATAGCTCTTAAAGTACGATTCTTGGTTTCCAACATCCTTTTTCACAAGTCAGAGTCCCTAACCACTATTCATTACTCCTTACCCTATTACACATATACATATTCGTCGACATGTCAATCTTGCGACGACACTTCAATATTTCATCACAATAAATACATAGCATAATCAAATTCCTCATATAGCATCAGCTTATTGATCATAAACATACCTCAACAGCATAATACACATTGTCATCGTAATAATAACATCATAACATCTCAGTCAAATCTCAAGAACGTCGTAGCTTTCTGCATTAATTTCAAAACCTAAAAAATATTCTCTGCTCATTTCAATAGTGTCATCTACCTCAAACATACTTTAAAAATCATGATCTCATACCAAATACATCATTCAAAGCTCTCATAGTATCACAATGGTTCTGAAAAAATTTGAAGAGTTCACAAAGTACATACAAAATACAATTTCATAAGTGTGAAGTTATCCAACTGTGTAATTGCGTAAACATCTGTCACTAACGCAGTAAAAAAATTTTTTTTGTCTCTCTCTTAAATAATCAGGTAGCTGTGTAATTCTGTGTTGGAGAAATATGGTACCGATGTGTAAAGTTGTATAAGCAAATACCATATTAGCTAGGACTCCCTGTGCTTGTCAAACACGTGGTACACAAATTAAGCATGTACCCCCCTGAGGATTAATGTAATTATACCCTCAGGTGTTACAGATTACAGCAATGGAATGAAATGTATCACGGAAAACTTTCTTTGTATCTTTGTAATTCAAATATCTTTAAAAATAAATGTTTTAAGTACAAAATTAATCACTCTAATACGTGTACTGTAGCGCTAAACTGTGCGTCTTGTTGTAAGATAATCTCTGTGGAAGTGTCGTAGTTATCGTCCTCTGTAAGCAAAGTTCTGCTGAAATCAATGTACTTACCTCATCATAAACGAAAGTGAAATGCTTTGCATATAGATATCGTAGTTATTACGTACCTTACCATGATCAAGAAAGTACTATAATGTAACGTATTGTTGTGCTACGAAAAAGGCTGTCTCATTCTAGCTATACCACAAAAGTTACTACTAAAACATGTTTTACTTTCCAGAAGAATTCAGAAAAACTGTGCAGATATATAACAGAAACACCTCAAAAGCAACATTGTAAATTGTCACTTATTAGTAGCGTGGTGATAAAATCGTGTAGCTGTCACATAAACTAACCACTGTGCCATCTGGTATCTCACAGAAAGTACTTTAAATCCAGAATGTATTTTCAAGTAAACCAAAATGTTGCATTAAAATTTCATTAGCAGTACCAGTATATGTTCTAAGTATGTAAGCCTGATAGTCGTTATGTAATCGTGCAACTAACAAGCAAGAATGTACAAATAACAACACTGTGTCGTCTGTTCACTATAACAATGCATTCGTAATTTCTGTTTAAATATGTTCCCTAGGTTCTAGACTGGATATTTAACTTGAAACATTGTTGCATGTTAACAAATTCTCAGTGTGACAAATTGTACTAGTAGCGTGAAGTGAAAAATTTAATGGCAAAGACTAAGTTAAAAAGCAGATTATCTTTCAATAAACAGTTTTACATGTGAAATGTGGTGCAATCCTTTACTCTTCATAGTACTCAGAGTTTCAACTTAAACGCAATTATCATGCGATATACGCCGCTAAAGAATACTGGAATTTTTTTCATGGTTGCAGTCTATGTTATTTTTCGCTGAGCCAGCCGGCGCGCGTGGCTGCCTGCGGTGCGAGTCATTGTCTGTCTCTTTGTTGGCGCGCGTCTTTATTGGGATTTGGACATCTAACTTCTAGAAATTCACTTTGTCAAGAGTGCCCTGCTCTGTTTGGATCTCGCCAGTTCTGATACAATTCAGGTCTGTCCTTTTGTCGGTAGTTTACATAGTTTCTTGTTTGTCGGTTATGTGGTGGAGAATTTCTCCCGGAACCGTAACTGCACGATGGACCGTTGCGTCTGAAGTTATTCTGTCTCCCGTGATAATGATAGTTCTGGTTGCCATATTGTCTGTTTCTATGGTTATCTCTCTCATAGTCACTACTACGGAAATGCGATATTTCTCTGTAACTATTACTACTCTGCCAATGGTTGTCATACATGTGATGTCTGTTTTGGTCATGACTTACGTTGTAAGAATAGCCTTGTCGTGTCCATTTATTATTTCTGTCATCGCGGAATTGTGACGGATGTAACCTGTAATTCTTGTGCTCCTGTTTTCGCATTCCGCGATTATCAGTGTCAATTTCCAATTCTTGTAACAGTCCCTCAAAAGCTTCAATGTCGTCTTTGCAACGTCCTGCCAAAATAATATGTCGTAAATGTTCAGGAAATTTGATTAAGCAAATGCAGATGAGTTCTGAGGGGCTGTATGGGTTTGACAGGTACTGATTCTTGTGCAACATGTCTTCAAAATATTTCACAAAACTGGAAAATTCAGATTGTTCGAAATGTTTCATCATTATGGTGCTATTTTTTACTCGGTCTTGTGTAGCTCGAGACCAATATGCTGAGAGGAAGGCATGATAAAATTCTCCTTAACTGTGGTAATCGTGAATGACTGATCGGTTTCTTACAGCTGGTTCATTCTCTAAGTAGCCACACATTAATTCTAATCTGTGCTGCAATGACCATTTGGGAGGAAAACAATGAGAGAGTTGATGAAGCCATGCTCGTGGATGAATGTCGTTGCCAGAATTCTTAAATGTTTTGAATTTACGTGTAGTAATGAACAGCTTATAGTCAAAATCATCGTGTCGGCGAGTCGCACATCGCTCATTGTTACTTCGCTTCGGCGGTTCCATCTCAAAATTCAATGCGCCTTGCCAATTTCTGTCATAATTTCCGAAGTGTCCTGTGTTATTATTTTGTGGTTGTTCCGTATTTCTATGTCCCTCTTCCCGTACTGGAGCGCGAGTGTCCTCTGAAATGTGTAATTCTTGTATTACTTGTGCCAACTGATCTTGTACTTCCCGGATTTCTCTTTTGTACTGTGTATTGATTTGATTTTGATTTTGTTTGAATTTTCTAATTTGTTCATACTCTTTAGTGTCAGTGAAAGCTACAGGTCTTGTGTCATTCAGATCATCATCTGAACTGATCTGAAAGTTTGGCTACTTTATCCGATAGTGAAATTATTTCCTCTGTGTGCTCTTCTGAACCAAGTTTCAGAGTGCCCATTTGTGTTGAAATCGTATCTACTGTGTCCTTTAAGTTTTCCTGAGTTTTAGCAAGTTGCGTAACCAAATCGGTAGATGCAACTGAGTCAATTTTAGCTTGCAAGGTCTCATGATTTTCATGAACAATAGTTTGCAGTTCTTTTATGGTTGCTTCGTGATTCTGTAATGCATTTTCATGCCGTGAAAAAATGGGTTGAAAATGCTCACAAATTCGTGTTTTTACGTCATTACAGACTTTTTCACATTTCGATTCAATGTTATGTAACTCAGTAGTTAAATCTTCACGTATTTGTTCAAGCATGGTGTCTAACTTCTGAAGATTTTGTTCCATTGTGTCTAACTTTTGTAGCCTTTGCCCCATTTGTTGCAATAACTGTAATAACAATGCACTGGTGTCTGAAACATGTTCCTCAGTGCTATTCGGAAGTGAAGTTGCACCGGCAACATTCACATTTTGACAAGCAGAAAATGTGTCTTCACTTATTTGAGAAAACGGTGAGGACCCAAAACCTGAATCTACAGTATTTGCAAGATTGTGCCCTGTCATTTCGGATTCCTGAGGAGAGCTGTTGCCGACCGATCGATCGATAATGCTTCCCTGTTCACTATTTGTTTCACTGTCTACGCCATTATTTGCCGCCCGCTCCATTTCCCTATGCACAACACCAAATTACTACTTTGAATGTCTGTTAATTCATTACACAGTGGTGCTGATAAGCTACCCTCGTCGTCACTATTATTTCTCAGTTTACTTTGGAGCCTAGTGTTACGTTTTTCACACGCCAGTATTGTCACAATATTTCACACGATAACACAGAAAATAAGAGAACACATTAACATAGCGCTGAAAATAATATCTAGTTAATTGCAAGCGCAGCTGCGAAATACTTGGTGCAAATCTACATGCATGCCACACCTGTTTTACTGTACAACAATGAAAGACTGTAACTACAAAGGGGATTCTCTCTACAATTACACGCTAGCAATAAACAAAAGCTACTGTTATTACATGAACTACAAGAAAAAATCAGAAGATTCCAGTGAGGTATACTGGCAGGGTCGCCATATGAAGTGTCCCCTTTGAACAATTATACATGACTGTGCTTAAACTGACACACAATATTTTTAGCGCAACGGAATCTGACTTTCAATAATCCCTACAAAAGAATGGCCCTGACTAACATTAAACTATACCTTTCACAAATCACTTACCTCACAAAAATCTTCGTTACTCGAACTACTGCAATACAGCGAGCGCCACTACTGCCAGCTAAATAAAAGATTCAAACTACTGAAGGCACTAATTACTGATAGGCACAGTTAGCAAAAGAAAGATTTTGATAGAGAACAAACAATGTATTTACCTTAATAGTGTTCAAAAGTCATAATATATATAGCAGTTCATGACATCCAGTCTTACAAATGTATTGTCTCTGATGGACACACGTCCAGATCATCGGCTCTCAAATTTCCACCATCTCTCTCCCCACATCCACCACTGCTGGCGGCTCACCTCCAACTGCGCAACGCTACGTGCTGTTAACGGCCAACTGCCCAACGCTACAATGGCGAGTATTACAACAATGCCAACCAGCCACAGACTGCACACAGCACAGCCAGTGATTTTCATACAGAGCGCTACGTGGCGGCGGCGTTACCAATATAAGAACCTAAACAGCCTACTTACAAAGATTTAGAAAAGATATCTGCATGGTGCGAAAATTGGCAATTAACCCTAAATAATGAAAAGAGGGATGTCATCCACATGAGTGCTAAAAGGAATCCGTTAAACTTCGGTTACACGATACATCAAATCTAAAGGCCGTAAATTCAGCTAAATACCTAGTAATTACAATTACGAACAACTCAAATTGGAAGGAACACATAGAAAATGCTGTGGGGAAGGCGAACCAAAGAGCACATTTTATTGGCATAACACTTAGATGTAAGAGATGTACCAAAGAGACTGTATAATCTACGCTTGTCCGTCCTGTTTTGGAGTAATGCTGCGCTGTCTGCGATCCTTACCACACAGAGTTAACCGACTTTAGCGAGAAAGCTCAAAGATGGTCAGCACGCTTTGTATTAGAGAAAAACAGAGGTGAGAGTATCACGAACATGGTACAGGATTTTGGGCGGACATCATTAAAACAAAGGCGTATTTCGTTGCGATGGGATCTTCTCACGAAATTTCAATCACCAACTTTTTCGTCCCAATGCGAAAATACTTTGTTGATACCGACCTACATAGGCAAACACTATCATCATTATAAAATAAGGGAAATCAGTGTTCGCACAGAAAGCTCTAGGTGTTAGCTATTTCCGCTCACTGTTCGAGTGTGGAATAATAGAGAATTATTGTGAAGGTGGCTCCATGAACCCTCTGCCAGGCAGAGATTGACAGAGTATCCATATAGATCTGGGTGAAATAATAAGAAATGTTTTTTTTTTAATTTTCAATATTTCAGTTTTACTTAACTTTTGGTAATTATTTTAATTTCTTTTCAAGCATAATACCCTTTTTAGGCTAATTTTTGTTGCAGGAGTAGCACTTTGGGCATATTCCTGCAGGCGTGAAGCGCTCGTTGTACAGGGACAACGCGTCATAAAGGTTTATTTAAAAAAAAATGCTTACTAAAACGCAGTTTGGTGACCACAGAACCCTTGTGATGACCCTAAAACTCTTACCATGTATTCATTAGATCAGTTAAAACTGCAATTAAGCCCTAGACCGGATACTACACGCATATTTTACGTGCATAAGTATGGTAACTTTAAACTCCGGGTCTGAGGCGTCTTGTCACGGTCCGCTCGGCTCCCCCCGTCGGATCTTCGAGTCCTCCCTCGGGCATGGGTGTGTGCCGTCCTTAGCGTAAGCTAGTTTAAGTTAGATTAAATAGTGTGTAGGCTTAGTGACCGATGACATCAGCAGTTTGGTCTCAAAAGACCTTACCACAAATTTCCATTTTACACTCTTGGATCTTGGTAACGAAAATGGTATCGAAAAAAGTTTCGATGGTACCCGAGATCATCATCGAGAGGACATACTATAAAAATCTGGAGGATCTGCCATGGACAGAAAATATACCATGAGTAGAAATTATAGTAAAGACCATCCCCACAATCGATAAGTTTCGTACCGAAAACTCGTGGTTTTACGGAGTTTTCTCAGTAACCGTCTATGAGCACATGTTGCTTTCATAAGCCGCTCAAGGTCCACCGTGGACCACGCCAAATGCAAAAGGGCTGGACGAAGTGTTTAGTATTTAGATCTTGTCCCTGTTCTGCAGGATAGCTACTTTTTTACCCGTTTTTCCGATAGGTCTACAAATGGTCCTTAGGGCAAGGGCTATCCAAAACACGTGCTCCCTTATCTCTGTGACCAATAGAACCCGAGATACGACCTCCCGAAAAATCGAATTTTTGTGTGCTGCTTTTGGAACATACTGGTCCCGTGCACTGTCGCGTGCAGATTGATGACTTTCAACGGAGATGGCTGTATTATTATAAAAATTAAAGCCAGTAAAATAACTAAAAAGGGGAGGTAAACGGAAACAATCAATAGAGCCTCCATCATTAGCAGTGCCTTCTAGGCAACAGCATTTCTGCGAGAGAACCAACCGCGGATCGAAAGGGGATTAGGTGTCATAGAGATCATGCCCCCGCCCCCAAAAAGTAAATAATAAAAACGTTTATATATTTACTTACATAAATTTCCAAATTTCTCAGCTAAGTTCGGAGAATAAAATAGCTTGAAAATTAACACAGTCAAAAACGGCCAGGAAATCTAGAAAATTACAAGGTATTTATAACACAGAATACTTCTTATTTACTTGCCCATTTGGATGAACTTCCCTCTTCACCACCTGTCGAAAACATACCAGCCAGGAGGAAGCGCCGATTCGCCGGCCGTAGTGGCCGTGCGGTTCTAGGCGCTACAGTCTGGAACCGAGCGACCGCTACGGTCGCAGGTTCGAATCCTGCCTCGGGCATGGATGTGTGTGATGTCCTTAGGTTAGTTAGGTTTAATTAGTTCTAAGTTCTAGGTGACTGATGACCTCAGAAGTTAAGTCGCATAGTGCTCAGAGCCATTTGAACCATTTTTGAAGCGCCGATTCACAGATTGGACATACCCCCTTCAAGGTTCGAGAGTTCGGAGGCAGGACAAACAAGAGGAAGTTAAGTACAGTAAGGAAGAAAGGGAAGCTTCTAGTTCTTGTAGATGAAGATTTTTTTTCTTCTTAGGTGTTAAAATGTCCGATTCTGCATTAAGAACAAACTTCGTGTGTTGGTTGAAATTCGTATTACACTTAGAGGCCACAGTCGATCTTCTCGATTTATCTGTTGAAAGAGTTTGTAAGTTAGGCACTCAGTCGTTCCTCCTTTGCTACAGATCTTGCCTCGTTTCTTACGGGGGATGCATTCTATTTTACTCTCCTCTTGGGGACATTCCGCTTTTTTTATGTCCTTCCTCACCAAAGGTTCCACAAATAATTTGAGGGACTGTGGAACGCTTCACAGCGTTTGAAAAAGTCGTATTTGTGCCATAAGCTGTGCAATTGCATATTTATATTCTACCGGTTTCGATTACTACAGTCATCTTCACAGGAGAAAAACAGTGTACATCTGTGGATCAAACATACAGTTTCTTCAACTGTGACGCAAGGAAATGTGGAACATATACAATTGTTATAATAGTTTGTGTTGATAACATAGTTCATATAAACACGCTGTCCCATGGCACAGTTACAGTAGTGCACATTTGGTGACAACGCCACACTTAGTAATTGACACCTTATAACTGTCAAAGTTACAAATACTACGTGCTCGCCAAGGCAAAGGGCGTTTATATGGATTGTGTTAAGACAGACTATTATGACAATTATACATGTTCTACATTTTTTCAGCATAGGATTATATAGCCAAGCGGTTGGCTATATAACCCTATGTTGACACTAGTGTATCAGCCATGTTTTAAACTGTGTTCTACCTTTGATTGGGTCTTCGCTGACGAAAATGTATGTTCGATCCATTGATTTTTTTTTCCTGTGAAGGTGACTGTAATAATCAAAACCGGTAGAAAATAAACATGCAGTTGTACAGCTGATGGCACAAATATGACATTTTCAAATTATATAACAGCTGTAGACAGTCACCTACGAAAGGCCTTTCACAAAGGTCCCAGATAGCAACACTTAGAGCATTGTGGGACTGCATTGTAATCTTTATTACTAGAGACTGTAAACGTACAAATACTCAGATTTGGCACAATAAATGGTTTCTTACTCTGGGTCTTACCTTCACAATGTTATTTGCAAAACCCATATCTCCTCGCCTGGTTTTAAATCTCAGTTTTACTTCATTTGTAAATCCCTTTCTATAAATGTGATCTGATAAGCTTAACTCTTACAATCCATTCCGTAAGTAACTGGGACCTGATAGATTGCCACCAGTGGTCTCCTCTCCTTTTTGATCTCACACTTAATACCTGAAATGCTACGACTTTTGCCTAAAAATCTTCTACAATGTTCTTGCGGCTGTGTTTCCACTATGACAGCGGAATGTATTTTCCTGATTCATCTCATATTCAGCATCCCTTTTTTGGATCTATTCATGTTGTCAATCTGTTTAACGTCTCATTTTTGTCTGTGTTTCATGTCGATTTAACGAAAAGTGTTTCATTCTGTTTTGGCTTCACCTCTTCTACTTTAATGTTAAAGCTTTCCTCCCCTGTTGGGACAGCCGCTACTGCAGCATAGGTCAATGGTATTTGTTTATTGTTTATGTAACTGAGATGTTCGTTTTCAAATTTCAACGTAATGATCTGTTTTTACAGCTTCTCTATCTTCTCCTTTGCTTTGGAGCGCTATTAACCTCTAAAACTGTGATGTCATTGAGTTTATTGTTTTCTCTCTCTCTTTCATTTTTTTATAAAGATGTAAGTTTGTCTCTCTAGATATGCTCATCTTAGGACTCACCCTCCTGTTGTGCTCTGACCCCAGTCTATACATCTCAACACGCATGCAGACTGGCGTTCTCATTGTTTAGTGCCTAGACCTTCCCTTCCAGTAATGACTGGACGAGAATATAATTAATCTGCGTGTTAAGTTTTGCTCACATGCCAGTGACACTTTCTTAGCTCTCAGTTCCTGGATGACAGATAGTTTCACTAGTTTCACCTCTGGGATGGCAAACCCAGTACTCAGAAGCTGCTCCTCCTCATTTCGAGTGCCTTTCTGTGATACAGAAAGTGTATATCTTGCTGATGTGTCAAGTGGATGTAGTGATTGAATTTCCACCACCGAAAGGTGCTGCTTGATCTGCCCCTAGAAGGTGCGGGAGAGGCAGCCACTGCCGACTGGATCTGCGTTTGTTGCTGCAGGTCTCACACGCAGATGAGAGAGTGGATAACCACAGCCAAATGTCATGACCCATGCAGATTTGAAGGCCTAGTGGCAGCTCCACTACTCTACACCTAGGATTTTGTTGGTTGAAGCTGCAAAAGTTCTTCTCTTGCATCTCACTTGAAGCAAAACACCTCACTGCCTGTACATGTACTACTTCTTAGGTTATGGCATGATATTAGTTCGAAGTTCAATGTTTATACCATGATCGATCTGTGATCTGTGTGCCACTTAATGTTATGCCATGACATTTGTGCATTCTCTGTACCATGATCAACGTTCGTTCCCTGTATCAATATCAAAGTTTGTTCTATGTATCACTGTTTGTATCTGATCCCAGAACCACTATCAAACTTAATTCATTACAGCTTATCCCGGCCTGTTCTCGCTCATGTCTGGTGAACTTGTATCGATGAAAGTCACCCAGCAAACTGGACTCCCAGCTACATTCTGTGTCATCTCACAACAGCCACACTAGAAAATATCGTTCCATGCGTAGGCTGCCACTAACGCCACAACAAAAATCAGATACGTGTGGAGTGGCGCTAAGATCGTGAAGCACGGCTGGCTCATAAATGGCGTCAAACTGATGAATCGCAGTTCTGCTCTACCCTGGATGACCATCGTTGACAATTATGGCGGTGACCTGGGGAGTGATCCCATTCTTCCAGTGTTCTGGAGAGGCACAGAAGTGTTACTGCTGGTTTTGTGGTGTGGTGAGCCATCGAGTATGTGAGTGTGACTCAGGTCACAGGTGGAAGTGATTGAGGTAACGCTGGCAACACAATGATACGTCATGGACATCCTGCATCTTCGTGCGACGTAACTGTTGCACCAGCTTTCAACTGGACGATGCTCTTCATCACATGACAGATCTCTCTACGGAATGTGTATGTGACGTTGATGACTACCACGGCCTACAAGACAGCCAGACCTGTCAGTGACAGAGCACGTGTGGACCAGTTCGGAAATCGACACCATCCTCGTGCCAGTATGCAGGATATCGGCAACCAGCTACAACAGCTATGAGCCAGTTTACCTCAGCAGAAGATACAAACGCTTTATAGCATACTCCCTAACTGAATCATTGCATGCATCCAGACTGGGGGCAACGTCATACAAATAAGTAAGCTCATATTGTCAGGTTCTTCGTAATGGACTCATACTGCCAAGTTCATTGTAAATTTGACTCGATATTGTAATCACTGAAAATACCCTCTCAACTCCTAACGTTTCATTTCGTTTCGTCCTCCTCTGCTAGGTGCTTCACTTTGTTTTTGTGAGGCAGCTATGTATCTTACTGTGATTATTATTATAATCCTAAGAACCTGTGGCACATTAACAGTCAGTTTGAAACCAAGTAAAATTTGTCGGGGAGAGTGGGGGAAGTCTGTATCTAATATTGTGTAAACGCCCCCCCCCCCCCCCCCCCCGATCAACCATGGGTCCATGCCTGGAAGAAATATCATTTGGTCTCCCAGAAGAACGTCTTGTTCGATCCTCAATCAGACAGTGTGCAAGTGTTGCTGAAGATGGCACGAGTGACAAAATTTAGAGCGACGACTTATTGCGCAAGGGCGCAAAGTTCAAATGTGTGTGAGTTCCTAAGGGACCAAACTGCATAGGTCATCGGTCCCTAGACGTACACACTACTTAAACTGAGTTAAACTAACTTATGCTATGAAAAACCCACGGCCGAGGGAGGACTCGAACCTCCGCCGGGAGTGGCCGCGCAGACCGTGACAGGACGCCTCAAACCGCACGGCCACTCCGCGCGGCTAGGGCACAAAGAGGGCACACGAGTTCCACTCTGCGGAGACCACAGTGCAGGCAGACGAGTCGCTGCGTAGCCACTTGTGGACGTTAATTGTACTTTGGACAGCGCCAAGCGGCACGGGCGGTGACGCTCATGCAGACGGATGGGGCAGCGGAAACAAACACAGATGTCTCTAAACAGGAATAGTCGCTCTCATATACAAAGACGCAAATGCTCCAACCCTCCATCCTCTCTCTCTCTCTCAACACACACATACACACACACATGGAGACATGTAAACAGATGCTTACACACGTGCAGAACTGGCTTAGGCTGAAACGAGCAGAAGGCACTCTCGGCCGGGTAGCGAGGCGACTACTGCTGACTTATGTAAGCCGCGGCAATTACGCGGAGTAAACAGCTCCGGCCACAGCCGTGTGTGCCCGTGGCGAGCCGCCTAATGCATGGTGACCCCTCTGAGCCGAGGTCGGGACCCGACAAACCGGGGAACGGCACGCGACTAGAGCGTGGCACGCCCGTCCTCGTCCACTGTTTCTACGCGATAACTGCGATACCAGCTGAATACGGCAGAGTGCCCAACATAAACAGCCTTTTGTGGCCAAAAAGTATTCGAAAAAGTGGAAAGACACCAGCGGAGATAGAGAAATAGGTAGCCCTGAAAATATGACGTACAGTTTCATTATTGCAAGAGGCTTGAAATTTATATGGAGATAGGCAAACTCTTTGAATGAAGTAGTCGATCAAATTCTCGCGTATAGCTTACGATACGAACTTGTACACCTACTTGATTATTTAAACGGTTCCAGGTATCGAAGCGAAGTTTTTGGCAAATGATACTACGCTAAGGGGCGTGTACCTTGGTGTGTGATAAACTGTCTTAACTCTTCAATGGATCGAGATACTGAAGCAAATATGAATTTTTAAGTAGAATTATATAAACTGAAGAACCAAAGAAACTATCTAATATCACGTAGGCCCTCCGCGAGAACAAAGATGCGCCGCAACACGACGTAGCATGGACTCGACAAATTTCTGAAGTAAAGGGAACTAACATCAAGAATCCTGCAAGGTTGTCCATACATACATAAGAGTACGAGGGGGTGGTGATACTCCTAAACAACACGTTGCAAGGTGTCCCACATATGCTCAATAATATTCATGTCTAGGGAGTTTCGTGGCCAGCGGACGTGTTGAAACTAAGAAGAGTGTTCCTCGAGCCAGTCTGTAGCAATTCTGGAAGTGTGGGGCGTCGCATTTTCCTGCTTGAATTGCTCAAGTCCGTCGGAATGCCCAATGGACACGAACGGATGCAGTTCATCAGAAAGGATGCTTACATATGTGTCACCTGTCAAAGTCGTATCTAGACGTATCAGGGGTCCCATATCATCCCAACTGCACACGCCCCACACTATTACAGAGGCTCCACCAGCTTGAAAATTCCCCTGTTGACATGCAGAGTACATGGATTGATGAGGTTGTCTCCATACCCGTACACATCCATCCGTTCGATACAATTTGATACGAGACTCGTACGGCCAGGCAACAAGTTTACAGTCATCAACAGACCAGCGTCGGTGTTGCCGGGCCCTGGCGTAAAGCTTTGTGTCGTGCAGTCGTCAATGTCACACGAGTGGGCCTTCGGCTCCGAAAGCTCATATCGACGATGTTCCGTTCAATGATTCACACGTTGACTCTTGTTGATGGTCCAGCACTGAAATCTGCAGCAATTTGCGGAATGGTTGCACTTCTGTCACGTTGAATGGTTCTCCTCAGTCGTCTTTGGTCTCGTTCTTTCAGGATCTTTTTCCAGCCTAAGCGATGTCGGAGATTTGATGTTCTATCGGATTCCTGATATTCACGGTACACTCGTGAAGTGCTCGTACGGGAAAATCCCGACTTCATCGCTACCTCGGAGATGCTGTGCCCCATCGCTCGTGCGCCGACTATATCACCATGTTCAAATCCACTTAAATCTTGATAACCTGCTATTCTAGCAGCAGTAACCGACCTAACAACTGCGCCAGACATTTGTTGTCTTATAGAGGTGCTGCCGACCGCAACGCCGTATTCTGCCTGTTTACATATCTCGTATTTGAATACGCATGCCTATATCAGTTTCTTTGGCGCTTCAGTGTACGATTTTTAAATTTGAAAGCTCTTGAAAAGGGGAAGGAGATAAGTGTTTAACGTCCCGTCGACAACGAGGTCATTAGAGGAGGAGCACAAACTCTGATTAGGGAAGGACGGAGAACGGAATTGGCCGTATCCTTTCAAAGGAATCATCCCAGCCTGAAACGATTTAGGGAAATTACGGAAAAGTTAAATCAGGATGGTCGGATGCAGGTGCGCTTGAAAAGATGAGTACATGCTAATGTTACGGTTGACTCTTCGCAAAAGAATTCGAGAAATACACTAAAACTCGAAAGCAAAGTGTCCAGAGTGAGCTAATACATTGTAAACACCGTCAAGCACAGCTCTCATGCAAGACTCCATCGTTACATGCAGCTATACAGGCCTGGGCTACTAAGATAAAAACTCATTTCCTACGGGACATAGATTTAGGGTCAGCGATGATTTTTGTATATCGAACTAAGGTGTATGTTAGCGTCTGGCGCATCATAAGAGGCTTAGGAAAACTATCAGGTTTTTACAGCTACAGTTTCGTCAGGCAGTTTTCCATTTAACTCCTCCCCAATGCAGCTCACTTGTCGTAACCGAAATAGAAACGTCGATCATTAATGCTTCATACTGATAGACAACCCTATTCAGGGGAAAAAGGTGACTACTATATCAACTTTCTTACAACTGAAAGAAAAAAATAATACCTGACCTATCTTTACCCGAAGACGCCTGGATGCTTCTTAAAGTAAACCACTTGCTGTCGCACATATGTGTCTGCAAAAGCACTCGAAATTGTAATTGTACGGAGTACACTTTAAACAGAGTAAATAGTTAAGTAACAAGGACTGACGACAAAGGTGTCTACAAAAAGTACTCGGGATTGTAATTAGACAGAATACACTTTAAACAAAGTAAACAGATTTTTGAGTATGACTGACGATATGTCACACACAAAATAAATAATTTTCTTAACGAAATGCATTTTACACTTTATTTAATTATCTGCCCAAATTGTTTACCATCGACTGCAAGGCACATTTGTATTTACTATTCGAGAGATAGATGAACAGATGAAAGTACATTGGATTGTACGCGTTTGCATGATGTGGCGATGAGACGGCACATATAGTATGGCGTAGTTGGGGCTTTATGATGGAGAGCATATTTCACTCCTGCCCACAGAAATAAATAAAGAGGAGTAAAATCAGGAGACCTGGGAAGCCGTACTGCAGCATACCGTCCTGTCCAACGGCCAGGAACCTTTCACTCAGTATGTGCTGTCGTGCAGCTGTCGAGTTGGAACAACGTCAACTGCTGGTTTAATCAGCGACATGATTTCTATGTATTCAGAAGCTGAAATGTTACCACATTTCTGCATGACACGTTTCCTGAGAGTTGAGCGTGGGAAAGGAAGGGGGGGGGGGAGGGGTGGAAAGGGGATCTCCCATTGTCTGGCCCCCTCGTTCTCCCGATCTGACTCCGCTGGATTTCAGCGCATGGGGGCTTATCAAGGATGTCATTTACAGAACTAGGGTTCGAAAGCTGGTGGATTTGAGACAACGGATCTACGCCGTAACTCCTGTCATGCTTATGAATATGTGGCGAGAAGTGGAGTACTGTTTCGATATCTGTCAAGCTACAAACTGTGATCATATTGAATTGCACCAACACGCATAAACATGTTTGAACTCCTGTGAGCAATGTTGGTAAATAAACTTATAAACTCAAATAGGTACAAAAATGCGAGAACTTACAATGTTTTATTTCCAACTTTATGGTTATAGCTCATCTAGGAAGGATTGTAATAGGCTCTTACGTGGCTGTTGCTTTGAGTCCGAAACCTAATTCGCTGCAACTCTCCACGGTAGTATATCCTGTGCAAGTCTCTTCATCTCTGCTTAGCTGCTGCTTACGTTAGACAAGAAGTGGCCTCATTCTACAATTTTAACATCCCCCCCCCCCTTCCACCCCACCGCCATCTACACACACGTCCCACTATTGTCAGACTGACAATACTTTGGTTCTTCAAGGTCTCTACTATCAACCAGTCTCTTCTTACAGTTAAATTCTGTCGTACAATTCTTTCTATCACAGGTTCGATTCAGTACCTCTTGATTAATTATCCGAACCACCTATCTAACCTTCAGCATTGTCCTGAAGCACCACGTACCAAAAGCTTCTACTTTCCTATTCTCTGTTCTGTTTATCATCCGTACAAGACTACATTGCTCATTCACATACCCTTCCCAGCACCTATAGTTGCATTAGGTGTTTCGAAATCCGATACTGGATTGTAAGGCGTACCCGGGAGCAGATATAGATTCACGCAATGTAGTAGTGATGAGGAGTAGGCTGAAGTTTAAGAGATACGTCAGGAAGAATCAGTGCGCAAAGAAGTGGGATGCGAAAGTACTAACAAGGGAACCTCCCCATCGCACCCCCCTCAGATTTAGTTATAAGTTGGCACAGTGGATAGGCCTTGAAAAACTGAACACAGATCAATCGAGAAAACAGGAAGAAGTTGTGTGGAACTATAAAAAAATAAGCAAGTTATACAAACTGAGTAGTCTACGCAAAGATATGTAACATCAAGGATAACTCGAGCTCGGGAGCGCCGTGGTCCCGTGGTTATCGTAAGCGGCTGCGGGTCGAGAGGTCATTGGTTCAAGTAGCCCTCGAGCGAAAAATTTTTCTTTATTTTCGCAAAGTTATGATCTGTCCATTCGTTCATTGACGTCTCTGTTCACTGTAATAAGTTTAGTGTCTGTGTTTTGCGACCGCACCGCAAAACCGTGCGATTAGTAGACGAAAGGACGTGCCTCTCCAATGGGAACCGAAAACATTTGATCGCAAGGTCATAGGTCAACCGATTCCTCCACAGGAAAACACGTCTGACATGTTCTATACGACACTGGTGACGGCATGTGCGTCACATGGCAGGAATATATTGTCGACCCACCTAACTTGTACACTTTGCGAATGGGTAAAAAGATTCTTCTGTGTTGCCCGATTTAGGTTTTCTTGTGGATGTGATAATTACTCCCAAAAAAGTGATAAAAACATAACAGTTTGTCACATAAACTGCAACAAATGAATACAAAAGTCACACAGTCGCACACTTTTCCCTGTGCTCCGTCAAAACATATGTTTTTAACGTTTTCAAATTTTTCCGTGTGTAGACCGTCAAATCCTGCATATGTCCAAGCAAATTTGAACATGTCCTGGAATTTTGGAGAGCGAAGTTGATTATGTGTGAGTGCCTGAACTTTGATAATTGTCTGAAAATAAAAAATTAAACCTATCGCTCGAAGGAAAACTTGAACCAAGGACCTCTCGATCCGCAACTGCTCACGCTAAGGACGGGACCACGGCGCTCCTGAGCTCACACTGTCCTTTATGTTGCCTATCTTGTGCATGGACTAATCAGTTTGTATATTTTGCTTATTTTTTCATAGTTCCACACAACTTCTTCCTGTTTTCTCGATTTTTCTGTGTTCAGTTTTTCAAGGTCTATCCACTGTGCCAATTTATAACTAAATCTGAGGGGGGTGCGATGGGGAGGTTCCCTTGTAAGGAATGATGGGACACGCTTGCATTTCTCTAAGGTTATAGATAGTCCGATAAAGAATAGCATAGTAGGCAATACATTTGAAGAGGAATGGAGATTTCAAAAAAGGGCAATCACAGAAGTTGTAAAGAAAAACGTAGGTACAAAGAAGGTAACTGCGAAGAAACCGTGGGTAACAGAAGAAATACTTTAGCGGATCGATGAAAGAAGGAAGCACAAAAATGTTCAGGGAAATTGAGGAATCCAGAAATACAAATCGATGAAAGAAGGAAGCACAAAAATGTTCAGGGAAATTGAGGAATACAGAAATACAAGTAGCTGAGGAATTAAATAAATAATGAGTGCAGAGAAGCAAAGGCGAAATGGCTGCATGAAAAATTTCAAGAAATCGAAAAATAGATGATTGTCGGAAGGACTGAGTCAGCATATATGGAAGTTTAAACAATCTTAAATGAAATTAAAAGCAAGGGTGCTAACATTAAGAGTGAAACGGGAATTCGCTGTTAAATGCGAGTAGGCGGAAAGAGCACATTGAAGGCCTCTTTGAGGGGGAAGATTTTTCTGATGTGACAGAAGAATTAACAGATTTAGAAGAGATAGGGTATCAGGTACTAGAATCAGAATTTAAGTGAACTTTGGAGGACCTAAGATCAAATAGGACGTACGTTAAGACATCAGAAAATGACTTCCATGGTAGTAGAAAGAACGCTGGAGGGCAAAAACAGTAGAGGAGGACAGAGAGTCGAATACATCCAGTAAACAACCGAGGACGTAGGTTGCAAGTGCTACTCTGAGATGAAGAGGCTGGCACAGGGGAGGAATTCGTGGTGAACCGCATCAAACCAGCCAGAAGATTGATGACTCAAAAAAAAAAAGTGTTAATAAATATCTCAGGAGCGCTCTTTCCTACAGTTGCGAGTCTGTATTATATATATTTCCTATTTTGGTCATTGTCATTTGCTGCCCCGATAGCGAAATTCGCCTCTACTTTGAGCGTCTCATTTCCTTCTCTAATTCCCACGGCATCACCTGATTTAATTCGACTTTGGTTTGCTTTTGTTGACGTTCTTACGAAGACACTATCCATTCTGCTCATCTACTCTTGGAAGTCCTTTGCCATCGCTGACAGAACTCCAATATAATCGGCAAGCATCAAAGTTTTTTCTTGAGACGAGGTATTGGCAGAAGTAAAGCTGTGATGACGGGGCGTCCGTCGTGCTTGGGTAGCTCAGTTGGTAGAGCACTTGCCCGCGAAAGGCAAACGTTCCTTGTTCGAGTCTCGGTCCGGCACACAGTTTTAATCTGCCAGGAAGTTTCAAAGTTTTTTCTTCTTCACGAAGTACAATTCCCTTTTCCAATTTCTGTTACCTCTTGCTCAACATACGGACCAAATAACGTCGAGGGCAAACTACAACTAAGCCTCATCCCGTTTCAATTACAGACTGCCTTGCACGTCTTTAGGACTTTGTAACGACTGTCTGGTTTATGTATATAAGTTGTAAATTTTTCTCTCCCAGTATTTTATCCCTGCTATCTTAAGCATTGTCGAAACCTTTCTCTAAATCTACAAATGCTACATACGTACATTTGCCATCCTTCGGTGTATCTTGTACGATACGTTGTAGTGTCTTTATTGTCCAGTGTGTTTCTACATTTCTGGGGGAGGTGATCTTCCCTATGGCTACTTCTGATAAGGTAAAAGCAAAGATGTCACCAACCTGAAGGTCGTTTTGATCACCGTAGTGTTTTACTTGGCATCCTATAGGAGATGGTTAGCAGTTATCCTCTGCCAAAACCTGAACTTTGGTTTAAGTAGCTACCTACATTTTAACGTGGACTTCACGAGACAGTGCAGTACAGCATTTTTTTTTTTTTGTAATATTCGTGAGTTACTGAGGAAGAAAAGACATTAAAACGTAGAATTTTATCTTTGCACCCTGATGCATGACAAAGTAATTGGGGCGTACGTATAGCGAAAAATATATCTATCGAATGTGAATTAATACTAAAATACATTTCTGTGAAAGAAATGGAAAATTTAGCTGCGCCACAAGGGGAATTCACTTATTTGATTACTATCTGTCTGAATCTAAAATTACACAGGATATCTATGTTGGCGTAATGCCATTTTAATTATTGAGAGATCTTATTGTATAAGAAGATGCTCTTCAGCAGACGACAGACTTGTCATTTATCTGATTAATTCCGATTATCACCCGTTTCTTTCCTCTGAAAGCTCTCATTAGAAATGGAAAATCAAATTTCTTGTAATATTACGAATGTATAGCTCAAATATTACGACGACAGTGAGAGAAAAAAAAAAAAAAAGGTTGCAAGGAACGCCTTTACTAACACTCAGGTTACGTCCAACAAAATATCTGTAATGATTTTTAACGGTTCACACCATCATTTGCTGTATACCACGTAAACTTAAGTTGTAATGAACGTGATCTTCAATTGTTTCAGTTTTATCCATTGTACAGTTCAAACCAGTTAAGGAAAGCAAATAGCTCACATTCAACACAGTTATAGATTATTATTAATAAAAATGAATTACATGACATTGCATGAATGATTTATCTAACACGTTCGAACTTTGAAGATTTGTAGTACAGTATCGACAACACTATGCATTAGGAGGCCAATAACGAAATATTTATTAGAAACATGTTTCGATTTTTTATTTTCATTAATGCTCCATCACAAAGGAAACTGCTATCGTTCGTATTTTCTTACATACAGTATTTTTTTGAATCAAATTGTACAGAATTCGTCTAAATTTTTATTGGGATTTCTCAAAGGAATCATTATATTCTTATGAACTCACTCAATGCCTCTACGACATTGCTTAATTCCTTTTACTAAGAAGTCGCTTGTTGGCGTATTTAATTGTCCCAAATTTCTCCACGACCCTGAACCAAATACCACACTATAAGGAACCTAATAATAACAAATAGCGACAAAAAATAGAAAAAAGAGAAGAAAAGGGAAAAGAATAAGAAAGAGCTACTCCACTATATCTCAGATATATGGAGGAAGCGATAATTATAGGGACAATTTTTAACTAATCTCACGTAATCGCAGTGGCTAGGACATCATACGTCCAGTTTTATTTTCGCATCACCTTCTGGAACACCATGGATATTAAAAGCAAGCTATGTATTTCCCAGTTCACCACGTGTGTGGATACTTGGGATCCAACGACGCCGGCCGCTGTGGCCGAACGGCTCTAGGTGCTTCAGTCCGGAACCGCGCTGCTGCTACGGTCGCAGGTTCGAATCCTGCCTCGGGCATGGATGTGTATGATGTCCTTAGGTTAGTTAGATTTAAGCATGTATGGACTTGCATCTGTGCACATCAGTAGAGCCATGTCTTCAGTGCCATCCTTAAATCTATCACTAATGAAGCCTCCAAAGGCTTGCTATAAATTAAATAGCGTTTACATGCAGCCTCAGAGTCCAACTTGCTCACCACTGGATTTGTGGTGAAACGGCCTACAGCATCCGTCGTCTCATCAGCACGAATCCATATAGGTGATGTGCCAATGTCAGCCCTAATTTTTTCTAGTGTGTTAAGGGGCTCCGGAACGCCCCATACTTGCAATGTTAAAATAACGCTTATAAATTACATCTTTCCTCACAAAGTATTTGAGGTAGGAAGTTGAACTTTTTACAGATTATTTATTGGAATATGGGCTACAACTTAACACAGGGATTTTACAAAATTTTTGTTCAGTTATTAAAGATGATTTTTTTTTCAATTGTAATGAAAATTCACAACATTTTTTTGCAATTTTTTATTTATATATTCAAAAATATACAGTTTTTTTGGAAAAAGGCTGTGTTAAATTATGCAGAAGGTACTGTGTAACATTTACTGAAAGTTTGAAACAAATATGTTTGGAAGATCCTTAGAAAACATGTAATTAGTATGAGACAATAAAAGTTTTGGGAATCGAGCGACAAAGATTGGATTAACTTTTTAGTGCATTCCAGGTCCATAGGATGGATTATCTTCATCCTCTGCAAACTCCTCCTCCAGCTTCCTCTTGTTCCTCCTCCTGTTTACTCTTGCTTGTATTTCTAGACTCTTTACAGCACTGTCTGCAGCCCGAAGGCGTTCCTTGTCTAAAGCAAGCATCGCTCGTACCATGTTAGAACCTATCTTCATTCCCATATTTCTAAATACCTTTGGCTTTCCAACATTTCTCCTTTTCTTAAAAGCCTTCAGAGGATTTCTAATAACTTTACTTTTACTCATTATTATACTTCAACAAAACAGAGACTCAAGAAACAGAATTAATTACGAATATTTTCGAGATAATGACAGAGTAAATAAACATGAAACAATCGACAATCACACCAGCGATATATATTGAACCATCACAGGTTAGCCACAACACATACTTTATCTCACATCACTAAAATGTACCTGATGAACACGGACGTTAATAATAACACCATTTGACAGCAGTTTAACAGCGCCACAGTGGGTCACGCCCATGTAGAACACATTGAAAGGCCTCTGTTGGATTCCTTTCATGTTTGATTTCTTAAATCTGTTGTCATTTATGGAATAAATTCCTCTTCTAAATTTACTGTGGCGTTTCTGACTATCTGGGAGGAGACTGAGTAGTGGAACGTGTTACTTTTACACGTAAACAAGAACGATCTGTCACACTACTACACTTTAAAACACAGTTTATATGTAATTCATGTCAGACAGTCTCATACGGAACCTACATCCGCTTTCTTTTATATACTGTATATGATAAGATACTGTCATCTCCCTTCCCTTCTGTGTGAGAGGATGAATGAACAAATGTATTTCTAGTGGCATGCTTGAGGGTAGCAGACAAGGCTGTCTGCTAGAGAACAGTAGGATCAACGTCGGAACAGGTAGCTACGCTTCCTAAAAGCAAAGAGGTTTCTATCCTTGTATGGTCCTGTCCGTCCGTTGTCATGTTGGTATAGGAAGCTGCCCCTCTGGCCCCTTCCGTTTGTCTTTGTGAGCCACCCTGAGGAAGCACGCTCGGCAGTAGGCAGTTGCGGTCTGGTAGTAGGCAGTTGCAGTCTGGTAGTAGGCAGTTGCAGTCTGGCGGTGGCGAGCGTCTGAAATGGTAAGATCTCCAGCTAAGCGCGTGTCTGCTAAGTCCGTAGGACAATGGATTTGTTAAGTTCAGCCTAACCGAGAATTTAATCACCTTTATTTCGGGTTTAGCTCTAAAATATCTAAGGTTATCTTAAATTGCAGCGTAGTGTAATTCTCGTGTGAAGTTCAGATTATTTTCCGGTAGTTGCTTTGTTACTACTTGGTGAGTAAAGTGGAACCACGTGTTGATCAGTAACTCTAACTAAGATCAATCTTAAATGCAAATGCTTGTGTGATTATAACGTCTCGTCTTGACAATATTTTGCAATATAGCAACTTTTCTTTATGTTCAACCCACGTGGGGTGTAATTTGTGAGACCAGTACCACGTGCTTATATAACTGTTTGACCCGTCAGGTTAACAGTAAGAAGTTAGTAACCAGTTCGAGGTTTTTCTTTTGTAATTTGCTTTTCGATCTAATTTATTTTAATTATCAAAATTATTGTGGAGTTATACGCTTTGTGTAAACCAAGTTGACCACGTGAAGCATGTGGTGTAATCATCAAAGTAGCCCTCAGCTATTCTTTTCGCGAAGATTTCACAAAGAGTTAATATGAATTTAGTATACCAGTGTGTGGTAATTACATGACGGACAGGATTGTGCTACGAACGTAATTCCTTTGGGTAAAAATTTGAATCTGTTTGTAGTGGTTAACTTTCTCTTGCATGCGTTTCAACGTTCTTTGTGTGTTGTTTTATGAATGCAGTGTTGTATGCAGACTCCCAATCTTGGCTCCATATTTGATATGTTCCGTAAGATTTTCACCATCCTAAATAAGGCACCAGCTTGTTACGAATAGAATTTAATATGGTGAAATTTCAATGACTAATCTTAAAAATAAATTTCCAAATATAAACTGATTTCTTTCTTTTTATTCAAATTCTCCTTTTTATATATGTATTACCGGTTGTTGTATGACTATTAAAAGATTATCATTAATGTTAGTCTGTTTGGGAATTTGGTAAACCTGGACTAGATACCTGATGAAACAGTTGCTTAGTAATGCAAGATAAACTTCCCCAGACAGATCACAGCTTTTAACCCGCTTTTATTATCCATCAGTACCGCTTTCATCATAGCAAAATTAAAGCAAAAACGTTACAACATTTCAAAAAAAAATTTAAAAATAATTGTCTTCGGAATTGAATAAATTATATATCTATTAAAAGGTAATAGTCTGCAGGTTCAGAAAACGCAAAAAAGTAAAAATTGAACTTTTCATGATTTTGAGCCTTTCCGGAGCCCCTTAATATAGCAAGAATCTGTGTAATTATTCCTTAGAGTGGACTCGTCGGGAATGTTGAGGTTGCAGTATTTCTGTAACGAATGCTTAAATTCAGGTACCTGAAGTTTGTTCCAGAGTATGTTTCCTGCAACCAATGGAAAACACAGTCCTTTGTAAAATTCACTATTAGATGATGTACACTGCCCTTGAAATGTGTAAGTAGAGGTTCTTTTTCTTTCTTTTTTTTTAAAAAAAAGTCCGTTGTTTATTTCTAATGTAGATCGTTCGTAAATGTTGTTCAGTCTGAGATTTCATCGTACATCCTGTACGTTTATCATAAGTATGGGAGTGGACTATTTTACCATCAATGGTTAAAGCACTGTCAATAGAAACCCATATTTTCAGTTCTGAGGCGCCATGTCACGGATTGCGCGGCCCCTCCCGCCGGAGGTTTGAGTCCTCCATCGGGCATGGGTGTGTGTGTTGTTCTTAGCATAAGTTAGTTTAAGTAATGTGTAAGTCTATGGACCGATGACATCAGCAGTTTGGTACCTTCGGAACTCACTCACATTTAAACAGTTTTTTGATGACAATAAAGAACGTACCCCATACCATGTTTAATTTAAACGCTACTGGCTTTTCCACATTATATAGTGTTGAGAACAAGAAAGAAAAGATTTCCTTTCTTGCTGTTTAACAAAAGTGTATGGGACTCACGAAAATGTTTAATTACTCCACAATACTGTTAAAGTATGTAAAATTATGTAGTATAGTGTGAAATATGTATTATGCTTAAAATATGTAAAAATATGTATTTTAAAACTTTGAAAAAAAGGCCCTTTCAGTGTAATTCTTCGATGTTTTAAATTTTCTTATAATTACATATAAAGGAATATAATATGTAATTACAGAAAATCCGGGTCTACTCATGAGTCCATTATTAGCTTTCTCAGGGAGATGCGACAAATGGAGCGCCATTTAATATACTTTATATGGGCTGCTTTTCTTCATCCTGTAGATGGATGCACTTTCTCTCAAGCGCAGATCAAGAATCAGGACTCCAAACCTGTGAATATACGCATTTTCCCCAGTAACTGTACCTAGAAGACTTAAAGTGAGCGTATCATAAACTGACTGTTTAACGCAGCCAAAGGTTTCCTGGAATAACCTCGGCGATGCTCGCGTAAAGATATTACCGGCGAATGCGCTCTGATGAATCGACTTACAATGCTGGTTTGACGATGTTCTTGGCCAGACACGTGTCCCGATGTGAAGACTCAAAATTTCACCGCCTAGCGATCAGATATCTTTTATTTGGAACAATCTCGCGCCTGCCTTTGAATGCGATAGCAGACGGGGAATCCGTTAATTAAATTCCGAACTCTGTTGCCCTCATCCGCGGGAGCCAAATATTTTTCGGTAATTTGAACGCCTGTTTCTGGCAACAACATTTTCGACTGTCTCTTGCACTTCGCTCTCTTTCAGATTATTCAAACAATGTCGAAATTTGTATTTTTCGAATAATTGGCTATCGATCAAGGATGCGATCTACATACCGACAGCATGTTGTCAATTAGCTAGGAGTGCATGTCAGTTCTTGAGGCATGTAGTGACCGTACTTTTCAGTTTTGTCTTGGCCTTCTGCTGATATTTGTGTGAGAATTTTGCCGGCCGGAGTGGCCGAGCGGTTCTAGACACTACGGTCTGGAACCGCGCGACCGCTACGGTCGCAGGTTCGAATCCTGCCTCGGGCATGGATGTGTGTGATGTCCTTAGGTTAGTTAGGTTTAAGTAGTTCTTAGTTCTAGGGGACTGATGACCTCAGATGTTAAGTCCCCTAGTGCTCAGAGCCATTTGAACCATATGTGTGAGAATTTTCTTCTCTGATAGAAATTGCAAAACTAAATACTGGACTTGATTCTGCCCATCACCTTAATATTTTACGGAATTTGCGTTTTAGTACGGAGTGTAAGTTATTTTCGTACAGACTAATTCACTTTACATCTTGTCAGCGGGTGTATTTTAGTGTTTACTGATGTTTCCTCAAGAACACTCACTTGTTATTTAGAGATCGGCCAACATCTGAAACACAGCTCCGAGTAATTAAAAGTTTTAATTTACATTTTTTCACATATTATATTCAGCTGCGTTAGTAGTGTTGTTATTAAAATCACACTTACGCTGAAAAATTGACACTCGAATTAGGAATAAATTTTTAAATAAAAATGTATTGACTGAGAATTACGTTGTTACTATTCACAGATGTCGTACGAAGACATTAAGTTATCGAAATATTTACTTGTTGCAGAATTCTGGTGTACCTTGACAGATACACTACCTATGACAGACAAGTACAGACGGGGAAGGTAGGAGAAAACTCCTTGATTTCTTGTTTGCTTCAGTTTAATGGCACCTTGACAAAGAAATGATTAGTGGTACAGCATAAATAAGCTGAACAAGTGTGCCATGAGGATCCGAACACAGCTTTGATGAATGAGTGATGAGACTCAGGAGGTGCTGTAGTCAGAATTAAAATCTTATTCCTTAAAAAAAAATTAAATAAATAACAAAACAACAGCTGTGTTTTCGTCATTGCCCTCATAAGATGTGCGACGAGTAGCGCTCTACTTAGAAACAGCCATCATTTCCATTTATTGCAACTGGCTGAGTTATTTCTTCATACAAAAAACTTAGTGAACTTAAAATAATACCAGAAACTGCAAACTGCCCACTGACTTATCTTACAGTGAAAATATACCATCCAGTATATTCTGCTGGATATACATACTTAATTACCTAATTTCATTTAAACCTATTTTGCTTCTTAGATTATGTGATATATGACGGAAAACTGGCACTGCAATTAAATATTCCGAAGTACCAGTGTTTCTGACCAACAGGTTTTCCACATGAGAAGGGGTACGGGGTCTTAACTAAGGAAATACAAGGTATGTACTGCTTTCAGGCATTGTTTGTACTTGTAGCTATGTTCAGGCAAGTAGTGAAGAAGATACGCCGAAGGTTGTGTAGAATCAGCTTGGAAACTTAGATGTGTCTGGAACTTAACATTTAATACAGAGCTGATTAGCACGCACTGTTATGCAGCTACGATTTCAATCAGTTTACTTTTAAGGTTTTCATGCTTAGTGATTTTTTACATTCCTTTCAGATCTGCAGTCCGATGATGTTTCTAGGTTTCTATGACTGCAGAAAATTTCGCCTGACAGCCTTATGGATATCATCAGGTGTTAAGAAACAATTATAATATATAGAATTTCAAACTTTTGTTATTTTTCTTAAAGAAGTCATGGTTCTCCATATTTCTCCATATTCTTAGGTCGTTATGAAAAGGAGAATTCTGTATTTCTATGAAACATAGTGAATCATCAATATTCTACGATTTCCTGTTATGATAAACGATGATAAATCGTCACTGGCACAAATATTGTTTTACTTTGCAACTTATTCTGATGACAAAAACACGTACTTATCTCGTAACATTTATCTCCATTTATCTCCATTTTAAAAAATGGAATGAAAGAGAAAAGCTCTAGATCAACAATATTTCACAAAGTTTCTCCAGTCAGCTCTACGTGATTTCCCTAAATCGTTTCAGGCAAATGCCGGGATGGTTTCTTTGAAAGGGCACGGCCGATTTCCTTCCCAATCCTTCCCTAACCCGAGCTTGCGCTCCGTCTCTAATGACCTCGTTGTCGACGGGACGTTAAACACTAACCACCCCCCCCCCCCCCCCCAGTCAGCTCTACGTTGAATTTCGGAAAACTGTTCGTATCTGTCAGGACTCGATCCGTTCTATGTAAGTCCCACGCCAAAATGTATATTGTGACCGTATGTCTGTCCACAGTCACATCACCCCGCAGGACCAATAATGCGGTCATCCTCCTTTTGTTTGGATGTTCTGATAACAAAACTGACATGATTTAAAAATTAAATTATTAATCTACAAAATAAACAACTTAATCAATAGCTTTCGATGTTAAGAACATCGCCATTGAAAGTAAATAATATCTAAAAGTATTTCACTGATTAAAACTGCCATTTAATTAAATAACTGTACGATTTGTATTGCAAAGAAATTTCTATGACATGAGCTAAGAAACCAGTATATAAAGCGAGTTAAATTATATGAAAAAGCAGCAGTTACAGCCTCTACTCGCTCAAGTAGAAATGACGCATACAATAAAGAATTCTCATGTGCAGTATGTTATTAGTTAATTAGAATGTTAAACAGTGCTACGCATTTTTGAAATCGTGACATTATTTATGGTTCAGTATCGAGGCTTCTAAAAGAAAACACGTTACGCTAGACCTCAAGCGGAAACTCGAAATTAGAGGTAAGCTGAACTGAGGTTCTTCGCAGAAAGCATTTGTTGCTGAGTACATTGGTGGACGAGCATCTTTTTATAACCAGATTTTAACAGACGAAGAGATAATCAGAAAGGCACAGGAAAGGTATTACGAAAGTGATGAAGAAGAGGACACGAGAGGAGAGAACATGACGATATCTCGCACTGCTGGTGCTGAAGCTGCAGACATCTTCCTGGAATACATTATGCTACAACCAGATGTACGCAGTACCGATTTAACGCTTGTAAAGTCGTTATGTGATACAACACACTGCCGTCGTGTATCATGGTTGCAACAACTAAAGGTATGGGACGTGTTGCATAGTGAGCGATACTACTGTATATGTACATACTCAAGAACTAAATTTTCTATTAAACTGAATGTATCTTTGAACTTAAAGTATACTCCCTATGTGCTTAAATTTAAGACTCAATAATCCGGCGCCTTCGGTAATATAGCACTCTTACATGCAAGGTATGGCCGGATTAGCAAGGGTCTAGAGTAATAGTAATTTCTACATTTTATGTCAATATACACTACTGGCCATTAAAATTGCTACACCAAGAAGAAATGCAGATTATAAACGGGTATTCATTGGACAAATATATTATACCAGAACTGACATGTGATTACATTTTCACGCAATTTGGATGCATAGAGAAATCAGTACCCAGAACAACCACCTCTGGCCGTAATAACGGCCTTGACAAGCCTGGGCATTGAGTCAAACACAGCTTGGATAGCGTGTACAGGTACAGCTGCCAATGCAGCTTCAACATGATACCACAGTTCATCAAGAGTAGTGACTGGCGTATTGTGACTAGCCACTTGCTCGGCCACCATTGACAAGACGTTTTCAATTGGTGAGAGATCTGGAGGATGTGCTGGCCAGGGCAGCAGTCGAACATTTTCTGTATCCAGAAAGGCCCATACAGGACCTGAAACATGCGGTCGTGCATTATCCTGCTGAAATGTAGGGTTTCGCAGGGATAGAATTAAGGGTAGATCCACGGGTCGTAACACATCTGAAATGTAACGTCCACTGTTCAAAGTGCCGCCAATGCGAACAAGAGGTAACCGAGACGTGTAACCAATGGCACCGCATACCATCACGCCGGGTGATACGCGAGTATGGCGATGACGAATACACGCTTCCAATGTGCGTTCACCGTGATGTCGCCAAACACGGATGCGACCATCACAATGCTGTAAACAGAACCTGGATTAATCCGAAAAAATGACGTTTTGCCATTCGTGCATCGAGGTTCGTCGTTGAGTACACCATCGCAGGCGCTCCTGTCAGTGATGCAGCGTCAAGGGATACCGCAGCCATGGTCTCCGAGCTGATAATCCATGCTACTGCAAACGTCGTCGAACTGTTCGTGCAGATAGTTGTTGTCTTGCAAACCTCCCCATCTGCTGACTCAAGGATCGAGACGTGGCTGCACGATCCGTTACAGCCATGCGGATAAGATGCCTGTCATCTCGACTGCTAGTGATACGAGGCCGTTGGGATCCAGCACGGCGTTCCGTATTACCCTCCTGAACCCACCGATTCCATATTCTGCTAACAGTCATTGGATCTCGACCAACGCGATCAGCAATGTCGCGATAAGATAAACCGCAATCGCGATAGGCTACAATTCGACCTTTATCAAAGTCGGAAACGTGATGGTACGCATTTCTCCTCCTTACACGAGGCATCACAACAACGTTTCACCAGGCAACGCCGGTCAACTGCTGTTTGTGTATGAGAGATCGGTTGGAATCTTTCCTCATGCCAGCACGTTGTAGGAATCGCCACCTTCGCCAGCCTTGTGCGAATGCTCTGAAAAGATAATCATTTGCATATCACAGCATCTTCTTCCTGTCGGTTAAATTTCGGGTCTGTAGCACGTCATCTTCATGGTGTAGTAATTTTAATGGCCAGTAGTGTATCTTGCTGGACTATACCGGGTGTATACCAGCATCATCATCAGCTTCGGCAATACGTTTTATCTAGAATACTGTGTCACTTAATGTGACGATGTGAATGGGACCATGGCAGTGCTTACTGCTTAGGACTGCCGCCCAGTTGAGAAGCCGGTCGAATAGGCTCCTTGTGCGGCGGCCTTGCCGTTGCTAAGATAGAGTGGGAGGGGTGGGGAGAAAGGGGGGGGGCGATACTGAAAGCTTAAGATTGTAGAGGTAGCAGCTTACAAGCGCAGACATCAGTCTTTTTAGCTCGGAGGTATGTGTGAAGAATGCCTGCTGCAGATGTGAGCTAATGGTCGCAGAGGTTCTCACGCTAGAGGCCGAGGCGATTTCACTCCACAAATCAGTGAACCGAATCTCTTTGGTTGAGTGTGTGGCCGGGGGAGACGCTACAATTTGTTCCAGAAGTTTCTACCGCACTGAGTATGAGCTAAAGGCGGTTGGCTGACAGCTTCATGACTCGTAGAATGGGAGGTGTTCCGTTTGTAATAGGTGCGGTGATTGGCAGCATAGAAAGTGCATGCTAACGGGGTGAGGCTTACTCTAAACTGGGAACTACGAAGCGAGGGACTCTCAAGACATTAACTTATGTACGATTTACTCAGCATGTGCTGTATGATACCAACCGTACTGCCATGCCTTTTGGCTTCAAAAGTGATCTGCGCTGACCGAACCGACAGAGAAACATATGCCCCCCCCCTCCTCCCCATGAAATCAGGTATGTAAATGAGGCTGTTGTGCAATGGATTGACCGATACGAGTATAATGACCTTTGTAAATGAATTCCGGGTGTTGGATGCACCGTTTAATAGCTACAAGGGGGTTTTATCTAACTTCTGAATTAAAAAGATTGGCTCACGTTAACCCCAATTTATTACAACCATTGCTCATAAGCAAACAAGCAATCAAGAAGCCCATAATTACACATTAACTTGAGTAGTAAGTTGCAAAGTGATAGGTACCACCAATTTTGAAGATTGCTTAGGACTGCCGCCTAATTAAATCAGAGGTAGATTGCGTTGGCAAAGTCTACAAGGAGCAAGTTGGTCGAAACTGACCATCGTCTCGACAGGTCATTCTCGAAAATACATGACTGCGGACGAGTGTGCAGTGCTTATCCTGACTGTGCCATAAAGTCATATGAAATCTGAATGCCAAAGACAGAGGCTGCTCGGTCTTGGATGGGCCCTGGAATCTCTGATCACTTGTTAAATCACGAAACCTAGTCAAGTTTAGATGCAACGGGTCCATAAAACGCCCAACTCCTTTCCTCCCCTGTTAGCTTACACTACCAAATATCACCAGAGTTGATGAGTCGGAGCACTGAATTTGTATGCGGCGACTCCTGCCAACCACTAATCATTCAGTCGACGTGTGATCGTCTGAACCTCAGAAATACAAGTGAGGCCTCTGCCGCGCCTCAGGAGTCAGAACGTCCGCTTTTTCACGTCTCCGAGCCCAGAGTGTCTGCTTCCGGATCTTCATCCAGAGTATCCACTTTCCTTTTCTCCTCCAGAGGGCCTAAAAAGTTACTACCATTCCTCCATGCTCCCACACAAAATAACTCTCCACCAGTCAGAACGTTTCATTGAACATTGGTCACTGAGATATTTCTTTAAAACAGTGGTCCAATGCCACAACTGACAAGTGTTTTACAAGCGGTCCATCGGGCTTCCGTCTGACTAATACATTCCTGAGAAAGCCGAGCTCCAAACTCCCCTTCTCAGATATTTTCTTACGTTGCCTGATGAGCTGCTTTCCCATGACCGGACTTTCTAGGAAACCGCATCCCGAACACCCACTTGCAGATATTTTTTAGAACAGCCGCTGGGCTTCCTTCCGGTCGCGTGACTCGTTTTATTACAGCACCTCTTTTTAGACAGACTTCAGGACCCCACGGCGCGTGTCTGTGTTCGGTTAATACAGGGTCTGGCATGACAATCAATGTCCGGCTCTCTACACCTACTCCCAGCGGCCCGGTTCTGGAAAGCCACTCTCTCTGCTCTCCCTACGGATCTCCGGACGCTGACGAGCAGTGGCTCCTGTCCACAGAGCTTTCAATTAAATAGAGTGGTCTTTGGGCGCGCGAGGTGTGTTAAGCTTCCCCCTCCCTCTGGGTACCCACAACCACAGTGGTGCTGCTCGATCCACGCAGCTCGAATCGTACGATACACGGGGAATGACATTTCAGGACATCCGATTCGCTTAAAAGAATTGTTTTATGTACTAGGGTAATCCCAAAAGTAAGATCTCCTATTTTTTATAAGTACATAGACCTGTTTATTTCTACATTTCATAACTTTCTGAACAGCATGGCGGCGAGTTGGTATGACATGGGCATACAAAAACTGCCACAGTGTCTACAAAAATAAATTGACAGAAATGGAGATTATGTCTAAAAATAGCTAAATGTTCAAGCTGTAAACTGATGTAAACCATTGTAGAAATAAACAGGTCTATGTAATTATAAAAAAAAATAGGAGACTTTACTTTTGGGATTATCTTCGTAGATGAAGCAAAGAAAACATCCGTTTCTGTATTTAATTTTCGCGTAAAAAAAAAAAAAAGACGTTGTTTTGGAATTCGCGCATGTTCCCCGCTACGCACTCCTTCACTTAGATTTTGAAGAAACTACTCGTTAAAAAAAAAAGAAAAAAAAGAGCCGCACGGGATTAGCCGAGCGGTCTCAGGCGCTGCAGTCATGGTCTGTGCGGCTGGTCCCGGCGGAGGTTCGAGTCCTCCCTCGGGCATGGGTGTGTGTGTTTGTCCTTAGGATAATTTAGGTTCAGTAGTGTGTAAGCTTAGGGACTGATGACCTTAGCAGTTAAGTCCCATAAGATTTCACACACATTTGAAGATTTTTTGAGAAAAAGAAAAAAGAAAATACGCGTCCTATAGCCATACATCACAAGAAAATCCGCGTCTTATAGCCACACATCACAGTCTGATAATGAACTTTTCGTTATTACCGATAGTCACTGTGATACTTCAAAGTAAAGTATAACACCGCGGATATTTTCAAAAGTTTGCAAAGGAAATATTTTCGCTGGCCAGTTTATGTTTGGTGCGTTTTATACCACACATTACGGCATACGAAATATACTAACTTATCTAAATTTCTTTAATCTTGGAAGGAGACTCATAGCTCTTTCCATATTCGTGAGACATATTGTAGATGGTCCGAGACGAGGCTAAATCGCTAAAAAATGGAATCCTTATAGGATCACTTACTGTCCGACCGGTTGTTTATCTGTCCGGCTGTTAAGACCCCTTTTTTCCAGGAACGGGTACACATATCAACTTAAAATTCATGTCACATATTAAAATCCACCTTCCCTTAGTTATGTAAGAAATTTAAAATTCTACGTCAATGGAATCAAAAGATACGGCCATTTATGTCAAATATTTTGACACTCGCAAACTCATTCACCAAAACCTATAGGGTACTTCCTGTTGACCTTGAAACATATTTGACAGGAATCAAGGTTCCACAGTGCAAGAAGAGGAAATAAGTCCGAAATTTGTTAATTTGTAATTATATAACACGAAATAATTCTTTTGTCATTTGTTTTAGACTGTGTCTTTCCGTCTGTTAAGAACCCTCTTTCCCAGGAACGGGTACACGTATCAAGTCGAAAGTTATGTCACATACCGATGTCTACAACCCCTTGGCAGCGTACGAAATATAAGCTTCTACGTCAATGCAGTCAAAAGATACGGCCATTTCTGTCACATATTTTGATATCTTGTCAGTATCGATCTCGATAGCAGGCAAAAATCGTCGAAATTCTCGCTTTCTGGTATGGATGAATTGTCTTTACAAACAATAACGTTTGAACCGAACTGTCAGTGCGCGAGTCCTACTCGCACTTTCCCGGCTTTTTTCCCGTTCATGTTACCTGATCTCAGGAAACAATGTTACTCACATTGTTTCGTTGTCCGCTGGTTGGCCTCTGTAATAAAAAAACTGAGTGGATGGATCAACAAACGAACTTGCCGGATGTCATGTGACGTCCGCAACGACCAGACACAACGGTCAACAACGAACAAAATAGAAAAAAAAAGGAAAAAAACAAGTGGTCAGCGCGACAGAATGTCAATCCTAAGGGCCCGGGTTCGACTCCCGGCTGGGTCCGAGATTTTCTTCGCTCAGGGACTGGGTTTTGTGTTGTCCTAATCATCATCGTTTCATCCCCATCGACGCGCAAGTCGCCGCAGTGGCGTCAAATCGGAAGACTTGCGCCCGGCGAATGGTCTACCCGACGGGAGGCTCTTGTCACACCACATTGTGATTGTTTTGTTCACAACGTTGTCTGTATTACTGAATTTATTCGCTCATTTACGTAATGAACTTGCACACTAACAAATCTAAAGCAAATCCGATAGAAAGGCGATATGAGTCAGCGAGCAAACAAGCAGACACAGAGTGGCGAGACTGGCGCTGCACTAAGCGATGTTGGTACGCAACGGGTGGGGAGTCGGAGCCAGAGCACACGCCCCCCTGTCCTTCGCCACGGGAGAGGACCCTCTACCTACTTCTACGCTCTGTTTCCCTGTCCCCTCCGTCCGTGACGGCCCCTCCCAGACTCCGTCAAGCTTATACAGCACAACAAGTACAAGATATGCGATTAACTACAGAAATGTAGGGAATTTGAGAGATGTGTTAGCTGCTCGACCTTCGCAATCAGTAATATAACCCGTATTATGAACACCAGATATTCATCGACCGATAGAAACGTTACACGGATTTCGATAAAATGAATCAGAAGCAAGGATATATGAGGAGAATCAGTCCGCCACGTGAGTTATGACATACCGATATTGTACTCCTTAGTTACCGCCGGCCTCTGGATTTTTTTCAAGCTGAGCGCGCCTTTTCTTTGGAGAGAGCATTGTCTTGCTGTATTACAAACATGCCTCTGGGATACTGGTCACGTGACTCCTTGGTGCGTGCAGTAGAGCAGAGCTACCAAACTGAGGGATTCATCCCATATTGTGGGACGTTTTGACAAATGTTTTTCAGGGAGGAACAAAGGTATTTTTTTTGCAAAAAATGAGATGAATATGGGACATTTAATTGCTGCCTCTAACATAGTGTTGTAATAGTTATGGTTCATATAACAGCAAAGACAAACCTTTCACGGAAGTCATGCATACGACACCCGCAAACTGTCATTTGTACAAGCAGCAGTCAACAGTCTCACTATGAGCACAATAGGATTGCTTGCACAACAGTAACACACGTGCACTGTTATAGGAAGTATTTTCAGGTGCCGCAAAAATAATGTAAAACATCTCAAGAAGGTAATTATACGACACCCGCTGACTGTTGGTTGTTCAATCGGCAGTCACCACTCCCACTGTAGTAGCTATTGCTAGTTCAAATTTCCTTGCGTGTACACGACTTAAATGCACCATTATTTATGAATGAGTAACACGAGTGAAACATTGTTGAATTTCCGAACAAACAATGCATCTCAGAATGCAAGATAGATGGCCGCCAAGTCAAGCGGCATGTTAAGCGGTAACGTAGCACATAGTTATACGGTATTGTTTGAAGTGCTTTAATGTACTCAGTTAAGTGTCTCTCAAAGTTATTACCCCTTCGTTATCGCTTGGAATTTGAGTCAGGTGTGTGAATCTTGATCTTTTTAAATAATAATTGTTTCTGTGTCGTTTATTTTCTACACATTTAAGAATGTCAGACTGCGATCCTTGGAATGCAAAGAAATCGAAATCCGGTGCAGTGAATTAGATCCGGAAAAACATGCTAAAAATTTCCAAGGCTCGGGGCTTCAAATTGACAGATTTCAAGGGTGGTTGGAGGCCGTTGAAGGTGACAACAGAAAGGCGCAGTGTAAAGCATGTAACGTGATTGTTACTTGTATTAAAAACTAACTCGCAAACATGCTCCTCGAGTTAAACACATTAAAAATATTACAACTGTGCAAAGTAACTGAACTGTTGTTGACCGGTGTTAAAAGATGTTTTCTCTGACTCCAGAATTGCTTCAAAGGCGACCTTAGATTGTACAAAGTGTACCAGTATAATGAAAGATGTTATCGCTCAGATGGAAAGTGATTAAACGGTTCAGTTGCTAAAGCACATTAAATTTTCTATTCTGGTGGACGAGAGTAAAGACAAATCAGGTAACAGACATATGTCCGTTTTAGCGAAATATGCACTCCTGGAAATGGAAAAAAGAACACATTGACACCGGTGTGTCAGACCCACCATACTTGCTCCGGACACTGCGAGAGGGCTGTACAAGCAATGATCACACGCACGGCACAGCGGACACACCAGGAACCGCGGTGTTGGCCGTCGAATGGCGCTAGCTGCGCAGCATTTGTGCACCGCCGCCGTCAGTGTCAGCCAGTTTGCCGTGGCATACGGAGCTCCATCGCAGTCTTTAACACTGGTAGCATGCCGCGACAGCGTGGACGTGAACCGTATGTGCAGTTGACGGACTTTGAGCGAGGGCGTATAGTGGGCATGCGGGAGGCCGGGTGGACGTACCGCCGAATTGCTCAACACGTGGGGCGTGAGGTCTCCACAGTACATCGATGTTGTCGCCAGTGGTCGGCGGAAGGTGCACGTGCCCGTCGACCTGGGACCGGACCGCAGCGACGCACGGATGCACGCCAAGACCGTAGGATCCTACGCAGTGCCGTAGGGGACCGCACCGCCACTTCCCAGCAAATTAGGGACACTGTTGCTCCTGGGGTATCGGCGAGGACCATTCGCAACCGTCTCCATGAAGCTGGGATACGGTCCCGCACACCGTTAGGCCGTCTTCCGCTCACGCCCCAACATCGTGCAGCCCGCCTCCAGTGGTGTCGCGACAGGCGTGAATGGAGGGACGAATGGAGACGTGTCGTCTTCAGCGATGAGAGTCGCTTCTGCCTTGGTGCCAATGATGGTCGTATGCGTGTTTGGCGCCGTGCAGGTGAGCGCCACAATCAGGACTGCATACGACCAAGGCACACAGGGCCAACACCCGGCATCATGGTGTGGGGAGCGATCTCCTACACTGGCCGTACACCACTGGTGATCGTCGAGGGGACACTGAATAGTGCACGGTACATCCAAACCGTCATCGAACCCATCGTTCTACCATTCGTAGACCGGCAAGGGAACTTGCTGTTCCAACAGGACAATGCACGTCCGCATGTATCCCGTGCCACCCAACGTGCTCTAGAAGGTGTAAGTCAACTACCCTGGCCAGCAAGATCTCCGGATCTGTCCCCCATTGAGCATGTTTGGGACTGGATGAAGCGTCGTCTCACGCGGTCTGCACGTCCAGCACGAACGCTGGTCCAACTGAGGCGCCAGGTGGAAATGGCATGGCAAGCCGTTCCACAGGACTACATCCAGCATCTGTACGATCGTCTCCATGGGAGAATAGCAGCCTGCATTGCTGCGAAAGGTGGATATACACTGTACTAGTGCCGACATTGTGCATGCTCTGTTGCCTGTGTCTATGTGCCTGTGGTTCTGTCAGTGTGATCATGTGATGTATCTGACCCCAGGAATGTGTCAATAAAGTTTCCCCTTCCTGGGACAATGAATTCACGGTGTTCTTATTTCAATTTCCAGGAGTGTATGTTGCCATTTGACGGACGTGTGAAGTCACAACTTCAGGAATCTGCCTCTTTGGATGCCAAAGACTGCTCGGCAGAAACCCTATTCATAGCTCTGGAGAGTATGTTGAAAGAGAAGGATATTTCAATTACAAATGTGATTGGCATGGCTTGTGGTAATGCATCCGTAATGGTGGGACGCTGCAATTTGGTCGTAACAAGACTCAGAAATGTTGTATCAAATCTGATTGTTCTCAACTGTATAAGCCATTCAGCTGCTTTAGTTGCAATCAAGGCATGTGAGAAGATTCCTAGATCCTCTGAAGAGTTAATAACGTCCGTGGCAAGCTCCATATCTGGCAGTGCAAAGCGCTGCGCTCCTTTACAAGAACAGATCATGATGTCGTTGGTTGAAGTTCAGCTATTGAAGTTAACTCTTCAACTGCTTAAGCACACGATGATAGCCTGTAAAGGTAAAGGTCACATCGGCATCGAATGTAAAAGGATGATTCAATTATCAGTTACACGATGGCTTGTTTTACACGCATGTGTCGTTCGTCTGCTGGTAAACTGGGATGTATTTTAGCACTGCTTTCGCTTAGAAACTGTAGGGGATAAATTAAAGTTTACAAATAATTCTTCGCGAATTAGAAAATTCGTAAACTAAAGCTTACATGTTTGATTTACTTCAAAAGTTTTAACGCCCTTTTCCAATTGAGGAAAATATTAATTCACAAGGTTTCAGAAGGTTCCTTGCGTCTGTTTCAAAACGTGGGTCAACTTTCTAAACCCTGGTGCCCTCACTGAAATGCACAAGATTGATACACTTTAACCATGTCATTATCTCCCATTAAAATCAGTGTATCTTGGCCTGGAATGTGAATGGTAATTGGAAACTCTCCCTAGAGAATGTGAAAGGGAAATTCATCAACTAAAACGTAAATGTCTTGATTTCTTTATTGCAGCAACCGAAAAAATGAAGGAACGTCTAATTTTACAGAATGAATTTTTGGAAACTTAATACTATAAATGGCTCTATGAATTTTTAACAGCTAACAGAAGCTCCCAGATAAGGGATAAATCATGTGTTGCACCAAAGTTTGGTGGATTTAATCTAAGTACCTTAGCAGTTGAATGGAGAGGATAGGAAATGGACTTAAATTGTGTGTGGAGCGAAATCTCAAAACTGAAAGAGTTCCAGGTGTGTTTCAAAATATCAGCAAGCCTGCTAAGCTAGTTCTTTCACTGCCACATTCTAATGCTGAAGCCGAGAGACAATTTTCTACTGTAAGTGATGTAAAAACAAGAAAACGGAACAGAACTGGAGGTGAGAATTTAAATTCCACATGTGTTGTGAGATCTTCATTTCAAGCAAACGGAATAGACTGCACAACTTATGAAGCGGAAGAAAAACCTCTCAGCCTTCACAATAAGAAAAATTTGTATGACGCGAAAGTTTCAGGGGACTAAAGGGGAGAGGAGTATGTGTTTGGGGAGTAATATTTCTATAAAAGGAAAGCTGTATCTACTGAAAGGAGGCGCAAGCACTTCGATAATGTCAAGTCCTGATTTTACATTATGTTATGTAACATTGCAGGGTGCTAGTAAATATTGTAGTTGTGTGTCCTAAACTATACTACTAGTTTGTCGTGCTGCATGTGGAATCATAGTCCATTATTTCTTTTGTTATACCTACTCATTCTCTCTCTCTCTCATTTTTATTCTAAGCTTCACATGTTTTTCTTTACCGTGTGTCACTTTATATAGAAAAGGGACATTCTGAGTACCCGACTGGAACGTTGAGCTTCAGAGGCTGGCATCACTGCAGTAGAGTCGTTGTTGGACTTCAGCGTAGCCGCATCGCGGGTAAATAGTATGAAGAATCTACAAGAAAGACTAATTAGGAGTTGTAAGTGTTACTTCGGTTCCTAGAAGAAAAGTGTTGAGTTACTTCGCAAAATGTGCGCGGGATTAGATTTTTGATTTGTGGTTGAAACAGTATCATGTTTGTGAATCAGAAACTATCGTGGAAGAGCATATTGATACTAGAATGTAAATAAAAGGCGTCTGTTATCAGTGATTGCTTGTTTAATTAATGTGGAAAAGCAACGTAAAAATCGTTGATTCGGTATGAATGTTAAACGATCTTAACTGGTAACACAGGACTGAGTTTACACAGTGTTAAGGAAGTGTGATTCATGTTAAAGGGATAAAAAAAGTAATTTGGATTGTAATATTATCATTTAAGAGTAACTTTTCCGTGTTTTCACTGAACAAGTTTAATGTTTGAAAATATAAGAGACACGAATTTGTATTAAGCACATAGTCACGTTTATTTCGTAACGAAGCGTGTTCTGTCAGCAAAGCCACCAATCTCAAGTCCGGTAGCGCAAAAAAATTACATGTGTCACCGCGACAGGACACGGTTTATGTTTTTTCATCTTAACAATACAGCTATATTACCTATTTCAATGGCAAAGATGTTTAACAGTAGCCATACGGTTTTAAAATTCATTTAAAAGCAGTCCTGACTGCAATAAAATATTTATTGGTAATGGCCGATTGCCAGTACATATTTTATTGCGGTCATTCACCATAAAAATGGTCTTAAAGATTTAGAATCATTGAATTATCTATTTAAACGACAATTTTAATCAGCATATTAGTTCAGGGTATTATGTACATGTCAATTTGATAATGAGGGGTATTAACTTTTCTGTAGGCCTTGTATGTCTTCATTCCCTCGAACTTCAACTTCCTTGTTCCGTCTGAAATCACACATCCCATTCTCTGTTTGTTGATTTTCGTTTTAAGTCTACTTTGCTTGTCACGTAATTTAACTGTGTTGTAGGGGTGTCGCTTCATGCAGTTCATTGCTCCCTCACACTATTTGATGACTTGGCTGTGCACTACTGTTTGTGCTGTAACGAATATCAAGGCTACACCTCTCAAGCTCAGACATGGACTGGCTGTGATCAGTTATGGACTGCCCCTGAAATTATTTAACTGCAACACAAAATATATATATAGCTAACGGGTTAAACATTTTGCTTGAAAATGTCTACACAGCCGAAAAGTCTTGGTGCACAAAATAAAAACAAAAATAAAATGGAAATGAGTAACAACCAATGTAGGAAACTTACTTATTTCAAATAGTTTGTGTTCGCTTTTCTTGATTTTGTCTATTTTGTCCTCTTTTTGTAATTTGAAATTCCGTCAAATCCTTCCTTCATTTTAGCGATATATCATTTATGTGTCATCGTCCTGATGATTCGTGTGATGTGTCGTGAATAGACGTCCGAAGAATGAAACGCGTTTCCTTCTCGATCACGTTCATTACCTTTTCCATTTTCTTGTAGACAGTTTCATTAGAAGCTAGTCTCCAGCGTCCTTGTGTATCTCGAGTTGTCCATTTCTGCTGCGCTCGTCGTTTCGAAAATGGTTTCACTTGCACGTGTTATTTCTAGTTGTTTAACTGTTTTGCAGTGTTTTAAATTTATAACTACTTCCTAAAAGATATCTTTGGTATATGTATTCTTTGCGATCTATCGTGCTTTCGTCAGTTCTTTTATTCTGTTTCTCGTTGATATTTTATGAAGAGTGGGAATGGAAATACTTGTAAGCGCCTTTTTTTCGCAAAAAGCGTTTTCAGTGCTATGGTGCTCTATCCCTTTAAACATGATCAAGCTGCCAAGTCATGGAGAAAGTGTTTCAAATATGCGTCAGTAGATGGCACATGGTGTTAGTGCCACGTAATGCTACCCTCTGGATTTTTAAAATTTAAAATATGTAAGAAACATCTTTTGTCGAATTCAGTTTCACTAGTTAAAAATTTACTACTGTATTCCTGTAATAAGATGTCTCACATAAAACTGGTATGCCTCACATATCGGTTAATCATCTCTAGTCGAACTGCTTGTGAAATGGCAACACTCTCTCGAAAGTTGGTTACACTGCTTTTTGAGTGCAGCTGTGTGTACGTGCGTCAATTTTTGTGGGAAGCTCGTATGTTGAGTTTTTATATAAACGGAGCAGTTTGCACTAGCAAGGCTAATTGACATTGTGGAGTGTTACATAGAGACAGGCTCCATCAAGGAACGTAAAGAGATGTTTCAAGCGAAGTATCGTAATAGGTAACTCCCCAGAACCAGCTCTATTCAAGAAATAGAGGCCTGTAGGATCCGTTCAGAATGTGCAGAGGAATAGGCGACCGACAGTGAGGATCCCTGAAACTATAGACAGAATTGGGATATACGAGTACGAAACGTCCCCCCAGGTCGGTAAGAAGGTTAACGTAGCAGGTTTGTGTATCTCATACATCGAGTCATTGTGTACTAAAAGATATGAAATGATGGTGGTAACTGTTGCTTGGACACGTTTCTTTATTTCATGTCAGATGAGCCCTGGTCTCACTTATCAGGTTATGTAAGTTCCCAGAATTGCAGATGCCGCTCGCAGGACAACCCACATATTCTGCATTAAGAACCTTTCCACTCATAGAAGATTGATGTTTGGTGTGCGTTGTCCAGCATGTGCAACATTGGCCCCATGTTTTTCAATCACACTTTAAATAGTGCCAGATATCTAGAGATTTTTGACACTTTCTATGCAATGTTAACAGATACAGAGAAGCTGTAAGCAGAATTCCAACAAGATGGAGCAACCGCTCACATAACCAACCAAAGTACTGCCCACATCACCTTTGTGTTCCCTGAAGACAGATTTGTCAGTTCAGGCCTCTAGCCTCCAGAGTCCCCACACTAAAAAGCAAAGTGTGTGTTGACAGTTCTCTCACAATAGAGAGAAATTAACAACTTCACATTGGCAGAATTACAGCATGTTGCTGATAACGTCATCATACGAAGTCAACAATGTCTGGATACCCATGGCCACCACTTCCTGTATCTCTTATAAACAGGTTACTACATTTTTAACGTTACTATTATCTGTTCTCTTTTAGTTGGTTCATTGTTACTTGAATCTCGGGCGTGAGGAGTACCGGTTTTATGTAGGACACCCTGTATTACCACAAATAAAACTTATGTGTCAATAATAATGCGACTTGAAACAAAAACTTTCTTATCGGCAAATAAATGTAGTCGGTCTCCTCGTGTGGTACTTAGAACATACTTAATGAAGTGTTATTTTCTAATTTGTTTCGTTATTTCTTGTGGTGATGAGGTGAGTGGTATAAGTGCGTTGTATAAAAATATTTTCTCAGTTTTTTGGGTACAAATCAGTTATGCTCAAACAGAGATAATTTTTTCCATTTCCCTGACAAATGTGAGATTTGGCACTTTGAAGACTTCCATATCCAATCTTCATATGTTATGAGATCTTCTAAATATTAAAATATGTCTACGGTTTTGATTCCTCGTTCTTCTCTTCTGATTTTGTTTACCAGTGGTCGGTCAGTTACATAATTTCGGCTTTTTGAACGATGTCCCAAAGCCGATCTTCTTAGCTGTTTTCTCTATTGTCTCTTTTCCTGAATCTTATTAGACAGCGAATCCAGACAGTTTTAATTTCTGTTGCAACAATTCCCGACAAGCAGTATCCCTACCTTAAACCTCTTTTTGTGGCATATGAGTCAGAAAATTTCCCTCTGATCTTGACTTCAGATTTTGTGATGGTTAAGGAAAGTTCTATCAGTCTGAGTAATTTTGGGTGAAGTAAGAAATTTTGTAAAATTTTTAATATTCAAAGCCTATGGCTGCAGTCGTACGCCTTGTTAAACTTTAAAGCTGTATTGCGGAGACACCTTTTGTTTTCTCTATTATCATGACTATTGTAATATGGTGATTTGTTCCGCGCAGCTTCTCCAGGGACTTAAACCTCCCAGGTATTCATCTAATTCCAGCTATTGCGTCTGTTATAATAAGAATGCCTATCTGAAGCGACAGTTACATATGAGAACTCGACGTTTAGGAATATCGGAGTTCTTTATTTTCTTGCAGTCTTTAAGGCTTTCGGTTTGCGTATATTCAGATTAACGACTGACAAATTATCAGTTACAGAGTTACATAGGACATTCTACATTTGATATATGTCTAAGTATTCAGACGTGGATATCTAAAGCATTCTTTAATACAACAGAAATAATTTTGCTCTTGTGGCGTTGAGTGCGAAAACTGTGATCTGTGCTCTGCAACCGTCTTCATTTTTGTATACCTGATCCATTGTACTTCCACTTGACGTGTTTAATAAATACGTTGTGTGATAAAAAGTGAAGCACCCAGAAGACATGGTCAGATTTCTGTTTAAGTAGTACATGTACACACCAAGAGGAGGTACGTAAACGACGAGAGCTGCAATTCTCTGTGACAAATAGAATGGTCAACACAGTGTATTAGTCTTGTTCGTGTTGCGTTGTTACCATGCCTGGTAGGGTATACATGGGCTGTGGACAGCGGCAGATGTTGAGTGTTCTGCGTGATGGACACGAAGATACCATGTATTCGTGTGAGACAGCAGCTGAAAGAGCTTGAAAGGGACCTCACTTTGGGACTTCATTTGGATGGCAGGTCGAATAGTGCATTGTCGAGATTCGTGGGGTATTTGGATGTGATAGTGGTCCGATGTTGGATTACATCGGAAAGTGAGGGCCCAGTACACTCAAAAATCCGGTCGATCATGTCTAACCACCACAATGGAGGAACGTTGTAGTGTGCGCCAATTGTAATGCAACCCCTCTACATATGCGCCTCTCATCTTAGAACATGTAGCGAACTCCCTGCAACATTCCGCGTTATCCGGCACCACTGATCGGAAAATGGCAAGCTGGACTAGGGAATTAACGTCCTTTGTGTAGGCTGCCGCTAGCACTACAACACAAACGGCTGCGTTTGGGCTGGTGTCGTGACCAGAAAGCATGGGCTGCTGACGAATGGTGGCGAATCATCATGTATGACGTCGGCAGCGAGTACTGCAGTGACCTGTGGAGAGGTCCCATGTACCAGTGTTTTGGAGGGACACAGCAGCGTTACTCTTTGCGTCATGGTGTGGGGAGCCATTGGGTGTGGCACAGGTCATAACTGGTGGTAACTGATTGTACTGTGACGGCGCAACGGTACGTCACGGACATCCTGCAGCCTCACGTGTTAAGTCTCATGCAACAATGCTTTGGTGCCATTCTTTAACAGGACAATGTTCATCTACGCCGGCCGCGGTGGTCTAGCGGTTCTGGCGCTGCAGTCCGGAACCGCGGGACTGCTACGGTCGCAGGTTCGAATCCTGCCTCGGGCATGGATGTGTGTGATGTCCTTAGGTTAGTTAGGTTTAAGTAGTTCTAAGTTCTAGGGGACTTATGACCTAAGATGTTGAGTCCCATAGTGCTCAGAGCCATTTGAACCATTTTGTTCATCTACACATAGGAATTTTCTGCGTAATACTGAGGTATTCCCAAGGACAGAAAGATCACCAGACTGTCCCCATTAGAACATGTGCGGCACCAGTTGGGACGTCAAATATGTGCCAGTGTCAGTATCCAGGATGTTAATGATCTGTTTCACCAGTTGTTTGCCAGCTTCCCTGACGAGAGGATAGAATTTCTTTATGACACCCTTTACAACCGCATCAGCGCATGTATCCAGGCAAGAGACGTTGGAACGTCATGCTGATAAGTGGGCTCATACTGCCGAGTTCTTTGTAAATTGGACACGATGTTGTAACCACTGAAATAACATCATGTACCCTCTCAACCCTTGAAGTTCTACCTCTTTTTCACCACCGTTTCTGGGTGCCTCACATTTTTTGTCAGGGACTGTAGTTAAGACTCGGTATCCCGCTGCAATTTATACTCTCAACACTCACCTTTATTACGAAATCGATTATTCCTTGATGTCTGAGGGTACGATGTAGGAATTAGTGCCTTCTTTTAGTAAAGTGGTGCTATAAATTTCTTTCCTTCCCAGTTGGATACAGCACCTATTCTTTACTTATACGATCTACCTCTCTTATCGTCAGCATTCTTCTATAAGACTACATTTCAAACGCTATATTCTCTTCTTATCTCCGCTGTATATAGCCTACATCTTTCTTCCTCCGTTACTTTGACTCTCAAAAAGCAAATCTCATCGGCAAGTGTCTTATTTCCCAATTCCCTCAGCATGTCCTGGTTTAAATCGATTAACATTGTTTCATTTTATTGATCTTATAACCTCCTTTCAATACGCTACCTACGCCGTTCGCATAATCTTCCAACTCCTTTTCCGTGTCTGAGTGAAATAGGATCAACCCAGAAAACTACAATTTTTTTCTAGTCACTATACATTAGCTTTCTTTTCAATGTTCTCCTTGGCTTCCTTAACTGTCGCAAGGTGCAGATTGAATAATCAGGGAGTGGATACATCTCTCTCTTAATCTCTTCTCTTTCACGCCTTCCGACTCGTATTAATGTATTATGGTTTCTGTACGAATTACATATAACGTTTCGCTCTCAGTATTTTATCGTTACTACCTTCAGATTTCAAACAATATAGTCCAAACATCCCGTCTCTAAATCTACAAATACTACAAACGCTGGTTTGCCTTTCTTCAGTCTGTCTTCTAACAAGGAATCCCGTGAGTGCGAGATCGGAAAAGGAAAATGATGTTTACGGCATTCGACGCCCCACATACTGTCTACCATGCGGCCACAATACTAGCTGTTAATAGCTGCAGGGGGCGGAACTCGAGATATCCAAAGGTGAGCACAGCAAGAGGCTATGGAGCGTAGTTGAACTGTTTAGTCGACGAGTAACTCAAAAAGCGCTACAGTGCTAGTGGTGTTGATACAAAGTAGAGCTATGGCAACGGTAAACAGGGCAAACATTGTATTATATATACAACAACGTTGCCGAAGATGACATTTAGTCAGAAAGCAATTTCGCAGAGTGAGAAAGAAGTGGCAGATGAAATATTAGCGTTTCTGCAAGATGAGTCAGTGGAATGTGTGGTATCATATACTCTCGACTATGCGGACAATGTACAAGGAGAGTGCAATGATTATAATATGTGCTTAACAAGTGGAAGTGATACTGAACCAGCTACTATCGCAGGTTCGAATCCTGCCTCGGGCATGGATGTGTGTGATGTCCTTAGGTTAGTTAGGTTTAAATAGTTCTAAGTTCTAGGGGACTTATGACCTCAGAAGTTAAGTCCCATAGTGCTCAGAGCCATTTGATACTGAACCAGGTGACCAGCCTTGTAGGTCATCATCCTTGTCGAACAGAGAGCCACAATCCTGTCTCCAGTGAAACGTAGTAAAGCACAATCGTTATCCACGGAGCGGGTACTGAACATAATTATGTACATGGAAGACCATCGACAGCATAGTAAAACAACAGTAAGCGATATGACCGTCTAGCTCTAGTGCATAAGAAAAACCATGGATATTCAAGGGAGGACGAGGCGCACTTGTTAGAAAGGTGGTGTTTGGGCGTTTCAGTGATGTTCGATACTATTTACAGGTCGTGCATTATAGTGACCTACTACGTTATGAACATAAAACTGCAAGCCACTTAGATTACACTGATTTCAGGTGAAGCAACTGACGGCTGCATAACTTCAGGCAGTGCTACAGAATTGGAAGAGGTTAAGATAAGGAAATTTCACACAAAAATGGTTCAAATGGCTCTGAGCACTATGGGACTTAACAGTCTGAGGTCATCAGTCTCCTAGACTTACAACTACTTGGACCCAACTATCCTAAGGACATCACACACATCCGTGCCCGTGGCAGGATTCGAACCTGCGACTGTAGCAGCAGCGCGGTTCCAGACTGAAGCGCCTAAATATTTCAAACTACGCGTCAACTTGACGCAGCACAGTAAAGTGCGGAATCGACTACAAAATTTATAGGAGAGATAAATAAATTCATCCCATCGTTCTGTAAAGGTCTGTTTTCAACTTCGACCAATCGGCATTTGAACAGGAAGTGCATATGAAAGGAACCCCGGAAATTGGAGGTACCAAGAGTGTTGTATCAGGATAAACTAACATCGATGCCTTTAACGCATTCATATACAATTATGCCAACTGTTAATGTGGATGATAAATTGGCTGGAAAGTTATTTATTGTGCTGCGAGAAGTTGGAGGTGCTCTTTCCCTTACGATTCATGCAAGGGCAGTAGGGAATATTTACGTCACAGTAGGCAAGACTGGGAAACGGGCATAAAAGAATTACAAGTATGGTATAAGCACTGCTTGTGGCCAACAGCTGGTCAGAATAACTTGCTTTTGCTTCATTCTTGATCTGCGTACAAAAATCATACTCCTTTAGACCAGGCGATCGCTCCTGGAAAGAATGTAACATTGCAGATCATACCACCTGGAACCACTCCTTAATGGATCGCCAGTTTCACGATAAGCGCCACGACAGATTGTTTCGCATCCGGTTGCATGCCACCACATTCCATCTGTTCTCATCACCACATTAGCCCAATGTGACTCTATATGCATTCTTTAAGTGTGAATACAAGGAGTTCGCGTTCAATCTTGATGGTGCAAAGCTTTGTGATCACTGTGGCAAGCAATTTTTCATTCAGTGTTCGTGGTGAAAGTTAATGGTTTGTTTTGAACATTTCTTGAACTTCGACGATATTTGTTTTATGAAGTGAATACATATATCCCATAGAAGATCGATCTCTGCACCTCCTGGACACTCATTTTCTGATACACATGGCGAGTCACCAGCAGCTAATATTTTTTCTGTCATAATTGTTAACAAAACACTTTCAAAGATCGAACCAGAGACCTCGCACTCAGCGGGTTTCTTGTAATATGAGTGGTAGTGTCAACATTGCCTTATAGTTACTACATTTATCTGAGGGCCAGACATATCTTCTTGCTCTCTTCACTCTTCATTAAATAATTCGTGTTTGGTCATACACGATCCACACTTTAGAGTCTTGGTTTCTAGTGTACACAAAGGCTCTGCTGCATCCATCGAACTACATCTACATCTACGTGATTACTCTGCTATTCACAGTAAAGTGCCTGGCAGAGGGGTCAATGAACCACATTCAAGCTGTCTCTCTACCGTTCCACTCTCGAACGGTGCACGGGGAAACGAGCACTTAAATTTTTCTGTGCGAGCCCTCATTTTTCTTATTTTATCGTGATGATCATTTCTTCCTATGTAGGTGGGTGCCAACAGAATATTTTCACAATCGGAAGGAAAAACTGGTGATTGGAATTTCAAGAGAAGATCCTGTCGTAACGAAAAACGCCTTTGTCTTAATGACTGTCACTCCAATTCACGTATCATGTCTGTGGTACTATCTCCCCTATTTCGCGATAATACAGAACGAGCGGCCCTTCTTTCAACTTTTTCAATATTAGCCGTCAGTCCCACCTGAAACGGATCCCACACCGCACAGCAGTACTGCAGCATAGGGCGGACAAATGTAGTGTAAGAATTCTCTTTAGTAGATCTATTGCACCTTCTAAGTGTTCTGCCAATGAATCGCAGTCTTCGGTTTGCTCTACCCACAACATTATTTATGTGATCGTTCTTGTTTAGGTTATATGTAATTGTAATCCCTAAGTATTTAGTTGAATGTACAGCCTTCAGATTTGCGTGACTTATAGCGTAATCGAAATTTAGTGGGTTTCTTTTAGTACTCGTGTGAATAACTTCATACTTTCCTTTATTCAGGGTCAATTGCCACTTTTCGCACCATACAGATATCTTATCTAAAGCATTTTGCAATTCGTTTTGGTCATGTGATGACTTTACAAGAAGGTAAATGACAGCATCATCGGCAAACAGTCTAAGACGGCAACTCAGATTGTCTCCTATGTCGCTAATATACACTCCTGGAAATTGAAATAAGAACACCGTGAATTCATTGTCCCAGGAAGGGGAAACTTTATTGACACATTCCTGGGGTCAGATACATCACATGATCACACTGACAGAACCACAGGCACATAGACACAGGCAACAGAGCATGCACAATGTCGGCACTAGTACAGTGTATATCCACCTTTCGCAGCAATGCAGGCTGCTATTCTCCCATGGAGACGATCGTAGAGATGCTGGATGTAGTCCTGTGGAACGGCTTGCCATGCCATTTCCACCTGGCGCCTCAGTTGGACCAGCGTTCGTGCTGGACGTGCAGACCACGTGAGATGACGCTTCATCCAGTCCCAAACATGCTCAATGGGGGACAGATCCGGAGATCTTGCTGGCCAGGGTAGTTGACTTACACCTTCTAGAGCACGTTGGGTGGCACGGGATACATGCGGACGTGCATTGTCCTGTTGGAACAGCAAGTTCCCTTGCCGGTCTAGGAATGGTAGAACGATGGGTTCGATGACGGTTTGGATGTACCGTGCACTATTCAGTGTCCCCTCGACGATCACCAGTGGTGTACGGCCAGTGTAGGAGATCGCTCCCCACACCATGATGCCGGGTGTTGGCCCTGTGTGCCTCGGTCGTATGCAGTCCTGATTGTGGCGCTCACCTGCACGGCGCCAAACACGCATACGACCATCATTGGCACCAAGGCAGAAGAGACTCTCATCGCTGAAGACGACACGTCTCCATTCGTCCCTCCATTCACGCCTGTCGCGACACCACTGGAGGCGGGCTGCACGATGTTGGGGCGTGAGCGGAAGACGGCCTAACGGTGTGCGGGACCGTAGCCCAGCTTCATGGAGACGGTTGCGAATGGTCCTCGCCGGTACCCCAGGAGCAACAGTGTCCCTAATTTGCTGGGAAGTGGCGGTGCGGTCCCCTACGGCACTGCGTAGGATCCTACGGTCTTGGCGTGCATCCGTGCGTCGCTGCGGTCCGGTCCCAGGTCGACGGGCACGTGCACCTTCCGCCGACCACTGGCGACAACATCGATGTACTGTGGAGACCTCACGCCCCACGTGTTGAGCAATTCGGCGGTACGTCCACCCGGCCTCCCGCATGCCCACTATACGCCCTCGCTCAAAGTCCGTCAACTGCACATATGGTTCACGTCCACGCTGTCGCGGCATGCTACCAGTGTTAAAGACTGCGATGGAGCTCCGTATGCCACGGCAAACTGGCTGACACTGACGGCGGCGGTGCACAAATGCTGCGCAGCTAGCGCCATTCGACGGCCAACACCGCGGTTCCTGGTGTGTCCGCTGTGCCGTGCGTGTGATCATTGCTTGTACAGCCCTCTCGCAGTGTCCGGAGCAAGTATGGTGGGTCTGACACACCGGTGTCAATGTGTTCTTTTTTCCATTTCCAGGAGTGTAGATCAGGAACAATAGAGGGCCTATAGCACTTCCTTGGGGAACGCCGGATATTACTTTTGTTTTACTCGATGACTTTCCGTCTGCCACTACGGACTGTGACCTGTCTGACAGGAAATCAAGAATCCAGTCGCACAACTGAGGCGATATTCCATAGGCACGCAGTTTGGCTAGAAGACGCTTGTCAGGAACGGTGTCTAAAGCCTTCTGGAAATCTAAAAATATGGACCATTTTGACATCCCCTGTCGATAGCACTCATTACTTCGTGAATATAATGAGCTAGTTGTGTTTCAGAAGAACGATATTTTCTGAATCCGTGTTATGTGTCAATTAATGGTTTTCTTAGAGTTAATTCATAATGTTGCTGCAAATTGACGTTAGTGATATGGGCCTACTTTCCTTTTTGGGTATTGGTGTGCATTGAGCAATTTTCCAGTCCTTAGGTGCGGATCTTTCTGTGAGCGAGCGGTTGTATATAACTGCTAAATATATGTATTGTATCAGCATACTCTGAGAGGAACCTGACTGGTATACAATCTAGACTGGAGGCCTTGGCTTTATTAAATAATTTAAGCTGCTTTCTTGCACTGAAGATATCTATTTCTGTGTTTCTCATCTTGGCGGTTGTTCTTGATTGGAATTCAGGAATATTTACTTCCTCTTCTTTGGTGACGGAGTTTCGGAAAACCGTTTTTAATAACTCTGCTTCAGTGGCACTGTCATCAGTGATTTCACCGTTGTTAACGCAACTCCTAGCTGTACACATGTTTATCGCTCGTCTGTGAAACTGTCGGATATTTCGCCGTTGGTCTGCCGTGAAGACAATGGACTCGCATTCGGGAGGACGACGGTTCAATCCCGCGTCCGGCCATCTTGATTTAGGTTTTCCGTGATTCCCTTAGCTCACTTCATGCAAATGCCGGGATGGTTCCTTCGAAAGGGCACGGCCGATTTCCTTCCCCATCCTTCCCTAAACCGAGCTTGTGCTCCGTCTCTAATGACGTCGTTGTCGACGGGACGTTAAACACTAATCTCCTCCTCCTCTGCCGTGAAGCTGGTCTGTTCAGTTTATACTGATACACCAGCATTATTGAGAAATTATACGATCAGTTTAAAGATTTTTAAATTTTTCGGGTTGAATGTGGGTCCTGTCGGCGGCACTGTGCATGATGCTGGCGCACGTGTTCGTGGGATTATTGTCCATGCTTTTCTCAGTTGGACAACCAGAAACTAAGTAAGCAAATACACTCAGATGATAACGTGCCACATAGCTGTATATTGTTTGATATACCTTGTGCTGAAAGTTTTCTAGGTAATGGCGTAAACTGAGGCAATGCCAGCTGTTACCGTCATGACATCACAAGCTGCTTTACACTGTGAAGACTCGATATATTATCTCTAGATTACACCCATTTTAGAACTTACGTAGAACAGCCAGATATGTTTGGGAACGCAAAATGCTCTCATTTCAGTTATCAGGCAGCGATTTTTGTCTCCTGATATTTCCTTAGATCATATCTCAGTAATGGGTAGTTCTAGACATCTGCTCTTATTTGATAAGTTAAAAATAGCGGCGGCTGCACCGTTCATGAAGTAAAATAGCAGCAGCCGAGGTAGGTAAACCGGAAATGTAGATCTGATATGGCAGAGAAACAAACTTCAAAAACTACGCCATCGAATTTGCTCTAAGTTTCCCTTTATTTCCTTAACCAACCTAGGAATTTTATATGGTAGTGACGACACCTCCAACTGTATTTCTAGGTTTCGTTTTATTTGCAAGCGATTCCAGTGTTATACTACACCATCTTCAGGCCTCTCTATGATGCCAGGTGATCATCATTAATCTCACAATGGGTACAGAAGGTGCCCACTATGCAGAACCTTCTTTCTTGCTTATGGTGTGAGCGTCAGTAGCACATCAACATACTTCTAATAATGGTACATGGCTACGTAGTAGGTCTATGTATCTTACGTCTGAAATATTTTCCTTTACTGCTTGAGTATCTATTTGATTTCATATTTCAGATGGTTCGTTGAAACATAGCATAATTACCAGATTTCGTCTTGTATTCTAAGTAAATCATTTTGTGTTTAAAAAAACCTTAAACATACAGTACACTATTATGTGGCCCTATCGAATCGCTAATTTTGTCGCAATATTATCAAGGTAGCGATTAAAACTGTGTATAGGACCGGAATTCGAACCTCAGCCCACATTCCACTCTTGAATGAAAATTCATTCCTGAAGCAATTCGCGAGGTTGTGGCTAAGCCATTTATCTCCAGTAACCTTTCTTTCGGGAATGCTTGTCTTGCAAGGTATGCAGAACTTCCTGCCAAGTTTGGTATGCAGGAGATGAGATACTGGCGGAAGTGGCTTCGAGCTGTGAAAACGGTCGGGAGACCTAATTGTATAACTCAGTCGCCGGAACTGTTACCTGAGACAGGCAGTGGTCCCAGGTTCGACTCCCTGTCCGGTGCGCAATTTTAATCTGCTAGGAAGTTTTAGTTCGTAGGGTGTCTCGAACCTTTGTTGGAATCTTTCTCCCATGATGCAATTTAGCAGTGTTTAACACATTGTAAGTGTTGTCGAAGATGGAGTATTACTCGTAACCCGAAATATAGACATCCGCTTAATATATGGTGCTAGAGGACCAGATGTCAGTTTCATTTTAGCAGGAGGGAATCTGTGGCCACGTATACAAACAGGATTGTTCGCACTGTAATATTCTGTTCTGTAGGGGTACAGGAAGTACTTGGATTCTGAAACTCCAGTGGAGGTAAAAGATGGCTGATGGGATTCTACTGCAATGTCACGTTGTACAACAGATAACGGAAAATGCAATATATATATATATATATATATATACCTTTCCCATTCCAGCCTCCACTTCTCCTCCGCCTGTACAGTGTGTATCAGAACTAATAGTGGAAACTGATACAATGACACGGGGGAAAGTATACCCTAATAGGTGCAAAAACATACAGTGAACAGGGCTCACAAAGTAGCCGCTTTTGAAGGTAGTTGCGAATTTGTGATTACGCGCCACAAATGACTTCAGTACGAAGCATTTGAAACGTTAACTATTCGATTAACTTCTCTTATCTAATTGTATTCAAATGTCACCTGTGACCCGGGGCTGGGGAATGTGGTATATGCAAGGTGGGACACTGGTACATTTTGTTGTTAACGTTGAGGCATCTAAAGTGCCATTATGGTCCTAGATGGATAGGTCGAACAGAGGTTGTACCTCGCCCCCAAGACGAGCTGACCTCAGGCTTATAAGAGTAGATTTTTATGTTTGGTGTCACCTCAAAAGCGAAGCGTGCAGCACCATCACTGATAATATTGAAGATCTGGAGCAGCGAATTGCACAATCTTTTCAAAATGTATGAGGTATTCCTGGGTTGCTGGAAAGTATTCGTAAGTTAATGAGACGAGCACAGCACTGTTTCGAAACGGGAAGGCGACACGTGCAACATCTCATTAATAGGTACGAGTGTACAGTAAATTGTATGATGTAATGGGTTGAACAGGGAGTTAACCTGATACATTTGCACTAACAAGGGAACCTCCCCATCGTACCCCCCTCAGATTTAGTTATAAGTTGGCACAGTGGATAGGCCTTGAAAAACTGAACACAGATCAATCGAGAAAACAGGAAGAAGTAGTATGGAACTATGAAAAAAAACAAGCAAAATATACAAACTGAGTAGTCCATGGAAAGATAGGCAACATCAAGAGTAACGTGAGCTCAGGAGCGCCGTGGTCCCGTGGTTAGCGTGAGCAGCTGTGGAACGAGAGGTCCTTGATTCAAGTCTTCCCTCGAGTGAAAAGTTTAATTTTTTATTTTCAGACATTTATTATCTGTCCGTCCGTCCGTCCGATGCGATCACTTTTTTGGGAGTGATTATCACATCGACAAGAAAACCTAAATCGGGCAAGGTAGAAGAATCTTTTTACCCATTCGACAAGTGTACAAGTTAGGTGGGTCGACAACATATTCCTGTCATGTGACGCACATGCCGTCACCAGTGTCGTATAGAATATATCAGACGTGTTTTCCTGTGGAGGAATCGGTTGACCTATGACCTTGCGATCAAATGTTTTCTGTTCCCATTGGAGTGGCACGTCCTTTCGTCTACTAATCGCACGGTTTTGCAGTGCGGTCACAAAACACAGACACTAAACTTATTACAGTGAACAGAGACGTCAATGAACGAATGGACAGATCATAACTTTGCGAAAATAAAGTAAAATTTTCACTTGAGGGAAGATTTGAACCAAGAACCTCTTGTTCCGCAGCTGTTCACACTAACCACGGGACCACGGCACTCCTGATTTTCCATTATCCTTGTATTGCTTATGTTGCACATGGACTACTCAGTTTGTATATTTTGCTTTTTTTTCATAGTTCCACACAACTTTTTCCTGCTTTCTCGATTGATCTGTGTTCAGTGTTTCAAGGCCTATCCACTGTGCCACCTTATAACTAAATCTGAGGGGGGTGCGATGGGGAGGTTCTCAGCAACACAGCAACACAGCAAATATCAACCGTACACCGATTGAAATTTCTTAGGAGAGCCAATTTTTTTTTCGACTTAAACTATAGGTAACTACATAGTTATAGACTTAACTAGAGTACTCCTAAGCTACTATTTGCTAGAAACGTCCTCCATGTGATAGAGTAACGTTCGGTACGGTCGACCCCTTTCAACTCTACCATCCACACTTGCATCTATACTTGTTTTGTCCATCTGCCTTCGTCCATCATCTCTCTCTCTATGTCAGGCTATCTCAACACACATTTCCCACTATTACACAACGCTCCCAAAATTAACCTTACAAACTTGAAGTAAATTTTTAAGGCTTGGATTATAGCCATGTTAAATAAAACGTGATATCATACTTAACACAGAATTCTTTATTGATAAAATATAAATTGTACATTATCTATAACGTTAAATAATGACAATGGCAGATAAACTCTCATGTGAATGACGGCCTTGAACCTCCTTGGAAGTTTAGGGGAAGTCAAGTTTGTGCATTATTGTTTTTAATGTCATGCACGATTACAAGTTCTCATCAGTAAAACCACTTCTCAATTTTCTTCCAAGATTCATGCTTGATAACGATTGTCTGCATGAATATGTAGACCTGAATAAAAAATAACAGCGAACACTAACTTTTTATTCTGATTATATGAGTCCAGAATTCTACACCAGGTGTTAAAGATCAGCATGTCTTCCTTCTCCATGTCTTTCAAAGTAGTCTATTTGTTCTGTGAACTACGTTCACATTTGCTTTTCTCTAATATTTCTATCAGAAAAAAGACATCCAAACTGGGCTTCACAATTCTTTATTTTTTAAATAATCCAGAAATTGCACTTCAAAGTTGCTATTAATATTAAAAGGGGGAGAAATTTAATTCTGTTACAGTACTGTTAAGAGGTTTCTTTTAAGAAAATCTAATGTCGGTTTGCTGTTTCTGAATTTGTGAAACCCCCTGAAAAAAAAGCAAAGCACTCCGTCTTCAGGCCACAAGTGGCCTACCGGGACCATCCGACCGCTGTGTCATCCCCAGCTGAGGATGCAGATGAGGGGGGCGTGTGGTCAGCACACCGCTCTCCCGGTCGTTATGATGGTTTTATTTGACCGGATCCGCTACTATTCGGTCGAGTAGCTCCTCAATAAGCATCACGAAGCTGAGTGCACCCCGAAAAATGGCAACAGCGCTTATGGGCGCGGACGGTCACCCATCCAAGTGCCGGCCAATCCCAACAGCGCTTAACTTTAGTGATCTCAAGGGCACCGGTGTATTCACTGCGGCAAGGCTGTTGCCTGCTGAAAAAAACTCCCGTCGTATTTAAAAGTGTTGTTCGGAAAGAGCAGATATAAATACCAAAATAATTTTGTGGGTGATGTTTCAGTAGGCATGAAAGGCGAACCGAGCGAGGGGCGCAGAGGTTGGCACACCTGACTCGCATTCGGGGGAACGACTGTTCAAATTTCTGTCTGGCCACCCAGATTTAGGTTTTCGTGATTTCCCTAAATCGCACCAGGAAAATACCGATTGGTTCCTCAGCAAAGGGCACGACCGACTTCCTTTCCTATCCGTAGGTAACCCGAGCTTGTACTCAGTCTCTAAGGACCGTGCTGCTGACGAGACGCTATTCTCTAATATTTTGTCTTTCCTTGGAAAGCAAATGAAAGTTTTTCTTTCAAAATCTTGAGTAAAAAAGACAAACTATTTTCGAATAAAATAATTGCTTCTAACATCTAAAAGATTGTGTTTCCTTTCCCCTGTAGATTACAACGAAGCTGATTTAGATCCACTGATCGTTTGTTTGTTCTGGACAGTGAACACCCTTCTCAAGGAGAAATGTATTAATTTCTGTTAATAAGGAAGGGAAATTTTTATACACGTTACCTCTTGATATGCAACATACCTTGTTAAGCAGCAGCAGATCTGTTTGTGGCTGTTAACTACAGTTTCGATCTTTCACACAGTGGCCAAGAAGTGCTGTCGCCATTGGCATTTTGCGGAAGAGCCACACTCGAGGCAGCAAGAAGCCACAAATGCCTTGTGAGCATGTGAGTATTGACATCTGAACCAGGACCATTTTTCGTACTTATGTTAGTGCCAGCTTGTAATCACACATTCGTAATTATCTCGCAAGCGGCTGGTTTTGCGGACTCGTGTACTGGAAACCTTTCCTTGTACCATTGCATACTGTCACCCGTGCCAGATTTCTAGTAATTTTGATACGCCCTGTGTAAGTCATACATCATATTGACGTATGACTGTAATTGATTCCCACACAAAAGTTACAGCCTCTCTCTCTGCAAGTTATTCTGATTAACCAGCAGAAATAACGCAAAATTACACTGTCTTGCGATATGATTTGGAAGATTACAGGCGACTGTAAGTTCATACTCTGACATTGGATTTCATTGCTAGCCTGCAATGGAGATTATCACTTTTATCAGAATCTTAAATAAAACTTTTATGCTGAAATAATTTAATGAAATGGCGGCCCTGTCATTATTATAGTCAATAATTGATGGGTGATTAATGTATCAACAAAGGATTAATATTTTATTAAAAAAATTATGGTAAAAGTTTATTGATCATAAAATAGGACAAACGACACAAGTTAAACGAGTTGACAAATAAATCATGAACTGTTGGCTACACAAATAGAAACCACAGATAATTAACTCTCTGCTGGTGGCGATTGGTTGGCAAAGACCAAGGTTTAACCATTTAATCTGTTTACCCTAGCTAAAACCATGGATAACACAATATGTAATTATCTAATTCTGAATAGACTTTGATGGATTTCTTCTACACAACAGTTATACTATGTTGGTGCAGCTGAAAACAAGTGGTGAGATTGTGATTCTGTTTGCCCTAACAAGACAGAGCAGCAATACTATACACCTTTCTTGAGGAGTAGCACTGTCTCAGGTGACAGTCGTGGCTCAAGCACCTGCAGAGGAGCGATGTGCGGCGCCTGTAATTCGTTGCCGTGGATACGAAGTGCGCAAAGTCACGGGCAGGCGATCTGTCAGATGGATCACAATTACTCTCTAATGGAGCCATGAAATCTTCACAGATTCCATCATGTGACACTCCTATTTACGGGACATACCGTGGACCAATTTGACTCACTTATAAGGCAGTGCACACTAGGAGATCAAATGTCAAGGCGGCAGACCTGATACGAATAAGAATGTTCTTGGCACAGCTAGTTGTCCAAAATGACTGAGGTCTAAATTGTCAGTACGGCTAAGACTTCACCACTGGATCCCCAGTCAAGACCAATGCCAGTGCAGAGCCACACTTAAGACAAGTGCCCCAAGAGCGACCGATTCATAACAATAGTCAAGACGTGAATTTCCTCTCAAGAGCAGAGTCTGAACCAGGAGGTCACATTTCTCCACCCCGCCCTTTCCATCAAACCTTGGTAAAATCGAAATAAAGCACTCACACTACAGCCCGCATAAGAGTTTGTGTCAGTCACAAGACTCCACAAGATCCAAGCCTCCCTTCTAACTCGTCTGCTGTACCTTTTCGCCAATCTTAACCAAACTTCATAATATTCTTTTCCCTGCTGGAGAAACAGCCAATCCTTGACTTGTAAATTCCGGCGCAGCGAGAAGATGCTACGCTCCCCATTTTCTTTTCCTTCACAGCCACTTGAGGCAGCGTGTTTGAGTTTCCATTTAGGCCTGAAGTGAACAACATATTTATCATTATCTGGATGGGCTGAACGTTACAGCATGTCCAACCAGGGCCCTCAACTAAACTAAGAAACGTGCTATTGTGTCCCAACATAGACCATTTCAGAGCCGCCACGAATGTTGCATTCCATTGTAAAATTCTTCCAAAGGCCTGAGGCTTCCCAAAAAACTTTGCAGCAGAGGGATGACACCACTCGACGGATCCATCAATAGCGACCAGTCCAAGGTGGACATGGAAACTCGCGAATATTTATGGAGGTCATCCCTTTACACAATGGGCCTTCACAACTCTGTCGAAACGCCTTGGCTGGGCGACCTACTTCTCTTTTGCATCCCTGTCTCTACCGTGGCAAGAGGCACCCAACGGGTAGATCTAAGTGGGCAGTTTTTTCGCCTCTTTGGCCTACAGCATTGTCTGCATACTGGTGTGGAAAATTCTTGGGATTAGAGTTTTATCCCCAGTAAGTGCTTCGAGATGTTCCTGTCCCTAATAGCTTCATGTGACTTCCAAGCCCCAAATGTCCACTGCAAGGTCTACTGTTGAATAACCAAATGTGTACTATTTGAAGGTGTGCCACCATAACGATCCCGCATACATTAACAATGTATATGCTCCCATCAAGGCCTGCTCGTGTTGATGACATCCTGTCATCTCACAAAAATGATGTCTACAGTGTGATAACAACAGTAAGGAGTAGCCTTGAATATGAGAATAAGTGAGAGAGTGACTCATCCTCTCTCAATAACTGCACCCTTGGAATTCATAGAGTCAAACATTTAAATAATTTACAAAATTATTGCAGGTCTGATGTCTCATTAGCTTAATTGATTTTTATAGCCAAATAATGAAGCTACTAATTTGCCTCAGTGAAACAGCTCTCCTGAAACCAAGAGCTGACTGGACAAAATCCCCAGATCTAAAGGTAGCTTCAAGACTACCTCAAGGAACTGTGAGCCAGTCTTTGGAGTTCACAGCTTGCATAAACGATGAGGCAGATAACGACATACACTCCATGACTCTACTCACAGATGATGCAGTTCTCTATAAGCATGCAACTACACCAGAAGCCTGTAGAGAACTGCAGAAAGAACTGCTGAGGATCGATGGTTGGTGCTGGGAACGGCAAGTGACACCGGATGTAAATATTATACGATGTACTGCATAAATAGGCGAAGAAATCGGCCAGTTTTCGACTATACAAGCGATGACAAATAACTCAGCAATTGCCATAAAATACCTATGAGTAATAATGTGGAGCGACCTGAGGTGAAATTGCCACATAAAACAAATTTGGGAAAGGAAAAGCCAGGCTGAGGTTCAATGGAAAAAACCTTCACGTTCAAAATGGTTCAAATGGCTCTGAGTACTATGGGACTTAACTTCTAAGGTCATCAGTCCCCTAGAACTTAGAACTACTTAAATCTAACTAACCTAAGGACATCACACACATCCATGCCCGAGGCAGGATTCGAACCTGCGACCGTAGCGGTCGCGCCATTCCGGACTGTAGCGCCTAGAACCGCTCAGCCTCCCCGAGCGGCAAACCTTCAGGCAATTAACACTCTGACGAAAGAAGTGGCTTCAAAACACTTGTTCCACCGACTCTTGAGTACTGCTCATCAGTCAGGGGTCCTTATCAGTTGGGACTAATGGAAGCCGTAGAGAAGAGGCAACAAAGAGCGGCACGTTTCCTCACTGGATGGTTTAGTACACACAAGAGCGTTGAGGCAGATTTACACTAGACGTGATCTCGACACAATTCACTTACTTGAGTACCAAACGGTGAAAGTGAGATACCATCTGTGATACAAAAATGCGATAAGTAGTATCAGGATTAAGCAACATAAAAATAGTAAAGTTAATTAATGGCCAAAGCAAACTTCATAATGTATTTTCCTGACAAAGTTTGTAAGGTAAATTGCTGAAATCTGAAACAACTGGGAACATTTCAAAAGAATGATATTTCTTTGCTAGAGAAAACTTTTAATTACAGACAAATCAAACTTTATTTAGAAAAACAGAAGAAAGAGCCTCTTCATCTTCTCCAGCGGTTCTTTATAAGTACCTGTTCTCCTTCAATAGGGCTGACGTTATCGCTGTTAAAAGTATGTTAATTAATGAAAATCCTTTCATATATTTATGTTATTATTTTGTAACACTCCACCCGTCACTTATCTGGTTTTGGCGTGTGTTCACCCCAGGTAATTGACTAACACATCAACAGAGAGTGCAAAACTGCCGCAATGTTGGATAACGCAAAGAAAGTAATAAGACCCTGTGCCTCCAGATTGAACTGTGGTGGCAGTGTTGACATTAATTGATTCAGAACTGATGCCTTTTAATTAAGAAGGGGTGCACATTGATGTTATATTCAGCTATCGAACACCAGATGCAAATGTTGAACATAAAATTAATTAAGAAAGTGACTTGGGATTTCAACTACTTCATTGAAAAACAGATGCAGTTGATTAGCACAAATTTATTTTAACTCACGACCTTCAATCATCACATTACATGACTCTCCTAACAGGCAGTGGTAATAAATTGCGTTTGCGTGGAGTAAAGCGCGATAACTCAAAAGTAATTGCTATCGACTGACCCAGGCGTAATGCGAAGTGCACGAAGAATTCTACAATACACGGCCCATGAAACCCTCGTGGAAACTTTGCCGATGTGATCCAACAAATTAATCAGTGGCCTAACTCAAGCTGGAGCGAGTGCAATATCACCAAATTCAGTGTGGCGGGGCGTCGTCGTTGTGCGGACATCGGCAGACTTCGTGGTGCTGCAAGGCTGCACTCGTCTATTCACTCCTAGCTATCTTGCTCAGTACATAGCTGAACGAAAACTTTCTATCTCCAAGCTCAATCGTTCCGTTTGCTAAGTCCTAAACTGCTGAGATGCTCACTCTCTCTCAGGCAAGCTGAGTAAAGAACGCCACGTCCGCACTCTAGGCAAGCTGGGAATGGAAGACCTCCACGGAGACTTCTGCCAGTCCGCTCTTTGCCTCCGTTTCCCCTCCAGAAAAATCACTTAAGCCAATTGCAGCGCAAGTCGTGTTAATTATGCATCGCTTCCCAGCGCCAACCAATGCCTGCTCTGGGAAGTGAACAAATTCCCACAAAATTTCCCTTCCTCCCAACTTCTGCTATTTAGCTCCTCCCAGGCCACCCATCAAGGTTAGCATCTGCACAAAACACAATTTTTCCAGAATTCTGACTCCCAGAAGAGTACTTCAAATTCCTTGGTCCTAAGTTCCCATTGGAGGCCGGCGTATTTCATTCTGTCGCTCTTCACCTGGTTTACTTCAGACTCTGTGGACCGTAAATTTAGCGTGAAGTTGCTAGAGTCACGAACACGCATATTTTTGGCCTCTGTTGACCGCTCCACTGTAGCTTTGCGCGGCTTTCTCGCATGTTTCACTGAAAACGGGACGACGGACATTTATCAACCGGTGTACAAGTTCTCCGTCTGCTTCCCAGTACACCAGCATGGGGTCAACCACCCCCCTCACTGTCACTCATCTTAAGGAGGCTGGAGGCCGCGCCCCGTTACCGCCTTTTCAAAGTTTGAGCCGTCCTAAGCTGCCTATTGTCACTTCCCTTCGCCGTTCCCCAGCCTGGCCACGGTCAATTTTGAATACTTCCTTGGGATAAACTAGCCTCCAGTAAATCGATGCATTTCTGCAAAGTTTTCATGTTGCGTGAATTACTTTAAAGCCATCACCCAACATTAATTATTCCAATACGTCCATACTATACCCTCTACAAGATGCATTGTGCCTTGTCAGTCATTTTTGTTCAGCCCTACTGTTCACTCAATGTGAGTTCGGTGATCTTTAATGACTTCATGTAAGGGGCATAGTTCTTGCCATCTTAAATTTATATGACGCAATCACATTAATGTGACCACCACGTATGTTCCACTTCAATGTGCAGTAACCACTCACAGGTTGCAGGTGGCAGCACTAGCTGTAGAAGGTATATAAAGTGCATCGGGTGAAAACGGAAACAGTGCAGCCATTATCAAAATGTGGAAACAGAGCGATTTATCTTAGTCCAAAGTGGCATAATCGCTGGCTTTCGGGCCAAGGCTGGAAGAATTTCCGAAATGGCTAAGTTTATAAATTGTTTAAACTGTACTGAGCAAGGCAAATGGGCCTCTCCCAACCCTGCGCCGAGGCAACTGTGGTGCACCACCAGGTATAAAACGACACGGATGAACGACACTTGCGTAGATGTGTACTTGCGAATAAACGGGCAACTGTTGAGCAACTGCCCATCCAGATGAACCAAGGGGCTACCAGCAGTGTCTCCTCAACGACCGTTCAGCGAATATTGCATCGTGTGGATCTCCATAGCAGATACCTGGTTCAAGCACCTCTGCTGAATGCTGTTCATCGACGACAAAGGATGATATTTGTATTCCAGTACCACAACTGGACGTCCACTGAGTGGTGACAGCCGGCCTCATCGTATGACAGATCGCCGTTGGCGTGTTCAGCTTGAAAGCAAACATCCTGCAACAATCGTCGGAAGGGTCCAGGCTGAAGGAGGGAGCGTTATGGCCTGGGGATTGCTGTCTTGGCATTCCCTGTGTGCTCCCGTCATTATGGAAGGCATGATGAATCAACACAAGTATGCATCTATCTTTGGGAACAAAATGCACCCCAACATTGTTTGTTTTTCCCCGGCAGGATGGGATCTACGAGCAGCATAGTGTAATGTCTCACACAGCTCGCAGTGTACATGCATGGTTTGAAGAGCACCAGGTACTGACATGGTCACCAAACTCACCTCGATTGGGCTGTTCGCTCTATGGATCATCCTCAACCGAGAAACCGAGTGCATCTGGCCGTAGCACTGGAGTCGCCATGGTTCCACATTCCTGTCGGTATCTTCCAAAACCTCACAAACTCTCTTCCTGCACGTTTTCCGGCTGTCCGCATTGCAGAAGGCTTTGACAGGTGACCACAAAATGTGACCGGACTGTGTATATATTGAAAAACCTTCAAACATTATTTAGAAGACGATTCATAGGGCATGTTAATCTTATCCATTGCATCTTTTTCCTTAAAAGTACCAAATTAAATAGAAAACTACAGTTGTCCTTAAAAAGGGCTGTCGTTCTCACTCTTCAAAAGAGGTTAACTAATGAAAATTGTTTCATACATTTATGTTCTTACCTATGTACAGTGTAGGGTTTTTCTACGTCCAGGCATTGTAAAATCTAAATCATTTTCCGTTTTGAGATAGCTATCCTCTTTTTTCGAAGAACACTCGTAAAAAAATTTCAAAGTAGTCATGGAACGTTTAGCCGTCATGGAACATATGGAAAGTTCCGCTAAAACGATGTGAATAATGAAGTAAAAACTAAGGACATACAAATCCCACGGCATCTACAACTACAATATCAATGACAGCAGCTCGAATAGGCTAACTTACGATGTTACCAGACGACTGCCACTGTACAGCCTCCCATCATTGTCAACGTCAAAACTTTCCTCCTGAGAAACGTTGACGTTGGCAACCTTTTCCTTCGTCCCGTGCCACGTTCCGTTGTCGATATGTGTGAATGCCACTGTCTCAAGTACTCTGTGCAATGTTCTGACGCTCCATTTCGTCTCGTTCCGTACCGGCAAGTGTGAACTATTACTCATGCCCAGCAATCTCGAGTGGCAGACGCTACAAGAGAGGCATCGTGCATCGTAGAGAAGTTTACTATTGAAATTCCGAAAGAGTGCGTTCGGGGAAGCAGCATTTTTTTTTTTTTTTGGGCATCAGTCTACTGACTGGTTTGATGCGGCCCGCCACGAATTCCTTTCCTGTGCTAACCTCTTCATCTCAGAGTAGCACTTGCAACCTACGTCCTCAATTATTTGCTTGGCGTATTCCAATCTCTGTCTTCCTCTACAGTTTTTGCCCTCTACAGCTCCCTCTAGTACCATGGAAGTCATTCCCTCATGTCTTAGCAGATGTCCTATCATCCTGCCCTTCTCCTTATCAGTGTTTTCCACATATTCCTTTCCTCTCCGATTCTGCGTAGAACCTCCTCATTCCTTACCTTATCAGTCCACCTAATTTTCAACATTCGTCTATAGCACCACATCTCAAATGCTTCGATTCTCTTCTGTTCCGGTTTTCCCACAGTCCATGTTTCACTACCATACAATGCTGTACTCCAGACGTACATCCTCAGAAATTTCTTCCTCAAATTAAGGCCGGTATTTGGTATTAGTAGACTTCTCTTGGCCAGAAATGCCTTTTTTGCCATAGCGAGTCTGCTTTTGATGTCCTCCTTGCTCCGTCCGTCATTGGTTAATTTACTGCCTAGGTAGCAGAATTCCTTAACTTCATTGACTTCATGACCATCAATCCTGATGTTAAGTTTCCCGCTGTTCTCATTTCTACTACTTCTCATTACCTTCGTCTTTCTCCGATTTACTCTCAAACCATACTGTGTACTCATTAGACTGTTCATTCCGTTCAGCAGATCATTTAATTCTTCTTCACTTTCACTCAGGATAGCAATGTCATCAGCGAATCGTACCATTGATATCCTTTCACCTTGTATTTTAATTCCGCTCCTGAACCTTTCTTTTATTTCCATCATTGCTTCCTCGATGTACAGATTGAAGAGTAGGGGCGAAAGGCTACAGCCTTGTCTTACACCCTTCTTAATACGAGCACTTCGTTCTTGATCGTCCACTCTTATTATTCCCTCTTGGTTGTTGTACATATTGTATATGACCCGTCTCTCCCTATAGCTTACCCCTACTTTTTTCAGAATCTAGAACAGCTTGCACCATTTTATACTGTCGAACGCTTTTTCCAGGTCGACAAATCCTATGAAAGTGTCTTGATTTTTCTTTAGCCTTGCTTCCATTATTAGCCGTAACGTCAGAATTGTCTCTCTCGTCCCTCTACTTTTCCTAAAGCCAAACTGATCGTCACCTAGCGCATTCTCAATTTTCTATTCCATTCTTCTGTATATTATTCTTGTAAGCAGCTTCGAGGCATGAGCTGTTAAGCTGATTGTACGATAATTCTCGCACTTGTCAGCTCTTGCCGTCTTCGGAATTGTGTGGATGATGCTTTTCCGAAAGTCAGATGGTATGTCGCCAGACTCATATATTCTACACACCAACGTGAATAGTCGTTTTGTTGCCACTTCCCCCAATGATTTTAGAAATTCTGATGGAATGTTATCTATCCCTTCTGCCTTATTTGACCGTAAGTCCTCCAAAGCTCTTTTAAATTCCGATTCTAATACTGGATCCCCTATCTCTTCTAAATCGACTCCTGTTTCTTCTTCTAACACATCAGACAAATCTTCACCCTCATAGAGGCTTTCAATGTATTCTTTCCACCTATCTGCTCTCTCCTCTGCATTCAACAGTGGAATTCCCGTTGCACTCTTAATGTTACCACCGTTGCTTTTAATGTCACCAAAGGTTGTTTTGACTTTCCTGTATGCTGAGTCTGTCCTTCCGACAATCATATATTTTTCGATGTCTTCACATTTTTCCTGCAGCCATTTCGTCTTAGCTTCCATGCACTTCCTATTTATTTCATTCCTCAGCGACTTGTATTTCTGTATCCCTGATTTTCCCGGAACATGTTTGTACTTCCTCCTTTCATCAATCAACTGAAGTATTTTTTCTGTTACCCATGGTCTCTTCGCAGCTACCTTCTTTGTACCTATGTTTTCCTTCCCAACTTCTGTGATGACCCTTTTTAGAGATGTCCATTCCTCTTCAACTGTACTGCCTACTGCGCTATTCCTTATTGCTGTATCTATAGCGTTGGAGAACTTCAAACGTATCTCGTCATTCCTTAGTGCTTCCGTATCCCACTTCTTTGTGTATTAATTTCTTAAATGTACATCTCAAAATGATTGTAGCGAGAAAATCGGAGAAATCAGAGTCCCTACGGTGGATGACCCACAATCACTCTTCCCATTCGTCATTCGCGAATGGAACAGTGGAGGGCGAGAAAAGTCGGTGGTAACTGAAGTGTTTGCCGCCACACACCACAAAGTTGCTTGCGAAGTGCACACGTATATGTTGTTACTGCTGAGACCCTAAAGCAACTGAGCCACCAAACCACCGTTAGTAATCGTACATGTTGTTGTAATTCCTTTCCTGTGTAGTAGTAGAACATCTAGAGGGTGCCAGGGCTAAAGGTATACACAAACAAACGCTTATAGCGGAAAAACTCGAAGTTCTATATTGTTGAGTAAAAAGGTAATCGGTAGAAATACTCTCCAACTTTGATCTTTACCAGTATATGAACAGCGCTGTCGCATGTCGCATGCGCGCTAGTGACAGAGCGAACCTATCTCGACATGCTGGCAAACTATGCAATTACACAAATGGCTCCCGATATAATTTTCCAGCTGGATGATGACCCACCCCACTTTCCTAGAGATGTTGCCACATTCCTCCATGAGATATTTCCTGAGCGTTAGATCAGAAGGGGGGGAGAGGGACGTCCCAATGGCTACCCGCTACCCCCCCCCCCTCCCCACCACCAGATCTGATTCCACTGGAATTCAGTGGATGGAAGTTTGTACAGGACAGGGGTTTGAGATTTGGTAGATTTGAGGTAACAGATCTAAGCCGCAGTACAGGTCATAACACCTGCCATGCTTACTAACATGAGTCGAGAAGTGAAGTACCGTTTCGATATCTGTCGAGCGAGAAATAGCGCCCACAGTCAACTGTACCAAAATGTATAGCAATCGAATTCAGATGGCTCCGAGCACTATGGGACTTAACATCTGAGGTCATCAGTCCCCTAGAACTTAGAACTATCTAAACCCAAGTAACCTAAGGACAGCACACACATCCATGCCCGAGGCAGTATTCGAACCTCCGTCCATAGCAGTCGCGCGGTTCCAGACTGAAGTGCCTTGAACCGCTCGGCCACAGTGGCCGGCTGCATAGCAATGTTTGAGCTCCTGTGTACAATGTTGGACAAATAAAGTTATATACCTTAAGAGGTATTGAAATATTAACAGATGTTTTTGTATATCTCTAGCCTGGACAGCCTGTTTGTTACTAAACGGCTAACCCGGTTCATCCTGCACAGTCCCGATTGCAGGTAGCTTATGCAACGGCTCTTAGAGGCAAAAAAAAAAAAAAATTTCATTTTCAGTATTTTGTATGATAACTAATGGAATTTAAAAATTTAAAATGCTTGAGCCACCGTAACTCAACAACTTCCAAACAACTTTGCACATAACTTGATAAAGTTTTCTCGCTGACACCCCTCACAAACTGACGAAAACAGAAAAGCTTATCTCTTACCACTTCCGCTGTTCATGTAGCATTCACATTTCCCACTGAATGTACTTGCATGGTTATATCTTCGTACAACAGGTAGTTACAATTAAGGTGCAGTTGTTCAAATGGCTCTGAGCACTATGGGACTCAACTGCTGAGGTCATTAGTCCCCTAGAACTTAGAACTAGTTAAACCTAACTAACCTAAGGACATCACACACATCCATGCCCGAGGCAGGATTCGAACCTGCGACCGTAGCGGTCTCGCGGTTCCAGACTGCAGCGCCAGAACCGCGCGGCCACTTCGGCCGGCGGTGCAGTTGTCCACGGAGGTCTAGTATGGACTGTAATTATAGTATGGCGGAGAAACTCGTTAAATATGTTACTGCCTTAATGTGGAATCTATTAAAACTGTGAAAAAATTAATGCCGGCCGCGGTGGTCTAGCGGTTCTAGGCGCTCAGTCCGGAACCGCGCGACTGCTACGGTCGCAGGTCCGAATCCTGCCTCGGGCATGGATGTGTGTGATGTCCTTAGGTTAGTTAGGTTTAAGTAGTTCTAAGTTCTAGGGGACTGATGACCTCCGTAGTTAAGGCCCATAGTGCTCAGAGCCATTTTTGAAAAAATTAATGCAATTTTGTCGTATGATGACATGATGAAGACGGTGGCTGTTGTTTGAAGACAAATATTGATTGTGTTAGGACAGCAACCAGCCACAAATTTACTTTCAGTTCCTTTATTCAAAGGGCAACGTTACCGGTTTCGAATCGTTGTGATTCATCCTCAGACGGTTTACACGCTTTCTTTATGACATGTTGTGTGTTTTTTACTGTTTAATTTTCCTAAAATATAAATAATACATAATTATAAACACGCCACACACAGGTGATTGCGTTACTGATTTTCGTTGCATGTGACTTACGTGAAACGTCGGTTTGGATTGTTTCCATAACATTCGTCCAACAGACGTAAATGCATTCCCACTGCATTCTTATTGTTGCACACGTATATTGGTTTCACTAAACAATTTAGATTTGTCACTGAGAAGATTTCTACTACGCACCACATGTTTTGTTACATACAAAGAGCTTACAAACATATGAGTATCACAGATGGTTCCAATGGCTCTGAGCACTATGGGAGTTAACATCTTAGGTCATCAGTCCCATAGAACTTAGAACTACTTAAACCTAACTAACCTAAGGGCATCACACACATCCATGCCCGAGGCAGGATTCGAACCTGCGACCGTAGGAGTCGCGCGGTTCCGGACTGAAGCGCCTAGAACCGCACGGCCACCGCGGCCGGCAGTATCACAGATGCTATGATATCATAGCATCTGTGATACTCATATGTTTGTAAGCTCTTTGTATGTATCTGCTGCATCTATGATACTCATATGTTTGCAAGCTCTTTGTATGTATCAAAACATGTGGTGCGTAGTAGAAATCTTCTCAGTGACAAATCTAAAGTGTTTAGTGAGACCAATATACGTGTGCAACAATAATAATGCAGTGGGAATGCATTTACATCTGTTGGACGAATGTTATGGAAACAAACAATCCAAACGACGTTTCACGTAAGTCACACGCAACGAAAATCAGTAACGCAACCATCTGCGTGTGGCGTGTTTATAATTATGTATTATTTATATTTTAGGAAAATTAATCAGTAAAAAACACACATGTCATAAAGAAAGCGTGTAAACCGTCTGAGAATGAATCACAACGATTCGAAACCGGTAACGGTGCCCTTTGAATAAAGGAACTGAAAGTAAATTTGTGACTGGTTGCTTTCCTAACACCATCAACATTTGTCTGTAAAAAAATTAATTCCAATTTTGGCCACGAGGTGAAAATCTCGCGCTGTACAGCATCTCGTCGACGTCTCCGGTGCTCATATTAAACTAAATGTCTAAGTGGCGGTTAATAAATTAACACTATATCTTTGTAACTTGTTTGACCTTTTCTGCCCACATTCCTAATCCGTTACGTATAGAAATATTTCTGTTCGTCTTTTTTGCATTCATAGCGTCAGATTTACAGCTGGTTGCCAAAATTGGAACTAATTGTTTTCGCTATTATACGGCAATTACAGCCCACGGTGGACCTCTGTGAGTAGCTCCACTTTAATTATAACCACACAGTAGTTCAGGAGATGTGACGTCACGCGTGAAAAATCAGCTTTCGCTTAAAACGGAGCGCTAATTACTCTAAGCGCCAAGTGTTTGCTACTGAGAGCCCTTAGCGACTTCAAACAACCTTTGAAGGTAATTTCATACCCTTTCAAAATGTTTTGTCTCTTACATGCAGAACGTCAAGTATATAACATACTAACCCATTTGTGAAGCAACCTGACGTTTGAAGCAGTTTTATACATGGGAGTTCGATTCCTCAAACAATCGCGAGTGGACAGTTTACTGGCGCTTTCCTAATTATAGCCGATACACGCGTAACGACTCCGCTATGCGTGACGGCAGACCTGCGGTGTGTGGGTAGCGGCAGGTTTGAGTAACACTGCACTGACTGCCGGTGCAGCGGCAGGCGCCTAAGTTAGGTTTTGCCGGCGTCTGGTAGCGGGACAGAAATAGCCGCGCTTACGTGGCGGCTGAGTCAGTACTGGCGGCGCCGGTGTTTTTGGGGGGGGGGGGGGGGGGGGAGGGGGCGGTAGGAGCGGCTAGCGGTAGGAGGCGGGGGAGGGGAGAGGGGGAGAGGCCGGCGGGGTTATCTGGAGCGGTGCGCGGCCGGGCGTGTCGTGGCGGACCCCGGTCAAGGCGGCCGCGCCAGCCGCCGGCGGCCGATGACCCGACAGTGCGGCAACGTACACACACCCAACTGCTGGCCCGCTACTCTGTACCCGGAACACACCGTGGCTAACTTCCGGAACAAAACAACAGGTTTCCTTGTCGGGTAGCTTTAAACTTTACGCTGGATATACTGGATTGCTTGTACAGCGCACAGCTTCGTTTCGTAGATCGGTACGATCGATTACCTTTCGAAGGGACGCTATGACTGTTGCAGAAATTCTTCTCCAATCGGTGCATGTTTACGCCCGGAAATAAGGCGTGTTCTCACTACAGGTATTAATAAGCATATCCGAGGACACATCATGCTAGTACCGTGAAACATGTCTCTAGCCTTGATAGTAGCTTTAATTTGGCGAGTCGGAGTGTGCAACAAGATTCCTCAAGTATCCCACATTCAGCAGAAGCCAATCATTATGATTAGACCCCGTAGAATTATGCGGAGATGTTGATTAGTATGTTTCACTCACTGGAAGCAGTTAATTCCATAAATTATCTGCGAGATAGGCATTAGGACTGATTTAAAATGGAATGATCATATAAAGTTGATCGTCGGTAAAGCAGATGCCAGACTGAGATTCATTGGAAGAATCCTAAGGAAATGCAATCCGAAAACAAAGGAAGTAGGATACAGTACGCTTGTTAGCCCACTGCTTGAATACTGCTCAGCAGTGTGGGATCCATACCAGATAGGGTTGATAGAAGAGATAGAGAAGATCCAACGGAAAGCAGCGCGATCGTTACAAGATCATTTAATAATCGCGAAAGCGTTACTGACAAGGGAACCTCCCCATCGCACCCCCCTCAGATTTAGTTATAAGTTGGCACAGTGGATAGGCCTTGAAAAACTGAACACAGATCAATCGAGAAAACCGGAAGAAGTTGTGTGGAACTATGAAAAAAATAAGCAAAATATACAAACTGAATAGTCCATGCGCAAGATAAGCAACTTCATGTAGAGCGTAGACTCAGGAGCGCCGTGGTCCCGTGGTTCAGCCGGCACGGTAGCTCAGCGTGTTCGGTCAGAAAGATCGTTGCCCTCTGTAATAAAAAAACTGAGTGAATGGATCAATAACGAACTTCAACGGGCGTCAGGAGACGTCCGCCACGAACAATTGAAACGAACAATAACGAACAAAATGAGATAAAAAAAAAAGTGGTTAGCGTGAGCAGCTGCCGAACGAGAGGTCCTTGGTTCAAATCTTACCGAAAAATTTACTTCTTTTTTTCGCAAAGTTATGATCTGCCCGTTCGTTCATAGACATCTCTGTTCACTGTAATAAGTTTAGTGTCTGTGTTTCGCGACCTCACCGCAAAACCGTGCGATTAGTAGACGAAAGGACATGCCTGTCCAATGGGAACCGATAACATTTGATAGCAAGGTCATAAGTCAACCGATTCCTCCACAGGAAAACACGTCTGATATATTCTATACGACACTGGTGACGGCATGTGCGACACATAATTGTCTGAAAATAAAAAACTTAAAATATTCATTCCAGGGAGGATTTGAACCAAGGACCTTTCGTGCTGTAGCTGCTCACGCTTACCACGAGACCACGGCGCTCCTGCACACAAGTTGTCCTTGATGTTGCTTATGTTGCACATGGACTACTCAGTTTGTATATTTTGCTTATTTTTTTTCATAGTTCCACACAACTTCTTCCTGTGTTCTAGATTGATCTGTGTCCAGTTTTTCAAGGCCTATCCACTGTGCCAACTTATAACTAATTCTGAGGGGGGTGCGATGGGGATGTTCCCTTGTGAGATGATAGATAAACTCCAGTGGAAGACTCTGCAGGTGAGACGCTCAGTAGCTCGGTACGGGCTTTTGCTGAAGTTTCGAGAACATATCTTCACCGAGGAGTCAAGCAGTATATTGCTCCCTCCTACGTATATCTCGCGAAAAGACCATGAGGATAAAATCAGAGAGATTACAGTCCACACAAAGGCATACCGACAATTCTTCTTTCCACGAACAATACGGGACTGGAATAGAAGGGAGAACCGATAGAGGTACTCAAGGTAGCCTCCGCCACACACCGTCAGGTGGCTTGCGGAGTATGGATGAAGATGTAGATGTAGATCCAAAATTTTACAGACACTTTATATATACACATTAAAAAAAGTTTTTCATCACTCCAGAACTCCTGAAAATAGTGCAACAAGGGTTACTACAATGACTGCATCATTAATTGACCATGTTTTTGTTGTGGTCTTCAGTACAAGGACTGGTTTGATGTAGCTCTCCATGCTACTCTGTCCCGTGCAGGCTTCTTCATCTCCCAGTACCTACTGCAACCCACATCCTTCTGAATCTGCTTAGTGTATTCATCTCTTGGTCTCCCTCTACGATTTTTACCCTCCACGCTGCCCTCCAATACTAAATTGATGATCCCTTGATGCCTCAGAATATGTCCTACCAGGCGATCCCTTCTTCTAGTCAAGTTGTGCCACAAACTTCTCTTCTCCCCAATTCTATTCAATAACTCCTCTTTAGTTATGTGAACTACCTATCTAATCTTCAGCATTCTTCTGTAGCACCACATTTCGAAAGCTTCTATTCTCTTCTTGTCTAAATTATTTATCGACCACGTTTCACTTCCATACATGGCTACACTCCATACAAATACTTTGTGAAACGACTTCCTGACACTTAAATCTATACTCGGTGTGAACAAATTTTTCTTCTTAAGAAACGCTTTCCTTGCCATTGCCAGTCTACATTTTATATCCTCTCTACTTCGACCATCATCAGTTATTTTGCTCCCCAAATAGCAAAACTCCTTTACTACTTTAAGTGTCTCATTTCCTAATCTAATTCCCTCAGCATCACCCTATTTAAGCTGCCTACATTCCAATATTCTCGTTTTGCTTTTGTTGATGTTCATCTTATACCCTCCTTTCAAGACACTGTCCATTCCATTCAGCTGCTCTTCCAAGTCCTTTGCTGTCTCTGACAGAATTACAATGTCATCAGAGAACCTAAAAGTTTTTATTTCTTCTCTATGGATTTTAATTCCTACTCCGAACTTTTCTTTTGTTTCCTTCACTGCTTGCTCAATATAAAGATTGAATAACTTCGGGGAGAGGCTACAACCCTGTCTCACCCCCTTCCCAACCACTGCTTCCCTTTCGTACCCCTCGACTCTTATAACTGTCATGTGGTTTCTGTACAAATTGTAAATAGCCTTCCGCTCCCTGTATTTTACCCGTTTCACCTTCAGAATTTGAAAGAGAGTATTCTAGTCAACATTGTCAAAAGCTTTCTCTAAGTCTACAAATGCTAGAAACGTAGGTTTGCCTTTCCTTAGTCTAGCTTCTAAGATAAGTCGTAAGGTTAGTATTGCCTCACGTGTTCCATCATTTCTACGGAATCCAAACTGATCTCCCCGAGGTCGGCTTCTACCAGTTTTTCCGTTCGTCTGTAAAGAATTCGTTTTAGTATTTTGCAGCCGTGGCTTATTAAACTGATAGTTCGGTAATTTTCACATCTGTCAACACCTGCTTTCTTTGGGATTGGAATTATTATATTCTTCTTGAAGTCTGAGGGTATTTCGCCTGTCTCATACATCTTGCTCACCAGATGATAGAGTTTTGTCAGGGCTGGCTCTCCCAAGGCTATCAGTAGTTCTAACGGAATGTTGTCTACTCCCGGGGCCTTGTCTCGACTTAGGTCTTTCAGTGCTCTGTCAATTGACCATGTGGACCCAAATATGGACAGGGAAAAATGTGATGTACCTGTAAAAGATCTCTGACTATCAGACCATCTCTGTCAAATAACAACAGTACAATCAGGCTTCGAAACATACCCTAAAATACAAGCCTACAAACGACATCTATCAGAAAGCAAAATAAAAGATTTTTCAAATGAACTAGCAAAACAAAGCTGAGATCAAGTGTACAAGGAAGCCAATGTGAATATGAAATTCTCTAAATTCTTCACATTATTTAAATTGAACTTTGAAAAGGCATTTCCAAAAGTATGCATGTCTATATCTACATCTCACAAAAACAGATGGATAACAGCAACTATTAAGAAGTCCTCGCAAACATTTAAATACCTCAGTTCCATGAAAAAGAGTTGCAATGATCCCAGAATTCTTAAATTTCTATCATAGATACAAAAAGATCTATAGGAAGGAGCTTCCTGCTACAAAAAAGTCATTTAATGACAAAATAATATATAATGAAGAGAATAAAAGCAAAGCAGTCTGGGATGTTATAAAAAAGGAAACGGGGAGAGGCAAAGAAACGTAGAATAACACACTGCTAAGGGAGGAGGATAAGGTAATAAATGATTCACAACATTTAGCAATCTATGTAAATGAGCATTTTGCAAGTTACAGCAAAAATTCCCCAAAACAAATATAACACCTGTAAATAATTTTGCACTAAATACAATGACGTTACTTCCAACCACAGAAAATGAAATCAATAAAACTGTTCAAAAACTAAAAAATAAAAAGTCAGTTGGCTTAGATGAAGTACCGATGTGTGTACTGAAACGATGTATAGAGATTGTACAAGGCCCCTTAACAAATACACTCCTGGAAATGGAAAAAAGAACACATTGACTCCGGTGTGTCAGACCCACCATACTTGCTCTGGACACTGCGAGAGGGCTGTACAAGCAATGATCACACGCACGGCACAGCGGACACACCAGGAACCGCGGTGTTGGCCGTCGAATGGCGCTAGCTGCGCAGCTTTTGTGCACCGCCGCCGTCAGTGTCAGCCAGTTTGCCGTGGCATACGGAGCTCCATCGCAGTCTTTAACACTGGTAGCATGCCGCGACAGCGTGGACGTGAACCGTATGTGCAGTTGACGGACTTTGAGCGAGGGCGTATAGCGGGCATGCGGGAGGCCGGGTGGACGTACCGCCGAATTGCTCAACACGTGGGGCGTGAGGTCTCCACAGTACATCGATGTTGTCGCCAGTGGTCGGCGGAAGGTGCACGTGCCCGTCGACCTGGGACCGGACCGCAGCGACGCACGGATGCACGCCAAGACCGTAGGATCCTACGCAGTGCCGTAGGGGACCGCACCGCCACTTCCCAGCAAATTAGGGACACTGTTGCTCCTGGGGTATCGGCGAGGACCATTCGCAACCGTCTCCATGAAACTGGGCTACGGTCCCGCACACCGTTAGGCCGTCTTCCGCTCACGCCCCAACATCGTGCAGCCCGCCTCCAGTGGTGTCGCGACAGGCGTGAATGGAGGGACGAATGGAGACGTGTCGTCTTCAGCGATGAGAGTCGCTTCTGCCTTGGTGCCAATGATGGTCGTATGCGTGTTTGGCGCCGTGCAGGTGAGCGCCACAATCAGGACTGCATACGACTGAGGCACACAGGGCCAACACCCGGCATCATGGTGTGGGGAGCGATCTCCTACACTGGCCGTACACCACTGGTGATCGTCGAGGGGACACTGAATAGTGCACGGTACATCCAAACCGTCATCGAACCCATCGTTCTACCATTCCTAGACCGGCAAGGGAACTTGCTGTTCCAACAGGACAATGCACGTCCGCATATATCCCGTGCCACCCAACGTGCTCTAGAAGGTGTAAGTCAACTACCCTGGCCAGCAAGATCTCCGGATCTGTCCCCCATTGAGCATGTTTGGGACTGGATGAAGCGTCGTCTCACGCGGTCTGCACGTCCAGCACGAACGCTGGTCCAACTGAGGCGCCAGGTGGAAATGGCATGGCAAGCCGTTCCACAGGACTACATCCAGCATCTCTACGATCGTCTCCATGGGAGAATGGCAGCCTGCATTGCTGCGAAAGGTGGATATACACTGTACTAGTGCCGACATTGTGCATGCTCTGTTGCCTGTGTCTATGTGCCTGTGGTCCTGTCAGTGTGATCATGTGATGTATCTGACCCCAGGAATGTGTCAATAAAGTTTCCCCTTCCTGGGACAATGAATTCACGGTGCTCTTATTTCAATTTCCAGGAGTGTATAATAAATGAATCCTTCACATCAGGAACATTCCAGAGCAGTCAAAACAGGCAACAGTTGTTCCTTTGCTTAAGAAACGTAATGCAGAAGACATAAAAGTTACCGGCCTATTTCCCTGTTGTCACCATTCTCAAAAATAATAGAAGCAATTATGAAAGACAGATTAATGAATTACCTGAATAAATACAATCTTTTAAGCGAATCATAGTTTGGTCTCTGAAGTGGCAAAAATACGGCGTCAGCCATAGTAGAATTCACAAACTTTGTACTTGATGCTCTTGACAAAGATGAGTGTGTCACAGGCATATTTTTGGATCTTTCTAAGGCCTTTGATACAGTTGACCACAAGATTCTATTAAATAAATTAGAAGCATTAGGAATAAGAGGGGTAGCTAATGACTGTACAAAGAGTAGAGGCAAACATACTTCAAATAGATCTAAACATTTAGTAAAACACTTATCAGAACCAAAATACATTAACATAGGCGTTCTGCAAGGTAGCATATTAGGACCAATACTATTCGTGATATACATCAATTACTTTCCCAGTAGTGTTAGTCATGGTTAAAAAATTCTCTTCGCTGATGACAGCGGTATTATAGTCACTGAGAAAACAAGAGAACTCCTTGCAGAGAAAGCAAATGAAGCTCTCAGGGAAGTTTACGATCGGTTAATAAGCAATAAAGTGACATTGAACATAAATAAAACTAATGCCATGAATTTCAGTTTGCAGAGGGAAAATGACAATGTTAAATTAAATGTAGATGGCACCTCTATAGACTGTGTAACAAATGCGAAATTTCTAGGAATGAATATTGATTCTCAGTTGAAGTGGTGTGAACACACAAAGGTACTTGCGAACAGAATGTCATCAGCATTTTATGCCCTTAGAATCCTATCATCGGTGTGTAACATATAGTGTCTTTTAGTTACATACTGTTCATATGTACACTCAATTCTTAGCTATGGCATTCTTTTTTGGGGAACAAATGTCCAAAATATGAACACAATTTTCAAACTCCAGGAAAGAGCCATAAGAATCATAACCAAAAATGTTAGTCGAGGTCATTGTAAAGATCTGTTCAAAACACTCGAGATTTTAACTGCTCCATGTGAATACATTTACCAGTCAGTTGTACACATCAAAAATAACATTGGTAACTGCTGCACAACATGACCATGGAACAAGAGCTAGACTCAACTTACATTTTCCAAGAAAAAATAAACATAAAATGCAAACCAGCAAATTCTACCAAGGAATGAAACTGTACAATAAATTACCAAAAGAGATAAAAGAAATCGCAAAAATACACTTATTTAAAAATGCAACTAAAAAGTACCTGTTATGCAATACATTTTACACATTGAAGGATTACTTAGCTAAAACAGAGTAGGGGTTTGGCAAAAAAATGTTATATAAATAAATAATAATAATGATTTCTAAAACATCCAACATTACACATATCACCTTCACACTTCGTTTATTGTTCTTTTTTTCTCTTCTAGAAAAACTTACCCGCAATCTATGCATTGGCCAATACTAACACCTCTTCCTCTTTCTGAACTCAATAACTCGCTCATTATAGAGGGATGCTGACTCAGTTTCTGAGGATGGCAAATGGGAAGTTGTGGTACAGAAAATGGCCCAGAAATCATCAGTGTATGTGTGTGTGTATGTGTGTGTGTGTGTGTGTGTGTGTGCGTGTGTGTGTGTGTGTGTAGTGAGTGAGGTGTTATGAAACAATGTGTGTATAGTGTGAGCAGTGACTGATAGTGAGATATGAGTGAACAGTGTGGCATTACATTATTTAATAAATTATTTGTAAAAAAAGTATTGTATACCAAGAGTAAATTTAATGATTGTCTCTAACTAGAAGTATGTGTTTACGAATTAGCTTACTTTAAATTAGTCTAAACTTGTAAATACTTTGACATGTCCTACATCCTTGTAAAAAGAGATCTATGGATCAATAAGGCTACTACTATTAGTACTATATTGTCTCAGAAGTATTGCAAGTATGATGGGTCCGCAAGGTACTGTGAAACACAGTGTAAAAACCGAGCGAGGTGGCGCAGTGGTTAGCACACTGGACTCGCATTCGGGAGGACGACGGTTCAATCCCGTCTCCGGCCATCCTGATTTAGGTTTTCCGTGATTTCCCTAAATCGCTTCAGGCAAATGCCGGGATGGATCCTTTGAAAGGGCACGGCCGATTTCCTTCCCCATCCTTCCCTAACCCGAGCTTGCGCTCCGTCTCTAATGACCTCGTTGTCGACGGGACGATAAACACTAAATCTCCTCCTCCACAGTGTAAAAGAGGCTCTATTTCCAGAGATCGCAACTGAATAGGCTTAAAATGATGTGGCGGAAATAACTGCATTGTTCATGGTACTAGCGAGAGGGTAGACGTGTACCAGAAATAACACGTGCATCAGGGGAGTTAACGAGCAAATCAGTAGTAACTTAAGATCCACTGTAAGAAACGTTGCGTCTCTACATGCGAAAGACTTGAAATGAAAAGCTACAAATCAGGACTACGGGTGTGAAACGACTCTACGTTGGCCGCAAGACTCCTAAACTTCACACGATGACGATCTCAACTAAATCCTAACACCGCAGCGTGAATACTCAACGTACTGGCTGCCGTCTTGGATCCCAAACAAAACCAACTGCTCTCCACCGAACTCTGAGACCAAATGTTCTCTCCCCCTCTCTCCGGAACTGAATGTTTCTGCGACGCTCTCCAAAATCTAATAATCTCTATACTTTTTTGTTACTCCAACTCTGTCGTCTGAAGACAAATAATTCCGCGAAAAACTGGGGTCAGCCGACACAGATTCGTCCTCATTTGTTTTACCTACCGAAATAGATAAAATCTTCTGCGCGACTCCACTCCTCTCGTCTTATGAGTCTCAGGACGGTCCACGCCACATAGTAGCGACCAATGAGGGACCTAGTCATGGCGTTAGCCTATGAGACATGAGCAAACTGCTTGTTGCTTCCCTACCATCCTGAATATTTTTCGAAAGCGTCTTATCTCTTCCCACAGCTTGGGTAAACATCTTCGGCGTCGGTGCGTCTGCCGGAGGTGCAACTTCCTACTCGATCAGCAAGCTGTTGCCTTTCTACTGGCCCAGTATGTCGCCCGGGAGCGTACACAGTCATCACTTTCTGTTCTGTCTTTTCGGTGCTGGAGCCATCGCAAGAGGCATGTCTCCACTGTTAATCAGTGAAGTGTCTTTCCCGGTGCATTCCGCTGAGAATGGACCGTGACGAATCCCCATCAGCAGTATAAAGCGACCGGTCTGGGCAGCGCCTCCTCTGAATGCGTCACGCGAAGGTCATGCGTTGTCTGAGGGACACAAGAAGGGCCGCCTTCGTAGAAAGGGTACATGACTCGCGTGTGAAACTCAGCCAGCGTAACATTACCTCACACGAACAAACATTATTACTTCAATAATATTTGACATGCTTGTTCCTTGTCTTGTTCAGAGGAGTATCAATTATCTATCGACATTCTATTAAAAGGAGCTAATTACGAGGATGACTGCAATTGTTTGTGTTCCGTTCTCTCTGAAATTGCTGGTGGAAACCAATCACAAGCGACATCTAATTGCAGCAGGCAGATGTCTCGGTCAAAACGCAAGTAGTGGGACACACGCCAGCATCTTCTCGTGTTCCTTTAATTAATCTACCTCTTTCGTTTGTTGTCAGATTGGATTTTCATGCTAGTTGGATCAGGAAGGAAATGCGGAGCGCAGACCCAGATTGTCATTTATACAACACACAATCCTAAAGAAAACAACGGCTCATATATTTCCGAGAGGTTCGTTATTTTCGCAAACATTTAGCAAGTGGTAACACCATTGAACAATTTAGAAAAGCAAAAATATATGACATGGATCTGACAGTTTTCTCACAACCCGACTCCAGATGTCTATTACACGCAGTTCTCATTTCAATGTTCACGCGGAAAATGGTTGAGATGGACCTGCATTCACCGAAAACCACAATTCCTGTCGGGTTAGAAACCAACTGACATGGAGTGACAATGGTCTCTGGTATCCATCAGTATCTTTTTAAGACCACTGTTCTTACGCTGTGTTACACCATTCCGCAGTGACAAAGCATCAAATCGGACAATTTTATTCACAGTGTGGTCATAAGTATATCCAAAGATGATGGCTTTCACTTCTATTCTATCACATACCCACGTCCACCCTACTGTGTGAATTCAGTGCAACTGACTGTCACATAAACACCAATTCACTGTCATGTCGAACTTAAAAAATGCTGAAGGGTCACGGTCTACATCATCTTCAGCGCTCCAAGGCGGTCACAAAGTTCTTTCAAGGACATGACTAACATTTTGTCCGGTGAGATTACTTTAGAATTTTGGGAAAGCGAACATTTAAAAGAAACTGTTTTTACGGAGAAAAGAATCAGGTTCAAATGCGGCTCGCACCTAGGATTTCATTGTGCTGACCACGCAAACAACAGTCTTCCATTTGTGAATACCGATTTTGGTGATCCAACTAACTAATCAAAATGTCCTTTGGAGCCATCTTCCTCTTAATCAAACTGTGCACAATATATTCAAATGCCCAAAAACAGGTCAACACAAAGCTTAACCGTCTAACTACAAATAATATTCATTGAGGTTTCAGGATTACTGCTGGGTAACATCGATGTCTGGTCAAGAAATTTCGATTCTTCAGGTTACTGCGAATAACAACATATTATGAAAGTCATAGTTTGTTTGCAGTACTGATGTTGTAGGACATGTACGTGAAAAAACCTATCTTATCTCGAATGTAATCATTTCGTAATGTCATACGGAATAATTATTTGGAATACCTCATCAAACCAAATTGAAGTTTCTCGAGGTCAAAAGCGTGTAAGACAAATTATTTGTCGTGTGAACTCAAGAACGTCCTGCAGTGGCCTGTTCACGGAACTGACGGTATTAACTGTTGCTTCGGCATATATATATATATATATATATATATATATATATATATATATATATATATATATGAAAGTGGGCATAAAAATATATTTCTTTTTCATATCAACAACTCGGATCATTCCTCTGCACTAGAAATAAAAAGTGTCTACATAAACGTTGAAAGTAACTGAGCTTGGTCCACAGTGGTGCCCATTATTCAGGAACAAACACTGTCAATAACTTGGCAACAGACATAAAAAGTATAGAAATTAATTAAGTTCAGCTTAAGAGGTGCCTTAAGGATTAGTTGGTAGCCAACTCCTTACGCTCCACTGACCATCTTATTAGTAGAAGAAACTACTGTAATTAAAGAGCAGCATCACGCAACCTCCGAAAGCTGCTGTGATGTGTATTTATGTATCGGCAGTCAGTTTACGTCAAGAGGTCATCATTATCATCATCATCATCATCATCATCATCATCAAGTCACCTACATACTAACAAAAATGTACAAAAAATAATGTCAAAATAACGAAGGTGAACAATGGTGTGAAGAAGATACCCACAGATACCATTGCATCAGATTATAGGAGGGTTCCTTGTCTTCCACTATATAATTGTCATCAGTTGCAGCATCTAAATGAAACTGATAAAAATACAATATGCGTGAAGACATTAATCACTAAACGTTTTTGCCTCTGTAAGTTAAAAAATATTTGGCGACGGAAATATTTATTGCGGTAGGTCACCATAAGAAACGTTACACTGTCTGCGGAGCTATGAACATAGTCTATTGTGTTATTATCCAAAAAGTTACAGCAAAAAGATACAATTTTTTTAATGGAACAATAGTTGTTTCTATCATGCACTGGAATCAGTAACACCAGCTGTGTATACGTCAATTTAAATTGTATTCCTATCACTTTTAGTTTGGGAGCTACAACCCTTCAAAGTTCCAGGTGCAGATCCCACATGCTGTACATAATACATGGCCGTGTGGTGGGTGATGGATGTTCTCACGACCCATCCTCACAGTTTTACTTTTTTGTTAGAATTTAAAACAAATTCAACATAGTTTGCATTTACACTGCAAAGGAAAGCCGATTCCCGCACAGTAAACAACAAACTCCAAACACAAACTGCCGCTTGTGTAAATTGTAAGTAGGCTGTTTATGTTTTCTTATTGGCAACGTTACGTAGCGCTCTGTATGAAAATCACTGGCTGTGCTGTGTGCAGTCTGTGGCTGGTTGGCATTGTTGTAATACTCGTCATTGTAGCGTTGGGCAGCGGCAGCTGGATGTGAACAGCGCGTAGCGTTGCGCAGTTGGAGGTGAGCCGCCAGCAGTGGTGCATGTGGGGAGAGAAATGGCGGAGTTTGGAAATTTGCAGGACTGGATGTCATGAACTGCTATGTATATTATGATTTTTCAACACTATTAAGGTAAATACATTGTTTGTTCTCTATTAAAATATTTCATTTGCTAACTATGCCTATCAGTAGTTAGTGTCTTCCGTACTTTGAATCTTTTATTTAGCTGGCAGTAGTGGCGCTCGCTGTATTGCAGTAGTTCGAGTAACGAAGATTTTTGTGAGGTAAGTGATTTGTGAAAGGTATAGGTTAATGTTAGTCAGGGCCATTCTTTTGTAGGGATTTTTGAAAGTCAGATAGCGTTGCGCTAAAAATATTGTGTGTCAGTTTAAGCACAGTCATGTATAAATTTTTCTAAGGGGACGTTTCATATGTCGACCCTTAGCCGAGGTTACCTCACTGGAATCTTCTGATTTTTTCTTGTAGTTTGTGTAATTAGTGTAGCTTTTGTTTATTGCTAGCGCGTAATTATAGAGAGAATTTCCTTTGTAGTTGTAGTTTTTCATAGTTGTACACAGCTGTGGCATGCATGTAGATTTGCACCAAGTATTTCGCAGCTGCGCTTGCAGTTAACTAGATATTATTTTCAGTGCTATGTTAATGTGTTTTCTTATTTTGCTCTTCAAATTGTGCTTTTCTGTGTTGTCGTGTGAAATATTGTGACAATAATGGCGTGTGAAAAACGTAATACTAGGCTCCAAAGTAAACTGAGAAATGACAGTGAAGACGAAAGCAGTGTGTTACCGCCACCGTGTAATGAATTAACTAATGTTCAAGCTAGTGATTTGGTAATTGTGCATAGGGAAATGGAGCGGGCGTCAAATAATGGTGTAGACAGTGAAACAGGTAGTGAACAGGGAAGCATTATCGATCGATCGGTCGGCAACAGCTTGCCTCAGGAATCCGAAAAGACAGGACAGAAACTTGCAAATACTGTAGATTCAGGTTTTGCGTCCTCGCCGTTTTCTCAAATAAGTCAAGACACATTTTCTGCTTTTCTAAATGCGAATATTGGCGGTTCAAATGCATTGCCGAATAGCACTGAGGAACATGTTTCAGACACCAGTGCATTGTTATTACAATTAATACAACAAATGGGACAAACACAGCAAAAGCTTCAAAAGTTAGACATCACACTTGAACAAACACGTGAAGATTTAACTACTGAGTTACATAACATTGAATCGAAATGTCAAAAAGTCTGTAATGACGTAAAAACACAAATTTGTGAGCATTTTCAACCTATTTTTTCGCGGCATGAAAACGCATTACAGAATCACGAAGCAGCCATAAAAGAACGGCAAATTATTGTTAATGAAAATCATGAGACCTTGCAAGCTAAAACTGACTCAGTTGCATCTACCGATTCGGTTATGCAACTTGCAAAAACTCAGGAAAACTTAAAGGACACAGTAGATACGATTTCAACACAAATGGACACTCTGAAACTTGGTTCAGAAAAACACATAGAGGAAATAATTTCACTATTGGATAAAGTAGCCGAACTTTCAGATCAATTCACTAACTTATCTACAAAGGTAGATGATGATCTGAATGACACAAGCCCTGTAGCTTTCACTGACACTGAAGAGTATGAACAAATTAGAAAATTCAAACAAAATCAAAATCAAATCAATACACACTACAAAAGAGAAATCTGGGAAGTACAAGATCAGTTGGCACAAGTAATACAAGAATTACATATTTCAGAAGACACTCGCGCTCCAGTACGGGAAGAGGGACGTAGAAATACGGAGCAACCACAAAATAATAACACAGGACACTTCGGAAATTATGAAAGAAATTGGCAAGGCGCATTGAATTTTGAGATGGAACCGCCGAAACGAAGTAACAATGAGCGATGCGCGACTCGCCGACACGATGATTTTGACTATAAGCTGTTCATTACTACACGTAAATTCAAAACATTGAAGAATTCTGGCAACGACATTCATTCACAAGCATGGCTTCATCAATTCTCTCATTGTTTTCCTCCCAACTGGTCATTAGAGCACAGATTAGAATTTATGTGTGGCTACTTAGAGAATGAACCAGCTGTAAGAATGTGGTCGGTCATTCACGATTGCCACAGTGAAGGAGAGTTTTACCATGCCTTCCTCTCAGCATATTTGTCTCAAGCTACACATGACCGAGTAAAACATAGCATCATAATGATGAAACATTTCGAACAATCTGAATTCTCCAGTCTTGTGAAATATTTTGAAGACATGTTGCACAGGAATCAGTACCTGTTAAACCCATACAGCCCCTCAGAACTCATCCGCATTTGCTTAATCAAATTACCTGAACATTTACGACATATTATTTTGGCAGGACGTTGCAAAGACGACATTGAAGCTTTTCAGGGACTGTTACAAGAATTAGAAATTGACACTGATAATCGCGGAACGCGAAAACAGGAACACAACAATTACAGGTCATATCCGTCACAGTTCCATGACGACAGAAACAATAACTGGACATGACAAGTCTATTCTTACAACGCAAATCGTGACCAAAACAGACACCACCGATATGACAACCACTGGCAGAGTAATAATAGTTACAGAGAAATATCGCATTTCTGTAGTGATGAATATGACAGAGATTACCATAGAAACAGACACCATGGGAACAAAAACAATTATTATCAAGGGAGACAGAATAACTTCAGACGCAGCAGTTTAGCGCGCAGTTACGATTCCGGGAGAAATTCTCCACCACATGACCGACAAACAAGAAACTATGTAAACTACCGACAAAACGACAGACCTGCATTCCATCAGAACTGGCGGGATTCAAACAGAGCAGGGAACTCTCGACAAGGTGAATTTGTAGAAGTTAGGTCTCCTAATCCCAATGACGCACGCCAACAAAGAGACAGACAATGACCCGCACCGCAGGCAGCCACGTGCACCGGCTGGCTCAGGGAAAAATTACATAGACGCTAACCTTGAGAAAAATTTTAGCATTCTTTACCGACGTATACCGCATGATAATTGCGTTCAAGTTGAAACTCTGAGTACTATGAACAGTAAAAGATTGCACCACATTTCACATGTAAAACCGTTTAGTGAGAGATAATCTGCTTTTTAACTTTGTCTTTGCCATAAAACTTTTCACTTCACATTTCTAGTATGCATTGTCAGACTTAGAAACTGTTACCATGCAACAATGTTTGAAGTTAAATATCCAATCAAGAACCAAGAGAACATATTTAAACAGAAATTACGAATGCATTGTTATAGTGAACAGACGTCACAATGTTATTGTGTGTGTACATTCTTGCTTGTTAGTTGCACGATTATGTAACGACTATAAGGCTTACATACTTAGAACATATACTGGTACTGCTAATGAGATTTTAATGCAACATTTTGGTTTACTTGAAAATACATTCTGGATTTAAAGTACTTTCTGTGAGATACCAGATGACACAGTGGTTAGTTTATGTGACAGCTACACGATTTTATCACCACGCTACTAATGAGTGACAATTTACAATGTTGCTTTTGCGGTGTTTCTGTTTTATATCTGCACAGTTTTTCTGAATTAATCAGGAAAGTAAAACATGTTTTAGTAGTAACTTTTGTGGTATAACTACAATGAGACAGCCTTTTCCGTAGCACAACAATACGTTACAGCACAGTACTTTCTTCATCACGGCCGTTAAGCGTAATAACTAAGATATCTATATATACGAAGACAGTAACTAGTTCTCGAAAGAACAGTTACTGTTGATTATCATGCAGCTTTTCCCTGGAATAAATGACTGACAACCTCAGCTGCCGACAGGTGTTGTTGCTATACCTCGATGTGGACAGCTGAAAATGTGTGCCCCGACTGGGACTCGAACCCGGGATCTCCTGCTTACATGGCAGACGCTCTATCCATCTGAGCCACCGAGGACACAGATGAACAGCGCGAATGCAGGGACTTATCCCTTGCACGCTTCCTGTGAGACTCACATTCCCAACTGTCCACAATTCTACATATGTATTGTACCTTATAGACATTTGCCCACCCACTCATTACTCACGAACGCTTTGGCGATTCCCGAAAGAGTTTGGGCAACCTGTGCGCATTCGCACAGACGAAGGTCAATGGCTGGGTAGCCTTTAACTATATATACGAAGACAGTAACTAGTTCTCGAAAGAACAGTTACTGTTGATGACCGTGCAGCTTTTCCCTGGAATAAATGATGACTGACAACCTCAGCTGCCGACAGGTGTTGTTGCTATACACATTTTCAGCTGTCCACATCGAGGTATAGCAACAACACCTGTCGGCAGCAGAGGTTGTCAGTCATCATTTATTACTAAGATATCCATACGCAAAGCATTTCACTTTTGTTTATCATGAGATAAGTACATTGACTTCTGCAGAACTTAGCTTTAGGAGGGCGATAACTACGACACTTCCACAGAGATTATCTTAACAACAAGACGCACAGTTTAGCGCTACAGTACACATATTTGAGTGATCAATTTTGTACTTAAAAAACATTTATTTTTAAAGATATTTGAAGTACAATGATACAAAGGTTTTCCATGATACATTTCATTCCATTGCTGTAATCTGTAACACCTGAGGGTATAATTCATTAATCCTCAGGGGGGTACACGCTTACTTCGTGTACCATGTGTTTGGCAAGCACAAGGAGCGCTAGCTAATATGGTATTTGCTTATACAACTTTACACATCGGTACCATATTTCTCTAACACACAAATTACACAGCTATCTGATCATTTAACTGAGAGAGACAAACATTTATTTTTGGAAAGATACTTACATCTGCACACCTGATTATGACAAGCGTCTTTCTACGAGAGTTGAGAGAATTTCTACTAACTTATGAAATGTCACATGACTATTGAAAGATATTTTTATGCTTTTGTTTGCGTAATTGCTTATTTCATTTGATATCTGGTTTCCAGCTGTGTTGCAGCATTGGTTTTATAAAATAAAACTAAATGCATTTGCTAATGTGAACACTTTCTGTCAACAGATCTATTAAATAATTATTTTATGATCCACATTCTTCGAAAAAAGGAGCTCTTGGAATGGAAAGAACAATAAAAAGGGACTAATAACAGTAACTGCATATATAATTTTCTTTTCAAGTACTTGGTAATTTCTTTTGTAGAAATAGTTGTGGTGCACTACTTTAATTACATAGACATTAAGATGTGATTATACATTTCCCTTATCTGCATTGTTACCTTTAGTGTAATATATTTTTCTGCTTGAGATATGTCATGTTTAGACATAAGTTATTGCATTTGCTGCTGCTGTTTGCCAGGCATAGTGCTATTAAATTTCACTTTGCATTACTCTGTTAAGCCAGTTTTACTACTAATTTATTTTTCTTGTTTGCTGCTCATTGCCTTATATTAGTTGTAATATTGCTGCTTGCTTTGACAATTTCCATTTTTTTATTGCTGTTTGTATTATTTGTGCTGCTGCATAGAAAGCATGCTTGGATAGAATTTTTTAGGTGGAAACAAATGTTGAAATAAGAGGAAAGATATATGGAATGAAGTTTTGGGGTGGACTGCAGTACCAAATGTCACACTGAAAACAAACCCTGTTCTGTATTTTTGTGTTATTACACTATATGAATTTGTGTTTTTCTGTCTGTACGTGTTTAGCTAATAAGATTTACGTTGTAGAATTTTTCTAATACTACATTATTTATCTTGTAAAGATGTTTAGACATTATTTATCTGTTCTTTTTTGTTGCTCATGTGTGAAGTTGATGTTTCAAAAGTTATTATGATCTTTTATGTATTTACTTATGTCATAATTCCTGTAACACTGATGTATACGTTTATTTCTATTCTTTTGTAAAGCCCCTTTTACTACAAATGTTATCGGTATTGTTATGTTCTTGAATGATGTATTTTATATCTTTGTAATTGTATTCTTATGTTGTAAATTTATAATTGTAATTGACACCAGTTCATCAAATTAAGTAACTTGTAAGTTGCATTTCACTGCACACGTTTCTGTTGGTCATAGTAATGCACAATATCTGAGAAGTTGGGACTGTTAGTGTCTGCACGTGTGTTAATAATTCAGCAAGGGACTGGATAACAGCATTGCTGGTTCTAAGGACATTTCAAAAAAAATTTTGTGAGTGCACAAGTGGTGGTTTATAGACTTGCTATATTATCCGCAAGACTCTTCAGTGGTGATTGTGCCCCTGCACAATCGCAATAGATGGCTGCTGGCCGTCTGTACAAGGACTACAGTGGGTCTGCATCTTTGATGGCCCACCAGTACCATTATTTCTACAAGGACTGCAGTGGGCCGGCACCTCTGGTGGCCCACCAATACCATTATTTCTACCAGGACTACAGTGGGTCTGCTCTGTGATGACCTACTTACCAATACTCTTCAAAACTTCGACTGACTCTGCTGTGGGTTTGCTCTGTTGTGGCCCATTACCTGTCTGCATGTCAAGAGTCAGCACTGTCTTTGTTGGAAGGACAACACTACTTCTTCAAGACTGCATGGAAATCCACTACTTCCATGTGCATTTTCTTTTACTGCTCAGACTTCGAGAAAAACACTGCAATTTTACTGTGATGAATGATCAGGACTGTCTTTATGGACTGTGAAAAAATTTTAGCTCTTGACCAACATGGTATCAATAAGTGTGTGCATTTGATTTCTTTGTTATTGTAATTATAATTATGAAAAAATTTTTCAAATCTGTAAGATTTTCATTCTGTTTAGCCGCTTCAAACCGAGTTTAAGAAAGAACTACGTACTGTGTTATCTATTCTAATGCAAGTTGGTTAATGCACAGGCATAGAGACCATGTACTAAGCAGTGAAGTAACAGATCCTGATTTAAATTCAGAATCATTTCAAGCTTTTCCCTGCTCAATATTGCTACTAGTTTCATGTGTGTCGGTAATTGGTTTTATGAACTGTTGCACCAAGTTCATTTAAGGTACCTGTTGTTCAGAGGCAAATGTTACTGTTTACTGTCTCATTGACCATTTATTTATCTGAATCACTAGTTAGGAGCACATTTATCTGCAAGGTTAGGTTACTGTGTTGTGCGAACAGATATAAGGAAAGAGTTTAGTGTGTGTGTCAAGGAAGGTTAGGTTAGCCTTAGTACTGCCTTCTGCTTTATCATTTTGCTTGACACAAGTATGCCTAATTAGGTTGGCGACCTGGTTTAAAAAGTAATGTTACAATCTGCTTTTGTGCTGGGAGAGCGTCGGTTCCTGACCCACAGTTTACTATTGGTTTTACTCTGCTGGAGTGTTTCGGAAACGATTCCCAGTTCGATTGATCTGTTTCCATTAGGTTATCTCACGGTCACAGCTTTCAAAAAGTCTTCGTAGAGGTATAACGTTAGCATCGATTGCGGTTTGAAGGTAACCGGTATTATCGTTACACGGTCGTTGAAATGTTTGTTCTATGTCTGTAGTCATAGCAATTGTCATACTACACATTCGTTGTAGCATATGATCATGTGGTGAGAATACATTACCGTCCCACGTAAATGTGATGACTAGTGAGAGTAGGCGAGATACCACATAGACGTTTCACAGAAATGAAAACAACAAATAAACGGGCGTGAACTATGTTACAGCAAAGGAATTCAAGAGTCAAGATTTCCAAAACGGAATGCAACTTGAAAAACGTAAAAATATATGTTTTGACAGAGCACAGAGAAACTGTGTGTCTGTGAAACTGTTGCATTCATTTGTTGCAGCATCTGTGACAAACTATTATGTTGTCATTTCCTTAGGAGTGATCACATTCACATTCATACGACCATCTACATAGGGCAAGGAAGCATATCTCACTTACTTACCAGTCATACAAATTAGGTACGTTGATAAGAGATGTCTATCGTATGACATTCGTACTGTCACTAATGCTGTGTATGGCATACCAGATGTGTTTTCCGATTGACTTGTTGCCTTGTCATCAAACGTTTGCTGTTCCCATTCGAAAGCCACTTCCTTTCAGATGCTAATAGAGTAGTTGTGCAGAATCAAATGGTTCAAATGGCTCTGAGCACTATGGGACTTAACATCTGAGGTCATCAGTCCCCTAGAACTTAGAACTACTTAAACCTAGCTAACCTAAGGACATCACAAACATCCATGACCGAGGCAGGATTCGAACCTGCGACCGTAGCAGTCGCGCGGTTCCGGACTGAGCGCCCAGAAACGCTAGACCACCGCGGCCGGCTGTGCAGAACCAACGGTCATTTTAAGTCCCTACCTTACACCTCGCTGTTGCTAACGGAGGTTACACCACGACACAGAAACAAATCTGAACAAAGCGAACAGCAAAAAGAAAAAAAATGGAACGAGGGAAGTTTAAACACGGCTCGCCCGAATGATAGTCCAACACCTAATCAAAACGGCTGCTCTATACTGCACTTCTTCTTCTTGGACCGTTCACTGTTTCTGTTTTGCTTTTTTTTTCACAGTCCAGTACACCTTCTTCCTTTTTTTTAATGCTTGATCTGTTTTCAGTTTTTGACCAGGCTGCCCAGTGGGCCCCCTTACCAACAAATCTGAGGTGGGTGAGACAGGAAGTTTCCCTTGTCAACGCCTTCAATGGATTACACTATGGTAAAATTCATAACTTAATATACCACAACTGATTCAGAAACCCACAAAATACGTCTATTGTCAGTACAACTTTAACAGATACTGACGTCCTATCAAATTTTATATATAGTGGATGCATTAGCACATCTTAGGGGTGTACTATTGTCTAGCAGGATTTACACCAAGCGAATGGGGATAAAAGTCTGCCGCAGTGTGCTACCACCTGGTGGCACTAACGTTAACTTCATGTTGAGTGGCAAGGTCTAGCTGTGCACGTCACGATCCGTGCTCATTGTTTATGAAATCCGTATGTACACTATGTACACTTGGCTGAAAATAACTTACAAGTTCGTTGCGCTCTCCCTCGGTAATGCTGGAATTCAATATGGTGTTGGCCCACCCTCAGCCTTTGTGGGAGCTTCCACTCTCGCAGGCATACGTTCAATCAGGTGCTGGAAGGTTTCTTGAGGAATGGCAGCCCATTCTTCATGTAGTGCTGTACTGAGGAGAGGTATCGATATAGGTTGGTGAGACCTGGCACGAAGTCGGCGTTACAAAACATTCCAAAGATGTTCTGTAGGATCCAGGCCAGGACTCTGTCCAGGCCAGTCCATTACAGGGATGTTATTGTCGTATAACCTCTCTGCAACAGAGCGTGCATTATGAACAAGTGCTCGATCTTGTTGAAAGATGCAATTGCCATCCCCTAATTCCTCTTCAACTGTGGGAAGCAAGGGTTTGCTTAAATCATCAATGTAGGCCTGTGCTGTGATAGTGCCACGCAAAAGAACAAGGGCTGCCAGCCTCCTCAATGCAAAACGACCACGCCTCCGTATTTTACCGTTGGCACTACACACGCTAGCAGGTGATGTTCACCAGGCATTCGCCATACCCACACCATTCCATTCTGTACCGTGATTCGTCACTCCACACAACGTTTTCCCACTGCTCAATCGTCCGATGTTTACGCTCCTTACACCAAGCGAGGCGTCGTTTGGAATTTGTCGGCGAGATGTGTGGCTTATGAGCAGCCGCTCGACCATGAAATCCAAGTTTTCTCACCTCCCGCCCAACTGTCATAATACTTGCACTGGATCCTGATGCAATTTGGAATTCCGTGTGACGGTCTGGAAAGATGTCTGCCTATTACATATTACGACCCTCTTCACCTGTCGGTATTCTCTGTCAGTCAACAGACAAGGTAGGCCTGTACGCTTTTGTGTTGTACATGCCCCTTCACGTTTCCACTTCACTATCACATCGGAAACAGTGGACTTAGGGATGCTTAGGAGTGTGGAAATCTCGCGTACAGACGTATGAAACAAGTGACACCCAATCACCCGACCATGTTCGAAGTCCATGAGTTCCGTGGAGCGCCCCATTCTGCTCTCTCACGATGTCTGAGATCGCTGATATGGAGTACTTGGCAGTAGGTGGCAGCACAATGCACCTAATACGAAAAACGTACGCTCTTGGGGTTGTCCGGATACTTTTGATCACATAGTGTATTTGGCCCGTAAGGCAATTGTGTCAAGCGACTTGCGCATGTGCAAAAGCTCGTTAAACCGTGCACAACTGAAGGTGCGCTCACGACCCTGATGCCAAGTTTCACCGAGTCTAGACGAGTAGTAGCGCGGTAGATTTAAGTACCGTGTCTTTAAGACTGCAGTATCTATGTTTTAACAGAGCCCAAAGAAAAATAACAACAAATTTACAATGTGTCGAAAGTTAGGGTATTCACATGTTCTTACACAGTAGCTATCGCTGCTTAGGAGTGCATGTATTCATGTTATAAGATCATTTCTATCTTACCAATACCCTCTTGATACTGACCCCAGACACTAGAACAACACTTTGACAGCGCGGTGATTTACGTAAAATGCTTCAAACTCGATCCATCTGGAGCTCAGTCATGCATAAAACTACACGTTTCTTCTTAACTGTAAGTTATATCGTCACAGTACTCCCATACCTACTATACAATGATAAGGAGTGCTAACGTCCTCAATATGCGTGCATATGGAGAGATCTTGTGCACTTCGATGGGTGCCATGAGTAAGACTGGTGCGGAGCAGTGTTCGCTGAACAGCAGTTACACACACGGTTCGCTCTGTTTCTTCACAAGATATGGAATGTATCGAGTATTGCAGGCTCCTACTGTTGGTCAGCTGAAAATTAAATCAATGATAGTGTTGCAAGGATGTTTGATCGAAGACAATGTGGGGAGATCTTTCAATCTCTAACTTTATACTAGGAATGCGAGAATGCTCTATGATTTCGATCCGTATAGGGAAAGATGGGCAATGGTAATTGTAAATAACACACTATGATCGAAGTGCTAGAAATATGTAGGTCGGTATAGGACACTATCTGGTACATGTTGGTATGTATGTTCGAGAATTAACAAAGAATGGATGTACTAAAGAAATGGCTCTGAGCACTATGGGAGTTAACATCTGTGGTCATCAGTCCCGTAGAACTTAGAACTACTTAAACCTAACTAACCTAAGGACATCACACACATCCATGCCCGAGTCAGGATTCGAACCTGCGACCGTATCGGTCGCGCGGTTCCAGACTGAAGCGCCTAGAACCGCACGGCCACACCGGCCGGCCGAATGGATGTACTACCCAGTCATCTATCTACATTCACAATGTACTTACAGAGTAGTGGAGGAGTGGTTTAACGATGACACAGAAATTGGGAAGCGTGCTGTCCGGTTATTGGACAGCACTGAAAGCACAGAAAAACTGGTAAAATTACTAAAATTGATTGCACTATCATCTGATGTGTTTATTGCAATACATTATCCCTTATCAAGTTGAATTTTATCCATACTGAATGCTGTTGAACTCCGTGACTGTTCCATTAAAGGGGGTAGAAAAATTTCCGCTAGCAGTCACAATAAAAGATTATTTATTCGTCACACGACCGGTTTCGGGCTTGTGCCCATCCTCAGGTGTTTATACGTTCATGTACATTTATATATAACGGTACTTCATGTCTATGTAAGTACAGATATATTTTGGACAAATGCTGCCTTGCCACTTACAATTGTTCCACTTGTATCTATGTAGTCAGCGGCAAATAATTTTTTTGTATTTATACAGTGATCTCAAGTAATATAAACATGTACAGTCGTGCTCAAAAGTATCCGAACGACCTGAATTGCATTTAGCCTGACTCGCATGCAACCCACATAACGCAGCTGCCTAGCAGGTCCTCTAATCGCTCCTTGGTACAGTCGTTTGACTATTGAAAATGGTTCCAACAAGTCACCACTAAAAAGCACTGCTCAGTATCGTAATAGCTCAAGATGTAAAGTAATACTACGATACTACCAATATCAGGGAACATCTTATCACAGGTAAGACTGTCCTTAACGGTTGTAAGCTCACATTTATTAGAATAAACGACATACCTGAAATGTTACCACTCTCATTATTACGTCAGATAGGTAATGCATGTAGTAAGTTCGTCGTATTCATAATTTCCTCTTCAAAGTAAAATACCTTACTTATTACTTAACACAAAATGACATTAAAAATTTTGTTATTCACGAGCAGCTAGTTGAGAATATGTATGAACTTCAAATGACACGACGAACCGTCTCGTTCTGCATATGGATTCAAATCCAGGTCATGCAGACTAAGGAAAGATTTCGTGACTGACGGAAACTACCAGTCATTCCTGATTAGGCATACAGAGAGTATCAATAAGGCATACAGACAGTATCAATTAGCAAATACCAACTTTAAATTACATAACGCAAACATTTTTAACGTACGCGAATTCCTACCCAGTACCTATTGTCCCTGTTAACGAACTACGAGAGATGTTAATTATTGCTTCTGAACAAGTAACTTACTTGAAATGCCGTGAGGTAAAGCTTTGTGTTGGACAGGGATTCGAACCCAGAACCTAATCGGATAGATAACGAAACACAATCAACTACGACATATCGGATTTTCTCGGCAGTAGCTAGATGTCTTCACGGAAATGACGAGACGAAACATTAATTTTTTCCTTCGCAGGACTCCAACCGTGTACCTATCGCTGTTATATTCTAGAGAAAACAAACGTTAAATATGGGTTTGTTGAACCAGCAGCGACATGTGAGCATGTTTGAACTAGAAATAATGTGACGAAGAGCTCAGTGCTGACTGGGAATAGAGCTCCACACATATCGTTGTTGACTACACACAAAGAGTCGTCAGCTACCGAATTTTTCTCCACCAGCAGCTCGGAATAACATCTTGAACTTACAGTGATCTCGCAAATAGTTCTATGTCTCAACGGGAGTCAAAAACGTCAAATATCGTTAGTGTTGACAACGAATGAAAACACATTAAAAGGTTGGTTGGTTTGGCGAAGGAGACCAGACAGCGAGGTCAGCGGTCTCATCGGATTAGGAAAAGATGGGGAAGGAAGTCGGCCGTGCCCTTTGAAAGGAACCATCCCGGCATTTGCCTGGAGCGATTTAGGGAAATCACGGAAAACCTAAATCAGGATGGCCGGACGCGGGATTGAACCGTCGTCCTCCCGAATGCGAGTCCAGTGTAAAACACATTAAAAATCGAAATTATTATCCACCAGCAGATAGGTGTTCTCATGCTAGAGCTTGATAATACATAATGAAATCTTTAGAGCTGGGCTAGGATTCGAACCCATTCACGCGCAATATGTGGAGATGTTGAGTAATCTGCAGTTTTGAACAAACAACAAATTGTAGCCGAGCTGTATTGTGACGAAGGGATCAAATTCCACATTAAGGGTGGTCTGAGTTGCATTCCCAGTTCAGAACCAATTTTATCGACATACAGAAGCTCAGATAAAAGATGGAATAAGTGTCCTGTGAGCCTACATAGCGTTTGTTTCGTCACTAGAAATAAATAACTAGTATAAGAATGGTTACTGGTGATAGAGTTTCTACATGTCGCCACTCCAGACTTTATTGTGGCTCCACCTAACGTCTACTTGGTAGAGAAGGAATATCATTTTTAATGTGAATTTCAGACCACAATGCCATTATATTTTCTTCACTTGGTGTAGCCAGAAGAGAATGGAATCTGTCTCTCCCTATCTAAAACCATCGACCAAAACTGGAATCGAACCCAGACCATAGATATATGAACCTATCATCATCCCAACAGACCACCAAATCCTCTTCTCAGTGGCTCATTTTCTATCTAATGCCTTTGTGCCACACTGGCTTAGACATCTGACACACAGGCTCCCTGTATCAATTTGCAGCATGTTCAGTAAATTCATTTACTTGGTTGACCGAATCACCATGAACTAACTGCCTCGACTACCCAGTGCATACATTCCACTTTATTTTGTAATCACCAAAATAAAATCACGTAACTGCCACCAACACAGAACAACCTAAAGTGTAGAACTTTAAATAGGAAGTGTTCCTGTTGTGTCTAGTTCATACTGTCTAGACACAATGAGGTAGCTAGGTGCACGCTAAACTAACGCAGACGGGCTTGAAGTTCTGGAACATGAGACTTATTAATGAATAAGAAGAAAAGTACGTAGCGTTTTAATACTTATCTTTAATTCTCTTGTTGGAATACATCTCTCTTGAATATTAGTAAGCTATAAGCACTGATACAAATGGCGCCTTGCTAGATCGTAGCTATGGACTAAGCTGAAGGCTATTCTATCTGTCTCTCGGCAAATGAGAGGAAGACTTGGTAGGTCTAGTCGCAAGCAATGTCGTCCGTACAACTGGGGCGAGGTCTATTCCGTGTCTTGTGACCTGCCATGTGGTGGCGCTAGGTTTGCGATCACACAGTGGCGACACGCGGGTCCGACATGTACTAAGGACCGCGGCCGATTTAAGTTACCACCTAGCAAGTGTGGTGTCTAGCGGTGACACCACATTCCTCCCCCGCAAATCGGCGAACGGTCGTGAGATAAGGCTTCCGCCCGCCGTGGGGAGGACCCCATGTTGACGTATGCGATGAGGTGGGGAGCCTAACAACAGGCGAGGCTGTGCCACCCGCACCCTGCCATTCGGTCCGAGGGGAGCTAGGAAACGCCTGCAAACCTAGTCCAGGGTGCACGTCAACATGAGGTGTATGCGCACGTAATGAGACAGGAGGGGCCGAAGGGTCGACCTCCATGTGGTCGGAGCACCCGACGGGCGAAGACGACATCTGGTCCGGAGCGGGCAAGAGGTCCATGGCGGAGGACGGCTGGTCACGGGAAGCGAGCGGCGGCGCGTGACCCAGGGAGGCGCCAGGCGGTTGCAGCGATGCGTCCACTGCGGGCGGCGCCGGCGGCGGCTGCGGCGGCTGCTGCGGCGGCGGCGCGACGCCATGGGGCAAAATGGAAGGCAGCGTCGGGAACACCTGGGGATGAGGCGAGCCAGTAGATGGGTCCCCAAGGCGCTGACCTGACGGCTCCGTCGCTGAAAGCAGACGGGGAGCGGCAGAACCCAGGCGACGACAGAGGCGCAGCTGAATGAGATGCCGACGCACCTCACCAGAGGCCCCCAAAACCAAATACATCGCGCGGCCGAGGCAGCGAAGAATGCGCCCTGCGAGCCAACGCTGTGAACCGCGATAGTTGCGATAATAGACAACGTCGCCAGGAGCAAAAACCGGAGTCTGCCGCTGCACAGGAACCGGATGTGGCGGATGCAGCAAAGACATCAAGGTGCGAGGAGAACGACCATGGAGCAACTCAGCCGGCGAGCGACCATCGCGGGGCTGAGAGCGATATGAAGACAAAAAGAGCAACAAAGCGTCCTCCCGAGAATGCGACTCTTTCAATTTCAACATCTGTGACTTGAAAGTCCGGACCAATCGTTCAGCGGCACCGTTTGACTGAGGCGAAAACGGCGCGGATGTCAGATGTTGAATACCATTGGCCTTGCAGAATGACTGAAATTCTGCGGACATGAATTGTGGGCCATTGTCGGAAACAATAGTCTGCGGAAGACCTTCAATGCAAAAGATAGCAGACAATTCTTGGATTGTGGCAGAAGACGTCGTGGAAGACATCCGGACAACAAAAGGAAAATTACTGAAAGCATCGACCACAACCAACCATCGAGCATTCCAGAATGGACCAGCAAAATCGATGTGCAAGCGTTGCCAAGGGGAAGTGGCTGTCGGCCATGCAAAGAATTTCCGCGGCGGTGCGGATTGTTGTTCGGCACACGCCACGCAAGAAGAGCACATATTCGTAATCGCAGCATCGATTCCGAACCAAGTACAGTGCTGACGAGCAAGTTGTTTCGTACGCACTATACCCCAATGTCCTTGGTGAAGAAGCTTTAAGACAGAGGACTGTAACGAACGTGGGACTACGACTCGGGATTGATCATTATCGGAACGCAACAACAAAACACCACGTCGGACAAAAAGTCTCTCCTTGTGAGCAAAAAAACGGCGAACCAAAGGATCCTCGATCCGTGACTTTGACAAGGGCCATTGCGTAGCAACAAAACGCAAAACAGTAGCAAGGACAGGGTCAGCAGCTGTGGCTGTAGCGACACGACGAAAATCAATCGGAAACGATTCGACCACGTCATCGGTTTCCGAATCAATGAACATGCAAGCAAGTTCGGAAGAATCGAATGCTTTATCCTCAGCAACAGGCAAACGGGACAACGCATCAGCGTTTCCGTGCTTAGCAGTGGACCGATACAAGATATCGTAGCGGTACTGCGAGAGAAAAAGTGACCAGCGAATGAATTTCTGCGCTGTACGTGGAGGGACAGGCTTGTTCGGATGAAAAAGCGATGTCAAAGGTTTGTGGTCCGTGATGATGGTAAAGTGACGACCATACAAGAAGTCATGGAACTTGGTAACACCAAACACGAGAGCTAAAGCTTCTTTCTCTATTTGTGAATAATGTCTTTGCGCAGAGGAGAGCAATTTGGACGCAAAGGCAATAGGGCGATCATGCGAGCCATCCTTGTGCGCAAGCACAGCACCGATCCCGAATTCCGAAGCATCTACCATCAACAAAAGGGGTTTTCGGGGATCGAATGGCGTAAGGCAAGTATTTGAAAGACGAACGGAACACCTTTACGGCGTAAGCGATGAAGCGGAGCTGAAATGGAAGAAGCATTGCGCACAAACTTTGCATAATAATGAATTTTACCCAGCACACTCTGTAGCTGTTTCAAATCTTGCGGAGCAGGTAAGTCCTGTATGGCACGGAGGTGCTCTGGACTCGGATGTATACCTTGGGCATTTATGACATGCCCCAGGTAGGGTAAGTCCCGAGCAAAAAACACACATTTGTCCTTCCTCAAGCGAAGACCATTTTGACGCAAGACCTGAAATAATGTTCGGAGATTTTGCAAATGTTCGGCTTCTGTCTTTCCTGAGATCACAATATCGTCCAGATAGTTCGCAGCAGTAGGGACCGACGCACACACAGTTTGTAAATATTGCTGAAACAATGCAGGGGCGGATGCACACCCGAACGGCAGTCTTTTGAAGCGATACAAGCCAAGATGCGTGTTGACCACCAAGACGCGCTGGGATTCTTCGTCCACAGGTATTTGCAAGTACGCATCTGCGAGGTCCAATTTGGAAAAGTATTTGCCCGGGCACAGTTTGTCAAAAAGATCTTCCGGGCGGGGCAAAGGAAAAGTTGCAGTCACAAGTTGTGGATTCACAGTTGCCTTGAAGTCCACACAAAGTCTCAATTTTCCGGAAGGTTTCGGCAAAATTACTAAGGGTGAGGCCCAGAGAGAAGCCTGCACACGTTCAATTACACCTTGAGATTCTAAATCATGCAATGTTCTTGCGACCTCATCACGCAATGCGTGGGGAACATTGCGCGCTCTGAAAAATTTCGGTTGCGCGTTGTCTTTCAGTTCCAAATGTGCTTCATAGTTCTTAGCGCAACCAAGGCCCGGTGCAAAAATGTCTGCAAATTCTTCACAAAGACTAGAAACACTGGCGGAAGGCACAGTCGGATTCACTGATAGGACCTGATTTACTATAGACATATTAAACAATTGAAATAAATCTAAACCAAACAAGTTCACTGCACTAGAAGTAGAACGAAGAACGTAAAATGACACAAGTTTTGTTTGTCCCTTGTATGTGGCAAGAAGGCTGCACTGTCCTAACACAGGTATATGCTGTCCTGAGCAACTAGTGAACTTAACCTTTGCGGCACGCAATGGCGGTTGGCCCAGTTGTATGTACGTGTCGTGATTGAGCAATGAAACTGCAGCTCCGGTATCGAGCTGGAATGGTATCACTTTGCCTTCAAAGTCTAAGTCCACAAAAAGTTTATTGTCCTGCTGACGACAAGAGCGACTGTCACGTGCAATTTGAACTGATACAGGTACAGAAGCACTTGCGACTGTACGGGATTTTCGGCGACGTCGACGCACACTTTGGGTGGGACGAACACAGTCACTGATAGCGAAAGTGTCACTGGACGGGTGGGAATGAACTACATGAATGTCAATGGGTGAAGGTCCACGAGCCTGATTGTCCTGGGTTCGATTCCGGCGCGAAGCAAAAGGCCTGGAATTTGTGTGATTGTCTGATCTAAGCTTTTTCTGGCAAACACTTTGAACATGTCCTTTCTTTCGACAGTAAAAGCAAATAGCTTGGCGTGACGGGCAATTTTCACGCGAATGTCTAGTTGCACACCGCGGGCATGATTTCACTGCAGTTGCTTGCTTACGCGGCGCACGTGTTTGCAAGGTAGGCTGCCGCTGCTGCGATGGGCGCGAGGGCCGCTTAGCGTCCCGTGCAGCGGGCCCGGCGGGCCGGTTAATGTGACACACTGCTGGCGAAGTTTCAAAAGATGCCTGAGCAAAGTCAAGTGTGTCTTGCCTATCCAATATGTCTATCACTTGTTGAAGGGAGGGATTAACTAGTTTCAAAATCTGTTCCCTTATGCGAACATCAGAAACGTTCTGTGCTATTGCATCACGCACCATTGTATCTGAATAAGGAAGTCCACAGTCACATTCAAAGGCACACTCCCTAGTAAGTCCTTGCAAAGTTGCAACCCACTCCCTATTAGTCTGACCGGCCGTACGTTTTGTACGAAAGAACGTATACCGTTTTGCAACTACATTTACTGTTTCTTTGAAATAGGCATCTAAAGCAGACAAAATTTCGTCGTAGGACAGAGTTGCTACGTCGCGTCGGGGAAACAATTTCACTATCACATGGTAGGTAGACACACCGACACAAGAAAGCAAAAACGGCTGCCGCTCTTTACCTTGAATTCTGTAGGCTGCTAGATGGAAGGCAAATTGTCGGGACCATTCAGTCCACGACTCTTGAGCTGCGTCAAAACTACGAAACGGTGGTGCAACAGCGTTTTGTGGCAGCGGTAGCGAAGAAGCGGCGGCTGCCGCATCGGTTTGCAGCGCACGTTGACCCTGGACGAGCTGTCCAAGGGCTTCCAATAACGCCTGCGTCTGCTGATTCTGCAAGCGAAAAAATTCGGACAGTACATCTGGAGATTGTGGCGAAGCCATGACACAAACGAAGTAATACAAACTCTTTTACTCGTCGCCAAATAATGTTGTGTCTAGTTCATACTGTCTAGACACAATGGCTCTGAGCACTATGGGACTTAACATCTATGGTCATCAGTCCCCTAGAACTTAGAACTACTTAAACCTAACTAACCTAAGGACAGCACACAACACCCAGCCATCACGAGGCAGAGAAAATCCCTGACCCCGCCGGGAATCGAACCCGGGAACCCGGGCGTGGGAAGCGAGAACGCTACCGCACGACCACGAGATGCGGGCTGTCTAGACACAATGAGGTAGCTAGGTGCACGCTAAACTAACGCAGACGGGCTTGAAGTTCTGGAACATGAGACTTATTAATGAATAAGAAGAAAAGTACGTAGCGTTTTAATACTTATCTTTAATTCTCTTGTTGGAATACATCTCTCTTGAATATTAGTAAGCTATAAGCACTGATACAAATGGCGCCTTGCTAGGTCGTAGCTATGGACTAAGCTGAAGGCTATTCTATCTGTCTCTCGGCAAATGAGAGGAAGACTTGGTAGGTCTAGTCGCAAGCAATGTCGTCCGTACAACTGGGGCGAGGTCTATTCCGTGTCTTGTGACCTGCCATGTGGTGGCGCTAGGTTTGCGATCACACAGTGGCGACACGCGGGTCCGACATGTACTAAGGACCGCGGCCGATTTAAGTTACCACCTAGCAAGTGTGGTGTCTAGCGGTGACACCACAGTTCCTTTCCACTTGAGCTGCTGTATCTGTTTGTTGAAAACATCGTGCAGTGAAAAAGAAAAGGTATAACTGTTTGTCTCTCATAAGTATTCACCTGGCCATATGCATTATCCCACAGCCCCGTGGAATGCAGAAGTTCTGGAGGAATTGTTGTTGAGCTCTGGAGCTGTAGTAGCTACGTGTCAGCTAGTAGTGTAATGGTAAGTACTGTGCACGGTATATAAGATGTCGCAAGTTCGAGTACATTCACTGCTATCCTTTTTAAAACGCAGTTCTGCTGTCTGATAAGGTTATCAGTCTAATGGAACTTGTAACATAATTCCCTTCACTTCTCAACCCAAAATAGTCGCAGGTGGGGAAAGGGCTAACTTCTGCGACATTTTATTCTTTTCCGGTTTAATAGACAACCAGGCAGCAGATGCATCTCGAAACTTTTATATTATGTATGGGTAGAGCGCATCGTGCCAAATTACGTTGGAAAAGTATTTTCTACATTAGCTGTCGTCTGGTAGTGGCATTTTATTCTTCTTCAAACCTTGGTTGCCAGCTTTAACTCAGAACATGTTTTCTACATGGATGAAATCAATAAACCGCATGTGCATTTTCATACTGTTATAGATGACATCAGAGAATTCGCATATATCGTTGATGATTAATTTCTCTCTCATGTTTACTATTGTTTTAACAACACTAAAGGAAACCTTACGAAAATTGCGAGCTCTAGTATAAGAAATGTAATAAAACTAGCCACAATAACCTTACAAATGGTTCAAATGGCTCTGAGCACTATGGGACTTAACATCTACGGTCATCAGTCCCCTAGAACTTTGAACTACGTAAACCTAACTAACCTAAGGACATGACACAACACCCAGCCATCACAAGGCAGAGAAAATCCCTGACCTCGCCGGGAATCGAACCCGGGAACCCGGCCGTGGGAAGCGAGAACGCTACCACACGACCACGAGCTGCGAATAACCTTACACCGAAAGTCTGTTGTAATAAAACTGAGTATCTGTACACGAGCGTGCCTCTATCGACACGAATTGGTAAAATACTACTCACTTAGATTTTGATGGGGTCTGTGTTTAATTGGTATGCTGTGTCATATTCAAGAGGAAAGTATTTTCTTGCGATTTCCTTATCGATGTTTGATCTGACTGTTTGTAGCTTTTTCACAGAAGGAATAAAAACGCTACACTCAGTGAGACTGGAACTGCGAACCATAACAGACGCTTTTTCACAGGTCAGCACGTTACCACAGAGCTGGCGAAGAAGTATGTGTGTTGCCTTCCTCTTACGAGACTAATAGTGCCTAGAACTCGTAAACCGCTATTTGGATGATGAGATTAGTTGCGATTTCCACGTGCAACTACTTCCCTGGGCTGAAAACCGTAAATGTACAATCTTTTTTTACACCTCAATCGATAATAACTCAGATTATTCAATGGAAATGACAAGTAAAATCAAGTGAACTTTGAGGCTTAATTCAGTGCACACCAGGAAGTAACTCGTCGATCACAGAGTTGCCAAACATACATTGCCTTGTCGCCAAATCTCAGTTACAATACAAGCAGGAAGAAGGCGAACCGATGTGATCCCACAGCAGGCTGGGAAGTGACAATAGCTGGTGTCTCCAAGTCGCGGCTACTACGGCATTGAAATGTAATGCGTCTGATTCGCATTTCTGTAACTAGGTTTAGGGACTGGAGCGTAGTTACCAATAGTACTCAGAACTGACTGCAAACTAAGCATCATCAATGAGTAACACTCATAGTTGTTTTTATATTTCTGTCGTAAGTGTACTCAAAACTAAGAAACTCATTCACAGACGTTTTCGTGCCTCGCCGATAGTCGAATGTGTGTGTGTGTTTATGCGTGACAGAGAGATCTATGAAACAAGAATTAATCTAATCTAGTCATATCATATTGATGACTAGCCATGAAGAGTCATGAATTACCGAAATTTTTGCCAATACCAGTAACCAAATCTAAACTTGAAAATAAAAGTCGACAATTTTTGTAATGAACCGGGACTTCTATCAAGACCCTTTCGGCCCTGTTAACTAACCACGAAAGATGTCTGATATACCTGTATTCTGAAGTAACAAAGTGTGCATGCATGTAATTATGAAGTGCATGATGTGAAGTTCTGTGACGGAGATACGAACCCAACACGCAATCGGATTGTTAACTAAGTAAAATCAAATGTTATGTATCGGTTTTTCTTACCAGCTGCTAGGTGTTTGATTCTAAAATAAGGATACAAACTTTTGTGCCTAAGCGACAATCGAACTGCACACCTACCGTGCATACACGAATATAGCTTAAGTATCAGTTGTTTACTCACCAATAGTAAGATGTGTGCATGTTTGACCAGAAATAACGGCACCTAATGTGATTCTTGGCAACACATGAACAGAAATTAAAAACGCACGATAATTTTCACTAACAGGCCGGTGTTCACGTGATAGGGCTTGAAATGAAATTATGAATATTATTGTACCGTATCAGGATTCGAACCAACATACTTTCCTTTGGAGGAAACCTAGAGAAGATTGCAAAATAAAGTTGAATGAATGCACTGGGTAGCCGAGGCAGTTAGTTCATGGTGATTCGGTCAACCAAGTAAATGAATTTACTGAACATGCTGCAAATTGATACAGGGAGCCTGTGTGTCAGATGTCTAAGCCAGTGTGGCACAAAGGCATTAGATAGAAAATGAGCCACTGAGAAAAGAATTTGGTGGTCTGTTGGGATGATGATAGGTTCATATATCTATGGTCTGGGTTCGATTCCAGTTTTGGTCGATGGTTTTAGATAGGGAGAGACAGATTCCATTCTCTTCTGGCTACACCAAGTGAAGAAAATATAATGGCATTGTGGTCTGAAATTCACATTAAAAATGATATTCCTTCTCTACCAAGTAGACGTTAGGTGGAGCCACAATAAAGTCTGGAGTGGCGACATGTAGAAACTCTATCACCAGTAACCATTCTTATACTAGTTATTTATTTCTAGTGACGAAACAAACGCTATGTAGGCTCACAGGACACTTATTCCATCTTTTATCTGAGCTTCTGTATGTCGATAAAATTGGTTCTGAACTGGGAATGCAACTCAGACCACCCATAATGTGGAATTTGATCCCTTCGTCACAATACAGCTCGGCTACAATTTGTTGTTTGTTCAAAACTGCAGATTACTCAACATCTCCACATATTGCGCGTGAATGGGTTCGAATCCTAGCCCAGCTCTAAAGATTTCATTATGTATTATCAAGCTCTAGCATGAGAACACCTATCTGCTGGTGGATAATAATTTCGATTTTTAATGTGTTTTCATTCGTTGTCAACACTAACGATATTTGACGTTTTTGACTCCCGTTGAGACATAGAACTATTTGCGAGATCACTGTAAGTTCAAGATGTTATTCCGAGCTGCTGGTGGAGAAAAATTCGGTAGCTGACGACTCTTTGTGTGTAGTCAACAACGATATGTGTGGAGCTCTATTCCCAGTCAGCACTGAACTCTTCGTCACATTATTTCTAGTTCAAACATGCTCACATGTCGCTGCTGGTGCAACAAACCCATATTAACGTTTGTTTTCTCTAGAATATAACAGCGATAGGTACCCGGTTGGAGTCCTGCGAAGGAAAAAATTAATGTTTCGTCTCGTCATTTCCGTGAAGACATCTAGCTACTGCCGAGAAAGTCCGATATGTCATAGTTGATTGTGTTTCGTTAGCTATCCGATTAGATTCTGGGTTCGAATCCCTGTCCAACACAAAGCTTTACCTCACGGCATTTCAAGTACGTTACTTGTTAAGAAGCAATAATTAACATCTCTCGTACTTCGTTAACAGGGACAATAGGTACTGGGTAGGAATTCGCGTACGTTAAAAATGTTTGCGTTATGTAATTTAAAGTTGGTATTTGCTAATTGATACTGTCTGTATGCCTAATTGATACTCTCTGTATGCCTAATCAGGATTGACTGATATTTTCCGTCAGTCACGAAATGTTTCCTTAGTCTGCATGACCTGGGTTTGAATCCATATGCAGAACGAGACGGTTCGTCGTGTCATTTGAAGTTCATACATATTCTCAACTAGCTGCTCGTGAATAACAAAATTTTTGATGTCATTTTGTGTTAAGTAATAAGTAAGGTATGTTTCTTTGAAGAGGAAATTATGAATACGACGAACTTACTACGTGCATTACCTATCTGACGTAATAATGAGAGTGGTAACATTTTAGGTATGTCATTTATTGTAATAAATGTGAGCTTACAACCGTTAAGGACAGTCTTACCTGTGATAAGATGTTCCCTGATATTGGTAGTATCGTAGTATTACTTTACATCTTGAGCTATTGCGATACTGAGCGGTGTTTTCTAGTGGTGACTTGTTGGAACCATTTTCAATAGTCAAACGACTGTACCAAGGAGCGATTAGAGGACTTGCTAGACAACTGCGTTATGTGGGTTGCATGCGAATCAGGCGAAATGCAATTCAGGTCGTTCGGATACTTTTGAGCATGAGTGTACATGAATGTATAAACACCTGTGGATGGGCACAAGCCCGAAACCAGTCATGTGACAAATAAACAATCTTCTACAGATTATCAAGGGGTGTTTTTCATTCCATCCTCGTTCTTCTTCCAGTTCCTGAACGATGTGGAGTTTCCGTAATTTTCCCAATATGAAACAGCACCACAACTTCTCATAACGTCTTTCACTACTGCCTTGTGTTGCCGGAGAAAACTTCGTTTGGCTTTGGCCTTAAACGTCATACATGGTTTGCAGAGCTATGACAGTATGTTCCCATTCCCACCGAGTGGTCAAAACAGACAGTCATGTTGCATTAAATCAGCCCACCCTGTTCCCCCACACGTTCCAGAAGGTCTTAGACATAGCGCTCTCCGACTTCTGCTCAGTTCGACTTACACTGCAGTGGTCACATGGACAAAGCTGCAGCGAGGGTGGAACAGAAACTGAGGGTCAAAAAATGGCTCTGAGCTGTATGGTACTTAACATCTATGGTCATTAGTCTCCTAGAACGTAGAACTACTTAAACCTAACTAACGTAAGGACAGCACACAACACCCAGTCATCACGAGGCAGAGAAAATCCCTGACCCCGCCGGGAATCGAACCCGGGAAACCGGGCGCGGGTAGCGAGAACGCTACTTCACGACCACGAGCTGCGGACAGAAACTGAGGACCAGTTACAAGATGCATAGGGGGTGTCTAAAACTATGTTGGAGTTTTACTGCAGCAGAATGGTTTGAAAAAGGTGACTCGCTTCGAGATATGAGTGTACCACGAATTTGATTCACTAGTTGCTGGAATCATTAAAAGACGTCTTCATAGGATCCAACGCAGGTACATGGTTGAATGGAAAGACTTCTTTCCAAATCGCAGACAGCTTTTCCAACAGAGAGCGTAACGCAATCAGCGACTCTTGGGTGTTCCTGTAGAAGCAAGACCACTTTTATGAAGGATGTCGGTAACATAGTCATTGTGATCGTGTTTTAAATAACGTGGTCCTTACACACATGCACATCCATGACTGCGATTGTGGTCACTGCGGTGGGTTTCATCGACTTCTGGCCATTGGCGCTGGCAGTGAATTAGGAGCTTAGTGCACTGGTTGCGCGTGAGCACACGGGTTGTGTAAGTGTCCCAGCGATCTCTGATATCTACCCATGGCAATTCCTGCTATGAACTGGACCGTGGTTTAAGTGTGTTGTTTTTAGTACTTCTCAATATATCGCAGTGAACTCTGTGTTGCGGTAGTATTTGCTATTGTCTCTATTCTATCACGCAGTAGAACCTTTGCTCCCTCCTTATTCATTCTGGTGTAACTGAGAAAACCAGTCAGCTTAAGAATTCTGTAGGACTTTCAAAAACCCAATCACGACGTCAGATTCCCGAATGATCAATTTGTTATTTCCTATAGTTGTGTTGTGAGCACACATCCGTTGGCTACAGGCAGGCATGACCTCCACGGGTGTGGTTCTCTCTTCTGGCCGGTGAGGGCGGCAGCTACTCTATAGCATGAGAACGGCGTGCGCATCGCGATCGCTGGTTTGTGTGATCAGTAGGATTTTTTTTACCAATATGTTTAGTGGAACATTATGGTGGAGGAGGGCGTTTGAGTTCTCAAACGTTGGCGCGTACAAGACCTCAGACATGCATTACTGCTACAATCTACTTGGGGTGGAAATTTCATTATTTAATTTGCATAATGTTTGTGTGTTATCCTGAAATGTTGAAAATGCGTTTTATTATGAAGAAGAATCGTCATAAGTTGGAGGTGAGTGTTTTAAGCTATCTATTTGACTCCTGTAAATTGTTAAACAATTTGTTTGAAAGGGTAGTGCAAATGGCTTATTTAACTCTATTTTTGATATCGAATTAGCGTCGGCTCTCCCTTTGTCTCCAGCATTAGCCAACATGAACACTGTACTCTGATGATGTTTCGGTACTTTAGTTCATAGAGACAAACAGGGTGCAGCATCTTGAGAAAGATAGAGACATGAAGCGAGTCAGGACTTTTCGACGAACAAAATGCAGCCATCAGCAGAATGCTGCCACTTGATGCTTTGTTTGGTTTATTTGGACGCTGTGTGATCAAAGGCGGCTGATATGCGGTCCGTGGTCGATGGTATTTACTAAAGTGATCTGGGCGGTTTTGACCTTCATGGCGGTGGCTTGGTGACAGACACAAGCATGGGTAACCCTAAATGATGGCTGCTATACCGCACTTCATTCCATTCAAGGTTTTTCGAGCTCTTTTGCACGGTTTAACTCTCAGTGTAATATGACTGCTGTATGATTCATGCACCCGTGGTCTAGAGATAACGCCTTTGATTTGTAATCAAAACGTCTTCGGTCCTGGGTTCGAATCCCGCCGCTGCTTAAATATTGATTAATAATCAGTATTGGCGGCTTAAGACTTCCGGCACAAGAAGCCACCATCAAAGAAGGCGGAGGAGCGGACAGAGGTTCAGGCCCCCCTCTTGCTCTAGGGGTGGGAAACAGCCCCTAAAAGGCGGAAAAATCAGCAATGATCACTGGCATGAGGATGCGGAAGGTAATGAAAACCACTGCATTAAAGACGCATAACGTGTATCCACAGGACGTGTGGCTTGTAATTGATGAAGTGTCATGATGATCCCTCCATTGGCAAAAGATTCAGGAATAGTCCCCCATTTGGATATCTGGGAGGGGAGTGCCAAGGGGGCGGTTACCATGAGAAAATGATCGAATAATCAACGAAAGGATAACGTTCTAAGAGTCTGGGCGTGGAACGTCAGAAGCTTGAACGTGGTAGGGAAGCAAGAAATCTGAAAAATGAAATGCACAGGCTCAATCTACGTAGATATAGTATGGGTCAGTGAGGTAAATGGAAAAAAGACAAGGATTTCTGGTCAGATGAGTATAAGATAATATCAACAACGGCAGAAGGATTCGTTATGAATAGGAGGGTAGGGCAGAGAGTGAGTTACTGTGAACAGTTCAGTGACAGGGTTGTTCTTATCAGAATCGACAGCAAACCAAAACTGAGAACGATAGTTCAGGTATACATGCCGACATCGCAAGCTGAAAATGAAGAGATAGAGAAAGTGTAGGAGGATATTGAAAGGCTAATACAGTATGTAAAGGGGGATGAAAATCTAATAGTTGTGAGGGACTGGAATGCAGGAACAGAATAAAAGGTTACGGGAGAATATGGGCTTGCGACAAGCAATAAAAGACGAGAAAGACTAATTGAGTTCTGTAAAAAGTTTCAGCTAGTAATAGCGAATACTCTGTTCAAGAATGACAAGACAAGGAGGTATAATTTGAAAAGACAGGGTGATACGGGAAGATTTCAGTTAGATTACATCATAGTCAGACAGAGATTCTGAAATCAGATACTGGATTGTAAGGCATACCCAGGAGCAGATATAGACCCAGATCACAATATAGCAGTGATGAAGAGCTGGCTGAAGTTTAAAACATTAGTCAGGAAGAATCAGTACGCACAGAAGTGGTATACGAAAGTACTAAGGCTATAGATACAGCAATAAGGAATAGCTCAGTAGGCAGTACAGTTGAAGAGGAATGGACATCTCTAAAAAGGGCCATCACAGAAGTTGGGAAGGAAAACATAGTTAAAAAAAAGTAACCACCAAGAAATACAGAAGAAATACTTCAATTGATTGATGAAAGGAGGAAGTACAAAAATGTTCTGGGAAACTCAGGAGCAGAGAAATACAAGTCGCTGATAAATGAAATAAATAGGAGGTGCAGGGAAGCTAAGACATAATGGCTGCAGGAAAAATGGAAGACATCGAAAAATAAATGATTGTCGGAATGACAGACTCAGCATACAGGAAAATAAAAGTAATCTTCAGTGACATTAAAAGCAAAGCTTCATGGCCACAGTCAGCCGTCTTCAGGCTGCTGCCTCGTAGTGTAGTGTCAGTGGGGAGTCAGGTGCGTCGCATGGTACACCCCAGGTGTTACATGCTTCACCCACTGTCCCTGCTGTCAAGACATCTTCGTGGGTACCGGGCGCGGTTTGGCCACCCTCTCCCCAAGGGGAGTGGCGGGTTCAGTGGCGTTCGCGGCGCACGAGGCAGAGGGTCAATGTGGAGGCTTGCCGTGTGGCATCGCCCGCTCTGCCTGTGAGTGGACATGTGGCCGCTCCTTCGGCAAGGTCCCAGCAGGCACACGGGGGGAGGGGTTTATTAGTGATTGGGAGCTCGACCCTCTCCCCAATGGGAGTGGCGGGTTCAGCGGCGTGCGCGGCGCACGAGGCGAAGGTTCAATGTGGAGGCTGGCCGTGTGGCATCACCCGCTCTGCCTGTGAGTGGACATGTGGCCGCTCCTTCAGCAAGGTCTGAGCAGGCACACGGGGGGAGGGGTTTATTAGTGATTGGGAGCTCCAACGGTAGGCGGATGATGGAGCCCCTTAGGGAAATAGCGGAAAGGTCAGGGAAGAAGGTCAGTGTTCACTCTGTCTGCTTGCCGGGGGGGGGGCGGGGGAGAAGGGGTCTCATCCGAGATGTGGAGGAAGCCCTGCCGGCGGCGATAGAGAGCACTGGGTGCACCCGACTGCAAATCGTAGCTCATGTTGGCACCAATGACTCCTGCTGTATGGGTTCAGAGGTCATCCTCATTTCATACAGGCGGTTGGCGGAGTTGGTGAAGGCGGAAAGCCTCGCTCGCACGGTGGAATCTGAGCTAACTATTTGTAGTATCGTTCCCAGAACCGATCGCGGTCGTCTGGTTTGGAGCCGAGTGGAAGGCTTAAACCAGAGGCTCAAACGATTCTGCGGAGATCTAGGGTGCACATTTCTCGACCTCCGGTATTGGGTGGAGAAATATATGGTCCCCCTGAATAAAATGGTTCAAATGGCTCTGAGCACTATGGGACTTAACTTCTGAGGTCATCAGTCCCCTAGAACTTAGAACTACTTAAACCTAACTAACCTAAGAACATCACACACATCCATGCCCGAGGCAGGATTCGAACCTGCGACCGTAGCGGTCTCGCGGTTCCAGACTGTAGCGCCTAGATCCGCTCGGCCACCCCGGCCGGCCTCCCCCTGAATAGGTCAGGTGTGCACTACACGCAGGAAGCGGCTACAAGGGTAGCGGAGTACGTGTGGAGTGCACATGTGGGTTTTTTATGTTAGAGAATTCCCTCCCTAGGCACGACAAGACCCCTCCTGAGGCACGGCAAGGTAGGAGTAGGCAAAATGCAACAGTGAATAACAATATTAATCTGCTAATAGTAAACTGCAGGAGCGTCTATAGAGAGATACCAGAACTGCTCTCATTAATAAACGGTCATAATGCCCACATAGTAACAGGGACAGAAAGTTGGCTGAAACCAGACGTAAACAGTAATGAAATTCTAAACTCAGATTGGAATGTATACCACAGAGACAGGCTGGACAGTGAAGGGGGGGGGGGGGGGGGGGCGAAGTGGGAGGCGTGTTTATAGCGATAAGAAGTGCAATAGTATCGAAGGAAATTGATGGAGATCCGAAATGTGAAATAATATGGGTGAAGGTCACGGTTAAAGCAGGCTCAGACATGGTAACTGGATGTCTCTATAGGCCCCCTGGCTCAGCAGCTGTTGTGGCTGAGCACCTGAAGGATAATTTGGAAAATATTTCAAGTAGATTTCCCCACCATGTTATAGTTCTGGGTGGAGATTTCAATTTGCCGGATATAGACAGGGAGACTTAAACATTCATAATGGGTGGCAGGAACAAAGAATCCAGTGAAATTTTTTTAAGTGCTTTATCTGAAAACTACCTTGAGCAGTTAAACAGAGAACCGACTCGTGGCGATAACATATTATACCTTCTGGTGACAAACAGACCCGAACTATTTGAAACAGTAAACGCAGAACAGGGAATCAGCGATCATAAAGCGGTTACTGCATCGATAATTTCAGCCGTAAATAGAAATATTAAAAAAGGTAGGGAGATTTTTCTGTTTAGCAAAAGTGACAAAAAGCAGATTTCAGAGTACCTGGTGCCTCAACACAAAAGTTTTCTCTCAAGTACAGATAGTGTTGAGGATCAGTGGACAAAGTTCAAAACCATCGTACAATATGTGTTAGATGAGTATGTGCCAAGCGAGATCATAAGAGATGGAAAAGAGCCACCGTGGTACGACGACCGAGTTAGAAAACTGCTGCGGAAGCAAAGGGAACTTCACAGCAAACATAAACATAGCCAAAGCCTTGCAGACAAACAAAAATTACACGAAGCGAAATATAGTGTGAGGAGGGCTATGCGAGAGGCGTTCAATGAATTCGAAAGTATAGTTCTATGTACTGACTTGGCAGAAAATCCTAAGAAATTTTGGTCTTATGTCAAAGCGGTAGGTGGATCAAAACAAAATGTCCAGACACTCTGTGACCAAAATGGTACTGAAACATAGGATGACAGACTAAAGGCCGAAATACTAAATGTCTTTTTCCAAAACTGTTTCACAGAGGAAGACTGCACTGTAGTTCCTTCTCTAGATTGTCGCACAGATGACAAAATTGTAGATATCGAAATAGACGACAGAGGGATAGAGAAGCAATTAAAATCGCTCAAAAGAGGAAAGGTTGCTGGACCTGATGGGATACCAGTTCGATTTTACACAGAGTACGCGAAGGAACTTGCCCCCCTTCCTGCAACGGTGTACAGTAGGTCTCTAGAAGAGCGTAACGTTCCAAAGGATTGGGAAAGGGCACAGGTCATCCCCGATTTAAAGAAGGGACGTCGAACAGATGTGCAGAACTATGGACCTATATCTGTAACGTCGATCAGTTGTAGAATTTTGGAACACGTATTATGTTCGAGTATAATGACTTTTCTGGAGACTAGAAATCTACTCTGTAGGAATCAGCATGGGTTTCGAAAATGACGATCGTGTGAAACCCAGCTCGCGCTATTCGTCCACGAGACTCAGAGGGCCATAAACATGGGTTCCCAGGTAGATGCCATGTTTCTTGACTTCCGCAAGGCGTTCGATACAGTTCCCCACAGTCGTTTAATGAACAAAGTAAGAGCATATGGACTATCAGACCAATTGCGTAATTGGAGTGAAGAGTTCCTAGATAACAGAACGCAGCATACCATTCTCAATGGAGAGAAGTCTTCCGAAGTAAGAGTGATTTCAGGTGTGCCGCATAAATGACCTTGTGGATAAAATCGGAAGTTCGCTGAGGCTTTTTGCGGATGATGCTGTCGTATATCGAGAGGTTGTTACAATGGAAAATTGTATTGAGATGCAGGAGAATCTGCAGCGAATTGACGCACGGTGCAGGGAATGGCGATTGAATCTCAATGTAGACAAGTGTAATGTGCTGCGAATACATAGAAAGAAAGATCCCTTATCATTTAGCTACAATGTAGCAGGTCAGCAACTGGAAGCAGTTAATTCCATAAATTATCTGGGAGTAGGCATTAGGAGTGATTTAAAGTGGAATGATCATATAAAGTTGATCGTCGGTAAAGCAGATGCCAGACTGAGATTCATTGGAAGAATCCTAAGGAAATGCAATCCGAAACCAAAGGAAGTAGGTTACAGTACGCTTGTTCGCCCACTGCTTGAATACTGCTCAGCAGTGTGGGATCCATACCAGATAGGGTTGATAGAAGAGATAGAGAAGATCCAACGGAGAGCAGCGCGCTTCGTTACGGGATCATTTAGTAATCGCGAAAGCGTACGGAGATGATAGATAAACTCCAGTGGAAGACCCTACAGGAGAGACGTTCAGTAGCTCGGTACGCGCTTTTGTTGAAGTTTCGAGAACATACCTTCACCGAGGAGTCAAGCAGTATATTGGTGCCTCCTATGTATATCTCGCGAAGAGTCCTTGAGGATAAAATCAGAGAGATTAGAGCCCACACAGAGGCATACCGACAATCCTTCTTTCCACGAACAATACGAGACTGGAATAGAAGAGACAACCGATAGAGGTACTCAAGGTACCCTCCGCCACACACCGTCAGGTGGCTTGCGGAGTATGGATGTTGATGTAGATGTATAAAGGTGACATTGTTGAGATTGCAACGGGAATTCCACTGTTAAATGCAGAGGTGAGAGCAGATAGGTGGAAAGAATGCATTGAAAGCCTCTATGAGGGGAAAGATTTAGCTGATGTGATAGAAGATAGAAATAGGAGTCGATTTAGAAGAGATAGGGGCTCCAGTATTAGAATCAGAGTTTATAAGAGCTTTGGAGGACTTAAGATTAAATAATCCAGAAGAGATAGATAACATTCCATAAGAATTTCTATAGTGGCAACAAGACGACTATTCACGTTGGTGTGTAGAATGTATGAGTTTGGCAACATACCATCTGACTTTCTGGAAAAGCATCATCCACACAATTCCGAAGATGGCAAGAGCTGACAAGTGCAAGAATTATCACACAATCAGCTTAACAGCTCATGTACCCAAGTTGCTTACAAGAATAATATTCCGAAGAATGGGAAAAAAATTGAGAATGCACTAGATGATGATCACTTTGGCATTAGGAGAGGTAAATGCACGAGAGAGAGAATTCTGATGTTGCGGTTAATAATAGAAACAAGACTAAAGGAAAATCAAGACACGTTTATAGAATTTGTTGACCTGGAAAAAGCGTTTGACAATGTAAAGTGGTGCAAGATGTTCGAAATTCTGAAAAAACTAGGGGTAACCTACAGGGAGAGATGGGCCATATACAATATGTACAACAGCCAAGAGGGAATAATAAGAGTGGATGACCACGAACAAAGTGCTCGTATTAAGAAGGGTGTAAGACAAGGCTGTAGCCTTTCACCCCTACTGTTCAATCTGTACATCGACGAAGCAAAGAAGGAAATAAAAGAAAATTTCTAGAATGGAATTAAAATTCAAGGTAAAAGTATATCAGTGATTCGATTCACCAATGATATCGCTACCCTGACAGAAAGTGAAGAAGAATTACATGATCTGCTGAACAGAATGAACAGTCAAATGAGTACAGAGTATGGATTGAGAGTGTATCAAAGAAAGTCGAAGGTAAAGAGTAGTAGTAGAAATGAGAACAGTGAGAAACTTAAGATCAGGATTGATGGTCATGAAGTAGATGAAATTAAGGAATTCTGCTATCTAGGCTGTAGAATAACCAATGATGGATGGAGCAAGGAGGATATCCTAGCCAAGAAAAGTTTACTAATATCAAATATCAGCCGAGCGGTTCTAGGCGCTTCAGTGCGAAACTGTGCAATGGTACGGTTGCAGGTTCGAATCCTGTCTTGGGCATGGATGTGTGTGATGTCCTTAGGTTAGTTAGGTTTAAGTAGTTCCAAGTTCTAGGGGACTGATGACCTCAGAAGTTAAGTCCCATAGTGCTCAGAGCCATTTGAACCGTTTTCCCGTAGCCCTATTGCCCTACTACTATGGGCCTCCACAGAAGTCACCTAATACGTTCATGCTGACTGCCGTTCATCGGCGACAAAGTCTGGAATTTGTGTGCCAGTACCGCAACTGGACGTCCACTGAGTGGCGACAGGTGAATCATGTTAGTGCTCAATCAGTCACATGGCCACTGGCATGTCTGGCGTGAAACATTTGTTAGAAAGAACTCTGAATGCGTTATGGTCTGGAGAGTGTTTTCGTGGCGTTCCCTTGGTGAGATGTCGTTCTGGAAGGTGCACTGGATCAACCCAAGTTTGCATATATTATTGAGGACCATGTCCACACCACAAGCAATTTGTTTTTCCTCTACACAGTGGCGTGTACCAGCAGGACAATGCAGTGTGTTACACCGCTTGCATTGTACGAGGTGTGGCTAGAAAAAAAACCGGACTAGTACTGGTGAAACAATAAAACGAATGCAATAAGGCTGAAAGTCACGTGGCCTGTCACGTGACTCTCGCTCCGCCTACTGCTCGAGTTTCATCTGCCTCCTGCACTCAGTCTGCCCGTGGCGTCTGTTTTAAGTAGTTGACGTTTTGTCTGTGCGTCGGAAAATGTTGAGTGTACAGAAAGAACAGCGTGTTAACATCAAATTTTGTTTCAAACTAGGAAAATCTGCAAGTGAAACGTTTGTAATGTTACAACAAGTGTACGGCGATGATTGTTTATCGCGAACACAAGTGTTTGAGTGGTTTAAACGATTTAAAGATGGCCGCGAAGACACCAGTGATGACACTCGCACTGGCAGACCATTGTCAGCAAAAACTGATGCAAACATTGAAAAAATCGGTAAACTTGTTCGACAAGATCGCCGTTTAACAATCAGAGCAGTGTCTGAGTTAACAGGAGTTGACAAGGAAAGTGTTAGGCAGATTCTTCATGAAAGTTTCAACATGAACAAAGTGTGTTCAAAAATGGTTCCAAAGTGTCTCACAATTGAACAGAAGGAACGCCGAAGAATGATTTGTTCTCACATCCTGGAAAACATTGAAAGTGATCCCACCTTCTTACAAAATGTTATTACTTGCGATGAATTGTGGTTTTTTACTTACGATCCCGAAACTAAACGCCAATCGATGCATTGGAAAACTCCTGGTTCTCCACGACAAAAAAAATCACGAATGTCAAAATCGAAATTCAAGGCAATGATGATTGTTTTTTTTTTTTTTTTTTTTTTTTTTTGACACCAAAGGGATTGTGCACATTGATTGGGTACCAGAGGGACAAACAGTGAATCAGCATTACTACATTAGCGTCCTGGCTACCCTACGTGAGCGAGTACGGAGAAAACTGAACGATTTGTGGAGAAAAAAGTCATGGATCCTTCACCAAGACAATGCCCCAGCTCACAGTGCGTTGTCAGTGAAGACGTTTTTGGCAAAACACAACATTCCCGTCTTAGATCATCCACCGTACTCACCTGATTTGGCCCCCTGTGACTTTTTTCTTTTCCCTAAAGTCAAGTCAGCTTTGAAAAGAACTAGATTTGAGACTGTTGAAGCAGTAAAAGAAAAAGCGACGGAAGTAATGTATGGACTTACCGAAAATGATCTGCAGCATTGCTATGAACAGTGGAAAATTCGTATGGAGCGGTGTAGAGACCGAGGAGGAGAGTACATTGAAGGAGATAACATGAAATTGTAAATAAATGTTTTTTCCAGCATCAGTCCGGTTTTTTTCTAGCCGCACCTCGTATGTTCGTAGTTGTAAGAGTATCAGAATTAGTTTACCATACTTCCCTGGCCACTAAACCCCTCCAATTTAAAACCCAATCGACAATCTGTGGGACCCCCCTGTTGGGCTGTACACGCCGTGGAGCCGCAGGGGGGAAACTTAGTGCAGCTGGCCACAGCATTGGAGGTGGTATGGCTCCACGTCCCTGTCGGTACCTCCCACAATCTCAATGACTCTCTTCCTGCACATCTCGCTGTGGTTCGTGCTGCAGAAGGTGGTTACTCAGGCTTTTGCCATGTGTTCACATTAGCCTGACTGGACAGTGTATTTCTGCGATCATGCGCGAAGATTTTAATTTTGTTTTGCCCTCCATGCTATCACTGATTGTTTAATAAATATTAATAAATAAAATGTAAAAATTAATATTAATAAATATTGATATAAGCCCACTCTCGGATAGGCCCCACCCAAAACCTCTACACCCAAATCCTCCGCTGCTTTGAAAAATGTGTTGATGCAGTATAACGTTGTTTGTTAAAAAAATTCGTTATTAATTTTTCATTTCTGGTTTCGCGTTACTTTCCACTGAAGGGAGGGTCTTCTGGGGACTTCGATCCCATCTTTGTATTAAAATCACCAAGTATGACAGGAAATGTGGTGCTTCCTGAATTTTTCTGTTTTCCTATTTTCGTTCGAGTGTTCTAGCTCTTCAGAGGCTGAGTGATTTGGAGAGCAATCTTAGCATTCAGTTCAAGGATCACGTGGAATACTCTGTCTCAAATGGACATTATGATGGCGATAAGGCGTTTCTTCCTGTTGCACTGCCACTATGCGAACTATGAAGCTAAGGTAGAATATTCACTATTTCTAGGTGTATGCATTGATGAGGGGTTGAACTGGAAAAAACACACTGAAGATCTGCTGAAACGTTTGAGATCAGCTACTTATGCTATTAGGGTCATTGCAAATTTTGGCAATATACATCTGAGTAAATTAGCTTACCACGCCTATTTTCATTCTCTGCTTTCGTATGGCATCATATTCTGGGGTAACTCATCATTGAGTAAAAGAGTGTTCATAGCACAAAAGCGTGTAATCAGAATAATTGCTGGAGCTTATCCAAGATCATCCTGCAGACACTTATTTAAAGAGCTAGAGATCTTCACTGTAACCTCACAATATGTATATTCACTTATGAAATTTGTTATTAACAATCCGAACGAATTCAAAAGTAATAGCAGTGTATATGGCTACAACACTAGCAGAAAGGATGATCTTCACTACTCAAGATTAAATCTAACTTTGGCTCAGAAGGGCTTCAAATGGTTCAAATGGCTCTGAGCACTATGGGACTTAACTTCTGAGGTCATCAGTCCTCTAGAACTTAGAACTACTTAAACCTAACTAACCTAAGGACATCACACACATACATTCCCGAGGCAGGATTCGAACCTGCGACCGCAGCAGTCGCACGGCTCCAGACTGTAGCGCCTAGAACCGCTCGGCCACTCCCGCCAGCGGCTCAGAAGAGGGTAAATTATACTGCCACAAAAGTCTTTGGTCACTTACGTAATAGCATCAAAAATCTGACAGATAGCCATATAGCATTTGAAAGGATATTAAAAGAATTTCTTAATGGCAACTCCTTCTACTCATTAGATGAATTTTTGGATATAGTAAGTGGGTAATTTCCCCAGCCTCCAAAAAAAATTAAAAAAAATATTAAGCGTTATGTAATATTTTGTGTAATGTAATATCTTGTATAGACACCTTTTATTAACCTGGCACGTTCCACATCATTACGAAGTGTCGTATTCATGGTCTATGGAACAAGTATTAATCTAATCTAAAGTAGGAGGTGCCTAGACGTTAGAATAGCAGTTACTTTGCCTTTTAGCCATGTGTGACTGATAGCGAGTATATTCCATTTGATCTTCTGCATTTAGTGTTCCAAATAGACGAGATTTCCTTCAAGTATCAGGATGCTAATATTATTGTGCTGCAAAATAGAAAGATTTGTTGAAGTTGTTCCTACATCCTTTTTGTTTATTTTGTTGTTTGATTTAATTAGAAATCTGATGTTTGAAGCACCGCGAGGGGATAATAAATGTTACAAATTTGAGAAGAACGCCAACAAGCACAATTAGCTCTCAGAGTAAAAGTTAAAACGTGGTCAACGTCTGGTGTTAGTGTTGGTTCCGTTGGTCCAAGGAAGGTGCAAACTTTCGCCGTCTCGGTTCAAGGCCACAGAGAAAGAAACTCACTTCTTGTGCGACGCACCATATAGGCAGTCATTTCTTATTTTGAAACATCCTGACAGTTTACAAGGACAGGATGATTCCGCTAACCTGTTCATTTCATATCCCGAACCCTTTAAGGCTTTGTAATACTGTTTCCACCAACATCAGTTATAACAAGTACTCAATAAATAAAGTATAATCCCTTTTTATAGCTGTATTAATCACATAGTTTTCGGTATCAACTTCTCTTTTCCAAACAGAACTATGATATTTTCTGCTGCTAGTGTCATAGTTATAAAAAAGACTTCATTGGCGTTTCATTCTTCAAACTCTGATTAGTCGTTTCGGAAAAATTACAATTTTTTGAATTTAGGATTTGTTTGTTTTGAACATAACACCGATTTTTATTTTCTTCCGGTATCGGTCACAGTTGCGATATTAATAATTTATTTGTGGTGAGTGGTTTTGGGCCATCACGTCCGTTTTCAGACTATAGCTTTAGATACAAGTGTATTGATACAGTTCCCACCAATGTAAATGTGAGTAACCAAAGATTCATTATACCTCACTAGTAATCAATGCGTAAATACATAATGATAAAGTTTGTGTGAGTATATAATGTAATTTCTTCCCAAGCGTGTTTGCTTATTCAGTTGGAAATAAATATGTATACTCATACGAAGTTTATCGTTTTGTATTTATGGAATGATTACTAGCTAGAAACGGTTAACATCTCGTGACACACGTGTATATTTGTGAGAACTGTGTGATTATACTTCGTCTCAGGCCATTATCTGAAAATGTACGTCATGATCCAAAACTAGTCAACACAAAGAAATGTTTATTGTTGCAGCTGCGGCGGATACTGGAAGAAAAACAAAAATTTAATATCCTCCATCAGTATGTTGGAACTTCATGAAACTGATTTCCGTGTTAGGCGGAAGTTCCTGCTGTATACAGGACTGTCGCGATAGGCTGATGGGGTATTCTATCTTGACCTAGCTAAGAGATTCTGCTTACAAAAGCGGAACAGTGGACAAAAGTTTAATGTAAAACTAATACGAATCATATTTGGCTATGTGTGGCTGGAGCTACCCACCAACCGGAAGCCAGAAGTCATGGCATGAAAGGATGATTCATTAGCTAACTGTGGTGAGAGTTCTGTTCTTGTTTGCCTCTGAGCCTTGAAAGAAAAATGCACGACGGTAATAAGGACCAGTCACACAGTCTCCAATAACCCCGCACCAAGCGCTCATACTGCTCTGGCTACGATTTTCAACCTACCTCAGCCAGGGAAGATTCTCATCGGCCCAATAATGCACATTCTTATATTCAGCTCTCCATGATTTGTAAAGGTAGCTTCATCGCTAAGAAGAATTCTTTTGGGAAAGAACCTATTGCCCTGACGCCACATCAGAGCCTTGTGACTGAATTCCATACGTCTTCTGCTAGTGAAGTGCACATGATTCGGAGCCAACCGTTTGCAAGCAAAATGACAGCTGCCAGAACACCTATTTCGTTGACTTCGCTCTTTGCTGGCTTGCTCCTGATTCTTTTAGCAGTATTCTTTTTAGTTTATTTTATATGTCATGTTCCACTGGACCAAACTGAGGAGCAACTCTCCATGGTCATGGAACGAGTCAGTACTTGAAATTATAACATAAGAGTAATATTAGATAAAATGAAACGTACATGAATTCCACGCAGATGAAAAGCCATAAGTTTCAACAAACATAATCAACAACTTAACTCAGGAATTAGCTCATTTTTTTAAAAAAAATTTCAGGAGTTTCTCGACAGGATAGAAAGAGTGAGCCATGAGTAAACTATTTATTTTAGACTTGAGAGTGCACTGATTACTGCTAATATTTTTGGGTTCTTATGGCAGTTTACTGTAAATGGGTGTAGGAGAATACTGCATGCCTTTCTGCATAACAGTCGAGAAGGTGCGTTCGAAACACATACTGTATTTCTGAGCGAAAGTTGCTAACTCTTGGCTACAAGCTGATACTATTAACAACAAACGACATAAAAGGAAGTATGTATTGAGAGGCAAGTGTCAGAATTTTGCAGACTACTGAACAGGGTCGACAAGAGGTTCGTGAATTTTCACCACATACTGCTCGAAACGCCCGTTTCTGAGCCAAAATACCCTTTTTGAATCAGTAGAGTTACCCACAAAAATAAAATCCATACGTCTTAAGTGATTGAAAATAAGCAGAGTACTTTTCATGTTGAATTGTCACTTGTTTCAAATGCTATTCGAAAGGTAAATAAAGCAGCATGTAGTTTTTGAACAAGATCCTGACCATGGGCTTTCCACGACGGCTTACTGTCTATCTGAACTGTTCAGTTTCACTGATCATATATACATTATGTGTAACCAGAATGTCACTTTTTGTTGTGTTGTGTGTTAGAAACTGTAAAAACTGATTTAGCATCAATTTATTTTCTACGAGCCATGAACTTACGTCTTGAAACGCATTATTTGATACTGTGTCATTATTGCACACATCCTTCACTACCAAGATCAGCAAACAGAAATATTTGAGAACCAGCTATAATACTAGGAGGCATATCATATATATAAATAAGAAACGGTAGCGACCCCAGCACCGGCACCTGGAGCACCTCTCCTCCCCACTTCCCCCACTTAACTGTGCCCCACTGTGTATTCCAGTGCCCTTTCAACAACAAATTCCTGCAAGTTCGTTGAAGTGTCTTTCTTGTCTGACACCGTCTGTCGGGATACCACTATGTGTACAACACAACTATTCTCTTCGCATTCCTTCTGCATTCTCCTTACAGAAGTAACATACCCAGTACAGTGCTACAGCGCTCAATGTTAGCCTGGTTACAACTCGCCTGTTGAAAGAGGAGGGACCGAGCATCTAGTGTTGGGCCCCACAAGACTATTCACGGCCACGTACTCGCTTCATATCTGTTATTCGGACTCCGGGCATGCGAATAACCGAGCACGATCGATCTCCGCTGACGCCTCACTTCACCTCGCTGCACTGCACAAACCCAATGCCTCTCTCTCTCTTTCTCTCTCTCCCTTCTTTTCTCTGCGCACTCTCTCTCTCCTTCTCTCTCACTCTCAACACAAATGCAACGATTCCAGCAACGCTTACGTTAACTTCTTACAGTACATGGAAAATACACGGAGGTGAAAAAAGTCACGGGATACCTCCTGAGATCGTGTCGAACCTCCATTAGCCACGCGCAGTGCAGCAACTCGACATGGCACTGACTCAACAAAATATGGAGCCTTGCTGCCTCTGTAGCCGTTCATAATTGAGAAAATGTTAGCCCGCATCTCGTGGTCGTGCGGTAGCGTTCTCGCTTCCCACGCCCGGGTTCCCGGGTTCGATTCCCGGCGGGGTCAGGGATTTTCTCTGCCTCGTGATGGCTGGGTGTTGTGTGCTGTCCTTAGGTTAGTTAGGTTTAAGTAGTTCTAAGTTCTAGGGGACTTATGACCACAGCAGTTGAGTCCCATAGTGCTCAGAGCCATTTGAACCATTTTGAGAAAATGTTACCGGTGTAGGAATCTGCACACGAGCTGACCTCTAAATTATGTCCCAAGAATGTTCGATGGGATTCATGTTGAGCGATCTGGGTGGCCAAATTATTCGCTCGAATTGTCCAGGATGTTCTTCAGACAAATCGTGAGTAATTGTGGCGCTGTGATAATTCCATCGTTGTCTAGGAAGATGAAGTCCACGAATGCGTGGAACGGTCTCCAAGTAGCCGTATATAACCGTTTTCAGTCAATGATCGGTTCAGTTGGAACAGAGAACAATGTAAATTGTAAAAAATTATAAACCTTAAGTACAACAGCCACGTTTCTCAACATGTCGTCTTTCGACAAAATAATGTAAATACAACCTACACCATTATAGAGCCACCACCAGTCTGCTCAGTTTCTTGTTGATAACTTGGGTCCATGGCTTCGTGGGGTCTCCGCCCTACCTTCAGTTGTTACCAACTGAAATGAGGACTCATCTGAACAGGCCATCATTTCTGTCATCTAGGCTCCAATCGATATGGTCATGAACGCAGGGGAGGCGCTGCAGGCGATGCGTTGTTAACAAAGACACTCGCGTCCGCCACATAGTCAATTACGCCAAATTCTTCACTGTCCTAACGGATATGGTCGTCGTACGTCCCACATTGATTTCTGCGATTATTTCACGCAGCGTTGCTTGTCTGTTGGCACTGACAACTCTACCTAAACGCCGCTGCTCTCGGCCGTTAGGTGAATGCCGTTAGCCACTGCTTTGTCCGTGGTGGGAGGTAATGCCTGCAAGTTGCACACTCTTGGCACTGTAGACCTCGGAATATTGAATTCCCTAACGATTTCCGAAGTGGAAAGTCCCATGCGTCAGCTGCTACTAACGTTCTGCGTTTGTTAATTTCCGTCATGCGGCAAGCATCACGTCGGAAACCTTTTCATACGAATCACCTTAGTACAAATAACAACTCGGCCAATGCACTGCACTTACGTATTTTGTGTACGTGATACTATCACCACCTTTATATGAGCATATCGCTATCCTCTGAATGTTGTCTCCTCAGGTGATTTGACATATCAGTACAATCACAGAAAAAAGATAAGACTCATTTCCAAACCGAGGCCTTGTTCTGCCTGCCAGTAACAGGGAATTACGTGCTCATTAATTCTATCCCTGACATTCAGGAGACGACTTTCTTTATAAGTGAAACGTCCTATTATTATTATTATTATTATTATTTTCATATAAAAGCCAGTACAGTTGAGTTATTTACAAATCCAAAACAACACAATACAAAACAACGTCTACAATATATACATAAGACTTAGTACGTGTCATACTGACTTTTAAGGCCTAGCATTCGGCAGTCTTGATTGCCGGAACATCAGCTGAAACCAGGTCCTCCATATTGCAAGCTTTATTCTATTTCGGGCAGACGTGGAGGTATTTACCATCTTGAAGTTCTCCACATACGGAGGTTGCGTCTTCAATAATGTGGCCCCACTGCCTCACGTTTCATGTGAAATGCGTCACTTGAATCTGCAGTCTGTTCAAAGTCCTCTCCGTCTGGTAGAGCAGTTGGCAATCAGCAGCGGGTTCTTCCTTTCGGTTTTGTTGGTTACTTCCAGTTCCCTTGTTTCGGCACAGTTCTATTCGGCGAGTGGAAGGTGACTTTGTAATGGATTCATTTGTTCGAAGAAAGCTCTTTCTCGAGTTCAGCCTAGGACATGATGCTCCGCTTCCAAACATGTGATACTTGGAATCATTTTCCTGTTTTTTGTTCTCAACCTCTGCCGCTGTTCCTCATCACCTGTCCGGTGGTGCTATGCTTCTAAGATGGTTGATTTTGTTAACTGGACTTGGTCGTAGGCAACCAGTTATAAAGCGGCATGCCGCGTTAAGAGTAGTGTCAACGTGCCTGACGAGTGCAGACATCTGTCACACTGGTGCAGCGTATTCTGCCGCAGAGAAACACGAGCTAGAGCAGACGCACGTAGAACATTTGGTTGAGCCCCTCCATGTGGTGTTAGCCATCTTGCGTGAAATGTTATTTCTGCTTCAGGCTTTGAGCTTTATGTTCTCGTAATGGTCTTTGAAAGTAAGTGTGCGCTCGAAATTTACACCTAGGCATGTAGGGGTGTCCCACGATTTAGTTAGTTCCTTTCCCCTCCAGGTTACTTCTAATTTTTTCCTTGCTTGTCTGTTTCTCAAGTGAAACGCACACACCTGCGTTTTGGATGGGTTAGGCTTTTGGTGGTTGTTGTCGTAGTATTCTGGCAGATCTTAGAGGGCTGAAATCAGTTTCATTTCGGCCGCGCAGGGTAGCCGCGCGGTCTGCGGCTTCTTGCTGCGGTTCGCGCGGCTCCCCCCGTCGGAGGTTCGAGTCCTCCCTCGGGCGTGGGTGTGTGTGTTGCCCTTAGCGAAAGTTACTTTAAGTTAGATTAAGTAGTGTGTAGGCCTAGGGACCGATGACCTCAGCAGTTTGGTCCCATAGGAACACAAATTTCCAGTTTCATTTCTACTTCCTTCAACGTTTCTATTTTGCAGCACTGTTTGAATGAACTGCATTTCTCGGTAGTCCTTGGTGACTATAAATCTTCCTTGTGAACGTGTTATGATTTGGTGTGTCATATGCCGCTGTTAGGTACACTAAGGCCACACTTGTAATCTGCCATTCCTCGTATTCGATCTCAGCATGCTGAGTTAGGTTGAGCATCTGGCCACAATATGAATTTCCTGGGCGGAATCATGCCTGCTGTTTAATAAGGGTCTTGCTTACGTACCCAGATATGCGGTTCGTAATTATTCTTTCGGACAGTTTGTATAGCTGACAGAGAAGTGAAACTGGTTGAAAATTTTGGGGTCTGCCGGATGTTTCCCCGGTTTCAATATGGCTACAATTTTAGCGTTACTCCAGATTTCTTTATCTGTAACATGGAGACGCAGCTGTTAACTGGATTTAAAACCCGGTCTTTAGCAGCTGGTCTGAATCTTTTTATCTGTTCAACTCGTAGGTCATCTAAGCCTGGAGCCTGAAAAACGTCCTAAACATTATATATGTATTTACTACTGCAAATTAACTTATCAGTAGCTTGCAAGAGAAGGCAATTTATAGTTACTGTTGATTAGTGTAGATCACTCATGCGTTCTGCATTTAAGTGATTGCGGTTATTTGTTAATAACTGCGATGATTTGTTAGTAACAGGCCAGCTTTAATAAAGGACCATTCACCTGGTGCACTAGATACGTCTTCCACCGCAACCGGCCCTGGTAGATCTACTCAGATCTGCTCCACCACTTTATCACTATCACCGGAGTGCATTACGAAATATGCGTCTACTTAATTTGCTGCTTGGAATTTGTTAATCTTCCTGTCCTTGAAATGATTTTTCTTTCTGGGTAATGACGACACTGCACTCTATGTTAGTAACAAAAAGAAAGAATATAGTACTGACGTGGAAAGCATGAAAGTGTACACAGAAATGGTTACGCTAAAAGACTGCATGTCGCGCCTGCACAACTGACGTACATTTGTCCCATACAGCTAAGAATTTCCTGCTTTTCATTTATGTCAAGCATATACAGATCACAGAAATACGGCTAGACGTTAGAAATTTTATGTTTGGAAGCAATTACAAGGTTGGTTGGAAAAGTTCTCGGAACGGAATAGAAAAAAGTACTTACACCAGTGAAATTGTTTTTTATTTTTCAATGTGGTCTCTTTGTAGATCAATGCACTTGGTCCAACGATGTTCCAGTGCCTTGATCCCATCTCGAAAATGAGTTTCCTCCAGACCTGCAAAATAGTTGTCAACTCCGGTTATCAGTTCTTCGTTTGAAGTGAATCGTCATCCACCAGAAAAATTTTCAGTTTTGGGAATAGATGGAAGTCTGACGGAGCCATAGCAGCTGAATAAGATGGGTGTGGCAACACTTCATACTTTATTTCGTGTAATTTTTCCATGGCGACGGCATCTGTGTTTAGATCCAGCGTCAAGAATCGCGGCATCCATCTTGCAGATAATTTTTTCATTTGTAATTCTTCAGTTAAAATGCGATATACCCTTTCAGATGACATCTGGAAAGCGTGAGCAATTTCACGTGCTTTTAGTCGGCGACCCTCCGTGACCATTTTGTGCACTTTTGCAATGATTTCTGGAGAGTGACACATCTTGGTCGACCACTGCGCGGGGCGTCATCGCGACCAAATTTAAATTCATTTGTCCACTTGGCAAAAGTTGAATATGAAGGGGCAGAGTCTCCCAGTGTATTCTGCAAATCGGCATGAATGTACTTTGCTTTAATACCTTTCTCTACAAAGTACTTAATCACTGCTCGAATCTCGATTTTTTCAATCTTCGCAAATCACTACGCAGGAATAACAACAGAGTCACGTAACCACCACAGCTCCCTTCCAAGAGCACTGACGTGGCACGTGTTTACAGGCAACAGTCCAATGAATATCACGTGAACAACTCGTTGCACTAGCGCTGACCTCTGAAAGTTATGGTGATTCCGAGAACTTCAAATCACCCTCGTACAACCTTGTCACGTAGAGGAAGCTAAGTAAGATTTTTAATTCTGTTCAGCTCTTGTTAGAAATTCCTATTGTTAGTATACATTAATTATGCTAGTTAATTACAAATCTATACTTTCCTCGTATCATAATGAAAAACTACTTTTAACTGCAATAATGAAATGCACCTCACACTCGTTGTCATTGACGCTGCAGAATTGTTGAAGTTTGTGAAATGAAATAAAAGCTAACTGGATTGTAGGTTCTTTTCGTACTTTTAATTCATTTGGGGCCTCTTTACTGGTTTCAGGAAAACCAAAATCTTCCTGCAAGCTCATTATCATATCTCTGTAATACGTAAACAAAACTCTTTTCCGTCACTAAAGCAACATCTTCGTTATACTGCACTGGGTATGTAAGGGCTTTAGCATAATGTAAAAGCTGTTCCAGAGTGTGCTGACCGCTTATTTCAATAACGATTTGAAAGATAAGCAGAAAACACTTCTCTTCATGTACAGTACAATGCATTTCGGAATATTTATTGTTTGTATGACGTCCGCGAAGTGAGTTTACAAGAAGCAATCTTCACCTAAAATGTAGCTAAGTGCTCTATTTATACACTGAGCAGCACAAGGATGTCTTTGGTGGTTGTCCAAAGCTTTTATGATATTGACACCCGGTTCACAGACAAAATAAAAATTGTGTAACATTCCCGACGAAGTGCTCCAGACAGCCTTCATCTCTTCCATTTCATTCATAATGTTTACTCATGTGTTCTTAAAGTCCGGGAATTTAATTGTAAATAAAACATTATTCACAGGAGGCCAATCCGGGTTGATGTAACGTGCTACAAGAGTCAGAAGACGCACCCGATTATGCGAATCAGTCCACGTATAACTGTCGCAGCAGTTATTTTATTAATAAATTCAGTAATCAGGGAAGGCATTATACTGTTTCCAGATGTTATTCAGTAACTGTTAGGTTCCGAGGAGCCAATTGTTATGTCCTGACTGCTAATGATGAATGGGAGGAAGGTGGCTGAGGAGATTCATCACTGTAGGAATCTGCACAGTCACGCAAAAGATTCTGTTGACAACTTGTGGCAGTCGCTGCTAGTTGCACTACTGGCCATTAATATTGCTACACCAAGAAGAAATGCAGGTGATGAACGGGTATCCATTGGACAAATATATTATACTAGAACTGACATGTGATTACATTTTCACGCAATTTGGGTGCATAGATCCTGAGAAATCAGTGCCCAGAACAACCACCTTTGGCAGTAATAACGGCCTTGATACGCGTGGGTATTGAGTTAAACAGAGCTTGGATGGCGTGTACAGGTACAGCTGCCCATGCAGGTTCAACACGATACCACAGTTCATCAACAGTAGTGACTAGCGTATTGTGACGAGCCAGTTGCTCAGCCACCATCGACCAGACGTTTTCAGTTGGTGAGAGATCTGGAGAATGTGCTGGCCAGGGCAGCAGTCGAACATTTTCTGTATCCAGAAAGGCCTGTACAGGACCTGCAACATGCGGTCGTGCATTATCCTGCTGAAATGTCGGGGTTTCGAAGGGATCGAATGAAGGGTAGAGCCACGGGTCGTAACACACCTGAAATGTAACGTCCACTGTTCAAAGAGCCGTCAATGCGAACAAGAGGTGACCGAGACGTGTAACCGATGGCATCCCATACCATCACGCCGGGTGATACGCCAGTATGGCGATGACGAAAACACGCTTCCAATGTGCGTTCACCGCGATGTCGCCAAACACGGATGCGACCATCATGATGCTGTAAACAGAACCTGGATTCATCCGAAAAAATTACGTTTTGCCATTCGTGCACCCAGGTTCGTCGTTGAGTAAACCATCGCAGGTGCTCCTGTCTGTGACGCAGCGTCAAAGGTAACCGCAGCCATGGTCTCCGAGCTGATAGTCCATGCTGCTGCAAATGTCGTCGAACTGTTCGTGCAGATGGTTGTTGTCTTGCAAACGTCCCCATCTGTTGACTCAGGGATCGAGACGTGGCTGCACGATCCGTTACAGACATGCGGATAAGATGCCTGTCATCTCGACTGCTAGTGATACGAGGCCGTTGGGATCCAGCACGGCGTTCCATATTACCCACCGATTCCATATTCTGCTAACAGTCATTGGATCTTGACCAACACGAGAGCAGCAATGTCTTGATACGATAAACCGCAATCGCGATAATCTACAATCCTACCTTTATCAAAGTCGGAAACGTGATAGTACGCATTTGTCCTCCTTACACGAGGCATCACAACAACGTTTCACCAGGAAACGTCGGTCAACTGCTGTTTGTGTATGAGAAATCGGTTGGAAACTTTCCTCATGTCAGCACGTTGTAGGTGTCGCCACCGGCGCCAACCTTGTGTGAATGCTCTGAAAAGCTAATCATTTGCATATCACAGCATCTTCTTCCTGTCCGTTAAATTTCGCTTCTATAGCACGTCATCTTCGTGGTGTAGCAATTTTTACGGCCAGTAGTGTATAAGGAGAGGCACGACACGGGCGTGCGTCTAAATATACTGAATGTTTGCCGTTAGAGCTAATTACTAACAACTCGGTGTAACGTTAGGCAACAACTAGCGACGCGGAAGTACTCTCTGCTAGAAAACTGTAGCCCAGGTGGCTGCCATTTATAACAGGGTCCCGGCGCTCTTCATTGGTCTGCGGCCTTGGAGACTCTTCATTGGTTGGGATGATGAAAGCGCCGCTCGCGGCGTCCACAGGAATATTTCTAGGCGCCGCTCCTCCGGCAGTATCGACCGGCTACGATACTACGTACACCCGGGTGTAGGGGACTGGGTGTTGTGTGTCCATCATCATTGACTCGCAAGTCGCCGATGCGGCGTCACCTAAAGAGGACTTGCAATACGGCGGCCGAACTCCCCCGAATGGGGCCTCCCGGCCAACAATGCCATACGATCATTTCCATTTTTTATGAGACTGCACCAATTGCATCAGTCTTTTCTTTGTCGAGTCTGTGACATTTTCCGTAATTATGCACCTAGATATATTAATTATTAATCTCTTTCTTTGAAACCTTCGCCAAAAGTAGCATTAAAAGGCTAATATCTTTAGCATAAATTGAGCACACCATGCTTTTGAACTCTTTTTTATTACTGCCAGTATCCCTGAAGGAGTTGTGTCTGTGTTCTTGTGAGTGATTCGTTCCCGACTGGAAACAGATTAATTTACTGCAGTTTATGCACGATAAGTACCCAGTAGACTTGCTATTTTCGACTACAACCGACGAAAGTTTATTCCATATTTGGCTTTTTGGATCCGTTAGTTTCAATATTACTTCTTATGGCACCCTCACGCTGTATGGTTACAGACAGACATACCACGAACGAGAAACCTGTGCTTGATGTAGTTGCCCTCGGATAAAGACACGTTTAGCAGCTTTGGAGTCAAATATCGCCTATGATTCGGTCGTCACTTCTATGCTCAGTCTCTGACTGGTGTGGACAGTCTAACCAGTTACGCTGAGATCGGCACATCTCGCTTACTCATTTGTGGAGGTTCTCTTTACCCGTGAAAGATTCGTTTTTTCAAACCAATCAGCACTCGCCACACGTGAACGAAACCGAAAGAGTGAAAGCTGCATTTCCTCTGAGACCCTTTTATAAGGTTATAACGGCAATGAAATTTCCTCTATATCCCACGTGACGTATTTCCTTATTTGGGCGTCATGTCACGAACTTCGTAAGATGGCGATAACTTTCTAACAAGTATATACTGTAACGAATTTTTGAATCTTTATCTGAATACTGTCCGCCTCCGTAGCTAAGTGTGAAAGTTACATACACAGGGCAAATTAATTCAAGGTTTGTAGGGATATATTACATTGAACCAGAGATGATCAAATGTAGTATCGATTGTATGAGAGTTACATACACAGGGCAAATTAATTCAAGGTTTTTAGGGATATATTACATTGAATCAGAGATGATCAAATGTAGTATCGATTGTATAGTAGCACCACTGCTCAACATCGATCGCTGATTCAAGGTGTTATGGGTAATATGTTACAGTAACTTTAAACCGAGTAGTGTATGGAGGACTCTCATGTGTAAAGACGTGTTGTATCTGATGTATGCTGGATATATATTTACTCACTACGGATAGTAACGATTTTTTTATTTGCAATTTACTATGATGTTTGCTAACCATAAAAGGAATCGCAACAGAAGATGGAAATAATTAAGGCAAATAAAGTTGTTTTGTTGCTAATGCAATGCGGGTATTCATACGTGATGACTGAGACAATGTACAACACTCACATTCAATGATTTTGTAAAGCTAATTGTTAATGTATAATCAGTTTATTGAGTGTGTTAATTGTGAGCATTATCAGAGTCGAAGTAAAAGTTTTAATGTTAGTGCCATATTGCTACTATCCCAAGTCAGTAATAGTTCCCAGATCCATGTCATTTTGATTATTTTTCTCAAGAAATTATTGTCTCTGTCATACTCGATTTATTTAAAATATATGCTAAGCAACGGCCTTGCACAATAGCTGTTTGCTAACTACACAATTTAAAGTACTAACAGAGCAGTGCGAAGAATGTTACCATTGTGCAGATAAAGGTAAGAAATTTTATTATTTCAGGGATATCATTCATTAAGTACAGGGACCATTATTTTCAAATTGATCAAGTTTTGTTTTATTACCAGGGCCAATTTCAAATCAATAGTGTTGCATCAGGTTCAGTTTTTGTGCTAAGTAAATTCATGCAGTTTTGGTTTGGTTTAAAGTTATTGACAGTTTATATTCCCTCAGATAAATTAAATTTACACTCTCGCAGTCAGGAAAGTTCAGTACAGGGCCAAGCGCATAAGCGACGCGATAAAAAACACGTTCACATGCCTACTCCCATTCCAACAGATGTGTTTAGACTACAGTCAGTTACGTAATTTGAATCATATTACACCGGCCGGTGTGACCGAGCGGTTCTAGGCGCTTCAGTCCGGAACCGCGCTACTGCTACGGTCGCAGGTTTGAATCCTGCCTCGGGCATGGATGTGTGTGATATCCTTAGGTTAGTTAGGTTTAAGTAGTTCTAAGTCAAGGGGACTGATGACCTCAGATATTAAGTCCCATAGTACTTAGAGCCATTGGAACCATTTTGAATCGTATTACAAACCCACATGTTTATTTCAAACCTACATGTTTCATTTATTGCAAACGTATCTGTTTCGAGTGGTCAGCGCGTCTGACAGCTGTGCGAAGGACCCTACTTCAATTCCCAGTGTCGTCAGGGAATTTTCAGTGGGGACAGATCTGGACCAGGGTGCGCCCAGCCTCGTAATGCCAACTGACGAGCTACTTGAGTTAGAAGTAGCAGTTCCAGAGTTTGGGGAAATAACGACGGCCGGGAGAGCTGTGAGCTGACCCCATTCCCGTCCATACTGCACCGAATGGCGCTTTTGGCAGGGAATGGCATGGCTCATAATCAGTACCGAAGGGCGCTTCAGGCTGGAACGCGGAGCTCTTAATCTGGATATTACGCAGTGAAGTTTATTTCAAAGTACAAGTTACGAACACAAGCGATAGTTTTGTGTAAACATGTTCGGACTTAAGTTAGACTACGAAACTGGCCCATGAAGAGCTTATGCAGAAATACAGAAGTGTGGACGTGGTGGACATCTTGCAATTGTCCGAAGCAACGTAACTTAATTTGTTTGTCTGCTGCTAGAGGAGTAGCGAGCATGAAATTTTTAAGGGGATTTAATACTATTAAGAAGTGTTTGGTCGTGTGCAGGTCAAAAGACGACAACTTCACTCACCACAAGCCATCTGGATGGTGGAGTTACACACGCCCAAAGTGGTAGAGACCAGGTGTAAGCTTGTTAACTGCCTGGCCCCAAATTACAAATTATAATTTCGAAATGCATTAGATGGTAAAATATAACATTTCCTTTAATGACTTCTGTACCATTACTGAGCCAATAATTGTTGCTACTAAGCCAACAGTATCCATTACAGTCATATATATTCTGTAACAGTTCTGGCTACAGCGCGTAGCTTAAATTGAACTCTTCGTTGTGAAGCTATCGTGTAACTGTCTCATAAATCGGCTGCGCTGTGTTACGCTATCAGTTGTCGAATGCATGACTTTTTACTGCAACATGTTTCGGGACTACATCATGCCACTATCAAGTGCTATAAACGGGATAGGAAAATCGGGAGTTTATGAAATGGAGTGTCAGGATTATGAAATGAAATACGTGCGGTAAACTGGAAGAAACTTTAAAGTGAGGTTTTAAAGAGTATAATAATAATAAAAAAGAGAGTGACTCATCGGCGGTGGCGAAGCACCTCAAGAGTGAGCAGCGTTGCATTGTAGCATGACAGCCAGAATGGAGGTACTGCACTTTGAGAATAAAGGGTGGTTGTTTTCAAATTTCAGAAATAGGTATGCATCGTACCTCAGGAACAGTCAACCAGCCACCACTATGGGAAAATGAATCAGCTTTACTAATGCTAAAGTTCGGTACACCTCCTACAAAAACACAGGAGCCATCCACGTCAGTGAAAGATCCAGTTCCTTTCAACTTGACTTTATTTTTCGTAACCAAGGCCTCCTCGTAATATTTACAATATCAATCACTTTATATATTGTAGCTAGTTAGCGACGGCCCCGCCTGTAACGATCTATCTGTGAGAAAGGAATGATCAGCGTTTTAAATGTTAAGTCGGAAGTGTCTAAGGGATATTTCTGGGTCCAGTTCAGCGTTGTCCTCCTTAGGAAGCAGCAACAAACTCGCTTAATTTAGCGGCGTTAGTTTTAAGGTTTTCTGTGGGTCATTCAATACTGATGCATACGTTGCAACATAGATGTGGTATTGGTTCTTAGAATTTACCAGGACTCGACACATAACGTTTACAGATCACATGAAAGGCAGTAACACCATTGGGGGCTGCGACACATGCGTTGCAAGAAAGTACTGTTTGTGGTAGATCAAAGTGTTTGCCTTTCATTAATAACTGTGCCTTGAGAGTATAACACGCCAAAACGAGATGTTTTAGGAAGACTTTTATGTTTGACAGTGCTGGATCTTTACTTTTGACGGTGTTTAATGGCTTGGAAGCTTTAACGCGTGCTATACTGCAGGACGATAAACATATTTGACGCGGTTGTCAGTACGAGTAGTATGGCTATTTATTGATTGATTTCTTTGTTTTATAGTACTTAATAATGGGTGGCGTAGTTCCGAAACGTGTTCTAAAAATAACACAGTCAATAACTCGTGGCGTAGCATTTTTAGTATCGTCTCACGTTATTGGTGAAGAGAAATATTACATTCCACTGCATGCTTTGCAGTGTGTGGATTTTATGTGGCTAAGAGTGTATGTTTGTATTAATATGTTTCCGATTCTGGTCTGTTCCTGCTGATCATAGTTGACGCAGCGTTGTCTAGGAAATCATACTGATTATGATTAAGCGTAATATCTAAATTCTTCATTGGTACAGAATATCGTATTTCCATTTGGTTTGGTTGTTTCCAACATTGTTTCAGTAATTTTTTAATTCGTCATTGCAGTACTCATGTAAAGGCTCCACCCGCGTTAGTTAATTATTAAGATGTTCCCTACATCATATGCACGAGTCTATATTGTAATGATAGAGAACAAGTTAGTTGTCAAGATCTACTTGTGAGTGTGGCTGATTACTAATTACTAACTAACGTCGGCCGGCCGAAGTGGCCGTGCGGCTCCCTCGGGCATGGATGTGTGTGATGTCCTTAGGTTAGCTAGGTTTACTAGTTCTAAGTTCCAGGGGACTAATGACCTCAGAAGTTGAGTCCCATAATGCTCAGAGCCATTTGAACCATTTTTTAAACTAACGTACAGGATAAAATTTAACAAGAGAGGAAACATTATTTAAAATACAGCATTGACTATAATAATTAACTTACTTATTCGATTAAGAAGACATAGTCAAACTGCCATTTGTGCCTAACACAGTGAAACAACCTGACCATTTAGAAAACGTAACAGGACTGTATTAAACTGTAATTTATTAACCAATTCGTCCTTGAAGTTAGGATGCTGCATCATGTTACTTGCGTACCACAACTGAATTCGGTGTTCTCTGCAGTCGAACGGTCTCCACAAGCCTGTAATATTGCAACATCCATAAGATGTTTTTCGTGGTACTGAGCCACAGTCATACACTATTTTTTTGAAGAATACACCGGCATTTGACTGCACATTTCTGTATGTTTCCTGTACATACACTCAAGTGGCGGTGTATTCCTTAAAAAGTAAATAATACCTAAGACGCTTATACACGGCAGTACTGCAACTTTAAGGTATGTCTTAGTTATGATAACGAAACTCTAGTATTAACTGCAGGTTCTTCATGTAGACCACAATTCACGAGAACATCACAGGGAGCACTGTCTGTTATGCTTCTGCGGCCTCGTCCTAGTTTTGTGTGCGACGACGCAAAATCGACTCTGGCGGCGCATGGAAAGCGCGTTGCCGGTGTGTGAATGGGGCCACGGGACACGTGACTCGCGAAAGAGCTAGAGCTGCCCCTCCCCCCTCCCCCCTCCTCCATCGCGAACTGCTTCCGACCCACATCCTGGCGACAGCAGCAGATACCACTAACCAGGGCGTGCGTTTTTGCGGACACGGTCACCCTCCACCAGGCACACTGCAGCTAGCAACAGCAGCCTTATCACACTCCTTTCGGCGGTAGTCGCTGTCATTGGAAGATACTTTTTTTGGCGAAATATAGGTTAGTAAGTGCAACGGCGTACCGAAGAGCCAGTACATTATTGGAAGACACAACATGTTTTGTGACCACTTGTAGCATCATTCAAGTTTGACGTAGGGAGGAAGATAAAGGTTTAACGTCCAATCGACTACGAGCTCATTAAAAAGAGAACACAGACTCGAATTTGGGTTGGTTAGGGATGGATTTCGTCTGTGTCCTTTCGAAAGAACCACCACGGCATTTGTCCTAACTACGTTATAGAAAAAACACAGACCCTACTTCAGGATGGCTGGACGGGTATTGGAAACTGTCTCGCCCAATACGAGCCTGATGTCTTATACCACGGCGCCACCTTACTCGACAATTTCGTCCATTATCAAGTTCGACCACACGTCTGTCGACACGTAGGCCTATGCAGGAGAGCTTCTGTGAAGTTTAGAAGGTAGGAGAGAAGTGCTGTGCGGACGTAATGCTGCGAGGAGAGGTAGAAAATCGTGCCTTGATTACTAGTTTAGGTCTGCCCGTGAAAGAGTTCGAGTCCCAATGCGACACTTAGTTTTAATCTGTCAGTAAGTTTCCAATGAGCGCACACTCCGGTGAAGAGTGTAGATTCGTTATTAAAGGTTTCAAGGAATTTCGGATAATGTTAGCTGATGGCATATTTGTATACTCTTTAACCGGAAAACGTATTCTTTTAATGATCTCAGTGCAGAGTGAGATTTAAAGGGCGTAAGACTGCACTGTAGTTCCTTCCCTAGATTGTCACAGATGACAAAATGGTAGATATCAAAATAGATGACAGAGGGATAGAAAAAACAATTAAAATCGCTCAAAAGAGGAAAGGCCGCTGAACCTGATGGGATACCACTTCGATTTTACACAGAGTACGCGAAGGAACTTGCCCCCCCTTCTTGCAGCGGTGTACCGTAGGTCTCTAGAAGAGCACAGCGTTCCAAAAGATTGGAAAAGGGCACAGGTCATCCCCGTTTTCATGAAGGGACGTCGAACAGATGTGCAGAACTATAGACCTACATCTCTAACGTCGATAAGTTGTAGAATTTTGGAACACGTATTATGTTCGAGTATAACGACTTTTCTGGAGGCTAGAAATCTACTCTGTAGGAATCAGCATGGGTTTCGAAAAAAACGATAAAAAAACGCGCAATTCATTCACGAGGCTCAGAGGGTCATAGACACGAGTTCCCAGGTAGATGCCGTGTTTCTTGACTTCCGCAAGGCGTTTGATACAGTTCCCCACAGTCATTTAAAGAACAAAGTAAGAGCATATGGACTATCAGACCAATTGTGTGATTAGATTGAAGAGTTCCTAGATAACAGAACGCAGCATGTCATTCTCAATTCTGAAGTACGAGTGATTTCAGGTGTGCCGCAGGGGAGGGTCGTAGGACCGTTGCTATTCACAATATATATATATGACCTTGTGGATAACATCGGAAGTTCACTGAGTCGTTTTGCGGATGATTCTGCAGTATATCGAGAGGTTGTAACAATGGAAAATTGTACCGAAATGCAGGAGGATCTGCATTGAACTGACGCATGGTGCAGGGAATGGCAACTGAATCTCTATGTAGCCAAGTGTAATGTGCTGCGAATACATAGTCCGAAAACGAAGGAAGTAGGTTACAGTACACTTGTTCGCCCACTGCTTGAATGCTGCTCACCAGTGTGGAGAGCAGCGCGCTTCGTTACAGGATCATTTAGCAATCGCGAAAGCGTTACGGAGATGATAGATAAACTCCAGTGGAAGACTCTGCAAGAGAGACGCTCAGTAGCTCGGCACGGGCTTTTGTTGAAGTTTCGAGAACATACATTCACCGAGGAGTCAAGCAGTATATTGCTCCCTCCTACGTATATCTCGCGAAGAGACCACGAGGATAAAATTAGATAGATACACACAGAGGCATACCGACAATCTTTATTTCCACGAACAATACAAGACTGGAATAGAAGGGAGAACCGATAGAGCTACCCTCCGTCACCCACCGTCAGGTGGCTTGCGGAATATGGATATAGATGTAGATGTAGATCCACCCCTTCATTTTTAAATTTCGAACTATGATGTTCAAATGGCTCTGAGCACTATGGGACTTAATTTCTAAGGTCATCAGTCCCCTAGAACTTAGAACTACTTAAACCTAACTAACCTAAGGACATCACACACATCCATGCCCGAGGCAGGATTCCAACCTGCGACCGTAGCGGTCGCGCGGTTCCAGACTGTAGCGCCTAGAACCGCTCGGCCGAACCATGAGGCCAAGGGAAGGCAATCAAATATGGAACAGATATTAATGAAACAATAATTTGACATAGGATATAGGAACAGAGGACGAGGAGATTAGTGTTAAACGTCCCGTCGACAACGAGGTCATTAGACACGGAGCACAAGGGAAGGATGGGGAAGGAAATGGGCCGTGCCCTTACAAAGCAACTATCGCAGTATTTACCTGAAACAATTTAGGGAAATCACGGAAAACCTAAATCAGGGAGGCCGGAGACGGGTTTGAACCGTCGTCGTCACGAATGCGAGTCCAGTGTGCTAACCACTGCGCCACCTCACTCGGTTGTAGGAACAGAACTTTAACTGGTATTTATGTGGTTTGTTAAATAATAATGAATTATTCAGTGTGCTGTTTGCTTTTTAATTTTCCCTTGAAGAGTCGCATGAAAATATTTGAGAATATGGCATTTAATTACTTATATGATTAACATAATCAGTTTTGATTAATATCTGTTAGATCCTCTTCATTTAGATGATTACCACAGTGTCGGCTATCGACCATTTACGTATGCTTTTCTCTAATGGCAGAAGAGATCTTTCACTACACGCGTTCTCTACAGACCGCAAATTAATACCGTACTCATCGCGTTATACCGCGGAAAGGAAGGCATAAGAAAGTGGACAGATATGTACATTGTGCCTTGTCTGTGACTTAACGTTGCCTCGCATAGAGGTTCCTCACTTAGCTACCACTTTGACACTTCATTAAAAAACTTCCGAATGTAATTCCTACCCAGGATGGAAGGCGGAAAGCGTACGACGCATTACAAGAAGTGCGGAATTTAGTACAACTGTACGACCAAAACCCAGGATCAATTAATCAAATTGTAGTGTCATATATTGACTAAATGATTAATTCATGGATGCTTAAATTTACACTTCTATTTTCTACGTCTTCCTGAGAGGACACACAGAGAGAGAAACAGAAATGAAAGTTAAATGATGTAATTCGTTTGACATGGAAGTATTTTGGGATGCTTTTTGATACTGCTGTATTATTATTTTTTACCCAGAACGCTGTGATCGTTAAATAGGTTACATTGTACAAAGGAGGATACAGCGAACGCTAGGAGACCTTTTCTGGTAGATAGTTGGCTGTTAACACCTTCCGGGGAATAGCAACCTAACAGATCTTGAGAGAGAGAGATATGTATTTCACGGAAAGGTTTAGGGCTGCTTATCGATCTACCTTCTCAGACGCTATCCAACACCACCTTATCAAATTCTGCTGTTTGGACAAAAAATGGTTCAAATGGCTCTGAGCACTACGGGACTCAACTGCTGTGGTCATAAGTCCCCTAGAACTTAGAACTACTTAAACCTAACTAACCTAAGGACATCACAAACATCCATGCCCGAGCCAGGATTCGAACCTGCGACCGTAGCAGTCGCACGGTTCCGGACTGCGCGCCTAGAACCGCGAGACCACCGCGGCCGGCCCGAAATAGTTGTCGCGAGAGAGTTCAGCAACTGTGTTGAATTTTTAAAGAAAAATATTATATATTTTTCCGCCACATTCTTTTGAGCAACAGTGAAGCAAAATTTTGGAAAACGAAGTATCAATTTCCGGCCATTGCGCCCTTACCTCAAAATAATTTAGGATCTTTTAAGTCCACACAGCTGCGATTCTGAGAGTTTGGGACACGCTTTGTGTGCAGCAATATTGGTCATACGGTCATCTCAAAGTCACGCCCATCTTGATGTATTCTGCACGTATTAAAGATATATTTAACTTGCAACAGGCATGTATAAAAATACGAAACAGGAAATGTGAATTAGTTCCGTGGTACATTTACATGAGCGCGGCCCTGCAAGGGCATGTACCGCGCTGAAGTAAGGACGACTGGAACTGAGCCTCCTCTCTTCTGGAGTTGTTTTCCTACGACAACTTGTCTGACATTAAGTAGCCACCCAGGTCATATTTCGAGGACACGTTTCACTTCCTGAAGGAAATTACCAGACTCCTCACATAACGTCCTGATAACTGACGAGTGTTTTTTTCCCATCAAGCGGGCACGTAGGGCGTGGGGAGACGCCACGCGACCCATGCAACTCCTACCCCCTGTCCCCCGAAGCACTGGGCTTATATTACATACAATGGAAATTTTACAATATTAATCATTCCTTATTATGTCTGAAAGTCAAGCGAAAGGAGTTTCAAGTGCTCAGAAGTTGATAAAAACTAGCAGAGGAAATTCATGAAACCATATGAGGCTTCAACTCTTGTAAAGTAGAGAAGATGGTGAACAGTTTCATAACATTACTAAATCTGTATTTGAATAAAGGTTTCCATGTAGCTGAAAATAGGCCACACACGGACAGAACTGAGTTAATTAGCTCCCTTTGTCATCAGTCCGGTGCCATACTTAAAAAATATAAGGAAAAATGTAGGTGCAGCATGGTTGTGTCTGGGCTATAACAGAACAGAATAGACTCAAGGTTAGTATCTTTGTTCGAAACCTTGTGTTAAGTAAATAGATTCCATTCACATATAAAAAAATAGCGAAAGATTTTGACTTTACTTTGTTTCTTCTGTTAGTTCTTTTGAATTTTTGGAGGTTTTTGGTTTACTACTGCGTACTATGTGAGACTGACACTTCAGTGACACTGATGTAAATTAAATAAATATTTATCCAACAATACCAGAGAAGGAAAGTTGCTACTCACCATATAGCGGAGATGCTGAGTCGCGATAGGCACAACGAAAAGATTCACACAATCATAGCTTTCGGCCATTAAGGCCTTTGTCAGCAGTAGACACACATACACACAAGCGCGCACACACACACACTCATGCAAACGCAACTTGCACACACTGTAGGCGGAGTAGTTTCAGTTCTCTGAGACTGCAGATGTGTGTGCAAGTTGCGTTTGAGGGAGTGTGAGTGTGTGTGTGCGCGTGTGTATGTGTGTGTCTACTGCTGACAAAGGCCTTAATGGCTGAAAGCTATGATTGTGTGAATCTTTTTATTGTGCCTATCACGACTCAGCATCTCCGCTATATGGTGTAACCTCCCCACAGAAATTTTATAAAATAATAATATTTATTAGAAATTGAGCCAAATGTAATCTTCCCACAAAAATATTAATGATAAAGACAATTAAACAAAAATTAGCAATCTGACCCAAGTACAAGTTCCCATTAAATAATGAACGCTAATCCCATGATAATGAAACTGTAATGATAACCTAAACTCAATTCAACCGAAAAGTCGGTGTTTGCCCTGTGCGAAACGAGAATAAATTTCTTACCTTAGTGAAACTGCATGTCAAAATTCTGCTCTTATTGTTCTCTGGCGCTTGCATGAAAAGCATTGAAGGTACCTTTTAAAAATCTTTGTTAAAAGGAAATGGAAGGAAATTTGAATGATTGTCTCTAAAATTGCTTTTAACTCAAAATTATTATTGGGGGCGATTTTTGAAAGTTAAATTACAATGACTGTTCGTTACATTATCTGATGAGCGCAAAGCTGCATGATTATTTATTTAAATAAATTATACCTCGTCCTGAATCTCGACCATTGCGATGCCGACGCCCGCCGACTGCTCTCCGCTACTGCTAGCAATCGACTCCAAGCACTACTGAGGACTGACTACTGCAGACTGACTGACTGCTCGCTACTGCGAGTCGAGCGCAACTGCTCTGGTCAGAGATTCTACAATGTCTCAGCATCGCTGCCGCACAACATACGTGTTTCATAACCCTCCACTGGGGGGGCAAAAATTTGGCAGCGATGGTGAGTCATTTGGACTTGCCATCGTAACAAATTTTTCTTTTAATTAATTAACATTTACAAAATATTTAGATGTATCACATGAATTAAATGTTGTGCGCATGCACCGATTACAAAACATTACAGACAAGACAAAATATAAGTACAAAACAAATCAGGAAAAATGTATATACAAATTATTTGACAGATAACAAAGTGTACACACACTGAAAAATTCTTTAGCAGTTTCATAACAGGCAAAAAAAAAAAAAATCATGTTGACAAGTGTCATGAGTGCACATGCACTGCAGTGGAGAACATATCAGTAAAAGACGAAATGTATATACAATGAGTAACAAGTGACATAAATCATAAAAGGTATACAGAATGAACACAAATCATATCGTAAATTGGGAAGAGTGCAGAGGCACTGGAGTTCAGTTGAAAACATATTCACATAAGTGCACATGCACTGAAAAGCTTTTGAACATTTTCATAACAAATAAACACAAGGGTAAATAATCATCAAATCACAAAAGTATATACAATAGAGATGACAAGAGTGCACACATACTGCACTTCAAAACAAATCGAAAATGTCTTTAGTATTTTGACAACAAATGGCAAAAATCATGTCGACAAGTGACACAAGTGTACTCGCACTGGAGTTCAACAAATCGAGAAAAAATGTATAGGCCATGAACATAAATGGTGTTAGTAAAAAAATGATTTTCACTATTAGGATAGGAAAGGAAGGATTGCATCATGGTTGTAGCACTTTAGTTTGCACATAGCTGCACTGAAAGTCCATATCTTTCCACAGAATCACAACTAAGTGATACAATCTGCAGTTCCGTTTCCAGAAGTATTTATCAGCGTATCAAGACAGTGAAACGTCGTAGTAGTATTCCATACTATCATTTGGCAGTATACCAGGTACACCAAACAGTGGGACCAGAATAACGTCTTCATCGCTTACGGTGGTGGACAGCATGTCGTGTCAGCACCACGCTCTTAAGAGGCGGCACACAGTGCTCCATAACAAAGTCTTGATTAGTGATTACATAAGTAGTTTCTTCGCCTACAGTGGTGGACAGCATGTCGTGTCAACACCACGCTTTTAAGAGGCGGCACACCAACGTAGAATTAGTGCAAAAACCAAATATAGTGCTCCATGATAATGAGGATGGACAAGACAAATGGATGTTACAATAATTTCAGGTAGTTAGGTCAGAAGGTGAAGGACATTAACTAACACACAAGTCTTGATTAGTGATTACATAAGTAGTTTGCGGTATCCATACTCTAGTCATTGAACATTTCTGTACCATGAATGTAGTATTACAGAAAAATGTTCATTAATTAATTTAAAGACAAGAGTGGTAATCAATCGCCATCAAGTATTGAGTATTACAAAACATTTTTCCTCATTCAAATGACATATTTACAAGTAACTATTAACACTCAGTGGCCTAGCAACTTTCGATTAGTACTAAATATTTATCATCATTCAGTATTAATATGGGAAGTCATCATTGCAAACACTAACAAAACGTTAAGTTACATTAATTATTGGCACTCAATGGCCAGCAAGTATTGAATAGTATAAAACATTATTCATCATTCAGTATTCTTCATATCATTAAGAAATCATTATTAGAAAAATCAGTTAATTACAGTCATAGCATTAATAAGCATGGGCATAATAAGTAATTACATTAATTATGGGCACTCAGTGGCCAGCAAGTATTGAATAGTATAAAACATTATTCATCATTCAGTATTATTCATATCATTAAGAAATCATTATTAAAAATCAGTTAATTACAGTCATAGCATTAATAAGCATGGGCATTATAAGTTACATTAATTATGGGCACTCAGTGGCCAGCAAGTATTGAATAGTACAAAACATTAGTAGCATTAATAAGCATGGGCATTATAAGTTACATTAATTATGGGCACTCAGTGGCCAGCAAGTACTGAATAGTACAAAACATTAGTAGCATTAATAAGCATGGGCATAATAAGTACTCTCATTACAATAGATAGTGGCAATTATGTTTTGGTATCATTAAGAAGTCATTATTCAAGTGACATACTATTCAGAGCTGATCAGTGTTATTCAGAATTATCATAAACTAGTGACATTATCTGGGACTGTTAATACATTTTGTTTTTTCTGCTAGCAATGCATTGCTTTGGGTAATTATAAGGGAAAGCAAGAAGAAATAAGAGAAAAAATTGCTTCTAGGTTGTTCCTATAAATGAAAAGATTGTGTAACGTCATTCGTCATGAGTCAGCTGTAGCAAGGTTATCACATTTATAAATGATAGACACAAGTGGGTAAAAAAAATGCAAGTACTAGAACAGGTATAATAAGTAACAAGTTTAGTAAGTATCATAAAAAGCTTCTCCTGAAAGAAAAATACAAAATGGATTATTGAGCTGAAAGAAGAAACGCAGACTATGCTGAAAAGTAGTGAACTTCGAATTAACAGGTAGTGAAATGTGTATAAAAAATGTGTTCCATAGCTGTCCTTTCCAAAACCTTCAGTCATCCTACTACGCAATATAACACCTGCTGTCAAAGTAAACTGCAACAAATACTTAAATAACTACATAGCATAAATACATAACTTCAACATTATCCTCATCTGTAAAGAAAAACTTCATTATTCATATCATCATAACTTCATCATTATCATCACCTGTAAACAAAAACTTCATTATTCATAGTACCATATTCTTCATCATTGTTCATTATCAGCATTCATTATCATCTGCAAAAATCATTTCATTATTCATCACACAACTATTCCTAATCCCTAGCATATTTCATCACTTAAAACTAAAATGTGTAGTTCTGTCTGACAGCTTGCATCAATCGCTTTGTATTCTGAAAGAAAAAATTAGTTAAGACTGCTATTCTGCGATGTGTATAATATATTCTGGTTAATGCTTGTTAATTCTGATCCATTTACTCGTCCTCATTAGCTTATTGCATCTTCTTTCGTTTATTCCATAGGTGAAATTCCCACTTCTGTTTAATTCATTTCCTGTACGCATCATTTATTTCTGAAATTGATGAACAAAGATTAATGTCTTGCATTTAAATCATATACCCATTAAATAGTGACTGGTTAATGGTGACTCAATTAAGCATACAACATAACATGACAGAAAACGTAATATCTCAAAGCACAGACAGTGTTTAAAGGCAAAAAGTGTACAGAGAATATCGTAATGCAGCAGCAAAAAAGGAAAATGTAAAACAGTCATGATGTTGAGATATCACAAGGCGAAATGTCAAAGTCAAATGGTGTGTGTTATACCTTAACTAGTTCACAGTGCATACAAACAAAACATGAAAACAATCGTACATACATAAGAAAGACAAAATGTGACATTCGTTGTGTTCAGCTTATATGTAGTGTAGTTAATAGATGCGATAATTAAAGACTTCAATGGAGAGAGAATTTGATAAAATTAATGCGTCATTATAGAGAATTGCATAATTATTCATAAAATGCGTAAGTTCATCTGAAAAAATGCACGGTCTAGTGTGTAACGACAAGAAGAGCGACCTGCTAACCTTACCTTGCCGGGCACTTGCCAAGAAAAAATACGATAATCATCAATAGGTAGTCACATAAATGTAATTGCATAAGTGGTCACAAAATGTGTAAGTTCATCTGGAAAATATGCACGGTCTGATGTGTAACGACAAGAAAAGCGACCTGCTAACCTTACCTTGCCGGGCACTTGCCAAGAAAAAATACGATAATCATCAGTAATTAGTAATGTCAATATAATTGCATAAGTGGTCATAAAATGTGTAAGTTCATCTGAAAAAATGTGCACGGTCTGATGTGTAACGACAAGAAAAGCGACCTGCTAACCTTACCTTGCCGGGCACTTGCCAAGAAAAAATACGATAATCATCAGTAATTAGTCATGTGAATATAATTGCATAAGTGGTCATAAAATGTGTAAACGGCCTCATAGCATGTTACATCGTAAAGTGGTTTCATTCGATAAAGGGTTTAATGTTTGACACATGATGGTTGCCTTTCGATTTTCTGGTTCTCAGAGTTTCGACGTGTACAACATTGGGGTGAGGAATGCTGCGAATCCGATATGGACCTGTGTATAGAAGTTCAAATTTACTGCACTTACCTTTTAATTTGCTGGATAAATAGTGTGTACGTACTAATATCTTCTGTCCAACGTGAAAGTCTCGGTGTCTACAAACCTGTTTTTGCTGTCTTCTCCGGCGCTCTGCGGCACGTTTGATGTTGTTCAGCGCAATGTCAATTATTTCGTGGTGTCGTAATCGACGAGATGTAGGAAAATTTACTAACTCTTTGATTTTGTTTGGTGGTTCAACGTTTTTCAGTATAACAGACGGAGGTAGCATAGTGGATTCATTTGGAATGGAATTAATTACATCTTGAAATGAGTGTACGTGTGTGTCCCAATTAACATGTCTTTTGTGGCAGTATATTCTACACAGTTTACCAATTTCTTTCATTAGTCGTTCACAAGGGTTCGAAGAAGCGTGGTACTTAGATATATAAATCGGAGAAATGTTTCTAGCTCGTAACATGCGTGTCCATATGACAGAACGAAATTGTGATCCATTGTCAGAAATTACTTTCATCACATGCCCTACATGAAATAAGAAATGCTTTACAAATGCTTTCGAAACAGTTTTAGCAGTAGCTTTGCGTAACGGAGTGAAGGTAACAAATTTTGAAGTGAGTTCAACAGCGACAAAGATGTAGCAAAAACCTCTATTAGTTCTCGGAATTGGACCAAAAATGTCTACTGCGGCCATATGTCTTAATTTAACAGGTACAATGGGATATAATGGAGGAATGTGTGAAGTGGTGTCAGACTTAGCTTTCTGGCAAATTTTACATGACGCTAAAACTCGTCGTATACGTTTTTCCATGCTGGCAAAATAACAGTTCTGTCTCAGTATCAGAAAACATTTTCTTGCTCCATAATGTGCGTAGCTTAAATGAGTGTACCAGATTAATTTGTTAACCAGTTCGTCACGAATGCATAATAACCAATTGTTACTGTCTGGATGAGAGCGGTGAAACAGAATGTCATTGCGTACAGTGTAGTGGTTTCTAATCGTAACATTATTCTTATCTTGCCAAAGGTGTTTAATTTCTTTCCACACATTGTCTTTGCTTTGCTCTCGTGCTATGTCCTGTAATGACGATGAAATAAAATTTTCAAATGCAACTTGTTGAATGTACATGACGCTGAAATTTGCTTTGCAGAAGTTGGTTGCTACGTCTTGCTGATTGTTGCTGAGAGAACGAGAAAGTGCGTCTGCTATAACATTTTGTGTACCGGGAATGTGAACAATCGTAAAATTAAATTCTTGTAAATACAGTTTCCATCTGCTTAATCTGTCGTGAGTAAATTTAGCTGAAAGTAAAAATTGTATAGCTCTGTGATCTGTGTAAACGGTGGTATGTCTGCCATAAAGAAAGTGCCGAAATCTCGTAAAAGCCCATACAACACATAATGTTTCTAGTTCAGTAACGGAATAATTTCGTTCAGTAGGTGACAAAATGCGGCTTGCAAATGCGATGTTTTTAATTACTATTGAGCCATGTTCTTCAATTTCCTGAAAAATGTGTACGCCTAAAGCTGTGTTGGAACTGTCGGTGGCAATAGAAAAATTTCTAGTAATGTCTGGGTGCGATAAAAGTGGAGCATTCAACAAAGCATGTTTCAGGTTCACGAATTCAGAGTGTGCTTGCTTATCCCATGACCAAATAGTGTTTTTACCTGTTAATTGGCATAATCTAGGCGTGTCTAAAGCAGAGTGATGAATAAATTTACGAAAAAAGTTAATTAAGCCCAAAAAACTGCGTAATTGTTTCTTTGTTGTAGGAACAGTAATGTCACGTAGAGCTTGAAGTTTTTCTGGATCAGGCGCAATGCCTTCAGCTGAAATTACGTGTCCAAGAAATTTTATAGAAGTTTTACCAAAATGCGATTTACTGAGGTTAACTGTAAGTCCTTGTGCATGGAAAGTTTGCAATAGTCGTTCTAAAATCAGATTATGTTCAGACCAGTTAGCTTCTGCAATAAGAATGTCGTCTACGTACGTCGTAATTCTGTCTTTAAGTTCTGTCGGAAGTATTGTGTTCAAACCGCGAATAAAAGCTGCAGAAGAAATAGTTAGGCCGAACGGTAATTTACAAAATTGATAACAGTCACCAAAACAGAGAAAAGCTGTATACTTTCTGCAATTCGGATGAAGTTGTATTTGCCAAAATCCCGATTTCAAATCTAATGTGGAATAAATAGCTGTACCGTGAAATTTCTGTAGTAGTTCTTCTAATGTCTGTGGTCGATCTGTTTCATTAATAATAATGTCATTAATGTGACGTGAATCAAGTACGAGACGAAGTGAGCCATCTTTTTTTTTAACAATATGCAGCGGGTTTATGTACGGGCTAACTGCTGGTTCAATAATTCCTTGATCGAGCATATCCTGCAATTCTTTTTTAACTTGTTCTCTGTGGATATATGGAATGGGATAATGCTTTGCTTTAAATGTGTCGTGCTGTTTGACTTGAAATTCGTACATAAAGCCGGACATAGTACCAGGAATGTTGTCGAAAACTGGAGCTTGTTGTAAAAGAATTTTATGTAATTGCGTTCGTTCGTCGTCTGTATTTGCACTGCTTTGTTTAACTTTATCAGAAATCATTTGCATTACGTCGTAGTCAGTTTCGTCTGGAGTGTTATAGTTATGTACGTACGTGTCGGTGAACAATGCGGAATTACAGTTTATGTTACGTGTTGCGGAAATGACCTCTGTGCAGTTAATTGTTTGTTCTTCTGCAGATAGTGAATGTTGAAATTCTAAAGCTAATTGCACATTTTCATCTTTTAACATTAAATAAGAATTTTGGAAATCAACCACTGCGTCGTGTTGTACGAGAAAATTAGTACCTAAAATTACGTCTGTTGTCAATAAAGGAACAATCCAAAAATTTGAGTGAAAAATATGACCTCCAATACAAAATGATAAATGCGTCTGTAATTTCACATCCACTCCTTTACTCGATACTGCTCCTTTCACTTTGGTTTTGCCTAAAGGTAATGTGGGATAGGTTTTCTCTTTGTTGCACTCATTAAAAGTCTCCTCATTTATTACTGACATAGGTGATCCGGAATCAATTACTGCTGAAAATTTCGATGAACCAATTTTAATTTCGATGACAGGATGTGAAATGGTTTTCTGAACAACTGGTTTTTCCTGCAAAAGAGTGTCTCTGATGTCGTCAAACGTAATTACATTCTCGTAAACAGCATTTTGCGTGTCAAAACTAGTGCTTGTGTTATTGGAAGATGCGTCCTGTACGGTATCTAGTCAGATTCTATCTGACGTGTTATTATTTTCTGGATGATGTTGTGGCATTTCTACAATTTGAACAGTTCTATTACTTCTTCCAGACGTATTACGCTCTGGATGATACCTACTGTCGGGTTCATTTACTAGAATATGTTGTTGCTGATGATTTTGTTGCTGGTAGGATCGACTGTTGTTAGATGTACGCTGAAAATTGTCGTCATTATTTTTACGTCTATCGTAATAGTCATTCCTATACGGTGCATTGCGATAGGAATTGAAATACTGTCTTCTCTGTACGTAGTTATTTCCTTGCTGCCGTGCGTTACTATTTGTTGTATCAGGGACTACACGTGCACGCGGCGAAACATTAAAGCTTGGTTGACCTTGTAGACTGCATTGTTGGTTACGTATGCTAAGCGGCTGACTTTCATGCTGTTGTGGTGGAAAACGTCTATTGTTACCAAAATGTGATTCCTGTTGCTCAAAATTTTGACGATATTGATAATTAGAATTTTGTCTGTTATTAAAGTTTTGGTGGTTATCATTCCTAAAGCGTCTGTTACTTTTCCTATTGAAATTACGCGTCTGATCATAATTGCTGTATGTTTGTTGACCTTGGTTATTATACGAAAAATTTTTATTTACGAAAGAATAATCAGATTGCTGCACTTCTAAAAGCTGCAGCAGATCCCTGAATGCCGAAATGTTTTCTTTTTGCTGACCGGTTAGAAGTGAAACTCTTAATGACCGTGGCAATTTAGAAATGCATAATTGTATAAGTGCAGATTCACTATAAGGTTCATTTAAATACTGATTTTGTTGCACCATGTGTTCAAAAAATTGCGTAACACTGGGAAAATTGGAGTTCTCATAATTTGGTAAACTAATTAGCTGATCTTTAATTCCGCGCTGTGTCGTCTTCGACCAGTACGCTGATAGAAAAGCATTCTGAAATTCCTCTACTGAATAACATTGTCTCGCGATCGGTCTCATACGAGTTGCCGGTTCGCCTTCCAAAAAGCTACAAATAAATTCCAGTTTGTGCGTTACAGGCCAAGTCGGTGGAAAAGCAAAGCTAAATTGTTGGATCCAATCTAGCGGGTGAATCTGTGTTCTGTCGTTTTTAAACACTTTAAATTTTCTTACTGACAGAAAATGTTTGTAATCGAAATTATCGTCTCTGTGTGATGGAACGGGATCAGGATTGCAAGAAAATCTGTTGAACTGTGGTTGTTCGGAATCTAAGTCCCGTACTCTCTGTAGATTACTCAAATTACACGCGCTGCGTGAGTCTGGCAAATGTTCGAAAAATGGCGTCTGCTGTGATGCGTTATTAACTGAAATACTTTTCATTTCTGTTACTTCCTGTTGTAAACTAGACAACTTTCTGCGCAACATGTTATTAGACGAATCAATTTCATTAATTGTCTGCTGTAAATTTTGAAATTCAGGTGTTTGATTAAACGAAACCGGTGAAGTATCATCTGATTTATTGTCATTAGTACTTTCGATGACGTCAATACGACTGGCCAATTCATCACATTTTTCAGTCAGTATTTTAACCTGATCATCGGTTTTAGTGTCTGTGGCATTAATCTGGTTTTGCAATTTACGTGTAGTTTCGTTCAGTTTTCTAACGTCAGCTTTGACGACATCGGAATCCTGTGTTAGTTCTAATTGTTCGAGTCTGTCGGTCACTGTTTGAATATCTATTGTGTGTGTATCTGTTTTTGATTTAAGATCCGAAATTTCGTCACGTAATTCTGTGTTCGACTGTTTGAATGTATTAATTTCGTCGGACACTGTGGCAATATTATTGTCTACATATGTTTTTGCCTTCGCAAACATTTTGCGTTTGTCTTCCTGTCTCTGAGCAGTGATTGTTTCCATTACTTGACGTTTTACTTTATTTTGATCATCAATAAATTTGCGGAAACGCGTATCACTGTTTTGTATGTGAACACTAAGACGTTCGTTAATTTGAGAGTTCTGTTGTTCGAATTTCGCGTCAATCTTTGCATCTACTGTGCGCGAAAGTTCTGCTGTCATTGCTTTAAATTCGTCGCGTAATTGTGTAGCTTTTTCAGAGCATTGTTTAGCGACTCCGCTAATTTCGTCTCTGAGTGTTTCTGTTGCAGCTGTTTGCAATTCCCTTAATTCCTGAGCAACAGCCTCAATTTCTTCGCGTAACTGTTCCTTAGTGTCATGACATTGTGCGGCAACGGCTCTAATTTGTTCACTAAGCTGTCTGGAATTGTTGTCTAATTTTTCATTTAAGTGTTGTTTGAGATTTTCGTTATCTTGTTTGTTCTGTTCTCTAAGTTGTCTGAAATCTTTACTCTGATTGTCTAATTTTTCATTTAACTGTTGTCTGAGATTTTCATTCTGTTGTTTGGACTCTTCACTTTGTTGTTTGTTTGATTCGAGAATTTGCACCAATAATGCCCTAATTGGATCCGATACAAAATTAGCATTTCCATTCTGTGTGCTGTTTAATGGTGGATTTGGAATTGTTTCGCTTTCTGTAACCATTTGGTTATTTTGAGATTTACAAAAAGGTTTGTCAGTCGAACGTACACTGTCGGTCATTATTTCGGAATTAAATAAATCCGGCGTACTTTGTGTATCCTGCTCATTTTCATTAGAGAAATTTGTCTGTACGTTATTTGAATTTTCCAAACCGGGTGTGTTAAGCTGGGCAGCGCTCATTCCAACAGAACGCCCCGCGTCACCAATTGTCGTCAAATTAACAGAGGAGACAATTGAGTTCTCTTGTTCATCATTAAGGTAAAAGTCGTCATTCGCGATTGGAACGCACTGACTGTTAGTGAACACAGCATTGTCATCATTACACTGCGTGTCACTAGTAATATTGGTCACGTTGTTTAAGTCGGTAATTTCGTTCATAATGCCTCGCGATACACTATTCACTGTCTTTCGCGGCATTTTCACAATAGACACAAATATTCACAAAAGAAATAAGCACAATGCAAAAACAACACACAAATACAACAGAGCAACGAATTGCCGATGATCTAAGGAAAGAAAGTCACAAATTAATAAAAGCGTTGCGCCAAATTATAATTATATCTAAGCAATAAGAGCAGATATCTGACTGTTTTTCAAAAGATTCTCACGAAATACGATCCTGGACTGGGTGTCGCCAAGTGTAACCTCCCCACAGAAATTTTATAAAATAATAATATTTATTAGAAATTGAGCCAAATGTAATCTTCCCACAAAAATATTAATGATAAAGACAATTAAACAAAAATTAGCAATCTGACCCAAGTACAAGTTCCCATTAAATAATGAACGCTAATCCCATGATAATGAAACTGTAATGATAACCTAAACTCAATTCAACCGAAAAGTCGGTGTTTGCCCTGTGCGAAACGAGAATAAATTTCTTACCTTAGTGAAACTGCATGTCAAAATTCTGCTCTTATTGTTCTCTGGCGCTTGCATGAAAAGCATTGAAGGTACCTTTTAAAAATCTTTGTTAAAAGGAAATGGAAGGAAATTTGAATGATTGTCTCTAAAATTGCTTTTAACTCAAAATTATTATTGGGGGCGATTTTTGAAAGTTAAATTACAATGACTGTTCGTTACATTATCTGATGAGCGCAAAGCTGCATGATTATTTATTTAAATAAATTATACCTCGTCCTGAATCTCGACCATTGCGATGCCGACGCCCGCCGACTGCTCTCCGCTACTGCTAGCAATCGACTCCAAGCACTACTGAGGACTGACTACTGCAGACTGACTGACTGCTCGCTACTGCGAGTCGAGCGCAACTGCTCTGGTCAGAGATTCTACAATGTCTCAGCATCGCTGCCGCACAACATACGTGTTTCAATGGTGAGTAGCAATTTCCCTTCTCTGGTATTGTCACATTCCACCATGGATTTTCCATTGTTTGATAAATATTAATCTAATTGTTTTGCGTAAATTCGAGCTATTAACACGTTTGTGGAACATCTAAAGCGAGCAAAAACAGCAAATCAATTTTTGTCCGCCTGTCTGATCAATTAAAAGGTTTGATCGATTCTGTAGTTATTTTATAATACAAAAAGACACACTAGGTACAAAGAGCTATTAGATTTACCTCGCTCTCCTCCCACCCCCACCCCCCCCCCCTCACTTCCCGAAAAATAATCCTGTGTGTCAGCCTGCTGCCGACATTTGATTACCTCATTGAGAAGTTCTCATGATTTACAACAGACTAAATAAGTCTGTTGTATTTGACCTTTCCACAGTTGACATTTCGATCTTATGAAATAGGTATTATGGTTCTTTTAAAACGTACAACCCACAAAATATTGACACTGACCTGAGAGCGACTGGTTATTGTGGAGTTTCGCCACAGGTGAGCATTTAACAACACCAGCGTCTGTTCTGCTTCTGCCTCACCCCCATCCCACCATGACTGTGCTGGGTTATAATACGATACATTATCTTGAGACAAATTTTGCACCATTACTTATGCGGTACAGGACTTGCTTCAGTCATAAGAAGAAAATATACAACCGGTTGCCCTTTCTAAATCGGGCAAGAGATGGTCTATGACGTTTGCAGGTACTGGGGGAAGTGCCCACTCATGCCTGAACAGATCTGCAAACACTATTATGGCAGTGCCATGATGAAAGACTGCATACTTGTTAGAAAATTTAGAGTGTAGTGTTCACTGGAAATACGTACATAATCTCGCACAAAGAATGCAAGGCTGCCGACGGAAGACTACAAAAGTGCACCACACAGTCGAAAACATCTCCACTATTAATGCCTACACGCTTCCTAGAGTGCTCACAGTACATAAACTCAAGTGTTCACACCACATAAACCCATCAGGATCGATGGAAACAACCTGCGCTGTTCACAGGACCACACCAAAATCCCACCATTATTTTAAATCTAGCACTATACGAGGCTTTGTATGGTAGTCTGAGTGGCAAAGTGAGAGATCGATATATTTGCTCCCACTCTCTCTCTGGTCTGTACAGTAAAAGAGACCGAGTCATTGTCCTTTCACACATCGACTGTGCCTTTTAAACTTCCGGAGTTCTTCAGTAGGTCGCCATCCTTGGGAAAGCCGAGAAGCCACAAGCGAAGGACGCAGGCAACGGAATCGTACTTACTAGCGACCGGTGTACAAGCAGTGCTTCTCAGCTCATTCGTCACGGTGACAGCCACGTTCTCGTTCTATGATACGTAAAGACGGACTTCTCCTTAACCTGCGCACAGCAGTATATTGTATTTTATTTCATTGTAAAGATGAGGGATTTGTCGTAGAGATTTGTGACTGGTACATGGAACCGACTGGTTGTGGCACAATTTGTAAGTTACTGCGACTTGCAAAATCGACACTAGAAATCCGACAAATACTCTTCTCTGGCACATGTGCCTGATTCCGTTCGCTCATCGAAACCAGGACACAAATCCCAGATACATATTCAACTGCACATGCGCAGTTCACAGTAGACTCGTAGTGTTACATCTTCGGTACACGTGATCGGCGGATAATGCTCGTTTCAGAACAACGTCATTTTGACGTCACGCGTAATATCGACAACTGCGTGATCGATTATCGACTTTGTGACAAGGAAAAATATGAATGTTATCGCTCATTGACTCACTCGCAGCAGTTTGAACTGTCCTCTTACGTTTCTGAATAACTACACACTCGGAAATAGCGACATATTCGTAAGTAAACAGTGAAATATATGTGACAAGGAAAAATATGAACATTATTGCTTCTCGTTGCACTTGCAGTTAGATTCCTGCATAACCACACATTCGAAAATCGCGAAATATTTATTTAATCCTTCGTTCTTAAACGAGACGGAATGTAAATAACACCGAATATTTCAGAACATACTTGCTTTACATTCATAAGAAAGCCCCAGAACGTCTTAACAACGCTAACATGAAAAAAAAAAAATATTTGCATGTGATAGGATGCGAACGTGCACTAGCACTTAATCAAACGATGTTTCTCTCCTGTCTCTGTCATCATATTCTCTCTTGAAGGCCTGTATCGTTGATGCGATATTAGGTGACGTTTAATGAAAATGGTGGCATGTTTGCGATAAATCTCAGCTCTCCATTATCTTGAAACGGCATACTGCAAATTATAAAACAAGTGTCTTTCATGCTTAATTTGTAAATTATTGACAATAACAACTCACTCTCAAGAGAGCACTCTTGTATGGAGGCATTAACTGTCGATAAATCATTGTGTAAGATTTTATTATAGCAATAATTGTCGTAAATCATTCCAGGACTAAAGTGTTTTTTTATAAATTGCGGTACGCGTGCCTTGTGAGAGGCTAACAAAAGTCGATAGCCGATCAAATGGTTGCCCATATTGCGCGAGATGTCCAAATGGCGTCACGTTTGCGGGAACTGTTATGGAACGAGCATTACCCTTGATCAGCTGTTTACAAGGACATTATAGCTGTGTATGTTCCGTAGTACCCGTGATCAGCTGTATATAAGTACATTACAGCTGTGTATGTTCCGTAGTAGTCAGCATAAACTTATTTTCCGTTTGTTTGCGAAGATGGAGAGGACGAAAAATAAAACGGTAAAACTTAATGAGAAAATTCGCAAAAGGCGCTTGTTGTGGCATGCAACCTCCCCAGATTTCAAAACTGTTACGCCAGAAGTGATGAAATTCGCCAGTTAGCGTCTTTATTCGGCGCGTCTGATAATGATATGAACGGCAAACTTCATAACCGCTGGTCACAGTTCCTCCGAGAATACAATAAATCTTCATCTTCGAAAACATCAGGTTCGGACAGAGAAGAGGTGTACATATCCAAGTGGTATGCACACGATTCGCTGCACTTTCTGAACGATGTAAACAAAGGAAGAACTAGTTTATCCACGACTGAGGTACATTAGACTGTATTTACTTTACATGAATCTTAGCACAGATATTTATTTGTAGAACAACGAACATTGTAAATGTGTTGTTTATTTTGAAAATTGGTGGTAAGGACTAAGGGATCAAACTGCTGAGGTCATCATCCCCTAGGCTTACACACTACTTAATCTAACTTAAACTGACTTACGCTAAGCACAACATACACACCCATGCCCGAGGGAGGATGCGAATCTCCGACGGGGGGGAACCGCGCGAACCGTGAAGACGTCCAAGACTGCACGGCTACCCCGCGCGGCTGTGTCTTGTTTATAGTAGTGCATGAAAAGGGAAGAATTTAGATGAACTTGATAATTATCACTGAATTATCGTCGACACTAAGTAAACAAATATTGCCGCTTCCATTGTCCTCCGGCGGTGACAAAAAAAAAAAAAAAAGACGAAATGCTGGTAACTTATTTCTCACTTGCATAGCTCCGCTCGGAGTGGCCGCGCGGTTAGAGGCGCCATGTCACGAATCGTGCGGCCCCTCCCGCCGAAGGCTCGAGTGCTCCCTCTGGCATGAGCGTAAGTTAGATTAGGTTAGTTTAAGTAGTGTGTAAGTCTAGCGACCGATGACCTCAGCAGTTTGGTCCCTTAGGAGTTCACACACATTTCTACCGATAGTTAACAGCGATGTAAGTGGAGGGTGGTCTCTCCGTGTCCCAGGTTCTAAGGTCCCTCTTTCTAGGGTTTCAGAATCGAAACTGCCTGGTGGCGAATAAATTAGGCGAGCTTCTCACTTTCTTCGTAGGCAGTTACGCAGACAAACGCAGCACAAAGTCACAACAGCTGCTTTATGGGGAACGTAGATATTCGTAGAACACGGAAGACAGAGGATACTATTCCAAAGGCATTTTCGACGACTCTTCGAGCTCTACTGAGCCTGTTGCTAAATATTCTTTCTTTGCTGCCTTTGTTATGATTACCTCAAATGGATTTCATGACATGATCTTGTAGTGCAGAGGCATCGTCAGAGTCCGGTGCTGGTATGTACAGTTCACTTGCTTGAAAGGCTTCGTTAAATGTTGTACGGTTACATACAGCTCCATCTGAAATTACGTTCTTGCACTCCCACACCAGCACAAAGAAACTGGTAATCGGCATCCACTAATGCCATAAACACAATGCTGAAAGTGTCTTTATAGTTGTAATAAGTGCTCCAGCGTGAGCAGGATTAACAGATTGCACGTGTTTCCCATCTAAAGCCTCTATGCAGTGAGGAAAATAACAGCGAATCTCAAATTCTCGTGCAATTCCCTTCCATTGTGCATCAGTATTCGGTACCTTGTAACCTCCTCACAAAAATAATAAAATGATTTTTAAATATTAAATATTTAATGTAACCTCTGAACAAAATTGGTTCCCATTTATAATCTCCGTGCAGAAATGCATTCACATTTGATGTACCCACAAAATTCTTTTCTCATTTAATGTTAAGTTCGACACAGAAAAATTCCTAAACCCTGAAAATAAAAAAAAAAATTCAGTAACCTGGTAAATTTTAGGACGACAGCAGCGCTGCGCCACGGCCCTGTATTCTGAATAAAAAAGCAAAAATTCTTACCTCAATAAAAACGGCGAATATATCTGCTCTTACCTAAAAAATTTTCGGCACAGCTCCGTGCAATGCTGGCCTATACTTTGTGATTCGTGAAAGGAATGATCATGCATTGGATAAATTCTTTAAATTGAAATGAATGGTTTTTTAAAAAAAAAAAAATTACTTTATATTATAATATTATTATTAGGGCATTTTTAAAAAAAATTGGATGACAGTTCACATACATTACTAGATATGCGCGAGGCTGCTTCTTTACCTTATACAATAATACTCATCCTCCAGAGTCCCGACCAGAGCAGACCGCAGACACGCGCAGACTACTGCCGACTACTGCAGACTACTGACTAGCGACAACTAACAACATACTGCTCTCTGGTCAGAGACTCTCCTATGCCTTGCCTATTGCAGGCAGCACATACCTCTCACATAACCCTCCACTGGGAGGGGGGAATTTGGCAGCGATGGTGAGTCAATTGGACTTGCCATTAGCAACAAATTTTTCTTACTTAACTAAGTTTACAATCACAGAATATATACACATATATAAGTGCAGAACATGAAATAAAATATAGTGCACATGCAATGAGTACAGAACATATCAAGCAATGACAAAAGTATGCGCAATGAGTACAAAACATATTAACAAATGACAAAAGTGCACACACACTGTAGTACAGAACATATCAGGAAATCACTAAATGTATTCGCAATGAGTACAAATCATATTAACAAATGACAAAAGTGCACACGTACTGTAGTACAGAACATATCAGGAAATCATAAAATGTATACGCAATGAGTACAAATCATATTAACAGATGACATAAAGTGCACACGCACTGTAGTTTTTTTACTATTTTACAAGAACTAGGATAGGAAAGGGAAGGATTGCATCATGATTGTAGCACATTAGGTTGCATGCAGTTGCACTGAAAGTCCATATCTTTCTACAGAAGCACAACACCAAGTGAGACAATCTGAAGTTCCTTTCCCTGAAGTATTAATCAGTGTAGCCAAGACACTGAAATGTCGTATTAATATTCCATGTTATCATTTTGGTAGTACATTAGGTACACCAAACAGTGGGACCATAATAACGTCTCCATCGCTCAAGGTGGTGGACAGCATGTCATGTCAACACCACGTTCTTGTAAGGTACACCAACGTAGAATTAGTGCAAAAACCAAATATAGTGCTCCATGATCATGAGGATAGACAGGACAAACGGATATTGTAGTACTTTCTGGTAATTAGGTCAGAAGGTGAAGGACATTAAGTCTTATGCCAGTCATCATTGATAATTACACTAGTCTATCAACTGATTTGAGTAATTCGTGGCACTCATCGCCCAGTTACTGAACATTTCTGTACCATGTATGAAGTATTACAGAATAATGTTCATAAGTCATCTGTTAACAGAGAACATTGGCACTCATTGACCAGTTACAAACCATCAGAAGTCATCATTCAAAACAGGAGCTAATGAGTGTAGCATCAAGCTACTGGTATTCATACATATAGCATGTAAGTGACATAATACAAATTTAAAATATAAGAAACAGTGGCATTCGTTGGTCAGCAAGTATTGAATATTACAAAACATTTTTCATCATTCAAGTGACATATGACATATTTAAAAATAATTATTGGCACTCATTGGCCAGTTACAAAACATCAGAAGTCATCAGTCAAAACAGGAGCTAATGAGTGTAGCATCAGGCTACTGGTATTCATATATATAGCATTTAAGTGACATAATACAAATTTAAAATATAAGAAACAGTGGCATTCATTGGCCAGCAAGTACTGAATATTACAAAACATTTTTCATCATTCAAGTGACATACAACATATTTAAAATAATTATTGGTACTCATTGGCCAGTTACAAATCATCAGAAGTCATCCTTCAAAACAGGAGTTAACGAGTGTAGAGCATGCATGCATTATTACAAAATATCATTCACTATTACTCAGAACTCATCATTCAAGTGACATATGACATATTTAAAAATGTAACACTCTGTAACTATTACTCAAAGTCTGTGTGGTTAGAAAACATCATTCAGTATTACTCATAACTCTCTTAAACTGGTAGCATTATTTGGGACTGGTAATACATTTTTTTTGTGCTAGCAATGCATTGCGTTGGGATCGATAATTAATTGCTGGGGCATAACAATATTTGCTTTTGACTTATTGCTGCAAATGAAGATGGGTAACGTCATTCGTCATAAGTCAGCTGTAGCAAGGTTATGAAACAAGTAGAGTATATATGATCACATTCATGAATGACACACACAAATGGGTAAAAAAATGCAAGTACTAGAACAGGTTTAATGACCAACTGCTTATAGCACATTAATTTCATGAATAATTTCTCCTGCAAAAAATACAAAATGGATTATTAAGCTGGAAGAAGAAACGCATATTATGCTGAAAAGTAGTGAACTTCGAATTAACAATGCGACATAAGACATACTGTCAAGACGAACTGCAACAAATACTTAAGTAACTACATAGCATAAATACATAAACTTCAACATTATCCTCATCTGCAAAGAAAAACTTCATTATCATTACTATCATCACCTGCAAAGAAAAACTTCATTATCCATATTACCATATTCTTCATCACTATTCATCATCATTCATTATCATCTGCAAAAAAGTCACTTCATTATTCATTATACAACTATTCATAGTATAGAGTTTCTTGTTTCTTATTTCTTATTTCTAGCATATTTCATCACTAAAACTAAAATGTGTAGTTCTGTCTGACAGCCTGCATCAATTGCCTCGTATTCTGAAAGAAAAAAATTAGTTAAGACTGCTATCATAGGATGTGTATAGTATATTCTTGTTAATGCTTGTTAATTCTGATCCATTTACTCTTCGTGACGAGGTATTGCATCTTCTTTCGTTCATTGCGAAGGTGAAATTCCCATTTCACAGCAATCCACTGTGGTTTGTTTAATTTATTTCTTTGACACGTTATTGCTTTCTGAAAATGATGAACAATGATTAATGTCTTGCATTTAAATCATATACCCATTAAATAAAAACTGGTTTCTAGTGATATAATTGAGCATACAGCATAGCATGACAGAAAACGTAATATGTCAAAAACATACAGTGTGCAGGAGCAAAAATGTACACAGAGTGTCACAATGTAGTAGCAAAAAATGTAAAATAGTCGCGATGTTGAGATATCATAAGGCAAATGTCAAAGTCAACTGGTGTTTGTTACATCTTAAACATTTCATAGTGCATACAAACAAAACAGGAAAACAATCATACATACATGAAAAATGGAAAATTTGCTCGGTCTGATACGTAACGACAAGAAACGCGACCTGCTAACCTTACCTTGCTGGGCACTTGCCAAGAAAAAATATGACAATCATCAGTAAGTAATCACATAGATATAATTGCATAAGTGGTCATAAAATGTGTAAGTTCATCTGGAAAAATGTGCACAGTCTGATGTGTAACGACAAGAAGAGCGACCTGCTAACCTTACCTTGCCGGGCACTTGCCAAGAAAAAATACGATAATCATAAGTAAGTGTTCATGTGAATATAATTGCATAAGTGGTCATAAAAAAAATCAGGAAATGTCAGAGTTTCGACGTGTACTACATTGGGGTGAGGAATGCTGCGAATTCAATATGGACCTGCGTATAGAAGCTCAAATTTACTACATCTACTTTTTCCTCTATTAGATAAATAATGTGTGCGTATTAATATCTTCTGTCCAATGTGAAAGTCACGGCGTGTACAAACCTGTTTTTGCTGTCTTCTCCGGCGCTCTGCGGCACGTTTGATGTTGTTCAGCGCAATGTCAATTATTTAATGGTGTCGTAGTCGACGAGATGTAGGAAAGGTTACTAATTCTTTAATTTTGTTAGGTGGTTCAACATTTTTCGGTATAACAGTCGGAGATAGCATAGTAGATTCATTTGGTATGGAATTAATTACATCCTGGAATGAGAGTATGTGTGTGTCCCAATCAATATGTCTTTTATGGCAGTATATTCTACACAGTTTACCAATTTCTTTCATTAGTCGTTCACAAGGGTTCGAAGAAGCATGGTACCTGGATATATAGATCGGAGAAATGTTTCTAGCTCGTAACATACGTGTCCATATAGCAGATCGAAACTGTGATACATTGTCGGAAATTACTTTCAACACGTGCCCTACATGAAATAGAAAATGTTTTACAAATGCTTTCGAAACAGTTTTAGCAGTAGCTTTGCGTAACGGAGTGAAGGTAACAAATTTTGAAGTGAGTTCAACAGCGACAAAGATGTAGCAAATACCTCTATTAGTTCTGGGAATCGGACCAAAAATGTCTACAGCGGCCATGTGTCTCAATTTAACAGGTAAAATGGTATGTAATGGAGGAATATGTGAAGTCGTATCTGACTTAGCTTTCTGGCAGATTTTACATGAGGCTAAAACTCGTCGAATACGTTTCTCCATGTTGGTAAAATAACAGTTCTGTCTCAGTATAAGAAAACATTTTCTGACTCCGTAATGTGCGTAACTAAAATGAGTATACCAAATTAATTTGTTAACAAGTTCGTCAGGAATGCATAATAACCAATTGTTGCTGTCAGGGTGAGGGCGGCGGAACAGAATATTATTGTGTACAGTGTAATGGTTTCTAATGGTAACATTATTCCTATCTTGCCAAAGGTGTTTAATTTCTTTCCATACGTTGTCTTTACTCTGCTCTTGTGCTATGTCTTGTAATGACGACGAAATGAAATTCTCAAATGCAACTTGTTGAATATACATGACGTGCATGACATGTACATGACATGCTTTGCAGAAGTTGGTTGCGATGTCTTGCTGATTGTTGCTGAGAGAACGTGATACTGCGTCTGCTACAATATTTTGTGTACCGGGAATGTGAACAATTGTAAAATTAAATTCCTGCAAATAAAGTTTCCATCTACTTAATCTGTCGTGTGTAAATTTAGCGGAAAGTAAAAACGGTATCGCTCTATAATCTGTGTAAACGGTCGTATGTCTTCCATAAAGAAAATGCCGAAATCTCGTAAATGCCCATACAACACATAATGTTTCAAGTTCTGTAACAGAATAATTGCGTTCAGCAGGTGACAGAATGCGACTCGCAAAGGCTATGTTTTTAATTACTGTAGTGCCACCTTCTTCAATTTCCTGAAAAATGTGTACGCCTAAAGCGGTGTTAGAACTGTCGCTGGCAATGGAAAAATTTCTAGTAAGATTTGGATGTGATAAAAGTGGTGCATTCAACAAAGCTTGTTTCAGGTTCACAAATTCAGAATGTGCTTGGCTATCCCAGGACCAAATAGTGTTCTTACCTGTCAATTGACATAATCTAGGGGTGTCTAAAGTAGAGTAATGAATAAATTTACGAAAAAAGTTAATTAAACTCAAAAAGCTGCGTAGTTGTTTCTTCGTCGTAGGAACAGTAATGTCACGTAAAGCTTGAAGTTTTTCCGGGTCAGGCGCAATGCCTTTTACTGAAATTACATGTCCAAGAAATTTTATAGAAGTTTTGCCAAAGTGCGATTTACTGAGATTAACTGTGAGTACTGGCGCACGAAAAGTTCGTAACAGTTGTTCAAGAATCAGATTGTGTTCAGACCAGTTAGCTTCTGCAATAAGAATGTCGTCTACATACGTTGTGATTCTGTCTTTAAGTTCTGTCGGAAGTATAGTATTCAAACCGAGAATAAATGCTGCTGAAGAAATAGTTAAACCGAATGGTAATTTACAAAATTGATAACAGTCATCAAAACAGAGAAAAGCCGTGTACTTTCTGCAGTCCGGATGGAGTTGAATTTGCCAAAATCCCTATTTCAAATCTAATGTGGAATAAATAGCAGTACCATGAAATTTCTGTAGAAGTTCTTCTAGTGTCTGTGGGCGATCTGTTTCATTAATAATAATGTCATTGATGTGCCTCGAATCAAGTACGAGGCGAAGTGAACCATCCTTTTTCTTAACAATATGGAGCGCGTTTATGTACGGACTAACTGCCGGTTCAATAATTCCTTGGTCAAGCATAGCTTGCAATTCTTTCTTAACTTGCTCTCTGTGAATATACGGAATGGGATAATGTTTGGCTTTAAATGTGTCGTGCTGTTTAACTTGAAATTCATACATAAAACCGGACATAGTACCAGGCACGTTGTCAAAAACTGGAGCTTGCTCTAAAAGAATTTTGCGTAGTTGCGTGCGTTCGTCGTCTCTGTTTCCACTGCTCTGTTTAACTTTATCCGAAATCATCTGTATAACGTCATAGTCGGCTTCGTCTGGAGTATTATAGTTGTGTACGTACGTATCTGTTAACAATGTGGAATGACAGTCTATGTTACGTGATGCGGAAATGACCTCTGTACGATTAATTGTTTGTTCTTCTGCAGATAAAGAGTGCTGAAATTCTAAAGCCAGTTGTACATTTTCATCCTTTAACATTAAATAGGAGTTTTGAAAGTCAATAATTGCGTCGTGTTGTACCAGAAAATTCGTACCTAAAATAACGTCTGTCGTCAATAAGGGAACAATCCAAAAATTTGAGTGAAATGTATGACCTGCAATACAAAATGATAAATGTGTCTGTAATTTTACATCTACTCCTTTACTAGATACTGCTCCTTTTACTTTAGTTTTACCTAATGGTAACGTAGGATAGGTATTCACTTTGTTACATTCGTTGAAGGTTTCCTCATTTATGATGACATAGGAGATCCAGAATCGATTACTACTGAAAATTTTGATGATCCAATTTTTACTTCGATGACAGGGTGTGAAATGGTTTTTTTGAATAACTGGTCATCCTGCAAAAGAGTGTCTCGGATGTCGTCAAAAATAATAACATTTTCGTGAACAAGATTCTGCGTGTCAAAAGTATTGCTTGCGTTGCTGGAAGATGCAACCTGTACTGTATCTAGTCAATTTCTATCTGACGTGCTATTATTTTCGGGAGGATGCTGTGGCATTTCTACTCTTTGTACTGTTCTGTTATTTCTTCCTGACGTATTGCGTTCGGGATGATATCTACTGTCTGGTTCATTCATGATAATATGTTGTTGCGGATGATTTTGCTGCTGATAAGACCGACTGTTATTAAACGTACGCTGAAAATTGTGCTCATTACTTTTACGTCTGTCATGATAGTCATTTCTATACGGTGCATTGCGATAGGAATTGAAATGGTGTGTTTTCTGTACGTACTGATTTCCTTGTTGCTGTGCGTTACTATTTGTTGGAGCTGACGCAATACCTGTAGGCGGCGAAACATTAAAGCTTGGTTGACTTTGTACATTACATTGTTGGTTAGGTATGCTAACCGGTTGGTTTTGTTGCTGTTGCGGAGAAAAGCCTCTATTGTTACCGAAATGTGGTTCCTGTTGCTGATAATTTTGACGACACTGATGATTAAAATTTTGTCTGTTATTAAAATTCTGGTGGTTGTCGTTCCTGAAGCGTCTATTACATTTGCTATTGAAATAGCGTGGCTGATCGTAATTGCTGTATGCTTGTTGACCTTGGTTATTATATGAAAAATTTTTGTTTATGAAGGAATAATCTGATTACTGAACTTCCAAAAGCTGTAACAGATCTCTGAACGCCGAAATATTTTCTTTCTGCTGACCCGTTAAAAGTGATACTCCTAATGATCGTGGTAATTTAGAAATACATAATTGAATAAGTGCAGATTCACTGTATGGTTCACTTAAGTACTGGTTTTGTTGGACCATGTGTTCAAAAAATTGCGTGACAGTGGAAAAATTTGAGTTCTCATAATTCGGTAAACTAATTAATTGATCCTTGATTCCGTGCTGTGTCGTCTTCGACCAATACGCTGACAGAAAAGCATTCTGAAATTCTTCTACCGAGTAGCATTGTCTCGCGATCGGTCTCATACGAGTTGCCGGTTCGCCTTCCAAAAAACTGCAAATAAATTCAAGTTTGTGTGTTACAGGCCAAGTCGGTGGAAAAGCAAAGCTAAATTGTTGTATCCAATCCAAGGGGTGGATCTGTGTTCTGTCATTTTTAAATACTTTAAATTTTCTCACTGATAAAAAATGTTTGTAATCAAATTTATCGTCTCTGTATGTCTGAACAGGTTCAGGATTGAATGAGAATCTGTTTGTCTGTGTCTGTTCGGATTCTAAGACACATACTCTCTGTAAATTACCCAAATTATACTGGCTGTGTGAGTGTGAGAAATGTTTGGAATGTGGCAAATGCTGTGACGTGTTAGTGACTGAAACATTTTTCATCTCTGTCACTTCTTGCTGTAAAGTTGACAATTTTCTACGTAATGTATTATTGGATGAATCTATCTCATTGATCGTCTGCTGTAAATTTTGGATTCAGGTGTTTGATTAAACGAAATCGGTGAAGTATCTTCTGATTTGGTGTCATTATTACTTTCGATAACATCAATACGACTGGCCAATTCATCATATTTTTCAGTCAGTATTTTTACCTGATCATCATTTTTAGTGTCACAAGAATAATTTGTTTTTGTATTTTACGTGTGGTTTCGTTCAATTTTTTAACGTCTGCTTTGATGGCATCGGGATCCTGTATTAATTCTAATTGTTCAAGTCTGTCGGTCACTGTCTGAAAGTCTACTGTGTGTGTGTCTGTTTTTGTTTTAAGATCAGAGATTTTATCATGTAATTCGGTGTTCAACTGTTTGATAGTATTAATTTCGTCTGATACTGTAGCAATATTGTCTTCTACGTATGTTTTTACTTTCGTAAACAATTTACGTTTATCTTCCTGTCTCTGCGCAGTAATTGTTTCCATGACTTGTCGCTTTACTTTATTCTGTTCCTGTATAAATTTACGGTAACGCGTTTCACTGTTTTGTAGGTAGTAATTAAAACGTTCGTCAATTTGGCTGTTCTGTTGTTCAAATTTCGCGTCTACTTTTGCATCCAGTGTGCGCGAAAGTTCTGCTGACGTTAATTTAAACTCGTCGCGTAACTGTGTTGCGTTTTCAGAGCATTGTTTAGCGACTGCACTAATTTCGTCTCTAAGTAATTTAGTTGTAGCTGCATGTGTATTATTTAATTCTTGTACCACAAATCTAATTTCTTCACTACTGCTCCTAGCACAAGCCTTTATTTCCTCACGTAATTGTTCCTTAGTATCATGACATTGCGCGGCAACGGCTGTAATCTGTTCACTAAGTTGTTTGTTCTGTTCATTAAGTTGTTTGAAATTTTCATTAAGGTTGTCATGTTTTTCATTCAACTGTTCGAAATTTTCATTAAGTTGTTTGAAGTTGTTGTCTTGTTTTTCATTAATTTCATTAATTTGTTGTTTGAGATTTTCACTAAGTTGTTTGTGATTGTTGTCTTTTTCTTTTTTCGACTGTTTAAGACTTTCATTAATTTGTTTATAATTGGTGTCCTGTTCTTTCTTAGACTGTAGCAATACTGCCATAATTTGATCCAAGCCAAAATTAGCGACTCTATTTTCTATGCTGTGTAATGGTGTATGTGCATTTTTCACGTTTTCTGTAACCATTTGGTCACTCTGTAATTCTTGAAAAGGTTTGCCAATAGGATGTGCACTGTTGGTCACTACACCGGAATCAAACATATCTGACATATTTTGAGTACATTGTTCACCTTTATTAGAAATATTTGTCTGTTCATTACGTAAATTTTGCAAACCGGGTGTGTCAAGCTGGGCAGCGTTCATTGTAACAGAACGTCCCGCGTCATCAATTGTCGTTAAATTAACAGAGGACACAATTGAATTTGTTTGCTCATCATTAGCATTAAAATCATTACTAGTGGTCGGTACGCACTGATTGTCAGTAAATGGAGGATTATCATTAAGACACTGAGTGTCGCAAGTATTATCGGTCAAATTATTAGAGTCGGCTATTTCACTCATTGCACATCGCGATGAACTGTTAACAGTTTTTCGCGGCATTTTTACACAAATCAAAATTAAGCACAAAAATGAAACAAAGACAAAGCGAAATGGAACAAACAATTACAACAAAGAGCAATAAATTGCCGATGATCTGTGAAAGCAAGAGTGACAAATAAGTAAATGCGTTGCGCCAGATGCAAACTACATTTAAATAAATAAGAGCAGATATATGACTACTTATCAGAAGATTCACAAAGAAATACGATCCTGGCCGGATGTCGCCAAGTGTAACCTCCCCACACGTAATAATAATCAAATGTGAATAATGAATGTTATTCTAATGTAATGTAACCTCTGAACAAAATTGGTTCCCATTTATAATCTCCGTGCAGAAATGCATTCACATTTGATGTACCCACAAAATTCTTTTCTCATTTAATGTTAAGTTCGAAACAGAAAAATTCCTAAACCTTGAAAATAAAAAAAAAATTCAGTAACCTGGTAAATTTTAGGACGACAGCAGCGCTGCGCCACGGCTCTGTATTCTGAATAAAAAAGCAAAAATTCTTACCTCAATAAAAACAGCGAATATATCTGCTCTTACCTAAAAAATTTTCGGCACAGCTCCGTGCAATGCTGGTCTATACTTTGTGATTCGTGAAAGGAATGATCATGCATTGGATAAATTCTTTAAATTGAAATGAATGCTTTTTTTAAAAAAAATTACTTTATATTATAAAATTATTATTAGGGCATTTCTTAAAAAAATTGGATGACAGTTCACATACATTACTAGATATGCGCGAGGCTGCTTCTTTACCTTATACAATAATACACATCCTCCAGAGTCCCGACCAGAGCAGACCGCAGACACGCGGACTACTGCCGACTACTGCATGTAATCTCCCCACGGAAAACTACCCTCTACCACGCAATAATTAATAATTATCAATCAAATCATCCACATTTATTCACTTTTGGAAAGTATCTGAGCGGATTTTCTAGTAATATATGCGCCGACAGCTCGTCGACGCCAAGGTATTTTTCTAGTACGTTTATTCTTTGGAAGAACAGAGATAAATATATGTATTCTCCATGGTTGTTAGAGAAGGATAACGAGGACAGCTTCGGAAGTATCTGTTGGAAGATTGTCGGGTTGCTAAAAGAGACATATTTGCTCTTTTTCTCGCTAAAGCGAGCTATTAACGTTTGTGCCACTAGCGGGTTATTTGAAGAGAGAGAAAAACTGTAAACGCAAATTAAGTAAGACTTGGAATCAACAGAAAACGGAACATGTAATGGAAATGGATTGAATATACAATTTTCCTCAGAAATAAGGTTTGTGACCCTTTTATTCTAGAGTGAATGACGAATGAGTTCTCTGTCTGAATCATTGATGATTGTCTTGGCCCTGTAATTAGTGGGGAAGTTTCAGTTGTGACGAAGAGAGCCTGCAATCACCGAGATTTTATAAAATCGTCCAAAAAGGCTTCGGACACATCTGAAATTCTAAATCTGTCGTAAAATGAACGAATTGTTCGAACGATCGATTTTCCCAACTGAATGCAGCGCTTAACAATAATAATAGATATAAAGATCTTTTACAGCAAGCCAGCCGCTGAATATTAAGACGAAGGGCTCCACCAGAGATTCTATTGGGCTGAGTTCACGTAATGAAATATTATATTTAAAACTATATATAGATAAAGGACAGAGAGAGAGAGAGAGAGAGCGAATGAAATTAGAGAAAATACGCAGAATCCTCCATTAGTATAATTGTTTGCATGTCTTATCGCGGATCAGCCTAAAGATAAAACAGGAGGCCCTTACTTTACTGTACAGGTGTATGTGTGAGAGACATTACACCAAGTTAGCGGCAAGCTGCATTCACATACTTTCATCATTTACAGTATAATCCATTATATGCAGACTACTGACTAGCGACAACTGACAACATACTGCTCTCTGGTCAGAGACTCTCCTATGCCTTGGCTATAGCAGGCAGCGCATACCACTTACAACCTGAAAAAAAAAAAAAAAAATCTGAAGACTGTGATTTTTCCTGTTTCTTTTAAGAGTACGTCGGAGTAGATCGAAGAGGAAACGCTATTGGAAGAGCACCAAAGTACCTACTGATAATTCGAGTACTCATTCGGAGCCACCTTAGAATTCACCGCGCAAGAAGGCCAAAGTTTCGCAACATAATTCGACAGGTGATGCGTTGTAAGTTCCGATGAGGACAAGTGAACACATCCTAACGAAAATGTAGGACAAGTATACGTCGTTCGGAAAATATGTGGAATGTGAACTTCGAAAATTTCGAAACAAAAGACGTCTTACGATCTTGCAGAATGGGACACAGGACTTAATTATCGAGGCAAAACTCGAAAAACTAGACGAATAAACGTTGCGCCAGTTGACTTGAATGAAAAATTGGAAATTTATGGTAAGATCTTATAGGACCATACTGCCGAGGTCATCGGTCCCTAAGCTTACACACTACTTAATCTAACTTACGCTAAGGACAACACACACACCCATGCCCGAGGGAGGACTCGAGCTTCCGACGGGAGAAGCCGCGCTAACCGCGGCAGGACGCCGAAGGCCGCTTGGCTACCCTTCGCGGCTGACTTGAGTGAGCGGCAGCCAGAAACGTTTATACGTGAGGACAATACCATGATCTGTCGCAGTTATTGTCAAATGTAACGCAAATGTTTCTCAACTGAACTTTACCGCAAACGGTTTAATCTAATCTAGCAAGAAGCGTACTGTACCTAAGATATCGGTCATCATTGATGGAATCTTCTCGTATTTTCAGTAGAGTCATGACGTAACGTTGTCGAAACGTTTCCACGAGCTCACTACTCGTCATCTCCAGGCAAAATGACTTGGCCTGAAGATGCCGAATAGGGAACTCGTCGAAACGGTGTGCCAAGACGCCAGGACTCGGCTGATAACTAGAGAATATTTCATGAATGAAACTGGCCGTGAAAGTTTCCATTCTGTGTAACTTATCTTTACAGAAATGACGTTTTCCGTCTGGGTTATTATTGAATGTATTTACTCACAGTCGGTATTTCTGCTATTGTTCAATTCTCAAGTGACAGCTCACGAAGATGTGAATCAATGCGTAATCGGTCTTCTTTAAAGGACCCTCCCCTCGCGTCGATTATCTGTACATATTTCATATGCACAGATAAGACAGGATTCTTAGTCGTCTACATAAAAGAACGCAGCATTCCAGGTACTAACTCCTATCAAATTCTTTAGTAAATTTTTAATTCAACTGTATGTGCACCAGGTATATTTGACAACTAATGTCCTGTGAAAGAGCTTGTCAATATAATCAACTACAGTGGCGTGTGGATCGTGGTCAGATCTGTCCTCAATCTCCAACAAAATTAAAGTCATCATTCAATATCTGTATGTTCAGAACATATAAACTATGCCAAGAGGTACTGGAAATAAATGTAATAGAGCTAATACGCCATATGAGGCATTTGGAGATCAGAAGAGCACGGACAATCTGTCACTCTAACACGTAACATTATGTAGTAAAATGCAGCGTACTGTAGGATTTGGAAGGAGTGGGGTTCGGTCTGAGAGTTGTGCATGCGTGGGCTCACCGTTACAAATAATTTATTAAACATCTAAAAATGATAACAACACAGAACTTAATTCACAGTCCAGTACAGTTCTTGAAGGTTCAGATGGCTCTGAGCATTATGGGACTTAACTTCTGAGGTCATCAGTCCCCTACAACTTAGAACTACTTAAACCTAACTAAACTAAGGACATCACACACATCCATGCCCGAGGCAGGATTCGAACCTGCGACCGTAACGGTCGCGCGGTTCCAGACTGTAGCGCCTAGAACCACTCGGCCGCTCTGGTCGGCGTTCTTGAAGGCAGGCCCCAGCAAGAACGTAACAGCCTAGAAAACCTTTAGCACAATGTAAACAAAATTGAAAAGACCTCGCCCCTGCAGATAGAATCGGTCCAGTATAAAAAATAGCTTGCATTATCTGAATCTTGACCACAGGCACAAAAATGACAATAAAATTAGCTTCTGCACTTAACCATAGGACAACTCTCTCAATTAAGGCTACTTACACTAGCACTCCATTAAACATAGCTCTACGACCACTTCTAACACCAACAAGTCACTAAAGCAAAGTTGCTATCCACCATTTACGGAACTGTCTAGGCAAACTTCTCAATAAAATTTGATGCACTATGTGACATACAAAGTAGATCACTCTGTAATGCCGAAAATGCAGGATGCATGGCACCTGCTACCTATATATAACTTTTTTTGAATTGTATGTAAATATTTGTAATTTAAATGCTTTCTTTTAATAAGTAAGGACATTGCTTCACAGTATGTGTACATTTAGGTAGAAGTCTGTTGACGTTTCATTGTATTTATCTGTGTTTTGCTGTGAAACTTATAAGCTCTGGGAAAAAGCCAAAGGAATTGTTATTTGAATCGACTAGCAACGATAATAGCAGTGCTTGTGCGTTGTAAAATCTTTGGGTAGGGAGTTGTTGCGCAGAGCGCGCGGAGAGAGGATAGACGGGTTCCAGCGCATGTAGTGTGCCGAAGTGTGGTGTTAACGCTCTCGCAGTGGAGAGTACCATTTTCGGCGGCATCATGGACGCGCGCCGGCCAGATGTCTAGAGCAGAAGCACGGACAGTGGACGGGCGGAACAGGCTGTATTAATTACGATTCCTATAATTAGCCGTGGCTCCACAAGATGCTACCGTCTTCAACAGCAGCAGCAGTTCCAGCAACACAGTTTCGTCGTCGGCTCCAAGTCTCGTCGTATGCACAGCACTAAAGTAAGACTGTTCATTTGTAGAAAGTATTAGCGGCTAACCCAGCAACACAACTGATGGGATTTGATTGATAAGATTTTTTAAAATAATAATCAGTTAAACGCAGGGTGGTTGTGTCCTCATGTCTCGGCGGAGGTTCGAGTCCTCCCTCGGGCATAGGTGTGTGTGTTTGTCCTTACGATAATTTAGGTTGAGTCGTGTGTAAGCTTAGGGACTGATGACCTTAGCAGTTAAGTCCCATAAGATTTCACACACATTTGAACATTTTTTTGTGTCCTCATATCCCCCAGACATTGTTACCAAGCAGGATCCTTGTTCGTATTTTTCCTAATATGCTAAATGAGTGTCACGAGAAAGAAATTGAATAGTTACAGCCATTTTATTAATAAATTATTTATCTTTTAAGAATTTTAGCCTCAGTCTACTTTCAATTAACTGTTGTACAACAGAGGCTTCAGTATATGACTAAAGTAAAGCAATTTAATTTTTCAAGTTTGAGAATCAATCACTGGAAAAAATCCAAATCTAAAGAAATTCACAATTTAACAGTGAGGGAATTTTATTTATTTTACATACAGCTTGGAGCACATGGATATTTGGTTTGGCACGTATCCTAGTCTTTAATTCTGTTCAAGTCAGTAAAAAAGGCTCAGTTATCCAGACTATAATATGAAATCCAATTTGCAAAATAAGTAACGGTAAAGTAAAAAGTGCTTGCTTTTTTCTAAATTTCTTTGATGACGTTATGCTGAGGTCACTGAAAGTCATTGTTCACGTAACAAAGTTCAGTACTAACATACAGTTTAATTGCATATTTTCAAATCATTACTCGATTGCCTTTTTCAAAATTTAATGCCAAACATAACGTAAGAGTGACTTTTCAGTTTTATCATTACATACTCGCTTAAAATTAGTGTAAAAAAAAAGAAACGTGGCAACCCTTAGTTGCCACGTCAGAGTTTAATAGTACATGTTTTTCTTTCCCATCATCTGGTACAGGATTTTGGATGTAAATTGTCCTAGTGGGCTGGAGACCGTTAATTACTTCCTTTTCGTTCATTAGTGTAACTTTTGGATTCATGATCAGTGGTACCCCTTCCTGTCCAGTGTTGATTGTGCGTAAATTCACAAAATAACTTTCATTTTCCAAATTATAGCCCTATTCGGTTTGATTACTTTTACTTTTAGTAGACTTTCCGTCAGAAGGGCCGGTTGTAACTTTCCTCCTACTTATCGGTATCACTTCTTCGGGAAAGATAGCCTTATACAATTAGAAAAAAAACATTAGGCATACATGCGATCCTAGGTCATATTTTATATCGCAAGCAGGATAGGCCGATTAGTAAGAGGGAGGTTACAACTTTCACAGGGTAAAATAACAGGCTAATTTTTGTGTAAAATAGTACAAAATCATTCGCACTTTCAGAGTAATAGTAACAAATCAATGCGGTTCTTGCTTTTAAGGAAAACATCCGCATACGCTATGCTACCACACAGCAGCCATAACATGCCACACTGTACCTATTGATACAGTGTGTGTGAGATATTACTGATTCATCCGATACACTCAAAACACAGCTTGTACGCTTCACTGTACGCTAAAATGAGCTTACATAAGTCACAGGATACCTCCTAATATCGCGTCAGACCTCCTTTTGCCCCGCATAGTGCAGCAACTTGACGTAGCATGGACTTAACAAGTTGTTGCAGCTCTCCTATGGAAATATTGAGCCATGTTGCCTCTATAGTCGTCCATAATTGCCGAAAATGTAGCCGGTGCAAGATTTTGTACAAGAACTGACTTCTCGATTACATCCTACAAATCTCTAATGGGATTCATGTTGAACGATCTGGGTGACCAAGTTATTCGCTCGAACTGTCCAGAATGTTCTTCAAACCTAATGCGAATAATTGTGGCCCATTGAATTGTGTATTGTCGTCCATAAAAATTATATTGTTGTTTGGGAGCATGAAGTCCATGAAAGGCTGAAAATGGTCTCCTGAACGGGTACAGTACCGCCCGACATTTAACATAGGTACAACATACTTCATTATTTTTGTCAGAACAACACATTTTTTTTGTAAAATAACTCAATTTCAATTAATACAGCGAAGCCGGATACCAGTGTGGGAAAGAATGACAATTTATTTAATTGATCACATGTGCACTCCCTCAAAATAAATCCCTACATCCAGTTTGGTGAGATCTGTGAAATGAATGAATGTATGGTCATCTGCTAACTGCAGATAGTGAATGTGAATATATGATCATCTTTGAGACGATCCCTTGGTCACCTTTGGTGGAACCAAAGAGATGAAATTTACTGGAGCTTTGAGCGCCTGAAATGTGGCTGACCAATACGGTAGCAAGGTGCTCCCCCACTTCAGCAGAGGTGCGAGAGAACCTGAAGAACGGCCATGTTTCAGCACTCTGCCGCTGGATCTTGTGCTGTTCAGACCTGTCTTAGGTGTGCTCCGTAATGACAAAAGATTGGAGATATGGTATGCTTGTGGAATATTTAAAAGTAGTTTGAAATAATATTTTCCCTATTTCAGGAACTTTTGTGGGGAGAATTAAATGTCAGGCAGGTAATATTAATGGGATCGTAGTAATCTTCAGAAGTGACGAACGGACACAATGAAACCACGTGTAGCAATAAGTTGAAATACTTCCGTGTGCTAAGTTAAGCTGAACTACTAGTGTGTGTACTATAAGTTGAAATATTTAAGGAATGGCGTGTGCAGGACTTGAAATTAGAGACGAGTACTTCCACGTGGTGAGTACTGTGTGAGTCTCAATCTGTGTATGAGACAAAGGATAAAGAGAAGTACTCGTCCATGGTATCAGTTGAGGACTCGCGTGTGTGATGAATATGTTCTTAATATTACTTTGCGTGATATGTTTCCATGTGACGCTTGATTCAAACTATAATACTCTGAGAGAGAAGCAAGGTGAGTCAGCCGTCTATCCAGCAACGCCATTTGGCTTGCATTGCACAGGAAGACGTGCATATATCCTCCAGAGTTCATAGTAGGAAAGAAAAATTACGAAGTGGGGCAGTGTCGTGTGAAACTGGGATAAATACTAATTGAAGTGGGAAAGCTGAAAGTGATGTGATTATAACGTTGTGACTATTCTTTGTATTGTATGTTGCCAGTGTGATGTATTTCATGAAATTTAAGTATGTGTGGTTGGCATGGGAGAGTAACAAGATAGTTTCAGAGGCAGTGGGTTATGCATGTTCCTTTTTGTACCGCTCGGTCTGGAGGAAATTTTCGTGATGATGGTTGTGAGAGTCGAAGTGTGAGATATAGCAAAAGATCCACCATCCTATCCAGAAAGTGCACGGTAGCGTTAAATAATTACGACACCATAAGATAGAGAATCACCAATGTAAAGCCATGCCAACTGGGCGGAATTTCTCATGTGTTATTGTTGTAGGTTATAGAATTTGTGTGTTTAGGTTATAGAATTTATCGGAATAAATAAGATAGTGAAAAGAAAAAGATTGGTGGCCTTTTCCTTCGAATTGTATGTTGTTATGATATCCAGAATTCATAATGTGTGCGCCACTCATATTCAGTGCGAGGGCCACGTGTTGATAAAAGCCGTTAAATAAATAAAAAAAATGTGGTATTGCCAGTGCGTAGTGAACATTCAGAGTTCTGTAAATTACTGATAGTCAGATGTGCGTTTCCGTTGCGTATTATTCATACAGGAGGATAATTTGTAACTTAATTGTGAGTACGAGAGTCCATGTTACTCGATAAATAAGAATGAATCCACTCGCTTGGCAGACCACTCATCTTGCAGGCCTGACTGCTTGATGCCACAGTATGAGCAAGGCATGTGGGTGCCTCTCACTCCAAGTAGCTGAATATAACCATTTCCAGTCGTGATCAGTTGAGTTGGACAGAGGACCCAGTCCATTCCATGTAAACACAGCCCACACCATTATGAAGCGCGACCAGCTTACACAGTGCCTTATTAATATCTTGTGTCCATGGCTTTGCGTGGTTTGCAGTTTATTCGCACCCTGTCATCATCTCTTACCATCTGAAATCGGGACTCATCTGACTAGGCTACTGTTTTCCGTTCGTCTAGGGTTCAACTGATATGATTATAAGCCCAGGAGAGATGCTGCAGGCGATGTCTTGCTGTTATCAACGTCACTCCCATAGGTAGTCTGCTGCCATACCCCATTAACGCCGAATTTCACCGCACTCTCCAAACGGATACGCTCGTCGCACGTCCTACTTTGATTTCTGTTGTTATTTCATGCATAGTTGCTTCTCTATTAACACTGACAACGCTACGCAAACGTCGCTGCTCTCGGTCGTTAAGTGAACGCCGTCGGCCACTGCATTGTACATGGTGCAAGGTAATGCCTGAAATATGGTATCTCGGATGCTCTTTTTACTTTGGATCTGGGAATGTTGAACAGCCGAACGATTTCCGAAATGGATTGTCGCGTAAGTATTGGGACAAACTTCGCATCACCCCACTCTTCATTGTTGCCAAATGTATTCATGATGGCGGATCCAAGATGGTGGCAATTGGCGAGAAGTTCAAAATCCGGCAGGATAATGCAACACACCACAGCTACCTTCACTAACCTAAGAAAATGGAGGGAAAATATGTTATTTGGGCTACCTCCACTACCCTAAGTCATCCAACTGCCACCTCTTCCTAGGAACTGGCGGGAAAAGGACTCAGCCTGTGCTGTATAGGATGTACATAAGTCTTTATTTTCAGTTTTTATTTAAACAATTTGCAGCAGTAGCTTCCATCCACTGAGTTCACCATGACGTCTGGAATCCAACTGACCTAGTACACAGTACTGTTACCAGAGGGTGCCATCATCCCTTCTGTGACATAATGCAAGATGGCGGTCTGGAGGGGGGAAATGGCGTGAAATGACTCAGCCTGTATTGGGCTGCTGGATAGGAGGGACTGCACTTTATTTATTTTGGGACAATTTATTTAGGGAATGATTTGACGTAGTATATTTATTAAAATGATACAAAACACTCACCCTGATCTGCTTGGGGTAACAATATACAGCACACAGACACGTAAACAACTCGCAAATTACCGAAGTAATACAGTACACAGCACGCAGACGTGCATACTACTTGTAAATCACTGAAATAATGCAGTACACTCATGTGCGGACACGAAAACAACTCGTAAAATGTCAAGAAATAATGCATGTAAAAGGCTCTTCAAACATGGTTCAAATGGCTCTAAGCACTACGGGACTTACCATCAGAGGTCATCAGTCCCCTAGAACTTAGAACTACTTAAACCTAGCTAACCTAAGGACATCACACACATCCATGCCCGAGGTAGGATTAGAACCTGCGACCGTAGCGGTCGCGCGGTTCCAGACTGAAGCGCCTAGAACCGTTCGGCCACATCAGCTGGCTGCAAACATGCTCACAACGCTTAAACAGCCGAAAAATAATGCACTGTACAAACACTCATTGCACGTAAAAAAACTCTTTCCAACTATCTTCAACAACAGCTATCAGAGGCTCCAACACATGCATGCACAGATGCTGCCGTGAGCCACCACCAGACGCAAACCAGCACTGGAGCACGAGCCATCGCTCTCATGCCGCTGCCGCCTACAGCAAGCAGGTGAAAGTCGTATCTATTTTTGGGCGTACAGTTAGATTTCTTTGAGTGTTATATTGACGTCACAACTCCATGTAGATGAGAGCCAAGTCACCGTCTTTGCCACACACGCATGTTTACCATTGATGGAGTGAAACCTCTCTACCTATGGATACTGATGTCACAGGTCGTGCTATAGAAATCTGTCCAATGCTTCCCATAATAACACCAACTGTTTTCTGCCTAGTGACCCTAACGGGACAGTCCGTCCATAACTTTTCAGTCCCTTCTTGGAATTAGTAAAGTGCTGCAGAAATAGTTAAGTATCGCTTTTGTAAGACAAACAATCCTGTTGGATGAACATCCGCAACTGAGCATTATACTACAGGTTGAAAATACTGCTTCAGTTTTAAATTTGTTTTATTATCATGAGCGGTTTCGGGCTCTCATAAGCCCATCCTCAGGTGTCAAAACTGTGCTGTGGCCCCTGAGCACCACATCCACAGCGGCGCTTGGGGGGCCACAGCACAGTTGCAACACCTGAGGATGGTTTTATGAGAGCCCGAAACCGGTCACGATTATAAAACAAATTTACAACTGAAGAGGTATTTTCAACCTCTAGCTTTTGTAAGAGCTTTTGTGATGTCTCAGCTTGTCTCAATGGAAATTCTTGTCCTAACAGGACCTGTTTACGAAAATAGCCCAGAATAACACAGACTGCATTTTTCCTGATGATCCTGAGGCACACCGTCCATATTGTGTTACTCTTTCCGGAAATCGTGAAGTCCTGCTTCCAACATACGTCTCCAAAAGACAAACGTTCTCACTGCTCTGTAGAGGCTCCTATGCTCCAGCAAAAAGAATGTCTTGTGAATGTATGGAGCATTCTGATTGGCTCTTACTGAATTTACCCTCCAAATTACTGATGCTGCCAGTGTGGAAGCACTGTCCCTCTCTTTTTCTGCAAAAAACTATGTTGTACAGATGACCATATTGCACTGACGGTTAAACCCTGCAAAAGTGATCTAAAGATCTGCAAATATATCCCACGTATTCACCATGCTGCTGTGCAGCGCCGACAGAGGAAACTACTACCGTAAACGCGGTCCATGACCACAGCCACAGAAGCGCATGTCAGCCAGAGAGAGGCCTGCCGGCTGTGGACGACCCGGTGACGGGACAGTTGCCACGCCGGACAATTGCCACGATTTTACCTGCTCCGGAGGGTTGGGTCCCTTGTCTCCCTCCCCCCTCCTCCTCCTCCTCCTCCTCCTCCTCCTCCTCCTCACCCGCCCGCCCAGTTTGCTTTCGAAGTTCCTAACGTGACCATCATTAAGGAAGTTATTACAAAGAACAAGGGCAGGCCTCCTGCTCATTACAAGGGTTACGCGTATCTTAAACAGAGGAAATCTAAAGAAGGTGTTGTTACATGGATGTGATTACGCCGAAACGCGGATCATTGCAAGGGAAAGCTGCTTTCGAGGAACGGAGAAGTGTTGAACGTATTAGAACATCTCTGTGGACCATCTGACGATGCGGCTCTGTAAGTGAGAAAGCAAGTGAAAAGGGTGAAGAGAAGGTCTCGAGAAGAAACTACACAGTTATCGGAGATATACGCGTATGAAATGGGAAATCCACATAATAAAGTTTATGACTTTGTTACAGTGATGCCTAATTCAGAATCTATGAAGAGAACCATGCGTCGTCGATGGAGTCAAGAGCGGGGAACCAACAAGAGCCTAAGAACTCTTATGAATTTGATCTTTTGAAGATCTATTAAAAATGGGAGATGGCAGTAGTTTTCTTCTGGAAGACGATAGATTGGAAGTGAGAATAATGATTTTTAGTGGAAGCAAAGGAAAAGGAAGTTTAAAAACATGTTCCCATTTCTTTATGGATGGAACATTTAAGAGATGCAGCAAGCAGTTTG